>NC_067399.1:481466241-483924991 GCF_016432865.1 Antechinus flavipes | reverse complement strand
TTATACAATTACCTTGCTGTACAAGAAAAATCAAATCAAACCAGAAAAGAGAATGATGAAGAAAAATAAAATGCAAGCAAAAAACAAAAACAAAAAAAGAGTATGTTATGCTGTGAACTACATTCAGTTCCCACAGTCCTCTCTCTGGGTATAAGATGGCTCTTTTGATCACAAGGCCATTGGAACTGGACTGAATCATCTCATTATTTAAGAGAGCCATGTACATCAAAATTGATCATTGAATAATAGTTCTTGTTGCCATGTACAATGATCTTCTGGTTCTGCTCATCTCACTTAGCATCAGTTCAATTAGGTTTGAATCCTCTTTGAATCCTCTTGCTGATTGTTTCTTATAGAACAATAATATTCTCGTATACCATAACTTATTTAGCCATTCTCCAACATATGGGCATCCATTCATTTTCTAGTTTCTTGCCCCTACAAAAAGGGCTACTACAAACATTCTTGCACATTTGGGTCCCTTTCCCTCCTTTAAGATCTCTTTGTGATATAGATTCAGTAGAAACACTGCTGGATCAAAGGGTATGCACAGTTTAATAATTCTTTGGGCAGAGTTAAAGATGATTCTTCTTGACAAAAGAGACAAAGCAAAAAGGGAGAAGCTCTGACTTCTTTCTTTTCTCAATTATCATCATTCCTTCCAAATACCAGTCATCCTTTTTATTTCCTCTTTTTTCCTGACATGGCTTTAAAAGAGAAATTTTTTTTATTGTCATTAGCATCCCTTCTTATCTTCAATCCATTCTTAGCTTTGGAACTCCTGGCACTGTTTGTTCACGATTACTTCATATTCGTTCTTTGATAACTGCCCTTCCTTCCAAGTTTTATACACGTCTTTTCAAAATTTAAACTGAGTTCTTTCTTCATCTTTATCAGTCATTTCAGATTTTTCCTTCATTGAGAATTTCATTCTTAAAGGTTTCCCATTCCTCCTGGCTGATGTCCCCCTGTTAAAATGTAGTCAATTTTAAAACTCTTCTCCTTGAATCTAGGATGCACATCAGCCTGTCCTGGATTTCTTCTCCCCTATAACCGATTCTAGAAGGGAATTTGCTCCTGAGTTCCCATCATTTCTAGCAGCAACTAGAGAGAATCATTTTCTATATGACATTCCTTCATGGTTCCTCTCCCCTTTGAAGAATGAAATTGTCATCATGGCAAGTCAAGAAGTTATTAGTTGCTCTGTTTTTAGCAACAAAAGAACTCTAAAAGATGTCTGGATAATTGAAGTCCTCTATCACTATACTGTCATGTTTCTATGCCAGGCTTGTAGGTCTATTTATCAAATTCCCTATCTATTTCCTCTTTTTGTCTAGGTAGACTATAGTATACTCTGATGACAAAAATGCTTCTGTTTCTCCCTCCATTGTTCTTTACTCAAATACTCTATCATTCCCTGATTTCTTCATTTGATTGTATCTTCTTAATATATAATGTCATACTCATCCTTTCTATATATTTCATTTCTTTTTTTCATAATTATAACTTTTTATTGACAGAATCCATGCCTGGGTAATTTTTTACTATTTCATTTCTTTTAAATAAGGTATTGAATAAGGTATTCCCATCTAGAGCCATATTCCAGGTTTCATCTCACAAATTTCCAGTGACATCTGTGGAGTCAAATTTGTTTCCTTGCATTATTAGGACCTCTTGTTCATCTTCCTTATTGACAAGTATTAGGCATTTAAATAAGATTTTTGAGAGGTTTTTTAATCACATACTCCTCTTGTAAGTTATCTCCTGTGATGAGTGTCTCAACATCTATTATTTTTCCATCACTAGAGCTAATCTCTATAGTATCTAAAAAGGCAAGTAGTGGCAAAAATGAATAGAACATGGGATATAGATTCAAGAAGACTTGAGTTTGAATCCTGCTTTGAACATTTACTACCTGCATGACACTGGGTAATCAATTAACCTCATTGTATCTCAGTTTTCTCAACTGTGAAATGGGGATAATATTAACACCTACTTCACAGTGTTGTTGTAAGAATCAAGTTTAGTGAAGATATATAGATATAGGTATGTTGTTTTCCTCTTCTCTCATCCTTTTTAGTTTAACCTGATTAGATTTTCAAGACATTCAGCAACAAATTATCAGCTTCTTAGAAAGATTCCTTCTCTAACCAAAATTTTGATATTCTGTATTTTAAGCATTGGTCCCAAAATCCAATTCTTGTTCTCAGGCATTACTTTCTTAGCTGGGAGTTCCTTTCTCAAGTGAATTTTTCACTTCCATATTCAAAAAGGCATTCTTTTTTGAGGCAGCAATAAGAAAGATAATCTGTAGAGACAAATCTTTACTTTCTCCTCTAAGACATCATAATATTTGGTTTAAAAAAAAATTAGGTTCCTTTTGGCAGCATTTGGTGTCCATGTTTTCTAAAAATGAGTTGTAATTATTTCATAATAAATCTGGGCAAGTTTTCCACTCTATAAATACATGTCCAAGGAAGACTAGACATCTCTATTGTCATCAACAAACATCTACCTTGTTATATCTAAAGAGGAAATTACCAATCACCTCTTTGCTTTTTTTCTCTAACCTTTCCTAAATTCTCTCTCATCTTAGGGCGACACTACCATTTCTTGGAGTACAAGCAATTGCAGTCTACTTAGAGCAAATAGCTCCCTCCTCTTCATAAAAGAGCCTCAACTTTGTTTTTAGCTCCAAGTATACAGTTGTCCTTTTCCTTCCTATCCTCTTCTATATAATATTCTTAAACCCTTCCCTTCTTATACTTTACATACTTTCTTTTTTGTTTGTTTGTTTTAAGAAGACATCACAGTCCTTGAAAACCATTAGTATGAAGGGGCATTCTTTAAGACCTTTCACTTTTTTTTCCTAAAGAGGAGACAAACCTAAATTTACAACATAGATAGTAGTAATTTGTTTAGCAGAAATAGAAGTATCACATACTCGATACAAGTGACTACAAAATTCATTCAGCTCGCCATACTAATTGAGATTTTTCAACCTTGGTTTTTACAATTGTTGTTTTAAAACCGTTGTAGATATTTGCACCTCATTAATTGATTCAATCATCCATCTGACAAACATTTATTGAGATCTATTTTGTTTTAAGCACTAGACAAACAAATGAAGGGAAAACAATACTCTAGGTGTCAGCACATGTAAGCCCACTCTACTTTCACTTACTGTATGACCCAGTTTAAAAAGTAATTGGGAAATATTTAACAAAATAAATAAAAACACAATAAAACAGATTAATATCACATTTCAAAACTGTTAATATGCAGCTGCAGGGATCCTTCTATGAAGTTTGACCAAACTGCCCTAAGCATATTATTAAAACCTTTACAGGCAATCCATAACTGGAGAATCACTCCTAACTTCCTTTTGTTATTTTTGTTCATAAGATTTTTTCTGTATTGATTATGCATAATCATATGTTTCTATTGTTAAGATTAGTTTGCTAATTATTATTTTAAGATAAAACTATACCTGTATTCTTGATATGGATTCCACTTAATTATAATAAAATTTTTATATATTGTATTTTGTTGAATTTTCTGAACTGATATTTGTTAATGGTATTTATCTATAGTTTTTTCTTGCCTTGGTTTCACTACTTTGAGGTTCAAAACTATATTTGTCACAGAGATAGAACTAGGTAAAGTAATATTTTTTGCTATTCTTGGTTTATATAAATTGGGGTTGTTTATTCTATGAAAGTTGCATAGGAATTTGCTTTTGAAAAATATGTTCATTATGCACAACAACAACAAGATTATACGATGATTAAATATGACGGATATGGTTCTTTTCAATAGCAAGGTGATTCAAGCCAATTCCAATGGTCTTGTGATAAAGAGAGCCATCTGCACCCAGAGAGAGGATTGTGGGGACTGAATGTGGATTACAACAATGTATTTTCACTTTTTTTGTTGTTGTTTGCTTGCATTTTGTTTTCTTTCTCAATTTTTCCTTTTTGATCTGATTTTTCCTGTGCAGCATAATAATTGTGAAAATATGTATAGAAGAATTGCACATGTTTAATATATATTGGATTACTGGTTAACAAAAGGAGGGAGTAAGGGGAAGGGAGGGGAAATAATTGGAATACAAGGTTTTGCAAGGGTGAATTTTGAAAATTATCTATACATATGTTTTGAAAATAAAAGGCTTTAATAAAAAATATGTTCTTAAAAGTTTTTTTTTCATAGTTTTAAGTTAATGGCCTGTTTGCTTTTTCTTTATGCTACTGGTTTATTTGCAATATCTATTCTTTGAGCTTAAGCTCAAATTTGTAAATTTGTAAATTTCATAGCTTGTTATACACATTGATTTATTTTTCATTCACTAATAATTATCTTTCTTTGTTATCATTGACATTTCCCCTTCTATATATATATTTTGGTAAATTATCTCTTCCTAATTAATTTAGCTAATTGATGATCAATCTTATTCTCTTTGTGTTTTAAATTCATTATATTTTTGCTGTGTTGTTTTAGAGATTTTTTTTCCTTTCAATTCTGTTTATTTCTCCTTTGATCTTGGATATATCTTATTTATGATTATTTGAGTGTATTGACTTTTATATTTTTTCACTGCAAATTCAAGTCAATCCTATTTTTTTCTTTTGTTAATATGTTTTCAAGAAAATGAATTCATCTTTTCAAAATGTAATAGTATCTTATCAGTTTTGCATATTATATATTACTATTAGCATCATCTTTAATGTAGCTTTTATTGTTTATGTAATTTGGTATAAACTTAATCATTCTTAAGACTATAAAATTCTTAGAAACAGGGACCTTTTTCTTTTTGTTTTTCTTTCTATTTCCCTATAGCATCTTACACACAGTAAATGATTAATATATTCTCATCAATTGGTTGTCTGGATTAGATGGTTTGGAAATCTTCCTTTCATTGTGGCAAATTATTATTATATTATTATACATAATATAATATATTATATTACTAGACAAATTTGAGTCTTAATTTGAGTTGCCCCTTTTTCTCTTGTTATTTCCTAATCTTGAGTGAATAAGTATCTATCCTGAAATGGACAAGTACAGACTTTGAGTCCACTTTGTGAATTCAAAATATCTGAATGTCTCATTAGATCATAGCTGACTGACACCAAGAAAGAGATCCAATATTTTTTGGAAAGAAGGACCCTTAACAAAAGAACTGTCCCAAACCTGACCATGGACAGTGCAGAGCTGAGGTGAAATGTGAAACACCTAATTAGCAATGCAGCAAACTGCTTTATGTTTTATTAAGGTTTAAATATCAGCCTCCCAAAAGATTATAATAGCAATTAAGTTACTGAAATCTGTTTAAGTCATTCTGTTAATGCATGCTGAGAGTCATTTATGTTGAACATTTCTTCCATAAATAGGAATAAATTTCCAGTACTAAAACTGATTCATATTATACACTGAATATATTTTGACTTCCCTTTTGGGAGAGAAGTAGTAGGATCCTAGAAATGAACTAAGCTATAAGCAAATTTATCCCTAGGGCATTGAGTTGGGATTTAATGAGCAAAAGGAGTGTGAGAAAAAAGAACCTAACTCTTCTCAACAGATCCAAGTTTCCCCGGAACTGAATCTGATCCAAACCACAAGTCTGGGTACAAAACAGGGAGTTGTTTCAATAGTAGTTCATCAAGGTTAAACAATACTTTTAACTCCATTACTTATAATAGAGGAATTATGTGTAAATAATTCTTGAATATCTATTCTACATTCACAACCACATTCATATTATATTCCTGAAAAGGTGAGATTATTCTTGGATCATTTACATTTTACTTTCAAATGAATTATGCATGATTATTACTTATAGGATTTTGTAGTAGTTTTTCTTACCAGTTTATTTTATATTACCAGTTTACATTAAAATTACTCAGTATACTATAAAATTTAGACCTAGCAGGGAACTTAGAGATGGTCTAGTCCAACTCTTTTGTTTTTATGGGTGGGAAAACTGAGCCCAGAGGAGGGAATTACCTTTCCCAGGATATTAAGGGCAATAAGTGACAGAGACAGAATTTGAACCCAGGTTTCTGATTTAAAATTGAGCTTTCCCTCAAATACAGGGCTAAATACTTTTTCCTATGGCAAAGACAAACTTTCTTTCTAGACCTTGAGTATTCATGATCCAGCACTAGTCAGTAAGGCTTGGGTGTCTTGTTGCCTTTTAATTATTCCAGTCAAAGCCTTGGACTCTCATTCATTTGCAGTTAACTATATGAATCATTCATCTATGCCAGCCTCTCAGAAACTTCATCAGGACTAACTCTCCATTATGTCTAATGGCCAAAGTTGAGATGGAATCCATTCATTCGTGGGAGGGTCTTAGGGTGGGGAAACGTAGAAGAGAAAGCAATTTTTTCCTTTACAAAAGCAAGCACATACTACAAAGACATTCTGCTTCTATAAATATGCCTTTCTAAATGTTAAAGGGTTGGAGCAATTTCCAAAGGTCTCTACCTCAAAAGAGCCCTCAGCTGATATTTAATTGAACTGCTTTTGCTTTGAGAAATGCAGAGAAAACTAGCATATAAGATGTGTAAATGTCTTTTTGGTTTATGTCAAAAGAGAGGCTTTTAGTTAAAATAATGGGAAGAAAATTTCTGTTATTAAACAAAAAAAAAAAAAGAGCATAAAGACACTAGATTAAAGGATATATTTTAAAGTAGCATGCAGGATTTTTGAACTTGTATGTATATATGTGTGCACATGTATAAATTCATCGGCTACTGAACTTGCTTTTACTTATAAATATCACTAGATTTCTCTCTACATTCATAACCACTCAAAATTTTAAATAAAATATAAATATTTCTATAATCTACTTAAAATTTTGGCTTCTCTCAAAACATGCCCTAGAATTCTCTCAAAGCAAATTCTTCAAACAAGGAAAAGTAGACTATAGTACAATATAAAATAAAAGCGATCACTAAATAACAGAACTCTCTGAAAATATAGTTATTGCATCATTTCAAATTTATAAAATCTCAGCAGTGAAAAGTAGCTCAAAGACTATCTAGCATAAGCCATACTTTTAACAAATTATTGATATCATTTTTATAACACCTTCATTTCCCAAAATATTCCTCCCGTCTGTCTCTCCCAGAAAGACATTCTTATAACAAGGAATAAAAAAGAAAGGGAAAAAATTCAAAATTAACTAATAATGTCAATCAACTCTGACATTATATGCAGTGTTTCATATCCATAGTTTCCCATTTCTGCAAAGAATGAAGATTAGTACATTATCATAGTTTTTTCTGATCACTATAATTTTGCTACATTCAATTTCAATCTATCCTCCTGCTCTTCCTCTTCTTCCTTTTCCTTCTCTTCCTCTTCTTCCTCCTCCTTCTTTTCCTGCCAAGATTAAGTGACTTAGCCAGGGTCACAAAGTTAGTGTCCCTATTCTTCATAGACACTGTTGCTTACAATATTGTAATATTCCATTATATTCATATATCACAGTTTCTTTAGCCATTCCTCCATTTTATAAGCCTCTACATTACTTTCAGTTCTTGCTAATAGAAAGAGTGGCAATAGTTATTGCTGAATATGGTGAATATGGACATTTATCTTTGACCTCCTTGTGGTATATGTCTAGTAATGGGTTTTCTGATCCAAAGGTATGGACATAATCTATACTTAAGTATTAAGTCCAATCTCTACCATCTCCAATAATTCAATGAAGAAGGCATTTAGAAATGGGGAATTCACTACTCCATAAGGCAATCCATTATGCTTTTGAACAACAAAATTATTAGGGAATTTATAGTGTATCAAGTTAAAATCGTCTCTCTGTCACTTCAATTCAAAAATCACATTAAAACACTGAGCCAAATTTTGGAAATATAAAAAACAAATATGATCCAAACCCTGGAGAGACTTACATTCCTCAAGAGGTATATAATATATACACAAATAAATATATACAAAGTAATACAACATTAATTCAAGAGGAAATAGATGTTAATAACTGGGAAAAGTGGATGATAAAAAGTCTTAATCAATTAAGAAATGTTTTTAAGCATCTACTTATGTTCCAGATAGCATGCTGGCCACTAAACATATAAAATAATAATAATAATAATAATCCTGCCCTCAAGGAGCTTACAGTCTATTGAAGTAGATGGCTCATGCATGTGCCTATAGAGAGAGAAAGAAGAGACAGAGATAGAGACAGAGAGAGAATAAGTAGAATGAATGAGATTTGGCAATTGACTTAGATATAGTTGTCAAAGATGACTAAAACTATAAACATGGGTTACTAGAAAGATCAATAAAAATGGAAAAGCTTAGAAGAAGATTGGTTTTGGGCAAAGGGGGAATATAATGAGCTCAGTTTTGGATATAAGTTTGAGATGCTATGGGAACACATAGATGATTCCTTAGGTGGTTGGTAATATGGAACTAGAGTTCAAAATAGAGATTATGGCTGAATTGGGGAATCATCTGCGTGGAAATGATCACTGAACCCGTGAAAGTTGATGAGATCACCATAGTGGGAAAAGAAGATGAGAATCCAGGACAGAGCCTTAGGGGACATTTGCATTTAATAGACAGAAGGAGGATCCAGGGGGAAAGAAAAAAGAAAAGAACCAGAAGGAATGGTCAGATAGAGAGAAGGAAAACTGTAGAGGGCCACAGATAATGGGGGGCACTCTGGGTGAGGTATAAGACCTTTCAGCCCACAGGGAATCTGTTCACAATTTCTGGTTTGACTCCCCATCTCCCCTAAGGGCTCTCACTCTTCCTGAGAAGTCAGGGGATGGTGACAACATATTATAATTAAAGCAGAGTGATACTAGGTGGAAGAGTGATACCAGGTGGCAAACACGTACAATAGCAAGTTGTTCATGTGGTCCCATGTGCACAATATATATTTAGTGCAGGCCTAATATTGTTTTTGTTATATAAAGGTATGAGAGTATAAAAGTGGGGAAGACCTCGGAATAAATGGACTCCCTATTTCCACCATCCTCAAGAGTCTCTCCTCATCACTCCTCCACTAAGACAATATGTTTTAACCACCCCAGCATGGGGGCTCTAGAAAGCATGGTATGTTTTTCACCCCAACTTGAGGGCCCTAGAAAGCAGGACACAACAGAGAACTAAGGAGCATCAGTGTCGCAAAAGGCACAGGGGAAAAGAATGTTCACATGGAAGAAGGACAATAAAAAAAAAGACAATTGAAATTTGAAAAGGACAAAAGCATCAGTAACTAAAGATATTGGGAAAGGTTTCATGTAGGAAGTGACCTCTGCACTGAAACTTTAAGGAAGGTAAGAATGATAAGAGGGAGAGATGCAGATGGAGTATTTGAAATGTGAAGAGGATAGTACAGAGTATGGACTCTCAAGTTTGAACAACTAGTAGGATCTTGGGTTGGTACCTAAACCTTGGAAAAGAGAGTAGCATAAAATTAAACTAGGAAAGGAAATGGAATTCATATTGTGAGGCTGAGGCATCTACATTTTATTCTTTAGGTAATAGGGAACTGCTGAAGTTTTTTGTTTTGTTTTTTTAAGCAGAAGAGTGACATGGTCAGACCTATATTTTAGGTCTATAAATTTGACCGTTATGTCCCCTCCTAGAGGGAAAAAGCTGGGGTAAAAAGGGACTGTTTAGGAGATTAAGGTAGTAGAGATGGAAATGAAAGCTATCATACAGGAAAAATCAACAGGATTTTACAACGATTGGATCTGAGGTCTTAGGGAGAAGAAGAATTATAGATGATTTTGACATTGCAAATGTGAGTGATTAGAAGGCCAATGATAATCTCAGAAGACAATGATAATTTTTTTAAAATAGTAATTATGTTTCCCTACTACTACCAACCAAGTTTTCTCTTCTCTAGGCTAAACATCACTACTTCCTTCAGTTGTTCCTTGTGTATTACGGTGTCTAATCCATTCTTCATCTTGACTACCCTCCTGGATATATTTCAGTTTGTCAATAGCCTTTCTAAAAGGTAGTACCCAGATCTGAGCACAACATGCCAGATGTGGTTAGACAGAGGCAGAGTATCAGCCTCCTTTCTGTGGATGCTATGCTTTCATAAATGTAGCCTAAAATCATATTAGCTTTTTAGCTGTCACATCACATTATAGTGCTGAAATAAAAGTTGTCATACTTTCAACTTATTTAGTAAATCATACGTATGTTAAGTTTGAATTATTGTCCTCTATCACTTGCTAGTTCTTTAACCTTGGACATCTTTTTTCCCCTCAAAAAAAAAAAAAAAAAAAAAAAGAAATAATTCTTGCTCTACCTATTTAACTGGGTTCTTGTGAGAATCAAATGGATATATAGATAGATAGATAGATAGATAGATAGATAGATAGATAGATAGATATAATGCTATATAAATATTATGGTTTTTTAATTATACAAAGAATTAAGTAGAAGATTGAAACCTTCTCATAGTAAGGTATATACAATATTCCCACTCCACCATAAGTAACATCTCTCATCTAAAATAAACCCTTTCATTAAATTTCTTTAAACCTTTTCAGAAAACTAATAGTTAATCTCTTTCCAAGCTTCCTGAATAGAGAGAGAAGCCAACAAAGAATGCTTATTTCATCAACATCCCATCACAGTTGGTGGGCACAGCAGCTACAATTCCCACATCACCTATTGTGACACCCGTTCATATCATCTCATCCTTGCCTCACTTTGTCACCTAGGCACCTTCAGGCTAAGACAAAACTTAATGGGGTGTGTAGAATTAGAAGGAAGAGGATGCATGCCATGAGACTGTTACTACACTACCAACATAATAAGAATTGGTCTCAGGATACTGAACCTCTGCAAGCAACTGTACCCCCACTCTTTAATTGTATTATTTATATGAGTACTATTGCTTTGTTGAGGTTAAATAAAACATATGCATGAATTAAGCTCACCTAGCTGTATCTAAATCCTTACAGGATGATTTAATAACATCAATTTTGTTTTCAAACCTTCATGCTGACCCAGGAAAAAAAAAAAAACTCTAGTTAATGAAATTGGATAAGACCAATGTTAGTCATTTGGGACATATTAAGATTTAAAACATGAAGATTTCTTTTTTGTATGTGCTTAGCACAAATCAGAAAATTTAAAGAAGGGCAATAAGAAAGCAAATGAAAACTATGAGAGAATAAACTTAGAATGATGAAATATCAATAAAAGGGATTGTTTAGGGACCGTCCTTATCTTCTTTTATAATAGAAAAGTTCTTTATACTATAAATATTTAGGAAGAAGACAATTAATGGCAATGCAAGCTATTCATACTATAAGTATGCTCAAGAAGAAATCATTTAGTTGAATGACAGTTTTTTTAGATTTTGTTCAGAAGGCAAGTGTCCAAAGATTGGGAAGCAAGATAGTTACAAAATATTTAGTAATCTATTTCTTGAAATCAAATTATGAAATATATTCTGATTTTTTAAATGAAAACTTCCAAAAATATTTGAAGATATTCAACTGTATCAATTTAGAAATTTAATTCAACATTTATTATATAGCAACTCTCATTATGCTAAGCACTGGGAATAAATGACAAAAAATAATAATAATAATAATCCCTAGCTTCAAAATACTTAGATCCAATAAAAGTAGCTGAATTCTACTCATACTAATAGAAATTATAGAAAATCTTCTTGTTTCAAAGATTTAGGAATATTTTTCCCCCTTGTTCCCCTGATGAGATTTCTATAAACACCTCAAATTCTCACTAATAGTAATATAACTGCTGCCTGAAGTGAATCCAAATATATCTCATTATTAAAAAGGAAGATTAAAGACTTTCGTTATTCAGAATTTTATCATTCAGTAAATAACATTTATTGAACACCTACTATGTTCCAGCACTGTGATAGGGATTGGAGATAAAAAGAAGTGTGATAATCTTTGTTCCCCAGGAGCTCGCTATCTAATGGAGAAAGAATATGACAATCCTTGTTTACAAACAAGATATAGACATTATAAATGGAGATCAACAGAAGGAAATCATTTAAATTAAGGAAGAATCAGGAAAGGATTCCTGTAAAAGATGGAATTTTACCTGGGACTTGAAGGAAACCAGGAAGCAAAGATAAAGAAGGAGGGCATTCTAGGAATGGGGAAACAGTCACTGAAAATTCTGAGAAATGTGAGATGGAGTAACAAGGAGGCCGGTATCATTAAATTGCAGACCACAAATGGAATGTAAAGTATAAGAAAACTGGAAAATTAAGAAATTCCCAATATGGAAACTATTTTTACCAATGCAGATCAGCAACTCATCTGTAATCCTAATGGACAAGGAACAGGGCAACAGATCAGAGTCTAGGTAAGCTGAAAGATGTGTGCTGTCATAGATTTCCCAATGTTCTCAGTTTTCCATTTTCTTTGGCCTTTTGAGAAACTTCTGCCTAGATTTTTTTTACAAACTGAAATAGGTAGAGAGAAATGTTGCTGTTGCCTCTCCAGACTTTCCCTGCTCTGTAGCAGGGAATATAAGATGGGGGTGTGGTATCCACAGTGACCAGAGAGGGGAAGATGCAAAGGATGAACTGAGATTTCTTTGAATAATCTTTCAGACAGCTGTCTGACAGAAGTGCCAACAGAACCAAGGATAGTCCAGAGAGAGCTGGAAGAGGTGAAAGTTATGGTCAGAAATGAGGTAAAATATATTTGCCATTGGCAAAATCAAGAATTCCAACCCTAGAGAAAGGGCCTCACATGTGGTGTGAGAAAATTGCAGCAGCCTTCTTTGTAGTGGCAAGAGACTGGAAACTGAGTGGATGCCCCTCAGTTGGAGAATGGTTGAATAAGTTATGGTATATGAATATTATGAAATATTATTGTTCTGTAAGAAATGACCAGCAGGATGATGTCAGAGAAGCTTGGAGAGACTTACATGAACTGATGCTGAATGAACAGGACCAGGAGATCATCATACACAGCAACAACAAGATTACACGATGATCAATTCTGATGGACGTGGCTCTTTTCAACAATGAGACGATTCAAACAAGTTCCAATTGTTCAGTAATGATGAGAGCCATCTACACCCAGAGAGAGGACGGGAGGTGGGGGGGGGGGGGGGGGGACTGAGTATTCAGTTCTCACTCATAGCATAGCATTCTTACTCTCTCTGTTGTTGTTCGCTTGCATTTTGTTTTCTTTCTTGGGTTTTCTTTTCCTTTTTAATCCGATTTTTCTTGTGCAGCAAGATAACTATAAATATGTATACATGTTTTGAATTTAACATATATTTTACCATATTTAACATATATTGGACTACCTGCCATCTAGGGAAGGGAGTAGGGAGAAGAAGGGGAAAATTTGGAACAGAAGAACAAAATTTGCAAGGCTCAAAGTTGAAAAATTACCCATGCGTATGGTTTGTAAATAAAAAGCTTTAATTAAAAAAAAAAAAAAAAAAAAAGAATTCTAACCCCACCTATTCTTCCCCTTTCGTTCAGAAAGGTTTGCTAAAGAATCTTCCAATTTAAAAAAAAAAATCTTCGCAATCCCTTCCTCTTCCCCCTTCCCCCGCCATTTTTCACAGGCCAGAAAGGAGGAAGAGTAGGAGGGAAGAAATCAATGCCAAGTTATAATATTATTGCTATTTGAAACATTGTTTTGATTATTTTGAGTTTGCTACTTTATATGATTGTGTTAATAAAGAGGAAGAGCATTTAACAATGAATAATTAAATTCTGAGTTAGGGAAGATATAATTGAGATGTAGGAAAAGCTGGACCATGGAAGAAAATGGGGATTCCAGTCAGGGACAGTTGTTGTCATTAAATTAAGTCAATTATGCCTATCACCACCCTATCAATCACAACCTATAACATAATTTAAAGTTTTTAAGGCATTGTCTGGGACACAGAATAGTATAGTGATGAGCTCATAAACCAGAAGGAAAAAATTAATGCAAATCTTCCTAGCTCCAAGGTCAATCTTTCAACATTATTCCCAGCTGCCTCTAAATGAAAGCCATTATTAGCACTGAAGTCTCAAAACAAAACACACACACACACACACACACACACACACACAAATACTATAAAAAAGGTAGAACATTGATAAGAAAATGGGCAGCTCTCCAAAATATTTTGCATCATCCATTGATTCATTCATTCTGCATTTATTGAAGACTTACTAGATGGAAGGCACTACAAACTTTAAGGTCTTTTCCTATTGTATAATGCTATGACTAAAAAGCTTTTCACTATCCCTACAAAGACTCACTCCCTCACCTGACTCCCTATATTTGTCAAAACTACTTTCAGAGACAAAATTTTAAATCTCAGAGTTCTTGAATTTTTCCTTAACTACTCCCAACCTATAGAATCTCTCCATCTTCTATATGCCCTAGCTATTGTTATCTCTAGCAATTATTTAACATTTATCATAATTATTATTTTATTTTTCATTTGTGTTATAAATTTTCCATTAGATTATAAGTTCCTTCAGAATAGAAAAAAAAAAAAAAAAGAAAGGAAGGAAAAAATGAAAAAGAAAATAAGCATTTATTGTTTATTATATGCCAGCACTGTACTAAATAAATATTATCTCATTTCATCCCAACAATAATCCTGGGAGGTAGATGCTATTATTTTCCTCAATTTACAGTTGAGAAAACTGAAGCATGAAGAAGATGTGACTTGCCTGGATCACACACTAGAAAGTATCTTTCCAAACCCTTTAAAAAAAAAAACTCAAATATAAAGGATTTGTGGCTTATCTATTGCTTTGAATTATGCATAATAATAGCTCCCTGCCATTTATCATGGAATATATAGTTAAACATATATCCTCCAGTAATTCTACAACTCTGGTTTTTTTAAAAAGTTCATCTCTTAGCATATTGCTCATCTTGACAAATTTACTTCAATAAATAACAGCTCATAGTTGCCTTTCTAACACCAGTTCCAGTTCTCTATCAGATCATGTCTAATAATTATAATGTTCTGGTTAGCTTTCTGGAGGTCTCGGGACCAGCCTTGGTTTCAGCAGAATAATCACCACGAGAATAGTGAGGGATAAAGTCCAAAGTCTTTATTGTTTCCTTCAGTCTCCCAGTCTGCGTCAGCAGTCTCAGTCAGCCAGCCAGTCAGCAGTCTGCACATTCATTGTAATGTCCTGCTTTCTAGGGCCCACAAGTTGGGGTGACAAAATGTACTGTTGCTTTCTAGAGCCCCCACACAGGGGTGGATTAAAATATAGTGTCCAGACTAGCTCTCTGGAGGATCTCAGGGCCAGCCTTAGTTCTTGGTCTTAGTGAAGAAGTAATGAAGGCAGGAGAGCCACCATGAAGCTGGTCAAGTCTTCTCCTCTGTGGCTGAGTTTGTCCCCAGTTTATATATTCTATTATAATTAAATTAATTCATCATATTGAGTATAAGCCAATCATTATATTACTAGGGAACCATTATTTGTTGTAAGATTAAATCAATCATCCTGAACTAGAGGAGAACTATTAATCACCATGCTAAACTAGATAACCATTGTCTTATCAGTTCCACTGAGTTAACACCTTGTTGTTAGAATCCTTGCCTCAAGTATATTTCTCCAGAGTTCTGGCCCATTACAAATAATAATTTCATATTTTTAAGGAAAAAAATTCATGATTATTACAATAATAAAAAGAATGAAAAATGTCCTTTTACATAGAACTGAAGCACTTTTTTTTTAAATGAATTTTCAAAAGGATCTGATCCTAATAACAATTTTATGAGAAAGCTGGGCAAGGATATTATTTCCATTTCATAGAAAGGGAATCTGAGGGTGTCTTCCACATCATTATATAACTCTACAGTATATAGTAGGTGCTTGATAAATACTTATTGTCTGAATAAGGGGTTAGTTAAATTCCTATATCACACATTTATAATGAGTTGTTAACACTAATAGAACCTCATCAGAAATACATATCTACTGCAGGAAAAAAATGAATATTTTCTAAACAAATATGAGAAATAGTGTAGCATAATTGTTAGAGAGCTTGTCCAAGTATCAGAAAGATATGGTTTTAAGTCCTCACTCTTACATACACTATGTAAACATGGCCAAGTCACTCAACCACAATGTCCCCCTATTCCTATAACTCTTAAAGACTTAGTTACAGAAAGTTGCCCAAACCCTTTATATATATAAAAATATATATATACATACATACATATATATAAATATATACACATATATATATGATTTATGACTTATCTGTTGTTTTGAATTATGCATTGTAATAGCTCCCCTCCATTTATTATAAATAGCTAGTTAAATATATATCCCACAGTAATCCTACAACTCAGATTTTTTAAAAGTCCACCTCTTAGCATATTGCTCATCTCAACAAATTTACTTCAATACATAATAGCTTATAGTTGTGTGGAGCACCTAACTTTTCAAAGCATTTTACATCCATTATCTCATTTAAAATCCCAGACTTAGTGCTAGAAGTGAACTTGGAGGTCATCTAGTCAAACTTGCCACCCCAGCCATTAATTTCCTTTGAACAACCACTCTGCGAGGTATATAAAGCAGCTACGCATTTCCCCCCACAGTATAGATGTGATTTGTCTGAAATCACAAAGCTAATGTCCAGCTGCCTAGAACCCAGCTCTCCCACATCCAGACCTTCCCAGGAGAGAGTCTGTCCGGTAGGTGAGCACACACATTCATTCCCTGAAGCCACCATTCCCATCTTCTAACACACGCTCAGCACATCCTAGTTTCTATCAGTTCAGCCTTGAACACCTTTTGAATGACAACATCATCTCTCAAATCCAGTGATGGTAATTACTGCAGAAATAAGCAAGAGCTATCACTTCTCATAAATGATGGGGCTGTGAGGGGAGGGAGTAATACATACAAGAGTGTTAACCTGCCACCCGTGTAACACTGGCAAGGCAATTTTCTTCATTTGGCAGTATTACTGAAGCTCTCATAAAGTGACACCCATTTCAAACGTGTGTAATGTTGCGGTGCAATCCACAGAATTTGTATGCAACATTGCAACTCTATTTGGAAATGCTTTGCCTAAAAGACTAGACAGCTGTATTACAGTGACAAAGTGAGAATAACTTGTCATTCTGGTAATAATCTAACCATATATAAGTATCTGTCATCATGGAAATTGGCCTCTTCCATTTCAATTTATTTTGTCAACAACCCAAGCAGAGCCAGAATATATTTTACAACACCATTGCACATAGACCAAATAGTGTAGGGAACTTTAAAATAAAACTCATCATCATACTGCTAAATATTTACATTAAAAAAGATTCTCTCTTCTGGAAGACATCCCAGCTCCACTAATCGTCTCTGCCAGTACACCTGCAGCTTTTTGTAACTAATTAAGGAACTCCAGGAAAAAAAAAAATGCATTTAAAAATGGTTCCACAAACAGATGCACACTCCATTAATTAAACAAGCTGGAGCAATCACCAAGTCTGTAATTGGAAAATTTGCTTCTTTCCTCCATTTTAAGGAAATCATAGTTATTACAAATGTCTTCTGATAGATTCTCCAAAGAGAAAGGCTGCAAGCAGCAGGCTCTGGATCACTCTAGTAAGCTAGGAAGGTTCCTGGCAAACATTGTTCTGGGCATGTCATAGAATCACCTAAATTTGCTAATTCTCTCTTCAGCTCCATTTCATACACACATACACATATACATACACACTCAAAGATTGCATTCATGAGAGAAAGCCTAGATTTCAGCACCAAAACCAACTCATCGAACACTAAGGTTCAAATATATTCTATTCCCTATCTAGCTATGATTCTTATTAAATTATGCACTTACAACAAACAACACAAAATATATATGTGGTATTGTTCAATCCATAAGATAGAACTGTCAACTGAGTATTCATTTTGCACATAGCACTGTATTAGACAATGATGTGGGAAGCATAGAATCACAGTTCTCCAGCTGAAAGAGACCTTTAAAATCATCTAGTCCAACTTCCTTATTTTTAAAATGTAAAAAAAATGAGGCCTTGAGAAATTGAGTGATTTTTGAAGTAAAAATCAGCAGAGATCTTTTGACTCTAAGTTCAGAGGTACAGTTCCACATTCTTTCCATTATATCATGAGGGTCAATGAATAAAAGAGCATATATAAATTAATATATTAACAAGCCCTTAAATTGGGGGCTTGGGGTATCTATTATCATTTTTAAAAGAACCATCTTATGAAATTCAACTGATATTTTTATAATGCTCTCTCATTCCACCTTTACATGTATGACTTCACTTTTTCTCACAGTAGTCCTGAGACAGGTTGAGTAAGTACTTATCCCCATTTTACAAATGATGAAACAGATGAGACAAAAATTTAAGTATTTCGCCTAAAGCTATAAAGGAGTGGTCCAGCCTTACCACCTGGTTAGAGGAAAATGTGTGTGTTAAGAATTAGAGATAAAGTTGAATAATTTAAGTAGAGCCAGATGTTGGAAGACCTTGAATGTCAACTTGGAGAATTTAGCCTTTAAGGACATAGGAAATGAAGAGCTATTAAAGATTTTAAGCAAGGGAATAACTTCCTTCAAAGCAGAAGTGTTGTGCTACCTCCAATAGGAAACCTTTCCTAATGAATCTAGTTGTTATTGATCTCCTAAACACAATCCTTTCTATATATACTCTGAAAATGTTTTCAATTGAGAGGCATTTGGCATAGTATATAGTCAGCTTCAAAGCCAGGAAGGTCTCAGTTTAAGTTTTGACTCTAGCACATGCTGTCTACATGACCCTAACTTATTCCACTCTAGGACCACAAATTAGAGCAGACACCAAGTTCATTGGTAGAGGGAATTTTCTCATCCAGGAATTAAATGATGCAAATGCTTAATTCTTCTACCTGAACCCTTCTTCATTCCATTCCCCTCCCCTCCCCTTGCCCCCAGGACTTTTCAAAGATAGTTATCTTCTTGCTCTCAAGCAAGTCCTCTAACCTTTTCTTCTGCATATAATTATGATCAAATTTCCCGAATTCCTCCTCTCTTTGACTTTTCTATCCAATACACTATCCTAACTCTCTCATCACTTCCTCTTCTAAATTTTTTGATCAATTTAATTCAGCAATCATTTTTAAACACCTATTATGCACAAGGCAGACATTGTTCTATTCAGAATATGCAAAGAAAAGAAACAGCCCTATCCTCAAGAAGCTTACATTCTTGCGGGGAGGGAGGAAGGTAGGGCTTATGATATTTAAACTGATAAGTAATTATAAAATAATTTGAGGGGAAAGGGAAAACTAACAACTAGAGAAATCAGAAAAGGTTTCCTGTAGCAAGTGGCCCTTGAGTTGAACTATGAAAGAACTAAGAATTCAAGGTGAAATCAAGGAGGGAGTTTATTCCAGGATACTCTGAATAAAGGCAACAAAAACAAATAGAACAGTTTAGCGAACAGAAAATAGGCCATTTTGTTTAGAATGTAGAGTTCATAAAGCGAGCAGTCAGAAAGGAAGAGAACAGGGAAGGGCAGTGTTCCAAAAACCTAGAGAGAATAGAGTTTCAAGGAGGAGAGAGAAATCAATGTCACAAGCTGAAAGGTCACCGTGAATGAGGATTGAGAAAAGTCCATTGGATTTGACAATTAAGACATCATTGATAATTATAAAGTAGTAACATCAAAATTATTTGATATTGATTAAAAATAGGAAAGGAGATCAATAGAATGGGCTAGATAAGGACGAATCAGAAATTTTTGAAATCAATAAGCTAGTGTTCAGTAATTTAAAAAGAGAAAATATTTGAGCAAGAACTGTCTAATAGAAAGTATGGGAGGAAATGAAAAGCAATTTAGCAAAAATTAGGTTTGTAGCAACATCTTATATATAATAATAAGTTCAAAATAGAGATAAGACCTGAATATTGAAGATTACAGCAATAAATTTTTTTAATATAACTAAATCAGCTACCTTTCATGGGTATATCTGAGGAGTAGAAATGGGGTTCCTAATTATTTCTCACAAGACTAAAATCCTGACTCCCCCATTATGCCCTTAAAAAACTCTTTCTCCAGGGAGATCATTTTAACCCTGGAATTCATACATCAGAAATATTCTTTGTCTCCTACAACTCCTCCTCTGATTGGGGGATTCTTCTGAGAACCTCCATTTAAAGAGAGTGCCTGGACCAGCCTTCCAACAATGGCTATCTATTTCTCACTATGGTATATTCTATCTACCTCAGATTCTTATTTGATAAAAGTAGAGATAATAATAGCACCTCTCTCCCAGAGTTGTTCTAAAAGGGGGGAAAAAGGATAATATTTGTAAAGGCCCATTAAAACTATAAAATGATATATAAATGGTATCTGTTATTAGAATGATTATGTGACTTTTTTATTAGCATTCCACATTGTTCAAATGGGCAAGAAAAAGGTAGATGGTTAGGGTAACCCAAGACTGAGATTTGGTAAGATATAAGTAACAGGAGAACAACAGTACAACACACAGCTGGACAGATTAAAAATAAGCTCAAGACTGAAAGGAAAAAAAAAATTTGACCACAGCAGAGGTGATGGAATGGAAGAGCAAGAAGGTTGGAGACAATGTGTCAAATAGCTTTTGGAGGATTGGCAAAAAGAGAAAGGGAAGAAAAAGATCTAAGAGAACAATCTTAGAGTTCTTAATGTGGGTAGAATTACTCTATCCACTCTAAATATAGGTGACATGATCAAGACTGACATTCCTATGTATGGCAGAGTTTGAATGATGTTTGGGTTAGGGGTAGGGTAGAATGATGAACTGAAAAGCCAAGATATTTGATAGTAATTTGATAGTAATATAATATTTAAGTCTCTGAATATGAGGACAAGGATTAGAGAATAAAAGAAGACTATGATTCCACTAATGATCTCTTAAAAAAAGGAACTGATGGATTTCTACAGAAGTCTTGGATGAGATGAGATAAACAGATAATGAACCTTCCCTATAATTCATGAGGAGTAAGATGGAGACTCAGGAGGGTTATGGTTGGGGCAGAGGGAATAGGAAGGGTATCACTAGACAGAGTTTCTCCCTAAGCTGCCAGTACCACTGATCCACAGGATTTAAGAAAGAGAAAAGTTCCAACCATTTAAGTAAAGCCACCAACTACAGTGGTCCTGTGATGATATAGAACAGCATCAATTAGTTCAGAAATTCTTAATCTGGGTTCAGGGAATTTGGGTTTATTTTAATATTTTATAACTGAATTAGAATATAATTGGTTTTTTATGATCCTATGTATTTCATTAAATGCCTTCTAAAATATTGTTCTGAGAAGAGATTCATAGGTTCCACCAAGAACAACACCAAAAAAAAAAAAAAAAAAAAAAAAAAAAAAAACACCTGAATGAGTGTATTTTCAAGTATCAAAGAAGAAGGGAGATTAGATCAGTCACCCAAGTCTCCAAATATCTGGTGATCAGTTCCCTGGGGATCAGGTTGCACTCATATTCAGTCTCACCTCCTTCACTTAGTCAAAAATGGCTAGAGGTGATATATAATTAGAAGATTTTCTACTTGTCAGGCTTAGTGGCAGAGGTCTTCCTTCCTGGATGAGGTCATGGGGACCAGATTGAAAAAAATTATTTTGGCAGCAATGTTGAAGATGAATTAAAAAGAGAAGGGACTGGAAGTAGCAGTGAATAAATAGGGGACTGTTGTAACAGTTCAAGTGAGGTACCTCAGCCTCTGGACCTAAGAGGGGTACTGGAAGCAAGAAGTCTTGTGTCTGGGCTTTCCTATTATTTTCCATATTAATTTCCTATGTGAATCAGAAGCTGAGATGCCTCCATAAGCAGTAGTAGGTTTGTACTAAGTAATAGTGGAGGGACTCAGTCATGAGTGTAATGACCCTGGATAGAATAAGCAGTGGACTCCAGGGAAGCAGGCTCCCGGGGGAGAAATCTCCAAACCCCTCAGCCCCTGGGTGGGAAATGGAGCTAAGCCAATGACTTTCACCAACTCTAACTACATCCTGGTCTTGGCTGGCTATAATGCCTCCATTTCTTTGCTATTTGATATCACTTTCACTTACTTCAATCTTACAGGTTAGATTACCTCCTCTTCCCACAGAACTCTACTAAAGCCACTCTATCAAAGAATACCAATAATGTCATAATGGCCCAATTCAGTGGATTTTCTGAGTCTTCACCCTCTTTGACTTCTCTGCAATTTTTGGCATTGTTGACCAATGCCTACCTTCTGCTGGATACTCTTCCCTTACTTAGCTTTAGAAAAACACAGAATCAGAGATTTAGAGAGGTAAAAGACCTCAAAGGCCACTGAGTTCAGGTCATTTATTTTACAGATAAAGAAACTGAGGCACAGCTATTAAGGAAATTTTCTAAGTTCACACAGTTAGCAAATGTCAGAGGCAAAGGTCATCTTAATTACAAATCCAGTCCCAATCCATTATGCAACACTATCTCTGACCACTTTTGTTCATTCTCATTTTTCTACTCTAAATGTATCTGGTCTTTTTCCTTTTGCTAATCATCATTTTATCCACTCCTTAGCATGGATGTTCCCCTAGGATCTATTCTTAGTACTCTCTCTTATTTCTGTCCACATCTATACTCTCTCCCTTACAAACCTCAATAACTCTTATAATAGATTTTTCTATAGTGACAACTCCCAGAATTTGTATTTCATCCTCAAATATTTCTCTAAGCTTCTAATCTTTATATTCAGCTACCTTTGGGCCACATCCACTTAGATTTCTCATTAGTATCTCACAAAATCATAGAATATCAGAATTAGAAGGGACTCAGAGGTTATCTGGCCCAACCCATGTATAAATAAGAATCATCTCTATACTAGATGAGGGACCTTTTTACTGTTCAAGACACTCTATCTTCCATCTCTGTTAATTAAACTGGTCATTATGCTATGCAGTCCTTCCTCATTTCCTTCTATTGGAAGTCCTAGTTTCCTTCAAAGCTCAGCTCAAGAATAACTTTCTATAGGAAATCTTTCTTGATCATTTAGTTACTAGATTATTAATTTCTTTCCCCTTACCTTTTATTATTTTGAATATGTGTGTATGTGTATATATGTATATGTACATATGTACACATATATATTTGTATATTCACATATAAGCTTGCATATATACATATATTAATGGTATATTGTCCAATAAAATGGACACTCTGAAGGTAGGGACTGTTTCAGTTTTATCTCTGTATCCCAAGTCAAACACAGTATCTGGCACAAAGTAGGCATTTAATAAATGTCTGTTTATTCATTGACATGGTTATCCAAAGAGGTGGCCCTTCTTGCAAAGGTCAACTCCTCTACATGTGTACTTGATCTTATTCCTTCCTGTCTTCTGCACACTCAATCACCCCAACCCAATCTTCAATCTCTTCATATCAATTGCTCTCTTTCCTATTACCTTTAAATATGCTTGTCTTTCCCATACTTAAAAAAAATTTTTTTTTACTAAATACTAGCCATCCCTTCAAGCTTTCACCCTTTGTTTCTCTTCACTTTTTCATCCCTTGCTCCTTGACAAAATTGTCTACAATTAATGCAACTAATGTTGGTGGAGTTGTGAACTAATCCAACCATTCTGGATTGCAGTTGGGACCGATGGCCAAAGGCCTATTAAACTGTGCATACCCTTTGATGCAGCTACACTATTCTCAGGTCTATATCCTAAAGAGATTTTTTTTTGGTGTGGTGGTGGAAGGTAGGAGACCTATTTATACAAAATATTTGTAGCAGCTCTTTTTGTGGTAATGGCAAATAATAGGACATTGAGGAGAAGCCTATCAATTGAGGAATGGCTGAACAAGCTATGGTATATGATTATAATGGAATATTACTGTGTTATAAAAAGTGATGAGCAGAATGCTCTTAGAAAAAGCTGGAAAGATTTATGTGTGAAATGGAGAGATAAAGTGAAAAACCTACAGGAATATGTGAATTCTTTTTCTGTATTTTATTTTCATTATTTCTGTATTTTCCCTATGACCTGTATAATATGTGCAGGCCCATACGTACTTGAGCCTTGGCCAGCTATATCTGAAGCCTGAAGGCCTGATTTTCTGTTTCCTGGAAATCAGGTGATTTTGAGAAAACAGAAACCTTCCATTCCAATCTCTCCAGATAGCGACAACCAGTTAAATGCCTCCCCCTCCCCTTCTCAATGTTCTCTTACTTGTGATGCAATCTCTTATATAAAAGTTGTGTATTTTCACTATTTCTTTAGCCCTCCTACCACAAGCTTTCTCTTTCTTATCTCGTGATAGAATGGCTCATCTTCTGGAGGTATAATAAACCACCTTTCTGCTTTCTGTTTTGAGTGATCACTGAGTAGTCACTTTGGGTAAGCGTCTTCCACATCCCACACAGTTGGGGGCTCATCCGGGATGAGTCTTTGTGGGAGATGGCTGTGCATCCTGGACAGAGAGGCACCCACGGAGCAGTTTTCTCCATGGTCTCTGGCTCTGGGTGAGCAGCCTCCCTCCCTCTTAGACAACTGCCCAAGGCAGAGGTACTCAGTGGAAAACAGAATTGAAGACTGAAAGAAGTACAGTCCTGATAGCCGGCAATGCAGTCTGAAAGACTTACACGTGTGACTCGAGGTATGCTTTCAGGGGTCTGGAGGTCCATTGCCTGGGTCAGGGGAGACCCCGAGAGATAAGCCCTCCTAAATTTGTTTTTGGTGGGGATTGCTGTCGACCCCAAGGAAAGGACTCTCTGAATAGGCTCTCAGATGACTGCGAGTGTGACGGTGACCTCCGCTAGTAGTGGGATAGAAGCAGTCCAAGAATTTGTATTGGGACATTAGCTAGGGAATTCAACTACTTGAATCTGTAAAATAGAGCTCTGCCCCTGTCTGTGTGTGTGTTTGTCTGCTTTGCATTTTTTGTTCTGTGTTAAAAGTTAGCAAGCTCATAAGAGATAAGAACTCAGCCTCTGTGTTGCAGGCTTAGAAAAATTTCAGGGTGAATTGTGGGAATTGGAATTCATTCAGAGTAGTAATTCTTTCAGAGTGAGTCAGACAAGAAAAGAAGTTTGAAAAAACTGTTTCTCTCTCTCCCTCTACCTCTAGGCTAACAGCTTCAGCTTTGTGAAGAGAAGGGGGAAGAGGGAGAGAAAGGGAAAAATAAAAACATAGATTAAAAGTTTGAAAAATTTTGAGAAAATAAAAGAGCAGTGTAGTATCTATCACTTTAAAAGCTCCTGGAAACAAGGGACCCTGTCATCAGCACTCAGGCTTGTGGAATCTTGCCAAAAAAAAAAAAAAAAAATGCTTTTTTTCAAGGTAAAGCAAGGATTGGTGCTTAACTCTTTCCTGACTTACTAAAAAAAAAAAAAAGAAGTTTGAATGGACTATCTAGGTAGATTTTAGGAAATTTCACAAACTAAAGTACTCGTTAATTTTAAAATAACTTTAAATTGGTATGTGTGTTAAGATCAGAAACTTAAGATTGGAAATAAGAAGTGGCAGATATTGGAAGGGAGGAATAAAAATAGAATAAAAGAGGTAAACAGCTAAACACGGGGGCTCTCTGACCTGTTGGACCTGTGAAAAAACCAGGCATACCTCTAAAAAGAAAAGAAAATTTTTTCCAGGAGAAGAAAGAAAAATCATTATTAGCAAATTTGCTTTCATAGAATTAGAGAACAGAAAGTTTAAGAAGGCTAAACTAGGTAAGTGTTTGTCTGCAACATTTGATTACAATATTTTAAAGAAGTACTATAATTTTGAAATTGGGGAAAATAATTTTACTGTTGCCTTGCACATGTTAGATTTATTCTGAGTATAAAATCTTAAGGATTGTTTTAATATTGTGGCCTTTACAACTGAAAAGAAAAAAAATTTTTTTTGCCTTATTGTTTAGTTGGACTTCAAATTAAAATATAGGTTATTAAACAAAATGCCAGTAACTTACCTTAGGGGAGGTTGTGTTTGTATCTCCCTACTTAAATGATATATTGCATTTTAAAAATATTGGATAATTTGTAAACTATATTATAAGTTTTATGAAATTTGGTTCAAAATTAATTGTGAATCTTGAAGTTTAAAGTTTAAAAAAAAAGGTGATTTAAAGAAAAGGGACAAGAGAGATTGATTTACAAAATTTAATAAACTCTTCTTATTGCCTCCAGGACAAAACATAAACTTTTCTGTTTAGCTTTGAAAGTCCTTCAAAATCTAGTCCCAACTTATCTTTTTTAGCTTCATTGTTATTATTCTCTCTCTTATGCTTTGCAATGCAGACAATCTGCATTGTACATCTTCCTCTGCACTCAGTACATCCCCCACCCTAAGAATGTGCTTTTTCTTTTCCTCTGTGCATCTTGGGTACCATTTTCTTCAGGAAGTTTCTTCTATTCCACTTCTTCCCCAAAATGCTAGAGTCCTCCCTCCCAAATGACCTTATATCTAACTACTTATAATATATTTGTATTTCTTAATTTAATGCTGTATACATTGTTATTTATACTTCTTGCCTCCTCCATTAGAATATGAGCTTTTTTACAGAAGGGATTTTCATTTTTTTATTGGTATCTCCAGAACATAAAGCAGTGCCTGCCACAAAATAACTACTTAATAAATACTTGTTGATTGATTAGGCTGATCCAACCCAGCTTTTATTTAAAGATTTCTAATGAGAGAGGACCCATTATTTCCTGAAGCAGGAAATTTCTACTCTCAAAAAACTGTTTTAAAAGGTGTTTTTTTTTTCTCAATCAAAATCTAAATCTACTTTTTTTTTTTTTTTTTTTTTTGCAATTTTCAAATTGCTTCTAGTTTTGCCCTCTGAGGCCAAACAGACCAAATTTAATTCCTCTTCCTTATGACAGTCCTTCAAATACAGGAAGACAGCTATCATGTTTCCATTAAGTATTGTCTCTTGAAGTTAAACATTCCCAGTAATTTCAGTAAATCATTCTATGGCAGGCAGTCAAAGCCCTTCACCTTTATGTTCAGCTTCCTCTGGGTGCTTTCCAGTTGTTCAATGATACCCTTTATAAAATGTAGCACAGACTATGAGACACAAGCACCCAGTTGTAATCTGACCGGCACAGACTTCAGGGAGACTTTCCCCTCCTAAGAGCTGGACACTTTGCCATTCTTAAGATAATTGAAGATTATATGAGGCTTTATTTGTTTGGTTTTTGTTGTTGTTGTTGTTGTTGGGAGGGGAGAGGGTGTTGTCTCTCATTATCACATTGTTAACTGATATTTAGCTTGGAGTCCACTTAAACCTCAAGATTTTTTTCAGCTCATCTAAAATCTAGTAATGGTTTTCCCATCTTGTTTTTGTGAAATTGAATTTTGGGATCCAAGGAAAAAATTTCATATTCATCCCTATTGAATTTCTTCTTGAGGAAACATCTTCTAGTAAAGATGTGAGCTAATAATGTGAAATACTCTACCCATATATTATCAGACATGTTTCCTATGTTAATTGATTTCACTCAAATATTTTTCTCTTTTACTGGGAAAGATTCAATTAATAAGGTACTAAGGTTGAATAATATTATGTGACAAAATGACAAATTGTGCAATAAAACTTCTAGAAATTTTATTTTTTAAAAATTATCTTATTAGATTTGGCCCAAGATTCCATCTTCTTGAATTTTTTTTAATCCTCACTCTGTCTAATGTTTTGGCTGTCCTTCTTAGCTTTGTGTGATCTGAATTTGTCACTGGGTACTATGTATGCTTTTATTTGTGCTTTTATTTTATTTATGCTTTGTTAAAAAAAAAAGTGTTAAGGAGCACAGAGTCAAGCATAGATTCTCAGAATTTTCTACTAGACACCTGCTACAAATTGACATTGAACATTAAAGATTTCTAAGCCTATAACTATTTAGTTCATCTCAGTTTTCTCCAACACAATACAACACAACACAACAACAACACAAGAAAAGGTCAGCTGTTTTAATGAAATCTGAATAAATGCAGTCAACTGTAGCCCCTAACAAGAGGCTTTGCGACTTTGTTTCTAATTAAGCTACTATAATTCTTTGTTAAAACTGATTATTATTCCATATGTTTATTAATAACAAATTACTAAACATTTATTAATAATTTAATCTATTATTTGTTGCTATAATGTAATTTAATAAGCATTCTAAAATTTTGTCAACACCTATAGATTTCAGGGTCATTCTCTTTCCTTTTTTGAATAGGATAGAATTTGTCTTTCTTAATTCTGTGACCCTCCTCCCATTATCCACAATCTTTCAAAAATCATATATTGCAACTTAACAAATCCCAAATTCAACATATGTACAACCTACTATTCATCTAGTTGTCCACGTTTGTGATGGAGCATTGAGAGGGGGGTGTCTTGGATTTTTCTTTCTCCCTCATTCCTTCTACCTAATCAGTTACCAAGTTCTGCTGATTCTATCTCTGCAACAACACTCAAATTAAAATGCACCACTTTCTTTACATTGAGCAGGGAGAGGTAGATGAATGTGGAATGGTTAATGTACTACTAAATAAGGTTTTGCTCACTGTTTTTCTTTGTTACACGGGTAAAGGGAGTTGGAGGGGCGGGAAAGAAGAGAGAGGGGTGGAATACATCTAGAAATAGCTAAAAACAAAAGACATCAATAAACTTTAATTAATTAAGCATATAATTTATAGCATAAGGGCATAATCTGGCAATGAGAGAAAAGACAAAACAGAAGAGAATAAGAGAAGAAAGGGATATGAGGGAAGATGAGAGGGAAAAGATTAAAACCCAAATTTTTAAATCTAACAAGAAAGAAGTTAAGGAGATGAATAAAATTTTAGAAAAATTAGATATGGTAAATCTCTGAAGAAAACTGAATGAAAATAAAAAGGAATATATGTTTTTTCTCAGCTATTTATGGTACCTACACAAAAACTGACCAAGTATTATTATGGCATATAAACTTCACACCCAAATTTAGAAAGGCAGAAATATTCAATGCATCCTTTTCAGCTCATGAGGCAAGAAAAATTACATTCAATAAAGGATGATGGAAAAATAGATTAAAAATTACTTGAAAATTATATAATCAACTTTTAAAGAAAGAGGGGTTTTAAAAATAAATCAAAGAAATAATCTGTTATGAGTCAGGACTCTGAAACAAGGATTCTTACAAGGTGTTAAATCAATAGTATCGATGAGACAATGGTTATCTAGTTTAGCATGGTGTTTAATAGTTCTCTAAGTTCAGTATGACTGATTTAATCTTACCACAAATAATGGTTTCCTAGTGATATAATGATTGATTTATACTCAGTGTAGAGCATATAAGCTGAGATAAACTCAGCCAAAGGAGGCAGAGACAGATTCGTTCCATCATCTACCTTTGTGGTAGCTGGAGACTGAAGCACAAACCCTTGGACTCAGACTCACTTTATCTCATACTACCATGAAGCTGTTTTGAGCAGTTATATGTCAAAAAAACAAAACAAAACTGCCAATCTAAATGAAATAAGTAAATATTTACAAAAAATATAAATTGGCCAGGTTAACAGAAAGGAAATAAATGATTCAAGGCAATTGCAAAAGACCTATGATGAAAAATGTTTTTACTGCAGGGAGAAAACTTATAAAATCTAAGTGCAAACTGAAACATATTGTTTTTCTCTTTATTTTTCTTGTATGTGGTGTTTTTCTTTTTTATTATAATATAATAGTTCTCTCTGGGAGACAGCAGGTTTCTTGGGGAGGTTTTCTGGAGGCAACCTTAGTTTCAGTTAATAAGTAATAATCACCCAAATACAGCCAGCTGATAAAAGTTCAGATCTTTCATTGCTTCCTCCAAAATAGCCCGGTTAGCTTAGAGGCCTATCTCTCTGCTTGGTTTGGAACCAAGCTCCCTCTGAATGTCTCCAAATGCAAAGGTTTGTCCTTCAGCCTCCAGCCAGCCAGGTGGAAAATGGAATGACTCTCTCTTGCCTCCTTCACTTGGAGCTGGGCTAGCTTTCTGGAGAGCCTTTCAGACCAGCTTGGTCTCAGTGGGGGAAGTGCAGGAGCCCAGCCACCACAGTGGTGTGAGATGAAATGAATCTGGTTGCACCTCCAAGAGAGGGCTTCTCCTGAACTGACTTGACACTCCCCTCTCAAGTCTTTTCAGCTGAACTTTATGAGAGAGAGAGCCTCTGTCTGTTTCTTATATATGATCTCCTCTGAGAGAGAGTGGAATTATGGGTTTCTCCCAGAGTGTTCTCTGGTCCTGAGAGCTTCAAGGGAGGTGTGAATTCGGATATCTCATACTAAACCCTGAAATCTCCCAAATGTGTGAACTCAATGAGTAAAGGTGTGAACACAAGCATTGTTTCTCAATTCCACTCAGTACCTTGTTTCTTCTGGCCCATAACATCTCTTTGCAGGATCAGATCAATCATACTGAACCATGCTAAATTAGATAATTATTGTCTCTATCAATTCTAATGACTTAACAGTTTGTAAAGATTCCAACACTTGTGTAAGAAACAAAATATCTTACCAAGAATTCCATTGACTCATTGATAAATGCAGAAAAGAGTTAGTTTATATTCTTGCAAGAATAGGTGGCTAAGCAAGTAGACACACCTTTGAAACTCCAAAGGCAGCATTTTATTTCCTATCCTGAAGCACAAGTCCCTCCTCAGATTCCCCATTAACTGAAAAACCATCACCCCAGATTACAAAAATCAGTCTCTCCCCACAAGGAGTTTACATAATTTGGGGGAAGATAAACTATACCCTTGATTATATCTTGGTGTCCTTGTGGGTTTCAGTTTTCTAATTTAAGTTTCATTTCTCTAATTTAATTCTTATAACTATAGAAAACAAATAAATGCCCATATACTTCTCACATCTTGCTTTTTTGCAACAAGGCAAATATAGAATTATGTTTTGCATGATTTTGTATAAATAATGGGCACCATATTACTTGCATTCTCAATAGGTAAAATAAGTGCTGAAGAATGGAGAGAATTAGGGACTCTAAATTTTAGAGCGAAGAAATCATATTGAATGGGACAAGTCAAGATTTCTGTGTGTAAACAAGAGGAATGAGATAAAGACTTATCAATTTACCTCCAAGTATGAGGGTGTGCAGCACCCTTTTCCCCCTTCACAGCCCAGCCCATGAAAACACTAAGAATAATTAGGGTGGGCAATAGCATACTCTGATCCTTCCCTGGCATCTGTGTCAGCTCCCCTTAATTTGCAAGCTCACCAGTTTTCTTGAAACCATCAGAGTAAACAAGGTCATCAGCCCTGAGAAATGAGCCTGGTTAGGATGTATAGTTCCTAAACAAGGAATGTGTTTACTAAGAATATATAAGCTTATTTAATGACTGATCCTTTGCAAAAGTTTGAGTTTAAACAAATCTATGTGTGTAAGTCCTGGTAAACTTTGAAAATAATGTATCTAGCCCTAAGCTGTGATTAGTAGAATTTGCTATTAGAGATAAAATCTCTTGGGACTATAACTGATATTCTTTAGGTATGATTGCCTGATAGATCATTAAGTCAGTAACCCACCATTTGAGAGAAAAGCCATAAGTTACTCAGAGGGATGCCTTCCTGAACTGCCATTGGTGGATGTCTTATCTGGGCGAGAGTTGAAAGGACAACCTTAGCCTCTGCTTAAACTGGGATCCTTCTGACTCAGTTTCCCAGTTCTGTTTCTGTTAGCCACCTGATTATTTCCAAGTCTGGTTATGAGGTGTGCGTGGTTCAGAAATGGTGAGGGGTCACCATTTAATAAAAATAAAAAATAAAAAAATAAAAAAGCTGGAGAGATCTCTAGAAGCAAAGTTTTATTACACATTCTCAAGAGAAGGGCGTCCCACCCATTGAGCAGACAATCAAAGGGAGGAAGCACCGTAGGGGGCAGGGTCAACACTTTTAATCCCTAACACAAATTCCCCCTCCCACCACTGACCCTCATCTTATTGGCTGAGGATCTTACATTCTAAACGTGGGAACTACTCAAGAAATTGAACTTGATCGATAAGTACATAGTTGCCCATATTTGACTGAAATAGGGAGACGCTGATGTCATCATGGGAGGATAGCAGGAAGGGGACTTAAGTATGCCTTTGACTCAATGCTTAAAGTCCTTCAGGCCTACTCAAACTCTGAAGTAGATGAAGCCTTACTCGATTTTCACAACTGTCTTGAAAGATCTCATCTCATCTCATTCAGGTGGAATTATTACTACATGATTGGTTGTCAAACAGAGCTAAGGATGCTTTTATCTTGTCATGTATGTTCTCTCAGGCTGAGGCCCTGCAGGATCAGTTTTGATGGTATTACAATCATGTCCCTGCTTTTTCTTCTTTAGCAAATTTCTATAATCAGAGCAAGTCATCAGTAGAAGCTATGATACAGTACAAGTATGTAGATGATATCTTGATCTGCAGCCCAACCCTGGAGGCTTCTCTGTCTGCTGCCATAAAAACCCTTAATTTTCTGGCTTCCTATGGTGAAGGCCCAATTTGCCTATCAGTCTGTTAAGTATTGGGGCCATGAATTAACTCCCAACCCCCTTTTGCTCACTGCAGAGAGGAACCAATTTTATCACTCCCTGAACCTTCCTTTAAGAAATAGCTGTGTACTTTCCTGGGCATGGCTAGATTTTGTAGAATCTGGATACCTAACTTTGGATATTGCCAAGCCCCTCTGTGGGAGTCCAGGCCCTGACACAATTCCCTTTGATTGATTCCCCAATTCCTTAAAGCTTTCAATAATAAGCCCTTGCTAAAGAAAGGGGTACACCCTTTCTCCTTCTGGGTAGTTTCAAACACATTCAAGCCAACTTCTAATCCCAGAGGCCAGCCAGTAGAAATTTCTCTTTGGCCTACATCAAGCTACTCATTTGGAAAATAAATACTCTTCAATCTCTTGAGAAACTTATATTCACTAGTCACAAATTAAGAGAAAAAATTAAACAGATCTGTCGGGTCTGCCCAGTTTGTGCCCACGTAAATTCTGAAAGGTCTGTAAAATCCCCCATCCTGAAGCCTATCTGGAGGAGGGATACATACTTAGAGAAGGACTGACAAATGGATAGATGGATTGGGGAAGGACTGACAGATGGATTTTGCACATATGCCCCATTTCAGGGGCTTCAAATTGTTTTGTTGACATCTATACTAACTAGGTAAAAGCCTTCCCTTGAAAGATTGAAAAGGCTCAGAGTTTTTGCTAAAGATCATATCCATTTAAGATTAATTATCTGTACTCTGTATATCACACTCTCTACCCAATGCTTAATGTCTTTTAAACATTATGGTGCTTGTACTCTACACTATGTGAGCAATCCTTTTACTGTGTATAGGGCCATACTTCTCTACCCATTGCCCTTACTCCTTTGAGGAAACAAAAACAGGAATTTGAGGGAAATTGTTCTTTGGTATTTATTCTAGGAAAAACTGTCTGTGTTTGAGACATTCATGATAGCCTCGTCTCTACCCCACCCCAGTCTTCCTTTGGGTGGGGTTCCTAGTTATTTCCCTAGTAACCCCATACTAATTCCACTTTTGTTTATTCTTTTTTTGCTCATATTTGGTCCCTGCATTTTTAATCTACTTTTGAAAGTTTTTTCTTCCAGACTCCAAGCCATAAAATTACATCTACTTGGTCAACCTGAAATCACCTGATACCTGATTCTGACATTTAGTACCGAATACTGCTGCCGCCACCTACAAGTTAGTTGTTTCCCCTCCTCAGTCTGGACCCCACTGGGCAGGGCCAGCTCTATACTCCTTATCAGACTGAAGCAGCTCCAGAAGATGAGATGTTAGACCCTTTGTCCTAAATGAATTTGGGTCTGGACTGCTTGAGATGGGAATGATGAGAGAATGGCCTTGAACCTTGATAGTTCTGTGGTTCCACAGACAACACTGGCTGCTATTGGTCTGTTGGTCTGTGATGACAGGGTTTCCAAGACAAATAGTGAGAGTTGGTGGAAGTGGAGTCTCTGGTTCCTGCTCATTGCTTTAAGCAGCATTATCCTATCACCCGCTTATTTACTTTGCATGATGCCTTCAGTCACTAGAATAGTGCAAGATCCCTTAGCTAAAATGGTCTCAGTAAAAGCTTCCTCTGATGTGCAGGTGTTGGCTCTGAATGGTAGAAGGTGGGTTACAGTTGGTACTGAAGAGAGGGACAACCTTGAAGGCCTTAATAATGAGGATGTCCTAGTGGAAGAAATGTATCAGGATTGGTGTGAGAAATCTTCCAAGGTGTGAAATAAAGAGGAGGGACTGAATGGGACAAGTGAAGATTTTTTCTCAGAGACTATAGGTAAAGTAGAGCAGACCTGAGGCCTAAGTTTCAGGAAGTCACATGATCCCTATGAAGAAGAAAGCTTTGTTGTCCATTGGTCAGTAGCTACTTTCATCTTTCTGAAGAATCCAGTCCATCCAGTGAATTTAAAAATCAACAGGGAAAGGCATGAACCCATGTTTTTTGGCTATATAAAACCCAGATTCTGCTTCTACACTGGGCCACGCCATGTTGGACTGCCCAGTTGGTATGCTGGCCTGCTTCCTGCAAGAACTGAATAAAGACTTTCTGTTTGTATCTGGAAATGCCTCCAAGAAGTCATTTTGGGTAAGGAGGATCTAGTACTTTGTCCCACATAATATGTTCTCTAAGTTGTATGTCTTTGAGAGACTAAAAGACTTTATAGTACACTAACATAAACTTCAAGAGTCCAAGGCCACCCCTATACCACAATAAACTATCAAAGTAGGACTTTTTAAGGGAGGATAGTTCTGTGAAAAATATGTGTTTGTTGAATTAATTGTATACTTAAAAAGAATAACAATATGAGCATAATAGAGATGCAGTTTTATGAACAATCTTTTGTTCCACTGTGTATATGAAGGCATTCATTCTAATTAATGCCTGTTAAGTTCAGAATTGTTTTATATTAAGAAATATAATAAATGTTTGTTGAATTTTGAATGTGAGTTAATAAGTGAATAACTATAGTAGTATGCAAGTTAGATTACAGATAGTGGAGATAGAGGATGGAAGCAGAGAAACAGGCTAGAAAAGAATGGCAAGAAAACAAAGCCTATAGTTATTCAGGTTTGGGGGTTGGGTTTTTTTGAGTTTTAATTTTTTATGTGCAAAAGGTAGAGTGGGGAGACAGACCAGTGATAGATATAGATGCAAAAGAAAATTGAATTAGTAAATTTTCATTTACTCACATACATACTCACATATGTATTCGCATACACATACATACCATATCAAAGGGGGATAATGAAATCATGAAGCTACTTAATACCTGGTTCTTCTTTAATAGTTAACTTTTCTGAATGATTGGTCTTCTAGGAAATTTTATCCCCCACTCTCCATTTATTTCCCTGAGGATTTTATACTAGTGACATTCATTTAGCATTGATTATAGAGGCATATGCATTTTTAATTCCACAAAAGCCTTTCACCTGCTTTCTAACCCCCTACATATACACATACACACACACACACTTTTATGTGTGTGTACATGCATATATACATACTATTCTTATACTACTATTTATCCTAATAGTTTGTGATTTAAACCAAAAAATTAATACATTTTTTCATGGTCAGGCTCAAAACTAACTTGTGCCCTAATAGGATCTTCCTTTATCTCTAGAATAACTCTTAAATTGCAGAGCACATGCATACAGTACCATCCACTTAGACTCTCTAATGTAAAATTGGTATTAGTTTAGACATGCTGTCCTTGTTTCTTTAACATATATAGTTAGATAGACATCTAACAAACGGCATAGGATTTCTCTGGTCATGCATACATGGAAGAATGTACTGAATATGGAATCAGAAAATCTGGATCAAGTCTCTCTCTAGACATATACTATTTGTGTGTGACCTAGGACAAGTTATTCCCCTCTCTACAAAGACTTCATCTTTCCCATCTACAAAATCAGAGAGTTGAATTCAATGATTTCTCTGATTCCTTTTAGTTTTAACACTATATCCTATGATTCCAGTTCTTCAGCTACAGATGATAACAGCCTTGGATAAGCCATAAAATAGCTCTGAATTTCAATTCCCTCCTATATAAAGTGAAAGTGGTATATCAAATGATTTCTAAGGTCCCTTTGAAGTGGGTTGTGGTCCCTTTAAGAAACTGTGTTTCCTATTGATTTGTGATTTCTTTCAGATTATTCCCAGCCCCTCCTGACTGAGGCATTTCAGTTCAGGAAGTCAGGGCCTTTGATTCAGAAATCCTGGTCAAAAGCATCCCTCTGAATTCCAATAGGAAATCTGAGCTTGTCCCACTCCCCACAGAAATCTGAGCCAATTTGGGCTCTCCCAGAAACTCCCAGAGAACCTCCCCCTCCGCTGGTTCTGATCTATTCCAGCTGTCCCAGCCCCCCCTTCTGATGATCTGCTCAGGTTTCCCAACCCCACCAAGACAAGCAATATAATGAGCTTCCATCAGGTAAGGTCTTTGCAGATGGATCTTGGCAGTTCCCTTTACTACCAGGTCTTTCTGCCCACTGAGAACTACATTCTCAGTGCAAAACTCCATTTTCCATAGATCTGCCCAATGGAATAATATTCTTTTCCAGTGCCATCCTCTCTTTATCCTCACCTATTTCTGTAACCATAATTTATGCTTCCAATCCCCATAATAAACTTCTTTTATCAATATAGGTTTTCAGGTCTATAAATTCCTTTACAGAGAACTTCTGCGCTGCCAGAAGGGAGTCCCCAAAACTTCCTACCCTTGCGCTGAATCTCAAGGGGTTGCACGGGAGCTCCATTTGATTCCCTGAACCCCAAACCTGCTACTAGACTTCATTTAACTTCCTGACTACCAGAAACTCTATTTTCATTTGGGTTCCCCAAATCTAAACCTCATCACCTTCAGGCTCTGAATTGCATGATCCTACTTGACTGTATTCTAGGAATTGCTGAACATGGTCTTCTTACCAGATGGTAATGACACAGCCTATAGCCCTGTTGCTATTCTCTGCACTACGGGTTCTTGGAATGCATTTTGTTCCCTGTCTCTCTTGAGTTGCATTTCCCAAACTAAATTGGCCATAGAATACTTTGGAGACTGAAATATTTTGGTGGAACCAAAAAAGCATTGATCCTGGGGATCCAGGATTTTAAATTACACTAGAAATAAAAGAAGAAATCAAGAAAATTTTAGAGAAAAAGAAACAAAATTAAGCCCATCTTCAATTGGAAAAATTATCACATACTATGTATTTAGGTGGCACTCTGAAGAGAGTACTGGAAGAGGGATCTGGAAACCTGAATTCAAATGTGACCTCAGATAATTACTAACTGTATGACCCTTTATAAATCTTTTTTTTCCCCAGTTTCTTTATATTTTTTTTTTTTTTGCTGGGGGGGGGGGGGTATTTTCTATAGATTTATTTTTATACATGTTATTTTTCCTAATCAAATATAAACTTCTTGAGGGCAAAAACTATTACATTTTTTCACTTCATTCTTCATAATTTTTAACAGTATTTTATTTTTCCAAATATATGCAAAGATAATTTTCAATATTATCTTTGCTATCTTGTGCTCCAAATTTTCCTCCCTCTCTCCTCCCATTCCCCCTCAAGGCAATGAGCAATCTGAAATAGATTAAACAATTGCAATTCTTCTAAACATATTTCCATATTCATCATGTGGGGGGGGGGGACAGGAATCAGAATCAAGAAGATAATTTTATTGGAAAGAGAAACAAAGATTAGGTTGATATGCTATATTATGACTTAAAGGTACAATTGAGAAGCGGTAGGGGTGGGGTAGTTCCTATCATGGAGTTCTACAATTTGCTGACTAATAGATAGACCAGCATGGTTTGTGGCGCTTGCAAGGCCTTAGAGTTTCTCATCATTCCTGCTGCACAAGAAAAATTGTTATGCCACAGTTTTCTTTAACTGTCCTGACTCAGTTTCCCTGTCTCAGTTACCTTAACTGTTCTGTCTCTGACCCAGTAAAACTAAGGATTATTCGCTCTCAGGTTGTAAATTAGCAAGATAAAAGAGTAGCTCTCCTGACTCTTTTATGGATTTACAATATTCCTTTAGAATATTCCAAGATCAACCCATGATATCTTTACTACTTTGTCTCTGGAATTTTTAGGTTTTATGGCTTCCCCTCCCTGATAAAAAAACTTTCCCTCCCTTTCTCTTCTTTGTCTCCAAAAAGGTATTTAAGAAGTTGTTGTTCTTCCATTCATTGCTGGAGAATGGCGGCTGGCAGCTGTATGCTGGACGCTGGATTCTTTGGGTCCTCCAGCCCTGGGACCAATATGGATTCCTTGGTCCCAGTATACTTATCTCTGTCTGATTGGATAATCTGAGACGAGAGTCCTGTCCAGTCAATCTTACTCTCCCATTAAAAAAATATTAAAAACTCTCTAATCTCTCTCCTGCCTCAGTTTCTCCGGCATTACAAAATCAGATCAAAAGGGAAAACACCAGAAAGGGGGAAAAAAACAAGCAAACAACAGCAAAAAGTGAAAATGCCATGCTTTGATCCAAATTCAGTCTCTATAGTTCTTTCTCTAGATGCAGACGGTTCTTCCATCACAAGTCTATTGGAACTGTTTTAAATCACCTCATTGTTGAAAAGAGCCATGTCCAGTTCTTTTTGTAGTGGCAAAAACTGGAAACTGAGTGGCTGCCCATCAATTGGAGAATGGCTGAATAAGTTGTGATATGTGAATATTGTGGAATATTATTTTCTATAAGAAATGATCAGCAGAATGATTTTAGAGAGGCCTGGAGAGACCTACATGAACTGATGCTGAGTGAAGTGAGAAGAATCAGGAGAACATTGTACACAGTAAAGGCAAGGTTATGTGATGATCAACTGTGATGGATGTGGCTCTTTTTAAAAAAAATTTAGGTCCTTTTTTAAAATTAAAGCTTTTTATTTTCAAAATATATGCATGGATAATTTTTCAACACCAACCCTTGAAAAACCTTGTGTTCCAATTTTTTCTTCCCTTCCCTCACCCCCAGATGGCAAGTAATCCACGTTAAACATGTACAATTCTAGTCAACTATAGCAATCTAGTGTTTGACAAACCCAAAGATCCTAACTTTTGGGATGAGAATTCATTATTTGATAAAAACTGCTGGTATAACTGGAAATTAGTATGGCAAAAATTAGGCATGGACCCACACTTAACCACCGTATACCAAGATAAGATCAAAATGGGTCCATGATCTAGGCATAAAAAACAAGATTATAAATAAATTAGAGGAACATAGGATAGTTTATCTCTCAGACTTGTGGAGGAGAAAGAAATTTGTGACCAAAGATGAACTAGAGACCATTACTAATCACAAAATAGAAAATTTTGATTATATCAAATCAAAAAGCCTTTGTACAAACAAAACGAATGCAAACAAGATTAGAAGGGAAGCAACAAACTGGGAAAACATCTTCACAGTTAAAGGTTCTGATAAAAGCCTCATTTCCAAAATATATAGAGAACTGACTCAAATTTATAAGAAATCAAGCCATTCTCCAATTGATAAATGGTCAAAGGATATGAACAGACAATTTTCAGATGATGAAATTGAAACTATTACCACTCATATGAAAGAGTGTTCCAAATCTCTATTGATCAGAGAAATGCAAATTAAGACAACTCTGAGATACCCCTATACACCTGTCAGATTGGCTAAAATGATAGGAAAAAATAATGATGAATGTTGGAGGGGATGCGGGAAAACTGGGACACTGATGCATTGTTGGTGGAGTTGTGAATGAATCCAACCATTCTGGAGAGCAATCTGGAATTATGCCCCAAAAGTTATCAAACTGTGTATACTCTTTGATCCAGCAGTGCTACTACTGGGCTTATATCCCAAAGAGATACTAAAGAAGAAGGGAAAGGGACCTGTATGTGCCAAAACGTTTGTGGCAGCCCTGTTTGTAGTGGCTAGAAACTGGAAATTGAATGGATGCCCATCAATTGGAGAATGGTTGAGTAAATTGTGGCATATGAATGTTATGGAATATTATTATTCTATAAGAAATGACCAGCAGGATGAATACAGAGAAGCTTGGAGAGACTTACATGAACTGATGCTAAGTGAAATGAGCAGAACCAGGAGATCATTATATACTTCAACAACAATATTGTATGAGGATGTATTCTGATGGAAGTGGATTTCTTTGACAAAGAGACATAACTCAATTTCAATTGATAAATGATGGACAGAAGCAGCTACACCCAAAGAAAGAACACTGCGAAATGAATGTAAACTGCTTGCATTTTTGTTTTTCTTCCCGGATTATTTTTACCTTCTGAATCCAGTTCTCCCTGTGCAACAAGATAACTGTTCAGTTCTGCAAACATATATTGTATCTAGGATATACTGTAACATATTTAACATATATAGGACTGCTTGCCATCTAGGGGAGGGGGTGGAGGGAGGGAGGGGAAAAATTGGAACAGAAGCGAGTGCAAGGGATAATGTTGTAAAAAAATTACCCTGGTATGGGTTCTGTCAATAAAAAGTTATTATAAAATAAAATAATTTTTTTAAAAAGTTCTATGAGATTATTGTCACTTAATGTTTCTGGATTTTTATCAAGTACTACCTTGTAGTTAAGGCTGCCTAATAGAACAATTAAAAGATATTGTGATGAGGAAAAAAAAATGTGCAATTCTTCTGTATGTATTTCTATAATTATGCTGAACAGGAAAAATCAGATCAAAAAGGGAAAAATTTAGAAAGAAAATAAAATGTAAGCAAACAACAACAGAAAGAGTGAAAATACTATGTTGTGATCCATACTCAGTTCCCACAGTCCTCTCATTGGGTGTAGATGGTTATCTTCATCATAAGACCATTGGAACTGGCTTGAATCATCTCATTGTTGAAAAGAGCCATGTCCATCAGACTTGATCTTGGTATAAACTTGTTGTTATGTGCAGTGTTTTCCTGGTTCTGCTCACTTCACTCAGCATCAGTTCATGTAAGTCTCTCCAGTCCTTTCTGAAATCATTCTGCTGGTCATTTCTTATAGAACAATAATATTCCATAGCATTCATATACCATAACTTATTCAGCCATATCCTAACTAATGGACATCCACTTAATTTCCAGTTCCTTGCTATTGCAAAAAGGGCTTCTACCAACACTTTTGCGCATGTGGGTCCTTTGCTCTCTTTTATGATTTCTTTTGGATACAGACCCACTAAAAACACTTTTGGATCAAAGTGATGAGATTTGGTACAGGTCAGAGAGTTATGAGAACGCCTTCTGGTCAGCGCAAGTCCTTCATAAATGAATTTATGAACTCAAAGACTGGCAAAGAGAAGTTTATTGGCACTGGGAAGTCAGCTTTTGCTAGGAAGCTGACTTCCTTAGTGGCAAGGTCCCAACAGAGAAGTAAAGGTCTAGTAGAGGAGTCCTGGCAGAGAGAGATAAAGTTCCTAGCAGAGAAATCCCTTAGCAAAAGGGTTTATGCAGTTTGACAGCCCTTTGGGAATAGTTCCAAATTGCTTTCCAGAATAGTTGGATCAAATATTTCACAACTCCATCAACAATGCATGTGTCCCCGTTTTCCCATAACCCCTCCAACATCCTTGATAAACTGTTTAACCTTTCTCTGCCTCAGTTTTCTCATTTGTAAGATGGCAGTAATAATATCTATCTTGAAAATTGTTGTGAGGATAAATTAGCATTTATAAAGCACTTTACAAATTATATTAATTATATAAAGGCTTGCTATTATAATTATCATCAAGGATAAGATATGACATTGGAGAAGCAAGGATTGATGAGAAGAAAAAAAATTTGCAGATGTGTCCTGAATGCTGAAAACCAGTTGTCTCAAAACCATGTAGTTGGGTTTTAGTAATCATTCAGTCCTAATATTCTCCAAAAAATTTTTATGAATTAGTATTGTGTCCTCACCTACTATGTTGGGACAACTTAATTATAAGTTGAAACAAATACATTTTAAGGAACCCATGTGGAGGTGGTTGTCAAGTATAAAATGGTCTGAGCAGTAGATAAACAGCAATTGCTTTTTTGGAGAAGAGAACAATCTTGAGGGTTTAAAAGAGCACGTTTTTCAGGAATGTAGAGGATAGTCATCCTGTATTCTGCTCTCATAAGGTTTCATTTGGAGTTCTGTATTCCATTCTGAGCACTACAAATTCAAAAGAATATAGCAAATTAAAATGTATTCAGAAGCTAGAATATTACCAGAGTAATGAGAGACCTTGACATGTAAGAATTATTTGAAGGAACTGAGCATCCTGAATAAGAACACTCAGTGAAAATGTGATAATTGTATCAAATATTTCAAGGACTTGCATGTGCAATAGTGACTAGATTTGCTCTATTTAGTCCTACAGGACAGAATGAAAAGCAACATGTGGAAGTTACAAAGAAAAAAAATTTAAACTAGATGTTAAGAAATAGAGTCATGCAAAAGTGGAATAGACTGCCTAGATAGGTACTGAGTTCCTCCTCCATGGATAGCCACAAGTAGAGACTGGATGAACAATCACTTATCAGGTACATTACAGGGAGATTCCTTGGATTTACCACTCAAGTTTCCTTTTAGTTCTCAAATTCTGTGACTCTATAAGTCCAAGAATGTCTGAATACAGTGGTTTAGGACCTGGACTTGTGATTTCACTGGTTTATCAAACTCCCAGATAAAGAAATCCCCTTTACCTTCTATTCAACTTACAGGCTTTAAGAATTTCCTAAAGCACTGAAATATTAAATGAATGGTCTTATAGCCAGTCTGTGTTAGAGGGAGAACTTATACTCAGTTTTTTGTTTTTGTTTTTGTTTTTTAATTTATTTATTTATTTTTATTATAACTTTTTATTGACAAAGCCCATACCTGGGTAATTTTTACCACATTATTCCTTGCACTCACTTCTGTTCCGACTTTTCCCCTCCCTCCCTCCACCCCTCTCCAAGATGGCAAGCAGTCCTATATATGTTAAATATGTCACAGTATATCCTAGATACAATATATGTGTGCAGAACCGAACAGTTCTCTTGTTGCACAGGGAGAATTGGATTCAGAAGGTAAAAATAACCCGGGAAGAAAAACAAAAATGCAAACAGTTTACATTCATTTCCCAGTGTTCTTTCTTTGGGTGTAGTTGCTTCTGTCCATCCTTGATTCTGATTCCATTAGAATACATCCTCATACAGTATTGTTGTTGAAGTATATAATGATCTCCTGGTTTTGCTCATTTCACTTAGCATCAGTTCATGTGAGTCTTGCCAAATCTCTCTTATACTCAGGTTTTTATGGTTCTGAAGCCAGATAGAGATCTATTATGCAATTTTGCCTCATAGAATTAGTACTGTTTAGCTATGTGGAATTTTTCCTGAAAATAAAGACATTCTATTTTATTCCCTACATTTAGCAGAAAATGCCTCTCTAAAATGAGTGGGAGGAAGAGGATTGGTAGGAAACCAGCATCCACAGTAGGAAAACAAAAATAGAATCCACATACAATATTTATTATCCAAAAAAGATTTATTGAAGGATAGTTTTTATGTCAACTGGGATGTCAGGAGACTGAGAATCAAAAAATATTCCAAGTCTTCGGATGAGGGTATTGTCAGCAACAAGAATAGTTTTTCTAATTTTTCTCTTATTATATTAAAAAAACTCCCATCTCTGATATGTGATGTTTCAACAGTTTTCTTGTTATGGGCCAGAAAGATGAACTTGAAACAAAGGATTCTTACAAGGTACTAAGTCAGTGGAATTGATAGAGACAATAGTTATCTAATTTAGCATGATTCAGTGTGATTGATTTAATCCTACAAGGAGATGTTATGGGCCAGTACTTGAAATAAGGTACTAAGTGAAATTGAGGAGACAATGGTTAAATCTAGTTTAGCATTGATTTAATCCTACAACAAATAATGATTTTCTAGTGATATAATGATTGGTTTGTACTCAGTGTGTAGCATATAAACTACTAGCCTCAGCCAGGGAGATTCAGAGATTAAGAGACAACTGGGCAGAAGGCTAAAGGTTAAAGGCTAGAGCACAAAGCCTTAGACGCAGTCAAATTCATCCCATCTCACACCACCTTGGTGGCAGGCTCTCCTCCTTCGCTTCTCCATTGAAACCAAGACTCTGGAAGGCCTCCAGAAAACTAGCCGAGCCCCAAGTGAAGATAAGACTTTGAAGGAGACAATAAAGGATTTAGACTTTAACACCTGGCTGCACTTGTGGTGATTATTGAACTGAAATGAAGGCTGCCTCCAGAGACCCCAAGAAAACCTCAACAGAGAACATTAAATTTTAGAGAGAAAATTACATTTTCCTTATTCCCCAGAGGTTCTAGGACAGTGAATGATGAGGAAGCAAAGTGTTATATGTTATTTCCACTCCCAGATCTATGTTGGGAGATCTTTGAACATGGAAATTAGTTGAGGGGACAAAGAAGAAGGAATATGGGTAGAGATATGTCATGACTGGCTATGTAAATTTATTGAATTTGTTCCATTAAAGATAGAAGCCTGCTCTCATAGTATTGAGTAGACTCTGAAAAATATTAACCTACAATTTTCTCCATAAGGATCACACTCCCCATATAGGCAATCACTAATTCATAAGGAACTTTTAAGGAGAAGCAAAGAACAAAATTGTCATTAAATTTGTTCAGAATCTGAATTCCTGTTTTAATTTTTAATTCTGTTGAGCTAGGCTCTAAACCTATAAATATATAGTATAGATATAGATATAGTAAAGGGGCTAATGTTCAATCAAGGTTTTTTAATTCAATAGTTTATGTATTGAGATGTCTTCCATATGTATGATGATTTAAACAAATTCTTGGCATTAGAATAGGTCCCAAAACAAATGTCTGATTTAATTCCCTGTTTTTGTCTAGTTTGTTTCATCAAATATTTTTATTATGAAGTCATGGTCATGTGGTTTCATTTGTAAAAGATTCATAGACAGAAGCCTCTTTACCAAAGATGTGAATAGATGATTAGCCCAAATGGACCTGTGTACAGCTGAGAGCTGGGTACATCAAGGGGACCAGGTGCCATATTAACAAGAGTTCATTTAGAATATATTATAGATATACTGGCATTGCAAGACATTATTAAAATTTTTCTGTGCATAATTTATTTTCCTCTTGCCTAATGCTGGATAATAAAGTGTTTTATGATTTATTTAGGTCAGACTACATGGTTGATTTAAACATAACAATTAGACTGTTGTGTCAAAGTGTCATTAAAGTTGTAATTATTTGCTGAATACCCATAATAGTCATTCAGTTGTTGGAAAATATGAACATAGTAACATAAATGAATCCCCATCAAAGACTGTTAATTTACACTTGTTAATAACCATGATAAAAATGTAAAATATTTTACACAATACTCTCTCTCTAAGGTGTCCAAAGATATTGGTTATATTATGTATGCAGTCTAAAACAGTGGTTCATTGTAACATCCCCAAAGAGATAAGAGGCTATTTGGAAACTAAACTCCCCACTCTTCAGGAGCTAATAAGAAAGCTTAAACCCTTCTGGGTTAAAGGAGAGAACATGCAACTGTATGACTGTGGACAGTGTAAGAATCTTATTCATGGAAGCCACCTCATCCTCAGCTATTCATAATTCAGAACAAGTTCTCCTTTACAGTTAAAAAGTTAATTTTAGCCATCAATGATTCTATAACAGTACTCCCCATAATTACTCATTTTAGCAATAGTTATATTACTACATGACAACCAATATAGGAAGTTGCAGTCTCTTTCAGGGGGATATCCTTATCTACCAAGTAAGAAAGCCTTGGCTAAAATGTGCCCATATCCATGATTCAGGGATAGCATGAAATTGATGCTGAGAAACTTGTAATTATTAGAGAGGTTCGGGGATCTGCTGTTGACATTATACATATATTAAGATGCAATGCCACCAATTATGTAACATTTTGCAGATGCCAGATGGTTAATTTGGGGTACTGAAAGGGTGACAGAGAGATAGATAGATAGATAGACAGACAGACATAGGTATTAGTATAGGTAGAGATGATATTAGGCAGCTAGATAGCACAGTGGATAGAGGTCTGGGTCTGGACACAGAGTTCAAATCTAGCATCAGACATTTACTAGATATATTGTCCTAAGCAAGTTACTTAATCCAGTTTGCCTTACTTCCTCATCTATAAAATGAACTAAAGAAGAAATTACAAACCACCCTAGAAATTTTGCCAAGAAAACCTGAATAAGGTCACAAAGAATGACATGACCAAAATGACTGAACAGCAACAACAAAGGAGATGATATAAATATCGATTTAGATATACATATAGATTCAGATATAGATAAAATATAGATATGAATATTCTATATGCTTCCTAACAGGAGGGAACATTGGACTTGGCACTAATCCTAGGGAAACTGGAGCAGAAACAGGAACACAAGATATGGTGTAGAACCACATTAGGTTAACTTGAGTACTCAGGGAAATATGATGTCATACTATATTATCTACAGAAGCAAAGCAAACAACCCCCTCTCCACTCAAAACTAATGCAGTTAAGGCAGCACATGAAGAAAGAATGTATAGATAGAAAGAGTATGCTGAGACAACAAAAAGTAGCACATAGAGCTCCAGAAAAATCTCTTAGTGTATAGGTCACAAAGATCCAAGTGGCACTAAACCTTGAAGGTACATCCCAAGTCAGATCTACAATTTACTCACTTGATTCTTTGAGAAGGATAAATGACCTAAGGCTCAGAGGTTGAGATAGGTCTTAGGAGCATAACAACAGAAGTCAAGTTGTATTTTACTGCAACCATGGACAAGGTGGTCATAAATATGTAGCAGGTACTCATTCAGCATTGGTTTGTCGGAGACTAAAAGCATATGGACCAACATCAGATAATAGAGAGTCAGGGAAGGCAGCTACTAAAGGTCCCTAAAAAAAAAAAAAAAAAAAATCATCCCTGGGTTTTTTTTTCCATCTGGATTTATAAAACTTCCAACATAAGAAACAGGATGTAACATACAATGCTAGACAGTAGATCCCAGGTGACAATTATAGTCCCGGCATTCTATGAAGGAAATTATTAAGTATATATAACAGCTAGGCCTTTAAGGATTTTGAGCAAGAAACTACCCATATATAGGTCATATAAGAGTAAACTTGGAGTTCACTAGGAAATTCATAGATATAAGTCAACACAAATGTAGTTTCTATGGCCCTGTTATGTTCAGTCTCAACACACACACACACACATCTCTGGTGTGTCAAAATTGATTAAGACCTACAATTTGTTCTAACTACCATCAAAATATGACAGAACAAAATCAAAAGCTCAATATCTCAATATTAAGAATACCTTCTTTGTAGAAGCTTGTAAGAAGATAGAAGACAATGATAAAGACAGAGACCAAAAAAACAATGGAGAGCCTTCCTCCACCTCAAGGGGAAATAGAGATAAATTTAATTTTAGCAATTCTCTAGAATCTGAGGAATAGATGGAGCAATCTAAAAAAAAAGAAACTCAGGAGGAAAGCAAGCATTTTTTCACTGCATAAGTAAGATTTCAGGTGAGCTCAAAGTGCGATGCACACAATCCACATCAATGACTCCAGACTTTGTTGAGAATGACATAAGAAACTCACTGTCTCAGAGATAGAGGAACCCAGGAACCACCAGAAGCATTACTTTCACAGAACCCTATAAATCCATCCCATAGTAGTTGATCAAGGATGGACAAAGACTGGTAGGATTGTAAATTATTGAACTTTGAATAAAGAACTAATGGAACTTGACACCTAAAAAGATAAATTTACAACAAAGTTCAAAAAGGTAGTGTAATGTTCTGGTTAGTTTTCTGTAAATCTTTGGACCAGCCTTTGTTTCAGCTGAATAATCACCAGGAGAATAGCAGGGTAAAGTCCAAATGTCTTTATTGTCTCTTTCACAGTCCGTCTCCTTGCCTGGGGCTTGACTAGCTTTCTGGAGGCCCTTCAGACAGGGGTTGTTCTCAGTAGGGGAAGCAGGAAGACAGGCCAGCCAGCTCTGGCTCCAGTCCTCTGTCTTCTCCCAATCGGTCTCCAAGCAGTTCAATTCCCCACTCTAGGCCTGACTCTGACCACTTAAATACTCTATTACAATTAAATCCATTCATCATACTGAGTTAAGCCAATCATTATATCACTAGGGAACCATTATTTGTTGTAAGATTAATTCAATCATACTGAACTAGAGAACTATTAATCACCAAGTTAAACTAAATAACCATTGTCTTATCAGTTCCACTGAGTTAACACCTTGTTTCAAATATGCTTCTCCAGAGTTCTGGCTCTCTACAAAGTAGAAAATAACAGAGGCTAACTCCAGAGACAATGCTCTTTCCACTATACCACACTGCATCATCATATTAGGGAAGACCCCAATAAGTATAAATAAAAGCTTCTAAAAGCATCAATCAACAGAAGACATTGTTTTAAAACTGTCAATCTACAAATACCAGTTCTGAAAAGGCAATATCAAATAGTAACCTAACATCTCAGCAGATAGACTGAGGTTAGCCAAAAATTACTGAAAAGTTTGAAGTACTCATCATCTGATGGTCTGAAGAATTTTCAAGAGCTAAAGACTTTTCAAAGATTTATGATTACTATCACAAATAATATTCCATTATTGGTAAGTCTCTCAATAATCTCAAAGAATAGTTTGTTTCTAACTGGAAGGGACATTAAAGTACTTAATGAATACAACCCTTGATTTTACAGAGGAAATTAAGCGCCAGGAAGGTTATGACCTGTCCAGTGTTACATAAGGGGTAAATGTCTGAGGTGAAATTTATATCCACATCTTCCTGACTCCAGGTTTAGGATTCTGTCTACTAAACCACATTTCCTTTCATTCCTGGATATATGTTTGAAAAGAAATAAGAAGCAAAAACAATTTTTAAAAAGGACAGAGGGGGATCGATCTGTTTTGAAGTCTCTGAAACTATCAATGGAATAAAAAATTTGGCCAGATCTTCAAGGAGTTAGTTAATTACTTCACCAATGAACCGAGTTTGGTTTTTACAAATTCAAGTTAAACCTTTGCTTTATACATTACAGAATGGTAGAGGGCATGGGAACAATTTTGTATAGAAAAAAAAAAAAGGACACTAGAATTCTATTGCATTTTGTAGCAGAGAATTTGCTGACAATGAAATTCATTATCCCATCCACAAATTAGAGTTCTTGACTTTGATGTGGTTTGTCAACAATAAGTTCTGTGACTATGCACATGTAGCTAGTTGCACATGACAGTGAATAGCAGTACAGTTACATACTTTCAATACAAATTACAATAGATGTTTCCTGCCAGAGATGGTCAGCAGCATGAGCCAATTCTGAATTGAATACTGGTCAGGAAAAAAATAAAATGGATATGAATGTGCTAACCTCCAGGCTCTGCATTTATGAAGCCCTGGTGGTACCCATATTGAAGATGATCTATGACATGTAGGAAGATGGGTCACTACATAAAATAGAGCCAAAGATCTGAGACTTTCACTATAGAATGAACCTTTAGTGAATATAAATTTCGTTACATTAGACCAGCCCTCCTTTCTATCACTTGATGACTAGCAGCAGGAGCACATGCTTGCTAAATGTTTATGAGAATGAAACTTACTAAAAAAAAAAAAAAATAAGAGTTATAACCTTCTGGGTCTCATGATTTCTTCCTCAGACGGCACCCTAATGTTGAGGAAATAGCAGAAGTTGAAGCTATAAAATTGAATTCTATACTAGTCCATAACTGATTCAAAATAAAGGAGAAAAAAGTCCTTAATGCTCCCCAAACCATATTACTTCATGAGTATGAAAGTATTACATGATGATTTTGAATACTATGGGCCAAGAGAGAATTCTGGCGAATTCTACTAACTCCAGAAGATATATGTAAGACTTGTAAGACCTATATTCAGAGTATTTGTAGGAAAATGAAATAGATTTTCATTACTTATTAGGAAAGAATATGTAAATTCTGGAACTTTTGTATGTAGGCTTTTATGTCTGGAAGGAGATAGAATTATTTCACTTAGTTGTACAGGCATGTCCAACTGGGAACTTGGAAGCTTCTGTAGTTGCCAAGGTACATCGGAAGCACAGTACTCGGTGTCTAGGTGATTTCCATGCCAAGATTCATTCTGATTGACCCAAGTTGAGATATTCAGAGTAAGCTACTCAAGAAGATATTAGCTTAGGCAGGAATCAAGAAATTTAAAACTTTACCAACTGCAAGGGAATATACCCACAGTATTTTAATTACACGTTACTGAATATACCAGAAGTCCTGAAACCTGAGCAAAAAAGATTGATGGGATGCAGTACATGTCATTTCTAGGGCATGGATATGTTGTCACCAACAGTAACAGTGCTGGCTTTACCCTCTATCTGCTGATGTTTGGACAAGAACCAAGCTTTCCCACTGATATATGTTTTAGAATCTAATAATCTATGAGCTTAACTGAAGAAAGTCCAACACTTAAAGGTAGAGCTATATGTGACTTCAGCTCACAGAAGAATAAGAAATGGTGTGATATTTAAGTTCATTATCAGGAACTCTAACCAGGGCATAGAATTTTGTTAAAAAATCTTGGTTTTCAAATAAAACGTAAGATGGCAGAACAAAATAGTATTCACCATTACCACCTTCTTGAAAGAGTGTGCAACTTGTCTATCTGAAAAACAACTCTGAAGAATGAATGGTACTTTGCAAACATAACACATAAGATAATAACATATATTATAATGTATATTATATAATACATGTAATAATAGAATATTTTCTTTTCTTCCTTCCTTCCCTTCCTTCCTTCTTTCCTTTCTTTCTTCCTTCTTTCTTTCCTACTTTCCCTCCTTCCCTTCCCTTCCTTCCCTCTGTCCACATAAGGCATCATACACTTATGTGCAGATGCTCTTAAAAAAGTTAGGATTTTTTTTTCTTTACCTTTGGATATCTGAACCCTCTCAAGATATCTTGGGTTTTATTGGCTAGATTTCTCTCTTAAGGACCATGCCTTAAACTAAAACCAATTTGCTTCTCATTGACTGGCCATCAATAGGATCCTGGTCAAGCCCCATAGGGTCATTGTTTGGGTCTTGATCGACTCAGATTGAATGTAAATAGCAATCACTTTTGCTTTGGTCAGAAACCTGAAGATCTTCTTTCCCCAGATTTATGTATTTATCTATTTGCTTGCTTGTTTGTTTATTGTGACTAGGTGGAAGGAAAGAGATTCTTTGCCTCAATTGCTATCTAGCCTTAATCATTGAATGGGTACAGCCTTAATCATTGAATGGGTTTGGCCTCAATCAGACTGAGACCTGTTGAAGAGCTTAGTTTAAAAAGGCCAAGATCATCCACTGCATCTAGGACCACCTTCAGTCATCCTGATCTATATATCTGGTCACTGGACCCAGATATATCTGGAGGGGAAAGTGAGGCAAATGATTTTACACAGCCCTCTCTTACTTAAATCCAATTCACTTGCATGGCATGGCATGACCTCCCTGATGTCATGGTCTTCTTCTTTAAGAATGAAGGACATGGGGCAGCTTACATGGCTCAAGGGATAGAGCACCAGTCCTGAATTCAGGAGGACCTGAGTTCAAATCTTGTCTCAGACACTTAACATTTCCTAGCTGTGTGACCCTGGGCAAGTCATTTAACCCCAATTGCCTCAGGGGAAAAAAAAAAAGAAAGAAAGAAAAGAAAAGAAAGAAAGAAAGAAAAAAAAAGAATGAAAGACAAAACTGTTATGCCACAGTTCTCTTTAACTGTCCTGACTCAGTTTCCTTGTACAAGTTTCCCTTGTCTCAGTCTTCCTAATTACTCCCCTAAGCTGTAAATCTCCCTCTGGTCCATGAAGGCTGAGGACCAATTAGTCTAAGGTTATAAATTGTTAGCCCAAGCAAGATAAACAAGAGAGTAGACTTCCTGACTATCTTCTGTCCTTGAGAATTTACAACATCCCTCTAAAATATTCCAAGATATTTCACTAACATCTTTATCTCTGGGTATTCAGACATCCTGTCTCTGGGTTCCTTTTTGATTCATAGCCTTTTCCAGCTGGGCTTCCCGCTCTTTCCTACTTTTTCCCTCTTCTTTGTCTCTAAAAGGTATATAAAGGTTAAAGATTCTCCATTCATTGCTGGAGAATGGCAGCTGGCGGTGGATGCTGGATGCTGGATTCTTTGAGATGATAGTCTCCTCCAGACCTGGGACCAACATGAATTCCTTGGTCCTAGTATATCTTTATCTCTGTCTGACTGGATAATTTGAGACGAGAGTCCTGTTCAGTCAATCTTACTCTCCCATTAATAAAATATTAAAAACTCTCTAATCTCTCTCCTGCCTCAGTTTCTCTGGCATTACAAAACAATAACAATAATCATAGAAATATAACTATCCAATGCTTAAAAATAGTTACTTGAGTTCCCTGCCAATCAGAACAAGACTAATGAATAATTAGGCAAATATTCTGAGAATGCCTGTCTGCCAGCTACAAAAAGACGGATAAATCCAAATAAAAATATATAAAAAGGATACAGACCATGACTCAGGTAAAAAGGAAATAGCATGCTGATATTCTCTTGAGACTCATAAAATCAGTTTGTTAAAATTGCCTCTAGCCTCAAAGGAACCTCTAACAAGGTTAAATCCAAAGGCTTCTCCTTTCCTGCTTCATGTTTTTACTATGGAGATCCCAGAAAAGCTTAAAGATCGTGTCTCAGAATGTTTTTAAATGCAGATGTTCACTACAGGCAAGGCAGGTTAGATTTCACTCTTCCTTCTGACAAGATTAGTGATGATGAGGTTAGTAGCAGTCAGAAAATTGTTTCTTCGTGAAAGAATTTATGAACCCTGAAATATTAAGTGGCAAAAATAAAGTTTATTGTTGGATAGGAAGCCAGTTTTGCTAAGAGACTGACTTCTTTAGTGGCAAAGTCCTATTAGGGAAATGGAGGCTGACACGGAGAGGAGAATGCCTTCTCAGCAGCCAGGGTCCTAGAAGCAGAGCAAGCTGCTTTGGACCTTCTGCAAAGAATGAGTTCTGAAACTGCCTTTTAAAAAGGAGTTTTGAAGTTTCAGGTTGAAAAGGAAGCCAAAGTTCCCAAGCCTAGATGCTTGTTGGTATCCAGCCCACATCTCCAATTGGAATTAGCAACACTTCAAAGGGGTGCTTTCTGACCAAGATTTCTAATTGAATCAAAGGGTTTGGCATCCCCAAAAGATAAATTATCTGGAAGGATATACCTTCCCCAGGAGGGCCTGAGACTCCAAAAGGGATCACAGTCTCAGAGTGATAATTTTAAAGTGAATACAGTTTCAGTAAAGGGAACACAGTTCTCCCTCCCCTTTCACTTCCAGGATTGTCTAGTATTAATGGGAAGACCTGAGTTCAAATCCAGATTCAATTCTGATACTTACTAGCTGTGTGACCCTGAGTAAGTCAGTCTCTGCCTTAATCTAATAGAGAAGGAAATGACAAACTACTGCAATATCTTTGCCAAGAAAACCTCATGAATAGTATGATACATGGGATCATGAAATGTCAGAGACAAGACTTTGTGCAAATGGCTCCAGCCATTGCCAATGGCATTTTTCCAAGTATAAGAAACTAGTGGGTCCCCCCATAACCTAGTTCCATTAGCCGTGAACAGTTAAATTAGTATTTACACTGAACTATTTACTTTAAAAGGCATAAACATACAAACTCCCCCATCACATGGTAGGCATAATCCTCCTCCTTACTGTCTCAGTCTTTTGAGAAGAGAAGAGGATTAGGGTCAGAATTTAGCTCAGTTTGTATAAAACACAAACCCAGCTCCAAGTCACAAAACCTCCCTTGGGCTTTTGTCCCCAGCACTTTGTTTTCTCAGGGCTTCTGGGCTGGGCTGGCTGGCTTGTGTTACCCTGCCTACAATCCTACCTGCAAAGTTACTATGGCTCAAACTCTCAGGTCTCAGTAGAGATCATCTCTGGCAACTGAAGCTTAAACACCTGAAACTGAGCAGTACAAATAATATAAAACAAAGTCTTTCCCCTCTTGTCAGTTCAGTTCATAACATCCTCACTATAGGTGAACTAAAATATTCACCATTATGTTGCAGCAAATAAGAGTTGCCAAAAAGAGTGTAACAGAAAAGGGGAGGAGGGATGAGAGAAAGAAAGAGAGGAAGAGAACGAAAGACGGAGTCAGAAAGAAATAAGAGACAAGAGAGTCTGGGAGTGGGTTGGGGAGGGCTTAGTATCACCAGTTTTTAAGAAGCAGACAACCACTCAAAGGCAGTTTCTACCAACTATATGGGAGGAGATATAGTGGGTTCCATATTAGACAAACTAGATATTCTCTAAAGATTTTCAAGGGCACCTGTTGGTTAGGCAAACTAGTTATACCCGGCTCAATAATGGTTTAAATCAATCAATTAAAAATTATTAAGTGCCTGTTATATACCAGTCAAACAAAAGACAGTCTCTGTCATTAAGGACCTAATGGAGGTGACAATATGCAGACAAATATATACAAAGGAAGCTTTATAAAGGATAAATAGAAATTATTAAGAGGAAAGGTACTAAAAAGAAGAGAGGTTAGGGAAAGCTTCCACTTGAGACACACACACACACACACACACACACACACACACACACACACACAGAAAGAGAAAGACTAGCTGGGGCATCCTAAACTAGCTGGGTGAAGAGGGAAAATGGGGGAGAAGTGTTTAATAGATAAGAGGAAAGGAGAGAAGTTCCAGACCCAAGAGACAGTCAAAGAAAATGCTCCAAAAGGCCAATGACATTGGATCATTCCAGTTGAGGAATAAGATATAAGAATGGAAGAGTTAGGAGGAGGTTAAATTATGAAAGGTTTTGAATGCTAAATAGAGAGTTTTTTATTTGATCCAATAGAAAGAGGGTGAAATGGTTTGAAAATGGAAATTATCTTGTAACTGAATGAAGGATGGGTTAAAGTAAGAAGAGGAAGGGCAGGCAGATCTACTAGAAAGCTATTACAATAATCCAGGCATAAAGTGGTGAGGGCATATACTCTGATAGTAAGCCAGAAGAGAAAAGATGAATTCAAGAGATGTTACAAAGGTAACTGGTCATGGCAACAGATTTGCTACAGAAGCCTCAGGGACTGAAAGGATGATGTCATTCTCTAAAGTAATAAGGAAGGGATTGGGGAGAGGAAGGCTTAGAGGAAAAGATAATTAGCTCATTTTGGACATGTTGAGTTAGGTTATCTACTGGAAATCTAGTTTGAAATGTTTGAGAGGCAGTTGGAGTTGCAAGATTGTAGGTCAACAAACAGGTTGGAGCAGGATAGATCACCACTAAGAATCATCAGCACAAAATACTAATTAAATTCATGTGAGCTGTGGGCTAGTTCTTGATTAGGAATTTAGCCAAGGTTGAGATATAGAGTCTTGATTTTTATTTAGCCTTCTATGGCCTGGGGCTAGGGAGCAATCTTCAGATGAATTGAGGGACTAATTTACAGATCAAATATGGCCCAGGTCAAGATCTCCAAATGAATTGTAGATGAGGATTACTGTGGGAGTTTCCCCTGGGAATCAAGTAGAATGGTGGGGATGCTCCCAAAGACCAGTAGGAGTTGAGATTCAGGGTTTTTCCAACCAGGTCCACCCCCTTCCCCCAAAGATCAGGGAGACACAGCCCTATTACATCATACTCATCTTCCAACTATCTCTGGTCCTTTTCCCAGTACAAGTTAGGAAGATGTATCCCCGGAACAGGACAGTAACAAGTCTCTGATATTGGTAGTAAGAAGCAGTTGTGACCTAGACCTCTGAAAAATTTTAAGTAGAGTCATGAGGATCTTAGCCATTTGCAGGCAGAAGCAATGTGCCTCCCCAGGTATTGGCATTCATAGACAATGCTCCAATTATTCCATGCTAGCTAGAGCTCCTATTATTGAGGCTGAGAAGGGGGACCCCAAAAATCCCAGACTGGTGTCATTGCAAAAGAATTTTCAGGCTTGAACTGATCTCCTAGTCAAAGTGACAGGGGTGAAACTGTGTCCCCTTTAATCTGTAAAATAATCACTCTAAAAATGTGTCCCCTTTGATCTGTAAAAGAAGGGAGATTTGGAGTCTCTGACTCCAAAAAAGTCTGGAAAGAAGCATACTTTCGACAAATTTGTTCTAAGAAAAATGGCTTCAATTTGGAACTATGCTCAAAAAGTTATCAAACTGTGCATACCCTTTGATCCAGCAGTGTTTCTACTAGGCTTATACCCCAAAGAGATACTAAAAAAGGGAAAGGACCTGTATGTGCCAAAATGTTTGTGGCAGCCCTGTTTGTAGTGGCTAGAAGCTGGAAAATGAATGGATGCCCATCAATTGGAGAATGGTTGGGTAAATTGTGGTATATGAACGTTATGGAATATTACTGTTCTGTAAGGAATGACCAGCAGGATGAATACAGAGAGGCTTGGCGAGACTTACATGAACTAATGCTAAGTGAAATGAGCAGAACCAGGAGATCATTATATACCTCAACAAAGATACTGTTTGAGGATGTATTCTGATGGAAGTGGATCTCTTCGATAAAGAGTGCTAATTCAGTTTCAATTGATCAAGGATGGACAGAAGCAGCTACACCCAAAGAAAGAACACTGGGAAATGAATATGAACTGCTTGCATTTTTGTTTTTCTTTCCGTGTTATTTATACCTTCTGAATCCAATTCTCCCTGTGCAACAAGAGAACTGTTCAGTTCTGCACACATATATTGTATCTAGGATATACTGTAACCTATTTAACATGTAAAGGACTGCTTGCTATCTAGGGGAAGGGGTGGAGGGAGGGAGGGGAAAAATCGGAACAGAAGTGAATGCAAGGGATAATGCTGTAAAAAATTACCCTGGCATGGGTTCTGTCAATAAAAAGTTATTTTTAAAAAAAGGAAAAATGGCTTCATTCAACTAGAGATCTCAGGCAAATCACCTCCATTGATCTTTTAGGTGGCCAGATCTTCAGGAATTTCATTCATTTGGAGATCTGGGCCTGATATTGTGGCTTGAAATTCCAAGATAAGTATCTAGACCTGGAGGCATTGGCTCTATTTTCAACTGGAAAGCCTTAGCCTCAAACTATTATAAAGGACAATTTTAAACTCCAAATTTTTGCAGAAGTCTGAAACCATATGCTTTGCCAAGGGACCCCTTCTCTTGGCACAGCTGTCCCAGGGCTCCTGCCTGCTGTGAAAAGACCTTCTTCTCAGTGATAACCTTTTGTTATTTCTCTGCCAGGACCTTATCACTCAGAAGTCTGTCTCCCTAGCAAAACTGACTTTTCAGTGCCAATAAACTTCCCTTTTGCCTTCAAATTTTTCAGGTTTGTGAATTCTTTTCATGTTGCACCTGTGCCTCCAACCAAAGAGGGGATTCTCACATCAATTCTCTACCACTAGAGCAGTATCAAAAGGGCAAAGTTTATTAAAAAACAATGTGACACCATTACTGAGTGGACTATATTCTAAGTAGAATACAGTAAAGAAGCAGTACCAAGGCGATAGATTTATACAGTTTTCAATCATAGATATGTTAATTCTATAGGTCAAGGGTAGGGCTAGGAAGTAATCTCCAAATGAATTACAGGTGGTCTTCAGATACATTGGGTATGCTCAGTTTCCTGAGGCAGATTCCAAAGCCAGAAGACCAAAGACTCATTAGAACAAAAGCCCCAAAGTCAAGGGACCCCAAAATTACATTACATCACTATTATCAAGAAAGTTGAGTTTTACGGATATATTTATTCATATCGGGAGATGAATAGACAAGTAGAAATTTCCAACATGGAGTGGCTGAAACTTATTTAAATTGCAGCTTGGAGATGAGAGTATAAAAACAAAGATTTTTAGAAATCCTAAAAGTAGTAGGGGAGTGAAAGGGGATACAAAAAGTGTCTATGAACTAATATGCTTTCCTGTAATGAACTTTTCAAAATTTCCATGACTTGGAGACTATCTAAGAGTCATTTTTTGGCCCTTCATCAATCAGGTCAGTATAATAGGTAATCTTGCAACAGTTGGAAGGATTAAAAGAAATAAAAGTGGGAATTTAATGGTACTTTTCAATGCAAGTTCCTTTTACTTCTCACAACAGTCTTGGGAAGTAGATGCTGTTATCTGCCCCTTTCTCCAGAAGAGGACAAGAGCAGGCAAATAACTGGCCCAGAGACATACAACTAGTAAGTATGACACCAGATTTTATCCCCTGCACCGCCTGGGTAGGCTTGAAATCTCGCAGAAATGTAAGCTCTTCCTGGGAGGTGTAACAGTCTGAGTTACCAGCAAACCAACATGGGAGTCAGGGCGGGCATAATGCCAGTTCCCTTGGTGGAAGATTTTGCAACAAGGAAACGGTAAACGTTCAGTGGGTTGGCACCCACTGCTTTCCAGTTTCATGCTGCTGTTTATTTAGAAGCATGCCCCGGGACGGCAGCTTACAACTGTATGGGAAAGTACGAAGTGACAAAATACACTAGGAGGAAGAAGTAAATTCATTTATGGTCCCAAGCCCCCGCCCCGCGAGTGAGTCAGTGTTTGTTGATGCGGAGATAGCTCCCTGGAACAAGCGACAACGCCGCTCTGCTCAGCGTATTTGTGAAGCAGCTCCAGCCCCGAGCCGACAGTGAAGGAATCTCTTCAGTACAGCCTTCAATTTTGTCTCACCATTCTCCGAGCCTGCCATGGCGCCCTTGGAGCAGGAGGTGGCGCCAGGGGCCCGGGAAGCCAACAAAGTTTCTACAAGCCAGAGAAGGGAAGTGACTTGCTACATTCTTAAAATACTTAGGATGATTTCATGTTGAAATAGCAAGGAGGTAACAAAAAGCTTTTCTCAAGTAGGTTGGGGACAAAAGAAAACATTAAATTAAGGTGAAAAGAAATTCACAAATAAAGAACATGAATGAAAACCGCAGCTGTACAACTGCTTATCTGAGTGACTTGCTCATGCTAATTTGCTTCTCTGGATGTTTCTTCCTCAATGTAACAAATGTTATGAAGTCCGAAGAAAGGGAGGCAGTTACAGAAGGGAAGCTTCGTCATTAGGACTTTTTCACATTTGTTTCTCCATCCCCCTGGTAACGCAATCAGAGACTAGCACCTGGTAGATTTGTTGATTGATTGAAAACAGATTTTTCTCTGACCAAGTATCTACAGATAATGAAACACTCAATTTCAGATAATTTGCCAATACCCTACAGCTCTGAATACAAGGGGATTCTGGGTACATGTGTCAATGATAAAAAGGAGAGAAATATACCCAAGTATTCATAACAATAGTCTTTCCTGAAGCAAAAGGACTAGAAACAAAATGGTGTACAGTCATTGGGGAATGTATATAATGGAGTATTATTGTGAAGAGGAGGAATTCACAGAAACATGGGAAGACATGAAATGGTGCAGAGCAAAAGAATAGCAACCAGGAAAACAATGTATATGAGTCATAATACAAATTAAAATGATACTAAAAAGCAGTGGAACTCAGATTAAACATGATGACTAATAATGATTCCTGAGGTCATATGATGACATATACCATCCTCCTGGGGGGAAAGGGGAGAAGGAATAGTGTGAATTACTACAGATCAGGAAAGTTGCATTTGCTGATCATGTAAGTCCTTTAAGTTGGATGGTTTTACTTGAATGTTTTTCTTCGTTACAGGGCGGGCCTTAAGATGGCACACACTATCCAATAGTATTGGAGTTTAAAAAGCAAAGCACATTGACAAAAAATTTTTTTTAGTCAAATCAATAAAAGCCAAGTGTAGTGTCCTAAGATGTCATGAGAACTCAAGCTTCCAGAGCAGGGAGGGGGAACATCAGGCTCATGGGCCATATACGACCCTTCAAAATCATTTGCTAAGCTAATAGCAGGAAATGATGACCTGAAAGCTAGGTACTATCACCTTCCACTGTTTGAGTTCTATAAGTTGATAATTTTGTATGGCCCAAGAATGTTTTAATAAACATCCAAATAGTTCTTGGCAGGGGGTGGGAAAGGTTCCCTCCCCCTGCACTAGAGGCAATGGTACAGATCATCAAAATAAGAAAAGTACCAGATCAGGGATATAAGTAAGCATATGATCCATTAGGAAAGAGGTGATTTTTAGATAATAAGATTTGGAAGTGACCTTAAAATAGTAAAAAGTTGAGCTTCAGGTTTGGTACAGTTCTAAAACATAGCATGTCAGAGACACAGAGGATATTAGAAATAGAATGTAAAAACAGGATGGGATCTTGAGAATTTAACATGTCTGCAATAAAAAGAACCTTAGGGATCAGTCTGATCAGAATCCTTCTTTAAAGACTGAGAAACTGAGGGGCAACTAGGTAGCACAGTGGATAGAGCACCAGCCTTAAAGTCAGGAGGACCTGATTTCAAATCTATCCTTTTGAAACTACACTTAGGGTATGCACAGTTTGATAACTTTTTGGGCATAATTCCAGATTGCTCTCCAGAATGGTTGGATTCGTTCACGACTCCACCAACAATGCATCAGTGTCCCAGTTTTCCCGCATCCCCTCCAACATTCATCATTATTTTTTCCTGTCATCTTAGCCAGTCTGACAGGTGTGTAGTGGTATCTCAGAGTTGTCTTAATTTGCATTTCTCTGATCAATAGTGATTTGGAACACTTTCATATAAGTGGTAATAGTTTCAATTTCATCATCTAAAAATTGTCTGTTCATATCCTTTGACCATTTATCAATTGGAGAATGGCTTGATTTCTTATAAATTAGAGTCAATTCTCTATATATATTGGAAATGAGGCCTTTATCAGAACCTTTAACTGTAAAGATGTTTTCCCAGTTTGTTGCTTCCCTTCTAATCTTGTTTGCATTAGTTTTGTTTGTACAAAGGCTTTTTAATTTGATATAATCAAAATTTTCTATTTTGTGATCGGTAATGGTCTCTAGTTCATCTTTGGTCACAAATTTCTTTCTCCTCCACAAGTCTGAGAGATAAACTATCCTATGTTCCTCTAATTTGTTTATAATCTCGTTCTTTATGCCTAGATTATGGACCCATTTTGATCTTATCTTGGTATGTGGTGTTAAGTGTGGGTCCTTGCCTAATTTCTGCCATACTAATTTCCACTTATCCCAGCAGTTTTTATCAAATAATGAATTATTATCCCAAAAGTTAGGATCTTTGGGTTTGTAAAACACCATATTGCTATAGTTACTTCTGGGCTTATATCCCAAAGAGATACTAAAAAAGGGAAAGGGACCTGTATGTGCCAAAATGTTTGCGGCAACCCTGTTTGTAGTGGCTAGAAACTGGAATATTAATGGATGCCCATCAATTGGAGAATGGTTGGGTAAATTGTGGTATATGAATGTTATGGAATATTATTGTTCTGTAAGAAATGACCAGCAGGATGAATTCAGAGAGGCTTGGAGAGACTTACAAGAACTGATGCTAAGTGAAATGAGCAGAACCAGGAGCTCATTATATACTTCGACAACGATATTGTATGAGGACATATTTTGATGGAAGTGGATTTCTTTGACAGTTTCAATTGATCAAGGATGGACAGAAGCATCTACACCTAAAGAAAGAACACTGGGAAATGAATGTAAACTATTTGCATTTTTGTTTTTCTTCCCGGGTTATTTATACCTTCTGAATCCAATTCTCCCTGTGCAGCAAGAGAACTGTTCGGTTCTGCATACATATATTGTATCTAGGATATACTGCAACATATTTAACATATATAGGACTGCTTGCCATCTAGGGGAGGGGGTGGAGGGAGGAAGGGGAAAAATTGAAACAGAAGTGAGTGCAAGGGATTATGTTGTAAAAAATTACCCTAGCATGAATTCTGTCAATAAAAAGTTATTATAAAATTAAAAAAAAAAAAAAAAGGGGGAAAGAAACTATACTTAACACTTCCTAGCTGTATGACCCTAGGCAAATCACTTAATCCCAATTGCCTCAGCAAAAAAAAAAAAAAAAAAAGAAAAAGAAAAAAAAGATTGAGAAAATGAGTACTTAAAAGATAAAAAGACATATCATAAGTAGAAAACTTAGAATTTAAATCAACCTTGAGAAGAAAAGGGGCAAGGCAACTATTTTTCAAGAAGCTATCGAGGAAGAGGAATCAGACTTTGGCCAGAATAGAATTATGAGTAATGTGTGAAATTCAGAAAGATAAATTTTGGCTTAACAGAAAAGGAAACTCTTAACAATTACAGATCTCAGAATATAAAACAGAATCCCTCAGAAAGGTCTTCAAGCAAAGTTTGGTCAGTTCCCATAGTACTACTTGTGGATGATGATGAAGAGGTATTTCCTTATTATTATTCTGTAAGAAATGACCAACAGGATGATTTCAAAGAGGTCTGGAGAGACTTACATGAACTGATACTAAGTGAAATGAGCAGACCCAGGAGATCATTACACATGGCAACAAGACTATACGATGATCAATTCTGATGCACATGGCTCTCTTCAAAAATGAGATGATTCAAACCAGTTCCAGTTGTTCAGTGATGAAGAGAGCCATATATACTCAGAGAGGATGATAGGAACTGAGTGTGGACCACAACATAGCATTTTCACTCTTTCTTTTGATGTTTGTTTGCATTTTTTTTCTTGATCCAATTTTTCTTGTACAGCAAGATAACTGTATAGATATATATGCATATATTGTATACATATATTAATATATTTAACATGTATTGGACTATGTGCCATCTAGGGGAGGGAGTGGGGGGAAGGAGGAAAAATTTGGAACAGAAAATTTTGTAAGGGTCAATTGTTATGGGCCAGAACTCTGAACTTGCAACAAAGGATTCTTACAGGATACTAAGTCAGTGGAATTGATAGAGACAATTGTTATCTAATTTAGCATGGTTCAGTATGATGATTTAATCCTACAAGGAGATGTTATGGGCCAGTACTTGTGGAATTGAGGAGACAGTGGTTAAATCTAGTTTAGCATTGATTTAATCCTAAACAAATAATGGTTTCTTAGTGATATAATGATTGGTTTGTACTCAGTGTGTAGCATATTAGCTAGAAGCCTCAGCCAGGGAGATTCAGAGACAAGCAGACAGAAGGCTGGAGGCTGAAGGCTGGAGCAGAAACCCTTGGACACAGTCAAATTCATCCCATCTCACACCACCTTGGGGGCAGGCTCTCCTCCTTCGGTTCCCCACTGAAACCAAGACTCCAGAAGGCCTCCAGAAAACTAGCTGAGACCCAAGTGAAGGAGAAAAAGACTTTGAAAGAGATAATAAAGGATATGGACTTTAACATCTAGCTACATTTGTGGTGATTACTGAACTGAAATGAAGGCTGCCTCCAGAGACCCTAAGAAAATCTCAATAGAGAACATTACATTTTAGAGAGAATACTACAGTCAATGTTGAAAAATTACCCATGCATATGTTTTGTTTTGTAAATATAAAGCTTTAAAAAAAAAAAAAAAGAGGTATTTCTTGTACAGCAATGGATTGGACTGGCTTCCTTTTGAGGTGCTTTTTAAATTTGTGATTTTACCTTAGCAACCTGGCTAGAAAATCAGAAATATATTGGTACTCTTGGACTCCTATTGTGGTCTCTCTCTATGCAGTTCCAATCTCATAAGTCTGTTTTCACTTAGCTCTCTTGGAAATCTTCCATCCAGGCCTCTTCTTCTAGCCCTGAAATTAAAATTGCCCTCCAGAACAATGAGCCCAGCCTACCACATGAACAGACCTTTACTTGTGATGCAATCTCCCAGTGCTTTACCTACAGGGTCCCATGGGAAATGGAGTCTTAGGGCTATTTCCCAATGAGTAATCACTTTCCATGCTCTTGTATTATGGGAAATGTAGTCCAATACGATATGCAGATCATTCCTTTAGATGTGCTTTGAAAAGACATCTTTCACTAGAATGGATAAATGTATCAGCTTGTGTGAATTCTGTGTCCTTGGAAGTCTGAAAAAAAGATAATGGTAGCTTACATATATAGTACTTTACAATTTTTCCCATTTGTCTCAGAAAAGGTAGCAACTTAGTTAAGATCATGTAGCAAAAAACAAAACTGAGACTAGAATGCAAGTGTTCTGATTTCCTTGAAAAGTGAAACATTGGAAGGAATTGCCCATTCTCTAGAAGGAAAAACCCAGCAGCCGTCATATACAGACATGCTCCCCTTTACATTTAAGCTATCTGAGGATTGCACTGTCATCACAATCACCAGAAGTAGATCTTTGGAACTGAGTCATAAGCGTTTTCTTCCCTGTACCATGCCTAAGACTATCCTTCAGGATTGCTTCCACTTTTGAATGCTGTGGAAAATCCAATTTGTTTGCCACTGTGGTTGAGGAAAACCCTGAGTTTCTTGTGCCAGAATTATAGCCTGGTTATCAGTAGTATGTGTTAAAAAGTGCTGATCTTAAAGTCATGAAAGCTGGCTTCAAATCTTGGCTCTAACACTTAAGAGCTGTGTGAGAATGGACAAACTACTTTACCTCTCTAAGCCTCAATTTCTTCATCTCTAAAAAAGGGATAATAACATTAGTACCCCTCTCACTTGAGGGAGATGTAAGGAAAGAATTTTGCCAATCTCTAAAGCCATCTGGAAATCTAAATTATTATTATTTATTTCAGTGTAGTGGACCTAGAATCAGGAAGCCTCCGGTTTGAATACAAATTCTAGCCCTAAGGCAAGTCGTTGTATCTTTCTGAATCCCAATTATCTTTTCTATAATAGGAGAATAATAATACCAACTTCATAGTCTTATTATGAGAGAAATATATAACATAACGTATTCAAAGTGCTTTGCAAACCTTAAAATACCACAGAACTATGGTATTTCTCTTGTCTAGAAAGGAAGAACTTGACTAGATGATCTCTCAATAACTTACAGTTTTGTTATTCCTCCAGTCCAACCCCATAGAATGTTAAAGTTGGAAGGGACCTTAGAGATCCCCTAGTCCAGTCCTTTCAATTTACAGATGAGGGAACTTTAAAAAATCAGTCTAATGAGTTTTTATCATTCCAATGATGATAAATAAAGTACCATGGGAGTAATGGGGAATTGAAAATTACACTGGAACTTGAAGATGGATCAATCTGGAAGAATACCTTTTGAAAAAAATAATTAGAATAATTTATATGGATATTGTAGAGTCAACTTCAAAAACACTTTGGACGTTATCTATTGTAACCTAGCTAAAAGCTTCTAATTAACTTCTCCATTCAGGGTCCTTAGCAAAGCCAAAACAAGATTCAGTCAGGGAGAATTGTGTTACTATATTTTTGACAGTATTTTCATAGACTTTGAAGCTGTGGTATTTAAATGATCTATTTCAATTCTCCAAAATATAGAAGAGAGGTTCTTAGAAATGACTCTTAATCATGACTTTTTCAAATTCACACAGATAACTAATGAGATTCCTGAATTTGAATCCATTCTTCTAATATCAAATATAAAATATTTGGTTTTGTTCTGTCTTGCTTTGTTTTCTTTATCATTCCTCATTACCCACAGCTCTTTCCCTCCTTTATTCAGGCAGATAGAATGCTATTTAACATAGTACAGAAAACAATCTCTACCTTTATCCTTGACTCCAGACATAACAGGACCATGGGATTGGTCAGGACTTGACCGGGTTAGACAGATAAAGGAAGTTGTGGTTCTGAAACTGTTAAAGACATGATGCAAAATAGAGGGAGTTTCTAAGGTAGGGGTTTTTCCTGATTCTCTTCAGTGAGGAAACATTGAAGGTCATATAAAGAGAAATGCTGACCAGTTTTGAGCAAACAACCTTCTATGGAAAAAAAAAATTCCTACCTTTCTGATGATCTGATTTCTTTGCATTAAGGCTTTTTCTTAATATGGAATTGCTTGATAATTAGTGACTAAGAATCATTGGTACAGGAAGAAAGGTCACAGTGCCCTATAAATACAAGGAATAGTCAGACAACATATGATGTAAACAGGAATCAGCAATGTAGAAACTTCTTCTGATTAATGAGTTAAACAACAGGTTTTCTAGTCAAGATAAGCAAAATAAGCAGACAAGAAATAACTTGCTCTATCAATCAGCCACTATAGAATTAATCATCTGACCGCACTCTACAATCTTGTTATATGTCTTTATGGACTAAGACACAAACCAAGACTATGGACATCAAGGGAAAGCCCCCAGTGGAGCAGGAAGTAGACAGCTTTGTGAAGCCAAGAGAACTCTTCTTTGTATTATGACTCCAGAATTTTTCCTTCTAAACTGAGAAATGATGTGGAAAATATAGCTCTTTGAGATTGAAAAAGATCCCATGAAGTTTCTAGATCTTGGCCAGGGATTTGGGTAATCCCATTCTAGTACCACAGTTTCCCCTACCTAGTATTTCCAAATGCACAGTCAAGCTTAAAGGTGAGCAGATTGGAACTCTATGTTACCCTGCAACATATACTAATTCTTTGTTCTTTCCTTTTATGACTTTTTCTTGTAGTGTCAAAGTAATGGTCTGGAGTTTGTACTCTGGCCCCTTTCAGAGACCACTTCTAGTGACAGGTACAGTGACTTGAATTACTTGCTGAAGATCATAAGTGGGTAGAGGCTTCTGGTTAGTCTCTTGATGTCCATCACAGATGGAGGGAGGAATGGGTAATGGTAGTAGGGAGAAGGGAAAAGGGTAGGGAAACTGCCAAGAAAATTAAACCCTGAGACAGGAGAAGCTATCTTCTCATTTGGCTTAAAAGGAGAAATAATTTCTTCTGCTGGCAGTCTCTCTTCTCCTCTGCTAGAGACTAAGAATCAGACATTCTCTTCTTGGGACTTCCATTCATGGGGAGAGGGAAATCTTACTTACTTCCTCTTTCTGACTTCCCAAACCTGGAAGCAATGGCAAGAGACCACTTATGACAATCACTACATATGTTGATGTCTCCTCTTACTGGCTTTCACTTGGCATTTATTTTGTGCTTTTTGGACTTTAGCATGTCATTATAAATAGCTAGGTGGTACCCATGAATATGATGCTTAGTCTGGAATCAGGAAGACCTGTGTTCAAATCTAGCTTAAACACTTACTAGCAGTGTGATTCTAGGGGAATCTCTTCACCTTGGTTTCTCAATTTTCTCATCTGTATAACAAGGAAATGGCAAAGCACTCCAGTATCTTTGCCAAGAATACCCCAAATGGGGTCATGGAGTGAATGTCGGACATTGTTAAATACAACAACTATGCCAGGAACATTATCATTGTGAAATCTCATCATTCTGCAAGATTCAATCAGCATTGGTAACTGCACTTCATCAGTACCATCTGCCTTTCTAATTGGAGGATGGAATCATAAATTCCTCAACCTCTATTAAAGGAGGGAGGATAAGAAAGGCATTTCTGCATTTCCCATCCAGCTTAATTATGTTGGACTTCTTTGACTTCACCATATCCCAGTACTGGATACCCTTCTTTTTCCTTCTTCCCTACCTTTTCTGTGTGTGGGGTGTGTGTGTGTGTGTGTGTGTGTATGTGTGTGTGTGTGTGTGTGTGATCTTTCCCTAACAAACTGTAAAGTCCTTGAGGGGAAGAGTCGTTTTTCTTTTTTGCATTTGTCTCCTTAATGTTTAGGATAGTATTTGTTTCATAGGAAGCTTAATAAATATTTATTTTAAACATTTATTTATTTTTAATATATACATATTGCTTTATGAATCACGTTAGGAAAAAAAAATCAGAACAAAAGGGAAAAACCACGTGAGAGAAAAAACAACAACCACCAAAAAGTGAATATAGCATGTGTTGATTTACATTCAATCTCCATAGTTCTTTTTCTGGATGCAGATGAAGACGTCTTTTGGGATTGCTTTGGATCACGAAGCACTGCGAAGAACTAAGTCTGATCATCACATATTCTTGCTGTTATTGTGTTCAATGTATAACTGGTTCCCCTTATTTTGCTCAGTATCTCATGTAAATCTTTCTAGATCTTTCTAAAATCAGCCTGTTCATCATTTTTTATAGAACAATAATATTCCATTATCTTCATATACCGCAACTTATTCAACCATTCCCGATGGCATTTACTCATTTTCCTATTCTTTGCTACCATAAAAAGAGCTGCTTCAATGTTAATGAATATTTATTGGCTGACTACTAGCTTACATGAGCCTAAGACTGAATGAACCTCAAGTCTTTTTTTTAATCTCTTTTGCTTTGTGTTTCTTTCCTGGGACACAGTGCAATAATGAAATGGTTGCTGCTAACCTTGGCAGGAACCTCATGAGTTCAAGAAATCAGGAGCTTGTAGATCCAGATGCTGGTTACTCTGCAGGAGGTGATATTTGAAAGACTTGGGAGAAAATTTTCACCAATGTGAAAATAAGTTATTCACTTGCTTTCCAGATGATATAGACTTGGAATAAGGAGCTCAGATTATATAGGTACAAAAATGAAACTAAAATGTTTCACATTTTAGGTATCATCTTTTTTTGAGAATATAATGTATGATGGGTAATCATAGTAATCTAGTCCTCAAACTTTGGGGACAAGATCCCATTATTTGATAATTTGTCAGAGATGTCAGATAGAGACAGAGATGTCAATATCTCACATTATATAACAAGATAAGGTCAACATAAGTAAATGACTTAGGCATAGAGCATTATACCATAAGCAAATTAGAGGAGCATGAAATAGTTTACCTGTCAGATCTATCCATAAGGGAAGACTTTATTACCAAACAAAAGAGAGAGAACACATTGTAGGATGTAAAATGAATAATTTTTATTACATTAAATTAAAAAGTTTGTACAAACAAAACTAATAAAGTCAAAAATAGAAGAAAATCAGAAAACTCGGAAAAATGTTTACAAGTTTCTCTGATAAAGGCCTTATTTCTCAAATATATAAAGGACAGAGTCAAATTTATAAGAATATGAATCGTTCCCCTACTGATAAATGGTCAAGAATATGAACAAGTACTTTTCAAATGAAGAAATCAAAAATGCTTCCAAAAAAAAAAGAGAGAGAGATGCTCTAAATAACTATTAGAGAAATGCAAATTAAAATGATTCTAAGGTACCACCTCACAACTATAAGATTGATTAATATGACAGAAAACAATTGTTGGAGGGGATGTGAGAAAATTGAGACACTATTATACCAATGATAGAGTTGTGAACTGATCCAACCATTTTGAAGAGCAATTTGGATATGACCAAAGAGGTATAAAACTGGGCATTCCCTTTGACCCAGAATTACTGGGTTTGTGTCTCAAAGAGATAAAGAAAAGCAAGAAAGCAAGGAAGGAAGGAAGGAAGGGGGTGAGGGGGGAGAGAGAGAGAGAGAGAGAGAGAAGGAGAGAGAGAGAGAGACAGAGAGAAAGAGAGAGAGAGAGAGAGAGAGAGAGAGAGAGAGAGAAAGAAAGAAAGAAAAAAGATCCATATGAATAACAATTTTTAGAGCAGCTCTTTTATGGTTGCAAAAAAAAAAGAAATTAAGGGGATTCCCATTAATTAGATAATGGCTGAACAAGTTATGATATAAGATTGTGATGGAATTAGATTGTGGTATAGAAAATGATGAGCAGAATGTTCTTAGAAAAAGCTTATACATATATGAACTGATGCAAAGTGAAATGAGCAGAACCAGGAGAATACTGTACACAGTAACAAGATCAGCTATACAATGATCCAAAACAGTTCTGGAAAACTCACTATAGAAAAAATGCCATCCACCTCTAGAGAAAGAATTAAGTCTGAATGAGATCAAAGTACACTATTTTTTTCATGGATTGGGTTTGTTGGGGGTGATCAGTGATTTTTTATAATATGACTAATGTGGAAATCCATTTTGCATGACTTTGTATGTATAACTTATAGCAAATTGCCTTCTTAGAGGCCAGGTGATAGTAAAGAAGGGAGAGAATTTGGAACTCTAAATTTTTAGAAATAAAATATTCTTAAAAATTTTGCTTGTAATTGGACAAAAATAATGGTTGTTGATTTGAATTTGCCCATATACTGTTATGCAAACCTTTAAGCGAGGGTTCTTATTTTTAGATTCCTGTATTTTTAAAACAATAATTTGATTTTATTTCAATATAAAAAACTTCCTTTATTACCCTCTACATGTTATACATTTAAACATAGTTTTCAGAAGTGTCCACGGGATTCATAAGACTGTCAAAGGGATTTAAGATGAGCCAAAAAAGTAAAAAAGATTCGGCCTTAAAGATATAACTATTGAATTGAGCGATGCCTGAATAATCAGCTTTTTGCCCTCAGTCAACATGGCCGCCCAGGATGGGCTCTTGCAGGAAACGCCTCCTCCTTTTCTCCTCCCTCCCTCATCACCTCTCCTTTCGCAAGGCTTTCCCTTTGCCCTCCTTTGACAAGCTTGTCTCACGTGACTGGAACCCGCCCCCGCCGCGTCCGGCGTACGGCGCGCCGTGATGACCGCTGCGCACGCGCGGTGGCGCTGCCCCGGCCGGTGGCAGCGGCGGCGAAGGGGGGGGGGGCGCGGCCCTGCCTTCCCACAGTTGCCGTCCCGCGGCCCACAGAGCGGGATGGTTTAGCAGAGCTTGTGGTCCGCGGGGACCCGGAGCGGCCGGGGAGGGCTCCGGGGACCGCTACCGCCGGTCGGATCTCTGGATCGGGCCCCGGAGGCCGGGCCGGCCCTGGCCCTGGAGGAGAAGCAGCCATGGCGGGGCGCTCGGGCCAGGCCGTGCTGGACGAGTTCACGGCCCCCGGGGAGAAGACGGCGTTGTTACAGGAGAGCCGGGGCCGCATCGAGGGCCTCTTTGGGGTGTCCCTCACAGTGCTGGGTCCGCCCGACACCCCCACGCCGCTGCCCGCACCCGGTCGCATCTGGCTGCAGCTCAGCGGGGCCAAGGAGGCCGTCCGCAGCGCCAAGGTAAGTCCTCTCCTAACCCCCCCAACCACACACACACACACACACTCTCACACACACTCTCTGTCTCTGTCTCTGTCTCTGTCTTTCTGTCTCTCTCTCTCTCTCTCTCTCTCTCTCTCTCTAATCCTGTCCCATCATAGCACATCCTGACCCCATGTGCGCTTGTGTGCGACTGTGTGCCCACCGGTTCTGCCTGCTTCTCAGGTCCGCTCGGCGGAGGAACGGGACTTCAGAACCCCGAACCCTCTTCCTTTCGAGCTGACACAAAATAGGCACTTGCTAAATGGTTCCTACCTGTTGAAATCCTACCCGTCTGTCGCCACCTCCGCCAGGAAATATTTTCCAGTTTTCCTCCTCCACGTACCGCGGAAGTCTGTAAGAATCTTTTACCTCTGGGACCTTACATTGTTTTCAAACCTCTTATGCATTTATTTTCACCCAACTTACCAGTTTTGGTTTTGCTTTGGTTTTTTGTGGGGGACACCTTTAGCCTTCTCTCCTCTTCTAATTCCCGCCCCCGCAACCTTACTTTCAAGCAAAGCCCTGAGAATTCCACCTTCCTCATTATCTCTTGACTTCAGCAATTCTTACAAATACCTTAGAGTAATCTTTCTAAAACTTTGTTTATTTCTGCTCCCAGTGACTCCAAAACTTTGAGGGACTTCCCGTTGCCACCAGGGAACATTTAAACTCCCTAGCTCTAGTGTGTAATAAAGTCCCTCCCTCCTATTTGTCCCTATTCTAGCCTTCTAATTGACAAGCGCAGCATTCCATCTGAACTGGACTACCCTTCACCTTCTGTTTTTGTTTTGGTTTCTCCTGTCTCCATTGCTTCCTTTCCTCATCCCTTCCCCTATGCCTGGATTGTCCTCGGGACTTTCCCTTATTCCTCTTCTAGCTAGCAAGCAGCTTTCAATCAAAATTTCCATATAGGGAGAGAGATCTTTTTGGTATTCAACTTGTCTAGGACTGTCACTCAAAACTCCCATTCTCACATCAGTCCATTATTTTCAACTTTTTGCCCCAACTCCACTCTGCCAAATCACTCCACATCAGTTCCTTGTCCCAGCAACATAGTTTCTGTAATTAGGGGAGAAGTCCTGGAGTTATATTTGACTTTTCTCTTCATCCCCTATGTCAAACTTTTTTTTTTTTTTTTTTTTGGGGGGGGGGGGAGGTCCGGTGAAGACTACTTCTGTAAAAGGCTGACACTTGGAATAGGTGCACTTGAATCAGACTACCAAGCTCTTAAGACTAGTTATCTGTTGGACAATGACTCTATTAGCATATGTTTGGAATTGCTCTTCTCACAGTTAACACTGGCTCTGTGTTTAGGTTTAAGAGAATTGTAAGTAAGGATTAGAGGGGTGGAGTGTGAGGGAGGCCAGAGAAATTCACTTTGAGGCAAGACCAGGAGTAGAGAGGTTGGTGGAGAACCTAGTATCTGTCTCCACTTCTCCCCCTAAAGACCAAGGACTTTTACTTATCCTGACTCCCACTGCTCCTGAGGCCTCTGGGGAGCTAGCTTGGATTGTACGTACATCTTAAGTATTATATTTAGATCTGGGTGCCACATTTTAGAAACAACATTGACTAAGTACAGCTAGACAAGGAGCAAAAAGCAGGCTAAATTGAAGGAACTGGAAATCTAACTTTAAAAGAAGATTAGGGAAATATAATTGCTGTTTTCAGTGTTTGAAATGTTATATGGAATAGCTTTTAGAGTAAAAACTTTGCTGAGAGGAAAATTTCAAATTGACACAAACAATTTTAGGATAAAGTTGTTCAATAATGACTAAGAGTCAGCTGGTTCCCTATTATTAGTTCTTTTAAGTGGAGGCTGGATGACCCCTTGTAGTGGTTGTTGTAGAGAAAGGATTCTTGTTCAGATACTAATTGAAATAGATGATCTTAAGTTCCCTTCTGCCTTGGAGATGCTATGTATTATTTCTTGGATTGATCCCTGTACCTATCTTCCCAGGGCAATTTCCTTAGGTCCTCACTACTGTATACGTGTTCTAGTTTGTGGTACTTCCACCTTCCTAATTTATCATAACAATAACTCACCGTGTCTTAATGTTAAATTATTGCTTTTAAAACCTAACCCTTGGATGAGAAAAACTTTTTTTTTAAATAACTATTCCAGGCTTACACAAGAGTGAAAAATGAATTGATTAGTTGGGGGGGAGGTGCATGCAAGGTGCAGAATTGTGGGTTATTTATGATAGATATAAAAGATTTTATTTATTTGACTTTCAAATTGAAGACAGGGAACATCTAACTTTTTTCTAGAAACATTTAAAAATACACAATTAGCCAATTGAGAGAGAGGAAAAGAAACAGTTTTGAGTGTCCCTATAATGCAGTTCAATTTAAGAAGCATTTATTAAGTGCCTGTTAGTTCTTGACAGTACTTTAGGTTTCAGGGCTACACAGAAGGAGCTTGATATTTTGCTGAAAATGTGGGTAATAACATGTACTAAGTCTAAGTAAAACAAGTAAATGTGAAGTATATGCACAATGATGGTAGGGAGTTGTTGTTTTTGTTGTTTGGCCTTCATTTTCATTCTGAAAGATGACCATGACATCAAGGAAGAGATACCATGACATGCAGGTGAATTGGATTTGAGGAAGGGAGGGCTCTACAAGGTCACCAGCCTCACTTTCAATCCTCTGGAACCAGAAGAGGTGAATTAGGAATAGACTTGTAAAGGAGCTCTTTAATGGAGCTAGGGGGTCCAATATCCTGTAGGGAGGGGGGAAAGCATTCCTAGACACAAGGCAAAGATATAAATGCATAGAGGTAGGGAGTGGGGGTGGAATGGCATGTTCAGGAAACTGCAAGGAGGCCAATTTGTCAGGAAGGGGAAATGAGTTTGGAAAGACAGTAGAACCAGATTGTAAAGGACTTTAAAAGCCAAAGGAATTGATATTTCATTTTATAGGGAAACTACTGAAGAAGATTCTTGACCAGGGGAGTAATGTTTTTAGAATTTGTGATCTAAGAATACCAATTTGGCAGGTTAGAGGATAGATTAGAAAAGGGAGTCTGAGGAGAGGGAGACTGATTAGGATGCTCTAGTTATAGACCAGGCAAAAGATGATAAGGCCTTGAGCTAGGAAGATGAATAGAGAAAGGGACAGGTCTAATAGATGGTGTGCAAATAGATTTGATATTTGATAACTGTTTGGATGATAGAGGCAGTGAAGAATAGATAATGAGATTTCCAACCTGGGTTATTGGAATGATGGTGGTGCCTTCAGCAGAAAAAAAGTGAGGGGAGAAGGATGAAGAGGAGGTATAGAACAAAAGTTTTTTACCTTCTTTAGTGTCATGATCCCTTTGGCAGTCCGAGGAAGCCTGTAGACCCCTTTTAAAAATAATGTTTTCAAAAGAATAAAATGAGAAACATAAGCTAACAAAAAAAACAAATATTTTAATACAATTATCAATTTTTTTAAAGCTTACAAATCTTAATATTAAACCTCATGTAAAAGAAAATTTTAAAAATTCTGTTTTAGACTTGTGGAGCTTAAAATGTTCATGGGACATCTAAATTTTTTGTAACAGGCAGCTGGAGGTATGAGACTGATGCTCAGGAGAAAGATAAGGAATGGATATGTCAATTTGGGAGCCATGGCCCAGAGACAGTAATTGAGCCAATGATAAGCTCACCAAAAGAGTGAAAAAATTAAATTAATATTACTTTAATTCGATATTGTAATTGAATATGTATTTGCCTCATTACTTTTCTATGTCCTTGAGATGAGCTCAGAAATTTAGTTTTCCCTCTGAGTTTGTTTAAAGATTAATCAGTTAAAAGAAAAACTTCTCTCTTACACCTCTAGCCCTTGGGATACTTCCAGGACATCTGTTGTCTTTAAGCCACATAAATTAACTTGGTTATCATCTCCAAAAGGTAAAATCATCTATATTTTCCTGTCTTTGGATGGTTAAGGAAAATTTTCCCCTCCAAGGAGACAGCAAGGTAGTTCTTTTGATCCTTTAGTAGAGATTACAAAATGCAGATGGACCCCATAAAAATCAGCTTTCCTTAATTTTAATTTTATTTGGCAAAAAAAGAGTATATGGAACATAACAGAGGGAGTTAAGAGATCAGACTTTTTTTTTTTTTTTTTTTTTTTGGCCATACATAGGTTGTTAACTTGTTAATTCTTAAAGAAGTGTGGAGCCTGGGACAGAATTTTGGAGTATTTACTCATAGTTAGGGGTGAGTGTAATGTGTGTGCTAATCTAGCAAAGGAGATTCAGAAAGAGCAGATAAGGAAAACAAAGAGAATAATGTCTCAAAAACCTTTAAAAAAAAAAAAAGAATGTCAAGAAATGGATGGTAAGCTGTTGAATATTACAGAGATGTGGAAGATTGGAGAAAGGATCAGCTTTGATGTTTAAGAAATATTTGATAATTTTGGAGACTGCACTTTCATTTGAATGAAGTCAGAAGCCAGAATATAAGAGGTTGAAAAGTGAGAGAAGTCCTTGTAGGAGCTTGAATATGAAGGAACTGAGGGAAATAGCAAAATATCCAGAAGATGACAAGATCAAATAAGGACTTTTTAAAGATAATAAGGACCTGAATTTGCATATGGAGTGCCTGAAGAAGCTATGGGAATAGAAGAGATAAAGATTAGGAAGTGAGAGAGAATAATTCTGGCAACAGCCCACAAGAAGAAGGGAGATCTAGGGTTACTGAAGAAATGTCTTTTTTTCAGAGGCTACTAGCTGGTACAGTGAGACTTGGAATCAGGAAGGCTGGAGTTCAAATTCCAGTTCTGACACTTATTAACAATATAATCCTATTCACATCTCTGTGTGTCAGTTCATTCATTTTTAAATTGTGGAAAATAAATATAACCTACCTCCCAAGGATATTGTGAAGATCAAGGGACATAACATTTGTGGAGCATATTGCAAAGCTTAAAAGATTTATAAAATGTTAGCTATTATTGTTATTTTTTATTGTACTTTATTTGAGATTATATAGCTTAAGGACGTTAGTTAGCATAGAGGATGTTCTCAGTGTAGTTTTTTCTTTTTTTAAATATTTTTAAGAAATGTAGTGTTGGGGGAGCCAGGTGGCGCAGTGGATAGAGCACCAGCTCTGAAGTCAGGAGGACCTGAGTTCAAATTTGGTCTCAGACACTTAAATACATTCTAGTTGTGTGACTCTGGGCAAATCACTTAACTCCAGTTGCCTCAGCAAAAAAAAAGGAGGGGGGGGGAGGTTGTTTTTAACATTAAAAAAAAAATTGATACAAATTCTGTCACTCCCTCTAGCTCTCCCTCACTCACAAAGAAGGCAAGCAATATAATACCCATTATACATGTGAAATCATGCAAAACATTTCTATATTAGCCATACTATTTTTTCAAAAAGGGCAAAAGAATGAAGTGAGAAAATTATATTTCACTTAAAACTCTTGAGTTCATTAGTTTTTTGGAAACTGATAGCAATTTTCATCATGAGTTCTGAATTATCTTGAATCATTGTATTAATCAAAGTAACTAAGTCTTTCATTGTTAATCTTGGGATTAGATATCTTGGTTCTGCTCAATTCTCTTTAATATCAGTTTATCTTAGATCTTCTCATGTTTTTCTGAAACCATCCTACTCATCATTTCTTATAGCATAGTAGTGTTCCATTACAATTGTACCACATAACTTTTTCAAATATTTCCCAGTTAATACATATCCATTCTATTTCCAGTTCTTTACCACCACATAAAAAGCTGCTACAAATATTTTTGTATATATAGATTTTTTTCTTTTATTGTTTTGGAATACTAACCCATACTGTTATTGCTAGGCTAAAGGGTATGCAGTTTTATAGCCCTTGGGGCATAATTTCAAATTATTTTCCAAAATGGTTGGATCAGTTCAGTTCTTTAGTGCAGTTTTTAAAATTGTGGCTTCTTAAATTGTGACCCATATGGGGTCATGTAACTGAATGTGTGGGGTCACGAAATTATGATTTGTTATCAGTAAATGTTTGATTTGTATACCTATTGTATATGTCTATATACCTAGGGTTGTGTAAACGTTTCTCAGGTGAAAAGGGGTCACAAGTGGAAAAAGTTTAAGAAGCCCTACTTTAGGTCTTTCTTTAGTGTGCTTACATTCCCACATCCAATATTTGTCATTTCTAATAGATGGGAGGTGGTACCTCAGAATTGTTTTATTTTGCATTTCCCTAATCAGTAGGGATTTAGAGCATTTTTTCATGTTTATAGATGGCTTTTTCTGATCTTTATTTCTTTATTTCTCTTGATCAATTATCAGTTGGGGAATGGTGCTTATTTTTGTCAATTTCATTCACTTCCCTACATATTTGACAAATCTTTATCAGAGAAACTTGCTGTAAACATTTTTAATATTACTTCATTTTCTGTATCATCTTTTAGCAAAATATTTCCCTGATTATCCCTGATTATTATCTTAATTAGGGTCTATTTCTGCTTTTGCTTTATCTGAAATTTAGTACGTTCTGTTCCAATCTCTTATTTTAAGTGTGTGTGTGTCTGTGTGTCTGTGTGTCTGTGTGTCTGTGTGTGTGTTTGATTCAGTCTTTCAAATACTATATATTGTTGGATTCTGATTTCTTACCCTTTCTATTATCTATTTTATGGATGAGTTCACCTCATTCACATTCACAGTTATGATTGTGTATTTCCCTACATTCTGTTTTCCTCTATTTATCTTTCTCTTTATCTCTCTTAAACGCTGTCCATCCTCTAGAATTTGTTTTGCTTCTGATCACTGCTTCACTTGATTAATCCTTCCTTTTTTCATTCCCTCTTTTTCTTATCCCTTTCCCCTCTTACTTCCATATTGTATAAAATAAGATTTCTATACCCAATTGAGTATGTATATATATTCCCTCCCTTTGAACCAGTTCCAATGAAAGAGAAGGTTCAAGTGTTGTTTATCACCTTTCCTTCCACTGTAAAAGCCCTTTTATTGTGAGATAATTTTTTTCTACTTTCCATCTCCATTTCTCCTTGGCCTATTGTATCCTTATCATCACCTCTATTTTTTCTTTATTTGAGATTATTTCCAACATAAGGGACTCAAACCCATGCCTTCTGTCTATTATGTATATGCCTTTTAATTACCCCAATAGTGATAAAGTCTTTAGGAGTTTCATATATCATGTTCCTTAATAGAAATATAAAAAATTTAAACCTATTGAATCCCTTATAGTTTCCCATTGTGTTTATCTTTTTATGCTTTTCTTGAATCTTGTGTTTGAAAATTAGATTTTCATTTCAGCTCTGGTCTTTTCAGAAGGGATGCTTGAAAGTCATTAAATATTTTCTTTTTCCCTAAAGGATCACACTCAATTTTTCTGGGTGTGTTGTTTTAGTTGTGATCTTAGCTCTTTTGCCTTCTGGAATATCATATTGTAAATCCCCTGTTCCTTTAATTTGGAAGCTACAAAATCTTGTGTGATTCAGATTGTAGCTCCCTGATATTTGACTTGTTTTCCTTGACCTGAAAGATCTGGAATTTGGATATAATATTTTTAGAATTTTTGGTTTGAAGATCTCTGACCTTTTGTACCTTTTTTTTTTTTTGCCTTTTGGTCAGTTCTGGGTTTTTTTGGTCTGTTTTGAGGTGACAGTATTTTTTTTTTTTAATTTATTTTACTTGAAAAAACAGAGCAAATAAAAAGAAATACAAAACAAAATAAAACAAAATAAGAGAGAACATTTCATGTGCCCAGCGTAAAGTTAGGGAGGATTCAAAATATATAACAGCAAATTACCAGATCAAAAAAGTATATATATTAAAAAAAGAAATTATGTTCATAAATGATTGTTTTTCTTTTCTTCCTTGTAAATTGCTATCCATCAGCTCTGCTGTGTACCTTACTTTATTCTTTTTTCCTTCTTTCATCCCCCACTCCCAAGCAAGCTACGTTAAGAAGATATTTGTGTGTGTGTGCATGTATGTGCGTGTGTATTCACATATACATACCCACACTCATATCCACATGCACACACGTCTTTCTTATTCCCGCTGACTTTTTATTTACGTTCTGCTTCATAACTTTCCCTGCTATTACTTAACCTTCCCTTGCCCAAGGATTCCTCTCTTGGCTTTTTCCCTCATCCTTTGCTTCCCCCTTCAACCATTCTTATTTCAAGATTTTGGAGGGTGTTATATCCTTCATGATATATATGTAGTGTTGCCTTTTGAACCCATTCCTGATGTGAGTAGCTTTTCAGAACTATAAGTCCTCCTACCTCCTCTAATACTTCTATGTCTATTCTTCCTTTGCACTTCACTTATAGAATATGAAATTATATTTTTTTTACCTTAACTCCGTCAATCTTTCTTTTGAGCTATCCTATTATTGATGTGAATCTTAAACATATAGTATACATATTTTATATAAAAAATAATAATTTGACCATGTCAATTTCTTAAAATTGATCTTTTATGTTGGCTCTTAATAAATGTTAAATTTTCTGATAGTATGGATTTGGTTGATAGAAAGTCCTGAAAATCTGCAAGTTCTTTGAAGATCCATTTTTTTTCTCATTCAATAATTTTGCAGGATATGATATTTTAGGCTGCAGGCCTAGTTCTTTTGATTGTCAGTAGATATGATTCCAGGACCTGTGGTCTTTTACTATAATTGCTGATAAATCTTGTACAATTTCAATTGTAGCTTCAATATATTTGATTTTTTTCCCCCTTATTTCTTGCAAAATTTTCCCTTTGATCTAAGGGTAATAATCCTCTGTGTTTTCCACAAAGGATCTCTTTGAGGTGGTGATTAGTGCATATTTTCCATTTCTACTTTCTCTTCATGTTCCATTACTACTCCAGGACAATTTTCTTGGGTTATTTCCTGTATTATTGTGATAAAAGTTCTTTTTTTGGCAGTTCAAACTCTTCTTGACCTGTTCACCAGTTATGTTGTTTTTCTTATAAGGTATTTCACATTCTATTTTGTCTTCTCATTCTTTATAATCTTTCTTGTTCTCTCTTAGCTTCACTGGCTTGCCCTTGCCCAATTTTAATTTTCAAGGAATTATTTTCATGTTTGAGACTGTACATCTTTTTTTAGTTAACTTTTTAAAATAATTTTGTTTTTCTTGGATGGTTTTTATTTTTCTGTTCTATTTTTTGAGTCCTTCAGTGAATTTTTGTATCTCTTTTACCATTAGGCCAATTCTTTTTTTTTTTTTTTTCTCCCAGTATTTTGGGAACCTGTTTTACCAAGCTATTAAATTCTTTTTTCATAATTTTCTTGCTTCACAATTTACTTTCCCAGTTTTTCCTCCACCATTCTTATCTCTAACAATCCTAGGAATTCTTTTGGGCTTCTGCACAATTAATATTTTTTTCTTTGAAGCTTTACTTGTAGTTGTGTTCATTTTCTGTGTTTGTGTCTTGATCTTCCCCGATACCATAGTGGCTTTTTACAGTTGTTTGTTTTTTATTGTTGTTTGGTCATTTTCCAGCCTACTTGTTGATTTTTAAACTTGATATTGAAGTTGACCTTTCCTCACCTCAGAATGGGCAGATAGTATTCCAAACTTCAGGCTTTTTGTTGCTGCAGAGATTGTTTTGAGCATCTGCAGATTTTCAGCGTTTCCAAGGTAGTATGGTCTGGAGAAAGATCTCCTGGTCTTTGCTATAGTCTTTAACCAAAAAGTACTCCTATTCCCTTCTAGCTACTAGTGCTAGCACTCCTCTCAGCCCTAGAACTTTTGCAAATGCATATGTTCTTCTCTGCCTTAGAACTGAGTAGGGCCCCTGCTCCCTTGTGATCAAACAGAAGCACACTCTCAGTGTGACCTAACACTGCATATGGACAATACAGTTGTCAAACAGTACCGATTCTTGCACTATGCCACACAGGATTCCCCTTTGAGCTTTCACTGACCAGCTGTCCAACTGTCTTACCATCTCAGCCAAGAGTTCTTGAAGCTGATGCTGCTGTCACATGCCTACCCACTCATGTCATGAATCTCTACTGCCAACCTCCTAAGTTTTCTTAGGCTGGAAAAATGTTTTACCCTTGTTTTTGGCTCTATCACTCAACAATTTGATTTGAGATATTATTTTAAAGTTGTTTGGAGGGGAATCCTGGAAGAATTTGGGTGGGTTTTGCCTCTACCCATCATGAATATGGTATTATTGTTACTATTGATAAGAGAGAGAGAATGGAAAATGAAGAATTATATCAGGAGCTTTCAGGATGTAAAAAAGAGGGAACTCCAGGCAAATGGAACCTTTTTTTTTTTTCAGTAAAATTTGAAATAAGGTCTTCTAAATGGGTACAAGGAGAGGTAGCATAGGGGACTTGATAGAAGAAAAGGAAGACAAAGGAGAATCACTTGGAAACGAGCAATATAATTGTCTTATTGAAGTGAAGTCTGTCCTCAAGTCAGGAATCTGCTGATATAAAAGAGTACCTCTTAGAATTCTTCCATTCTTCCAAGGCTTAGTCCAGGTGACACTTCCTACAGGAAACATTTCATGATTCTAGTTTCTAGTGCCCTTTTCTTCCTGAATGGGAATAGTCTACACTTAAGTAGCTTAGATTTTGAGAAGGGACAATAATATATGTACACAAGTAAATACTAAACAGGTACTAGGTAATGGGCTGTCATAGTAAGTGAAGTAATCAGCAATGACCTTATTAGGAGGTAATTCTTAGGTTAAACTTTGAAGACAGCTGGGAATTCTAAGAAGGAGAAATGGGAAAGAAGCATATTATAGGAATGAGAATAAGAAGAAAGTTCATTATAGAAATGGAAGACAGCCTGGGTAAAAAACATTAAGCAGGGAGATGGATTGTCATATCATTTCCATCATATTGCTTGCATCTGTCCCCCTCTCCACTCTCATCCCCACCTTAGTTTGAATCTCATCAGCTCTCACCTGAAATATGTTAGTGTTGAGTTGTTTTAGTTGTGTGGACTCTGTGATCTCATTTGCATTTTCTTGACAAAGATATTGGAGTGAGTGCCATTCCTTCTCCAGCCCATTTTCCAGATGAGGAAACCGAGGCAAACTTGCTCAGGATCACACATCTTAGTAAGTCAGGAACTTCCTGACTTAAAGCTCAGTACTCTTTTCACTTTCTTACCAAGCCTCCCTGAAAAATTGTGATTGCCTCTGGAATTGGTGTCCTTGTTTCCATTCTTTTCCCTATCTTCAATCCATTCTCCATATAGCTGCTAAAATAATCTTCCTAAAGTACAGTTATGGACTTGTCTCTCTTTACTCAGTAAACCTAAGTGGGTCCCTGTTGCCTCTAGAATAAATGAAAGGTTTCTTAGCTTGGCATGGGCATCTAGGTGTTACATTGCTTAGAGTGCTCAGAACCAAGAAGCTGTATCTTCTGGAGTTCAAATGTGGCCTCAGATACATACTGTGTGATTTTGAGCTAGTCACGTAACCCTATTTGCCTCAGTTTCCTCATCTGTCTGGGGAACTGGGGAAGAAAATAGCAAACCATTTTACTATCTTTGCCAAGAAAATCCCAAACAGGATTGTAAAGAATCATTCATAAGTAAAAGAACTACTCTAGCTTGTCAGATAAAACTCAACATGTTAACTCTAGCTTTCCTTTCCACATTTCACATTATTTTCACTTATTCTATATTCCAAACAAAATGACTTATCTGCTCTTCCTTGACTCCAGCATTCTATTTTCTGCATTTTTATCTTTACAAAATCTGTCCTCAAATCAGCAATCTGCTTCTTTTCTTCACCTAGCATAGCAAATTGGAAATAATAGGCACTTAATATCCCTCTTTTGACTGAGAGAGATAGAGAATGAAAGAGAAAGACAAAACACGTTATAGCAGAATAGATTCTGAGGTGCATATTTGAAGTAAAGGCACTTAGACCCAAATCAAGAAAACCTATGTCCAAATCTGCATCAGATGTTAGCTGATTGTGTAATTGTGAATAAGTTGCTTAACTTCTCAGAGCCTTAGCTTCCTCATTTGTAAATTGGTTATATAGCACTTGTATTGTTTTTTTACTGTTGTGAGAAATTGCATTTTTAAAAATGCTAATTGTAAACTAAACTGTCCAACATTGCTTATCTTTTGGACTCTGAATCTAAATATCCACTGTCTTCATAATGCATATTCCTTGATTTGGCATTGTATTTCATTTCACCCGCCCTTTTATCTTCAAGTCTTCAGATTTCCTTCTGAGGACAGACTTGTGTGGGAGATACTAATGGGTGTAGGAGTGAGAATTGAGAAGTTACTCTCTGAAAAGCAGGAATCAGAAGAATATCTTTTGGCTGTGCCACACAGGAGCATCCATAAGAACATAATGTATCCTGCTAAACAGAACATACCTGTATCCTCTAATCTGAAGATGTTGAAATAGAACATATAAGAGCTTTTTGGGAAAACAAAGTCTTACCCATACCAGTCCAGTTTTTGTTTTGGGAAAGAGACTTTTTAAAAAGGGAATTGGAAGAAGAGAGCTAAATGTAGACAGAGAATCCACCTGGTCCTGTTTTTTCTCAGAAATTTGAAGGAGAAAATAAATAAACCCCTAGAAGAAAGCACTAATTAGATACCTTTCTCTTGAAAATGTCAAGGTTGCTTTAGTATAATTTTGTTTACTTTGTCCCTGAAGAGCCACCATAATACAAATAAATTCATGTGAGTTGGATTTATTCAAATGTCTTATAATTTCAAATGTATAAGTTACCAATAAAGTGAAATTTGCTTTACCAGAAAATGAGTTGGTGGCCCATCATAATTTCCTTGAACTGCTGCTTAAAAACAACAACAACAAAAACTGGGGTTATAAAAACCACCTTAAGAAAGTGTTCTCTAGGAATGACTTAAGGTTTTTTTCATAGCCAACATTTAGAGGGTGATAAAATGTTGTAACAAATGATTCTCAGATTGTTTTTGACAGAACTTATTACCACACTGGAATTTTAAAGCGATTTCCTCTTCCTTTTTCAAGTTCTCAGCCTAATCTGTTGAATTTCAGTTAAATGGAAAGCTAATATCTTCATGATCAACACCCCATTAGTTTATTGGTATAATTGCTCAGTATCTTTTAAAAACTCATTAACCTTGGAGCCATATATTTTTTTCTTTATTAAAGCTTTTTATTTTTCAAAACAGTACATATGGAAAAGTCTTCAATATTAGCCCTTGCAAAACCTTGTGTTCCAATTTCCCTCCCCCTTCCCCCATTCCCTCTCTTAGATGGCAAGTAGCTCAAATATATGTTAAACATGGTAGAAATATATATATATGTTAAAATCCAATGTATGCATACATATTTATACAATTATCTTGCCATACAAAAAAATCAAAGCAAACCAGGAAAAAAAAAAAGATGCAAAATAAAATGCAAGCAAACACCAAGAAAGAGTGAAAATGCTATGTTGTGAACCACTCTCAGTTCCTACAGTCCTCTCTCTGGGTTAGATGGCTCTCTTCATCACAAGATCTTTGAAACTGGCCTCAATCAATCTCATTGTTGAAAAGAGTCACATCCATCAGAATTGATCATCATATAATCTTGTTGCTGTGTATAATGATCTCTTTCCTTTCACGTAGCAGAAGTTCATTTAAGTCTCTCCAGGCCCTTCTGAAATCATCCTGCTGGTTGTTTCTTACAGAACAAAAATATTCTGAAAATTGATGTACCATAACTTGTATTCAGCCATTCTCCAATTGATCCATTCTTTTTCTACTTTCTTGCCACTACAAAAAGGGCTGCCACAAACATTTTTGTACATGTGAGTCATATATTATTTTAAGAAAGATTTCTTGGAATACCAAAATGTGGCATGTGAAAATGGCATTTATAAGACTTTTAAAAAGTGACAAATTTAATATATATTTCTCAACTTCCTAGAAAATTTCTCTTTACTAGTGCTAATAATTAGAAATTGAAGTCAGTTGTTGAACAGGGACCATATTAGTAGTAAGAATTCACTCTACTTGATTTCCCTAAGAAACTTTCAATAAAACACCATAAGTTATTTGACAGGAACATCTTACCACCAATTTTAAATTTTTTTCCTCTCATTTATTTAGAAAAAGCTTTTAGTTTATAACAAATTCTAGTCCCTAATGGCTCCTGGTTTTGTTTTGGTGAAAGAATTCGATGTGGTAAACAACTTCACAAACATTAAACATCTGTTATGTACTCTGCTGGGTTATTAAGGTACAAAAATAAAAATAAAAATAACAATTCCTCTCCTCAGGCACTTCACAGTCTAATGAAGCTAGGAAGAATAAGACACACACACAAACATAATATAAAACAGAAGACATCTAGACAAGATGCTATAATAAATTTTATGTAGAATAGGTCACATTCATCTTAAGTTATCCCCAACCTTTTTCCTGGACCCTCTTCTCCTTCTGTTCTGTTTCACTTGGTGATTTTGTCAACTTATATGGAATTAATATCATCTTTGTACAGATTACTTTCCTATTTATCCAGTACTAATTTCTCTGCTGACCTTCAGTCTCACATTCATAATTGCCTAATGGACATCTTTAAATCGACATGTCCAAAACTGAAGTCATTTCTTTATCTTCCTCAACTTTCCCCTCTTCCCTATTTCCTTACTTCCTTACCACCATTTTTTTCAGTCATCTAGATTCAAAGCCTAGGTTTCATCCTTGATTCCTCACTGCCTCTCATCCCTACATCCTATCGTTGCCAAGTCTACCTCAATTCTACCTTCTAAACATCACATATACCACTATACCTCTCTTTTGATCCCAGTCTTTTCTCCTGTTAACACTGCTACTACTCTGAAATAGCCCTCATTCCCTCATACCTAGATTATTACAATAGCATACTAGTTGGTCTCCCTGCTTCATGTTGTTACCCACACCAGTACATCTTTCACTTAGTGATATTTGTAGTTCTGACCAGGTTACCCTACATCTCAATAATATTTAGTTGCTTTCAGGATCAAATCTTAAGTCCTAATTGGTTTTAAAAACTCTTTATAAGCTGGCCCCTTCCTGCCTTTCTGATATTTTTACATTTTATTCCACTCAATATTCTCTGCAGTTTAGGCCATCTTGTTTTTGTACATAAAATACCCTATTTCCACAGTCAGTGCATTTTCATTGAATTAATTCCATGCCTGGAACTCCCTTTCTACTCACCTCTGCCTTTTGATTTCCCTGGGGTTTTTTGTTTTTTTAAATTTAATTAATTTTTAAATTTAATTTATTTTTCCTTGGTTAAATGTAAAAACAATTTAAACATATTTTTAAACTTTTGAATTCTAAATTCTCTCCTTTCTACCTTATCTTCCCCCATCCTGCCCCCCAGAAGACAAGTAATTTGACATAAGTTATACGTGTGTAATTATATAAAAGTTATATATTCATATAAGTCATGCAGTGGAAGGAAAAAAAAACCCTAAAATTAAAAAAAAAAAAAAGTAAAGAAAAATATCTTTGAACTGCATTCAGGCTTCACCAGTTTTTCCTCTGTAGATGGACAGCACCTTTCATGTTAAATCTTTCAAAATTGTCTTGGATCATTGTCTTACTGAGAATAGGTAAAAAAAAAAATTATAGTAGATGATCATGCAATATTGCTGTTACTGTCTTCTCCTAGTTCTATTCATTTCACTTTGTTATCAGTAAGTTTTTCCTGGTTTTCTGCAGAAGCTCAATATTTCTTATAGCACAATATTATTCCATTACAATTATTTACAATTAACTTGTTCAGCTAATTCCCAATTGATGGACATTGTGTCAATTTCCAGTTCTTTGCTGGTACTCAAAAGAAATGTTGTAAATATTTTTTTTTCTCTTTTTATTTTATTTTATTTTATTTTTAATTTTTATTTAATAATTACTTTATATTGACAGAATCCATGCCAGGGTAATTTTTTTACAACATTATCCCTTGCACTCGTTTCTGTTCCGATTTTTCCCCTCCCTCCCTCCACCTCCTCCCCTAGATGGCAAGCAGTCCTATATATGTTGGATATATTGCAGTATATCCTAGATACAATATATGTTTGCAGAACCGAACAGTTCTCTTGTTGCACAGGGAGAATTGGATTCAGAAGGTATAAATAACCCGGGAAGAAAAACAAAAATGCAGATAGTTCACATTCGTTTCCCAGTGTTCTTTCTTTGGGTGTAGCTGCTTCTGTCCGTCATTTATCAATTGAAACTCAGGTCTCTTTGTCAAAGAAATCCACTTCCATCAAAATATGTCCTCATACAATATCGTTGTCGAAGTGTATAATGATCTCCTGGTTCTGCTTATTTCACTTAGCATCAGTTCATGTAAGTCTCGCCAGGCTGTAAATATTTTTGTACATATTTTTGTTTTTTATTTTTCTGGGATATAGATATAATCTTGTTATTTCAGAGTCAAAAGTCTGCATAGTTTTACAGCCCTTTGGGCATAGGTCCAGATTGCTATCCAGAATCGTTGAATTAGTATATAACTTCACCAACAGTGCATCAGTGCTTTAATTTTCTTATATCCCCTCCAACATTATATTCTTTTTCTGTCATATTAGCCAACATAGCAAGTATATGATAGTAGCTCACAGTTGTTTTAATTTGCATTTCTCTAATCAATAGTAATGTAGAGCATTTTTCCCCCATATAACTAGATAGCTTTGATTACTTTGTCTGAAAACTGCTTGTTCATATAATTTGACCATTTATAAATTGAGAAATCATCCTTCTATAAATTTGATTCGGTTTTCTAAATATTTGAGAAATAAGGTCTCTATCAGAAAAATGCTATAAAATTTTTTTTTCATAGTAATGATTACTGTGTAATTCCCTTCCTCCTATTTTCCCCATTTATCACACTCTCTTTTTTTACCCTGTGCATTCCCCCAAGTGTTTTTCTTCTGTCTTTTTTAACTCCTTCAATCTGCCCTCCCTTCTCTTTATCTCCTCTTTTTTTTCTTTCCTTTATGGCAAGATAGATTTCTACATTCAACTGAGTATGTGTGTTCTCTCTTTGAGCCAATTCCAGTGAGAGTAAGGTTCATGTGTTCTTCGCTCATCTTCCTCTCCACTGTAAAATCTCTTTCAGAACTCTTATGTTAGATTATTTACCCTATTCTACTTCTTCCTTTCCCCTTCTCCCAGTGATTTCTTCTTTCTCATCTCTTAACTTTTATTTTTTTTAGATAATCATCCCATCATATTCAGCTCACCTTTTTAGAAGTTACAAGTACCATTTTCTCATGTAGGAATATAATCAATTTAATCTTGAAGCCTTTATAATAATTTCTTTTTCTTATTTACCTTTTTATGCTTTTGAATCTTGTATTTAAAAGTCATATTTTCTATTCAGCTTTGGTCTTTTCATTAGGAATGCTTGAAAACTCTTTATAGCTTTGAATATCCAGTTTTTCCACTGAAGAATTATATCCAGTTTTGCTGAATAGATGTAAACTCTTTTGTCCTTTGGAATTTCATATTCCAAAACCTTCTGATCCTTTAATGTAGAAACTGCTAAATCTTATGTTATCCTGACTGTTGGCCTACTATATTTGAGTTGTTTCTTTTTTGGCTGTTTGCAATATTTTCTCCCTGATTCTGGAATTTGGCTATAACGTTCCTGGGAGTTGTTTTGTTTCTCTTTCAGGAATTGATCTATGAATTCTTTCAATTTTTACTTTACCCTCTGGTTCTAGAATATCAGGGCAGTTTTCCTTGAGACTTTCTTGAAAAATGATGTCTAAGCTCTTTTTCTTGATCATGGTTTTCAGGTAGTTCAATAATTCTTAAATTATAAATCAGTTGTTTTTCCAATGAGATGTTTCAAATTTTTTTTTAACTTTTTCAATCTTTTGATTTTGTTTTAGTTTCTTGATGTCTCGTAGAGTCATATTACCAAGAGAGATCATTGTACACTGCAACAAGAAGATTATGTGATGATCAACTCTGATAGATGTCCTGATCCTGTTGCCAGCAAAGGGACCACTGTAATCTCCATCTCATTAGTTGTCCAACCCCTCTTTTAGGGATTGAGAGGTTAGGGAACTGCCACTTCCTCCATTGATTCAGTCTTCCCCAGGATCTGCTCCTTACTTTCTGGGACTTGGTCTGCACGGGTCTGGTCTGTCCTCCACTCTAAACTTAATGCCACAGACCTTTTCTGATGACCTTCTAAGTTGTCTTGAGCTGAAAATTGTTTTACTCCATCCTTCTGTGGGTTCTATTTCTCTAGAACTTGTTTGGGGACATTATTTCATAATGTTGGGTGGGGTTTAGTTAAAAGCTCAGTTGAGTCCCTGCCTTTCTTGGTTCCCATCAATTCTAATGTCTCCTCTCAGAAATTACCTCTAATTAATGATCATACTAATTTAAGTAGATTGTTTCCCCTTTTACAATAGGAGCTTCTTGAGGGGAGGAATTGTTTTTGTTTTGTTTTATTTTGCTTTTTTGTAACCCTAGCAACTAATTTAGTATAGGCTATAATAAACACTTTATAAATGCTTGTTGAATGATTAAAAAGTGAAGAGAGATTATCAATTAACAGGCTTCTTAGAGTTATTACCTGACTTTGGGCTTGAGTAGAAGCTCCTTGAAGGATAAGACTCTTAATTTTAGCTTGACACTTAATAGTCATACTTATGCTTGTTTGATAAGAGAAATATTTCAGGCAGTTGACTTCTAGAAATGTACATCTGGTTCTAACCTTCTGAATTCCAAACCTGTACCTCCAACCTTCTAGAATGTTCAGCAATTCAAATTCAATATGAACAAAACAGAATCAGCTTTCTCTACTAAACACTGCCCTCCCCCCTCCCACCCCCACCCCTTTTTTTGGCACCATCTTTTATCAGCTAGTCCTATAACCTTGGAGTTCTGTTTGTGTATCGTAGTAAAGGAAAAGAAAAAGTCCATCATTTACTGTTTCCTATTGATTCTGTCTCCACTTGTCACCTCTGTACTATTTAAACAACCTAATTGGTTTTCCTGCTTTGTTATCCATCTTTTCTCCAATCTGGCCTTCATAAAGCAAGATCAAGTGGGATTTTAGAGGTAATTCCAAAAAGTTGATGAAACAGAAGAATTGTTTGCTGAATATAAGATGGAAATATTTCTTAGTACCACCACTAGAACAATGATTTGCACAACATGGGATTGATATTTAAAATATCAGTATGATTAAGAAGAATTTAGAGTCAGAAAGGAATTTCCTCTTCCATCTGTCCCTTCTTCCAAGAGAGGCATCTCATATACTATTTATGTTTTTTAAAGAAAAAAATAAAAAGAAGAAAAAATCATCAAAACTGATCTATCTATCTATGTATTTTTAAAACTTACCATGTAATAATATATTCATTATTCCAGGTACCTATGAATTCTGTGTCTCTTTACAGAGTAGTTGAGAGAGAGAGATCTTATGATATTTTTGGGACCAATACTGTTCTTTGAAATTTTGTACTTTTTCTCTCCGTTTAATGTTTTTTTTTTTTTCCTTTCCATTTACATTGTTATTATATACATAGACATTTTTTCCTTGGCTCTGTTTACCTCCCTTTGTATTAATTCATGTAAGTCTGTGCTTCTCTGTAGTCATCAGATTTGTCACTTCTTAGAGCACAGTAACATTCCATTACATTGGGTAAGGAAGAGAGGAAAAGAGCAAGCATTTATGTACCAGGCACGATACTATACTAAGTGCATTACATGTATTGTTTTTATTTGATCCTCACAATAGTTCTGTAAGCTAAGTGCTGTTATGTTCTCTTAACAATTGAGGAAACAAGTTAACAGAAGTTAAGTAATATGCCTTGAGTAATATAGCTAGTGTATGTCTGATGCCAAATTTGAACTCAATCCACCTTGATTCCAGACTTAATACTCTATGCATTGTACCATCTGCCTGTATGTACCACAGTTATGGTTAGCCTTTCTATTTTATCATTGACCTACTTAAGGAATATCTGGCTCTAGCTTAAAAGTACATCAATATTTTCACCACTTTGTTTTCATAATTACAAATGCTTTCCAAAATGGTTATACTAATTTCATCATTCCATTGGTGGTACATTAACGTAGCCATTTTTCTGCAACCCTGCCAGTGTTGTCATCCTGCTTTTTGCCAACTTTGACCATTTGCTGAGTGTGAGGTAAATCCTTCAGGTTGTTTTGATTTGCATTTCTCTTATTAATAGTTTGGAGCTTCCTTTCATATAGTTAGTATTTTACAGTTTTTAAGAATTGTTTGTTCATCTCCTTTGGCCATTGTCTATTAGGAGATGGCTATTGGTCTAATATATTTCTGTAAGTTATTGACATAAATTGGATACCAAATTCTTATCTAAGAAACCTAATTTTTCCCCCTATTTGACTACTTCTAGATGCATTGATTTTGGTTGGCAGAAGCTTTTCAATCTCATGTAATCAAAAGTACCTGTTTTATTTTTTTAAATTGTCTTTATTCTTTGGTTAAGAATTCTTATTCTTTCTTAAGAAGTTTTATACCCAGTTCACTGTCTTCCTCTTACCTTAATCCCTATTCCTTCTAGCTTTCTAATCTTCCCCCAACCTCTGATCCATTCCTTACCCTGAAAACAGCAACACATCAGGATGACATTCACACTCATTATCTTTCTTTTTTTTTTTTTTTTTTTTTTACAGAAAATGGGATTTTTTTTATTATAGCTTTTTGTTTACAAGATATATGCATGGGTAATTTTTCAGCATTGACAACTGCAAAACCGTTTGTTCCAACTTTTCCCCTCCTTTTCCCCACCCCTTTCCCCAGATGGCAAATTGAGCAATACATGTTAAATATGTTAGAATATAAGTTAAATACAATATATGTATACATGTCCATACAGTTAGAAAGTGGGAATTTTTAAGGAAATAAAAGCTCCATTATGCTAATACCTTATAGAGGATAGAGAAATAATGAAATTCAAAAATTAATACATATTGTTATATAGTGATGGATAGTAACACTTTCAGTGAAAATAAAATATTTCAAATAAAATAATTGGATATTTTCTTGATTCCTTTGTATTTATATTAATCAAAGTACTCGTTATCTTTCTATCAATTAAAGTGTTCTACTACTCCCATGACTGAAATTCCTTTATTGAACTGTGGTTTGTCAGTCTCTCTCTCTCCTTCTGCTTCACTCTTTCCAAACATACTCTTCTTCTTCATCATGGTCTCCTATTCTTCCATCCGTTATTATTTTCTTCTAAATGTTTTACTCTAAATATAAACACCAGAATAAGCCCATTTTCATAGACATGGCAGAACTCAAAAAATGATTTTTTATAAAAATGTGACTCTCCATGCCACTTGGTTTTTTTTATGTGTATGATAAATTCTATATATTACTTTTCAATTTCCCTGCTTGTTTGTATTCTCTTCTGAATTATCTTCTGTACCTTTAATAAAAATGTTATAATGGCCTTTTCTTTTGGATGACTGGAATGAGAAGAGCCAGCACCATTGCTAATGCCCCTTCCTCTGATGCCTCTTCCATCAAAAACCAAGAAAAAAGAATAGAAAATTTTTTGTAACGAGTAAATCTTCAAGCAAAAAGAATTCACATAGTGGCCAAATTCAAAAATGTATCCCTTTCTGTATCTTGTATTCATTGCTTCTCAGTCAAGAAGTAGGTAATATGCCTCAACATAGGTTTTCTGGAGATAAGATTTATCATTGCTTTGATCAGGGTTCCCAAGTTTTTCACATTCATTTTACATTTATTGCTATCTTCATATAAATTGTTCTCTTGGCTTTGCTTACTGTGTCATTTCACTAGGATTCTTTTAAGTTGTTTATGAATGATACTAACAAAGTTGACTTCAATTTCTCAAGCTACTTGTATTAAGTAGCTAAAATATGAATTTAATTTTTGGAAATTTCCTCCTTTTTAAGGACTTACTTCATAAAATCCTACTTCTGTTTGACCTAGTTTGCCTTACTCTACCATTATTGAATTTATATCTTTATGAATCTTTGTATCCTAGTGATTTTTTTTTTTTTTTTTTTTTTTTTTTTGGTACTTGATACCAATGAAATTAACTATGTAAAAATCTTTTTGTTAGCGAGAGCTCTGATACTAATTGAAAATAAAGGAAAATGCAGAAATCAGGTATTATGATCAACAATCCAGTACTATGGATGTATACTCACTTGGTCTTTAAGAATTATTTGTCAAATTTAGATTTTATTGCTGTCAGTTTAATCAAATCATCTTCTCCAAAATCAAAAATGTCCTCCTGATTTTCAAAGCCAAAATTTCTTTCTTGGTCCTCCTCACTGTTGTAGTACTTGACTCTGATTACTCTTCATTGATCCTCAAATGAGTAAGTGGCTATAAAGTGCTTTATAAATACTAACATGCTGAATAAACGCCAGCTATTCTGTCTACTTCCTTGGTTTCCTTGAAAATAACTTTTCTCTAATCATTCCTTGTCTCCTCCCCCTTGATGCAGTGGTTTCCAAGCTTAATATAGCAATACTTTTCTTTCTAACAAATGTCCTTGCATCTTCCCCTACTATTCTATAAACTTTTCAGATAATTTTTCTTAGCTTGTATTTTATCCAAATAAAATGAAGAATTATTTTATGGTACATGAATATCTTAAAATATAATTAAACTAGCATAAAAATATTGTTAAAATCTTTTACAGTTTTCACATTAATGTGATAAGTAGGCTGTTTTTTGGCACAAGATATCTTAAAACATTGTGCTGTTGGTATTGCTATTTGTAATTTGTTTTCAGTCACTAATCAGAATTGATGTTTTGCCATTGTAAAAGCTGCAGTTGAAAATCTCTATATAAATGAGACTTTATGAATATTAGTTAAGTTTGCATTGCTTTGTTTATTAAATAAAGAAACCACTTAAGTCATTTATAGTGAAAGATTCAGGTACAATTGCTTGTTTCAGTATATTGTCACAAGGCAAGTCTATTAACTATTCTTGTTCAGAAAAAAAAAAAGATTAAAAATTGTCCATGGCAAATGATTCTTTCATTCATTTACGAATTTCTTCTTTAGAATGATCTAGTGATGAATAAACAGATCTATATCAATTGCAGAGCAGGTATTTCTGAAAGTGGGGGAAATGCCAAAAATATCTTGAAAATTTATTAGTAATTGACTTTTGTAAATATAGTCACTTTATCTTTCTGTATCAGAGTATGGATTGAATGACTTTGAATTAATTTATTTAAAGGATTCTGTTTTTCAGTTATATTTACAAAATACATGTTACAGGAGATCATTTTGTTATAAAATAAATTTACTTCATCTTGATTATCACAAAAATATCAAGAATGTAGATTTAGAGTTGGAAGAGACTTTGTAGTTAATCTAGTCTAAATCAATCAACCATATGTGTCTTTATCAAACATTTTATTATGCTTTATCCAGTGGTCAGGATAAAATTGATCTTCAGCAAATTTTGTTCATCTCTCTAATGTATCTTGAGCACAGACACATTAAGTGCACTGTTTTTTGCTCTATTTTTGCAAATTCTTTATTGAATAGGATTTTCTAGATAAATACCCTGTACAAAAAGAGCAGTTGGCTGGCATTCTTTGCTGTCCTGAAGTCTTGAATAATAGAAGTACACTGCTATTCAGGTAGTGAGCTGGTCTACATGGCTGCTAAAATCCTCCAACTCTTATTTTCCTTTTTGGGTCTTTTACTTTTTCTCCATTCCATTTCTTCTTCTTCTTCTTTTTTTTTTTTCTTTTTTGATAAGTAATAGGGGTTAAATGATTTGCCCAGGGTCACATAGCTAGTAAGTGTTAAATGTCTGAGGCCACATTTAAATTCAGGCTCTCCTGACTCCAGGGCTGGTGTTCTATCCACTGTCTTCTAGCTGCTCTTCTTCTTCAACTTCTTTAAATTCTCCCAGATTCATTCTCTTGTGCTTCATAATGCTAGAGTCCTCCAAATTACTTTCGCAGTATCTTCTCCTTCTGTTCAAGTCTTTCTCTTATCCTGATTTTGGCATATCAATCTTCTTAGGAAGATAGAAACAGAATATAACCCTGCAGAATTGTAGCTCTTAAACTAGAGATAAAATAAATGAACCGAGTAGTAACTACAATTCTGCCTAGGCTGACTAATTTTTTAGCTGTAAGTGCCTTTGATTTGATGAGAGTAATAGGGTTCTCTTGATTTAGGACAGAGGTTCTTAAAGATCTCAAGTTGAACTTTTAAAAAATGTTTTTAATGTTTTTATTTCAATATAATTGATTTCCTTTGTAATTCTCTCTGGGGTTTTTTTTTTTTATACATTTAAAATCATTACTCTGAAAAGGGGTCCATATATTTCTCGAGACTATCAAAATGTATCAATGACACACAAAAAGTTAAGGATCTCTGTTCTAGAACTTGATTTTTATCTTGGACTTAGCTGTGGGTTTCTTTCCTTTTGGAATGGATTTTCTTAATTTCTTACTCCAGTTTTTTTTTATCACCAAATCCTTCCATCCATGGACTTCAGACCATCCTACAAAGACCTTGTAGCTAGCTCCCTAAAGGTCTTTATGGTAGTAGGCCATTTTGGGAAATTTTTTTTTTTTTTTTTACCCCTGGGTCCTCTGCTGAAAGGAAATTCTTTATTTGGCCTCAAAAGATGTTCTCCTTGAGCTTGACAAGTCTTTCTATACATTGCTTTTATCTGGCTTCATCATCTTGCAAGTTTGGGCTAATTTTTGCTCATTCCTCTCTGGAATGAACTTGTGATGTTTAGTTGAATGTAGGTTTTTATATCTTATTTTAAGTAGACATCTGAGTCTAAGCCTGATTGAATGGATCCTTAGCAAACCCTACCCTTCCTGTTCAAATCCTGCACCTGCTATTGGTTCTTTTAAATTTTCATTTCCAGACTGAGAAACTTGGCTTAACTTTTTGCAGAGCTGAATTGATGAATGCATCCAGGAATGTTTTGTTGTTTTTTTTTTTTTTTTTTTCCCCTTTTTGGAATATTGACATTCATAGTTCTTTTTGTTTTCTCAGTTTTTCTTATGACTATCACTTAGATGGTTTTATTTTCCCCCATTTAGTAATTTCCTAAAATACTACGATTACAACAGAATTACCTTAAATATGTAGTAAAAGTTAGCAATTTCCACAAGTGAGCCATTTTCCTCTATTCTACATGTATACTTCCAATGGCAAGAAACTCTTAGAAACATGAGATAGCTTATTTTATTTTTGTATACCACCAACAATTTTTTTGGCTGTGTTGAGCTGAAGATTGTTTCCTTCATGTAATTATTAACGCTATTGTCTCAACCTATTAATCCATTCTCCTTTCTACATGACAGTCCCTCCACATATTTAAAGTCTTAACAGGTTGCCTTCCAGATCTTCCTGTTCAGTCTTTCAGGGTCATCCTTATTTGGTCACTGGACCCAAGTGCCCTGGAAAAGCCTCCCTCTTGTCTCTTGTAAATTCAGTTCATTTGTATGTCATGATGAGGTGTTTAAAGTTCAGCACCAAATGATGAGATGTAGTAGAACAATTAACAAATGTTAGAATTCAGTCATGCGACAAATTCACAATGGCCATTCTCTTTGACAAAAGGTAGATTTATTTATGAGAAAAAGTTACAGACGAAAAGATACAATAGACATCAGGAAAAGTAAATAAGAAATAGATTTGGGAGAATAATAGGGTTACCAAGGAAAGGAGTTTGGAAGAATACATTAAAGGAATAATGTCATGAAGTGATAGTACTCTATTTCTGTCAGACTAAATCCATAGAGGAATATAGCATCCTAAAAGAGTTAGTTAGCTATAAGAAAGAAAAAATAAACCTAAGCATGATAGGGGTATGAGAGGAAAAACACCACAAGGAATGGGGATGTTAAGGAGAAAGACACCATGAGGCAGAATGCCATGGCAAGGATTCAGCAAAGGTAGTATGAGTTAAAGGCAGATTTATGGGGAAATTTAACCTCAGGAGGTTTGATATAACTTATATTTCAAAGACTGAATTACCTTCACAGAAGGTTGGACTATAAGACTGAACTAATCTCTATTAGTGCCTTTCCCTGCTCGATTCAGGGAATAATCTTTATCAGTACCTCAGGCTTTCTATGTCATGTCCACCTGCTTACTCAGGATCTTATCCATGACAAGCATCTTCTTGTTGTCATGATCCTCTTCTAGAATAAAGGACAAACAGCAGTCTCTGTGAATAGAGCTAACCTTCTCCTTCCTTCTCTTTCTTCCTTCTTTTCTCCCTCCTCTCCTTCCTCCTTCTGTTCCCTTCCTCTCTCTTCCCTTCTCTCCTGTCTCCTTCCTTCTTTCCTTTTTCCTATCCCTCTGTTCACATCAGGTATCATTAGCCTTACCTGCAGATTATCTTCAGTAATTACTGAAACCTCCCAAGATGTCTAGGAGTTAACCAGCTAGTTTTTTCTTATTTTTTAAATTTATTTTTATTATGAAGACTTTTTATTTATAAAACATTATGCATGGGTAATTTTTCCAATATTGACCCTTGCATAACCTTTTGTTCCATTTTCCTCTCCTTCCCCCCCCCCCCCCCACCTCTTCCCCTAGCTCGCAGGTAGTCTAGTTCATGTTAAATACATTGAAATACATGTTAGATCCAATATATGTCTACATATTTATACAATTATCTTGTTGCACAAGAAAAATCAGATCAAGAAGGAAGAAAAAGAAAAACTGAGAAAGTAAAAGGCAAGCAAATGATAACAGAGAGTAAGAATGCTATGTTGTGTTCCACTCTATTCCCATAGTCTTCTCTCTGGGTGTAGATGGCTGTCTTCATCACTGAACAATTTTATCTGGTTTGAATCATCTCATTGTTGAAGAGAGCCACATCCATCAGATTGATCGCAATATATAGTCTTCTTATTGTTATGTATAATGATCTCCTGGTTCTGCTCATTTCACTTAGCATCAGTTCGTGTAGTTTTCTTTCTTAAGGACCATTTCTTAAATTCAGATTATTCTGACTCTCATTAATTGGCCAACCTATGGCCTGACAAAACCCCAGTTGTTCATTATTTGGGCTTTGATGCGGAGATCATGTAAAGAACAATTGTTTCTATTTTGGCCAGAAACTCTGAAGGGCATTCCCTTCCCACATTGATTTTTTTTCCCTATCTAGATGAAACGAGTCATTTGTTCTTACATATAGACTTAATCATTTAATCATTGCTTCTGTCAAAATGAGACTTGCTAAAGACATTAACTTTAAAAGGCTATAGTGTCCCCCTGTTGTTGTCATTTCCAGTTGGCCGGATTTTTGTCTTGCCACAGGGCCCACTTAGCTCTGAAGAAAAAAGTGAAGCTGGTTACTTTACATAATCTTCCCTCACCTAAATCTAATTCACTTGAATGACATGGCATCACCCCTCTCATGTCCTGGTCTTCTTTGAGAATGAAGGACAAACAACAGTTCAGTTTCTGTGCCCTTGTTTTCTTCCAATTTGATAATTATTTTTCTTTAGATTAATAATAAACCATATTTTAACTATTTTTTAATGAATTACTCTTTCACTGAAGAATAATCAGAAGGCTAAGAACAGTAAAGCAAAGCAAAAATTTAGTTTTATACTGTAAGGTATAATTTGATTTTATATCTTGTCTCTTATTTTTCCCTGTATTTAAGCTATCATAATTGTGTATGACCAGTAGTAGTGGAGCATAGATACTTTTTTTGGCAAATTATTTCTCAAATAGAAATCTTTTTTAAAATTTTTGTTTACTCTGATCTTAAGTACACAAGAGCATTTCCATATTTATAGCAAAACACAAAAAGATGATTGTATGAAACTAAAATTCCTTAAGTATATAATACATTCTACATGCTACTCTCAAAATTTCCTGCTTATCTGTGCTTCCTTCTGTTCATTAAAAAAAAAAAAAAATCTCTCCTTCCTTGTCTGTCTCTTTTTCTCTCTGTCAAGAGTCAAGGAGACTTACTATTTCTTCAAGGGGACTTATTATGATTAAGCATAGTCAATTGAAACAAATCCACACAGATGCCATGTCCAAAAATATATGTCTATCACCTCTCTGTCAGGAAGTGAATAAAATGCTTCTTCATTTATCCTCTGAGGTCATGGTTGATTAACTCTAAACTTTTATCAGAATTCTTGATTTTTTCATAGTGGTTTTTTTTTTCCTTTACTTTCTTGTTGGCCATGTTCTAGTTCTGATTACTTTCTAAGAACCCTCTGAAATTTTCTTTTATAATTTCTTAGACTACAACAATATTCCATTCCATTTATATTATTACATGTTCAGCCATTTTCTAATTGACAGATACCCTCCCTTTTTCCTTTTTGTTTCCCCTTCAGGTTCAAGAAACTTGTTTTACTTGAGGCTGTTCTTTCAAGGTATTATCTTATTTATGAAGCTCCCCCATTCCCACATGTTTCTTTGTTTGTTGTATTTCTACATTATTTATCTATTTGTCTTTATCTCACCTTTATAATTTTCTCTGATACCTACTCCCTTCAACCCCACTTTCATGTTTGCAAAATTCTTTTCTCCCACATCCCAGTTATTAGAAATAGCAAATTCAACCTCCTTCTTGCTCCATTCTATACTTATGTGTTCTTCCTTTTACCCTGCCTTTTCTCTCTCCTCTTGTGACTGTTAAAAGAAAACCAGTCCACTCTAAGATCCTCTACTTTTCTTATTTACCTCCCTCATTACCTTTTGAAGTCTTTAAGGTTTTAAAGGGACATTTGTTTCTTCTCTCCCATTAAAATGTTAGTATAACATAATTATATATAGCTCCTTCTAAGTCTTCAAATAAATTTACCTTTCTCGATATCTTTGGATACTTCTGCTTACATTTTAGGTGCTTGAAAAAATCCTTTATCACACTAAAAGTATTTTTTTTAACTTGTAGGATAAATTATTCTTGGCTGTAAATATATATTTGCCAAGTAGAAGCTACTATCCCATTTGGGTTTTTTTTTTGTTTGTTTGTTCTGGATACTTGCAGTATTTTTTCTTTGTGTGAACTCTTAGTTTTAGGTATGAAATTCCTTGAGATTTTCCTTTGATCTTTCAGAGTATAATCTGTGTTTTGTTTTTTAATTCGTTTTTTCCCTCTCTTCCCCCTCCCTCCCATTTTTGATTGCCTTCTAGTCCTAATAGATCTTGGCAGTATTGTTTACAACTTAAAATATTGTATCAGTCTTCTGTTTGTATGTATATATAATATATAATGTATTTCAGCAATTTAGAGGATTCTTAAATTATCTCTCAACCTGTTTTCTAGTTCAGTTGTTTTTTATTTCAGATATATTACATTCTCTCTATCTCTCTTTTTTTTTTTTCAAATTTTGTTATAACATTTCTTGGTATCTAATGGAATAATTTGATTTCTCTTTGGTATAGTTTTATTTTCAGGAAATGCATTATTTGGCTAAGTTTTCCTTCATTCTCTTCTAACCCATTTTATCTCTACTACTTTTCTCTAGAACTTTAATTTTATATCTTCTAGAGTTTCATGTAGTCCTTGTGGAAAGTCATTGCTTAGAGTACTGCTTATTTTTGGAGGGAGTAGGAGAAGGAATCTCTAGATCTGCAATAATATACTGTAATTTTTTCATACTGGTTGATAACTTCTTTGGTTTATTCTTCACTCTACCTTTTTATTTCCTGAACTGAGACTTTGTGCCAACATCAGACTTTGTTCCTGCTATACTTTTTTAGTTGGGTTGTTCAGTTCTGCTTGGTTTGGGTCACCTGGTTTCTTTTGCTGACCTCGATTTCCCAGGGTTAGAAATTCTGATCTTTGAAATTCAGAGGGCTGACTATTTAGGGCCCTCTGAGGCATGTCAGAACAGATTGAGGGAACTGGACAGCTCCTAGACATTTGGATTAACCCAAACTGAGCACTATTGTCAACCCTTCTGAGATTTTTCTCATAGGAGCCCTTTTCCCCATTGTCATCTCTCACACAGAGCTCTTTAGGCCATATACCTTTTTGGCCTCTCTGTTAGTACTAGTAGACTGTGTTTTTGTTTGCCTATTCCTTTCCTATTGTCTATGGGTTCCTGGCTGATTTACTGTGCAGCCCAGGGATATAAGTTATTTATTAGATTTCTTAATCATTATTCAATCTGATGTTAATTTCAAATTTTCAGTGGAATTTGAAAGGAGTTTGAGAAGTGGGTGATCTGCTTCCATTCAAAAAGCCATCTTGGATGAAAACAAGAAACATTTTAAAGTTTTAATTTAAAAATGTAATTTTTCCTATTCCTTAGATGAAAATATTTTTTTAATTCTTTCCAAATTGACTTGTTATTTGTAATTACATTTTATTTTACTGCATGCTACAAGGGGATTTTAAACTGCAACTTTTTTTTTAATCATTACAGGAATTCATCAAGGGAATCTGTGAACCTGAATTAGAAGAGAGAGAATGTTATCCAAAGGACATGCACTGTATTTTTGTTGGGGCACAGAATCTGTTTCTTAAGAGCTTGATTCAGGATACATGTGCTGATATGTCCATTCTGGACATTGGTGTGCTTAATATCAGAGGTGGTGCCGAGGCTGTTGTTATGGCCAGAAGTCACATACAGCAATTTGTGAAGCTCTTTGAAAACAATGAGAGTCTACCAAGTACTCAGAATGAATCAGAAGTGAAAAGGCAATTTAAACAATTTGTTGAATCACATGCAGATAAATATACAATGGACTTGTTGATTTTACCTAGTTCATTGAAGAAAGAACTCCTAAATCTTACCCATGGTGAAGATCCATATGAATTAGATTATGATGATAATGATATTATTGATCTTACAGATCGGAAAAAAGAATTTACACACAATGGCATCCAAGAGCTGGGCTTGTCCAATGATGAGCAAGTTTTTCAGGAGGATGAAAGAAAGCAAGCAGGGACCCCTGTTTCTGAGCTTACAAAACAGATGGACACAGTTTTTTCTGGTTCCACAGAGGTTCTTTTTGTTCCTGTAAATGGTGTAAGTCCACCTGAAGAATCTGTTTCCAAAGAGAGGATATGTCACAAAAGAAGGTCTTCTGATACTGAAGAACGACACACGAAGAAGCAGTTTTCCTTAGAAAATGTTGAGGGGGGTGAATCTCCATCTGCTACTGAGAAATTGACTGCAGGCACAATGATTAACCTGCTTTCTGATTCCTGTACAATCTCTGAAGATTTAGGCATTGATGTAAAAGACACTACTGAGGAAATGGAATATAACATCCTAGTAAACTTTTTTAAAACTATGGGATATTCCCAGGAAACTGTAGAAAAAGTTATTAAGGAGCAGGGACCATCTACAGAACCCTTAGTACTTTTAGAAGAAATTGAAAAGGAAAATAAAAAGTTCCAGGAAGAAAAAGATGTCTTCCCTAGGCACACTTCGATTTTGTGCCTGGAGGTCACTGAAGCCAAAAGCAAGGGTATTTGCAATAGTCAAAATGAATTTAAAATGAATTTTTCTCCAAAGAAAACAAAGGATCACATGCAGCAAAGCATAATAGAACAATCTCAGTCACCTCTCAGAATAGAAGAAAAACCAGGTACCTCAAACTGCAAAATGAAAACTGCCATTTCAGTTTCAACAGAACAGAGAGCAGAAAATTGGAATTCTACTCAGAGCCATGTTCCCCACATAGATGTAGAAATAGATGGCTCTTCACCTTCTGTTTCCCCTTTAAAGAAGCTCTTAAATGACAAGGGAATACTTACAGATTTGGATTTTGTTGCCAGAGGAGCTCCGAGTCACCAGCCAAGAATACCAGTTATTCCTGAAAATGTTTTGTTTCCAAAAACTGGGATCACAGTTCCAAAGAATAATGTTAATCTTATATGTGAAAGCCAGCTAGGATGTTGCAGCCCTTCCCAAATCAAGCCAAATTGCCCACCCCTCCCTCCGATGCCTTTTTTTCCACCCCAGCTTCTCCCTTCAATTTCTAGCATTAAGTTGGCAGCACCATCCAGTCGTTGTATTGATTCCTCAGTTACTGGGGTTCAAAGATTCCGGGATACTCTAAAAACACCATACAGGCTGGAATTAAAAAATGAACCAGGGAGATCAGATTTAAGGCACATTGTTATAGATGGAAGCAATGTTGCAATTGCGTAAGTATAGTTAATTTTTATTAACTGTACCACAAATTTTAAAGTGTTTGAATTAATCTAAATAATATACTTTGCCTTATTTGGACCATACTTGAATAACTAGATAGATTTCTTTTTGTTTATTTGTTTGTTTTTTAGCTGAGGCAATTGGGGTTAAGTAACTTGCCCAGGTTAAGTGACTTCCTACAGCCAGGAAGTGTTAAGTGTCTGAGATCAGATTTGAATCAGGTCTTCCTGTTCAGGGCTGGTGCTCTATTCACTGCGCCACCTATCTGCCCCAGTAGATAGATTTCTAAAGCCTTGGAATATCAAAAGTATACTGGCTTGATATGCTTCAGTGATACATTTATATACAATTTATATACAATCTGACTTCATTAGTTCAAGCTTTGTTTCTGACTTTTCTTATTTAGCAGAATTTTTCTTACTGGTAAAATTTGTAAAGAATTGTAATTGGCCTCTTTTGGAAAGAACTATTAAAATAGATATCAAGGATGATTCAACTCATGTTCTTCAAACCACACATCTAGAAAGCCAGAAGATGTCTACTGATTTTTAACTGCATTGAAATAACTTCTTTTAGAGTGGGCCTCTGTGTTTGTCAGATGTAAGTTCTAGTAATTTCCTTTACAGTTAAAAAATTAAAAATTAAGTAGGACAGTCTTTAAATATGAATTTTCCATCATTGAAAAGATAAAGCTTTTCCTTTGTCATTGTTGACAGTTTTTTTTATTTTCTGGTCAGTGACTTTTAAAAGAAATATATTTTTTTTCATAATCAACTGATGAGAAAACAGATTTCATGTAAAGTTTTGGATGTCCAAGGGCTTTAGTTGATTGAATGAACTTGTGCCATTTCTTATATATTAAATGACACAGAAAAGAATAGCTTGGTCTTTGCCTGAGGATATGGAAGTTCTCTAATGAGTTCCTGTTTTCCAGGGAAGTAATCTCCTCCTCTGCTGTTCTCTTCCCAAGTGTTTTGTACACTTTTCATGTTTAATTTGGTGTGGTGTAACTTGGGCTCTTGAAGTTTTGAGGTAAAGAACCAAAATTTTATTTCATTTGCTGCCCGGTAGGTGCTTTCCATAGATCAGTTGTATTAGTGGCAGTGGTTGTTTTCACCTCTTTCCCCCAGCACTTTAGTTTTTTCCTCTTAACAAATGAGGGGTTGGATTAGATAATATTTTAGGTTTCTTCTAGCTCAGATATTCTCTCAGTAAATATAGTTCAGTCTCTTCATTTTACTGAGAAGGAAACTACATGTCCAGAAGCTTTTTACCTATCCTGGATTATGTCAGAAGGGTCAGAGAAACCCAGTTCTCTTCATTCCCATCTACTCTTATTGCCACTACAACACCACACAATCTTCAGCTTTCTTAAAAAAAGTTCTCTTTTCATTTTTGACCAATAGACTAGCAAGTTATACAAAGAAGTAGGCAAAAAGGACTTTTCTTAGGAAAAGTCTTCCCAATCCTCACTTGAATATACAATTCAGATGCATATCTTTTCCTGTCCATTTGTCAAAAACTTATATAAATGCTTCCATTTTTTTTGCATGGTAATGGATTGGCATAGTTTAGAAATACAGTAACTTAGAAACAGAAGCTTTTCACAGCCATTATCAGAAAAGTAAGCTGTTTTAAGACAGGACTTCTTAAACTTTTCCCACTCATAATCCCTTTTTGGCCCAATAAATTTTTGTGACCCCAAACATGTAGGATGTGTAAAATAGGTATACAAATCAAATATATTAGTGAAATTTTGCAACTCCCCACATTCAGTTATGTGATCTCATATGGGGTCACTACTAACAGTTAAGAAGCTTTGTTTTAAGAGAAAACAAGAATAGCTATTTTATCTAACAACCAAACGAGCTAATTAGGTAGTTTAATATGTGGTGCATTATTGATTTTATAAATTCTCATTAATTTTTTTTAATTGGGATGATTTCTATTAATCATTTTGCACTTCTGATTCTTTTTGATGCATAATTTGAGGATGAGAATGACTTGAGCAAAGGCATCATATCTGGTATTTAAGACTGGCTCTGTTATTTCCAGGTTTGTAATTCTCTTTTGTAAACCATTTTTAGATTACTTCATCCTTCTACTTGCTTCCTTCCTTTTTAAAGTTTCCTGTACATTTTGTAGTACTTAAAATATTCTTATTTTTAAATTTTTGTTGTCAATTAAAACCCTAGAAGGTGCTAGTATTAATCTAAAGTGTACCACATCTCTTTAAAAAATCTGTTTCCCTTAATGTAATATTTAAACTTTTACATTTTATAGAAATTTAGGTATTTATAATGACTGAACCTTTTGTTTTGGGTTTTGCTGTTTGGGGCAACATTGACTCACCTCACTTTTTAAAAAAATAACCATGGCTATTGTGGTCACATTGTACCAAGAAGCACTTGCAACAGATTTTAAATCTATGAACTGATTAACTATTTGTTGACTGATAATTTGTCATCATTAGAAGTTTTATGTTCATTTTGAATTATTAATATCTAGTGAATTCTCCTTTGACAATTGTTTTGATTTTTAGAGGTCTCTGTTTCTAGTTCTGCTGTCTTTTAGCATGTTCTCTTGAATAGGACACTTCATTGTCCACATGTAATCATAGATAAATGAATTGGTAAATTTGAAGTTCAGAAAGCTCTAGTGAAATGCAGAGTACTTCACAGTTTAATGTTTTGTTATTGGATTTGCTTTTTGATTTATTTTTGTGAGGGAAATGAATGTTAAAAACTCAATTTCCATAAATGACTTCTAGTGAACTTCTTGGTAAAAGAAGTGGAACTTCACAGAGTTTGAATTCTCTTTGGCTTTTAGCAGCTATAGGCCATACTTTTTTGTAATTTATATTTTTATCTTAAACATGGAATCATTTTTCATTAGATCAGGATGATCTTCCATGGAAGGAAAGAAGCTATTCTGCTCCTAAATAAAATTTTAAAAATTTGTCACTGGCAAAAAGCAACAGGTAATATCTTGCAAGTAAATTTGATGGATCAGGTAATAGTCTGTAGAGATTCATTTGGAAAAATTTATTCACTTGGCCTGTGGATCAGAGTAGTTGTTCAAGAAATAGCAGAAAGATTAAATAGAAACTGTGAAGATAGCTTAAGAAATATATATGGGGACCTAAGTCTCTTTCTCTCTTCTTCCATTTCCTTTATTTATTTGTTTATTGATTGATTGATTGATTGGTACTGCCACTATCATGACCCTGGAATAGGCTAGTTTTGTTAGATTGGTATTCTTCCTTTTTGATATTGCCTATGTTCAATCTTATAACCAAGCTGATTTTTGACATGCTCCCTCCATTTCATGAAGGGAACTGGCACCATTTTATCCTATTGTCATTTTAAATAGTTTTATGTATAAGTATATGTGTACTGCATTGATGAGAAATCTTTGGGCAAATAACTTGGTGTCCATATGGTCTTACTCAACCAATTCAAATGCTAAGTTCATGGAACTCCATTATGAAGTTTTATTTGGTAATAAAATTAGACCTCTGAATGGCTCAGTTCAGCTTCCCCCATCCATGACACACATTGAATATCAACCAATCTATCTGATCACTTCAGCTGCTAAGAAGAAACTTAAATTGTTAGTACTCTAATTCTTTTTCTGGACTGACTGAAGATTAAAATGCCACTAAAACCTTGCTTCTTGTTACATCTGATAATCCAAATGAAATACTCTATTTGGTAATGAAACAATGAAAAGCATGGATAAGGTCTTGGAAGTTGAACTACTTTTTTCCTTTTTTTTTTTTTTTTTTTTTTTAACTTTTCTTTTTTAGGTCAAGTTCCTGTCTCCTCATGTTATCTTTTTCTTTTAATTCTCTAACTGATAGCACTCTTGGCGTGGCCTAGATGACATCTGTTTCCGACCACTTAGCTGGCAACAGCCAGGTAGAGTGCTAGTTTTTCTCCCTCTTGCTTCTAGAACCAATAACCTAATCCTTTCCGGGAAATTGTCAGGGTTAGACAGGATTAAAAAAATGCCTCAGAAACTATGTCTTCTTTATTCTATCTACACAAACATTAACGTTCATCCCCTCAAATATTAGTGAAAATGTGGGCAGTTGTATAACCACCCTCAGCCTTTCCTAGAGTATTGTACATATGTCTCCTCTTTTTTTTGAAACTTTAAAGTTGTTTAACCAGCAAAAACAGATCTCTCAACTTAGCATGTCATTGTTTACAAAGAACCTAGTCTACAAGAAACATAACCTTTATTGTAAAGCCTATTACTATTTACTTTAAAACTATGTCCTTTTTGCTTGTTACTTTTGGATGTCAATATTTTAATTCTAAGTTCAAAGATAGGAAGGAAAACCATGCTTATCTTCATCTTCAAATATTACCATTTTTTATCATTTTACTTTCTTTTTGGTAGTTCTGTTTGGGGGAGGACCCACAAAATGGCTGCATAACATTATCCAACCCAAAATACAAAATGGAGTTGCAATCATTTATCTCTTTGAAGCCCAGCTCTAATTCTTCATTAACTATGATTTGACAAAGTGATGATGTAAGTGCAAGTCATGATTCTGACCAATTCTGATTTGCCATCATTTCTTTGTAATAAATTCTCAAAGTTATATTCAAGTAAAAATAAACACAAATGGGAGGGAGGTAGAAAAGTAAAAATTCCACCCTTCCACTCAGAGTAGGAAACTTTTAAAAATACCTTTTTTGATAACGGGAAATTAAGGGGAATAATCTTTTTTCCTGAAGCTGTTCTACGTAAGTGCCTCTAACAAAATAATAACAAGATTGTGCTTTTAAAAAGTTAAGCATCTAGAATCTTAGAGGGAACTTTAGACATCATCTAAAACTATAAATGAGGAATTAAAATTAACATTTTTATTCTAAATTTTTAACAATTATAATAAAAAAACATTACATTTATTTTGCTTTTTCAATCCCATTTATCATTTCAGTTATGGTTACTACAAATAACAGTGCAATAGTGCTATATATAATTATTTATTTGAATTTATTTATTCTTCACATATTCCTGAGCCTGGTGTGTACAAGGTATGATAGTTTGTATTTTTGCTGAGTCGTTTTTTAGTTGTGTCTGACTTTTCATGAACCCATTTAGAGTTTTCTAGGAGATACTAGATTAGTTTGCCATTTCCTTCTCCAGCTCATTTTGTAGATAAGAAAATTGAGGCAAATCAGGTTAAGAGATTTGCCCAGGCTCACACAGCTGGTTGAGTGTCTGAAGCCAGATTTGAATTTTCACAGATGAGTCTTTTGATTCCATGCCCGGCATTCTATCCATTTTGCCATTTGTAACTCTTTATTCATTCCTTACCTTTAAGAAACTTTTATAAAAGGCATTATTTGACCTGGAGTTTGGATAGGGAGAATTTTGACAAATGACTGTATAAAAGGGAGGAATGGGAGTACATTCCAGTAAGAGGAAGAAGGATAACTTGAAGAACAGAGACTAAAACAGGAAAACACAGGATACATCAACAGAAGTAATTTGATTTGACAAGAACATAGGATTCATACTGGGAAATAGGCTTTGTGGAACAATATGAAAAATAAATTCTGAATTTGAAGTATAGAAGACCTGGGTTTGAATCTAGCTTCTTAATGTGTACATGTCATATTATCATGTATATAGTACTTCACCATTTTATGACTGTTTCCTCATCTGCAAAATGGAAATAATATCTATAGTACTTTCTTCCCATAGGTTTTGAGATGATCAGACTAGATAATGTATTTAAGTCACTTTGCAAGCTATAAAACATTATATAAGTTTCAATCTAGTGTGATTATTATTTTTTTAATTTCAGATAAAACATATCTAAAAGAGATTGTTTACCCAGTAACTGTTGCATAGAAAACAAAATTCAAAAAGATCTTGACACATTAGTGTAGGGTTTCATCTAATAAGACAAAATTTGATAGGAAAGAATATGAAGTCTTATATTTAGTATATGAAGGAGGCATAGCTCGACAGTCTAAAAAAAATAAGGGAGGGTTTTAGTCAGCTGAAGCTTACAATGAATCAGTAGTGTAATATGGCAGCTCAAAAGCTCAAAAACTACATTTTGAGTCTGCATAGAGAAGCACAATGTCCAGGACAGGGGAAGTGCTGTTCTTTGTCCCTGTTAGCTTTCATCTGGAACATTGGATTTAGGTCAAGGGACTGTATTTTATTTTTATTATAATTTTGTCTAGGCATTAGGGATTAAATGCCCAGGTCATACAGCTAGTGAGTAATTGTTAAGTATCTGAGATGGATTTGAACTCAGGTCCTCCTTTGTTCAGGACCAGTGTTCGATCTACTGTGCCATGTAGCTGCCCCTCAAGGGACTATATTTTAGGAAGAATATTGTTAAACTAGAGAGTAAAGGAGGACAATTATGGTACTGAAGGATCTTGAGTTCATGTTCTTTGAATATTTGTAGATGGAACTAGAGATGTTTCACCTAGAGAAGAAGAAATTGAGGAAGAACATGATCGTTGTATTCAAGCACTTGAAATATGTAGAAGATTTTTATTTGTTCTGCTTAGTCCCAGAGAATAGAAGAAGAAGCAATGTGTGCCAGATTTATGTGTGGTATAAGGAAAAATATATTGCTGGAAGAGTTAACCAAAAAGCGAAATGGGCCACCTTGGAAAAAAGTTAGGTTCCCCCCTCACAAGATGTCTTCAGGTAAAGGTTAGATGACCACTCATCAGATAAACCATAAAAGTGATTCTTCTTGTACAGCATTTAGATGAATTAGTCTCTTGAATTTTGAAGTTGGCCATTTGGTGTCCTTAAATGTCCAGCTAAAGATTTGGGATTTTATTTAAACAATGAGGAACTATTGAATATTTACCCAATAGTGGTATAACATGACCAGAGTTAAACATTTCAAAGATTGATCTGGCAGCAAAATATAGAGTTGATTGAAGGGTAGCTATGAAGCAGGATTATAAAATTATATTAAGTAAGTAGATCACCTCTTCTGAGATTCAATCCCCTCATGAGACTTGTAATAAGGCAGATAATAAATCATAAAGATCTCAAATAAGGATGATGGCAAATGTATTCAAAATCCCTAGGGAGGTAAAATATTTAGCATTTGGCAATTAATTGACAAACATGAGAATATTTTTCTTAATAAATAATCTGAAAACCTTACTTATTTCATCAAACTTTAGTCATGGGAATTTAAGATGTAAGCACTCCCATAAGTTTACTAATAAGCACTCTACCTCCTCCTATAAACTTAAACGAGTCTTGTATTTAATAGTCAAACATATATTTCTTAGGCATATATTCAAAATATTGGTGGGAAATTCCATTCCAAAACTATTAATTTAATTAAACACATTTTTTCACTCTTTTTACCTTGAATGTTAAATAGAAGCTATTTGATGTGTATGACTTTTTAAATGCTTAATAAATATACATTGGTAGCTGCCCAATCAGAATGAGACAATACTTCAGTATAGTACTGATCTGGTACTCTTGCTGAATGAGATATTATACATATAAGTAGCTCTTCCAGTTAATTGAAGTTGATTCCATTAGGTGCCAAAAATAAAGTTAAAATAATTTTTTTTAATGATTTGAAAATATTTTTATATTGTTTGTGGCCTTTTCCAGCCTTTTTAAACAGAGGCTCCTAAATATAATTTAGCCTACTTTTGATGACTCAGGATAATTACTGAACACTGTTTTTTTTTTAATTTTTTGTCTCCACTCTCATTCTTAAGTTATGAGGTGCTATTTCCCATTGTTGTCATCGTACTTATTTCTAATAACTACTCCCGAGCATTTTGTAGTTTTATCACTTCTGTTCTTGTGTGAATTACAAAACAGATAAGCCTTTGTTGTTTTGTGTTAAATAAAATGTATTAATACTTAACATCCACCAACCCTGAAAAGATGGCCAAGGTTTTTGAAGGCTATGCTAAGAGAATAGATGAAATACCATAGAAAAGCTTCCTAGATAACACTGCCAATAACATTTTAGTAGTTCTTCCCTGCCTCAAATTGACCTCTTCGTCTACCCTTCTATAACAGGTGATCTATTTTCTGTGTCAGTATTGCCAACCATACCTTTACTGAATGTTGAATGGTGACCCAGAAGAATGGAATTACACTTGACACTTTCCCTTTTCCTTGTTTTCTGTTGCCAGCACCAAACAGAAGTATATAAGAAGGAAAGTAAAGGGAATTGGATCTTTTTTCTCTGTCAGGCAAGCCAAGAAACAATTCAGAAGCCTTCCAATTTCGTCATGGTCCTTGAAACATTTTCTCTTTGGAAGACAGAACCCATTTTCTCCCTTCTACTTTTAAAAGGAAATAGTAACACGTTGCCATATCTAGGATTTACCTTGCAATTGAAGATAGTTTAATTCTGCATTTGCTGCAGTTGATATTTATTACATAGATTGCCACTGAATCTGAAATCAGGATGTAGAATTATCTATGTTGTGCTATGCAGTTTGAGCCTTTTTGTTTCTTTTGTTTCTTTGTTTCTAAATAATTGTAATGGTGAGGGCACTGATTGGCCTAGCCAACAGAATTCTGAGATTCTATTCTAAACCATTCAAGTAAAGTATGCAGTATTTTCTCAGTCCTCAGCTTTTGTCAGTGTTATGGGAACATAGAACTATATAATATGGTCCCTCGCTTTCAAGGAGTTTAAAATTGATAAAAGAAAGAAAACATGTACACAGTCATAGTACAAAATAAGCTCTAAATAGCACAATAATATGAAAAATGTGTGTAAAAGTTCAGAGAATAGATCACTACTCACTTGCATGTTCTTGGAAGATTTAGAACCGTAGATTTAAGGCTGGAAGGAACTTTACAATGAAGTCTTCAAGTTTGTCATTTTACACATGAGAAAACCAGTCCAAAGAGGTTAATTGATATTTCTATGATAACTCAGAAAGTGGCAAAGCCAGGATGTTAGCATTCTTTCTTTCTTCTGACTCTCATGGAAGACATGCTGGGCCAGCTGACTTCAGGGCAGGGACCCTACATCTCCATGCAGGAATTTTCATGTCAGATTAAAACTGAAGACAAGATCTATGATTTCATTGGAACAGGGAACTGCTGAGTGAGAGTACTTCCCTACAAAAGTAGATCTGTACTTTGTCTTCAACTTTTAGTCTTAGAGATTACCTGTGTCATTAATAATGATGAGACATTAAATGACTTGTCCAAGGTCATAGTATTGTGAGAGGTGGGGCTGTAACCTACATCTTCCCATGCTGCCTTTCCTTCACACTGCTTTGCACATAGTAAAAGTTTTTTAAATGCTTGTTAAATCAATGTATTTCATCATGTAAAAATGGACAGATAAAGAAGGTCCAGATTTCAAGAATTATATTAGCAGAGGCACAGAAACAAAGGGGTATGGAGAGTGGGAAGAAGAGGGACAGACAGGATTTGACCATGAAGAGTAAATTGTAATTGGAATATAAAAGGTTTGAAGGGGAATAATACAAGAAAAGTTTAGAAAGATAGGGGGCTAAATTCTGGGCCCATAGTCCAACATTAGACTTTAGACTTATTCATTAAGCAGTAGCAGACCATTGAAAATTCCTGAAGAAGGAAGCAATATGATGAGCTTTAGGAAGATTAATTAGACAGTTTGTACAGTATGAATCAACAAGTGAATAAAATAGAAGCAAGAAAATGAAATTAGGATGTTTTTACACAACTGAAAAGTAATAAGGGAATGGATTAGAATATTGGAAAGTGGGAATGAAAAGAAGATACATAAAAAAGGTATTGTGGAAGTGGAATTAACAGCTTCTTTGCAGTGGGCTCTAGAGGTAACCAAAGACGTTTGACAGTGCTATATGTGATTCTAACTCATTCCTTTTCTCTGTTTTTCTCTTTTCTTTCAGTGTTCCTTAGCTGCTATCATTTTTTAAAATTTTTTTTCTTTTTAATTAAATATGCATTATGAATGCAGCTATCATTATGGAAAAATCTGACCAGGTGAATAGAAGAAGATAAAGGAGGAGTCAAAAAAAGACCAAGATTTTGAGCCGGGGTGACTCGGAGGGTAGAACTACTATTAATAGATACAGATGTTCAGGGAAATTGTTTGAGTAAAAAATGATAGACTCAGTTTTAAATATATCATTGAAGTTGAAATCCTAGTTGAACACTCATAGATAGAAATACCTAGAAACATTAGTCTTGTAGTCTAATAGAGAAATCAGTGTTGGAAATAGGTTTCGAGGTGACAACTAAAGATATAGGAGTGGGATTATCAAAAGAAAGAAATGTTCTTCCTCAAACATAGCAAAACATAGTGGATTTTTATTTTATTTGTATTTTAGCAAGTATATTATAAAATATTCAGCAAGTATAAAGTATAAAAAACAAATTATTAAAACCATGTCTTGTATCCCCAGGAACTAATAGCAATAACAGGATAGGAATGAGATATAAGTAACCTTTCAGACTAAAACACTTAAACTGAATAAGCATAAAGCATAATAGAAATATGCCTTTGCAAATAAACATGAAGTAATTTCTGAATAGTCAATAATATATTTTTCTCCAAATGAATAGTTTAAACTAAGCAATGATTCCCAGCCATGGACTTAGAGGGTAGCCACAGAGTTATGATGGGAGTGTATGTGTCTAATTCTTTCACAACTTTTTTTTCTGTTTTTCTCCCCTCTTGTCTTTGAATTTTTTTTGGGGGGGGGTTGTTTTGTTTTTCTTTTAAACATGTATTGTGAATGCAACTACCATCATGGAAAGGTCTGTGACTTTTTTGATAATAAAAAAGTTTATACTCATAGATTGGTCCTCATCAATAGATTGATACTTCATTCTCTTAGACTTTAAACCAATGATTGAAAGTAATTAGTAATTAGAATGAAGTTGTATGTTGGGGTTGGAGGCAAGAAGGGTTGAGTTCGTGCCTTATATCCAAGTTGGCTATGTAAAAGTTGAACTGAAGTATCAGAAGAGAATGATTTGTGTAACCTTAACCGAAGGTTAGTAAAGAGTCTTTTTCCCTCCTTTTTTGATAGTATGGGGAAGAAGGTAGAAAAGAGTGAAATGTCTCTTTAACATCTTCAAAATAATATAAGAACTGGAAAAATCAAAAAATCTTGGGCTGTTTTAAATTCCATGAATGACTATGTTGCATCTAATCTTGATTGATGTTACTCTGCTTCAATAGATAGGGAAGTTGCAATACTGAAGACTTGAAAAATAAATTCATTGTTCTTAATTTTTCCATCATAGTAGCAGTTTTCTTTCTAATTATTTTAGCAAAACACTGATATAATGGACCACTGACCAAGATTTAGGCACAATTGTTATTTTTGTGAATTTTATGTTATCAATTTTGTTGTGTTCAGATCTGTTCTATTTAATTTTGCAAAGTCAAGTATTGTAATGTCATAATTTTAAGCAATTTTTTAAAGTACTTGACTGAGACAAATTTAACTTGTTTCTTTATAGTCATGGTCTGAATAAGTTCTTTTCCTGTCGAGGGATTGCAATAGCCGTTGAATATTTTTGGAAACTTGGCAACAGAAACATCACAGTATTTGTTCCTCAGTGGAGAACAAGACGTGATCCTAACATCACAGGTGAGTCAACCAGTGGACTGGAAAAGAATTGGTTCCTAAAATTAGTGTTTACTGTTTGGACTAAAGTCCTATGCCCAATAGGTATTTCTTCAACAGCTTTTCTTCCTTCATTCCTCCCTCCCTAACAACCCCCTCCTTTCTCCCTTGTTTCCTCCCTCTCTTCCTGAGCACTCATGTACTTTTTAGAGGTCCTATGTACCTCTAACTTCCAAAAATATTTCATTGGAAAGTTAAAAACTTATAAATCTAAGATTTTATAAGAATTCAGGTAAAGAGATTATGTTTTATAGGGAAAGTTGTTTTTTTTTTTTTTTTTTCCTTGGCTAGAGACAATTTTCCTTAGCGGTCTGACATTAGAATGCCCTTGTAAGTAGTTGACTTTTAAAGTGATCGTCAAGTTTTGGGGGTTTACCATAAAACACTTTATTCACTTATTAATACTTTACAGCTAAAGCCACACAAAAAACTTGAACTTAAGTCATCATTGCAGAAGTAAATTTAAGGAGGCCACATGAGAAGATGAGCGGGAAGACTCCATAAATGATACCTGAGATGTAACTGCTTCTTGACCATATGTAAACATAGTAGAGGAAATAAAAAATTGAACAGAAAATGAAACTTGTTCATTAGTACAACAAACTGGTTTTGTGTGCAACAGTGGGGAACCTCTGACTCTCTCATATTTGGAAACTTCAACATATATATTGACTTTTCAATCCAAACACCCTACCCACTCAGTTTCTAAAATCTATACCTGTTACCACTCTTCCACCATACCTCAGCCACACACAAAGCTGAATTTGTCACTGCTTACAAATGTACCACCCCCAGGTTCAAGAATTCTGAAATTCTCTTATACAATTGTAATTACTGGTTTTTCACCTCTCTTTGCTTTTCTTTACAAAATCACCCTCTTCTTCCATACTGTAACATCACCTCCATTCCTTGCTGCTTAATGGAAGCTGTTTTGACTGGGTCCACTACAAATTTATGTTATACAGTCTCAACTGGGCCTTCACTGCTACTAAGTAATTCTTCTATACCTCCCCTTATCAATTTCACTATCCCACTTTCTTCAGCAGCTCTTTTATTTTATTTTTAAATTTTATTTTAATTTGTTATTATGATTATGATTATTAATATTTTTACTGTGGCAATTAGGGTTAAGTGACTTACCTAGGGTCACACAGCTAGGAAGTGTTAAGTATCTGAGGCCAGGTTTGAACTCAGGTCCTTTTAACTTCAGGGCTGGTGCTCTATCCACTGCACCACCTAGCTGCCCCCAGCATCTCTTTTAAAACATTTTCCCTCCTCAGATTTTCCATGGCTTTCTCCTTCCCTCATCCTCTGTGCTGAGAACCTTGCCTCTTATTTTGCTAGAAAAAATTTTGGCCTTTTGTGATGAGCTCAATCTTCTCTCTTCTTCATCTTGTATTATTCTTAGATCTTTTACCACTGTGTCCTTCTTTATCGAAGCCTACATCACATTCTAAAATGGCCTGTTTGCCTTATCAAAGCTAAACTTACCCTCAACCCACTAAAGAGAGCTCATTCAATCCTGCCCCCAAGAATAGATTTTGCCCTCTGTTATCACCCATACACATGCATATATTTTCAATCTGCTGGTTTATTCCCTACTGCCTCCATGACTTCCCCCATCCTGTAGAAACCAAGTATCATCTCTCATCTCTCCTGCCTTTTGTAGCTAAAAAGCCATCAATAGTGGGTGCCACTAATTTTTCTCCTCTCATTCTCTTCTTAATCCCTGGCGCAGTACAGTTTTCTATTTTACCATTACACCAAAAGTGCTCTTTTAAAAATTACCAATGGTCTATCATAGTTGTTAAGTAAGTTCAATGGTCTTTTCTCAGTTCCCATTTTCCTTGAGCTCTCTTTGGCCTCTAGTGTTGTTAAGCAGGCCTTCTTGACACTTGTATCTCTCTGAAAGGTTTTTATGTCTCTGTTTTTGTGGGCTGCTCATCCCTTCTGACCTCTCCACCATCTTCCTTATCCAGCTTTGCCCTCTTGAGTGCGGGTGCACCACAAGGGTTTTTTTTGTCCTGGTCCCTCTTTCTGCTCATACTACTTCTCTTGGTGATCTCATTATCTTCTGAGGATTTAGTCACTATCTTATGCTGAGGACTCTGAAACTTGCCTGTCCTCCCCACTGACCTCTGTTCTCCCATCTCCCAACTATCTTTCACATAACTCAGCCAGAATGTCAGTAGACATCTTAAACTCAACAAGGCCAAACAGAGCTCCTTCTTCCTTTCCCCTCATATTCCCTCCACTGCAGTGTCTCCTCCCTCCCCCAGTGCCTTTTCCCTTTTACTGTAGAGAGCAGGACCCTTCTCCTAATCCCTTAAGACCACAGTGTAGGAGTTATCCTTGACCCCTCTCTCTTACTCCTCATCACCTAATCTCTTAAAGCCTTGTGGTTCCATATCTCTTGAATAAACCCTCTTTCTTCCTCTAACACTACTGCCGCTGGTATAAACTCTCATCGCCTCATCTGTTACAGTGATCTACTGTCGCTCTTTCTGCCATAAGTCTTTCTCTAATCCATTCTAGCCTCCAATTAACCACCAAAGTGATTTTCCTAAAATGGAAGTTTATGTCATCCCTTCCACTCAGCAAAGTCTAGTGGTTTCCTCTTGCCTCCCAGAACAATGTCCTGTTTGGCATTCATAGTCCTTGTTAATCTAGCCCCTTCCTAACTTTCCACTCTTCTTACATGTTACTTTCCAATTCATGCTTCATGATCCAGTGACACTCCAGGGAACAATGACTATTCCCTAAACAAATCACACCATCACTCAGCTCTTGGCATTTTCTTGGTTTTATATCCCCATTCCTGAAACACTTCCATCTTCCTGGCTTCCTTTAAATCTCAACTGAAACCCCTCTTTTCTACAGGCAGCCTTTTCAGCCCCTTTTAATTGTAGTCCTTTCCCTCTTTCAGTTATTTCCTATTTATCCTACATATGGCTTGCTTTATATAAATATTTGTTTGCAAATTAGATTGTAAGTTCCTTGAGGTTATAGAATTTTTCCCCCATTCTTTTTATATGCAAGTACCTGACATACGATAGGCACTTAATAAATGTTTATTAATTGATTGAAAGGCAGGTTTTCTAAATTTCAACCATAGATTCTAAGAACTAGATGGAGCTTTAAAAACAATGTAGTCAAACTCTTCATTTTACAGATCAGGAAACAGAAGCTCAAAGAGAAGTAATTTTCCTAAAATCTCATTAGCAACAGAATTCTGATTAGAAGCTTTCTCTCATGCCTCCTACCCTGTTGTTCTTCATTGATCTGTCACATTGACCCACATGTCTGAAGCTTGTTTCCTATCCCAATTACCATTAAGGTCAACAAGTAAAATTGTATAGCATCAAAAATAGTTTGGGATCTGAGAAACAGTCCCTTTTAATTATGTGCCTAACTTACTCTTACCTTCTTTCTATGATTTTCTCTTTGTTTTCTAATTCTTTTATCTGCTGTCTTTTTTTTTCTTTTTCACTTATGACTGTATATTAACTAACTGTAATGTGAAACTAAAGTGTTTTCTTATACTTTTTTAATGAAATTTTATTATATTCTCTGTTAATTTTTAAAATCATTTGAATTGACTATATTGCTCTAAAAAAAATTAAACAGATTATTGTTTTCCTCTGTCATTAAGTTTAGGGAGAAAACCTGAGCCTTTCCTGTGCTAGTAAACAAATTGTTCCATTTCTTATTTGTGTGCATCTAAGATAATCTTTTTGCTGAATGACTCTTTAATTTATCCCATGAACAGAGCAGCATTTCTTGACCCAGCTCCAGGACCTTGGAATACTATCTTTAACGCCAGCTCGGATGGTCTTTGGAGCAAGAATTGCTTCTCATGATGACAGGTATGAAAATCAGTTTCCTTTTATCTTGTTGGAAGGGGATAGTGAGGAACCTACCTCGAGAAGCAACTAGCACAGTTCCACAGTTAGTAGAGGAGCATTTTTATTTTTTTCTGAGCTCACCCTTCAGAGAGTTAGATTCAAGGCAATTGATCACTAAATTAATACTTAAGAGTCATGAAATTGAATGTTTGCATGTTTTGGGGATAAAAGACTAAATCAGAGCAGTGATCTCTTCCATCTAATTATGGTAATAAAAAGCAACATGTACAACAAGAAGGAGAGTTGAAAGTACAAAAGAAGGAGAGTTGAAAGTTGTAAAAGTGCGGTATGAAACTGATCCATTACAAAACAGTTTATATTGCTTTAACAACTTGTTTGATAATACACATAGTGCTGCTCTTTGACATAGGGTTTTGTTTAGTCAGTTTGTCCTTATATTGCCCCTACTCCCCTTTATTTAAATAATAGAAGATGGTACCCTGTATTGTTTTTATTCCAAATTCTATTTGGGCCTAACCACCATAATAACTAGGTTTTCCCCAAGGCTCCCATTGCAAGAAATCACTGGTTCTTCCAATGTAGTCTACCCCACTACAAAACATAGTTAATGATTGTATAGTCAATTAGGAGGTACTCAGAACAGGAACCTGAAACCCCATAGGATTACATGGAATGTGAACCTTAGAGAGATTCTCCTTATCTATTAGACATTTACTGAATACCTGGTATCCAAAACACTACCTCTGGCTTGTGAAGGCATGAGTGTAGAGAAGGCATCAGAGTGAGTGAGTAGCATCTGGGTTCAAGTACCATCTCTCTCACTTCACTCAGTGGAAGGCTCTGGGGAAGTCACTTTTCCTCTCTGTGCCTTATGTAAATAAGAGGGTTGGACTCACCTTGGAGGTCCTCTCACAAGGTCTAAATCTATGATCCTACGTAGAAGACATGTTCTTATACAGGATGATTAGTTGAATGCAAGATATATACATAAAATTGTAATATTAGCAAGATAGAATAGTAATACATGCAATATGGTGTAGTAAAAAGAACACAAGTTGGATTCTGTCCCCTGTCTTTATGAACACAGATAAATTAATCTCTCTGGGTCTCAGTTTTCCCATCTCTAAATGACTTCTTTGCAGTATCTTATAGAGTTCTTAAGTTTAAAATAGCAGGCAAACCTTAAACTAATGTATAAACAAGCTGATATGAATTTTTTATTCTTCATTAACAAAATGCAAAAAAAAAAAAAACAACAGCTTGTCAAAATCATGGAAGTCTTATTGAAGGAGATGGTATTGAGGCAATTATGTGGGAATGATGTAATGATTGTTTCTGGCCAAGAGACTTGGAACAGAGTAAATGGAAGAGTTGGTCCAGTATTCACCCTAGGCCCATGTCTGCTGCTCAAAGAGAAGCAGGTCTCCATCATCTAGGAAGAAGGGCAGGGGTGTCTTCTAGGCTGAACAGGAGGTGCTGCCATTGAAGAGAACCTTCAGCTCTTCTGTCATTGTCACATCCTTCTGTGATGCCAACTTTTGAGCATTTGTAAACAATTTACCTGGCCCTTCCCTATATCAGACTTAAGCATATGTGTTCAGAGAGCAGTGCTTTTCCAAGAGGAGTGTCCCCTCTGATGTGGTACCTGGGTAGGGCTTCTGAGGCTGTGCCAGTAACTGTGGCAGACATCCTCACTAATCATAATTCTCATCAGCAAAAAACAAATGTCCAAAATAAGACCATTACTTTCATTAACATGAAAGAGTTAAATCACTTATTTATTTTCGCAGATTTACTAACATTGGTGAAGACAACTTTTTTTATCCTTAGGATTATTTGTGCCCTCCAATAAAAGTAGTTACTGTTTAGATTTCTAATGCCAGTGATTCTCATAATTTCTTAATTTATTTCATCATTATGTTATATGTCAATTCAGAGGCCTTAAATCAATGAAGACATTCTGCATAAATGGGAAGAACCAACCTTGTTGCTTCCTGAAAATTGTTTTACACAATAACCGATCATAGAAGGAACTAAAATCCTATTTCTTTTCCCATTATCCTTGACATAACTCCCATTTACAAGGTTTTAAAGTATGTCTAATTCCCAATAAGGAAATAGATGACAGCATTAATATTTAATCCTTACCCTTTTAAAGCATTTCTTATCCTCTTGGAGTTTTTGCATTTGATAGATTGTAGACTAGGTGTCAGAGAATTGAGAGTAGAAATGAGAATTAGTGGAAGCAGGTTTAAAGTCATCAGACTTATAAAATTTCTCAGGCATAAAATACCATCATGATAGCAACAAATAGCTAATGTAAAAGTAAGCTAAGCTACTTAGACTTTGCTACCTAATGATAGTTGCCAATAATAGTCTCATAGTATTTCTGTTAAATTCATTTGATCTTCTGCTTAGACAAGCACATCCTCTTTCCTTGTTAATAAAGACTCTCCCAACTACTGCTGCTGATCCAGTTGTACTTTGTTTTAAGTAATAATTGTGTACCTGAAAAAGTTTGCAGATGATCAATTTTTTTTGTGACCCCTGAACAAAGTAGAGTGATCTTTGGGCACTGACAGAGCAATTTTGTTGCTTTATGTTATAGTCTTCCCTGTGCTTTTATAAGTGTCTTAGCTTCATTTCTGATTGCTCGGGTATTTAATAATTTGTTAACTGATACTTGAGCATTTGGATGTTTTCCTTTTCTTGGTGAATACATTTTGAAAAATGAATAATTACTACAAATATATGTTTCATGAGTTTTGGTTTTTGTTGTTTTTTTAAAGTAGGACATAGCTGTATATTTTAACACCTCTCATGTTATCATAGGTTTCTGTTGCACCTAGCTGACAAAACTGGTGGCATAATTGTAACCAATGATAACTTCAGAGAATTTGTGACTGAATCAGTATCTTGGAGAGAAATTATTAAAAAAAGGTAATATTTACTTCTTTTCCATCAAAAAATATTAGAGTATCTACTGTGTGCTTCTTACTAGGTACTAAGATAGTACAAAAGTAAATATCAAACATGTTCCTTACCCAGAGGCATTGTTTTCTAGTTGGGGAAAAAGCTATACTCACCTGAAACAGGAAACCAGATAATGTGTATATACTCATACACACATACATACACTCATACATATACACACATTTACACGCACACAGTCACACACATGCACTCATACGTGCACACACTTACATACACACACTCATACATATACATTCATACACACACACCCATACCCTCACATACTTATACACATACACGTGCACTCACACACTCATATAGACTCACACTCACCAGCTAAGTTGCCCAGACAGTAAAGGCATTGAGGTAGGATGGGAGCGCCGCCAGCCTGGGAGTCCTGGTTTTCCTGCTGACTTGCTTTCTAAGCTACAACCAGCCACTTCCCTGCCTGTCTGCCTCACTCTTCACCTCTGCAAAACAGGGAGGTTGAACTAGAAAAGTTTGAGATGCCTTCTGACACCCTACAGTGAAAATTCAAAAATTGGACATTATATAACACTGTGCTAATTCTGCTACTAATTTCATGAAAGAGGAAAAACAAAGATGCTCTTAGAATTTGTACTCTAGTTTTAATGATCACATGCCGTTTTTTTTTGCCAAAGTCAAGTCACAAGATGCATTTTCTTTCACCCACTTACCATTTGCCAGGTAGTTTGTTTTTTGTTTTCTTGTTTTATTTATTAACAAGTGAAAAGTAACTTTTCCTATCAGTGTCTAGGAAAAAGTCAATTGGCATTCATCGCTAAAATAACAAAACTGAACTTTGCCCTTCTGCATATATAGTTCATAAGTCACTAATAATGCTTTCTTGACATGTTTGCTTAATCTTTGCCCTATGCCTTAGGTAGTAGGCTCCCTTTTACCAGCATGTGTTTATTAGTTTCATAATATACAAGCAATTGGATACACATGCTCTTGCAGGACACAAGAGACACTTATTGATATAGAGACACAAAGCAGACTTGCAACAATACAGACAGAGCCTCAGACCATTTAGAATCTCTACAAATGTGTTAGATTTGTCACTAAAATAACATTATGGCTTTCAGAGAAACTCGTCATTTTCCTTTAAATAGCTGTTTTCAGAATGGATTGCCTGAGGAACTCCCCAACTTCCCCCAGGCTTCCCTGATGGTAACATTGATGAGGTTTTAAAGCATCTCTTTTCATTTGAGAATTAAAGGGCAGATATTTCTCGAAACCCAGAGAAGTATCAGAAAGACTTCAGGCAAAATCTTGATAAGTAATGAAAAGTCCAGTTGAAGGAAATCTTTATAGCCATTCTGAGTTTTTATTCAGAAGAAGAGAATGAAGTTAATTTGAGAGTTTTTTCTTTAGATAAGCAAGCTCTGAGTTTGTCAAGTGACTTCTGTTTTGGATTTAGATGGATATCTCTCAGAATTAAAATGGCAGGTTTGCTCCAAAGTTTAGAAATTAAGTGTTCCTCTTACTCTCTTCTTCATATTGTAGGTTGCTTCAGTATACATTTGTTGGGGACATATTTATGGTTCCTGATGATCCTCTGGGAAGAAGTGGACCTAGATTAGAGGAATTTCTTCGTAAAGAAGTCTTCCTTGGGTATTTCCTTTTTCTGGTTATTGCCTTTTTCTGGTATAATTTTGGGATTTTTTAATTATTGTGGGGGAGAAATTAGTGCCCTATATTTTAAAAAATATATAATATAGTGTGTTTTTATAAATACTTTAAAATAAATGCTAATGAAAATATCAAATCTCAAGGATACCCTGAAAGACCAAGCTTAGAGTTATGTTCACTTTTGCTTAACTCATGTTTGTCTTATGATATGTTGGCACCATATACATCATAGATTGATAAAACCAAAGCAACAAAACATTATTTTCTGTGCCAGAAAGACAAAATAAAGATAAATTCCAAGATGGATGGTCTCATTTTAATGAAGGTAAGCAAACATGGGCTTTTTCCATGTGAATGTCACTTTATTTTCATTTTCATAGGCAGTTGTTTTGCTTAAGTTGGCTGGGGATGGGAAGGGGTTGTATGTGTGTGTATGTGCCCGTGTGCGCATGTGCATGTATGTGCACGTGTAAGCAAGTTTTTATTGTTGCACATTTATAGTGGTCCGGCAATTTTTTCATTCAGAAATCATGTCTGCTGCTCTTTCAAATTTACCTGGAGTTTAATTCATCTTTTGGAGGGGGGGGGGTTGGGAGAGAGTATCAAAATTGGATCTTCAAAGATAACAAAGAAGTTGTCATTTACAACTTCAAAGTAATTGAAGTTAATTATACATCACATTGATAAATTCTTTGTGATTAGATGGTTAAAGGCTACTCCAACTTTGTTGGAACTGGCTTGATCAGAATGTTTTTTCTCAGGAACTATTAGTACTAAACTTCTAAGTTAGGAGCATAGTTGCCCTGAATTTCAGAGTTCTCATTCTGCCTTTAAGGTAGTACGGTTTTTCAAACCAACCTTTCAAATGTATACTGACATCATTTGTGTTTAGTCATCTCCTGAAACCAAGATCAAAGGAAACGCTGATGTCAGACAGTGTGAATAATATATAAATCCTTTTTGTCTCTTATCTTTGAATGTTATATTGAGATTCAGAACCCAAAGGCCATAGACTTTTTTGTTCATGAAACTAAAAAGCCCATTTTAACTGTACAGTATCTGTATAAGTGGGGCTTATTTCTCTAAGGTCCTTGAAACTTGTAGGGTGATCAATATTGATGGCATTCACACATCAAGGGCAGCAAAAAGAGATGATTTTGAGGAGCTTGAAGACTACACATATATGTATATGTATGGTCAGCAAGTTTCTCATCTTTACCTTCTTTCTTCCTTATCAGCACTAACAGATCTCTCTTGGGTCCTGTTCTGGTCTTCACCTAGCTGTTAGATGATTCCTGCAAAAGTGTTAACAGATAATTACATTCTTACTGAGTTTGAGGTATAACCCTTTAAAGGGTATTTACATTTGAGAAGGGGGCTGTTAAAGCTAAAATAATAGCCTTTGGTGAATGAACTTGAACCTAAAACCACAAAAATAGGATGTAGAGATAGAAGAGGTCTTGCCCCCAAAAAAGAACCAGTCTGACCATAGTCAGACTTCTTCTTCTTTTTCATTCCTTAGTTCCAATACTTATATTATAAGGCTCAGAGCCTTACCTGGGATGTGATGGTCTCTCTGCAGGACCTTAGCCATTCATTCCCCTTTCATGATCTTAACCCTTCCATTTCACACCATATTCGCTTCTGACCCATTGCACTGTGTACTACATGCTTCCATTCTGACTCCTGCCTTATGTTATCCTCTTGTCCCAGGAGTCCAAGGAACAGAATTTGAACCATAAGCATACACAATGACATTTTAGGGGAATTTCCCTTTTGTTTAATAAGATTGCTTACTTGGGCACTATTCCATTTACAGGGATTTTCCACCTCCGCCCGGAGCTCTGCCAAGTGGAGGACTGCATGAAACTGCCTTCAGGGTCCCCAGCACCAGCCGACAACCCACACCCCCAATTCAGGGAGTTCTTCCAAGCAACTGGATTCCCCAGCAACCTAACATCCCAATCCTACAAAATCTAGCAAATATCCAACCAAGCCTGACAATTCCACCACAGAGATCCCCAGCAGAAACCAAACAGCTGAGGGAAGCCCTCCTAAAGATATTCCCAGAGTTGGAGCAAAGAATGAAAATTGATCAGATTCTGACAGCCCATCCGTATATGAGAGACCTGAACGCCCTGTCAGCCATGATATTGGATTAAGGATATATTAGGGAAGTTTGCAATCAGAGCTGATCGATTAAACCCTCAAGTAGCATCTGCACATGTTGGGAATTGAAATAATGTGAAGAAATCAATTTGCCAATATAAACCCTATGTGAACAAAACAGAATTAAATGTTTTGTGTATAAAAGATCTGTTTTCAAAACTGGCTTTATATGTATACATATATGTGTATATATATATGTATATATGTATATGTATGTGTATATATATATACACACATATATATAAATGATGCTGCTATTACAGACTTAATATTAACATTTTCTGTAAAAGGAAAGTCTACATTTTCTGCCTGTTCAGAACTGTTTCATAGCAGCTTATTCTAGTGTATTAACGTTTTTATGTGTTTTTTTAAACTATTTTCCTTAAAGATGAAAATGTTGGCAAAATGTGATATAATTAGCCTTTGTAAAATAAAGAGTAGCTTTCTTAAGGAAAGCATGATCTCTTAAAGTATATTTTCTTGAGGTGAACATGTTATGTCCACTGACATGAAGTATGCCCCTTGAAATAAAAGTCAGGGGTAGTTAAGCAAGAGATGCTTTTGCCCTTTGGGGAGTTTCATTTGTTTGTTTTGGGGCTTGGGGGCTTTTGTAGTATTGGACAAGTAATGCCACTAGATGGCACCTTCTGCCTTTTGGTTTCTGATGACCAAGGGAATGCGGGCTTTGTACAGTGCGAGAGCTGGAATAGACCTTAGGGTTCCCTTAGTCCAACCTCCTCATTTTGTAGAGGAGGAAGATGAGCCCCAGTGAGGATAAAGCACTTGTCTAAAGTCTCACAGCTAATTAGTGGTAGAGCTAGAACTCCTGATTGCAGGCCAGTGCTCTTTCCACTATGCAATGCTACCTCCCCAGTGAACCCATTTGACTGAAATAAGTTCTTAGCATTTAAAGACAGCAGTGAAATATGAAGGAGAAACTGATTCAAAGGGCCCCATTTATTGTGGTAAACATTTATGTCCATTGTCCACATATGGGGCTTTTGATTATGTCTTATATGCAGACTTTGCCAGAAAATGGTTTGTTTTTTTTTTATTTTATTATTATTATTATTATTATTATTATCACAAGTGACCCAAGCCAATAAAATAGCATTACTAGCTTCACATGGGAATTTCTGTACTCCTGTATTTATTTGCTCTGTGTTTATCTACTTAAAACTGTCTAGTCTATTCTTCTGAAGCCAGGCCTGCACCTCAGTTTCTTGTTCTCATTTTCTCTCTTGCTCTCTCACTCTCCCTGCTTTACACACACACACACACACAATTACTTTCTGTCACATTTTAATTGTTTCCCCAAACTCTATACAAATGAGAGCTTTTTTTGTGTTCTACACAAATATTTATCTGAGAAACTCAGGGGTTTTTCTTTTAGAGCTTATCTTTGATGTGTTCAGATTCAAAAGCAAAGTAAGCCTCATATTAGGGGCCATTTCCTTTTGACATGCTTATCTTAGCCACCTTTCTTAGTGGATCTGTTTAATCTCAGCATCTATAGGTTACAAGTGGTTATAAATCCAAACCTACCCTGCCAGAAGACTTTTACTTCAATAATAAGGATTTCAACATGAATCATCACATGGAATTAGCTCTTAGTTCTCAGAGCTATATTTGGGTGTTGTCATGTGTAAAAGAGGAGAGCAAAGAAAAATTGAGGTTAAACTAAGAAGTTAGTTTGGTCTACTCCCACCTGGGTCTTTAGGAAAACAAAAAATTTTGACCAACATTGTATTATTCCCTTGCTGTCCTCTTATGATTTCAACTGCGTCTCTGGCCAAATTTGCAAATATGTGACTGGTTATCAAAAGGAATATAGCATCCTAGAACTGGAGCTTGATGATAGCAACTGTGCAACCAGTATTTCATGGACATAAACACAATTTCTTATGTATGTTAATATTTCCTAGTATCATCAATATGTACTGGAGTGCCCAAGAAAAATCCTGCGTGGTAAATAATCTTGGCAAGAGAGAATTGGATTTTCCCTAATGTGAGTAGGGAAGTAACATGGCAATGATGGGAAAAGGAAAGGAATCAGCTTTTATACAACTCTTAAGCGCCAAGCACTGTGCTCAGTGCTTCAGGGAACTATGAAAACCAGTGGTGGGAGCCAGCATAGCCAAAGAGCTAGAAAATGGGGTCAAATTTTCTTGGCTTTATTAGTGACTTGCTCGCCGACTTTTGACAAGTTCCATTTCTGCTCTCTGAGATACGTACCTATCATTTTCCTGTTTCTTTAGTAGAATAAATAAGAATATATAGCAGTGTCTTCCAAAAGAAATTTCAAGTAGAAACAAAGTACTGTTTTACTATTTTAAAATCAGAATGCATATGCTTATGGAATAAGAGATTGTCAGGGAAGGATCACAATACTTTCTAACTTAAAATTACTTTGGCTCCACTTAGCCAAAAATGGAAGAGAAAGAAACTATTCCCAGCCTCCCAGCAAAATTGCCTATTCCCAGCCTCCTCCTTCATGTGCCTCTTTTCACAGTATGCTAGTGGGCTTAGTCATTGCACTGAATCAACACTTGTTGATAGAGTGTGTATTTACTTTTGATTAAAAAATGGTCAGACTATATATATATATATATATATATAGAGAGAGAGAGAGAGAGAGAGAGAGAGCGGGTGAGCACAAGCGCGAGCTAAACTAACTCCAGTGTATTACAAAAAGTAATGTCATGGAGTGGGGTGGGTGGGGGTGGCATAGTGTTAAATACTGTTTCACAGTGAATTTGACATGGAAATTACTTCATTTGTTTATCATGTCACCCGACACCCAATTTTCCCATCAGACAGATAGGACAGAGACTGTAATCATCACTTAACAAATGAGGAAACTAAAGGTCAGTTTTGTCTGAGGTCACCTAGGTAGTGCAGCTTGGACTAGGACTGGGGGTCCCTGGCTTCTAGTCCAGCAATGTTTGTTACAGAAATGAACATACAGCTTCTCTCTATGTTAAGGTGCGTTTGAGCATTTCCTTTTAGGATGACTCAATCCAAGACACTCAGATCAGAGGAATAAGGACCCCCTTCCCAGAAGAAAATATCAATTTGACACTTAGGATACTTGGATTTTATGCTACAAGAAAAATAATCCTTTTTTTTTTCTTTTCTTTTTTTTAATAGCTTTTTATTTACACATTATATCTATGGGTAATTTTACAGCATTGACAATTGCCAAACTTTTGTTCCAATTTTCCCCCTCCTTCCCCCCACCCCCTCGCCTAGATGGCAGGATGACCAGTAGATGTTAAATATATTAAAGTATAAATTAGGTACACAATAAATATACATGACCAAACCATTATTTTGCTGTACAAAAAGAATCAGACTCTGAAATATTGTACAATTAGCCTGTGAAGGAAATCCCAAATGCAGGCAGGCAAAAATATAGGGATTGGGAATACAATGTAATGGTTCTTAGTCATCTCCCAGAGTTCTTTCCCTGGGCATAGCTGGTTCAGTTCATTACTGCTCCATTGGAACTGATTTAGTTCATCTCATTGCTGAGGATGGCCAGGTCCATCAGAATTGATCATCGTATAGTATTGTTGAAGTATATAATGATCTCCTGTCCCTGCTCGTTTCACTCAGCATCAGTTCATGTAAGTCTCTTCAGGCCTTTCTGAAATCCTCCTGTTGGTCATTTCTTACCGAACAATAATATTCATATACCACAATTTATTAGCCATTCTCCAATTGATGGGCATCTACTCAGTTTCCAGTAAGAAAAATAATCCTAACCACTTAGACTCCAGAGGTAGGTAGATATATGGGCCAACTAAGTCAGAGGATAGAATAAAGGCAAACTAGGTCAAGGTCACAAATTGGTATTTCCTCATAGAACTTCATGGGTACAGATTACATTCCTCAAAAAGCTACCTGCTTTTTGATCACCAGAGGAATTAGATTAGAAATTGGAGGAGTATCATCTCTTTTCTAATCCAGCACCCTCTTCCTGAACAGATGACAAGATTGGAGACTCAGAACAGGGAAATTACTTACCCATCATAAAGCTAATAAGTAACAAAGCTGGAAATAGCACCTTTGTGACTCCAAATCTAATGTTCATTGCACTGACTCAGATGGTTTGGTGCAATCCATCACCTCTCATGGAAGCGTCCTGTCACACACACATATTGGGGAAGACAGGCCAGGGTCCTTTCGGGTGAGAGCTGGGCAGTGTTCTTGTAGTGGGCACTCTGGAAATGGCCAAGGCCAACATCTGGTCAGAAATTAAGTACTCGGCCAGCACTTGGAAGTGAAATGTCTTAATTTTCTTGTTCAGACATCAGGGGGGTTAAAGGAGAAAATCTGTGTAATCATCAAAATAGAGAGTTGAGAAGTTCCCAGGTTACAGCTGTACTTCCTCCTTCACCTCAGTTTAGGGACACCTCCCCTGACATTCCCCTTGTGTGATTCACTGTTGTGCCACCTGGCAGGGCTCTCCCAAAATGCATCTGCTGTGGCTTTTAAAAGGGAAAAAAGACTTCTTTTTTATCTTATAGTAAATCTCAGGGAGAGTTGCTGATAAAGACCCTCTGCTAACATGGGAGTTGGATAACTACATTGCATCCCTACTGAGTGACCTCTCAGTCCTGAATTCCCAGAGCTGTACTTTAGTTATCCAGCCTAGAAGCTGCTTCTCATCTCCCCTGAACCTGCCCAGTTAGAGCCTTTGGCATCCATTTGTTTCTATTTTTAGTCCCTTAAAATGCATAATCATATCAGCCTACCAATAGGCACAGAATCAGCCTAAGGTTCAGGGTCTCCTTCCCTCAAAACTTGTGTGGGGTTTAGGATAATATGGCTATTTGCAAGTGGCTATTTGCAAGTTAATGCTGTTCCTTTACCATTAGCAGGCTGGTGGGTAAGGGAGAAAGCGAAAATCCCCTCTGCCTCTGAGCAGGGGGCTGAAGCCTGCTGGGTACAAGGCTCCCAGAATGAGCGCCGTCTTCCTCCAGTCCCGGGTGGGTTTTTGGGGCCAGGCTCAGCCCTCACAGCTGTCAGGGAGCCAGCCTCACTGGGGTGGAGAGGCCGGTCATGGCCACCATCCCAAAGGTGGCTTTGAAGCCGAGGGCAAAGGCAGAGGAGTCCAGCAGCCAGAGGAAGGTCAAGAGGCAGCTTGGGGCGGTGGAATGAGTGTGGGAATTGCAGAGAGGACCTCATGGAGGAGCTGTGTGTGACCTGAGCTTCCCCACCTTTCCTTGAGAAGGTTGAACTAAGTGATCTTCAAAGTCTCATCCAGCTCCAGATCCCAGAGCACAAGAAGTCTTCCACACTCCTCCCAGACCTATTGGAGAAAGCTAGTAGTGATAACACATCTTTCCATGTGTTCCTGAGTGACCTTTCTTCCCACTTATGCTTCATAATGGTGCCGCTTCTGAGATTGCAGATTAGGATTTGGAGCTAAGGGGGCCTTAGAAATCAGAGGCCAACCCCCTCAGTTTGCAGAGGAGGTAACTCACCCAAGATCACCCACAGCGGAGTAAAAAGAGTGATTCCAATCCAAGTCTTCTGATGGAAACCACAGTGCTCCTATTTACTCCAGGCTGGTGGTGACCCTCGGAAGCACCTGTCCTAGTTAGCCAGCAAAATTACTTTCCCAGGAGGTCTGTTGTTACAAATGGTAACCAGGCCCAAGGACTCGCTAGTCTGGGGGAGGGGGGGGAAAGGGGAAGGGGGATTGGGTGTAGTCACAAATATCAGGAAGCCCTGTAAGTCACCAGCAGGAGAAACGCCCCCCACCCCCACCCCCCAGGCATTTGGGTCTCTCCGAGGGAGCTGGCCTGGGAAAGCTACATTGCTTGCCCCTTGTTGGGGTAAAGAAAATAGTAGTCTGAGCTTTTGGAATCTGGAAGGTAGCTAATCCCAAAATCCTAAATAATCTTCAAATTCTCCCTACTGAATTTGGCTTTGGAAACTGTGGCACTTGGGACACCAGATTTCATGTTCCTTATTCAAGAGTGGTTTTGTTGTTGTTTTGTTTGGGGGTTTTTTGAGGGGAGGGGCAGGAATGATGTAAACTTGGGGAGCAAGTCAATGATTAAAATTTTATAAACACCATTTAGAGGTAGAAGGAACCTTAGAAATCATCATCTCATTCAGGGGTTCTTAACTCTAGGGTGAGAGTGAGTAGATTGTAGAGGATCCATGAACTAGGGGAAAGTGTATCTTTAATGTAATATAACTAGGTGTTTTTGTCCAATTCAATAAACATTAAGTGCCTCCTATGTACCAGGCCCTGTGCTAAGCAAAAAGACCCTAACCTCAAAAACCTAAGCTTGTAATCTATACATTTTATGCATTTAAAAATATAGAGGGTAGGGTCCGTGGGCTTTACTAGACTTGCAATGATCCCTGATCCGATTCAACTCCCTCATTTTGTACATGAGAAAATAGGCCAGAAAGGTGGAATAATTGTCCAGTCATATAGTAAAGGATTAAACTTTGGGTTCAAATTTGGATCCTCTTATTGTAAACCCTGCATTCTTTTCTCTGTGCCATGCTGTGTAGCTCCTGTAGTTTAAGCCAAAAGTGGGTAATTGGGAGTTATAAGTGATTTTTTAAAATGCTTCTATCTCATTTTCCTAAACTAACTTCGTTTAGGTGGCTAAGTGACATAGTGGATTGAGCACTTGATCTGGAAACAAGAAGATCCAAGTTCAAATACAACCTCAGATAATTCCTGAATAAATCTGGTTTACCTCAGTTTCTTCCTCATATATGTAAAATGGGTATTATAATAGCCCCTACCTCCCATGAGCCAGACCTTCATGAGGGGCCATTATGAGGGCCAAACAGGATAAATTTGTAAAGCACTTTGCAAACCCTAAAGTATCCTATAAATACTAGCTGTTATTATTATTCTCTAAGACGATTACTCCCCAGTTAGAAAATGCAACTCACAGTGAAGGGTAAGAGACCTCTGAACTCTGCAGGCTCTGGCAATCTTCCTTCCTCCAACTACCTCGGATCTTAGGACCTGAAAAATCCCAAAGTCACTCAGTCTTCATTTAAGGGGCTCTGGTGCTGGGCCACTCTCAGGGGTCCCAGTTTCCTTAACTATAGTGGGGGATCCTTTCTAGTTCTAAATATATAATCTTATGGTTTAAAAAAAAAAAAGTCAGACAGCCCAACTTGCATTTCACACCCTCCACCTTCCATCCCCAAGGAATCCTTTTGGATTTGTCTAAACTCAGAAGAGATATGAAGTCTTTTCATCTAAATTCTTCTTTTTACAGATGGGGAAATAGGCTGAGAGATGTAAAGGGATTTGCCTAAAATCAAATAGCAAAGTAGGGGCAGAGCCAGGATTTGAACCTAGGTTTTTTGTTTCCTAGCAATTTCTTTCCTTTCCATGTACTGTCTCAGTTGATCTCACATGTGATAACCACATTTTATAGACAACCACAAGACCCCTTAGAAATTCTGTTACTTGCCCAAGGTCACATAGGCCTTGGTCACAGAAGATCTCAAGTCTTCAAATCTTTGCTGTTTATAACATATTGGGGAAATATTTTGATATGATTTTGTTCCAATTTAATAGGTTTATAAAATAAGAGTTTGATTACTGACATTAATTTACCAGAGTGGTACTTTTGGAGGAATGATGTTTGTTTGGGGATAATGTAGATGCTAGTTCCATAAAAATCTCTTTGACTTGAGGTTCTGCAAAATAATGCCAATTATTATGAGTTTTGGTCCATGGCTTAGTTCGAGTCCCTGGGAACACAGAATCTCACATGTGTGGCAGCCTCTTGTCAGAGACGAGGGGAAGAGTTTTGGATTGGATTTCAATGAGTGGAATTGAATTTAGCAAGAAGTCTGATTTCTTATGACTTCATGTGTATAAAAGGTGTCATTTTTTGCTTTCTCAGTGGATGGGAGAGGCTGTGAAAGGAACTAAAAATTAAAAGTAAAAATTCATGCTTTTCAAATAGAATGGGGGAGGAGGAGAAAGAAGACAGTTTTTTACTGTTTGGATGAAAACATAGCAACTGTTGTCTCTTAAGCAGGATATGAGGCGCATAATGGATGGCACAGAATAATAATAATAAAGCACAGAAGCACAAGAAAGATGACCAGTGGTAGGAATGGCAGGCTCTATATTTTTAGGATACATCCAAAAGAAAACTTATTTAAAAGAAAATAAAGGAAGGGATTGGGAAAAGATACTAACAATGTAGGTGAATTCACTTGTGCAAGTTGACTGTTGGGGTTACTGATCTCTGGTGGGTTGTGTAACCTTGCCTACAGAGGGAGATATTGGAGGAACACTCTGTTTTGTTTTTTAGTGTCTTGAACCTTGAAATTTTAATTAAACTAATGATAGAAATCAGTGTACATTGCATGGAAAACCAATAAAGTTCACCGAGAACATATAAACATGATAAATGGATATGATAGCCGAGTGGACGGGATGGGAGAATTAAGGTTCAGAGTAGAAAGGGGACTAACTCTAAATCTCCAATACTGAGGGAGCTTGGCCTGGGTCGGGCCCTCAGCCAAGACAGGCTAAGCTGGCTGTTTCCCACAGGACTGAGCCGAGCTGGGGCTCTCCCCCCACAACTGGCTCCTGGGTGAGTGCGGGAGGCCTCCTCCCCAAAAGAATGCCGGCTTGTCTGGCTTGGGGATCAGTTTAAGGTTTCAGTAACCAAAAAAGGCAGGCAGGCAGGGAGGGAGAGGGCCTCCCACAGTTTGTCTCCAGGGCATCCTGGGAGCAGTTTGCTGACAAGCCCAGCCCCAGGCAGCGATCCTCCCCCTCCCTGTCCCTGGGGCCCGTGGCCTCTCCCAGCATGGACGGGGCTGCCTTGGTCCGCCTCCGGCCCACCACCATGCTGGGCATTCCTGGGGCTTTTCTTTCTTTGATATGCTTGCTCCAGATCATGACTTGAGGGAGCAACATTTACCATGCACTGAGGGGATAAAAAGGATGAGTAACAGTCCCTGTACCTAGTCTGGAAATGAAAGGCAGGCAGGTAAATAGCTGAGCCAGACCGGCAGCAGCTGGGGACCGGGAGGCTGGCTCAGTCGTGCCCCTCGGTTGGTGGCCCAGAGAGAGGGGGACACCCCGGGGCGTCCCGGGCCTGGGCTGCACAGGTTTGACTTAGCTGCCACAAACAAAGGTAGGCAGCGTATGGAGGATGAAACACTGTAAGGAAAGACATTGGTGCAGCCTGGGGACTCGGGCCGGAGAGCTTGGTCTCCCTTCACTCCGTCAGGCCCCGACCCACTCTGCTGAAAGATGGGGATAATGCTCTCCTTGTGGGGGTGAAGGACGAGCTGGCAGAAATGTGAGAGGCAGACCACCAAGGAAAGGGGAGGCAAAGTCCTGCGTCAGGGACCCCAAGCAAGTCCTGAGCTTCCGCTTCCACTTCTGCAGGAAAACAGGGTTCATGGGTCCGGGGCTCCTTCTCTCCCAATGCCGTGGTCAGGAGAGGGCTTTATAATTAACCTTCCAGGCATGGGGACAAGTGAGAGTCATTATTGTTAACAAAGGCCAGTCGGTATTGAAAGGTGGGCCAGAGGAAGACATGGGGAGATGGGCACAGGGTGTGCTTGGGAAATAGGATGGCACCGGGTTGGTTTAACAGCTGGAATGCCGCGTGAAAGACTTGATCCTCCGGCCTAGCCAGTGCTTAATTAGTAAATCGCCAAATAGTTTTAAGCACCTACTGTGTGCCAGGAGTACTGTGTGCCAGGGGTAGCTGGGCCTGGAGTCAGGGCCATATCTTCCTGAGTTCAAACTGCTCCTCAAATGTTCACGAGCTGTATGAGCCTGGGCAAGTCACTTAACCCAGTTTGCCTCAGTTTCCTCATCTGGAGAAAGAAATGGCAAATCCCTCCAGTCTCTTTGCCAAGAAGACCCCAAATTGGGGTCACGAGTGGCCAGACATAACTAAAAAATAATTGTGTGCCAGCACTGTGTGTTCTCATGCAGATTAGTCAGACAACAGAACTCTGCATTAGGGAAACTCCTCCTGCCAAAGGTCAGGATGGCTCGCCATCCCAGTGGGTCGGCAGGCCTACTCAGTGACCTTCGCTTGCCCACATTCAGCCTTCCATTTTCCTCTCCTTGCCTTTACATGGGCTGTCCCTTCCAGGCCACGAATGCTTTTCTCAGTCTTCGAAGAATACTTAGTTTACTTCAAGTAGCGCCTGCTACCTGATCCTTCCAGCTGCTGACGTCTTCCTCCTGGTTACCTCATGTAATTCATATGTATCTGCATGTATATTGTTCCTCCTATGCCTATCAGAATGTAAGCTCTCTGGGGACAGGGGCTGTTTGATTTATGCCAGTGTCAGTTAGCATATGGTAAATACAATAAATGTTGCTTTTTTTAAAAAAACGAGACTTGTACTCTTATTGGTGTGGGGAACTGCCCAGGGTGGAAATTCGCTCTAGCAATACACAATAGCAACTTTTCTTCAACTTATGGCCTTGGAGAATTGCCTGGGATGGATAGGGTGGGGAATTTGCCTGTAGTCAGATAGTATTATTAGCATGTGCCTTCTGAGTGGGGCAGATGGGAAGTGGGGGAAGGATGGAAAGGGGGAATCACTGGAAGAGGTTAAGTACATAAGACACAGTAGTCAATGCCTATAGTAATCAACAGTTTGATAAACCCCAAAATACCAACTTCTGGGATAAGAACTCACAATTTGAGAAAAACTTCTGGAAAAATTGGAAAATTGTATGGCAGAAATTAGGCATAGACCAACATTTCATACCTAAGTTAAGGTCAAAATGGTGATATCATGAGCAAATTAGGAGAACAAAATAGTTTCCTTGTCAGATCTATGGAGAAGAGAACAATTTATGATCAGACAAGAGACATAAGCAAAATTATCTATTTTGCTTTTCATAATATACTCTGTTTCTTTACATTAAATTAAAAGGGTTTTTGCACAAACAACATTTTGCACAAATATTAGAAAGAAAGCAGGAAGCTGGGAAACAATTTTTACATGCAATGTTTCTGATAAAGGCCTCATATAAACGATCAAAGGATGTAAACAGGCAGTTTTCAGATAAAGAGATTAAAACTACTTATACTCAAATGAAAAAATGCCCAAATGGTGATGAATTAGAGAAATGTAAATTAAAACAACTCTGAGATACCACATCACACCTATCAGATTGGTTAATATGACAGGAAAAAATGATAAATGTCAGAGAAAATGTAGGAAAATTGGGACAATAATGCATTGTTAATGGAATTGTCAACTATCTCAACCATTCTGGGGAGTAATTTGGAAATATGCCCAAAGAGTTATAAAACTATGCATACCCTTTGATGTAACAATAGGGCTGTATCCCAAAGAGATCATAAAAGAGAAAAGGATCAATACCTACAAAAATATTTGTAATGCCTCTTTTTGTGGTGGCAAAGAACTGGAAATTATGGGGATGCCCATCAATTGGGGAATGGCTGAATAAGTTGTGGTATGTTAATGCAACAGAATATTATTCTACAAGAAATAACAAACAAGCCAATTTCAGAAAAACCTGGAAAGTCTTACATGAACTGATGCTGAATACAACCAGGAGAAGAACATTGTACACTGTAACAGCAACATTGTGCGGTGACCAAAAAGTGATTGACTTAGCTCTTCTCAGCAATACAGTGACTCAAGACAATTCCAAAAGATTCATGATGGAAAACATTATCCTCATCCAGAGAAAGATTTATGGAGTCTGAATGCAGATTGAAGCATACTATTTTCGCTTTTATTTTTTACTTTTTGTGACTTTTCCCTTTTATTCTGTTTATTCATATGACTAATGTGAAAATGTTTACATAATTGCAAATGAATATCTCTGTCAGATTGCTTGCCATCTTGGGGAGGGGAAATGGGAGAAAGGAAGGGACAAAAAACTTAGAACTCAAAATTTTAATTTTATAAAAAAAATTTTGAAAACTATCTTTATATGGAATTGGAAAAAAGAAAATATTACATCAAAAAAAAAGTTAATTGGTAAAAGAACAAATAAATGCTAAACACAATAATATCTTAAAACCAGCATTGGTGAAATGGTAAAAGAGGTACAAAAATTCACTGATGAAAAATAAGTTTTTAGAAAGTAGAACTGGCCAAATGGAAAATACAAAAGCTTAGTGAATAAAATTATTTGTTTAAAATAAGAATTGGACAAATGGAAGCTAATCACTTCATGACTCCTCAAGAAACAATAAAATAAAGTCAAAAGAATGGGGGGAAAAAAGAGATTATGAAATATCAGGAAAACAACAGACCTAGAAATGAAATTGAGGGAAAGATAATTTATTTTTTAAATAATATTTTATTTTTCCAATTACATGTAAAAGTAGTTTTCAACATTCATTTTTGTAAGATTTTGAGTTTCAATTTTTTCTTTTTCTTTTTCTTTTTTTTTTGCTGAGGCAAATGGGATTAAGTGACTTGCCCAGGATTACACAGCTAGGAAGTGTTAAGTGTATGAAGTCAGATTTGAACTCAGGTCCTTCTGACTTCAGGGCTAGTGCTCTATTCACTGAACCACCTAGCTGCCCCTCTGAGTTTCAATTTTTTCCATCCCATTCTCATCCCCCTCCTCAAGAGAGCAAGCAATCTGATATAGATTATACATGTACAATCATTTTAACATATTTCCATATTAATCATATTGTAAAAGAAAAATTAGAAGGGAAAAATCATGAGAAAGAAAAAATAAAATAAATTCAGTCCCCCATAGTTTTTTCTGTAAAAGTGGCTGGCATTTTCCAAGCCAAATTTGGACCACTATATTGTTAAGAAGGTTTAGCAGCTTTACATTACAGGATTAGAGAACATGGAATATGATATTCTAAAAAGCAGTGGACCTAGGATTACAACCAAGAATTACCTACCCAGAAAAACTGAGTAGAATCATGCAGGGGAAAAGGTGGACAATTCAATGAAACAGAGAAATTTCAAACATTCATTATAAAAAGACCTGAGCTGAATAGAAAATCTGATTTTCAAATATAGTATTCAGGAGGTACTCAGCATAAGAAGGTAATCAGAAAAGGGAAATCTTAAGGGACTTAATAAGGTTTATGTTTGCATTTCTACATGGAAGGAAGAGAACTGTAACCCATAAGAATGTTCTCATTATTATACATTCTTGATGGAATTGTGAACGAATCCAGCCATTCTGGAGAGCAGTTTGGAATTATGCTCAAAAAGTTATCAAACTCTGTATACCCTTTGGTCCAGCAGTGTTTCTACTGGGCTTATATCCCAAAGAGATCTTAAAGGAGGGAAAGGGACCCACATGTGCAAAAATGTTTTTGGCAGAGCTTTTTGTAGTGGCAAGAAACTGGAAACTGAGTGGATGCCCATCAGTTGTAGTATGGCTGAATAAGTTGTGGTATATGAACGTTATGGAATATTATTGTTCTGTAAGAAATGACCAGCAGGAGAGTACAGAGAGGCTTGGAAAGATGTATGTGAAGTGATGCTGAGTGAAATGAGCAGAACCAGGAGATCGTTGTACATGGCAACAGCAAGATTATGCGATGATCAATTCTGATGGATGTGGCTCTCTTCAACAATGAGATGATTCAAACCTGTTCCAGTTGTTCAGTAATGAAGAGAGCCATCTACACCCAGAGAGAGGACTGTGGAAACTGAATGTGGATCACAATAAAGCATTCTCACTCTTTTTTTTATGCTTGCATTTTTGTTTTCCTTCTCAGTTTTTTTTTTTCTAAATCCTATTTTTCTTGTGCAGCAAGATAACTGTATAAATATGGATGTGGATATAGGATTTAACATATTTAACATGTATGGGAGTACCTACCATTTAGGGATGGGGGTGGAGGGTAGGGGGGGAAAAGTTGGAACAGGTTTTGCAAGGATCAGTGTTGAAAAAATCACCCATACATATGTTTTTTTAAGTAAACAGATATGATAAAAAAAAATGTTTAAATTAAAAAAAGAATGTTCTCATTATTATGGCAATTAGAAGGAGAATATATAAAGAGAGGACACGGATGTGAGTTTAATATGAAAGGATAACATCTTAAAAATGAAATAAAACTAAGGGTGAGAGAGGATTGTACTGGAGAAAGGGAGAGGGAGAAATAGAGTGGCATAAATTATCTGTAATAAAAGAGGCAAGAAAAAGCTTTTACAAAAAGGGAAAAGGGGAGAAAAGAGGAAGTGAGTGAATTCTTTGTAGAATTGACTCAAAGAAGTACATACACAAGCAATATGGATATAGAAATTTATCTTATCCTGCAAGCAAGTAGGAGGGGAAGGGTATACAAGAAGGGGGGAATGTGATAGAAGGGAGGGCATATTGGGGGAGGGAATGGTCAGAAGCAATACACTTTTGAGGAGGCACAAGGTGAAGAGAGAGAATAGTATAAATGGGGGAAGAGGAATACAGTCAGCAATAGTAATTGTGAAAGGAATTTTGAAACAAGTTTCTCAGATGAAGGCCTCTTTTCTCTTTTTTATTTTTTTTTATTATAGCTTTTTATTTACAAGATATATGCATGGCTAATTTTTCAGCACTGACAGTTGCAAAACTTTTTGTTTCAACTTTCCCCTTCCTTCCTCCCACTCCCTTCCCCAGATGGCAGGTTGACCAATACATGTTAAATATGTTAAAGTATAAGTCAAATGCAATATATGTATACATGTCCAAACGGTTATTTTGCTGTACAAAAAGAGTCAGACTTTGAAATAGTGTACAATTAGCCTGTGAACAAAATCAAAAATGCAGGCGGACAAAAATAGAGGGAGTAGAAATGCTACTGTGTTTCCCCGATAATAAGACACTGTCTTATTAATTTTTTGGACAAAAAAACCCCAGAGGGCTTATTTTCAGGGGAGGGCTTATTTTAATGAACATTGACAGCAATTTTAATAAACAGGTAAATGCGAACAAAAAAAGTACTTTTATTCAATAATGATCATGTCATCTTCTTCAACAACATCGTCATAAGTGTCCATACCCTGAATTCTGTCCTGGATGTCTTGCGCCTCTATTTCCTTCAGAAGAAGTGGATCCAATCTGTCATGTCCAGCAATATAGCTCTCTTTAAAGGAACATGTCTTGTCCAGGTAACCTGCTCGTAGTGCCTTGGCGACACAGCTGTCGGTAATTTTATCCCATGACTTCTTCACCCAAGTCAGACTTCTTGCAGACAGGGCTTCACAAAGTTTCCACGCTGATTTCTTTCCATTCTATTTTCAATGTAGTCATTGACTTCCATGCGCAAATGGTCCTTGAATGGCTTGTTTATTGCAATATCAAGGGTCTGGAGATAGGCAGTCATTCCTGCAAGAATCATTACTTGATCTATTCTTCTCTCTGCAAGGAAGTTCTTCATTTCTTTAGCGCGGTGAGTGCTGGCTGAGTTCTTCTTTTATCCTCCATCATGCCCCCTGAGTTCTTCTTTTATCCTCCATCATGCCCCCTCACTCCCGCTTACATACCGGGTTTTTATGTTGTCCTGCCTCAGCTCTCCTCCGCGGCACTGCTCTCAATGGCGCCAGCAAGCAAATCACTGGGGAAGAACAGGATGATGTGCTCACTGCTGCAGCTCTGATTGGATGCAGCTTGGGGGGGGGGAGGAGGGGAGGGACGGAGGGAGAACAGTGCATACAGAGGGTACCGTAATGTAGCGTGTAGCACAGGGGATCACCTTCACTACAGTAGCAATCTCAACAGGGCTTATTTTCAGGGGAGGGCTTATTTTAGAGGAATCTTACACAGTAAGGGGAGGGCTTATTTTCGGGATAGGTCTTATTATCGGGGAAACATGGTATGTAGTGGTTCACACTCATTTCCCAGAGTCCTTTCGCTGGGTATAGTTGGTTCTGTTCATTATTAAACACATAGGACTGATTTGGTTCATCTCATTGTTGAAGAGAGCCATATCCATGAGAATTGATCATCATATAGTATTGTTGTTGAAGTATATAATGATCTTCTGGTCCTGCTCATTTCCCTCAGCATCAGTTCATGTAAGTCACTCCAGAAGGCCTCTTTTCTCAAATGTATAAGAAACTACGTCAAATTTATAAAAAATAAGAGTAATTCCCAAATGATAAATGAGCAAAAGATATGCCAAAAGGCCTATAAAATCGTGCATATCCTTTGATCTAACTACTACTAGGCATGAATCCCAAGAGACTTTAAAAAGGGTAGAGTGAGAAAAGACCTATGTATACAAATAATATTGATAGCAGCTCTTTTCTCAGGGCAAAGAATTAGAAATTGAGGGTAAGATCATCAGCTGGAGAATGGCTGACTAAATTGTGAGATGTAATTATGATAGAATATTATTGTTCTATAAGAAATGATGTTCAGGATGCTCTCAGTAAAATCTGGAAAGTCCTCTATCAGTTCATGCAAAATGAAATGTACTTTGTACAAAGTAATAGCAATGTTGTGGGATGATTAGCTGTAAATGATTTTGTTATTCTCAGCAATACAATGATCCAAGACTATTCTGAAAAATTTATAATGAAAAATGCTATTTGTACCCTGAGGGAAAACAAATTGTGTCTGCGTATAGATCAAAGCATAAAAAAAGAAAATGATAAAGAACTTCTAAATACAAGTCTCAAGAGAAGCATAAAAAGGCAGACATTAAAGAAAAATCATTAGTGATTCAATAAGGTTAAACAGTTTTATTCCTGTGTGGGAAGATAAAATGTAACTCTTAAGAACTGTATCATTACTGGGCAATTAATAGGGCAATTAGGGCAATAAAATCTCTCTCCATAGAGAAAGAACATATAGGAATAAATTGATGTTGATATGATTGTTTTTCTTAATGGGTGAGGAAAAAAATAAAATAAAAATGATATGTAAAAAAAAATTATATGGGCAAGAAAGAGTAAAATCACAGAAGAAAGAGGAAAGGCAGAAGGAAAATGGGGGAAATTATTTCACAGAAAAAAGAAATGCAAGAAAAAACTTTTATAGTGAAAAAGAAAAGTGAAGGATGGCCATGCTTGAACCTCACTTTCATATGACTTGGTTCAAAGAGGGAAGAATATATACATACACATATGTATGTATATGGGTGTATGTATGTATATGCACTCCATAGAAATCTATCTTACCCATCAGAGAAGCAAGAAATAAAGGGGATAAAAGAAAAGGATGAGCAATAAAAAGAGACAACAGATCAAGGAAGACTGTGATCAGAAACATGTAAACAGACTTTTAAGGAGAGATAGGATAAAAAGAGAGAGAGAAGGATAAACAAGAAAATAGGATGGAGGGAAATACACAATAGTAATCATTATTGTGAATGGGAATGTGATGAAGTCGCCCACAAAGCAGAAGCAAATAGCATAATGGATTAGAAATTAGCATCCAACAATATATTAGTACAAGAAACACTTCTAAAATACATATACAGAGCTAAAATAAGAAATTGAAGAAAAACCTATTATACTTTAACTGAAGTTTTAAAAGGCAGGGTTAAGAATCATGATCTCATCTTAAAGAAGGGAAAGGGACCTGTATGTGCAAGGATTTTTGTGGCAGCCCTCTTTGTAGTGGCCAGAAACTGGAAACTGAGTGGATGCCATCAGTTGGAGAATGGCTGAATAAGTTGTGGTATATGAATGTTATGGAATATTATTGTTCTGTAAGAAATGACCAATAGGATGATTTCAGAAAGGCCTGGAGAGACTTACATGAACTGATGCTGAGTGAAATGAGCAAGACCAGGAGAAGAAGTTCATTATATACTTCAACAACAATACTATATGATGATCAATTCTGATAGACGTGGCCCTCTTCAACAATGAGATGAACGAGATCAGTTCCAATACAGCAGTAATGAATTGAACCAGCTACACCCAGGGAAAGAACTCTGAGAGATGACTATGAACTACTACATAGCATTTCTACTCCCTCTATTTTTGTCTGCCTGCATTTTTTATTTCCTTCACAGGCTGATTGTACACTATTTCAAAGTCCAATTCTTTTTGTACAGCAAAATAACTGTATGGACATGTATACATATATTGTATTTAACTTATACTTTAACATATTTAACATATATTGGTCTACCTGCTATCTGGGGGAGAGGGTGAGAAAGAGGAGGGAAAAAATTGGAACAAAAGGTTTTGCAATTGTCAAGGCTGAAAAATTACCCATGCATATAACTTGTAAATAAAAAGCTATAATGAAAAAATAAAAATAAAAAAAGAATCATGACCTCAGACAAAGAAGAAACAAAAATAAATCTAAATAAAAGAGATAATCAAGAAAATTACATCTTGCTAGAAGGCATCATGGACAATAAAATAATATTAATACTAAACATATGCACCAAATGGTATAACATCAAATTCTTAAAGGAAAAGCTAACAGAGTTATAGGAAGAAATAGTAAAACTATACTAGTGGATGACCCCAGCCTTCCTCTCGTAGAGCTAGATAAATCCAACCACATAATAACTGAGAAATTAAGGAGAAGAATAGAATTTTAGAAATTCTAGATGAGAAAACTGAATAAAAGAAGAAAGAGATATACCTTCTTCTCAGCTGAACATGGCACCATTGCAAAAATGGACCAAGTATTAGGGCTTTAAAATCTCACAAAAATGGAGAAAAACAGAAATATTAAATGTACCTTTTTAAATTAATTCATTAAATTTCAGATAACCAATAAAAACTATACTCAATTAAGGGACACAGAAATATGGATTAAAAATTAATTGGAAACTAAATAATCTAATCCTAAAAAATGAGTGAGTCTAAGAACAGATCAAAGAAACTATCAACAATTTCATTAATGACAAAATTCCAACATTTATACAACTGAGCAAAATTTTGGAAATGCAACCAAAGCAAAACTTAGGGGAAAATTTGTATTTCTAAGCACATACATCAATAAAAGCAGATCAATGAATTGGGCTTGCAACTAAAATGCTAGAATAATAACATTAAAATTCTCCAAGGAAATGCCAAAAGGGAAATTCTGAAAATCAAAGGAGAAACTAATAAAATTGAAAGTTCAAAAACTCATTAAAGTAATAAAGAAAAACAGTAAATGGTTTTATTGGAGTAAAAATAATAAAATGGATTAATTATTTTAATTTTTAAAAATTACCAGAATCAAAATTGAAAAGGGTGAATGCCACTATCAATATAGGTGAAATTAAAGCAATTATTGGAGTTATTTTGCTGAATTATAAGCCAGTAAAACTGACAAATTAAGTGAAATGGATGAATATTTACAGAAATATACATTGCCTGGATTAATTGAAGAAGTAAAAACTTAAATAAATAGATCTTAGAAAGAAAAAAAAAGACAATTTTTAAGGACCAGATGGGTTTACAATTAAATTTTACTAAACATACATAAAGCAATTAATCTTTATATAAACTATGTGAAAAGTAGGTATCATACTCCTTTTATGATACAAATATGGTTTTGATAACCAAATCAAGGAGAGTAAAAACAGAGAAATAAAGTTGTAACCCAATTTCTCTAATGAATATTGATTCAAAGTGATCGTAGCAACATATAACAAAGATCATACACTATAACCAGGTGGAACTTATACTCAGAAAGCAGGGCTGGTTCAACATTATTGACTATATCAAGAACAAAATTGACAAAACATATAATTATATTAATAGATGCAGAAAAACTTCTGACAAATACAATACTTCCTTTTTTATTTTAAACAGAAAGCATAGGAATAAATGGAGCTTGTCTTAAAATGATAAATAATATCTATCTAATACCAAAAGGAAACATGCTCCATAATGAAAACAAACTAGAAACCTTTCTAATAAGATCAAGGGTGAAGCAAGGATGCCTACTATCACCACTACTATTCAAAATTGTATTAGAAATGATAGCTATAGCAATTAGAAAAGAAAAAAACAAAATGAATGAATAAAAAGTAGCCAATAAGAAAACAAAAATATTACTTTTTGTACATGATATGATGGTATACTTAGAGAACATTGGAAGTGCAACAAAAACTTAGCTGTATTTCAGGATATAAAATAAATTCATACAAATCAGTATTTCTATGTATTAGTAATAAAACACAGCAAGAAAAGATAAGAAGAGAAATGCTATTTACAATAGTAGTAGACAATACAAAATACTTGGGAGTCTACCTGCAAAGACAAACCCAATGACTATGAACATGATTATAAAACACTTTTTACATATATAAGATATATCTAAACAATTAAAAAAATTTTCATTACATATAGATAGGCCATGCCAACATAATTTTTAAAAAATGACAATTCTACCTAAATTAATTTACTTATTAAGAGCCATAGCCATCAAAATATGAAGGAATTTTTATAGAGCTAGGAAAAAATGATAACAAAATTCATCTGAAAGAACTTAAGGTTAAGAATATTAAAAAAAAAAAATCTATTAAAAATGTGAAGGAAGGTAGCCTGCCAGTAACAGAGTTCAAACTACATAACAAAGTGATAATCATCAAAACAATCTGGTACTGGTTAAGAAGTAAAGTAATGGATCAGTGGAATAAAGAAAGTACACAATATGTAGTAGTAAATGACCATAGTAATCTAGTGTTTGATAAATTTGAAGATCAAAGCTTTGGAGGCAAGAACTTACAATTTTACAAAAAATGATTGGGAAAACTGAAAAACTAGTTTGGCAGGGTCTAGGCATAGACTAACAGCTCACATTATATAACAAAATAAAGTTGAAATGAGTACATGATTTAGACATAAAGGGTGACATTATGAATAAATTAGGGGAGCATGAAAAAATACCTATCATGTCTATTAAAAAGGGTTTATGACCAAACAAGAAATAGAATTATGAGGAAGCAGATAATTTTAATGGCATAAATTTAAAAACTTTTGCATAAATAAAACCAATTTAGTTAAAACTGGAAGAAAAACAAAACTGGGACAGGGAAGGGGGAACTTTATAACAAGTTTTTCTGATAAAGGCCTTATTTCTCAACTCTATAGAGAATGGAGACAAAGTTATATATATATATATATATAAATCCATTCCCCAATTGATAAATGGTCAGAAGAGTTAAACAGGTAGTTTTCAGGAAAAGAAATAAAGCTATCAATAGTCACATAAAAATGATTGGAGAAATGCAAATTAAAAGAACTGTGAGCTACCACCTCATATTTATCAGATTGTCTAGAATGACAGAAAGGAAAAATGATAAATGCTAGAGGTGACATGAAGAGTTATGTTCATTAATTCACTATTTGTCAAAACATTCTGGAGAACAATTTAGAACTATGCCTAAAGTGCTATAAAACTATGATCCAGCAATACCACTTCAAGGTCTGTATCCCAGAAAGATCAAAATAGCTTGGGGGTGGGGGGTGAGGTGGGAGGGAGGAAGAACCTATTTGTACAAAAATATTTATAGCAATTCTTTTTGTGGTGACTAAGAATTGTAAATTGAAGGAATACCCATTATTTGGGAAATGGCTGAACAAGTTGTAGTATGTGATTGTAATAGAATATTATTGTGCTATAAAACATGATGAACAGGATGGATTCAGAAAAACCTAGGAAGGACTTCTATGAATTAATACAAAGTGAAGTGAGGCAACTAGAAGAATATTGTACATAATAACAACAATATTGTTAAAACTTAGTTACTCACATCAGTGCAATGGTCCAAGATAATTTCAGAGAATATATAATGAAAAATGTTATCTACCTTTAGAGAAAGTACTAATGAACTCTAAGTACAGATTAAAGCATATTCTTTTCACTTTATTTTTCATATATTTTTGTGTTTGTATGTGGGGTTTTACAACATGGCTAGTATGGAAATAGATTTTGCATGATTTCATATGTAAACTTAATATCTTATTGCTTGTCTTCTTAATGGGTTGGGAAGGGGTAGGAAAGAATTCAGAATTCAAATTTTCAAAAGATAAATGTTTAAAAATTTTAATGTAATTGGGAAATAGTTAATCAAGACATAACAATTTTAAAAAGCATGGAAGAATTTAAAACTATATTGGTTAAGGAAATACGCACTTTAATGAGATGAATTCATCAAATAAAATCTTCAAATTTCTGCAATGAATTGAAGTTTAATACTAATAGCTAGCATTTATATAGAACTTTAACATTTGTCAACTACTTTAATTTGTTATCTCAATCCCTGATCTAGTGCAACATTCATATAGGATAAAAACTGATGCTATTTCTACTATGTAACCATAAGTCACTTCCCTCAACTGTATTTAACCAGCAAGTTCCATTGATATCCACTCACCTGATCTCATTCAGAGTTAACAACTGGCTCTTGAGGAGTCCCAAATTCATTTTTCTCCATGCTACATGACTGACTTTGTAGACCTTTGATTTGGTGGGGCCTTCTAGAACTCCTTTTTAAATAAACAACCAAGCCAAACAATGTCTTCATTCCTCTTTGGGCTCCACTCCTAGCTCTCTAGGCTTTCTCTGCCATGCCCCTAAAAAACCTTGCTTTTTAGCTCCCTTTTATATATTGTCTTCCTCCATTAGAATATAAGCTCCTTGAGGGTAGGAGCTGTCTTTTTTTTTTTTTTTTTTTTTTTGCTTATATTTGTATTCCTAGCATTTAGCACAGTGCCTGACACATAGTAGGCACTTAATAAATGCTCATTGACTTGATCTTATTGTTTTGCACATATTCCACTGGGTGGAAATGTTGAGGAAGTACCATGCCCTCTATTGTTCTCAGAAAATAAGTAACCTTCCATGCTCAACTGAGACCTTCCTCACAGGACAATGTCAATGATGGAGGGAAGAAGGAGTCTTGTCTTTAATATCTTTATTCTCCCAGTGATGCCTTATTGCTATAGATCTTCATATCTCCCAAGAAATAACATTACAGATGATCCAAAAACCAATGGAGAAATATGCCTGGTTTAATTAGAAACAGACAAATGGTTTACCTTCAAGAACTTATCAAAAAAGGCACATGATTGAAAAAAAGATGTAGGCATCCATCTTGAGAGTGTGACCCAAGAGACAGACAGCCCAAGTGCTGCACTGTTACCCACAAAGTAATATTTTCACACACTAACAATTCCTGTCTCCCTGTCATCCTTTTTTTTCACTGAGCACAAGTCATGTTACCTTGACTTAATGGAGTGATACATTGACACAGAACAGAACATATCTGCAGTATGCAGATACTGCATACAGTTGTTTTTACTTTTAGCATAACATCAGTACAATCAGCCGACTGACGTTTATATAGCATCTATTACATGTGAGGCACTGGGAATGGCTTCTTGCAGAAGGGGGATTTTAAGCTGGGACTCACAGCAAGCAAGAGAATCCAGGAGGTGGAGGTGAAGAGGCAGAGCACCCAGGCAAGGGACAGACCAGCAAAATGCTCGGATTTGGGAGATGCCATGTCATGCTGGAGGGTCAGTATCAGTGCTGAGTCAAAGTCAGCTGGTTGCAGGGTCCGGAGAAGGGAGTAACAGGGAAATTTGAAAAGGAGAAAGAAGATAGGAAGGATTTCAGGGTCTGAAGAAAGGACCAATAGGAAAATTTGAAAGGGAAGAAAAGTTTTAAAAGCTAAATAAAGGATCAAATGATCCTGGAGATAATAGGAAACCACTGAAATTTATTGCATAAAGCAATAATATTATAAAATTTTTACTTTGGAAAAGTCAGTTTGACTTTTCTAAAGTAAGTAAAGATAAGTGGAGGGTAGACTGTAGTGTGAAGAACCTTAAAGCAGGGAGACCAACCAGCAGACTATGGCACTACTTTTAGTATAAGGATCACCTTATGGATCTGCACCAGGGTGATAGTGGTATCAAAAGAGAAAAGGGCATAGAGGAAAGATGGTAGGAAGGCAACATGACAAGAAAACAATGAAGAACCAACATGTCTCAAGAAGGGAGGCCCATCAAGCTGGAAGCCCCCCAGACAATGCAATTTGTTTAATCTCCAGGGCTGTGGCCCCTGCAAAGTAGAAATGAGTGCCCACTTAATTTCTATTCATACATCAAACAGAAGCAGTTATTATGGGAGCCAGAGAAACTCTGAACCTGGCTCTCAGCCTGGAGCATGGAACTCAGGATTTGGCGTGAACTTGTCCGGTTCTCTGCTTGAAGAATGGGAGGGAATGGCCTCAGCATCCAGCCTCACAAGCAGCTGGTGCACTAACATCCTTCTTCTTGATGTGAAATGAGGCACATTTGCTGCAACTGCATCATGCCACTTTTGGTTATCATCTTTTTTTTCTTGCCCCCAATCAAAAGCCTCACCTTTCTCCCTACATCCTTACCAGAGGTGAGAGAAAAGCTGCTACAGAGTGAGTATTTTATACATGAAAGTAGGTACTGATTTTAGTATTGTAGTAATAAATACCATACTAGCATTTAATGTTAGTCAATGGCTTCTGAAGTAGCTACTAGTTCTGCTGTCGCACGATTCTGTGATGGGTCCTTTTAATGCTTCCTGGAGGTCCCCTTGATAGGGAACTCATTATTATCCTCCCATAAAGTTCTGGCACAGCATGAGTTGGGTCCTGAGATCTGTAAGATACTGGCAAACATTCATTGCTGGAATTCCGTATTTGATCATCGGTGCCAGGAGATTTTCATTTATATTCGAGGGGAAAAGTCAGGTGTCACAAGAGGGCAGTATAAGACTTCTAGGTGCTTGTCCCAGGTCAAACATGCTGTGTGACCTCCAGAAAAACAGAATTTCTCTGTGCTTCAGTTTTCCTTATATTTAAGACAGTGGCTTTGCATGATGATGGCTACCACCTGTTTTAGGAAACTCTATTAATACAGAATGCGAAGAAAGCATATGCATTTAAAGAAGAGTCTTTTCATGACTGAGCTTTTTCTTTTCTTTCTTCCTTCCCTTTCTCTTCTTCCCTCCTTCCCTCTGAGAAAGGGAAGGAAGAAAGAAAAAGAAGAAAAGAAAGAAGAAGGGAAGAGAGGGAGGAAAGAAGGAAAGAAGGAAGGAAGGAAGGAAGGAAGGAAGGAAGGAAGGAAGGAAGGAAGGAAGGAAGGAAGGAAGGAAGGAGGGAAGGAAGGAAAGGGAAGGGAAGGGAAGGGAAGGGAAGAGAAGAGAGGAAGAATTTGTCATGATTCTGCCACGCCACTCAGCATTGGTGCAGACTTTTGTTCTCAAAGGAGCTAAAGAATTCTTGCCCTCATCAATATCATCCTACTGATTTTCAGTTCTAAGACACATAGCTGGGACAGAGATCCTGGCCCTCACCCCAAGGACCTTCTACATGCCTCAGCATTCCAGGACATTAACACACATCTCTGCCAAGGAAAACTCTTGCCCTGCCTTCGCAGAATACATCAACAGGAAAACTCTTATGGAAAAGTTTCTAGCCAAAAACAAAAAGAGCAACTGTCTTTCCTCAGAAAATTATGTCATCCTAAAACTTTATAATTACCTACCCATTAAATGGCTATGCTATGAATATGAATGCTAGAGAAGAAAAGGGAAAAAGAGTTGACTTTTTTGTTTTTTGTTTTTTTGATCTAAAGCAATTAGCAAATGACCTTCAGGTCAGCTTTCTGGAATCTTCAGATTGAGTTCCCTTCCTCCCACCCTCTGTTTTCTGTTTCTCTCCAGGAACATTCTTTCCCTACCTGCTATTCCGTGTTTCATGCTTTTAATTGACCCCATGTGTAAAAAGCCATACCTAGAGGTTTTCCAGTTCCTGACAGGTCCCTCTTTGGACAGTTGATGTTCTCACCAGCAAATTAAGTGATAAGATCCTCTGTTAAAAGGCTAGGGATCCATCTGCATTGAGCCTGTAGGAAGCTGAGAGAGCAGACCATCTAGATTCAAAACCCAGGATAAAAAGATTCAAGTTTTCATTTCAGATTAGAAACAAATGGCTTCCCTCTCAAATCTCACCTGTCTCATAATGAACCAACTAGAAATAGCCTATTTGTCTAACAGTTGGAAGCATAACTGGCGGGATCATGAACTTCTTAGCATGGGGAAAGCCCCTCTACTCATTTTAATCAATCAATTAAATAACCATTAACAAGTCCATCTATATGTCAGATACTATGCTAAGCACCAGAGACAGTCCATTCTAATGAGGGAGACAAGAAGTAAGTAGATATCTTCAAAACTGGCCATGTACAGGCTATACAGGAAATAATGAACAGAAGACAGGCCTCAGAACTAAGGGGTATTGGAAAAGGTTTCTAGTAGAAGATAGGATTTTAATTAGAACTTAAAGGAAGGCAGGGAAGCCAACAGGCAGAGATGGGGAGAGCGTTCTAGATGCGGAGGACAACCAGGGGAAATGCCCTAAGTGAAGAGATGGAATGTCTTATTTGTCTTTTTTTTTTTAATACAGCTTTTTATTTACAAGTTATATGCATGGGTAATTTTTCAGCATTGGCAATTTCAAAACCTTTTGTTCCAACTTTTTCCCTCCTTCCCCTCCCCCCCTCCCCAAGATGGCAGGTTGACCAATACATGTTAAATATGTTAAAGTATAAATTAAATACTATATATATATATATATATATATATATATACATGTCCAAACAGTTACTTGCTATACAAAAAAAAAGAATCGGACTCTGAAATAGTGTACAATTACCTGTGAAGGAAATCCAAAATTCAGGCAGACAAAAATAGAGGGATTGGAAATTCTATGTAGTGGTTCATAGTCATCTCCCAGAGTTCTTTCACTGGGTGAAGCTGGTTCAGTTCATTACTGCTCTATTGGAACTGACTTGGTTCATCTCATTACTGAAGAGGGCCACATCCATCAGAATTGATCTTCATACAGTATTGTTGTTGAAGTATAAAATGATCTCCTGGTCCTGCTCATTTCATTCAGCATCAGTTCATGTAAGTTTCTCCAGGCCTCTCTGAAATCATCCTGTTGGTCATTTCTTACAGAACAATAATATTCCACAATATTCATATACCACAATTTATTCAGCCATTCCCCACCTGATGGGCATCCATTCATTTTTCAGTTTCTGGTCACTACAAAGAGAGTCGCCCAAACATTTTGCACATTTTGCACAGGTCCCTTTCCCTCCTTTAAAATCTCTTTGGGGTATAAGCCCAGTAATAACACTGCTGGATCAAAGGGTATGCACAGTTTGATAACTTTTTGAGCATAGTTCCAAAATGCTCTCCAGAATGGCTGAATGTTGGAATGTCTTATTTGTAAAACAACTAGGAGGCCAGTGTCAGAGGATCAAAGAGAATGTGGAAAGGTAAATGCTATATAACTATATTTGTTGTTCAGTCATTTCAATTGTATCTAACTTTTTGTGATCCCATTTGGGGTTTTCTTGCCAAAGATAATGGAGTGGTTGCCATTTCCTTCTCCAGCTCATTTTACAGATGAGGAAACTGAGGCAAGTTAAGTGACTTGCCCAGAGTCATACAGCTATCAATTATCTGAAGCCAAATTTAAACTCAGAAAAATGAGTCTTCCTGACTCCAGACCCAGAACATCATTCACTGAACCATGAATGTCCTGAATAAAATGACTCATTCATTAAATGGAAATGATAGCAGAATGGATTAGAATCCAGAATCTAACAATATGTTGTTTATAAGAAACACACTAGAGACATAAAATAAGGGGCTGGAGCAGAATCTTCTATGTGGTAGCTAAGGTAAAAAAAGACAGGAATAGCAATCATGAACTCAGACAAAGCAAAAACTATATTTTGCTAAAAAAAGATCTCACAAACAATGAAATAATATCAATACTAAACTTATGTGCCCCAAATGGCATAGCATCCAAATTCTTAAAGGAAAAGTTAACTGAATTTTAAAAAATAGTAAAACTATACTAGTGGGGTGCCTCAATTTTCTTTCCCAGAGCTAGATTAATCTAACCATAAAATAAACAAGGAAAAAGTTAAGGAGATGAATACAATTTTAGAAAATTTAGATGATAAACTCTTGGAGAAAATTCAGTAGAAATAGAAAGGAATATACCCTTTTCTCAATTATACATAGCACCTTCACAAAAATGTCCATGTGTTAAAGCATAAACACCTCACCAATAAATGCAGAAGTATTAAATGCACCCTTTTCAGACCCTAATGAAAAAAAAAATTCAATGAAAGTCCAGGGAACCATAGATTAAAAATTATTTGGAAGATAAATAATCTAATCCTAAAGAATTAGTGGATCAAAGAACAAATCAAAGAAGAATCAATGATTTCATGAAAAAGAATGACAATGATGATACAATATACCAAAATTTATGGAATCCAGCTAAAAAAGTACTTGAAGAAAACATGTCTCTAACTACATAAAACAATAAAAGAGAGAAAGAACAGTCAATGAATTAAGCATACAACAACAACAAAAAATGAGAAAAAGAACAAATTTTAAATTCTCAATTAAACACCAAAATGAAAATTCTGAAAATCAAAAATCAAAAGAGAGATTAATAAAATTAAAAGTAAAATCACTGAATTAATAAATGAAATTAGAAACTAATATTTTTTGGGGGAAGAATAGGAAGATAGATAAATCATTGCTTAATTTGACTTAAAAAATTACCAGTATCACAAATGAAGAGGATGAAAACACTACCAATGAGGAAAATTAAAGCAATTATTAGGAGGTTTTTTTTGCCCAATTATAAGCCAGTAAACTTGACAATCTAATTGAAGTAGATGAATACTTACAAAAATATAAATTACCTATTATTAGCAGTAGAGGAAATAGAATACTTAAATAACCCTGTCCTAGAAAAAGGAATTGGAAAGTCATAAATGAAGTTTCTAAGGCAAGATCTTCAAGACCAAAAGGATTTACATGTGGATTCTATCAAACAGTTAAGGAACAAATTAATCACAATACTGAATAAATTATTAGGAAAAAAAGGCAGGGAAAGCAGGAGTCTTACCAAAATCCTTTTATGACACAAATATTGAATAAAGTTATAAAACATTTTCTACATAAATACAGATCTAAACAACTTTTGAAATCTTTATTGGTGATGGGTAAATCAAACCAACATAATAAAAATGACAATTCTACAGATATTAATTTACCTATTCAGTGCCATACCAATCAAAATACCAAAGAATTATGTTATAGAGCTAGAAAAAATAATGACAAAATTACTATAGAAAAACAAAAGGTCAAGAACATCAAGGGGATCAGTGAAAAAATGAAAGGATCTGGTGTTGTTTTGTTTTGTTTTGTTTTTTCTCTAGATGGAGGAAACATAAGAATGTTTGTTGGCAATAGGGAAGGAGGCAGTAGAAAGACAGAGATTGAAGACAAATGATGAAGATGAGTCAGAATAACAGAGAGTGCCATTAACAAAGTAAGAAAAGATGGAATGGAAGAGAAGACATACAGAATAGAAGCCTTAGCCTTGGGCTACCTCTTTATGTGAGAAAAGGGTAAAAGAGGAGAATGTAGCAGAAGGTATCTGAGGGATGAGGTGAAGAAGAAGGGAGAAGAGGGAGCTCAGAGTGGCCTTGTTTTTCCTATAAAAAAGTTCTCAACTGAAAAAGTTCAGGGAAAGAGACGTATAAGAAATTTGCGGAGGGATGAAATGTGTTGGTAGAGCCATCATAAAGAGTAGAATACCGAATTAATAAGGTGCAGTGGATAAAGCCCTGGACTAGAACTCTTTCTGAGCTCAAATCTAGACCCAGACACTAGCTGTGTGACCCTAAGCAAGTCACTTAACTCTGCTTTATTTTCTTCATCTTTAAATTGATCTGGGGAAGGAAATGGCAAAGTGCTCTAGTGTTTTTGCCAAGAAAACCTGAAATGGTGTCATAAAAAGTCATATACAGTTAATTGACTGAAGAACAAAAAAAGGATTGCCTAGAAGCAGTAGTGTACAGGTGAAATGGTCAAATAAATTTGTAGTAGACCCTGTCAGAATAGTTGTGATATTTTCTCTACTTTTGTTCAGCAGCACATGTGTAGGAGCAAATAAATGATAAGAGTGATCCAAGACTGAAGCTTGGCAGGGTGTAATCACTAATATAATAAGGGCTCAGGGATACAAGAGAAGAGAAAAATATCAAGTTCACCAAAGGAATAAGAGGAGGAAAATAGGAGAATGTGACAAGTGCCAGGGTTATAGTTTGGAGAGAATCAAGGAGTGGAGGATTGGAGGTTGTAGTATAAACAAATAATATGGTTTTATAAGGGGAAGGCAGAGGGAGCGATGGAAAGCCAATACATTATGCTTAGATTATGAGATCTTAGAATTCTTGAACATTGAATTGGTGCATTTATGGGTGTTAGCAAGATCAAGGTTATGACCAACTATCTTAATCTTTGAGGTGGGGTGGAGGAATAAGTCATGGGAAAGTGAGTAGATTGAATAACTGAGTGGATAGGGTGTTTGAAAGAGTCTCTGTCTCTCTGTCTATATACATATTTGTGTGTACACACACTAGAAGTTCCCAAGAATAAGAGCAGGAGTTGGGGAAGAAAGAAAAATTGTGAACAAGGTACTGAACTCATTGAGGAAAGGAAGGTCTTGAAGGTCTATAAATAAATAGCCACCAGGATTTTTGATGAATCGTATAAACTATAAAGGAGATATTACAGAATGATGGAAGTAGAAGGAGAATCTGGAAGCAAAAATTAGAAATAGGGTGATTTCCAACTTATCTTACTCAACCAATGAGCCAAGAAGAATTAGTGAAGATACAGTCAGTACTAGAAAGTAGGGCCAAAGAGTCTGCATCATTAGTGAGGATACATGTTTCACTGATTACTGAAAGACAGACTTCAGGGTGCAAAGTTGAAGGAGAGGAGAATAAAGATCTGGGGGTAGGGAGAAAATTTGGATGATGGTCTTTGGGAATTCAGGATCACTGAGATGTGTCATTGGTATGACTAAGTATACTTGTTTTTCACTGAGTAGAAGGTATTTCTCCTCTTCCCAGGGGAACCTAGAAATGAGACAGGAGACAAGTACATGAGATAAAAGACATGTGGTGAGATCAGATGGCTGACAGTATTTCACTGTCCTTCTTTACTCTGAATTATGGCTATTAGGCACAGGATAAAAATCAAATTCTTCACTAATTTTCTTCTCCTCCTCTTCTTCTTCCTTTACTTCTTCCTCCCCCCCTTCTCTTCCTCTTCCTCCTTCTTCTTCTTCTTCTTCTTCTTCTTCTTCTTCTTCTTCTTCTTCTTCTTCTTCTTCCTTCTTCTTCTTCTTCTTCTTCTTCTTCTTCTTTTCTTCTTTTTCTTTTCTTCTTCTTTTCCTTCTTCTTCTTTTCTTCTTCTTTTCTTCTTTTCTTCTTTTCTTCTTTCTTTTCTTCTTCTTTTCTTCTTCTTTCTTCTTCTTTCTTTCTTCTTCTTTTTCTTTCTTCTTCTCTTCTTCTTCTTCTTCTTCTTTTCCTTCTTCCTTCTTCTTCTTCTTCTTCTTTTTTTCCTTCTTCTTCTTCTTCTTTTTCTTTTCCTTCTTCTTCTTCTTTTCCTTCTTCTTCTTTTTCTTTTCCTTCTTCTTCTTCTTCTTCTCTTCTTCTTTTTCTTTTCCTTCTTCTTCTTTTTCTTTTCCTTCTTCTTCTTTTTCTTTTCCTTCTTCTTCTTCTTTCTTCTTCTTTTTCTTTTCCTTCTTCTTCTTCTTCTTTTCCTTCTTCTTCTTTTTCTTTTCCTTCTTCTTCTTCTTTTCCTTCTTCTTCTTTTTCTTTTCTTCTTCTTCTTCTTTTCCTTCTTCTTCTCTTCTTCTTCTTCTTTTCCTTCTTCTTTCTTCTTCTTTTCCTTCTTCTTCTTCTTTTTTTCTTCTTCTTCTTCTTCTTCTTTTTCTTTTCCTTCTTCTTCTTCTTTTCCTCCTTCTTCTTCTTTTTCTTTTCCTTCTTCTTCTTCTTCTTCTTCTTCTTTTTCTTTTCCTCCTTCTTCTTCTTTTCCTTCTTCTTCTTTCTTCTTTTTCTTTTCCTTCTTCTTCTTCTTCTTCTTCTTTTTCTTTTCCTTCTTCTTCTTCTTTTCCTTCTTCTTCTTCTTCTTTTTCTTTTCCTTCTTCTTCTTCTTTTCCTTCTTCTTCTTCTTCTTCTTTTTCTTTTCCTTCTTCTTCTTCTTCTTCTTTTTCTTTTCCTTCTTCTTCTTCTTTTTCCTTCTTCTTCTCTTCTTTTTCTTTTCCTTCTTCTTCTTCTTCTCTTTTTCTTTTCCTTCTTCTTCTTCTTCCTCTTCTTTTCCTTCTTCTTCTTCTTCTTCTTCTTTTCCTTCTTCTTCTTCTTTTTCTTTTCCTTCTTCTTCTTCTTCTTCTTTTCTTCTTCTTCTTTTTCTTTTCCTCTTCTTCTTCTTCCTTCTTCTTCTTCATCTTCTTCTTCTTCTTCTTCTTCTTCTTCTTCTTCTTCTTCTTCTTCTTTGTTATAAGGGAAAGGGCTCTGCTGAAGGGTGGAGGCTCATTTGGAAGTGGCATAAATGTTTAGGGATTTTTTAAAGATTAACAATGACATATTTCTACCCAATATGAAAGAAAGATGCAAAGAAATTGATGCAGAATGAAGTCAGCAAAAAAAATGAAAATATGTCATCTAAATCCTTTTTTTAAAGGTAATAAAATTTCATCAGTCCACAGATTTGGAAGAGGACATACTACATCTGTGTTTCTTTTATTCTTTTATTTTCATATTTCATATACCTATGGTTGTATCAGTGTGGTAAATCTCAGTCCATCTACAGTTTCAGTATTCTCAGGGAATTGCTGTGAAAAGCTAGGAACAAAGGGAGTGCTCAGTAATTGAAGAATAGTTCAACTCAATATGGTACATAAATGGAGTGGAATGCTGTTGGGACAATCAGGAATGGCAAATGGAAAGAAATCAGAAATATGGGAAGACTTGGATGAACAAAATAAAATCAGTGTGAAATAAATAGAACCAGAAAACAATATAATTGATGATTATCACAGTATAAAGGAACCAGACACTCAGAAGCATTATGGTGTTCAGTGGTAGGAATGCTGGACTGAGGGTCATGAGTTCTAATGCAGACTCTGCCAGTTACTGCCTATGTGACCTCAAGCAAATATCATCACCTCTCTGAACCTCTGATTCCCCATATGTAAAATAAGGAGGTCACATTAAGTGACTTCTAATGTACCATCCAGCTCTAAACCTAGGATTCTCTAAACTAAAAGAAAGCCAGATTCTGAAAAATTGTAATTGGCAAAACTGGTTCAAGAGAATAAATGACAAAACACATTTCCCTACATCTAAAGTGGGCTCTCTCCTCAGCTTCTCTCTTCAGAAAGCTTATCCCTCCTTCAAAGCTCATCTCAAGGATTGCCTCCTCCAGGAAACTCTCTCCTGATTGTTAGAGCTCTATCCTTCAGGTTAATTTTAATTTATACATTTTTGAGCATGCTGTACAGATCCCCTCAGTAGAATATAATCTCTTTGAAAATAGAAACTTTTCTTTTTTATATCTTTGTAGTCTTGGTGCCTTGCACTGGATAGATGCTTAAAAGCATTTGCTGAATTGCTTTAAATGTATATTACCTTTATTTTAAAAAATAATTTTATATTTTTTAATAATTTGATATCTCTTTTTAATATCACCTACATTTCCCAATGTGGCCTTCTCTCTCCTCTTTTCTGTCATCCTTCATATAATTTAAAAAAAAAAAAAAAGAGAAAAGACATTTTAGGAAAACTAACAATTTTTTAAATCAAAATATAAAAATATTAAATTGACAAAGTCCTGGGCAAGTCACTTTACCCCAACTGCCTTGCCAAAAAAAAAAAAAAAAAAAAAAAGCAAGTAAGTGGAACAGCTCTGTAGGCATACTGAATAGAGCATTAGCTCTGAAGCCAAGAAGATCTGAGTTCAAATCCAACCTTAGTCACCTCACGTTTACTAGCTTGTAACTGAGCAAGTCATTTATCTCCAATTGCCTTATGAGAGAGAGACAGAGAGAGAAGAAAGAGAAAAACATAAAGAGAGAGAAGGAGGGAGGGAGGAAGGGAGAGAGAGAGAGAGAGAGAGAGTTGGTCCAGTGAAGTATTGAATTTAAGTCACAAAGATCTGAATTGAAATCCAGTTTTCAAACATTTAGCAGCTCTGTGACCTTCCTCAAGCTCTTAATTGTTCTCAGTCTCAGTTTTCACACGTATAAAATGGGGATAATAATAGCACCTATTACCCAGATTTATTGTGCTTACCAGATGAGGTGACAGGTAAAGCACTTTGTAAATTTTAAACTGCTCTATGAGTATTAGCTATATTACTTGGAGATTTGTCCCATATTAGACTTATGAATATCAAATTGAAAGTAATAAATTTGTTACTTTTAAAATATTTATTCTGTACCTCAGGACACAGCTTGAGTGCTTCTTCCTCCAGGAAGCCTTCCCTGAATGCCCTCCAAGAGCCCTTCCTCCTCAGATCTCTTAGAAGCTTCCTATTAGAGCCTGAGCATGTTCTGGCTCATGTGTCCAGGTCTGTCCTTCCAGCCAGTCCCTTGAGGGGCCCATGTCTTATCCTTCCCCACAAGCAACTGGCAGATCCCTGAGTGCCACACAGTGGGTGCTAAGGTCTCACAGGACACTAAAATGAACCAGAATCAGGATTAAGCTGCACAACAGCTTCTCAGAGGGCCTCTTGCCAGGCTCCTCTCCGGCTAGCTAGCTATTTCCTCCCAGGAAAGCCTGCTTCACCTCCAAGCATTCCCCACCAACAGGGAGGGCCAGGAGGAGGATATCTGTGCTGGAGCTTTCCTGGAAAACAAACAGAGGGTTTGGGACAACTGTTTGCTTGTGCTCTCTGCCCAGCTCTGTTCGGTCCTCCCGAGGAAGCTTATTTGCCTTGACAGAAGTTAAAAGCTATGGGGAATTTTGGCAAGCTCATTGGCTTGACTTATGAGGGACCCTTCCCCTTGGGCTGTGTTCCTTGGCCCTTAGTCAAGAGAGAGGAACAATGGAGAGACGCGCAGCCTTTGAAGCTCTGCTTAGAGGGGTTGACAGAGCCAACATATTCGAAGTTGGGTTTTGCTCGTTCGACCCCAATCTGGGGAGTGCCATGAAAGGAGTTTGGATCCTAGCATGTGACAGGAAGAAATTTGGGTTGAATTCCCAGTTTGTGCCTTATTTTTTGTGTCATCTGGGCCAAGTCACTTCCCATATCTGGGCTGTAGTTTCCTCTACTGTAAAATAATTGGGCTAGATTTCCATTGTTCTTTCAGTTCTAAAAGTCTATGATTCTTTGCTCAAACCTGCCACACCCAGGTTTAAAAACTCTTCAGTGGTTGCCTCCTGTCGACCCAATTAACTTTAGACTCCTCAGCCTGCCATTCAAGGTCTTTCATGAGCTAGTATTACAGTAACTTTTCAGCTTTATCTCTCATTATTCTCTATATTTCATTTCATTATTCCCTGCCATGTACTTCATGCTCATCTTCCTATGTTTTCCTATGTTTTTTGTGTCCCCTCAGCCAGGAACAATAACAATGACTTATTTGTATAGAGTTTTATGGCTTTTCAAAGCACCTGTCTCACAGCAATCCAATGAGGTAGGAATGTCCTTCTTACTCAACAGAATGATACAGTGAATGGTTCCCTAAAAAGTGAACTGTGTATGAATAGAAAATGTGGGTTCTGTTCTAGGCCTAATTATTCTGAAAAGAAAGTCCAATCCTAATCTATTAATTAAACACAAAGGTATTGCTGTTTCCAACTTTGGCAATCTTAAAATTTGAAGGGGCAAAGACAAATGTGAGATTCCCATATGAAAAACTAAGAAAGCATCCCATAGAAACAATGTGCTGACCATGGGCAAATACTTTTTTCAGAACCTAGTTTCTCAGCTTTTTATTTGCATGTGACTAACAGCAGAATTTGGGGGAATTCTGGGTCCTACTCAGTGGGAGACAGAGGAGATGATGATAACCTGAAGCTTGCTTATTTCCTATACAATTCAAAAATAGACATTTATTTCCTAGACCATGAGAGGAGAAGAGTGATGCTGAAGGATCAAAAGGCTACCACATTCTACCTTAAACCCATCCCTAAAAACCATTAGAGGTGGTCAGGTGTCTCTGATGTCCAGGCTTTCTAGGTCATTGTCCATTCTCCTAAGAGGTCAGATGAGCACTCATGAAGGGAGTCTTGGCTGATAGTCAAGTTCTAAGCTTGTGGAAAAGAAATCTATGGACTTTGAAAGCAATAAAAAGAGAGTAGCCATGTGATGGGTGTCAAAAGAATAATGGACGAGTCAGAAGAATTAGATTTATATTCCAGTTCTGCAGGCTGCATTAGAGAAGGGCAAATCATTTCAGAAGAGCATTGGACTAGAAATCAAAACAGCTTGTTTCAAAACTCATCTATCTCTGTCACTACTTACCTGAATTTGGGCAAGTTATTTCATGTGACCAAGTTTCAGTTTCTACATCTGCAAGGTCTTTTCCATCTCTGACATTATGCAACTCTATGAAAAGTTTGCATTTGTTGATCCAGGATAGAAAGAGAAGCTTCAGTTCTTCAAAACAAAGTTTAGCATCGTAGAATCCCAAGGGACTGTCAGTTCAGCTGGCTTGAAAGAATAGATTATTCATTCCAAGAAGACACCTCCTTGTATCTTTTACTTATTCAGGGATCCTCAAATGGCAAAGGAGCATTCTTCTAACAAATCCCTAAATATTTAGTTTTTCTTAATCACGGATCTTTACTTTGGGAGCTCTGGTAATCTTGAAGAATATACTTTGCAAATCTTAAATGCTATGTAAATTCTAATTAATATTAAAGAATCTCTAATTGTAGGGGTACTGAATTAAAACAGGACCTCAGAGGGCATTTAATCCCACTCCATCATTTTACCATAAAGGAAAATGTAGTCCAGGGAAAGTTAAAGAATCATCCATATGGAATTGCTTGTTATCTATGGGAAAAGGATGGAAGAAGGAAGAAAAATTTGGAACACAAAGTTTTGCAAAGGTACATGTTGAAAACTATCTTTGCATGTATTTTGAAAAATAAGTGACTATTTTTTAAAGGAAGTTAAAGAGCTTGTCAAAGATCACACAGACAATAAATATCACAGGTGATATTTGAATGCAAAGTTAGTGTTCTTTTCCCCTGTCTTACACTGTTTTCCTTCTTGTACCAGCAAAGAATGGCATCTCCCCCAACATCAAGTCTGTAACTCAGAGTTGCTGTGGCTGATAATCAATGGATAGCCCTGTGACCAACCTAGTGATGAGGACTGCCTGACTTTCCGAGACAGGTCTTTGAATACCAGGCACACAGTCCAGTTCTGAGCCCATATTCAGAGTCTTCCAGAGTGAACAAGCATGAACCCAGAGTTGCTTCCACACCACAAGGAGACATCAGAGGACTTGATTGAAGCTCTTGTTTTAATTATCTGTAATGATTGATTGAGCTGGTGGATGGCGATGGGGGTCAGGAATAAAAAAATGAGACACAATGAAGCATATATACAGAGAGGTTGAGGCTTCCTCATGTCCCATAAAGAATACTGGAGAGGCAGGTAAATGAAACCATGGATAGAGCACCAGCCTTGAAGTCAGGAGGACCTGAGAGTTCAAACATAGCTTCAGTTAACACTAGCTGTATGACCCTGGGCAATTGCCAAACCTCAATTGCCTTGCCAAATAAAATAATTTAATAAAACCCTCAAAAAATAAAAAGGAAAAGAAAAAAAGAAAGAAAAAATAGAGTACTAAAGAGAAAAGACATTGGGTTGAAAATTCAGGTCTCTCATTTACTAGCTATATGACTTTAAGCAAGCACTTCCCTCTTCTGAACCTTAGTTTCCTCATCTGTAAATAGGAAAAATAATATGAGCCAGAAAGACTTAAGAGTTACCTACTTCCTTTGCAAATGTTAGTTCCTCTTCCGTCTCCTAGCTGTTTCTTCACTTTAACCTTTATTTCTCACTGGAAAGTCATAGAGATTTGTCTCCCAAGAAAGAATTTCAGTCATCATGGAGGAACTAAAGGAAAAGATCATTGATTCAGAGGTCTTGGCCAAGCCCATCATTTCACAATTTGGGGAAATGAGGCTCTAAGAATTTAAGTGACTTGCCCAAAATCACATAAGGGGAAGTAAACTAGATAGGATTTAAATCTAGATTTTTTGACATAAAAGTTACTTAATAATTAAATTTATATAAGACTTTAAGTTTTGTAAAGTATATAAAAAGAAATGGACTTTGAGTTCAAATCCAGTCTCAGACTTTTCCTACCTATGTGACCCTGGATAAGTTTAACCTCTATCTGCCCCGGTTGTATTATCTGGAAAATGAGAATAATATCAACTACCTCCCAGTCTTTTTGAGGACAAGAAGGTAACATTTGTAAAAATGCTTTGTTAACTTTAAAATTCCATATAAATGCTAGCGATTATTATTTCATTTGGTCCTTAGGGCAGTGCTACAAATAGTAATGCAGGTGCAATCCTGACTCTCATTTTACAGATGAGGAAACTGAGGCTGAGAGGAATTTTTCACTCTTAGAGACTGGAATTTGAGTTCCTTTCCCTGCTGCCAGATCCAGGATTCTAGCAGGATTTCATTGAGCTGACTACAAACTTAGATTTCTTTCCCCAGTACTAAATTTCAGTGGATGATGGGCGAGAGCAGAGGCTTCTGGCTCCCCTGAAACCCTATGAACAATACACATTCTCTTTCTGCACTCCTGTGAAGCCAGTTCTTAGGAGCAAGGACCCAAGCCTCTAATAAAATGCAAAGTCACTTGGGAAGGAGGATGTCTTCCAATACTTTGTACAAGGTTCTGAGCCGGAAGGGGGAGAAGAAGGACACAATGAACAAGAATTAGTGGGACTTCCTCTAGGCACAAAGTGTCCTGTGCTGGCTCCTTGGGAGGTTTCTGAGCTGTGACTCCCACCATTGTTCAAACTGGGTACTCTGCCTCCTAGTATTGCTCCCCAGGGCTGCCCCTTTTCTGCTGAAATTTTCTGATACATTTTAACCCAAGACACAGCATCATAAATAGTTATCAAAAGGAAAACCATTTGCGTGATTGTCAGGTCTGGCCCTCTAATGTTACAGAAGGGGAAACGAAGGCAGGCTCAAAGAAAGAAAAATCATAGAGAGATGGAACTGCTGAACAGAGGTTTCCCAATTTCCAAGGTCCCCCTCTTGCTCCCCCCTCTTGCTCTTAGGATTAGGAGAAGGAATCTGTCACAAAGGAAGAATCATAGGGGCTTCTATTTCCTAAAAATATGTCCTTGCTAGATAATGATAATGATGAAGAGGATGATGATAATAATGATAATGATAAGTATCAGCTATCTTTCTAGCACTTAAGTGCTTAACAAATATGCTATTTTAAGAGATAGGTGTTATTATTATCCCATTTTGTAGATGAGGAAGCTGAGGAATTTAGAGGTTAAAATGACTTGCCCAAGCATTACCTCATATAAAAAAGTCCATCTGTTCAAGTTTTAAAGTCATTTCAGGATCTTACTCTAATCTCTTCTGATGGGCCCTCATGCAAGTGAGTTCTTTTTCCTCTCCTTTAATCACATTTCCACCCCCTTTTTTATTAAAAGAAATTTTTGTTTTTTTTTGTTTCATCTTCTCTTGGATTTTAACTTTCCCAATAAGGTGCTTTGGCCAGATGTCTTAGGGACTCAAAAATAGCCTTACTGGTCAAATTGACTCAAGTTCAAATAATGTTAGCAATTCTTTTGTATAAAAAAAGAAGCAAAAAAAAAATCTAAGTATGACTTTGAACTCTAAAGTGTGGTCAGTTATTTGTTCAGTTATTTTTATACTCTATAGAAAGCACAGTATGTGTTGGAGAAGGCTTAGGATAGGAGTGAGAAAGGGAAGGGGACCCTGCTGGTATAGGTTGGGGCAGGGGTTTAGATGGGTGGGTTCCATCTTCCACTGTTTACAATCTTTCTGAGCTCACACAAAATACAGTTCATGATAGTCTACATCTTCTCTTTTGCACTTATTACTTCTAATGTGTTTTATATATTGTGAAATCATAGTTTATTTTTCACAATAGAATCTCACACAAACCTTGCTTTCTTTTTATAAGTATAACAATTGAAATGTTTGCCAAACTGTTTTCATAATTCTGGAGCAGGCTGCTTTTTAAAATTTGTGCTATTGACACTATTTTCTGCATAAATATAATTTATAATTAATATCATTAAAATATAAGATTACTTGTCCATTCAGCTAGTGTCTGAACCCCAATGATTTTGAAACTCAGATCTTTCTGAGGCATAAGTCTCTCTCCTCACCACTCTCTCCCCTTCTACCCAGACCAAGGCCTAGGTCAAGGAGGTTCAGGCTGGAGAAACAGTCTGCATCGTGGAAAGATCAGTGTTTGTGTTTTTGTGAACAGCTCCAGCACAGGGCCTGGTTTGAATTAAAGGCATGGCAAGGCCTCTCTGGCCCAGGAAGCTGGTCCTGAGCCCAAGCCACGGCCTGTGTGATCAGTGTGAAAAATCCCAATAATTTCTGCAGCCCTGGTAGGAAACAATAGTACCCAGGAGCGAGAGCAAACTTCATTGGTGGAAAATTCCTACTGAAAGAGAAAGAGATTTTCTTTCAGTCTTAGAAAGCGAAGCTAGATGTGAAGAAAAGGGAAGGGAAGAGATATTATGTAAGGTTATTGTTCCTCAAGCCAAAGTCTGCCCAAGCCTTTGCATAAAAAGCAGGCAGGAAGGGAGCAAGCAGAGCTTGTGAGTGATCCAGGGTGAAAGGGCTGAGATGCTGGTGACAGTCCCACAGGACAGCCTTTGCTTCCTCAGCAGGGCCTAGATTCTGGGCAGATGGACATCTGGAAACTTCTGTCCCCCTCTGGAAACTTAGTGCCCATCATTCTCCAGATGGGGTCAGAAAAGTCTAGACTAAGAGTGAGGAGGGAAAACCTGAGAGGAACACATCCCCAAGGACAGGCATGCCCCAAACCTGAGGACACAGGAAACCTCCTGCTCACCTTCTGCATCTAAGAACCAAGATGAAGGTTTATCCTGTGACTAAAAGCAGCAGGAAAGAATGACCTGACCTTGGATCACTAGCTTGTGGAGATAACCCCACATACTTCTCCCAAAACATTTAACCACAAACATAGTCACAAGGAAAGCAGTTAGGTCAAAGCAAGGCGGAATCTGTATCTGGGCAGACAGGCAGCATCCGGATGTCAGTAGGCTGCTCTATTCTTCCACTTATGATCCTTGGGACTTCTCAGCCGAAACTTCTTTCCCTGGTCCCTTTCTCCTATGTTCTTATCTCTTAAATTATATTAGAATACAAGTTTCTTGGGGTTAGAGATTGTCTCAATTTTATATTTGCATCACCAGTTCTTTTTCACAGTGCCTGGCACATAGTAAGCTGTAAAAATTACTTTCACTCCTTTAGAGAAAACCTAAAACCAAAAGGCAGAGCAAGAAATAGCATTACAGTGGTGAGTCCCATCCTTAGTGTCAGAAGACATAGGTTTTTAGTTCCAGCCCTGTCATTTACTAGCTGTGGCACTGTGGACAAGTCAATTCACCTTCAGGTTCCTCAGAATAATAATAACTGCATTTCTAACTTCACAGGGGAGTGGTGAGTATCAAATGAGATCAAGCACTTTTATAAAGATTAAAGCACTAAATGTGTCAAACATTAATAATCCTACCCTACCCACCCCCACAGGGGAGTGGATTAAATATTTCACTTTGTAAACTATTAAATGGTTTGAAAAAAGCAACATTGTGTTAGGTGGAATACAAAAATGAACAACAAAGCAAGCCCTCAGGAATCTGAGAAGACAATGGAAAAAGAAACACACCATAACTAAGGTTTATGAGGATGAGATGAATCACAGCTCTGGTCAGACAGTTGAGAAAAACCAATATGGAAGAACCCAAGATGGCCTGAGGCAAGGTCTGGCCCAGAGAAGAGATTCTCACAGCCCTTTACCTGGGCCAGAACTGCAGGCAGGGCAAGAGCAGCCTTAAGCCCACAGGTAAGATAGGGCAAGTAAGTACACCTGGCTAGAATGGAGTGAGGGGGTGGCAGCTGAAGACAGAGCCTCACAGTCTCCTAGGTCAGGACTAATTACAGCATCTGTTGCTTTTCCAGTTCCAGTCAACTTTGCAGACTCAGCAGCTAGATTCTCACTAGTCAGACCCGCTGACCTCCCATCAATCTGCATTCATTTCTTTAATTCCACGTACTGGTGCCCATTTCTCTCCTATTGCCAAGTCCCAGTTCTCAACTCCACACCTGGGGGAGATTCTCTGTTCTCCTTCCCATTCCAATAACCCTTGTAACCAGCTCCTGCAAGAGCCAGCTCAAAACTTACCATCATCAGGAAATGTTTAAAATTCAGTTATTAATTGGGTGCTTACTAAGCTCTGGAGATAGGAAGATAACACATGGCTAGCATTTATGTAGTGAAGGTTTGTAAAGCATTTTACAAATGTTATCTCATCTCATCCCAACCCTTAGAGGTAACTATATTTCACAAATGAGGAAACTGAGGCAGACAGAACTTTTTCTGATTTGTCCCGGGTCACACAGCAAGTATGTGAGATAGGATTTGTACTCGGGTTGTACTGAATGTGTTGTACTCTAATTGTATTCTAGCACTCTAACCACCACTTCACCTATTTGCTGGATGTAGTGTTGGATTTGGGGTCAGAAAGCCCTGAATTCAAATCCTTGTCAGACACTAATTGTGACTTTGGTAGAGTTATTTAACCTCTTCATGCCTAAGTTTCTTCATCTGTAAAATAGAGGGACAAGGGCTTAATAATAATAATAATATATTTAAGGGGCAGCTAGGTGGTTTAGTGGATAGAGCACTAGCCCAGAAGTCAGGAGGACCCGAGTTCAAATCCAGCCTCAGACACTTAATACTTCTTAGCTGTATGACCCTGGCAAGTCACTTAACCCCAATTGCCTCAAGGAAAAAAAAGAGAAAAAAAATAATGATAATATAATTAGCATTTCCAGAGTGCTTTCACATCTGTTATCTATTCCTTCTGGATCAATACTTCAAAGACCTTGTTTACATCAGCCCTGAGAAGTAGCTAGCAGAAGTTGGAACATTCTCATTTCACAGATGAAAGAGCTGAGGTTTAGTGAGGTTACAAGAGGTAGAATTTGAATCCAGGTTCCACTGGCATCTTTTCCCAGCCATCGGTATTCACACTTAGGTTCCCAGATCTTTCCCTTCACCATGCTGACATTAAGTCCCAGTCACTGAGAACCTTTTGGAAGGATGTTACACACCCACAAATAAATAAAATACAAGTAAGATACAATGTAATAGGAATAAAATCAGCATTCCTCTCCTGCATTAACCCTACCCAGATCTGAAGGCTAGGTAAGTCCTTATCCAGTGGTTCCCTTTAACATCCAGGATCAAATAGAAAATCTCATTTGGTTTTTAAGCCCTCTTCTCCCCACTCCAGTTTACTGTTTCCATTCTTCCTATACCTCACTCCTCTCCTGAGCTCTCTGAACTAGAGACAATGGACTCCTTGCTATTCTTTTGACCAGGGCTTCTTAAACTTTTTCCACTCATGACCCCTTTTCACCGGAGAAATTTTTAGGTGACTCAGGATATATGCACATATGTCAAACATTTACTGATAACGATTCATAATTTCGTGATCCCCATGTTCAGTTATGAAATACCACACGGAGTTACAGTTTAAGGAGCTGGGCTGTAGAACAACTCCATCTCCCGACTAAGGATGATCTCATTGGCTGTCCCCCATGTCTGGAGCTCTCCCTTGTCATCCTCTCCTCCTGACTTCTGTCAAGTCTCATCTTCTACTAGAAGCATTTGGCAATCCTCCCTACACTTAGTGTCTTGTCTGAGATCATCTCCAACTCATTCTCTATGTATCTTGTTAGTACATACCATGGGGGCACATTATCCCCCCCTAGAATGTGAACTTCTTGAGATCAGGGATTGTTTGTTCTTTTGGCTTTTTGCCTTGTAAGGGGAGGAAGGATTTCTGGTGTTTAGCCTAGTGCTTACTACATAGTAAGCACAACGTAAATGCTTCTTGACTTACTTTCCCTGGGGATCTTAGTACTTTTGTCTGCAATTAATATTATTGAATACTTGGTGACATAGTGCTCTTAATTGTTCTTGAGTCAAAGGTATTGTTCTGAGTTCTGTCTAGGACCACAGCCTCCTCGGAATTGACAAGCTGAGTCTTCCCCTTTTTCTAAGAGAAAATCCAGGACAGTCATTTAACTTGACACTGCTTGGCCCCAGTTGTTAGCTAATGACTAAGGGCAGAGTCCTGCTCCTCCAGTCCCCAGAGGCCGGCTTGGATGGGGAGCCTACTTCCCAGGGCCATGTCTTCAGCTCCTCCACACCTGGCTTCTCTCAAGTAATTGTCTGAGTCTTCACCTGCTCTTCACATGGGGCTTTCCTAGTTTCTCCAGCTTGCCTGAGCTTGCCAAACAAAAACTAGACTGTAATCAATGAAGAGGAAATGAAGGAAGAGTAATCTGGTTCACCTGTCTCTGAGTCCCTTCACGCCCTATGTTATTCTTTAAAAAGCGAAACAAAACAAAACAAAATCACCAGATTCCTAAAATGAACCCAGCCAAGACCCCTACAGCCATCCTACCTGGGCTCACCCTGACAGGCAAGCCCAAAGAGCTCCCCACCCATGTCTTCCTTCCTCTCACCACCTCCTCCCCTTGGGGCAAAACGGGGAGATAGGACAAGCCCCAGCTGGGGGAAGGCAGGAGGAGGCAGGGGCTCAGGGCCAGGAAAGTGCCTCCCACGCCTATGTATAGGTGTATATCTCGGGGCAGGCCAAAAAAAAAAAAAAAAAAAAAAAAAAAGTCCAACCCTGAAGTTATAGACAGAAGATCCAGGGTCAATTCATTGGGCAAGTCTCTCCCTTTCTCTAGAAATCAGTTTGCTTTTCCATTAGAAACAATAAGTGAGCACTTCTTACCTTCGGGCTCAGTCTACCATCTCCTGTGAAGTTCCAATGGAAAAGTTCCATTTAATTCAATCGACATTTATTAAGCACCTAGCACATGTGCCAGAGCTTTTGTGATAGATTGTTGTTTTTTTTTTTTATTACAAATTTGAAAATATTAATATAAACATTTCCAAAAGCAAAGAACAGAAAATGGAGGGTTATATATGAAACTGTAAATCAATTATATATGATTTTTGCTGCCTTGTGATATTTGGCAAATCTCTTACCCTCTCTGGACCTCAATTTGCTCATCTGTAAAATGAGGGAGTTGGACTTGACTTTCCAAATCTGACTCTATGACTCTGAGCTTGTTTTCTATGTTGTGTTAAAAACATGCTTGCTATGTGTAACCCAGCCATTTAATTGATCTCCTAGATTCAAAGTAAAAAAAAAAAAAAAAATCTGGTTTGTTTAGTTTTTTTTTTTTTTTTCCCCCAGTAAGTATCTCTTGCTAGCCTACTTTGATATTTCAAATTTCCATAGCTCTTTCATGTTTACAAAGCACATTCCTTACAACTGCCCTGGGAGGGAAGTAAAGCAAATGGAATTCTCATTTTGCAGAATGGAAAGCTTAAGCTTTAGTGAAGGGAACTGACTTTCTACATACGTAAGTTCAGAGAATCTTCAAGTGTTAAAGCTAGAAGACATTTTAGAGATCACTTATTTCAAGACTTTCATTTATCAAAAGAGTGAAGTCATTGAGGACTGCAACTACTATGAAGATTTGAACTAGACTCTGAATGCTGAAGAAAACTTGAACAGAGGACAAGAGAATAGAAAGCATGGGGGAGAGGAACAGAGGAGCTTAAGTTTTTTTTTTTTTCTTTTTAAATTTAAATAGCATTTTATTTTTTTTTCTAATTACACAAAGACAATTTTAAATTTGATTTTGAAATTTAATTTTAGTTTAAATAATATATTATAATTTATTTTTTTAAAATTTAGTTTCACATTTTCTCTTCCCTTCCTTCTTTTCCTTTTCCCTTCCCTATAGTTTGATACATACTGTGTAATAGTTCCATATTATTCAAGTTGTGAAAGAACAGACTAAAAGAAAACATACATACACAAAAATAAAGAAAGTGAAAAATAGTGTGCTTCGATATGCATTCAGACGCCAACAGTTCTTTCTCTGAATGTAAAGCATCCAGAGCTTTTCCTTCAGGAGTCCTTTGCATTGGGAGCACTATATTGCTGAGAAGAGATAAGTTTTTCGAGTTGATTATTGTACAATGTAAGCATAGATTTCAAACTAAAAGGGACCTTAAAGATTATGTAGTCCAACTCTCTCAATGTCCAGATGAGGAAATTGACAATGTGAATATTGCTTCCGTCTTCAAGGTTTTGGGACCTGTCTAACCTATCCCTTCCTAAAATATGTAGCCTGATCTTGCAAACAGGATTTCCCGGGAATCCCTCTAAAGTAGGGGTGGAGAATGTTTTCTGCCAAGGGTCATTTGGATATTTGTAACATCCTTTTGAGGTCACACAAAATTATCAACTTAGAGAATTCAAGCAGTAGGAAGCTATTGTAGCTAGCCTTCAGCTTACCATCACCTGTGGTTGATTATACAAATTATATTTGGCCCATAGGCTGGAGCTTCTCTCTCTCCCCGACCCCCCCCCCCCAAAAAAAAAAAAAAGATGGAGAAGATAGATACTATTCACCCCAGACCCTCATTTCTCAAGGGTACTTTAATATGAAGAAAATGTAGGTAAAGAGCCGGGCAACCAATCAACAAGCATTGAAGTACCTATTATGTGGCCGGTGCCGAACTAAGTACTGGGAATGAGACTGCATGAAGGCAATAGTCCCTGTTCTCAAGGAGCTTACATTCTAACAGGAGAGAAAAGCCAACCCTTCCTGGTACAGCCTCAGAGAGGGAATCGTGAAAACGTTTCGTTTCTCCGGTCAGGACGGTCCCATCTTCTTTGACCTAGGAAGGACAGACTCAAACCGAAAGTCTAATTTCTCTAACTTTCTTTCCCCACAGAAAGAAAGGGGGGGAAAACTATTTCCTTTCATTTTCCTCATAAGGATGGGGAGGGGAGAAAAGCTCCAAGCCTGATCTCATTGGGGACGAAACCAGCAACTGTCCCCCAACCCTGCCCAGATCCTGTTAGTGTGGGCAATTATATAACACCTCATGGAACAATCTCTACTCTTTCATTAACCTGAGATCTTGCTAACTTCTCTAGCCTGTAATGCCCTTTTCAAAGTCAATCATCTCTGACAGCCTTTTCCTTGAGTGTTCTAGCCCCAGATTATCTCTATATCTTTCTAGTGCTCACTTGTCTAAACCTCACATATAGTTTAACATTTATCTATGTTCTATATTTTAACATACTTAACATGTATTGGACTACCTGCCATCTGGGGAGGGGGTGGGGGGAAGGAGGGAAAATTTGGAACAGAAGGTTTTGCAAGAGTCAGTGTTGAAAAATTACCCATGCACATGTTTTATAAATAAAAAGCTATAAAAAATTATCTATATTCTATTTTGTTTTGTTCTCTAGTTCTTTTATGCATGTGGGTCTGTCTCTCTCAAAGGTTAAAATCCTTCTTCTAAAGTACCTGGTAACCTACTTTTATATACAACAATCCCTCCATAGTGTCTTGTACATACTTGAACACCTCACCTATAAAGGAAATGTTTAGGTGTGCTAGAAAGAGACCTGGATTCAAGACCCTCTGATTTGTTCTAGCTTTGATATGTGACCATAAACAAATCACTTACCCTCAACATTCTCATCTGTAAAACTGAAAAAATGACACCCATGATATCTTATTCACAGGGTTATTGTGAGGATCAAATGACACAATGCATGCAAAGTTCTTTGTAAATTTTAAAGCACTTTATAAATGCCGTTTGTCATTAATAAATATCCTCTTATGAATGTGGATTTCCACTGGAGCAGATTGCTGTCTAGCCACCCATTTCATAATAGGTAATCCTTATTGTTCAATAAATGTTCTACTCAATAAGTTGGACACTTAGCCTGATTCATTTAATATTTCATGGTATCAGCATAGTACTCATGTTGTACATCTTTTATGCTGTGCTCAAACTATTTGTTGTTGTTCATTCATTGGGGTTTTCTTGGCAAATATACAAGAACAGTTTGCCATCCTTTTTCAGCTCATTTTACAGATGAAGAAACTAAGGCAAACAGGGTTAACGTGACTTGACCAGAGTCATATGCTACTAAGTATCTGAGATCAGATATAACCTCAGAAAGATGAATGAGCCTTCTTGGCTTTAGGTCCAGCCCAAACTATGTAGAATCATAAATGTAGAAGAGGAAGGCACTTCTGAGGCTATTATCTTCAATTTATTGGTGAGGAAACTAAAGCCCAGAAAGGCTTATTGGCTTACTCCACACTATACAGGTATGAAGCAGGAGAGGCAGTATTTAGACAGTTCTGACTGCCAAAGTCAACAGGTTTTCCCAGGATTCATCACAACTGCCTTGATGATTTCTTGATTTCTTTTTTAATGCCCTTGATACCTATTACATTGTGTCTCACACACACAAGTCATCAATGGAAATATATTGTTTTCTACCATAACAACTATACATCTTTTCAACCTTTTAACTCCCTGGTATCTTGTTTTTTTTTGAGATCCTGGTGCTTTCTGATTGACAACACCACAAGAATGGGCTTTTGAATCTTCAGGTCAATTAAAGCAATACAATTTCCCAAATTTGATCCAGGATGCCATCTTCTTCCTATTCAATTCTGGACTTGGCTCTTTGTCCAGCTGTATGGTTCTTGTTCCATGTTATATATGTCTGTGAATACACCATAGATTCTTGAGAGGTGATTGTTTTGAGTTTAAAATTATTTTTTAAAAGATGGAGTTGATTCTGGAAAACAATTTGGAACTATGCCCAAAGAACTATCAAACTATGTATACATACCCTTTGATCCAACAATGTCTCTTCTAGGTCTGTATCTCCAAGAGATCATAAAAAGGGAAAGGACCCACAAGTGCAAAAATATTTGTGGCAGCACTTTTTGTAGTGGCAAGTAACTGGAAACTGAGTGGATGCTCATCAGTTGGAGAATTGAATAAGTTGTGGTATAAGAATGTTATGGAATATTATTGTTCTATAAGAAATGACCAGCAGGATGATTTCAGAGAGGCCTAGAGAGACTTACATGAACTGATGCTAAGTAAAGTGAATACAATCAGAGAACATTGTACACAGCAACAACAAGACTATGGGATAATCAAGGATGATGAACATGGCTCTTTTCAACAATGAGGTGATTCACAACAATTCCAAAAGACTTGTGATGGACAAAACCATCTACATCGAGAGAGAGGACTGTGGGAACAGAGTGTGGATCACAACATAGTATTTTCACTTTTTTGTTATTGTTGTTTGCTTTTTTCTCTCTCATTTTTTTTCCCTTTTTGATTTGATTTTTCTTATACAACATGATTGCACATGTTTAACCTATATTGTATTACTTGCTGTCTAGGGGAGAGAGTGGAGGGAAGGGAGGAAGAAAAATTTGGAACACAAGGTTTTGCAGGATGTTGAAAACCATCTTTGCCTATATTTTGAAAATAAAAACCTATTATTAAAAAAAATAAAAAGATGGGGTTGGACTAGACAGACAGGTTTCTTCCAGCTCTCCATCTATGATTCTATGAAATGGTCACATTTTTCTAACAGAGACAGAATTGGAAGGTTACTGCCTTATGGATATGTTCAATTGGTTGTATATGCATGCCCTCTTATAGAATATAAACTCCCTCAGATCACTGTAGGTTTCACGTCTGTCTTTGTGTTTAATAATAAAATAGATCTGAACCCAGAGTAGAATTTTGCTAAATGCTACCTGATTAGTCTCTTAATGACTTTGTTCTGAGATACTATGGGACTAAGTTGTTTATGACTGCACAGCACTGGACAACTTGTTCTGAATACCTCCAGCTGTTCAGCAATCCATGCAGAACTGATTTGTGTGACCAACGTCCAGCTGTTGCTGCCAACTGAATTAAGTAATTGCCATAGGCTGGAAAAAGGGAGCACCCTGTTATCATTGCATACTGAAACCCAACCCGGTGTGTCCCTCTTGTTCCTTCAAAGTACACCATGTATCCCTCCCTTCCCACCCTCATCCCCCCTTTCTTCCACTGCTGAGTGCTATCTAACATGGGATATTTCTGGTCTGGGCTCTCACTTTGTGCTGATAATGGTATCTTTAGCAAAGATAACATTGATGATGAGAGTTGTTCCTTCCAGACATCTTCAACCTGTGCAGAAAATTAGTTGGATAGAAAAAGAATTATAGGCAATCACAACTATTACCATATTTGAAAATCCTCATAGTCAAAATTCAAATTCATCAGATGTCTATTGGGAAAATTTGTATCCAGAAATATAATACTGCATGGTACCTTCCTTAAGTACCTTGCAATCTACTTGAGAATATAAGAATACTAAACCCAGAAATTTATGAGGATAATAAAAAAACAGCATACAGAAAGTCTAAATTGAAAGTGACAAGGCATCTTCCAATGCTTCATCATAGACTAGAGAGGACCCTATGTCACTAGAAGACAAACTCCAATAGTTTCTTACTAATTGGAAAGACTTTGAGGACAGTCTGGGAACACACTCAATTCACTTTCTAAACACCAGCGTTGCTAAATAAGAGGAACTGACAGAGTGTTATATGCCAACTAATCAATCTGAGAAACACAGAAATCAGGAAAGAGAAAAAAATGTAAAATCTCACTTATTCCCTCTTTCTTTGCTACAGTGGCAGGGGCAATGTCTCAGATAGTGCTATCTAATACACTTGCAGCTTTTAGACTCTTTTAAAACATTTATTTAACCATTGCCACATTCCACTGTGAAATAATTTTTTACCCAGTATCCAAGTAGATACTTTTAAAAGAAATAAATCACAACATATTGACATTCCCCAAAAGTCAAGATGTTAACAAGCATTTATTAAATATGCTTGATGGGACCATGCTAAGTGTCAGGGATGCAAAGAAAGGTTTAAAAAACAGTAGGAATTTTAAAGGAGGTCTGACAAATCAGAGGAAGACCTCAAGTATGATGAATAGGTCTGCTACCAACATTTTGTGGAAAGATATGAACAACTCATTAATGCATTGTAATCTAGGTTGGTGATATGAGTATTCATGGAGCTGAAGTAAAAGATCCATGAAAGTATGATCAAGTGCCCTCCAATACTTGAATGGAACATAAATGGTTTGGGTGACTCCTTGTCCTTTGTAAGCACTCATAGCACTGAGCGGAGGGTGAGAGTTTGCTAAAAGCTCATTCACTGTCGTGTTGAAGACTTTGTCGTCCTGTGAAGCTGTGAGACCAAGTTTTTTACTTTGCCCAGCACCAGGCAACTTGTTATATTCACTCAAAGTAGTGTGGATGGGTCAGAGGGAAGGAAAAGACGGTTCTCATCCCAGGCTCATAGTGGAAGGGACTGGGAGGCTATCTAGGTAAACCCTCCTTTACCACAGGGAAAGAAATTGAGGCTCCCAAATAAGAATGGGTTGGACCAAGGTCTCCCACATAGTAAGCATCAGCAGCAACATCTGAATCCAGGTCCTCTGACTTCAGAGCTAGTGCCCTTCCCACAGCACCATGCTAAGTTAGCAGGGAAAAATGGAGTAGTAAAGTTCAAGATGAACTTTGTAAAATGGGGAGGATTTGGAGATCAATGAAGCAAGATGGTTATAAGGACCACTGTGCTTTGTCTTGTGGTCTATAATAACTCTCTGTATCCCAAGAAAAACCTTGATTAAATATCAACTCATCATAGGCCATCCTTCCTATGTTTAAAGATCACAGTCTTCATTTTTGCTGTTTATAAGAATTAATGGACAATAGAGGGGAGGAAATTATGTTAGGGGGCAGTTAAATGGTACAGTGGATAGAGTGCCAGGCCTGGAGTCAAGAAAACTCTTGCTGAATTCAAATCTGGCCTCAGACAGTTACTAGCTGTGTGACCTTGGTCAAGTCATTTAATCCTGCTTGCCTCAGTTTCCTCATCTGTCAAAAGAGCTGAAGAAGGAAATGGCCAGTATCTTTGCCAAGAAAACCCCAAATGGGACCACAAAGAGTTAACATGACTAAAATAACTCAGTAACAACAAACAGTAGTAGGTGATTGACAAGAGAATTAGGATCCTAAAGTGCCCTCCCTGAGTAATGGGTTCTCTCCCAGGGTTCAGAAGATCACAGGGCGAGAAGGTTCCAACTGATCTTCTGAAACGGTTCTTCTTGGGGCAACAAGATGGCTCAGGGGTTAGAGTATGGTTCTGGAGTCAGAAGGACTCAGGTTCAACTACAGACTCAGATACTTAACACTTCCCACCTATGCGAATCTGAGCAAGTCACTTTTTGAGCAAGCCCAATTGCCTTGCCCCTCCCTCCGGAAAACAAGAGAAAATTGCTTCTTTCCCTCATTCTCATTCTTATCCTTCCTTACAATGAGTCTGTTGGCTACTGACACAGGTATTCACCAAAATAGGTATCCAAAATGACTAGTCCAGTAACGGGTGGGTGGGTGGTGGAGTACTGGCTTCAAATTCTGACTCAGCCTGCTCCTATGTGATGCTCTGTATAAGTCACCCTCGGAGCCTCACTCACACATTACAAAATGGATTGGATTTTCTTTAAGGAATTTTGCCCTCTAAAATCCCCCGCTGATTCACAAGCCCAGACTCCTGGCAAGGCAGGAATTTTAGGCTTGAGTGATAGAAGGAACCTTAGGGATTATCTCATCCAATCCCTTCACTCTTCACTTTCTACCATTGTCCCTGTACGGGAATTCCTGAGATCTCCTCTCCTGGATATTAATCCCTAACATCCTGAGCATTTACCATCCCTGGTATTAAATCGCAGCCCTTGGAAGCGAAGGATATTTTAAAAATGTTTTCAGTCGGGGTTAGCCCCTGGAGCGGTTTCCATCACAGTAACCCAAGCCTCTGCTCCAGCTGGACGCCTTTCTTCGTGGCCCATCCCCCAGTCCTCAGTGTCCCACTCCTAGCCCCCCGGGAGCCTTCACAAACACAACCTGGAATCCCATGATTCCTTCCATTGTGCTTCCTTCTCGATCCACATCTGGCAGCCAGCGAGTTATCACAGGATTTAAAAAGGAAAGTTCTTTAGAGAAAATCTAATTGAGATATTTATTCCCCTTCCCATCTCTCCATCTTGCTTTACTCTCTATCCCATTCTCTTTGGTCCAGAACACCGATCTCCTTGCTACTCCACAAACAATTTATTCTGTCTCAAGGCTGGGTAGTTGTCCGATTGTCCCCTACAGCTGGAATGTTCTTCCTTATCTCTGCCTTTTGGCTTCCCAGTAGAAATTCTATCTTCTACAAGAAGTCTTTCCTAACCCCACTAATCTTTCTTAGATCCCCTTAAATTCTAATGTCTTCTCTCTATTAATCATTTCCTATTTATCCATCATATAGCTGATATATAAATATTTGTTTGATTTCTGTCTTTCCATAGCTTTGCCTCTTTTTGTATTACAAGTCCCTGGTATACAGTAGGTATTCAGTTAATGCTTATTAACTGACCTACTGAATTTGAGCCTTGCAATAACCCTTCAAGTTAAATATTGCTGGAAGAAAATAAGCATTAGTAAGTGCCAGGCACTGTACTAAGCACTTTACGTTTTGCTTCATTTTATGCTTACAGATTCCTGGGAAATAAATGATCTTATCATCCTCATTTTGTAATTGAGGAAATAGAAATGGACAGAGGTAAAGTGATTTATCCAGGTAATTAGTGTCTGAGGCTGGATCTGAACTCAGGTCTTTCTGACACTAAACCCACTGCTCTATCTATTGCATGATCTAGTTACTGCAGATGTAATTATCCCCTTTTTCCATAAAAAGAAGTAGATTTCGGGTAATAGGTGAGTTGCTCACTGAAGCTAGTAAGTGTAATAGGCAGGACAGGAATTCATTCAGGTCTTCCTAACTCCAGGTCCAGCTTTCTGGAACATTTCGCTCTGCTTCTCAAGTTCTAGCAAGATTCTCATAGAGCAGCTTATATGGAATTGTGTTGGGGCAAGTTCTTTCCCTGAAGATCTGGCAGGACAAGGTTGGGAGGGGGTTGGGATGCTGGAAAGGCAACTAAGGGGAGCAGCACAAATTAAGTGGTTAAATCTTTACCACGATGCCTGAGCTCAAATGAAATGAGCTTGTCCTTCTAGGAATCAGGACTCAGAATCAGGAATTTTCAATTTTCATGTTTGACTTTATAAAGAATATTCACATAGGATCATAAGAGTTAGAGTTGAAAGGGACCCAGGGGATCATCAGATAAAAACACTTTTGGAAGGAAACTGAGCCCCAGAGAAGGAAGGTGACTTGCTGAAGATGATAAAGTTTCAAGAAGCAGAGCTGAGATCTGTAGTCATATGAAAAAATACTTTACATCACTATTGATTGGAGAAATGAATTTTAAAACAACTCTGAGGTACCACCTCATACCTATCAGATTGGCTAATATGACAAAAAAATAAATAAATAAATGTTGAAGATGTAGGAAAATTGGGGCAAAGATTCATTGTTGGTAGAGTTGTGAACTCATCAGATCAATCTGAAGAGCAATTTGCCCAAAGGGCAATCAAACTGGGCATACCCTTTGATCTAAAAATACCACTACTAGGTCTGTATCCTAAGGAGATCATAAAAAGGAGGGACAGACCAATTTATACAAAAATATTTACAGTAAATCCTTGTATAGTGTCAAAAACCTGGAAATTGAGAGGATGATCATCAGCTGGGGAATGGTGTCTTCTCTCTATTAATCATTTCCTATTTATCCATCATTGTAATGATCGCGTATTTAAAATCAGCTGGAGTCAGGAACTCAGGTTAAGGGAAAAATCTTCAGTCTTTATTCAAGTGAAGAGGTGAAAAAAGATTGCGATAGCAATATGGGCAAGAAGGATTGCAATAGCAATAGCAGCTGCGACAGGAAGCCAGCTAGCAGAGCAAGTGAGGGCTGAGCTCTCCTCCCCTTCCTTTTTCACTCCCCTGCCTCCACCCACCAGAATCGTCATTTCCTATACAACACATCAGGACTTGCACAAAGAGTAGGCAGGGGCCATTCTTTCTCCAAGCTTATATATTAATAGAATATGGTCCAATTACTATTTAGCCTCATGTGCTTGGGACCTCAGTGCATCAACTCAAGCCTCAGCCTATTACACATCATATAGCTGATATATAAATATTTGTTTAATTTCTGTCTTTCCATATCTTTGCCTCTTTTTGTATTACAACTCCCTGGTATATAGTAGGTATTCAATTAATGCTTATTGACTGACCTACTGAATTTGAATAAGCTGTGGTATATGGATGTAATGGAAGACCCTTGGGCTATAAGAAATGATAGGGAAGTGAATTTCTGAAAAATCTAGGAAGACTTACATGAACAAAGTGTAGTGAACAAAACCAGGAGAATGTTGTACACAGTAACATCAACATTATAGTGATGATCAATTGTTATTGACTTGGTTCTTCTCAGCAATACAATGATCCAAGACAATTCCAAAAGACTCATGATAGAAAATTATATATATATGTATATATATATATGTGCAAAAAAAGAATTGTTGAACTCTGAATACAGATCTAAGCACCTTATCTTCACTTTGTTTTTTCATAGTTTTTTCCTTTTATCCTGTTTTTTCTTTCACAACATGACTAATATATAAATGTGTTTTAAATGATTGCACACACACATATATTATAATATATACTATAACATATATACACATATATAACTGCTTATTCTCTTAGGAGGGGAAAATTTGGAACTCAAATTTTTTCTTTTAAAAATGAATATCATCTTCCTGACTCCAGATCTCTCTACTATGCTTCCCTTAATATAGTCAAATGATTATAATAATAAGATAATCATTCATTGATCTTCCAACAACTACTTTTTAAAAATTGGACTTTCTCCAATTCGTTACATTAGGCTTTTAGATAATTTTCAAGGACTGGAGATCAATGTTCCTCACTTTGACTCAATGGATATAACACAAATTATGTAGGGCATCATACCACAATATTTTATTTCTTAATTACATTTTAAAAGACTGCATTGCCAAATACTTGTACCAAATAGCAAATCAGCAAACCTTTTATCTTGCTTATGACCACTATATATATATACACAACACTGTAATTTATTATTAAATCCTTCTGAGAATAAATTAAAATAAGATATTTTATATAAAAAGATGCAACAAACTACAAAAAAGTAGCAGCAATAAGCTTTTACTTTGCTTTAAGCATATTTAGGCTATAAAGATTTCCTAAGAGAAAGGCATTTTATACACATATAAAGTATTTTTAAATTAAAAAAAAAAGAATGAATGTCAGTGAGTTCAAATCTGGTCTCAGACATTTAACACTTCTTAGCTGTGTGACCCTGAGCAACTCAGTCACTTAACCCCAATTGCCTCAAAAAAAAAAAAAAAAAAAAAAAGAATGTCAAGCCAAACAAGTATACTCCAAGTGGAAAGTCAGGAACTGCAGCCAGAGAATCATTCTTTGTCCCTAACCATGCCTACTAACTCAAGGCCTTCCACTTGATATGCCCTAACACTCCAGCCATCCCTCACAGTCCAGAAAGAGGCTGAGATCCCAGAGCTTTGTGCTAACCTCTCCCATCACTCCTAACTTGTCTGGTGTTGCTGCTCTCTGGTGAATCTAGTGATCCTACCTCAGCCCACTTTTTCCAATAAACAACTGTTTAACAAGAAAAAAATAAAGATGAATGTTAAAATTTGTCTTACATGTAATTGGAAAACATAAAGAACTATTTAAAAAGAAAAAAAAAGAAGCAACTCTGTGACAGAGTCACAAGGCTCAAGAAGCATTAAAAAGGTAAGCAAAGTAAAAATTATAAGGGACTTAAGATCAAACTGTTTATATTCTTATATGAGGAGATGATATATATAACTCAAGAATTTTTTCATGATTAGGGCAGTTAAAAGGAATTTATATAGGCAGGGAAGAGGAGTGGAGTAGATTATGTTGGGAAGATACAAAAAATAGAGAGATACACTGAAAGAAGAGGGAAGGAAAAAAAAAGAGAGAAATTATCTCACCAAAAAAGAGATATACTAAGAAGAGCTTTTACAGTAAAGAGGGGAAATGGTGGGAGAGAGTGGTGGGTAACATTTGAATCTCATTCTAATTAAAATTGTTTAATGAGGGAAATATATACATACACACAAACTCAATTGGGTATAGAAATTTCTTACTTAATAGGGAAATAGGTGGGTAAGGGAATAATAGAAAGGGGAGATGATGAAAGACAGAATGAATGAACGAAGGCAGTAATTAAAAACTAAGCAAACTTTAGAGGAGGGACAGGATAAAAATAGAGAGAGAAGGATAAACAGAAGAAAATAGGATGGCAGGAAACATACAGTTGTAATCATAACTGTGACTATGAATAGGATCAATTCACCCACAAAATAGAAACAGTTATCAGAATGGTGTAGAGGGCCACAGACAAGTCGGGGAACTCTTAGTGAGGTATAAGACTTTCACCCCAGAGAGAACCTGCTGACAATGTCTGGTTCAGCTCTCATCTCCCTTTAGGGGCGTCTCAGACTTCCTGAGAAGTGGGAGGGGAGGGGCTTACAACCTGTGTTCTACTTGAAGCAAAGATACTTGCAGTAAAGAGGCATTTACATAATAGTAGCAGGGTGCTTATAATTAGCACATGCTCAGTGTGCTGTGGTGATGTAATTGTACTAAGATATTTAAGGCTGAGAGAACTTGAAATAAATGGACTCCATATTTGACCATTCACGTGGGTCCCTACCTCATCACTCCTCCTCTAAGACCAAGGACTTGGGCTGGCCCTGAGATCTTCCAGAGAGCTAGTCTGGACAGTATATTTTGGCACCCCAACGTGGAGCTCTAGAAAGCACACTACAGTTTGGCATATCGTTGTAAGGTTCTAGAAAGCACATCACAGAATGGATTTGAAACCATTATCCAATAGTATGTAGCTTGCCAAAAAAAACATTTGAAACAGAGCCATACACAGATCTTAAATAAAAAAATTAGAATAGAATCTGATGATTATTGTTTGTTCTACATTCTCAAAGAGAATCCTGACATTGGGAAGGTGATATGATGACTTGCAACTGAATTGGATTTTAATGATAGAGGCCTGTGCAAAGTCATCAGTCTTACTCTCTCCTCCAGAATCATCTGGTTTCAGTAACAAGACATATATTAGGATTACTGAAGATGGCCCTGGATGCAGTGGGAAACTTTGGCCTTTTAAAGCTAATGTTTCTCCCAAATCTCAGTTTGTCTGAGGCAATGTTCATTCAGTGATTAAGGCTAAGAAATGAGGCAAGGGATAGTCTCTATTACCTACTCAAAAAAAGGAGAAAAGATCAACCTGGGAGGAGAAAGCCCTCAGGGTTTCTGACCAAAACAGAAACAATTACTATTTATACTCACTTTGAGCCATCAGAACCCAAATGGGAAAAAACCTATTATGCTTCAGCTGAGTAAAAAAGGCAAGAATAACAACCATGATCTCAGACAAAGCAAAAACAAAAATTAACGTAATTAAAAGAAACAAGCAGGAAAACTACTGGTAAAAGGCACCATGGACAGTGAAATAGTATCAATACTGCGCATAGGTGTACCAAATGGCATGGTATCCAAATTCTTAAAGGAAAAGTTAAATGAATTATAGCAAGAAATAGCAAAACTATACTAGAAGAGAATCTCAATTTTCCTCTCTCTGAGTTAGAGAAATCTAATCACAAAATAATTTAGAAGTTAAGGAAGAATATTTTAAAAAATTAATGATAGACCTCTGGAGAAAATTTATTATAACTAGGAAAGAACACAATTTTTTTCTCATCTATATATGGCACTTTCACAACAACTGATCATGAGTGGAGCTTTAAAACTACATAAATAAATGGAGACAAGAATAAATAGTGAATGTACCCTTTTCAGATGATAGTACTTTAAAAATTACATTCAATAAAGAATCATTGAAACACAGATTAAAAATTAAGGGGAAGCCAAATAATCTAATCCTAAAGAATTAGTGGGTAAAGGAATAAATTATAGAAACAATAAATAATTCCATTAAAAAAGAAAGATAATGATAAGGCAACATACCAAAATTTGTGAAATCCAGCCAAAGGTGTATGTGTGGAAAATTCTATAACTTCAAACATGTACATCAATAAAAAAAGAGGAAAACCAGGTCAATGAATTGGGCACACATATTTAAAAAAAACAACCCTAAAAAAAATTTAGATCCCTGATTAAACTTAAAAATGGAATTTCTAAAAATCAAAATGATAAATAAACCTGAAAAAAATTTTAAATGAGCTTATAAATAAAACTAGAAACTGATTTTATGAAAAAACCTACAAAATAGATAAATTGTTAGTTAATTTGATTTTTTTTAAAAGCAGAGTTGAAATTAAAAACCAAGTTTCCATTAAAAATCCCTCATTCCTTCCACTATACAAAACACCCTCTCAATTGGATTGATCACAGAGTGCAAGAAGGTACCATAGAAGACATCAAATCAAACCTCATAATTTTGCAAATAAAGAAACTAAAAGCACAGAGAGGCTGAGGACTTACTTAGAATCTCATAGATAATAAGTGATTGAAATAAAATTGGAACTGATAGTTCTTACTCTTATTCTGTGTCAAGTGTGCAAGAGAAGGGTAATGGAAGAAAGTAATGATGAATTTACCCTCCCCATCATCATTTCTGCTTCACTTGAACTAGGCAAGGCCCCTGATTGTTGAGAAATTTCTATCCATAGTAGCAAATCTTGCTGACAGATCAGTTATTACATTTCTAAGAAATCCAGAGATTGTAGTTTATTCTTAATTTTCTTTTTTAAAGTACTATTTTATTTTTCTAAATAATGCAAAGATAATTTTCAGTATTTACCTTTGTAAAACCTCGTTTTCCAAATTTTTTTCCCTCTCTTCCTTTCCCCTGCTTCCCAAAGACAGCCAACAATCCTATATAGGTGCAATACTTCTAAACTTATTTCCATATTCATCATGCTGTGCAAGAAATATCAGATCCAATTCATCCTTAATTTTCAAAGAGGATCAATGACATCTTGAGTGCTGTCTTGACTTGTATTTGAATTGGATTTAAATAAGACAGAGTTGTACAGTTTTTACCTTTTCTTCCTGAGTCATCAAAGTCCAGTGAAGGATAGAAGCCAAGACCACTAGTGACCTCAGTTGCAGTGGATGGCCCTGGCATCTTTGATGTCTGACCAAGCTCTAAGCACTCCTCAGAGCAGCTTCTGCTGCCTCAGTGGCTGTTGGAACAAATTGTTCTCATCTACCCATCCTCCATGGGGAAGTCTTTACATCTTGGAGTAGAAATCCCCCTAGTTCCACAATGAACTTGGGACCTATTGGTTACACTCATCCTGGTTTAGCCTGTCTGCTGACATGGTTTTACCCAGGTGTGGCTGCTGCACAGGCTATGGCCTATTGGAGCCACAGGGGAGAGCTGGGTGACAGATGGAGCTCCCCTCAACAAGCCCTCATACCAGACATACTAGTGCTTTTTGAACATCCCATGCAGCCCAGAGATTAGATACAAAGCAATCCAATCTATTCTTTGTCCAAACTTGTGTTAGTTACTATGTGACTGACTACAGGAGGAGAAGACATGGTCCCTGCTGGCAAAGAGCTTAATGTCTCATTAGGAAGAGAAGTTTCCTCCTTCTTCATTATTATTATTAAATAAGTGGTTTTTATTGTTCCTTCTTCATGAACAATAAAAACCACTTATTTAATAATAATAATATTTACATGGATCATGGATCCATAATCTCTCATAATAGATAATATTTAGATGGTGTTCTAAGATTTCCAAAGCACTTTATATATATAGCATTCTCACTGTGCTATTTTCCAAACTCCCTCTAGTACTAGCAGGTTGAGTCCTCAGAGGACATTTAAGTAAAAAAGACAGGAATAACAACCATGATTTCAGACAAAGCAAAAGCAAAAATAAAAATAAACATAATTAAAAGAACCAAACAGGGAAACTATTTCTTGCTAAATACTATACATGGGGGCTGGGATTCAAAAGAAAATCACTCATGACTCTCTTCTAAGATAAGCCCTGTCTCAATTAACCAGCTAACATTTCCCCTGCTCCTCTTCCCCAAAAACATTTCAGACATATTCTCCCATAGTTAAAACACAGAGTCCATGAAGAAAATAGGCTCAAACTTAGAGCCCACCTGGGCTTTAAACACATGGCTGCAGAGCGGCCTATGATTTTTGGTTACTAGAATCATTTTCTCCCTTTGTGGAATTCTCATGCAGTTCTCCTTCATGGATAGTTCTCTTGTGGGTTCCAGTGGTTGGTAACTGTCAAATTTTAAATCCACTTTTCCTCAGCAGTTCTAGTTTGTCCCCATCACATCTATTAGAGCTCCCAATAAAGACAGTGGTACCAGACATTGTTATTCTAGGGATAACTGTTATCAATACTGATAGGAAGTTCTAATATTCTGATCTTCCAAAGCTTACAAGATCAATTTGTAACTTGTCACCTCTAGTCAACTGGAGGGAGGGGAAGAGGAGAAAGAATTCAATCTTCTCCCTGCCCCATGAGGAAGTTCCTTCAGTTGCCACTAGAATAGTCTACTATTGGATGCTCCTGTTGGAATCTGCTGCTGGAAAGCTCTTGATGGAATCATCCTTCTATAATATACTATAATACAGATAGGATTTGTGGTATAACCATTTCCTTCAACCAATCCCAAAACATTTCCTATGTGGCATTAACCAATGATCAAAGTACTTCATTCCTCCCCAAACCATTAAGGACCTGTTCACATATAGTTTACACTTCAGATGAAATTATTTAATTCAATCTCATTTGTATCTAATTTATACATTTGTTTGACTGATCCTGAAGAGTATGTACTTTCTTTATTCATATTAATTGGAATGAGGATAGGAAAGTCTTTATATATATATTGCATTTAATCCTTCCAGCAATCCTGGAAAATAGGTACTATTACTGTCCCCATTCGAGGCTGAGAGAGGTCAAGTGATTTTACCAGGCTCACATAGCTAGTCAAAGTCAGGAGCAAGATTCAAATTCAGGTCCAGCACTCTATCCACTGTGCTCTCCTAACAGCCTCATAATTATTACTGTGTTGCATTCCCTCCTAATGCAAATGGAATATCTCCCTAGCTTTTCATCCTCCACAGAATTCTTTCTTGATGCTCATCTTGGTATAGAGATGACAGTGGGTAGTAAATCAAAGTCAGAGGACTGCCTGCAGAGCTGAAGTCCTGAGAAGCCAGGTGGGCAACAGTATAGGAGGATCTAAGTTAAGAATCTTAACTCTGATATTTTCTACTTTTGTGACTTTGGATAACACATCTCCTTCCTATGAGGCTCAGTTTTCAACTCTATAAAATGGGAATAATCCTTTAGATTCCCTTGTACTCTGCAAGCTTAGGATCTACACTCTTATGAGGTCCTAACAAGTGAGAAAGAGTGGGTCTGGTGATGAGCTATTATGGGAGGATCAGCATAGCTGGAAGCAGAAAACTAAAAGGGTACCTTCCAAATAATGACTTTTTTCATACACAATCACTAGTAACAGAGATAAGATAGGTAGATCAATCTACTTATCAATCAATCTAAATTCACCCACATACACACACACACACACACACACACACACACACACACACACACACATAGGGACTGAGTCAGGAGACTCAGTATTGATTCTCACTTCTAATAATGATTTAAGTGACTTTGGTCATCTCTCTAAGTCTGAATTTCCTTATCTATAAAATGGGAAGAGAGCACAAAATAGCAATAGATAATGAATGACATACTTTTAAAATTCTTTTTATAAAATTCTAATCATAAGTGGTTGTGCCCTGTGCAAGAAGTTAGCAAAAGACAAAGAAAGATAACATTTGGAGCATAGACACACTTTGCCAATTTCAAGATTTTGCCTGTGCATAGACAACTGACTCTGCTTTCAAAACTCGCACATTCCTCCTACACTAGGACTGGGGGGACTGGAAGCTAGACATTCCAACATGAGCAAAGGTCATTGAAGGTTAATTATATTCTACTACACAGATGTGTAGAAAGGAAACTTCATGTTTCCTGCTCCCTCTTTCCTTGTTGTGTAAACACCTTCTGGTGTTGTTTCTTTATCTGAGAAGGTTGATTATTTGTGATCTTTAATCCCCAGAATGTTATTGATAAAAAGAGATCAGACAGATTTAAATTGATATTAGAAATCACTCATAAATTCAAACTATGAGATTTTTTTTTTTTCCTGTAAGGGCCAGATACTAAATATTTTAAGCACTGTGGACCAAATTAGGGATATTATGTCAATACTGATATTATAAGAAAGAAAACAAATTTCCACACACTTAATTGACAAAATTCAAATAATAATAACAATAATTAAATAGAATTTGTGTGTGTGTGTGTGTGTGTGTGTGTGTGTGTGGCTAGAGTGCTAGGACCTGAATTCAAATTCAGCCTCACATACTTACTAGGTATGTGGTGAGCCTAGGTAAATAACATCTGCTTGACTCAGTTTCCTCATCTATAAAATGGAAAGGATAATAGCACATATCTCCCAGAGTTGTAAAGATTAAATGAGATAATTGTAAATTGCTCACCACTGTGCCTGAAACACAGCAAATGTTATATAAAAGTTAGTGTTAAAAAAAAAAAAAAGTTACAAATGAGAAGAATGGAATTCTTTGGAGAGGTAGAAAACATTTAATTTAATTAAGGTTAAAAATCGTTGTTCCCTGTCATCAAAACTGATTACAAATGTTTGTTTGTTAATACTTATCTGTAGTGAGATTTTAAATATTTGATCTTTAAAAATGTTTTTGTTTGTTTTGTTTTCTTTTCTTTTGGAGGTATCCAGTGTATAGTGGAAAGAGCATCTTAAACACTAGCTGTGTGATTCTGGGCGAGTCACTTAACCTTGATTGCCTTCCCCAACTCTGCCAGAAAAAATAAAAATAAGAAAAAAGTCTTTTCACACATATACGTACTGCCAAATATTATTATCAATAACAAGCATATGGTCTTAATTGAAGATAATCATTGATCTGAAAAATGTGGCTGGTACTTGTAGCTTGTGATTTGTTGTTCTCATTTTCAAGAGAGCAAATCTCCTTCATAGTAGGATTCCTTTTTTTTCTTTTAATTCTTTTTTTTCCTTTTCTTTCACTGACAACAGTTCTGCTTCTCCTTACCTCTTCTTGGGTAAATCTTTAAATAGCTTTTCTCTTTTAGAGTTCTAGCATTTACAAACACACCTGATTTTGAAGTCAGAAGACAGATTAGAATCCCAGTACTACTTACTACCTATGAAATCTTAGACAAATCTCTTTCCTGTTCTGCATCTGTTTCCTTATCTAGAAATAAGAGGGTTCAATTAGATAGCCTCTAAGGACCTCCTAGCCCCAAATCCATGATCCCTGTTCTATTCTCAAGAAGTTTCCATCAGAATCCTATAAGGAAAGATGTTCTTCCATTCACTTCCTAATCTGCCTTAGCCCTGGCAAGCCCAGTCCTGCCCTTACTCCACTAGCCCTCCTTCCTTTCTTTCCTATCTCTGACTACCTCCCAGCACATCTTAGATCATTAGCCAAATTCCCTGTTTTCATTTTGCCTTACAAATACCATTGGTCCACTCAAATACAGTTTCTCTTTGTTATAGCATCAGATTATCAAAACTAAGGGACTTAATCTAATTCCTTCATTTCACAGGGAAGTTTTCTAGGGACTAATATAGTCCCTATATTATATAATATTATAATATTATATTATATATTATATTATATTATTATATATATATTATATATAATAATATAATATAAGCCCCTATAATAAAAAGTTCAGACTTTTTATTCACATTGAGATATCAAGTTTAGTAACTAATAATATTATTTCTCTAATAATTAAATAGGTCACCTTTTTATAAATCCCTGTAAAGAGAAAGACTCTTGTGTTAGAATTCCAGAAAACAGAATGAGGTAGAGGATAGGAAGATTTCATAGACTCAATGATTATTAGAGCTGAAAAGTACCTGAGTGAAAACAGTTCTTCTGAGCTGGGGGACTTCAGAACCTGGAACATTCTGTGATTCTGCAAATGTCAGAATGGGAAGTGCCCTTAAAAGAAGAATGTAGAGCTAAATGGACTTTAGAAAACAGAGCATAAAATATTAAAGTTGGAAGAGAATTTGAAATAAAGAATGTCAGAAGCAAAAGGGACCTTAGAATATAAAATATCCAGTCATGGAAAGATCTCCTAAAACAAAATAATTTGAGGCCTGGAAGGGACCTTAAGGTTCAACACGGCAAAGCTGGAAAGGACTACAGAACTTAGGTCGTCAGAAATATTAGAAGATAAAACTGATGCTCACCTATCATTCCATACTTGGGACCCTTTCCTTCCTCAAATCTGCCTTTTAGAATTCTTTTCTTGCTTTAAGGTTCAGGGCAAATGCCAATTCTTATAGAAACCTTCTCTACTGGAGAACAATTTGGAACTATGCACTATAAAACTGGGTATACCCTTTAATCCAACATTATTATTAGTATTCCAAAAGAATACTTGGTTGGTATCCCAAAGAAATCAAAGGAAAAAGAACTATATGTGCAAAAAATATTTATAGTAACTTTTTCTTGTGGCAAAGAATTAAAGAGATGTTCCTCAGTTGGAAAATGGAGGAACAAGTTCTGGTATATGATTGTAATAGAATATGTATTGTACTATAAAAAATGTTGAGCGGGATGATTTCAGAAAAGCCTGGAAAGACTTTCATGAACTGATGAAAAGTGAAGTGGGCAAAACCAGGAGATCATTGTACACAGTTCAGTAATATTGTATTGATGATCAACTATGAATGGCTTAGCTACTCTGATCAATACAATGATCTACATCAATTCCAAAGGACTCATAATGAAAAATGTTGCAGAGAAATGCAATGCAAAAGAAACTGAGGCCAGATAGAGATTAAAGATTTTAATATTTTATTAGAGGGAGAGTTTGGACTGGCCATCATTAGCCAGCTGGTGAATGGGACTCTTGTCTCAAAGCATCCAACAATGAGCAGGGGATTCCAGAGACTTTTATAGAGCTCTATCAGATCAAGGAAACAAAGGCAAGAGGGTGGGGATAGAGTACTGGTGAGCAGGAAGTTCTAGAAAAGGATCACAAATTTCAGTTCTGACAGGTTGGGGGTAAGGAAGGATCATAAATTCTAGGAGCCAGGATGTCTGAGACAGAAGATACTCAAATATTTGAGATGAGCCATCGGGAGTTTTATGACTCTGGAATGTGAGTGGCCAGGGCTCCCAGTCTTAATTATCTCAGTCCTAATAGCCAGGAAGGGGTTTGACACCAGGGAGACTGAGGTGGAACAATTCAGGGAAACTGAGGCATAACAGAAAGAACTGATGAACTCTGAGTACAGATTAAAGCATATTGTCTTTTACTTTCTTTGTTATTTTTGCATTTTGGTTTTTATCCTTATAAAGCTTGTCTTACTATGTCATTCCTTCACTTAACAAACTTCAATGTTTTCCTTTTCCAGTAGGGTGAAAAACTCATAGATATAGAGTTGAGAGGCCATCTTGTCCAAGTTCCTCATTTCTGATGTAAGGAATTGATGCAAAGAGGCTATTTGACTTGTCCAAGATCATGGGAGTTAACAAATATCAGAGCTAGGATTTAAACACAAAGCCTCTAATTCTAGCACCACTAGGTTTTACATTGATCCACATAACTTCCAAATAAAAGCTTCTAGAATTGATCCAAATTTATAAGAATATAAGCCATTTCCCAATTGATAAATAAATGGTCAAAAATATGAACAATTTTCAGATGAAGAAATTAAAGCCATTTCTAGTCATATGAAAAAAATCCTCTAAATGACTATTGACTAGAGAAATGCAAATTAAGACAACTCTGAAGTACCACTTCATATCTTTCAGATTGGCTAAGATGACAGAAAAAAAAAAATGTTGGAGAGGATGTGGCAAAACCAGGACACTAATACATTGTTAGTAGAGTTATGAACTGATGTAACCATTCTGGAGAGCAATTTGGAATTACGCCCAAAAGGCTATCAAACTATGCATACCTTTTGATCCAGCAGTGTCTCCTCTTGGCCCATATATCTTTTTTTTTTTAAATAACTTTTTATTGATAGAACCCATGCCAGGGTAATTTTTTATAGCATTATCCCTTGCATTCACTTCTGTTCCGATTTTTCCCCTCCCTCCCTCCCTCCACCCCCTCCCCCAGATGGCAAGCAGTCCTTTACATGTTGAATAGGTTACAGTATATCCTAGATACAATATATGGGTACAGAACTGAACAGTTTTCTTGTTGCACAGGGAGAATTGAATTCAGAAGGTATAATAACTCGGGAAGAAAAACAAAAATGCAAGCAGTTTATATTCATTTGCCAGTGTTCTTTCTTTGGGTGTAGCTGCTTCTGTCCATCTTTGATCAATTGAAACTGATTTAGCTCTCTTTATCAAAGAGATCCACTTCATCAGAATACATCCTCAAACAGTATTATTGTTGAGGTATATAATGATCTCCTGGTTCTGCTCATTTCACTTAGCATCAGTTCATGTAAGTCTCATCTTGGCCCATATATCAAAGAGATCATTAAAAAAGGGAAAGGACCCACATACGCAAAAAATGTTGGTAGCAGCCCTTTTTGTAGTGGCAAAGAACTGGAAACTAAATGGATGCCCATCAGTTGGAAAATGGCTGAATAAGTTATAGTATTATGAAAGTAATGGAATATGATTGTTCTGTAAGAAATGATGAGCAGACTGATTTCAGAAAAGCCAGGAAAGACTTATGTGAACTGATGCAGAGTGAAGTAAGCAGAACCAGGAGAACAGTGTACACAACAACAAGATTATGTGATGATCAACTGTGATGACTTGGCTCTTTTCAACAATGAGGTGATTCAAGGCAATTCCAAGCGACTTGTGATGGAAAGTGTCATCCCCATCCTGAGAGAGGACTATGGGGACTGAAGGTGAATCAAAGTATAGTATTTTTTACCTTTTTGTTGTTGTTGTTGTTTGCTTGTTCTTTTTTTCTTTTGATCTGATTTTTTTGTGCAACATAACAAATATGGAAAAAATGCTTAGAAGAATTGCATATGTAACATATTAGATTGCTTGCTGTCTAGGGGAGGGTGGTAGGAAGTAGGGAAGGGAGAAAAATTTGGAACACAAGGTTTTGCAAAGGTGAATGTTGAAAACTATCTTTTTGTTTATATTTGGAAAAATAAAAAGCTATTATAAAAAAAAAGCTACGAAGCCTGACACTTAAGGCCTTCCCCATTGAAGTATGTTTTCCAAGCTTATTTCATACCACTTCCTTTCTTGTATTCTCTGGGGCAAACGGGCCTCCTTACTATTCTTCAGGCTTGGTCTTCCAATCTCTTGCTGTCATACTTTTGCAAAAGCCAGCATGTGGAATCATTTCCTTCCTCAACTCTGCCACTTAAAACTCTTTTCTTGCTACAAGGTTCAGTTCAGGTGCTCCTTCCTGTAGAAACCTTCCCTGATCCCTTTAATTCATTAATTGAATTAATTAAACCAATTGAATCAAAAACCATTTACTAAGTTCTTACTATGTATGTATCATGTACTAGCCAAGTGCTGTGGATAAGAATAATGGGAAAAAACAGAGGGCCAGTTTACATTCCAGTCTGGGAGATAAAATGTAAATAAAGGGGTGTGCTCTTCTTACTCCTTTTTTTTCCCTCCCCCTCCTCTTTTTCTTTCTCCTTCTCCTCTTCTTCAGTATCAATACCATCATCTTCCTCCTCCTTCTCCTGCCATTTCTCCCACACCCACCCCGGACTTGCCTGGCCAATTAAAAGCTGAAGAAAGACAAAACTGAAAACAGTGACCACATTAATTTGAAGGTGCCAGAGCAAGATGATTCAGTGCTACAATTTAAGATTAAGAAGTACATACCGTTTAGTAAACTAATAAAGGTCTATTGTCAATGACAGGTTTTATAAATGAGGCAGATCAAACTCTGATTTGATGGGCAACCAATCAATGAAAAAAAGACATTGGCATTGTAGGAAATGGAGAATTAACTTCACAAGGGCGTTTAAACCATGGTGCTAGAATCTTTAGATTTTCTCTGATTATCTTAGGAGCACCATTGTTTTGCCCCAATTATTACTTGTTTTTAATTGCTCTTTTGTTTACCCTGAAGCACAATTTTGTCTTGTTTGTGATAGAAATCTGGAAAGCTTGGAGTTTTCAGACCTACTCCATCACATTCCCAGAATCCTTCAGAGGTCCGAATTTGAACTCATAGTGACTTCAGGCCCAGCATTCTACCTCCCATAACCCCAAGATTGTACTGAAATGAATTAGACTGGATTGGGCCAGATTGGATTCTATTCAACTCAATTCAATAGGTTTCTCGCTGTTGTCACTGAAAATTTGGGGAAGGGATCCTTGCTTTGTAGATCTGTTTCAAAGATTCATATTGCAACTTTTTTATAGTTTCAGTTTTTATTGGACTTTTCTTATCTCCCCCAGAAATGGGGTGAAATGCTCAAGTCTCTGAAGAAAGCCTTAGTATCTATGTTTATGCTGCCTATATAATAGCAAAACATTCTCCCCATCCCATACATATGTGCGCGCGCGCACACACACACACACACACACACACACACACGACTTTTTCCTCCTTGTTCTGTTCTTGGTGCCTTCAAAAACATTTCCTTTTAGGAGAGGTTCTTTGGGAAGGAATTCTGCATGTAGATTTCCTATTAGCAGCTTGAATTCAAACCTAAATTGGTTCAAAGAATTTGGAGTTCTTATTTGGCAGCTATGTGTAAGTCTCAATGTTTGTTACAATAATTTCGTACTTGGGAACTACACCTACTTCGAGGCACATTGAAGTGATACCTTCAGTCGGTCGTCCATTTAATTTTAACCTGAAACATGAATACTGAATACTGAAACATGAAAAACGGGAAGCAATTAAAGAATGTCTTGCGGGTTTCTTTTGTCTGTGTTTCCATATCCCTTTTAGGGAAGCAGGAATATGAGGACATCACCCTAGCAATGTTGGCTTCTGGTTTGGTTCTCTGGAAACTATCCTCATTTATTGCTATTTTTCCCTCCTGCTCCTGGAGGAATTTTTATGAAGGGGGAAAAAATGCCCACGATTAAAGAGCAATTAAAGCTTTTGTCCTGACAGGCCTAGATTTCTTACTCTTACTGGCTGTAAACTCCTTACAGATTACCTGGATTGTAAAACCGGACATTTAAAAGTCCTACTAGAGATCAGTGACCTGGAGTAAACCAGAGGGAATGCCATCCAAGAGAGAAGGAGTTTTCAAAATACTGGAACAAGTCTCTCTTCAGAATAAGGCATCCCCAGCAGGGAATAAGGCTTGGTGACTACACAGAGTAAAGTGAGAGGAAGCTCTTCCTAAATTTGGTGGTAAAGGGACACCAAGTGTCAGCGCTGAATTAGCCAAATTCAATTTGATTAAATTCAATGTAGAAAGTTGTTTTCCCCAAAGATTTCACAATCAGACCAACTCAGTGCTCAGCCTGGCATTTGAAGCCTCCAAAATCAGATTCAAGTCTACCTTTCCAGACTTGATTCATATTACTCTCTTTCATAAAAGGAGGGGACATGTACAAAGTGGGTCAGGCTTCAGACCCCAAAGAAGACATCCCAAGACCCTGAATCAAGAACCCTGAGAAGAAGTACCTCAGCTTGCCCCACCTCCAGCCATCACCAGTTTCTGTAGGAGAGACCACTTTCCTTGATGTCACTAAAACCAGCCACTGACCAACTGCCACCTATGGGCAAACATATCCAAGAGTTCAAGGAGTGGCCATCCTCCTGCTGCTATTGTCCCAGGAGCAGGTCACTGTAGAGAAGGACGTGCACAACTTGTGCAAATGCTAAAGGTACCACAGACCCAAAAAAGATAGTCTTCCACACTGAACTCTTTGGCATTGCTCAGCCTTTCATCAAAACAGATTTTATATTGCCAGTGGAAATGACAATAAAGATGCATTACCATTTGCTTTGCTGACACATCCTAAGGACTATGGGACTTTTCCATGTGACTTGTAGATTAATTATCTTGCTATGTGTTGTTGCCTTTATTAAAAGGTGAGCTCTTTGAGAAAAGGACTGCCTCAGCTTTTCTATTTGTATCCCCATTGTATTTAAACAATGTTTTAAAATGCTTTTTCATTAATTTTGTACTCTACATTACAGCAAAACCAAATTATTATCTGTTTCTCCAAGTTATCCCATCCTCTCCTCTTCATGCAGGCTGTTTCCTATATCTGAAATATCCTCCTTCTTTATCTCTACTTATTGAAATGAATCTTTAAAAAAGATTTAGGGAGAAAACTGGAAAGAAGTCTGGCAGAAATTAAGTTTAGACTATTATTTATACCATATACTACACTAAGCACCAAATGTATACATGATCTAATTTTTTTTTAATCTGAATTTTTAAAAAATAGCAAAGGATAGAAGGAGGTAGTGTGAGAATTGGATAAGGGTTTAGTTTCCACAAGTTACTTTAAAAAGTCAAAATCAGAGAAATGAAACTGAAACTTAGGAAATGAAACCCAAAGGTTAAACTAACATGGAACAAAGGAAATAAAACTTATGGAGAGAAGCCATAAATTAGAATGAGAAACACATTATTGTTAGATGCAAAAGGAGTGTATACATACCCAAATAAGGGTAAAAGGAAATAAAGGTTAGGGGTCCCAAAATGTGGGGAATGGGAGTTGTAATTAGGAGAGGTACTGCCAATGTAGCTACTCATGGGAATTACATGGGAATGCCAATGTGAGATGTAATTTGGGGTGAGGACTTTTGTTCACATAGGGGAATTAGGTGCTTCAGATAAATTGTAACCTCTGTAGTACCTAGAGGAAGAATTTGTATTTCAGGACAGAGAATAAAAGGCTATACTTTTGCACTTCAAGAATGTACCTACTAGCTTAGACACCCATTCTTGCAAGAACATAAAATCTTTCCTAGATTCATCAGTGAGTCAGTGGTGTTCTTGGTAAGCTGCTTACTTCTTAAAGTAGGGGAACATGTCAAGAAGAATAATTGGTCAAGCAGGATGAATATAGAGAGGACTGGTGAGACTTACATGAACTGATGCTAAGTGAAATGAGCAGAACCAGGAGATCATTATATACCTCAACAATGATACTGTTTGAGGATGTATTCTGATGGAAGTGGATCTCTTCGAGAAAGAGAGCTAATTCAGTTTCAAATGATCAAAGATGGGCAGAAGCAGTTACACCCAAAGAAAGAACACTGGGAAATGAATATAAACTGCTTGCATTTTTGTTTTTCTTCCTGGATTATTTATACCTTCTGAATTCAATTCTCCCTGTGCAACAAGAAAACTGTTCAGTTCTGCAAACGTATATTGTATCCAGGATATACTGTAACCTATTCAACATGTAAAGGATTGCTTGCCATCTGGGGGAGGGGATAGAGAGAGGGAGGGGAAAAATCGGAACAGAAGTGAATGCAAGGGATAATGTTGTAAAAAATTACCCTGCATGAGTTCTATCAATAAAAAGTTATTAAAAAGAAGAAGAAGAAGAAGAAGAAGAAGAATTGGTCAATGGAAATGATGTAAATTAAAGAAATTACTATCAATAAAACATTTTTTAAAAAGGAGTAGCAAGAGGCTTCTGGGGAGAACAATGTATCCCTTTAGGTCATTAAAAACAGAAAGAGAGTGAGACAGAGAGAGGGAGGAAGAAAGAAGAAAGGGAGGGAGGGAGGGAGGAAGGGGAAAGGAAGCAAATGAAAGAAGGAAGGAATTAAAATATTATAAGCATAGCCAAGCTAAACAAATTCCCACATTAACCAAAAATACATATTCTCTAATTTGTCCTTTTTTTTTTTTTTTGTCATGAAGGCCAACATTTTTTATCATTCCTCTATAATCCCATTTAGTTGATCAGAAGCTTTTATATTTCAAAATTGAATGCTTTGTTTTTTTACAAATTTAATGTTATAATATAAATTATTATTGTGGTTCTGTATACTTCACTCTGCATCAGTTCATATAAGACTTTCTAGGGTTTTGGGTTTTTTTGCAACAGTCTTTTTCTTCATTCATTTCTTCATTACTGTGCTATTTTTCATAGCACATTGTGATACATTAATGTATCACAATTTGTTTAGACATTCAATTGATAAGCACTTGCTTAGTTCTAATTCTTTGCTACCTCAAAAGAACTACTATAAAAATGTTTATAGAGGTAGGACTTTTTCCTCTTTGGGTCTCATTTTTAAAAAATCTTATTTCTTCCTAGCAAAAATTTAACCAAGTTTCTGCTTAAATGGCTGAATAGGAGGAAAGCCTACCAACTCTTCTATATGTATTCCAATAAAACCATAAACATTGTATGATACTGAACAATAATCAATATATCTAATGAAAAATTATAGTAAGAAACTTCTTTCATTCTAGAATGAGAAAAAAAAAAGTCAGCCAATAATACTCTATTAGGAACTAGGAAAGGGATCTGTCCACCCATCAAAAAAACTAGGGCCAGCCTCACCCCGTGTAATTGAAGATCGATAGGTATAGTCTGTAAGGTACTGGCATTATGCCTTGAGGTAGTACTCTCATTGGTCAATAATACAACCCACACCAAGCCCCAGTTGGTCATTGTTTGAATTCTGATTGACTCAGAGTGAATGCAAACAGAAATCATTTCTGTTTTGACCAAAAACCAATGGTCTTTCCCTCCCAGATTTATTATTTTAGATTTTTTTTTGGTCCAGGTGAAAGAGGCCATTCTTTGCCTCCGTTGTTGTTGCTCAGCTTTAAGCTTTGCATGGATGCAGTCTCAGTCAAACTGAGACTTGTTGAAGACTTCAGCTTAAAAAGGCCTCAGTCTCCCCCTGCATCCAGGCCAACTCCAGTAGTCCTGATCTCTATCCCGCCACTGGACCCACATGCTCTGGAGGGGAAGGTGAGGCAGGTGGCTTTGCACAGCCTCTCTCACTTATCCAGTTCACTTTCATGTCATGGCATCACCTCTCTGATGTCAGGATCCTCTTCAAAAACAAAGGACAAGGGCATCTAGGTGGCCCAGTGGAAGAGCACCAGCCCTGAAGTCAGGAGGACCTGAGTTCTAATTTGACTTCAAACACTTAATATGTCCTACCTGTGTGACCCTGGGCAAATCACTTAACCCCAATTGTCTCAGAAAAAAAAAGAAAAAGAGAAAGAAAAAAAATGACAAACAAAACCAAAAAGAGGGCTCACCTGGAAAAAAAAAGCCTCAGAGTAATGAGAAACGCTCTGGGTGGGGACCTTGAAACACTAACAAATAGGAGAAATTATTGCAAATCTAACTCCATAACAACTGCAAGCAGCAATTCAAAAGAACACACACACACACACACACACACACACACACACACACACACACATACACACACATTAAAGGAATATATATACAAATATTACATGAATACTTAAAGGAAATAATGAAGAGGTTTTTTGTTTGTTTTAATTTAAGCTCTGAAGGAAAAATATTGGAAGGTGAACATGTAGTTTAGAAAAGAAAGTGATAAACTAACCCAAGAAGTGAAATCTCTGAAAATCAGAATTTTTCTAAACAGAATTCAATGTCTCCATGACAGAATAAGAAATAATAAAACAAATAAAAGACTGGGGAAAAAAAAAGAATAAAACATAAGATTATATTATATGTGTGTATAAAATAGTTCTTAATAGTATACACATATAAACACACTCACCTGGAAAATAAATCAAAGAGAGATAACCTAAGAATCATTGGATTTCCTGAAAACCAAGATTTTTTTTTTTTTTTAAAACCTATACTTTATATATCAGGAAATCAAAAATGAAAACTCCTCAGATCTATTAGAACCATAGATTAATATAAAATTTTTTGGGGAAAAACCTAGCAATCACCTCTTTTAAAAATTGCAAAAGTCGCAGGAATATCATAGCTAAAATTCAGAGTTCCCACGTGAAAGAAAAAATCCTGGAGGCATCCAGAAAATATTCAAATACAAAACTACATGAAACTTGGAAACTTCTACTTAAAACTAAAGGAGATCTTAGAATAGAATAAGGCAAATGTGTGCTTACAAGCAAGAATTACATGTCCTAGCTGCAAAATGGTTTCTCACAAGTGAAAAATGAGCCTTTAATGGACAGAGGACTGTTGGTCCTCTATCCTTAATGGATAGAGTAAATCTGGTGAGATCAGATCTGAGTAGAAACTTTAAAATGCAAACAAAAAATAGCTTTATTTGAGCAATTAGGAGAAGCTGTATGATACTATATTGATAACATGCAAATGAGGATTAAATAACAAGAATCCTTTCAGAGTTTTAGTATCTTCAAAGGGTAATGAGAAAGTTAAATAAGAAAAACAGGTCTGGGGATGTGTTGGTTCTGTTCTGAGTTTTGAGTTAAAGAGCCAAAGGAAAAAGGTAAAAAGGGATATACAAGTGTTAAAAGGAGGAAAAGGGGAGTGAAACATTATTTCTCATGATTTTTGGATTGTGCAAAAACATAATAAAATATTATTTCATCATAAGAAATAATGAAAAGATGATTAGTATCAGCTAATATGTAATAGAGTGACCAAACCAAGAAAATAATTTATATTAGAACAATAATTTTTTATTTTATTTTAAACTTAAAATAAGGAGGAAAAAAAACATTGTCATGTGCACAGCAGAACATGAGAGGATTTAAAATATAAAGCAATGTATTTCCATTTCAAGGAAGCCTATATAATAAATAGTACACATTATAGTCAGAACTGTCCATCTTTTCTTTGCTTCCTCATAATTTTTTTATTTTTAGCTGTGTACTTTTTACTTAATTCTCCCTCTTTTTCTCCCCCCCACCCAAGAAGGCTACATATATATACATGCATATTCATATATCTATAATAAATATTTTCATACACATATATGTAAGACTATATTATGCTTATTTCTACTTGTCCTATTTCTCTAAAGGTGGGTAACATTTTCTTTCATAAATCGAAGTCTTTCCATATTTTTCTAAATCCAACAGTTCATCATTTCTTACACCACAGCAATATTTCAATCTTATAACATATAGTTATTTTGAATAATAGAAAACTATTTTAGCTCTAATTTTGTCTGAGATCATGATTATAACTCCTGCATTTTTTATGCAATAAATTATACTTGATCTTTATTTTATGTTTGTGTGTATCTCATTTTTATAGCATTTCTTGAAAGAAACATTGTTCAGTTCAAATTCATGCAATTACATTTTAAATTATACTTACTTGCTTCCTATTTTCCTCACTATCCTCTCACTTATTCCTATTCCTTCTGACTCCTTTACTTTACTTCTATCTGCTACCTTGCCTTCCTATTATTTAATCTAACCTACCTCTAAAAATCCCTACTTTATCCTCTCCCCCAATCTTATCCCCTTGTCCCCTTGTTTCTATGAATTTAGACTTAATCTCCTCCAAATGTATATGTTATTGTCTCTTTATAATCTACAATAAAAGAAAAGCATGAAGGAATGGAGACACTGCTCCCTCTTTTAGAAATATTTTTTAAAACATTTAAAAATTAGCCTAGTCTGAAGCCATTAGATTAATATGAAAGAGAAATCCTATCAATTTGTCTTTAACTATTGTTTCTCTCTTTCTGAATAGACCAGAAAAGACTCTTGAAGGAATGGTGACCAGACTAGGACAAGGTACCCTTCATTAATCCACTCATAAAAGAAAGTCTCTTTAATTAATTAGATTAATCTAATTAAAGGAAATTAAGATGCCTTACTCAGATTGAAAAGAACACTCTGAAGGAAGTCTTCAAAGAGAATGGGTAAAAATGACTCTCCAAGTGTGTGCTGAAAATTAAGTGACTATTGTACTATTTAATGAAGTAAAAGATTAACTAATATAATCTAAACTTTGGACCTTTAATCACTTTTAACTCTAAATATTTCTTGTATGAGAATTCTATAAATTGAGACTTCAAAATAACATATTAGAGAGATATCTGAAGGGACTCCATCAGTTTGAATATTTTTCTGTCTATAATCAGAACAATGTTTATTTTTAATTTTATTTTTAATAATAGCTTTTTATTTTCAAAATACATGCAAAGACAATTTTAACATTTAACCTTGCAAAACTTTGTGTTCCAAATTTTTCTCCCTCTTTTCCCCCCAATCACCTCCCTTAGACAGCAAATAATCCAATGTAGGTTAAACATGTGCAATTCTTCTAAATGTATTTCCACAAACATAAAATAAAGATCAAGTAGAATTTATTGCATAAAAAATGCATTACCTATGCACGTTTTAAAAATAAACAGCTTAATCAATAATAATAATTATTATTATAAGTTAATAAATTTCTTTCTGATAGAGTACAGTCTTAATCTTTTGGGTTTTTTTAAACAATAGGTTCCTAAGCCTGGAGTAGCTACTAAGGCAGAGAAAGATGGGAAATCTGTAGGCTATATTAAGAATAACATGAATAAAGATAGAATTTATTTGATGAATTGAGAGAAAATGGGGTTGGCTTGGACACAGTATTTACAGAATAGAATAATAAATGATAATTTGGGAAAGATAGGATGTTATCAGATTGTAGTGTGCCCAAAATAATAGGCAAAAGAGGCTGATTTTAGTTAGCAGATAACAGAAGACACAAAAGGCTTTTTGGATGAGAAGAATAATATGACCAGATCTATGCAATACAAACATTATTCTGGCAGCAATAGGAAAGGCAGACTGGGAAGATCCAAGACTAGAAGTGGAACATCTGTTCCAAGAGCCAAGATGTTGGAGTAAGCAGTAAATTGCCATAATTCTTCCATATTCACTCCGGCCAAGACACCTCCTTCAGAGGCCAGATCTACCTGATTTCACATAGGCCTGGGTGCCTAAGCAGATAGCCACCATCACAGGGCCTGTGCCAAGTGCTTCAGCATACTCCTGGGCAAACAAGCAGCTTTCAGCAGTCAGAACATCAAAACACAGAAACACTCTGCCACCCTCAGCACCACAAGAACCCTGGCTCAGCACCAGATAAGCTGCTATGGCTCCAGAAGCACCAGCCAAACTCCCTCATCACTGTACCCCCCCAGCACAGCCCTAGGTACAAGGATCCCGACAGGGCAACATCAGAGCAGCGCCAGTAAACAGTCAGGATCTGGAGCCTCTGGCACAGAGTCATGAGATTGTGCCCCCTTCTACCCTGGGAGCAGAGTTCAAATTTAAAACAAAGGATAAAAGCTAAAAGAGATAAGCAAACAACAATAAAGGAATCTGATCATAGAAAGTTATTATGGTGACAGAGATCAGGACTCAAATTCAGAAGAATAGAACAGTATCAAAAGGCCTATGAGCAAAACTCCAAAGAAAAAAGGGAAGTAATCTCAAAACCATAAAGAACTCAAAAATTATAGTAATTATAAGAGAGGTAGAAGAAAAATTGGAGGAGAAAACGAGAATGATGAAAGAGAATTGTTTTAAGAAAGAAAAAGAAGGAAAGAAAAAAAAAAAAGAAAAAGAAAAAGAAAAGAAAAAGAGTAGGTTGGAAAAAAGAAAACAACTCCTTAAAGAGTACAACTAGCCAAAAGGAAAAAAATATATAAAAGCTAATTAAGGAAAAATACAACTTAAAAGTCAGATTTGGGCAAGTGGAAACCAATAACTCTATGAGACATGAAAAATCAATCAAATTCAAAAGAATAAAAAAACAGAAGAAAATGTACACTATGTCATGAGAGAAACAATTGACCTGGAAAATAGATCCAGGAGAAATAATATCAAAATCATAGGACTATCTTAAAGTCATAATTAAAAGGATGATCTGGACAGCATCTTTTTTTTATTATAGCTTTTTATTTTTTAAAACATATGCATAAGGATAGCTCAGTGGCACAGTGGATAGAGCACCAGCCCTGAAGTCAGGAGGACCTGAGTTCAAATCTGATCTCAGACCTGTAACACTTCCTAGCTGTGTGACCTGGGCAATTCAGTTAACCTTAATTGCCTCAGCAAAAACAAAAACAAACAAAAAAAAATGCATAGATAATTTTCAGCATTCATCCTTGCAAAATCTTATGTTCCAAGTTTTTTTTTCTCTCTCTTCCCACCACCTCTTAGATGGCAAGTAATCCAATATATGTTAAACATGTGCAAATCTCCTATACATATTTCCACAATTATCATGCTGTACAAGAAAAATCATATTAAAAAGGAAAAAATGAGAAAGAAAACAAAATGCAAACAAAAAACAACAAAAAAATGAAAATACTATGTTGTAATACATATTCAGTCCCCATAATTCTCTTTCTGAGTGTAGATGGCTCTCTTAGAAGCAGAGAGCAAATCAGGTGTTGAAAAAATCCACCAATCACCTCAAGAAAAAGATTCCAAGATAAAAATACAAGGAAAGTTATAGCTGAATTTCAGAACCGTCAGGTCAAAGGAAAAAATATTACAAGCGACAAGAAAGAAACAATTCAAATATTGAGGAGCCACAATCAATATTACATAGAACTTAACAGCTGCAACATTAAAAGATCAGGGGGTCATGGAAGATGATATTCCAGAAGGCAAAGAAGTTAGCACTACAATCAAGAATCACTTATCTGGCAAAATTAAGAATAACACATACAGGGGAAAATATGACCATTCAATGAAACCAAGCTTTCATGAGAAGACCATAATTAAACCAAAAATTTGATTTACAATATCAAGACCCATGAAAATCTTAAACAGGAAAAAGGAAATATTAGGGATTCAATAAATTAAAGGAAATTCAACTTATACCTCTAGTGAGAGAATAATACTTTTAATTCTTAAAAATTATTATACTGAACAGAAAGGAATATACCTTTTTCTCAGCATCTGGTACCTACACAAAAATTGATCATATAGAAAAGTAGATATATTAAATATATTCTTTTGAGATAATAATGCAATAAAAATACATTCAACAAAGGGCAGAACAAAGATTAATTAAAAATTAATTGGAAATTAAGTTATCTAATTCTAAATAGTAAGTGGATCAAAGAACAAAGCAAAGAAACAATGAATAATTTCATTAATAATGAGACAACATACTAAAATTTATGGGATGTAACCAAAACAGTACTTGGGAAATTTTTTTCTTCAAGTTCTTACATCAACAAAATGGAAAAAGAACAGATCAATGAATTGGGTAGGCAACTTAAAAAAAAAAAAAAACTCTAGAAAAAGAACAAACTAAAAATTCTCAACTGAGCACCAAATTAGAAATCCTGAAAATCTAAGTTAAGATTAATAATATTGAAAATAAAAAACAAACAGACTATAGAGCTAATAAATAAATCTAGGGGCTGTTGTTTTTTTTAAATTATTATTAAAAAGACTAGTCACTGGTTAGCTTGATTTAAAAAAAAAAGAAAAAGAAAGAAAACCAAATATCCAGCATCAAAAATAAAAAGGGTGAAATTGTCACCAATGAAGAAGAAATTAAATAATCATTCAGAAATATTTTTCCAATTATATTCCCCCACAAGCGGATAATCTGAGTGAAATTGAATATTTACTAAAATGTGAAATACTTAGATTAACAAATTATAAAATAGAATACCTAGATAACCCATCTTAGAAGAAGAAATTAAACAAACCATTAAGGAATTTCTCAGGGAAAAATCCCCAGGACAGATGGGTTCACAAATGAATTCTACCAAACATTTAAAGAACAATTAATTCCAATACTACCTAACCTATTTGGAAAAATAGCTGAAACTCCTTTTAAAACACAAATATGATGCTGATATCTAAACCAGGAAGACCTAAAACAGAGAAAGAAAATTATAGATCAAAAATTTCTCTAATTAATATTGATGCAAAATTTTTGAACAAAATATTAGCAAATTGATTACAGTAATATATCTCAAGTATTATACACTATGACCATGTGATTGCAAACCAAGAATGCAAGTTTGTTTCAATATTAGGAAAATTATCAACATGATTGACCAATAATAAAAGTAACAGAAATCATATGATTATCTCAATAGAAAAAGTTTTTGAGAAAATAGAATATCCAATCCTATTAAAATCACTAGATAGCATAGAAATAAAGAGAGCATTCTTTAAAATGATAAGCAATATTTATCTAAGACTATCAGTAGGTAATATCTGTAATAGCAATAAGTTAGAAGCATTCCCAAAATCAGGCATAAAGCAAGAATGCACATAATCACCACTATTGTTCATTATAGTGTTAGAAATATGAGTTGTAGCAATAGAAAACAAAGAAATTTAAGGAATTCAAATAGGCAATGGGAAAAGAAAACTTATCACTTTTTCCAGATGATGATATAATGTTATTCTTAGAGAATCCAGAGAAACAATAAAAAAAAAAAGACTTGAAATAATTAATAATATTAGCAAAATAGTAAGATGTAAGAAAATCATCAACATTTCTTTATATGACTAACGAAGCCCTGCAGCAAGAGAAAGAGGTATTCCATCTAACGTAACCATAAACAATATAAAATACTTATAAGTACAAACAATATAAACAAGGAATATGAAATACTTAAAAGATAAACCTACAAACTATATGAACATAATTATAAAACACTTTTCACAAAGTCAAATCTAAACTAGAAAAATATCAATTGCTCAGAGGGAGGCTGAGCCAATATAATAAAAATAACAATTCTTTTTTAAACTAATACATTAATTTAATGCCATGCCAATCAAATACCAAATAATTATTTTATAGAATAGAATAAATAAAATATTAGAAATAGAATAAAAAAAAACAAAATTCACCTAGAAGAACAAAAAGTCAAGAATAACAAGGAAATTAATGAAAAAAATACAGAAAGATAATCTGGTAGTATCAGACCTCAAACTATATTATAAAGCAGTAATCACCAAAACTACCTAGTACTGGCTAAGAAATAAAGTGCTAAATCAGTGGAATAGATTAAGTACACAAGATACAGTAGTCAATGACCATAATAGCCTATTCTTTGATAAACCCAAAGATCCCATGTTTTAGGATAAAAAAGTCACTCTTTGACCAAAACTGCTGAGAAAAATGGAAAAGAATAGGACACAAACTAGATATAGACCAACATCTCACACTGTATAAACAAGATAAGGTCAAAATAGATTCTTGATTTAGATACAAAGGGTGATACCATAAGCAAATTAGAAAAATAAGAAATAGTTTTCCTCTCAGATTTATGAGGAGGGAAAGAATTTACAACCAAATAAGACATAGAGAATATTATGAAATATAAAATAGATAATTTTGATCATATTAAATTTAAAACCTTTATACAAACAAAATCAATGCAACCAAGATTAGAAGGAAAGTAGAAAGCTGGGAAATAATCTTTATAGAAAATATATCTGATAAAAGCTTCATTTCTCAAATATATAAAGAACTGAGTCAAACGTATAAGATTACAGACATTCCTCAATTGATAAATGGTCAAAGGATATGAACAGTTTTTAGATAGCACATTTATAAAACCTATATGAAATTGCTTATCATTTTCAGAAGAGAGGAGGGGAATTGGCAGTGGCAATGACGTAATGTACTGTTTCAGATTACAGTTCATTTACTTAAAATTCTAGGGTGAAAATCTTGCCCATATTAATCTTTGGTCCAGTAGTTTCAATAGATATAGAAATATGCAATTTGAATTATACTCATATTCTTTTTTAAAGTTTTATAAAGGTTTTATTAGAGAGCTGGCATTTGGCATGTGGAATTTTTGAAGTGGTTTTCTTGATGTGTCATTGATGTGTTTTTGACATATTTTTCTTGGTGTGTAATTGACACGTTGAATTTTGATGAGTTTTCTTGTCATTTGTGTGTCATTGGCATGATGAATTTTGACAGGTTTTCTCAATGTATCTTTGGCATGCCATTGGCATGTAGAATTTTGGTGTGGTTTATTGGTGTGTTAAATTTTTCACATGTCAAATTTTTCATGTGTGTGTTTTTTTTTGTTTTTTTTTTTTTTTTTTTTTTTTGGTGTGTCATTGGCTGTTGAGCTTTTTTTTTTTTTTTGGCTGAGGCAATTGGAGTTAAGTGACTTGCCCAGGGTCACACGGCTAGGAAGTGTTAAGTGTCTGAGGTCAAATTTGAACTCAGGTCCTCCTGACTTCAGGGCTGCTCCTCTATCCACTACGCCTCCTAGCTGTCCCATCCTGTTGAGGTTTTTATGTGGTTTTTCTTGGCATGTCATTGGCGTGACATTGACTTGTCAAATGTTGGTGTGGTTTTCTTGATGTGTTGTTGGTAGAATTACATTCATATTCAATGCAAATGTCAATTAATCATAATAAATGAGTAGGTTGGATTTTTTTTAACAAATAAGTTCAGTATCTTGTAGACTCATAAAGCAGTTTCTAACTAAGTCTTATTTTATGGTAATAAATAAAAAGACTTCTCTTGAAAATAAAAATCAAAGGATCTATGGCCTGATTGAAACAAATTCAGCTACTCACAACATACTGAATTAACGCTTCTCATTTACAAAAATCTCAAGAATGCACTTGGGAGACAAATACTGTCTTCAACTTCAGTTGCATGGTAGCATCTATGGTAATTTTAAACATAGGCATGAATCCTTATCAAAGACCTTTGTCAAGGAAATTAGGAGACTAAGACAAAGTTTGCTACTTGCTATTCATAAAGGACTACTGTTTCTCATGCCTCAATTATTGATTATTTAAAAATTATATTTTTAATAAGCTATTTATAAGCTATTTTATAAGCTATTTATCTGACACAGAGAAGCAATCACAAATAATTTGTTTTTGAGAATCATTTAACATGAAATTATACAAATAAAATTGTATAAACATAAATCCATATTTATCGTAACACAAATGTCAAAGGATAAGGGAAGAAAAACTAAAACAAGAAAACTAAATCTACAGCTATGTACAATTGGATACAGTTTGTCATGTACACTAAAAGTCTTTTAGAAAATAATCACCTCAAATCAAGAGAAGACCACTTTCTAATCATTGTCATCATCATACTAGACTGCTGTAGCATCTGCACGTATTTTCTTTATGTCCTATTTTAATATGACCGGTAATTGTTTTGGTGATTACCATCTCGCTTTGTTGACTTCAACCACAATCCCTGACCCCCCTTTCTCCCTAGCTGCAGCATCCTCCCTCTTTCTGTTGTTGCTATGGCTGTCTGTATACCTCTTTGGGCTGCACAATTTCAATATCACATTTCCTATAACCAACCTGATGATATCTATATTCTAATCATTTCTTAACTGGTTCTTCATCTGTATTATGTAGTAAAACAAATCATTTTCTTTCATTTGTTTTTGTGTTCATAGGGAAGTTCAGTGTTTTCTATCTCTCCAAAATAGTCTTTGATTTGTTGTTCTGCAAGTGTTTCTGGACTCAGTCTGTCAACAAATACTTTTTTGTTGAGGAGCTCCTTTCCCTTTAAAACTCTAGCCCTTTGGGATTTTATCAACTTGCTATTCAGCTTGTGTTCTTTATGTTCCAAGACCTTATCAACATTGGCAGCATCTTTGAAAAACACAAATCTGAATCTCCTGGATTTTTGTGTCCAGATCTGTTTTAATTGTGCAGTCTGCAACCTCTCCAAATGAGATAGGTATTCAGTGAAATCTTACTTGCTTGTATCCCAGCTTAGGTCTACAATAAACATTGTGCCATTATCCTGCTTGTTCTTGCTCACATTGATTTTGGAGCTCTTGGCCACTTCTTCCATGTTACTGTACTCATGCACATCTTCCAGGCAGTGGGGTTGGGGCTGTCGGACAGGTGGCTTGAAGAGTCAGCTGCAGAGCATGTTATAGAACTGGATTTGAAATGGTGGCAAAAAGGTGGTTTTTCCTTATATTGAGCCAAAATTTATTTCCATATAGAATCATAGAATTTCAGTGTTGGACAGGGTCTCATTGGCCATTTACTCCAGCTCATATTCAGAAAAGGCATATCAATTACAAAACTACAAAACACCTAGAAAATGGTCATTCAGATTTTACTCAAAGACTTTTAATCAGGGAGAATCTACTACTTCTTCAAGCAGCCCATTCTATTTTTGGAAAGCTATAATGATTAAAAAGTTTTTCCTTATATCAAATCTAAATTTACTGCTTTCCAACTTCTTCAATTAATTCTGTCAAAGTGCAACTAAATGGAGCATTCTAATCCTTATTCCATGTGGCAGGCTTTCAAGTACTTAAAGAAGCTATAATTTCTAATCTGATCCTTGTCTTTTCAGAGTAAGCCTCAAGTTCTTTCAGTTGGTCCTCATACAATATGTACTAATATTGTACAATATGTACCTTCACTCTTCTTTGGATGCTCTCTGGCCTATTGATACCCTTTTTAAAAAGTGAAGCATGGAACTGGGCATAATACTCTATCTAGCATAATACCTTGACCATGGCAGAATATAATGGGTCTATAAATTCCGTTTTTTCCTGGAAGTGATGCTTCTCTTATTAGACCCCAAGATTACAATAGCTTTTTTGGCTATCATACCCTTACTGATGTATAAATAATGTATAATATAATAATATATAACATATACATAATTGCAATTTCATGTATAATCCCCTTTTCCTAATCTATTTTGTTTGTGGAAATGTTCATTTTATTTAGTCCTTCTTTAGTTCAGAATTTTAAAAAAAAGTTTTAAAAAGATTTTTCTGATCCCAACTCTATCATCCACCGAGTTAGCTGTCACAAAAAATGTTATATTTTCTGCCATTATAGCCAACCTGACAAAAATGGTATCTTTGTCTTTATCCAAAGCACCAATAAAGAATTAAGTAGCACAGACTTAAGCTCAGATACTTGGGAGGCTATATGGAAGACCTCTTTCCAAGTTGATATAAAACCGTTAGGGATGATCTTTGAGTCCAGATAGTCAGCTATTTCCAAATTTACTTAATGCCTCAAATCTAGGTCATGTCTCTTCATCTTTTCAACAAAATCCCATGATACTTTATAAATAATTCTCCTAATTTGTAGCTTTAGTAACATTGTCAAAATGAGAAAATAATATTACTTTGGCATGATCTGTTCTTGATGAAACCATATTGCTCTTGTGTATTGATCATTTCCTTTTCCAGATGTTCACTAATTAGCTCTTTAATAATACATTTTAAAATTTTTCCATAACTTCCTCTTATTAGTTTTAGTTCTGACTTCTGGACGTATATAAAATAAGTTGATTCTCTTTTTCACAGTGATTTTTCAGATATTTAAAGATATTGACGATGTCTTCCTAAGTCTTTTCCAGCCTAACAAACTCCAGTTCCTTCAATCATTCTTTATATGACATAATTTTCAGTTCTCACATGCTTCTGATTGTACACCATATTTCTCCTTATGGTGCCCACAGCTGGGAATCAAACCCAGATGTGGTTTGACCAGTGTGGCCTTTCCCAACTTCCTTTTTGACTTAATGGAATATTTTTGTGAAAGAACTGCTTAGTGGGAGGGGAGGGCAGTCTATAGGAGTGATACCTGTGGTTTTCCCTGTAGAAGAGAAGACTTAGGAAGGAGAAAAGACATGATTGTTTCTTTTCGCTGGTGAAGTAATTAAAGGATTATCAATTGGAGGAGACATCTCTGCTTCATTGCAAAAGGCAGAAAGAACTAGAAAATGGAGGGTAAAATTGTAAACAGGTAGACTTCAGCATGATATAAAAAATGATTTCTGACAATTAATGCTATCAGAAAGTGGAAAGGCCTGCCTTGGGGAATAGTGGGCTTCTTATCACTGGAGGTCGGAAGCAAAGGCTGGATGGCCATCTGGAAGGGATGTGGGACCAAGTATAGCTAAGACTACATGGCCTCTGAGATCCCTTCCTAGGCTGAGGTTCTATGTAAATGGTTTTTATTGTTGTTATTATATCTCATTAATTGGGGGCCTCCAACCAGTTATATGCTTTACCTAAGAACAATTTTTCCCTCAAAGCAAACCATTTAATTCCTGAGAAAAAATGGTCATCAATAATCAGTTCTAAAGCAGAGAAAGTATTCTTTCCAGTTGGGTATGATCTCTTCCTTTGAGAAGCAGAGAAAACATTGATGTCTGCTACTTGTTACTCACCAGATGTAGTGTTCTTCTCTTCTTTAAAATAATGGTTCTCTCTGGGAGCAGGTTTCTTGGGGAGGTTTTCTGGAGGCAACCTTAGTTTCAGTTAAAAATAATAATCACCCAAATGCAGGCAGGTGATAAAATGCAAATGTTTGTTTTCTCTTTCCAAAATAGCCTGGTTAGTTTTCTTAGAGGCCTCTCTCTGTGCTTGGTTCCAATAGCTCTTGCAGTTGTCCTTTGCCTCTGCTTTCTTCAGCCTCCAGCCAGCACCAAGTTGGAATGAATCTCTCTTGCCTCCGAGAGAGGGTTTGTGGGCTTCCTCCCAGAGTGCTCCTCTCCGACCCCTGGCAATGTTCCGAAGTAATTCCTGGCTCTAGCTCAATTCCAACTCGTGGCTTCTTCTGAACTGACGCTCCTCCACTCTGAATCTTTTCAGCTGAACCCTCTTGACTGGCTCACTGAAGCTCTATTTATGCTCCTTCTCTGAGAAAGGAATTGTGGGATACAAGAGAGTGGGATTATGGGTTTCTCCCATGGTGCTCTCTGGCCCTAAAAGCTTCAAGGGAGGTGTGAATTCACAAAGTTACATAGTTAACTTTGTGAATCTCCCATACTTGTGAATTCCAATGAGTAGTGAAATACTTCTTGCTTATATGAGCTCTCTAAAGGTGTGAACACAAGCATTATATCAATTAGTTCTACTTAGTACCTTATTTCTTCTGGCCCATAATATCTCCTTGTAGGATCAGATCATACCAAATCATGCTAAATTAGATAATTATTGTCTCTATCAATTCTAATGACTTTACATTTTGTAAAGATTCCAACAACCAGATATATAAACTAAGTGCCCTTCTCTTTAGGTTTAAGAGCAAGGACTCTTGTTCAAGAATAGCAACTTTGGCCAGGTATCTTAAATGAAATTTTATCATTTGTAATTCATTCTTTTTGTGCCAAACATTCTCCTTTTCTTGGATCATCTTCTAAATTATAAACATCCCCCTCCCAGAAATAATACATTAAACTAATTCATACATGAATCACTTATTGAATCCACTTACTCCCTAACCTGTGTACCAAACTAGAGCAGCAAGTATGGGGAATAAGAGGAAGAAGTAGACTTTTTGGGTATAAATAAAGTCCTAAAATGGAAGGTGAGAAAATATAGAAGACAAACTCCATTAATTTCACACCTCTTCTTTGAAGAGGAGCAAGAAAGATCATTTCTTTACTCCTGTTTCCTTGAAAGAAACAAGTTACCTATTCTTAGAAAGGCCAGATCGATGCCAGAAGACTCTCCTTTTCCTCCCCAATTACACATATTTGCTCTCCTTTCCTGCTGCCTGAGAACCAAGCCAAATGAAATGCATTCAAAGAGTGTAAATCTTGGGAGTAAATCCTGGTTCAGCCTTTAAGCAGTGACATCAGCCTAACAAACAGCTGGCAAAGCCTCTACAGCCAGGGCAGATGTTAAAGAGTAGAAGGTTTTCTGTGAGCTGAATAGGAGACTCCAGTGTGAGAAGGAGAAAGAAATGTTTGTACATTTTTCCTTTGGGAAACCAATCCCTCTCCACAGCGATTTCCTAAATCTGTCTGCGGTATTAACGGATTCATTGCTGATGAAAAGCTTCAATGTGCCAGCAACATCCTGGATGTACATACTGTTCCAAAATCTCCTTTTCTCTGATGAAAACAGACCATAGTTCCTTGGCCAAAGAAATAAACCTTCATTTAGGATCCAGCTAGAGTAGGCTCCCCCAAAGCAGGGACCCAGCAGTCTATTTCTTTCATCATGACTTAATCACAACGTCTAGCATGTGTATGCTGTACTTTGTGACTTTAGAGAAGTCACTTGAACTCTCTTAGCTTCAGGTTCTATATGTGTAAAATGAGCAAAATCATATTTCACTTTTCTACCTTAGAAAGTTGTTATGAGCAAAGTACTTTGTAGAATTTTTAGACTTCAGTGTCACAGAAATATGAGATATCACTGTATATTTTGAAGCTTTTCCATGATCATTATTCCCATTTTATAGACCCAGAGAGGCAATGTGGTGTTGTACAGAAAGAATCCTGGTCTTGGAGTCTTGCTAACCTCTCTGAGCCTGATTTACTCTTAGGCTCTATATCATCCATAAGGTGAGCCAGCCCATTATTAGAGACAGGTAAAGGACTTGCCTGAAAACATTCAGTTTCCCATCAACACATTATTATCATTTTCTTGGATGAAGTTATTAATTATGTCTATGATTTGCTGTTTCACCCAATCATTCTTTAGTATAAGATTATTTAGTTTCCAATTATTTTTTGGTCTACTTTCCCCTGGCTTTTTGTTGAATGTAATTTTCATTGCATCGTGGTCTGAAAAGGATGCATTTACTATTTCTGCCTTACTGCATTTGAATTTGAGGTTTTTATGTCCTACTATATGGTCAATTTTTGTATAGGTTCCATGAACTGCTGAAAAGAAAGTGTACTCCTTTCTGTCTCCATTACATTTTCTCCAGAGATCTATCATATCTAACTTTTCTAGTGTTCTATTTACCTCTTTGACTTCTTTCTTATTTATTTTGTGGTTTGATTTATCTAATTCTGAGAGTGCAAGGTTGAGATCTCCTACTATTATAGTTTTGCTGTCTATTTCTTCTTGCAGCTCTCTTAATTTTTCTTTTAAGAAATTAAATGCTACACCACTTGGCGCGTATATGTTTACTAGTGATATTGCTTCATTATCCATGCTACCCTTTAGCAAGATATAGTACCCTTCCTTATCTCTTTTAATTAGATCAATTTTTGCTTTAGCTTGATCTGAGATCAGAATGGCTACCCCTGCTTTTTTTTACTTCACCTGAAGCATAGTAGATTTTGCTCCAACCTTTTGCCTTTAACCTGCATGTATCTCCCTGCTTCAGGTGTGTTTCCTGTAAACAACATATTGTAGGATTCTGGCTTTTAATCCATTCTGCTAACCACTTCCTCTTTATGGGGGAGTTTACCCCGTTAACATTTATGGTTAAAATGACCAATTCTGTATTACTTGCCATCTTGTTAACCCCTTTTTATGCTTTTCTTCCTTCTTTCCCCCTTACCCCCCTTCCCAGTATTAAGCTTGTGAGCACCACTTGCTTCTCACACCTCTCCCTTTTTAGTATCTCTCCCCCCACCCCCGCCTTAGATTTCCTCCCCCTATACCCTTTTCCCTCCCCGTTTCCGTATTCCCTTTCGCTTAGCTTATTCCTTCCCTTTTCACTTTTCCCTTCTCACTTTTCAATGAGGTGGGAGAAGTTTCACCATAAATTGAATATGTCTAAGATTTTTCTCTTAAAGCCAATTCTGAAGGCAGTAAGATACTCACTATATTCATCCCTCTCCATTCTTTCTCTCAGATATAATAGGTTTCCTATGCCTCTTCATGAGATGTAGTACCCCCACTTTACCCTTTTTCTGGTACAGTGTCCTTTCCACATCTACTTTCTAGAACAAGGTATACATGTATTCTTTATACATCTTTATATCAGAAATATAGTTCCCAAGATTAATCTTTACCTTTTTAGATTTCTCTTGAGTTCTATATTTGTAGATCAAACTTTTTGTTAAGTTCTGGCTTTTTCATCAAAAATAGGTGAAATTCGCTTACTTCGTTGAATGTCCATCTTCTTCCCTGGAAAAAGATGCTCATTCTCTCTGGGTAAGTTATTTTTGGTTGCATACCAAGTTCCGTAGCCTTTTGGAATATCATATTCCAGGCCCTTCGATCTTTTAATGTGGATGCTGCCAGATCCTGGGTGATCCTTATTGTGGCTCCTTGATACTTGAATTGGGTTTTTCTAGCCGCTTGCAGTATTTTTTCCTTCATCTGAGGGTTCTGGCATTTGGCCACTATATTTCTTGGTGTTTTGATTTTAGGATCCCTTTCAGTGGGTGATCGATGAATTCTTTCAATGTCTATTTTATCCTCTGTTCCTATGACTTCTGGGCAGTTCTCTTTGATAATTTCCTGGAAAATAGTGTCCAGGCTCTTTTTTTCATCATGCTTTTCTGGGAGTCCAATGATTCTCAGATTGTCTCTCCTGGATCTGTTTTCCAGGTCTGTTGTCTTCCCCAGAAGGTATTTCACATTCTTTTCCATTGTTTGATTTTTTTGGATTTGCTTGACTGATTCTTCTTGTCTCCTCGAGTCATTCAATTCCAATTGTTCAATTCTGATTTTTAATGAAGTATTTTCTTCATTCACTTTTTAAATATCTTTTTCTAATTGTCCAGTTGAGTTCTTTTGTTCTGTGGAATTTTTTCCCATTTTGCCAATTTTGTTTTTTAGAGAGCTGTTTTCTGTTTCCAGTTCGCTAATCTTATTTTTCAAGGATTTGATTTCTTTATCCACTCTCTTTAACTGAGTGGGATGACTTCTCCAGATTCTCTTGCCAAGCCTCCCTCTCCTTTTCCCATTTTTCTTTTTCTTTTTTTTTTAATTTAAATTTTATTTTATTTAATAATAACTTTGTAGTGACAGAATCCATGCCAGGGTAATTTTTTACAACATTATCCCTTGCACTCGCTTATGTTTCGTTTTTTCCCCTCCCTCCCTCTACCCCCCTCCCCCCAAGATGGCAAGCAGTCCTATATATGTTAAGTATGTTGCAGTATATCCTAGATATAATACATATTTGCAGAACCAAACAGTTCTCCTGTTGCACAGGGAGAATTGGATTCAGAAGGTAAAAATAACTCGGGAAGAAAATCAAAAATGCAAATAGTTCACATTCGTTTCCCGGTGTTCCTTCTCTGGGTGTAGCTGTCTCTGTCCATCATTTATCCATTGAAACTCAGTTAGGTCTCTTTGTCATAGAAATCCAATTCCATCAGAATACATCCTCATACAATATCGTTGTCGAAGTGTATAATGATCTCCTGGTTCTGCTCATCTCACTTAGCATCAGTCCATGTAGGTCTCTCCAAGCCTCTCTGTATTCATCCTGCTGGTCATTCCTTACAGAGCAATAATATTCCATAACATTCATATACCACAATTTACCCAGCCATTCTCCAATTGATGGGCATCCATTCATTTTCCAGTTTCTAGCCACTACAAACAGGGCTGCTACAAACATTTTGGCACATACAGGTCCCTTTCCCTTCTTTAGCACCTCTTTGGGATATAAGCCCAATAGAAACACTGCTGGATCAAAGGGTATGCACAGTTTGATAACTTTTTGGGCATGATTCCAGATTGCTCTCCAGAATGGTTGGATTCGTTCACAACTCCACCAACAATGCATCAGTGTCCCCATTTTCCCGCATCCCCTCCAACATTCATCATTATTTTTTCCTGTCATCTTAGCCAATCTGACAGGTGTGTAGTGATATCTCAGAGTTGTCTTAATTTGCATTTCTCTGATCAATAGTGATTTGGAACACTCTTTCATGTGAGTGGTAATAGTTTCAATTTCATCATCTGAAAATTGTCTGTTCATATCCTTTGACCATTTATCAATTGGAGAATGGCTTGGTTTTTTATAAATTTGAGTCAGTTCTCTATATATTTTGGAAATGAGGCCTTTATCAGAATCTTTAATTGTAAAGATGTTTTCCCAGTTTGTTGCTTCCCTACTAATCTTGTTTGCATTCGTTCTGTTTGTACAAAGGCTTTTTAATTTGATATAATCAAAATTTTCAATTTTGTGATCAGTAATGGTCTCTAGTTCATCTTTGGTTACAAATTTCTTTCTCCTCCACAAGTCTGAGAGATAAACTATTCTATGTTCCTCTAATTTATTTATAATCTCGTTCTTTATCCCTAGGTCATGGACCCATTTTGATCTTATCTTGGTATATGGTGTTAAGTGTGGGTCCTTGCCTAATTTCTGCCATACTAATTTCCAGTTATCCCAGCAGTTTTTATCAAATAATGAAATCTTATCCCAAAAGTTAGAATCTTTGGGTTTGTCAAACACTAGATTGCTATAGTTGACTATTCTGTCTTGTGAACCTAACCTTTTCCACTGATCAACTAATCTATTTCTTAGCCAATACCAAATGGTTTTGGTGACTGCTGCTTTATAATATAATTTTAGATCAGGTACAGCTAGACCACCTTCATTTGATTTTTTTTTCATTAATTCCCTTGAGATTCTCGACTTTTTATTGTTCCATATGAATTTTGTTGTTATTTTTTCTAAATCATTAAAATATTTTCTTGGAAGTCTGATTGGTATAGCACTAAATAAATAGATTAGTTTAGGGAGTATTGTCATCTTTATTATATTCGCTCGGCCTATCCAAGAGCACTTAATATTTTTCCAATTATTTAAGTCTGACTTTATTTGTGTGGAAACTTTTTTGTAATTTTGCTCAAATAATTCCTGACTTTCCTTTGGTAGGTAGATTCCCAAATATTTTATGCTATCAACAGTTATTTTGAATGGAATTTCTCTTTGTATCTCTTGCTCTTGGATTTTGTTGGTGGTATATAAAAATGCTGAGGATTTATGGGGATTTATTTTGTATCCTGCTACTTTGCTAAAATTATGAATTATTTCTAATAGCTTTTTAGTAGAATCTCTGGGGTTCTCTAGGTATACCATCATATCATCTGCAAAGAGTGATAGTTTGGTTTCCTCATTGCCTACTCTAATTCCTTTAATCTCTTTCTCGACTCTTATTGCAGAGGCTAGTGTTTCTAATACAATATTGAATAATAATGGTGATAGTGGGCAACCTTGCTTCACTCCAGATCTTACTGGGAAAGGTTCCAGTTTTTCCCCATTGCATATGATGCTTACTGAAGGTTTTAAATATATGCTCCTGACTATTTTAAAGAAAAGTCCTTTTATTCCTATGCTCTCAAGTGTTTTTATTAGGAATGGATGTTGGATTTTATCAAATGCTTTTTCTGCATCTATTGAGATGATCATATGGTTTTTGTTTGGTTGGTTATTGATATAGTCAATTATGTTAATAGTTTTCCTAATATTGAACCAGCCCTGCATTCCTGGTATAAATCCTACTTGGTCATAGTGTATTATCCTGGGGATGATTTTCTGTAGTCTTTTTGCTAATATTTTATTTAAGATTTTAGCATCAATATTCATTAGGGAGATTGGTCTATAATTTTCTTTCTCTGTTTTCAGCCTACCTGGTTTAGGTATCAGTACCATGTTTGTGTCATAAAAGGAGTTTGATAGGACTCCTTCAATCCCGACTTTTTCAAATAGTTTATTTAGCATTGGAGTTAATTGATCTTTAAATGTTTGATAGAATTCAGATGTAAATCCATCTGGTCCTGGGGATTTTTTCTTAGGGAGTTGATTGATAGTTTGTTCTATTTCTTTTTCTGAGATGGGAGCGTTTAGGATATTTACTTCCTCCTCTGTTAGTTTAGGCAAGCTATATTTTTGGAGGTATTCTTCTATTTCATTTAAGTTGTCGAATTTATTGGCGTAAAGTTGGGCAAAATAGCTCCTAATTATTGCTCTAATTTCCTCTTCGTTAGTGGTGAGTTCTCCCTTTTCATTTTTAAGACTAACAATTTGATTTTCCTCTTTCCTTTTTTTAATCAGATTTACTAAGGGTTTGTCTATTTTGTTGGTTTTTTCATAGAACCAACTCTTAGTTTTATTAATTAATTCAATAGTTTTTTTACTTTCAATTTTATTGATCTCTCCTTTTATTTTTAGAATTTCAAGTTTAGTGTTTGACTGGGGGTTTTTAATTTGTTCCTTTTCTAGCATTTTTAGTTGCAAGCCCAATTCATTGACCTTCTCTTTCTCTAGGCCTCTAGAGATATGAGATTTCCCCTTATTACCGCATCCCATTTGGCTGCATCCCATACATTTTGGTATGATGTCTCATTATTATCGTTTTCTTGGATGAAGTTATTAATTATGTCTATAATTTGCTGTTTCACCCAATCATTCTTTAGTATGAGATTATTTAGTTTCCCATTATTTTTTGGTCTACTTTCCCCTGGCTTTTTATTGAATGTAATTTTCAATGCATCGTGGTTTGAAAAGGATGCATTCACTATTTCTGCCTTACTGCATTTGAGTTTGAGGTTATGTCCTAATATATGGTCAATTTTTGTATAAGTTCCATGAACTGCTGAAAAGAAGGTGTATTCCTTTCTGTCCCCATTACATTTTCTCCAGAGATCTATCATATCTAATTTTTCTAGTATTCTATTTATCTCTTTGACTTCTTTCTTGTTTATTTTGTGGTTTGATTTATCTAATTCTGAGAGTGCAAGGTTGAGATCTCCCACTATTATAGTTTTGCTGTCTATTTCTTCTTGCAGCTCTCTTAATTTCTCTTTTAAGAATTTAGATGCTACACCACTTGGTGCATATATGTTTAATATAGATACTGCTTCATTATTCATTCTACCTTTTAGCAAGATATAGTGCCCTTCCTTATCTCTTTTGATTAGATCAATTTTTGCTTTAGCTTGATCTGAGATCAGGATGGCTACTCCTATTTTTTTGACTTCACCTGAAGCATAATAGATTTTGCTCCAACCTTTTACCTTTAACCTGCATGTATCTCCCTGCTTCAGGTGTGTTTCCTGTAAACAACATATTGTAGGATTCTGGCTTTTAATCCATTCTGCTAACCGCTTCCTCTTTGTGGAGGAGTTTACCCTGTTCACATTTATGGTTAAAATGACCAATTCTGTATTACTTGCCATCTCGTTAACCCCGGTTTATGCTTTTCTCCCTTCTTACCCCCTTACCCCCTTTCCCAGTATTAAGCTTGTGAGCACCACTTGATTCTCACAGCCCTCCCTTTTTTAGTATCCCTCCCCCCCCTTAGAGTTCCTCCCCCTATCTTACCCCTTTCCCTCCCAGTTACTGTATTCCCTTCCACTTAGCTTATTCCTTCCCTTTTCACTTTTCCCTTCTCACTTTTCAATGAGGTGGGAGAAGTTTCACCATATATTGAATATGTCTAAAATTTTTCTCTTAAAGCCAATTCTGAATGCAGTAAAATACTCACTATATTCATCCCTCTCCATTCTTTCTCTCAGATATAATATGTTTCCTATGCCTCTTCATGAGATGTACTACCCCCACTTTCCCCTTTTTCTGGTACAATGTCCTTTCCACATCTAGTTTCTAGAACAAGGTATATCTGTATTCTTTATACATCTTTATAGCCGAAATATAGTTCCCAAGATTAATCTTTACCTTTTTAGATTTCTCTTGAGTTCTGTACTTGTAGATCAAGTTTTTTGTTAAGTTCTGGCTTTTTCATCAAAAATAGGTGAAATTCGCTTACTTCGTTGAATGTCCAGCTTCTTCCCTGGAAAAAGATGCTCATTCTCACTGGGTAAGTTATTTTTGGTTGCACACCAAGTTCCTTAGCCTTTTGGAATATCATATTCCAGGCCCTTCGATCTTTTAGTGTGGATGCTGCCAGATCCTGGGTGATCCTTATTGTGGCTCCTTGATACTTGAATTGGGTTTTTCTAGCCGCTTGCAGTATTTTTTCCTTCATCTGAGGGTTTTGGCATTTGGCCACTATATTTCTTGGTGTTTTGATTTTAGGATCCCTTTCAGTAGGGGATCGATGAATTCTTTCAATGTCTATTTTACCCTCTGTTTCTATGACTTCTGGGCAGTTCTCTTTGATAATTTCCTGGAAAATAGTGTCCAGGCTCTTTTTTTCATCATACTTTTCTGGGAGTCCGATGATTCTCAAGTTGTCTCTCCTGGATCTGTTTTCCAGGTCTGTTGTCTTCCCCAGAAGGTATTTCACATTCTTTTCCATTGTTTGATTTTTTTGGATTTGCTTGACTGATTCTTCTTGTCTCCTCGAGTCATTCAATTCCATTTGTTCGACCCTGATTTTCAGTGAAGTATTTTCTTCACTCACTTTTTAAAGATCTTTTTCTAATTGTCCAATTGAGTTCTTTTGTTCTGTGGAATTTTTTTCCATTTCGCCAATTTTGTTTTCCAGTTCACCAATCCTATTTTTCAAGGATTTGGTTTCTTTATCCACTCTCTCTTTAACTGACTTCTCCAGGCTCTTTTGCCAAGCCTCCCTCTCCTTTTCCCAAGCCTCCTTCTCCTTTTGCCAAGCCTCACTCTGCTTTTCCCATTTTCTTCTTGTGGAGCCTTTTTAATTTCCTCCATGAGATTCATCTGTGCTGAGGAACATATGATCTCCTCCTTTGGGGATTCACCTGGGGACTGTTTGTTTTTAGTCTCCTCAGGATTTGGAGTCTGCTCTTTATCTGTATAGAAGCTGTCAAGGGTTAACGTCTTTTTCAGTTTCTTGCTCATTCTGTCTAATAATCAAAGGCAAACTAGCCAAGAAACAGAAGGAAAAAACCCTTGAATGGAGCTGCTTTCTTTGGGGGAGGGGCAGGGTAGCAGTGAGGCACTAGCAGGACAGGATGGCTGTGCTGCGCCTGCGCTCTGAGATCCGAGAGCGTGCTGAGACACTGTGGGGAAGGGGTGGCCAGGTCCCGAGAGACTCCAGCTGTTTGGGGTTGTATTCTTCACCTTCGGTGTTTTTAGCTTTTCTGCTGGGCTGCTGACCTGAGGCCAGAGCAAAGTATCCAGTCCTGTAGCGAAGCTCTCCCCGCAGAGACGGCTGCGATCACGCCCCACCCCCTCTCCGCTCTGCTTGGCTCAGAGCAGCTTTCCGTGCTCTCGCTGTTGCTGCTGCCCGCAGGCTGCTTCCAATCTAATAACCATCCCGCCCTCACGCAAAAACAGACCTTTCCTGATGAGTCTCAAGGATGGCTTCTCTTGGTAACTAGTTGTATGTTTTTTTTCAGTCGAGCATTAATTCAGAGGCATGAAATGAAATGGATAGTGAGAGAAAAACGCGGAGGTTACACAGCAGTATGCCTTCTCTCCGCCATCTTGGCCAGAAGTCTCCTTTTCCCATTTTTCTTCTAGCTCCCTTGTGAGAGCCTTTTTAATTACTTCTATGAGGTTCATCTGTGCTGAGGAGCAGATGATCTCCTCCTTTGGGGATTCACCTGGAGAAAGTCTGTTTTTAGTCTCCTCAGGATTTAGAGTCTGCTCTCTTTCTGTATAGAAGCTGTCAAGGGTTAAAGTTCTCTTCAATTTTTTGCTCATTATGTCAAAGAATCAAAGACAAACTAGCAAAAAGAAAAAAAGAAATCACCCCAATTGGAGTCTGCTTTTTTGGGGGAGGGGCTGGGTGGTGTTACCGAGCTTCCTCTACAGACTGCGGGGGCAGCAGTGAGGCACTAGCCCGACTGTGCTGCACCTGCGTTCTGAGATCCCAGAGCGTGCTGAGTCACTGGGAGGGGAGGGAGGGGGGAGAAGGGGGGGGGGGGCGCCAGGTCCCGAGAGACTCCAGCTGTTTGGGGTTGTATTCTTTGCCCCGATGTTTTTAGCTTCTCTGCTGGGCTGCTGGCTTGCTGTCAGGGCAAAGTATCCAATCCTGTAGCAAAGCTCTCTGCAGAGACGGCTGCGACCACACCCCACCCCCTCTCCGCTCTGCTCGGCTGTGAGCTGCCTGCCGTGCTCTCAGCTGCCTGCCTGCACCCTGCGCCCCATCCAAAACCGTCCCAGCCCTCGCGCAAAAACAGACCTTTCTTGGCGAATCTCAAGGATGGCTTCTCTTGGTAACTATTTGTGGGTTTTTTTTTCAGTCAAGCATCAATTCAGAGGCTTGTAATGAAATGGATAGTGAGAGAAAGCAAGGAGCTACACAGCTGTGTGCCTCCTTGCCGCCATCTTGGCCCTCCCATCAACACAGGACTCTAGTCCAGCTCTTCCTAGAATCACAATTCCTGAATCTATTTTCATCCTCACAGATCCATGACCTTTAGGAATCATCTCGTCCAACTTCTTCATTTTTCAGAAGAAGAAGTTGAGATCCACATAATTACACAGCCTAATCTATGCTGCTGACTGAGTAAAACATGCACAAAATGGAACCCATAATGTTTAACTTCCTGGAGCCAGGGACTCAAGAAATCCAAGCCCAAATCCAGACTTGCCTGCCCTGGAGTCTGTCAAACATCTATATGAATCAATGGTGACTTTTCCCTGCCCCTGAGAGTGCCTTCCCTCATGTTGACACTTTAGATTGGCTGGGTTTTAATTTGGCAGAAGCTCCCTGGAAAGCGTTCATCAGGAACCTACAAGATGATGTTTTCCATTGGTCCATGCAATACATGTGGCTGCTTAGTCTAGACAGACAGAACTTGGTACTGTGAAGGTTCCAGCCCTTGAGGAGCTCATGTGAGGATCCATTCTATAGCCCCAGTGTATGGACTGCGGCTCTGGTTGAGGGAAGCCAGGACCACTCAAAATGAGCATGGGCACTGGCAAACCTACCCCAACTAATCAGAATAACTCAAAAGACACTTTTTTAAATTTACCAAATCTAAACAAAGAGACCGAAGCCCTGTTTGTTTCAACAAGTTAAGCATTGGTTCATTTATCAAATATTTGCTCAGCCTGCGAGGTCTGACTTCAGCTTGATGGTATACAGTTTTCCAGAGCACAGGAGATGGGTAAATCTAACTTTCTTTTACTGTCCCTGGTGAATTCCCAGTGACTTCTGCTCTCATTCTTTATTCCTTTTACCACTTACTCTCAGGAAAAGAATCTTATACCTCTTCAAGGTGTTAACAGTCCCTATCCCCGACAAAGAGATGTATTCCCATACCAAAGGGATGGCTGGTTTGAAGAGATGTTTCTCAAGCAAGCCAGGGCTTCTTAGAATCCTAAAAATCAGATCCAATAGCCTGGCTTGACCAGTTTCTATCATTTTCTAATTACTTCTGGAGCAGAGATTCTTAACTTTTTGAGTGTCCTTGATCTCTTTAGCTGCCTGGTAAAGCCAATGAACCCCTTCTCAGAATAATGCTTTTAATGCATTAAATAAATGATACAGATTATCAAAATGTTTAAGTTCTCAAGTTCCAGATTCAGAACCCTTCCTGCAGAGTTCTCCTAAATTTAAACTCCTTGAAATTAAAGACTCTCCAAAATATTGGACTGAATTTTTCTTCTATTTCCTACAGCATTTAGCACAGGGTTGGACACACTGCAAGTGCTTAGCAGATATGCATGGATTTTTATTTAGTTCCTCTGTTTTAGGCTTAGATGGCCCTTTTCCCAGTCCAAAGCAGGAGGCTGCAAATGGGTCATTGGCTTTGCAAAGAGCAAAGTAGAAGAAGCTGCCTATATGGAAAAGAAAGCAAATGACTAAAAGAAGACATAAGGGGAGAATTTTAACATTTTCCTGACACTGCACAGAGTGATTCTTGTTCTCAGAAAGGATTTTCAAAGAACTTTTTCACTGTCAAGGTGAGCAAATACTTGATCAATTTAACAACTGGGACTTAAATTAGAATATAAGTTCAGCCCATATCTACATTATTTAAAAACCACCCCCAAAAAACAAACAATAACTCCCTTTATCCTATTTGGCTAAAGGTCTGGGTGACACCTTAGAATATTGGAGAGGCCTAGATTATTAATGTACTCACTCAGTAACAATTGGCTGCCCCAGGAGACATTTGTTAATATTTTATTCCATGTCAACATCTGGAACCAATTTAGTAGGAGTGGAGATAGAATGGGAGAAGGGGAAAGGAGACAGAGAGACAGACAGAAACAGACAGAGGGGAGACAAGAGAGAGAGAGAGAGAGAGAGAGAGAGAGACAGAGACAGAGACAGAGACAGAGACAGAGACAGAGACAGAGACAGAGAGAGATGGCATTCATCCAATTTCTGGCAATGGGTGGGTGGTGGTTTGAGAGCTCCATTCACATCAGTTCCAGAGACACAGTGACTGTGAATTCAGCTCACAAGAACTCAGTACAAACTCTACTGCTGCTCTACCCTCTAGTCTTCTGCTAAACATCATGAAGGAGATGAGAAATTCAGTGCCCATTCCCTCTATGGCCAGTCCTTTCTCCTTTAAAAGGCTATTAGGGATCAGAAGTGGTACATTTTCGTTGCTTCTTACTTTCCAGGAAAGCAGGGGTAGTATTTCACATAATCTGATATTTTCACTTAACCATATTCCCAGAGATGCCCTTCTGAACTTTGGTATCCTCAATCTGTGCACAGGTAGCACATTAGACTAGAAATAGAGTTTGAGTTAGAAATCAGAGGTCTGGAGTAGAATCCCAACCTTTTCTTCTTCTTACTACCTATGTGTTGGGCAGTGAGGTGATATAGGTGAAATTGCTGGGCTTGGAGTCAGAGAGACTCTCATCCTCCCATGTTCAAATCTGGCCTCAGACACTTCCTACCATGTGACCTGGGCAAATTAACTCTGTTTGTCTCAGTTTCTTCACCTGTCACCTAGTAAGTGTCTGAGACTGGATTTGAGCTGGAGAAGAAAATGGAAAACCACTCCAGTATTTTTGCCAAGGAAACTCTAAATAGGGTCATGAAGAGTCAGAAACGACTGAAAAAATGACTAAAGAACAACAAAAACCCATGTGACCTGGATCACTTTACCTCTTCACTATTCTATCTAGTATTCTCTCTAGTAATCTATCTGGTGGCTTTGGCTTAGAAATAATTGATATAGCTTAATGTATATAGTGCTGGGCTGGGAGGTAGGAAGCTCAAATCCAGTCTCAGACACTAGCTAGGTGACTGGGCAAGTCCTTTAATCTTTAAAATAGGGAGGAGAATAATAGAACCTATCCCTTAGGATTGTTGTGAGAATCAAATGAAATATTTGTCAAAAATCTTCATAATAGTTATTATACAAATGCTTATTCCTTTCCTTCCCCTAGAGATAACTAAGTCCGTCTTTGTGTTTTTCATTTACTTGGATTTGGAAAGAGTTTTCCAGGCAGATTTTATAATTGTGTACATTTGTCCTCATCTCAGAATTCAGAGTTTATTGAAAGTCAGGTGACAGGGAATTTTAGTTTTACCATCATGGGCTTGCTGAATGAAAGATTCATTTCTATAACACTCCAGAAAAATACTTGACGAATTTCTTTTCCCAACCTCTACTATGGAATTCATTACCTCACCAAACAGTCCTTACATTGTTGGTTAGAAAGTTTCCTTTATTTATTTGTAGGCAAAGTAGTAATCTTGTTTGTAGGAATGTAGGTCAAAAAGTCATTTGCTTTGCTTTTTCCTTCCAGTCTTGCTAAAAGAAACTCCCAGGGTGGAGAAAGGCATTGTGGGAAATGAAAGAAGGAATTTCTTCTCACTTTAAATCAAAAAAGGGACTGAACTCATAGTGTCAGTTTAGACATATTACAGGATTTTAAATGACACATTTTAGCTAACTAACTAGATATGTTTGCCTGTTATCTGCATCATAAAAAAAGTCAGTAATATCTTGAACTATAAACCAGAGTTGGTAAGCTTCTCCTGGTATGGGGAGGAAACACAGCAAAAGCTAAAGGAACAAAAGACACCTAGTAAAAAGAAATGTCCAACAGAGATCAGAGCAGTGACATCACAACATCTCAGGAGAGCACTGGCAGATCTGCAGCTTTATAGTATAAATTGCTCAGATCATACATATGCTTCTCCTGACGTTCTCTGTTTGAGTGTGACCTCCTCCAGTGGTCGTGTAATACTCTGAGGGGGAGGACGTTCCTATCTTTCTTGCCCCTTATTTTTCCAGTGTTTAATAAAATGTCTTTTGCTTTAAATTAATTTGTTTTCTGGTTGGTCTAGTCAAGGAAACACATCAGTGGAAGCTACAACCTGGAGTAATTTTCTGGGATTCGAAAAGTAAAGGGAGTCCCCAGTGGAACATATTAAGCCAAAATCTGTTTCCTTGTAAATTCTATCAGTTGATCCTAGTTTTTTTTCTCAAAAGCTACATATGAAGTCAGATTTTTTTTTTTTTTGGAAAGGCAAAGAAATGCCACATGTAATTATAAAAAGAGAATTTGATTTTAAACCTGAATGACCAGATTTGAATCCCAGTTTTGTCCATATGATCTTTTTTAAAAGTAAGTGTAGGTAGTACAGTGGATAAAGCACCAGATCTGAAGTCAGGAGGACCTGAGTCCTCAAATCTGGTCTCAGACAATTAACACGTCCTAGCTGTGTGACCCTGGGCAAGTCACTTAACCCCAGTTACCTCAGCAAAAAAAAAAAAAAATGTTTCATGGATTTTTTTAAATTATTATAATTATTTCCAGATATATTCCTCTTACAGGCTATTGATGTCTTGTTTTTTATATCACAGTTATGTCCAGATATGCCCACTAAAAACAAAGAAATGCAAAGACAACAAAATTAACAAATGAAGTAGAGCATGCAATATTTTGTACTTACCATCCTGTACTTCTCTACTGAATGGTAGAGATGCTTCTTTATTTCTCTTCTAGGGGCCAAACATGTTCATTATAATTACTCATCAGTCTGGCTTTATTTTATGGTGTTTTTGAAATTTTTATTATTGTATTCCTCATGTATATTATTCTCCCCATTCTGCTTTCACTCTTTGTCAGTTCAGATCACTCTTATTACAAGATTATACTTTGGAAGAAACCTCCTCCAGACTCCTGGGAGAAGGGTATCCCAGTGAGACTGGGATGTCTTTAGAATCTTAGCACTATAAGACCTTTGAGTTGTCCTGGACTGATTACATAATCAAATGTTCCACAATTTGTTCAGCCATTCCTTATCTCCCAATGGCTTCTGCAGATTGAACTGTCTATTCACCTGATCAAGGATCTTTGCATTTATGAGATCAATGTTGCTTAATACAATACTTTTGTTTTTGGAAAGATTCTTTTTTTACTGGCAAGTATTTACAACTAAAGATCCAAAATTTCTAACCTCAGGGTCCAAGAAAAATGTCAAATAAAGTCTTAAAACATTTTACTTTCACTTGAGCTGTGTTATCAAGTAGGATCTTGTGCCTACATTAGGGGTTCTTAACCGTTTTTTATGTCATAGGCTCCCAACAAGAATCTATGGATTTCTTCTCAAGAAAAAAAAAATTAATGGATAAAATAAAATATGCAGGATTTTAAAGGAAGTCAAATTATTTTGAGATAAAAACAATTTTTTTTCCTGTCCAAGTTCATGGACCTCCTGAATTTTAACCTTGTTTAACAAGCCCCTTAGGTTAAGTATGCCTATCCTAGAACACAGGCAGTGGTACAGTAGACAGTGGTAAACTTGAAGTTTCAAAATTATTAGTCATGTGACCTAGCTAAGTCATTTAATCTCTATCTGCCTCAGTTTTCTTATATGTGAAATGGGGATAATAAAAGTACCTATCTCTGATTTGTTCTGAAGATAAAATGATGTAAAACTTGTAAAGAACTTTGCAAACCTTAAGAACTTTATAAATGCTAACTATTACCACATCAGAACATGAAAGTATTTAGTGATCCTAAATTTATGCTACTAAATACCAAAAATGATTTTTTTGGTGGAAATTTAGGAAGATTTAATTTACTTTTGACCACTCATCAAAGTACAACAACTTGTTTTATAGAAACATGATTAATTTGATGACAGAAATATTAGCAAGCCCTTGAACTTGATAATTATTTTACATGAGGTGCTCTATATCTTCTGCTCAGAGTTTGCAGTTTCATGAATCCTACTTTAAAGCAATTGAGAGTTCATCCTACTGACTTCAGCTATATTAGCATTATCACTTAGCTTTTTCTGGGGGCCTACCAGTTCTTCAAAGCCTCAGAAACCTATAATGTCTCTTAATGAAATTCTGGTACATTGCAGGTTTGTTCATTAGATTAAAAGAAGGAGGGGAAAAAATCAACTCCTCAAAACAAAGGAGGAGAGAAAACTCTCTCTTGGTGCCTATTTATTTCTAGTGTATTTTACTTGCACATTAAAAAATGCTTAGCAGATAAGGAAAATTGCCCAATTGCTTAGCAACCAGCAGCATGGAGACAATTATAGCTACAGAGAAGCAAGAGAGTAAACACTGATTTAGAGGGAGCTGCAGCAAATATAATTATCTGATGTTTGTATGCTTTGGGGTTTTGCTCAGTCTTGATGTTTTGTGATTAACCCTCTGTGAACTTGTCTACATACTTCATAGCATTTGGAGAATGCAGGCCATTCTTTGGATAATTCAAGACTAAGATATTTTTTGTTTTTGGAAACAGCAATATACTGTAATTTAGCCTATTTTTGGTTCTATTGTTAGATCCAGCCTGATCTCAGCATTTCCCTTTCACTTATAGGTCTTGTCTAAGGAGTAAAAGGGTAAAAAATGATGCTTGTGGATAGTTCGAGCAATGAAAGCACCAGTTGTGGTTACCTCTAACATACAATATCTGGATAGAAACCAGAACATTACCCAGATATTTACAAATATTGTAGCCAAATACTTGTTGCACATCAACCAACTGTCTAAATACTAGTCTGCATAATCATGTCTGCTCTTAAATAAAAAGATGCCATTACTTCCCCAAAATCATTAATAACAGAGGCAGTGAGGGTATACAATGGATAGAGCACTGCACTTGGAGTCAAAAGACTTGAGTTCAAATCCTATCTCAGACTCTTACTGTGTGACCATGGGCAAGTGTGCCCATGTTTCTTTCTGCCTCAGTTCCCTCATCTGAAAATGACTTCCCTTTTGCAAACAAAGAAATAGTTTTAATTATTTATGTAAGATGACAGTTTTTAAAGTTCTTTTCAAATCTTAAAATACTATAAAAATGCTAGTAAAAATCAGGTAATAGAGATGAGGAGGATGATAATGTCTACAAACAGGTTTGAAAAAAATCAAACCACTTATATTCTCAAAACTGGAAGGTACATTAGAAATCACCCAACTAATCCTATCTGAAAAGCACAAATTCCCTCTAGAACAGTTTTGACAAATGGTCATATATTCCCTGCTTATCCATATCCAGTGAGAGAATGCTCATTTTTTTCCCCCTAAGATAGCCTATGACATTTTCAGAAAGCTCTTTTTTTTAAAGCAAGTATTTTCCCATATTGAGCCAGAGTCATTCTCTTTTTGCTTCTTTCTTCTTCACTTCTGCCCTTTCTGTCCCCTAGCCAGATAACAATATTCTGCTTGAGAGAATGAGTGGTTCTTTTCTCAATTGTTGCATAAGTTCCTTGAGAACAGGGTCCATATGCTTCTATTCATTTCCATGTCCCCTAGTACAGAGTTGAACACATAGATGACATTTGTTGAACTGAGATGCATTGAGGTAAAATGAACTGTTCTTTTCTTCTTCAAAACTGTTTATATGTGTCAATGGTGGCAGGGAAACTAAGATATTCTGGCTGCCAGGCCCAAACTAGACTTTATCCTTATTCCTTAAGAGAGGGGAAAAAGAGGGGTGGAGTGAGGAATGAAACTGATATAATTTGACTATTGGATGCTCACTCATAATTAATTCTGCTAGCAATAACCCTAGAGAGCTTTTATCTTCTCTGGGAGTGTGATAATTCCCCTTTGCAACTATTTCTCCAAATGAAGCTAGCCCAGCTTTCTGAAACAAAAAAAATATACTCTCTTCCTTATCCCTTTGCAATTTTGGGTTTGCCTCAATAGAAAACATATCCATCAAAGGCCAAGGGAAAAGTTGTTGTTGGAGCTAGGCCTAGTTTGTAGTGGGCTGGAATCCACAGAGTCTGAGGCTCCCAGCCCCAGCAGGGAAGGTGGGTGCATGCATGAGCTGATTTTAAATAAAAATAAACAAACGGCTTGTTTCCAATGCTGCTGAGACTTTCTTGGCATTTTTACATACTGACCTATATATTCCTGGATCTCTGAGGATAAGCCTAAATTCAACAGTTAAGATTCAATTAATGATGTTTTGACCCCCTTCCCCCGCCAGGAATGAGCCAATGGAGAAAATTGTCCCTTTTCCTCCTGACCAGCTCATGGCAAAAAAATGGCCAAATTAAGACTTATTTTCCTGCTTGAGCACATCTGCATGATTCAAATATATACACAGGCACATATAATTCTAACATTCTAAGGTTAACAGACAGTACATGATTATGCAACAGTTGATCTTTGAAAGTGAGATAGGATGGAAGACTGGATTTCCTCTCAAGCAAAATTTCTAATGATGCAAATATATGTTTTTAGTAAAGATAGCTCTGAAAAATTCAAAACAGCAGGTTACACAAAGATAAATTGTACTAGGCTTTAGAATTCATTATTTTGATTTTCACTTTCATAATGGAGAACGTTAGTGAAATGTAACTTCTTTGAGGACAGGGATTTTTTCTTTGTACTCCAGTATCTAATATAATAGTAGGTATTTAGTAAATACTATTTTCAAATTTTCTTTTCCATTCATTTACACTGTTTGGTCAATGCTTAACACATTTAGAGCACATTTCCACAAAATGCCAGAACTTACAAGTCTTTTCACCATTTACATTCAATGGATTTCCTTCTCTGCCTACATTGGCTTATTTCATCATGTTTGCAGCTTCCCCAGTCCATCTGGGATCCAGTCTATAAATTCTTAAAGTATTATCTAATGGTTGATCAGAAATCTGTAAGAGGATTGGGAAATATAGAACTAAAAAGTTGTCAAATTTTGCCAAAGACAATGTACCAGTTACATAATCCATGTGCTCCATGAAATTCAAGAGCTAAAGAAAAGCCTCTAACTCTTTGAGTGCATCTCCTAGAAGGATTTATAGGAGGATATGGGCAAAGATCATACAGAATGAAAGGATATAACTAGGTTGTGGTACTACCTATGAGTATTCTTATCAAAGAACTATAAGAGTAAAATGCAAAATAGATAATCCCCAAGGGATAACCAAAAATTGTCAGTTTGCCAAGAATCCCATTCCCAGTGGAACAAGAACATTATTCAGAGTTCTCACAGTACTGGTCAAGTTAAACATATTGCTGGCTAATATCGCTCAATGGATTCTAGTTGCTAAGTATGCTGTAAAGAGAAATGTTAATATTATTGAAAAGAGTAGGTGAAGAAAAAACAGTGCCTTTTGCACCGAAAACCAGTCATGCTTGCCTCCCCATAGGTATTATCTGGGTGTCCTGAAAGCTAATCTATAGCCAGCCTCCTCTATCCTCTCCCCTACCAGTTCTACTTAGAAACCACTTAACCCAATCTCGTAAAGCCTCTTAATGTCCTAGTCTGTGTCCATTTTGTCCACAATTTCCCTATGGCCTTGTTCCTTTGTTCCCAGACACCAGGCTACCCTGACTGGATGTGCAACTGGAGAACAAATGTTCCTCTTGAGACTCTTCTGAACTCTAATGTTTCTTGCCACGTTGTTTCCAGATCCTTTGTGCTAAAAGTCCATTATTTAAAAGGTCTTCCTCTCAGGAGGGAAGTTGATGGAAAGGTAAGCTCTTGAATTCCCTTCCCTTCCTGAACTCTTATTAAAAGAAGTATTCAGCAAATACTGGACTACCCTGGGCTATCTAACCTGGAGAAGACAAAAAAATCCCCTGCTCATTATGTGAAGGATCAGGGACTGAAATGAAACTTTCTATGCATTCAGCCCCAACAGCTAACTCTTCTCAGTGAATGGAAAGGGAGATGATAGGATTCAGAACTGAAAAGGAATTGAGAGGTCACCTAACCCAGCCTTCTTATTTTGAAGACATGGTCATTGAGGCCCAGAGAAAGGAAATGACTTATTAAAGTCACTCAGTGAATAAGTGGTGAAACCCAAACCAGAACTCCTTTTCCCCTGATTGCCAGAGCAGACTCCTTCTGCTACACCATAATGTCTCTGTCTCCCCCATAATGCCTTCGACAGGACTTTGCATAATACCCTATCCAATCTGAAAAACTTTTATTAAAAGGGTACTATGAGTAAAGTATTCTGGTCTAGATGCTGGGGACTCAGAAACAAAAGGAAAATTTGCCAAAAAAATTGCCAGAGCAAAGATCTGACATTATGCCAAAATAGTAAGTCTCTTTGTCTGTATGTAGCTAGATTTCCTCACCTCCCCCACAAACTGCTGCCCCTGCTCTCCACTTCCCTCTTCCTTTTATTCCAGGCCAAAACCATGATTTTCTATCTTTTCCTCCCCTTGAGCTCCTTGTACTTGAAGGTTTTTTTCCCTCCTCCAGATATGAGAATAATGTTTCACTTTATTTTATATGACTCATCTATCTTTATAGATAGCTTTAAGTGATAGCATTTGCTAATCAGTATATACTTACTAGAGATAACAATTGGGAAGAAATGCATATTCCCAGAAAAGAGAGAAAAAGAAATTTAATACTGAGTTGTCTTGACAGAATTATATTCTCAGTCTGGGGGATCAGAGCTATCAAAAAGGTAATGATAATTACAGATCCTTTTATACTACTTCCTAGTACTACTATCCATTTAAACATAAACATATCCATAAAACAATGTCAGTAGTAAAGGGAAGAGCAAAATAGATGTGACTGGATAAACCTGATCACCATCCCAATTCATCATGTGACAGCAAAAGTGGTGCTAAGAATCATGTGATTAAACCACAAAAAAGTTTAAATGTAACTATTGGCACTCTTAATGCAAGATCATTTTTCTAGGAAATAAGTAGCTGATGTACCATTAGAGGAACTCAGTCATATCAGTCTTTAAATTTTCACTATGAATGTGAATTTATTATGGATCCAGAGATAACAAAAATATTATTTCATGGAACTCTTGCATGTCTCATGTTGCTTTACTCATGAAGAAGTATTTGCAAAAAGATCACCACAATAATAATTGAAACAGTGTATTGTGCAGATGAGAAAGCAATAAAAAGTTATTAAGAAATCAATGTAACTCTAAAATTAAATTAACATAAACATTAATACCTGGCAAGTTCAATGCCAAATATATGGGGGACAATAGGAAAAATATATTGCAAGACATAGTTTAGGAGCAAAGGATAGTTTACCTGTCAGATTTGTAGAGAAGAAAGAAATTTGTGGCCAAAGAAAAACTGGAATACATTACTGATTACAAAATAGATAATTTTGATTTATATTGAGTTAAAAAGTTTTTGTACAAATAAAACCAATGCAGACAAGATTAGAAGGGAAGCAATAAACTGGGAAAAAATGTTTACATTCAAAGGTTTTGAGAAAGGCCTCATTTCTTAAACATATAAAAAAATAAATCAAATGTTTAAGAATTCAAGCCATTTTCCAAATGACAAATGGCCAAAGAATATGAACAATTTTCAAATGAAGAAATTAAAATCATTTCTAGATATATGAAAAGGTGCATTAAATAACTATTGATCAGACAAATGTAATAAAGACAACTCTGAGATACCACTACACACCTTTCAGATTGGCTAAGATGATAGGAAAAGATAATGATAAATGTTGGAGGGGATATGGGAAAACTGGTACACTAATACATTGTTGGTGGAATTGTGAATACATGCAGCCATTCTGGAGATCAATCTGGAACTATGCTCCAAAAGTTATCAAACTGTGCATACCCTTTGATCCAGCAGTGTTTCTACTGGGCTCATACCCCAAAGAAATACTAAAGAAGGGAAAGGGACCTGTATGTGCCAAAATGTTTGTGGCAGCTCTTTTTGTAGTGGCCAGAAACTGGAAACTGAGTGGATGCCCATCAATTGGAGAATGGCTGGGTAAATTGTGGTATATGAATATTGTGGAATATTATTGTTCTGTAAGAAATGACCAACAGGATGATTTCAGAGAGGCCTGGAGAAACTTACGTGAACTGATGCTGACTGAAATGAGCAGGACCAAGAGATCGTTGTACATGGCAACAAAATTATAAGATGATCAATTCTGATGGATGTGGTTCTCTTCAACAAATAGATGATTTAGGACAGTTCCAATGATCTTGTGATGAAGAGAGGCATTTATACTCAGAGAGAGGTCTGTGAGAACTGAATGTGAATCATGACATAGTATTTTCACTTTTTTTGTTGTTTGCTTGCTTTTTTTTTTCTTTCTCAATTTTTTCCTTTTTAATCTAATTTTTCTTGTCGAGCACGATAATTGTAGAAATAAATATAGAAGAACTGCTCATGTTTAACATATTTTGGATTACTTGCTATCTTGGGTTAGGGGTGGGGGAAGGGAGGGAAACATTTTGCAAGGGTAAATACTGAAAATTATCCATGTATATATTTTTTTCTCTCTATCTCCCTCTTCCCTCTTCTTTCCCCCCTTTAACTAAAGCTTTTTATTTACAAAATATATAATGGGTAATTTTTCAGTATTGACCCTTGCAAAACCTTGTGTTCCAAATTTTCTCCTCTTTCCTCCCACCCCCTCCCCTAGATGGCAGGTAATCCAATACATGTTTAATATGTTAAAATATATGTTAAATCCAATATATGTATACACATTTATACAGTTATCTTGCTGTACAAGAAAAATTGGATCAAGAAGGATAAAAACAACTGAGAAAGAAAACAAAATGCAACCAAATAATAGAAAGAGTGAAAATGCTATGTTGTGAACCATACTCAGTTCCCATAGTCCTCTCTCTGGGTGTAGATGGCTCTCTTCATCACAAGATTATTAGAACTGGTCTGAATCTCATTGTTGAAGAGAGCCACGTCCATCAGAATTGATTATCATATAATCTCATTATTGCTATGTATAATGATCTCTTGGTCCTGCTCATTTCACTTAGTATCAGTTCATGTAAGTCTCTCTAGGCCTTTCTAAAATCATCCTGCTGGTTGTTTCTTAGAGAAGAATAATATTCCATAACATGCATATACCATAACTTATCAATCATTCTCTAACTGATGGGCATCCATTCAGTTTCCAGTTTCTTCATGCATATGTTTTGAAAATAAAAAGCTTTAATAAAAAAAAGAAAAACTATCATCTCAACAACAATAACAAAAAAAAGCATAGTTAGGACTAAGAAATAAGAGAAGCCAATAGCTCATAGATTATAAAGAATTTTCATACTTATCTATTGTTAATACTTTCTTTGAGGAAAGAGTTGGGAGGTGTTGGGTATTGAAATCACCAATAGTATCGCAAAATAAGATTAATAATATTTTACTACATTACGACTAGATATTGTTATAAGAATTATTTCTCAATCAGTTGTCTGCGTGCAATCAGACAATTGAATAGTTAAAGCAAAACCCAAAACGAATAATACATTAGAAGAAAGAATAAAAATAAGACATGAAGGGTAACTGAGACAATTCCAAAATAATTTGGACAAATTTCTGAAATATTCTCCCCCACCCCATAAATAAAAAGGTAAAATAGATGAAAGAACATTTGTTAACACAAGGACTATTGTCTAAGAAACATTAATCAATGTAAATCAATGTTTGTAGAAAGGAAGTGACAATAACTGAGAAGCCCCACCTATTCAAATAATATTTTATCTTCTTTCCAGAAATGGCAAGGTTTCTATGTTTGAATATAAACATATTTATAAAGTATTATAGGACAGAATATAAGTCCTCCTAAAATATTGAGAATCTATGACAGGAAGTTTATAGAAAGTTTAGTAAAAGACCAAACTAAGCCAATTAACTTCAAGGGCATTTAAGAATGAAATACAATTAAATAATTGAAGATAAAAAAGAAAGAGATGCTGGTAAAATGAGAAAAATATCTTCACAGCAAATATTGAATAGCTTTGATACCTTAGACACAGAAGATAACATATAAGGACAATAATTATTCCCCAATAGACAAATGATCAAAGCATATAAATTAGATAGTTTTCAAAAGAAGAAATGCAAATTATCAACAACCGCTTAAAAATATTTCAAATCACTATTAACAAGAGAAATGATCATTTAGAAAATAATGTTTCAGTTTACATTAATCATATTGGGAAAGAGGACAAAAGATAAAAATGGTAAATGTTGCACAATATTATGGGAAGACAGACATGTCTTATGGTGGGTCTGTAATTGGTTCAATCACTTTGGGAAATTATGCTAAATTATACTAGAAAAGTCATATAACTATGCACTCCTGGATTCAGGAATACCTCTTTTAAAGATATAATCACAATTTTGTAAAGTAAAACAATGTTGAATATTTCAAAACTCTGGTGCATTACCTAATCATGACTTTGGAAGACTAATGATTCTCTTGGCAGAGATGTGATGGACTTGAGTTTAGAATTAGGCGTACTTTGAAATAATCAAATTGTTGATTTACTTTGCTTAATTTTATTATTAACAGTAGATTGGGGAAGTCATTGGGAATCAACAGAAGATTTTTTTAAAGCATCAATAAAACATTTATTTTTTAAGAAAAAAGAAACTGGATTTATATTAAAAATTATTTTCTCCATAAATTAAAATAGAGCCACTGTATCTGAATTCTAATCACAGCCCCAGTTTGCTCTGTAAGTAATCAGAAATGATTTTGAGAAAACACAGATGGGAAAAGTAACTTTTGAAATATAAACAAAAGGCCTTTTCTGGTGGTGTCTCAGTTTTAAGGACATTAAAGAACTATTTCTCATATCTAAAATACGTAGATTGCAAGGGGAAAAAAAAATCATAGGCCATATTCTTAGTGGAAAAAAAAATGGTAATTGAAAAGCATCAGCATATAGTAGCTTTTTTGTGCAGTGGCAAAGAATGAAAACTAAAGGGATGTCCATCAATTGGAAAATCATTAAACACATACATTATGATATATAGTTTTAATGGAAGATTATTATGCTGTGAAAAGGGTGTTCTGAGAGAATTCTAAGAATACTTATTGAAACTGATGCAGAGCAAAGTAAGCAGAATAAGAAAAATAATTTATACAATAACAATGTTATAAAGATAAATAGCTCTGAAAGTTTTAAGAATCTGGATCAATGCAATGGCCAATCACAATTCCAGAGCTGACTGATAAGCATGCTGCCTATCTCCTAAAGATGATACAAATTGAAATTTTTATTGTTTATGACCAATATGAGAGTGAATTAGTTTTGCATGACTATGCATATTTGTTACAAGGGTTTTGTTCTTTTTTAAGGAGACAGTGAGTGAGAAGGAAAAAGGAATTATTTTAATTTTAAAATTTTAATTAAATTTCAAATAGAAGAAAATATGTCAATAACAACCATCTCCTACTTATCTATTTACCCACCCCTATAAAATCTTTATGTGAATGATTTATATAGACATCAGGTCTGTGCTTGATAAAAGTTTAAGAAGAACACAAGCAGATATTTACAAATTATGCACTACAGCAGATCATATTTTCACAGTCACATGTGTGATTAAAAGGTATAGAGAATATAAGATCCCACTGGACTTTGTTGGCTTCACAAAAGCATTTCTACAAAAGTAAAAGAAAACTATTTAAAAGTTTTCCTCCAACAAGATTTCTCCCAAGTAGATGTCAAATCATACAAGAATCCTTAAAAGAGTTAGCTTTGAGGGCAGCTAGGTGATGCAGTGGATAGAGCACTAGCTCTAAAGTCAGGGGGACTAGAGTTCAAATTTGACCTCAGACACTTAACACTTCCTGGCTGTGTGACCCTAGGCAAGTCACTTAGCCCCAATTGCCTTAGCCAAAAAAAAAAAAAAAAAAAAAAAAAAAGAGGTATCTTTTAACTGCAGATAGCTTTGTCCTATATATAGCACTCTGGATATTTTACCAATCAAAGCATAATAAGGAGAAAAGATATTTGTCAAAAGATGTCTGTCACTTTCATAAAGAAGGTTCAGCACAGAGTCCAAATAAAAAAGGAATTGTCTATATATGGTGGTCTCCCCAATGCTCCTATTTCATTGACATGGTATTGATTTCATCCCCCTAGAACACATTTAGGACAGATTCTGAAGAGTCCAGTCTAATTATCCAAACAGACAAAACATAATGAAGAATTCTTGTAGTTTGGATAGTGACATGGAATTAGAAGGATTTCCTTCGGTATTTCTATCTCAGGTAGCTAGGTGAACCAGTGGTTAGAGAATTGGGCTTTCTGAGTTCAAATCTGGCCTGAGGCCTTATTAGCTGGGTGGCCCTGGTCAAATATTTTAACTCTCTTTATCTGATTCCTCATCCGTTATATGAGTTGGAGAAGGAAACAGAAAGCCTTCCAGTGTTTCTTTGTCAAGAAAACCCCAAATGGGGTCATGAAGATTCACACACAACTGAAAAAATGACTGAACAACAATCTTGGGAAGATATTGTAGATAGAAAATTAGTTGGGTTTGATATCAAGTCAGAAATCAAGGAGAAAATGGGGATTGAAATGCCTTTGGGAAACTGCATAGTGCTTTTAATGAAAGTTTCTGGATGAAACAAAGATCTACATTGCAAAAGGGAGATTGATGGAGCATATGGAAATACACATAAAATATATATCAACATTTAAATCTATTTGTTGAACAAATTAAACCTTCAGGATTAAAGATACAGAAAGGAAAGTTTAGAATTCTTATGTGATAGAGGCAGCATTTTGTAGTGTTGTATCTGGATTCATTAGTTCAAATGAGTTCAAATTTACTTTATCAATCTTCAAGCATTTGTTTAGCATCTTCTATGTATCACATACTGGGTTAGGTGCTGGATATACAAAGACAAAACTGAATCAAGCTCTGCCTTCAAGGCGCTTTCATTCTATTGGGAGATAACATGTACGTATATAAGTACAATTTTACATATATATAGATATACAGGGAGAAAGAGAGAAACAGAGAGAAATTAGATATAATTGAGTAGGGAGGCATATACTACTTATGGATTCTGCTTCAGTTTCCTCATCATTTTTTCCTTTTTCAAGGAAGCAATCAGGGTTAAATGACTTGCCCAGATTCACACAGCTAGTTAAGTGTCAAGTGCCTGAGGTCACATTAGAACTGGGGGCCTCTTGCAATTCCAATAGATTTGGGATGAAAAATGCCTTTCACATTCAGAGTGAAAGAGAGAACTATGGAGACTGAATGTGGATCAAAACATAGTATTTTCACCTTTTTGTTGTTTGTTTGCTTGGTTTTTTTTTCCCTTTCTTATGCTTTTTTCCCCTTTGATTTGATTTTTCTTGCACAACATGGCAAATATGGAAATGTGTTTAAAAGAGTTGCAGTATTTAACCTATATCAGATTGCTTGCTGCATTGGGGAAGAGGAAGGGAGGGGAGGGAAGAAAAACAAAATTTAGAACACAAAGTTTTACAAAGATGAATGTTGAAAACCATCTTTACATATATTTGGAAAAATAAAATACTATTGGAGGGAAGAACTCAAGTCCTCTTGACTTCAAGGCTGGTGTTCTATCCACTATGCCACCTTCCCGTCCCTGTTTCCTCAACTTTAAAATTAGATTGAATTGGGTTAAATTGGTTGTTGCCTAAAACTCACTCTTCTCTGAAGTCTATGAACCCAAACACTTAACCTCTCTGTGTCTAAGTTTCAGGTTAGATTCAGTGACTATTGAGTTCCCTTCCATTTTTAAATTCACCATCTTATTGATGATCCCAAGCTCCAAAAGAATCATAAAGTCAAATGATATGGGTAGTATTTGCCTTAACTTGGAAAGTGATGGTAAAAAGGACAACCCCATTCCTTCTCCTCATCATCCTCCCAGTTCTGAGACAGCACCTAGAAGGAAACTGAGTTTAGGCAGCCTCACTTATCTGATGCTCTTTTCAGTAAGTATTGGAAATGAGATGAAAAAAATTGTAATTTTGGTTCCCCTGTTTTATCTACTCCCCTAAGATAAAATTACAAACTGTCAGAGTTGCTCAGTTTGCCCATTTTTCACATTCACGTTTGGGCCTAGACACCAGATGGCACTCACAGCAAATTGTATATGTAGCCTGGGAGTTTTAACGGCAATATATCCCTAATGAATAAGGGGTAAGTAATAATGTTGACAAGCCAGAACAATACCAACCAAAATTGTGAAGCTTTCTGAGTTTGTCTCTTGTGTTCTCAACTTTGAGTGCCCTTTTCTTAGCTTCCTTATTAGCCCCTCTATTACCTTCAAGTGGCAGTGACTTCTCAGGTCTTATCACATTTATTCTTCCTGAGAATTAGCTGGCACTTAGCATATACTACCTTGTGTTGTCATTATTTCTGTTCCTACCATAAGTATGTATTTTTTAGAGCTAGAAGAGATCTAGGAAACTATCCAGTCTGTTTTACCAGAGAAAGAAAGGGATTTGTGCAAGTAACTCAGGTAGTAAGCAAAAGCAGAGGTGAACCTAGGTCCTCTGACTTCAAAGCCAGTATTTTTTCCACTCTACTACTCTACCTGTCTGAAAGAAGGAAGGGAGAAAAGAAGGAAGGAAAGAAGGAAGGAAGAAGGAAGGAAGGAAGGAAGGAAGGAAGGAAGGAAGGAAGGAAGAAGAAGGAAGGAAGGAAAGAAGGAAAGAAGGAAGGAAGGAAGGAAGAAAGAAGGAAGGAAGGAAGGAAGGAAGGAAGGAAGGAAGGAAGGAAGGAAAGAAGGAAAGAAGGAAGGAAAGGGAAGGGAATGAAGGAAGGGAAGGGAAAAGAAGGAGGGAGGGAGGGAAGGAGGGAAAGAGAGAAGGAAAAGAGGGAGGAAGGAGGGAGGAAGGAGGTAAAGAAGGGAGGGAGGGAGGAAGGGAAGGAGAGAAGGAAAAGAAAGAATTCTATATAATACTATAAATTATAGGTCCCTCTACTTGAGGGACAGAATTTCTTCATATATTCTCTATACCAATGAAATCACCAAAAAAAAAAAAATTAATTTGCATTTCAATAAGAATAATGAAAACCTTTCCAGACTCAAAAGGGAAAAACAAAACCAAAACAGATAGAATTGATATTTTAGGGCAGGATTCTTGTTCAGGGCCTGACAAAGCTAGTGCTAGGGTCAGAAACAGCACTTTCTGCTCCCTTCTAAAGAATAAAGGTACCATTTCAAACTTCAGTGCTAGCTCACATTCAGGAAACAAATCAGAGATTATGGGTGCCTTAAGGTTTCTCAGGCTGACCTTATCTGGAATCTTCTCTGGAAGTCTCAGGATGCTTCAGAAAGAACTCTGATCTCTTTCCCTTTGGAATGGTGTGAAGCAGGGGGCCTTCCCCAGGGCCTGCATGACCTAGAAGGCTCTCCAGCTCTCTGGCTAGGGTCTGGCACACTTCCAGCTGCTGTGTGTCCCCTGCAGTCTGGCCTTTAAATCTGGGACAGGGATACAACACTCCCCTTCTGAAGTGCTGAGCTCATTTCCCCAGAGACGGATCACTTGGCACTCCATGAGGTCTCCAGAGGTTTTTGATGCAAGTGCCCCAGTTCTGGGAGCCAGGGAGAGGGAAGAGAGGAGAAGGGCAATGGAAGAGAAGAATGAAAAAGAGACGGCAAGAGAGAAAGCAGGAGAAGAGACGCAAGAGAAGGGAGAGAAGAGAAAAGAGAGTGATAGAAGAATAAAGAGGAAAGACGGAGACAGCGCCCCTCCACCATCCTGAGGTGGAGGGTATAAGTGACACAAATGAGATTTTTTAGTGAACATCCCAGGCTTGTAAGGATGGCTGATCTCTGATCCTAAGGGCATTTGACTGGCAGGTGAAAGGAGCAGAATTCCTCTAGAAGTCTTTGAAGCCCTGAAATTAGATCTAGGCTAACACTTAAGAGTCCCTATATTTTGAACGCCACAAACAGTTGCTATGTAACCAAGGCAGAGGTTGATAAACCCTTATATCTCTGTGAGAGCAGTTCCATAGTTCCTTTTTAAGGAATCATAGAATCTACTTGTTGGAAAGGACCTTAAAGATAGATCATCCGACCTGTCCCTGAGTAGGAATTCCCTCTACAACATTTTGAGACTACACTTAAGCAACTCTTAACTTGGGAACTCATGTTCTCAAAGAGCAAGACCATTATTCTCCAGAAGTTATTTGTTTTCATAGGGGGTATCAACTGAGAACCCCCTTCTCAGCTTTAAAATAGTTTAATTGTTTTTGTTCAATTAAAAACAAATTTTAATTAATTTAATTTTAATTATTTTTAAAAATTTAAGTACAGAAAAGGTATATTAATTTTATGATGACCCTTGAATCAAGTATCTTTTCAAAAAGAACACCCAGTTTAAAAGGGCAATGAGGTAGATCTATCTAGTATGACCTATTCTTAATGAATCCATGCTGCCTCTTTGTGATCACTGCTTCTTTTTCTAGATGTTCATTAGTCATTACTTTAATACTTTACAGAATTCTGTCAGGAATCTAAGTCAGGCCCATGGGTTTATAATATACAGACTCTGTTCTTTCACCTTTTAAAACAATTGGATCCGATCTTTACATGTATTTGGAGAAATACCATTGAGGGAAAAAAAAATTGGATCAACATTTATCCTCCTCTGGTCTTGTGGACCCTTTTTCTTTACCACATTTTAAATATCACAAACCATGGCCCAGCCAATAGATTTACCAGATCTTTCATTATCCAAGGGTATAGTTCATCTCAGCTAGGTAACTTTAATTCTTCACAGACTATTGGATGTCTGGGCAAAACAAAAGCTGACCCTGTGAAAAGTCACACCTTAAGAAAAGCTTAGCTGTAAGATTTCAAAGAGATATCTCAGTAGCTTCATGTCTGGGCTTCCTCTTCTAGCTTGCACTCTACATCAGCAGGTCCATCAGTTCAGGATGTGACACTAATTAAAGGGGAGAGTATTTCTGAGACTGAGTCCACATAAAGACCAGCTTTCTGGGGAATGTTGTTTTGATTTAGAGAGGAAGGAGGTTGAATTGGCCCACACAACTGAGTATTTTACAGAATAGCAAAAAGACTTTTTATGGCAAAGAGCTAACCATTTGTAGAGTGTCCATGATTGCCCAGACCCTCCCTAACTCTGCCTCCTCTCTCATTTTATCAAACTGTGTAGATAGGTTTATATGTATATATTCTGGCTTGACCTAGCATATAAATTTGTGTGAATTCAAATTTGAACTTAAAAAAAAATTTTTTTTAACAAGACATAAGTCTTGATGAGGAACTAAACTAGAATGATAGCAATGGGAATGGAAAGTAGATTAATGTGAAAGAACATTTTTTGAAAACACACTAAAGAGGACTGCTATATGGGCTAGGAGAAGTAATAACTCTGAGGCTTGAAGTTTGAACGACTAGGAGGAAAGTAGTACCATTCCATCGCTTATACTCTACCAAAAGAAATTTGAATGGCAGAATATTTGATGGAGCACAACAAAGAAAAATGGAAACAATCTACAAATATTTTTATACCAAATTATTTTCATTATTAAGGAAAGCAAGACCACTATATCTGGATCCTGAAACAGAATTTGAACTCAGGTCTTCCTGACTCTTAAGTCCAGAATTCTATCCACTTTGACATCAACTAAGTCATTGGGATACCACAGTGTCCAAAAGAACTGAGTGTTTTTCAAAGGCAATGGAGAGATACATTGTGAGTGTGAATAGACAGAAAGACATAACAAATAAGGAATTATGATCAAAAATGTTTTTAATTTCATAAAGGGAGTTATATTTGAAGAAAAGATGAGTTTACAAGCTGACAAGGATTAGGGATGGTAATTGGATAGCCCATGTACTCCACTAGTATCCTAGCGTTGTCAGGAGAAAGCGATGAACACAACAAGTATCGGTCAGTGGGGAATTGATGGACAGTCATTGACAAGAGTCAGAAATGCTGAATAGGTACTGATTGGTTGTTAGGAATATCTTTAAAGGAAGCAGCCACATCAGGAAGACTGCATATTTATTTGAGTATCTTATAAAGTTGGTTAAATTCATGTTATTGGATTTTCCATTTATAGATGGTCATTATTTTCTTTCTTTCTTTTTTGAAGTTTTAATGATACATTTTTGTTTTTATATTGCATCCATTTTCAATTATCCCGCCCCCCCCCCCAAACCCAGTAAGCCTTCCATCGTAACAAAATTTGGAAATTGTGTATTTGGAAAAACAAAATACTATTAAAAATAAAATAAAATAAAAATTTGAATCTAGGAGTAGGAAATTAATTTCTTAAATAAGGTAAACAACAATATCAATGGTTGTTTACATTTATATAGTCATTTTACAAAATATTTTCTATACATTATGCCACGCAATCCTTACCAACAGGTTTCTGTGGTAGACAGGGCAAACATTATTATTCTTAGTGTTTTTTTTTGTTTGTTTGTTTGTTTTTTGCTGAGGCAATTGGGGTTAAGTGACTTGCCCAGGATCACACAACTAGGAAATGTTAAGTGTCTGAGGTCAGATTTGAACTCAGGTCCTCCTGACTTCAGGGCTGGTGCTCTATTCACTGCTATCCTATTATCCCCAGTTTGAAGAAACTGAGTCCCAGAGTGGATAAGAAACTTGCTTTCCTGTTGGGGGCTGGGATAGGGATTAGGATTTAGTAACCGCCAAAAGAGCACAGATTTGTTAAACTCAGGATCACCTTTTAAGGATGATGCTATATCAGACATCCTGATTGGTGCTGTAAAAACCAAAAAGGCTATAAATACAATGTACTTCCTGGAGCACGCTCTCTTTGACCTGATGTAGCTGTGTAAGAATAAACTCCGTTTGACCTCTGGCAACTCGGCTCAGTGTTTAGTTCTTCCTCGGAAGCCGGTGACGACCGAAGACCCAGAAGATGGGTAAGTAGAGGGCAGATACTCCGCTCGTGAAAGGAGTCACGTTACACTTTCCCATGCACACATAGTGAGTTGCAATTTCAAACTCAGGTCTTCTAATTCAAATCCCACCCCCTTTCTATTATACCACATGGCCAATTTCAGGATAAGTCTATGTAGACAGAATCAGACTGACCTATCCAATGACCAATTTTACTATGATCTTGCTTCTGTCACCTATTTCCCTGCTATAACAGATAGCAGCTGACTAGACCCATAGCCCTTTCTCTAGGTCCTTTGACTTCTGGGTCTGTACAAACTCTCTGAGAGTGACTAACTCTAGAAATCAAGTTCAGGTTTCACCAAAGCTGACTAGGTCACAGGACAGTGTCAAGTTCTTCTGGTTCTTGTTCTCTCTCTAATGAAAAAAGGCTAGTCACCTTTAAGTTCCCATTGGCTCTGTACTCCATTGTTCTCAGGAGGGTTCCTCTCCCAGTTCACACTCCCTCAAATAGATTAAAGACTGAGAGATAGGGATGAAAAAGAGGAGGAGGAATAGGAGAAGGAGCAAAAGGAGGAAAAATAGCAGGAGGAAGAGGAAGAAGAGGAGGAAAAAAGAGGAAAGATAGAGAGAAGCAGACAGAAACAAATAGACAGGTAATGCAAAAACAATAGTAGCTATAAAGCTTCTTAGGGACCAATCCTAAATTCCTTATAGGCCAGAAGCTGCCTCCATTAACGCCTTGGGGATTGGATTTTTCAGGACTTATTGCTATTTTAGCTTCTACTGCATTCTGTCTCAGTGCCTTTCTGCCATCCCTCAGGCTCCCTACCCTTTTGGTACATGTGAAATGCCAGCTGTTTCACATTAAGAAGCTAACCTCAGCTGTTTACAGGAGAAAATGAGACGCAAAGCATTTTTTTTTCTTTAAATCCAGTTTCACCCCAAAGGAGTATCATTCTTCAGCTTCACATTGTTCATATTTCTCACCAACTCTAAGTGTATCTCTTGTCAATCAAGAAGTTGTTAGTCAATACCTGTAATATGTTCATTCTGGCCAACAATAAAAGTTCAAGATGCAAAGAAATATAAGATATAGTCCTTCCCCTTATTGAATTTATGATCTGGGAAATAAGAATAAATATTCAGAGATAATTAATAGCAATACAAAAATACAATACAAAATAGCTGAGCTATATTGCCAATAGACAATTATTGCCCCAGGGGTTCTGAGAGGGAAAGAGGCAAGGCAATGAAATAAAACATCAATGATTTGGATGAAAATTATAAAATTCTATCAAGTGATAGATATGATGACTTATTATCCCAATCCACATGTAATAGATAAGGTAGATGTATCTTGGGTCTTCTAATATAAAACATAAAACAACTAGCTTGCTTGTTGAATATAAATAAATATCTGATTTGGAATCTGGAAAGCCCATTGCACAGCTCAAAAGGGAAACTGTAATTTCCACATTTGTGGCAAATTAGAAAAGAGCCTTCCTATACTACCAGTAGCCTTGAGGGAAAGGCGCAAGCAGGATCCAGGAAAATTGCGGCTGTACAATCCTTCCTACACTCCCCTTATTGCTAAAAGAGATGTTGAACTGGAACTATACCTTTCGCCAGTAGTCTAGGGGAATGATTCTTTGGAGGTTCAAAATAAACACCACTTTTCAAAGATCACTCTAAAGGGAAGTATAACATTTAGCTTATTATCATTTCACATGTCATTTGGTACACAAAGAAACAGAGTTAGATAGTGAGCAGTCAAGTAACCTCCTCTGTTCATTGTTTAGGTTTTGATGGCTTAGGATGAATGTAAATAACAATTATTTCTTTTCAGGCCAGAAATTCAAAAGGTCTTCCCCTTCCCTTCCCCCAATTTTGTAATGGCAAACTAGGCCAACTTCTGTCTCAATTTTTACTCATTCCTCAGTCATTGAATGGTCATTGACTCAGACTTTGCCTGAGATCTAGGAGAGAATTTAATTTAGCTCATCCATTGCATCTTGGGCCTTCAACAGTCATCTAAAATTTTGTCTTGCTACTGGCAGTCAATGACTGTGCCAGAGAACGAGTCTAATAAATTTAAATAGCTCTGCCTCATTTTAATCTAATTCAAGTGCAATCAAGATCTCAATGTCCTTGGTATTCTTTGAGAATGAAAGATGATTAACAACAACAGATGGTGAGCACATATAATTATGCAAACAAATAGTAAAAGAAATAAGAAGAATATATGTATTTAAAAATGTAAATAATAAAATATTTAAGAGTAAATGAATCCTTCAAAAGAGGAACAAGATATAATTTTAGTGTAATCAAGGAGAAAAAGATGTCACTGGAGAAGTCTACCCTTAGTTTAAAATTTAGTTATACCTTGTATCTAGATTTATTGATATAGACACCAGGGTTTCAACATCCTATAAGATCCTCAAAGTACAACATAGATATAGGACAGTCATTTTTTCATTTGATAGAAATTGAGAGAGAGAGAGAGAGAGAGAGAGAGAGAGAGAGAGAGAGAGAGAGAGAGAGAGAGAGAAGAAAAGGAGAGAAGAGAAAAAAGCGTTAGAGAAAGCAAGAAGAGGAAGAGAAAAAGAGAAAAAGAGAAGAGAGAGAGAAGAGAGAAGAGAGAGAGAAAAAAGAGGAGAGAGAGAAGAGAAAAGAGAGAAGAGAAAGAGAGAGGAGAGAAAAAGAGAGAGGAGAGAAAGAGAGAAAGAGGAGAGAGAGAGAATGAGTTTACTCACCTTAGCTAAACTTGTAAACAGTCACTGGAAAACAATGAGAAAAGTTCCTTGTGTCAGCTTAGTGAGATGCATACCTATTGGTCTCAATGTGAAATGCTGTCAAACTAAGGTACAGACCCTGTAATCTCAGAAATTCCATATGGGACTTCATCAAATTGAACAGGGTCTATACAAGTAGATTATTAGAGTACTTCAGGGAATCAAATTTGAGCATTCTATACACCTTGACAATAGATTGAAAATTACAATTCTCACATGTTTTCAGATACAGGATAGACAGCTTGGTGGCAAGGTATACTGTTTATACTACATTCTTTACTTCCCAAGAGGAGAGAGAGATTCTCCAGATGTGTTCAAACATGGGGAAGACTACTACAGAGAACACTCATTAAAGATGCAGTTACTGTGGAGGATACAACACAGTAGTCAACTTCACAAAACATGATATCCCTTTAGGATAATCTCATCACTTCTAATCTCAGCACCTGACTGCTAATTCAAGATTTGACTCTCCCCTCTGATTGGAGGGTGGTTTATCAAACTCGTCTCAAGGCTTTCTTTTACTGGACTCACTTACTTTCTTTTACTGCTCACCACTTTGCATCTGCTGCTTTGACTGCTTTCAAGTTGGTGGAATAAGATGCCCTCCAGCCATATTTCTGCTTCTCTCCCTCCTTCTCATTGCCGCGCCCCCTCTCCCCCCAGTCCCAGACTTTCCTTTTGTATGCTGTCTTTTTATCTTGCCCAGTAGATTGTAAACTCCTTGAGGGAAGGAAGGGACTCTTTCCTTTTATTAATTGTATCCCCAGTATTTAGCTCAAGCCTAGAAAATAGTGGCATTTAAATGTTTATTAGATTATTGGATTTAGAACCACCCTCTTAGAGACTCAAGTATTCCCAGGTACTCTAGATAGCAAGTTGTTTCTGAAATTTAATGATTGTTGTATCATCATCACAAAGCTTTAAGCAGCTGAGGAGGAAGGGATGTTTTAGTCTGGTTTTCTTAAAATCTTATAGAGCTCAAAAAAAGCTTTTATAGAACTTCAAACAACAACAACAATGTAATCAGGCCTTTAAAGACTTGGTGAATTCTAGAGAGCAACTTGGAACTAGGCCCAAGGGCTATAAAACTGTCTACACCCTTGGATCCAGCAGTGTTACTACTAAGTCTGTATTCCAAAGAGACCAGAAAAGATGGGAAAGGACCCACATGTGCACAAGTGTTTGTAGCAGTTCTTTTAGTAATAGCAAGAAACTGGAAACTGAGTGGATGCCCATCAGTTGGAGAATGGCTGAATAAATTGTGGTATATGAATGTTATGGAATATTATTGTTCTGTAAGAAACAACCAGCAGGATGATTTCAGAAAGGCCTGTAGAGACTTAAATGAACTGATGCTGAGTGAAGTGAGCAGAACCAGGAGAACACTGTACAATAAGATTATGTGACCAACTGTGATGGAGTCAGCACTTTTGAACGATGAGGAGATGCAAGGCAATTCCAATAGACTTGTGATGGAAAGTGCCATCCACATCCAGAGATCTATGGAGACTGAATGTGGACAAAAGCATATATTTTCACTTGTTAATTTGCTTGTTTGCTTGTTGTTTTTTTTCTTTCTCATGTTCTTTTTCCATATGATCTGATTTTTCTTGCCCAGCATGACAAATGTGGAAATATCTTTGGAAGAATTGCACATGTTTAACCTATATTCGATTGCTTGCTGTCTTGGGAGAGAGAAGGAAAGGAGAGAGGAAGAAAAGTTAGGAACACGAGGTTTTGCAGAGGTGAATGTTGAAAACTATTTTTCCATGTATATGGGGAATAAAAAAGATTTGTTGAACTGACTCACTTATTGTACTCCTATTTCTTTTTCTCATCTACTCAAACTCTTGTCCATCACATATACCAGTGGAGGAAGCACTAAAATTGAGATCATTAGCCTATTTATGAGTTGAAGGAGGTTTTCATCAAAAAGTTCTGAGATGATTTCTATGGAAATTCAATTCCAAATATGGACAGATAGCAGCTTATTGAACTATAGCAGGGGTTCTTAACCTTTTTGTGTGTGTCATTTAGCACTCATTTAGCAATCTAGTAAAGCCAAGTAACTCCTTCCTCAGAATAATGTTCTTAAATGCATAAAATAAAATATGTATGTGTGGGTCAGAAACCATTAATAAAACAACTGGATAGATCTCTAGAAGCAAAGCAAAGTTTATTTACGTTCTCGAGAACTGGCATTCCACCAATCGAGCAGACAATCAAGGGAGGAGGCACTGTAGCGGGTAGGGTCGGCGCTTTTATCCCTGAAGCAAATTCCCCCTCCTACCACTGACCCTCATCCTTATTGGCTGAGGATCTTACATTCTAAACACGGGAACTACCCAAGAACTTGAACTTGGCCAACAAGTACATAGTTGCCCATATTTGGCTGAAATAGGGAGGATAACAAGAAGGAGATTTAAGTATGCCCTTAGGAGGCTAACAGGGAGGGGATAGCAGGAAGAGACTTTAAGTATGTCCTTAAGATAGCTGGGAGGAGACACTTTGCAGGGAGGAGACACTAAGTATGCCCTTGACCTTAAAGTCCTTCAGGCCTACTCAAACTTTGAAATAGATGAAGCCTTACTCGATTTTCGCAACTGTCTTGAAAGATCTCATTTTATCTCGTTCATGTATGATTAGGTATTATGTGTTAGAGGCAGTTAGATGGTTCAACAGACAAAGTACTGTATCTGTAGTTAGGAAGACATGAGTTCAGATGTAGCCTCAGATACTTACTAGCTGAGTGTCTTTGGGCAAATTGTATAATCTCTGCTTCAGTTTCTTCAAATGGAAAATGGGAATAATAATAGCACTACCTTCTAAAGTTGTGAAAATCAAATGAGATAATATTTGTAAAGTGGATAGCACTGTCTGGCACATAGTAGATGCTACATAAATACTAACTATTATGATGATGTTTATTATGATTACAAAGGAAACTAATTATATAGAGAAATCCAGTTATATATATATTCTTTTTAAAGAGTAGTCGATAGTCCCCAGATTAAGTGTGATATTATGAGAACTTAATTGGATGCCACAGTCAGAGATGGGAAACAGTATTAACAAAATTATTTCAATGAGTGCTATTAATTCAGAAGAACCAATATTGATGCACATGCACTGGCACCATACATCAGAAGCCATGATAATTCCCATGAAGAGGGTAAGGGCAATCTGTTAAAAGAGGACCCTTCTTCCAGGAAGAAAAGGGCAGCTGAAAGTCTGGAATTGTTTCTAGAGAGTATGCCATCAGCCAAAATAAATTGTATAATTGAACCATTCCTTCCTTACCCAGTTAAAATATGAATTACTAACTGCAAGTTTGGATGAAGAATAAATAAATATCTATGAGCAACAATTGTGTTTATGAGAAAAAGATACAACCTTCAGAAACTCATATTTTACTGCCCTGAGAATATATGACTTTTGAGGGAGTAGCAAATTGTATTAGACTTTAAATGATTATTCATAAGATACAAGAAGGCAATTGATGCTGACCAAAAACTCCTATCTCATTGCCATGAAAGTTTTCATTTATAATGTTGAATACTGGACTGAGCAAAATGTCTAGATTTGATACAGAACAAGTTTTATTTGCCCTGTAGTAGAAGATTTATACATTTATACAAGTATATATATATATATATATATATACACTTGAGCCCAGTGCATATAAAGTTAAGTACTATCAACTCAAAGAGCTTCATTCCATCTTACTCCTTCTTATTCAAGATATTCACTATCACGCCCACCACCACCCACCTCCACCAAGTGGGCCTTTCTTCTGATTAATTCCTATCAGCACCTTCAAAATAAGGAAAGGGCTGAAACTATCCATGTCTTCATTTTTCTCTGGGCTCCATTTCTTGCTCTCTCTACTTTCTCCATCACTTCCCATTATTTCCCAACCTGAGTACCTTCTCCCTCCCTTCATCCTCCTGCTTTTCACTTCCCTTTTATGTGTTATCTTACTCTATTAGAAGGTAAGCTCCTCAAAACAAGCAGAACCAGGAATACATTGTACACAATAACAGCAAGAATGGGAGATGATCAACTATAAAAGGCTTGGTTCTTCTCAATAGTTCAGTGATCCAAAGCAATTCCAATAGACTTTGGATGGAAAATGCCATCTGCATGCAGAAAAAGATCTAAGGAGACTGAATGTAAATCAACATATGCTATGTTCACTTCTTTTTTCTGTTTGTTTTTTTTAATTACTCCTATGGTTTTTCCCTTTTGCTCTGATTTTTCTCTTCCAACATAGTTTATAAAACAAAGTATATTAAATTAAATAAACTTAAAAAGAAAAAGGTAAGCTCCTTGAGGGCAGGCACTGTCTTTTCCTTTTTGCTTGTATTTGTATTGCCATCATTTAGCACAGTCCTTGGAACATAATGTGTACTTAATAAATGCTTGTTGACTTAACTTGATTCATGTGGAAAGTGTAGGTAGCAGTGAGCTTTGGAGCTAGTTTTTGTACTCATCTTGTATCTCAAAGGTAGTGACAACTAGATGGTACAGTGAATGGAGTACTGGATCTGGAATCAATAAGACTTGAGTTAAAATCTGACTCTAGACACTTAGCAGCTGTCACTTTAACCTGTTCTTGCCTCAACTATAAATGTAGATAATAATAATAATAACGCTCCAAGTGGAGAGTATGTACATAATCCCCCCCTTAAATTACACCAATGGCCTAAATGGTCACAAATTAGTGTTTGGGCAAGAGTTAGGCTGCCCATAGATTTGTGGTTTGGAGATCTGAGGATGGAGTCAAGAGACAGTGTGATATTGTGGAAGAAGTAGTGAACTTGAAATCATGGAACTTGAGTTTGAGTCTCTGCTATGCCACTTATCACTTGTAGGACCTTGGGCTTTCTCAGCCTCTGTTTCCTTACCTAAAAGGTTAGCCTAGATGATCTCTACAATGCCTTTTAGTTCTACCATCTATAATTAATAATAAGTGTGTTGATCAGTCTCAAGACCAATTGAAAGGAGTCTACTGCCTAAATATCTTTGATATCAGAAAAACATTGAGAGGAATAATATAAAGCTAAAGTTCTCTGCCATAGAAAGAGGTTAGAATTCTGCTATAAGGTCTTAGCATCCCTAGAAAACATAAGATAATAGATTGGAAATAAAAAAAAAAAATTAATCCATTAGGCAAACTAGAAACCTGTAAAAGAATTACAGAGAATGGCTAGAGCTCTACAAAAATGACACCTTAAAACCACTTGTTGACCATGGGAAATCTAATCAAACTTCTTGGCAAACAGGAATATAGAAGTATGGGAGTTTAGGTATGAGACCTCATAAAAGTCCCATCTACCAGCTGTAGTTGGATAATTACTACCAGATGATGACCCCCAGAGAGAGGATACAGATATAAATTCAAAAGTGGAGACACTGAAATTATTCCTTTGGAGAATAGGAAAGGATACTAAAACATCTTTGTTTTAGAGAAAAGGGGAGGTTCTCCCTAGAAGGGAAACAATACATATGAATGCCATTCCTCCATTGCCCTATTTTTGAAATCTCAAGAGATCAGAGATCACTTGTAGTAACCAAGGATACCTATATTTATTCTAGGACATCCATGGAATCCAGAATTGACACTGTTAGTCTGTACAGCTGCCACCTGTTTTTCTGCAGATGATGGAGACTGCTCAGGTATTCAGAAATGGCACCAAGTCACCAGACTATCTAAACAGTGGTCAGACTGACTTACAATGCCCTGGAGATGATAAACAAGGATGTCATGAATGTATACTGAAGTAATTACTGTATTGTAGGAAAATGGCACCCTACTGTAGTTTTCAAGGACTGCAGACTCTTTAATTGAAGAATGTAGTGGGCATGTAGCAGAATGTGCCAAAAGGAGTAGGGTAGCCCTCTTTCCTCTCCACTGATTCCAGGATAAGACACGAATTTTTCTAATGTCACATTTTAACTTTTATTCTAGAACTGGCTCAAATTCACTCAAATTTGCAAAATGGAAACTTTGGCCAGTATCAGATAATGATACAAACAGAACTGACAAGACAGAGACAGAGAAATCAGGGAGAAGGGGGGATTGGATGGGGAGTGGGATTTCAGACCTCAACAAGAGAAAATGGCATTAGGGGAAACTAGAAATAGAAAAAAAATCCTCCAAACATCACTTCAAAGAGTTTCTTTGTAGAAAACTGATAAGAATATTATTGCCAAATTTTGAAAACCCCATATCAAAGAGAAAATTTTGCAAGAAACAAGAAAAAACAATTTCAAAATGTTAGAGCTACAATTAGAATTGTATAGGGCTTATTAGCGGCCACAATAAAAGACTGCAGGTCCTGGAATTATGTATACCAGCAATCAAAAGAACTAGGCCTGCAACAAAAAATATCATGTCCAGAAAAAATTATCCATAATATTAAATGAAAAAAAAAATGGACATTCAACAAGCTTGCAGATTTTAAAAACTCAACCAAACCTGAACTTAGAAAATTTAACATAAAAGAACCAATATCAAAGATTAATTTCAAAGAATTTAACATGGACAAATTGTGTTTTTTATACAAAAATGTATACTACATGTTTAAGATTGATATCAGTAATTGAGTAACTCAAAAAAAAAATCTATACAAATGAGGGATATAGCCCCCTCCAAAATCGATAAAGAAATAAAAAGGAAGGACTGGGAGGAAGGAAAAGGACAAGGTAGATGTATAGATTTATGACAGTATGACAAGATGTGCAGATTAATGGGAAAGGGATAAGGAGGGAAGAGGGGAAGAGTAGCATAAGATAAGATGGGGTACAGAAGACTGTTAAGATTAATCAGAGGGGGATAAAGTGTGAAGATTAAAGGGAATGGAATAAAGAGAGAAGGAAAGGGTCGGGGGAGAAGATAAGGGAGGGATCTATGGTGGGGGAAAGTTAAGTAATAGGAAGACAAGTTCAGGAGAAGAATTAAAGTAGAAGAGTTATCAGGTATAGGAAATAAGAGATATACAGAAATACTACAACAAGGATCAGGAGTAGAATTTATTAGGGAAAAAAAGTAGGGCTAATAATCATTGATCTTAGATAAAGTCAAACAAAAGATTCAATCAAGAGAGAAATCTGTGTTATGTGTCAGCCTTATTATTATTGTATTAAACATATTTTTACATAGGTAAATGCATATGCATATATATTTGCCTGAGTATATGTCGGGTATATATGTATGTAGTCCATGTATGGGTGTATATAGATATATGTATATATACATATTCACACCAACCCCACAGACCCTTGTCACACACAAACACACACACATAAATACATATATACATATACATATCAGTGCTTAACTGTAGCCTGTTTGGGGGAGATGGAACAGGGGATGAAAGGGGGAAAAAGAATAAAGTAAAAAGTGTTCATTAGAGAACAGAAAATAACCTACAAAAAGTCAAAGAAAAGATGGACACTCATGAATATAATTCCTTCTATTATTAAATATGCTTTCTTGATATGGAAACTTATTTTTATATATTTTGAATCCTCCCTAATGTTATGTTGGGCATATAATAATGTTTTGTTTATTTTTTTATTTTCCCTTTTTTGTCTTTCTTTTTTCTATTGTTTTTTTCTTATTTTGCATTTAGTTCAATATTTTTTTTTAAATAAAGAAGGGGTAAGCTAGATGGCACAGTGGATAAAGCACTAGCCCTAAAGTCAGAAGGAACTGAGTTCGAATACAATCTCAGACATTTAGCATTCACTAGCTATGTGATCCTGAGCATGGAATTGAATCCCAATTGCCTGGAAAAAAAAAAAAAAAAGAGCTATAGAGATGATTAGGGAAAGAGGCCCCTAAGCAAAATTTTCATCTGTTAAGAATGAAGTTCCAAATGACATGAATTACCAATATTATATTTTTCTTCAGTCCTTCAAGGATTGGTAATTGTATTGTTTAGGATACTCTCTTTCATAATGCATATAGCTGCCCCTCTACAATTTAGGATACAGACTTCAGGAGTAGCTGTGATCACCAAGAAGAAAAAGAAAAGAAAAGAAATTATTGTCCTACTCCAAATCTAGTGATAAAATTATCTGAACATATCTAGGCAGATCCTCAGACAGAAGATATTTTGTTTGTCCCCAGGCCTTGGGTGACATCTCAATGAAATCTCAGTTTTGTAGGACCTGCCAGGGCTTGCATGACAATGGCTTAGCCTTTGAGAATCCAGGTGTGTCATAGCACAAACTCTGGAGGAAAAATGTCTATGCAAACACACACACACAGGCACGTGCATGCACAAACACACATCCACACATGTGTGTATATGCCCTTACAATAATTAGTTGTAAATATAGAGCAATATAACATAATGATTCCCAAAGTCTACGTTGCTCTTCTGTGGCTTTAGGTATTTTAGAAGAAAAGCTAGTAGTTCAAACACAATCACTCTGAGCCCCCACTGAGGAAAATTCCTAACATTATCTTGGAGAGAGATTGGATTTACTACATCTAGCTCTTGTTAACCCTCACTTTTTTTTTTTTTTTTGACTAAGGATTATGTTTGATTAATTGACTGAGATCAATTTTCCTTTTATTAAAGTACCAAGGCTAAGATGGAGTTTTGAATCTTACATACAAACATACACACATATAAAGACAGAGACAGAAAAGGATACAGAGGGAGAGAGAAAGAAATATTTGTTTCTATTAAGCATTGACCATATTTTTATTGATACAATGAATTCAAATATATGGGATATTCAGATATATGGATTGACTTCATGGTTTTAGATAGTTTCCAAAATACTGCCGTCTAATATTCCCTGAAAAATCAGGATGACTTATTCTTTCACAACTTAGACCAGATATAGATGGAGAATGACATTTCAATGGCATAGCCCAGCCTCTCCCAGGAGCCATCCTGAAAGTATGAAATTTCTCTCAAGAAAATCAGGAATACCCTTCAGTGCCATATATCCTGTCTCTACTATTAAAGTAATCCTCAAGAAGAAGTCATTTGGGTCCAAGTTTGGAAATTTATCTCTGATATACCTGAGCTTCTCTCCCATTTCAATATGTCAGTTCTAACATTCATCCTAATGACCAAATATTCATCAGATCTTCCAAGGGCTGGGGAAATGAGGAAAATCCACTAAAACCATTTCAAATTCTTTTTGATGGAAGAAAATCTTTAATTCCTATTTTAAAAAGTGTTCTATGCCCAAAGAGTTATCAAACTGTGCATACTCTTTGACCCAGCAGTGTTTCTATTGGGCTTATATCCCAAAAAGATCCTAAAGGAGGGAAAGGGACCCACATGTGCAAAATTTATGTTTGTGGCAGGCCTCTTTGTAGTGGCTAGAAATTGGAAACTGAGTGGATGCTCAGCAGTTGGAGAATGTCTGAATAAGTTATTTTATATGAGTGTTATGGAATATTATTGTTCTGTAAGAAACGACCAGCAGGAGGATTTCAGAGAGACCTGGAGAGACTTACATGAACTGATGCTGAGTGAAATGAGCAGAACCAGGAGATCATTGTACATGGCAACAACAAGATTATATAAGTATCAATTCTGATGGACACGGCTCTCTTCAACAATGAGACAATCTAGGCCAGTTGCAATGATCTTGTGATGAAGAGAATCATCTACACCCAAGGAGAGCACTGTGGGAACTGAGCATGGTTCACAATACAGCATTTTCATTCTATGTTGTTTGCTTGCATTTTATTTTCTTTCTCATTTTTTCCCTTTTTTGATCTGATTTTTCTTGTGCAGCAAGATATTTATACAATTATCTTGTGCATATATTAGATTTATTTATTTCTACCATATTTAACATATATTGGATTATTTGCCATCTAGGGGAGGGGGATGAAAGAAGAAGGGGAATTGGAACACAAGGTTTTGCAAGGGTTAATGTTGAAGAATTATCCATGCATATGTTTTGAAAAATAAAAAGCTTTAATAAAGAAAAAAGAAAATGTTCTTTAATTCTCCCAACCCAAAATAGAAAATGACAGCTTTTTGAATGACCTCCATATGTTCCCTTTTTTCTATTAGCACTCCCAGAAACACTGATATTCCTTCTAATGGGAAATCCCACTCTTAAAGATTTAACTGTTAAATGGAAAAGCACTCTCATGTACAAAAATATTTATAGCAGCTCTTTTTGTAGTGGGGAAAGAATTGAAAATAAAGGGGATGCCCATCAATTGAGGAATGACTGAACAAATTGTGATATATGAATGTAATGGAATACTATTGTCCTATAAAAAATGATGAACAATCTCATTTCAGAAAAGCCTGGGAAGACTTACCTAATGCTGAGTAAAGTAAGCAGAACCAAGAGAATATGGTACAATTATTAACAATGAAAGACTTAGCTCTTCTCAGCAATATAATGATTTAAGACACTTCTAAAAAATTTATGATGGAAAATGCTGTCACCTCCAGAAAGAGAACTATAGAATCTTAATGCAAACATGAATGCAAATACTATTTTCATTTTTTAAAAAGAATGTTTTTTTCTTTCTCATGGTTTTTCTTTTTTGTCCTGATTCTTCTTTTACAACATAACTACTATGGAAATATGTCTAACATGATTGTACATGTATAACCTGTATCAGATTGCTTACTCTCTTAGGGAGAGGGAAAGAGAAGAAAGGAAAAAAAGTTGCAATTCAAAATTTGATACAAAATGAATGTTGGAAACTATCTTTACATACGATTGGGAGTAAAATAAATACTATTAAGTGAAAAAAAAAATAAAGATTTAACTTTTGCTGTTTTTGGTTGATTTGCTCCTTCCCTGTAATTCTTGGGAATTGCAAAAGAAAACAGTGCCATTGAGACTTTCAACAGTATTTGTGAAAGAAAATGAAAACTTAAAAAAAAAAAAAAAAAGACAGAATGCTAAGCATCTAGAGACAACCAAAGTAAGTTCATGCCACCATAGAAAGACAAAATGATTATTTATTTTAATACTATAATTAATGGTGTAACTAGAAATCTCACCATCCTCTACTTTGCTATAGATCTCAGAAATCTCAGAAAAGGGTCTCTTACTTTTTGTCATTGAGCAAAAATATTATTCCAGAGTCTCTCATATGCAGCTGCTAGGGTAATATTTATAGCCATTGCTAGCAGGAACCTTTTCCTGACATCTGACTTTTTCTGGCTCTTCCCTGTTTTTCACTTTTCCTAGGAAGCCCAGAGCATCAGGAAGCATTCACCTTCTACAGCTGAGTCATGGCATTTGATTTCTATTCACACTCTGTAAATACCTCTAGTTGAGTCAGCAAGATCTGCAAGTGTAAATTCTAGGTTGGCCTCCCATGACTGCCTTCAGCAACTGGGTCTCTGCATCTGCTCCCCTTCCACAAGTCGCTTGAGAAAGAGTTGTACTTAAGACTACAACACCTTTCAGCTGGATATTTTTAAAAGAAATTCATCAGAAGGGGAAAGTAGTTCTCACAATCACTTAATTGACGGACTGCTCTCAGATAAATGAGTATATAGGGGATTATCTGTAAAAGTAGGAGGTAATCTAAATGGTTTTCAGAGCCCCTTCTGTCTGCAGATTCTATTATTAAGGGAGGTTGGTTTTGGTATTTAAGTTCTCTGGCTTTCTCTCAGTTGTCTCATCTATAAAATGAGGGAGTTGGGTTGGAAGACCTCTGGGTTCTTTCTAGGTTTAAATAAATCAATGAATGATTCCATGACTATCAAAAAGCAAGATATTTTCCTTTTGCTTTCAGAGTCCAGAAGACAGAGATTCTATCACTGCTTTATTCCATGCAAAGTCTAGCACAGAGTTATGGGCTCCATATGTTACTTTTCTAATGCTTGCCTTATCTGGTAATTCAAAAAGCTCATGGTTCTGTTATTCTTTCTCCCACTTTCTTCAGTACATTGCCCAGTCATAGGAGACTGAATCTGAGAGCTAGAAGAAACTTTAATGATCATCTCACCCAAAACTCTTAATCTTTTATGTGTCATGTATGTACTCCTTTGGTAGTTTGGTAATGTCTATGGGTCCTTTTTCAGAACAGTGTCTTTAAATTCATGAGGTAAGGAGCAGCTAGGTGATGCAGTGGATAGAGCACCATCACTGAAGTCAGGAGGACCTGAGTTCAAATTTGATCTCAGACTTAACACTTCCTAGCTGTGAGACCATGAGCAAGTCACTTAACCCCAATTGCCTCAGGGGGAAAAAAATCATTAAGTAAAATACTTAAGAATATAAAGGAAGCCAATTACATTGGAATTAAGACTTAGTTTTTTGACATCTTTTTTTCACAGATCCCTTGAAATATATCTAAAAAAAATTAAGAGTCTGTAAACTTCAACTTAAAAACCCCTGGCCTAAATTAGCCTACTTCAGTACCATACCAATCAAACTGCCAAAAACTTATTATATAAAGCTAGACAAAATATTAACAAAATTCATCTGGAAAAAAAAAAGATGAAGAATATCAAGGAAATTAATGGGAAAAAAATGCCAAGGACAATGACCTAGCAGTACCAGACCTAAAACTATTATAAAGCAGCAGTCATCAAAACCATCTGATACTGACTGAGAAATAGACTGGTGAATCAATGGAATAAGTTAGGTTGACAAGACACAATAATCACAATGTTTGATAAACCCAAAGATTCCAGCATCAGGGATAAGAACTCACTATTTGACAAAAATTGCTGGGAACACTAGAAAATGGTATTGACCTGCACCTGTATTTGTATTGACAAATTTGGCATTGACCTGCATCTCATATGCCATACCAAAATAAGGTCAAAATGAATACACAATTTAGGTGTGATACTACTATGAGCAAAGTAGGAGAGCAAGGATAGTTTACATAAGTTCTTTGGAAAAGGGAAGAATTTATGGTCAAAAAAGAACTAGAGAGCATTATGAAATCCAAAATGGATAATTTTGATTATATTAAATTAAAAAGGTTTTGCACAAAATTTTTTTCTTGCACAGCATGAAAAATATAAAGATATGTTTAGAAGAATTGCACATGTTTAACCTACATTGGATTACTTGCTGGCTAGGGGAGGAGAGAAATAGGGAGGGAGAGAGAAAAATTTGGAATGCAAAGTTTTGCAAGGGTAAATGTTGAAAATTATTTTTGCATGTATTTTGAAAAATAAAAAAAACCTATTATTATAAAAATGCTCCAAATTATTATTGATTAGAGAAATTCAAATTAAAACAACTCTGAGGCACCATCTCATACTTCTCAGATTGGCTAAGATGACAGGAAAATATAATCATAAATGTTGGAGGGGATGTGAGAAAACTGGAACACTAAGGTATTGTTGGTAGAGTTGTAAAATGATCCAACCATTCTGGAGAGTAATTTGGAACTATATCCAAAGGGCTATAAAACTGTGCATACCCTTTGATCCAGCAGTGTCACAAGTGAGTCATAGATCACAACAAAGGGAAAAGGACCCACATGTGCAAAAATGTTTGTAGCGCTAGGCGCATAATAAGTGCCTAATAAATGTTTGTTGTTTCTCTACGTTGGTGAAAAATTTAGCTGAACTGAAATTCAAGGAATCTTCCATTTCAGAAAAGCCAGTTATCCTTTTATAAAAGGAATAATAGACCAGGAATATGGAAGAATGCAGCTTAGAAAGGAGTACTTAATGAGATGCAAATCATGTGTAAAATTATGATAACACACAAAAAGACCTAACTACTCCCACATCTTCACTTGGTTTTTATCAGCAGCAGCAGCTTCAAAGATAGCATCATGGCTGTTGATTCCCCTTTCTTGAATTTCTTTAATAGATCATATCAAGTCAGAAGCACCCAGAGGAGAAACATTTCACATCAAATTTGACTATTCAAATGTATTTCAGGGTATATAGCAAATACTTAGTGACTGACTATCTGCTGGGCTTAGAGAGCTCAGGAGTAACAAAGAGTACTAAATAATCATGATTGCTTGATAGAAATCAAATTTAAAATGATTCCCAGAAATGTAGTGGCAGGGGCACTCTAGGGATTAACTAGTTTTCCATTTTTGTCATCATTATCCAATTTCCTTTTTATTTTACAAGATGTAAAGCAAATATTAGCCCAATTACTTCTCTGAGAAAAAAGTGAAGTCATTTAACCTGAGGAAACACGATATCCAATTTCTGATGGTATTTGGACAAGACTAAATTCATACAAAGTAAACATTTTGTTACGCTCTCAGCTCAAACACAAACGGTCAGATCCTGGCAAGTCCTAGCTGTCATGCACATGCTTTATCAGAGCATCACAGACTTGTTCATCCTTAGCTCCAATAATTACAATAAAAGAAAGAAGTGAACACGGAAGGAGAAAGGAGAGGGAAAAAGAAGGAAGAGAGATCTGTAGCCCTTGGAGCTCTTAATATTTTCTTCTTGATAGGTCTCCTATAACCAATTTATTCCCTGAGGACAAAATTAATGTATTATCTCCCTCCACTAATCCTCCAAATAATGAGCTGTTCCATCCTTTCTTGAGACCCTAGATTAACAGTCTAAACCTATAGGGAATGAATGAGAGCCCACCTTGAATCTGATTTTGCCCCGATTCTTATAATGCAGTGAAAACCATTCAAGTTTTTCAGCCAAGAAGTAGTCAGTTCAAAGAGTTCTGGAGATGTGGGGCTCTTTTATATTATCTATGTGACAGTGGGTAAGCCATTTCACTGTTCTTGCCCTATTTTTCCCTTCCTCTCTCCCTCCCTTTCTCCTTCCTTTCTTTTCTTCCTTCCCTTCCCTCCTCCTTTCTCCCTTCTTCCTTTTTTCCCTCTCTTTTCTCCCTCCCTCCCTCCCTCTCTTCTTTCCTTCCTTCCTTCCTTCTTTTTTTCTTTCCCTCCCTCCCTCTTACCTTCCTTCCCTCTCTCTTTTCTTCCCTCCCTCTTTCCCTCTAATTCTGTCCTTTTTCTCTCTGTTTATCTCTGTCTCTGTCTCTTCTCTCTCTGTCTCTTTCTGTCTGTCACTCTCATAAAATAAGTTTGCTTATTTATGGTTCCTGAAAGAAAGGGGCGATCCATCCAGAGGCAGTCTATGGCTAGATCCACATATATAGACACTAGAATGAGCCTTTTTATTTCCTATGCTAAAGAGCAAGGTCCCTTCCTCATTGACTATGGATAATTAAGTTAACAGACTTCCTGGTCTTCCCATTGAATGTTCTTCCTTAACATGTTCCTCTCCCTTATCATAAAACCCATGTTCAAAAATGACAGAAGACTACTTCTTTGGGGAGAAATGTTAATTAACTCATTAAGCATGTTCAATCAGTTCTTGCAGTTACCTGTCACCCACTTCTTGTTTTGGGGTGATTTTTATCAGTTTATCAGTTCAGTTATTTCTATATAGAATGAGAAGATTGGCCTAAATTTGTGATTTCAAGTTCAAATAGCAATGGATGACTAAACACATAAGGATCTCTTCTGATCAGTTATGTCTGACTCTACTTGACCCTATAGAACATACTATTCAGAAGACACTGTGGTTTGCTCTTCCCTACTCCAGTGGATTAAGGCAAATGGAGGTAAAGTGACTTGCCCAGAATCATGCAGCTGGTGTCTGAGGTCAGATTTGGATTCAGGTTTTCTTGACTTCAGAGCCAGAACTCTTTTATCTATTAAGCCATTTAATTGTCTCTGCATATTGCTCCAAAAAGTGACAAATTAGCATTAACTATTTTGTTGTATTTTTATTTATTTTGTTAATATTTCCCAATTATATTTTAATCTTGTTTGGGCTGTACTAAAGAGTGTTGTGGGCAGCAATGTGCATATCTAATATCTTTGGCCTAGAAAACTTCCCACATCTTTTTCTGTTCTGGAACCTTTGATTCCAGAATGAGTAGTCAGAAGATATTTTTTAGTTCCAGACATATTATTGACTTATTTTATGTCTTTGAACCAGTCATTACAACTCTTAAGAATCCCTGTTTCTTATCCATAAAATAGGAATAATGATGACTGTCCTTATTGCCTCCCAGGATTGTTGTAGGGATCAAATAAAACAGTATATGTAAAAGACTTAAAAAAAAAAAAAAAAAAAGTAAAACAAAACATTTTAAAATTTAAAATTTTTTTTTGTTTTAACATTACCTTTATTTTCCCGAAACCCTTCCCTTGCCTCAAGAATCATCTGTTATGACAAAAAGAAATTATTTTTTTTAAAGAAAAGGAGAAGAATTCAGTAAAACCACACACACACACAAAATTCACATTATATACAATCTTTCAATCCTGCATATTTCAACATTTTTTAAAGGAGTAAGAGGAGATATCTTTTTTACGAAACCACTTTTATTTATTTATTTATTTATTGAAGCTTTTCATTTTTTCAAAACATATATGTGTACAATTCTTCAACATTAGCCCTTGCAAAATCTTGTGTTCCAGTTTTTCCCATCTTCCCCCATGCCCTTCCCTAGATGGCAAATAATCCAAAAATAAGTTAAACATGGTAGAAATATATGTTAAATCAATATATGTATACATATTTATACAATTATCATGCTGAACAAGATAAATCAAATCAAACCAGTTTTTAAAAAAAAAGTAAAGCAAAATAAAATGCAAGCAAACAACAACAGAGAGAGTGAGAATGCTATGTTGTAAACCATATTCAGTTCTCACTGTCACCTCTCTGGGTGTAGATGGATCTCTTCATCATTGAACAATTGGAATTGGTTTGAATCATCATGAAGAGAGTCATGTCCATCAGAATTGATCATCGTGAAATCTTCTTGTTGCTGTGTATAATGATCTCCTGGTTCTGCTCATTTCATTTAGCATCAGTTCATGTGAGTCTCTCCAGATCTCTCTGAAATCACCTTGTTGGTCATTTCTTATAAAACAATAATATCCTATAACATTTATATACCATGGTTTTATTCAGCCTTTCCCCAACTGATGGGCATCCATTCAGTTTCCAGGTTCCTGCCACTACAAAGAGGGCTGCCACAAACATTTTTGCACTTGTGGGTCCCTTTCCCTCCTTTAAGATCTCTTTGGGATATAATCCCAATAGTAACACTATTGTATGCAAAGGGTATGCACAATTTGATAACTTTTTGCGCATAGTTCCAAATTGCTCTCCAGAATGGCTGGATCTGTTCACAACTCCACCAACAACATATTAGCGTCCCAGTTTTCCCACATCCTCTCCAAAATTGGTCATTATCTTTTCCTGTCATCTTAGACAATCTGAGAGGTATGTAGTGGTACCTCAGAGTTGTCTTAATTTACATTTCTCTGATCAATCGTGATTTAGAGCATCTTTTTATATGAGTAGAAATAGTTTCAATTGCTTCATCTGAAAATTGTTCATATCCTTTGACCATTTATCAATTGGAGAATGGCTTGAATTCTAATAGATGAGTCAATTATCTTTTTTTTTTCATTTTTTTAAAATAATTTTTTATTGATAGAACGCATGCCAGGGTAATTTTTTTTACAGCATTATCCCTTGCATTCATTTCTGTTCCGATTTTTCCCCTCCCTCCCTCCACCCCTTCCCCCAGATGGCAAGAGTCCTTTACATGTTGAATGGGTTGCAGTAGATCCTAGATACAATATATGTGTGCAGAACCAAACAGTTTTCTTGTTGCACAGGGAGAATTGAATTCAGAAGGTATAAATAACCCGGGAGGAAAAACATAAATGCAAGCAGTTTATATTCATTTCCAGTGTTCTTTCTCTGGGTGTAGCTGCTTCTGTCCATCTTTGATCAATTAAGGCTCTCTTTATCAAAGAGGTCCACTTCCATCAGAATACATCCTCAAACAGTATCGTTGTTGAGGTATATAATGATCTCCTGGTTCTGCTCATTTCACTCAGTATCAGTTCACGTAAGTCTCGCCAGTCCTCTCTGTATTCATCCTGCTGGTCGTTCCTTACAGAACAATAATATTCCATAACGTTCATATACCACAATTTACTCAACCATTCTCCAATTGATGGACATCCTTTCATTTTCCAGCTTCTAGCCACTACAAACAGGGCTGCCACAAACATTTTGGCACATACAGGTCCCTTTCCTTTTTTTAGTATCTCTTTGGGGTATAAGCCCAGTAGAAACACTGCTGGATCAAAGGGTATGCACAGCTTGATAACTTTTTGAGCATAGTTCCAAATTGATGAGTCAATTATCTATATATTTTAGAAATGGGGTCTTTATCAAAACCTTTGAATGTAAAACTGTATGAAACCACTTTTAAAATGAGTAGATTCCTTATATTCACATGACACCTTCAATTCTACAAAGCATTTATTTTTTTCAACCCTATGAAAAAGATAGCAATATTACCCCTATTTTACAGATGAGAAATCTCCACTAAAGGCTTTTTCCAATATTTCATCATGAATGGAGGTGATCCTGTATAGAACAAAAGGAGAGAAAACTGTTCCTGAGAAACAACACTGCCATACAAGAATGGCAGACATGATAATGGACTAGATTACCCAGCTCCACAGAGAGATTGTTGGTTCAGCAAGGCAATATGCTTCACACAGTCTTTAAAAGTGTTTACTTTGTGTCAGGAACTGTGTTAAGTATTCAAGGTCTTAGTTAAACAAAAAATAAAGTTAGTTTTTGACCTCAAAGAGCTTGTATTTTAATGGGGAAAGCAACATACAAAATGGAGTTGGAGGAGGAGGGCATTCTCCTCCCTCTGGACATAGTATCAATGTTCAGAAAGAGTTAGATTCAGAAGAAAAATAAAGGTTAGATGGCCTTCCCTGCCCATGCTTCCCTGCCTTAGAATGAAGACCCTGGAAGAGGGTATTCTCAGGTAAGGAGGCTGCAGGTGCTAAGGGAAGTTCCAAATTGAAATTGCAATTTGAGCATGGTGTCTGTTTCTCTCTACTGGAACCAAAAAAAATGCTTGTGACATTTAAATTGAATTTTAGTGTTATATTTAGCAAGCAAACTTTGCACTGCAATCCCAAGACCCAAGCTACTCAGGGTTCAAACTTGTGTAGGGTTTTAGACAAAAAGCCTGGTATCACACTAATACAAGTCTGCCCTATTACTCATTGGGCAAGACAGTAGAGTTTTCTAGACCTCTGAAGTCAGGGTACTTTTGTTTATTGAAAATGAATGATGAATAAGGGACAAGGACCAGAAAACTTAACTCTAACTGGATCAAAGAGAAACCATGTCGTTGGGTGTGGTGAGCTTTTCTCTTCTCAGAATGCAGCCAAGTGATAAAAGTTCAGATCTTTTATTATCTTCAATATAGCCCGGTTAGCTTAGAGGCCTATCTCTCTGCTTGGTTCCAAGAGCTCTCTCCGAATGTCACCAAATCCAAAGGTCTGGTCCTTCAGCCTCTGCCTCTGCTTTCTTCAGCCTCCAGCCAGCTCCAGTCTTCATGTCATTCCGGTGAAATCTCGACTTGTAGCATCTTCCTCTCTGAAGAACTCTCCGACTGGCCCATTGGCCTATTTATGCTCCTTCCAGAGAGAGGGATTATGGGTAGTTCTACTTAGTACCTTGTTTCAGGTTCTGCCCAAAACATCTTCTTGTAAGATTAGATCAACTCTAATTAGTTAGCAGTTAGTAAGGATTCCAACATCTCCCCCTTTCTTTTGTTTTAAAACATAGGGGGTTTCTGAGGGGGTACACATAAATCCATCAATATAGGCCAGAACTTTGTAACAGATATACATGGTATACATAAATCCATCAATATGGGAGGCATTATACATAATTTACATAAGTACATAGCAATATAACACAGGCTAGTAGTAATGTAACAACATGAATCAACCTAAAAATTTACACATGTCCATAAGTCCTAGAAACAGTCCAATAGGATTCCATTGTCCATTAGTTCATGTGCCAGGAATCCAATAGTTCCTGTAAGCCCTGAAGTACTGCAAAAGTCTCATCAACAATTTTTCATCTCAGGGAACCCAATGATTCTTGCTGGTTTTTCAAGAAGTAAAACAGTTTCATCTTGTGTTAGGGAATCCAATGATTCCTGAAGCTTTTAAAAGTCTTTTTAACAGTTTCATAGTCAGCCATCTGATTCTTTCTCCATCTGTGGAAATATAAGCAGATCCTCTTCCCCAAGCAGTTAATCTAATTCCCTTCTATTTACTAAATTTGGGATTTCTCCTCATCATCTGGTAATTACATTGGAGTCGTTTGCATTGGATATTGTCTTGTTGTCTTAAAAGGCCTGTATTCTTCCCAACTGTAATCCTGATTGCTTTTCTGTTGGTTGATGACATCAGAATCCTGAATTTCTAAAGTCTCTCTGGGTGTAACCTCAGCTGCTATCATGCCCCACCTGTCCTTTGATTGATACTTTAGAGCTGGGCCCTGCCTCTCATTCCTCTGGGTCAATATACATTTAGAGGCCCAATGAAAGCCTCGGTTACATTTTGGACATGGGGTTTTGGGTTTTCTCTCACCCTGTCTTCTCACTCTATCTCCATATCTACAACGAGCTCTCAAATGTCCAATTTTTCCGCACTGAAAACATCGACGAGTTTCTCTAGAATTCCTCTGCCAAGAAGGACCTTGTCTTTCCATGTTCATCATAGTCTGGGCATAATAAGCATTTGTGCCCACTGTGGCACAGCGTCTTATGATTTCTTCTAAAGGAGCATCTTTGTCTAGCCCCCATATAATTCTTTTGCAAACCTCATTGGCATTTTCCTTAGCCAAATGTTTAGTCATTATTTCTGTTGCTGCATTGTCTCCAATGGTTCTTATTACAGCTGTTTGTAAACGTCCCACAAAATCTGCAAAAGGTTCATTGGGACCTTGCTCTATTTTTGTGAAAGCATTATTTCCATCTTTCTGTCCAGGGAGAGAATTCCAAGCTTTTATTGCAGCCTTAGAAATTTGCTCATACACTGTTATGGGATAATAAATCTGTTCTGAACTCTCTGCATACTGACCTTCTCCAGTTAGTTGGTCAAAAGCAACTTGTTTGCCTATTGCGTTGGGCTTGAATCCTACATAATTCATGAAACTCCGAAAGCCACAATAAATTTTGTCCCGGTTCTAGACAAGTTTTTGTTATGGATTTCCAGTCATTCGGGGTTAGGATTTCATAAGACAAATTATCTAGTAACATCTTCACATAAGATGATGTAGCCCCATAAAGAGTGCAACCCTTTTTCAAATCTTTAATTTTTTCCAAATTAAAAGGAGTGTATCTTCTCCTTTTTTGACCTGAGGAGTTGAGCTCTTCAATCACAGGATATGCATTTATAAAATCAGATATACCTTCTCCTTCATTTTTTGCTTTAATTAATGCTTTTACTAATCTTGTCAAATTCTGCTTTACAGGAGAAGCTGACTGTGTTTCTGTCTCTCTCCCTCCCCCTTGTTCCACCCATGAAGGGTTAATTGCAGGGGGAGGGTCATGAGATGTGGAATCACCTAATTCCTCCTGCTGTGAAGTATCACACTCAGAATTGTAATTAACTCCATTCTCATCTGATTCGTCCTCCTTTTCACCTAGTAAAGTTGGTACTTCTTCCTCCTGTACTTTCCTTTTCATCATTCTATCACTTAAATAACTTCTTATAGCCAATTGTATTACATTATATGTATTAATTATTGAGTTAGGCCCATTTTTATTATAGAATTGACAAAGATCCTCTCCAACCAATTTCCATTCATTTAGATCTAATTCCTTATCAAGAGAGAAACAAGGACATATGTCCTTTATAGTTTGTAAAAGTTCAGTGATTTGCTGTAAACTTATAATTAAACCTTGGCTTTCCATAACTTTGACAATGCTCTCTAAACATTTTCCTTGAACAGAAACAGGCTGTTTTCTAAATATCTGTCCCATCTTAGATGAAATTCTACTTTAACTCTTCTAACAAAATTTCTTTGTTGCACTCACCCTAATTTCTGGGTTGAAGTCTTTTCCACTGGATCAGGATCAGAGGCTTTTCCACTTGAATCAGGATCGTAGCTTTTCCACTGAAATCCACTGAGGGGTCTGTTAATCCCACGTTCAGGGCGCCAAAATGTGGTGAGCTTTTCTCTTCTCAGAACGCAGCCAGGTGATAAAAGTTCAGATCTTTTATTATCTTCAATATAGCCCGGTTAGCTTAGAGGCCTATCTCTCTGCTTGGTTCCAAGAGCTCTCTCCGAATGTCACCAAATCCAAAGGTCTGGTCCTTCAGCCTCTGCCTCTGCTTTCTTCAGCCTCCAGCCAGCTCCAGTCTTCATGTCATTCCGGTGAAATCTCGACTTGTAGCGTCTTCCTCTCTGAAGAACTCTCCGACTGGCCCATTGGCCTATTTATGCTCCTTCCAGAGAGAGGGATTATGGGTAGTTCTACTTAGTACCTTGTTTCAGGTTCTGCCCAAAACATCTTCTTGTAAGATTAGATCAACTCTAATTAGTTAGCAGTTAGTAAGGATTCCAACAGTTGGGTCTCTAGATCAGTTTGTACTTAACATCCATCCATCTTGGAAACTGGGACTGATTTTTTTCCAATTTGCATCCTGGATTGTCAAAGGCTATGCAAATGAAATGTGTGTTCTGGCAAGCCCTACCAGCAAGGAAAGGCTTTAAGTACTAAAAATAATTTAGGAGGAAAAGGTTGCCTAAGAATAAGTCAAAATTATATTCTATAGAGAGAAGTAAAGAAGAAAAAAGAACAGCAGCAGTGACACCCATAGATTCACAGGAATTGGTTCAAAGAGGAAATAACATATACACTCATTTGGGTATAAAAATCTATTTTAACCAACAGGGAAGTAAGAGAAAAAGAATGATAAAAGGGAGGGTGGCTTAAGGGAGATAATGAAGAAACAAGACAGACTTTTGATGAAGGAGAGATAAAGAGAAGGATAAAGAGGGGGAAAAATAGGCTGGAGGAAAATACACATTTAATAACCATAGATGTGAATGTGAATGGGATAAACTTGCCCACAAAATGAATGCAGAAAGTAGAATATATTAGAAACCAGAATCCAACAAGATATTATTTTTAAGGAACAATTTTTTTTTTTTCCTGAGGCAATTGCTCAGGATCATACAGCTAGGAAGTATTAAGTGTCTAAGGTCAGATATGAACTCAGGTCCTCCTGACTTAAGGGCCGGTGCTCTAACTAGCTGCCCCCTAAAGAACAAATTTTAAACAAAAAGACATATACACACAATTAAAATAAAAAGCTAGAGGTGAATCTATTATGCTTCAACTGAGGAGAAAGTTTTAGGAAAAGTAATTATAATCTCAAACAAATCAAAAATAGATCTAATTAAAAAACATAAACAGGGGAACTACATCTTACCAAAAGTTACCATGATGAAGTAATATCAGTACAAAAACATGTGCACCAAATGGCATAGCATCCAAATTCTTAAAGGAAAAATTAAATAAGTTACAAGAGGAAATAATAAAACTATAATGATGGCGGGACCTCAACTAGATGAATCTAACTACAAAATAAATAAGAAGTTAAGGAGATGAATGAAATTTTAGAAATGTTAACTATGATAGACCACTGGAGAAAATTAGTGAGAATAGAAAGGAGAATATCTTTTTCTCAGTTGTACAAGCATCTTCACAAAAATTGACCATGAACTAAGACATAAAAAAACTCACCAACAAATGCAGAAAAGTAAAAACATTAGATATATTCTTTTTAGACAATAATATAATAAAAATTATTTTTTAACAAAGGACTATGGAAACATAGATTAAAAATTGGAAACTAAATAAACTACTCCTAAAGAATGAGAGGGCCAAAAAGCAAATGATAGAAATAATCAATTATTTCATTTAAATGACAACAATGAGACAAACTAATGTTTGTGAAATGTAGCCAAGCAGTACTTAGATGAAAATTTACATCTCTAAACATTTACATCAATAAAAGAGAAAAAGAGCAGATCAATGAATCTCAATTCTTGAATGAATCAATGAATCTTCAATCTCATGCAATTAAAAAAAACTAGAAGAGAACAAAATTTAAAATCCTTAATTATACACTAAAATCAAAACCCTGAAAAATCAAAGAAAAGAATAATAAAACTAAAAGCTAAAAAAAAAAACCTGAACTAATACACCCTGGAGCTTGTTTTATGGGGGGAGAAAGGAAAGGGGGAGCGACTAGATAATAAAAGAGATAAATAAAAACAGTTTAATCTTTATCTAACTTGATTTTTTTATTATTAAGAGTTATTTTGCCAGATTATTTGTCAATAAATTTGACAATCTTGGCAAAATGGGTAAATATTTACAAAAATATAAAGTGCCCCAATTAACAGAAGAGGAAAAGGGTAAACAAGGAAAGGATTTAACAAGGAAACTTTTATGCTAAAAGGAAGCAAAGAAGATAAATCAATACTAGTAGTAAGCTTATATACCCCAATTGCCTTAGAATCCACCTTCATAAAGGAAACATTATCTGAGCTTCAAGAAGACAAAAAATAATATAATAGTGACAAAGATTTCAATATCCCTGTGTCCATTTTGGATAAGCTTAACAGATAAATCAAAAGGGAAAATATCTTCCTGAGTAAATTTTTGGAGAAAACAGAGTTTAAAAAAATTTATGGCATTTCCTAAATGGGGAAAAAGCAAAAGAATATACATATATTTTTCTGCATCTCATGGAAATTTTATAAAGATTGGCCAGGAACTAGGGGCACAAAGGTACTGCAAACAAATGTAAAAAAGGCAGAAATAATTGATACATCCTTTACAGACCATAATGAAATATGAATAGAAATTGGTTCAGACACTATAAACAAAACAAATAAAACCAAATGAAAATTTAACATTGAAATTTTAAATAATGAGTGTGTCAAAGAACAAAGTACAGAAATAATTAATAGCCATGCAAAATAAAATGATAATAATAAGACAAATTACCAACATTTCTGGGATGCAGCTAAAGATGTCCTAGGAGGCAAAATCATACCTTTGCAATCATACATTAACAAAATTTTTTAAAAGATTAATGAATTGAACAATAATTTTAGAAAATTAGAGAATCAACAAATAATTAAGCCTTTTTAAAAAAAAAGCACAAAAAAGTTAATATTAGTGGGGAAATAACTAAACTGGCAACAACATCAAAACACTATAGAAATGATAAATAAAACAAAAGGCTACTTTAAAAAAAAAGACTAATAAAATTGATGAACTCAGCTAACTTAATTAAAAGAACAGAGTAGGAAATTAAATCAATAAATAGCAAATAAGCAAGGTGATATCATAGCAAGACAGGAAGAAAATTTTTAAAGGAGAAATTTTTAAAAACCAGAACATGTTATATAGTTATATACTAACAACACTGAGAACACAAAAGAATACCTTCAAAAATGTAAAATGCCAAAATTATCAGAAGATCAAATAGGCCTCTTAAATAGCCCAAGCGTAGAATAAGAATTACCAAAAACTAGTAACAAAACAAAACAAATTCAGAAGACAATTCTATCAAATTTTAAAAGAATAGTCAGTACCCATATTTCAAAAATTATTCTCAAAAATTGAGGAAGAAAGAACTCTACTATAATCTTTTTTTTTTTAAAGGACAAAATATCTAAACCAGGAAAAGATAAAACAAAGAAAGATATTTATTGGCCAAAATTATTCATGAGTATTGACTTAAATTTTATAAACAAAATCCTATCAAACAGATTACAGTGATTAATCCAAGAAACCCCTGATTATGATCACTGGAATTCAGGGTTGGTTTAACATTAGGAAAACAGTCAATATGAGTAATCATGTTAAAAACAGAACATCCCAAACTAAAATGATCATCTTAATAGATGTGGAAAAAATCTTTGATAAAGCACAATATTCTTTTACCCTAAATACAAAACCAAAACATCCCTAGTTATAGGGATAGAGTAACCTATTTTTAACATCATAAAAAATCTATATAAAACCAAAAGCATGAATCATAAACAAAGCACTAGAACTTTTCCCAATAAATATGGAGAGAAGCAAGGGTGACTAGTCTCCCCACTATTATTCCATATAGACCTGGAAACATTAAGCAATAAGAATTTGAAAAAAGAAAGGAATTAAAGGGGAAAAAATAAGGAAGGAAAAGATAAAGCTATTCCAGTTTGCTGATAGTATACTTGGAAAACCTCAGGGAATTGGCAAAACTACTAATTGAAGCAATTAATAGCTGAAGCAAAATTGTAGGCTATAAAATCAATCTTCAAAAATCAATAGCATTTATATATAATAATAACAAAACACAAGTTGTAGTAATAGAGAAATTCCATTCCAAATAACTACAATGAATATCTGAGGATCAGCCTCTCAAAGTACCCAAAAGACCCTTATAGATTCAATTACAATGCACTCCTTAAAGAATAAAAGAACAACTTTAATAGCTGGAAGATATTCAGTGTTCATAGCTAGACCTTGCCAATATAATAAAAATGACAATATTACAAAAATCATATACCAAGAGGGTACCTTACCAAACTTCATAAAATTCATTCAGAAAAATGTAAGATCTCTAATATCAAGGGATATGATGAAAATAAGTATGAATGAAAGGGCAATAGCACTACCAGACCTCAAACTGTATTACAAGACAGCAATCATCAAAATAATCTAGAATTGGTTAATGACTAGAAAAATAAGTCAATGAAAAAGACTAAACAAGGAAGATTTAGAAACAATAGAACTAAATTACACAATCTTTTATAAAGTGGAAAACATAAGTTACTGAAGGAAATACTCCTTAATTGATAAAAACTGCTGAGAAAACTGGAAAATAGTTTGCAAGAAATTAGGTTTAGATTACCACCTTACACCACACACTCAATTGATGTGAGATTTTAATAAAAAATATTATTTGTGGTTGATGTCAATTAGTTGTATCTCACTTTTCATAATCCCATTTAGGTTTCCAGCAAAGATACTGGAGTTGGTCTTCCATTTCTTTATCCAGTTTATTTTATAGATGAGGAAACTAATTATTAAGTGACTTACCTAGGGTCACATTGCTGGAAAGTGTCTGAGGCTGGATGTGAACTCAGATCTTTCTGACTTCAGGCTCGCTACTCTCTCTATTCACTGAACCATCTATCTACTTCCTATTATTATAAATGTCAAACGGAATTCAAATGAGATATGAGCAGACACCTCCAATTTACCCCTTTATGGAGATCTAAAAGTATTATACTTTGCACAAGTTTTTGAACTTTTTCAATGTATCTATCAGTATCAATTAGTTGTTTTGAACTTTTCTAAAAAATAAAAAGACTTTATCATATGGGTTGGTCCTTGAGGAAGGGGAGAGGGATGGATACATGGAATATCATGATGATTGAAAGAAACAGATAACATACATAAAAAATAAACAGAAAGAATGGGTGATAGAGTAAGGTTCTAAGAGTATCTTGACAGGCTAGAAAATTGGACTGGATTTAATCAAATAAAATCCAATTGAGTACAACCAAAAAATCAGTTTCACAAGTCCAGACTGAAGACGGTAACCTCCCACTTCCCTTTCCAGTTTCTTTGTACCTCCCAGGTATAGACTCAGCCACACATTGTTGTTCTTAGCTGGGTTATAAGTTATAGCTACTAATATGTTATTGATATCTTATATGTTAATTGAGAAAGTTTTCAAGAGTAATGCCTCCTGAGGGATTTTGCATTTAAAAGGAGACTCTTGAAAACGAATGATGAGGTTGATATTTGGGAGTATAGGGTGCTCTTGTAAGTTAGGTCTTAGATATCTAGAAAGAATTGATCTGCTTATATTCTCTACCTTACCTGTTTATTCTTCTCAGTGATTAGAAACCTAAGACTTAGGGGAACATTCCTCTTGAGTAGCTCCCAAATGCACTATCTCATGCCAAAATTTGCTTCTTTGGGATAACCTGTAGGCAGCCTCCCTTCTGCACACATGTATAGACATGCATGTATAGACATGCATGTTGAAGACAGAGAATTGCTATCTCCATCCTCATCACAAAGGAATGAGTAAATGAATATTTGGCAAGCCATCTCTGAAAGACTGCCAGTCTCTGCCCTAGAGCACCACTTTACTGCTAGTTATCAATCTGGTGGCCCAACATCTGGTGTTTTGTTATTTTTTCATCTTTCACAACCAACTTAAAATTGATTTCTTCACCATCATAACCAGTCTGGCAGAGTTAAAAAAAAAAAAAAGGTTTTAGACAGTCTCTACCACAGGGTAAAAGTTCCCTTCAGGGAAGTTTGCATTAAAAGAACTCTTAAGTTTGAATGTGTTATGGACTCCATTGAAAATCTGGTGAAGCCTATGGACCTCTTTCAGAATAACGTTGTGTTGCCTACATTCATATTTGAAGGAAATTCCAAGTTTCAGTTAGAGATTGGTAAAAATAAAAATGAAATATTTTCCCATCTAAATTCACAGACCCCTTAAAATTTACCCACCTTTATATAGAGGATTGTGATTTCAACCTCATACTTTGACTTTGGAAATCAGCCAAGACCACAATCAGGTCAACACATCAAAGATTCAGATGGAAAAATAGAGGAAAAAACCAATTGATTTTCAAATTGTTTTCAAATAACTTCAATAATAATAATAATAATAATCTTTTCTATAGCATGTTACAGCTCTCTAGGCACTTTTCTAACAAAAAATCTGGAAGATGAGAAATACAAGTAGCATTATTCCAGTTTGACAGATGAGAAAACTAAGACCCAAATGTATTAAGGGATGGTTCAGCTAGATAGATGTCAGAGCTGGAGCTAGAACCCAGGCTACTTGATTCCCAGTCTTGGGATCATTCTTCTACTTTCTAATACTTAAATACCCACCTCAATTCAACATTCATTGAGCATCTATCTGCATATGCAAGTTTCTGAGAGAAGCCCTGTTTTTTGTTGTTTCAGCAGCATGCTGGAGACACTGACACCTTGAGCAGAAGATTCCATATGATCTCAGAATAGAGTGTACATATACAAAGTCACCAAGTTACACCTGATAGTGACTTGAACCCTTCCCAGTTTTCTCCCCAAGAGAGAAGCTAGTTCATACAAATGAGCAGCAAAAACCAACTGGCTGCATACCAAGACACACAGATAACTGCTAATGGTGATCTTATTCCTCCCTACCAACTCATCAATAATTCCCTTCTTACCTTACTGGTCCAGTGGGGCCTCTCATTAACAATTACAAAGTGAGAAGCCAAAAAAAGGGAACAAATTACATGGTAACAATGGGACTTAATTTAGAACCACTTAAAGAATTGGCTTTATGAGACATTATTCCCTCTGTTATTTCTGAGTTATGCTACTGAGAATTTGAAGGTTCCACACAGTTAAGATTTTCAATTATAAGTAGGAATGACTTTCCAATTGGGAGATTTAGAGATGGGAGCAATTAGTTTGCCCATTAGAACTGAGGAGCTTAAGGCCACAGAGGCTCAACATCTCTTCCCCTGCTTGCTTATCATTTTCCTCCCTGAAAATGTGTCATGATTAAAACTCCAAGACAAGGGCACAAAAAAAGGATTGAACCTAACACAGAAGTTAGCAACAGGTGCCTGTAGAGATACCGTTAATGTGAGCTGGGAGAAATTACATATATGTCATCCGGAGGCTGGAAAGAATTAACCCCCAAAGCCCAGTACACACATGCACTTCCCAGGGGGCATGCTTGAAATCTCTCAAGATCTCTCTGTCTCTAACATTCTTACCTTTGTATTATATTATTATACTTATTGTCATTGTGGTTAATAATAATAATATTTCCTGGGGATAAGCAATTTTGCAAATATTTCCCAGCTAGCTCTAGCAGGTGCTAAGCTCCAGGCATATTTTTTAGGCTTCAGAGGTCAAACACACACTGCTTTTGCTTTGGGTGGTCTTGGGGGAAACAGTTGGTCAGAGACAAGTGGTATCTAGCTACTCTCCTTACAGCAAGCAGCTCTAATATAAATACAAGATCTTTCTGTTTAATTAAATAGAGAAATTCAAAGACTTGTTGTTCTATGATATACAACTGGGATTAATGGAGCCAAACCCTAAACCAGAAGTTGACTAAATTTGCAACAGGTCTTACTAAAGCTTTTAAGAAGGTGAAACCATTTAAGATCATATCACAGTATTCTCTCATTTTATCTTAATAAGGGGAATGAGCTCTAGACTAGGGAAATAATTTAAACAAATAGAAGGGCAGTAGGTGATGCAATTAAATGAGCACCAGTCCTGGAATTAGGAGAACATGGATTCAAATGTGACATTAGAAACTTGACACTTACTGGCTATGTGACTCTAGGCAAGAACCCCAATTGTCTTGCAAAAACTAAAACTAAAACCAACATAATTTGATGCATTGGTTGTGGACTCTGACTCCTGGCCTCAACTCCCACCTCTGACAACCACTGCCTATTCAACTTTGGATAAGACTTTGACTTGCTTTGGACCTCAGTTCCCTCATATGTAAAATAAAAGGGTCAGACTAGTTTCCAGGACCACACTTCCAGGGGAAGAACCAAGATTAGAACTCAAGGTTTTTAACTCCCAGCCAAATCAGGATTCTTCCCATGATACCATATTGTTCGTTTCCATAGAAGTTATACTGGTCCTGTGCAATCCAAGACCCATCCTTTGACCAGTTTTAATTGGACTGGTACCTTAGGAGCTATGTTTGGAATCTAAACTCTGTTCATAACATGGGAGGCAAAACAAACATCTGGCCAAGGGAACAGCCAGCTGCTAGAGAGGCAAAGGAAACAGGTTCACTTTGGGGGTGGTAGAAATATGCTATAATTTGGCACGAAAATGAAGCTATCTCTATATAGTTACAACACATCTGGATGAAAAAGGGGAAATTTAGTCATTTCCCTGGATATTTGTTTATAGAATACCCTAGTTCTGGACATTTGAAAATGTGTAAATACTCTGAATTGGTTTTTTTTTCACCTGACAGCCAAAGTAGAATTGAAGGCTTTAATTGGTTTTTGCATCATTTCACTACTACACTAATAATGAAGGCCAGGCACTTGCCAGGTTCCTGCATTTCCCAGATTATCAAGCCCAAGAGAGGAACATTTATTACAGAGAACCAGAACTGCTCCCATTTGAAAAAGTAGGCTTTCTATAAAAGGAGTGGACCTAGACTCCTTTTTTTTTTTAATTTAAATTTTATTTTATTTAATAATAACTTTGTATTGACAGAATCCATGCCAGGGTAATTTTTTACAACATTATCCCTTGCACTCGCTTATGTTTAGATTTTTTCCTCTCCCTCCCTCCACCCCCCCCCAAGATGGCAAGCAGTCCTATAAATGTTAAATATGTTGCAGTATATCCTAGAAACAATACATATTTGCAGAACCAAACAGTTCTCCTGTTGCACAGGGAGAATTGGATTCAGAAGGTAAAAATAACTCGGGAAGAAAATCAAAAATGCAAATAGTTCACATTCGTTTCCCAGTGTTCCTTCTTTGGGTGTAGCTGTTTCTGTCCATCATTTATCCATTGAAACTCAAGCCTCTTTGTCATAGAAATCAACTTCCATCAGAATACATCCTCATACAGTATCATTGTCGAAGTGTATAATGATCTCCTGTTTCTGCTCATCTCACTTAGCATCAATCCATGTAGGTCTCTCCAAGCCTCTCTGTATTCATCCTGCTGGTCATTTCTTACAGAACAATCATATTCCATAACATTCATATACCACAATTTACCCAGCCATTCTCCAATTGATGGGCATCCATTCATTTTCCAGTTTCTAGCCACTACAAATGGGGCTACTACAAACATTTTGGCACATACAGGTCCCTTTCCCTTCTTTAGTATTTCTTTGGGATATAAGCCCAATAGAAACACTGCTGGATCAAAGGGTATGCACAGTTTGATAACTTTTTGGGCATAATTCCAGATTGCTCTCCAGAATGGTTGGGTTCGTTCACAACTCCACCAACAATGCATCAGTGTCCCAGTTTTCCCGCATCCCCTCCAACATTCATCATTATTTTTTCCTGTCATCTTAGCCAATCTGACAGGTGTGTAGTGATATCTCAGAGTTGTCTTAATTTGCATTTCTCTGATCAATAGTGATTTGGAACACTCTTTCATGTGAGTGGTAATAGTTTCAATTTCATCATCTGAAAATTGTCTGTTCATATCCTTTGACCATTTATCAATTGGAGAATGGCTTGATTTCTTATAAATTTGAGTCAGTTCTCTATATATTTTGGAAATGAGGCCTTTATCAGAACCTTTAACTGTAAAGATGTTTTCCCAGTTTGTTGCTTCCCTACTAATCTTGTTTGCATTTGTTCTGTTTTTACAAAGGCTTTTTAATTTGATATAATCAAAATTTTCTATTTTGTGATCAGTAATGTGGACCTAGACTCCTAATGATCTCTTTAGGCAGCTTTTCTCAACACTTTTTCCTCTCCTTTAGTAACCAGGAAAAGATGGGAGGAGCCTTCAGCAACTACTCTTCTATTTATGGGAATATAAATTTTAAAAAATGGAGAGACAGCAGTACATAAACCTACACTTCCCAAAAAGCTCTGGCTGGAAAAGACCCAGCTGATAATGAAGCAGGAACAGCACCTCTGGATCTAGTAGCCCATGACTGAGAGATAAGATAGCTATTTGGGTCTAGGCTTGATTCTTAGTGTCATTAGTTTAGAAGCAGAAAGGATCTTATACATTATTTCATCCATCTTGTTCCTTTTCCAGTTGAGGAAATTGAAAGATTAAGTGAGTTATGCAGAGTCACATGAGCAGTAAATAGTAGAATCAGGATTCAAAGGCAGATCCAATACTTTTTCCTATTGTACCACAAGCTAGCTAGCTGAGTGCGTGGTGATTATGAACAAATGACTTCCTTTTTCTGAGCCACAGTTTCCCTCTTGCCCTCCATAAAAGAAAGAGTTTGGACTGCATAATATCTAAGATCTCTCCAGCTCTAGCATTCTGTGTGTTTGTTTACTACATATGTATAAGTGATCCCTATAGGAAAGGACAAGGAAAAAAAGGAATTGTTGTAGTTTTTGTTGTTCACTCCTGTGTGACTCTTCATGACCCCATTTGAAGTTTTCTTGGCAAAGATACTGAAGGAGTTTGCTATTCCTTCTCTAGCTCATTTTACAGATGAGGAAACTAAGGTAAATTGGTTAAAGTTAAGTTTCTGCAAGGTCACATAGCTAGGGTTTGAGGACAGTTTGGAACTCAGGAAGATCAGTCTTTCTGACTCTAAGACCAGCACTCTATCCCCAGTGCCATGCAGCTGCTTTAAAAAACATAAAGAAATGAGATTCTCATACTTGGGAATGGAAAGACGGGGGTGTATGCAGAAGAGAACAAGTGATAGATAATTTAGACCCTTCTACATGCAGTAGAATAGTCTCCAGAAAAAACACTCTGTGATGGCCAGGGAAGAAATTCTGCCACTATCATTGAAACAATGAGAATTTTATCTTATCTTCTGTGGTATTTTGTACTTTTCAAAGTTCTTTCACAGGCAATGAGTCATTTTCTCTTTGTATCGATATGTGGGGCAATAAGTTGTTATCCTTATTATCCTTAGGCGGGAAGATAGATGCAAAGTATTATATGAAATAATTAAGGGACTTACCCCAAATCATATTTAGAGTCAGAAGCAGTCTTTCATTCTAGTCCATACCAAAAGGAGAGAGTCCCCTACTACAAACAATCAATGGAGGGAACCCTTGTCACAAAAGTAAAATCACAATCATCACTGAGGGGGTGGAATGTTGAAGTCCCCAGGGAGTCCCAACTCCTTTCTCCACTCATCTAAGCACTCTCCATGGAGGACAGCTCTGTGTCTTTCAGGAGAGCCTATTCTACCATAGCCACCACCCACACCTGACATGCCATTGCTGTTGTCCTGACAAGAAATCAGTAGCATGAAGCAGTTTAGGTAAAGCTTAAGGCACTCAATGAGAGAGAAAGAGAGAGATTTGTTCTCAGTCCTGTCTGACTCTTCATGACTCCATGTGGGGTTTTCTCAGATAATTCTGGAGTGGTTTGCCATTTCCATCTCCAGTTCATTTTACAACTGAAGAAACTGAGGCAAACAAGGTTAAGTAACTTGCCTAGGGTCACATAATTGATAAATGTCTGAGGTCAAATTTGAACTCAGGACTAATTACAGGGCTGGCACTATGCCAAGAGAACAGAGCAGGAATTGTAGTCTTTGTCATTGGTTTCCATGGCAGGTGCCCCTCCATCCATTTCCTTGCTGCCTATGAACAGTGCCAAATGACTAATGGAGAGTTTGAAACACTATAGTCCTGTTTCCACTTGCAAGCTCATGTTAGAAAATAGGAATTCATGTGCAAACAACAATGTGTGTCTAAGTGGAGTGAAACAAATGCATACCCTGTGAAGGAGATTATTCTTCAACTGAGAGCTTGAGTGTATAGACCACTACAGTGAGTTAACTTTGTCAGAGTCCCCTGGCTAATATAAATGTGAGGCTGAATTAGACCCTGATGTAGCTTCATAAGTTCTCCTGCCAGGAAAAAGACTTCTCTTAAATTTCTCTACATTTAAACCAAGTGTACATTCTGCAGTCACTGCCCCAAGGAGTATTCTTCAAAACTCAATTCAAGTCCCACATTTCCCCCATAGTGTTCCCAGTGAACTCTCTGACCCCAGCATACTTATACACACATTAATTTGTCACTTGGGAGGTGGGACACCTCTCATATTGTTTCCATGTATTATTGTTGATCTATCACTCTGTTTTTTTAGCTCTTATTTTGACTCCTCTCCTTGCAATTTCTTGATAGGAATTGATTATATACTTTCCCCACTTATCTCAAGGCTATTGAGAAGAAAATGTCTTGTAAAACTTATAGTACTGAGTTTCTATAGAAACTATGGTTTATTATACAAGCTATGATTTCTTAATAGTATTTCTTAATAAGAATGATGATGATGATGATGGAATTTGCCTGACTTTTTAAAGCTTACAAAAACCCTATGAAAGAAATAATGTAAGTATCATTATCTCTATTTCACAAACAGGGCTCTGAAAGGTTAAGTGGACATTTCCAGAGTTGCCAAGTCCTAAAAGCCAGATATGAAGTTAGGTTTCTGGGCTCAAAGTCTAACCATCTATACACTTGGCAAAAAGTGCCTTTCAGTGCCTAGTACATAGTGAAGTTCATATGGTAGGTGCTCGATATTGTTTGTTGAATAAATAAGTGAATGTATTCTAGTGAGCATGAAATAGTGAGCATGAGTACCCCTCTGAATCACAAGCGTCCATCTAGGGAACAACTGCGAGAAGCTGCTCCCTTCTCTTCTCCCTTTTGGAAGTTCTCTGAAAAGCATCCAGGGTAATGCAGAGTTCAGTCCAGCATTCACAGTAGGAAACAGAAGACAAATACATGCATGTCTTTCCTAATTCTTAAGATTCAGTGAAAGGGGATTATGAGAAAAGGAGTTGTTATCTAGATGCTGAAGTAGGAAGGAGGTAGATTTAGATGAACCTAACTGAGGAAGAAAACAGTGACCTGTTTGTGTAAACTATATAAGTGTCACTGTGGCTATATGGATGAATGCTGAGAATTAGTACGTCTGGGTTCAAAATCAGCATCAGACACTTACTAGTTGTTCCATCAAGGAAAAAGTTGCTTACCCTCAAAAACCTCAATTTCCTTATCTACAAAATAGGGATAATAGGTATGACTCAAAAGTGAGCCAAGAAGTATTTTGCAAAACATATCTAATATTCAATTATCATTATTAAAGAAGTATTTTCATTGTGTGGAGGGTGGGGCTGTGAAGCCAAGGGGTAAAAGAAAAGGCTGAAATAGAGATACTTGAAATCCTGAAGCTGGGAAAAAACTATACCCCCAGCAGTGGTAATTGCTCTCAAGGGAACTAGTGTCTTGCTTTAGAACTGTTAGTTGAAGTGGAGCTAATAAGAACCATCTGCTAGAGGAGAGAAAGAGGCAAGAGCAAAGCAGAGTTGAGGATGGAAACGGTTACAATGTCAGCAGAAGATAGTGTTAGCAACAAGAGTCCCATAACTTTCTGGCTATCTCTACATCATTCTGCCTGACCCTCCATGATTATCATCATTTCCCCATTAAGAAAATGGTGGACTCCTCTCTTGAGATACTGGCTCTGATAGATAAGTTTTTTAAAATCACATTGACTTGGAGCCAGGCAGTCATTCTACTTCTTGGATTTAAGGGGCAAGCAAGGTACTCTGAGCAGAGACAGGGGTCAGTTTGTACCAAGCAAGTCAAATTATCACCACCTCCTATCCCTTAGATCTCAGGGGAGCTTGCCCAGGATCCTAAGTCCAAGAATCCTGGGAACAGCAACATCCCCTCACCTTTCCTTCTCAACAGTCCTGCTATAAACAGCCAGATGATGCCAAGATCCCCAAGAGGGACAGAACAGCCCAGACCATCCCTACTCCCAAGACGGGTCCAAAAACCAACACTCACAGAAACAATTTCATGAAGATGTATCCTGGTAATTGCTTCAGTAGGTGATTTGATCAAAGGAACATAGATTTAGAGATGGAAGGGGGCTTTCAGGTCATCTTGTAATTTTCTCTTTATTCAGTTTAGGAATATTAACTTGAAGCAGAGGAATATTAACTAAATTTTCTAATCAAAATCAGGAGTTGAATCCAGATTCTCCAAATCCAGCAATCTTTTTGTTGCACTAAACTGCCTCCCAAAGGCAAAGGAGGAAAAATGGCAGTATCAGAAAATCTCTTCCTCCACTTCCCCTTTTAACTGACTCCAAGACTGGGATAAAGTTAGGAAATTTTTTTTGTTCCCTGAAACTTTGGGTGGGGATCCTGGAAGAGTAACCTTTAATTTTGTAGAAAGAGGGGCAGTACAGTCTGATGGGAAAAGTATTGGACCTGAGGTCAGGGAACTTGGGTTTAATTTCCTCACTCTGACTTTTACTATCTGAATGATCTCTGACAATTACTCAGCTTTCCTAGGTCAAGTTTTTTCATCTATAAAATGAAGAGTTGAATCAGATGGATTCTCACTTTCTTCCTTCCAACTTTAAACCCATGATCTATTTTCCTTCAGACCTTCAAATCTAGGACCATGAATTTGGAAAAGACAAGGGGTTGTGATTTTAATCCTGAGAAGTGGGACTTCTGTTGTCTGGTATATTTGCCCAGCCTGACCCTGGCTCAGACTCAATATCTATTTCATATGCTGCATGATGGAAGCCACAAGAGCAGAATATCATGTACTTACCCCAGAAAAGACCAAAATCTCAACACTCTGTGCCCAACTGCTAGAAAGTTTCTGTTCATGAAGTGGAATGGTCTATGATCTCCAGATTGCAAGCTCTTTATCTCTTTCCCTCTGTAGCTAGATCCTAAGTAGCTAGATCAGGAGAACATGAGTGTCTTGGACCTGAAACAGAGGCACCCTGAGAATAGGAAGCAAAGAGGTGAAAAAGGTTGTCAACCAGTTCTCTCAAGTCCCTATCTGGTTCCTGCCATATTCTACCAGTTGAAGTAATGCATAGGGATTCAGTGTTAGTCTCATTTTGTTGACTTTAATTTGAACTTTGTTTTCATTGAAAATAATGTATGAATTTATTTGCAAGTTGTAATCAAAAATACCTAAAAACTTTGGCCCTTATTTTGTGCCTCTCTAAGAAAAGTGTTTTTAGCCATTTGATAACTTGATATATCCCACAATCTAGGACTATAGGGAAAGGAATAAACATTCATTAGTAACAAGTGTACATTAGGCAATGTTTTAAGCACTTTACAAATATTATCTCATTTGATTACAGGACCATCTATTTCAAGATAGAAGGGATCAGAGGTCATCTAATTCAATCCTCTCATTTTACAGATAAGGAAACTAAGGCCTAAGGAAATAGAATGATTTATCTAAGCTCACAATATGATAGAGGCTGGGATTTGAATCCAGACCCTCATATTTCAGAGTACTCTTGCATCTGTTTGGGATTCCCATTCTGCTTTGGGATTGATAGACCCCATTCTTATTCACTTTTCTCTATCTTTCATTTCTTTTCCAAAAAAACTGGCTGGCACATATTACATTTTTAAAAAATTAAGTAAATTTAAATTGCCTTTATTTTTGAACATTTTAAAGACTTCTCCTTCACATTCCTGAATTTTGTTAAAGATCCTCAACAGTGCTGCAAAACCACTGCTCCTAGCTAGGAATTCCCTACACCAAGCTAATATTAAAACAGGAACAAAGAACACCTTTTACATTTAAAGCCTTTTACTTTTTACATTTGGGAATTGATGACATTTCCTTATAAGTAAAGAACAATGTACCTGGAGAGCCCAGCATTTGACGCCCCAATGAAGATAGGTTCATGCATAATCATTTAGTGGGTGAGCTGCCTTCCTCTTATGTCTGCTTGACAAGGTGTAAAGTCCTCATTGCCCCACTTATAAGACCTTTGTCTTGGCACTGACCCAAGTTAATTAGTTCATATTCTTGGATTTGTCCTGAGAAAGGGAGATGTACAGTGACTAGAGAGGGTTAGAAAAGAATAGGTCAGATAAAGAGGGAATATATAAAGACATATTTCCTGAACAGAGATATGCCAACCATCAGTCCAACCCTAGACCCTCCAAAGGAACTGAATGGTTCCAGGAATGACCATGTGGATTTTAACACTTCATCTAGGAACTAGACATAGACTAAAGACATAAGAGGGAGAAAGTGTGTGTATCTGTGTGTATCCTGTGTGTATCTGTGTGTATCTGAGCATATCCATTACTGAAAAAACTCAATAAATAATGATAAGGGGATGATGAAGTGACAGCTACATGCTATGATCATTATTATCACATTTTCTTTTCTCATGAATTTTTTTTTTCCTGGAGTATCTTCCCAACATTTTTCTGTCTGTTCAAATCTATATGTGTAATTCAGTGTTCATGCTTCCTTAGTGAAGTTTTCTAATCCTTACTGCATTTAAAACACACAGCCTATATGCTTTCTTGTTTCTCTAATTGTTTCATGTTTATTTTAAAAGTAATAATAGTACATATTTTTTATTTTTTTTTAAGGTTTCCGAGGCATCTTCACAATGATCCTGTGAGGTAAGTAGCCCAGACCCCATAACAATACAATACCTTGCCCACAGTCACATAACCAGAGGCTAGATTCTAAAAGATGTCATCTCACTACAAGTTTTCAGCTCTTCTCCTTCTTTCCCTTCCACTTAGGTTTCTTTGATAAGGTTCTTGAAGTGTCTAGACTCTTTACAAGTTTTCACTTTCCAAAATGCCTCAAATCATTACCTTCATTGAAAAGATGAGGAAAATAAATCTCAGTGATAAAATGATTTGGCTAAGTCTCACAGATAAAAAAAAAAAATGTTGGTGTTGGAATTCAAACGAAGGGTTTCTGACTCAAAGTTCAAGACTCTTTCCACAAAAGAAACAGTGACTCTGACGCTGGAAGCCAGAGAATCTAGGTTCAAATCTAGTAACTGATGTTTACTGACTCTATTATGTTGGCAAGTCAATTAATCTCTATTGTCCCAATTTTCCTCATCTGTACACTATATATTTACATATATTATATAAGTAGGGGGTTAGACTAACTGACCTCTGAGATCCTGTCCAGCTTTTGCTCCATAATTCATTCTGCCTTTCTTAATGTCTTCAGAGGTTGGTTGAGCTTAAGAATCGGGTCTCTTACTTTTCTGGTTTTCCTGAGACAAGAGGATCAAAGGAATTAGAATAGCTAGAAGCAACACTAGGTCCAAAATCCTCATTTTAAAGTTGAGGAAAATGAGGCTTAGGAAGATTAAATGATTTGTCAAGAATTAGTTGTATAAAAGTTAGAGACAAGATTCACACCAACTTTTGTGATACTGTATCTCACACTGTGTGCATTCTAGCCTGCTGCTCTTATAGAACAGCTCAAAGATGTTTGTTAATTTCAGGAAAAGCTTCAGATCTGTGTTCAACACAGATGGAGGGGGAACAACAATAATGGTTTTTAAATTAATTGTTCCTATTCAATTGAAAGCAAATTACAATACTGCTAGTTCCAGGAATTTGTCCTTATTTCTAGAGTTTTGCCTTTAAACCAGGTTTTCTTAACTTTAATCTTAACTTTTGATGTCCAAGGACCCCTTATTTGTTTGGTGAAGTCCATGGACCCTTTGTCAAAATAATGTTTCTAAATACATAAAATAAAATACAAGGGATTACAAAAAACCCAACTGAATTCAGTTATGAGAATATCAAAAGTTCCAACTTCACAGATGCCTTGAAATCTATCTGCATTCCTCTTGGGGAATCTGTGGACCCCAGAATAAGAATCCTTGCTTCATACTCATAGTGAGTTTATAAAGTTTTATTAATTACTTATACTTTATAACTCAGGGGTCTTATTAAATTTACATTTGGCCCTCTGGCTATAGGTTTGGAACCTAAGAATAGTGGAGAAAGACATCTTAAATACAAAAAAGATTTTAAATAGATGGATTGACTTAAATATATAGCTGTATATTGAAAAGAGTCCTTATGTGATGAATTTACTACCCATAAAAAAGTCACTAAACCTCTCTGGGCCTCAGTTACTTTATTTACAAAATAAGGTGACAGAACTAGATGACCTTCTAAGTCTTAATCCTGTAAGTCAGACACAAAATTTGGCCCCAAACATCTTTGTTACTTCCACTCCCAGAACCTTTTATAACATGACTAACATGAGGAATCAATGAGACAACACATGTGGAAAAAACTTTGTACAGAACAGTGCCAATATGCAGTATTATTTTTTTATTATTAAATATTGAAGCCATCTGGCATAGTGATAGAGAATTAGAATTAGAGTCAATCAATAAACAATCATTAAGGACCAACTATTGGCCAGGTAATGTGCTAAGCATGGAGCACTGTCAAGAAGACCTTGTTTTAAGTCCTGTCTCTCATGCATATTAACTGTGTGACATGGGGAAGTCCCCTAATCTCTTAGTGTCCTCAAATCTCTAAGACTCTTACATTACAGATAAATAATTATCCATTTTATCAATGGATGTCCTGAAGAGCCTTTCTCTACTTAAAGTGCCTAGCCCCTAACCTTTTGGGGGTTATGGCCCACCAGGATGATACTGAAGTAGAAATTACCATCTTGAAAAGTTATGGATCAAATTTGTAAAAGCGAATAGGTACTTTTATGATTGTACTATCTACTGCAATTGCAAATGCAATCCTCTTTTTGAACAACTCCATTCCTGAGTGTAAAAAAAAAAAAGTATTAAACATGATTTATTGTAATCCTCTTTGCTTAAACATTGAGTTGAGATTTTTTTTGAAATACAATTGCTTGATGCTTCATAAATTTGCTAGTCAAAATGCAAAGTTTTTCCTTTTTTTTTCTAATTTTTTAATAAAGTTTGGACTTTCACTCTAAAATAACAATAGCTTCCATTAAAATCATTTTCAGTATATTAATTTTCAGCAGATTGATCATCCTATGATAATTGCCACCTCCTAATTTCACTGATGAAATAATAGCTTTAGGTTAATTATGGGAACTATTCCATCACAAGTGTACCCCTTAGATAACAACCACCTACATCTGAGGTCATTGGGGGTCAGAGACAACTCATGATTACTGAAAGGACCAGTCAAGAGCTAAGCATGTAAGCTTTGGACAATTAGCACTCAGAAAGGACTATCCTCAAGAGCTCAGGCTCATGATGCTTTGCTAGTTGGCACTCATAAATCTTCTAGAATGAAATGAAAAGGGCCTCACTTATAAGGACTGATAACAGAAGCAGAACTTTTCTTTTTAAACTATGAAAGTAAGAGCAATCCAGCCTCAAACCACACTGCTGCCAAAGAAGTCCTAGGACTTTTACATGGATATAGGTATCTGTAATATTGTAGAGAAGGTTCATCCAGTATTAAAATAAATTTTGTAGATTCAGAAGAGTGTATCTTTCATTTGAAAGTACCTAGTGGGGTTATGAGCAACACCAAGATCGGAACTGATATAATTAGCTCTATGAATTTTGAACATGAAGGCAGTTTCCATCAAGGAAGTTGATAAAATCACAAGTATGTACTCCCCAAAAATTAAGTGTAAAAATAATTATTATAGTATGAACATCTTCTTACATTTACTTCTTCCCGCCAATAATATTTCAATTTTCAACTACATTTAAAGATGGTTTTCAACATTCTTTTTTTTTTTCCCTGAGGTAATTGGGGTTATGACTTGCCTAGAGTCACATAGTTAGAAAGTATCAGTACATGAGGCCACATTTGAATTCAGGTCCTTCTGACTTCAGGGCTGATGCTTTCACCATTCATTTTTATAGAATTTTTGATTTCCAATTTTTCTTCCTCATTTCCTTATCTATTTTCTTCTTATGAAGACAGTAAGAATTACCTTTTAAGGTAATTGATGTTTTCAGCTAGCTAGCTAAAGATACACACACACACATACACACACACACACACACACACACACACATATATATTATATCTATCTATATGTATATAGATATAGATATATATTGCTGAAGCAATTGGGTTAAGTGACTTGCCCAGGGTCATATAGCTAAGCAGTGCTAAGTGTCTGAGACAGAGCCCTGAAGTCAGGGCTAGTGCTCTATCCACTGCGCCACCTAGCTGTCCCAACTAAATATATTTTAATAATTCTGAAGGTTTATTATTTCATCAGTGTGTTGGTAATCCAGCTTAGTGTGATCTTTGAGAACTTTCACACCATTGGCATTGCCTTCAAAACCCAAGGTCACCTATTCCAGTGTTAGGATTTAAAAATTTCCAATGTTAGGAAAAGTACTTTATTCACTAGTCAATTCTGCAGATGTTGTTTTCCTACTGAATATATTAAAATTTCTGTCTCTTCTATAGGGTTGTCAGAAATGGCTATCAGCAAAGTATTCTGCTTTCAGACAAACTCAGCCAGATTGTCCTGCCTAAATTACTATATCCTTAACTTTGTTTGCTTCCTTCCTGAAAGGTAAACAAGTACCTGAGTAAAAATGGGATAAGGTATGCTATCTGTATTTTTTCTTGTCCTGTTATGAAGTAGAAACATCACACCATAATTATCTCAAATATCAGTTAGGAGGTATTTGGGGGTTTTAACTGTAGTAGTTTTCTCCTTTAAGACATATTTAGGTTATATAACTTATTTCTTATTTTAAATGATGACTGTCCTTGTACCTGCACATTATATAGCTATGCATATTATGTGGCAAGACATATATTTATTTAGGAAGGTGGCTATTCAGATGACAGCTTTTGTTTGTTCACTGTCAGGGAATGTATTGTGTTAAAACTGAAATTGTGAGGCCCCTGTAACATATTTAATTTCTAGTCTGTTTTTTTTTAAATAATTTTTTATTGATAGAACGCATACCAGGGTAATTTTTTACAGCATTATCCCTTGCATTCACTTCTGTTCCGATTTTTCCCCTCCCTCCCTCCACCCCTTCCCCCAGATGGTAAGAGTCCTTTACATGTTGAATGGGTTGCAGTATATCCTGGATACAATATATGTGTGCAGAACCAAACAGTTTTCTTGTTGCACAGGGAGAATTGAATTCAGAAGGTATAAATAACCCGGGAAGAAAAACATAAATGCAAGCAGTTTATATTCATTTCCAGTGTTCTTTCTCTGGGTGTAGCTGCTTCTGTCCATCTTTGATCAATTAAGGCTCTCTTTATCAAAGAGGTCCTCTAGTCTGTTTTTTATGCCATATCCTGCCTGAAATAATTCAGAAAATAATTATTTTTATGAAGCTGAAGGGTAATTTTCTCTTGGAATCTCTAAAAACGAATTGCCTTTTTTAATGCTACCCTTAAAAACTGAGCTGATGTATTTCAAGTACTTTAAAAGGTTTTCATAGTCTAGGATCAGGGGTCCTCAAACTTTTTAAATAGGGGGGTCAGTTCACTGTCCCTCACACTCTTGGAGGGCTGGACTATAGTAAAAACAAAAACTTTGTTTTATGGGCCTTTAAATAAAGAAACTTCATAGCCCTGGGTGAGGGGGATAAACGTCCTCAGTTGCTGCATCTGGCCCATGGCCCTAGTTTGAGGACTCCTGGGTGTTTAGGTTTTACTGAGTTTTGACTCCCATGTATCAGTTCTATGAGTAACACACAGATCATCATTTTTTAAGTATGAGAACTGTATCTTATGAAGAAATCCATAAGCAATTGATATGCTGAAATTTCTAGACTCACAACATGGAAACTTTTAGAAGTAACAGTAGATATAATCTACTTTAATGCCTCTTTTTATAAAACAGAAAACTGATGTCTAAAAAAGGGAAGTGATTTATTCAAAGCCACATGGCTAATGTGAATTACTCAGTGTGTTCATTTCCCTTCTAATACTTGTAATAAATTTATGAACTTTGTAACTCTTTATAATCTTTACTAGAGGATGAGCAGGGATAGTGAAAGTGAAATCAGTTCATTTTGTGATTGATAAGCAGTAGATTTCCTGGAATAGGAAGAAGGAAACAAAAATTTTATAAAAGGAAACTATTCAATTATATGTGGATTTTACTTATTCATATTTTGCCTATTAAGAACTGACTCTTCCCATCTTTGATATAAACCACTAAGTCTGTTGTATGTGTCTACATGCAATGGTTTTCTAAGATATTCTGACTGAGTTTTTGGCTAAATGTACCATCAAAGTTTGTCTATGTATCAGTAGAAGCAGAATTATAAATAGCAAAATATTTGCACCTCAGGTAGCACAAACTAAGCATACCTTCAAATTTGTTTATCAAAGGTAAGGAGAGATGAAAGGTAGATTTATGGCAACCTTGAAAGCCAGGGATGCTTATGGCAACCTTGAAAGCCAAGGATGCACCCTTCTCCCACATACACATATACGAGAGCTGAAACCACCTGCTATAGTTTTCCATTACTCTCTGGTTCTAATAGTCCTAAGCAGGTTTTGTTGATTTATTTGAAATAGAATAATCACAATTTTTGTTGTTCATGGTTTTCAAATAGTCTGATAATTCTTAGATTATTTTGCTTTTGACTTACTTTCCAGGTAAGCTGCTTTTGATAATATATGCCTTACATTTCTTCTGTTGTATTACTTGTGGATTCATAGAATCATTGCTTTCTGACTGACTCATAGTTTTCTGGCTTATCATACTCTTTCTCTCATTCTTTCCTTCATAGATCTTATTTAATTTAATGTTATATTTTGAATGATTTCTTCCTGCCTCATGCTCTTGTATTTCTTACCTTCTTACTGAGTAGAGAAAGGGAAAAAAATCTATAATGGAAAATAAAATAAAATGGGAATATTTTTTTAATTGAAAAATTAAAGATGCAATATTATGCATAGAGTAAACACTAAAGAAATGTTTACTGAATTTAAAGGGGAAGAAAACCCAATAACTTATTGTTTGTGAGAAACATATTTGAAACATAAAGATTTATATAAAGTGGAAAAAAGGAACTGGAACAAAATTTGTTATGCTTCAGGAGATCCAGAAGATCTCAGTTAAGGTAATAATAAAAATAGACATTGCAGATTTGAACATTTCACAATCCCTTCACTCCTGGTCAATAAACCCCAGTGGTTCCTTATTGCCTTTATGATAAAATATGTCTCTCTTTTACTTGTAAAGTTCTCTATAAAGTATCTTCCCACCTTTTTAGAATTCTTATACTCTACATCCTGACTTGTACTCTGTGATATGATGATACTGGATTCCTTGTTTGTTCCTTCCACAATGACATTCTTTCTCCTGACTCTGGGCATTTTCACTGGCTATCCCCCAAGCCTAGAATTCTATTTTTCCTTATCTCTCCCTCCTGACTTCCTTTAAGTCTCAACTAAATTCCCACTTTCTACAAGAAGTTTATCCTAATCCTTCTTAATCTCAGTACCTTCCCTCTGAAACTACTCCCAATTTATCCTGTGTACATTTTGTTTGAACAGAGTTGTTTTCCTGTTGTCTATCCAACTAGGCTGTGAGTTTCTAACATGGTTTTTTTTGGCCATTTTTGTTTTTGTTTTTAAATTCCTAGTGCTTAGCACAGTGTCTGGCACATGATTAAGTGATTAATAAGTACTTGATTAATAAGACCAAATGACTGTCACCATGTTTGGGCTTTAATTGTACAGTTCTCAATGTGCTGCCTGAGAAAATAGAAATAGCACTAAAGAAATCTGATAGGAATTGCAACTAGACCAGATGACATACTCACACATATCCATCCTGGAGGCTATACAATTTGAATCACATTGAGGGGAGATTACAAAAGGTTTAGGAAAAAACCATAGGCCTTACTATCAATTTTTATAACTTTATATGCAAGTGAAGGATAAAATTGGGTGAGGGAATTAAAATTGAATTTTTAGTGTGAACATAAAGGCAAAGATTGAAAAAATGGTATTTGAACTCATAACAGTTCTTTCATGTTCTGCCCTGGAAGGACTGTGATATTTAAAAGTTCATCACACTTAATAAGTATTCATGGGTTAGAAAAACAATTAACTTAATGGCAAGGCAAGAATCAGCTATCTGAGAGAAAAAAACTACAAACACATGGAAGTAAAACCAATGCCTAGGATCACTGTACTTGCTCATACTGGATTATATTCATCAGAGATCTTCAGGGCAACAAGTTTCCTTATGTCAATATGAATTTTATCTATTCCATCAATAAGGGTGTGAAAAAGGCCTGACACAAGCCATAGTACAATCCAATAGGGAAGCGATGAGAAACTGAATGTTAGAGCTTTCTCTCTTGCTGGCTGTTTGGAAATGAAGGAAGATGGGGAAAGGTTACTATAGGAATTGTAAATCTTGCAGGTTGGAAATGCATGCACTGGCACATTGATGTAAATTTTGATGACATTTTTACCATTTTGAATACAGTCATACAGTACATTATTTTTAGTGACATTAAATGAAATATATATATAGCAGGTGAGTAATGAGAATGTCCAGAGAAATTTCTTTGAAGAATGTACTCATATTCTCTACATTTGACTAATATAATAATCCAATGCCACATAGGAAAAAGTGGAGTAAAGGAATGTATAATAAGTACCTGCATTAAAAATCTTAGAGAAATATGAGCAATTTAGAGGATACCCTCAAAAAACCTTCTAGTTCATATAACATATGAAAACATGTATAAGAAAATATAAATAACTATTCATCTGAATGTCTAGATTCTTATGTTTCCAAAATCTTTATAAGAATAATCTGCACAAATAACTGTTTGGACATGTATAATAATATTGTATTTAATTTATACTTTAACATATTTAATATGTATTGGTCAACCTGCCATCTGGGGGAGGGGGGAGGGAGAAGGAGGGGAAAAATTAGAACAAAAAGTTTGGCAATTGTCAATGCTGTAAAATTACCCATGCATATAACTTATAAATAAAAAGCTATAATTAAAAAAAAAGAATAATCTGCACATATTCTTAGGTATAATAATACCTCTTTGGTATAAGGAAAAAAAATAATTCTCTACAGTAGATCACATTGTTACAATTATACAACTACCCAAAAGTATAGAGAATACGTGACCCATCTAGGCTTACTGTTTGTTGTGACTATAAAAAGAACTTGATAAGTAGAGCAATATACCCTCTTTAAGATTTTCTTTCAACAATGTTTTACATTAAAATCATATGCAGCAATAGATATTTTCATTCTACAAATCTATGATTATTAACATAAAGCAAGCTAAAAAGTGAAGAGACATATTCAAGAAAGATGACGGTAATCATTATGAAGGAGGTAAAGAAAGGGTTTAAATGAAAAATAGTTTCTCTGTAGAAGTTGTGATCTTTCAGATGCTCTTGTTTGTGTATGACATTGTGTGTGCCTATAGCATTACAAAGACTCCAAAACTGGATCCCATAATCATTCAAAAGAAATTGATATTACCATGGACCTAGAAAAGGCAAGAGGATACAAAATATTTGTGATTTAGACTGTTAGGCACCTGTAATACATATATCTTAGGCTGATATTGCAGAAAGATAATAAAGGTCTGAACAAGAATAGAAGAGATTATCTAAATTGTCTTTGTGGTGTTTCATGGCACCTTTACTATGCGAGATCCCAAGCTTTTCCTTGAAACAAAAACTCATCTTTTTAGTAATACCATTCTTCTAGTTATGCTAATCGACTGAAAATACCAAGTTGCTGAAAAATTTATTGTTGGTCAGCTGACAATGAAGAAGTACATGGTTCATGGTATAAATATACTATAGTATATTGTGTCCAAAATTTAACTAAAAGAAATTAAAGATATAATCAGAAATCTTTTCTAATAGAAAAAACAAACCAGATATGTAGTGAGGGAGGGATAACTTATGTACTGGAAGGGTAGCTTAATGTCAAGAGATATAAAACAAGGTTATTAGAATCAGATGGGTAGATCCACAGTGAAGGATTTGTGAAGAAACATAGACAAAAGTCGCACAGAATGAAAAGACGTGGGTAGATTTTAATCTGTATCACTGGAGAAAGCAACTACATTGATGAGATCACAGATCCATCAAAATACTGAATCAGTAATTCAACTTGGTACTCAGAATGTTGAACATTCTTTGAAAGGTCTAGTAGAGAATCTGTTAGGCAGAATAACCTGAACTTTGTGGAATATGGGCAGAGTGTAAAACATTTTCTAAGGACCTAAAATGATAATTAAAATGGAAAATAACATTTTGTGTATTAATATAGATTTTGATTGCAAATATTAAGAACCTTAACTATTGTATAATAATGATTATACAAGAAAATAAGATCTATGGAGATATATTATCAGGAGAAAATGTATCATTTGGATGATAGATTTGTTCTAAGACATTTATACTCTCTTATTCAGTGACTTAATTAACAATCCAATGGATAGAAGTGTAGTCTAAAATGTTACTGACTTTTACAGAGGAGCAAACCTGGACCCCTTATCAAGTTTCAACCAGCTAAGCTAAATAACCATCAAAAATAAGTATCTAAATTGATTCCTCCTGACTAATTTGATTTTTGGCCTAATAGGGCCTACTTCTGACACATCTTGTTGTATGATTCTTTACAAGTCTCTCACACACATACACACACATATGTATGTAAAAACTACTTCTTTTCTAAGAATGACTTAAAATATAAATATTAAATATATGAGGGTATATTCTCATCCACAATAATAAGATTTTTTTTCATATCTCTAAATCCTTCCTTTAAAGAGGAATAACTTCCTTATAATTCCATTTTCCATCAGCTGTTCTGCTTGGCTTTGACTTTTCACTTGGCTTTGAAAGACTTAATATACCTTGTGCCAGGTACCCCTTTTCAACTTCCTTTTGTGTATTAAATTCTTATAGTAGATTGTAAACTCTTAGAGGTAAGGGACTGTTCTTTTCTTATCTCTATCCTCATTGCTTAGCACAGTATCAGGCACATAGCAGGAGGCTTAATAAATGTTTCTTAAATTAATTTGAATTGAATTCGTATGTTAGCTCTCAGAATTATGAAATGGGGGAGACAGTCTAATGCAGTTAAGAAAATAAAAGGCTGAAGATTCGGAGTCCTACTTCTGCTCCAACTAACTTTATGATTTTGGACAAGTCACTTAACTCCTCTGAGATTTAGCTTCCTCATTTGTAAAATAAGAGGTTGGAGTAGATATCATGGTCTCCTTTAATTCTCAAGTTCTTGGGTCTAGATTCTAAGATAGGCTACCTGATCTGAATTTCTGGAGAATATCTAGAGAAAAAATTGACTGATTAGGTTATACAATTTCTCTTTTTACCTCATCTGGATTTTTTTCAGTCTTTTTCAGTAGCAGAAATGACAGCAAAGTTTAAGGACTCATATTTGTAATGTGTGGGAGTTTAAAGTGATGTCACTTCATACCAAGCACTATCTACCTGCCAAGGAAGGGATTATATGAAGAAGGCAGTTTTCTCTCCAAACTGGAAAGGCAAAAGAAACTACATAGGCACAACTAGTTTCTCACAAATGTTGAGAATTACATCAGCACATCAGACCGGTGAGTACCCAGCTAGTGTTGATTGATCCAAACAGGTGGACACAAATGCTGACATAGAGAGGAGACTGGGAGAAGAAAAGGCATATGCAACCACCTTTTAGTCTCTTTCTGAACATTGCTCAAATTTACACAATATTACCTATAGCCTATTTATGATTTGTTGGTGCAAACTGGGCAATCAGATTATAAAACAGTTTCATTGAGTCATACAAGTGACAGATAAGCCTGCATTGCAGTACTGTCCACACTCTAGTATTATATTGCATTTTGGGAAGCACTTTGTATGAGAGGATCAGTTTAGAATATTTTATGCAATTCAAGAATTTATTTTCTTCATTTCAATAGCATAATGTGTTTTTTTAAAATCTGATCTTGCAAAAAAAAAAATTTCCTTATAGAAAAATATACAGAAAAAAATACAAAGTATTCTCCAGTTTGGAAAAACCTGAGTCAGAGGAAAATAAAACATTTGATATAAAAATAAAGGGCAGTATTAATATTACCTGCAAGGTTCTTTCTAGCTGTTACATTCTATGGTACTTGAGTATCAAGATATAGCCCTGTAAACTAAGAGTTAAAAAAGAAACACTAGCACTTTGGTTTTAGAATTCATCAAAGCCAAGAGATTAAGTTTGGAACTTTGATGAATCAATGTTCTAAAATTGGAAGATAGGTAAAGGATTCCTCCAATTCCTCTCTCTCCAAGCATGCATCTCCCGTGATTCCCCTTTTTGGCTAGGTGAAAGGGCAACATGTTTTCCAAGGCTAATTGGTTTCAAAAACTCTTAATGTCATTCAGTTAAACTGTTCAATTCAATTGTTTCTTTAACTGAATGGATTAGTTCAATTGTTATTTTTTGTTCCAATATGTAGCTGAGAAAAAAAAAATTTCATTATGAAAGGGTGCCCCTAGTTCCGGTTAGACTTGACTTTTTATTTTGGGTGGATAAAATAATTTCATATACGCCAAATCACAGTTACAAAAAACTACCTGGTGGCACATTGGATAGAGTGCTCATCTTTATAAGTTCAAATCCAGTCTCAGACACTGTCTAGCTGTTTGATTCTGGGTGCGTCACTTAATCCTATTTATCTCAGTTTCCTCATCTATCAAATGAGTTGGAAAAGGAAATGTCAAATCATCTAGTATCTTTACCAAGAATGAGATCAGATACGACTGAAATGACTGAACAATAACTACAAAATTTGCCCAATAGTTATTACAACTAATATACTATTTATTACTACTATTACAACAACAACAACTACTACTACAACTACTACTATTACTATTACTACTACTACTACAACTATTACTATTACTACTATTACCTACTATTACTACTATAACAACTACTATAACTACTACTATAATTACTACTACTATTACTACTATTACTACAACTGCAACTATTACTTCTACTACCACAACCACTACTACTACTACTACTACAACTACTATTACTACTACTATTACTACAACTACTACTATTACTTCTACTACTACAACTATTACTATTATTATTACTACTACAACTACTACTACTATTACTACTATAACTACTACTATTATTACTACAACAACAATAACTACTACTACTACTATAATATTAACAATAGCTGACATTTGTTTTAAGACACTTGTGCTGTAGAAAGTTTCATGACTCCAAATAGAAAAGATAGTTCCTACTGACGGCAAATCTTTCCATGTAGTCCCACTTATTAATGATCCTGACTTAATCAAATTCTGTATCAAATTGCCACCAGAATAATAGCCATTCAAAAAAAATTGCCTAGTCATCTGAATTTCAGCATGAGGATCCTCCTACAGATTGCCTGGCTGGCTCAGTTGATTAAAACAAAGGACTAATGAGACCAAGGTCAAGGGTTCAGCCTTTTCTGGGACAGTTGATCTTATTCTCTCAGTGTTACACCTATGGATTGCATCCCTAAAGCTAGATAAGTTCCCTGATTCACTAGCATCTGATAAAAGTATATAGGCGGATCAGTGCATTTCATCCCTCCTATTAATTAAAGTAAGTCAGATTTCACTACCTACTAATGATGAGTCTATATCATTACCCTCATGTTTAAAGGATGTTTTTTCTCCTGCAGTAGGAAAGAAAGATAAACCAATTAGTTCAAAGGAGTGGAGGGAGGAGTCAAATTAGTGACCTTGGCCTCCTGGTTCTAATCAAATATTTCTGGTAGGCTTATTGAGGGAACCAAGGTCTGCTGGTTTCTGGGTTTTAGGCCAATTCATAAATATTTCTGGCCTCTTTTTTTTTCCTCCTCCCACCTATTCTCCTGGTTATTAGAGAAGATCTTGTGGCAAATAATCATAAAAATACACAAGAGGAAGAGGTCATTTGTTGTTATTGTTTGTTGTTGCTATACAAGTGTATGAAAACAGAAGGAGCACAGAATACCAAATGAGCTTCCTTTTTTTTTTTCCTTGGAGTCAGCTATAAAATTGGTAATACCTTTGTGCTACAAAACTTAATATTGTTATGCTAATATGGGTTTTTTTTGTGCTACTGTTCAATGTTATGACAGTCTCTAAATAAAATCCCTTAGCCACATTACTGCTTTTTTTGTACCATACTGGAATACCATGAACAGGAACAAGATAAATGTGTGTCACCTGGGGCTATTCTGTTGTGTCCTAGGGGATCACTTCAGGATTGTTATATCTTTGCTGCTTCTTTGGGTTAAGAGATAGAAGCCAGAAGTGTTATATGGTAAAGATGGGAAACTTAAGAAAATGTAGGAATATAGAGCTGGAAGGATCCTTAAAGACTAGCCAGTCCCAAGGCATTTTAATTTTCAAAGGAATCTGAGGTCCAGGAAGAGGAAATTATTTGCTTAAACTAGTAGAACTGGGACTAAAATTCAAATTTTCAGACTCTAGCTTGGTTCTTTGGTGTAGATGAAGGACTAGAAAGGACTAGAAGGACCTCTGGCAATCTCTTCCAGTCTGAAGAAAATGTTACTTTGTGTTCTTCATCACTTACCCTACTGTCCAGCCACTCAAATGAGTGGCTCTATGAGATGCTATTGACTGGGGTTCTTTTCTTTGTCTGTAAAAGTGAAGGGAAGATTCCTGAGATCAAGTTCTAAAGACTGAGATGGTCAAATCTTACCCTTAAAAGTGTTTCTTAAGCTCCCCCTCAAGGCCTGCATTAATTAGTTTAATGGATACTTTTATATAACTCCAGTCACAGGAAACCAAAGTACAATATTTATTTGAATTTTGCATTTACTGATGATGTTTCACAAATGTTCATCCTTTTTTTTTTTTAATTTTTATTTAATAATTACTTTATATTGACACTCGTTTCTGTTCCGATTTTTTTTTTCCTCCCTCCCTTCACCCCCTCCCCTAGATGGCAAGCAGTCCTTTATATGTTGGATATGTTGCAGTATATCCTAGATACAATATATGTTTGCAGAACCGAACAGTTCTCTTGTTGCATAGGGAGAATTGGATTCAGAAGGTATAAATAACCCGGGAAGAAAAACAAACATGCAGATAGTTCACATTCATTTCCCAGTGTTCTTTCTTTGGGTGTAGCTGCTTTTGTCCGTCATTTATCAATTGAAACTCAGGTCTCTTTGTCAAAGAAATCCACTTCCATCAAAATATGTCCTCATACAATATCGTTGTCGAAGTGTATAATGATCTCCTGGTTCTGCTCATTTCACTTAGCATCAGTTCATGTAAGTCTCGCCAGTCCTCTCTGTATTCATCCTGCTGGTCATTTCTTACAGAACAATAATATTCCATAACATTCATATACCACAATTTACCCAGCCATTCTCCAATTGATGGGCATCCATTCATTTTCCAGTTTCTAGCCACTACAAACAGGGCTGCTACAAACATTTTGGCACATACAGGTCCCTTTCCCTTTGACTCTAAAGTCTTTATATCAGAAAATTTGTACTCCTGGCTATCTTCATTGCCATAGTAATAAGGCCCCAGCAGGTGTATAGATACATAATGTCCTGCTTTATCCCTGAGTACCCTGGGAAAAAATGTGATAGTCCCAAACTTTGTGTTTTCTCCAAGAGAAAAAAAAATACATAGCATAAAAGATAATAATTTGAAATCTGTTTGACTAAGCCTTTATCATTAATATAAAGCAGTATGTTGTGATGAGAAATACTAGACTGGGAGTCTGTCTTTACCTCAAAGTATGACTGAGGGTGGTAATTTTGCACAGTTCTAACTCACTTAAATCCAATTCACTTGCAAGTCAAGACATCATCTTCCAGATGTCTTTGGTCTTCTTTGATAATGAAGGATAAATAAGAACAATGACCTATACCCAAGTCATGTTTTCTTCTCTGGATTTCAGTTTCCCCATTTGCAAAATGGATTGATTGACAATGATTCCATTCAGTTCAAGACAATATGCCATATATGGGCTTTGGATAAACTCCAGGATCTCTTCTAGATTTAAAATTCTGAGAAAATGATCTCTCAATGCCCTCCCTGATCAACCATTTCATTTCCTAATCTAGGTACCCCTTATCTCAGTTTTCCAGATATAGGCAAAATACTCAGGAAGTTAGGAGAAAGTGACCTAAAATAACTTAAATGAAAGAGTACTTATTACTTTGACTCAAAAATGTCTCATTTCCTTATGCCATGAATTCAGGAATTCAATATGTACTGAATACCTGAACTCCATTGTCACTTATATATCTAAAGAATTCTGATTAAATAAGGTGACTTAATCATCATTAGTGCATATATTCCCCAATAGAACAGAGACTAGATACATTGCTTGGGAGCACATAATAGTTTTTCTCTATATAATTTATTCATTTATTTATTTATTTTATTAAAGCTTCTTATTTATAAAACATATGCATGGGTAATTTTTCAACATTGACCTTTACAAAAACTTTTGTTTTTCCCCTCCTTCTCCCCACTCTCTCTCCTAGCTGGCAGGTAGTCCAAAACATGTTAAATACATTGAAATACATATTAAATCCAATATACATATACATATTTATACAGTTATCTTGCTGCACAAGAAAAATCAGATCAAGAAGAAAAAAACTGAGAAAGAAAACAAAATGCAAGCAAACAACAACAGAAAAAGTGAGAATGCTATGTTGTGGTCCACACTCAGTTCCCATGGTCCTCTCTCTGGGTGTAGATATCTCTCTTCATCATTGAACAAGTGGCAATGGTTTGAATCATCACATTGTTGAAGAGAGCCATATACATTAGAATTGATCGTTGTATAATCTTATTGCTGTGTATAACGATCTCCTAGTTCTGCTTTTTTCACTTAGTATCAGTTCATGTATAAAGCTAACTCCAGACATCTCTGAAATCATTCTGGTGGTTGTTTCTTACAGAACAATAACATTCCATAACATTCTCTATATGAAAATTTAGAGGACAATTTAGAAAAGGCACATTTGACAAGAAAAGCTGAGAAATTTAGGTTTTGGAGCATAAAAATAATTAGAACTTTCCTAATCTTAAGGGTCATAAATGTCTTTAGGAAAGGCTATTTCTGATATTGCCTCTGATTTCTTACTGAAGTCCATCATTCACCTCTGAAAATTCATAAGAAAGTTGTAAACCCAGAGCATGAAATGGAAAAGTATAGTTTGAAAAGATTTCAGCAATCAGAGAGAACTGATATCTTCACCAAAGCATGGGGTATGTGTTTTGTTAAGTATGTATGTATGTATGGTGTACATATATAGAGCTTTGTTTGGAAAGTGAGTTGCACAAACAATACAAATAACAAATATACTAGGGTAAAGCTATAAAATATAGGGCTTTGCCCCAAGTTGGAAAATATAGAGGACTTCAATAGTATTGTCTTGAATTGGGTTTTTTTTCTAAGTACCAACTAGCCTTGGCTTTTTCTTTAGTACTGCAAATTCCTTCTTTTCTTTTTTCTTTTTTTCCTTAATATGTTCTTTTTCTAAATACATGTAAAGATAGTTTTCAACATTCACTTTTTTAAGATTTTGTGTTCCAAATTTTTTCTCTCTCTCTTCTTCCCCCCTACCCAAAATAGCAAGCAATCTGATATAGATGATACACATATAATACTTTTAAACATATTTCCATCTTTGTCATATTGGGCAAGAAAAAATTAGACCAAAGTGGGAAAAATCATGAGAAAGAAAAAGCAAGTAAACAAAATAAGATGAAAATACTATATTTCAATCTACATTCAAGCTCCATAGATCTCTCTCTGAATGTGGATCCCAAGTCTACTGGGACTGTCTCGGATCACCACGATTCTAAAAAGAGTTAAGTATGTTATGGTCAGTCATCACATAATCTTTCTGTTACTATGTATGATGTCCTCCTGGTTCAGCTTACTTCACTCAGCATCTGTTCATTTAAGCCTTTCCAGGCTTTTTTGAAATAGTCTAGTAGGTTCTTTCTTAAGTGGATTTTCTCTTCTGAGGTACACCATGGGTGCCTCCCTTTTCCAGATCTACTCCAGGTACAATAATTGATCTGGGGATCATGACAAAATTGAGTAGGGGAACCTTATGTATCCCTAATTATGATGTACTTTAATCTCACTGATAATAGTCATACTTCTCTATAATAATTAATTCACTAGGCACATATTAATCATTTGAAATGTACAAAATACTATGCTGACTGAATAAATGGTAAACTAATAAGTGCTATATAGATGAGTAATTATTATTACCAGGAAAGCAAAGAAGTTACAATTCTTGACCCTGAGGAATTTTTAATTTAGTTGCAGAAAAAGATATACAATTGTATAAAAGAGAGTCCTTGAGAAGTTAGGTCAAATTGTATACTGAGTATCAAGAAGCTGAAAAGTCAATAGGGTGATCAAGACTGGCTTGCCAAGTAGTCACTAAAAGCAAGTTTCCTGAAAGTAATCTCTGAGCTAGGTCTTAAGGTAACTGAATGACTTAGATTGTCTGGTGAAAGGCAGGATAAAAAGTTCTGGAAGATGAACATTATGATACAAATAGGAAGGGATAAAAATGTTGGGATATGTTAAAGACAGGTGAGGATGAAGAAAAATTAAAGATGAAGTTGGGGTATCCAGATGACCAATGATCCTACTTGAATACTAGGCTGAGAAGTTTAGATTATATTTGATAGGAAATATGGAACTATCATAAATTCCTCATCAGAGGAATGATCAAAAGATAATAAAGTTTAGATCTGGAAGGGACTTTATCATACACATATGGTGTTTAATATTAATTGGCAGCTATTGAACTGAAATAGAAAGATGGAGAAAGGAAAGGGGAAAGGGGAAAGTAAGGAAATCAACTAGGAAGCTTTGTAATAAGATGCAAAGTGGTAGTGGACATAAAGTTCAAATGTATGTAATAATATGTAGAAAGAAAAAAGCAGTCCTCTGTGACTGATTGACCTATGCAGAAAGAGATTCTTCTTTCCAGTACAACAGTTCCAGATAGCAAATGAGCAGAGAAGGGTTTTTTAATTCACATGTATTGAGGAAGTAAGAAAAGACCACATTGTAAAATTTGGCTCTTAGAGTTCAGCAGAGTTCTGAGGCTTATGGCTTCCTGTTGACATCTATCATGCCCTAAATCTTCACAGAAGAATAGAATTCTGATGCAATAGGCACTAGGTCCTAATCACAGACCACATTGTCATTTCTCTGAGGGAGACATTGCCATCTCTCTTTCAGGCAAGTTCTTCAAGTTCCTTCAAAGAAGTCGACTCTGCCTATATATAAGACCTGATAGCAGTTTACACTTCTCCAATTATCAGGTTTCATTAGCTAAGGAACAGATTAAACAACAGAAGCCCCTAATAACTTTAGTTATATATTGTTTTTCAGAGCCAATGAGTATCTTGCCAAAATAAAGGATGAGATACTGTGAATATCAGTTTCTTTTTCTCTGAGTGTGGTGTAGATAAATTGCTTGTAAATTGCTTTAAAAATGAAAAATATTGAGAATTATTGCTGTATAAAATAAATAAGAAAATAAAATATCACCTTAGGTTATTGGTACAGAAATAGTATAAACCAAGGTTATAGTTTCAGATTTTTCTGAGAAAGTTCACATTTTATATTATGTGGTGATATATACTCAGTTCCCACAGTTCTCTCTCTGGGTACAGATGGCTCTCTTCATCACAAGATCATTGGAACTGTTCTGACTCATCTCATTATTGAAGAGATCCATGTCCATCAGAATTGATCATCATATAGTCTTTCTATTGCTGTGTATAATGTTCATATAAGTCTCTTCAGGACTCTCTGAAATCATTCTGCTGATTATTTCTTATAGAACAATAATATTGTTAACTTATTCAGCCATAATAACCTTAACTTATTCAGCCATTCTCAAACTGATGAGCATCCACTGAGTTTCCAGTTTCTTGCCACTACGAAAAGGGTTGCCACAAATATTTTTGCACATGTGGGTCCCTTTCCCTTCTTTAAGATCTCTTTGGAATATAAGCCCAATAAAAACACTGCTGGATCAAAGAGTATGCACAGTTTGATAACTTTTTGAGCATAGTTCCAAATTGCTCTCTAGAATAGTTGGATCCATTCACAGTTCCACCAACAATGTATTAGTATCCTAGTTTTCCCATATCCCCTCCATCATCATTATCTTTTCCTGTCATTTTAGCCAATCTAAGAGGTATGAATGGTACTTCAGAGTTGTCTTAATTTGCATTACTCTGATCAATAGTGACTTAGAGCATCTTTTCATATGACTAGAAATGATTTTAATTTCTTTATCTGAGAATTATCTTCATATCCTTTGACCATTTATCAATTGGAGAATGACTTGAATTCTTATAAATTTGAGTCAGTTCTCTTTGCTTGCAGTTTGTTTTCTTTCTCATTTTTTTTCCCTTTTTGATGTGATTTTTTCTTGCATAGTATGATATTTGTGGAAATACGTATAGAAGAATTGCACATGTTTAACATATATTGGATTACTTGCCATCTAGGGGAGACATGGGGGGAAAGGAGGGAAAAAAATCCAGAACACAAAGTTTTGCAAGGGTGAATATTGAAAATTAGCAATGCATGTGTTTTGAAAATAAAAAAACTTTAATTAAAAAAAAAGAAAATTAAAAATACTAAACAAAAGCTAGTTAGTAATGCTATTGAGTTAAAAAAAGAAAGTTAACATTTTTATAAAACAAACCAAAAAACTAGATTATAATCTTCCTCCTCCACCAAAATTAAAAGTAATGCGTTCAAAATATATTCATACTGGACTATTAAGGAAGCTAAAAATACTGTTCCTTGATTAGGAAGCTAGAAAAGTATTGTTATTGACTATTTATTGGTAATCAAAAAAGAATCAATCACTTATATTTGCAGAGATGATGCCACTACAAAATTAGCAAACAGATATTTGATGACTTCCAATAGTAGCAAGAAAATAGAAGCCCATGAGATTAGAAAATAGAAGCCCATGAGATTAGATTTATGTAATCATGTAGTTCAACAAATCTACTCTTAGAAATGATCTAAAAAGACACATATAACTGTGCTTTAGAAATTTTACTATACATACCTTTTCAGTAAATTTGCACAGATACGTTCTCATTCTTTTTTCAGATGGTCTGTGGTGGGAAAGGAAAGAAAAGGGAAGTAGGAAAGAAAGCAGAAAGAAAGCAAAAAATGGGAGAAAGAAGGAAGGGATAGGAAGAAATTTAAAAAAAAAGGAGGGAAGAAAAAGAAAATAATTAAAGAATGAGAATCATCCTGGAATCTCACTATAATACCACTTACTATATTAAGCGTAAAGAAGATCTCTACTCCACTGTAGCCCTCAACTGATTTTTTTTCTCTCTGTCAGGGCATTGGAACATTACCAGAAAAAAGTTTCTGATTCTAATACTATAGATTAGAATGAAGTGTGTACTCCTTGGAAGCCAAAGACATTATATTATTAAATATATCAGAAGAACTTCCTTATAACACAACATTGGAGCTTTGTAGATGAAAAATAAAAAGGCTCATCAGCCAATGAGGAGGGAAATTTTATGAGTTTAAGAAAATAGGTAAAAGAAATTCTAATTAGATTCATCTGATAACCTAAAGCCCCATGAGAGTAGGAATAGTGTCTTACATATTTTTGTATAGTTGTATCCTATTATCCTACTCAGGACTTTGCACATATTGGTTGTTTAATAAATATTTAAGATAGGATGGGAGATGAGCAGGAAAAAAATGAATGAAAAAGAATTGGTTTTTGCACAAAACTGAGATAAGCACTCGGTATTATGTCCATGATAACATAGGAGTGGCACATAGAAAGTAATGTTCATGATCTGTCCAATGAACTTGATTGTGCTTATTTTTATTTGGGGCCCAGCACAAGGGAGTTACAGTCATCCTGTGCTTGAATGAAGCATAAACATCAGTATCCTCAATTAAAACAGAACAGTCCAAATAAGTCAAACTGGAAGTTCAGCAACTGACCAGACACAAAATAGACCTGGTAGTTTCCTGTGATGCTGTGCTTCAAGGCAAAAATTTTAGGACTTACATATATCATTATAGTATAGGCCCATAGAAAGACTTCTGGATTGGGAGTAAGAGAACTTGATTGCAAATCCTGATTCTGCCACTAATTTTGTATTTCACTGAGGAAGTTTCCAGCTTTAATTCTATAAACCTATGTGTTTTATATCTGACTCTTATATCAACTTCATTTAAAAAAAAAAAGTATATAAATCTCACAAGATACCAGACAAATCAGTGCCTGATTCTTATTCCATGTAGTAAATTCATGGCTGAAAAACCTGGTATTGCAACATTTAGCTTAGTGTCTAAAGAAACGGGTCTATTTACAAAGAATACAGTAGTTGAATGACATTTGAAAATCTGCCCACACAAATTGGTTCACATACTTATAACAGATACATTTCCAGACTGTTTGGATTTTCAGGAAACATTCAAAGAAGCCTAGATCCTAGTTTCGGTTTCACTGATCATACCTGAATGGTCATATAATATCTCAACTCCTTTTCCACAATGTTTAATAGAGTTGGTTATGTGGAGTATTCTACTTCATAAGCTAAAGAACATATGAAATTATAGTAAATAGATGGGTTTGAAAAAGAAAACATGTTGGAGATGTTTTCAGAGTGTCTAAAATGTAGGAACATGCCTTGCAGGTACCTCTTGTCTCAAAGCTCCTATACTAGTATTTAATTAGAAGATTATCCTAGGTCAAGAAGTGCTCTGTATTTGGCTAGCTGCAAAATTATCCTTGAGAGATGTTCTTGTAGCCATTCACCTACAGTGAATGCTTAATGGGTACTAATAGTCTAACATGGAAGGAATCTCAGAAGTTTTTTAAGCATTGAATGCCTAGTGATTGCTTGATAATGGTCTAGTTATAAGTAGATGAGTTAAAGGTTCTTTCTGATTTTGTGACCTGGTTTTATATCAGAAAAACAACATTATGGTTAGTTCAAGACACTAGAAACAAATAATAATCATCTGAATTGGTTTAACCAAGGTTGGCAATATTATTTTGGGATTTTTCATTTTGCTAATTCATTTTCGCTTGATAGACAATAGGACTTTGTACAGCAACCTCTCCTCTCTTCCCCTTTCTCTCCAACAATCCATAGATCAACCAATGCTTTAGAAATACTTAAGACTTTGCAAGTGATTCATCGAAAAACTATGGCCAAATGGAGGAAAAGACTAGAAATGAGTCTCCTAAAAATCCAAGGATTATACATAAAGTAGAAAATTACAATGTATATAATCAATTCAACACCATTAATGTGGGGGACAGGATAAATAAACTTATAGTCAAAAAAGAGATTGTAACCTTGTAATTGAGTTATGTCTAGATGATCAAGCATAATAAAACGAGACAAAGGTCATTTCAGACACAAGTTCTGATTATTGGGGAAGTTATATAATCATAGGCTGTCAGAGATAAACTGAGATTCATACAGTTTAAGAGACTTACCTAAGATCATACAGCTAATAAGTGAGTAGCAGAGTTGGAAATAAACCAGGTTTTCTGATTTTTAGTACAATCCTCTAATGTTTAAGGATTTGAAAAAAGTTTCATTATCTTTACATAGGAAGCAAATATGTACAGTTTATACTTTTGTGTATGCAGAATAATCTAGAAACATAGAATCCATAGGATTTTAATACAACCAGTTAACATACTGTCATCAGAGATCTAGACTAATTCAGGGAGATCATAGGATAATGAATTCTTCTGTTCTAGTAACTTGGTGAAGACATAACTAAAGTAGGATTGTAATTCACATGGGTTCAAGGAGTCATGATGCCAAGGAACATTATGGGTCCTTAAAGTATTAATTCAAGTACTGACTACATGACATTATATCAGTGGCAGAGAAAACTGAACCTTTGTCTATAAGGAACATATGAGTACAAACATTACACAGATCTAAATATGTCACTAAAAATCTGTATTATTGACCTATAAAGGTTATTAGCAAATCATATCTCTAAAACATTTTCTTAAAATATGGATTAATCAGTCTCATTCTGGGACTTAATCCTTTAAAATTCATGGAAAAAAAATCATTCAAATAAACCAAAATTAAATAAACCCTATTTGATCTCAGAAATTAAAAGTGTTGGTAAAAACAATTTATTACTATGTTAGCCTCAAGAAGTCTTATGCCCCTGAATACAATTTACAGAGCTTTGGATTAAGAACAAAAATCAAAACATAGTGGTATGTTATTCTAATGAAATGAGCTAATTGCACCATTTTCATGCTGTGTATCCAGCTTCTCTACCAACATTGTGTGTATCTTCCCAGACTTTCAATGTGAAAAATGGGAACTTCAAGTACTACTAAGAGTTGAAGGGAAAAAATTGTTTCCAAATGTAGAAAGTAATCTCCTAGAAGCCAGGGATTTATTTTATTTTATTTTTGGTCTTTCTTTTTGTGTTTTCAGGCCCTAGTATCTTGCTGATATTCAATGAAAGCTTGTTGTTTGTGATGGATTACAAAGAGCCTAACATTTATTTCTTTGCCTCTCAGGGATTAGTTTTGTCCTCCAGACCAAACAGAATAATTCTAATTTTTGTACCCTAATCTCTCCTCCTGGATTGAGATATTGGGATTGGAGCTTTGATTTCATTGGTATAGAGAATTTTGGTTTTGGGAAATTCCCCAAAGTGATTACAGATCCTTTTTACTGTATAGTTTAAGAGAATGGTCAAAGACACTAAGAGTCTGTGACTTGTACAGGGTCACAGCGGGGATGTGTCAAAGGAAGCACTTTAAATCCAGTTTTTGAAAAAAAGGGAGGGAAGAAAGCGAAGGAACCTGTCTGTTCATTCAATAAACAATAACCACTAAAAATGCCATGTGCTATGTTGTCAGGTGTGCCCTAAATTCACATACAAAAGGCATGTAGTTTCAACCGGATATAAGAAAGATATACTTCTAAGCTGAGATGTAGTTCTGGACAGTTTTCATGAACCTCCCACAAAAAGACAGTCTTGCACAATGCTCGAGACCAAATGATTGTACTTCTTGCTAAGGTACAAGTCTTGAACCTACTTGCAAAAGTCACTGGAGGTAGGCAAAGAGATCGAGATCTTGTAAATAGTTTTAAATGAAAAGGAAAAATTGCTTCAAATTTAGCCTCGAGATCCGAGGATTCGGAGAATAGCATTCAGCTCTCCTTACCTCTTTTCAAAATAAACTCTAAGGCCCTCGAAGTAGCTGACGATGGTGGAACTACGGTGAGGGGGGGGGGGGAAGGGGAGTCACATTTGGGTGTGGTTTCCCTTCAGCTTTAACCGACGCAGTTTTCGGTGTTTGTTTTTTTTAGGTGAACAAGAATGGGGAGGGGTTATTAAACGACGTGAACAAAAGCTAGTATAAAGACGGCGGAAGGAAAGGGGCAAGGGCTCCTCCTTGGGAAGACAGGGAAGTGGGACAGGAGGGTCGGGGAGTGACCCCCAAAACAAAACCCTTCCGTTTCGCAAGAATGCATCTCCATTGAGTGGGGAGGGAATTCCAGGGTGGGGTGATGGGCGGATGCCTCTGACAGGCCCTGGGTGGGGGAGGGGGACGGAAGCAGTCGCTTCTCCTTTGATGGGAGACGGTTGGTCCGAAGCGGGGAGGGCTCTGTTGTCTACGTGAGTCTGAGTGGGGAGCAACGGTCACCGAGGCAGCCGAGATACTAACCGCCACCTGTGGTGACCCGAAGCTCGGGCTGCCCAGACGGAGCCAGGGATTTCTGCGCCTGCGCATTCTTCTCTATCTCCCTCCTCCCCCCGCCGCGCGCTCTTCAGCTCCCTCCTCTCGGGGCCGCGCCTTCCTCTCCAGGGCCGCCGCCGCCGCAGTGTGTGGTATTTAGCGGGAACGCGCGACAGGCTCGAGCACGAGCGAAGCGGCGGCGGCTGGGGAAGCAAAAGGAGCCGCGGCGGCGGCGGTTGCAGGGCGCGCTCTCGAGAGGCGGCAGCTACAGCGGCGGCGGCGGCGGCGGCGGCAGCGGCAGCAGCGGCGGCAGCGGCAGCAGCAGTAGCGTGTTCCGTCGGGCGGCGCCGCGGCCTCTGTGTGAGGGGGAGGTGGAGGCGGCGGCGGCGGCAGCGGCGGCGGCGGCGGCGGCGGTGGCGGGGACTGGAGGCAGTGGCGGTGAGGTGGAGGAGGAGGAAGAAAAAACGGAGGAAGCCGCGCGTTTGAGACGGAGCGAGAAACGGGGCCCCGGTCGCGCTCTCCGCCCACCGGTAAGTGCGGCCCAGCCTGAGGGAGGAGCCGGGGGATCCAGAGCGGGGGGTGCTCGGTGGGGGGGAGGTGGCGCCGCGCCGCGCGGGGCTCGGGTCCGGCTAATGGCGGCGGCCTGGTTCTCCGAGGAGAAACCGCCGCCTCGCCGTGGAGGGAGGGAGGAAGGGAAGGAGGACAGAAGGGAGAGCAGGCCTTGCCCGGCGCAGCGAAGCCGCCCCCGCGGGCAGTCTACGGTCCCTGGCCTGTCTTTGTCTCCGGCCTCGAAGTGGGAGCGAGCCTGGGCCTCGCGGCCCAGTCGAGGCCGGCCCCGCCCCGCCCCCGGGGTCGGATTTCCCCAGTCGCCGGGGGCTTTCCTCGGCGCCTGGGACTTGAGCAGACTTGAGGTGGGAGTTGGGGAGGGAGGTTGGTCTGGAGAGCCCTGGCGTCCCCGAGCGAAGGAGAACTGAGAAACGCTTTGCCTCGGCCCGGGCTCCCGGGGAGGCGGGCCTCGGCTGAGGGGGAGGTGCCGGCCGGCCTCTGCTCGGCTTCCTCGTGCGGGGCTTTGTTGTGATGGGGCCGGTGTTTGTGGCCAACATGGCGGAGGTCAGCTGAGTCTTGTACCGTGAGCCACCGAGCCGTCCCTTACCTCCCTCCACCTGGCACCCTCCGACGCCCCCACTACTTCCCTCCTTCTGGGGTTATGGTCTTCATCTTGCTCTCTTCTTCCAGATGTCCCAAACATCCCTGTAACGTGGGACGTTCTTTCCTTTTCTTAATCCTGTGCTTTGTATTATTGTGCGGTGCAGAGAATGCAGTCCTTTCTTTAATCTTTTCTAGATCTGTGAATGAATGGATTGCTGAACTAAAAGATTTGGCCTTTTAATTTAAAGTCCAAAATATCCCTGTCTTCTGATCTTTTCTCGGCTAGAAGTTTGAAACAGTTGGCGGGAGGCATTTATTTTTATCCATGGCCATAATCCGAATGCCCTAATCTCTCAATTGTTAGCATGTATTTAAGGGCCCACTGGACATTTTAAACCCCCTCCTTCCCCCCCGCCTCCCCCCGCCAAGCCCACCCCGTGAGTAATGGAAGGATAGTTATCATTGATTAGACTTTTACTTTAATAGTAATTTTGAAAGTTGAATTTTTTAAAAAGTTGAATTGTATCTCTATGAGGTCTAGCACATGTTATTTTAATGAACTAGGATTGTAGATGTCTTAGTTGAACAAACTTTTGATAAACAACTGCAAGTGTGTATTTGCTGCTTAATATGCCGTGAGTGTATAAACTAGAATCTATAAATCAACATTTTAAAAGATTTCATTGAGTAGTAGGAAAGTAAGAAGCTGTGGTTGGAGAAGCTAAGACTTATGGGGGTGTATGATCTTGATATTTGACAATTTATTATAATTTTGATTTTTAAATTTATTTAAATAGACTCTACCAATTATACCTTGAAGGTGAAAGTCCAGTAGCCCAAAATTAAGGATTACTTACTTCACTTTGCAACTTTAGCCAAACTAATAATAAGCAAAGTAGGACAGGTATCATTTAGTGAAAAGAGCTGTAGTCTTAACCTGTTTTTTCAAGAAGGTACACAATACCATAATGTAGATTTGTGAAAATATGGTAATTTTGTTTTTGTAATAAAAGAAAGGAAGTAGGTTTAAGTTGTAGTAAAAGGATTTTTGATTAGATGTTAGAAAATAATTGTGATCCTAGGAGTTACAGGATGAAAAAAATCCATTGCTGAAGCTTACTGTGGAATTTCATTTTCTGGGAATTTGAAAAATGGAATAGGAATTATGCAGAACAGGTGTTTGGCAAATGAAGAATTCATTACACTGGGAAAAGGGGTTTTTTCTGTGTTTATGATTGGGGAATTTGCTTTCAAGAATTCATTCAATAAACATTTTTAAGAATCTGCTCTTAGAGCATTGGAGAGATACAAAGTTTAGATAAGTTGCCTTTTCTTGTGTGACTGATAGTCTGACAAATGATAAAAAGACAGGTACAATAGCCAGAATTTATATAGTACTTTAAGGTTTGAAAAGAAAAGTTCTTTATAGATAGCTCTTTTTATCCACTTAATTCTGAGAGGTAGGTGCTAATATGTAAAAATATAATAAAAATAAATAAAATTACAGTTAACTGTAAGTGTAATATGAAAACACTAATTTAAAGACCATGGGGGATTTTATATACATTGGAATTTTTGTTTACGTATACATATTTAAATATATGCACACATAGTTGTTTAGTTTTGCACTTTTATCTGTGCGATGAGTTATTGATGAATTCAAGTTTACAACTGTTCTGCAATTTATAGTTTGAAAGAATTGCCCTGGGACTTGAGAAGCTAGGTAACTTGTCCCAAATTATATAATAATTAACTCAGGTGGTCCTCATTCCAAGGGCAAAGTTAGGTTGGCTCTCTATTCCCAATGTTATTCTGCCTACTTTTTTACAGGAAAAGGAAGCCTAGTGCCTTCCTATTATGATTATTTAAAATTTAGCTTGTTTATAGCTTGATTGTACATAGTTGTTTGCATGTTGCTTCTCCCATTCGACTGTAAGCCCTTTGAGAGCAGGCACTGCCTTTTATTATTCTGTTTCTTTAGCAGATTTAGCACATTGCCTAGCAGATAGTACTTTATGTTTATTGATTGAAACTGGAATAATATTCCCAAAAGAAAGGAACTAGGCATTATTACTATGTGGAGGAACTGGGCTAAGGACTTTACATATTTCATTTGAATCTCACAACTTGGGGGGTTAATACTATTATCCTCATTTTACAGTTAAGGAAACTGAGGCGGACAGGTCAGTCAGCTACAGACTTACCAATTCTATACAGCTAGTGAGTTTGAATCTGATTTGAACTCAAGTCTATTCTGGATTTTATATATTCAGCTTCCAATGTAATATTTTAGTAGAGAAACAAATATTTCATTTTATCTAGTGATCATTTCCCAAAAACAATGATAAATTTAAGTGAAAAAGCAATATTTGTTAATAAATAAATGCAGGCAACTTCTTGGGTTCTAGAAACTGCCTAAATTAACCATGGAATATGTGCCAAAGTTTATTGTACCTGTAAGCAGGATTGTGTATTAAGAACAAGATTAGAGAACCTCAGGAGTTGGAAAGGACATCATAGGTATCTAGTCTAATTTATGCCTGAACAGGAGTCCTTCTCCAACATCCCTGACTAATGGTCCTTCTCTCATTGCTTAAACATTTTAATGAAAGAGAACCTATTTTTTGTTGTATGTTTTAAGAATCAGTGTAATGAATGTCATTGGGATAACGTACCATTGAGGGGCAAAAGTAAGTTTACATAAATATATTATTATTCAAGGGTGGTGATAGGTAGGATATTATATTTTGAAACACTTTGTTGGATTTTGGTATGTTTTTTCCTAAGGTTTGGACAGTATCTATTATAAAATCAAGATGATGTTTCTTCATTATTAAATTTATTTTTTCACATCCTCAATGATGGTGTTGCATGTATAATGGTATGTATCTCTCACTTAATCAAATACAGTCCATATTTTTATGGATTTACCATGAAAGATAAATATGGTTTTTATAATAAAGGAATTTTTTGACAATTCCTTGAACTTTTTAAAGCCATTAAAATAGAACTTAGTTTTCTATAACTTTTTAGGAAGACACTTGTGAAGAGGAACAAAATATTTCCTGTCCTAAAAGAGCTTACATTCTAAAGCAAAGTAAAATTGATTTAATGTATAGTCAAAAGTGTAGCATGTACAAATACTTATGGTAGTACAAGTTATGTTCTAAAAAAATCTTTAGTGCATTGAAACAATGCATAAATTTATAAATTGTTACTATTTATTTCTGCCTGTGATGATTGTGTATTCTGTAATATAGGCTAAAGTTATATCAAAATGTAGTTTTCTCCCTCCCCCTTTACAAACATTGACAAATTGGAATAGGGAGAGTAGAGTAGGCAACATGAAAGTAAGACAAAGTAGCAACTTAATTTAATGGAATCTTTCCTAATTAAAAGGTTATAATATAATTCTTTAATATAAAAGGTTCAGCTCACCCAATTACAAGGAATATGTTATTGAATGTATTTTAAAATATATTCAGGTTCTCTATTTTGGCCAATTGAGCTAATGGTCTAAGAGGAAAGACTTTCAAAGAAGTTTAACCTCTGACTCGGAACTGTGGGACCATAGACAAGTCATTTAAGTTCTCTGAGTTTGTTTTCTTGTCTGTACAATATGGGAGTTGAATTAGATGATTTCTAGTAATCATAAATAGAATTTAGGGAGAATGATGAATTTTCAGAATGATTCTGAAATCCTATTAAATACTTTTTGACCAAACTTTTGTTCTCTTTAAATACATTTCATAGTACTATTCTTAATTTTTCCTTTGAAACATGGACATTTATAGCTCCTTAACTATTTTATAAACGTTTAGGCGTTTTTACCCGAGTAGAATAATCAAGAAAGCCATTGGGGTGAAATTATTCTGGGGGTTGTATTACAGCAATTAAAGTAGTATTCTGGGGTAGGGTTCAACTGCAGACTGGAAGTTCCCACATTGCTATGTTATACAGTATTAATAAAAAATTTTTAATACCCATTTTTACAGTATCAGTTATATCCTAATATCCTTTTCCCATTGATCCTTCCTTGTTACCAAGAAAAGCATAAGCAGAATTGATCAATTTAGTAGCAATAGTGTATGCCACATTCCTTATCTTAATCAGGAGAGGGAATGTGTTATATTTTGTGAAAATATAGATTGTTGCAGTTAATATGGGCTCATTGACCTTTTTTTAGTGTTTCCATTTGTGCATTCATTTTAAACCAAACATTTTAATTAAGCGCATTACTAAGTGTTAGACTAAAGGAAAGCAAAAAGTAGTCTCTTCTCCCAACTGCTCACCCTAAGGATTTTCACTGATTGTCCCTCCTGCTTTCTGCCCCCAGTTCTTATTTCCTGTCTTCAAATCTCAGCTAAAATCTTACGTATAAGAAGCCTTCCTCCTGAGATTACTCTCCAATTTGTCTATTTCTGGTGTTTAGCATAGTATTTAAAAAACTTTTTTTTTCCGATTATATAATAAAAGTTTAATTATACATTTAAAAAAATTTCTCCATCTCCCCCCTCTCTTAAGACAGTAAGAAAATTGATAAAAAGTTATGAATGTATAATCAAGTAAAACATTTCTATATGATGTTATGAAAGAAGAAACAGGCCAAAAAAAGGCCTTGAAAAATCTAAAAAATGAAAATATTATTTAATTTGCATTCAGATTCTTTGAAATTTTGGATATGAATAACTTTTTTCATGAAGAGTTCTTTGGAATTGTCTTGGATCATTCTGTTGCTGAGAATAGTTAAGTCATTCACAGTTGATCACACAGTGTTACTGTATACAATGTTCTGGTTGTGATCACTTCATTTTGCTTCAGTTCATGCAAGGCTTTTCAGGTTTTTCTGAAAGTATACTGCTCATCATTTCTTATAGCACAATAGTAGTCCATTACACTCATGTCTCACATCTTAATTCAACTATTCCCCAATTGATAAGCATTCTTTTAATTTCCAATTCTTTGTTCCCACAAAAAGAGCTGCTATAAATATACAAATAGGTCCCCCTCCCTTTTTTTTCCTTAAATCTCTTGGGGATATAGATCTAGTAGATAATTGCTGGGTCAAAAGCATATGCAGTTTGATTGCTCTTTTTTAAAAATAGCTTTTTATTTTCAAAGTACATGCAAAGATTCATTTTTATAAAACCTTGTGTTCCAAATTTTTCTTTCTCCTTCCCTCCTCTCTAGACAACAAGTAATCCAATATAGGTTAAACGTACAGTTCTTCTAAACATTTTCCACATTTATCATGCTGCACAAGAAAAATCAGATCAAAAAGGGGAAAAAGTAAGAGAAGAAAATAGCAAACAACAAAAGTTAAAAGACTATACCCACGTAGTTACCATTCAGTATCCATAGTCTTCTTTTTGGATGCAGATGGCTCTTTTTATCACAAGTGTATTGGAATTGGCCTGAATCATCTCATTGCTGAAGAGAGTTCATCACAGTTGATCATCATACAGGCTTGTTGCTGTGTATGATGTTCTCTTGAGTCTACTCACTTCACTTAGCAACAGTTTATGCAAGTTTCTTTAGACCTTTCTGAAATTATCCTGCTGATCATTTCTAATAGAACAGTAATATTCTATTACATTCATATACTATAATTTATTCATCCATTCCTCAACTAATGGGTATCCACTCAGTTTCCAGTTCCTTGTCATTACAAAAAAGTCTGCTACAAACATTTTTCCACATGTAGAACCTTTCCCCATTTTTAATGATCTCTTTGGAATATAGATAGTGAAGGGTATGCACAGTTTGATAGCCCTTTGGGCGTATTTCCAAATTGCTCTCCAAAATGGTTGGATCAGTCCACAGTTCCATCAACAATGTATTAAGTGTTTCAGTTTTCCCATATCCCCTCCAACATTTATGTTTACCTGTCATTTTACTCAATCTGACAGCTGTGTAATGGTACTTTAGAGTTGTCTTAATTTGCATTTCTCCAGTCAGTAGTGATCTAGAGCATTTTTTCATATGACTTGACTAGAAATGGGTTTTAATTTCTTCACCTGAAAATTGTTCATATCCTTTGATCATTTATCAATAGGAATGCCTTGTATTCTTATACATTTGAGTCAACTCTCTATATATTTTAGAAATTTGGATTTCTTTATTCAGAGCTCTTGGATATAAAATTTTTTTCCCAGTTTACTGCTTCCTTTCCAATCTTGGATTTTGTTTATACAAAACCTTTTAAAATTTTTTTTTTTAAATAACTTTTTATTGATAGAACGCATGCCAGGGTAATTTTTTACAGCATTATCCCTTGCATTCACTTCTGTTCCGATTTTTCCCCTCCCTTCCTCCACCCCTCCCCCAGATGGCAAGCAGTCCTTTACATGTTGAATAGGTTACAGTATATCCTAGATACAATATATGTGTGCAGAAACGAACAGTTTTCTTGTTGCACAGGGAGAATTGAATTCAGAAGGTATAAATAATCTGGGAAGAAAAACAAAAATGCAAGCAGTTTATATTCATTTTCCAGTGTTCTTTCTTTGGGTGTAGTTGCTTCTGTCCATCTTTGATCACTTAAAACTCTTTTTATCGAAGAGATCCACTTCCATCAGAATACATCCTCAAACAGTATCGTTATTGAGGTATATAATGATCTCCTGCTTCTGCTCATTTCACTTAGCATCAGTTCATGTAAGTCTCGCCAGTCCTCTCTGTATGCATCCTGCTGATCATTCCTTACAGAACAATAATATTCCATAACATTCATATGCCACAATTTACTCAACCATTCTCCAATTGATGGGCATCCTTTCATTTTCCAGCTTCTAGCCACTACAAACAGGGCTGCTACAAACATTTTGGCACATACAGGTCCCTTTCCCTTCTTTAGTATCTCTTTGGGATATAAGCCCAGAAGTAGGGGGCTAGCAGTGGCTAGATCAAAGGGTATGCACAGTTTGATGACTTTTTGGGCATAATTCCAGATTGCTCTCCAGAATGGCTGGATGGGTTCACAACTCCACCAACAATGCATCAGTGTCCCAGTTTTCCCACATTCCCTCCAACATTCCACATTATCTTTCCCTGTCATTCTAGCCAATCTGACAGGTGTGTAGTGGTATCTCAGAGTTGTCTTAATTTGCATTTCTCTGATTAATAATGACTTGGAGCATATTTTCATATGTCTATAAATAGTTTCAATTTCTTCGTCTGAGAACTGTCCATATCCTTTGACCATTTATCAATTGGAGAATGGTTTGATTTCTTATAGATTAGAGTCAATTCTCTATATATTTTGGAAATGAGGCCTTTATCAGAACTTTTGATTGTAAAAATGTTTTCCCAGTTTATTGTTTCCCTTCTAATCTTGTCTGCATTTGTTTTGTTTGTACAAAAACTTTTCAATTTGATATAATCAAAATTTTCTATTTTGTGAAAACCTTTTTAAATTTAATGTAATCAATTAATTTTGCATTTCATAAATGTTCTCTAGTTCTTCTTTGGCCAAAAATTCCTTTCTTCATAGACTTTGGATTTAAACTGTTCCTTGTTCTCCTAATATGCTTATAATACCACTCTTTATGTCTAAATCATTAACCTATTTTGACCTTATCTTTGTATAGGGTGTTAGGTGTTGGTTAATGCTTAGTTTCTGCCATACTAATTTTACCAGCAATTTTTCTCAGTGAATTCTTAAGTTTGGTTTTCTTTTGATCATTGTTCCAAGTTGCTCTCTAAAATGGTCAGCTAAGTTTACAACTACAGCAACAATATTTTAATGTTCCAATGTTCCCAGTCCTCTCCCAACATTTGTAATTTTTCTTTTCTGTCATATTAGCCAATATGATAGGTGTGAGATGCTATCTCAGAGTCATTTTAATTTGCATTTCTCTAATCAATAGTAATTTGGAGAGTTTTTTCCCTCCCTAAGCCTATTGTTTGATTTCTTCATCTGAAAATTGCCTGACATATCCTTTATCAATGGGAGAATGACTTGTGTTCTTGTAAATTTGACTCAATTCCCTATATACTTGAGAAATGATGCCTTTATCACAGAAACAAGCTATAAAAATTGTTTTCCCTCTTTCTGCTTTCCTTTTAATCTTGGTTGCATTGGTTTTGTTTGTGCAAAATTTTTTCCCTGAGGCAATTGGGGTTGTGACTTGCCCAGGGTCACACAGAGCTAGAAGTATCACATGTCTAAGGTCAGAGTTGAACTCAGATCCTCCTGACTTCAGGGCTGGTGCTCTATCCATTGTGCTACCTAGCTGCCCCTTATGCAAAACTTTTAAAATCAAAAATTATTCAATTTACATCTTAAACTCTTTTAAATATTTTTCTTCTATAGATCTGACAGCTAAATTTGCTTATGATATTATTTCTGCTGTCTAAATTATGTATCCGTTTTGATCTTACCTTGGTATATGGTGTAAGATGTTAATTTATATCTAGTTTGTCATATTGTTTTCCAGTTTTACCAACAGTTTTTGTTAAATAGTGAATTCTTGTCCCTGTAAGTGGATTCATGATATTTATATCATTTCAGTAGATAGTCTGAAGGTGCCTCTGCATGTTTTTGTACAACTTGTGAGCGAAGAGTGGTTTTTTACCTTTTTAACTAAAAATTATATTTTAAAATGTACAAAAGCAAGCCTCTGGCCAGAATTGACTTGCAGGCCAACTGTAGTTTGCTGACCCATGTTTTATAAGTCTTTGTCCTTTCAAGTGGGATCCCTAAGTCAAAATGTAACTATACTGATATTCCAATGGGGCATCATTGGAGGAGAGAGACATGGTCTGTTTAGGATATTTTAGTATTTTCTTTTTTTTTTTTAAGTTTCAATTAATTTTACCAACTTGTTTATGTACTTTTACAGTAATTTCTTTTTTCAAACAGCATTTTATTAAGCTGAACTCTGTGCTTAGGTACTGGGAATACAAAGACAAAACTCAACAAAATAGCCCCCTAGAAGGAGTTTATATTACAGGTTTATATTATGTTTCATCCCTTCAAGGGAATAAAGGCTATTTTGATGCCAATTTCAAAGTCAATTAAAATATTAATGAAACTTTTTTATTGCAATGATCTGAAATTTTTTTTTATGTATACAAATTCAAGGTAATAAAAGATCTTTCCTTGTCCTTGATGAATTTATAAGATCAGGCCCATTTAATTTGCTTACCTTTGATTCTCATGCTATGTTAATTCTTTTGGGGGTAAAATAGTTTAATTCAGTTCTAGTAATTAGTCATATAATACATAGTTTTACATTCAGCATCATGGCGTTTACAAGAATTTTAGCTTTTTGAGGTAATCACAGTGTGTAAATACTGGTAAATTTGTACTTATGGATTATATATAATATAAAAATTGTTGAAGAGTTTGGATGTATATCATATGGCAAACCTTATTAATGGTCTTTTTTGGGGGGGGAGTAATTTTGGTAGGCACAGAACGTAATTTATTGTGCTTTAACTCTAGCATCTTATTTTGTATTTCTTGAGATACTACATATGATTACAATGATTTTTGGATCCCTTTAAGGAAGTTAGGAAATGGTGAGAAAAGGCATGCAGTCCTGCCTCAGACTCTAAGAAAGTCACTTAATGTCTGTGCTATAGTTTCCCCATGCAAAATAAGGTATTTATATTACTTTATTGGTTTGCCCAGAAGAAAGTATATTGACAGCATTCATAAATAAGATTTATTAGTAGAAACTGGAAAAGAGTTGCTTCTATTTCTAATTTAATATTAAAAGGTCTTTTGGATTTGTGAAGTGGGAAAATCATTTGTTTGGCATAGGGCTGTCAGAAACAAATTATTTAAACTCAAGATTTTCTGCTTAGTACAGAGATTGATTCTTATGCTATTTTTGTGTTATAGACTCCTTTGCAAAACTGGTGAACTCAAGGATCCCTTCTCAGAATAATATTTTGAATATATAAAGAATTACAAGGATTATATTGGTTCCATGCCTGGAATTCTTTCCTTCCTCTTTGCCTCTGCTTCCTGTCTTCCTGTGTGTGTGTTTTTTTTTTTTTTTTTTTTTTTTTTAAGTTTCAACTAAAATCTCCTGCAAGAAGTTTTTCTGGATTTCCTCTTAATGCTAGTTCATATCTTTGTGTTTGTCTCCAATTTATATTCTCTGTCTCTTTCTCATATATAGTTGTTTGAATGTCTTTTTCCTCACTAGATTATCTTTTTAAGAGCAGAGACAGTTTTTCACTTTTTGTACCTCCAGCATTTTGCCTGGTACTTTTAGGTAGATGTTTTAATTTGTGTTGACTTGGCTATTGAAATGCAGTTATCAAAAAAGTTTTTTAAAAGTTAATGGACTTTAATGGTTTAGAGATAAATCCAAAGGGCAGGATTTTCTTGGTTTATTGATAATCTCTCTGTCCCCAAAGGATCAAATGTATTTGAAAAGTGTTTAGCACATAGTAAGTCCTTAATAAATGCTTCTCTCTCTCCCCCCATAGTATTCAAGAAACAAAAAAGAAGATAACAGAAAATATAATTACAAATGTCAATGTTACAACAGTTTTAATCAGTTACAGGAATATTAATGTTTGGTGGAGAATGGAATTCCCTTGGGAATGATGTGACCTGAAAATCAGGATTAGGTGGTGGTCAACAATATTGATTGCCATTCATGATGAAAATGAACACAGTCCAATTTGGCTATTAAATAATGTTTAAGAAAATAACTTCAAATAATGACATTGGTGGTGAAACCCATACCACAGATGTTTGAGGAGTAGATGGATGGTGAGGAAATGGAAGATTGTTGTCACTGTTACATTATTAAGTGCCTACTGTGTGCCAGGCACTGCTAAATGCAGGGATTATGAAGACATAGATAGCATTCAGGTTTTTCAGAAAAAAGAAAAAAAAAAGTAGGGTTGGAAGGACTCTTAGAAGCCATCTAGTCTACCTTCTTCATTTTACAGATGAGGAACAACCCAGGGAGATTACCTGATTTGGCAGAGATTAGTCTGGTTAGGTAAGCATCAGAGGTGGGATAGCTTAATTGATAAATTTTTGCATATTTAGTTTTATTTTTGAAAAGAGGAGACTGGTTGAAGTTACTATTATAGAAGCAGCAATTACAGGAATTAAAATCCAAGGAAAGGGTACTACTCCTAGAGACGGTAAGGAAGAAACCTTTTTACACTTGGTTCCAATATAAAACTTGAATTTTAATTCTAGACAGATGAATATTCTTCAGTCTGCAGTGGCCTTGGGGAAATTTGGGGCTGCTGTGGAATTCAGGGCCAGACTGAGGAAGTTATGAATATGCAATTAAATATTTCCAGGTTCATATTTGAGATTTACTTGAGAATGATCCTATACTGTAGTATTACCTATCTCCCAAAGATCTCTTAGATTAGGTGTGGTGACTGAGGGGTGACACTATTGTGTAGGCTTACTTATAAAGCAGAATTAATTTCTGTCTTTGTTTAGTCCTGTATCTGAAGAAATCCCAGAAAATACCTGTGACCTTGAGAAGTGATTTAATCACTCTGGGTCCCATTTTTTCTTCATTTTTTGAAAAGGGGATTTGACTATATATTCTTTAAGTTCTTTCAGTTTTAAATCTTAGATTATCGGGTTGTAACTATGGATCAGCCCTGACCTATTTTTTAGAGATGAGGGAATAAATGTGTAAGCCCAGGATTCTAGATTCTACTTTGTGAGCTTCCTATGGGGAACAGTTGTTCTCCGCCCCACTTGCCATCCCACATAAGAGGGAAGAAATGAATAAACAGTTCTTAGGATGTTTTAATAGGGTGTTTTTTTTTTTTTAAAGCCATTTCCTTACTTTATGTTAAACTCTTAAAAACATGCTGAAAATTTCTACTTTAAAGTGGGAGATGACAATACATGCCATCCAATGAGCAATTAAGAAGAAAAGTCTGCTTTTTTTCCCTCCTGCCTCTGCCAACACTTGAGGGTTAAAAAAAGAAAGCCCCTTTTTTAAAACAAACTTATTAGAGGACTATAAAAATTAGAACCCATGAAGTTAAAAATTTTATGAATTCTGATTTTTTTTATGAATAACTTTTAATGTTAATATTCTTGTCATAAATGAAGGCTAAAATGTGATGTTTTTTGGAAGGAATAGTGAAACATCTCATTGAACAAAGATTTTTTTCTAAAAGAGTTTTTGCAAAATGCTTTCTGTTTTTAATGTGGAGGTAGATTATAGAGAGTTACTTTAAAGTGTGAACATCCTTGAAAAAAAGCTTGGTAAGATTTTAAACTATTTTCTTGTTACTGCTTGAATGTTTTACATTTTAAGGATACTGATTTTATAAAACCAAGTTAGCACAAATCACTTAGCACAAATATTCTGTTACAATCAAGTTTTTTATCAAGTGTTAAATAATACTTGAGATGAAAAGTCATTGTTTTGTAATTAGCTTTGAAAATGTCATTTCGGTACTTGTCAAAAGTTCACCTTTTAAAGTTTCTTTAGTGTTCTAGTCCTTCCTTCGTTAAATATGCTTAGTTAAAGGTATTGTGGAGAAAACATTGAATGTGGAGTTAGAAGACCTAAGTTCAATTTCTGACTTGTACTTTGAGTAACTTTCCTAAGTTATTTAACCTAACCAAGTCCCCAGACAAAGCACTTTTTAACTTTAAAGTGTCTATAAATGTCAGCCATTACAAATATCCTCTTTCTAGGAAAAGAGTGAAGTTATCTGAAAAGTAAAAAGCAATGGTTAAATCATTTTTTAACGTATCATAAAGCATTGTGATTTATTGTCATATATAAAGTCAGTAAGAATATCTATAAAGTATGCTTTATTTAACATGTAAAAGTTGTATTTTTTTCAGTGACCTATTCTTAATCTTTATATGAATGTAATCAAAATTTTTCAGTGACTTGGCCAAAAAATACTTTTGATTATGAAAATCTGCAATTACTGTGGGAGCATGGAATAACTCTGTTTTATATGGGACCAAGGGAAATTTTGAGCAAATAAAAGAAATTCAGCCTATATTAATATTTAGTAATTGTTTCAAGTAATAAGTATTAGTTCTCCATCCTACCTTTCACCTCATGTAAGAAGGAAGAAACAAATAGTTCTTATGATGGGACTCAAGGAGATAGAGCCCTAGTACTGTTTCCTTATAGATCTTAGAATAACAACTTTGTGTTCTGCCGTAATCATTTGGGTTTAGAGAATGATTTAATGCTATATATTCCTCTTCTCTATATATTAAGATCAGATGCTGTTTTGTTACACAGGAATATAGTTTTCTAAGTTTATCATCTTCTCTTTAAAGCTCTTTCCCTAAATTCTGCTATGTGGGAAAACTACTTATTATTCCCTTATCTCTGTTCCTGGAACAGTTTATCCTTTAGCCCCAGAACCTTCAATTCAGTATTCTGGACCTACTTTGTAAGTTCTTTAGATGCAAATGTGGGAATGAAATGAAATTCTGTTCTCAAGGTGTCAGTATAATAGAATAAGATATGTGTATAGAAAACTGCAATAAAGATCAAAACATAAATGACAAGAAGAGATAAAGATTAGGGAATGGAGAATATCATTTTTCTGGGAATGGATTGGGATGGATTCATGGAAATGATGGCAGCAGAGGTAATTTTTAAAAATTAAGAGAAAGATTTCAAAAAGCAGATGGTGATGAGGAGTAATTGTAGCAATGGGGACTACTGTGCTCTACTGTTAAATATAAAGGTAGGAAAATGAGCAATATGGAATCAAGAAATAGTTACTTGTGCCATTTTTCTATTTAAATAGCTAGGTTGATTGTTTATAAAACATAGCTATTAAAGCTGAAGATACACACACACACACACACACACACACACATTTCAGTGAGCCCATATTCTTATTGAAGTGAATATTCCTTTCATAAATGTTGAAGTGAGTATTCCTTTCATTGGTGGAGATTGCAACTCATGCATGCTTTTTCTTCTTGTGAAACTTGGCCATGTTTTTCCATAAATCTTTCACTGAGGTTCTGAAAAATTTGCTAGGAGCCTTTTTAAAATCTCTTATTACATGAATATCATTGCAAATATATAACCATTCTATCATTTATACCTTACTTTCATTATATGATTAATCTACTACCATTTCCAGTGATACATCCTTTTCTGCCTTCTTGACGCTTGCAGTTCAAAGTTTATAATGTGGTGCAGCCTATTTATGCCAACTCTAAGTCTCTGTTGCTTTTTGAGTGACCCTATTATTTTAATTCCATGGACATAATGATATTCCATGATTCATAGCCAAAATTACCAGCAGAGAACTCAGATACTCAATTGGATTTATAATCTCATTGTTGTATATGTTTTTTAGATCAAATACTATCTGTGTTTGCACACTCCTTTTGACTTTTGTCCATGTCCAGTCATAAATTTATCACAGGGCATCTACCCAATATTTAAAAATTTAAGATTCGATAGTACATAAAATGCTAATGTAGCCCATAAGCTGTGTCCATGGAATTTTCCTAAATTTTGCCATGTGACTTATCAGCCCATCTTTTTTGATTATACATGTCTTTGATGAAATCCTTTATTATAGCTATTCTTTGTTATGTACTGTTTTCTCATAAATGCATGTGAGAGCTTCTGTGAGAGAAAATATTGTAGAATGTAGTATGATATATGTATCCTAGGACTTGATGAATATAGTATCTCAGAATTTGTAACTATTAAAAAATATGGGCCTTAGTTCCTGAGAGTAGTTTGGGGTAATTTAAAGGATCTGTGATTTTTCTAAAGCCATTCAACTCATTCTCCTAGATTAATTTTGGGACCAACTTGTGGTGTGATAGATGAGCTTACTATGTTGTCCATTTCATTAATTGCATGTCATAGTCTGGATAATAGATATTATTTATCCACTTGATTTACGTGTGGTGAGAACTAACTTGAGTGGTTATATATTTTGTCCAGGAGACTTTGCAGTATTTATTTCAAGGCTTGATATTACCAGTATGATGTCATACATGGGAACATCTGAAAGACTTTACCTTCCATAGAGAATCCTTTTTTGACTAGTACTCTTCACTGTTCTTCTATGGCGTAGATCACCAGTTTGGTGAAAATACTGGAAGAACATTGGATTTTGTTTCAGGGAGAAGCATTAAAAACGCTGCTCCCAAATACATTGACACTGCAGAGAAATTATTAACCATTCTCTCAGTATTAACATGAGATGAAGCATAAAATGGTGAACACATAAAGGTCGCCAGTGGGTCATGGAAGGCATCTTAGTGCATTGAAGAATTCACTTCAGACTATTATGTCCTTTAGATCTAGATGAGGCAGCTTGGTGGTACAGTGGGCAGAGCATTGGATTAGGAATACCTGAGTTCAAATCCAGCCTTAGACCTTTTTGGTAGGTTTGTGACAAATAACTTGTTGACCTCTATTTGCCTAGTTTCCTCAACTGTAAAAAGGGTATGGTAGCACTTTTCTCCCAGTATTGTTGTGAGGATAAAAATGAATAATATTTTAAAGTGCTTATTAGCACAATGCTTAGTGTATAGTGAATACTATATTAATACCTATTATTAACAGTTATATCTTTACCTGTTTGTGGATGACATTGTGTTGGTTACATATATATATATCCCTATGTAACCTCCCAAATGATAACAAAAATCACTTGAGTTCAACTTAGTTATCACAGCAGGAAAATGAACAAATCACGTTTATATTCCAGTATAAGACATTTGAATGAATTTGGAGCACAGATATTGCTGATAAGTGATGAATTGATCCTAGAATATATCTTCAATTTAGTGTAAAATGGAGGTTTTATAAATTGGTCAATGTTATTTCTGTCTCCCATGATACAATATTTCTAAATGAAACAGGATTTTAGGGTTCAAAAGGCCATATATATATATACCTATTTGATTATCTTACATTGTCTTAACAGTGCTGATCAAATGTTGAGGAATATCTAACTGTATCCACCTCCTGACAAAAAAAGATTTGATTCAAGATGCAGAATGAGGCGGGTATTTCAGATATGACCAGTGTGGAACTTAGACTATGCGTATTTATTATAAGAGTTTTCATTTTCTTTCCTCTTCCTTCTCTCCTCTCTCCCTTTCCCTCCTTCCCTTCTTCTTAACTTTTTTCTCTCCTCTCCTCTCTTCTCTTCTCCCACTCCCCCAAGTCAGTTGGGGTTAAGTGCTTTAATCTCACTCCCCCAAGTCAGTTGGGGTTAAGTGCTTTAATCTAGTACTTGATCCACTGCCTATCTTGCTGTCTCCTACCTTTTTTTAATTAGGTAGAGAGGAGGGATCTGAGAGATGGAATTTCCTGTTTCCCTCTTCCCCTTTCTCTCCTTCAATGAGAAAAGGGTAGAGTCATTCTTAGGTAAGTAGGACAAATTGGAAAATTACATCTTGAATTTACTTAAAAAGAACAAACAAGTTGCATATAATGGGGATTGCCAGTTTGATGCACAATCCTCTCCTATTTTACTTTGTATATGGAAATGTTTATTTTATTTGATATTTAATTTAAAAAATGGCTGGGAGGGAGGGGAGATCTGGCAATCTGTCTACACTGAAAGCATGTAAAACTGATCTTACTTTGTAACACTGTATCTTTTTCCTAGCCATGCTTTTTTCTGCTTGAATTTGGGACTGTGATTTTGTTTGTTTGTTTGTTTACTTATTTATTTAAATTTTTTGCAGCATTATCCCTTGCATTCACTTCTATTCCGACTTTTTCCCTCCCTCCACCCCCTCCCCCAGATGGCAAGCAGTCCTTTACATGTTGAATAGATTACAGTATATCCTAGATACAATATATGTGTGCAGAACCGAACAGTTTTCTTGTTGCACAGGGAGAATTGAATTCAGACGATATAAATCACCCGGGAAGAAAAACAAAAATGCAAGCAGTTTATATTCATTTTCCAGTGTTCTTTCTTTGGGTGTAGCTGCTGCTGTACATCGTTGATCACTTAAAGCTCTCTTTTATCGAAGAGATCCACTTCCTTCAGAATACATCCTCAAACAGTTAATCCTTCTTTAAGTAGCCTAGATCTTAGGGTTTAATTGTCACTCTTTCTCTTCCTTCCATCCAGCCACCACTTTGTTTGAAGTGGCACAAGGGAGCCTTTAAGCTTACTCATGATCACTTCATTGTATTGCTAAAAGTCACTTTCACATGTTTTGGGAGATCTAGATCTGTGATTTTTTTTTTTTTTTCCAGTTTTGGGAACACTTCGAAATTTTCTTTACCAATGTATATCTGGGCCTGCTCTATGATTTATACTCTCATGAAGCTCTTATAAAGAACTTCTTGGAGTATTGAGAAACTGATTGAAGTGATACAATGAGGTATCATTGAATACCTCATATGAGGTAATATTTGAATCTTTATATGTCTTAATTTCTTTTTTGTAATTTATAAGATTAAAATTTTTGAATTTTTGTAAAATTTTATTATGAATTTTACAGATGAACATTTTCATATAAAAAAAGAGTAAAAGAATTATATGACTTGACTTTACTAGTTTCAAGAGAAACAGAGCCACATAATTGGCTAGTTAGGACAATGTATGTCTCATTTCGTACTGTTAGTCTATCACTCTGAAGCACAATTCATTGTCAGTCTTTTGGAGTAATAATTGATTACTCTGTTGATTAGAGTGAAGTCTTTATAGTTGTTTTTACAACATTGTATTGTTCTGATTTCTTCACTTCATCAGTTTACACAGTTCTTACGTTTCTTTGAAACTACCTCTTATAATTTTATGCAGCACAATAATGTATTTTGTATGTTATAATTTGTTCAACTATTCAATTGATGATGAGTACCCAGTTTGTTTCCAGTTCTTATGATAAAAATGCTCCTATACATTTTTTTTGTTCATATTGGTTCTTTTCCCTCTTTGATCTCTTTAGGTTTATGCTTAGTTATGATATTGCTACATCAAAGGATTTGCAGGCTTTGTGACTTTGGGGATGTGAACCAAATTACTTTAAAGAATGGTTAAGGCTCTTCACAGTTCCACAGTTTTTTTTTTTTTGGCGTGTATTTATGTGTTGTCTTCCCATTGCCCCTATAAACAATTATCATTTTCATTTTTTGTATTTTTGGTAGTTTTTGAATTTTATACACTTATATCAGAGCTCAACTCTATCTGCAACTCATTGCTACCCTTCTAATAACAAATTAATAAAAATATTTTTGTAAAGTTAAACCAGTGAACTAGTGAAACTAAGGAATAATTCTATGAAAATAGAATGAATATCTTGTAAATGAATCCCTTATTTTCAGGTTACAAAGCATAGTTTGAATCATATCTGCAAATATTTTAAGTCATTTGGCTCAGGAGCATGTTACTGACTGAAATTTCAAAGAACATAATGAAGTTGTCTATGGCTGTGGATGGATTTGTTAAGAGAGTGGAGCAGTGCTTATTGGGCCAAGTGAAGCTATGTCCTGGTGGTGATGTCTACAAAGAACACAGAGTTTATATTACAAGAGGAAGATTATATGCAAAAAAGTAAAAACAAAATAGATACAGTGTAGATAGAATATAATCCGATTAAGGAAGGCATTAACAGGTGAACTCCCTGGGAAATGCTCCCTCCCTTAAAGAGGTTCTTGAGCTGACTCTTGAATAAAGCCAAAGAAACTAAGAGGAAAAATGAGGAGACAGCATGGCACTTAATCAAACAAAACTGGAGATGTCATATTTGAAGAACTGTAAGTAGAAAAGTATTGTAAAATGCATGGAGGAGAATGTGAAGTGTAAGAAGACCAGAGGGGAAATAGGATGATGATAGGTTATAAAGAGTTTTAAATGCCCAACAAAGGAGTTTGTATTTTATCCTGGAAGCCCTTGGAGTTCTTTGAGTAGGACGGTGTCATGGTTAGATCTACGCTTTAGAAAATTCACTGGCAGCTGTGTTGAGATCTAGATCAGGGAAAATCAATTAAAGACTATTGCAGTAGTCCATGTGAGAAATGTAGAGGACTTGAACTAGAGTAATAACTGTGAGTGGAGTAGAGAGGAGGGAAAGAGATGTGTATGAGTAATGGCAATAGATTTGGCAATGTAGAGTGAACAAGAATAAGGAGTCGGGGGTGATGCCAAGATTAGGAACAAAGTTGGAGAAAGGTGAGACCCAAAAAAATCTTGGAAAATTTAAAGAGCGGAAAAATGTCACCAGCTGGGGCGATTATGGAATGTTCCTCAGATAAGAATTTTGAGAAATGGATGGGGCATTGTCTTTTTGAATGCATAGTAAGGAAACTTCATAAAGAGTGGAGAAAACAACCAATAAGTCAAATTTGGCAGGAACCGATTTTCTAATTAGTATTTTCCTGACTCCTAATATTATGTCTATACTTTTTTGTTTACTTACGTTATCCTTTTAGTGGAATGTAAGACTCTTGAAGCCAGGAAAAAATTTTTTTTTTGTTTTTATATTTTCAGTACCTTGAATAGTTTGTTGCAATAAATAATTACTGAATTGAATCAGTAACATAGGGGAACAGTTTTCAAAAGACTGAAAAGATATATTAGAGCCAAGATTATGGAAGGCTTTAAAGTATCTAGAACTTAGCTCAGCATCTGGCACATAGTAAGCATTTAATTAATGCTTATTGGCTAACTATCTCAAGAAGTTTATATTTTATCCCAGAAGTATTAGGGAATGTTTGAAGGTTTTTGAGAAAGGAAGTGATATTATCAGACTTGTGTCTTAGGAAGCATATTTTGTCAGTTGTGTAAACATTGTCTTTGTTAGTATTTCTTTATTTCATTTAAAAAGTGGAGGATTTATGAACCATAATGGTGACAAGGCATATAGACAGAGGTTGTGGAGCTTAAATTGGCAGGACTCAGTGACTAAATGACAAGGAATATTTTTAAGTGTAATATTGGCTAGTTGGAAGTCTAATTTTTGTTTCTGTAATCTGCAATTAAGACTTTTCTTTGGGTGCTCTTTCTTGGGTATGGATAGCTTCCTAAAGGATGTGCCAACAAAATAAATTATCTGGCATGTCTGGAATATTAGTGAATGACAGATAATTGTCCTTAGAGGATCAGCCTAAGTTCAGAAAGTTGGATAACAGATAATTAATTGATCAATTATTCATTCATTTATTGAAATTTTATTAAAATTACAAATTATCTCAAATTGAAATTATTCAATTAAATTATATTTATGATCTATACTGATATATTATGTTTACTTATAATTGTGTTATTTATAATTTACATTTTATCTTAAATTATTTAGAGATAACTTAATTTGAATTTAAATTAAATTTGATCAAAATAATTTTTGAAATTGTTCATTCTTGATGTCATGATGTCAAAAGAATGTTAGGAAAAGCCTCTGACCTAGCATGTAGCGTGGACCCACTGTTGCAAACTGTTGATGGTAGGGTGTGAAAAATATAGGCATACAGAATAGGCAAACATTAGTGTTTTGTTATCTGTATTGTAGAAAGGAATATCCACATTGATGGATCTTTGAATATGCCTAGGCAGGGTTGACAAATTAAAAAACTCACTCAGAAACCTGTAGGAAAAGTTTATCTTATTAAATATTGCATCTTGAGAAAATACTTATACCCCCAAATAAAGCCAGTGATATATATTATATGGTTTGATTTTTGAATCATAAAAGTATATAACTGACTTGTTACCATTACTCTTTTTGAATATTTTGTTGCACATGTGTGTGCCTGCACATGCATACGTGAATGGGCATATTATTAGTTGATATAACTTATGATCCAAAAGAAAATGTGGGTTTTATAAGGAAAATGTATTTTTTAAAAATAGACTTTATTGTTTATCTTCTGTCTTTGTATCACTTATACTTGTCATACACGCTTCTTTCTCTTTCTAATAGCCATTTCTTATAACAATGAGAAAGGGGAAAAAATAGTTTAGCAAAACTGAATTATCTAAAAACTGATCCATCTCTATAAGGGGAGAGAGATGTATTCTCATATCTCTCAGGCCAAATTTGGTCATTGAAATTTAATAGCATTCTGTTTCACTCATTTTTGTTATTACTGTTTCATTGTATTAGTTTTCTAGTTCTTTTGCTTTGCATCAATTGATGTGTTTTACTAACCTGTATTCATCATATTTTTCATTGTCTTTGAACACTGCACAGTAATCTTCAGTTACCTTCATCTGTTGCAGCTTACCCATTTCTCAATAAATGATCACCTATCACAATTTGTTTAGCTGCCCGTCACTTCATAAGCATCTGCTTTCTTTCCCGCTCTTTGATGTTTTAAATAATCTGATATATATGGGATCTTTCTTTTTTGTATTTGACCTCATTAGAAAATATTTCCTAGCAGTGGTAATCTGTGGGTCAAGGGGCATGGATATTTTAGTTCTTTATTTGCACCATTTCAAATTATTTTTCCTAGACTGGCTAAATCAATTCAGTGGCTAGTAGTGTGCCTTTCTTTTTATAGTCTATTCACACATTGACTATTATCTTCTTTCCATTTTTGTCAGTTTTCTGAGTGTGAGGTGTGAAATCTTAGAGTGAGTTGCTTTGATTTGCATTTGTCTTATTAGTGATTTGTAGCATTCTTTCATAGGATTATTATTAATTTTTATAAATTACCTATCTTGGAGATAATCTTTTATAAGTTACCTATCTGTTGGAGATACTGGATGCAAACTTTTTTTGCTTTGGTTTATGGCTTTCTTTCTTACTCTAATTACTTTGTCATTCATCTTTTCCTGGTTGCTCTCTTCTCTCTAGATTTTCATGACACTGATCTCATAAGTTCTCTTTTGATGACCCTTCTTAGTCTCTTTTGTGGCATTTCCACTAATCATGGATATATCCCAAACTCTGTCCTGAATCTTCTTTTTCTATATTCTCTGACTTGTTACTTTCATCAGCTTCCTTGAGCTCAGCGATCATCTTTATGCACATCTCAAGTTTATATATTTAGACTTAAACTCATTCCTGACCTCCATTTTCCTATTTCAAACTGTCTGTTGTATGTCTCTAACTGATGTCTCAAATTCAGCATGTCCAAACCTATCCTTGAATGTCTCCTCGATTTTTCTCTTTTGAACTTTCCCAGTATTACTGAGTGTTTCGCTATTCTCTGTTATCTAGATTCACACTTAAAAGAGCTTACTTAGGCCCACAACCTTTATTTCTTCGTTCTCAATTGCATGCGGTCTGTATCCCTACTACTCTAGTCTCCTCTTCCCCATCTATTATGTTGTCAGAAATTGTTGTTTCTACCTTTACTACATCTCTTATATTACCCCTTTCCTCTCCCCTCACCCTTGTTCAGGCCCTCAGCAACTCAGGCCTAGACAGTTGCAGTAGTTTTCTGTTGCCTCAAGTCTGTCCCCACTCTAGTCTATATTCCACTCAGCCCCCAAAATGATCTTCCTAAAGTGTAGGTCTGATCATGTCAACTCCACTTCCCCCAAAATCATTAAATTGCAGTGGTTCCCTATTGCCTTCAGGATCAAATATAAAATTCCCTGTTATCCTGTTAATAATAAGCCTTTTACACTCTGGCTTATTTCTACCCTTCCAGTCATAATTTATACCTGTGCTTGTGAGAATAAAAAATAATAATAAACCATTTCCTTCACTGGTCTTCCATCCTTTACAACCATCATCAGCCTTTACATTTCATATTCTTTGACCTACTTTCCACAGGACCATCACCATAGCTCTTGCATCTTTTATCTGAATTATGAAACAACTTTCTAATCTGGCTTTCTTTCCACTCTAGTTTATTCTCTATATAGTTACCAGTGACTTTCCTTTAAAAGTTAGAAATGATCATTTCTTTTACTCAATACATTCTAATAATTCCCTGTTACTGTCAGCTATCTATAATGTTCTTCCCTCTCTCACTCCTAACCAGTCTCACATTTCTATACTTATACATTGTTTCTCTTCATGCATACTATGTATGGTTTAGCCAACTTGGTATTCTTAAATGCTTTCATATATGGCACTGTGCCATGTCTGTTTTCTGTCTTCTTGATACCTTTTGTATTATCTGTCCCTTGATTCTTTAAAAGAATTTTACTTTTAGAAACCTTTGTTTCCACTAAGATTCACCTCAAAACATTGTCTTCTTCATAGTGTTTCCTGATCTCTTAATTGCTAACCCTTTCCTCCACCAATTTTGTATCTGTGTATTAGAAAAATATGTACATGTATTCTCTTAGTAGATTGTAAGTTCCTCTAGGGAAGGGTTTTTTTCACTTTTTTCTTTGTAGGTCTTGATACACTAGTTTAGTGCTTAACACATAGTAGAAACTGAATAAATGTTTCATAGTTGATCTTGTGATTGTTTTAAAGTATTTGAAAGGTTATCATGTAGAATAGGGAATCAGAATGCATACTTAAAAGCAGGGGAATGGATGCTGCAGAATTAGAAAGTAGAATTGATCATCTCAGAATATACTTACCCTAGGAAACCATCCTAAAAGAGGAGATGAGAAGACTTCATTCAGGAATATTGTGGAAGAGATATTGTTGAGGTAGGTATGTTTTGGGCCAGATGACTTAAGAAATCTCTTCTGATTTTGAAGTCCTTTTGAGTTTAGCTATTAAGTCAACTTTTCCTAAAATTCACAACATTGATTGTTTTTATTTCCCAATTGCTGGTAATTGCTCCCAATTACAATTGATTTTGTAAATTGAAATTGTCTTAGCATGACAAGAAATTATCTCTGTGATACGTCACACCTACCTCTCCTAAGTTCTAGTGTATACTTGGCAAAACATGTAGGCTAAGTAGAAGGAGCTTGAGTTGAAATGTCAACTAATATAGGAAATTAGTATGCTCATTTTATGTAAAAGTGTAATGTGGTCTAAGCAGAATTAAGTGAGTTGTCCACAGTTTTGAAATGGAAGAATGAATTGGCTTATTTGGGGATATTACCTAAAACTTGGCTTTCAGTAGCTTGGGATTCTGAAATAATGAATCAAAGAAAAGTTTTTCTGGTTTGGATTTCTTTCATTTATTATTTCCATTTATTTTTGTATTATGTAAATATTCCCCAATACATAATTAGGTATTGTAATATTGACAACATTTTTAATCTCCTAAAGATAATGATTATAAGACTGTTCATTGTTCCTCTGCTTAAGTTCTGTTGGCTCATTGTAGTTGGGAAGGTTGGAGAAGTATAAGTTTGACAGGTCCTAGTGTGTGTGTGTGTGTGTGTGTGTGTGTGTGTGTGTGTGTTGGACAGCTTATATATGGTACAGTGGGTAGAATGAAGTCAGAAAACCTGAATTCAGATCTGTCTTACTACATTAGCTTTGTGACCCACTTAAGTCTTCCTGCCTCTGTTTTCTTATCTGTAAATGAACAAGAGAAGGAAATGGCAAACCATTTTAGTGTCTTTGCCAAGAAAACCTCAAATGGGATCATGAAGGGTTGAACATGACTGAAAACACCTGAACAACAAATATGTCTATATCTCTTTCTATATATGTATGCTTATCATAGTGCCTGAGCTAGATTTTACATGTATCTTCCCAGTGTCCAGTAGTAGAGTTATTATTGCACATAATAGGGGCTTAATAAATGCCTTTTCAACAAAAGGATTTTTCTGGGTGATGTGGGAGAAGATGATGACTAATTTAGTGTCAATATCTTATTTATGTAGTGCTTTATGGTTTACAGATTGCTTTCTGAAAAATCTTGTGAAAGAGAATAAGTATTGTTATCCCCATTTTACGGATGGGTAGTTTCCAGAGAAGTGAGGTGATTTGTACAAGATCGCAAACTAATAAATGGTGGAACCAGTAATTGAATGCAGATTCCCTGATTATGTAATTATTCTACCTTATTAAAATAAAGATCCTTATTTTACACTCGCTTCTATTTTTAATAGTGGAGATAATTACACAACTAATTTGCAGTACACGGAAAAGTATATCATAGGAATCATTAATAAAGGTGTGGTCATTCAGAATAGAAAAGAATTTCATACTAGTTGATAGGATGACTTCATGGAAAAAGAGGTAGCATTTCAAAGGGTTTTTGAAAAGAGGAGTAAATATTTTTGGCAATTAAAAGTTAGAAAATGGTAAAAAAAAAGATTTTGGCTAGAGTATAGTATATGAAAAATAATAGCTTAAAATAAGAAGTAAAAGGTAGGTTGGAGCTGGATAGAGGGGCACTTTAAATTGCATATTAAAAACTTTGGATTTCATTTTGGTTGGTAAAATTTTAAAACAATGATAGAATGTGATAGATTTAATTGGGGAGGGGGAGTTGTCAGAAAATCATAGTAATAGTCTAGCTGAGAAGTAATTAATGTGAATCCAGAGTTATTGGAATTGGTATGGAAAAAATAAATTACATAAATCACTATGAATAAAGTGACTTAAAATTATCTAGTTAAGTGACTTGGAAAATATAATTTAGAGCATATGATTAGAGAACTGCTGTACTTAAGAGATCATTTGGAGGCTTTCTAAGATTGAATCGTTTTAGTACTAAGTGGTAACTTTTGTGGAAGCCAGCAGTCTTAATCCTATATGAGAATCAATGTATTTTTGATAGATTTAAAGTGATGTTGCTTATGGATTAGTTGTATCCTACTCTGTGTGACTCTGTTTGGGTTTCTATTTGGTAAAGATAGTGGAGTGGTTGTATTTTCTTTATCCAGTTCATTGTACAGATGGGGAAACAGAGACAAACAGAGTTAAATGAGTTGCCCAGAGTCACATAGCTACTAAGTATCTGAGGACAGATTAGAACTTGGGTTTTTTTGACTCCAGGACCAGTGCTTAACTGCCCAGATTTAATGTTAGAAGAGCTCAAAGGTAGGCTGGGTAGAACCACCTTTTTTTTTTTTTTTTTTTTTTTTAAATTATAGCTTTTTATTTACAAGATATATGCATGGGTAATTTTTCAGCATTGACACTTGCAAAACCTTTTGTTTCAATTTTTCCCCTCCTCCCCACCCTCTCCCCCAGATGGCAGGTAGAACAATACATATTAAATATGTTAAAGTATATGTTAAATAAAATATATGTATACATATCCAAACAGTTATTTTGTTGCACAAGAAGAATCAGACTTTGATATAGTGTACAATTAACCTGTGAAGGAAATCAAAAATACAGGCAGATAAAAATAGAGGGATTGGGAATTCTATGTAGTGGTTCACATTTATTTCTCAGAGTTTTCACTGGGTGTAGCTGGTTCAATTCATTACTGCTCTATTGGAACTGATTTGGTTCATCTCATTGATGGAAGAGGGCGATGTCCATCAGAATTGATCATCATGTAGTATTGTTGTTGAAGTATATAATGATCTGGTCCTGCTTATTTCACTCAGCATCAGTTCATGAAAGTCTGTCCAGGCCTTTCTGAAATCATCCTGCTGGCCATTTCTTACAGAACAGTAATATTCCATAACATTCATATATCACAGTTTATTCAGCCATTCTCCAATTGATGGGCATCCACTCAGTTTCCAGTTTCTGGCCACTACAAAGAGGGCTGCCACAAACATTCATGCACATACATGTCCCTTTGCCTTCTTTAAGGTCTCTTTGGGACACTGATGCATCAAAGGATATGCACAGTTTGATAACTTTTTGAGCATAGTTCCAAATTGCTCTCCAGAATGGCTGGATGTATTCACAATTCCACCAACAATGTATCAGTGTCCCAGTTTTCCCACATTACCTCCAACATATTCCACATTATCTTTCCCTGTCATTCTAGCCAATCTGACAGGTGTGTAGTGGTATCTCAGAGTTGTCTTAATTTGCATTTCTCTGATTAATAATGACTTGGAGCATCTTTTCATATGGCTAGAAATAGTTTCAATTTCTTCATCTGAGAATTGTCTGTTCATATCCTTTGACCATTTGTCAATTGGAGAATGGCTTGATTTCTTATAAATTAGAGTCAATTCTCTATATATTTTGGAAATGAGGCTTTTATCAGAACCTTTGACTATAAAAATGTTTTCCCAGTTTATTGCTTCCCTTCTAATCTTGACTGCATTAATTTTCTTTGTACAAAAACTGTTCAATTTGATATAATGAAAATTTTCTAATTTGTGATCAATAATCTCTAGTTCTTTGGTCATAAATATCTTCCTCCTCCACAGGTCTGAGAGGTAAACTATCCTATATTATTCTTATTTATTATCTCATTCTTTATGCCTAGGTCATGAACCCATTTTGATTTTATCTTGGTGTATGGTTTTAAGTATGGGTCAATGCCTAGTTTCTGCCATACTAATTTCCAATTTTCTCAGTAGTTTTTGTCAGAGTGAATTCTTATCCCAAAAATTGGGGTCTTACACTGATACTAGTCTATTTCTTAGCCAATACCAAATGATTTTGGTAACCTGCTTTATAATATAATTTTAGATCTGGTACAGCGAGGCCACCTTCATTTGATTTTTTTTTTTCCCCCATTAGTTCCCTTAATTCTTGACCTTTTCTTTTTCCATAGTAACTTTGTTGTTATTTTTTCTAGGTCATTAAAATAGCTTTTTGGGAGTCTGATCGGTACAGCACTAAATAAATAGATTAGTTTAGGTAGTATTGTCATCTTTATTATATTTGCTTTTCCTATCCAAGAGCATTTAATATTTTTCCAACTGGTTAGATCTGACTTTATTGGTGTGGAAAGTGTTTTGTAGTTTTGCTCATATAGTTCCTGATTTTACTTGGCAGATAGATTCCCAAATATTTTATACTACTGATAATTACTTTAAATGGAATTTCTCTTTGTAATTCTTAATTTAACTGTTGGATTTTGTTAGTGACATATAAGAATGCTGATGACTTATGTGGGTTTATTTTGTATCCTGCAACTTTGCTAAAGATGTGGAATCTTTTTAGTAGAATCTCTGGGGTTCTCTAAGTATACCATCATATCATCAGCAAAGAGTGATAATTTGGTTTCCTCATTACCTACTCTTAATTCCTTTAATCTCTTTCTCAACTTTTATTGCCGAAGCTAGCATTTCTAATACAATATTGAATAGTAACGGTGATAGTGGGCAACCTTGTTTCACTCCTAATCTTATTGGGAATAGTTCCAGTTTATCCCCATTACATATGATGCTTACTGATGGTTTTAAATAGGCGCTACTGATTATTTTAAGTGAAAGTCCATTTATTCCTATAATCTCAAGTGTTTTTAATAGGAATGGATGTTGGATTTATTTCTGCATCTATTGAGATCATATGGTTTTTGTTAATTTGGTTATTGATATGGTCAATTATACTAATAGTTTTACTAATAATGAACCAGCCCTGCATTCCTGGTATAAATCCTATTTGGTCATGGTGTATTATCCTGGGAATGATTTTCTGTAGTCTTTTTGCTAATATTTTATTTAAGATTTTTGCATCAATATTCATTAGGGAGATTGGTCTATAATTTTCTTTCTCTGTTTTCAACCTACTTGGTTTAGGTATCAGTACCATGTCTGTGTTATAAAAGGAATTTGGTAGGACTCCTTCATTCCCTATTTTTTCAAATAGTTTATATAGCATTGGGGTTAATTGTTCTTTAAATGTTTGGTAGAATTCACATGTAAATCCATCTAGTCCTGGGATTTTTTTCTTAGGGAGTTGATTAATAGCTTGTTCTATTTCTTTTTCTGAGATGGGACTATTTAAGAAATTTACTTCCTTCTCTTTTAATCTGGGAAGCCTATATTTTTGGAATGTAGTCATCCATTTCACTTAGGTTATCAAATTTATTGGTATAAAGTTGAATAAATCAAATTATTAGTCTTAAAAATGAAAAGGGAGTAAGTATTAAGTGTCTGAAGTTGGATTTGAACTCAATTCCTTCTGACTCCAGAGCTGGTGCTTTATTCACTGTGTTATTCAAAGCTGCTCTTTGAATATTTGTAGTAAGATAGGATCGTCTTTGCAAGTGTATCTTTATCACTGCAGCTATGCCTGACATGTACATGTGTACACATATGTATCCATGTGTTATTTATAGTTTAATATAAGTATATTACAAATTTAACCTCTCTTTAAATTCTGTGTAAATTCAGTGGTTTCATGTGAAAATTTTGTGTTAGTATTTTTGAATTTTTAGTTATAGATTTGTCCAAGAAATAATTTAAATTGTGAATAGCAGTAAAAGTCTCTGGTTCCTGAGCTATCCAGACTTCAAACAATTTCTTAAAGAAGCTAATTTAGCTCTGCTTATTAGTGGTTCTGTAGGCAGCCAAATTGGATGAGACTTGTGGAGACTGCAATCTACATATTTTGGAATAGTTGTTTTAGTTCCAGAGGAAAGAAGGAAGATCAGTGAGGAATTGTATTTTGATTTAGTGTAAAGAGGGATTTAAGAAGTAATTTTTGGGACAACTAGGTGGTACAGTGGATAGAGCACCAGCCCTGAAGTCAGGAGGACTTGAGTTCAAATTTGGCCTCAGACACTTGACATTTCCTAGCTGTGTGAATCTGGTCAAGTCACTTACCCCAATTGCCTCAGCAAAATAATAATAATAATAATAATAATTTTTATTTATATCCTTTGTTGTTAACTTCTTAATTTCCCATATCACTTTTCCACTGATTTCCCCAGTGAATCATCTTATAGGACAAAGATTATTGAGAAAGTGAAAAAATATCAGCAAAATCAGTGATATATGCCATCTCTACATTGGCAAATTTCTTTCACTCCCTTCTCCCCGTCCCTCCCAAAATAAAGGAGTTAATTAGGGATAGGTACCTTCTCATGGGGCCAAGATTGCTCTTTTTAATTTTTCTGTTGTTTGGTGGTGGTGGTTCTTACTGTTTGTATTTCACATGTGAGAATTCTTTGTGTGTTTGTATTGTGCATGTGGGTATTTTGGGGGTTCTTCTTTCCTCACCATATTAGTTGATATAAATCTTTTTATACTTCTGCATTTGTCATATTTATATATGCAGAATACATATATACATATGTATATAAATATATAGCAGAATAATATTCTATGACCTATTTTCCATTAAACATAACCCCCTCCCCAGGACACATATTTATATTTTGCCTAAATGTGACAAATACTGTGAGAACTAGGTACTGAATGTGATAATCTTAAAATAACTTTAAAAATGAAATAGACAAGAACACCTACTTGGTGGTAAGAGTGATTTCCGAATTTACACAGTCTTTGTATAGTTAGATTATTGAGTTGTTAAAACAAGGCTAAAAATCGATATAAATTTGGGAGAGAATAAAAATAAGATATCGAGTACAATTAAGACAATTCCAACATGACATATTTTGACAAGTTCTTGACAGCAAAAATGAGAATGAATTAAAAAAAACTGGTGTCTACACCAATTGTCAGTGTTTCTTAAGGAAGTTTTAACTATTGCATATCAGTTGTCACAAGATGATGAGAAGAACCTAGAAATCACTTAACCAGCAAAAACATAATCCTAGCCAAACAAGGTTGAGACATTGGTTTAGAGTATAAACTGGTTTGCAATTTTTTAATACAAAAAAAATAACCCCCCCCCCAAAAAAAAATCCACATCATTTCTGTGTATAAAGCACTATACAAAAGACTATTCATCATGAAACCATGAATCTACATTTCATACTGTTGTTTTTCTTTTTAAACCACTATGTAATAAATGGTATACATTGTCTTCCTCAGTAGCAAGAATACAAATGAGAAGATATGGATATATAATTGAATGTTCTCTAACCTAATTTAAATAGGCTGTTGATGCAAAGTAAGAAATGGTAAAGCAGACATTAATACAGAGTTAACATTTCAAGAAGTTGTTGCAACCTAATTAATATAAACAATTTAAAAGAGTGGGACAACTAGGTGGTACAGTGGATAGAGCACCAGCCCTGAAGTCAGGAGGCCCTGAGTTCAAATGTGGCCTCAGACACTTACCACTTCTAGCTGTGTGACCCTGGGAAAGTCACTTAAACCCAACTGCCTCAGCAAAAAATAAATAAATAAATAAATGAAGATGGTCAGTTCATAAGAATGTAGAAATCACTTCATTTACCTAGTAAACATTTTTATTTTCTTGTTATTGCCATAATTCTTTGCATGGCCACACCTGTTTAAAATATAATTTTTAAAATTAAATTTGACAAGATAATGGTAGAAGGTTATGAGTAGTCAAGGAAAAACACATTTTAAAGAAAAATTGGTAAGAGACCTAAACAAAATCACCCTGAGGATATTTAAGAATGAAAGTGGAACAACAGAATGAAAAATGGAAATGAATGATAAAAAGATTTTTAAATTTTTAAAAAAAATGTTGTGGATAAGTTTTTTTTTAATCATTTCCATTTCTGAACATATTCTTTCACTATCCTGAAAACCATGTCTTGCAAAAAAAAAAAAAATATAAATAAAGAATTGGTGAAGGAAAACATTCAGCAATACCAACCTACACTTTGATGGTATTTGATGATGCATGTGTATTTTCCCACATTCATATCCCTTCCCTTCCTTATCTCTCCCTTTCCCAATTCCCCCAAGAAAGTATATTTCTTTAACTTTTCTCTTGGGCCAAACTAGGTCATTATAATTACATAGCTCTCAATATCTTTTGGAGGGGCTGGTCTTTTAAATTTATATTGTAGTCATTTTGTGTAAGTAGTTTTTCTTGTCCAGCTTATTTGGCTTCACTTTCTATATGCCTTTTCATTCCTGTTGATTGTAAAGGTTTTTCGAATAAACTTTTTCATCACCAGAAAATGACTTTTGAATCCCCACAGCATTTGTATTTTTAATAGCATTGTCTCTAATACAGGAAGGGATATTTGTATTCAAAATGAATAAAAAGCTATCCTGCTGTTGTGACTTTATCTGCATTTTTTTTTTCGGCTGTGCACTTTTAATTTATTTTTCCTCCCTCCCTATATCCACCCCCTATTAAAAAGTTGTACCATTAGGTAGTGTGGCGTGTGTGTGTGTGTGTGTGTGTGTGTGTGTGTGTGTGTGTGTGTGTAAATACTATACATGTGTTTATCAATTCTTTCTCTGGAGGAGAATAGCATCTTCCTTTTAGTGTGAGAAACAATAAACCGTTATGTTCCCATGGCAGAAGAAAACCGGAAATAATTCAGAAAGAGCAGGAGAGCTCCTGAAACCAGTTGAAACTAGGTAAAACTGGACAAAACTAGTTGAGTAGTTAAAAAAAAAAAAAGCTGAGAGTAAGACAAAGTTCAGGGCTAAGCTAGAGTACAAAATAGATTTAGGAAAATTAATTTGGCAATTCTATGAGAAGGATGAAAAAGTTAAGGAAGGAAGAAACTTAAGGACTTTGTTTATAACTGATATATGCACAGCACACACTATTTTTTGAAAACCTTTAAGGTTGTGTTCTGCCTTACCAGTGTTTTGATAAAGAAAACTTAGATCTTGTATTCTCTTAGCCATTCAACTGCATGTCTATTTGAAATTCAACTTACAAAAAAATTTGAATAGGAAAATAGGAATTTATGTAAGTAATTAATATTCTGTGATTGGGAGGTGGGGAAGGAGGAAGGAAGACATGAGGTGATGGTAATAAAAGTTCAGTTCTTCCTCTCCTATTTGTTAACTTTAATGCATTTTCTTCTCCTTCTAGCAGGGTTATATGATCTCCATTTCCCAGTACATGCCCCTGCCTTTTGTCTTCCTCAGCCTTAATCACTGAATGGGTGTGGCTTCAGTCAAATTTAATCCTGTTCTGAGCTCTGTTGAAGACCTTAGCTTGAATGCCAATGCTTCCTATTGCATCCAGGGCCATCTTCAGTCATCCTGATCTGTATCTTGCCACAGGACCAGCATGGCTCTAGAGGGGAAAGTGAAACAGTGACCTTGCACAGCCCTCCCTTGCTTAAATCCAACTCACTTGCATGTCATGGCATCACCTTTCTGATGTGGTCTTCTTCAAGAATAAAGTACAAGGGGCAACTAGGTGGTACAGTGGATAGAGCACTAGCCCTGAAGTCAAGAGGACCTGAGTTCAAATCTGGCCTCAGACACTAATATTTATAGCTGTGTGATCCTGGGCAAGTCACTTAACCCCAATTGCCTCAGCCCAAAAAAAAAAAAAAAAAAAAAAGTGAAGGACAAACGCTAATCTCTGCAAAGGAGGAAAAGAGGTGTAGTTTCTCATTTCTTTTGCGCTTGGTTTCTTTCTGTTTCCTTTTTGCTCTTTGTTTTACATTATTGTAGTTGTTTTGTATATTGTTTTTCCTCATTCTGTATCAAAATAGTTTTGTCTTCTCATACATACTTGAATTTTTAATATTTTTTATGTGTAGTAATACATAGTAGTAGTCCATTACATTCATGTAGCATCATTTGTTTAACCATTCGTCCATTAATTGGAATCAACTGCTATTTTCTAAGCTACTCTAAAATATCACTATGAATATTTTGATTCATATGGAACTTTTCTAGAAAGGAAGATTCCCCCCCCCTTTTTGATACTTATTATTACAGTGGTGATTAATTATTGTGAGTCATGAATATAATAATTTCAAAATAATTAAAGTTGAGGGTCTTCCAAAGGTCAGTGAAAAAGTGAACAGTTGTGGGTATGAGTAGACTGTCTCAATATTTCTCGTGCAAATAAAGATGTAAGAAATACATGATCTGAAAAAAAAGGTCAGTCTATAATTGTGAAACCAAAGAACAGAACAGTCCAAATGTCCCATTCTTAACCATACATGTGAAGAAAACCTAAGGAACTTTTCAAAAGATAAGTCTTGGATGAATTGCAGCTGGTTCTATCTGAGAAAGAGAAAATTACAGATCCATCAAAGTAAAGGTCCAAGATAAAAATTTTAATAAAAATGTATCAGATAAATCATAATAGACTCCTATAAGTATAGAGAAGTAAATAGAAATTGGTCTTGATTAGTTTTAGTGAATATACTAGTTTTTTTTTTTTTCTCCTTGGGGAAGAGGAATATAATTTTTGGGACATTTTAATTAATTTAACTTGCTTAGTAGAACATAATCCTAGCGCTAGAATGCTGTCTGGCAAATAAAGTCCTTATGTAATAGGATCTTGCACTAAAAGATTTTCTTTTAGTAGATGTAGGAAAAGGCTGACAAAAAGACGTGTGTGTGTGTGTGTGTGTGTGTGTGTATGTATACATATATGTGCCTTAAAAAAAAAGCTCTTATGTTTGAACATACCTTATGACTCCTTAGGGGACTCCTCATCTTCTTTTTCACTAGAAGTCCCAGAGAACTCTTTAAGTTAAAAAGCAAAACAAAAATTAAAAATCATTTCGCCGCTCCTCCCTCCCCCCATTTATTTTCTTTCCTTCACACTCCCTTGCCCTCTTCATTTCCCACCCCCAACCCCTCCCCAAAAAGAAAAGAAAATTGTAACATGTATATAGTAAAGGAAAATAAATTTCTATGCTATATAAAAAATCTATCATTCTGTATCTTGAATCCATCTTTCAGGTGACTAGGATATTTCATTATTGGTACTCTGGGAATCATTCAGAATTGTATTCATCATAATTCTTAATATCTTTTACAGTAGTTTAAAGTTCTTAAAGTGTTACTGTATTAATTATTTCCTGTCTTCCTAGCTTTATCCTGCATCATAAAAGTCTTTAACAGAGTTCTCTAAAACTCTTTTATCATTTCTTATGGAACCAGTAGTATTCTATCACATTTGCCTTTATTCCCAACTCCAACATGGACCCCCTCCCATGTACCAGCAAAAGTCTTAATATAAGGACCAGGAAAACCTTATATGCATTATTCTCAAATACTTTGAAAAAGCCTCATACAGTTGATTCAGCACATTTCTTAAGTTACAAAGTCCCAGTCTTTGGATAGGGCCCAGAACTACTTTAGGTGGTAGGTGCAGAAATCACTCTCTCAAAAAAATTATACAAATTAAACTTCAGTTTCCACTATCTTAATTTACTGTTTTCTTTTCCTCTCTCTTTAAAAATTTTGAACTTGAAACACCAAAAAAAAAAAAAAATCTTCACAGCATAGTAATACAAAGAAGATTTTGTTTGAAACTGAATTTAATACCACTCGTATGGGGAGAGGGGATATGTAGTTCTATTATTTCAATATGATCTTGACTGCTTCTTTCTATGCATTAAAAAAGTTCCAAATTAAAATTTCATTGCCTTCAGTGGCTTGCAGTGGGGTGGGGTGGGAGAGCATCTTTTCTGCTTTGTTAAGGCATTGGAAATAGGGTTAGAAAAATCAGGCTTTGGCTGTTAATTTCCATACCTCATTTTATAATTGCATATCTGATGCCAGTTTTTAATGCAGATATTTCTCTTTCTGTTGGCCCATATCATTTAAGGAAGCAGTGCATCTGCTAATTTGTTTGATCCGTTATTGTAGGCATGTTGTAGTGTTTATTTTGGATTTTTGATGTTTATATATTAACATATATATGTATGTATGTATGTATGTATATATGAAAAAGTAATGGAATAATGTGGAATAACTTTTTTAAAAACTCAAATTAATACAATATTGCAAATGAGTTATAATAGCCAAGATGATGATGGCTAATTTGAAACATTTACTAGCTTTCTTACCCCCTTACCTCTTCTCCTTTTTGCAACATTTTGATTTGACTATTTGTAAAGAAAAAGTTGATGCATGAGGTATTATGAACAGAATAATAAAGATATTGTTTTAAAGAGCAGAGCAGTTTTCATGTATAAAATTGCTTGAAGAGTTAATCAGTGGCTCTTTTTGGAGGCATTTGGCAGAATAATGGAAAGAACCTTTGGCCCAAGAATCAGAGAAAAGACTTAAACATCGTTCACAGCTACTTTGGTATGGCCTTGGACAAGTTACAAGTCCCTGGGCCTGATTTGTAAAATGAAGAGATTGAACTAATGGCCTCTGAGAAAATTTACTTGCATTTTATTTCTTCATTTTTTCCTGATTTTTGTATAGCAAGATAATTGTATAAATATGTGTGCATAAAACAAACCAAAAAAAATTGCTTTTCTCTGGGCCTCAGATTTCTTATCCATAAAGTGAAAGAATTGATTTAAATAGCATTTTAGATACTTCTGCAATTTGGAGTGCAAATAATTTGAAATTTCAAATAATGAAAATATTGGAATGTAATGTAAAATTTTATTGATTATCTTTCTGGTTGTATTAAGATTGATCCTAACATTAATCTGTTTCATTCAACATATATACACCAATATTTAAAGGAGATATGGGAGTTGAGTGAGGTGGAGAATTCTTAGAACTTTAAAGATATGATTGAAATTTTGATTATTTAGCATTTTTAAAGTGGATAATCAAGAACTACTATGCCGGGTTCATTTTTTTTTATTTTTTATTTTAGATATATGTTAATGCGATGTTAGCCAGAGTGTTTTTTGATCTTTTTTCACAATAAATCCATTTAAAGAGTTTTATTATTACAGAAAGGATTCCTTATTTCATTCACAAAGGTGAGAATTCCATTGATGCAGATTGACTTAGTTACTAATTTTATTAATCTTGCTTTAAAATGAAAGTTGCTTGAGCATAAAATTAATTTGGATTTGGATTTTAGATCTCTAGGGCTCTGTGTCTGTCATGCCAATTTCTTCCCTTCTGTCCCCACTTTTCACTAAAACAAAAGCCAGGGGCAGTTAGGTTGCACAGTGGATACAGTACCAGCCCTGAAGTCAGGAGGACCTGACTTCAAATGTGATGTCAGACACTTAACACTGCCTAGCTGTGTGACCCTGGGCAAGTCACTTAACCCCAATTGCCTCGGCAAAAAACAAAAAAACATAAAATTGAGAATTGTAGAGAACCTAAAAATCAGCTAAATCAAAGTCCATTATTTAACAGATGGGTTAGCTCGATGTCACAGTGTTGGGCTTAGAATTAGGATGAGATTCATCTTCTTAAGTTCAAATCCAGCCTCAGATATGTAGTAGCTTTGTGATTTTGAGCAAGTCTTTTTCAGTTTCTTCATCTGTCAAATCAGCTGGAGAAAGAAAGGACAAACCACTCCAGTTTTTTGTTTTTTTGTTTTGCCAAGAAAACTAACTCCAAATGGGGTCATGGAGAGTTGGACACCAATGAAAACAATTGAACAACATAATTTTACAGATGAGAACATTGAGGGAAATGATTTAATTCCCTTAATAACTAGAATGTATCTTCTTTAAGGTTGAAAAAGTGTTTTTACAAGTATTTCATTTTGTCCTCATAACTGTGAAGGGTAGATGTCATTATTATCATAAAGTGACTTATTACCCAGTCACATAGCAAGTGTTGGATTTAAACTCAGGGCCTCCTGATTCGAAGTCCAATGATCTTATCCACTCACACTACCAGGTGCATAGCAGAGCTCCAGTTGCACCACACCACAGAATCCTCATTCTAGTTTAGCCCTCCATCTACCCCTAATCATTTTCACCTGTATCAAGTTTTCCTCTGCAAATGTGGTAATACTTAGAATTTCTGCCTTAATTTGTCTTTAGTAACTAAAAATTTCATATTACACCAGAAAATAGTGAATATGAAATTGAACCAGCAGTTTAACACTTCAACAATTTTTTTTTCTTTGAATCTGTTTGTCCTTTCTAATCCTATTACTCCAAGAGATGAACTTTTAGTAAAGTTTATATTTTTGGTATAAGGTGCTGATTAATTCAGGATAGCATTGTGTCAAATAATTAGAAGTTAAAATCCAGAGAAGCAAACTGCTAACGATCTAAAGACGTTAAAGGTTGCTCTGTTTTGACCTAAACTCCTCTCCATTGAACCTGCACGTTGGTTGCTCTTGTGAGTTGTTGGGATAGCCTTGCTATTAGGGCGGGCCAGATTTTCTGTACCGCCTGTACCTGGTTTGGCCTGTTTTTAGTCCGGACTGGCCAGCGTCTCTGGCTCGTAGGCTTCCTTCCACTTGCTGTTGATTTGCTTGGGTGGAGACCGAGCCTAAGGAAGAGGAACTTGCCTGGCACCTCCCATTCTTCACGTGATATTGCAGGCCTAGGTAGTGGGCAGCTGTGTGTCTAGCACACGCCCTTGTTTCTTTCTTCTTCTCGATTGGTTGTGAAACTTGGTTGGGAGGAGCTTGTAGCCAAGCTGGCCGTCGCCCTTGCTCTGCCTTGCTTGCTAAAGGCAGTTACCGCGGCGAGAGACCGATCCAGTATCTAGTAGATAGCTTGCTTTCTTTTTTTTCCCCCCCTCCTCTTTTTCTTTTTCAATTGATGATGGAGTAGGAATCCTCACAAAAATCTTTTTCGAGGTGTTTTATATGACAAAATTAAGGGAAGAGGAAAGAGATTTACAAGCCAAAGATGTCCCAGTGCTCGGAGAAGGCAGTACTGGAAGCTTTCAATCTGCATTGTGTAGGAGACTTCTGCAAATTCCAGTAAGCGCCAACTCGATACAAGTCTTTTGAGAGGAAAGTCGCCACTTTTCTGTTTGTACAGCAGGTGTCCTCTTTTGGGAGATGAAATTCATGAAGAATGACGAATATCCCTCATCTCTTAGGAATCTGATCCTTTCCGGGGATTGACGCTTCCATGTCTGGTTCCCGGAGGTATCCAAGAGGTGCCTCTGTTATGAGTTGTTTCCCTTTTTGCGGGGAGAAGGGGGTGAAGTCTTTGGCTTCTCATGACGGGGAAACCTACTCTTCGCTTTTTGTATTCGTGGAAGAGAGTTTTGCTCACATGTTTACCAGCATCTAGGACAAGAAAGAGAAAAGGTATCCAACTTTTGAATTTTTTTTTTAAGAGATGGGCTTTCTCTCCCTCTTCCCGTTTTTAAACAGTTAAAAAAACAACAACAACTGTTGCACTGCTTTAGAATCAATGGACTTTTAAAATTACTACTTTAACACTTTTATTTAAAGTTTAGAAATAGAATTTTTTTAGACTTTCCTTCTCAGGTATAATGGAAAGAATGCTGGAAAAGGAGTCAGAATAACCATCTTCATTACTTCAAATACTACTAACACTTAATCTAGCTCTATATGTGTGACATGTAATGTATGACAAGCTGCTTCACAGTTTCCCCAGTTTTATTTATCACCTCAGTGAAATGAAGAGTTCCTCATTAAATGGAGTCTAAGATTTCTGTTATTAAAAGTGCCAATCTGTTTTGTGCCTAGGTGTTTTATTGCCCATCTTTTTTGAGGCACTTCATCCTAGTTTGCCCCTCTTACGACTGTGGTGAAATATATCCGACTGCTCATATATTCTTTATGTATGTTAACTTTGTTCTTTAGATTAGCTGCAGACTTGAATATCTTTCCAGTATGTTTCAAGAAAATACTGTGCTATGTTTTCATTTTATCATCGGAATTAGAATCATGCTTTGTTATCTTACTTTAAAAAAATTTATGGAAAATAAGTATGGTAAAAAGACTATTGAAGTTGTAGGTTCTAATCTTGTAATAAATAATTTTTTTCTCATAAAAATTCAATTTTGTTTTTTAATATGCTGTCCTATGTGAAATTTGTGAAACATTGAGGTTAAGAAGCTGGTATAATTAGAACCTGTGTCTGACTAGGCATTTGTACTAAATATAAATTAACTACTTTTTGAGAATGGAAACATAGTTATATTTAGTTATTTATAGGGAAGATGATGAATTGATATAGTGCCTAAAAATCACTTTTCTTCTTGTCACTATTTACCAAAACACTTCTTAAAGATAGGTTTCTAATGGATGTGCAAATGATTTTTATAGGCTAGATGGTATAATGTTAACTCTGTTGTTGTATGACTTCTGACAAAATTGCTGTATATACAGTTAATGAAGAGACACAAACCTTACACAACAGAAAGTGACAGTCATTGTAGACATGACAAACTTTTTTGTCACTGGCACTTGCAACAAAACAAAACTCCAGTTATAATTGATTTTTGACATGTGTTGAGTTTTATGTGATGTTGAACCAAAATATAGCTCCATTCATATAGTAACAAACTTCTGTTTTACTTAGTTATGTTTTTTTTCTTCTCTTTATTTCAACTGTGGAAAATAATTTGTGCACAATTGGCTAGAGATCTACACTATAATATCAGAAGAATGGTGTGATAAGAAGACATAACTATTCTGTCCTATTGCAGTGGGGGAGTGGGTTTTTGGCTGATAGAAAAAGAGGCTTCTTTATGTTATAGTTTATGGCCTCTTGGCATCACTCTCCATTACTGTCAGTCTGGGAGAGGGAGAGGGAGGAAAGGGACAGGGACAAGGATAGGGAGAAGAGGGAGAGGGAGATGGAGAGGACAGGGTGAAAGGGGAGGGGGAAGAGAAAGAAAGAGGGAGAGGGAGGGGGAGGAAAGGGAGAGGGAGAAATGCAGAACAGTGGTAGAAGTCTTTCAAAAGTTATTAGTGATAAAAGGTGGTTAACTGAAGACCACACTCTAAAGGAACCTTAGGATGTAATGAATGTTTTGCTTAACATTTACCTCAGAGTCTATCAATAAGTCTCTGACCCTTCTTTCTCCTTTTTCTGACGCTTTTTTTTCCCCTATTCTCCCTTTGCTTTCATTTCTTTTTATTGTTCATAACATGAAATGAAAACTTAAAAAAAAACAAACCCTGTTTGTCTGTAATTTCATATTATACATATGCCTTCCACTTAAAATAAAAATGAAATGAGTTAAGAAAAAAATTAAAAGCTAAACCAGTATTAAACTATATATTTTTTCTGTTGATCATTGACCTACAATTCAACATTAATCTATGTTATGTGCAAAGCACCATTCAAGAAATAAGGTTCCCATCCGTGTGTGTTAAGTGTGTGTATATAAGAGACAGAAGCAAACAGATACACAGAAACAGAGGTGTAATTGACAGAATGAGGATGTTTTCCCCACATCAAACGAGGGCTAGTTAAGTATAATTCTTAGGAGCATTTTGTGATCACTTTTTGGCTACTTCCCAATAGTAACTCTGGCATTGTGTGTTACTGAGTCAGTTTGTAGGGAGGTAAGGGCATGGTAGAGCTTCTAGCCACCAAAGGCTGTAGTGGACTTCCTCAAAGGAAGGAATGTATAGTAGTGTTTGTTTCTCTGAAACAGTTTTTATTTTTTTACAATCTTAGGCTTTTGGAGCTATTTTGATCCTTGACAATCTAATTGAAACTCTCTATAGATGACAGTAAAGACCTGACATTTATATAGCTAATGGCAATGTTTGAGATAAAAAATAAAGTCCCTTGGCTAATGTACCATACAACTTTTTCTTTTTTGGGGGGGAGGGGACATTTAAATATGTAAACATTTTGTCTTTCAAGATGTATTTTTTTAAAAAATTATTTAAAAATTTTTTTTGTTGATTTTGATTTCTTTTGAGTTCTTCCAACCCTTTAAAGCCCCATTTTCTGTAAAGGCCAGAAATGATATTAATTACACATGTCAAATCATGCAAAACATATTAACCATGTTGCAACAATAATACAAGAAAATTATGCTTCTGTGTGCATTCACATTCCCTAGTTATCTCATGAAGTAGATAGAGCATTTTTCATCATAAGTCATTTGGAATTGTCTTGGAACATTATAGAGCATTTTTCATCATAAGTCATTTGGAATTGTCTTGGAACATTATATTGATCGGAATAGTTTTTAAGTCATTTACAGTTGCTCATATGTTATTGCTACTATCAAATACAATATTCTCCCAGTTCTGATTGCTTCACTTTGCATGAGTTCATATAAGTCTTCTCAGGTTTTTCTGAAAATAACTTTCTTATAGCATTAGTGATATTCCATCACAGTTATATATCACAGTTTGGTCAGTCATTTCCCTTTTGAGGGCATCTCCTCAATTTTCAATTCTTTGCCACCACAAAGAGCTGCTAAAATATTTTCATACATAAAAGTTCATTTCTTTTCCTTTTATTTCTTTGGGATACAGACCTAGTAGTGGTCTTGTAAGTTGTATTATCATTGGAACTTAAAACTCTTAGAGTTGTTAAGATAGTTCCAATATACTCACCTCTGAGTAATTTTTATAGCACACTGCATTTATTGGAATTATATTCAAGCCCCCGTTAAACACACACTTTCTCTTTTCTCTCCTTTCTTATACAAACCATTTCAGCTAAACATTTTAAAGAAACAAAATACTACATTTAAATGGGTAGTCTTTGGTTTAGGAGTATAAAACATAGTAACACTAATTGGAAAACATAGCAACACTAATTGGCAGAGTACTAACACTTTGAAATCATTTAGTTTCTGTGTACTATGAGTTTTAATGAAAAATAATTGTTTGCTTCTTAGAATTGGCTTTATTTCTTTTCAGTCAACTTGTGTGATTCTCAAACTTTTCAAAAGTTTTGTATAAAAAATAATAGGATTTCTAGATGTTCAGAAAACTTGTTCATTTTAAGGGGGGGGGGGGAATCCCATGGTAAATTCTTGTGTATGGTGACTTTTTCTTCATTCTATTACAGAAATGAGCCGCCAGACTGCTACAGCCCTCCCTACTGGTACTTCCAAGTGTACACCATCGCAGAGGGTGCCTGCATTGACTGGCACAACAGCATCAAACAATGACTTGGCTAGTCTATTTGAGTGTCCCGTCTGCTTTGACTATGTGTTACCCCCAATTCTTCAGTGTCAGAGCGGCCATCTTGTTTGTAGCAACTGTCGTCCAAAGCTCACATGTTGTCCAACTTGCCGAGGCCCGTTGGGTTCCATTCGCAACTTGGCTATGGAAAAAGTGGCCAATTCAGTACTATTTCCTTGTAAATATGCCTCTTCTGGATGTGAGATAACTTTGCCACACACAGAAAAAGCAGACCATGAAGAGCTGTGTGAGTTTAGACCTTATTCATGTCCGTGTCCCGGTGCTTCGTGTAAATGGCAAGGCTCTTTGGATGCTGTAATGCCACATTTGATGCATCAGCATAAGTCAATTACTACACTACAGGGAGAAGATATAGTTTTTCTTGCTACAGACATTAATCTTCCTGGTGCTGTTGACTGGGTTATGATGCAGTCTTGTTTTGGCTTTCACTTCATGTTAGTCTTAGAGAAACAGGAAAAATATGATGGTCACCAGCAGTTCTTCGCAATTGTACAGCTGATAGGAACACGTAAACAAGCAGAAAATTTTGCTTATCGACTTGAGCTAAATGGTCATAGACGGCGATTGACTTGGGAAGCTACTCCTCGATCTATTCATGAGGGAATTGCAACAGCTATTATGAATAGTGACTGTCTAGTTTTTGACACCAGCATTGCACAGCTTTTTGCAGAAAATGGCAATTTAGGCATCAATGTAACTATTTCCATGTGTTGAAATGGCAATCAAAAGTTTTCAGGCCAGTGTTTAAAACCTTTGCATCATTTAATTTCACAGAAGATAGGGTAACCATCTTTGACTGCCAAATATAAACTCTTTTGGTAGATGGAAGCTAGACATAATGAAGGTAAATAAAAGAAAAGGCTGTTAAATGCAGGAAGCAGTTGCATGTAATAACACTAATATATTTAAAAATAAGTCAACAGTAAACCACTGAAAATATATATACACCCAAAATGGGCATCTTTTGTATTAAGAAAGTTGATCCTACAAGAAATGTTGTAAAATAATTATAAACTTGTATTTGTAGATTGATTGTACTGTTGAAGAGAATACTGTTTTTTTGTGTTTTTTTATTTGACTGACAAGCCATGTTGAGCAGTTTCTGACTGCTGCTTTTTCCCCCCTTTGTAAGTCACTACATAGTATTGCTGCTGTTTGTGTATATTTTTTGTGTATTTGCTAATTTTTATTAACTTCTAGTTTTTCATTAAATTTGACTTTCTTTTCTGTAATTCAGGTTTTCTCACTTTTTTGTACCTTTTAAAAGTTAATTACAGGTGTCTTATCTTTTTTGATATGCATAATTGTTTATGGTAAAGTATATACATATGTATGTTTGAATTTTTCTTTTCCCTCACAGTAATCAGTTTGTTAGAAATATTGTTTTTAATTCAACTATTGTGAAGATCTGAACAGTAGAGAGAGCAATTAATTACATTGGAAGAATTGGTCAAAAGAATCTCCTAAAGCAGATGTAGATTTAAAAAAAAATTTTATTCATATCCTCAGATCAGTTTTGTTGGAGGGTCAGGGAAAAATTCTGATTAAAACATGTTAATGATCAGGCTTTTCTCTCTACCCTTTTACCCCCACTCCCAAAGAATTTAGAAAAAAAAATCAGACATTTTGTTCAAAAATTGTTCTTGTATTATTAGTTTTGGAGAAAAAAGGCATTGTCATACAGTATTTGTAACTAAAAGCAAATCATTTGTTTAAAAAGGCAGTCTGGGGGGAAAAAGATGTTTTTGGTCTTTTATAATTGTCATTAAAAATATCTGGCAAACTAAAAACTTGTGTGTTTTACTTTAGTGCAGTTTTTTAGTGTTATTGCATCCCCAAAGTTATCTTTCTCCTGTTTTTTAGGTTTTCTTTTTGAAGTAGCATAGTTATTGTAATGCACAACGAGAATGCAGTTTTTATTTTTTAATCATGTAGTTAACTCAGTTACTTAGAAACTTATCAGCCAGATTTCTTTGTTATTCTCCCTGCATCTGCCTATTTTTACTTAAATCAATTTCTTCCTGGTAATTCCACTGGGATGACTAAGGGAAAAGAGCACTTTCCCCTGGTATCCTATTAATAATGCAGCACTATAGTTAGTTAGAAATTTATGCTATCAATGACTGAAGTAAACTGAAAAATCCTGAAGTTCATCAGAATCAGAAAATAATGATCATTGGAGTTAGTCATTTTGTTCTAATTCTTTGAACATTGGTAATTTATAATGTGCATATAATAGTATATATATTCTTTGAACATTGGTAATTTATAATGTACATATAGTATATAGTAAGTATACATACATACACACACACACACACACTCACTCACACACACACACTCACTCTCTATTAACTAAAAGACCTATTCCTAGTCAGGCTGAGTAGCACGATTTTGTTACTTTGTTAAGTTGAACATACCCCCTTCTTCCTCCCTCCCCCCAAGTTGCTCAGCAGAAACTGAATAAAGTGAAGTTTTTTGGTTCATTTTGTTGCTGTCGTAGAGCAAATAAGGTTCATAGCTAGATTGCTTAGAAGTGTGATGGCTGTTTTGCTCTGAGACAATAAAGAAGGTGGCTGCATATTTAACAAATTTGTTGGTTTAATTTGATGTTAATGGACTGTGAAAGTCATTCATTTAAATTTTATTATGCATGCACCAAGTGGGGAAGTCTAGGCTACTGATATCATTTGTATAGGGAGATCTCCATAAGGAAATGCCCATCAATGAAGATCACCAACTTCTCTGCTACTTATGTTAGTTCTGTGGTACTATCAAGTGACTTTCCCAGGTTATACAACCAGAGGTTAAGACTTGAACATAATTCTTCCTGATTGCAAAGCTTGTTCTTTAACTATTATGGTGCTAAACTACCATGGTGTTGCCTCCAAACTTATATATTGTACAAAAAATTCAAAATTGGTCAAATAACTTAACTGGCTTATGAAGTATAGATCTTGAAGTACTTAAATTTATCATGCTAATATTGTATCCTTAATATTTCTTTCCCTCACTGATTTTAAATATACAATCTGGCTGGTATCAGGAGAGGAGAAAAATCACATCTCTCTTTTTTTTGGCTGTTACAAATCTTTGAATCACTATAAATGAATCACTATAAAATGTGGTTTACTATGGTCACAAGAGTATTTTCATATCCACACTCTCATTGGATTAGTGGCCTATCCTTTGGGATAGAGTAGGAATTATAGCCATTTAAAAGATGTGCAGATAGAAAACCAGAAGATAAGGGTATTTTGCTCAAAATGCCAACAATAAATGGTACTTGGGACTTGAACCAAGTTTTTTTTTTTGCCTATGTGTTATATTATACCATGGTACTGTTGACATACTCCAGTATTTACTTTTAGGAATCCTGTTTTGTATCTCTATCAAGTGATACTGTTTTTTAAAAAAATGTTCACATTCTGGTGTCCTAAGTAATCTTGAGATAGATATCGAGATCTCTGGTACTTAACTGCACTTATAATGTGTCTTAGTTTGTGTATAAATTTTTATTTTATTCAGTTTCCATAGTGGGTTGATGGACAGATGAAAATTATGATTAGGAAATCTATTGCTGTCAGTAATGCATTTGCTTGAAGACTAAATTGTTCATTTCAACTATTTACTGCAACATTTATGTTTTTATACTCCCAACACCCACAATTTTTTACCCCACTAATGCATAGCTAACTAACTTGCTACATTTGTAGTTGTTTAATTATGCCTTTGTTTTAAGCAAGTTAATGGACTATAGTAAATTGTTTCTATTTCTGTTGCTTCCCTTATTTTCAGTGAGTCCTGTGCTGGTGAAAATTAGCTTGACAGCAGTGAGGAAATAGATTCTGGTAGATCACCATAAAGGAAGTGACACAGTGGGCAGCATCAATGCCAGCTTTCTCCTCACATGGATTTCTTTGGATAAAAGTACTTCTAGGGGTAAGAGAAGAATTTGTTGACTCCGTCCTGTATAATGACTTTATCCTGCTAAAAGAAATGGGATGAAGACCACCAATTTGAGGAATTAAAATAAATGACAACAGCAACTTCATTGCCCTATAGACTTAAATTTGTAACAACTAAGTTAAATTATTTTTTTCATCTTGAGAGTATTGACTTCCTTTTCTTTGGCTTTTTGTGAAAGAAAGATTCTTTTGATTCTAATGAAAACTTAACAGGCTTTATTTTAATGTGCTAAAATCTCATTTCTGTTCAGGATGAAATCTTGACCAGTGTTTAATATTTGGTTATGAAATTCTGGCTTTAAGTCAGATATGTTGCTATAATCTCTGAATTGAATAAAAGGGAAGTAATTTAACAATATAACATAGCAGTGAAAAAGAGCATGATTTGGCAGAACTTATACCAATATTGGAGTCAGGACTTGAGTTCAAATCTATCCTCAGACATTTAACACTCAGTTGTATGATCCTGGGCAAGTCACTTAACCCCAGTTGCCTGGGAAAAACAACAAAAACCTACAAAAAGACAGTTGAAGTAACTGAGACAGAATTTAAAGTGGGAGTAATAATAGTTAACAGTGTTGGTATAAGGATCAAATGAGATATTTTAAAAGTGTGAAATGCCTGGCCTTAGAAAGTACTTAACATAATTTTTATCATGGTGCTACTACAGTGGAAATTAGAGCTGAATAGTTTTATTTTACATGAGGAAACGGGGACTATGAAACACTAAGACTTTACTAAGATTACAGTGGGCAATATGGCCCCAGTTATTGTTTGAGTTGATTATTCTCTGGGGCTTGGATGACCATAGGTTGTATATCATTGCTTGAGTAGGGAAACATCTAAAAATTCATCTGTAGTCCTCAAATGATTGTTGATTTCCTCCTTCTACCCTACCCTCCTCCCCCAATCCTTAAAACATTACTATAGTTTTCTCTCATTTGGCATGAAGAACTTGTCAGTATTGCCTTTTCATGGAAATGTTCATTTACAAAGTACAGAGCAAATACAGCAAGCACAGTGAGAGATTATGGAGAATATTTTTAATTTAAGTTCAGGAATGTGCTAATTAAATTTGATTTAATTTTTTCCTTTTAAGTCACAGGAACTTTGAATTTGGGTCTTCATGTTTGAAGAATTGAACACACTGATCTCTGCACAGTGCTAAAGGATGACAGTATACTTCTTGTCAGATAAAACCTGATTATTTTCTCATGATGCTTTTTGTTTTCAAAAGCCCCAAAGGCTTATTGTGTTAGCAAGAATATATAAATGCTTGGTAGGGATAAAAATACATGTTAAGGTCAGTGTAAACCACATTCCTTTTATTGTCTTTTTGTTATGGGTGAGACTGGGCTAAGGTAAGAGCATGGCAGTATAGTTGGTAAATTTAGGCATTTAATTTGTAGAATGTAAATTAAACTGATAGTGGATTGCTGAGTGCTCTCATAAGGGGTGAATAATCTTAAAGAGGAAAGAATATGTAGTAGATTTTTCATTGTTGCTGTAGCATATATGCACACCAGTGTTGCATGATCTGTAGTTTGCTTGTAACAATTAAGTAACAAGAGGATCATCCTCACAACTAGAGTTAAATTTGTGCTTTTGAATTTGCAGGACAAAATATCAATCAGCAAGTATTTAAGTGTCTACAATGTGTCAGCATGGCTAAAAGAAACTAAAGCAGGGTGTTCCGAAGAGAAGCTATGAGGTCAAGCCATAGTTTCTTATAAGCTATTCTGCCCCCAAAGAGCTTCCAGCAATTTGCTGCAATAATGATTGGGGGAAAAGAAGCTCAAGATAAATCCAGACTATAAAAAAAGTACCAAAATACCTACAAGCAAAGCCTTGAAGAAAAAGTTGCCTACAACATCAGTTAGAATTCCGAGAAGAAAATGATGTAAGAATTAAAAAATGCTATTATACGTGAAATGAGAGTGATAGAATTGGGGGTTGGGGGGAAGGAAAAGGCTTGAAAAGAACTAATATCTTTGCACAAGAAATATGAAACCTGTCCCAAGTAACAGACTGAAAATTAGAATGGACTAAATAAAAGTTAAAATTCAGTGAGAAAACAAATCAAATTTAAAAATCCAAGAAAATGTAAGGTAACATCAAAAACTGGAAACTGGGTCAGAGAAAACAGTATAAAAGTCATTGGTCTCTAGAATCCCATGATCAAAAAGAGAAACCAAATCACATGCATTTCAAAAAAATATATAAAGAAAATTTGCCTTAGTTAAAACTAGAAGGCAAGGTGAAAATAGAAAGAATCCACTGATTACCTCCTGAAAGAAATTCTAAAATTAAGATCAAGGCAAAAAATCCAGAGCTGCTGAGTAAAAGAAAAGGAATGCTGCAAAGTTAAGTACTCACATACTAGTTAAGATCCTGTAAAATATAGCAGGCACTTAAAGTTCTTAAAGAGTGAAGAATACAGAATGTGATATTTCAGAAGGCAAAGGCTTACAAGAATTTATCAATAAAACAGTATAATTTTGTAGGGGAAAATGATCCTTGGTGAAACACATCAAAGACTTAGAGAACTGAAATACAAACGTGAGTAAAAGAAAGCATAAAAAGGTTTACAAGTGAGTGATTGGAAAGACATAATGGGGGAGTGGAAGGTGATACAAACAACTTCTAACAATTTATTGCCAGCTGGGTTCAGAAAATTAAAAAAGATGGAGGTCCTGAGAGTGATCCGCTCATTTATTTGTTAAATGTTCTGATCTTAAAAGGAAAAAGGGAGGGGGAAGATAAAGAAAAAAGGAATTGGATAGGTATTTAACTCATATTAGAAATCTGCCATGAGTGCACTGGGAACAAATGTCACTTGAACATTGTTACACATTGATCAAGAATGAAGTAACTGACCACAACATACATTATACCAACAATGCTGTTTAAAAATTTTTTTAAAAAAAGATTTTAAACTCCTGTCAACATATTGATACTCAGTGATTTGGAATGTTTCTTGCTTACTGATAGAGAGGTGATTGACTAGAGAGTGAAATACATTTTAGGATAAAAAGTATTTTGAGTAAGTATATCTATGGCTGTGCTACTCTTTCCTTTTACATCTCCCTTCCTATCCACACAGACCTTCCGGGAAGGGAGAGGGGACGCTTAAATGGGGGGGGGGGGGGGGGGAAGGTTTAAAAAATGGCTTAAAAAAAAAAGATCCTATAAATTATATAGATTGAGGGGAATGGAAGGAGGGTGGAGGAAGGGGGGAGGGGAGAGGATAAGGGAGGGACTTGGGGGAAATGGGAGGGGTCTGGCTAGTGGAATAGAAATAAAGTAGTAAATTTTAGCATAGATAGGAAACTAGAGAAACACACACAACTAAACGGTAGAATTTATTGGGAAAAAGTAGGGATAGTAATCATCGATCTCAAAATCAAAAGTCAAAAAAGATAATGTGTCAGCCATATTAATAGTTTTTTATAACTATTCACAACAGATAAGTATAAGGTTGAAATAATGCAGGGGTATAAGAAATTGGTGGGCTTTAGAAAAATATGGGAAAATTTGGACCTACCGAGGTTGATAGCACTTTCAGAGAAACAGACAAGATGTCTATAATACAATATATACATCTATCTATATATATATATACATTAATATCTATGCTTAACTAGCCTGCTTGAGGGAGAAGAAGGGAAGAAAAGGAAATAAACTGCAGAGCAGAGAAGAAAACCTACAAGAAAGCAAACAGACAGTTCTGAATACAATGTGTTCTGTTATACTTTATTGAAATGGAAATTTTTTGAAAATAAAAACCGCAAATAAATTGATGGACCTCAAATTAAGAAACATTGTCCTAAAGGTTTTTATTCAGGATGTCTAATGAAGTCACTCTTAGCGACTATTCTGATTCTTTTTGCTCTTGTAAGAGAGCTGCAAAGATGCTCCTAGACTCGGGGGGGGGGGGGGGGGGGGGGGCGTGAGGGAGGAGAGGGGGGATAATTCTGGATAGTTCAAAAGACAGTATTTGTCCCCTTGGAGGACCTACCATTCATGCTTTGTATTTCTTGGAACGTGTTTTTTGATCCTTAGTAATTAAATGCTGTTGAATCCTCCTGCACCTGGACCAGGAAGCTGCAGTTCAAGGTTGACCAACAGAAGATCTCCTTAGCTGCTATCAGGAAAATATTCCCAAATAAGGTGTAGTTCGAGTGTCCTATTGTTTCTACACACTCACTTTCCAACTGAATCAAGCTGTTTAATTATACTGGGAGCTGGAAGGATTGAGATGGATTTACCTTTCATTTACTTGGTCTGCAACCAACCCTCCTCCCTTTCCTGCTCTCAGGGTACTTTTTTTGGTCTGTCAGTTTTCTTCTCAAGTACCAATGGAGAGAAGTCTCTGTACCACTCATAAGCCCTGTAATGAAACTACTTTTAAATATTACAGTAGTAAGTAATATTTAGTAAGTAATTTTCTCTCTTTGGATGGAAGATAGAAAAGCTGAGTAGCTATTAGTAATAATAAGAGTGAAGAAATAGTATAATCAAATATTTTGAGTTTGAATGAAAGGTATATCTTTAAAATAGTTTTAATTGCATAGTTTTATAATATGGAGTTCTTGGTAATTGTATTTCAATAAAATTGTTTATTGGGGGAGGGGGAGAGGGTGTGTGTGTGTGTGTGTGTGTGTGTGTGTGTGTGTGTGTGTGTGTGTTATTTTTTAAGGTGGTTTCAAAGTGATTTGCCCAGAGTCACACAGCTAGTGAATGTAATTGAAAGTCCAAGGCTGCATTTGAACTGAAGCCCTCCTGACTCCAGGGCCAGTGCTCTATCCACTGCACCATCTCTAACACCCCCCCTTCCATTAACCATGCCTAAAGTGGAAGCCAGCTATGTAGACCAAATGCTCACCAGCCCTACTTATCTTCATAGTGGATAAAGTCCATGAGAGTAGAAAATTATAGCCTGAAGGGCACAATTTAAAGAGCTGAATTTAGAAATTAAAAGATAATTTTTTTAAAAGCAATCTTATAAAGTGATGAGTCAAGTCTTTGAATACACACACACACACTTTTTAACATATTTAACCTGTATGGGACTACCACCTGCCCTCTAGGAGAGGGGGTGGAGGAGAGGAGAAAAATTGAAACAAGTTTTTGCAAGGGTTAATGTTGAAAAAATTACCCATACATATGTTTCGTAAATAAAAAGCTATAATTAAAAAAGTTTTATATATATATGTGTGTGTATATATATATGTGTGTGTATATGTATATACGCGCCACACTTTAGAAGAATATATCATATAAAATAATAAAACCAAATCGTTAAGTGAACCTTTTTAATGTGTAAAGTAATAGATCTTATGTTATCATTTAGGAATTATTAACTTTGGCCTTTTTTTGTATGCATTAAGAGATCCTGAATGAATCTCTTATGACTGATTCACTGAAGATTAGATATGACAGACATTACCTGAATAAGGGAAAATGACTTACTTAAACTTGTTTCATTGATCAAGGGAGTTCCATTCTACTGCTTGAGGCAACATCTTTACAACTTTAGAAAACTTAAAACACTGGAAAGGAATTTAAATGGGTCCTAAGATCTAGATTGTGTCAGAAGTAGGACTAAAACCTAGGTTCTTGCAGGCTCTTGATAGCAGTTCTATGCTGATTAAGCATAAATTTAAAAAAAAAAAAAAAACACCTAAAATTGGAAGTAAAATCATTCATGTTAATCTGTATAACAGTCTGATAGATTAATATGAGTTTATTAAATAACCATCTGCTTACATATATTAGCCAATACAATCAAAATCTCATTAATTTCTGTTTTAATTAAATATGGTCTATTGATTAGTAACCAGTCAATCAGCAAACAGTAATATACCCTCAAAAATGATTAGAAAGTTTAATTTTGGTACTTCATTCCTGTTTTTAAATTTCAAAAACTTGGAAGTTTGGATCAATTATCTGCTTAAAGTTTACTGTTTATGAGACCAAGCCTAGTTTTGATTGAAAAACCTCCATCAAAAGCTGCATTAAGAACTTCGTCTAGGCAGGTTGCTGTGATAAAGGTCAAATCCTGGCGCACGTTGCTTGGAATCTCTTCAAGATCTTTTTCGTTTCTCTGTGGAATGATGATTCGTTTCAGTCCAGCTCTATGTGCTGCTAGAACTTTATCTTTAATTCCACCCACCTAACAAAAATAAATGGAGAAAAGATAGTTGAGAGGCAATAAGGTAAACTTATCAATAACACATACCCAGCTCTCTGGAATTTTCAGATATATTTCAGAATATTTTGCAATATTCAGTTATATATATTTATATATAGTATTCTGTATAAATAATGGTTATGGGGTTAAGTGAGGAAACCACTTTGATTAATCATCTCCTAAGTGTTAGGCTATTCATTCTTTGTTCTAGAAGAGGACCAAGACATCAGGGAAGTGACATTGTAGTTTTAAGTGAAATAGGTTTTGCAAAGTCACCAGCCTCACTCTCTTCCAGAGTCTTCTGGGTCCAATGGCAAGATACAGACCAAAACGACTAGAGATGATCTTAGATGCATGTGAGAGACATGCCTTTTAAGCTAAAGTCTTAATTTCCCAGGTCTTAATTCGTCTGAAGTAATTAAGGCAAGGTAAGAAATGAGACAGAGAATGACTTTTTTTTTTTTTAATAGTAAAAAAAAAAATTCTTGCAGGGGAAGATCCTCATGGTTTTTAGCCAAAACTGAAATAGCTGCTGCTCAGGATCCATCAGAATCCAAATGTAGACCTTAAACATTCTACAATTCAGTGTTCTTACAAACAATGATGTGGAATGTGAAGGTCAGCGCTAGCATTCTGAATTGTACTTGTATGAGAATTCATGGTTAGTAAAATTGTAAAACTTGCAAAAACTTATGTAAATTCATTTTTAAAATGGCTGAAAAATAGTTTCATGTATTAAAAGATTCTTACGAGAAAAGAATTTGTAGAGGTATGGAAAACATCTGTCTTTAAAATATTTGAAGGTACACCAGTAAAGAATTATATTTATTTTGATTTGCCATTGAGGGCAGCACTAAGAACAATTAAGGTAAATTATTACGTCAAGCAAATTTAGCTGATCCCTTCAAAAAGCTATCCCTAAGTAAGTTGGACAACATCTTGATTGCCCATTGCCGGAAAGAAGGAATTCTTTCAAGTGTTGAACTAAGTATTTAGTCAAGTCTGAAATTCTGTAAATGTTTGTGAATTTATTTTTAAGTTTCAAGGTCATGGGATTTTAAAATGGAAATGACCTTAAATCATTTTTAGTTTAACTTCATTTAGCAGAAGAATAAACCAAGGAAGCCCAGAGATGTAAAGTAAATTAGGGTCTCAGGGATCCATATATGTAAAAATTTGAGAATTTTTTTTTGGGGAGAGGGGACAAGGCAACTGGAGTTAAGTGACTTATCCAAGGTCACACGAGTTTTTAAAAAAACACACCTTTTTTAAGATTTGCCTTTGAGATTTTAAAAGGATTGCAAATGAGAAGTACTGATGAGGTTATTCCCCGAGGCAAGCAGGGAAAGGCACAGATGGGAATCAGCTCAACATTACAGGGACATCCTTTGTAGAGGGAGTGGGTGAGACCTTATCCAATCATGTCAAGTCCCTGAGGTTAAATTTCCCCTATAAAATCTGCCTGTAGCCCACTCCATCTTTGCATGATCCTTTTGGGTCAGTCAGGCAAGTGTTCTGCCTCAAAGTGTATGTCTTCCTATCCCTCATCCTTATAGCTAAACTAATTTTTCTAGGTTGCTAAACTCCTTTATAGACTAAGTTTTCTTATTAGCCAATGTATATAGTTCCACCTCATGGAGTATTTCCTTTCTCCTGTGGGTTAACACTGAGGATCTTGTCTTTTCCATTGTTACTATGTATATTTATCATTTCTGATATCTATTTTACCTCTTACTTTATCAACCTTTTCTCATAAATAAACTATAAATAGGCCATTGTGAATTCATCACATGATTGAACTTCAATATTTGGTGCCAATCAATCATAACACACATAAATTTTAGCCTTTATCAGATTGCATGCTATCTTGGGGAGGGAGAAGGTAAGGGAAGAAAGGAGAGAGAAAAATTTGGAATAGAACAGTCTTACAAAAATGAATGTTTAAACTTTTTTTTCCTTGATTTTTTTTTTTTTTTATAAAAGCTTTTTCAAAACATGCACGGATAAATTTTTCAACATTGACCCTTGCGAAAACCTTGTGGTGTTCCAAATTTCTTCTCCCTTTCTCCGCACGCTCTCCCCTAGATAGCAAGCAATCCAATAAATATGAAACCTATCTATTTGGAAAAAATAAAATACAAGGCAAAAACAAGACACCTTTATGAGTAGTAGCAATTTGAAGATTAATATTGATTTATTCTTGGAGAGTCTACCCTACAATAGTCAGCCTAAAAGATTTTGTTTGTTTGGAGAAAAACTTTTATTTATCATTCCTAAATGTTTTTTTTCCTAATCTTGGAGACACAATCAGTAGGTGGCCAAATGACCCTTCCTACCATTTCTATATGTTTCTGCTTTCTCATCCCCATATCCCTCAGAGTTCTCTCCAGGATCCTCTCCAACTTTAGTCTCCCTTTAATTTTGACTTCATTTTATCATTATTACATTTTCCTTCATCTTAGACATTTTCCTTTAAGTAATTACTGCATATATCTTCTTTTGTACTATTATCACATGCTAGTAGTCCAGGAAAGAAAAAAAATGTGCTTTGCCTCATACTCATCAAAATCATTCAGCAGTATTTACTCTGTGGAGATTCCATCCATTACTTCAAACAAACCAAGACCTGGGAAAGAATTTAACTTAGGGTGAGGCCATCTGCTGCATCAAGTCATCTTGGCTTTTGTCTTGCCATCAGACTCCAATGAGTGGAGGAGAGAGTGAGGCTGATGACTTTGCTTGGCTCTACTTGACTTAAATCCAGTTCACGTGCAAGCCAAGGCATTACTGTAGTAACATCATTGATCCTTTTCGAGAACAAAAGGATGAATGCAAGCTTATATCTTCTCAAACCTTGACAATTCATCAATGTCCAACTCTCATGACCTGTAGTACCGAAACTCGGCTACACAAGGATATCCTCCTTCACTTACACTAGAGGCTCAGAGATCATCTGGGTTCAATGCCCCCATTTTATATGTCAGGAAAACAACGAAAAGGAGGCTAAATAATGTGTCCAAGGACATGAAAGAGTAAATAGAAGCAAAAATTTGAATCCATATCTCTGACTCCATAGTTGGCACTCTAATTTTGCATTCTACTTTCAAGATTAAAAATTAATATTCCTCTGACTGTAACAACGTAGCTTATATTTCTGCTTCAATCCTAAACCTACTCTTTTTCCTTTGTTGTTTGTTGCTTGTTTCAGTCATACCTGACACTTTGTCACTATGTTGTAGGGCTTTCCTGGCAGAGATACTGGTGTGTTTTGCCATTTCCTTCTCAATATCATTTTCCAGATAAGGAGCAGAGGCAACTAGGGTTAAGTGACTTGCCCGGGTCATACAGCCAATGTCTGAGGCTGGATTTGAACTCAGGTCTTCCTGACTCCAGGAAGGCCCCGTGCTCGATCAACTGAGCCACCTAGATCTTCCTATACTTTACCTTTACTTGTGATTTAGAATTATTGCAATACTCATCTAAGCTATTCTTCTTGTTCATTTTCCTAAAAAAAAACCATAAAAAAGCTTAAATAGTAAGATTTTCTTTTTCCACAATCTTGACCTTATTGTTAGTTAACAAGTTCAGTTGTCTACTATACCAACTGACAAAGCTCTAGCTCCCTTTTATCACTGCTCTTCCCTCTGCCAACCTCTGATCCTTAATTTTTTCATTCCTATTTATGCTGCTGAACAATGTTTGTTAGAAGCAATCACTTCTATTCTGTGATCTGATTTCCCCTAGGCTCTTAATAGTATTGCTTTTATTTTTAACTACTATTCTCCTGACACCTGTTGTGTCAAACCATATCTTATCAAATTTCCTATTCTCCTTCTCCTCAGCAAAGGTTCTTAATCTTCTACTTAAGAAAACATCTGTAAGCCCCCATTTCTATATCTCATCTTCTTGACCTCTCTCTTCCATTAGCTTGCTCCCTTGTTCCTCATTCCCCCTTCCTATCAACTAAAAAATGTTCAGCTCTCCCTTAATGAGTAAAAATAATTTTGACTTGGCCATTCAAATTATCTTCTCTGCTAAATTCAGAAAAATCAGTCTATCCTTATTTCACATTTCAGACTTCATCTATCTGGTTCTAAGGTTAATACTAATCTCTTAATTGCAAAACTTTATGGCTTTTTTATTCCTCATCCTTAATGACCCTGTTGTACCTTTTGACAGAGTCCATCCCCTCTTTCCTTCTAAATGGTCCTCCTATCCTTGATTTTTGACTGTTTTCTCCTGGTTCTCCTGTCCATTTCTTCTAAGTCTTCTTCAGGTCCAATTTTTTAACCATGAGTATCCACAGGTATTCTAAATCCTGCTGTTTTTTCAAATACTATGTCTATCCAAATGATTTATTCTTATAAGGATCACCATATTCATCTATAGTTTCCTGAGTACTGTATTACCATCTGTATATAATTCATAAGCAGGATGTCTTCTATAATAAGCCTTTCATATTAAATGTAAACACAAATGGTACTATATCCTCTTCCCCTCCTCAAATTCCTTATTTTTTGTCAAGGGTACCACTTCATTCACTCTGAATAAATCAAACCTGACAAATTGGAGAATCTATTTCTACAACATCTCGTATCATTCTTCTTTCCTACTCACATAACCACTTTCTTAAGTTCATGGCCTTATTATCTTTCATGTGGATTATTGCAATAGCGTTCTGATTGGTTTTCCTGATTCTAATCTTTTCCTTTCCATCTTCTAAAAAGTTACCAAATTGATATTCCTTAAACACAGACCTAACCGTGTAAATTCTCCTGCTTAAGAAACTCCATTGGTTTGCACATGCCTCTACAGGAGACTTTATTTGGTTTTTAAAGCACTTCATAATTTGACTCCAACCTATCTCTCCAGTTGATTTTACATTTTCCCCCTTCTCCCACTTTGTTCTAGTCAAATTAGTCTATTTATTGTTCTCATATACAACATTCCAAGAACTACTCTTCTTTCCCCATTGGTGCCCTTGCTTCTTCAAATTACTTCATTTTTTTCTTTATGCCTTTTGTATTCCCTATTCCCTATTTTGTATAGTTGTTTCTTTCTTGTAGAAAATAAGCTTCCTGAAGGATGAGACTATCTTTTGTCCTTTTTTTGGGGGGAGAGGAGGGAAGGTTAGGAAGGAAGATACCCAGTACTTCATACATCATGTCTGTTGAATTAATTATGTCAAAATTCTTATGACCTGACAGTGAAGGTAAAGATGACAAACCTGTTACCCTTGGATTAGGGGAAATTGAGGGAATTTTGGTGACTCAAACATGGAGAAATTGAGAAAAACTCTTAATTTGAATCAATGCAAATAGATTCCCTCTTGCTACTTACTGGAAGAACAAGACCTCTCAGTGTAATTTCTCCAGTCATGGCTACATCTGAACGCACCAACCGCCCACTAAAAAGTGAGGCAAGGCAGGTTACTATAGTAACTCCAGCAGATGGTCCATCTTTTGTGACAGCTCCAGCTGGGAAGTGCAGATGGATGTCTGTGTTGTCAAGCAGATCAAAACTTCCAGAAGCTATTATTAAAGAAGAAAAAAAAATTAAGTAGAAAATCAAAACCTGTATTTTTCTTGGTCTTTGTACTTGGGACTTTCCCTTTCCATTAGTCTTTTAGAATCATTTTAATATGTTGCTATATTGAGTCCAAAAGCTCTTTGAAACTTCAAATGAGCCAAAGTTGATAGTTATTTTTACAAATAACATTGTCTTCTGAATTTTCTAGCTGTTGTAATCCACATAAAAAATCTAAAGAAGGGGGATGAGAACTTAAACTTTGCATTCTTTTTGTTATCATGTTTCTATACTAAAAATAGGTTAATCAACTCATAAGTGTATGTGTATTTTTCAAAAGTATTTCTTACTAATCACTATCATTATAGGAAGAAATTAATATATAGATGATTTGAGAAGACAGTTCAGTTATAAGGGACTTATTTAATGTCATACAATAAAATAACTTATAAGATAATCTAAGAAAACATCTCATCTGGATGGCTCATATTATAAATCCAAAACTAAATTATATACCATTTCTGTTTAAGGGTCACATACCATTTGTCAGGTGATACTTCTTTGCATTGCTGCGTAGCCAACTGATTGCAAGATGTGCAGACTCCTTCATGACATCTCCCAACTGTCCAGTCAATGTTAACTGACCTTCACCATCCATTCGACTTGCTTCTACAAACATAATCTCTCCACCTAAAGGACTCCAGACTAAGCCTATTGCCACTCCTGGCTGACTCAAACGTTCAGATACCTTAAAAAAAAAAAAAAAATTACCAGGGCTGTACTTAACACTATTAACAATTCTTTCAACATTTCTTTTTTATCAACACTATTTCAGTAAAGCTTTATGCTCTCCCGTCTCACCCCGCCAAGAATTTTAACTACTAACATTTAACTCGAACTACTTACCTTTTGGCTTTCTACCAATAGTAACTTAACTTCCTTGTTGTAATTTGGCATACATTATCTTAAGTTTAAAGAAACTAAATATGAATAATTTTGGCTTTAAGGACTGCATGGGCCAGAGGTATTAACACCTGCCCTGCTTATCAAGGAACAAACCTACTGTTCTAGCTACTCAAGTGTCAATATTATCTTGCATATTCTCCTACTGTTACTCCAAAGCCTGTCTTATTTCATGTACACTGATTTCAAGAAGAGGAACAAATCCATTATATAACAAGAGTATTTAAGAGAAGTGTTCGTCTTGGATATTGTAGACCCTAAGCTCAATGATTGTAGACCCTAAGCTCAATGCAGTGTGAGCTAATGCAAAGCAAATCCTTTCTTCTCTGTAGTATAATCTAGAATTTCCTTTAGGTCTGATTTGAGGCCTATCTACAAGAAGGTATAGCACATCCTCTTTAAATTTCAATTTTCACATTTTCAGAAATAATAGCAGAGGAAAGCTGGGTAATAGCATCATAGATTTCTTCATTTGAAATGGAATGTCTATGGTTCCTTACCTTTTAAAACTTGAAAAGTCTTTTTTTTTTTTTTCCTACAGGAAGCACTTTTATTTGGATACTCAGGATATTGTGATCTTTTAGAGAAGAACCTAACAATTTAGCATTTACTTGGTCATATGCTTTCTTCACTAAAGATGTTCAAAAAGACAAGTAGCAACTCTTGCTTTTTTTTTTTGCTCCTCTTTGGTAGTTCTCTACTACAATCATTTTACACACAATAATTTATATCTAACAATAAACTTCCCCTAATAACTAGTGCAGATCAGTACCATCTCTGCGAGTTAGAGCATCAGAGAGGCCTCAAGGCCAAGGGTACTGAGAACTGAAGGTATTTGGGTCACACAGTTAGTATGTGGTAAAGGCAGGACTTTTTTTTTATCTGACTCAGTTCAGGAAGAGCTATCTTCTCTATTTCTTGCTGTCATGCATTATTTTATAATATTTCCTGCTAACTGACAAAATCTACTTATTTAAAAAATCTAGAGGCAGCTAGGTGGTGCAGTAGATAAAGCACCAGCCCTGAAGTCAGGAAGACCTGAGTTCAAATGTGGCCTCTGACTAATAACACTTCCTAGCTGTATGATTCTGGGCAAGTCACTTAAACCCAATTGTCTCAGCCAAAAAAAAAAAACTAAACTTGTCATTTCTAGTAAGCTGTATACAAAATAATTTCCCAAGCTAGTTAAGAATCTTTCATATTGACCAATAAAGAATATGTTTAAATTTGGACATTAGTCATTAGCTCATTCACTTTTTGGTTAGTCCTTTCTCTGACAAACCTTTCTCAGGTTTTTGATTGGTTTGGTTTTCTTTTTCTTTTCTTTTTTTTTTTTTTTTGCACATCTGTTTCAATAATGTACAAAAGAAACAGATTTAGGGATGGGTGCTAGGCCAATCTGTTATTATCCCACTGTCACTTATAAATGTTTGTTGGATTGGATCATTAAGCTTCTTAAGGGAGACATTTAAATATGCAGAGTTGTGTGTGTTGCACCGTCTAATAGGTGATAATCATGAAAGAAGCATTCAAATTAATTATATGCTATCAATGTTGTCTTGGATGAGTCCAAAGTGCAGACTCTATAGGATGGAGGTTTTGTTGTGTTTTTTTAAACTATTTATTTTTATATTAAAAAAAAAAAAACCCTGATATATTAATGTTCTAAGGCTTATAATGCACTCTTTTCAGAACAACCCTTTGAGATGGCCCCATTTTACAAATAAGGGCCTTATTACATAGGATCACAGGATTTGGAGTGAGAAGGAATTTTAAAATGATTTTAATCAATCTCTTGATTTTACAGATGAAGAAACTGGGTCTTAAAAAAGTTAAATAAGTTGCACAAAATTAGACAAAGAGAATACAGTTCCAAGGCAGTACTTTTTATAGGACATCCTCTGATCACATATCTAGCAGGTAGCAGAGCCAGCGCTAGAAAAAACACCTAATGAATAAGAGCACTTATGTGATTTTTGGGGATACTTCATATGGTTTTCTTTAATAGCTTCCTCTGACTGTATTAAAAATTAGGTGACATAGATGCATATTATTCACTTCAGTTTTCAAAATTTCATTGCCTGTACTGGCTTGATGCTTTGACTTTTCTAAGAAAAGATTATGAAATCAAGGGATTATCCTTAAAAATAGCCTTTGTTTTCCCCCTCTTATGCTATATAATATAGAGTCTAATGAGCATGGGGACTGTAATTTTTTCATTTGCTTTGTAGACTTCATTATAATCTTAACAAAGATAATTCTTCCTTTAAATTACCAAACCAACATTCCTTCTCAAATTCCAAAATAAAAGCATCATCTATAAGATGACTTCCCATGCAACTTTTTACAAATGGGAAATTCTCTTTAGGTTAATCTACCATTAGTAGATTAGTACCAAAATTACAGGAGCTTCTAAATTATAAAAAGGTTGCCATAGGTCACCTACAAAAAAATTGACTCTCCTGATTATCTCCTCCATAATGAATCAGAACATTAAGGTTATAGACAAGGGAAAATGCTTTAAACTTTGCTTAAAATAGAAACCCACAAAGTTGTAAGGGAATAGCTAATGCCTTATTTCTAACTAAATCAGTTTGGAATTTAAGATGTTTCAGGACCAAGCTGTATCAACTGATCCAGTATACTTTTTTTAATCCATAAGGCAAAGAAAATAGGATGAAAACTTTTATTTTAAATTTACAAGATTTTTTTTTTTTCATCAATTATTTGGGCTAACTAGGATTAACTCTCTTTGTATACAAATTAGAGGTATTTTAAACTTTGGACAAAATAGTACCATCCTTTGTTGTGTTTGTGTGAGTGGTTCAATTTAAGAGTTTGTTGATGTATAATTAAAATAAAGTTGGATGATTTCTAAAATCTGAATGGAATCAAGAAATGCAAACAAAAATGTAATACTGATGTTGGAAAGACCAGAAAACCAGATAAACCAACCGATTCTTCTGGCTACAATGACTGATTTTTTGAGATAAAAAACTGAAGAAATTTACTTGGCAAAAACAAGAAATATTTATTTACCTGTTGTTCTAGGCCTCTTTTATAACTGCCAACTACAGTAAGACTTTTCCAAAATCAGAGCTTACTGTTCTTATTTAGAGCTGGCTTAGTATGTAAAGTAACCTATATAGAGTATTGTATAAATTATAATCTGCATCACAAGTCCACAAATATCAAGAACCCATTTGACCTTTATCTTTTGGGAAATTCTATTTGGCTAAAAAGGTAGGTAGTTGACCTAGATCACTAATATATCAGCCATCTTTAAGAGTACTCTCAGCTAGATAGAATGGATCCATGGAGCTAACTGTTACAAAATTCTCTTTGTTGATTCTAAAAAATTCTCTTTTTTATATTCCTGGTAGCTACTGATGGTACCTTGAATTCAAGAAACATCTGTGATTTCATCAGCATAGGGTAGAAACAATAACTGACATTTTATATAGCTCTTGGTTATTATTTCCATTTTACAGATGAAGAAACTAGATCCGAGATAGGAAGTGATTTGCCCTAATAAATGCCAGAGGGTAGTATGTGTATTCAGGGCTTTCTGATTCCACACTCAGACCTTTATCTTCTATGTCACATTCCTTCTATGTCTTGCACAAACAGGAGGAGTTTAGTATACACTTTGACCACTTTAAAAAAAAAGATACTAAAAATGGTATTTTGTCCATTTGGCATTTTTTCCCTAAATATAAGCACTGGGAAAGCAGAACTTGATATTTCAGCTCTCATAGTTTAGATTTTTTTTGTGCTTTTCTCACAAAGGTGTTATGAAAAAGTTAAGAGTTAATGGCCATTATTATTGACCAGACTAGCTAGACAGTTTGGAGGAACCCCCAGAATATTACTTCCTCTGCAAATTTGGGGCAGATCAAAGTTCTTTCCTTTAAGACCTAAGCTATTGAGCTCAAAGAGAAAATTTGGAAAGAGTAACAAGATACCCTCCAGATTCACATAAATACAAAAGTGTTGATTTGCACAGAGAACAAAAACTCCATAAATAAAATGAAATGAAATTCCTTTATGGGGGATTAATGTTTAGAACATTTAAACTCTGCTTATAAAGTGTCTAATCTACTCTTTCTCATAGCAACAAGAGTTCCAGCAATGTCTCCAAAAATAATATCCATAAAAAAGTTTGGAGGAAGTTTGAAGTCTATGTCCATCATACATGGATCATGAATCAGAAGTGGAAGTGATCTCTAAGGTCATCTAGTCTGATCCCTGCATCTAGGGATGTCACCAGTAAGGTGACTGATGGCCAGAGACCACAGGAGAGGATGGGGCAAAGACTGGGATTCAAACTCAAGGCCTCTGACTCCAAATCCATTAGGCTTTCTACTCTTCCACATTAGCAGTATGGATTATGCTTGCATTGTCCTAATCTAATTATTCTTACTGAACTGCTCGAATGTTACAATTAAATTGATTAAATGGATTAAAGTGGTCCCCAATGACACTTAAAGTCAGTATCTTAACCATTTTTAGGGCTTTATAATCTTTCAGAGCAATAAAGCAGAATTTCCTAAAGTTAAGAAGCTTAATGTCCAGAATCCCAAGGTTTTATCTTTGCTTACATGTTCAAATTGATGTTATCCTAAGATCTTAAAACCCTGGAGAAACGCCACTTCAAAGGCACTCAACGTCCTATAAGCAGCTCTAAGTAATTCTGACAGATTTTGCTTTCTATCACACCTGTGCTCAAGACAATCTTTATGTACTGAAAAATCTATACAAATACAAACCCATTTCTATAAAAGGGAACATGAGATAAGGTGGGACTTTAGTCAAACAATTTCCATTGGTAGTCAATCCAAATATCCAATAAGGGTGATTACTTTTTACCACTCACCCTATGATGAAATGAACCTTCATGTCATGAATGAGGTAGATGCATTGATTGTACTTCTGAATAAAGATGTACCAAAAAATATTAACACTTTCCCCTGAAAAGTTTTCCTAGTGGCTTAGCTAATTACAAAAACAAGATAAAATGTATTAAGGAAGACTACTTCATTCACAGACACACACCTATTTCAAGCAACTTCCTCAAGTTCTCATCACCTTTCCAGGTTTGACAGTCTCTTGGAAGCTCTGGGGCTAAGAAGTTTATGTGATGTAGGAAGGAAAGGAAATGGGTGGAGACACATATACTAATTTGAGCCAGGAAGGAAATAACAATAGAACAATATGCTGAAATATGGGATCTAGAATTCAATGGACAGGAATCTTTGGGGCTCATTTTCAAATAATTATTGGGTACTAGCTATCCCCCAAGTAGTAAGAAATCCTAAATTTAAAGCAAATATACACCAAGAATAAAGAGGGGCAAAAAAGATCTGTTATACTAAGGAAAAAATTGTAGCTTTTTTCTTAAAAATGGAATAGGATGGTGGGAAAAAAAAGGCACTGCAGACTAGATTATAGTAAAATCAAATTTTGATATCTCTTTTGTGCCACATGGAAAATAGATCTTAACTATAAAAGAAACAAGAGAAATGACCATTACTTTGAATTCACACCCAAATTTCAAAACAATAAATAATGGCTGGATTAAACCATTTGAGAATAAATAAGAAGTCACCTCCATTTCATACATCGGTGGCCCCAGGATATCTTTCAGTGCATGGAAATCAATTAAGATAGGCATTTCAGGTGGCAGGGCCAAGTCGGCTGTGTCACTGATGGATTCAGGTTTTGCATCTTCCAAGAGATGTTCTCTGCATCCTGATAGAATAAATTTAACAGTCATAAGAGTTTCAGACAACTAAATATGGCATAGTTTAAGCAATTCTAGACTGGGTACCAGAAGATCAGAAATTTTCTTCTAGTCTATTTCATAGCTGTATAACTCAAGGTAAACCACTAAATCCATATTACCCCATAGAGATGTTGAAAATAAAGTCTTTGTGATCCTCAAAAGTATTAAATAAATATATAAGTATTCTGCAATCTGTAGCATTTAGCAGTCTATTTAAAAATACAAATCAGAAACATATCAATTATTCTAAAATAAAATACTACATCTTTCTGATGTACTGAGGCAGAGAAATCCAAATAAAAACTCTGGAAGAGTGTATATATGAACCAACTTTTAAGCATACAGGGACGGATATAAAAGGAGATGAATTTAAATGCACCATTTTTGATGATTTAGCAAAAGCCATGACGTAAGGCTGTTTGAACCCTTTTACATTCTTGATTAAATTGACTAGACCAGGTTTGATGAAGTCTTAACTTTGTAGAGAAGTAATCTGAATTTGGAAAGGGCAGTTACCATATCACATCCTCTGCCTCTTTTGGAAGAGCACAGGTCAGCAGTGATGAAAGCCAAGGAGGAATTCTAATAAGAATCCCTTACAATAAGGAGACAACTCCTTCTTGTCTTCTCATCTGAATAAACCCTGGATTGGCTGATTGCTGGGGAAAAGTATAGACTCACTGAGGTTCAAACTTCTAAGAGGGATATCATATGATGGATGGATGGACTACAGTTGATGAAAAAACATCTAGTACTGTGAAGTTTACAGCCTTTTACATAGAGTAATGTATTTGATTTTTACATCAAATTTCAGTGTGACCAGGAATTAACTCCGTTTACAGATGATTAAACTTAAAGCTCAGAGATATTTAGCAACCTGGTCTCGGTAGTGCAATGGGAAGTGTCAGGCTGGGTGTCAGGAAGACTTGTTTGGCAGAGTTTAGGTGTGGCCTCAGACACAGCTGAGTGACCTGGGCAAGTTCCCCAAACCCTGTCTGCCTCAGTTTCCTCATCTGTCAAATGAGGTGGAGAAGGCACTGGCAGAGCACTCCAGGCTTGAAGAGTTGGGCAGAACTGAAACAAAAACAATGCGGGTCCCGGGTTCTTCCAAGTATAAATCATGTGCTCTCCCTACTACACATAATGTTGCCTTTCTGAGAAGTCCTATCTGAAACAGAAAAGAGGGGGAGGGGGAGGAGCCAGCATCATGAAGTGCCCACTGTGGGCCATGTGTTTGCTAGGGTCTTTACAAATGTTCTCCTTTGATCTGTGTAACATGGTGAGGCACTGGGATGTTACAACTGTGTGTGCAGCTGGATCCTAGTGCACTATCTAACTACAGAAGGAAGAAAAGATAGAAGGAAGGAGAGAGGGAGGGAATTAATTTTCATTTTTGGCCAAGAAATCTAGCTGTTGGGAGTGAGAGAGGAAAGGGGCAGGGCAGAAAATGTTCACCATCATTTATTGAAGTTTTCTAAACCATTCTTCTAATTATTCTATGAGGTTGTGAGTTTTGACACTTGGAACTGTGCCCTTTTGATCTTATGACTTTCTCTTTTCTCTTCCCCTCCCCCACTTCCTACTAGACTATAGGTTTTTGAGAAGTTATTGAGAGCAGAGACCCCATCTTCATTTTTTTTTCTTTTCCAAGACTTGGCATAGAACATCTGCTGAATTTACCTTATCTCTCCCCCTTCCAATAAACAATGTTTTAGTGGTTTTTTTTTTTCTTCAATATTACATGGACACAGAACATCAGAAAGCAATGGCTGTCAGAAAACATTCTGAAATTTCTAAAATAATGTTGGTTCTATTACCTTTTAGAAATAATTATTTTGGAGAGGATTATGGGAAGATGGTGGAGTAAGTCAGAAATTCTCAGCTCTCCAAATTTCCTCCACCAAAAAAACCCCTAAAACCAACCACAGAACATAGCCTCAGAAGGAATGTAGAGCAGCAGAAATAAACAAATCAGACTAAAGCAGTGATTCTCTTTAGACAACCTAAGAAGACCCAAAGAAGGGGCAGAAATTCTGCCCAGAATGAAGTGCAAACACCTTTAGGCCAACTGTGCAGAACCAATAAACAACAAGCCCTGGAGGCAGCTTAGAAACTCCCATCTCACAAAACAGTGTAGAATATAAGAATACTGAAGAAGCTTCCACAGTTAAGGAATACCATCACAGCTATGGCCAGATGCGTCTGGGATGAGCTGCCACTATGGAGGAGTAGGAGATACTACATACGTATCTGCAGTATGATGACTGCAGTAGCAGAGGGGCAGAGAGGACAGCTACCGTGTTTCCCTGATAATAAGACCTATCCCGAAAATAAGCCCTCCCCTTAAGATTCCTCTAAAATAAGCCCTCCCCCGAAAATAAGCCCCATTGAGATGGCTACTGTAGTGAAGGTGATCCCCTGCGCTACACGCTACATTACGGTACCCTCTGTATGCACCGTCTTCCCCCCACCCCCCGGGTGAAACGCACACTGCGCTCCGAGCTGCATCCAATCAGAGCTGCAGCAGTGAGCTCGTCATCCTGTTCTTCCCCAGTGATTTGCTTGCTGGCGCCATTGAGAGCAGTGCCGTGGAGGAGAGCTGAGGCAGGACAACATAAAAACCCGGTATGTAAGCGGGAGAGGGGCACGATGGAGGATAAAAGGGGCATGATGGAGGATAAAAGAAGAACTCAGCCAGCACTCACCGCGCTAAAGAAATGAAGAACTTCCTTGCAGAGAGAAGAATAGATCAAGTAATGATTCCTGCGGGAATGACTGCCTATCTCCAGACCCTTGATATTGCAATAAACAAGCCATTCAAGGACCATTTGCGCATGGAAGTCAATGACTACATTGAAAATAGAATGGAAAGAAATCAGCGTGGAAACTTTGTGAAGCCCTGTCTGCAAGAAGTCGTGACTTGGGTGAAGAAGTCATGGGATAAAATTACTGACAGCTCTGTCGCCAAGGCACTATGAGCAGGTTACCTGGACAAGACATGTTCATTTAAAGAGAGCTATATTGCTGGACATGACAGATTGGGTCCACTTCTTCTGAAGGAAATAGAGGCGCAAGACATCCAGGACGGAATTCAGGGTATGGACACTTATGATGATGTTGAAGAAGATGACATGATCATTATTGAATAAAGGTACCTTTTTTTGTTCATATTTACCTGTTTATTAAAATTGCTGTCAATGTTCATTAAAATAAGCCCTCCCCTGAAAATAAGCCCTCTGGTGTTTTTCTGTCCAAAAAATTAATAAGACAGTGTCTTATTATCGGGGAAACACGGGTACAGTTTGTAGCCATGGTAGGGATCACAGTGGAGACAATGTGCTCCAGGGTGCAAGCCATGGCACAGAGAGTCCAAGCTGAGTTCCAGAACATAACTCAGAAAAGAATAGTAAGAAGAAGGCTTTGAAACATCATTTCCCACACCTCAGGTCTAGAATTGATCAAACTAATAGATGCTAAAAATAAAATGAAACAAAAAAAGTAAATAAAAATGAGTAAGTAAAGGAGAAAGAATCTGATCAAAGAAAGCTACTAAGGGGATAGAGATCAGGGTTCAAATCCAGAAGAAAATAACAGCCTAAAAAGACCCATTCCTTTTTCTAATAAAAATGTCAACTAGTTCCAGGCCCCAAAAGATTTCTTTGAAGAGCTTAAAAAGGACTTTAAAAATCAAATAAGAGGGATAAAAAAAAAAAAATTAGAAAAAAAAGCAGTCCAAGAAAACCAAGAACATTATGAAATGAAAGCCAATCAACTTGCAATACAGAACCAAAACCTTTTTTTTAGATGCACAAGAAATCTTTTAATTTTTTTTTATAATAATAGCTTTTTATTTTTCAAAATACATGCAAAGATAATTTTCAGCATTAACACTTGCAAAACATTGTGTTCGGATTTTTTCTCCCTCTCTCCCCTAGACAGCAAGTAAAAGTATAGGTTAAACATGTCCAATTCTTCTGAACATATTTTTACATTTATCATGCTGCACAAGAAAAATCAGATCAAAAGCGGGGAAAAAAAAAAACACAAGAAAAAAAAAGCAAACATCAAAAAAGATGAAAATGCTATGGTTTGATCCACATTCAGTCTCCATATTCTCTTTTTGGATGCAGATGGCTATTTCCATCACAAGATTATTTTAATTGCCTTGAATTATTTCATTGTGGAAAACAGCCAAATCTATTATGTTCATCATCATATAACTTATGCTCTGCTGGTTCTGCGCAATTCATTCAGTATCAGTTCAAGTCTTTCCAGGCTTTTCTGAAATCAGTCTGATCATCATTTCTTATAGAACATTTATTTATATGCCATAACTTATTCAGCCATCTCCCAACTCATGGGTATCCACTCAGTTTCCAATTCCTTGCCACTACAAAAAGGGCTACTACAAATATTTTTGCACATGTGGGTCTTTCTCCTTTTTTTATGGTCTCTAAGAGGGACTTTCTAAGGCCATAGAAGTTAAAAGGAGAACCAGGATTAAGCTTAGGTTATTTCAGATTGAGAATGCTTTCTGCTAAGCTAATAAATTTATCAATTAATACATTTAAATAATAAATAAAAATTGTAAAAATCATAAATTTACACACAGACACACACACACACACACTTTTGTTGATGGCATCACAAAAGAAAATTGTATGAGGCCAATACTGAATATCTATTAAAGATCAAATAAGAGCCCAGAGGAAGCAAATAAAAACAAGAAAAAGTGAGTGGTGACAGTAGTGTTAAGGGGTGCTCCTATAGCCAAGGTGATAAGATATATTGAAAGAATTATGCAAGACTTAGCAGCTACCACATTGAAAAACCATATCAAATTTCATAAAACAAAACAGCTGAGCTATGACCAAGGGTAGGCTTAAGTTAAGTTTGAATCCCAAATGGAAAAAAAAAAAAGACATTAAATGAACTGACTCAGTTTTTTCGCGTTTTTGTGACAAAAGCAGAATTTAAGAGAAAATTTGACATGTAACAACATCCAAGAGAAGCATAAATATTGAGGATCGATTATAAGGGACAATAAAGTAAAATAATTTACTTCTTATATATGAAAATATTTTCAGTTCTTTTATGATTGTCATTTTCATTTGGGTAATTTGAAAAAAAAAAAGCTTGGGCTGATTGAATATGATGGGGTGATTAAAAAGAAAACCTGTAGAGAGATATAAAAAAGAACAATTATCTCATACAATTGAGGTAAAAAAAGGAAAAATTGCTACAAAAGAAGTTGGGGGTGAGCGAGTATTGTTGAAGCCTTACTTTAATTAAGAATGGGTTAAAGAGGGATTAATGTGTTTTATGTGTGTGTGTGTGTGTATACATATATATATGAAAATGTATATTAAAAAGAAATAAGGGGGCAAGAAGATAGGGAGGGGAGAGAAGATAAGGGAGACATTCTTGGCGGGGTAGATGGGTTAAGGAATAGGAAGGCAAGGTAACAAGTAAAGTAGAGGAATGAGAAGGGATTGGAATAGGGTGAGAAAGATGAGGAAAAATAGGAAGGAGGAAAATATATGAGCCATTATAGCTTAGAATGTGAATGGGATGACTTCACCCATAAAATGTAAGCTGATAAGCAGATTAAAAATCTGTGTGAGAGATAGTAAGGAAAATAGAAAGGAGAAAAATAAACAAGTAATTATAGCTTAGAATGTGAATTGGATGAACTCACTAACAGATAAATTAAAAATGTTAACTGAACAATATGCTACTATCAGAAAATGTTATAAAAATAAGAAATACACACAAACATAAATAAAAATTAGAATTCATTATGAAAAAAAACAAGGATAGTAATCTTGATTTCTGACACAGTTAAAGCCAAAACATTTAATCAAAACAGAAAAATAGGGAAACTACACTACATAGTCATCATATTAATAGTTTTAAAAACTATTTAAAATAACTAAATAGTAAAAAACCTGGAATACTGCTGTGGTGTAGGAGATAATGAGCTAGTAGATTGAGAAAAATATGGAAAAACAGACTTATGAAAGAAGATATTCTTCACCTTCAGAAAACTAGAGATCAAGCATAGTACAATCTTACATAGATGCATATGAATGTATGTCTATATATATATGTGTGTGTATGATTATAGATTCTATGTATATTATGTGTATATAACTACAAGTGTATATATGTATCTGTCTCTCTCTATATATATACCTATACCTATATATGTCTCTAAATATATCCAAGCTTAATTACAGCCTTCTTAAGGGTAAGGGGAAAAAAGAAACTAAAAAGTACACAGTGGAGAACAAAAAAATCTACAAGGAAGTAAGGAAATGAAACTCTGAAAACAATGTCTACTATTTATTTAGATTTTATTGAAATGGAAAATTTTATTACTTTATATTTTGAATCTTCCCTTATATTCTGCAGTACACATGGTAATATTTTTCTTCTCTTTTCTCAATATTTTATATTTAAATTTAAAATAAAAAAAATTTTATTCCATTGTTATATAATCACAAAGCCAGTCGAAGGGGAAATTTGGTGGCCATCTATAATTTGATAAGCAGCTGCAAAGATTCCCCTTTTGCTATGATATGCAGTGGATGTCAGGGACCATCTTCCTAAGTAACAGAAAGATGAAAAATTGAGGGATTTTTCAACAGATCCAGTCAGAGAAGCTTCTAGAAGTGCCATCAAGGCTAGGCCTTGAAAAAAGGAAGTGATGTTGGGGCGTGCATAAGTCAGGACTCTTTCAGAAGAGAAAGGTGAAAGGGGCTTTGCCAGAATTAGGGACCTTTCCTGGATTTCCCACACTGAGTTTGGCGTTGCCTCTTCTACTGCCAGCCTTCACTTTGCCAAAGTCAGTTACCTAATGCAAGCAATGAGGGCTATACTTTCTAAATAAGCCTACTTGGCACTTAAAGCATTTCTTCCTCACCCTGTCAGGAGCCAGCTTTCTCTGGGGTGAAGGAAGTGGAGATTTTCAAACAGATTTCGTTTTGAAAGTTTCCTCTGGTTGCAGTGTTGCCAAGGAAGTCATGGCCTCTGACCTGCCTGTTTAGGACCTCTCCTTCCCAGAGAAGAGGCTGGAAGGGAGCTTTCTGGAGCCAGCAGATACCTGTCTTCCAGGCATCAATGGACAGTGGGAGGGGACACCTGGGGGGCTAATTTTGCTCTGACTAGTATCCTACTCCAGTTTATCCAAGGTGTCTTTTATCTATCAACACCTTCAGTTGAGTCCCTGTTCAATTCAATTCAACAAGTCTTCTATCCCGCAATCCTGAAGATATCTGCTTCCCTCATCTGGAGGTCCAAACATGGATCTTGGACTGCATAGACTGCATTGGACTCCATAGTTCTTCTGAACCACTGTGAGGGGGGAGAGGAGGCCCTGAAGGGGCCTTCTGAGATGAGTTGGGGAGTACAGTTGGGGAGTTCTTCTGATATCTGCCAGATGTCTTGAACTAGGAAAATTGCAGGGGTGGAGGGGGCCTGTACAGCAAGATTGCTGCCTTTAGGATGATTTTCAGCCCCTATGTCTGACCTGGAAGGGCTTCTAGATTCCCTGAGATAAGTAGCTTATTGACAGATCCTGAAGCCATTAGGGGAGTAAGATTGAGGTTGGAATGGAAATGAATGAAAAAGATGATTCACTTTATTCTTAAGAGGTGCATTATTTATTTATTTAAATTTATTTGGGATTGCCATTTGAGACATTTGGAGATACCCTGAGATGTTATTAAACTATAGAATCATGAATTATTATCCTGCATCTTTTAGATTGGGGATATTTCCTTGGTTTCTCACCTGCTATGCTTTTTTTAACACTAAGATGGAATCAAGATAGAAAATATACAATTTAACATATATCCCATTAAAGTTTAAGGTCTTTGCTCTACTGACTCTCTTCTATGCATCTTGAGTAATAGCTGACATTTATAGTACTTTAAAGTTCATAAAATGTCATATCTTTTTCCTTCTTGATTTCTAAGTAGTCTGCAAAGTTTAAATCTCTATATAAATATTAGCTACTATTATAAATAATATAGACATGCTGTGTGCTACTACAAACATCCCAAAGAAATGGTACAACTTGTACTATCTTACTCCATCTTTAAACTCAATCATCCTTCCAGACCTAGTTGAAATCCTAATCATTTTATATAATCTTTTCCTTTCTTCAACAAGCATTTCAATCAAAAAGCATTTATTAAGTATTTACTATGTGATAGACACTGTGCTGAGCACAGAATTTTCTTGCCCTTTTCACAGCATTTCATGTCTGTCATATAAAATCTGGCACCTAATTCTTTGCTTTGTTATCTTCAAATTGTTATGCTTAGGTGCCCAGTTAACTAAACTATAAGCTCTCTCTACACAGGAAAGTCAGGAACCACAACACACACTTTTTCATCTTATGGTAGATTTCCTAAGTCCTAGTCCTATCTTTAATAGCGAGACCTTTGAAAACATGAGTCTCAGTGTTCTTACTTGGAACATGAAGATACTTTTTCTTTCCTTTCTTCCTTCCCTCCCTCCCTCCCTCTTTCCTTCTTGCCTTTCTTTCTATCACACAGTGCTGTTGTAAGGATAAAATCATCTGTGAGGCTGAAAGAACTTTGAAAACTGTATGACAATACAATTAATGGGTAAAATGTACTATCTCTTTGGAAAACATCCACAGTGGGCAAAGGAGGAAGCACACAGCATGTCTAGGTAAATAATAGTAGCTGACTTTTATATAACGCTTTGAAGTTTGCAAGTTATTTAGGATATATTACCTCACTTAAAATTTACAGCAACTGGGGCAGGTAGATGGCATGGTGAATAGAGCACTGGCCCTGAAGTCAGGAGGACCTGAGTTCAAATCTGGCCTCAGACACTTAACACTTCCCAGCTGTGTGACCCTGGGCAAGTCACTTATAGCAACTCTTCAGGTGGGTTAAAACAACACTCTATTTTACAATTGAGGAAACTGAGGATAAATTAAAGGACTTACTCATCTTTGCACATCTAGTGAGTACTAAGAGAAGGACCTGAACCTGATGTTTCCTAAGTCCAAGTTCTTTTGTTTTGTTGTCATTCCTCTGAATTGCATAGGAGGAAGAGGAAAGGTTAATTTTGTTTATAATCTAAAACTGTCACTGGTACTGGGTGGTCAAGGAGATGGGAGAATTTTTCTGCTTTGGCTCCCATCATGGTCAATAACTGAGGACTGGCTAAAACTTTTTGACCTTTATTCACCTGGCAGATTGCTGAATTACATGCTGAGGAACAATTTGGAGAAAGAAGTATCATCATTTAATTAAAAATAAGTTGTAGAAAGAAAACTGCCACCTGTACAACATGAAGTTGTAAATGAAACGGTATTTAGGTTTCATACAATGTATTTAATGGGCTGCAAGTGTTCTGTCTTTTGGGGGTCTGTGACTTGCTTCTTTGAGACCTACTTACTGTTGCCAGTTGATATTATGCTGTCACAGGAGGAAGTAATGCCGAATGGGTGAAAGCCAATCCACAATTATGTAACAACGGTTTCAGGACATCCAATCCTTTGCTATGTGTAATGCTGAATTCAGTACAAGAACTGAGAATTCATTTGGGCCAAGGGTAAGGGGGTTGGAGAATGGGGGCAACCAGCACTCATAATAGAACTGGCAATTTGCCGCAGGCTATAGAAGCGGCAGCTGTACTATGAAAAATTCAATAAAGTCTCAACTAATCTGCACTTCAAAACAGGATGTCATTCAAGCAAGAGACTTAATCTGTGACATAGTGCCAGGATTGCCAAGAGAGACAACAAGCTAGACAGAAAACACAACACACAAACAGGTGAGAACAAGGAAGTACTAGATCTTAAAGGGAATGTACATTTTGAGCCCTTAAAGAAAATCCTATTTTATAATGAATGTTGCAATTCAAAGGGATATTGGACAAGAATATGTCCATGGTCATCTTAAAGTCCCAGGCACAAAGCAGTCAGGTCGAAGGCAGAAGCCCCTTTGCAAGATGTTCACTGAAGAACAATCATGAGTGACAGGAAGAGTGTGGAAGAACCATTCTACCACAGCTATTCAACTTGGTCATTGTTTCCTATGTGTACAATGTGGTAATTTACATACTCTACTACATTAATTTGTGTCATAATGTGGATGGTCAGACAGTCCAGCATTGCCACTGGAAAGAATGCACCCCAAATTTCAGACCTATTCTAGACTAAAAAGCCCACCCTTCCCATTGGAACAATATCATATCAACCAGTAAGTTCTTCTTGAGGACTAAAAAACATCACAGTGCAAGCAGCCAGTGAATCAAAGTAAAAAACAGAGTGGAAAATGCTGTCTCCAGTCTGAAGAATATATGCATGGGAGCACTGCATAATTCTGGAGAATAGAAGGCTATTGATAGGGCTATATTAGCTGTTATCCTTTCCCCATCCCCAAAGGAATGAACCACTAGTGTGTCAAAATGGAAAGTCCCTATAAAGCTTTCACACAGAAAAAAAAGACATCAATAACCACCTCAGCAAAGTACTTTTAAATAAATTAGAGCAAAGTTTAGTATTTGTTGTCTAAAACAAATAAATTCCAAAAGTGTGCTTTTTTTTTTTTTTTTTTTTTTTTTTTGAGAGGGAGGTTTGAGAGGGAGAGATGGAATGTTGAGTTCTTGGGAACATATAGCATGAAACAGTCAGTAAATGAATTTTGAATTTTGGCTGTACCTACAACTGACTCACTCTTTGGCCCTGAGCAAAATCCCTTACCCTCTATGCATCTGGGTTCCCTCATCCTGTGTACTGGGATAATTAACACTGACCTCAAGGGGTTCTGGGAGAATTAAATAATGTTTGTATGGTACCTTAATATGAAGAAATGAAAAACCTTGAATTACATCATTGGATCATTTTTCAAAGTTATAGCCTTTCTAACAAGGTACCAGGATGAAATATAAACTCACATTCCCTTACTATTCACTCTCTAGTCTACTTCACCTAAAGATCAGTCTTCTTTTATCATGATCCTCCCAACAGGTAACTCTGCATGATTAAATCCTACATGTTTTTGCCCCTTTTTGGGGGGATGGGATACTTAGAAGAGTTCCTGGCACATAGTAAGTGCTTAATAAATGCTTGTTGACTGACTTGTCCAAAGTCACCAGAGGCAAAATTAGAAATTCAAGGCTTACTTTTGTATCCAGGGATATATTCAGGAGCTCCAAGGGCTGAGCTGCCAAACTTTACTAGCCTCACAGAGATTATAGTAGTTCATACTTATGGACAAGTTGGGGCAAATGACTAATTAGAACAAGGACTAGTAAGCAAGAGCTATTAATAAATACAACATGAGGACCAAAGATCTTGTTTTGCAATTTAAGTAATGGTCTACGTAGACTGTGTGATGATAGATAACATGGCAAAAAGATTAGTGATTTCTCTAAACTTGTTCTTTTAAAAGAGAAAGTAAAGTAACTTGAGGAATATCTCTCCACTCTTAAAAGGAGAAAGGAGTGATTTTTTTTTAAAGGAAATTTATTGTCACTGTTCCAAATGTACAAAAAAATAGAAAATAACCCCCAATTCAACTCCCTCCAACCCTTTCGATATTTTCCCAACACAAATTATCCTATCTTACCCCCAGCCCTTCCAAACCACAAACAAATCCAATCTTGGTGGGTGCATTCATATCTAAAGAAAAAATTAGAGAAAATTAAACAGGATTCAAATGATATCCCTGCTATCCACTCATCCCTGAGGTACTATTTGCCCCATCACTGATAAATCTTTCTATAAAGTGTTCTGTTTTTGGCTATCTGAGAGATCTTCCTCTGCCTTCTTCTTTTTAGATTTTTCCTCTTGGATCATAGGAGGCTTTGTAGTTTCTTTCTGTGGGTAGTTAATAAAATCACTAACTTCATGGTCACCACCTTTATATTTCTGTGAATTCTGCTTCTTATTCGCTGGAGAGAAATAGATGGTAGGGAAGACTGTGACTACGTGTGTGAAGAAGGCATAGCACTGACTATAGTAGCCATCTTTGCTGGACTTTTCTTCCAATTCTTTGTAGTTGGGGTCCAGGTGTTTACAATGATCACATCAGTGGACATAACCTTCTATCAGAATATCTTTATCAGTACTCATAATTTAATCAAATTCTCAGCTATCACCACCTGCCTGAGTTCCATCACTATTCCCTGGGATAGGCTCACATTAATCTTTTCAGGTTGTCATTAGAGGAATTCTCAGGAATCACTCAAGGACCTTATGGGAGAACTTATCTTGCATGACATATTTCTCCTTTCATAGTTTTTTGACAGCAACAACAGGTCCTCTTCAAAAGGTTCTTTCCAAGTCAAAATCAGAAAGTTTATGGCTAAAAGTTTTGCTACCAGCAACAGTCAAATTGAGTTTCTGTTGAGCTTTCAGGCACTTCTGTGACACCCTTATTACTCTGTTTCTGCAGTAGTTGGATCCTTTTGCATTCATCTCAGAATCCATATCATCATAAGCCACAAGTAGATGCTTGCCTTGGATAAGTCTTTGTTGCTTCTGTCATGGGGCAAACAACAAAAATATTCTTCTGGATACATTTTAAAATTTAACCATTGGATGTCATTTCCTCTGTGTTTTGTATAGTCTTTTCCTCAAATGTGTTAGCTGGATGTGATACCCTAACCATCAGGATTATACTTTTTCATGAGATATCAATACTGGTGTGTGCAAAGTGATAATTCTCCCTCATTTGTAGGTGCTTTTGCAAACTTGAGTGAGATTCATTGAATAAACTTGAAGAAATCTGCATAAAAGTAGCTTTTTCACTAATGAACTTTTCAAAATCTTTTTCACTGATGAGAGAAACTGAGGCAGGTCCTGCTTGCTACTTCTGATTCTTCACCACTTCTAACTCCATATTTATTTCAGATATTTGAGTTGGCAATACAGAAACAAAGAAAAGGACTGGACCTTATAAGAGGTGCTGCTTGATCTTCAAAGAATGATAATGTGGTTCTTAGGAACCATTCTATGAGGGATCATCCAAGAAGGAGGATCAAAGTGAAGAGATCAGTAGTAGAGGTGCTGAGAGAATAAAGATGAGAAAGGCATTTTTGGAAACTCAACAGTTAGGTAAGAGGACCTTACTGGAGAGAACAATGAAGGTGGAATCAAGATGGTGAAAGGACACTTTAGCAACTTCTCTTTAGCTTATCTAGAATATCTCTCACGCATAAAAACACATGCCAAACTGAAGTCTGAGAAGCAAGTTCAAGAAAAAGTCATAGTACATCATTTTTTTTTTCCCCAGCCCAGGGCAGATTAAATAGGACAGAAAGAGAGATCTGCAGACACTGCTGCACTGGCTAGGCAGTAGTAGTACCCAGGGATATTAAAGGTACCAAAAACTTGGTCAGAAAGATATCCCAGGGGATCCCTGTACTAGGACTAGGCACAGATCAGGAACCAAATGGAAGCTATCACCCATTTACCAGCTCTAGATTTCAGGGCAGGAAGGGATGATATAGTTGTGATGGAGAAGAGTCCTACCTGGGTAACAATCAAAGTGTAGACCAAGAAGGCAGTGACCAGATCTCTCTAGATCATACTATTTTGGAAATAGCAAAAAGATGTAAAAGACAGAAGCTTAGGCTGACTAGTTCTATCCACTCACTCCTTAACACAAAGTTAAGAAATAGACTGGAAAATGAGCCAAAACAATGATACAAAAGAACCTGAACATACAAAACTAATGTGGTGACAGGGAAGCTCAAGAACAAACTCAGAAGAAGACAACTATTTAAAAATGTCTACAAGCAAAGGCTTTAAACCCAATAAGAATTCTTGTAAGTGATTTTTTAAAAAAAGGAAATTTTTAAAAAGCAAAAAAAAAAAAAAGAAAAAAAGAAAAGAAAAGAAAATTTTAATAAGAACAGTAGAAGAAAACTTGAGAAAAGAAATGAGGGCTCTGCAAGAAAATTAAAGAGTTAATAGCTGATAAAAAAGGCACAAAAATCTGAAGACAATAACTCTTTAAAAATCAGATTTGACCAAATGACTAAAAAAAAAGTTTTAAAAAGAGTTAAAAAAGATTAATGAATAAAATATCCTTAAAAATTAGAATTGATCAAATGGAAGGTAATGATTCCATGAGATATCAAGAAACAATAAAACAACAAAAGACTGAAAAAATAAGATGTGAAAAATCTCATCAGAATAAATAAGTGTCTGTCTTAGAAAATAGACTGAGAAATAAAAAAAAGTGCCTAGAGATCATATTCCAAGAACTTATAAAGGAAAACTAACCAGATATCTTAGAACCAGAGAACAAAACAAATTTAAAGAATCCAGTAATAATTTTCTAAAAGGGGAAAAACTCCTATTATAATCAAAATCTGGAGCTCTCAGGTAAAGGAGAAAATACTGAAAGGATCCAGAAAAAAATGATTCATAAACTGTGAAACCATAGTCAGGATCACACAAGATTTAGCAGCAACCTAAAGAAAAGGACCTAAGATTACAACCAAGAATAATCCACTTAGCAAAACTGAATATAATTCTACAGGGGGAAAAAAATAAACATTTAAGGAAATAAAACTTTTTCCAGCATTCCTAAAAAAATCCAAAACAGCTGAATAGAAAAATTTGGCATTCAAATATAAGACTCAAGAAAAGCATTAAAAACTAAAAATTTAAAAACCTCACAAATAAATACATAAAAGCAGAAATATTCATCATTTCCAGATTATAATGCAATAAAATCTCATTCAATAAAGGGCATTTGAAGTAGAGATTAAAAATTAACTAGATACTAAATAATCCAAAAGAATGAGTGGATCAAAGAACAAATCATAGAAAGAATCAATTTCCTTAAGGAAAATAACAACAATGAGAAAACATGCCAAAATTTGTTGTATGCAGCCAAAAATAGTACTTAAAGGAAATTTTACATCTCTAAATATTACATCAAAAATAGATCAAGGAAATGTGTATACAACTAATAAAACCTAAAACAATATATTTAAACCCCCAATTAAATATCAAAATGGAAATTCTGAAAAAAAGAGATTAACAAAATTTAAAGTAAAAAACCAAACATTTAACTAATTTAAAAGACCTAAAACCTGTTCCTTTGAAACAAACAATAACAACAACACATATAAACTACTGGCTAATTTGATCCTTAAAAAAAAAAAGGAAGAAGAAAACCAAATCACCAGTATCAAAAATGAAGAGGGAATGCATAATCAATGAAGATGAAAATGAAAGCAATTGTTAGAAATTATCTTGCTCAACTTTATGCCACTAAAACTTTAACCTAAATGAAATGAATGACTATTTGCAAACATATACATCCTCCAGATTTCAGAAGAGGAAATGGAATACGTAAATAATCTCATCTTAGGAAAAAAAAAAAAAAAGAACAATCCATAAATGAACTCGCTAAAGGAAAAAAAAAACAACTTAGGATTAGATTGGATTTACAAATAAATTCTACCAAATATTTAATAAACAATTAATCCCAATACTATAGAAACACTTTGAAAAAATAGAGTCTTACCAAATTCCTTCTATGCCACACATATGATTTTGACACCTAAACCAGGGAGAGCCAAAATAGTGAAAGAAATCTAAATACCAATTTACATTTCTAATGATTACAAAAATTTTAAGTAAAATACTACTAAGGAGATTACAACAATATGTCACAAAAATCAGATCTTTCAAACAAGCTAGATTTATAGTAAGAATTTGGGGCTGGTTCTATAAGTACAATTGATAATAACAAAAATGAACAAAAGTCATAGTATTATTTCAACAGATGCAGAAAAAGTTAAATATAATAATTATTCCATAACAAATTCCATAACAAACCATAGGATCAAATAGGACTTTTTTTTTTTTAACATAACTAACAGATAAATATCTACAACCAATCACAAAGAATTATCTGTAATGAAAATAAACTAGAAGCCTTAAGATCATGCATGAAGGAAGAATGTTCTTTATCATTATTGTTATTCAATACTGTACTCAAAATGTGAAATAATAGGAAAAAGACAAGAAAAATAAACTGGAGGGAAAAGTATGCAAAGAGGAAATAAAGCTTTTATCTTTTGCAGATAATATGATAGCCTATTTAAAGAAACAAAGTCAACTAAAAACCTAATTAAAAGAATGAACTTCTTCAGTAAAGTTGCAGGATATAAAATAAATCCAAGCTCAAAATGGGTATATAATTTAGACATAAAAAATGACAACATAGACAAATGTTGGAGGGAATTTGGGAAAATTGGGACACTGATGTATTATTGGTGGAGTTGTGAAAATATCCAGTCATTCTGGAGAGTAATTTGGAACTATGCCCGAAAAGCTATCAAACTGTGCATACTCTTTGATCCAGCAGTATCTCTACTGAGTCTGTAAGAAGAGATCTTAAAGGAGGGAATGGGAGCTACATGTGCAAAAATATAACAGCTCTTTTTGTAGTGGCAAGAAACTGGAAACAGTAGATGCTCATCATTTGGAGAAAGACTGAATAAGTTATGTCATATGAATGTAATAGAATATTATTATTCTATAAGAAATGATAAGCAGGGTGATTTCAGAAAAGCCTGGAAAGGCTTACATGAACTAATGCTAAGTGAGCAGAAACAAGAAAACATTGTATACAGCAACAAGATTATATGATGATCAACTGTGGTGGATTTGATTCTTTTCAACAATTAGGTGATTAAAGGAAATTCTAATAGACTGGGATGGAAAGTGCTATTTGTATCCAGAGAGACAACTATGGACACTGAATGTGGATCAAAGCATGGTATTTTCATCTTTTGTTGTTTGTTTACTTTTTTCTTTCTTGTGTTTTTTCCCTTTTGATTTGATTTTTTTTTAATGTAACATGACAATTATGGAAATAAGTTTAGAAGAATTATACATGTTTATCCTATATCAGATTGCTTGTTGTCTTAGGGAGAGAGGCGTGAGGAAAGGGAGAAAAATTTGGAACACCAGATTTCGCAAAGGTGAATGTTGAAAACCTTGCATATATTTGGAAAAATAAAATATTATTAAAAAATAAAAGAATGATAGCATAAGGGAATCATAAGTACATGGAAGAAACTACCTGTCTGATTTGTGGAGAAAAGAATTCATAATCAAATAAAGATAGAAGTTTACTGGAAGGATAATTGTCATTAAACAGAACTAAACAGTATTTGCATAAACAAAATAAATGTAGCCAAAATTAGAAGAAAAGGAAAGCGTGGGAGAAAAAAATCTCTTCAGCATGTTTGTCTGACAAAGATCTCACTCTATATATTTATATAGATAACTAAGCCAAATTTATATGAGTAAGAGACATTTCCCTATCAGTAAATGATTAAAGGATATGAAGAAGCAGTTTTCAGAGGAAGAAATCTAAATGATCAAGACTCATAAAAAAAAATTACTAATAATTTAAAAAATACAAACAAAAACAATTCTGAGGTACTCTCATTCTAATCATACTAAGATGACAGAAAGGTTTGAAAATGACATGCTAAAAAAGAAAGAAAATAACAATCTTAAAGGGAATGTGGGGAAATGGGTACATCAGTACACTGCTACTGGAGTTGTGAATTAATCCAATGATTTTAGAGAACAATTTGGAACTATATCTTCAAAGCTATAAAAGCATACCCTGTAATACTCTTACTAAGTCTACCCTAAGAAGACCAAAGAGGAGCATAAATATGTATAATGTTTATAGAAGCTCTTTTTGTGGTGGCAAAGAATTGGAAACTAAGGGAATGTCCATCAGTTGGGTAATGTGGTGAACAAATTATGGTATAGAAATGTGATGGAATATAATTGTTCTACCAGAAATGATTCAGAGGAGAGTTTCAGAAAAATCTGTGAAGACATAAACCAATACAAAGTAAATTGAGAAGAACAGAGAATAATCTACTAAGTAACAAACAGCAACATTGTAAACAATGTGGGAAGAAAGGAGAGAATGTGGAACTGAAAATAAAATTGAATTTAAAAAATATAGGAGCCATAGCGAAAGTATATTTATACTTAACTAAAAGATATTCACATGGAATTTTGCAAATCAGAGGATTTTAACCTGAAAAGAAAGGGGAAAAAACACCCCAACATTCTATGTATATTTACCAAAGTGGATAGCATAGAGAATAGAGACTGCTCTTGTTTTATGTAAATTCACATTATGCAAATAAAATTTTATATAAAGAATTGTGAGAGAAATCCACACCCTCCCAATCTGTTATTTTTACTATATAGTACTGTGTTCTCCTCTCTTGACTCTGACCCCTTAGGCTCAGTATTTTGTAGCCTCTGAGCCCCACCAAAACAAAAAATTAACCCCCCTCCCCACCAAAAAACCCTCTAAGTGAAAGAACTGACCCAAGGAGAGACCTCCATTGCCAAGACTAGAGGCTTGGCTTGGGGCCTCTATAGCTGAGATAGGAGACCTTCGTACTGTTCTACCAATCTGCCGAAGTGCCTAGCCCTTGCATTTCTGGCATCCCTCAAGTCACACTCAAGTGTTGTGTCTGTTCCTGGACTCCCATCTCCATCCTCTCCTATCTTGTCTAGCTCCAATGAGTCTGCCCACCCTACTTCCCCTGCTTTCTCCCAATCCTGAGCACTCCCCTCACTCCTCGTTCTTCCTTTTGGTTCCAAGCAGACCTCCCACGTGGCAGGCCCTGGGTTCTTGCTTCTCTGTCCCTAGCCTTCATGTATCTTTGACCTGACCTGCTCCCTCCATGGGCACGTGGTTCATGACTGGCCACTTATGTAAAGGGAGAACTGTCTAGCTGGTCTTGCCCACTACTCCTAAACTTGTATTCTTGAATGGAAGTAGGGAAAATCTGGGTCCACTAAACATTTATGTTACAAAATTAAAACAGAGCCCTCATTGCTGATGGGCAATCTTACTATACCTGCTTTATCAACTCATCTCACCCTCACAAAGGCTCTTTCAAACCTTTTCTTCCCTTCTCAAATTTCCTAGAGTTCTCCTTCTTCTTGCACTCAGCTGAGAATCTCACCTCATGTATTACAGAAAAAATTGAGGTCATTCAGTTTGAGTTGCCTGTTCCTCATTTCAGATCACTCTTATACCTTTTACCACTGATGTGATCTTACTCCTAACCAGGACTAATAACTCTCACTTGCACTTGCTCAAGTGATCCCATTGTTTTCTGACTCTTTCCACAGACTGTCCCTTCTGTAATCCCTATTCTATTATTTATTTTCAATCTCTTCCTATTTAATAGCAAATTTTCATTTGCCTATCAATATGCCTATGTCTCCCTCATCTGAAAAAAAAAACCCAGCAATTGATCCTTCCATCCCCATTATTTCTTCTGTACTTTGTGACTCTTAGCCTAAACTTTTCAACAGGTGCCCCCACTTTGCTCTCACTTTCATTTTGGTCCCTTCCAGTATGGCTTCCAACTCACTATTCTACTGAAATTGCATCTCCAAAATTACCAAAAAACTTCATAACTGACATATCTACTGGCTTTTTTCTCAATTTTTATTCTGAACCTCTCTGCAGCACGTGAAACTACTGATTGTCACCTATTCTTTGATCTCTTCTTTCTAGGTTTTTAGGATACCACTCTCTTCTGGTTCTCCTATCCAACCTATTTGAATGCTTCTTCTTAGTCTCTTTTGTTGGACACTCTTCTGGACCATACTTTCTAATTCTAAGCATCCCACAGGATTCTGTTTTGGGCCTTCTTGTTTCTATATTCTACTTCCCTTGTTAATCTCATCAGCTCTCATGGATTTAATTGACTATCTCTATGTTGATGACTCTCAAATCTACCTAATCTGCCCAAATCTCTCTGCTGACCCTCCAATGTGTCATCTCCAATTGCCCTTTAGACATCTTTCACTGCAAGTCCAGTAGACAAGTCTAAAACTGAACTTATTATCTCTCCTCCTAAATTCTGTCTCTTCTACTCTGAATTGTCCCTATTACTATAGGACAACAGTACTCTTCCAGTCCCTCAGGTGTAACAACCTTGACTCTTTACTTGTCCTTCCCCTTTCCCTCTTTCCAATCTGTGGTCTATCAAGGTCTCTTTTTTATCTCTACCTGTTGTTTTCATGGCTTCTTTTAAGTCCCACTTAAAATCCTATCTTCTATAGGAAATCTTTTTCAACTCTCTTAATTCTGGGACCTATTAATTATTTTCCATTTTTCCTGAATATAGCTCGTTTGTATATATTTGTTTCTTGCTTCTTCCTTTAGACTGTGAGTTCTTTGAGGACAGGGACTGTTTTTTGCTTCTTTTTGTATCTCCAACATTCAGCACTTATGTGCCTGGCACATAATACGTCCTTAATAAATGTTTATTGATCAATGTAATAGACACATTCAAAAGTTCACACAGGATTCAAAAATCTAAGAAAGGAATCTGCTGATTTTTCTTGTGCAGCACAATAATTGTGTAAATATATATACATATACTGGATTTAACATGTATTTTTTAAAAATGTTTCACATATATTGGATTATTTGTCATTTAGGGGAAGGACTTGGGGAAAGGAAAGGTGGAATTTGGGACACAAGGTTTTGCAAGGATTAATGTTGAAAAATTATTCATGCATATGTTTTGAAAAGGAATCTATAAGAAAACTCACAGTCTCATATGTTTATAAAAACGCAGAAAGTAAAAGTAAGAAGCAAAGTGACTTGTGAAAGATGATGGAGAATGGGAAAATTACTAAAATACTAAAAAAAGAGCAAATGCTCAGATTTTCAAAAAAGGGAATCTATAAACTACAGGCTAGACTTGAGTTTGACATTAATTCCTGCATTATTAAAATGATGGTTAATGAATATCCAGAAACAAAGTAGTAGATCATATTCAACTTACAAAGCTTTATCAAGAATCACGCCATGTCAGACTAATCTATATTATTTTTATTGTTGTGACGGGATTTCTAGACCAGTAAAATGATGTAGATATAGGCACGTGCAAATTTAAGCAGAATATTGGATATGAGTATTTCATGCAATTTCAGATTCAAATATGAAGCGCTCTAGCGGAATACCACTGAGATTTGTGCTTGAATCTGTGTTGTCAAAATTAATTAAAAAAAAAAAAAAGCATTTATTAAGCACCTACTCTGCCAGGTACTGTTCTGAGTGGTGAGGATACAACGAAATAAACTGACATTCTAATGAGGAGACAATATGTAAATAGTGAAGTATATGCTGAGTTTGAGATGCCAATGAGACATCTACTGCTAGATATTTAAAAGGCAGGTGGTAATGTGGAAAAGGAAAATGAAAGACTACAGTGGGAAAAACAGATCTTGGAATCCTTTTCACAGAAGGTGATAATTACCCTTAAGAGAGCAGCTGAGATTACCAAGGAAAATATTATCAAGTGAAAGGAGAGAAAATTCTAGGACAGAGCCTTAGGAAATATACACAGAGGACAAAGCATGTATGCACCAGCAAAAGAGAATGAGAAGGAACAACTGGACAGGAAGAAGAACCAAGGGAGGAACGTCTAGGAAGACAGTATTCAGAATGACATGATCATCCAGTGTTAAGTGTTCCAGAAAGGTCAAGAAGGATCAGGAAGAATCAGAAGAAAAGGCCATTAGATATGACAATTAAGAGATTACTGGTAACTTTGGAGAGGACAGTTTCAATTGAATGATGGAGCCAAATATGCCAAACTGCAGAAAGTTTACAAAAGAGAAAACTGGGCCTAAAAGGTCAGAGAAGCTACCCAAGGTCACAAAGCAAACAGATGTCTGAAGCAGGATTTGAAGTCGTCTATTTGACTCTACGTCCATCTCTATATCCTCAATATACTACTTAGAAGCAAAGAATAGACTAACTTCTGTGACCAATAAATTGGGGGAATGTAAGAAAAAGAGTATCCAGCACATATATTGTACAACCATTTTAATCAATAACTTGGGATGAAGCCATAGATAGTACCTCTATTAAATCTTAATTAGACAGAAAGCTATGAATGATAGGCAACATACTATATCACAAGAGTGAAAACTCAAGAAATTAACTTGGCTAGAACTTGGCTAGTCAGATTTATTAAAATGCAACTGAAAAGGGATAATAAACTTCAGAAGGATATGGTGGAATAGACATGACTAATCAATAGTCCCTCTGAAAAAGATATGGATTGTTAAGTGGACTTAAAGCTCTATCTGAGTGAACAGTGTGTTATGAAAGCTTAGAAAGCTAATCTGATCTTAAATTGCATTAAGAGAGGTTTAATATTCAGATCAGATGCTTTGTTAGTCTGACCACATTTAGAATACTATGTGTTTAATTTTGGGGTATGCATTCTGGAGAGCAATCTGGAATTATGCTCAAAAAGTTATCAAACTGTGCATACCTTTTGATCCAGCAGTGGCTTATACCCCAAAGAGATACTAAAGAAGGGAAAGGGACCTATATGCCAAAATGTTTGTGGCAGCCCTGTTTGTAGTGGCTAGAAACTGGAAAATAAATGGATGCCCATCAACTGGAGAATGGTTGGGTAAATTGTGGTATATGAATGTTAAAGAATATTATTGTTCTGTAAGAAATGACCAGCAGGAGGAATACAGAGAGGCCTGGAGAGACTTACATGAACTGATGCTAAGTGAAATGAGCAGAACCAGGAGATCATTATATACCTCAACAACAATACTGTATGAGGATGTATTCTGATGGAAGTGGATTTCTTTGACAAAGAGATCTAATTCAGTTCCAACTGATCAATGATGGACAGAAGCAGCTACACCCAAAGAAAGAACACTGTGAAATGAATGTAAATTGTTTGCATTTTTGTTTTTCTTCCCGGGTTATTTCTACCTTCTGAATTCAGTTCTCCCTGTGCAACAAGAGAACTGTTCGGTTCTGCACACATATATTGTATCTAGGATATACTGTGACATATTTAACATATATAGGACTGCTTGCCATCTGGGAGAGGGGGTGGAGGGAGGGAGGAGAAAAAATCGGAACAGAAGTGAGTGCAAGGGATAATGTTGTAAAAAATTACCCTGGCATGGGTTCTGTCAATAAAAAGTTATTAAAAAAAAATAAAATTTTGACCTTGAAAAGCTGGAGATCATCCAGAAGCAGGGCACTTAGACTGGTAAAAGTCCTTAAGTTCATGTTGAATGAAGATTAGATGAAAAAACTTGTGCTATTTAAACCTGGATAAGAAAAGATTTAGGAAAGGGATGGCTGCCATATAGAAGAAGTTTTAAGACTTGTTCTAAAAGGCCCTAAAAGTAGAACTAGAAATGAATGAGTGGATGTTGCAAAGAGGTAAATATACTTGGACAAAGTGAAACTTCTTAAAAATTAGAGGTATCCAATAGACTGGGCTTTTAGAAGGTACAGAGTTCCTCCCAAATGGTTTTTTTCCTAGATGATCATTCACCAAGTATGGTTTGTATAAAAAGAAAAGTTTCAGATTCTGGAGCTCAATTTGCTAGCTGTTGGGTTATTTTTCAATCATTTACTCTTATTTGATTTCAGTATTCTAGCAACTTTCTGGTCATAAGGATTTCAGGGCATATCAGATAGTCTTTGGTTTCATAATTGAAAATAATAACAGATATTCTAATAAATATTTATTGTGTCCCACATTTGAAAAGCAACTAATAAAAACAATACATCTCTCTTCAGAGGAATATATAGGGAATACAAGTGTGCAATATTGCTGAAGGCATATAATTTCCAATTCAAATCAAATTATGATCTAATCAAATCATGACTTAAGACTCTCAGAATTTTTTTGTCCTGTCGTCTAGCAGCAAACAATAAAAATCAAAGGAACAAATACCTTTTTGCTCCCTTCCTCAGCCCAATAATAATGTTGTTCATGGGCACAGAGAGATCTTAGCGTTCTTTCAGTTCTAACTAGATAGGAAGAGAAAGTATAGATAAATAACAACATTGGCGTATTGCCCCAAGAGTTAGCTACATGTGTGAGAAGTAGGGCTAGGTTCTCCAGCAGTAGCAGACACAGCCTCATAGGGTTACCACAGTGACCACGAGAGGAAATTACAGCTACAAACTCCTCGGGGGAAGGATTAGGTTTTTCCTCTAAGCAGCTATTGCACAGGAAATGGTCAAATGTCATTTTCCACCGATTTTCCCTTTGCCACAAAAGCATAGTTTGAAGTCAAATCAGATTCAAGTACAAGACTTACTTGGAAAATAAAAATGCAGGACACTGTTTAAAGTTACATAAGAAAAAAGTGTAGTAATAGTTTCGTGTGCTTTGAAGAAAAAGGTATAGTGGTTTAGTACCTCTTAGCAGTGGAAATGAAGCATTAGGAAAATTGAACAGAAAGAGCAGACAATTAAAATTAAGCCTTATGGCAATATCTAGTCTTTTTTCCCTAGTAATGTGAGCCCATCTCAATTAGAGATTCCTTTTCCTTATGAAGCCCTAATAAAACTTTTTTTTTTTTTAATAAGAATTTGTGTCTTCATTGAGCCACCTCTTTAGCTGGATTGCTTATACCATAACTTTAATTTTGTTCAAGGCAAAAAAAGATGTTAAAGTCATAGCATTATTTTGCCTTAATAGCACCATAACTATTTTTTTTCTCCATGAAAATAACTTATATTATAAAAGCTATTATTACATTGCTTAATTTGTTTTGACATGCAACACTCATTTTCTTTTAAAAACTGCATTACTGAGTTATGTTTCAGGAGTGATAGGAAGTTTAGAGAGTAGCTCTGACATGTAAATGCTTATGAGTTGCTTCTCTCAGCAGCAGTTTGGGAGAAAGAGAGTTCATGTACCAATCAATGAGTGGGAGTTACATTGCCATCTCATCTCTGTAATGTGTGGGTACCCATAGCTCCAGTCTGTTGACACACGCCGCTCATCATTGCTCATGTGATAGGGGAAAAGTAATTTACATGATTGCAGGTCTGATAGGGATTGGGTTATTTTTTAGATGTAGTCAATTTTGAAAAGAAGAGTAGATGAAATAAGATTAAAGTGGTTGTTTATGTGTTCCTTAGATGGCAGTGAAATGGTAGAAAGATATCCCTTAAAAGCTCAATTGTCAGAAAGCAAAAGCATAAACCCAGGCAAAGAGGAACAAAATGATTCCTATTTGCAGTTGATATAATGGTTTAGTCCTAGGGAAAAAAATCAAGGAAACGAAATAAAGTATTAAAATACAAAATACAGCTCAACTATCTAAATGTTCAATAAATCTGAAATACCTTCTAATAGGAAAGTAGGAATGGAAGGGGGGGGGGTTGTAATTAAAAAAAAAAAAAAGACAAATGGAAAAATCAAAGTTATTTCTGATAAACTAATAATCTCTACTGTCAGTTTCTAGTTAATCTTTTTCCAGAAAACTATCTTTTCAGGCAGAGGAAATGTATTAAGTGCAACTAAGCTTCAAATTCCTGACAAGTACTACCAAGATGAGTAAGCCAGCAGGTTTTTATTCTAGTTTTTGAGGAAAGTGTTTTTGATGATGAAATTTATGGACTAACTGCACAAAAGAACCTGCATGTCAGTGGCAAAGTCTCTGTGAACCTTTCCTGTCAAAGAGGGCACTGCAGCTTTTTTTTTGGCAGGTGCCACAACAAACACCAGTTAAAGGTTTTAAATAAAACAAAATGCTATTTTTCATGCTGACCAACCAATTGCCAAATCTGAACCATTTCTAATCTATTAGGGAAGTACAACTATTTAGATGAACCAAAGAATCTACAAAGACAACTGCACCAAAAACTAGTTCCCCTTCCATTTGTGACGTGGAGGATGCCATTTTGACAAACTGACACTTTTCATCTCTATTCACTACTTCCTCTCTCTTCCTCCTTCCCTCCCCCGGGGAGCCAGGACAATTGGGGTTAAGTGACTTGCCCAGGGTCACACAGCTAGGAAGTGTTAAGTGTCTAAGGCTAGATTTGAACTTAGGTCCTTCTGACTTCAGGGCTGGTGCTCTATCCACTATGCCATCTAGCTGCCCCTCTATTAACTACTTAAAAAAAAAAAAGTAACAAATAAGCTACAAATTTTGCAACATATGGACTTTAACCAGTTTTTCAGAGCTTAGTCAACAAAACTAGAGAGATGGTCTTCAGCAGACAGCAGGTCAAGCTGCTCTGATTGTAGCACCAAAGACAGGCACCGGCCCTTCTCCACTGCACTAGTTTGGTGCGTTAATGTACCCACTTGATTGGATCATCTGTCATTGCTCGTGTAAGCTGGGATACTGTTCTTAGAAGTTTCATTTAAATGAATCAGTAGTTAAATTTGCAAAGGCCATCTGCCTCATATGAAAAATAAATAAATCAATGACCATTTCTTCTATGCTCACATAACTCAATTAGTAAGGTTGGGTTGATAAAGTATGACAAGGACATATGCCAAAAATTATATCATTTTTTTTACATGATTGATTAAATAAAACTCTGACTTCACATACTGTTCTATAATAAGTTTGTGTGACCCAAAAATTAACTGCTTGCTCTATCATGCTGTAGCTTCTTTTACTGCTACCTTAAGAGCTGATGCTAACCATAAAATAGGAGAGGAATTCATGAACAATTTAGGTATAATATACTGTAACATATTTAACATGTATGGGTCTACCTGCCATCTAGGAGAGAGAGTAGGAGGAAGGAGGGGTACAGTTGGAACAGAAAGTTTTGCAAGGGTCAATGCTGAAAAATTACCCATGCACATATCTTGTAAATAAAAAGGTATTAAAAAAAAAAAAAGAAAGTAAACTGGTATATCTATTAAAAAACTGATTTAAAGGTGAAAGTTCAATATTGATTGATGGGAGTGACATTATATTAAAAAAATTATTTTACTTGTTTGGGTGAAAATTAATGTTTTCCTAGATACAGTTTAGAAAGTATGACTCCAAATTAGTGATGGATTTTGTTTACCCTTAACAGATGTTTGGCTCAAACAAGTTCAACAATATACATTCCAATCAAAAAGAAATTCTCTTACAATAGGCGAACAATGTAGTAACAGCATCAGACAGGCCTAAGCACAGTAGTATTTTTGTCAAATGTATATAGAACAGGTCTATTAGAAGGCTATAATCTCTGGATCAAAAATTTTTTAAAACCTGAGATTGCTCCATCCTCCCCCAATCCATTTAGCTGAGAGGAACTTTACAAAGTGAAGAAGCCCTGAAGACAAAGAAACCATATCAAACAAAGTAACTAGTATATCACTGATTCTCTGGTTTCCTGAAACCAGAATATCTGGAGGGAATGAAGCATACCTATTGCTCCCCCCTTCCCCATGTAGTTGGACAAGATTCAAAATTAGATTCCAGTGTTTTAAGGAATTATATTTTGTTTGGGCTTATTGTGCTCCATAGATTTAAAGGCAAGATTGAGTCCTTAGGTGAAATTAGAATAAGAATATGGTCCAATAAAGATTCAGAAATATAATCTTTTAAGATCACCCAACCAATCGTCTCTGGTTTTCAAGACAAATGAAAATCATCTTTAATTATTTGATCCAAAAGATCTACACTACTTATAAAAATCACACTGCCCAAGATTTAGGAAAAATTTAGTTTGGTTTTAATGCAATCTCAAAATGAGCTCAACTAAAGAAGGGCCAAAGCTCTAACCATAGCAGCCTCTCATACAGTATTAAGAGAAACATTATTTGAGAAATTTTAAAAATATGACATTTCAAGATTTTAATAATCCTCATCAAGAAGCCAAATAATTCTGTCTGTGACTTTAGGGTTTGTAAGCATGTACAATTTATTCTGTATTCTTCTAAATCCAGCCAAAAAGGAAGTTATAGATTTGGGCTTACATTTTTAAGAACTGCAACATGCTGCCAAGCATCAGAAAAGCCAATCTTTTTTACAGTGATCATTCAATGACATGGGTCTAAGAAAGTTTTTGTGGTTCCAAATTTAAAACACAATAAATCATTTTAAAAAGTTAACAAGTATAAAACATAAAATATTTGTTTCAACTGTTATAAAAGGGACTTACATATGGCTGTGGGTGATGTGTATAGAGAGGGCTCAGGACTGCAATTTCCCGCTGGAGACAGAACAAGAATGAATAACTAACTATTCTTAACCATTTGTTCCAAATAACAAACTTAAAGCTCTTTAGGGGATAATCTAATCCATTATTTATGCATTCCAAGAAATATCACTAAGCAACTGTTTGGACACCTGAGAAAAGAAGGAAGAAAGTGATACACTTTCTTTTAAATAACTGGAAAAGAATAAATCAGATTTTTTTTTTTTTTTAGAAAGATACTGTTCTAAGGTATGAAGAAAAAAAATCAAGCTTTATTTGTTCAGTGCCATATTGTTCAAGCTACCAAAAAATTACAATACACAGCAACAAAAATATGATAAAATTCATCAAGACCAAAAAAGAATATCAAGGGAATCAATTTTTTTTTTTTAATGGGAAGGAAGGAAGCCTCACAGTACCAAATCTCAGACTATGCAAAAACTATAAGTCAACAATGTAATACTGGGTAAAAAAATTTGAAAGGCTGATCAGTGGAACAGTTAAAAACAGACTATACCAAGGAAAATGTGCACAAGTAATCTACTGATAAACTGATAAACCAATGATTCCAGATATTGGGGGCATGAACTCATTATTCAACAAAAACTGTTGGGAAAACTAAATTAGTCTGACAGAAATGAGGCATAGACAAACATTTCACAGCATATATCTACATAAACTAAAAATAGTAATGATATCATGAGTAAATCAGTTTAATATGGAAAAAATTACCCACTGGATTTGTGGAGAGGAGAAGAGCTCATGATCAAACAAGAGATAGAAAGTTTCATAGGAGATAAAAGTGGGAGAAAAAAAAAATCTTTGTATCAAGCTTCTCTGATGGTCTCATTTATAAAATATATAGAAATCTGAGTTAAACATATACAAAAAAAAAAAAAAGCCATCCTCTATTTGCTAAATGGTCAAATGATATAAACTGGCAGTTTTCAGAAGAAGAAAGCCAAATTATCAAGAGTTATATTTTTAATGCTCTAAATCACTAATAACTAGAGAAAGGCAAATTAAAATAAGTCTGAGGTATGACCACACATTTATCAGACTTGGCTAAGTTGAAGGGAAAAAAAAAGACAAAAGAAAAATGCCAAATTTTGGGCTGTGGGCAAATAGATACTCTACCATATTCTTGGAAGAGTTGTGAATTAGTCTGACCATTTTGGAAAGCAATTTGGAAGTACAATCCAAAACCTATGAAACTATACAGCCTTTGCATTTGCAATATTGCTACTAAATCTATACCCTCAAGAGATCAAAGAAAGAGAAAAAGATCAATGTGTACAACAATATTTATAACAGCTCTTTTTGTGGCAAATAATTAGAAATTGAGCCCATTAACTGAAGAATGGATGAAACAGATGGTAGAATATGAACATTATGGAATTCTGTTTTACTATAAGAAATTATTCTGGGGATGGTTTCAGAAAAAAACTAAGAAAACTTGTATGAACAAATGTAAAGTGAGGTGAGTAGAATCAGAAGAACAATTTATACAATAACAGCAATACTGTGAATATAATGAATGCTGAAACTCCAACCGACAAAATGACCAGGCACAAGTTCAAGGAATTCATGATGAAACATGATATCCATCCCAAGATGGAGAATGGATGGATTCAAGAATGCCAACAGAAGAGTGTGAGAGAGAGAGTGTGTGTGTGTATTTTGACACAGCTAATTCGAGATTAGATTTATATAACGATACATATTATTTTTTGGGTTTTGTTTTTCTTACCATATCAATAAGAGGGAGAGAGGAAGCAGGAGAAAGAAGAGAGAATATTTGGAAATGAAAATAGAATAAAATTGAATTTAAAAAATCATCAGGATGTTTCAGGATTAGAATTTCACAGAAGATGAAAATAGGGATTGCTTGGTTTTCAATAACTTTATAGTATTGCCACCAGTATGAGAAAGAAATATATACAAAGGCTCATGTTGCAGACTAGAGAGTGGATATATTTCAGGGGTGTGGTGGAAGAATAGCAGAGACATTTTGTGAAAGGGACAAAAGCATCTACTTTTCCCAAAGAGAGAGTTTCCTGACTTGGCTATAAAGGAACAACAAATAAAATAAGATCAAACATACAAGCAGGATAAGGGCTCCAGGCGTTGAGGGCAAGCTCAATAGAAAGAAGCTGAAGGGAAGCAGTCTGGGTCATGCAGCAAAGAGCCCCAGGGAAGCTGAACCAGAGCAAAAGAAAAAGGCTCTGCCTTCTCTTGAAGACTGGGATTTGAAGAAAGAGAGACTGAATAGCAGGAGAGGAAAAGCAAGCCCAGAAAAGGATCTCAGGGGCTTTAAATGCCTGGAGGAAGCAAAAGAAGGGGAAAATAAATCAAAAGTTCCACCTCCCTCCCAATGTGAGTGGAAGAAGATTTAGGATTTTGCTGTGTACCTCCCTCCCCCCATGCTTCCCTGCCTCCTCTACCCCACCCCCACTCTCCCTTCTAAGTGCATTCTCTTTTTCTTTTTTCCCTTTTACAAAGAATTAGCCAATGGTTGAACTTGGTTCCATCAATCAGTATATTTAGACATCTGAATACAGTAAATAGGAAATATACCGCTTTTCTTTTACTTTTTTTTTAAACAATTTTGAAAGTTTACATCTGATTGTTCCACCACCCAAGGTTTTCTGGTCTATTCGGATGAACTTTGAGCTTATCAAGCCATTTCAAATGTATTTAACTCTCAGAAAAGGATAAACTGCCCAACAAAGTATGTGAGTCTGTTTCTCTTCCATTACTTTTGAATTCAGCCTAGGGCTTCCTCTCTTGAAGGAAACCAGACCCTGGAAAGTTGAGATAACAACCAAATACATATAACTCCCCCAAAATGAGTAGACGTTGGAGATGGAGTGCACCAATTGTTATATATGACTGTGATGGAATACTAATGTGCTGTAAAAAATGATGCGCAAGATGCCCTCAGAAGACCTGGAAAGACATGAAATGACGCAAAATAAAATAAAGAGAACCAGGAGAACATTGCATATAATAACAACAATATTGTATAACAATCTATTAATGAATAACTTAGCTATTCTCAGTAACACAAAGGTCTAAAACAATTCTAAAACACTTACTATGAAAAGTGCTGTCCATCTCCAGAGAAAGAACTTGTAGAAGATACTTTTTATTTACTTCTGTAGGTTTTTTTTGAGGGAGAGTCCATGTTTCCTTCTATAGCACAACTTACTCAGAAATGTGGTTTGCATAACTACACATGCATAACCTATATCAAATTGCTTTCCCTCTCAATGAGGGGGGAGAGAGGAAAGGAGAGAACTTGGAGTTCAAAACATGGGGGAAAAAAGGATATTAAAAAAATTAAAACAATAACAACAAGAAAAACTTGTGGACAGAGAGTACAACTGCCAAGCAGACCAGCCAGGATTCATCTGCCAGCAGACAATCCGGGAAATGTTGCTCACCAATGTCAACCTTGGAGATTCAACATAGCCTAGATCTTTGACATAAATAGTTGTGCCTTCTAAGTGCATTCTCTTTTCCTTCCTTCTCCCTTACAAAGAATTAGCCAATGGCTAATTATCAATCTGTCCAAATCAAATCTGAAGCTATTTACATTTGTTACCTATTGCTTGAATTGTTTACTAAGGCAGGAATGCCTTCTTTTTTTTTCTATACTTCTGACTACCTTAAAGGCTCCCTCCTCCAGAAAGCCTTTTTTGATCTTTCTAGTTGATAATTATTTGTCCTCTTTGGACCTCACTTAACATTGAAGCAGATCTCTTTTCTTTTTTCACAGATTTTGACAGAGATGGCCCAGGAGTCTTGGAAGTGGCACTGCCCTTCTACAGTTCCCACCCTTCCCACCTTGTTGCCAGCCCAGACTCCACAGGCATTACTGAGAGGAGCAGTCACTGTGGCTAATGTTCTTCACTACTGACATTAATGCGGATCAATGCTATTGCTGGGCAGGGATGCCCAAGAATTCTGGGAATAGCAGCATCCCTCACAACACTAGCCCTGTTTCCTGCCAAACTCTGGCAGCTATCACTAGGGAATTCACTCTTGTGTAAATGAGGCCTATCAAATGTTTCTGGGGGTAATACAACCCTGCCTGCTGTAAAAGTCACCACTACTGGAGTTCCAGAAAAAGTTCTTGCCACCAAAGTTCTCGATTTTGGCAAATGGCTCAATGTCAGAAACAGGTAAGATTTTATCAGTAGATATGCTTTAAAGAAGAGGCATGACCATTTGCTTAAAGACTATGGACTTTTCTACCTGTCTTCCATTGATACCTTTTATATACACTATTTCTCTCATTAGAATGTTAGTTTTTTGAGAGCAGGGGCTGTCTTTATCCATTCATTATCCCCAGGGCTTAGCATTTAAAATGTTTAAATCCTCATTCATTCAATCTCTGTAACATTCTCTATGACAATTTCTAGAGGACATAGGAGGCATTGTGGAATGAGTGCTGCAGTTGGAGATAACTGGGTTCAAATCTTGACTTTGACCTTTTACTACTTGTGGGCTTTAATAAATTAATTTAACCTGAGTCAATTTCATTTATGAGATGGGGAAGAGACTTGCCAGAATTACAGTGAAAAATAGTAAAGAAAATACTTTTAAAATCTTACAACATTACATAAAAATAAGTTGTTTTATTATGGGCCAAGGACTCAAACTAAACAAACATCCAGAGAGATCAGAAAAAAATTTCTGGGGACAGTGGAACACAGGATCTGTATTCTTGCCAGGGATTTGAGCAAGAATAATTTAAATACTAAAATCTGCTTCTGCTACATTAACTTGGCATGGTCCTAGATTTCTAAAGGCTAAGCAAAACTTCACATTGTAAGTTTTAGTAAGTCCTTCTGAACAAGTCCAGCAAAAGACTACCATTAAAGAACTATCCCACAAGCTCCCAAAGGCCATCTAGAAGGGGTGGAAGGATTAGTACTTGTATCAGTAGAAGGAACATACACACAGATGAAACCACAGATATTTGAAATTCTGAAACAAGTATCCTAATACATGTGCTGCTGGAAAAAAAATAGTATTTCTGAATCTCAGGGGAGTAATCACCACATACAGTAATAGGCAAAAACCAGGACATAGAAAGAACACTTAGGTCCTCGGCTAAAAGCTAGGTTAGAGAAGAATATGAGTTTGGCCACAGACATTTACCTTGACATCTAGAGTAACACAGAAATGAAAAAAGTAACAGAGTATATTTGGGGCACACTGAAAAATCACACAGCTGGTTTGAAAGCAATCAAATAACTCCCATACTGCAAAGGTAAGTATACATATTCTATAAATGTTTCTTTTCTAGCACAGATTAACTAAAAGCCCCACCTGCTTTTTAGACTCCCCTTTCATTATTCAGTATTGCCAGTAAAGACCCCACAAACACAAAGACAACCGTTCATTGCTCAGGGCTTTTGGGCCTGCTCCAAATGGGTTGTCAACCCAAAATACTAGCGTTTCTACTGGTTTTGAAGCCCATGGCCTGCAATTACTTCCCTTTCTGGCAGGAACTCTAAGTCCAGCACTAATTTTAACATTATAAATAGCCCTCTTACTGTATTACTTGAACTTTCTAATACAGCTCCCTTTTGTTCTGTACTCTCATAGTAAATAATCCATTTCATAATGAGAAAATTTCAGCTATTAAAGACCATTTTAACTGTGTCATGAAAATCTTTCTCTTATAGAATCCTCTCTTTTCTGAAAATTTTCTCTAAAGTTTGAGACTAAAATGCTGTGAATCTCAAATGAGGATACCTTATAATTATTTTGTTCATAAATGACAAGCTAAGGTTTATTTTAAAGAAAGATTTTTAGAGCAAAGCAAGTAGGAGAAAAGGACTAACAATGGCTTAGATTTTTTATTTACTCTTTTTAGTTTTTTCATACTATTGCAGAAGACAAAAGTCATTTAATCTACCCTCCTGTTATTTCAACTAAAGTCATCCTAAATGGATAGGAATTTAAAACTAAAAAGACCTTTAATATAGAAGGCTGTGTGATCAATCTCAGGAATTAACCTAAATATTTCAACAAATCCTAGGTATTTTGCTCAATAAAGAACATTCAGGAAAAACCTGTTAAACTTTTTTTAAAATGTTGCCAAGAAAATTATTATATCTAGAAATCCATCTTACCCCGCAAGAAAGTAGAAGGGAAAAGGAATATAAGAAGGGGAGGAGAGTGACAGAAGATAGGGCATACACTGGGGAAGGAAGTGGTAAGCAGCAAAACGTTTTTGAAGAGGGACAGGATAAAAGGAAAGAGAATAGAATGAAGAGGCAGGAAATATTGTTAGCAACAATAATTGTGAAAAGAATTTTGAAGCAAGTTTCTTTGTTGAAATCCTCATCTCTAAAATGTATAGGGAACTGAGTCAAATTTATTAAAAAAAAAAAAAAAAGAAAAAAGAAAGGGCCATTTCCCAATTGATAAATGATCAAAAGATATGATCTATGCCCAAACAAAAAATCATGCATACTCTTCAACCTAACAATACCACCATTAAGCATGTATCCCAAAAGAGTTTTTTTTTTTTTAAAAGACCTATATGTACAAAAATATTTATAGCAGCTCTTTTCTTAGAATAAAGAATTGAAAACTGAGAGCATGCTCATAAATTGGGGAATAGCTGAATGAGTAGGATTCTCTCAGAAAAACCTGAAAAGTTCTCCATAACCTCATGCAAAGTGAAATGTACTGTATACAAAGTAATAGCAGTGTTGTAGTATGATCAGCTATAAATAACTTTACTATTCTCAGCAATACATTGATCTAAAACTACTCTGAAGGATTTATGATGGAAAATGCCATCCATACCCAAAGAAAAAACTGATTCTATTTGAATACAGATTGAAGCATACTTTTCTTAAAAATTTATTTTTCTTGAGGTTTTTTTTTTTTTTTTGGTCAGCTTGGTGGGGAGGGGATCTTGCTTTCTTTTACAACATGACTTTTATAGAAATGTTTTGCATAACTTCACATGTGGTCTTGTCAGTGTGGGGAAGGGGAGAAAGGGAGAGAATCTGGAATTTAGTTTTAAAAATAAATGTTAAGTGTTTTACATGTAATGTAATTGAGAATAATAAAACATAAAAAAAAAAGAAAATTGTTATAGCCTCACAAAATACAAAAACTGTTTGAATTAATCATTGTCTATTTGGAGGCTGGTTTTAAATATCTAATGTGATTATAGGCATTATTAAAAAGATATGCAAAGTAAATTAATGTATGTTTAAATTATATAATTCAGATTATAGTTATAGGAAGATTCTTTTAAAGGTAGTTCCTATTGAATAACATGGTATAGTGGATAAAAGTTGGGTTTAAAGTTTTGAAAGACTTGGGTTCAAGTATTGCTTGGGGCTTCCCCAAGTTATGTGTGATTCCCTGGCAAATTCTTAAAACTCTCAGTGCCCTAGGAAACAAAATTAAATTGTAAAGTGAGGGAGTATTCACTTAAGTTTATGAAGACAGTTGCTTATCAGGAAGAATGGACATGATGAGGGGAAGAAGGAAAGGAAACTGTGATGTGTGTATGTATCCAAATATGTATATATATCTTCTATACACATAGACATGCAGATGTAGGAACAGCAGAACATCGATGACAGAATGCTAGCCTCAGAGACAATTAGACTTAGGTTCCACATTTGCCTGAGATACAAAGTGGCTTTTGACTATATGCAAGTAGTCATGTAATCTATCAACCTCCCAGGTAACTAAGGTGTGGAATAGTTACTGATTTCATCCACACGGATTGAAGGAATTGCCTCATATATTCTTTGTAGAGCAATGAAATCACAAGTCTGAACAGTTCCTGATTACCAGCACACAATACCCATGCCCATGTGCGTCCACACACTCACATGCATACACACACACACACTCACTCTCTCTCTCTCTCTCTCTCTCCCCCCCCCCCCACCTCGTAGAACATAAATGGTATTCCCAAAGTATTTTATTAGAGCAAATATATTCATTCTCTATCTTGACTATTCCCAATTTAAATATAGGAATGACAAAGTCAACTGAATTACCTGAGGATGAAAAGGGAGTCTGGAAATGAATGGCAGAAATGGGGAATCTCCAGATAGATCCCAGCCTTCTATCCAAGATCATGAGATTTAAAAAAATCCTGGTTCCTCCTTCACCTCAACTATGACATAAGAGTATTTTGAAAACTTCAGTTTCATAGTTAGCTATACTTTTCATGGAAATGGAAGGTAAACAAGGCAGAAATAATACAACATAAAAGTTTTCAAAAAAGATTAAGGTCTTGGGATCCAATTAAGAGACTCATTTTTAGAATCTATACCAAGATAGACACCCATGCCCATGTTGGTCTCATCCTTCTCCTATCTCAACTCCTAATACTGGTCATTAGGACCTGACTGAAGTGACAAGGGATGAATTGTGATTTAAGGAAGAAAGTAGGAATTATGAAAATAGATCATTTAGATCTGACTTTTATTTATTCAAGACAGATATGTTTACTTCAACATCTTGAAAAATCAACTAAGTACACACGAAATAGTGAAAATGATGACAATTGAAAGATTTTCAAACTCAAGTATTTTAGAACCAATCTATAAGGCCCAAAGGAATATGGATTTCTTGCAAATATTTAAAAATGCCTTTACAAAAATGCAACAAGTGATTTTAGCTCAATAGCAAGTTAAAAATGTATAAATCTTACTATTTCACCCATGACATATTGATTCAGAAAAGCAACTGTAAAAATATTTTGACAATTCTTCTAAATCCTAAGAAATCACATATTACAGATTGTTGATGAAACAATTCAATTAAAAAACTCATGCCTTTTAGGATGTGAAATGAGAATAGTTTTGTGAAGCAAGTGTTTTACTAGTTCCATATGTGAATAACAAACAGCTGGGAAAAAGCTTTTTCTTGGCTAGACTCTTGACTCTTATTTCAACAACTTCTATGTTAGGATCTACTTTCATACCAATGAAATGCAAGAAAAAAGAATGCTCTTTCCTTAAAGAGATGATACTATCAAGTCTGAGAACTAGTGAAAAGGTATGCAGTAAGAATCCTAAAATGGAAATGTATAAGTCCTTTTGCTTGTAGAGTAGAGAGTAACAACCAAAATCACAGACATCCAGCACATTCTTCATAGTAAAGTCTATCTGGAAAGGCCAAATAATAACTAGCAAGATTAATTTGCTAAAATGGCTCAAGGACTTATGGGAACCAGCTTCCTTGTATTTGAGAAACAAAGTAACAATCCTGGTATGTGTAAGCTTGGTGGTTTTAAAAGGATAAAAATTGCAATATGGGGCAATGCATCTATAAAGGGACACCCAACTTGGGTTTTTGCCACTGATTGCAGTGAGTGGGAAACCATAGAAATTGTTCTCTATGCAATCTCAGAAAGTTGGAAATGTACTAAAAATCTTGATAGGATAACTTAATCATCTGATTGCTCTAAATTGAATAATGCTCTTCTACTAAGGCATCTCAATAATCATGATAAAAAATAAGTCTCTTGGTTCAACTACTAAGAATCCTAAACACAATTATACTTTTAAATGGCTAGATTTTTAACACATGACAAATTTAAAGAACTGGTTATGAGTGGATAAGAGACCCCAGATAAACGCCCACAGTGACTTCCAACTTTATCTTTAATTTATTCTGTGCTGATAATATAATAGCTAACATTTATATAGTAAGGTTTGTAAAGCACTTTACATACACACACACACACACACACACTATGCGTACATACCCTACATGTATATATAAATGTATATACATGTGTGAATGTAAACATGCTCACAAAATCCTCTCAATTTCCAAAAAGCAGTGAACATCACTATATAAACAGGGAATTCAGTAGTATAGGGTATTTAATAGGAAAATTTAACAGATATTTCACAAAATAACTTCTGGGAAAAATCTTAAAAATAATTATGTTTTCACCCCATAATTATTCTTATATAAGACAACTGTAATTTGTGGAGAAAGAGTATTTTTGTAGATTCTGATATATTAAGATTATTAACAAAACAAAATGGAATCCACTTAAACTAACGGGACTAACAAGTGGCTACTGGCTACTTAGGTATTTTTATGGATTTGAAAAATCTCAGTGAATGTAGATTATTAAATCTGCTGGCTGATCTAAAAGGCACACTTTCTTTCTTGCTTATCCCTACCTAATTTCAGAATAATTGGTTTAGAAGAAGTCTTAATAGGCAGCCATTTTAAAAACAAAGGATGAAAACTTAATTATTGTGCCATTAAATGGCATTATGAAGATTATCCAAAAAAGAAAAGATTTAAATGAAAAAAAGTAGCAGATACCAGAGAACATCTTCTACAACTATGTAAATGAATACAATTAAATTCTAAGAAAACAAATTAAATGCAATGGGTGAGGTCGGTATTACCTTTGCTAAAGTAGAAAAGATAACTTTCTTTTAACAAAATATATATTATGAAAAGATAAGATTATATTCTTTTCCTTAACAGTTTGGGGAGCATACATCTGTGGTTTAGAAACACCATCTTTGCTAGCTATATTAAAAACAAAGTTGATTTATTAAATGAAAAAAGAAAAGAAAACAATTTGGAGAAGGTAAATTTGACTTTTTGGTTGGTGATCATTTTTTTGTCCAGTAGTAGATATTTTCAGGGGAAACACTCTTCATATTACATATCAGAGAAATCACAGTCACAAGTAAGAAAAGGCTAGTGACTCTCTAGTACAACCTACACAAAATGAAGCCCCACTATAATACAGGTAATAAATGTTTGCTCAATTTCTGCTTGAAAAATCTTCAAGGAAGGGGAATTCAATTCACTACCTCTTGAGGCAATCTATAATCTTAAGAAGCGAGACAGAAAAGTGGAAAGAATACTGAAGTTGGAGGAAGAGGATCTTGGTTCTCATTTTATTCTGCCACTGACTCCCTGAAAGAATGTGGGCAAGTCAATGTCTTGAGGCCCATTTCTGTAATTATAATGATGGAACTGAATTAGACTAGTGAGGCCTGAAGATTTTTTTCAGGGGATCTGCAAAGTCAAAAATATTTTCATAATATTACTAAGATATCATGTCTAATAAAATGCTCCTCTCTTTTCCAACTACATATTTGTGTGAAGCCATATTTTCTTCAAATACTTCAATTAAAGTCACATATCACAATAGATTGAATACTAAAGCAAGTATGAGAATCCACTTGTTTTATTAAGCCAAAGAGTAAAGAGGTTTATGAAAACATGAAACAATTCCATCCTACTCACTTTGTTGTTGTTGTTGTTTTAGAAAAACTCTTTTAAAAAATGTTATGTTAATATATAATGGATTTGCTCTAGTTATTTTTAAATGAATAAATATTTTTAAAATTTTACCAGTTTTAGTTTCTAATATGATAAATATGAAAAGCTAGAACTCACAAAACAAAAGCTCTCTGGAGTTCTCAATAATTTTTCAAAGTATAAGGGGTCTTTGAGAACTACCTGATCAGATGAATAATAAGGTCTATACAAGCTCCAAATCCATGACTATGATCACAAACTTGTTTACTGTCACATGAAAATGAACTCAATCTTATTGCTGCTATGTAGCACAGGGCCTGGTCTAAGGTTGGGTGGCAAAACAGGAAAACTAGCTTCTTTCTGAAAAAAAGGGATGAAGAATCTTAAAACTTCAGGCAGATCTATTTACTATGACAACAGCTCATCTAATACGACTAATGTCTCAATTATTAAAAACATAGGCTTAGAGCAAGCAAGATAAAATAGCCTGGGGTGGTGGGTCACCCAGATAACCTGGCTTATCAGAATGATACATGGTATAACTATATACTAGTAAGACAGCCACACGAAATTCCAAGTAGTTATCCCTCTTGGAACATGTTTAAAAAATGACAGAAGAGCTCCTTCTCTGACCGTTAGGAAATATGAAGTTTGATGTAATTCATCACAAAATCTGCCATCTTATGAATTATCAAGGGCAAATTTATAGTAGTCACGGTCAAAAGAATGCAATAAATTATCACACAGAAGCACTGACTTTATAAATCTAGAAAAAATTAGTGGGTCCCCAAAGACAAAGCATCCTGTTCTATTCTAACAGAGTCCAAAATATACAATAAAGCCTTCTGCAGTTTAGAAAATAGATTCATCTTTAGTTTTAAGATTTTTCTTGATAAGATGGCCTTAAATAGCAGCCTACTGTGTTCCTTTTATGACACTATAAATGCAATGTGCATGCTCCTTGAGCTTGATTAGGGGCATTCCCTTGTGGTCTATGGGCCCCAGTTCAGCACAAGGAATACTGACCTTCTCCCTCAGTGCCCTCAGAGCGCTCCAGTTTTGTGTCTTTGTGCTGTCCTTCAGCCACTTTCACAGCCACCGCTCGACAAATTGCACCAAATTTTCGATCCAAAGAACGAACGCCAGCCTCTCTGGTATACCTAGTAAAAGGAAGAAAACACTTCCCTTTAGAAAAATACAACCCACATGTTCTTAACTCAGTTTATGTCATCTGCAAAAAAGAAAAGTGGATCTCCAGGTCTACTTGTAAAATAATAGGGTGACATCAAAACTGATATTTATGTTTTTGGGTAGTGACGTGGTGCACTGGATAGAGAAATTGCTGGGCCTGGAGTCAGAAGGATCTGAGTTCAAATTTGACCTCAGATACATTTATTAGCTATGTATAGCTAATACTTGACCTGTGTATGCTTCTTCAGTAAAATAGCAGCACCTTCCTTTAGGGAAAGCAATGCAGTAAAGGCTGCTAAATAAATGCTCATTTGCTATCATCTGCAAATCAATGTGGCCTTTGCTGTTTCTTGGGTAATGATTTTTTTTAATTCAAAGTCTTTTATTAAAAACCTTTAAAAATACTTTCAGACATGGTTTTTGGTAGGAATTTTTTTTTCTTCAGTATACTATGGATTATCTTGTTTTATTATCCTATATTTAGTCATTAATTCTACATTATCAAAGAAAATCTGGCCACATTAAAAACACTTTGGTTATTCCTTTGTAAATATTATGTTTAAAGTTAATACCCTCCTTTGGCACTCAATGAAAAACCCTACAATATTTCTAGACTTGTTTCATGTTTACAAGAGATGCTACATGTGTCTCAAATGCTAATGGCTCAGTAAAACCACTCAAAGAATTACTGAGCTTAAAAAGGGTTTTAGAGACTAACACACCTAGTAGATTCTGATTTCAAATTTGAGCTAAATCTGGATAGGTACTTCAGAATTTAGTGTAGATTTATTTAGTGTAGATTTAGATAATAAAAAAAAATTAGTGATGGAAGGAAACAGAAGGCATAGTTGGACAAATACCTTAGTCTTTGGGAAAGTAAAATTCAAAAAGTACAGGAAAAGTATGGTTCAAGCCATCAGCTAAAGATTTTAATGGAGAGTATAGTTCAACGGAGCAGGGAATACCCCAAAAGTAAAACTAGGACTATAAAATCACAAATGATTCCAATGAAGAAGAAAAGACAAGTGCATTTCTAATGAAGTCCAGCATTAAAAGGATGGATGGGGACACACACGCACTCACACACAAACACACACACACACACACACGGAAGAGGGGATACATGACTAATGCTAATTATGAAAAAATGGAATGGGGTCACAAGAATAGTAATAGGAAGGCTGAGATCCAGAATGACCTAAAGAAAAGGATAAAGGAAAAAAAAATTGAAAGCTAGATTTAGAGTGAGAATATACAAAGAATGGGCCCACCATTTGGGGAAAAAAAATAGTGTAATATTAACAGATAACAGAAAGAAAGCAGAACTATTAAATTTTTATTTTACAACTACCTTTTGTATCGAGGAGAATGATTTACAAACTAGAAAGATTATACTAACCATCACTAGAGGATATGGAAATAATAGAATAAAAAATTTAAATCTCAAAGGGACCTCATTTTATACAAGAGCAAACAGACACAGAAGAGAGTTGGTCAGTTGCCCAGGTTGACCAAAATAATGAGTTAGTCTTGGAGTCAAGATTTCACTACCGTAATTTGTATTCTCTTATCTCTCTTCTTCCTAGCTACCTCTGGTTAGCCATTGATTTCAAATATGCAATGTTGGACAGATTCCTTAGAGAAGATCATACAAGGTGTGAGGGTTTTGTTTTGTTTTGAATCCTTACTGGTATAAGAAATATCAACTGTTGCAAGATAATAAATCCATCTAAAAAATCCGGAAGAAGGTTTCCAATAATATATTACTTTCTATTCAACCGTGATGAAAATACAGAAAGGATAATCATATACTTAAAAATGACACAGATTTGTGAAGGACAGCTAATATGTTGGAGGACTGAATTTTTGATTTCCTAGGTACCAGAAACTCCTAGATAAGGAAACTCCCTCAACCATGGCAAGTCAGCATCTTAGAGTTGGGACTTAATCCAGGTATGCCTGTCTCTGAAGTGGCCTTTCTTATATGGGGTTAAAAAAAAAAAGGCTAAATATATAAGTCTAAGATAGGGGTGAGAGCAGGGAACAGGAAAGGGAGAAGCCAGCTTCAAAGCAGTTCTAGTTAACTACTAAATCAATATGAACCCAACAGTATGATGTGGCTGCTTAACACACAAACACACAGAAAAATCAAATATTAGAGTGAATTTATACAAATGAAGCATTTGAAACAAGGGAAGTAATAGTCAGTCTGATTGTACTGTATTCTGGTCAGATCACATCTAAAATAGCACGTTCATTTCTGAGCATCTCATTTTAAGGAGAGAATGACAGAATGGAGTTTGTTTGAGTGACTAACAAAGAAACAATAAAATCTTCAAAAAACATGCTATATGAAGCATGCTAAAAGAGCAGGTGAGATATACTCTGGATGAAAAAAGACCTGATGCCTCCAAAAAATACCTGAAAGTGCATCACATGGAAGATGGGTAGATACCAGTATTTAAGAAGGCAGAACTAGAAGGATACAGCTTTTTACTTCATGTAAGGAAACATTTTCTAAAAATTACACTATCCAAAAAAAGAAATGCCTTGCACACATCCAAACTAAGTTTTTGTCATCAGAAGTTCTTAAGCAAGGGCTAGATGACTACTTCCTGGACACATTAAAATATTTAGAAAACTAAAATCCTACTACCCTGTATAAGTTCTTACTATGTGCAAGGGATTCAGTGTGCCAAACGCTTGGGAATACAAAGAAAGGCAAAAAACCTAAAAAATAAAACACACAGTCTCTGTCCTCAAGGAGCCTGTCAAGGAGACAACATGAAAATAACCCAGTATGTTCTAAATCAGGTAATTTGTTCGATATCTCAAATGTGTCCAAGGCAGCATATGTCTATATTTTGGGTTGGCTTTTTGGGGGAGGAAGAAGTTAAAGAGTATTAAAAGCAATTTCTAATGCACACAATATTGAATGATCTGAACTGGTACCCACATCAAAAAGTACTTACTTAATTTTTCCCAAAGGCGGTAATTAAGAAATGCCTTACAAATAATAGCTTCCTAGCTAGCTAGGGATACATTCAGATCTATCATCACCCTCTTAATGGAGACAAGGAAGCTGAAAGAAAGTAGCTACATGACTTGCTGAAAGAACCAAAGCATCCACTGGTATTCTCCAATACCACAGTACTATTGGAAGATTATCATATGAAATATCTAGTTTCTCAGGGATGGCAAGATTCACAAAGCATTTTTACAAAACAGGGAATAAAAAAGGGAACTTCTAGCTCATGCTCAGTCTTACTGCTTCTCAGATGAGCTTGAATATATACTTTTAACATGAACTATAAAATATTTCCATTAATAGGGATGCTTTAGATGAAAAGGCAGTCTTAATAAAACCAAATTATTTGGAAAGAAAAAGATTCCAAAAGCAGAAAAAATTTTTCACATAATCTAAGACAGCAATTACTGGAAAAAAAAAAAGGCTGCAAGATGTTTGCCTGGCAGGTTGACACAGCTTGCTGGGTGATGCAATGGATCTGAAACAGTGAGCCAACCAAGCTATAAGAGGCTACTGTCGATAGAAACTGTCTTTGGAGAGTTACATTTTCCATCCAAACAGGCAATCTATAAATCAGGCTAAGGAATTTGCTTCTCAGACAATTTAAGTACTGTGTGCCATAGACCTAAGCACCTGGCAACAAACTTTAAAAACAACCTCCTACCCTAGTCTAATGCAAATTCCTAAGAGCAAAACTCTTGCAAGATTTTTTCCCCCCCTTTTTTCTTTATCTTCCCACTCCCTCTCCACAACTCTAATAAAGTCTATCACAGAAGTAATGATGTTGAGTAATCAAAATCTGATGCATTATTTTAACCTTTCTTTAAAGGATCCTATAGCTTTCAAGAGAATAGGGAGGCAAATCAACTTCTTTATTAGAAGCTCCAAATGATCCACTTTCAATGATCATGCTCTGGAAAGCATGGAACATAGTGATAGTTTTATTCAAGAATTAGGGTCCCATTTCCTCTACTGCAACTGTAGAATAAATGAAACCTTATCATAAACTCTTAGCTGTGGAAGAATTCCCCCAAAAATTCTTCCAATAAATCTCTGCTTTATATTAAACACCATACAAGACAAACAGCTGATGAAACAGTTCTCTTGTTGTTACTCTGAAAGTGAGTAATGGAAGCTGTGGTTTTCTACTGAAATCATTTTTTCAGACTCAAAAGAGTACAAATGAATATTGGTGCAAAGTATGTTTACCTAGTAATGATGTCAAGAGTGGTAACTTGAGGAATCTGAATCTGCTGAGGTGTCAACCCATGCTGTTCCAGCTGCTTAGGAATCAGGTGCCTGTGGGCAATTTCTATCTTCTCTTCCTGTGTATACCCTGTAAAAGGAATGAACCTGTTTGGTACCTAGCCATACAGTGCATTTATCCAGTGTCAAGTTCTTCATGCATTCAAAAGACCTGCAAAACATAAAAGGTTCTAAACTTGGAAGAAGCTATATTTTTTTTTTGGAAAGTAAAAAAAGTCTGCTTTAATCTATAGTCAGACATCCTCAGTTTTTTATTTAGAGATGGATAGCATTTTTCATCTTATGTCCTTCAAAATTGTCTGGATTATATTACTGAGAATAGCTAACTCATTCACAAATGATCATACAATATTGCTATTAGTTTGAACACAGTACAATTCACTCTGAATCAGCTTATGGAAGTCTTTTCAGGTTTTTTCAGGAGCATTTTGCTCATCATTTCTTATAGCACAACAGAATTCCATCACAATCACATGGCACCAATTTGTTCAGCCATTTCCCAACTGATGGTCCTTCCAATTTCCAACTCCCTGCCGTGAGAAAAGAGCTGTTATGTATTTTACCATACATATAAATATTTTGGAAGAGGCTGTTTCATAGGTTAAAATCAACAGGATATTTAGAACTAGAAGAGATCTTAGAGACCAGTTAATACAACTTCTTCATTTTCTAAATGAAGAACTGACTTCGTAAAGTTAAGTGATTGTCAAAATCTAGAAAGTTGTAAGCTGAAGAAATGGCATATAAACTGAGGTACCCTGGTTTCTGTCTACATACTATGCTGGAGGGCTTTCAAAATTTTAGCATTTACCTTGAAGGTAATGAAATTAAATGTTGCTGCAATTTCCAACTTTTCCACATTTATCAAATATTGCATGTCTGCTATCTGGGTGACAAATCTCAAGAAGAAAATCCCTATTTGCAAATAGGGGAAAATTCTTTCTTCTTCTTGTAAACTTTTTCCCCTTATCATTTATATGACAATGGTTAACATCATTTGTTATTTATTGAACAAAACGCCTTTAAAAAACTGGCTATACAAGGGGTATACACACAGGTTGCAGATAGGACTTTGACTCTTATGGATCATTTTAAATTTAGCCTCAAAGATAAAGATAGAGAACCCTATCTGGAGTATCTTTTACAATAAGCTATATAATCTCATTTGGAATAGTTTAATATTTAGTTCTTAAAATGTCAGTTCTACCCACCATAATGCTCTATCTATATTTTCCCTCAAGTCTCTAAGGTAAATCCCTTTTGCCCACACATTTGGCTTGATGCTCTAGGACTGAATGATGAAGATTTGTACAACAATAAAATGGGCTGTTCTCCATCAGTGAAGTGTTCAATTAGAGTGTGAATGACCACCTATGTCAGGGATCTCTGCATGGAGAAAAATTTTAACCTCAGATTCTGGGTCTATGGCTAAAAAATCACAACAACAATAAAAACAAAACTTCAAACAAATGTAAACTGTAACTAAAAGGCATAACAAAATAATTTCTCCCTCCCAACCAGGAAAACCTCACCTAACACTTCTTGTGTTCTTGGAACTAATAAACACAATAGGGAGTTCAAGGAAAGTCCTCTTTAATGAGTTTTTACTATTCTATAGAATACGTACTCCAGAAAGATTACAAAAATTATGTATAGCACCTGTGAATACATTTACATTGCCCTTCAAAGCCTGTAGACACAATTCCCCTGAACTAGAGAACTTCTTCATGATGTATAGCTTTCTTTTACAAACCAAGATTAAAAAATATGAATTGACAGAGCATCTGTTGAACAGAAAAGGAAGTTACTGAAACAGCAGACAAGCTAGAAAACAAGCTGGCTAAACCTGCCAAAGAGAACATTGACATCATCTGTCCACCTCTTCAACAGCTGTTCTGGGTATTTCACTTTATAACAGTATGGCTTATGAAGCCTCTGCATTAACTTGAAGATCCCAAGCAATTTGATCTCATTTGCTTTAAATTATTTTTGTCTCATCCACCATCATCATCTCCATATGTTTTAACTAAATATAGGAGCCTATAGGTCATTAACAAATGATTGGAAAAACCAAATATGGTCCATCCTATATCAAAATATAGTTTTTATATCTCATAATCATTTTTGCTGTGACAAATCTTAGGGAAGCAGGGAGTATTGCTTCAAAGAATAAATATGTTTAGAGAATTTTATTCTCCACAGCTCAATGATGGTTAAGAGGACAAAGTAACAGTCTACAAATACTTAAGGGAACCAAATAACAAAAGTAGGTGCCCTACAATGAATTTAAAATGACCAAAGGAGAAATTCAGCTGTCTCTCAGGAACACTTCTCCTTAAGAGGAAGAACCAGATTACGACGGGATATTCTTCCAGAGGAAAGGGGTGGAAGATCCTTCACTTGATAACTGGGAAACTAACTTCACAATCAGAAGATTTATTTTCAGAAACCCCAACCACTGGTCCTAAAGGAATGAATTCATTCTTTTTCACCTTTAGTATCTATTATTTTAGAAACTGGATAAAAAAGAAATAATAAGTTGCTGTAATATTTTAATTTTATAAGTTTTAACTTATTGTAACTCATATGTACCCAAGAGGCTCTTGGGTTGGGTCTCAAAGTCTCAAGAAAAGTACCTAATTAATCTGCCATGAATTTTGTGATATACTTAGGAAAAAAAATTTTTTTTCTCAGTTAAAAATCCACTTAAGATCGAATCTGAAATCAAATTCAAAACTCCTGAAAGCTTTGTTAAATCAATTCTTAAACAGGTGATTTAAAGAATCACCTTTTAAAGAAAGGAGTATTTACTAGAAGACACAAAGCACAGAGACGCTTGATGTTCTCATTTATGCATCAAGGTTACCTGGCACCTGGATGATTTCCATTCTATCCAACAAAGCAGGTGGAATAGTAGCTGTAGTGTTTGCAGTAGCTATAAAAAGGACTTGGGAGAGGTCAAAGGCCACATTTAGGTAGTGATCTGTGAAGTTATGGTTCTGTTCTGGATCCAAAACCTTGAAGAGAATAAATAATGCAAAGAACATTTATGTCTTGATAAGATGCACCTGATTCAAATTACAAACATAAATACTACACAGAAGAAGCCTACTATGTATATTTTTGCTTGTCTTTTAAGCAACAAGGTTAGTTTTTGGAACACAGAAAGTGAAGCCAGGCTCAGGCTTCAATCTCAAGTCTATTAATGAATCACCATGTGACTATGAAGTCATTAATCCCGCTGGACCTGTTTTACACTTCATAAAATGAAGCTAACACCTCTTACATCAAATGATACATGAAAGTAGGTGGATTTGTATTCAGAAATGCTTGGACAGGAGGTATAAATTATAATTGTAAACTTTTTTTTTTCTGCCACATTATGATGGAGTGAAGGAGAAAATAAAAGACCACTTTAATTGAGTGAATTGGCAAGTATATCCTAATGAACATGTTAATAAAACAAAATAATAACATTTATCTAGAATTTGAAATACATTATCTCATTTGATTCTCACAATAACTCACAATAAACAATGTGTTCAAAACTGCAAGTATGATTATTCTCATTTTGCAGACAAGAAAACTAAAGCTTAGAGAGAGGTTCCATGACTCATCCAAGCCCCATACAGCTAAGTCCTATCCTGGAGGAGAGATATGAATCAAGAGCTTTCCTGATTCCAGATACAGTCTCCTTTATACCAACTGAAACTTAAAAAACCCCAAGGTTTTAAACTCAAGATCAGGTGACTTTCCATGTATGCTCCTAAATTAGGCTAAAATGTGACGCAAAAATGCCCTGCTATGAAACATCAATAAATAGTAACATATACCAAATCGAGTTTTAAAATATTTTATTAACTGCTTTATTTATTTATTTAAAAGGAAAACTGTCATTTTCTTTCAGTTTCTGTTCAGAGTGGATACTATATAAACTCTGTTGGGAAGCTCATATTGAACTGCAAAGAAGCCACAGCCTTTAATAACTATAAATACCTTCTAGCTTTCTCCTGGCATGTTGGACATTTTCTGAACAAACTTTTGTTTTTAAAGACCTGGTGGGAGTAAGCAGGCTGTGGCACATTACCAATGAGTATCTGCATGCAGAAAGTTGTGTAAAACCAAGACTCTCAAGCCAAAGCATTGTAAAATACCTAACTCCCCTATAACTGTAGTCAAACCAAATAGCATTTATTAAGAAGTTACTATGCAGGTAGGTCTTGTGCTTAACACTGAGAGGACCCCCCCCCCCAAAACAAAAAACAAACAAAAAAAAACAACAAAAAACAAAACTTCTGTCCTCAAGTAGTTCACATTCTAATAAAGAAGACAAAAGTTAGATAAATAAGTACATTCAAGATATTAAGACAGTTGCTGGAAGATAATCTGAAAGGGAAAGGCATTAGCATCTAGGAAGAAGTTAATAACCTTTGAGCTAAATCTTGAAGAAAGTCTGGGAAAAGGAGACAGAGGTGAATGAGCAGAGCAACTCAAGGATAGGAGATAGTGGGTGCAAAGACATGGAAATAAGAGATAGAGTATCCTGTTCGAGGAGCTCCAAGGAAGTCAGTTGAAATCAGCTAAGATAAATTTGTAATGGTCTCTGTCAACACAGTTCTGTGATTTACCTCAGTTTTGATGTTCAGCAGCACATAAGATAGTTGGTAGAAGTAATCTAAGGATGGGTCAATGACAGGACAAGGGAACAAGGGAATTGAGGATGGAGGACAATGTCAAGTTGAGTTGATTCACTAACAGACTAAGATAAGAAAGGAGAAGTGTATGGCCAAGGTAGATGGTCTAGAAAAGGATGGGATGAGAATGATGGCAATGGAGATCACAATGAGGACAAAGAGCATGATTAGGCATAAGGAAAAGATAAAATGATAGAATGCTATGGTCAGATATGCGAATTTCAGAGTTGATAAAACATTGTTAGAACCAAATACAACACATAGGTATACAACAAAATCAGAACCAAATTAAGAATAGTCAGGGTAAACTAGTGACTTCATTAACCAGAGATCTAGCAGTTGAAGAACCCAAATTATCCCTATGAAAGATCAACAAAGAACATTAATGTCTATACCAGGAGTCCTCAAACTTTTTAAATAGGGGTCCAGTTCACTGTCCCTCAGACTATTGGAGGGCCAGACTATAGTAAAAACAAAAACTTTGTTTGTGGGCCTTTAAATAAAGAAACTTCATAGCCCTGGGTGAGGGGGATAAACGTCCTCAGCTGTCGCATCTGGCCCATGGGCATAGTTTGAGACCCCTGGTACAGATATCAAAATATCTGTGCTTTAGGAAAAAAAAGACAAAGAATAGAGAACATCCATCTAATTTTACAAAGCCTAAATGAAAAGGGAAGGAACTTTGCTAGGACAATCTACAGCTCTTGATTTAATTCTGAATAGGTAAAATATAAGTAATTCAAAAGAACCATTTTTACTTCAATGGACTTGCTATTGGAATTTCCTCTAGAAAATTATCAGAGAAATGAATAAAACTGAAAATTTGGAGGCTATGTTATAGCTTCCATGTCCATCCCATTGACTCATCCAGGGAAATACCAACCTTGGCAGATATGTAAATTAATTTTAAGACAGCTAATAGAACTATCTATGCTGGCAAAGGCATTGAATACTTCCCCCAAGCAGCTCATAGCCAATGTTAAATTAATGTTACTTCACATTAATACTGAAAAAGCTTCATCAAGACTGGCATCAATTGAGTGACCAAATACCACTTAGTTCTAAGTATTTCCAGACAATCACATGCAATCTATGCCACTTAGGAGCAACTGGACACTTCCATTACCGGTACCCTGGGGCATTCCTAATATTATGAGCTCATATGACTGAGAATTCTTGATGAGATGAACCATAGAAAACTATTTTGCCCTTGTCTTTTTCATAGTCAACTTTAACAATAACTGTCACCCTCCTATCACAATTTAAAGTTTGCAAATCACTTTCCTCTCAACCACTGCATAAGGTAGATACTTAAAATATTATATAGGTGAGGAAATGGAAATTCTGAGAGTTTTAAGTGATTAGTTTGTAATATAACCAGGTTAGTAAAGTTAGTATGTGAGGTCGATTTTGAAATCAGGTCTCCAGCCTCTAAAACTAAGACTGATGCATTCTTCATTGTAATATACAGCTTCTCATCTAAAAGAGATACAAAATAGGGATAAAATTCAAAACAAATGAAAACACCTAACAAAAAGATTACTTTTTCTTATGTGAAAAACACTGTCTTATTGAGAAAGATTATATTGAAACAAAAGCTTTTATAGACTAGATCTGCCCCAAAGAAATGCAAGGAAAGGTTATAGTTTGTGTAGTGAAGTTTTTGCTTATTCAAATCACATACTGCCAGGGTTCATTATCCTTACCCAAAGCAGTTTGCTAAAAGGCAAAACCTTTTAAATTTACGATTTAAAAACAAATTATCTTCTAACAAGTTTATAAAAGTTGGTTTCAGAGTAAAAATAAGTACAATTTCAATAGTTCTTACTATTTATAAAGCCCAGTTACTTTAGTGTTATCAAATATGTTGCCTCATTTTACCCTCACAGCATTTGTGAGTTAAGTACAGTTGATATTAGTATACCCATTTTACTTAGGAAGAGACACAGGCTGGTAGATACACCTAAGACCACTAATGGCAAATTATGCCATTTTATATATATATATATATATACACACACACATATATATATATATATATATAATAAGGCTGTTACAAAACAGGACACAGTAGTAACATGAAATCTTTGAAAGGAACACAAAAACAGATGTACACTGAAAAGTAACAGTGATTACAAGTAACACTCTGATTCAATATAAGATAGTGGTGAGGAAGAAAGTATTGCCATTATTTGGACCAATATGGTATGTGGGCAGAGTCAAAACCAAAATTCAGATCTATTACAGACTCAGAATACAATGCTGAGAGAGCATCTGAAGTACATTACTAATAAATGAATAAAAACATTGTCAGCCCAACTGACCTCTAAGTTTCTTTAACTTTCAGGTATCACAGTCCTATAATGAAATAGACTATAGCATAAAACTTATTTGTTGTAGCATAGTAGAAAAGGCACTCAATCCAAAGTCAGTAGACTCTGTCTGAATTCTGTCTTCTGCATTTACCAACTGCATAATAATAGGCAAGTGACCAGCTCTGAGCCTTAATTTCCTCATCTATAAAATGGGATATTAATAGTTCTAGTGTCCACTTTATAGGGTTGTTATTGTGATTAAATGAAAACGTGTGTGTGTATAAAGTTTTATAAAACCTAGTTACACATAAAAACGTGTCACACAAATTTACTACTCTTTAATCTTTTTCACCTAATAAACTCCTGTTTTTCTCATCTAACGCTTCTCTATGCTTATTTCCAGCTACATGATTGGTGTTACATTTCTATGTTTATCTTTAATGTTACTTAAAATGGAATCTAAGCATGTCCCAAATAATTGTGCATTGTTGTCAAGAGAATTTATCCTTTCCATTAAGATATGAATATATTCCTTGTCCTAAGTGATACAAACTATGTTCATTAAGAGTGCTTATAATTAATTACACACTCTCCCCCAACCTAAGCATGCCTTAGGGAATTAGATAAAGAGAAAGCAAATAGTAATGTTCAATTTTCACCACTATAAATCTCATTAAAAACAGAAGCAACATTTTGGTTTAGAACTATGATTACAACACATTAAAGGCAAACTTTTCATCAGAACTGGACAGTAAATCTCTCTAGACTTATTTTTGCACAGTCTGGTCCCCTTATAGTTTTCAATTATAGTTTTCAATCATATAATTAGGCTGGCCAGGTACCTAAAAAATCAAATTTATAACTGACTTTATGATTTTGTCATGTAATATAATTCACATACTATCATTAAACCAACATCAACTGTCAATGATACTTCATTACTGAAAAGTCTTCTTGCACTCCAGGAGTGAGATTACAGCCATTGGGAGCCTACTAATGGCATTTCTCAGTCTACTGGAGTTTCTTCTCAGTTCTCCCAAGAGAACTAGGTATAATATAGCCCCCAGAGCAGAAGCTTAGCATTGATTAATGGCATCCTAATTGAGGACAATCAGGAGGTTTAGTTGTGAAGCTTCCTTTAAAGGTAAAGAAAAATGCAAGAGCATAGAAAGATAAAAATTTAAGAGAAAATCTGAACATCTTAAAAACACAATAAGATTCATTTATTGCCCATACTGTATGGGGCAATAAAATATGACCCTTGTGTAAAGTTTCCAAAAAAGAATAGGTAGGAAACACAAACTTACCCCCAATTATGATATGATTTAGATTAAACACCTTCATTTTAAAAACAATCATCTCCCAGAGAAGGTTGGACTAGGGAACAAAGAACAAGTTTGCCTTTAGGCAGGTTATTTAATTCCTTAGTTTCAGTTTAGCCAGATAAATAAGGATAATAGTAGTTTCCCTATGTACCTCACCAGTAGTCAAGATCAAATAAGATATTTCGTGAAAGTGTTTCATAAACTTTAAAGCTCATACAAAGGAAATGGGCTGTAATATGCTCAAGAAGAAATCATCTATTAAAGAAAAGACGTATACAAAATGAAGGGCAGTGGTGCTAAGGTTACCCGAGTGTGAATTACTTTAATCAGACAATCATCCAGCTGAAAGAGTTCTAAGGGAAAAGAAATTTTGACAGAGGTAAAATTAAACACACACACACACACACACACACACACACACACACACACACACACACACACACACACGTAGAGAGTCAGGGCAGTATGAGAGTTCCAAGTCAGAGAATTTAGGTCTGGATGAGGTGTTAGAGATCATTTAGTTTATTTCCCTCATTTCTCCAGATTAGGGAATTAAGTGTCAAAGAAGTTATGTTTCTTGCCTCAAACACCTAGACTTTCAATAAAGCTATGATTGAAAATCAGGTCAATGGCTTTAAAGTCTAGTGTTCTTTCCACTATATAATTACTTTTTTTTTTTTTTTTTTTTTTTTTAGAATTTAATATTTATAAAATGTTTTTCCTTCAAAGCAACTCCTATGAAATACTTAACACTAGTTTGATTCTCATTTTACAAATAGGAAATGGAAACAAAGGTATTAGCTCAGGGTCACATGGGTACAAGGTACTGAGCACTGCAGCCAGGATCAACCCAAGACTCTGGATTTCATTACTCTCAGAATCAGAGAAGACAGAAGGCGAGAAAGGGATTCAGAAAGGAAGTAAGGCAACAAAAGAAGTTTGCACAGTTTCTTAAATAGAGCCCTGACAGAAGTTTGAGTTAAAAACTAGTGACAATTTAAATAATTCTTTTTTTAAAAATCTAAGAACTAGTTTGGAAAAACTAAAATTTTAGCTTTCCCTAGTTTAGCCTTTTCCTGCTAATTCAAGCTGGGTTACCCCAGGTGAAGAAAACAAAATGTTGATCGTCTGGGGTATGTCAAGTAGTGCTAATATGCTCACAAACACAAAGTTAAAGTGTGTATATTTTCCAGAAAACAAAATTCTATGCAGACTAAGGATGTATTAGTTATTTGAAGAGTTCCACGTTATGTAGATTTGAAAAAAAAATTCCCTTCAGTTGATTAATAGTGCTTGTTACCTTTGTAGAGTATTTATGGAATCAAAACTATTTTTACCAATTTATCTAAATTTAATAGCAAAAGTTTGAATTTTGTACAGATTATAAAGATGGAAAAATTTAATATATCTAATGCAAAATGAACACTTTAGGGCAAAATAACAGCTCTGTAATTTCCTGCTTGAATGTTCAAATGCACACAAAGACAGCTCTGTATCCAGTATTTTATTACTACCAAACTGACTGAGCCCCAGGAAAACATAATTGCCTGTCTTTAGACTTCTTCTGATTTCCCTGCTTACAAACACTTACTTTCAAGTAGTTGCAGCCATTTCTATCTCCTCTCAACTAACTTTCAACAGAGGTCATCTAAATATAGAATAAATATTCCCTTGTTGACGACAGTAACTGGAAATAGGAAGATGTCCTATTTTACTTGAGCAATAACTCCATAGAAGTACAAGAACCAAACAAGGCCTGCAAATTTACGTTTCGAGGCTCAACTGAAGCTCCCCTACAGGCAGAGCGAGGTTATTTAACAATCCATTCAGCCTAAAGGAAGGGGATCCTCACCTCCAGCACATGTTCTCCTCCTCCTGGATCACATCAACACTTCTGAATCCAACCTCCAGAAATTTCTAGGCCAGCCACCAAATGCTCCAGAAAGCCTTCCCCATTGCCTCCAGTTACCTTTCCATATCTGTCTTCCCAACAAATGGAAACAACCACAACCATATTTCTCTTAGCATTTTGTAAGGACATATATCCTCTTTGTATTCATGATTTAATATGTCTAAGGTATTACTGGACTAAGTTTTTATGGCAGAGTCTTCTTTTTCTCTTCCCATCTGAATGTTCCTTCTTAGATCAACCAATATTGAACAGTGAGTACCCTCCAAAGTTCTCTCATGGGCTCTTTTCTTTCTATATAATTTAACTCAGTGATCTCAGAGTTCTCATGTACAGCTTATCTCTATGCAGAAAATTTCTAGATCTAGCTATCTAGTCTTAAATATCATTCCTAAATTCCAATTCCACAGTTCCTGCTGCCTGCTGGACATTTCAATCTGGATGTCCCCTACATATCCCAAATTCAACATGTCCAAATAGAATTCATTCTTTTTCCAAAACCTTCTCTCTTCCTAACTTTCCTATTAATGTCCAGAGAACCATTAACCTTCCAGATCACAACTTTGGCATCTTCCTCAAATCCTCACTCTTCATTCCCCTCACACACATTTTTATCTCTAAAATATGATCCTTTCTCACCATTCACTTAGCTCAGACATTCCTCTCCTCTCACCTGACAAATTATAAGAATCTTCAATGAGGCTTCCAGGTCTCAGCTCTCCTCACTCCAATATACCCTCCATATACCTCTCCATAGAAAGATTTTTCTAAAGCATAAGTGTAACTATGCTACCTCCCTAAACAATAAATTCCTGTAACTTCCTGTTACTTTCAGGACAAAATATAAATTTCTCTTTTTGATTTTTAAGGTTCTTCCAATCTGGTCCCTTCATACCCTTTTCCCTGCCTTCCCATACTGGACAGTCCAGCAATTCTAGTTTATGTTTTCCTAAATATACTCCATCTCCCATAGCCCACCTCCAAGCCTGGAATACTTTCCCTTCCTCATTTTCACCTCCTGAAATCCCTCATTCTTTTAAGACTCAGCACAAATGCCACCTTCTACAAAAAGCTCTGTTACTATGCTGGACTTTCTCCTTTCCCATTCCTAGACACTTGAGGTTTTCTCACTAAGGTTATTTCCCCTTATGTGTTAACTTGCACATACTTATTTACATGCTGCCTTCCTTATTAATATCCAAGTTCTTTAAGGAGAGGGAAGCTATTTAGGTTTTTGTCTTTTTATTTTTTATTTTGGTTTTGCCAGAAGTACTTTGGATCTAATTTTGCCTTTCTATCCCCAGCATCTATCACAGAATTCTGGCACTTAATAATGTTTGTCAAATTTTAATTTTATTTTTGACAGTTTTTGGTAAAAAAAAGAGATAGTAATTAAAGTAGATGTAGTCAAAATTTCAATTTTACCCTAAGATATCTGCATGTAACAAAGTTTTAAAACTTTGGATGTATATGGAATTCAGTTTTAATAATACTTTTAAGCTGACTTGTTTTATCTCTGATTCTATATACTGTGTCAGACAAGATGATCTGGCTTGACATGGCAGCTGCGTCTGTATCTATATCAGGGAATGCATATATATATCTGGATAACTGGCCATCCTGCATGCAATAGGGACTAAGCTGTCATCTACTGCTTGTGAATGTTCAGTGGACTAGTTTTAGGACTGCCCAAAACAATGCTTTTTAAATATTTCAGTACTGGAGTATCTCTCTCCTACTGCTCCCCTGCCCCCAAAATGCTCTAGAACATTGTAGACTATGATACTATAACCTACCAAACCTACACAATGTCCCAATATGAGTTAGACTGTCGATAAGTTATCTGAATGCTATATGATATAAGCTACTATGATTTTTTTTATAGTTATATGAAGAATAGGATCATAGATCTACAATTAGAAGTGATCTCAGAGGTTACATAGCTATTCCAACTTCCTCACTTTACATATGAAGAAATTGGGGATGAGAAAAGATTGGGACTTGCTTAAGGTCACCCAGCTAAGTAGGTGACAGAAGAGGAATACAAAGTCAAGTGTGACTTCCAGTTCAGCATTCTTCCGCTACACTGTACCTTCCCAGAGAAGCCTGGGCCATATTATCACTGCACAGAAAACAAAGGAAATTGAGTCAGGGGCCTAGATAAACTAACTGCTGCTTCCTCATTTAAGCTGACCACATGATTGTGCTTTAGAGAAAACAGGCAAAGACAAACTCCTGACTAACACAATAGTGTCATCTTCTCCTTCTAATGTAGATGGTCAGCATCTTTTAAAATCTTCTTAAATCATTAATATTACTGTTCCATGAGCAGAGTGTTCAGTAAAAAAAAAAAAAAAAAAAAAAAAAAAAAAAAGAGTACACCATAGGGACCAATCATTTGCCTAATGAGCACTACTACAAGTCTGATACTGTTCTAGGCTAGGGATTAAAAGATAAAAAAATACAATTCTTCCAAGCTTATTAGGGAAAAAATAATGGTGTCTACAAAGAGTTGCTAAAGAGCAAGTCAGTGTTTAGCAGCTGTGCATCTCAGATCAATGCTACCACGAGTCATTCTGTGAGTCAAGTCCTCTGTGACTGATACATCACCTCAGATTCTTTGAGCTCACGGGGGTAATGACAGTTCTTGGAACGAACCACCTCTATCTATATTACTATTTAGGGAATGGTTCAAGTCAGAGAAGAAAAAGATTTTCTCACAATGCAAATGGTGCTGATAATAAACTGTTTAGAACACAGCAAGAAAACTGAGTGAAAATAAAGGTCATGTTCATTTTGGTGCCTAGTGGTTTCAGGCTTCACTATGAATTAAACTATATAAACTTTAAATGTCATCAAGGTGAAATGCACTAGAAATAGAGAACCTACAAAAAAACAGAAGCATCTTTTTTATTTATGTAAAATTGTCTCTCCGACCTGCACCAAAACATGTATGGTTCCTTTATTACAAAATTTGTATTCTATGAGCTCAATCCCTTATCTTCTAATATTCCTTAGCTGGGATTTGTAAACTAAATTCTTCTAAGTCTTACCTCAAGCAGGGCAGCAGCAGGGTCTCCCTGCAGACTTTTGCCCAGTTTATCAACTTCATCTAACAGGAACACTGGGTTGTTGACCCCAACAGTCTTCAAGCCATTGATTATACGACCAGGCATGCTGCCAACATAGGTGCGTCTATCAGGAACAAACAGCAAATTCCAAACAATGATGTCAGAAGGCAAGAACAGAGCTTTTAGAAATCATCCATTTAGGACTATAATACAACCACCTTTCAGAGTACTATACTATGATAGAAAAAAATTCTTCCTATTTATTTGTAGTATACAAATATTATATTTGATACTATCATTCACTCAACCATCAAGCATTTTTTATTTTTTTATTTTTTTTCTTTTATTTATTTATTTATTTATTTTTAAATTTTATTTTATTTAATAATAACTTTGTATTGACAGGATCCATGCCAGGATAATTTTTACACGACATTATCCCTTTCAATCACTTATGTTTCGTTTTTTCCCCTCCCTCCCTCCTCTCCCCCCCCCCCCAGGATGGCAAGCAGTCCTAGATATGTTAAATATGTTGCAGTATATCCTAGATACAATACATATTTGCAGAACCGAACAGTTCTCTTGTTGCACAGGGAGAATTGGATTCAGAAGGTAAAAATAACTCGGGAAGAAAATCAAAAATGCAAATAGTTCACATTCATTTCCCAGTATTCCTTCTTTGGGTGTAGCTGTTTCTGTCCATCATTTCTCCAATGAAACTCAGTTAAGTCTCTTTGTCAGAGAAATCCACTTCCATCAGAATACATCCTCATGCAATATTGTTGTCAAAGTGTATAATGATCTCCTGGTTCTGCTCATCTCACTCAGCATCAGTCCATGTAGGTCTCTCCAAGCCTCTCTGTATTCATCCTGCTGGTCATTCCTTACAGAGCAATAATATTCCATAACATTCATATACCACAATTTACCCAGCCATTCTCCAATTGATGGGCATCCATTCATTTTCCAGTTTCTAGCCACTACAAACAGGGCTGCTACAAACATTTTGGCACATACAGGTCCCCTTCCCTTTTTTAGTATCTCTTTGGGGTATAAGCCCAATAGAAACACTGCTGGATCAAAGGGTATGCACAGTTTGATAACTTTTTGGGCATAATTCCAGATCGCTCTCCAGAATGGCTGGATTCGTTCACAACTCCACCAATAATGCATCAGTGTCCCCGTTTTCCCGCATCCCCTCCAACATTCATCATTATTTTTTCCTGTCATCTTAGCCAATCTGACAGGTGTGTAGTGGTATCTCAGAGTTGTCTTAATTTGCATTTCTCTGATCAATAGTGATTTGGAACACTCTTTCATGTGAGTGGTAATAGTTTCAATTTCTTCATCTGAAAATTGTCTGTTCATATCCTTTGACCATTTATCAATTGGAGAATGGCTCATCAAGCATTTTTTAAAAACCTACTATATGCCAGGTGACAATACAGGCTCTGGAGAGCAAAATATAATGAATGAAATAATGCCTACTCCCCAAAAGCTTGCTCTAATGAGATGAGCTCACATTCGATTATCATATGTAGTATTAAATCTTCTTCAATGCCAAGAACATCAGATCTTCATTTTTTAAAAGTGATGGGTTTCAATAGCAACTTCTGTGACTAGGCAGTTGTGGAGGCATTGGGGCACTGGATCTGCAGTCAGTAAGACCGAAGTTTTTAATCCAGTGAGCAGGTTAACTATGAATTACTGAAAATGTATAACTCTGAGATTTTCATTTTGAATGATTATTATATGCTGATCTAATAAAATTTGCAACATATTGATGAGACACAGGGTCCAAACCCTGACAATTTTGATCTGTTAATAAAAACTGTAACTTCTACTTATATGCACTATGTGATACATCCAAGTATAATTAGATTCATCAATAAACATTAAAATTCCATAAACTATTTGGTCACTTTTAGAAAAGAGCCATCTATACTATTTTCACTAGTGTGCATATAACAAGAAATGTGAATAAACTTATCAAAATTAATTAAAGAAAGTACCCTTTTAACAAAGCACAGGAAAATCTTGAGAGGAAGTGCTGTATGATTGACCCAAGGTATCTCTCTAAGAATCTAAGTCATAAGCAAATGGAAGCAGAAGTAAGGAAGCAGAAGAAGGAAAGGCCTATAATTGCAAAATCAGAGACTGGAACAAACTTTGCTAACTTTCATAACATTTTTGTAGCCTAAAACCACACCCAAACCAAATATTGTTGCTAAAAGAATAGAAAATGCTGACTGCTCAGAAGAGATTGCTACACAATGTAGTGAAGTGCAGCAGCCATCTCTTGAGGGACACAAAGCAGATGCAAACATTGTCTGTCACATGATCTGTAAAAAGTCAGCCAGAGTAAACAGTGTGACTTGGGAAAAGACAAGGAAATCTCACAACACTGTGAAGATGCTTTCATATTCAGCAAAGGTGACAAATGTAGGAAATTAAATGTTGTAAAGCTTGTCCAATGAGAGTAAGGTAGGAGAAAATTCAGATTTATAGTAACATGGGAAGACAGAAGATGTATAGAAAAGTGAGATCTTCAGAATTATTTCCTTATATTTATTTCCTGGGAGGGCAAGGGAAGCTGGGTGGTACCAGGCCTGGACTCAGGAAAACTTTTGTTCAACTCCAGTCTCAGGCCTTAGTTTTGTGACCCTGGGCAAATCCCTCACTCCATTTCCTCACAAATTGAGCTAGAGAAGGAAATGGCAAATTGCTCCAGTGTCTCTGCCCAAGCCCCCCATCCCTGCCGCAAAGTGGACATGACTGAGAAAGGGTAATCAAGTCAGTAAAGATGGGAAAAACCCAAGCTCACTTCTGAGTTTTTGACATAAGAGTTGCATACAGCATGTAAGCTTCTTGAACAATGGGAATCCCAATTTCCTTATTTATGAAATGGAGATGCTACTACTGTCAGTATCTACTTCTTTGTGCTATTATAATGAAATCACTATAAACCTGAGAAAGTGTTATGTGAACATGGGGTATGATTGCTATGAAACAACTGTGGAGAAGAAAAAGGTATTTACATCTCATGTCCTTTAAAGGTCATTTACTGATGAAGTGTTAATATTCTTTTTATGGAAATTTTTGATAGGTAGCCTTCCAAAACTGTTTTGTGTCAGCTTAAAGCCTATGTGGAGAAAATCAAGGATTTTACAGCTTCCCTTCTTTCAGAAATGATTATTAAACATTTTACACACATACATATGAATGTGTATGTACACACACATATACACACCTCTCACATCATAATATACCATATATGCCGTATACATCATATAGTATATTCAGACTATAGTGAGATGTCACACACACACACACAATCTCGCTATAATGCCAAGCTCCCTAATCACAATTTTTCAGTAACCATGTACTGCTGATAGAGAAGTACAAACTTGGTAGCCAATCGAGGTCCTACATAATCTGGCTCCAATTTGCCTCCAACTTTAATATGTAGTTTTATTCTACCCAGATTCAACATACTATTCTCAACTGGGTCTTGTGTTTTCTCTTTTCTGTAGTTCTGCTTAGATATTCATAAGGCAGTTAGGTGATGCAATGGGTAGAATACTAAGCTTGGCATCAGCAAGAACCGAGTCCAAATCTTGCCTCAGATACTTATTAAAGCTGAATGATCCTAGACAAAATCACTTACCTTTTATGCCTCAGATTCCTTACTTGTCAAATGACAAAGGGAGCAGGCTAATGGCCTCTAAGATCCCTTCTCTTAATCTTTGATTAAGATCTTTGATCTTGGAGCAGCTAGGTGGTGCAGTGGATAGAGCACCAGCCCTGACGTCAGTTGAAGCTGAGTTCAAATCTGATCTCAGACATTTAACACTGCCTAGCTGTGTGACCCTGGGCAAATCACTTAACCCTAATTGCCTTGCCAAAAAAAAAAATCCTTGATCTTATAACCTAACCTAGAATATTCCCTGTACAATAGATCCTCCCTACCCATAGATCAAGTCTCAGAACAAATCCTAACCTTTCCATGAAGGTATCTCTGATCATTTTGGCTGGAAGCAATCTTTTCCTTCTCTGAAACATTATGGTAGTTATTGTCTCAGCCACTTCTTTGGAATTCAGCATTGCTCATATGGATGTCTGATATTCTCAAGTAGCAGACACTATACCTTTAATTCTTCTTTCAGTCCTCAGTATTCAAACAGTGCCAGACACATAATAAAGGTGTGGGGAATTTATTGATTGGTTAATGTCCCAAACAAAAGCCTATTTATCCACACACACACACACACACACACACACACACACACACACACACACCCCAGATCAAATATATGTCATGTCCAAAACACAATTCAACCACTCTTATTAAGGGGGTACAAAAGAATGTTTTATAGGAGAGAGTGTTAATGTCACTTCGTTAATACCTCCTTTATACCCCTTTAAAAGTCCTGGAACATATCTCTCATGACCATTTTAAGAAGAATCTGTTTTCTTGAATAAAGCACAGAAATCAGCTCCAACATTAGCATTATTCAAAGTGGGCAAGCTTCTATGAATATTTCAGAACTCCAATCAGCACTTGATGTTCTAAAGTCATTAAATAGATTTCTAATTCTAGTTTGTTACTTTTACAAATGTACACCACCAATCTTTTAAAGAAGGGAAATTGTCAATCCATCCTCTGAAAATATTGGCTGCCCGTAGGCATATATAAATTGAGTTTTATAGAAAAAAATAGCTATGACATGATGATTTAGTTTATCAAAACCATTGTATAAATAGGTAATATGGTGACCTAGAATTGGAATTGGAGAACCAGGGGGCAATATTAGTTTTGCCATTAATCTATGTGACAACAGGTTGCACGTGACTCAAACTTTACTAGTTTAGGTCTAATACTAAGCAAAGTTAAGTTACTTGGTAGTCTAGGTTTTTTTCACTTTCCATAGGAGAATGATCTATCTGTAGGTTATTCAACAGTTCATAAAAGGAGATTTGGTCACATCACTTAATTTCTCATGACCTCAGAGTTTTGGTCCATCTCCCTTCCTTCTAAGCAAATTATGGTACCTTCTAGATTTAAATCTGTAATCCTGTATGACTCTTTTTAAAGAAGTAGTGAGCTGAAATGAGGTTGTGGGTTTCATCTACTTAAAATGTAGTTAACTATACATCTTTGGGTAGCATGTCAACTTGGTCAAAAGTTAGAGATCTGAACTGGAAAAAGAATTCTACTCTAGTCGCATGTAAAGTGTTAACACCTTTTTTTCCTAGTTATTAGGAGAGTTAGACCCAAAGGACTTTAACTTGTTTAAAAATACTCTCTTAAAAGAATGATACCCAAAGTAGGGTAGGAAAGATAATCCACCAGGATGTGGGAAGAAAATTAGAATATTTGCTCTTTATGTTATAAGAAATCAAATTTACCAATACTTAATATGAAGACTGACATTATCTGTCAAAGTGCTTTTCCTAAATTCCACATCTGACTACATCAGTCCACTTAATAAATTCTGGTGTCCCCCTCATCTCCAGGATCAAATGTTCAATCCTATTTGGTGTTCATAACTTGGCCCACCATCCCCTCCTTTCCAATCCTCATACATTTTCCATTGCCCCCATGTACTCAGCAATCCAGTGACATTGGCCTCCTCATTATTACTTGAATAAGACATTCCATCTCCTCATTTCAAGTATTTTCACTGCCTGTCCCCAATCCTGGAATGCTCTGCCTCCTGACTTCTTTGGCTTCATTTAAACCCTACCTTCTATAAGAAGCCTTTCTTGGGGCAACGAGGTGGTGAAGTGGATAGAGCACCAGCCCTGAAGTCAAGAGGACCCGAGTTCAAATCTGGTCTCAGACACTTAACAGTTCCTAGCTTTGTGACCCTGGACAAGTCACTTAACTCCAATTGCCTCAGCAAAAAAAAAAAAAAAAAAAAAGAAAAAGAAAAAGAAACAAGAAATAAGCCTTTCCTGATCCCTCTAAATCTAGAACTTTTTCCCTGTTGACCATTTCTGATTTATTCTGTATACATTCATTTGTACAGTTCTTTCTGACCCTATTTGTTTAAAAAAAAATTTGTAATGCAATACAACTGACATGAAGGAAAATGGAAATTTGCTATCTGGATTTCAATAAAAATTTTGTCTTGCAGTATGGCCCTGAAAAATGAACAGCAGGATTTAACAAGTGTAACTACTGATAGACTTTGTCCTTGTTAATCTGGGAAGCTTGGCAAGGTAGACTTTTCAATTAGATCAACTATTAAAATTAAGTTCTGAAGTGAATTGAACTTTGACCCAGACTTCTGAACTGTTTTATTGCTGCATTCTTTTTCATTTCTATTTTTGTGTTTTATAATGTACACATTAGTATGTTAGCATATGCATATAAATTATAAATGAATATACATATACTTTAAGTCTTTGCTAAAATTTTTTTTTAAACTGATGGAGGAATAATCAAGAAAAGTTTGAAGAAAACTCAAAGAAGTTGAAAAGAAAAAGAAAAGTTCAAAAAGAAAACTCAAAGAAGATTTCGTGCTTCTGTATATGGATTTCATGTTTTGTGATCCAATCTGATCTTTATAATTCATATAATTCAATACCAATAACTTTAAAACATATCAGACAGAAGAGCTAGGATTCTGAGCAACATAGCAGTAGATATATTAGAAAATTACTGACAAATCTCACAACAATAAATCAGCTAAATACTATTTGGCAAATAAGATACTTTGAGGTAACTAAATAGCACAGTCAATAGAGTGCTGGAGTGCTGGGCCTGGAATCAAGAAGACTTGAGTTCAAATAACATCCACATTCCAAGGTGGTGAGGCTCAGATGAGATAATATTCATAAAACACTTAGTATAGCACCGGGCACATAGGTAATTAAATATTTGTTTCCTTCATTCCTCCCCAAGGGGAAAAAATCTGGTAAAAGTTACCAATAGTCAGAGAAGTACCATACACATTTCATTTCTGTAACCAGTTTGCTATTATTTGCTAAAGTAAAAACTCCTTAAAGGCAAGGCCAAGATTACTCTGTTCTGAATAGCCAAAACCATTCTGTTTTGAACACTGCATGATTCATTACTACTAAGTGTGACAAAGTATCCAGGAGGAAAGATAAAATGATAAGTGCAAAAGTTTTGTTTCATATGACTTGTTACACTAGATCAATTCTTAAACTGGCATCCATGAACTTGTTTTTAAAATATTTTGTAACAGTATTCAAATATAACTGGTTTCCTTTGCATTACTCTGTATTTTATTTTGTATATTTTAAAACATCCTGAAAAGGGTTCTATAGGTGTGACCGTATTATCAAGGGATCCATGGCACAAACAAGATGAAGAATTTCTGGTTTGAAATCTTCTGCTAAAATACGAGTCTAAAGACAATGGTGAAAAGTATTTATATTCTCATAGCATTCGTCCATACATGACACTTCACTAATAGGTACCAAAAATTATTCACATGAGATCCATATTATTTGCCAACCCCAAGTCTACTTTTCTTGTCATGAATTTTAACTTGGTTTTACTTTATGGTTTATTATATGCTTTCTAGAAATAACTACACAGTTCTAATGTATCAGACTAATTAGTAGTAAATTAAGGACTAACTATTTATAGCCCCCCCAATAATCAAATAATGATTTTACTGTCCACTCTAGATCTTCAAAAAGCTTAAAAATGTTTTCTGGTTTTAGACCACTGCTAATAACCATCAAAATATAACCCTCAGGGGCAGCTAGGTGGTACAGTGGATAGAGCACCTGCCCCAAAGTCGGGAGGACCTGAGTTCAAATCTAGTCAGACACTTAACACATCCTAGCTGTGTGATCCTGGGCAAGCCACTTAACCTCAGCAATGAATGAATGAATGAATGAATGAATGAATGAATGAATAACCCTCAAACACTTTTAAGGAATAAAGCATCTATTTATTTGCATTTCATTTTCAGTTAAAAAAACAAACAAATATGTGATTTACTTGGGGTAGGTAACATTATCTACAACTACAAAACAATCTACAAATACAAAACTGCAACTGCTCTCTAATAGCCTTAGCACTCCCAGTGATAGGAATAGGGGAGACTTAACTTGAGAAGTCACATCTTCCTAACTCCAAGGCCAGATCTCTAATTTATCTTCCTCATGATGCTGCATTCTGCTATTGTGAATATCAAATGAGATAAGAGCTTTTACACCTTCATTTTCAGTGAGAAGAAATTTATTCCCTATATTCTATTGATAGTTTTTAAAGCTCACATTCAATTAAAGGGCTCTTTCTGATCAAATCTGCAAAATTTCTTAAGAGATTACTATGTGTAAAGAGATTCCCCTGCCTCATATCTTACTGGAAAAAATTGGAGGCCATTCATGATCTACTGACACTGGCCTTCTTTGTTGTCCCTTGAACAAGACGCTCAATCTCCAGAATCTGTGCCTTTTTCATTGGCTGTTCCTCATGCGTGGAATATTCTCTTCTTATCTCTACCTCCTGGTTTTCCTCAAGATTCAGCTAAAATCTCATCTTCTGTAATCCCATCACTAAGCTAATTAACCACTTAAAAGAAATGGGTACAGAAATATTATTAATGTAAACACACCACCAATGTCAGACAACTGAAAATCAAGGGGAAAAAATTTACTTTCTTTAGTTTTTTTTACTCCCTAACCCCCAAATCATGAAACAATGGAGAAGGGTTGATTTTTTTTTTTAAACTATTCCCAGCTGACTATATAGTCCTCCAATAGATATCTGGATTAAATGGATAGAGATGAAATTGTGCATATGAGAAAGGTAAGTCACGAAAATCAATGTGATGCATTTTAGAGAGCTGGGAGATGCTTGATAAAGCAGCTCTGTTTTTCTCTGGCTATTTTAAGACAACAGAACAGTAGTAGCTACAGAAAAGCTAAGAAAACAAGAATTCACATGAATGCCAATAATAAGCATGTGATGAGTACAAAACTAGCAAGATATGGATATTTCCAAAATACATTTTTTTGGATTGTCACATGGAGTCAAATGTAACCCCCAAACCCACCCCATGTCTGCAATCTGACAGATATACTACTTTTCCTTCTGGAAGGTACAGTGACAAAACTGAGAGCTGCAAATGTCTATTTGTTATCTTCAAATAAAATGTTTTCAAATAAACTTTCTAAAATTTATAACTTCTGTACTTACGGAGGTATGTAGGCAATACAATCCAGTGGCATACCAATAGGTAACATTAATGACATGCTGAATGTGTTAAGTTTCTTAGCACCTATCAGTTACAACTATAATCTATTTATTAAAAAATGAATAGCTGGTGGATGTTAAATCAAAAAATCTTTTTAGTGGTAAAAATTCCAGCTTTTTTCACTTGTTTCTTAAAATAAGAGACATGATGTTTAAACAAATATTTTGACCTCCACTTTTGCAAAATTATTTATAATGGCTCTTCTTTTATGGGGACAAAGAACAGGAAACTAAAGGGTATCCATCAATGGGGTGACTGACCAAATTATGATATATGAAGGTAATGGAGTAGTACTGTGTTCTAAGAAATGATAAAGGAGATAGTTTTAGAGATATTTTAGAAAACTAGTATGTACTAATGCAAAGTGAATTAAGTAGAACTGGAACAATTATCCAAAAACAACTCTGTAAAGACAAACAACTTTGAAAGACCTAATAACACTGATCAATGTAATAATCAACCAATTACTTATAATGAAACATGTTACCCCACTTCCTGATAGGGAATGATCTCTAGTTTTAAAGTAAAATACATTTTTTTGGACATGACCAAGGTGATTTATCTTGTTTGATTATCATATTCATTTGAAAGGTTTTGTTTTTGTTCTTCCAAATTGGGGGGGGAAGGAGAGAAGGAAAAAGAAAAACAGAGGGGCAAGGTAGAAAAAACAGATTTTTATTCGTTGAGAAAATAAAATTACATTTTTTAAAAAGCAAATATTTTTCCTCCTGATATAGATTGTTGCCTTCACATCCATGCAATTCTTTTGGGGTGGGAGAGAAGAGTCATTTAATAATCTCATTTAAGTCTTTATTTACTGTAAGCAGTGGAGCCACTCAAAAGAAAAGTCAGTCAATTCAGATCTTGAAAAGAATGCAAGTTTCATGCCTTTTGCCAAGTAATTTTTAAAAGAGGGAGGAAATAAGTAAAGGAATCATATAAGAGGATTCTATATAATACAGGGGAAAGAGAAGGAAATACTGAAGAAGACAAGGATGAGTAAATCAGTGATGGGGTTTGGGGATGGTTTGCTCTTATATGAGTGGTGATCAATAAAGGGATAGAGAAAATATAGGTGGTGGGAGATTATTAGCCACAGAGGTACTAATGAGTGACATATGAATAATGAAGCTTACTGTGTACAAAAGGGGTAAGGGATGGGAAGCTATTCCAGCTTAGTTTTACAGACAGGAAATTGAGACCCAATGAGGTTTAATTATTTGCTCAAGGTCATATAATTTATAAGTGGCAGAGATGAAACCAGATACCTCTGACACTAAATCCAGGGCTGTTGGTAATCCACTAGGACTGTCTCCCCTTCCAAAAACATGGGTGTGGCTTAAGTTTGATCTCCGAAAGAAAATGATATCATTTTTATTTGGATAAAAGCAAGTAAGTTGGAATTCAACAGTAAACTAGAATTTAAATATTATTTAATCTATTTTTCCATCTATATCAACATATGGTTTGTTTCTTTTCTATATCTGAAGGTTTTTTCAGAGCCTTCCCACCAAAAAAAAAATCTATTTTTCATGGTCTTGGCACTCAGTAAGAAATACATGTTTTAATGTGATGTGCTTTAAAAATTTCAATTGTTTAAAAAATACTAACAAAAGAAAAAACATGTTGTTTCTAATTTTTAGCTTATCCTATTTGGGGGTCGCTACTAAAAGATAATACTTTTGCCACTCAGTGTGAAAGGAACTGAGAAAAGCAATTGGGTACAGAATCATGTAAAATGTGATCCTATGTGTTTGTCATCTTCCCCGATTTCATATTCAATATTTTACTACCATCACCACTATTCCCATGTTGGCAATGGGGAAAAATGAATTCTGCGCTGCTTTCACTCCAGATCTTCAAGCCATGGGATCAGAAATTGTTTTCTATGTTGCATAACTGAATCCAACATGAATAAGGGCACATCCTGTCCTAGAATTAGGTACTTCTGAAGAAGTGGTTTTTTTCTTCTTCTTCCTTGTGAAAGTAAACAACAGCCTCTAGTGGCTTATGTGAGAATTAACTCTCAACTGAGTAAAAAGCCTTATTCACTGAAATTTTTCTTTTTTTTTTTTTAACATGTGGAAAATTTTACTTATACAACCAATCAACAAGAATTGATCAAAAGCTTAATAAGTATCAAGCACTGTGCTAAGCACTGGAGGTCCAAAGATGAAAATGAAATTGTTCTTGACCTCAAAGACTATACATGCTATCAAGGGGATAAACATATACATCTATAAATATATACACAATAATAAGAAAATAAATGACGAGCCCTAAAAACCAGGGGAGATGGGGAGAACAGTCAAGAAAAGCTTCCTATAGAAAGTAGTGCCTAAATTATGATTTGAAGGAGTAGTTCTTTGCCCTTTTCTATTCAACCTAGTAAATGAAAAAGTCATCAATTATCTACTTGGATAAGGCAACTTCTATTGTAATGGAAAATGAAATATACACAAAATAAAGCACTCAAGTTTAGAGACAGTTTTCTACTTTTCAAATACTTTGCTTGCAATATGTTCATAGCATAATCTACAGATCTCTTTGACAGTTAAACAGTGATAGAGACATCTTAACTTTATGTTGTAAACACACTTTATCATGTTTTTTTTTAATTTAAAAAACTGATAATGAGTAGCGTAAAAGTCAATGTTAAAGCAAAGGGGTCTCATAGAGAGCAATAAAGTGCTATTGAGTGTAAGCTATTATTGGGAAATAAGTCTTGTATTTGAAAAATAAATTACTTGCTTGCTCTTATAACCAAGGTGTCATAAAAGTTCACAGATAAGCCTTGCTATTACTTACATTTTTATGTACTAAACAACTCTTCTCCATTTTGAAGTTTAAACAAACAAAAACTCAAAATAAAAGTCATTTAAATTGAAGTAAACATAAAAAAGATTCCCACAACTTTTTTATTTTTTAATTATAAAGATTATAAATTAACGTTAGTTGTTCAATGGGATTTTCTCAGTATAGAAGATATCGGATAGTCTTGATAAATGTATCACATTGAGAAATCCTTTTCAATTCTCAAGGTGTTAAGGAGCCCCCTCAAGTGGCAATCTAGACAGAATTTTCTTACTCTACAAGCAGCTACCTAGCCTGTTCCTTCTTTCTAATCCTCCCAATGAATGAAGTAGTTAGAATAACATGGCCATGAAGTATGGTATGAAGTGTGAGATAAGGATGAGGTAAAAGGAAGAGAGTGCAAGGGGAAAATACAAAGATGAAATTAGAGAAAAAGAAGAGGTTGGAGAGGTCAAATCACAGAAACTTGAGGCATAAGAAGGCAGATTTTGGGAGAAAAGGGGTCAGGCTTATGTAGGGGCAATCCTGATATGAAATCTCCCTCCACTGATATAGATCACTATTATAACTACATGTTATAACCCTGGAGAGTTGATGACTAAGTCAAGTGACTTTGTCCATAGTCTCACAGTCAGTATGTGTCAGAGATAGACCCTGAACTCTGGTTTGAATTTATGCAGTCTTTTATCCACTATACTCTTGTGTTGTTTTATTAATTTTAATAAAGGAATATTTATGCCAAGGATACTTAAGTTGTGCATAACTATGCAATCAAATGGGAAAAAATGAAATTATAGACTATATTTGTTGAATGAAATTAGAATGCTATTATGTATGCAATAAATGTCCATAACTGTTTAAATGTAAGCTGTCATTCATACCATTAAATGGTAGCATGGGAGAAAGGTCTTTTGGTTGGTTAGTTTTGTGCCGCCATGAAAAACATAAAACTTTTAAGAGCAGAAAAATTCACATGCTCCTAAATTTCAGGAGACATCCTGATCCAAAGCAAAATGTGTTGGTCTCTGGCCTAATGAATCATAAAGAGAATGTTATTCCCAGCCCTGAAGAACTTGATCTTTTACTCAAATGGAACATGAAGAGAGAGCTGGTGAATCTGTCTCCAACCAAGCTGAGACATTTTAAAACCATCTTTTAAGAATAATTTGGCTATGAGATTGTGAAGATAATCAGCTAAAGAAATGGCGCATTAACAAAAAGGAGCCCTTTAAAGCAGGGTTTTTTTTTTTCTTCCTCAACTTTTAAAAAAGCCAGATGACAGCTGAAAGAGTGAACTAAGAGAAATACCTGTGTCCTCGAATGTCCGATTGATCACATACACCTCCCAGTGCAATCCTGTGAAATTCTCGACCCAAAGTCTTTGCTACTGATCTTCCTACACTTGTTTTGCCCACTCCAGGGGGGCCAACAAAGCAGAGGATCGGGCCCTTCAGGTTGTTCTTCAGCTGCCTGACAGCTAAATATTCCAGAACCCTCTTCTTCAATTTGTCCATGGCATAATGGTCATTATCCAGAAGAATTCGGGCTGCCCGGATATCAAGGCGGTCTGTCAAACAATAGAATTGAATAAATATGAATACTCAAATCAACTATCTCATTTTTACTTCAACTGAAGAAGCCCTTTCAGATTTGATTGCTGAACTGTTATTAGAAAATAGGACAGACCAAGAAAAGACTGCAATTTTTTTCCCCTTGGTAGGATGTCTTAAGGGAGGTTCAGAACTGGTTCATCTATATAATGGAGGCTAGCAGCAAGAGAATGTACTACTGTAATCTCTATCTTTTTAAAGTATTGTAGATATTCATTTTCACTTGAGAAATGATACTTTGATCTACAGATTAGCTTTTTGGGACAGAAAATTTCTCAAGAGAATGCAATTTCTATATAAACTGTATTCCAACTTTGTTTCCCAACCTAAGCATTCTTAAATAAGTGTATTGCTATAGTTGTATATTAACTTTATATATTATTTTAATTTTATACATTTCCTCCCATACCTAGAGATCTATTCCTTAGAACAAAAGAAAACAAAAAGTTATCAGATGAAATATCATCAACAGTCTTGTATATCTGTGAAGAAGGGAGGGAGGTGCATTTTCTCATCTTCTTTGGGACAAACTTCCAAAATCAAGTTTTCAGAAAGGTCACCACTGAATGACTTAGCACTTAAAATCCTTATATGTTAAAAAAGCTATCGCAAAAGTCGAAATGATTGGTGATAAAGGCCTGAGCTATGGAGATAGTCCAGTAAATATAGAAAAGGGAGTAGATGTAAGAGAAAATGTGTGGAGCTGGAAATCCATAGGAACTGATAATTGATTAGATATAGGAGCTAAGGGAAAGTGATGAGTTATGAGAGGCTCTTGGATTTCCAAGTTTGGTAATTTGAAGGCTGAGAGTGACCTCAGTTAAAACAGGGAAATTGGAAGGGGTTAAAGAGAGAAGACAAAGTAAAGATAGCAAATGCTAATAAATATCTAGTACTACTGCATAAATAAGTAAAATGAAAACATGAAAACAGAGCCAGCAACTTGTTGAAACAATAAGACTGCAATTTTAATCTGTTTGACTCTCTACAACTCATCATTTCATGGAAGTCATTAACATCACAACATAGAATAATGGTTTACTGAAAGAAGAGAAGCCCAAATATGTAATTATATTTGTAAAGGGATTTGGGGCATCACGAAAGGATTTTTTTTTTTTTTAACATCCATATATCAGCGTTTGAAAAATAACAGTTTGTTATTTTGAAACCAACTCTCAGACTGCTTAACAGTAGTTGAGCCAATATTAGGCTGTGGTTTGCTGTTTCTTTAGCAAAAATACAATCACCCCCCTCACCAAACAGACAGATGAGTGACTCTTAGTTGATGGAACTGAATCAGTCTGGCAGGACCAGCTTCTTCAGGCTATGTAGGATGTTATCTAAACTGGCAGTGAAAGAAACAGGATCTATCTGGGATCTGATGAAACAATGTCTAATTTACTTGGCTGAAAGGTGATTTGGAGGGCAATTTAGTCTAGTCACCTATGCCATTTCCCCAAAATTGGGCCACATCAAAGGAAGGACCCCATTTACTAGAAGTCATGTCCCACTATATTCATCTCATATATGTCTTCCAGAAAAGATTAGCATGATTGAAAATGAATTTCTGTTTCAGGTATTAGTTCAATGCCAATATTCCACTAGAGGGCAATATTTCTTCATAACAACTTCCAAAAAACTAGACTCAGGTTACTTGTTGATCTGTTCTTAAGTTCATTTTGACAATGCACTGTGAATCACTTCCTGAACTGAGACTTATTTTAATCTAGCAAAAATGAACATTAGGTTCTCAGAGACTAAGATAAAAGTCTGACTAGGCCTTTCTTATACAATGTATATTACAATTGAAAGTGGCAAACAAACCTCCAAACTTAGTCTTAAGTCTAGCATTCAAGGCCCTTCATAAGATGATTCCAGATACCAACAACTTCCATTTAGAACTTAAATGCTGTCTAATCTAACCATTAACTAAAGAGAAATATCTCCTATAAGATTCTTCTTAATGTACAGTTGGAACTGTTAGTTTTTCTTAACAATAAACCTAAGTCTGCTTCTCTGCAGCTTTCTGTCACTGTCATTGCTCCTAACTTTGCCCTATAGAACCAAGAATATAAAGTCTAATTTTTCTAGATGACGATTTTTCAAATGAGCTAAATGATTAATGTCTCCTCAACTCTACAAGATCTTCTTAGTTCCTTCATTGGATCTTCATAAAACATTATTTCTAGCCCTCATCATCACTTATATCTTTCTGTAGATACACATAGTATACAGAACTGGTCACAATGTTCCTTCTTATTCTGTGCAATTCTTGCCCCATGTCTCTTCCTTATTTCAAAAAAGATGTATCTAATTTGAGGAAGCCTTCCTTTGGTCCATATTTCATGAATGCTAGTGTTGTACTTGGACTGTCCATCTTTTATTCCTTTTGCTGCTTAGCCACCTTCTTTTGTAGTCTGTTAATTATTCCTACTTATTCTATAGAAAGCTATATATATAGCTTTCTCTATATATCTGTTTCAATATTGTCTTCTCCATCAGATTGCAAGCTCCTTGAAGGCAGAAACTGAAAATTAAAAAAGACTAATGAAAAAATGATGTCATTTTAAAAGTTGCATTAGAAAAAGTATAATAGAATATAGTCACTGTGATGCTCATTTTTCTGAGCTAACTTCTGAGGAAGTTAGGAACTACTGTTCTTATAATTTGATATCTTAAAAACTGGCAGGAAAAAACCATTTCCCCCCATCCCATGCATGGATAGCCATATAAATATATGTTGAAGAATCTCTGTCATTTTCCTACACAAAACTAACAAAAGAACCAAGATAATATATTTGCTTAATAAAAATAAACAACCATAGTTTCTCTTATGCTGAGAACATACTACTAATTTTGTTAATTAACAATTATTGAGTGAATTCATTACTTTCCTCAAAGAATTTAACAACTATCAGTACAGGGGCATACAACATTCAATAAGATGTGGTTGGGTGCCTGGGTGAGGGAAGCTGGCAAGAAAAGATTTAAGTTCCAGTTATTAAAAACCATATGCAAATAAAATTATTCTGAAAATTATGAAATACATTTAAATAAAACTTGCTGTTGTTTAGTCCTTCAATTGTGTCTGATTCTTCACAACCCCATTTAAGATTTTCTTAGCAAAGATACTGAAGTGGGTTGACATTTCTTTCTTCAGCTCATCTGACAGACACAGAAACTGAGATATAGAAGATTAAGTGGTGTGCCCAGGTTCATACTGCTAGTCAAAAGTCACACTTGAACTCAGGTTTTCTTGACTCTAGGCCTTGCATGCTAGGCAACGAATCATCTAGCTGCTTTCAGAATGAATCTTATGCTGAAGGCTGACTAGCACCCAATTTACTTAGGAGAAAGAACACTTTAGTCAAAGATAAAAAGGGCTTAAGTTCCTAAAAAAGCTTTAAGCAATAAGGAGGTAAAATTCAAAAGAAATTAAAAAAAAAAAAAAAACTTGTTTTGTCTTCTATGCTGTCTTTTTATGCAATTCCTTTCTTGAAGGGAAGAGAACTGTCTTTTAACACTCCTTTACCATGTACTATAGACCAACTTACATGGCTAGATCTTTTTGCTTTGCACATAGTATGTGCACAATAAAAAATTACATTTTTTAAAAAAGGTTTTTTTGAAATACATTTTTTATAAACATGGAGGGGAAGGTCTGTAAAAATTTGGATATTTGCGAATAGTGTGATAAACAGGAATCCTCTCCTATTTTCTTTAAATAGCCAGAGAAAGTTAATGTGGTTTCCAATGGTGGAATTATTGAATTCTTTCTCTTTTTATTTCATATCTGTTGCAAGGATTGTTAAATTACGACTAACACAATTTATTTCATAATGCCTGCTTTGCAGTTCCTTATGACATGCAGAAAGTGAATTTACTTTTTAGAATTTTGCAAATGCAAGTGAAATTCTTTTTCTGGTTAACACAAACTTGTATTACTTGCGAAAATACATTTGCACATATACATGACTATACTAATAAAGTTTTTCCCTCCTTTGCCTCCAGATCAGGATCTTTATGTACTAAAAGCTTATTTCTTGTTCCTCTGTATAATCAGAGTTAGTATTCATGTGTACAATACCAAAGGGAAAATTTATAAGCATGTCCTCACAATTGACACAGCAACCCACTAGTGATGGTCGGGCAAAAGAGAATCAGAGAGTCAGGCTTCTATGGAAAGGTTTAAATCCATATTTACTGACTGCTATACCAAATGCCTTATGCCTATAACTCTTATGTTTTCATCCCTAAAACTAGCAGAGGCAGCCCCAATTATAATCTTATAGATAACTAGGTCTATCAGTCTCATAGCATTTGGGATCATAGAAAGATATTCCAGATTCCCCTTATTCTTATACTTCTCAACCAATTACAGGCCTCAAATATTCCCAAACGTAGGTCTGGAAATATCTTGTTTACTACAAATCAATATTCCAATACCTTCATAAAGGACAGAGTACCCCTAAACAAGTCAGAAATAGAACTTTTCATGTAGAAGAAGGGAAAGTTGGGAACCTATATTGGGAGCAACCATCTCAGTACTACCTCACTATGGATGCTAGTTTAGAGAACTACTGTTCCTTTCCTGGCCTGCCACCTTAGCTGACAATAAATGAGAAAATCTCTTCTACCAGTGCAGGTCAGCGCCCTCTCTGTGATTCAGTCACAGAGTCTCCAAGAGCTCAAGTTCAGGGTCTGGCTCAGAGTCACACTGCTATTATATCACAGGCAGGATGTGAATCTAAGGCTCTCAGGATGGCTTTTTGTAAACAATGCCACATTGCTTTGCTGCATAGAATATTCTGCAATAAATCTCATTTGGATACACAAAAGCCTCCTCTGCCTTCCCCAGAGTGGATACTGAGTGACCACAGTCACTCATTTGGATAGTACTCTATGATCAAATGTAGGGAGTGATATGGTAGGAGCCACTGATCTTTTTCTCATATAAAAACCCCTGGGAGGAAGCTGAGTTAGAAAAAAAAAAAGTTCAGCTTAACTTCCCCAGAAAACCTACCCCATAAAGATGTAGAAAACACACGAGGCAGGGTTCTGATTGGGAAAGCCAAGAAAACAACAAAATGAGTCACTTTTCCAGCCTGGGGTGGCTCAGGGACACAGAGTCAGATAAACAGGTCTGGTGGCAATGAGGATAGGGTCTGGCCAAGAGTATGCCACATGTAGAGCATGCAACGCCCAGGGACTGAGACAAGCTGGGCACTGGGGCAGTAAGAGAGCCCTGAACAAGTGTAGTATGCAGGAATAGGTGCTGTCTGGCAGTTCTGCCACCCTGTGCACAGTTCTAGGTCAGATCAAGCTGAGGAGCTATTCAAAGATATGACAGTGAGGATAAGTTGCTCCTTCATTTCCTCTGAGCAAAAAGCAAGTTTGGAAGCAAAAAGTAGCTGGATGGTTCAGATCTCAGAAGCACAGCAGGCTATTAATTCTAGCCTCTACTCCAGCTGGAAATCTGCATTGCAATAATGAGTGCAGGAGTCCTAAACCAAAGGGGAGTCTATGAATCAATCACTCAGAACCTGTGTAGTATTCTAGTGGGTAAAGAACGACTCAATCCTGCAGCAGCTTACTAAAGCTGCAAACCAAGGACATTGAAAGACCCAAATCTGTATCAGGAACCTGTAAAACTCAGACCAGGAAGGCAGTGAAAATATTATACTTTGGGTCACATTATATCAGGGGCATTGAAAAAATGAAGGCTCTTCAGCCTAAACCTTAAAAATAGAAAGATTTTAAAAAGACAGAAGCTCAGGTCAGACACTCTCTTCTAGAAATACATAGAGCTTAGCACTAACACAGTCCAAAACCAAGAAAGAGGCTGGAAAAATGAAAAAACAAAAACAAAAACATACAAAAAAATTCCCAAGAATCCCATCATAAAGAATTATAATGGCTGGGTAGGACAGATCCAGAACACAAGAACAACTTGAAAACATTTAAAAATAAGCAAAGAAAAGTGCAAGTTTTTTTAAAAGCTGAAAAATTAATTTAAAAGTCAAATGAGAGTGACAGAGGAAAAAATGGGAAAAGAAATGAGAATTTTGGAAGAAAAATATAAAAAGAGAATTAATTAATAGCTTGGGGGGAAAAAAGTACAAAAGTTTTACCCAAGAAAATAACAATCTGCAAATCAGAATTAACCAAATGGATACTAACAATGTCATGAGACAAAAATTTATTAAAATAAAGTCAAAGACTGAAAAAAAAATTGAAGATGTATAGTATCTCATAGCAAAAACAAGTGACCTGAAAAACAGATGAAGTAGAGGATAATTTAAGAATCATTATTTGAAAGCCATGACCTAAAAACTCCTAAAATTCACACAAGGCCCTTATTCAAATTGTAGCGGTAAGTGGCTCTAATTCAACAGCTCTCTCCTTCACATAATATATATATATACTAGCCTAAATTGGCCTCTTTACTGTGACTGAACACAAGATTCCACTCCAACTCCGCCCTGTTCCTTTGTACAGACAGACCTAGCCCTCCTTACTCTTTTCTCATTGCCACCATGAATTTTCTGGGCTTCATTCCTCACTTAGCTCATGTGCTATCTTCCCCCCACTGGAAACTTCTCAATTGCTCTAATTGTTGGTGAAATGCATTTAAATATTAAGGACTAACTTGGCATCCAATCCATTCAGAAAAGAGAAAGAATACTTGTCCTAAAACTAACTGTAAATAAGAATAAAAAAACTTCCTAAAGGAGGTTTAAGTAATAGGGAAGGAAAATTATATTTTTCCTCCTCAATCTATAATGTATATACTTAATCTTTTTACTTTGCCCCTCATCCTGCTTAGAACATTATTACCTGAAAGGGCAGGGGATGTTTTCTGTCTTGTCTTTTGATTCTTTAGATACCCAATGGAATCTTTTACACAGAAAGCACTTAATAATATTTGCTAGAGTCAAAAAAATTAGAGGGCGGTATTTCCAAAAAAAAAAAGTTTTCAGGAATTTTTCAGGTCAACAATTAGTCTTTGAGAAGATACTCTTCTTCCAAGCTTACCAGTTGTGCTCTTGTTCCAAGGCAATTCCACCATAAGTTCCAAATAATTTCTAGTCAAGGCATATTCTGGCATTGACTGAGGCATTTTTTTCAGCCTGCTCCCAAAACAAACAAGAAAATTTATATAAGAAACAAAGTCATAAACATAGGCAAACTTACAGCAAAAGCAATGTCCAATTTTCCTTTCTTGACCAAAAGAAGCGGGGACATTTATTTTGGGAAGACAGGCCAACATGACAGAGCTTAACTACACCACATGATTTCTGAAAGGAGATGTGTTCATCTGACAGAAAAGATACTTTCTAAGCATGTACAGAAGATCACTTTTTTTTTTTTTTTTTAAGAGACTACAGTCAATCTCAATTATTCTCCTTGAAAACTAGGAGCAAAAAAAGACCCATGTGCAATTATATATTCAAAGTCATATTAGTGATATTTCCCAAGACTACCCAGAAATAGATTCTTTGAGTAAAATATAACTATTTACTTGCTCCCTTGATTTCCTCTATCACTAGCAAGACTTATGTTCCCATCCATATTCAACAAAATAAAACTTCCAATAACTAGAATTCAACTAATAAGAACTGTTAACTGGATTTTAAAAACATTAGTCTTTTAGAAAAGGTAATTGCCATGAAAATAGGTTAAAATCAGATATTTATTTTTTCAAAAAACCAATCTCTAGAACATTCTCGGTGCCAAACACTTGGTACAAGATAAATTTTTAATATCTGTTGACTGACATCATGAAGTTAGCACAGTATCTTCTATCCCTTCTCTATCAACAGTATTGTATAATCATCATTAATGACCTGGAGGTGCTTCCTGAATCTCAAAGCCTCAATTATATTCACTAGGTTATATTAAAGCAAGAAAAGAGATTCAGACTTTTAATAAAGGTTTTTTAAAAAGGGTTGAAACAAAACAAAACAAAAAAGGTTTTTGATCTAATCTTGAGATAATCTTCTTTTTTTTTTTTTTTTTTAACTTGGAACAGTCTACTTAATGAGCACACCAGTTAATTGAGGTTTTACTATACTATGCTATATCCTGAACAAAGTTAAGCAAGACTTGCCCTTAAGAGTTTACAAATTAAAGATGACAATAACATTTAATGAACATACAGACAATGGAACAAATGCTAAATAAATCAAAGTATTTTTTATGTCTAAGCAAAGTTAGGTGTATTTTGTGAAGTGACAAAACAGAACATAGAAGTTGCTGAGTATTTAAACAGTGTAGGGTTGAGGAGTGAGTCATCGCTGGTCTTCAAGTAACTGAAGAGAAAACAAGATTATTGTTAATTCTGGAAGAGACTATGAAACGATGGATTATACAATGACAGATGCACAAGGAATGATGATGATTCAAGACTTTCCTGGGATGGAGAAGGTAGAAAACTGAACTCAAACTTAGGAACAGCATGCCCAAATAATGAAGAGGACATTGAATAAATCTGCCTAAAAACTAAAAAGATGAATAAGGCATTAGAAGACAGTAAGTGTCCTAATCTTTCAATTCAATTTCATTAAATATGAGCCTTTATGAAACAACTACAATATCCTGGGCACTGGGAATAAAAAGACAAAATTAAAACAGATCTCTGCTGTCAAAGATTTTATATTCTGTACTCTTTGAGAGCAGGGCAGAATGGTAGAGTTCATCAATAGTTTCAGTTCGGACAGAGCACAGACCCTGAAAATAGGACTATAAACCAATGAAACCACAAAAAACCTTTTACAAAAACATAAATAAATGTGTCCACCTTATTTGTACCCAAACCCACCTCTTTATCTCTTTGACACAGACTTTATGAGCTTGCTCTGGCATGCTAGATGTTCGGATTTTCTTTTCTAACATGACAATGTCATCATTATCTTCATCCTCATCTTCATCTTCTAAAGTTCCAGGAATGTGTGTAATCCTCCTAATGGGACGTATAGCTATAACCTTAGAGATAAAACAGAAGCATAACATTACATATTCTTTATCTTTATCACAAGAGTTAATACCTAATTACATAGGGGACAAAGGGCTATATGATTTTCAAACAATAACATGAAATTAATCGCCATTCACACTTACATAGCACTAAGATTTATAAAATGTTTCCTTCACAATGACCCTGTGAAATAGATATTGTTCCCCCATTTTATAGATAAGGAAATAGGTAGAATGGGCAAAGTAACTTTTCAAAGGCACAAGTCTAGAATGGAGGGAAATTATTTTTACTATATAGGATAATAAGCACTAATCAATTATTACTGTTGTACCCAGAATAGACACAAAGTTTGGTGAAGTGAATATATTCTTCCCCTTCTTCCAAAAGATCTTGGCCCCTTTTACCTTTGCTTCAGAGCATGCACAGTTCTTCATGTTCAAGAAAAACAAACATTTGGTCTTGCAGACTTTCTCTAGCTCTCATTCTATTTTTTTCTCCCTTTTTTTCGCTGCTATGTTTTTCAAATGAATCATCTATACCCATTGTCTGTCATTTCTTCATCTCACAAATGACTTCATATTTGTCCCAGATCACTTCTACTCCTACCACTCTAATGAAATTGTATCTCTGAGCTGAAAGATTTCATTTGGATTTGTAAAATCCCTGACAAAAGCATAACATGCAAGGACTGTATTTTTATTAAGTGAATTGCCAGCGCTTAGCACAGTGCTTAAAGTATCATAAGTGCTTAATAAGTATTTATTGAATTGAATAACTTGGCCCTAAACTTGCAGGCAGGTGGCACAGAGGACTAAAATCATCTTCCTGAGTTCAATTCTGGTCTCAGACACTAGTTGTGTGAGCCTGGGCAAGTCACTTAATCCTCATGAGTTCAAATCTAGCTTCAAATATGTATTAGCTGTGTGACCCTGGGCAAGTCACTTAATCCTGTTTTTCTCAGTTTCCTCATCTATAAAATGATCTAGAGAAAATGGCAAATACTCCAGGATCTTGGTTAAGAAAAATCCAAGTGAGGCCACAGCTAGACTTGATTAAAAATGACTGAATAACAAATATATATTTAAGTACTTCTAAGAACTTCTAGACTGATCTAGACCTCAGTTTCTTTATATGTCAAATGAGTTGAAGAAATAATCTCTCAAGTCACTTCACAGAGCAAAATGCCATACATTTCTATAATATACTTAGATTTTTAAAATACTTCTTCCTAATTCTTATATGCTTTTACTCCCAAAATATTTCTAGAACACCCTACTGCTTCATGCTACACTCTTGTTCAGAAGCATCCAATGCTTCAAATATAAAAGCTAAATCACTGTTTCTCAAAACCCTCCCAATTTTATCTATTATCTATTATGCCTCAGTTGCCACCTACCCTTGCTCCTCTGGGCCCTTATTCCTGCTGGTGAATTCTCCCAGGAACCTCCAGTGCGGGATTCAACAGACTACAACACTATACCCCTACTAGGGTACCCCCCACCACTTTTCAACTCTTCTTTATATGCTATCATTCCCCAACTAGAATATCCCCAATTCCTTTGCATTCCTAAGACTAGGCAGAGTACCTAAAAACAGGGGTCCTCAAACTACAGCCCATGGGCCAGATGCAGCAGCTGAAGACATTTATCTCCCTCACACAAGGCTATGAAGTTTCTTTATTTAAAGGCCCACAAAACAAAGTTTTTGCTTTTACTATAGTCTGGGCCTCTAACAGTCTGAGGGACAGTGAACTAACCTCCCCTATTTAAAAAGTTTGAGGACCCCTGACCTAAAAGAACCAGAGTGAAAGTGACAGGATTCTGATCTTGGATTTGTACTAATGAGCCATTAGTTCTTGAGTATGTCCCTTTCTCATGAGTAAAATGAGAAAACTTAAGACCAAATTTCTGAAATTCTGAAATCCCTTTTAGCTTTAACATTTTGATTTTATTAAATATATCAACAAAATCTTGGTTATCTGGGACTGTTAGAGAACAAGTTGTTTTAAAGGACTGAGTTTCTTAAATAAAAAAATTTACCCATTATGCATCAAAATGGATATTTAAAAAACATTTTTTTTTGATGAAAACCTTTCTGAAGTACACCACAGTTTGCTGCCATCTTAAAAATAAGGACAATAAACATAATTAAATCTAGTTTTGATGACTAGATATCATCATTATGAGATTCAATTATTGTACCGTGCATTAATATTGTGATACCTGTTGGACCTGTTTTGTTATATAAAGCTGTAGAACACACAGCAATTTTTTTTAAAAACAGTTTCTGTCTCTTATTTCATTGTCAGGCTGATGCTTATCCCTTCTTGCTGCTATAAATATGCCTAGCCATAGCCTGTTCCCCTTGCAATTTGCTAATTCTTCTCTGTTGCAGGCTTGCAAAGTACTGAACCAAACTTGTTGGAATTATGTATAAAATAAGAATAAATAGATTCTGAATGAGGACCTGAAGGGGATCTCAAAGGAGATTTGCTGAAAAAACTTTGTGCCACTCTCCCATTCTTCCTGCTTCCACCCCCACCTGTTTTCCCCGCCTCCTGCCTTATTTCCTGGTTCTTATTTGCATTCTAGATAAGTAAAATTGCCAAATAACCGAGTTCTGGGTAGGAATGACAATGTAGAAACTTGGAGATTATTAAGAATTATCAACTCATTCTTAATAAAAAAAAAAAACCATCTAGAATCTCGGGGGGGAGGGGAGAGGAGAAGTGGAGAAGAGAAGAAGATTAAAAATTGGGCTTACCCGCTTATCATCATCTTGTTTATGTTTTCTGGTTTTCTGAAGCAACTTAAGGCCTTCAATTTGTCTTACCAGCAAAGGTATGGTCATTTTGAATCTCTCTTCCAGGCTCACAGCATCCAAAATCTGACAAAATATAATGAATTTAATGAATATTGTCTGCTCATGGTATTTTGGCAGATGTACCTTTCAGTACCTATACATGGCCCATCGTCAAAAAAAGATACAAATTTTTAAGAAAGAACACAGACACAGTCAATACAAAATAAAGAGGCAATTTTAAATAATCAGTATATATTTTGAAAGATTATAGTTAACACCTTCAAATAAATTTTTACCAAAATAATGAGGACATTTCAGAGGATTCCATATTTTCCTCCTGAATAATGTTAAATGGAATAAATTAAAATGGAATAATATTTTTTACTTTCTCCTCTTTCTAGTAATATACATTTATAATCCAGCATAATGCTATCATCCCACCAGTGACATTTACATAACTCCTCCAAGTTTCCAAAATGCTTTGCATATATTATCATACAATACAATAGCATTATACATAAGATAGATACTATAAATATACTCAATTTATAGATACGGAAACTGAGGTTTAGAGATAGAAATAACTTGCCCATGGTCAGATGGCACAGACATAGAAGACTGAACCCAGATTTAGTCAGTGACTCTAAACTGGCCCTCAAGCTACAGTGCCATGCAATCCACACCACCTCTCTAAAACATTTCAAAATAATCAAGTCTTGGGTAAAAGAGTAAAGTATTTTTCAGTTATAAAATAAGAAAAATGGTACATTATTGAAAAGTTATGTGACAAAGATTTCTGGGAAGCATTTTAATCACTAATTCCAGTTACTGGTAATTCATTTCTAACAATAAGGCTATTTAGTCAAAGTGCAACCTAGTTTCAAATTAAAAGAAAGAAGGAATTTGGAGTTCATAATGGGAGCACAATACCTGAAGCTTCTCTTTGTTACTTGTGCGGATAATTGAAGTGAGGATGTCTGGTAACGCTTCCCTTGGCAGACTGTCTAAAAGACGTCTCAATTTAGCAACAGCAGGAACAGACATATCCAACATTTCAACCAGCTAGAAATCAAGAAAAAGCACATTTTAAAATGTGATCTGGCATCTTTTCTGAATGACAATGAAACCTTTCTAAATTTAGGTTAAACACTTGGTAATTGGGGAATTTTTTTTTAAAATACTAAAAATTAAAATAATATAATAATAAATTAAATAAGGTAATGATTAATAAAAATTTTAAAGTAGTGAAAATAAATTATTTCAAAAGAAAGATTACTGATTAAATAAAAGAAACATCTTTTAGACAAATTTGAGTGACATAAAGAATATGACCCGAGATTTTTCAAAAATCTCAATCTGAATGAAAAACAGAAAGGAGTTTTGTGTTTCCTTCTAGTATTTATGAATAGTTTTTTTGTAAATATTCTTTGATTTATAAAGAAGAAGGTATACTTAAACACTAGGAATTCTTTGAGTTAGCCGGAGATACATAAATTTTCCTCCATACATAATTTGACTCCAGAAATATGGAGTCAAAGAACATTTTTGCCTTGAAGCCTCTCTTTCCATTCCTAGCAAGAAAATGCCACAAAGAAAAGCATTAAGATTTATGATGATAGTATTTCTATAGTGACACACATATATATTTGCATATATACACACACACACGTTTAACGTTAAATAAACACATTAATTTGATGCTCATAACATCGTAACAGACAGATGCTCTTAAAATGCCATTTTTTCAGGTGAGGAAACTGAGACCCAGAGTTATAGTCACTTATTCAGGTCACACAGTATCTGAATCAGAATTTGAACACAGGTTTTTCTGACCCCAAGACCTAGCTGCCCCAGATTTTTTAATATTATTTTATTTTTCCAAATTCATAGTTTTCAATAGTTACCCTTGCAAAACTTTGTGTCCCCAAATTTCTCCCTTTCTCTTCCCTCTTTCTCCTTCCCCAAAAAGAAGGCAGCAAACAATCCAATATAGGTTAAACATATGCAATTCTTTTAAACATATTTCCATGTTGTCATGTTGTACAAGAAAAATCAGATCAAAAGGAGAAAAAAAATCACCAAAAAAAGGGGAGAAAAAACAAGCAAACAATGAACAACAAAAAGATGAGAATGCTATATTTTGCTCCACATTTGGTCTCCATAGTTTTCTTTTTGGATGCTGATGGTTGGATCACTGAACCACTGAGAAGAACCAAGACTTTCATAGCCGATCATCATGTATTCTTGCTGTTATTGAACAATTATTCCTGGTTCTGTTTGTTTTACTCAGTATCAGTTCATGTAAATCTTTCCTGGCCTTTATGAATTCAGCCTGTTCGTCATTTTTTGTAGAACAATAATACTCCATTACCTTTATGTCCCACAACCTGTTCGGTCATTCCCCAATTTATGGGCATCTACTCATTTTCCAGTTTCTTGCCATTTACAAAAAGAGCTGCTACAACATTTTTGCACATATGGGCCATTTCCCCTTCTTTATGATTTTCTTGGGATAAGAGCCAGTAATGGTACTGCTGGGTCAAAGGGAATGCACAGTTTTATAGCCCTTTGGGCTCATGTCTTCTTTCAAGCCATGCTTATCCTTCATAATTTTGCAACATTTATTTTCTAGTTTTTGGTGTTGTAGTTATTCTTTCCACTGGGATTCAGTGGGATACAGTTTTCTTGACTCTCCTTACCTCACTCTGTATTAGTTCATGTAGATTTTTCTATGTTTCTCCATACCCATCATATGCATCATTTCTGATAGCACAGCAATATTCCATTACATTTATATTCCATAATTTTTTAGTCATTCTGCAATTGATGGGGCATCAGTTTCTAATTCTTTGCTATCACAAAAATTGTGCTACAAATATTTTAGAATATATGGGGATTTTCTTCTTCCACTACTGGGTATAATGGAATCTCCAGGACAAAAGTAGACATTTTAGTCTCTTTATTTACATAATTCCTAACTGCTTTCCAGCTCCATTGCATTGGTGTGCTTATCTTCCCAGAATCCATTCGACATTGATTATTTTCATCTTCTGATACTTTGAAGGACATAAAGTTAAAGCCTCAGGAATGTTTTGATTTGCATTTATCTTGTTATAAGTGATTTGGAGCATTCTTTCACGAGGTGGTCAATACTCTACAAATTCTTTGGAAAACTTATCTTTTGATCACTGATCTACTGAGGAATGGGTTTTAAGTTTTTATACACATATACATACATCTATGTTAAATGTTTATACATATATATCTACATTTATATATATCTTTGATACAAAACCTTTATCAAAGAAACTTGATAGATATTTTCCCCTGTTCAACCACTTCCATTCTCATTTTAGGTGCATTAATTTTGTCTATGCAGAAGCTATTCAGTTTCATGTAATCAATGTTATCTATCTTTTGTAACTGTCTATTTCTTGTATTGTTAAGAATACATCTCTGTTTTATTTCTATGATCTACACATCATACACAACTATATGCTCTACTTCTAATTCTTTTACAATATTATTTTTAATAATAACTTGAATATTTATTTAAATGAGTTGTGAAATATGGTATAAGATGTTGGTTTAAGACTAATTTCTGGCAAACCACTTTCCAATTTTCCCAACAATTTTATCAAATAGGGAGTTAATTTTCCTAAAAATTGTATGATTTCTGCTTTATCAAACACTGGCTTAGTAAGTTTCATTGTTTCTGATTCTTCCTTATCCTATCAGTTCCAATGATATATCTCTTTATTTTTTAACCAATACTAGATGGTTTTGATGATTGCTGCATTGTCAAGGAAGTCTAAAAGTCCCATTCCCTCTTAGTTCCTATCTCTTTTCATCATTCCCTCTAATATTCTAAAACTTATCTTCCAAATGAATTTTATGATTATTTTATCAAATTCCATACAGTATCTCCTTGATAATTTAGTTGGTAATAAATATGAATCTTATAAGGAAAAACTTTTTTTAAAACATTTTTTTTCTTTCATTTATTTATTCATTTATTAGTAAAGCTTTTTATTTACAAAGCATACACATGGATAATTTTTCCAACACTGATCCTTGCATAACCTTTTGTTCCAAATTTCCCCTCTTCCCCCAACCCCCTTCCCTAACTGGCAGGTAGTCCAATACATGTTAAATATGTTGAAATACACTTTAGATCCAATATATGTATACATATTTATACAGTTATCTTGTTGCAGAAGAAAAATCAAATCAAGAAGGAAGAAAAAAAACTGAGAAAGAAAACAAAATGCAAGCAAATAACAACAGAGAGTGTGAGAATGCTATGCTGTGTTCCACACTCTGTTCCCATGGTTCTCTCTCTGGGTGTAGATGGCTCTCTTCATCACTGAACAAGTACAACTGGTTTGAGTCATCTTACTGTTAAAGAGAGCAACGTCTATCAGAACTGATCGTTATATAGTCTTGTTGTTGTGTATAATGATCTCCTGGTTCTGCTTATTTCACTTAGCATCAGTTCATATAAGTCTCTTTAGGCTTCTCTGAAATCATTCTAATGGTTATTTCTTACAGAACAATACATAATTTACTCAGCCATTCTCCAATTGATGGGCATCCACTCACTTTCCAGTTTCTTGCCATTACAAAAAGGGCTGCCACAAACATTTTTGCACATGTGCATCCCTTTCCCTTCTTTAGTATCTCTTTGGGGTATAAGACCAGTAGAAACACAGCTGGATCAAAGGCTATGCACAGCTTGATAATTTTTGAGCATAGTTCCAAATTGCTCTCCAGAATGGTTGGATCTGTTCATAGAACGGAAAAATTTCTTAACAATTAGAGTAATCCACAACTGCCTCCCTCCTCAGTAGGAAGTAGAGATAGAAGGGAGACACAGATTATGGGATGGGAATACAACATATGCTACTGCACTTGGGTAAAGTGATAAGTTTTACTAAATTGCTTTTCCTTACTTTTAGGCACACATTCCTGTTCAGATGAACTTCAAAGTCCTTTCTAACTCAAATTCAATTATTCTGGAATTTGGACAGAATTTCAAAAATTCATTTACTCTATTTCCATCCTAACAATTAGTTCTATTTCAGTTACCACAAAGGATAGCAATTTTTTGCATGATCTTTTAACATTTACTGGCACGATCATGCTGTGCTAGGAACTGAATAGCACATAAAGATATAATCCCTAGAATCAAGGAGCCCTTGTTCTCAGATGAAATGATAAGCATGCATCTATTACTCATTCTTTTCTCATTATTAAAAAAGTGGTAAGTCTTGCATTTAATATAGAGAAAACTACACAGAATTTTAGAAGATGAAAATTTTCAAACTAATCTACCTACTATGAATGTGGCTCTTAAAGATGATGAGAAATACTAAAAAGAAAGTCATTTAAAGGTAATTTGGTGGTGTAAATTAGCAGAGATAATGTAAAATAAATATTTTTTGCTTATATAATGAACCTCACCACATTTTACATCATTAATAAACTTAACATGCAGTAAATCTTCTTTTTGCCTCAATCATTAGTTTTACATGACTTGACAGTGAGTTCACAAGATGCTGACATATGTCCTCTAATTCTTAATAATGAAACTAAAATTATCACCCTGGATATTATATGTAGCTTTAATAAACAGTTCATTTTTCCAAGTCTAGCCTTGATTATAGTCCATAGGTTTTTAATGGGGTTTAAACTGGACATTGAAGTTCCTAGAGCATTGAAGCATTTTTATTTCCACCTCTTGGATAAATGTCTTATTAACCTTTCATGATATAGAACACAGTACAAGGCCATGCTGCAACATTCCATTGTTATATGAATATTTCTATCATTCTAGAACAATTCTGTTTCTCGGTATAGCAATATAGACATCAGAAATCATTCTTCCTTCAACAGGGACAAGACAGAAGACTAGTGAAAATTTTGTAAAAACCTGAAGATTTATTGAGTGGATGTTTTAGAGTTTGATGCAGATACTAAATCTTGCCTGCTTATGAAAACAGTTTTGGTATAATCTTGAATTTAAAAAAGTTTCATGAGTTAAAATGACCACTTCCCCCCAAATTTCAGGACAATACTCTATGTGTAATTGTAAACATTTTAAATTCATTGTGAGTTTTTTTTTTTTTTTTAAATTGGTCTTTTCCAACTGCAAGAAGCCCACAATGCATTATCTGGAGAGGTTCCTCTGAAGACATTTGCTTATTTTATGAGGATTGATTAGGATGTTTTGTAAAAATCATGTTACTTCCAGAAGTTTTTTGTTTTCAACCACATTTTCTTATGCTTTGATGTTAATAATCTTGCCACAGTGAGGTCTTATCTGACTTTTTTTTTAATTAAAAAACATTTTTTGTAATATTTAACTTCTTCACCCTGAGGGCTACTACAGGAGCTCTAATAATCAGGAAGTGTACTCCTTAAAGCTAAAACCTTTACATATTTCCTTGGAGCAAAAGTCACTCTTAAAAACCACAGAATTAAAACTATTTAAAAAAAGAAAGAAAAAAAAAGAAAAGAGAAAAAAAAAAAAGAAAGCAACAAAGCACATGTGAAACACCAAATTCAGCAATCAGTGGGCAGAGAATTATCTAAAAGTAGAGAAATCAATTTAACCTGGTTTTATCTGGTCAAGGTCAGACTTCTGGTAGTTAGTAGAAACACCCATACTGTTCACAAAATGAAAACCATTTCAAAATTATTTCTTGTTCCCAATAATAAGCAGATCAAAGCTAGCATTTATGTAGCACATTTAAGATTTGTTAAATACTTTACATATATTATCTTATTTAATTCTCATGGCAACTCTACTAGGTAGATACTAGATCTTTTACAGATGAGAAAATTAAGTCTGAAAGGAGAAATGATTTGTCTAGGATCACATAGCATAAGTATCTGAGATTTTTATTTGAACTCAGCCTTTTCTGCACAAGTCTGTCATTTAGCTGCTTATGGAAAAAGATATACAATGCAATGAAGGTAGAAAGGACAACACTTAAAAATTGATTGGATATAGGGGTGAGATAAGGAAGAATCAAGGATGACATCTAGATTTGAACCTGGGTGACTGGAAACTGTACAGTGACACAGAAGCCCAGAAGAGAGAAGCATTTTGGAGGAGAGAGAATGAGTTCAGCTTCGGACACATGGAATTTAAGGTATCTATGGAACATCCAGCTCAAGATGTCCCAATAGGCAGGTGGAGATGTGAAGACAGAGATGAGAAGAGAGGTTAGGGCTAAGACAAAGAGACTTTCACATCTTGATTGGCTGAGGAGGGATTAACCCATACATTAAAGTCTTCAATATGAGACCAGGAATTGAGGTAGTAAAGGAGAATGTAAGCTAGGTACATTGAGAAAGGAGATTGTTCTGAAAAGAATGGCGAAGAATATAGTGTTCTGATGACCAAAGGGCTATAAAATTGTGCATACCTTTGATCCAGCAGTGTTACTACTGGACTTATGTCCCAAAGAGATTTTAAAGGGGAAAAAGGAACTCACATGTGCAAAAATGTTTGTGGCAGCCCTCTTTGTAGTGGCAAGAAACTGGAAACTGAGTGAATGTCCATCAATTGGAGAATGATAGAATAAGTTAAGGTATATGAATGCTATGGAATATTATTGTTCTGTAATACTAACACATTTCTTTAAAGAGAAATGAGGCACATGTACTTAAAAAAACAACAGATGACAGTGTTGACAATGGGAAAGTCATAAATTTCAGCATCTGCCATTCCAAGTGTTTACTAAAAACCATAGGGCAAAATTAGCTTACCAACACTTCCATTTGAGTTGAGAAAAGGCAGAGATCCCTGAACTGTTTCAACTGACATGATTATGAATGTATAAAACTTTTCTACTTTTCCAATTAATTAAGTTTTTATTGCATTTTGAAAGGAGTTCCATTCATTTCAATTCTCACCAAGAAGATACAGAAAATTTTCACAAGACTTTAACTTTCTCTCTTAGCCCTAAGTTTCATATATGAATTTAGCATATGTAAAAGAGACTGTGTGTGTCAGCAGAACAGCACTCAGTCTCCAGAGTTTGTTTATGGATTTTTTATTTTTTCCAAATTAATCTTTTAAGGTTGGAATTATGATGATTGTGAAAAACTGGTAGTTACAAGAGAAGTTGTAAAAATCCATTTAAGTCTTTTTTATCTAATGAACTTAATAGTATTAAAAATATGAATACTTCAATTCACAGAGAAAAGAAGGTGGTGTGTGAAATTTAATTTCTATTATGCAGTTTAAAAAGCTGAACAGTAAATATTAAATATAGCATGGTAATGACAAAAATGCTTGCCAGTTATGTGACTTCTTCTGCACCATTATATATTTCCTAAGTGTGTTGCTGGTCCCATATAGAGACTTTTAAGGAAGGGAAAAATACACCTCATCAGTATAAAGTTTGCTTTTTGTACACTACGGATTAGAAACAATCTGGGTCACCATTATCACTTTAAAAAGTCATTTTAATTCATGCTTCCCTGAAATGCCAACAAAGGGCATAAAAGCTAATCATATTAGCAAAATAGTTGTTGGCAATAGTCTGGAAAGATAGAAGGAAAAGACTGTGCTTAAGAGGAAATTAAAACAACATACCTGAACTGCGTATTTATAGAACTGTTCAGAAAGTTCTCCAAGTTCCTCTGGGGCATTAGATGGGCTGGGAAATTCCTCCAGTCGGTCCAACTGTTCGACTTCTGCAACAGGATATGGTTTCTCCTTTACTACTTGAACAATTTGGAAGCGGCAGAGACCTGTGATGAGCAAAGTATAGTGGGGCTTGGGCCAGTTACTGCCCACCACCTGAACGGCCAATGCAGCTGTCCCAATCCTGAAAAATATTGCAAAAGTCAGTGTTACAAGCATGCAATAGAAAAGCCCAGAATTTTACTTCCAAAACAAGATTCCTCATAAGATTATCCAAAACTTAAGAATACTGAAGAGTGAGAGGAACATTAAAAATTGCATCTGGTTTTAATTTCAAATCTGAATGTGTATTTCATAAAGCAATAATAACAATAATGATAAATAAATAATAATAAAAATGATAAAATGAAATAAAAACTAGATGGAATTGTCACACACTACCTATTGCTTGAGCAACTCTAGAAAATGGCCATATCAATTCTGTACGTGCAGATGTTCTTATGATGTAAAAGGGGAAAAAGCATTCTACATTGTACTATGATGCCTTTTTTTTTAAATGAAGAGAAAATAAATCTACAAATGCACAAATGGAACCTATTTAAACATAAGGAAACAACTCAGAGATTAAAAACAAGTAAAACATCTTTTTTTTTTTCCCCTCAAGCTCAAGAATAGTGAGTTCAGAGACCAATAAGAAAATAGGTCATAAATCCAGTTGGATAGGTAAATCCTGTGTAGCTATCCTGCCTCTATAGACATGGTTTTATTTGTACATAAAGAAACTAGTACATTATAATCTTCATGAAAGGAGGGACTAGGTCTTAACTAAACTTCTGTCTAAAATCTGACCTTCACCACACTCAGCACAGAGCTATGTACATCACAGGTATTTTATAAACATTTACCATATGAAAAATAAAAGACTTACTAAAAATAAAAAAATAAGACTTATTAAATAGTGAAAAACCTTAGTGGAATTTTTTGAGCTTAGTAGTTCCAGTATTTTTATTTTATTTTAAACCTATTTTAAAAGTCAAAATATTATGGGTAAAGAACAAATCTGAATTTGTCCAACCAGAAAAGTGTGAGTTTTGATCAAATACAAATGCATGTAGAAAAATTTGATAGATGTGCTTTTTAACTTAAAAACAGCATGGGGAATGGAGAAAGATTTAGTCTTGGGAATGTAAAAATTTAGGCTCAAGTTGTACCCTGGGCACCTCTGGGTTGTATCCATTTGGATAACTCTTAACCTTGTCTCAGTGACACAGACAATTCTTTAAAAGAAATAGCAGAATTAATTTCTGATTTACATAGATAAGGACAGTTTTTTTTTTACATCAAAGAAATGATATGATTTCTTTCCCCCATAAAGAATCAACTAATTATTCCCAAAATATGAATTCATATTTAGGTTCTCTGAAGTAGACTTTAACCCCAAACTGGCATCTCTCCACTATTCAGCACATTTTAGAGCTTCATTCCCTATTATCAGTGACATTAATTTATGTAGAAGGATAAAAACTGATGATAGTATCAGCTTTGGCCAAATATATTTAGAAAAATAAATTTGAGGAGAGAATTAGATAAAAATAACCTAATAGCAGAAAAATAATTTGGAAACTTTATTTTGAGTTATTTGTGTCATGTTTCTTCAAGGCAGACGATCAAGTGTTTAAAATTAAGAGTCAACTCAGGAGTGTTGAGAAAAGTTGTAGTCTAATTAAATTAACAAAAGGCCAACAAAATGGAATCTAAGAATAGGAAAAGTCCTAAGAAATCAAGTCTACCTCTTTATTTTTTGTGAGAAAATTAAACCCAATTAATTAACACCCAGTTAATTAGTCTACTGTTTTTCTACAATGTCATGCAAATGAACTATAGCCAATGTTTGTTCCAGATTTTTCTCATTAACGTTTGCACAATTTTCCTTGTGCACACTATACCACATAACAGGAAATATTCACAGGTAAGGAACCGGATTCTTGGCCCAAGGGGTTTACATACTAGAACTCAGGGTGTTTGTAAAGGAGGTAAGACAAATTCAGAAATACCGATTCTTCCGTTAAGATACTTCACAAAAAGATAAATTTGGAGGACATGACTTTTCTGTCTTAATAATATCAAAATGAGGATGGCACCAAAAGATTAATTTACTATATTCCTCCTCCTAATGAGAAAATTTTGAAGGTCTAAAATATTGATTCTTTTTCTGAAGTCAAACAAGAAAACTCATTAGAAGACATACGGCTTTGCATAATTTTCTCAAAGACCAGAAGATCTCAGACTGCTGTGGTAAGTGACATTTTGGGGAGGGAAGGTCCAAGGAAGAATGTCTTAAGTCAATCCTTATTTTAAGCAACTCCAACTTTACATTAGTACATTAATTTATACTTTTAAAAATGTAAACAATAAGTAAAGTGAAGTCTCTTTTAATTTAAAGGTTTGGTGTTTGTTTTTTTTTAATTTGATATATAAAGAATCTGCATTAAAGTCTCGCAATAATATTCATCACGGCATAGAGATGAGTCTGGGTGTTATAAAAGCCTGTGTCAGTAGAACATACATTTTAGAAGGTCCAAAAAACTGAAAGGTTTCAGCAGCTAGTAGATGGTACACCTGTGAGCTGGGAATAAGCCTTACTAAGTGTAAAGAAGATAATCACCAAAATGTTAGCCACCTTTTTTGGCTATCATAGCTACTTATAAAAAAACATCTACTAAGATGTAGAAAACTGTAACCCCTTAAACAGAGGGGATACCCACAACCGTAAAATAAGAAATCTTTGTACAAATATGTACAAAGGGTACAACAATGAGTGACTCATTCACAAATAGAACAAGTATGCTTCTATTAACTTTTTTTTTCAGAGATCTGATTGCATATGCCATATGACTGGGTTTTTAAACAAACCCATCAAAATCCATCCAGTATTAATAAATATCCACTGTTGAGAGGAGGGTTTATGTTATTTTGGAAGGTTGTATTACATTTATCTAACAATATTACCATTATTCAAAATGCACATGGAACTCCTTGGAAACTACTTTATCCACATCCTTTCCAATGTTCTCAGGTAGATGAGGTTCAGGATTTGAAGGTGAAAATGGTGTTAAAAATCAATTCTGGTAAATTCAAGTAAGGTCACCCATTTTAGGCAAAAAAAAAAAAAAATTAAGGAAGTATATCTATAAAATAACATTAATTTTATTATGTTTTACATAAACTGGCTCTGAAAGTACCCAAATGAGGAATTCCAAATGCTATCCTCCCTAGAATAGGTGTAACCTCAATAGTCATCAGTGCTGATGGTTGTTGAACAAACAGTTCTAATCCTCCTCTCACAACTATAATGGACTTTTTTATTAAAAAAAAAAACAACACATGGGAGGGGGCTTATAATTCTTGTTGTCCCCTTATGTACTGAATATAAAGATCTAACCATATAAAGGCTTAACAAATTTTTGTTCAATGAAGGCAGTCAGGAACTGAAACTACTACTTAGATTATAGACATCTAACGAAGATTCTAACATTCTCACACACAAAATCTACATTTAAATTGCAGGTTTGGAGGAGGAAGAATAGTAGTGGCCATGGTTTAAAAAAAAAAAAAAAGTGAATGTGGACCATCAATTATTTCAAAAAAGTTTGAGTAGATATCATTTGAAGTGGCTCCTCCAAGACCTAGAAGAATAGGTTAGAGACTGGCAAATGTAGTCAGTGTTCATTTATCCTAAGATATTCTGCAACAGGAACCAGTTTTGTAACACTGAATAAATTTTTAAAAACCCAAAAAACAAAAAAACCTATCTATTTGTTTATGAGATAATCTGTCAAGTGGATCCCATTGGGTTAGCTTGTGTTACTTGGCTTAACTGCTTCAATAGTGTATGAATTCTGCTGAATCTTTGACCTGCTCATTGATTGGATTACATTATGTGAAAGGGACAAGGTGGGGGAATTCTATGAAAGGAAGTCCCAAGATGATCGAAGCATCATTTGTTCTGATGTTACCAATTTGTCCTTGAAAATTTTAAATTTTGCTTTGGAAAAATTAAGTTGTATAATCTTTTTTTTAAAATTATGATAGCTTTTTATTTACAAGATATATGTGAGGTTAATTTTTCAACTCTGACCCTTGCAAAATCTTTTGTTCCCATTTTTCTCCCTCCTCTCCACCCCCTCCCCCAGATGGCAGATAGTCCAAAATTGTATAACCTTTTACAAAGACAGTTATATGTAAAGCAAAATAGAGATTTCTCCATTAAATAAATTTCACTGTATTAAGAATTAAAACCCAATGGAGATCTAATCTAGCCCTTCCCATGGCACAGAGGTGACCTTAGCCACTGATGATTATATTGACAAATGTCAATATTTCATCAAATGGAATTTTTAAATAACAGACTAATCATGTCTTTTGCAAAAGAAAACTAGTAAATTTGACAGCTCCCATCACCAGGTGGTCATAAAGGGTCTATAGTGAAGCAATCAGACAAAAAGCATTTTTAAGTGTCTACTATGTGCTAGGCACAATGCTAAGCACTAGGGATACAGAAAAAGGCAAAAAAAAAAACAAAAAAAAAAAAAAACAAAAAACAAAAAACAAAAAACCCAACCCCTGTTTTCAAGAAGTTCACTGTCTAATCTGAGAGATAATATGCAAACCACTATGTTAATGGTTGAGGGTAAGGTATAAGAAGACTAGAAAGGTGAAAGAATGACAGATTATGAAGGGTTTTGAATGATAAAGAAAGGAATTCACATTAGATCCTGGAGATGATGGAAACCATGGAGTTAACCAAGCAGTAGGGTGACACAATTAGACTTCAGGAAGATCAATTTGACAGTTGAATGGAGGAGGGAAGGAAGGGTGGAAAGGCTTGAGGCACAGAGTTTAAGCAGCAAGCTTTTGCAAACAGCTCCAGGAGAGATGAGGAGAGGCCCTGCCAGCATAGTGGCAGTGTGAGAGGAGTGAAGGATGGACTTCATAACTGATTGAATGGGAGGGTGAGAGAGAAGGCAGGGTCAATGACTAGCTCAGTGCCACATCTGGGTAACTGTAAAGATTGATGTGCCCTCCAAAAGAATGGTAGTTAGAAAGGCAGGGAGTGAAGGGATATGGAGATGAACTCATTTTGGACATCTTGAATTTAGAATGTCTAACAGGCAGCCAAAAATGTGACATCTGAGATGGAAAGAGAGGTCAGAACTGGATAAAAGATCTGAGAATTGTCAGCATATAGATAACTGAATCCATGACAGCTAAATAATCTACCTATGGGAATCCAATATTCTGTTTATGAAAGTGTTAAGGGCAAAAAAAAAAAAAAAAAAAAAAAAAAAGAAAGTGTTAAGGGCATCAGCAGACTGAATGTCTCATACTGACAAAATCACAGATATTTAAATTAATGAAGACTTCAGCAAAAAATATAAAAATTGAGGGCCTTGGGGGGGTCATCATAATGTAATCTTTCCTACACTCCTTAAGGTATTTGGCTTTCTGTAAGGTACCTTACTTCTGTCTATAAAACAAAGCATTAAGAGGTTAGTTAGTATGAGTCATTTTAAGGAGATGATAAAGAAACAGCGATCTTGTAACAAAGATGACAGTTATTAAATTCAGAAATGTAACCTGGATGACTATGGTTGTTAGATACAAACAGATCTAAGATTTTAAAAGGTCTTGACAGTCCAGAATTTCTAACGAAAATGAAAATGACTATAAAATCTATACATTTAGGTTAAAAAAAAAAAAATCTCACATACATATAGAAAATGGTAGAGGGAGGCAGCTAGGTGGCACAGTGAATAGAGTAGAGCACCAGTCCTGAAGTCAGAAGGATCTGAGTTCAAATCTGGTTTCAGACAACTTAACACTTCCTAGCTGTGTGACTCTGGACTCTGGGCAAGTCACTTAACTCTAATTGCCTAAAAAAAAAAAAAGGAAAAAGTAGAGAACTGGCTCAACAACAATTAGGGGGGAAGGTGAATCAGAGAGGGGAAAGAGGGATTTCTGCTGACTCCAAACTTGTAACACTTTGTGAGCAAGTGTTCAGACATAGACTGAAAGAGCACTTTCTACATGGGGGAGTTTAGATTAGATGATCTCTTAAGGTTCTTGTATAATTCTCTGTTCTATAATATGATTCCACCCCACAAGAAAGTAAAGTGGAGAAGCTGGACTGGAGGACCACAAAAGAAAATTATAGAGTTGAGTACTTTCTATTTTCACCACTAAGAAAATAATAAGTCATCCAGGTGCCACAAAGAGTACAATCTCATTAGGCAGGTAGGTGCAGGATGTCCTGTGGTGCCAAGATGGCCAGTCCCGAAACTGTAGAGATGTTCTGGTGCCTTTCTCAGAAGTTTATGTACTTCTGGCACTATGCCTGAACTACTGGCATGTGGAGGGGGTAGCCATGCTGTTCATAGATAGTAGCTCAGGTAAAGCAGCAACATCCATTTTGCTCAGTGTGGGAAGTATTATAGGGAAGAGTATAACCTCTGCTGCTCCCTGAAGTTTGCCAGAAACCGTCACTTAAAAGGTATGGGGGAAGTGAAGGAACAGAAGAAAGCCATTTGTGCCTCTGGTGTTCTCTTGTGATCTGAGAAAACAATTAATTGGGTAAGTGAAAGATTTTAGTGTCTGGACTTGGATGAGTATTGGGTGTGACATTTGACTAAGAATTTTTTTCATAGTGTTTCCAAGTTTAGATCAGAAAATAAAAAACTTTGCGACTCACTATTTCAAGGAATTATCTGACATCAGAAGACCAGTGCTCAAATTCTGGCTCTCCTACTCACTAGCTGGGTTACCTTGTGCAAATCCTTAACGTCTTTGGGACTCAGTTTCCTCACCAGTAAAATGAGGGGCTCCCCCTCTAGCTTAAAATTGATCCTATGTGCTGATGATTGAAGGAGGTGACAATCCTTTTCTGGAAATTTAAGAATAAACAGCTATTTTTTAGGGTATCTTAAATGGGCAGAAAGCTGGACTAGAACAATCAGCCAACCAGCATACTATGTGCCAAGTGATTTAAAAGGATCTTAGGACACTATGAGATTGTGTCAAATATAGAATCTCTAAACAATAATAAACATCTAACTAAAATCATTATTTAATCATAATAGCTAAAGTAATTTCTGGCTAGGAAACAGATTAAACAAAATGCAGGTATTAATTTATATGTTGAGCTTTTTTGTTCCTAGGCTTTTTTACTCATTATCAGAGTATTTTCTGTATTAATCAATATTCTTAGAAAGCAGAACCTATTTGTACCTTTCAAAATTTAGCTTCAATGCCTTCAATATATATTCACAGAATATAAAAATATGATTGTTTTTATACTGAGTGTTGGTAGATTGGTAAATATGTAATTATATGTTAAAACGTCACCATGAAGGATATACAGAAACTAGCAAAGACACTGTACATGAGCATATCGATCTAAAATGGAGTAGAAGACCAGGTGCACTGGAACCAGAAAACTTGTCTACTCTTAACTTTTTTTTTCTATAGTCTTTGGAGAAATATTTTATTTCCAGAAATGAAATACAAAGATTTGGGAGGAATGAGGATACTAATTGCAAAGAGGGAACACTCCATATTTAGGATCCAGGCTAGACCTGGAACTAGAAAAGACCTATGAGATCACCTAATTCAAATCCCTCATTTCAGAACTAAAGAACCTGAGCCTCAGGGAAGTTCAAAGCCCTTTAAGGAAATCACAGGCAGAATGTGAACCCAAATTCTTTTATCTCAGAACCACAGAAGGGTAAGTGTAAGAAAAGGAGAAAGTGAGAGGTTAAGCTATCTGGTAGGAGGGAGAAGAAAATGGAGCAGTTGGAAACAAAGAAGAGCTGTTGAAAAAAAATAGAGCAGAAAAGGAGTTGGAAAGAAATTAGGATCTAAAGATGAACACAGGAAATATGACAGAGAAATCTGCCTTAGTGTAGGGCTCTAAAAGGGAAGAAGAAGCTGCTGCTAGTCCATAAGAAGCCCCAGGTTACTACTGGCTAAACTGGAGATAATTCTCAGTTCTAGGAGTTTGTCTAGGTTTGACCTATTTCTTCATTATCACCAATCCTTTTCAGCTGGGTCCCTCTACAAGCAGGTTCTCTATTTAGAAAAAGACAAGAGTTTCTAGAGTCTATCCCCTATCTTACCAGCCTGGCTCTGGAACAGTTTACATGGACTACCTGAAATTTTTTAAGGTTTTTAAACTGCTAGTCAGCTTGGTAGAGGAGGCATGGGAGCCTTAAAATGGCTAACAAGCAGAGAGAGAGAACTATAAGACTTATAGGAAGAGGCAGCAGCAATAAGGGAAATGAAAACTATTTTCCCTAAGGATGAGAGCAAAGATTTGGAACTAAAAGATATGACCAGATTAAAATTAATTTGGAGTGTTCTAGATGAAGGGGAGAAAGGATTGAGAGGGATTAGAAAAAGGTTAAGTCCTTTCTGCTCTCTAGACTTAGTTTCTCTAAATATAAAATGCTTATGAAATGTAAGATTTAAGAATACATGAACTTCAAGGCACATTCAAATTTAGGAATCCTTGGCCTTGCTCTCTCCAATATCTGCCTCAAAGTGCTATAACCTGTAATGCAGGATACAGAAGTTACATAAACACAGAATTTCAAAACTGGAAAGGAATGCAGAGTTCATCTAGACCAATACCCTTTTTTCAGAATTAGAAAACTCTTAGTGGTCAGTTTTCTAAAAAGCCCAACCCATATCCGAAAAAGAACATAACTCCTCTAACAGCATTCAGCTTTTACTGGAAAAAACTCAGTGATTCGTCCAACTGTCTAAGCTAATAGGGCGGAAAAGCCCGAATTTAAACGCAGGTCCCAGGAACTTGAGTGCCTCTCAGCAGGGTGTCCCATATTGTACTCTTTTAAGACAGCTTGTATAAGCCAGTGGCAGCTCTTCTTCTATATGATCCCTCAGATCTGTGACTTGGACTCTCTGGGTCTAGGTCTCCTCTTTTGTGAGAGGATTGAACAATATGACCCAAAGGGCATAGTTCAGCTGTACTATGCTGCTACGACTCCCAGTGTCCCGCCCTGGCCAGCGGGAGGCTCTCCGGGTCTCAGTTTCTTTATCTGTACGAAATAGAGCATGGGCCTAAGTGGTCATTCTATACGGCACCTTCTAGAGTTCCAGCTATGCTCTTAGGGAAGACTCCCAAATCCTAAAATCCCGAGCCCAACCCGCGGGGAGGGGGGTGGGGAGTGGAAGGGCTAGGGAGTCTACAGCGTCACTTTCGCTCCCTGGGCCTCAGTTTCCCTAGACAGGCGGCCGCCGTTGCTGGGCTACCTGTGCAGAGGCGGCAGGTCCTGCGCGTCGCTGGCCGGGTCCGGTGTGTTGGGGATGACGCCTAGGATGGTGCTCTGCAGCGACGTGCCCTTGAGCAGGCGGCTGCGCACCAGCTGCAGGTTGCGGGCCGAGTCCACACTGGTGCGCATCGTGGAGCCGGGCAGCAAGACGCCCTCGTGGGTTAGCAGCAGCGGCAGGCGGCTCGGGATCTGGATCGCGCTCACGGACGACATGGCTGCGGCTAGCCGGCCCGCCGTGGGGCCACGATCCCGAGTCTGGGAAGCGACTGCGCGGCCAAGGCGAAGGTCGGGGCGGGGGATGGGGGGGTGGGAGGGGAGGTGGATCCACAGACTGCCGCGGACAGCCGCGGACAGCCGTAGCAGCTTCCGCCCCCGCGCTACGGGCCGCGGCACGGCTCAAGCCCTACCGTAGCCACCGCCCCTTTGCGCTGCCTGCCCCCTGCTGGAGCTCCGAAGCTGTAGCAGCTCTGCTCTCATAAAGATGATCGCTGTAATTATCCTAATAGAAGAAGCAGAATCTCAGAATGACAGCCGAGAGTGATTTTAGAGATTATCCCGTCCAGCCACCTTCATCTTTAAGTGGAGGAGAGTTACCAACTCTTAAAAGAGACTTGCCAAATATTACACAAACATAGATTAATTAAATAGTGGAGTTGGATCAGCTGTCTTGCTGTGCCAGGACTTCATGTTGATTGAGAGCCTGCTGTGCAAGCTTTGTTAGTGCTGGCCAAGGACGGCAGAAGACGGCCCTGCCCTCAAAGAGCTCAGATCTCCCGAGGGAGACCCTGGGGTGGGTTAGATTCAAATGTGAGCATTTTCACTTCTGACATAGGCAATCAATCACAAATCAAAACCTAATCTATTTTGTTGATTGGCTAATTTTAAGAAAGTGTTCATGCAAATTGTACTTTAAGATAGATGTACATTCATTTCTCCTTTCTCTTGTTAATCTTTTACTAGCATACCCCTCTAGTTCTCTATAAGCTTTGCTTGAACTAAGCAAGAATGAATGCTTTAGAAAGGTCAGGGAATGAAGTCATCACCACATAGGCCAATAGCAACACCTGACTTTTATATATTGCTTTTAGTTTTGCAAAATGAGAGCACATTATCTTTTGTTCTTCAAAATAAGCCTGGGGAGAGAACATGCAAACAACTATAGGCATATCTCTGAATTAATTTGGGTTTGGTTCTAAACTGCCAAGGCAATAAAGCGACTCACACAAAATTTTTGGTTTTCCAGTTTTCCAAACAATAAGATTTGTTTACACTATACTGTATTCTATTAAGTATAAAACAGTAGTCTAAAAAATGCATATTCTTTAATTTAAAATATTTTATTGCCAAAAAAATGGCTAATCATCATCTGAACGTCAGAGAGTTATAATCGTTTTACTAGTGGAGGATTTTCCCTAGATATTGATGGCTGCTAACTGCTTAGGGTAGTGCTTGCTGAAGGCTGGGGTGGGTGTAGCAATTTCTTAAAATAAGACAATGAAGTTTGCAGCGTGGATTGACTCTTCCTTTCATTTAAACATTTGGAGGCCATTGTGGGGGCTATTAAATGTCTTAATTTGAATATTGTTATTCTCAGAGAACAGGGAGGCCTCAGAAGAGGGAATATACACAATATTTGTTGTTCTTTATCAATTAAGTCTTACATGGGAGTGAATTGTGGTGCTCTAAACAATGACAATAGTAACATCAAAAACATTGATCACAAATCACCATAATAGATATGATAATGAAAAAGTTTGAAATATTGTGAGTTACCAAAAATGTCACACAGAGACCAGATATGAGCCCGTGTTGTTGGGAAAATGGTAATAACTGACTTGTTCAAGGCACAATTGCCATAGACCTTCAATCTGTCAAAAACAAAACCAAAAACACCACGATCTACAAAGCCCAATATAGCACAGTGCAATAAAATGAGGTACACTTGTATGTAAAAACAATTTATGTAGTACAAAAATAATGATAATCAGCAGAAGGAAGACACTTCCATTAAGGGGGATAGGAAAAGGCTGTGTAGGAAGTAAAATTTTAGTGGGGACTTGAAGAAGCCAATGGGTGTGGAAATAAAGAAGGAAAACATTGGAAGCTTGGAAAATGGACTTCACTGAATTTTATAGATGGGAGGGACTTTAGACAATGTCTACTCTAACCCCCTTTATTTTACAGAAGGACAAGCTGCATATCTAGAGACTAGGAAATGATTCCCAAGTGACCAGACCCTGTTTTGACCCAGGGCTCAAATCCAGGTCCTCTGACCCCAAGGCCAGAGCTCTTGGGAGTCTTGCTGATGAGGTTTGGGGTACAGTCAGACTCCCTTTGTATCAGGCCACTGAATGAGGGGGGCTGGGTGATACCCCAAAAGTATACTGGAGTTACCACCAGTGTCACGAGTCATCTCAAAAAAATCTGTAGATTTAGACATCTTCCAAATCAGGGGGCAAAGATTTTATGACAGTGGTAAGAGCAGGCTGAATCCATAACAGTTTTTAGCAAGGGGGAGAACAAGTTCCCTAACAGCAACCAAGAGGAGGATTCTAAGTGGGGGATTACAGAGTTAACCCTAAAAGGAGTTTTGGGTCCTAACAAGCATTAGCTATTGTGACCCTTAGCAAGTTGACTAATCCCAAAAATTAGTCAGTGGGGGAGGGGGATTATGCCATTGACTGGCAGGTTAACCCTAAAAAAGATTTAGTATCCTAAAAAGAGTTAGCAGAGATCTACATTATGAGCAGATCTCTTATAGGAGAAATATAACCTCAGGGGTCTGACAGCCTACTTTTTGGCTTTCTGACTGAGTACATAACTGTGGGATTATGATGGTTTTGTCAATGCAAGGAATTCAGCTATGAATTCTGAGACCTCCACCTAAGGTGGAGTTGTAATCAAGTCCACTTAAACAAAAGGGCCCTTTAAGGGCAGCATGAGCCTGTCAGTGCTCCCTCCTGCTTGCCTCTCGGAGTATCCAACAAGGCTTCCAGATTGTCTACAGTAACTCAGGCTTTCTCTGCCAGTGCCCATCCAGCTATCAGACTCTCAGCATTGCAGGAGAGAGAACACTGGTGAAGGGGGTCAGAGTTCCATTCCTCCCTGCACTTATCACTGGGTGACCTGGGACATGCTCTTACTTTTGCAGATCTCAGTTTTCTTTTATGGAACATGAAGACAGTAATATTTGTACCATCTACCTTGTAAGGCTATTGAAAAATACTTTATGAATATCAAAGCACTATGAGGGTGAGATATTATGTCAAACAGTTGATATTACACCAACCTTGTATCACGGAGAGAGAGGCATTACAAATCCAGGCCCTGGAAAGAGAGTGCAGTCTGGCAGTGACAGAAGAGGAGACCTAACTTTTACAGTGCTCTGTGGTGTTGGAGTGGGGAGCTATGGGTTTGAAAGTCAACTTTAAATTATAAATTTGACTTCTAATTCTGGTGGGGTTCTGAGTTAGGAAGTGGTAGTGAAAGCCAGGGAAACTAGAGATGATCTAGTCCAATTTCCTCATTTTATAATTAAAGGAAACAAAGCCCAGAGACCACAAATGACTTGACAATATTGAGGTCAGAATTCAGCTCTTCTGACTTCTTGCCCAAGGTGTGTTCCACATCACATTAATCGGATAATTTCCCAAAGCAGCACCTCTCTATACAGTTTACTTAACCACATGCAAATCCACCCACTTGATACAAACTTTATATAAATATAGACATACACTGTTACCCTTGTGATCTTGCTCTTTTGGCTTCCTATATATAACTTTCAGCTTTCCATTTATCTAGAAATGGAACAAGTAGCCTAGAACAGGGCTTTGCATATTATCAATGAATGTTTACTGAATGAATAAATGAAAGGGGAGAAGGAGCTGACTTACTTCCAATAGTCCCTATTGCCATTTCCTTTCATTATAAAGGTTGTTGGGTTGCAACAGGGAAACCCTGAAGATTCCTCTCTGTGATTTCAGCATCTTTCATTACAGGAAAGAAAGAATTGGCAGAACTGATAGAAGATGCCCAGGAGAAGGAAAGAGTGGGGTCCCAATCCCACTAGTGGCTCTGTAAACCTTGGAATGGACTTGGAAGATAACATGGTTTATGGCCTCACTTATGTAAGAATACTCTGATTCCCTGTTCCCACACAGCAAGTATCTTATATGTATAGAAGGAATCTCATAATTGGGTTACTTTTACCAAGGCTGGTCTGATTTACAAATATTTAAACTAAAAAAGATCTTGAAGACCATCTAGTCAAACCACTTTATTGTGGATGCTGAAATTGGGACAGAGAGGATTAGGTCACATATTTACAGAATCTAAGAGTTGGAAAGGATTTAATCTTCATTTCTTTAATACCTCCAGCAAGCCTCTCCTTGAAAATCTCCAGTGACAGGAAACACTCCTTCCTGAAGCTGCACATACCATTTTAATTGTTGGGAAGATTTTCTCTATATCAAACCTAAATCTATTTCTCTGTAATTTTCACCCACTGCCCTTAGCTCTGCCCTTTAGGTCTAAGCAGAGTGAGTCTAATCCCTTTTCCCTGTAACTGTGAGATCAAAGAAGGATTTTATGTTCAAAAATTTTTTCCATTATTTTTTATGGTATCTAAAATGACATTATTAGTAGTTTATTCCTTTGGGTTAACAATGGCTACCTCTAGGCTCAGCTTTTAACTGTGTGACCCTGGATAAGTCACTTAATCCTCTTTGCCTCAGTTTCCTCTTTTATAAAATGAATTGGAGAAGGAAATGGCAAACCACTCCAATGTCCTTGACAAGAAAATCCCAAATGGAGTTACAGAGAATAAGATACAACTGAGGAAAACATTGAACAGCAACAACTTTGAGTTGTTGAATCAATCAGATCCTTTCCTCTGATGGAAGAGGAAGTCAAAATAATAGAATGTTAAGGCACTTTATGCTTATTAGAATGAGTTGGAAACGGTTTTAGAAAATAACAATTCATATTTATTTAGCACTCTGAACTTTACACAGCACAATCCCTACAAAAAACTTATACTAACTCCATTCTACAGGTGAAGAAATGCAGGTTATAAAGTTGGGATAGCAATAACTAGTTCAAATAAACATGTGACAAATTCACAATGGCCATTCTCTTTGCCAAAACGAAGGTTTATTTAGGAGAAGATTTTATAGACAAAAATAAGAAATAAAATAGGTGCCTAGTGGCAAATATGAAATAGATTTGAGAAAGCATACAGTTAGGAAAAGGCAAGTTTCCCAGGGGAACTCACAGTTAACCAGGAGAAAGGATATACTCCATGGGGTGGGAATAAGCCACTGACTGTAAAATATAGATCCACAGAAGAGTTTGGCAGACTGTCAAGGAAAAAATACCTCAGTGCATACTCAGGTCTCATGATATTATTCTTTTAATGGATTCTTCCAAACTCCTTTCCTTAGTAACCCCCTATTGCTCTCCTAACTCTATTTCATATTTGCCATTCCTAGTACTTGTTTTATTTCTTATTTTGTCTGTAACTCTTCTAAATAAACCTTCCTTTTAGCAAAGAGAATTACCATTGTGGGGGCAGCTAGATGGTACAATGGATAGAACACCAGCCCTGACATCAGGAGAACCTGAGTTCAAATGTGGTCTCAGACTTTCTAGCTATGTGACTCTGGGAAAGTCACTTAATCCCAATTGCCTCAGCAAAAAGAGAGAGAGAGAGAGAGAGAGAGAGAGAGAGAGAGAGAGAGAGAGAGAGAGAGAGGGAGGGAGAGGGAGAAGGAATTGCCATTGTGAATTTGTCACCTGTTTATTTTGAACTAGGTATTGCTACCAGGAGTTTATCATAAGCTGTGAGGACTGGTGATGATTTGCCACAGTTACAAAATTAGCAGGTTCAGGATGACTTTCAATCCAGTGGCCTTTCTATCAAGCCAAGTTACCTCACTGCCTAGCAAGAGGTAGAGATGTCCATTGTATTTCCCCAGGACAATTCTTAAATGGGGGGAAATGGGATGGGAATAGCAGGTGGGACTCACAGAAATGTATTCATAACTTACATTTTTTTTTAATCTCTAAGAAAAAATTCACCTTTGGGGATAATTATTGGAGCCCAGGGCCTCATAATAAGCCAGAAGGACAGAAAGCCCTCTCAGATGGGAAATATCATGCTTGGAAAACGATGATCCCAATTCGCCCCAAATCAAAGTAAGTGGCTTAGTAGCAATAGGGCAGTTTCCATCAGTTTCTAATTCCATTTAATTAAATAAATATTTAAGTGTAAGGGTCCCTAGATTCTGGTACAATGGATCACTGAGATCCCAAGGGAGATGAGGAAGGGAATATATAATTGTTAAGTTTCTATTATGTGCAAGGAACTATGCTAGGTGCTTTACAAATATCTAATTATCTCAAAGTTCATTTGAGATAATTCATTTATTTATTTATTAAAAAATATATTCAATTATTATCGATAAAAGAAGATTTCAAAGGGATTAAAAGTAGTTAAGACGTTAGACTTTGAGTCTTGTTATTTCCTGTTCTTAGCCTATTACCTGGCACATAGTAGATGCTTAATAAATGCTTATTGACTTGATTGAAAAACAAGCAAGATGAATCCTTTTCAGGACTAAGCCATCTATGAGGTACTCTGTTTTTTCTCTCTTCCTCATAGGGTCTTCCCTTTAATGGCATCTTTCTCTTTACTATAGCTAACTCTGATTAGTATGCTACATTCCATAGATCTAACCTGCCAGTCAATGGCATATTCATGCCTTACGGCATAATTCTTTAATGGATTCTTCCAAACTCCTTTCCATGGTTAAGGAAATTGTTCTCTCAACTCTATTTTGTGTTTGCCACTCCTGGTACCTATTTTACCTCTTTATTTTATCTGTAACTTCTTCTAAAAAACCCTATCTCTTGGCAAAAAAAGGAAGGAAGGAAGGAAGGAAGGAAGGAAGAAAAGAAGGAAGGGAGGAAGGAAGGAAGAAGAAAAAAGAAGAAAGGAAGGAAGGAAGGGAGGAAGGAAGGAAGGAAAAAAAAGAAGGAAGGAAGGAAGGAGGGAGGGAAGGAAAGAGAGAAGGAAGGAAGAAAAGGAAAAGAGGGAAGGAGGGAAGGAAAGGGAAGGAGGGAAGGAAAGGAAAGGAGTGAAGGAAAGGAAAAGAAGGAAGGAAAGAAGAAGGGAAAGAAGGAAGCAAGAAGGGAAAGAAGGAAGGAAACAAGGAAAGAAAGAGGGAAGGAAGGAAGGAAGAAAAAGAAAGAAAGAAAGAAAGAAAGAAAGAAAGAAAGAAAGAAAGAAAGAAAGAAAGGAAAGAAAGAAAGAAAGAAAGAAAGAAAGAAAGAAAGTTAGCTTGCTGAAAGAAGACAGCAAGAAGATTAGAAATACATGAGGAGATTCCTTAGGATCTTAGGAACTTGCCACCAAACTCCTAAAATTTTTATTTGAAATACATTCTTTTGTTGAGAAAGTCAATAGCTAGGTCCCAGATCAATTCACAAAAGATCAAAAGACCTGCACCATAACATCTTTAGCAACAATCTTCGATGGTGGTATAGGGGATGAATTAAAGAAAAAGGAAGAAGAAAAAGGAAGGAGGAGGAGGAGGAGGAGAGGGAGAGAGAGGAAGGAAGAAGGAAGAAAAAGAAAGAAGAAAAAGACATTTATTGTTAAAGTGTATGTCCATTGTAAGGATTCTCACATCTTTTTTTAAAACAAAGATATTGCTCTTGTCCAAAAAATTCACAATTAGGTCCCAGATCAATCCACAAGTCCTGGGATAATGAGTAGGGATGATTTCCAAATGCAAAGATACTCAAGTTTCAAATTTTACCTAGCCATATATTAAATTCCATTGTCCAGATCTAGTCTCTGTATTATTGTATATCCAAGAAAAAAAAATTGTTTCAAAAGAGCTTTTTCTTAATTGGCAGAGAAAGTATAATGTTTAGGTTTTTAGTCAAAAGATCAGGAAACTCAGTTCAGTTTCTTCACTAGATACTTATCCTAAGTTCTGCATCATCCCTGGCCACCAAGACCTACTCACATACACAGAACTACGAGTGCTTTAACCTTCCCTCTCATACCCTATGCCCCCTCATTACACTGTCACCACACTGGGGATTTTTCAAGATTTGATATAAAAAAAGCCACAGGTTAGAAAACAATGGTTAGATGGGCGGGTAGCACTCGGTGTACAGGAGTCTTTTAGAAAGACTGTTTTATGATATTATAAAAGCCTCTTTCATTTTCCCTGTACAGACCCTCCACATTCTTCATATTGAAAGGTTATCTAATTAATATAATTGCTACTGGGAAATGAATTCTCTTTGCAATACTGGTGACATCATTATTCCCTGTGCCTGAAGACTCTACAGTCAGTTGTACAACAGTACAACTCGGTCTTTCAAGGATAGGATGAAGGCTTTATTAACAAGGTTTTCCTGTTGCTTCTGACTTCTTTCACAGGTCCTCCATGGCACATCCTGTGGATGATGCTGGCTTGATCTCTTACCTCACTAATTCATGGCTAACACCTCTCATGATCCAGGGCTTCCAGGAACGACTAAATGAGCATACTGTGCCTCCTCTATCCATACACGACAGCTCAGAAAAGAATTCTAAAAGGTAATAGTGACAATGCAAAACTTGTCATGTTGACCAGGTTGATCAGTTCTTGATGGAATGGTAGACAGAACTCTAGAGTGATAGATAGGATATAATCTCCAAAGGCAAAAGAAGGAATCCTCCCTTCTCTGGTTTAAAAGAAGGCTTCTCAAGTATCATTCAATAATCATTTCTGGAACAAGCATTTGACTAGAACTCTGAACCAGTAGTCAGGAGATAAAGCATAAACATCACTTAGCTATATTCTGTCTCAGTTTCTTCCTTTGTAAAATAAGAATAGTGTTATCCCTTTCCTATTGAACTATTGCATGGAAGATTGTTTTTTTTTTTTTTAATAGCTTTTTATTTACAAGATATATGCATAGGTAATTTTTCAGCATTGACAGTTGCAAATCCTTTTGTTCCAACTTTTTCCCTCCTTTCCCCCACTCCCTCCCCCAGATGGCAGATTGACCAATACATGTTAAATATGCTAAAGCATAAGTTAAATACAATATATGCATGCATTGCATGGAAGATTGTTATGGAAATGAAATAATTATGGTGAAACTGCATTGAAAAATATTATGATAGACAAATTGACGGTATTTTATCTACTTTCCTAATTTGATTTGACACATCTGGTCAGGAAAATTCTGGTCTATAGATACTGTTCCAATGTCTTCCTTACCTGGTACCTCTGTCTAAGCCCTGAGTTTTCTGCAATAACTCAAACTTGATGTCTTCTGGGAATGCTTATTGTCAAAATAATTATTCATGACTTCAGTCATTTAGAGTTGGGAGAATAAAAAGAATCTTTACAATGAACATACACTTTAACAATAAATTTCTCCTCCTCTTCCTCCTCCTCCTTTCTCTTCCTCCTTCTTCCTCTTCTTTGTCCATTTCCTCCTTCTCCTTCCTCTTCTTCCTTTCTCCTTTTTCTTCCTCCTCCTCTTCCTCTTTCTTCCTCCTCCTTTTCCTTCTTCCTTTTCCTTTTCCTTCTAGCTCTCATGCCATCTAGCTGCTAGTAAGAGATAGAATTTCTACTTGAAACATGGTGATCAGACTTCATGCTAGTGTTCTTTTTTTTCTTTACCTCTCTTAATGGCCAGTGATCCCGCCCAATTTAATATCTATGCAGTGCCTGCAATATTTAATTGTCCCTTAAATGCAAAGAATGAGTATGGTTCTGTTTAAAGGCTTAGATACCTCTGGGAAGAAGAAGTTGCAAGATATGGTTATGAAAAAGCTTCTGTGACTCGTGTGCTCTTCAGGTTCCAGAGAACAAGATTTTGCTTTGATGTGTTGGCAAGCATATTCTTCAGTATCATGAGTGTCTTAGGACCAGTAAGTAATGGACTTCATCATGTTTAAGGGGAGAACATAATGCAGAAACTGAGCAAGCTTCATTTCAAAAGCAATGCCTTGGGTTTTCCCACAATCCATTTCTGAATTCTGAGTGAATTCAGTGGGTGTCTTGAAACCAGTACAGGACACTTGAGATTTCAGGTAATGTCTGGCCAATGAAGCAGCTTTAGAAATGATTCTTAAGGAAATATCTGTTTCTTTGGGTGTGTGACTAGTAGCTTGATATTGTCCAGAATAATTTCTCATTGGGTTTAGTATTACTTTAGGAGGAATCTCTACTTTTAGAGGTTGACATTTTGATGGATATCTATCATATCCTTTCATGAATGTTTCTTCATTATCACCAGTACAGATACAATAGGCTAGATGTATCATTGATTTAAACCAAAGATTCTTAACATGAGGTCCACAGACCCCATTACCTAAGGGGGAACATTATTTATAAGCTTCATCAGACTAATGGCTTATAACACACCCACAAAATAGGGTCTAAAGCTGCCCAGCATTTCTGGTATTTTGTTTACTTCATCAAATTCTGATATTTCAGAAGTGATAGAATTCACGATGATGATACATTGAAAGAGCTTTGCTATACAGAATTCCTTTCTGTTTCTAGGTGCTACTTGTGCCAAAGATCCTTGAAAATAGTATAGATGTATCTAAGAATCTTTCCTATAGCATCGGACTCTGCTTTGCTCTTTTCTTCACTGAGTGTTTAAAGTCTCTTGGCCTGTGTGCATGTTGGACCATCAACCATCGAACAGGAGCAAGATTGAGAACAGCTGCATGTTCACTGGCTTTTGAAAAACTCATGGAATTTAGGTCTTTAACCCATATTTCTGTTGGAGAAGTAAGTATTTTTTTGACTATATTTCTTAAAATCATGAATCTAGAGCTTCAATGGATTTCTGAGACCCTCTAGTCCAACCCCCTCATTTTCTGGACAAGGAAGTTAAAGTTTCCAGAACTGCTTCGAGCAATTTTTCCAGGGTTGCAGAACTACTATGCATCAGAAGTGAGATTTGAAACCAGATCCTTCAAATTCAGCATTCTTTGTCTGCTAATAAAAACCACAGGCCTCTGAAAATCTCCAGGGCTGCTCTACAGAGCTGTTGGGTTGTGTGGAGGCAGGATATATTGCTGCATGTGAATTAGACACAAGAGGAAAAACAAAGGGAAAGGGGGAGAGGAGGAAAGGAGCTGGGAGGAAGGAATTAGGAAGAAGAGAAAAAGCCAAAGTAATTAAGTCTTATGGTAAGCAGTGGAATTGGCATTAAACGTCTATCTTAGGAGCCATTTGGAAACTCTAGTGTCATCACTATAATTTGTCTATATCTAAAAGAGACCATTTGGGTTTATGGAGCTTGAATACACTTAATGTGAATGTAGTAAAAATCTTTCCTCCTCATCTTCCTTCCTTTTCTTCTCTACATAGTCAGCACATAGTCAGTCAGCCAACAAATAGTCAATAAACATTTATTCAGCACTATGTTCCAGGCATTGTTCTGAGCACTGAGATTCAAAGAAAAAAAAAAAAAAAAAAAAAAAAGACAGTCCTTGTTCTTAAGGAGCTCACCATAAAAGCAAGCTGAATACAGGACAAATGGGAGTCAATGAACAGATGGAAGACAATAGAAATAAGAGGAATGAGTAAAGTGCCTCTAATCTAGGAAGAGTTCTCCTCCCAGTGGCTCAAGCTCTTTCTATTGTTGTCTGGATTTGGATGATAGACAGGCTTCCTTTTGTACTTGTTAAAAGGAGGGGGTCGGATACTTCCCAATGGGTGGAGCCCAGAAGAGAGCTCAACTCAAATTTGCATTAATGTCCACAAACATATTTACAAAGAAAAGGAATCTATTTCAGAAAAGCTTTCTGAAAGGCCTTTACAAATGGTAGAGCCTGAATCCATGACCTGGATTCCAACACAGGAACCAACAGGGAGGGCCTAAATTAAATCAGAAGCATGACTTTAAAAGAATCAGATAGTGGCTCTACAAGAAAAGAGCTCATTTCTTATGCAATTATTGAGTGCCAGTCATGTAACAGAGTTGATGGAAGTGTCAGTGTGACAAGGAGGAAATATATAGAAAGTTTAAGATGTGGTCTCTGCCCCCAAACAATGTACAGTCTATTTGGAGAGAGTGATGCTCTGGAAAGGGTCCTGTATTCGGGAGTCAGAAAACCTTGCCTTAAGTCCTGATTGTAAGGACTCTTTGTATCCCCACTTGTTTAGCATAGTGCTTGGTATCTAATAAAGGCTGAATAAATGTTTGTTTATGAACTGACTGATTCTGCTATTTACCTATTGTGTTACCTTGGATAAGTTATTTCTTTATGAATTCTATTTCCTCTTCTACAAGCTGGATAGGATGGTATTTATATTATCTATTTTACAAGGTTATGAGGATCAAATGAGTTAATGTATATAAAGTATTTTGTAAATCTTAAGTGCTATCAAAGTTATTATTATTAACAAGTCATTTTATTGTCATATTATTATGACAAATATGAAATCATATTCAAAGTAATTAGCCACATAATTCTCCATGATATTCAGCTGAAGTGTACCAGTGGAGTGAGTCATGGTGGTAGTATTGAAATCAAATTTGTAGTAGATAACAAAAATATTTTTTTAAAGAGTAGAAATAGAAACTTTGCATCACATAATTCTATTTTTTTTTAAATTTGAAAACTTAAATACAAAATAAGAAAAGACAAAGTAGAAAAAGAAAGAAAAATGAAAAAAAAAATCACATTGTCATGTGCCCTGACAACATCAGGGAGGATTTAAAATATGTAACAATAAATTTTCATTTCAAGAAAGTATATATAAAAATAGAAGACATTGTATTCATGAATGTCCATCTTTTCTTTGCTTCCACATAGATTATTCTTTTGTTCTCTGCTGTGTACTTTTTAATTTTACTTTTTTTCTTTTTCATTCCCCCTTAAGTCTACTTAAGCAGACTACAGTTAAGCACATATATTTGTATGTATCTATATACACATACATATATACACACACATATACACATACCATACCCATATATGTATATTTATATATACACATATATATGCCTACATGCACACACAAATATACACATACATAGATATGCATCTATAGCTGATATATAATATAGATTTCTCTTTTGAATTTGACTTTATCTGAGATCAATGATTATTAATCCTACTTTTTTTACTAATAAATTCTACTTCTAATCATTGTTATTGTATTTGAATATCTCTTATTTGCTATCCCTGCTAACTCTTCTACTTTAATTCTACTCCTTAAATTGCCTTGCTATTACTTAATCTCTCCCCCAATGGATCCCTCTCTTATCTTATCCATATCTCTTTCCCTCCCTCTTTATTCCATTCCTATTAATCTACTCATTTTGTCCATTGCTATAAGTCTATATATCCTTCTACACCCCATCTGATTCTATTCATATAACATAATTACTATTTTTACTTTTTCCTAGACAGTTTTGCTTTTTAGAGTCAGATCATACTCAGCTCTGCCCTAATCTTTCTTTTGGACTACATAATTATTGATGTCAGTCTAAGATATATGGTTTACATTTCCAAGTATAAAATATAAACAGTTTGTCTTTACAGAGTTCTTTGAAATGAGCATTTGATGTTGGTTCCTTTATGTTAAATTTTCTATTGAGTTCAGGTTTGATTGAAACAAAATCCTGAAAATCTGGGAGTTCACTGAAAGTCCATTGGGGAGGGGTTAATATTATACTTACTTTTGCTGGATATAATATTTTGGTCACAGGTCTAGTTCTTTTGATTGATGATAAATAATATTCCAGGACCAGGATTGATTCTAAATAATATTCCAAGATCTTCCAGGTCTTTTAGTGGAGCTAATTGTAAATCCTATACAATTTTAATTGTAGCTCCAGCATGTTTGAATTGTTTTGTTTTGTTTGTTTCTTGTAAAATTTTCTCTTTGATCTGGGGATTTCAAAATTTAGCAATAATGTTTCTATGTGTTTTCCTTGTAGAATGTGTTTAGAGTGGTGGTCGAATTTTTTCTATTTCTACTTTCCTCTCTTGGTCTATCAATTCAGGACATTTTTCTTCAATTATTTCTAGCATTATTGTGTCCTGCTTCCTTTTTTTGGTCACAGCTTTCAGGTAGTCCAGTTATTCTTATATTTTCTCTTCTTAATCTGTTCTCCAGATCTGTTGTTTTTTTTATGTTTCACATTTTCTTTTATTTTTTCATTCTTTACATTTTATTTGTTATCTCTTGGCCTCTTATAGTTTCACTGGCTTCCCTTTGCTTAATCTAATTTTCAGAGAATCATTTTCTTCTTTAAAACTCTGAATCTCCTTTTCTAATTGGTTGACTTTCTTTTCATAATCTTCTTGTTTTTCTTGGTTTGTTTTTATTTTTATTTTTATTATTTACTTTTTCTCAGTCTCTCTCATTTGAAGTGTTTATACTTCATACTGGTTAATCTTTGATCCTAGGGTCTTTCTTTGGGTTTTCTTGGACTGTTTGAGGAGGACTCTTATTCTACTCCGAGTCATATTTGTTTTTCACCAGTTTATATTCATCCTGACACAATTTTGTTTTGTTTAGGGTGGGGGAAGGAAATCTGGAGAGCTTGGAATTTTCTGACCTACTCTGCCATCTTCTCAGAATTTTACCCGAAATCACATAATTTCAATTCAAATAAATATAAGACTGGAAATAAGAAAGCATAGCAACACAAATTTAAAATACACACATATACACATCAATATCTATTACCATATAAAAATGACAACAAACAAAACAAGTATTACATAAGTGAAACAAGTTGAGAATCATCCCAGGTAAACATATGAGCAACAAAGCTAATTGATGCTTTTAATAGAGACCATATATGTAATAGCTAAGGAATATAAAATAAAGGGAAAATCATTATGGATTGGATTGATCAGGACATTGAAGATTAGTTAGACTAAGAAAAGAGGAAAAGGCAAAGGGAATACTTGAAATAGGCATTTTTGAAGTCATGGAGGAGGGCATCAGAAGAATAAGAGACATCTGAGATGAATTAACTTGATTAGAGTAGCAGTGGTGGGGATAAGTTTTGGGTTAGTGGATATTAGAGAGGAGGAGGAAGCCAGCTGCTAACCTGAAAATTCTGAGGGAGATTTTTATCCAATGAGTAGTTTTAATAGTAGACACTATAGGTCTTTGAGCTAGAGAATGAATTATAAAAAGTCTTCTTTTTCTAGATTCTATTTTTTGCTCACTCCTTTCCTCTGTAGGGAAATATGAGTATTCCTTCTAGGTTTATGCTGGAATTGAAGAAAAAAGAACATGGGGCAAAAAGAATCTTATTTCTTCTTCATCTCTAGAACATTTAAGAAGATCCTTCTGTCTCCAAAACAGAGAACTGCTCCCTTTGCTTGGTACACTCACAGATTCCCATATATTTTGTATTCTTATGTTGCAGACCATTAGCTTTTTTACCAGTGACATCAATCACCTATTTGAAGGGGCTTGCTTTGGTCCTCTGATTACCATCACATTAGCAACAATAGTTGCTGCTTCTGCTTCCACTTACGTCACTCTTGGTCCCACAGCATTCCTAGGAATTGTCTGCTACCTCCTGATTTTTCCCCTGCAGGTAATGTACTTTTTAAAAAATCACTTCACATTGGACTGTCTCACTAGGGTAGCTCTTGGAGTCTTGGGACCCTGACACATTTTTGAGAAAAATCTTTCTTGACTACTATTTTCCCAGTATAGTTTAAATTTAGTTTTATCCAACAAAATTTGACTTGGTACCTTGTAAAGAGTAGGCACTTAATAAGTACTTGCTAATTTGAATTCTGTTCATGAGAAACAGTGAGCATGATACTTAGAGTTAGAAAACTTGGCTTCAAATACCTGCACTGCCACTTCTATAATATGGGGATAGCATTAATTATCTTTGCTACCTCACAGGATTGTTATAAAGATGAAAACAAAAAAGAGGTGAGAAATATTTTGTAACTATGAAGTTCTATGTAAAGTAAGAATAACAGCATTTTAAATTTGACCAGACTCAGTTGTAGCCTACATGGAATGATAATTCCTCAGTTCTACTTGACTCACTGCAATATTCATTCATCTTCAGATAACCCAGGAGATATGTTTGCATATTTCTTTATTAATTATTAATATTGTAACTTCATTCTTAATAAAGAATGTTATCTCTGAGTTCCCTATTCAAGTTTATTAAATTTTACTCTTTTAATTATTTGGAGAAATTTTGATACAGTAGATAGGGTACCATAATTGGAAGCAAGAAGATTTGGGTTTAAATTATGCTTCAGATGCTCATTAGCCCAGTGACTGGGCAAGTCACTTAACCTCTCTTAAAGTTTTTCATTTCCTCATCTGTAAAATGAAGAAGTTGGACCAGATGGCGTCTAAAGTTTTTGACAGCTCTAAATCCTATGAACTTCTTTTTTGATTAGCAATTATTCACATATCTTTATATATAAAAACTCCTAATTGTCTAGGTTTAAATAAATGTCAGACATTGACTATGTAACTTAATAGGTTAACAAAAAGAACACAAAGATAAATAATTATTTGTAATAATTTATCGATAAGAAGATAAGTCTGTGGTCCCCTAGCATAATAACTTCTACTCTTTATTTCTTCTTACTTCTGAAACAATCCCATCATTGAGCTTTATTAGATGGCAGCTGAAGTCATTCAAGAAACCTTATTTAATCATAAAATATAAAATGTATTCAAAAAATTAAAAGTTAAACTTCATCTTCTTGGAGAATAAGGTGTTTTCAGTCTTCAGTCATAACAGGAAAAGTCTTCACAAATGTCAGTTAAAAATCAATTGCTTTACAAATGATTAAAATTCAATCTCTTTACAAATAATGAATACTCCCTATCTGCTCATACACAGTTTATAAATAAAAATTAGAACTTGTATACTTACCAATGATTTCTTAGAAAGTAAGTTATTTTGTCATTCTTCAAGATGCTAAAATCTTGTGAATAATAATAATATCCCCACAGAAGATGTGATTGAAGCTAGTATTATATCTGAAAAGATAAAATTCACTACATTTTAACAGGTAGGAAATGTGTGATTGATGATATTAGTCATTTTCAAATCATGCATTGACGTGTGATCTCATCATTATAGCAAAGTAAATAATAAATTCAAAGAGAAAAGAAAAGATACTGCATGCATGTTTATTAAATTCTTTACAACCTATTTAATCAAGCTGATGGTACTGAAAAAAAGGGAGGAAAGGAATAGATAAAGGAAAAGACATTGATTCTGATGTTAAAATTTCCAATGGAAATTTAATTGATATAAACAGTTGCTACCATCAGGATCTCAAAAGACCCTAGGAACTACCTCACCAGCAATCACTTGGTCTTGTTACCAAGAATAGCCCAGGACAAAACCAATTAAAAATATAGACTCATTTGCAAAATGTTATAGAGAAGGATAAAGGATTTTGAAAAACAACAAAAAGAGCAGTGAAAAACAGTATCTGTAGAAAGCCTGTTGTGAGAATCAATTAAGCTAAATCATCCCAAGTACTTTTTCCAATTAACTGGGAAAAAAACAAAAAAATTTAACAGATATGCACAAAGTGATCTACAAAGAATTATTCCTATCCTTAAGGATACCAGAACACACACCGTACCTCAAGACTCTAAAAAGGATGTCAGTCAGATGAGGTTTCTAAATCAAGTTCTAGAATTTCTGTCTAGGAATATCTTTGACTATCTCTATGTGTAGGACAAAATTCTCAACCTTGCTTTAAAATATTCTCTTGTTAGTGATTTCTGAACAATATCATTCGATCCCAACTACAGGCAGTTTTGACCAAGATTATTGTGAGGTTACAACATAAGACTGCTGAGGTCAGTGATAAGAGAATCCGAATCACAACTGAAATTCTCACCTGCATTAAGCTGATTAAAATGTACTCTTGGGAAAAACCGTTTTCAGCCATCATTAAAGGTATGAAAAGGGCATGTTTTCATATAGAGCCTTATAATGTCAATTTGCTTCAATGTTAGATCCTTCAGAATTATTGACTTCTACCTGGAATACTGTTGGGATTATTACACATTTGTCTTTTTTTTTTTTTTTTTTTTTTGTGTGTGTGTATTTAAGCTTTAAGAAGCAAGGAGCAGAAATTATCGGAAAAATGTGGATTTCTTCAGAGCCTCAATACTTCTGTTTTGTTCATTGCACCAACTGTGGCTACTGTTGTGATGTTTCTTGCCCACACAGGTTTAAAGCTAGAACTCACTACATCAGTAGTAAGTGTTCTTAATATATTTCTTTTCTCTCCTTATTCGTCAGTAAGAAATTGAATTTCCTTATGTTTCTTCTCTAATTTTTGCCCTCTGAGATTTCACAGCCATATTGCCTTTATTCAAACTTTTAGGGTTTTTTTGTACTGAATGTATATATGAAATTTGTATATGAGTATGTGTGTTTATGTATATATAGAAGTAAAGGGATTCAAAATTGTATTTTCGTTGGTACTGGAAAAATTTGCCAATGATGGATATCAGCAAGCTATCTGTAATTCAAAATGCATTGAAAGTTAAGTCAGTCATTCATTGAATAAACATAAATGCCTAACATGTGCTAAGCACTGTGCTAAGCATTAGGATTACAAATAAGAAAAAAAGATAGCCCTTGCCCCTAAGAAGTTTATAATCTAATGGGGGAAGACAAGTACAAAAGGAAACTGAATGAAGGTTTGGGCAGAAGGTAGTACAATGGAGTCTAAATCAAGGAATGAAGAAATGAAGAACTGACTATTTTGGAAATCTCTCTTTAAAAAGAATTTTTGCGAGCATTATTTTGCTCTGTCCTGCAGCTCTCTAATCAGAAAGGTTAAGAAGGGTAGAAATTAGATGTAAACATCAAAACTGATACAACCTCACTAGATGAGATCTCCCTGGGGATGATGGGATTTCCTGGGAGCCACAATCATGATGGAATCCAATTCAAAGAATGCAGCTGATGGGAAATGAATTAATTTGCCTTTGTAGCTATGTGTGAGAGTCAGACTGGAACCTAGCTTTTCCAGCCTCTATCCACTTTTGACATTGCATCTCGCTGCTTTTTGATCCATCCCTTTTCCAATTCATCCTCCACTTGGCTACCAAATATATACTACTAAAGTATAGATCCAATTCTGTCACCCTCCAATCATGATTCCTTTATAGTCCCTGTGATAAACTAAAAACTCTGTTTCTTCCTAAGATCCTCATAATTTGGTTTCAAACTATACTTCCAAATTAATTGCTCATTACTTTCACTTGACATTCTATGCTCTAGCCAGACTTCTGTTCCCTTTACTGCTTCAGGGTCTTTGCAGAGGCATCTGCTATGGCTCATGAGAATAGACCCCAAAATCTGAGTTTTAGAAAGAAATTTATTAAGTCATTTGGAAGAAGAGAGTAAGCTGGAAAGAAGTATAGTTTCCTTCCTCCAGCTTCTGGTAGGTTTATATCACGCAGGATTTTGATCAAGCTTCTTGCCCAAGTGACACACACAAATAAATCATTTGATAGAGATATAAGCAGAGCTTCTTAAACTTATTTTACTTGTGAACGTTCTTTTGCCTCAAAATTTTTTATGAGACCCCAAATAGCTAAGTATGTAAAATAGGTATACAAATCAAACATTTACCAATAATAAATCATAATTTCACAACTTCCACATTTGGTTATGACACCTACTTGGGGTCAAGCCTCACAGTTTAAGAAGCTGGGAGTTATGGACCCTAAACAAATCCCGGATGTAGGGATCTCAAACAAAAATGTTTGGGGTAGATCCAGGACCTGGAAGAACTCAAGATACCTTATAACCATCTGCAGCATTCCCAGAAAGTTACTGGGGTCAGGAGACTTTCTGAATACAGATCATATCAAGTTGGATTTAAATTCATGATTTTTACAAACAATATGATAAATTATTTTTCCTTGGAATTTCTCCTTTTTGGACTTTTCTAAGCCTGATATTCTCATAATAGTGAAAGCATAATTAGAGAAGCAAAAAGCTGTGTTATCAAAGGGAGTTCATTAAAACAACTTAAACTAATGTCTAAAGCTTGAGTTAATTCATTTAAGAAAGAGTAGGGGCCAGATTGATGATAAACTTTTCCTGATGTCTCATAATCAAGGTATAAATTTGAATAAGTCTCAGGAAACTTAAACTTACAATCAAGAAACGAGTGTAGTGTGGCCAGAAATATCACAAAAATTATAATCCCATGTTTCAGTGTCATAAAAGCTGAACAAACTTAATTAAGAAACAAACCTTGTTCAACAGACTCTATAGATAAACTAAGTCAGATTATAAATTAAACTACTTATAGGACTCACAAAGGACTGATTGAGAGGGAAGATTTATATATCACCAAGGTAATCAGAGTCAGGGAAAACTTCTTATACAATTAACTAGGGAATAACTAAATGATTTGGGGGAACTTCAAATTTCCCTTTGGCTTCTATCTGAGGAATGTCAAATAATTAACATTATTATGCCATAAATCAGGTTTTGATCATGTGAGATTAATAAAAACAGAAAAACAGGCTTTCATCTAGACAAAAGTTGCAGGAAGAAAAATAAATTAAAAAAAATTAGGGAATACCACTCTTCCAGACAAACATCAATGCTGTGAAACAAAAAAGCCAAAGTGATACAATAATGATTATCAATGTTAAATAACATTAAATAACTCACTCCCAATATCTATTTAATCAGAACATTTCATCTTGATTCCTATGTGTCATATGTCCTAGTTGTCTGATCCTTGGAAAAATCTTCCTTTGGAAATTCTGTTTTAGACCTTGTTCTCAGGGCAGCTTTGGAGGAACCTCCTTCCAACAGATCCACTTCTCTGATTCCAAGACATTTATATAGATTTATAAATTCTGCTAAAATCTGCCAGTAACAAGACTCGATACAATTTAATACAATTTCCTAAATTTGGTTTCCAAGTAACTTATTCATGTAGTGAAAACCAACTCAAACCTTATGGAGCTAGTTCTATTATAAGAAGAGCATCAAATTAGAGATCCATAATTCACCTGAAACTTCAGAGAATTTCAGTTTAATATACCACTTGCTCTTTCTATTTATACCTATGCCTTTTATCTGATATGGTTAATGCCATCAGCAGGCTAAAGGAAGAATCTTTAAAAAAGATACATGAGAGCCTGACTTGCAAAATATACCCTTCTATCTCTTAATATTATGAAACTTCAAAATGAGAAAAATGATTTATAATTATTAATGCAATTTTATATGTAAAATCCTTAACTCAGTTTTGAGACTTTGTTACTAAAATACACTCAGGTATATCCTATGAGAAACATCTGAAGGCCAATCATGTATACATACATACATACATTAGAAGTCTAAGAACTAGAATATAAATATATGTGTATATTTATATTCTAAGAACTAGAATATATAAATATACACATATATTTATATTCTAGTTCTTAGACTTCAAATAGTCTGTTGCTTTCTCAAAGTTTACTATTTCATTACATTTAAAAATGTTTACATTATTATTCTATTCCCCTCTTCTGAGGATATATATTATCTTCATATAATGCTGAAAGATACTTAAAGAACCTAATCTTATACATGAATATATAACTATTAGCAAAGCAAGTATAAGAAATTCATTTTTCTTAGTTGCTTAGGATATGGAGTTATTGGCAAATTCAAATTAAAAACAGATCTTTCATACTTGCATCCTATTAGAGTAAATCAGATGTTTTAGTATTAATTTATTAATTAATAGATTTACTATTGCAATAACAAAACTTACTTAGTTTACCTACCTTGATTATGGAAAGTTGTTGTGAAAGATAAAAAGAGGGACATGATTATGACAATGTCAAGACTTCTGCTTCAAGGGCTCAGACTGATCTGATAAAAGCCATAACAAAGGGGCAAAAATCACTTAGCTCTGAATCAGACAATCTCAATGGGAGAGATAAATATGCAAACAGCATATACAAAGCAAGCTATCAACAGGAAAAATTAGAGATAATCGGAAGGTACCGCAATTAAAAGGGATTAAGAAGCTGAGATTTTAGTAGGTCTTAAAGGAGGGCAGGGAGGCCATCAATCAGAGTAGAGGATGGAAGGTGTTCCAAGCATGGGGCACAACCAAAGAAAATGCCTGGAGCTGGGAGATTGTCTTGTTCATGGGCCAGCCAGGAGATATATAGAAACTCCTATTTAAAACCAGTGTGGCCCATCTAGCCTTTCCTCCTCATTTTGGCCCTATGATTAGAGTGTGATGTAATCAGATGCCTGAAGGCAGTTAAAATGTAAGGACTTATTGATAGAATGGAGAACCTTCTTATTGAGGGAAATGAAGGCATGGAAACAAGTAAGAAAAATCTTCTCTGATAGCCAAATGAGGTATTCCCAAAATAAATAATAGAAGAGTGGATAAATAATATAGTCTTGGCAAGGGCTGAACAAGATATGAATTTACAATGGCTGAGCTCATTTTACCAAAAGGGGGTCAAAAGCCAAAATTAACACTAAGAAGTCAAACAAGCAAACATCAATAAGGGTGTCTTGTTCATTTACTTACTATGTGCTCATTGCAATGGGAGATTCAAAAGAATTATAAGGTAGAATCTCTTCCCTTGATGGGCTGACTAGTTGTATAAATTAGACATACATCTTCCTAGCTAATCAGGGAACACCCTATATGTTATATAATCGATCATGTAATTATCATAACATAATTATATATTATTACATATTACATTATATAATACATACCATATAACCAAAGGTTAGATTATATGTTTTGGAGTATAAGTGATGTAAGAGATCGGAATAAAACTAGAAAAGTAGAGGTTGAATTTGATAATTACTATGATCCCTTCCAGCTCTAACATTCTTTAATTCTTAGGTGGATTGAATTTGATCATGGAAGACTTATTGTACAAGGTGGTCCTTGAGTTGGCTTTGAACATTGGGATTTGAAAAGGCAGAGAAGAGGGAGGAAGGCATTTGAGGCAAAGGAAAAATGATGAGAATAAAGTTTTAGAGCAGACTAAAGAGCAGTAATATTTCTGATGTCCAAGGCCAGCACCACAGAAAGACTGAGGATGTGGAACATTTCCTTTCCTCCTCTATCCTTTCTCCCAATTCCACAGACTCCCTAATATTCTAAGGCTTCACCAGATTGGCCCACCATTGGGAGAAGAAGTGGGATAAGCACAATTCAGAGAACATCTCACCCAGAGGGAAGCATAAAATTTGGTAGCTTTTTATTTTAACTAATTTTTCTTACTAACTATCCTGTTAAATGAATAAAAGTAGTGTCATGCTAATCTAAATTTCAATATCCTGGAACAAAGTCCTAGTTACCCTACCATATCTGCAGATCTGCAAAAATGAAAGAAATTATAGTTATCCCAATGGCAGTATCACCATCCCAACACTGTGAAGTAACCCAACATAGTAATGTAGACCTGCAAGGCTATTTTTTATGCCTTCATAATAAGAAGCCCTAAAATAATGAACATTTTCTCTTTTCTTTTTTCTTCTTGAGGCATTTACTGCTGTGGCAACCTTGAATACACTGAGGCTGTCTGTTTTCTTTGTACCTTTTTCTACCAAAGGATTTACGAATTCAGAGTCAGCTGCACAGAGATTGAAGGTAAACTTTTTATTGTTAGTTTGGCATATCATTTGGCAGTGACTTTACCATCAAGAACATCTTTTCGGTGTACTCTTCCCTTAACATGTGCAGTCTACCCAATTTTAATTCTTTGCATTGTTCAGGAAAGGTAGTCTATATAGAATGGTACCAAAACAAACATTTCTTAGTCTTTCCACTGATAAAAAAAAAAAAAAAAAGCCAAATCACATGAATTTTGACTCCATGAGGACATTACAGTGATTTTTCAAAAAGAAATGAGTTGATATAAGATGCTAGTGGAGACTTGGATTCTAATTCCAGTGTGATTGTTGACTGTGTAACAGTGAGGAAATCACTGTCCTTTTCTAGACCTCAATATCAGGCTTAGAAATCTGAGGTTTCTTCCAGTATTAAAATGCTATGATTTTGATCTATGTCAAAATTTAATCAGCATTATTTATAGAAAAAAACATTTACTCAATATTGAATAGAATAAGAGAATAGTTAAGATTTTAAAAATTAACTTTTAATCACTTGGAAAACTAGTAACAGTATTCATTCACATGGCAAAACGGGTACTAATTACAAATTATTCTTATGTAATTATCAAACTGGATACAACAATATAATATCTCTATTTAGGTGTCTCTTTATCTCTTTCCATATATAATATAGGAATGTATCTCTATATCCATAGCTATATACATCTTTGATAGGTATAGGGAATAAATTTGTTGAATTCATTTGTATCATGAATTTTGGTAGAGGGAATTCCCTCTAAGATTTTAGGTCAGCCAGCACCTTTTCTGCAATTATTTAGCCTAAGAGTGTTGCTCCTATCTATATTTGAAAATAATGAAATGATTCTATCATCTGGACTGCCACTCAGTGAGAGTGACCATTTCTCTAATTTGTCTTAATTGGTGAGTTTTTAAAGTTCACTGAAGCTGTATTTAGTGAGATTTCTGGCGATTCTAAAATGAATTTTTCTTTGTATTTTCTTTCTAGAAATTTTTCCTGAAGGAATGCCCTGCATTTTATGTCCAGGAACTGAAAGGCTCTGCTGCATTGGTTTTTGACAATGCCACCTTGTCTTGGGAATGGAATGATAGTGGGATCTGCAATGGAGCTATGGAGATGAATGGAAAGGGGGACTGTGCTGACAAACCTGTCATGGTGTCATCTCAAGTGAAGAATCAGAGGCTCAGCCAACTTGGAGAGAGAAAGACCAGCCTGGGTCCAGTGTTGCACAATATAAACATTGTGGTACCAAAGGTAATGTCACACATTGCCCACAGAACAAAATAAATGCCATCTAAGAATCCGAGGTCACAGGGCAGGAAGAGACTAGAAATTATTGAGATTCTAGACCAACCTCTCTAATTATTCAGGATAAGACTGAAGTGAGAAGTATGAAGGAACTGATCTAAGTTAACACAGCAACTTAGTAGTAAAACTAGAATAGGGATAATAGCATCTACCTCCCAGAATTGACAGTTAAGTGAAATAATACTTGTAAAAGTGCTTAGCACAGTGCCCAGTACGTAGTAGGTGTTTAATAAATGCATACTTGCAGAGTTTAGAATTGGGACTTAGGTACATGGAGTATAGAGAAGAGGCCGAAAAGGAGCATTGAGTACAGAAGATCTTGGTTTGAGCCCCACTCTCACAAAGTTGTAGTGGTACTCCACTTGCCTCATCTGTAGAATCCTTCATTAATATCTTTGCAGTTATAAGTCTTATGATACACCAAAAAGCACAGTTTCTGCCCAGGCCCTACCTTGCACAAAGGCAAAGTAGATGGAGTAATGGCATCACATAGAGTGACATTGAGAGTGCTTTTGGCGGCTCCAGGAGGATTCTCTTCCCCCATTATCGGGCCCTTTTAGTGTAGTTCTATTACCTAAAAATCCCTGAAGAAAGTCAAGGAAGCTAGGAGAGATGAGGGAAAAGGAATTCCAGGCATTGGGGACAGCCAGTGAAAAAGCCAAGAGTTTGGAGATGAAGTACTGTATTTGAGGAAGAGCAAGATGGTCAGTGTCACTGGATTGAGAGCACATGGAAGAGTAAGGCAGGAAGGTAGAAAGGAGGAGGATATGAAGAGCTTTAAAGACCAAACATGGGGCTTTATATTTGATTCCAGATTTAATAGGAAACTGTTGGATTTTATATAAGAAGGGCTGGTGGGGAGGGGGGGAGGAGGCAACATGGTCAGACCTGCATTTGAGGAAGATCCACTATGAGTGGAGGAAGAGTTGGAGAGAGGAGGAGGAAAGAGGAGCTATTTATTAACTAAATAAAGGCAGAAAAACCAACCAAGAGTCTATTATAAACAGCTTGGGTGGAAGGTAATAAAAAGCTGCCCCAGAGTGGGAGCAATGTCTGAGGGATGTATACAGGAGATGTCACCAATGATGTAGATGACAGGATCAATGGCTGGTTGGCTGTTGGAGGGTGAGAGCATGAAGTCCAGGATGGCACTAGCTTGTGAGTATGGTAGTATCCTCAACAGAAATAGAGGAGTTAGGAAGAGGTGAAGGCTGCAGAGGATGTTAATGAACTCAATTTGGACATGTTAAGTTTAAGGTATCTGTGGGAATCCATTTCAAGGTGTCTAAAAGGCAAAGATGCAAGACTAGAGGCCAACAGAGTTGTACAAGTAGATCTGTACAAGTAGATCTGAAAATCATTTGTATAAAGGTAATCATTAAAACCATGGGAACTGATGAGATTCCCAATTGAAATAGTATTAAGAGGGAAGAGAAAAGGGCCTGGGCCAGAGCATTGGGGGATCCCAACTGTTAGTGGATGGCACAGATGAAGATCCAGCAAAGGAGACAGAGAAGGAGAAGTCAGATGGGTTAGAAGAGAACCCGGAAAGAGCAATATAATGAAAATCTAGAGGAAAAAAAAAAAACAATATCAAGGAGAAGAGGATGACATAGTGTCAATGATTATGCAATATATGAGAAGTGAGAAAAGGTCATTAAATTTAGCAATTAAGAGATACCTAGAACTTTGAACAGAACAATTTGGGTTGAATGAGCATGGAATCAGATTGCAAAGAGTTAAGAAGAGAGTTAAAGAAAAGGCAGTGAAGGTATCTATTGTACATAGCTTTCTCACCTTTTGTAGCCATAAAAGGGAGGTAAAATAGAAGAAGACAGCTAAGAGGGATGGATGGATCAAATGAGGATTTTTTGAAGAAGGAGAGAGATATAGGCATGTTTGTAGGCAACAGTGAAAGAATCAGTAGAGAGGGAGCAATGGAAAATTATTGAATTATTTATTTAGTATTTTATTTTCCCCCAGTTACATGTAAAAACAATTTTTATCATTCATTTTTAAAATTTTGAGTTAGAAATTCTCTTCCTCCTTTCCCACTTCCTCTCACTGAGGAGGCAAACAATTTTATGTAGGATATATATGTGTAGTCATGCAAAACCTTTTTCTATATTAGTCATATTCTAAAAGAAAATATAGACTAAAAACCCCCCAAAAAGTAAAGTAAAAAATTATGCTTTAATCTGTGATAAGACTCTATCAGTTCTTTATATGGAGATTGATAGCATTTCTCATCATAAGTCCTTCAGAGTTGTCTTGAATCACTGTATTGCTGAAAATAGCTAAGTTATTCACAGTTGATCAATCATCTTACAATATTACTCTTACTCTGTACAATACTATTCTGGTTCTACTCATTTCAATTTGCATCAGTTTGTATAAGTCTTTCCAGGTTTTTCTAAGGATCCTGCTCATCATTTCTTGTACCACAATATTATTTTTTACAATCATACACTACAGCTTGTTCAACCATTCCCCAATTGATGGAAATCCTCTTAATTTCCAATTCTTTGCCACTATAAAAGAGCTGCCATCAATATTTTACTCTATATAGGTCATTTTCCTTTTTGCTTTTTAATCTCTTTTGGGATACAGACCTAATAGTGGTATTTATGGATCAAATAGTATGACTATAAGGCTTTATAGAGCTTTGGGCATAGTCTCAACTTGCTCCACATAATGATTGGATCAGTTAGCAACTAATGAAAGATCATTGGGAGAGGAGGGATGACAGAATAAGCAGTCTACTAAAGACGATGGGATAGAGTGAGCCTTGGGACAGAGAGGTCCTATTGAACAGGTCACTGATCCTCCCTAAACTTTAGTTTCTTCATATATGCTTCAAATAAAGCAGACTAGATCAGTGGTATCAAACTCAATTAGAATTGGATTGTTGATCCATATGTAAAGATCCCTACTAATGTGATTTCAATGCACCAATCACCCTTTGGGGGAATCTCACAGCTATGAGAAACACAGTCTGTGTGCATCACGGACCCAAGAAGTCCCAAAGTATACAGGCGCCACTGGCTTTGTGGATTCTAGTGTAAAATACATCTTCAGCTTTATTGTAACATTCCCAGGCCTCGGGATCCTCATCTATAAAATGACTGGTTAGACCAGGTAGCTTCTGAGTCCCCTTCCAGCTCTGGGTCTATGATACCATGATATTGCCATCCTTCAAAATTTTTCTGAAAGGATTTTAAAACTTACTGAGGGGGTTGGAGAAATGATGGGAGGACAATTGTTCCCTCTTCTTGATGCTGTGGCTGTACTGACAAAATGTAGGCACACGGAAAAGGTTTTGGGTTGTAGTAGTTTGGGGGCTATGGAGAGCATCATTCAACACTCATCTGTTTTCATTTGTCTTGCAGGGGAAGATTTTAGGAATTTGTGGAAACACAGGAAGTGGAAAGAGCTGTCTATTATCGGCTATTCTAGGGGAGGTAAGTGAAATGTTCCAGTGCACCATTTCTCTTCACACAGATCTAAATACCTGCATGGTATCCCTCACCACACCCGAGTCTTCTGGGTCAGTCTTGCCACCATGACACAAAGTCCTTGATTTGCATGTGGTCTCTTCTATTGGACTGTATGCTTTCTGAGGGCAGGGTCTGTCTTTACCCTTTTTTTTGGGATGTCCCCAGCACTTAGCATAGTGTCTGGCAAATAAAATATGCTTGCTAAATGCTTATTGACTAATGAATCAATGATCTAAAGTTAACTCCTTCAAAATTTCATCTTATTTTACTTTTCCCCCTCATAAACCAGCTCTGTGAAGATACCTCTGTGAAGATATCTTTTTAAAAAATTTTTTTAATTTTTTATTTTATTTAATAATAACTTTATATTGACAGAATCCATGCCAGGGTAATTTTTTTTTTACAACATTATCCCTTGCACTCGCTTCTGTTCCGATTTTTCCCCTCCCTCCCTCCACCCCCTTCCCTAGATGGCAAGCAGTCCTTTACATGTTAGATATGTTGCAGTATATCCTAGATACAATATATGTTTGCAGAACCAAACAGTTCTCTTGTTGCACAGGGAGAATTGGATTCATAAGGTAAAAATAACCCGGGAAGAAAATCAAAAATGCAAATAGTTCATATTCGTTTCCCAGTGTTCTTTCTTTGGGTGTAGCTGCTTCTGTCCATCATTTATCAATTGAAACTCAGTTAGGTCTCTTTGTCAAAGAAATCTACTTCCATCAGAATATATCCTCATACAATATCGTTGTCTAAGTGTATAATGATCTCCTGGTTCTGCTGATTTCACTTAGCATCAGTTCATGTAAGTCTCACCAGTCCTCTCTGTATTCATTCTGCTGGTCATTTCTTACAGAACAATAATATTCCATAACATTCATATACCACAATTTACCCAGCCATTCTCCAATTGATGGGCATCCATTCATTTTCCAGTTTCTAGCCACTACAAATAGGGCTGCTACAAACATTTTGGCACATACAGGTCCCTTTCCCTTCTTTAGTATTTCTTTGGGATATAAGCCCAATAGAAACACTGCTGGATCAAAGGGTATGCACAATTTGATAATTTTTTGGGCATAATTCCAGATTGCTCTCCAGAATGGTTGGATTTGTTCACAACTCCACCAACAATGCATTAGTGTCCCAGTTTTCCCGCATCCCCTCCAACATTCATCATTATTTTTTCCTGTCATCTTAGCCAATCTGACAGGTGTGTAGTGGTATCTCAGAGTTGTCTTAATTTGCATTTCTCTGATCAATAATGATTTGGAACACTCTTTCATATGAGTGGTAATAGTTTCAATTTCATCCTCTGAAAATTGTCTGTTCATATCCTTTGACCATTTATCAATTGGAGAATGGCTTGATTTCTTATAAATTAGGGTCAGTTCTCTATATATTTTGGAAATGAGGCCTTTATCAGAACCTTTAACTGTGAAGATGTTTTCCCAGTTTGTTGCTTCCCTACTAATCTTGTTTGCATTAGCTTTGTTTGTACAAAGACTTTTTAATTTGATATAATCAAAATTTTCTATTTTGTGATCAGTAATGGTCTCTAGTTCATCTTTGGTCACAAATTTCTTTCTCCTCCACAAGTCTGAGAGATAAATTATCCTATGTTTTAGGTATCTTTTTGTAAAAAATCAGAGCCAGTATTTTTAGGCAGGATGATATGGTAGACAGAATATTGGAGTGGAAGTCATAAAGCCCTCCATTGAATCCAGCCTCAATTGTGTGACTCGATGCAAGCCACTTAAATTTTCTATCAGTCTGTCCACAAGCATTTATTAGCTTACTGTATGCCAGGCATGGCCTAAGTCACAGAAAAACAAATACAAACAGAAAGAAAGTTAGCATTCTAATGAGGGAAGCCAGCGTACAGAAAGAAGCTGAAAATGGGGTAGGGAGAGTGAGGGGAGTGATGCTGCAGGATGAGACTTAGAGGGAGAGACAAAGAGAGGAGCCCAGCAGTACAAAGGCACTTTGGGGTTGTGAATTCCAAGCTGGAGCCCTCATTTCACCATGATAAGATTTCTGGATCATGATAGAAAAGTCCTGACCTGACCCTCATTCACCTCCGCTGGAAAGTGAGGAAGGCAATACACGAGCTAAGGAGGCTGTGGTCAGTGCAGCAATTTAGGCAAAGTGCTCCCCAAACCCTGATGCTTGTTGGCATTCAACTGTTTCAGTCACGTCTGACTCTTCCTCACCCCATGGCGGGTTTTCTTGGCAGAAATACTGGGCTGGTTCACCATTTCTTTCTCCAGGTCATTTTACAGAGGAGGAAACTGAGACAAACTGGGCTAAGTGACTTGTCCAAGGTCACACAGCTAGGAAGTGCCTGAGGGTGAATTTGAACCTAGGGAGATGAGTCTTCTGAGTCCAGGCCTTGTGTTCCATCTATTGTGTCACCTAGCTGTACTTTTGCAAACCTTGCAGGACTATAATAATGTATACCACTACTACTACCACAACTACCACCACCATTACCATTACTACCACCATTACCACGATTACTACTACCATTACTACTACTACTACCACTACACCACTACCACCACCACTACCATTACTAGTACTAACACTACTACTACCACCACTACTGCTACCACTACTATTATTACTCCCACCACCATTACTAGTACTACCACTATTACTACCCACCACTATTGCTACCACTACTACTATTACTATCACCACTAGCCCCATTACTAGTACTACTACTACTATTACCACCACTACTGCTACCACTACTATTATTACTCCCACCACCATTACTAGTACTACCACTATTACTACCCACCACTATTGCTACCACTACTACTATTACTATCACCACTAGCCCCATTACTAGTACTACCACTACTACTACCACCACTACTGCTACCACTACTATTATTACTCCCACCACCACCACCACCATTACTAGTACTATCACTACTACTACTACCACCATTATTGCTACCACCACTACTATTACTACCACTACCACCACCATTACTACTACTACCACCATTATTGCTACCACTACTACTATTACTACCACCACCACCACCACCACCATTACTAGTACTATCACTACTACTACTACCACCACTATTGCTACCACCACCACCATTACTACTACTACCACCACTATTGCTACCACTATTACTATTACTACCACTACCCACCACCATTACTAGTACTACCACTACTACTATCACCACTATTGCTACCACTACTACTATTGCTACCACCACCACCATCATTACTAGTACTACCACTACTACTATTACTATCACCACCATCACCATTATCACCACTACCACTACTACTACCACTACTAGTACTATGACCACCATCTCCATTATCACCACTACCATTACTACTACCATTACTACTATTACTACCACCACCATCACTATTACTGGTATCACCACTACTACCACTACTATCACTACTACCACCATCACTATTACTATTACTACCAGTACTACTACTACTGTAGTAGCATTTATTATTTACAAGTGTTTTCTTCACAGCAAACTTGGTAGGAGCGAGGACACAAATATCTTCATTTAACAGATGAGGAAACTGATATTTGGAGAAACTGAGGAACTTGCCACTGATCACATGAGTAGTAAACACCAAGGCTGGAGTTTCTCTTCAAGTCTTGACTCTTGAATTCTGTGTTGTTTCTACTGTAGCACACTGACTAGTTGATCTTGTTACTAAATTTAGGTTTTTGTGTTGGAGATTCAATTGGATTTAGAGAAGTCCACTTTTTTCCTTTTCTCCTTCTCTTTTTAAATGTGTTTCTATACATTTAAAATATCCTGGTATCAGGTGAACAACAAACTGCCTTGGTGTAGGTTTTGCAAATTTGCCTTTAAGTTAAATGGCAAATTGATCTTCATGTACTTTTGACTTCTCAAGTCTCTTCATAACTATTATATCACTGGATCTTCCAAATAGCCCTTGGAATTATTGCTTCTATTTACTACAGGAGAAAATGGAGGGGGAATAATTGTCTGAATTCACATAGTCAGACAAAACCATGTCTAGAATCTGGGTCTCCTATTTCCTAGTCTTTTGCTTTGACCTTTAAAAAACTCCTTACTGAGGTGGTGAGAATAAGTGTGCCTCTATAAGTCACCTAACTTTTTACTAAGGGAAATTTAGTCAAGGCCCTGGAAAGAACAATCATTTCATAAACAAGCATTTCTAAAGTCTTTGCTATATGTCAGGCGCTGTGCTAGGTTTGGGGGCTATAAATACAAATAATGAAATAATCTCATAACTTACAAGGGTCTAACATTTTAATGGGAGAGAGAGTAGGAGATGATGTGTGTCACTATAATTACAAACAGAATAAATATAAAGTCAGTAAATGATCTTTGATCTACAGACCCACAATGGGGAAAAGTTATATCTTTATTTCAATATAATTGGCTTCCTTTATAATCCTACATATTTTATTTTATACATTTAAAAATATTATTCTGAGAAAAGGCCCATTGTTTTCATCAGATTGTCAATGGTGTTCATAACACAAAAAAGTTAGAAACCCCAGAGATAGAGGAAAGGTAGAATTTTTGATTAAGGATATGGAACAGTTATGGATAATGGTGTGACCATTTCTATGTGTAGTTTGAGATGGAGTGAATAAACAGGCCATGGGGGACTGAAGAGTTTTAAGGAACATCAGTATGTGAAAGTCCCCTAGTCTAAGAGCAAAAGTTTTTTTTTTTTCTTTCCCCTTTTCCCTTTCCTCTGCTTTCCTTTCCTTTCTTTCTCTGACAAATACTTCTGACAAATACTGCTATTATGAATATTTTCATAAAATAAGTCTTTTCTTGCTGTCAATAACTTCTTTGGGAATAAAGATTCATTAGTGGGATCAATGGGTTAAAGGGTATGAACAGTGTTGTAACTTTCCTTGCACAATTCCATTTGTTTTCCAAAATATTTGGGTTAATTCAAAGTTTTACCAACAGTGCCCTTATAATCTTCTCTAAAAGGAGTAGCTTTCTCTAAAAATGTATCTTTTCCTTTTTTAAAACATGCTGACAATTTAATTGGTACATAAAAATTTATAGTATCATTATTTATAATAGTTAAGAAAAACCAACAATTGGAGAATTACTGAATAAATTATGCTAAACGTAATATTACTATAATATGAGGAATGATGTATATGAAGAATACAACACAATATAAGAATTCTTGCATAAAGTGAGTTAGATAAGATAAAATAGAATGAAAAAAAACAGTATCCGAGTTCTACAACTATGTGAGTGTAAAGAAAATTTAAACAGGAACAAAAATATGATCAAAGGCATGAGATAAGAGTGCACTAATTTAGAATATAACATTTATCCTCCAATTCAAAGTATCTAAAAATCTCTTGTCAAGAAAAAAGACTATCACTTTTTTGGGGGGAGAGTCTAGATCTCTGCTTTCATATTGACAAAATCCCTTTTATTAAGGCAGAACAACTATTTTGCAACTTCTAGGCATAAAGCATGATGTCACTGAGTCATTAAATGATATGTGTAGTGTCAGTTGGGATCAAAGCAGGAACTTCAGACGAGATTTTTCTGACTCTGAAGCCACCTACTGTCTACTAATTTGTGCTGCCATTGTGCCACTAAAACAAAGAGTAGAAACAAAAGATGAAGAAATATATAGTTTCCTCCTTTTGTTGCTGAAGTGGGTGACAGAGTATGTAGAGTGCTATTTGTGATGTCAAATGAACACAATGAAACAGGGTTTCTCTGCTTAAATTTTCTTATTGTAAAACCCATACAAGAGGAGATTTAATGAGTAGTAGAGGAAGGAGGAGTGACATGTTTAGGAATGATTGCGATGTCAAAACAAAAGGCATAAAAAAAATTTAGGCAAGACATTTAACCTCTAAAAAATAAAACTTTTTTTTTTTTTAAAGGAAGGGGTTAGGTTAGATGGCTTTTAAAATGTCTTCTAGCCCTAAAATTTATGATCTTATTTATAAAAAGATGGGCTTCACAGGAGGAATAAGCCTTGGGGGGGGAGGGTAGCCAATTGATGATTTTCTTAATCCATAGTCCAGCATAACACATCTTTCCTAAAAAGGACAATTCTCCTATTTAATGATCAATATGTAATTCAATCCTAGCAGCATAACTTCAATGGGGGTGGGGTGGGGAGAATAAAGAACACCTTTTCAATATAACATTGTAATAGTAATGTAATGGAAATAATCCTGATTTTGAATCAAGAAATGAGGTTTTAAAAATAGATTTTAATTAATATCTTTTGTTTTTACATAACCTACATTTACCCCTGTATCCTTTTCTCCATCTCTTACCTAGAGTGCCATTCCTTACAAGCAAGAATTTTCTTTTTAAGGAAACAAAAAATTCAGCAAACTAATCAACACATCAAAGAAAAATCTTATGTTATAATGCAATGTTTTATACCACCTCTGCAAGAAATGGGTCAGGAAGAAGACTTTTTTCATATCTCTTTTTTAGAACCAAAGGAAGTTAGATAGTACAGTGAGATATTTGGCTAGACATGAAGTTAGGAAGACTCAACTGGCCTCAGACATTTACTAGTTGGGTGACTCTGGGCACAGTCACTAGCCCTATTTGCCTTAGTTCATCATATGTAAAATGAAGTGAAAAAGAAAAGGGTAAATCATTTTAATATCTTTGCACGATCACAAAATGATATCACAAAGAGTTGGACTTGATTCATCGACAATTAGTCATTATAATTTTGTAACCTTCCATTTCAGTTGTCTTGTGATTGTTTTTTAATTTACATTGTCATGGTCATTGTAAATTTTGCTTTCCCTTTGTTTACTTCACTCTGCATCTATTCATACAAATCTTTCCATGCTTTTGTGTATAATGTTGTTTCTTATAGCATAGTAATATTTCATTCCATTCATGCACTATAATTGATTTATTTATTTATTTATTTTTATTTTATTTTTTATTTAATGATTACTTTATAATGACAACATTATTCCTTGCACTCGTTTCTTTTCCGATTTTTTTTCCCCTCCCTCCCTCCACCCCCTTCCCTAGATGGCAAGCAGTCCTTTATATGTTGGATATGTTGCAGTATATCCTAGATACAATATATGTTTGCAGAACCGAACAGTTCTCTTGTTGCATAGGGAGAATTGGATTCAGAAGGTATAAATAACCCGGGAAGAAAAACTAAAATGCAGATAGTTCACATTTGTTTCCCAGTGTTCGTTCTTTGGGTGTAGCTGCTTATGTCCGTCATTTATCAATTGAAACTTAGTTAGGTCTCTTTGTCAAAGAAATCCACTTCCATCAAAATATGTCCTCATACAATATCGTTGTCGAAGTGTATAATGATCTCCTGGTTCTGCTGATTTCACTTAGCCTCAGTTCATGTAAGTCTCGCCAGCCCTCTCTGTATTCATCCTGCTGGTCATTTCTTACAGAACAATAATATTCCATAACATTCATATACCACAATTTACCCAGCCATTCTCCAATTGATGGGCATCCATTCATTTTCCAGTTTCTAGCCACTACAAATAGGGCTGCTACAAACATTTTGGCACATACAGGTCCCTTTCCCTTCTTTAGTATTTCTTTGGGATATAAGCCCAATAGAAACACTGCTGGATCAAAGGGTATGCACAATTTGATAATTTTTTGGGCATAATTCCAGATTGCTCTCCAGAATGGTTGGATTCGTTCACAACTCCACCAACAATGCATTAGTGTCCCAGTTTTCCCGCATCCCCTCCAACATTCATCATTATTTTTTCCTGTCATCTTAGCCAATCTGACAGGTGTGTAGTGGTATCTCAGAGTTGTCTTAATTTGCATTTCTCTGATCAATAATGATTTGGAACACTCTTTCATATGAGTGGTAATAGTTTCAATTTCATCCTCTGAAAATTGTCTGTTCATATCCTTTAACCATTTATCAATTGGAGAATGGCTTGATTTCTTATAAATTTGAGTCAGTTCTCTATATATTTTAGAAATGAGGCCTTTATCAGAACCTTTAACTGTGAAGATGTTTTCCCAGTTTGTTGCTTCCCTTCTAATCTTGTTTGCATTAGTTTTGTTTGTACAAAGGCTTTTTAATTTGATGTAATCAAAATTTTCTATTTTGTGATCAGTAATGGTCTCTAGTTCATCTTTGGTCACAAATTTCTTTCTCTTCCACAAGTCTGAGAGATAAACTATTCTATGTTCCTCTAATTTATTTATAATCTCGTTCTTTATGCCTAGGTCATGGACCCATTTTGATCTTATCTTGGTATATGGTGTTAGGTGTGGGTCCATGCCTAATTTCTGCCATACTAATTTCCAATTATCCCAGCAGTTTTTATCAAATAATGAATTCTTTTCCCAGAAGTTAGGGGCTTTGGGTTTGTCAAACACTAGATTGCTATAGTTGACTATTCTGTCTTGTGAACCTAACCTTTTCCACTGATCCACTAATCTATTTCTTAGCCAATACCAAATGGTTTTGGTGACTGCTGCTTTATAATATAATTTTAGATCAGGTACAGCTAGGCTACCTTCATTTGATTTTTTTTTCATTAATTCCCTTGAGATTCTCGACTTTTTATTGTTCCATATGAATTTTGTTGTTATTTTTTCTAGATCATTAAAATATTTTCTTGGAAGTCTGATTGGTATAGCACTAAATAAATAGATTAGTTTAGGAAGTATTGTCATCTTTATTATGTTCACTCGGCCGATCCAAGAGCACTTAATATTTTTCCAATTATTTAAGTCTGACTTTATTTGTGTGGAGACTTTTTTATAATTTTCATGCACTATAATTTATGTAGGCATCCTCAACTGATGAGCATCTATTTAGTTTCTAGTTCTTTGATACCACAGAAAGTGTGACTATAAATATTTTGGTATATATGAAGTTTTGCTTTTTGTCAATGGTTTCTTTGGAATATGTACATAGTGGTAAAATCAAAATATAGGGAGATTTTAGTCACTTATTAGCATAACTCCAAACTGTTTTCTAGAATGTACCAACTCACAGCTCTACCAATAATACATTAGTATTCCTCTTTCTGCAATTTCTCCAATTCCTGTCCTTTGTCATCTTTGCAAATTTTGGAAATATGAAAGGAATCTTAGTATTGTTTATGATTTGCATTCCTCTTATTATTGACAGAGAGCATTTTATATAGTTGTTAAAAGAAGGTAATTCTTCTTTAGAGAACCATTTGTTCATGTTCTTTGACCACCTATCTTTTGGGGAATGGTTTTTAATTTTATAAATTTCTGTTATTTATAAAGCTATATGTCAAAATCCTATTTGATGCAGTTTTTTTTCACAGTTGACCACTAAACCTAGATGCATTAATTTTGTGTTTGCAAAAGCTTTTCAATTTAGTGTAATCACAATGATTTGATTTTATCTTTTATAATTATCTCTTATTTAAGAATTTCTCCCCATGTGAGTTGTTTGTCTACCATATTCCTCTTGTACTCTTTGTTCTTACTCACCCTCCCTACTCATAGTGTGTATGTTTGTGGGAGCGTGTACCCTAAATTTATGGCAATGAAGGATAAATGTCCTGGTTCAAACTTCTTCCATTCTATTCCAGTAAATGCTTGTGCTTTGGAATAGAATTCTTGTCCTCTCCAGAATCTTTGCCAAGAAAATTGCAAATGGAATCATGAAGAATTAGATAGGACTGAAATTAGAATGAACAATAATAAGAAATGTGAAATTTTAATCCTGACTCTGCTCTTTGTAGTTGTTAAACTCTCTGAATTTCAGACAATAGAGTACAAAAGAGTATTGGATTTGTACTCAGAGACCTCAATTCAAATCCTGTCTCAGGTACTTACTATCATCTGTATGATTTTGGGGGAGTTATAATTTAATCTCTCTGGACCATTATTTTCCATTCTCATCCTTACAAATAAGGACATTTGGCCTGGATTTCCTTTAATTTACCATTCAATTTCATATTTATGAGTCTATGATTTGGAAACCATGGAGTGCTATGAGTATATAAATTATAATTCATTTATACCTTCCCCTACTAATTTATGATCTTTCCTAAAATAACCAGACCTTCTTCCTCCAAAGGAGGAATTTTAAAAATTTATTTTTTAATCAAATTAAAAATTTTTAAAAATCATTAACATTTAATCACTGTCAGAAAATAGCACAGTTATGTTGATATAATGGGGTAGAAGATATTTAACATCTTTAACCAAAAAATTGTAGAATTTATTCAGTGCTACAAATTAAACATGAATAGTAGTGTTTTTATTTTATACAACTCCCTAGTTTGTTCATTAGGACAGGTTTTATTCTCTCCAGTTCAGAAACAAAAAACTTGGGCCCTGACAGGAAAAGTCACTTACTGAAGGTCGCACTGCTCAGTCGGTGGTAGGATGAGTATTACACGGATATTGGTGTGCCTTCCCCACCTGCCATCCCCATCACCTCACCAGTGCCTTACATTAGTTCTTATGTTGGCTATTCCTTCTGCTACAGATGAATTTACACTCTGGGTCTGTGGGGGTGAATGGAAGTCTGGCCTATGTGCCCCAGCAAGCATGGATATTCAGTGGGACTGTCAGAAGTAATATACTCATGGGAGAAAAATACGACCAAGCAAGGTATACTTTGGATATCATTTTGTGGATGTGAGGGGTCAGAATGACCACAGGTGTGCTCTTGGGGTGATGTGTCTGGGGCAGATTGGGGTAAGATCCCCAGATTTGTTAGGCAATGAAGAACTAAACACAGATCTCTAAATTGCACTGAGAAAGGGAGAACTCACATCAGAGAAGTTAAAGATCTTTGAAGGAAGTATGTGTCTTCCTTGTTCCGTCCCCATGTCCACCTCATTCTTTCTGGCATTGGAAACAGGACTACATGTTGTGAGTGAAAGGAGAAGTATGTAGGGAGCAAACCTCCAAAGTCTATTCCAAAGATATACTTCATGGGGTCTTTACAAGAGACTTCCTTAACTTCGGGGCTAAGATTTGCCTGGCCACTTGGTTTGTTACAATTTGATTTTGGAATATTTTTCTTTCTTTACCACCCTCCTCAAAAAGGTACTAGATGGCTCATATAGATGCTTGTACATGTGTGCATGGGAGGCAGCATGTTGTAATAGGCAGAGAGACCACTCTGGAGTCAGGAACACTTAGTTCAAGTCCTGTTTTAGACATATAATAGTTGTGTGGCCATATATAATAATTGTGTTAACAACAGGGACAAATAACTTAGCCCTTTAGTGCTCCCTAGAGCTATACATTATTAATGATTTATAGTTTCTGCTTCAGTGGAAGGAGTCCCTTTGTCAGGAGTATCTAATCATCATATATGTAGCTTCCCCTTCTACTCCCATCCTTCCATCTATCCATGGATGTATTGTAGCCAGTTCATACTGGCTTATGAGAGCTAATTTTTACTGTAAGCATGTATATCTCAGACATTGGCAAATGTTATAAATCAGAGCTTGACTTATTCCTTTGTTAATTGTCTCAACTTAAGAAAGTATGAGCAAATGTTAATACGATAAAACTTAAAATTATCATGGTCCTTATGGAGAGTCAGTGGTTAAAAATATTTACTATTTAAATATTATCCTAATTACATACACACATATGCATGTGTGATACACATGTATGACATACATGCATGTATAATACATATGAAATATATGTATAAATGTGTATATATCTGTATCTATCTATAGTTAGCTAGATGGCATAGTAAAGTGCTGAGTCTGGAGTGATTTTTCTGAGTTCAAATATTGCCTTGGACCCTTACTAGCTGTATGATCCTGAGCTGTTTGCTCCAGTTTCCTCATCTATAAATGAGCTGGAGATGGAAATGACAAAGTACAATCATAAAAATGTTTAATTTATTTATATAAATAGAATATATATAAATAAATATAAATTTAGGATTATTTAATATATATTCCTATATATACCCTGCATATGTATGTATGTAGGGAAACTGACACAATGGATAGAGAGCTAGCCTTAGAGCCAGGAAGACCTCTGTTCAAGTCTCATCCCTGACTGGGATAACTGTTAGTGACATGTTTTGTGGAATCAGAAAATTAGAACTTAATAGGGGAGAGATTCACCTAAGGTCACACAAATCGGAACCACAAATTGACAGAATTGAAAACTGCTCAATTTCTATCTTTTGGTTTTCCTCAGATATCACCAGGTGATCTATTCCTGTTCACTGAAGAGGGATCTGGAAATTTTGCCCTATGGAGACATGACTGAAGTAAGTGGCTAGATATTAGGTCACAACTGCCTTGTTAATGATGCGTTCAGATTATAGAATCTCTTCCAGATATCCTTTCTACTCTCCCCTACTCTGCCAGAAGCAAGAATCTACCCAACTGTCTTCAGATCAGTGGGTATATAGAAATCTTTCTCTAGGTGAGGCAGAACATTTCCCAACTTCCTAGAGCCTTCTCTACTCAGACTAGAAGCTCTGTCCCTTTCTTTAGTGATCCTCAAGCCTTTTCTGATACCTTTCTTTCCTGATGTTCCTTTAGAGAAATCAGAACTTAATTTATCCTAGGTTCTGAGGAAGATCAAATCCATCTTCCAAGTCATCTTCAGATCTCATCTCAGGATCAAACAATGTTACTCTCTTCCTACCCCCTTTACAAGTTTTTTTTTTTTTTTTTAACTCATCTGAATGCAGTATAATTATTCTGACCAAACTTGGCCCTAGAGAAGACATGAAAAAAATTCACTCTTTTCCTTTCTTTGCAAAGAAGGGGGACTATAGGTATGAAATATTTCATATACTATTAGACATGGTTTCTGCATTGGTTGGTTTTGCTGAACTATTTTTTTTTCTTCTTTTAAAACTCTTCATTAGAGAGAATGACTTCCTGGATGGGGAAGTAGAGAGATATATTTGGGAGTTTTTCTGTTTCATTTTAATATTTATTTTTTGGGGTATTTTAAATTTTTTGTAATAATAGCTTTTTATTTCTCAAAATACATGCAAAAATAGTTTTCAACATACCCCTTGCAAAACTTGTGTTTCAAATTTTTCTCCTTCCCTCTCCACTTTCTCCCTTCCCTAGACAGAAAGTAATCCAATATAGATTAAATGTGTTCCATTCATGCAAATATATTTCCACATTTATCATATTGTACAAGGAAAATCAGATAAAAAGGGGAAAAGTAAGAAAGAATAAAACAAGCAAGCAAACAATTAACAGCAAAAGTGAAATACTCTATTGTGAGTTATAGTATTCAGACTTCATAATCCTCTCTCTGGATACAGATGGCTATCCCCATTATGACTCTATTGGAATTGGCCTGAGTCACCTCATTGTTGAAAAGAATCATGTCCATCAGAATTGGTCACCATATAATCTTTTTGTTGCTTTGTACAGTGTTTCTTGATTCTATTCACTTCACTCAGCATCAGCTCATTCAAGTCTCTCCAAGCCTCTCTGAAATCATCCTGCTCATCATTTCTTATAGAACAATAATATTCCATAATATTCATATACCTTAATGTACTCAGCCATTTCCCAACTGATGGACATCCACTCAGTTTCCACTTCCTTAACACTATAAAAAGAGCTGCTACAAATATTTTTAAACTTGTGGGTTCTTTGGGGAAAGATACATTTGGAAATGAATATGATGTAAAAAAAGGCATCAATAAAAATAATGTCATTTTAAAAATTCTCAAGAGAGCAAAGAGAAGATCCCATGACCATAAGAGCACCACATCAAGAGCAGGTCTAAATTACAGTTTTCCTAGGCAAATTTAGATCACACAGTGGCAGCTAAACTGAGGTACTTCTGGCTCCAGGTCCAGTACTCCACTCACTATACTCATTATACCCATTCTGTGATGCTATTAATTTTTCTTTTCTTTCCTTGGAGGCTAGTTCCTTGGAGGGCTCGGGGTCAGCTAAAGTCAGGATAAATTAAAGTCCTTGGTCTTTAGGGGGAGAAGTGAAGGAGACAGACAAACTGCCATGAGGCTTGCCAATGATGTATCCTGGATTCTGGAGTCCAGAATCTCCACCTTTCTCCTCCTTGTCCTGCCCCAAAGTGACTCTGGCCTCTCTCACCCCACCTTCTGATCCTTGCTTACCATTATCTTAATACCAAGCATTCCAGCCAGCACCAATTTTGGATAAATGAGAAGAGCCATTTATCCAAACATACCCTAATAGGGTCATTGTCTCACTCGAATAGGTAATTAGCCTTAAGTATTCGTTTTTCTGATTCAAGCATACCTTTCTGGAGTTCCAGCCCTCTACATCTCCTGCTTTCTTTGTTTTAGAATACAGGTGATCACGCCTCCCCTGACTTCTCAGGAAAGGGGGTTAAAACACCAAAGGGAAGTGGGGAGTCAAGCCAGATATTGTTAGTGGGTTTCTGGGCCGAAGGGTCTTACTAGAAACAGGTATTCACAAACCCATCAGCATGGGAGGTATTACACAAGTACATAGCAATAAAGCACAGGCTAGTAGTGATGCTCTCCCCACAGCTGGTGCAGGCTCAGTATGGTGTAACAAACATGAATTGTACATGCAAGTAGTGATATAACAAACAATATGAATCAACATGGTGGTTGTAAAAGATTTCCAGAAGTCCCAGAAGGGGGGTATGTAAACAACAGTCACACATGCGCCTTCTTTAGCAGCCAGGAGATAGTCCAAAACCAGTCTATTGTCCATTACTTCATGTGTTAGGGAATCCAATGATCCCTGGAAGTTTTTGAAGTCCTGCGACAGTCTTTTTATGTGTTAGGGAATCCAATGATTCCTGCAGATTTTGAAGTCCTGCAACAGTCTTTATCATTTCTCAGAAAATCCAATGATTCCTGAGGGTTTTCAAATCCTACAATTTTTGATGTCTATGAGTCAGTTGCCATCACTGCCATGCTCTTTAGTGGTGGGCACAATCAGCAATGGAACTACCCGATGTAGCTTGTATCTTCTTCTTTGTTTCAAGGGTCTGCTTCATCTCTCTCCAATGGACAAGGCGAATATGGCTTGTTGGCACCCATCTGATTTCTTCTCCATCTGTAGAGATACAAGAAATCCCTTTTCCCTAAGCAGTTAGCCTATCTGGTCCCTTCCATTCACCACTTTCTGGGTCTCTCCACATCACCTGGTGATTATCTAAAGATAGTGGAGCTGCTCGCACTGGACATTGCCCTTCTGGTGGGTTATAAAACTTGTCTGCCGGAGCCAGTGCATCTTTGTCAAAATCAAGAAGTTAATAGTATAAAGGGCTAGATTTAGAAGTTCTCTAGGGTTATTTGTGGCTCCCCCTTTCTTTTGTTTTTAGAGGAGCATCTTAATGCCTCTGTTTCTCCTCTCTATTGCCTGTCCTTGAGGATTAAAAGATATGCCAGTGGTGTGTAAAATCTTACACTGTGCATAAAAGTGTGCAAAATGTTTAGAAGTATATGCAGATCCATTATCTGTTTTTATTGCTTGTATACCCATAATTGCACACCCATAATTGCAAATGCTTGTATAAGGAATTCAGTGAACACTCGGGCTGTCTCTTTTGCTGTTGGTATTGCAAAAGTGAATCCCGAAAAGGTATCTACCACAACACGGAGAAAAGACAAATGATCAAAAGATTTATAATGGGTCACATCCATTTGCCAAATTTCACTGGGTCTCAAACTACAAGGATTCTTCCCTGGAGGCAGTGTAAGAGTGTGGAAAGGAAGACAAGCTGTACAGGCTTTTACTATGCTCCTAGTTTCCTCTCTTGTTATTCCAAATTGTAAATGTAAAGCACAAGCAGCTGATGATATTTAGAGATTCTTAGGCTACCTGAAATAAAGGGGTATTGGCCAACATGGTTAGAAGGCTATCTGCCTTCGAATTACCATCAAAAATAGGACCCGGAAGTCCACTATGAGAGTGGACATGCAAGATATCTTACCTGGATGCTTTCTCACTTGCTCTTGAAGTATCTTAAAGTGCTGATATATATTGGAAGCTACAAATTTTATTTGGGCTGTGGCAATTCTTTGTACCACACCTACTGAATAGGCTGAATCAGATATATTTTCATCTCCTGGATAATAAGTAAGAGCTAGAATTATTGCATACAATTCATTCTGCTGAGTGAACTGAAAAAGAAGTTCTGAATACTCTCTTTATAGTTAAGTCACGAGAGTATAGAGCACAAAAGTTATGTTTGGAAGCATCTATAAAGATAATTGGTCCTTTTAGAGGAATTTTAGAAACCTTTTCTTTAAGAATCCATTGCCAATTATGTATTAGTTGGGTTATCTTTAATAGAGACCCTTGTGTAAAATTTGGAGCTTTGGCCAATAAAATTTGCCACTCTGAGATGGTTTCACAGCATACATTAATTTGTGAATTGGTATAAAAGGTATATATCTTGTCAGGCCTTATCTCAGATAATTGTACTGTTCACTTAATGGCCTTTAATAAAATTCTAGCCACAAGCACTAGGTAAGGAGTAAGGCTTTGTGCTGGGAAGTTCAACCACTCTATCATGTTGTCTCCTTGATGAAGGACTGCTGTGAGTGCCTCTTCTGTGGCAAAAAAAAAATCCTTTGTTTCAAATTCAGAGTTCTGGCCTATAACAGAAATTGAATCAGGACCTTTATCACTGTAATATTCATACAGATGGGGCTATTCATACAGTTGATCTCCTACCAGTTTCCAATTATTTGCCTCTATTTTTTTTTTCCTTGAAGAACCAAGGCAACGTGCATTCTAATGTATCCAAGAGTCCACCGATCTGCTCCCAACAAGCAAACCTTGCCTCTTTATTAATCTTGAGTATGCTTCCTGTAGATCTCCCTTGGGGTGGGGCTGGGGGAGAATCTTTTCCTAATATCTGCCCCATTTCAGCTAGAAAACAAGAGTTACTAGTTTAGCTCTTAACAAAGTAAGTTCCCTGTTTGTCTATTAAAATGCTCACCCTATTTCCTGGTTACCGGGGACTTCTTCAGTGAAATTCAGTGAAATTAATTAAATTGGGTGATAAAATGTGGCTAGTTCCTTGGAGGACCTCAGGGTCAGCCAAAGTCAGGATAAATTAAAGTCCTTGGACTTTAGGGGGAGAAGTGAAGGAGACAGGCAAACTGCCACAAGGCTCACCAATGATATATCTTGGATTCTTGAGTCTTAAGTCAGCAACCTCTCTCCTCCTCCTGCTGCTGCAAAGTGACTCTGACCTCTCTCACCCCACCCTCTAATCCTTGCCTATGATTATCTTAACACCAAACATTTAGCCAGCAACAACTGTGAGAAGAGCCATTTATCCAAACATACGCTAATAGAGTTGGTCTCACATGGAATAGATATTTAGCCTTAAGTGCTCTGCTGTCTCAGATTCAAATACACCTTTTAGACTTTTAGCCCTCTACATTCCTTCTTTCTTTTTTTGTTTGGAGGTTTGTTATTGAGGTTAAGTGACTTGCCAGAATCGCACACCTGGTAAGTGCCTGAGATAAGATTTGAACTCAGGTCCCCCTGACTCCAAACCATTCTGCTTTGCCCTGCCAGCTGTCTGATCTGTCTCATGTGTCTGATAGCTGGGCACTGGCACTGGCCATCTGGGCCCCTTATCAACAAGGGTTTGACTTAAGCAAGAGCCTGTCAGGGCCACTCCCCCCAGGACAAAGCTGTGGAAGAAGTAGCTGGAGCGTGTTCCCCATTTGCCTTTGCTGGTCGTTCACCTTTCTGGTTCTTCCCACAGATTGGGGAACGGGGCCTCAACCTCTCAGGGGGCCAGAGGCAGAGGATAAGCTTGGCACGCGCTGTATATGCTGACCGTGACATCTACCTGCTGGATGACCCGCTTTCTGCGGTGGATGCCCATGTTGGGAAGCACATATTTGAAGAATGCATTAAGAAGGCACTTAGTGGGAAGACCATGGTTCTGGTGACTCATCAGCTGCAGGTAACAAGAACTAAATCTGGTATGGCAGTAGCCATTTGTTGAAAAAAAGCTGATTAACTCAAGTTTTATATGAACCCCAGCCCCAGCATGATTTAGTCATGTCAGGCAAGTGGCGCATTCAAAGATTTAAAGCTGGAAGAGAATATCGTACAGTATCAGGCCCAACTCTGTCATTTTACAGATGAGGAAACTGATACCCAAGAGGTTAAATTATTTGTTCAAGATAGCAAAACAATAAATAGTAGAGCCAGGATTCAAACCTCTGACAGATTATAAGAGGTATAAGAAATGCAAATTTTATTTACAATATCGGGGGAAGGTAAACTGGTAAAAGACTTTTATGGGCTGATAAAATTTGAGTGCTTATCTCTAAGATGGAATTGGGCTATCTGTCTTCAGGTTTATAAAGGCACTGATAGTCTGATATATGATACATGAAGATGCTGATGGTCTGATTTTATGTTCTTAAATGGAGTACACAAGAGATTCGGATTAAAAATAAGGAGGAAAGTCTTGATGATGGAGGAGAGTGTGAGATTTCTGATCCTAAAGATTTTCAGAAGAGTACAGACAATTATGTGTTCTAGGATTATTTTGATATCTACAAGGGGCAGTCTCAGCTTACAAAATTAACAGGTTGGACTCAGTGAATTCTCCTGCTCTATTCCTACCATTCCTTTCACTGTGCTTGATGCTTTGATTTTCAAGAAAGACTGTTGCCTTAATTGTTACACAGACCGAATATGCACATATTCTTTGGCTCTTCTCTGAAGTACAAAGGCCCAAATGAAAGACAGCCAGCATGGTGAGAAGGCAAAAAGACTGGAATGTCAATCAAATGGTGTGGATTCTAGCTATGAATCTGCCACCTTTACCTTGTGACTCCTCTCTTGGCTTGGTTCTCTGTCCATAAAATTAGGGGGTTCTCTAAGAAGTCTTCCAACATTCTATGGACATTCAATGAGGACATCCACCTGCTTCCAGACAGAACTGAATCCAATCCATTAAATTCACAAAGACCTTCCATGAAAGAAAATCTTTAATCTCATCTAGAATCAAGTTAAAATACTATTGATATTGTTAATAAGAACAATGTCATGAATAATGATATAGCATTTAACTTTTTTCATATTACTTTCACATCTGCCATTTGATGTTATCTTCTCAATTTCCTTTTTCTACAGTATTTAGAATTTTGTGACTACATCATTTTATTAAAGGATGGGAAAATAAGTGAAAGTGGAACTCACGATGAATTATTGCAGAAGAAGGGACAATATGCCCAGCTCATTCAGAAAATATGTGGGGAGACTGTACAGGTAATCTCTACTGTCCTTGAAATAAATCCCTCAACCTATGCTGCATGGAAAGAAACTGTGCAGTATTGAGGTCATATATCTGTAAGAAACTGATGCCTTTCTTCCCTAGAATGCAACAGATGGGGCTAAAAATATAGCAGAGAAGACAGAGGTGGATCTCTACTCCCAGGAGGGATTCTTCAATGAAAACCCAGGTAATGCTACCTTTAAGATTCCTTTGAGAATAAGTTTATATTATCCAATATATCTATATCTATATCCATCTATATCTATATCCAGATAATATATCATCCAAGGCTTAGACCCTTTCTTTCCTTTAAATATCCAAATCCTTCTTGTTGCTCTTATTTTGTTAGTGATTATGATTGTCCTTATATTAAAAACAAAGAATCCTTTTTTGAGGGCAATATTCCTTATCCACTTCAATGTGGGTATGAGGTGATTAAGGGTATGGGGCTTTTGAGTCAGTGATAAGAGATTAGAAGACAATGTGGCATAGTGGAAAGGGGCCTGGACTTCATGAGATCTGGGTTCAAATCCTTTTTCTGATATTTATGAGCCATGTGACCATGATAAAAGTCACTTTACTCTTCTGCACTTCAGTATCTTTTTACTGAGAAATAAAGGGCTTTCTACCATGGACCATGCTAAGGAGATGGTTGCTTCCCCAGCAATGGGCCAGGGCAAACTCAGAGCTATGAGTTCTGAGGCTGGCTCCATCCTCTCCTTCTGGTATTTGAAAATCTCTCTTCATCTGCTTGAGGCAGAAGATGCCCTAATGGCCTGGCATGACAATCCAGGTTTATTAGACTTTCCAGGACTCAGACTTATGGAAAGGATGGTATTTCCTTAGACTGCATAGGGACTTCAGCATTTGTGTCATGAATGAAGCACACCAAGAATGTTTCAGGTTGTCTGGCAAGGCTGATTTTGGCTTTCCAGTAGCACCTTCTCTTTCTAGGTTTCTCCAGCCATAGTCCATGGTAGAAAAACCTTTTTTTCTCTCATAAGAAAGCCTCATAGCAAAGTATCCATTTTCTCTTGGGACTTTTGCCTTCCTCCTCCTTTTCCTCTAAGAATATCAGAGACAATTATGTAGAACTCAAAGCCTAAGAAATAAAATGAAACACTTGTAGAGAACCTTCCACTGATGAATCTTAATGAAAGAAAAGGTTAGCAGTGCTAGACTAGCTAGCCTGAATCTAGCACCCTCTAACTCTGTGACCATGGACTTTACTTCTTTAAACCTCAATTTCCTTATTTGTAAAATGGAGTAGTAGTACTTACACAATCTACTTTTTATAGTCATTATGAGGAAAATGCTTTTGTAAAACAATGTTCAAGAAAAGGCAAATTGCTATTATTATGCCATTTTATAGGAGAGCCAAGTGGTAGGAGGCATAACAGAACTGAATGTTTTTTCCTTTCTTTGCAGTGTTAGAGACTCAGCTTACTGAAAAGGAGGAAATGGAAGAAGGTTCCCTGAGCTGGAAAGTCTATCACTATTACATCCAGGGAGCAGGAGGTAGTGCCATTCCTCAATGTCTTGCCTTCCTCTTTAGCTGATGCTCCCTACGGGCAGGTACACTAAATGCCTGGTCTTGGTGCAACAGCTAGGATGTCGCAGTGCTCTGTAGCAAGAATACTATTTTGTCCTTCTGTGTATTTCTAGAAGGGCACATTCAGGGGAAGAGGATTGGGAGGTGACTCAAGCTGTTCCTAGCCTTCCCTTCCTTCACTTTCCTGTATTCCCTCCCTGCTGTCAATTAATCAATAATTTACTAAAATACCTACTTGGTGCTTACCTCCATGGTAGTTGCTATAAGAGAGACAAAGAAATATTAGATGATTCGTGCCTTCAAGGAAATGACACTAGCTGGGGAAACAAACCACATCAATATGTAAAGATATGGCTTGTGAGGGGTAGGGATGGCCAGAGTAGGTTGCATAAAGAAGGTGGGGTTCAACTGGGACATTATGGATTTGTAACAGCAAGATAGAGATAAGCAGATTGCAGTTTAAAAGTGTGGGCATATTATTGGTAGCATTGGATATATTGAGGAATGTGGTAATTATGAGAGAAATGTTGGAACTGGGCCTCATTTTAGCAACTCTCCTGGTATTCTTGTGAGCAAGGTGGGCTGGATGAAAATATGGTTAGTAGACTTGGGTGAAGCCATGGTTACTCAAAGGACTGCACCTAAAATAATGGATCAGTATCAACCTGGATGGAGGTCCCAAGTTGTGGATCACAGCATTCCATTACAGCCTTACTCTATGATCCCTTACCCAGTATTCCCTATCCCCATTTTCAAAATTCATCCTTCTTGTCCTACCATTAGGGCAAGATATTCTAGATGGACAAAAGGTTCCAAGTGGGGAGGACTGAGAATTCGGGAGCCAACTCTGTCTAGTCAATTTTGGAAACTGGATTCTGATAACATCTTTTAGTTCCCCAGAACTAATCTTTGCTTATCTTCCCCTCATCCACGCTTCAGGTTATATCATCACTTTCCTGACTTTTTTTATCATGATGGTGAATGTCAGCCTGACAACCTTCAGTTTCTGGTGGTTGAGCCACTGGCTCCATCGGGGCTCAGGGGTAAGTGCAGTGAGGATGATGTCCTGGGGGCTGGTTCTGCCATGAAGAATGAGGCACTCTATGCACTAGCCTAGGATAAAACTAGTCTGCTAAGTCAGTACTGGCAAGAGGTGAGCATGGATGCACAAGGTATACACATCTCACACAGCGCAACAACAATCGGCATTTATGAAGATCTGCTTTGTGCCAGATGCTGTGTGAGGCGTGGGGAGTGTGAAAAGCAGTCCCTGCCTTCAAGTAGCTTATAGTCTGCCAAGTTATGTAGCTCAAAGAATTAGGAGTCAGGAGACTCTGGCCAACCTAACAAATGCATAGAAAGAATATGTGACTGCTTGTGTGTGATCAGAAAGACGTCAGAAGTCACTCACATCCCAAAAATAACTCCCCAGGTGATACCTTAGATCCCACTATTAACAGCTCTTTCCTTTGGGTTAAATGTTACCTTTTCCTTATGGATCGGTTTTTAAAATGCACATGCCTGCAGAAGGAGATCATGTACTATCTCTTAGAAGTAAACACTTCTATCAATTCACTTCTTCTCTGATGTAAGGTTTGGAAGGTAACATGGTATAATGAGAAAACAAAACAAAACAACCCACTGGACCTAGAATCAGGAGGTTGGGGTTCAATAATCTACTTTGACACTTTTGAAACTAGGACTATAGAAGTCACTCTCCCTATCTGGGCCTCAAGTTTCTTATTTGTATTATTAGTATAATAATACTACTAATAATAGGCATTATCTACCTTCCATAGTTATTGTAGGAGAAAAGAATTGTAAACCTTAAAGTGCTACAGAGATGTAAGCTTTTATTTTTATAAGGGGAAGAGCATTAGAACTCTAGGTGGGGTATGTACATGGGCACAGAAAAAGGTGGAAAAAGTCCAGAAAGGCAATATGGCTAACCACAATTTTTCTGAGGGCTAGCCAATGCTGCCAACAAATAAATGTGCCATCCTAAATAGCCAAAGCATTTTACCACTTTGAATCTCAATTTCATCATCTGTAAAAGAGGGTTAACAATTCCTATCCAGACTGACAGTTTTGTGTGAATATCAAATTAGGTAACAGATGTGAATATGCTTTGAAAAGTCTATGCCTATAATCTTGGGATGTTCCAAGATGCTCCATGAAATATTAGGATGTCTATTCTGATCTTCAAAGTTAATACTGCTTGCTGCCCCTACTACTTCCCTTTATGTAAGTCTTATTTTTCTTCTCTTTACCCCATCCCTTCCCACATCTCTTCACATTTGCTTATTTTGCATGATGGTTTCCACTGCCTAAATCTATCATTTTCTCCTTATTGTCTACATAAATATCATCCATATTGCAACTGAATTAATATTAAGGAATTCTGGGTGGCAGCCCTGACTCATCGGGGTAGATTAGTCCTTTTTTAAAAATTTTATTTGTTTATTTATTTCAGAGGATCAGTTCAGATCTTGAAATGAGTTCAGCTTCAAAGTGACAAAATAACCTTTCAACTCCTGGAAAGGGCATTTAAATGCATGACTTCATTACATGTAGTAATCTCAGGAAAAAAAGTTAGTGAAATAAAGAAACTTAAAGAAAAGGCAGTTCCATTTAGGTTTTTTGCAGCAGTCTGAAAGGGATGATCACACAATGTATTCTACATATGGTTATTTGACACCATTAGAGAAAAAGTGAAGAATCAGATATGCTCCCCTCCTTCCTGGAACTTTTAGTTTAGATTTAGATTACTATAGCAACAATAACAGAACATTCATATAGTGCCTTAAGTCTTATTTTTTCTTAATCTACAATGTCAAAAGCATGATTGGACAGGGAACAAGAGAACAGTTTTCCAAGCACATCATGAAAGAAGGTAGAAGCATTGCTATTATAGTAGACAAGCAGATCATTCATATGAGCATAAAATCTACCTATCTTCTGGAAGAGAAAGTGATTTGGGAAATTCAGATTAATGTAATCAGAGAAAGCTAGTCAGAGAGAGTAGTCAGGAAGGGGTGTATCTTGAGAATAGAGTTTAAAAGGTAGAGGAGCAAAAGGAAGGCATGGAATGATTAGAGATAATCTCTAATTGGAGGAGAGGATTTAAAAAAGGGATTTCATAGAATATAAAGTCCTGATTTCATTTGAATAGGAAATAAAAATCTTGTCTCCTTTTGCCATTGTCCTTGTCCTTATTCTCTCTTTAAGGCTAGTAACAGCACCAGGATCAATGGAACAAAATACATGGGCCCAGGAAGCCTCTTGGACAATCCCCAGATCCATATTTACCAAATAGTGTATGGAGTATCTGCCCTGGCACTGATTTTTACGGGTGTCATGTCATCGGACTTTTTCACCAGGACTACAAGGAAGGCTGCCACCGTCCTTCACAACACTCTCTTTATGAAGGTACAGTAGCTATGGCTTAGGTCTTTTAGCTTGACTTTGCTCTGGAGTCACAAACTTTACAGAGAAGGGAAGAGGGAGAAGTGATTAGACAAGAGAATGTGCACAAGGGTTTGAGTGGATTGCAATTTCAATGACTCAGCAGCAGGACAAGACAACCAAAAAAGTTAAAAGAGTTTCTAGTATGTTGAGTGTAAAGAAGGTGACAGTCCTGCTGTACTTTGCCCTGGTCAGACTCTTTTACATTCAGATCTGGCACTATAATTTTACATTTTACAAAAGCATGGTGTGAAACCAAATGCATCTGGAGACGTACAGCCAGGTGGTAAAAGGCAATGGTAAATAAGGCTGGTAAGATGGTAAGATGTCATATGGGGTTTGGTTGAAGGAACTAGAAATGATAAACCTAGAGGTGGGTGGGCACCCATCATAACTATTTTCAAGTATCTGAAAGGTAATCATTTTGAAGGATTAGGCTGTTTGGCCCCAGAGACAGGACACATAGTAAGGAATACAATTTGTAGAGAAATAGATTTTGCCTAGCATTATATTTTGCTATTTATATTTTAAGAATTATTTCTTTTCCCATTCTTTCCATTCCTTTAGGGCATAATAAATAAAAGATGAAACTTTAGGACAATCAATTCTATTTAAAAAATGAAAATCTTATCCCAATGAAGTATATTTTCTTAATCCCCCCCTTTCCTTCCCCCAACTCCATTCTTTGCTAAATATCTATTTCTCAAACAGAGTATCAGATGGATTATCTGGACACTAGAAATTCCTAATGCAGAAAGACCTTTTCTGGGCAGAAGAATCTGTGGAGTCCCAAGTTTTAAGTACCATCTATGGAAATCTGGATTCCAAAGTCATCCTTCATATTTTCAAGATTCCTATCAGTTTTCATTCTTCTGACCAAACTGAACAATTACCCCTCCCCTGGGAATTTACAAACCTATTCAGCTCTAGGGATTTCAGCAACAACCCAGTCTCAAACTATACAATAGACTGTCAGTTGACTTCCAAATAAAGATTTTTTAAAAAAATTTACTCATATTTTTACTTATTTTTTATTTTTTTCCTTTCTTTTATTTTGAAAAAAAAATTCTTTACAACATTATCCCTCGCACTCACTTCTGTTCCGACTTTTTCCCTCCATCCCTCCACTCCCTTCTCTGGATGGCAAGCAGTCCTATACATGTTAAATATGTCACAGTATATCCTAGATACACTATATATGTGCAGAAATGAACAGTTCTCTTGTTGCACAGAAAGAATTGGATTCAGAAGGTAAAAATAACCCGGGAAGAAAAACAAAAATGCAAACAGTTTACATTCATTTCCCAATGTTCTTTCTTTGGGTGTAGCTGCTTCTGTCCATCACTGATCAATTGAAACTGAGTTAGATCTTCTCTTTGTCGAAGAAATCCACTTCAATCAGAATACATCCTCAAACAGTATCGTTGTTGAAGTATATAATGATCTCCTGGTTCTGCTCATTTCACTTAGCATAAGTTCATGTAAGTCTCTCCAGGCCTCTCTGCATTCATTCTGCTGGTCATTCCTTACAGAGCAATAATATTCCATAACATTCATATACCACAATTTACCCAACCATTCTCCAATTGATGGGCATCCATTCATTTTCCAGTTTCTAGCCACTACAAACAGGGCTGCTACAAACATTTTGGCACATACCGGTCCCTTTCCCTTCTTTGGTATCTCTTTGGGGTATAAGCCCAGAAGTAGCACTGCTGGATCAAAGGGTATGCACAGTTTGATAACTTTTGGGGCATAGTTCCAAATTGCTCTCCAGAATGGTTGGATTCGTTCACAGCTCCACCAACAATGCATCAGTGTCCCAGTTTTCCTGCATCCCCTCCAATAATCCAAATAAAGATTTAAAAAAATTTTGATTGAGCATGTCTCTCCTTGCCCTTAATATTACAATGTAATAATGTAATCTCCCTTATGTAGCCTTGCTTGGCCACTTTCTGGGCTTGGCTTCAGGCTCTCAAAAGACTGAATAATATATGCTTATAGCATGGGAGATGACTTGTTGATTATAAAAACATGAACATACTTTAAGCAAAGCATAAAGGGGCAGAATGATATAACAGCAATAACAGCAATCTATGAAAATGTATCTGAAGTCAGAGAATCTATTCTTGAATTCTAATTCTGTCCAAAATACTGATGTGATTTTTAATGAATTATTTCCCTTCTCTGGGTTCCAGTTTTCTAAGATGTAAAGAGAAGGGATTGAATTGGACCATCTCTTAAGATTCTTTCTGCCTCGGAATCTGTGGACTCAATATAGTCCTTTCTCCTATTGTGTTTTATCTCTTCTTCCTCTAAAACCCTATAGTACGTTGTACCTTTTCTTTGCATTTCCTCACACTATTTTGTTCTTTACTAGAGTTCTTATTTTATCCTTCCCATTAATTATACATTTTGTAAGGACAAGAGGATTCTATCAGATTTAATCTTTTTTATTTCCTCTACCCTGCACAGGACCTTGCACGTAGGAAGCACTTTGTTAAAAATGGAAGTTAAAATTCAGAACTAGCTGTGGCAGCATTGTTGTACATTATGTGTTTGGTTTCCAGTTTAAATACTTGTCAGATGAATTTAATTACAAGAACATTTTATAATCCAAATTAAATCCATTAATGTTCATTAATGGTTCAAAGATTTTATTTTTTCTTCTTAACTAATACCACTGACTTTATATTTATTTCAAGGTGAATTTAAGAAGTCATCAACTGATTAATGAACACATATTTATTAAATATCTATTATGTGTCCAGCACTGTTGACAGGCAGTGAAAATACAAAAAAAAAAAACCCCCAAAACCTACACATACACACACATACAACACACACACACACACACACACACACACACACACACACAAAGAGTTCTTGCTTTCAATAAATTTACATTTTGTAAGGAAATGGAAAGTTTAATTAATCAGTCAACAAGTATTTCCTGAGCACTTACTATATATATATGGCAACTAATGAAAAACAGTTGAAGGAGCCCTAGATTGGAACTCAGTAACCTGGATTCAAGTCTTTGCTGCTTCTATGCCTGTGGGCAAGTCACAACATCTTTTAGGACCCTCAGATATTTTCTTTATAAAAAACAATGGAGTTGGATTCAGTGGTGATTCTGTGTTCTGTGATTCTGCATCTAGGACCTCTCACAATGCTGATGTCAAATGCTTTTGTCTCTCCACAGATTCTCCATTGCCCTATGAGTTTTTTTGACACAACTCCTAATGGTCGTTTCTTGAACTGTTTTTCTGGAGACTTGAATGAGTTGGACCAGATGCTGCCAATGGTTGCGGAAGAATTCTTACTTTTGTTTTTTGTAGTGGTGTCTATTTTGATCATTGTGATCATACTCTCTCCTTATTTCCTGATTGTTGGAAGCATCGTTGGTATTATCTTTTTAATTTTATTTCAGTGAGTAGGTTTCTCAGTCAACTTGGTTTTATGCTTCATAATTTTGGGATGAAAAGTGCTGCATGCTTCATAATTATCATATTAGTAAAACTTGCATCTTGTGGTTAAAGGCCCTAACTCTATATGTAATGGATTAGCATAGGAAACAAGAGAGAATAGTACAAGGTAAAAAAAAAAATTATTAGGGACAATTAATGCTAGAATATCTAAACTCAATCCTGGCCCTCAAGGAATTTAAAATCTATTATTGGAAATAACAGAGAAATTGAGATAACTACAGTGCAGAATAAAACATAAGTGAAGTTTAAAGCAACCAAGGAGAATGATTTTGGAAGTAGGGAAAGGAATGAAATGATAAGCAAAGAATGATGGCAATGGATTGTAATTTTGAGAGGAGGAAGTTTATTTAAGATGAACATAAGAATTATCTGGTTCATTTTTTATCTTAATAAAAGTTAGAAAATAACAGAATTCTACAAAATATCTGCCAGATAGCAGTATGACTTAATAGAGAAGCCAAATCTGAATGGATGGTTAGGAAGAATAGGAGAGAGAGTAGTTTAGGCATATGGAATGATACAAATAGAAGCAAGGAAATTAGGTATCCTAGGATATGTTTTTGGGAGAAAGCTCCTGCTGTTTACTCCAAAAAAACAATAAACTTCTACTGTATGGCATCATCTTTGCTTTATAGCAGAAATTCACAAAGTTCCTTCAGCCATTAGATCTTTCCTTTTCCATAACTCCAAGGCTAACCAGATGGAGTAGATGTACCTAGCCAAGCTAGAGATCAGGATTTACCTTCAAAGACCAAGCCCAACTAAAGGCAATATTCCTTTTGAGGGAATCAAGCATCTAATATCTAGTGAATTTATATTTATTATCATTACCTGTATTTGTATCATATTGCTCTAGTCATTGATCTGATCAATCAAAAATGTGTTTAGTACTTATGTGCAGAATACTATGCTAGTGAAAAGGGACATACAAGGTTTAGCTAAGATACATATTTTGACTTCGTAGAGCTTAGAGTCTAGCAGGGTGAAAAGACAAATGTATAGTTAAAATACATGTTACTACCTGTTAAATGCATTAGAGTTGCAGAACAAATCGAGATGTGAGGCCTCAGAGAGAAGCTTATTGCAAATATGGGAGTGAAGAGAAAGCCACATGGAAGAAGTTAGGCTTTATAGAATGAATAGGAATTCAATAGAGAAGAGGGAAAAAAGCGATATTTCAGACATAAAGATCAAGTAATCAGTCATGGGGAAGAGAATATAAAGTATGTAAGGCATGCTGGCAGAAGCAAAGAGTTGTCCAGTTTTACCTTGGAATATGCAAAGGATATGAGAGAAGGTTGGAAAGACATACTGATTATATTAGGTCTTGAATAGTAGGCAAAGAAGACTGAATCTTACCTGGGAAGAGACAGGGAGTCACTGAACTGTTTTGAATAGTAGAATTCAGTGACCAGATACATGTATTAGAAGTATTATTCTGACAGGACTGAGTATACTGGAGAGGGGAATGTATAGAGGCAAGGATACTTCTCAGAAAGTCATGTGAGTAGTGATTCTGATGGGTGTTATTATGAAGGCTTGTACTAAAGTGGTAATAGTGGGAAGAGAGAGAAGGAGAAGGATATGAAAAGATGGCCGAGACAGAATTGAAAAGAACTTGTAATTAGTTGAATGTGACAGGTGAAGGAGACAACAAAGGCAAAGGAAATTCCACGTTTACAAACATGGGAGACAAAAATAGATGAAGTCTTACAAATGAAGCTGGGGGAAGAACGGCTTGGACAGGTTGAGCTTGACTTGTGATATTTCATTGAACACATGGGGGGAAGAGTGAGAACCAGGCAGTGGGGTTAGCTTAGTGGTAGAGGAGGGTGCACAGAATATTTGGGTCCTGCCTGCTAGTCCAGGGTTTTGCTGAGCTGGATGCTTCCTTGCCTTTGCATTGTAGCACGTCCCCCAGAGCCAGGCTCCTGATGGCTCTGACCCTTAACATTATTATTTCATTACATTTTGAATCACCACATTGGATTTAAGCCAAAAAAGTTGAATTCTTTTGAGAATCTCTGGGAAGTTGTGGAGCAAGTACTGGGGACAGACTCAACCCTGTGGTTCTAGACCTAGCTCTGTCCCTTATGACCTGAATGTCCTCGGGCAAACATCTTATTCCTCTGGGCTGTAAAATCAACATCCTTTTCCTTGGTTCATCTCCACCACTTGATTTCTCTGCCCTGGACCTAGGGCTACTGAACATCACCAGAAAAAATCATAAAGTGACTTCAAATGCAGTAAGTTTGTTGTGAAGTGTTATGTAGGCCCTCACTACTATTTGAAAGCTCATTTAATCTATCCATATTGGCTCATTTCATGTTCAACAGCATCTATTCTAAACCTTTCCTTTTCTTCTTTCAGTCTTAATTCCTCCTCCACCTCCTACCCTGACAGCAAATGAACTAACCTCCTACTAAAATGAAAAAATTGGAGCCATCTGTCACAAACTTCCTCAACCCCCCTTCTTCTTAATTCCTCCAATGAAGGATCACTAGCATTAACATTCCCCACTCTTTCTTCTTCCCCTCTGGTCATAAAAAGAGGTATCCCACTAAGTTAACTCTCTACTTGTGCCTTTGATGCCAAGATCTTGCTTCCATATTCGTCTTACCCTTATCCCTTTTCACTGTCCTCTTCCTGTTTGCCTACAAGTAAGTCCAATCCTTAACAATATTGTTCTTCTACCTTATTCACTCACTAGCCTATCACTCTCCTTCCCTTCACTGCTGAATTTATTATAAAAATTGTTTAAACCCATTGCTTCTATTTTACTACCTATTACTCCTTGCCCCTTCTTTCTTTAGTTCTTGCAAATTTGGCTCCCATTTTCACTATTAAATAGAAACTTCTCTTTCTGAGGTCACCAGCAATCTCCTAATTATGAAATAAAATGATTTTTCTTTTGGTCTTCATTCTCATTTCTCTCTCTGTAGCGGTTGATATTGTTGATCATTTCTTCCTACTGATTCCTTCTTTGGCTTCAGAGACTCCACTCTCTCCTGATTAACCTGCTTTTTAACTGCTCCTGCCCTGATTCTTTAATATGGATGGTCCTTGGGAGTCTTCCCTTTTTTCCTTTATGCTTTTGCTTTTGGCAATTTCACTCACTTCTATGATTTTAACTGATGCTTTTTGCAGATGATTTACAAATTCATTTTTAGTCTGTGAGTTCCAGATTTATGTCTCCCACTAGAAGTCCTACCTCTTATCTTTCATTGTCTTTCTTATGTATAGATTTGTTCATGTAATTTTTCTGTTCAACAAATTTTTTTCCTACTTTATTCTACTTTAGTACAAGCTTCATAGCATTTAGAACTGAAAAGGATTTTCAAGATCATTTAAACATCTTATTTTGTATTTTATCTACATATTTTATAGGGTGTTGAGTCCAAGAGAAGTAATGGCACTTGCCCAAAGTCTTACAGAGAATATATAGCAGAGCTGGAATTCAAACTCAGGATCTCGAATTCCAAATACATAGCGCTATTCCACTATACCATTTTGCCTCTCAATCCCTTTGCCTGACAATTAAGGCTCACCATAGTCATCATCAACAAAAATAATCAATCTAATTTCTCTCACATTATCCCCTCCATATTGGATTACTTTCTGCTTCCTGCACACTCCTTCCTCTCCCTTGCTTCTGTCTTTTTTTCAATTGTTTCTTTATGCCTAGAACACCATCCATTCTTTTCACCTTTTGAATTCCAATCACTTAACGTCCAACTTAAATTCTTCCTTCTCCATGCAGCTTTATCTGGTTGTTTTGATTACAATGATCTTCCCCTGACATTACATAGCTGTTTTTCTGTGCCTTTTTATAATAATATATATTAGCAATGATTATTTTTTAACTCTGTATTAAACTGTGAACTTCACCAGGGCAGGGTTTATGTCTTATCTAAACTATGTATTTTTTTCATCACTAAGGCACAATGATTTCATATAACAGGTGCTCAATAAATGTTGTTTAAGTGAATGAAGGGGTTGGACTGAGATGACTGCTAATGGACCTCCTGTCCCTACAGTGCTATAATTCCATTTTGCCACCAAGCCAACCAGGAGTATGCTTTGCCTGGGAACATCTGATATTTAGAAAAATATGTAATTGATCCCTCTTATTGTTCAGAGCTTTCAAGAAGACCATCAATGTGATCAAGAGGCTAGAGAACTATAGCAGATCTCCACTCTATTCTCACATCATTACGTCTCTGAATGGCCTGAGCTCTATACATGTCTATGGGACAGCCAATGACTACATCCAAGAGTAAGTCTTTATAAATTTGTTCCTGGGTCTGAGAAATGGGAGTGGGGGAAGTATGTGTAGAGAAAATGGTAGAAGCAGACATAACTTTCCCCCAGAATAGAAAGCTGGTCTGTCAGGATGACTTGGGTCCAAGTCCTGCCTGTCAACATGTGAGATGTGTGACCCTCTTTGTGTCTTAGGCAATGATTGGAGTTATATCAGTATCAGAAATATCAGAAATATGCACTGGTTAGCATGGAGGAAGGTGGGATTCCTCACCTGGAATTCCCAGCATTAATGCAAATATACTGGATCCAAAGTAATTCTTTTTTTTTTTTTTTTTTTTTTACTGAAAACTCCCCTAATGCTTTACCATAGTGTAGGTGTAACCCTGGGTTGTGATTATGCCAGAAAAAACATAAGTTCTGGCAGATTCTCTGAGCAGAGGGCCTGTTATCTACCTGAGTCTGTCTTCAGAGGACCATCCTCACTATGTTTGGAGAGACTCACAATTCAAGAGGTTGGGTACCAGTGGATGAGATTTTTGGCCGCAACAACAACACCCATAATGATGAAACCTGGATTTTTAAAAAGTATTGAAGAAGTATCATTTGGGTTCATCCCTAGAATCACAAATTTTTGGAGATGGAAGGGATCTCAGAAGTCCTCCAATCGAATTCTTCCTTGATAAATGAACTCTGCCTCTATAACATCTCCAAAAAAAAAGTCCTTTAGGAGAATCTAGGTAGTGCAGTGGATAGAGCACCAACCCTAGAGTCAGGAAAACCTGAGTTCAAATCGAGCCATACAAGCGGTGTGATCCTGGGCAAGTCACTTGACCCTGATTGCTTCCCCAAAACAAAGTTCTCTAGCTTCTTGCAGAAGAGTTCCAGTGATGATGAGCTTAATACTTTATCGTTATACAACTCTGTTTAGAAAACAGGGTATCTAATAAATACTTAAATTTTGATAAAAATAATAGGGACTGATATTCCATTAAGTGAAAGCATTTTCCCCCATTGGATTCGTCCTTGCCCTTCTATTCTTATATCATTTTCTTTAGAAATTTCAGTTCTACCAATCATGGGACTTCCATTCCTACTTGGATTGGTTACAATCACTGAATGAGTATCCACTGTATAGTGAAGTATGACAGGTATTGTAAGACTATTCAAAGGGAGGAAGTAACATAGCCTTTGACTTCAAAGAAGCCACAATCTCATGAGGATATTAAAGAGAATACAGAACAGAGAAACACAAGAATGGATTCTTACCCAATTCCAGACAGAACCACACACTAATGGATCTTTTATCTGGTAATTTGTAAACTAGAATTCAATATTAACCATATACCTAAATATAATGGTGCTTGAATCCATAATAATGAAGAAAGAAGAAAAGTATTTGGTGTAGTTATAGGGTTATACTTGATTTCTGTGTAGCCAGACACAGATATTGATGCAATTGGGGTTAATTGACTTGCCCAGGGTCACACAGCTAAGAAGTGTTAAGTGTCTGAGGCCAGGTTTGAACTCAATTCTTCCTGACTTTAGGGCTGGTGCTCTATTTAGTGCACCAACTAGCTGCCCCTGTGTGTCTTTAGCAAATCACCCACTTTTCCTGGGTGACCGCCTTTGTAAATGAACATTGTTAGATTAAATGTCTTCTGGGTAACCTTTGGCTTATTTTTTGTTATCTGTAAAATGAGTGTTGGACTAGATGACTTCTGAAACCCTTTCTAGCTTTAAAACTCTGAACCAGAAATCTTAGTCTCCTCTCTTTAAGGCCAGTGATTTTGCCATTCTACCACATACCTTCCTAACCAGAATATCTGGTTACTTAACTCTGTCAGATAATAAAGTGCTTATTGTACACACATGAGTGTGAAGTCAGTACCGGGATGCCCAAAGATTGGATAGCTAATCTGGAAAGGTTTCATGGTAGAGATGAGGGGAGGGCTTGATGTATTAACAGCCTCAGAGGTGGGAGTGGGTGAGTTGTGAGCTGGAGGTGGTATTGCAGAAAATTGTTAGAGACGGATTTGATTTGCCTGATTAACACTCCCACAACATCTCTATCTCTTTCTAGATTCAGAAGGCTCACAGATAACCACTGTAACTATGTATTCCTGTTTGTGTCTACGACACGTTGGATCTCATTGAGACTTGAGCTCCTAACCAATCTGATAACCCTAGCTGTGGCCTTGTTTGTGGTTCTGAGTCCTTCTTCTATAAGCTATTCTTACAAAGCCATGGCCATGAGCTACGTCCTACAGGTGAGCCTGGTGGTACATTGTTACATGCCTGGGATAGAGACTCATTAGGGATTTAGACTTACCTTGATCCATAGGACTGATTGACATCTTTCTAGTTTAAGGGGCTTAGTGTGTGTTGATTGAGAGAGGGGTCTTGTGGAGAGAGAGAGTCAGAAGCAGAAGGTTCCTGCTGAAGTAATATAGACATAATCAAGTCAAGATCAATAAATAGGAATTATGGTTTGGTAAAACTAAAGGGCTAGAGATGTGATGCAGTATCTAAAATAGAAATCTTCAGTTAGTAGTTTTTCAGTCACGTGCAACTTTTTGTGATCGTATTTGGGTGTTTTTTGGGCAAAGATACTGGAATGGTTTGCTATTTCCTTCTTCAGATCAATTTACAGATGAGGAAACTGAGGTAAACAGGATTAAAGTGACTTGCCCAGAATGATAGTTAGGAAGTATCTGAGGCCAGATTTGAACTCAGCAGATAGTTCTTCCTGATTCCAGTCTCTACTTCTGCATTACCCAATCTACTTTATCTGTTTGAAAAGCTCTTCTTGCTCTTCTCTTCCAGGCTAACCCAACTCTTTCAAATTATATTCCTAGGGCAGTATTTGAAAGATTTACTCTCTTGGTTATACCCCCTCCCCCTTCACCTCCCTTATATGCCCTAAAGCTTATTAATGTCCTGGAAATGGTCTTCATTTAGTCTAAGATTACACTGATGTTTTGGGCTGTCATATCACAGAACTGAACCATACTGAACTTGCAGTCCAGCTAGGATTTCTGGATAGCCATACTTCTCCATATGATGTTGGATTTCAAACCCAAATATAAGATTTTATATTGTTCACTTTAAATTTTTATCATATTAGACAAGAGGGCTCATTGGATCATAGATTTAGATCTGGAAAGGACCTCAAGTTGTATATGGTTCAATCTCTTCATTTTGCAAATGAGGAGCTGAATCCAAGAGAGGTTAATTGATTTGTCTAAAGTCACATAGATATTGTCAGCCAGGATTTGAATCTAGATGTGGCTTTTGTCAATGGGCTCAACATTCTGGCCTCCTCAAGTCTTTAGATCCCGACTCTGCTACATAGCTGTATGTCCAAACTCCATGTCATCCATAAATTTCATATATTTTGATTGATAAAAATGTTGAACAGAAAAGAGCCAAGAGCAGAAGCTAAAGAACTCTTTCCAAGCTGACATTACATGCATCAATGATGTCTCTTTGAAGCCAATTCAATTACCTGCAAATCTTGCTAACTGTATTATTGGCTCATCTACATTTCTCTACCTTGTCTGTAAGGAGAGCCTAAAAGACTTAATGTTTTGCTAAATTTGATAATGCCTTGCTAAAACTTATTTAAAATACATAGAATTCTCTATATCTATCAAATATTTATTTATTGTTATTAGTACATGTCAGGCACTGTGGTGGAAGCTAGGGATAGAAAGACAAAAATGAAAACAGTCCTTGTCTTTGAGGAGCTTACATTCTTTTTTTATTTTAATAATTTTAATGTAAATCTTTGAACTGTATACTTTTCTTTGTTTTCTTTAACAAAGGATCCTCAACATAATTATTGAAATATATAACAAAACAATTCTGTGGTTGATTCAATATTGGACGATTAAACCATTCATAACATTCTGATGTGATCCTATGATTTCTTAGAAATCCATATGGTTCTCTCTTGACACAGATTTTTATTCATTTTCTCTTTTCTTGCAGTATTTATTCATAGATGTCTTTACTCTTTTTTTTTATTATAGCTTCTTATTGACAGAACATATGCAGGGGTAATTTTTCAACATTGACCCTTGCAAACACTTCAATTCCAACTTTTCCCTTCCTTCCCTCCACCCTCTCCCCTAGATGGCAGGCAGACTCATACATGTTAAACAAGTTAAAGTATATTTTAGATACAATATATGTGTATATATTTATATAGTTCTCTTGTTGCACAAGAAAAATCAGATTTAGAAAGGTAAAAATAACCTGGGAAGAAAAACAAAAATGCAAGTAGTGCACACTATTTCCCAGTGTTCTTTCACTGGGTTTAGTTAGTTCTGTTCATCACTGATCAATTGGAGCTGAATTGGACTCTCTCATTGCCGAAGATAGCCACTTCCATCGGAATTGAGAAGAGCTTACATTCTAATGGAAAAGACAAAAGGTACATCTAAAACTATATAAATTGTAATTATTGATGGAATAAATACAAACATATACAAAGTAGTTAAATACAAGTTATTTTTGGAAGGAGAGTAATGGCAGTTGAGGGCATTGGGAAAAACTTCCTGGAGAAGGTACATTTAAGTTGCACCTTAAAGGAAAAGAAGGATTCTGTGAGATACAGGTAAGGCATTCCAGGCACACTGCAGAGATGCAATATATATTGTTATGCATGGAAAACAAAGAGACAATTAGTTTTGTCTGCATGGAAAAGTATAGGAGAGAGAGCAAATATGTACAAGGATGTTGAAAACATAGGTTGGACACAAGTTGTGAAAGGCTTTAAAAACTAAAGAGAAGCATTCTTATTTTATCATGAAAATAATAGGAAAAAAATCATAAAAGACAAGGAATAAGAAGTAACTAGAGTTTATTGCTCAAGGAAATCAAACTGTCACATACTCAATTAAGAAAATTATTTTGGTGATGGTGAGTAGGATGAAATGGAATGAGGAAAGACAAATCAGGGAGACCAGTTAGAAGCCTGATGTATGTATGGGGTCAGCTACATGGCACAGTGGATAAAGCACTAGCCCTGGAGTCAGGAGGACCTGAGTTCAAATCTGGCCTCAGATACTTAACACTTCCTGGCTGTGGGACCCTGGGCAAGTCACTTAACCCCAATTGCCTCAAAAAATAAAAGAGGAGAAAGAAGAAGAAGAAGAAAAAAGGAATCTTGAAGCAGTAATTAGACATGAGGTTATATATAGGGGTCTGAATTCAAATGTAGCTGTATGAATGCTGAAAAGAGATAGAGATGTTGTAGAGGGAAAAACTGCAAGACTTGGTAAGTGATTTAATATGTAGAGTGAGAGATAATATTGAGAAAGATTAGAAGACTTAGAATAGTGATTATACCTTTGACAAATAGGGAAGTTTGGAAGAGGGCTGCAGAGGGACATATTGAGTTCCGTTTTGGACATGTTGAATCTGAGATGTCTCTAGAACATCCACTTGAGATGTTCTGATATAAAGTTAAAGCTCAAGAGTGAGAGCAAGACTGAATATATAGATTTGCCAAGAGATGATAGTTAAATCCATTAGAATCAATGATGAACAACTTTAGTGAAGGAACATGATATGAGCCAGTAAAGGAAAATAAGAAGGAAGAGTGGTCAAATGGGTAGATGATGAACCAGACTAGGAGGACGGTGGTACTCTCAATAGAGACAAGGAATTGTGGTAGAGGAATAGGCTTTTGGGGGGTAAGAGAGAGAGGGAAGATTATGTGTTCTCTTGAATTTGAGATGTCTATAGGAATCCAGTTTGAAATGTCTAATAAGCAGTTAGTAATATGGGCCTGAAGCTTGAAAAAGACTGAACAGCATGTACAAATCAGAGAGTTATCTCATAGAAATGGTAATTCAACAGTTGGGAGATTATGAGGTCACCGAGTGAAAGTTATAGAAAGAGAGGAGATAATCCAGGTAGAATTTAGATGTATACCCAAGATTAAGGGGTATAATATTAACAATGAGTCAGCAGAAGACACAGAGAATGACTGATATCCTGACCCACAGTGTAGTGCTTTCTCTAAAATGCTACATAAGACTCTTTTGTTTTAATTCCCAATTTCCCATACTGTAATTCCTTTGCTTCTTTTTCTGATTTCTTTGGGCCTCTTTCATAATAACTACAATTTTGTAGTGCTTTAAAGTTTGCAAAATGTTTTAAAAATATTACCCCATTTTATTTTTACAACAACCTTGAGTGAGAGATGTTATTACCCCCATTTTACAGATGCAAAAAAAAAAAACTAAAACAGATAAGTTAAATGATTTGCTCAGGGTCACAACTAGTAAGTATCTGAAGCTGGATTTGAACTTTTTTTTTGAGGCTTTCTTGTTGGAGTTCAAATGTTGGGTTCTTGTTCTTCTCAAAACACAGCCGATTTAGCTTAGAGCCCTCCGAATATCTCCAAATCCAAGGGTTTTGTCCTTCAGCCTCTACCTCTGCTTTCTTCTGCCTCCAGCCAGCACAAAGATGGAATGAATCTCTTGTCTCCTTCACTTGGAGCTCAGCTAGCTTTCTGGTGAGTCTTTCAGACCAGCTTGGTCTCAGTGGGGGAAGTGCAGGAGCCCAGCCACCAACTACAGTGGTGGGAGATGAAGATGAATCTGGTTGTCCACTGAATTCTCCACTCGTAGCTTTATCCTCTGAAAACTCTTCTTCCGCCACCAGCCAGCCAAATGGAAAATATTCTGCCTTGCCTCAGAGAGAGAGGGCTTCTGGCGTAATTCCGCTGAAATCTCTCAAAGTGCTCTGTGTCTGCACCAGAGTGCTCCTCTCCAATCTAGCTGAACTCTCTTCCACGACCAGCCAGCCAAGTGGAATATATTCTTGAATAGCTCTCTCTTCACTGGCCTTATATCTGAGTCTTCTGAGAGAATGGGATTATGGGTTTTCTCCCATAGTGCTCTCTGGCCCAAAGAGCTTCAAGGGAGGTGTGAACTCACAAAGGTACAAAGTTTACTTTGTGAAGCTGGTATACTTGTGAACTCCAATGAGTAAAGATGCAAACACAAGCATTGTACTAATTAGTTCTACTTAGTACCTTGTTTCAGGTTCTGCCCAAAACATCTTCTTGTAAGATTAAATCAACTCTAATTAGTTAGCAATTTGTAAAGATTCCAACACTTTCTGATTCCAGATCTCATGTCAGCACTTAAGCAGTTTGTACACAGATTCAAAGAATCTTAGTGAAGGAAGAAACCTTAAGAAATTATCTAAGTAGGAATGCTCAATGATATCCTTGACAAATGGTCATGCATGTGTTTAAAGATCTTTAGTTAATAGGAACTTATTCTGCTTTTGGAAAGCACTAATAATTAAGATATTTTTCTTACATTAAGCCAAAATATCCTCTTTCCACTATTTACCCCCATTATTCCTGATCCTGTTCCCAGAGGCCAAGCTACCCAAGTCAAAAGTCTTTTTCCACATGACAACTCTTCAAGTATTTGAAAAACAGTGCCTATATCTCTGCTAAGGTTTTCCTCTACAGATATCTCCAGTTCTTTGAATTGATTTCATATGTCATAGTCGTTAGTCTTTTCACTATTCATCTTCTGGATGACAATGAGAGAAGTCTGTTGTCCTCCTGGGGTGTGTGTGGAGGATATGATTAAGACTTGTCAATAGGACAGGACCAATAAGTGAATTGTGACTTCTTTGGAAAAGAGAACAACCAAGTAAGGAAACTCCTTCTCTGTTTGTCTTTATCCACTGGAGAAGGAAATAGCAGCCCACTCCAGTATTTTTGCCAAGAGAACCTCATGGACAGAGCTGTAGTCCAGGGTGTCACAAAGGTGTTTTCATTTGAACAATTTTCTCTGCAATCAAGCAGCTGAGAGAGCTACCCAAAACTCCATCTGATAATATTTTTCTTATGTGAACTGCACACTGTGTCCCACTAATGATATAGTTCAAACTCAGGAGGAGGGGCTTCCCTAGAAGACATAAGAGAGGATCTCAGTTATAAGGAAGAGTGCTTTTTTCCCCTCTCTTCAAGAAACAAAAGTCTGTTTATTGAGGCCAGAGCTGAGCACTCTGGCCTGGCCCAGGAACAACAAAGTTGCCTCTGTCCTTGAGAGAGTAATTCATTAACTGTCTCCCTAAGGTATGAAATACTTTTTCTCCACTTGGCTTGGAGTCTGTTTTTTCTTTTTGCTCTTAGAGGTTAAAAAGAACTCAATGTTCTTATATGCTCATGCTCTACCCACGCTTCCAAGCCTATCAGCTTTAACATAATAGGCACCTCCCTGATACAGTACACATTCATATGCTGACACTACAGACACCTACCTTCATACCACACAAGTACACACACACTTTTGGAATGCATACGTTCATAGGCACACACATTACATGGCGTGCACACAGTCTTGTGTGGTTCCCCACGGGATGGGACCAGAGCTCTCTGTTACTCCAAAACAGTTTCCATGATCTTAAGCCTTCTACTCATTCTGGAGGAGGCTGCCAAGGTTTCCTCTCCTAACTGCCCTGCTCCATCTATCTCATGAAGTCTTCTATTCCCCTTTAATCTGGAAACTTTAATTTAATAAAATAAAAATTAAAAGAACATTTGAATTTCACTTCTGCTTTTTACTACTTATGCAGCCTTGGTGCTTGTTGTTGTCATTTGTTCAAGAGGACCATGACATCAGGGAGGTGATGCTATGACATGCAGGTGACTTGGATTTAAGTGAGGGAAGGCAAATAACTTCTGTGAGTAAAGCTGGCTTGAAAAGAGTCAGTTGAAAGACTCATTCCTTCTTCCCTTCCCTCCCTCTCTCCCTTCCTCCCTTCCTTCCTCTCTCTTTCTTTTCCTTCCTCTCTTCCCCCCTCCTTCTTTCCCTCCCTCTTTTCCTCCCTCTGTCCACATACCTAAAGATTCTCTTAGAAGCATTTTTTTTATTCTTTTGCACCTCTGAACCCTCTTAAGATATCTCGGGGTTTACTGGCTAGATTGTTTTTTAGGGATCAGGTCTTAAAACAAAAACAATCTGATTCTAAGTGGTCACAAAAAAGTTCTAAGCCAAACCCCATTTGGTTATTGCTTGGGTCCTGTTTGACTCAGATTGAATGTAAATAGCAATCATTTCTGCTTTGACCAGAAACCCTGCAGGTCTTCCCTCCCAGATTCATTCATTTATTGATTTAGATTTTAGGGGACTAGGCTAAAGAGGAGATTCTTTGCCTCAGTTGCTACCTAATTTTAATCACAGAATGGGTATGGCCTCAGTCAAACTGAGACCTGTTAAAGATCTCAGCTTAAAAAGGCCAAGGTCTCCCACTGCATTCTGGGCCATCTCCAATCATCCTGATTTGCATCTGGCCATTGGGCTCAGAGGATCCTGAGGAGAATATGAGTTGGGGGACCTTGCCCAGCCCTCCCTCACTTAAATCCAACTCATTTGCATATCATGGCATCACTTTCCTGATGTCATGGTCCATGGAATGAAGAACAAACAACAATGCAGCCTTATGCATCTCATCTTTATCTTGAAGCTACATTTTTCTAATCTGTAAAATAAGGGAACAGGAAGAGAGTCTTTCTCAGCCCCTCCCATCTCTGAAATCCTATAATGCTCCCTTAGGAATGTGGAATGATAGAGTATCCTATCTCTACCTGTGTGGGACAGAGAAAGATTTATACTTAGAGTATGGCATTTCTTTTTCATTCCAGTTGGCTGCAAATTTTCAAGCTTGTGCAAGATTAGGTTCAGAAACAGAGGCCAGGTTCACTTCTGCAGAGAGGATACTCCAGTATATGAAGGTAGGAAGATTCAAAGTAGAGAACTACTACTATGTGATCTTTTTCAAAAGTCAGCTAATCAACTGCCATTTGTCTATTAAATGAAATAAATGTAGTCTTTGCCACTTCATCAACTCTACTTGTTCCCACTTTCTCAATCCCAATGTCTTGTGTCTAATCCTCCCAGCATCCTAGGGCCTCCTTCAGTTCTGAAGATTTTCATTTAGTCTCCTTTCTGTGTTCCCCCTACCCTAATTCAAACCAATCCACTTTGAAGGCTTTCAGGGTCCCACTAACTGCCTGAAGATTATGGTTATTGATGGCTTAAAATCCAATGAAGTAAATCTATTCTAATAGGTTATTATGTTATCTTTTCAGGTAATTATCAGACCTTCAACCAATCAAAATGCAGCAGGCCATAAGGTGTAATTTTCAATTGTGGAGTTTTCTGACTGCCAAGGGAAATATTTCTAAGAGGGAGATATAGAAGAATCTTTTAGCACCTCCTAAATCATAGCTTGTTAACAGTTGGCCTTGGGCTACAACCTCTGGGATAGGGAGAAGGAAATTATAACAATCACTTTCTTTTTCTTTTAAAAAATAAAGCTGTCGGTTCCTGAATCCTCTTTACACATCAAAGGGGTGAGCTGTCCCCCAGGTTGGCCACAGCAAGGGCAAATAGTCTTCAAGGATTATCAGATGAAATACAGAGACAATACACCAATAGTTCTCAATGACATCAACTTGACCTTTTACAGCCAAGAAGTGGTGGGCATCGTGGGAAGAACAGGTTCTGGTGAGAGATTCCTTCAGCTTCCCTTTTGCCCATGTTCTTGAATCTGCAGGTAGTCAAGGAGTAAAAGTCAGCATCTGCTGTTATTTCTTCTTACTTTCTCTCTTTATTCCATAGAGTTACAGAAAATGAGAAATGAAAGGGACTTAAGAGATCCTTTTGTGCACTCCCTTCCTTTTGTTGAGGAGGAGGAGAATCAGAAAGGTGATATTACCTGAACAAGGTCACATAGCTTGTGAGTGGCAAATCCAGAACCAGAATCCAGGTCTTCTCCCTCTCAGTGCAGTGTTTTATATATTTTAGAAGCAAAAGCAGCTTCTTGGCTAATTACTTATAACCCTTCTATACTGTGAATGTTATGGTGGCAGAGATTCTGCCTTATTTAAATTTCAGTTCTCAACCCATGTTTATAACAATATCACCTAACCAGTAGGAGGTTAATAGTTTTATTATTATTATTATGGTTTTTTATTTACATTTTTATTTACATTTTTATTTACATTTATTTATATGCATGGGGAATTTTACAGCATTGACAATTGCCAAACCTTTTGTTCCAATTTTCCCCCTCCTTTCCCCCTCATCTCCTCCCCCTGATGGCAAGTTGACCAATACATGTTAAATATGTCAAAGTATAAATTAAATACAATATAAATATACATGTCCTAACAGTTATTTTGCTTTACAAAAAGAATCGGACTTTGAAATAGTGTACAATCAGCCTGTGAAGGAAATCAAAAATGCAGGCGGACAAAAATATAAGGATTGGGAATTCTATGTAGTGGTTCATAGGCATCTCCCAGAGTTCTTTCGCTGGGTGTAGCTGGTTCAGTTCATTACTACTCTATTGGAACTGATTTGATTCATCTCATTGCTGAGGATGGCCACGTCCATCAGAATTGATCATAATATAGTGTCATTGTTGAAGTATATAATGATCTCCTGGTCCTGCTCATTTCACTCAGCCTCAGTTCATGTAAGTCTCTCCAGGCCTCTTTGAAATCATCCTGCTGGTCATTTCTTAGAACAATTTATTTATTTAGCCATTCTCCAATTGATGGGCATCCACTCAGTTTCCAGCTTCTAGCCACTACAAACAGGGCTGCCACAAACATTTTGGCACATACAGGTCCCTTTCCTTTCTTTAGTATCTTTTTGGGGTATAAGCCCAGTAGAAACACTGCTGAATCAAAGGGTTTGCACAGTTTGATAACTTTTTGAGCATAGTTCCAAATCACTTTCCAGAATGGCTGGGTGTATTCACAATTCCACCAACAATGTATTAGTGTCCTTGTTTTCCCACATCCCCTCCAACATTCCGTGTTATCTTTCCCTGTCACTCTAGCCAATCTGACAGGTGTGTAGTGGTATCTCACAGTTGTCTTAATTTGCATTTCTCTGATTAATAATGACTTGGAGCATCTTTTCATATGACTAGAAATAGTTTCAATTTCTTCATCTGAGAATTGTCTGTTCATATCCTTTGACCATTTATCAATTGGAGAATGGCTTGCTTTTTTTTCCTTTTTTTTTTAATGGCTTGATTTCTTATAAATTAGAGTCAATTCTCTATATATTTTAGAAATGAGACCTTTATCAGAATCCTTGAATGTAAAAATGTTTTCCCAGTTTATTTCTTCCCTTCTAATCTTGTCTGCATTAGTTTTGTTTGTACAAAAATATTTCAATTTGATATAATCAAAATTTTCTATTTTGTGATCAGTAATGATCTCTAGTTCTTCTTTGGTCATAAATTCCTTCCTCTTCCACATTTTTTTTTAAACTAACTTAATTATTTGTTGAATCGGATCTCTGGGCTGGTACAAATCTAATGAAACAACCAATCCTTGTCCTCCAGTGCCTACAAATACAGTGAGTAGTTCAGGAGTTAAGGTTTCCCTGTGGAGCTGGCTATCTAGATTACTGTATAGCCTTGGGTTTCCTTGCAGGGCCAGTGAAGGGCTTCAGCATGAAGGTGGTAATGGGACCATTTTACTCTTCACTTCTGCAGGAAAGTCCTCTTTGGCAGTGGCTTTATTCCGGCTGGTGGAGCCTGCTGCTGGCAGCATCTATATTGACAACGTTGACATCTGTAGCCTCGGCCTAGAGGATCTGCGGTCCAAGCTGTCAATCATCCCTCAAGATCCTGTCTTGCTATCAGGCACCATAAGGCAAGACTTATGCCTAGAATTTAGTTTAATTCAGCAAGCATTTAGTTAGCACCAACTAGTGCCAAACACTGTACTGGGTAGTGCAAAAATAAAAGCAAAAAGGGGAGGCTTATATCCTATTAGGCTTTAGATTGCATCACCACAGAAAGCATATAGTCCATCTTCCATCCTCCATCCTTCCATTCTACAGAGGAGGAAATTTAATTCCAGAAAAGGGGAAGCCAGGACTAGAACCCAGGTTTCCCATGCCAGTTCTGTCTCTATTACATTATGTGTAGTAGAAGAAACTTTTCTCAGGAGAATGTTTACAGTATTGTATAAGACAAATGAACCACATTTGAGATAAATGATCCAACATTTGCTCCCTAGTTTTCCTTAACATGCTTCATTGATAATTATTGAAAAAGTATTTCCTTGTTGTATGGCAGATTCAATTTAGACCCCTTTGAAAGTTACACTGATGAGCAAATCTGGCAAGCTTTGGAAAGAACATGCTTAACTAAAACTGTGAGTAATACCAATACCAAAAAAATTTTTTTAAACAAATGAACTTCTTTGCTTTGGGAGATTTGAGAAGGGTTGCTATGATCTAACTTATATTGCCTTTCTGGAAGACGTTTTCAGGATAAGCTAAACTATGTCCACATGGCAGTGAATGTATATAAATAAAGGCTAAATGAGGCAGAACCTGCTTCTGCCCCTCTTTCTGGGAGTGGTGCTCAGAGTAATATTTGTATCTTTGTGTGGCAGATTTCAAAACTCCCAGAAAAACTGTTAGCTGAAGTTGTGGAAAATGGTGGAAACTTCTCTGTTGGGGAAAGGCAACTTCTTTGCATAGCTAGAGCCCTCCTGCGCAATTCCAAGGTAAGGAAGGAGCAAAGAAGGACCATAGCATCATAACTAGAGCTAGAAAGGTCCTTAAAGTCATCTATTTCAGCCCACTTAATTTTACAATTTGAGAAAACTGAAACCCAGAAAGGTTAAGTAACTTGCCCACATGATCTATGTTAGTGGCAAAACCTAGATTCAAATCTAGACTTTGACTACAAATCTAGTACACCAGAACAAATACTCCAAATTGTCTTTAGGAAATGGAATCAAGATGGTAAAGTATCAAGAAGTATGACCAAGCTCTAGTCCTCACTTCCAGGAGATTTAGAAAATGCAACAAACTGAGTACTGATTAGAAAATAAAAAGCAAAACAAAATAGTTTTTATAAATGAACTGAGAAAATAGAGGGGTGAAAACAGGAAGAGAAGAGATATGAAGAAATAAATGAAAAGGGAATTAACTGCTTGGCGTAAGAAATATAAAACCTTACCCAATTAACAAATTCCCTGAAAATGGGAATGAATCAAATAAAAGATAATGATTCTATGAGACTGAAAAAAATGGAAGAAAATGTGAAATCTCATAGAATAAATAACTGAACAAGGTGAAATAATTTAAGCATCACTGGTCTGTCAGAAAGCCATAACCAAAACAAACAAAAAACTTAGACATCATATTTCAAGAAACCACAAAAGAAAACTGCTAAGATCTTTTAGAACTAGAGGGCAAAGTGGAAACAGAATCTTCTAGTCGTCTCCTTAAATAACTCCCTAAATGAAAATTCCAGGAATTCAGTGCTTCTAGGCCAAAAGAAAATATTTTGCAAGTATCCAAGAAGAAAGAATTTAAATACCAAGGAGCCACAGGAAGGATCACTTTTCATTTAGCAGCCACCTCAAGGAGCAGAGAATTTGAAATACAATTATTCAGAAAGCAAAGAATATGAACATACAGTCAAGAATAACTTAACCCCCCCAAACAGGATACAATCCTATCAGGCAAAAAATATGAGACTCTAATCAAGTAGAAAACTTCCAAGCATTTCTGATGAAAAGACCTGTGCTACCTAGAAACTTTGAAATGCAAATACAGGAGTCAAGAAAAATATCAAAAAAGGGGACCACAGAAGGAGTTTAATTAGACAGAAGACTTGTGAGTGGTTCTGTTAAGTTTTTACTATCTTAAAGAAGAATGTAAAGAAAAGGGAAAATACAGTAAAAAGGGAGAGAAGAATGAGGAAAAGTATCTTACATAATTGGGGTGTACAAACTGAAATTTATACAAACAAAGTGAAGGAAATGTGCAATAATTGTAACTCTTATCTAAACTGGAAGAAGTAGTACAATTGTATATAGAAAGATATTTCACTCAACAGGGAAACAGGAAGGAAAGAAAAAGGATAAAAATAAGGGAATAAGAATAAAAGGAATAAGGGAATTTTGAGGATAGATTAAGGGAGGGATTATCCTAGCAAAACAAACTCTAACTAAGGATGTACAAAAATATTTCTAGGAACTCTTTTTGTAGAAAGTGAAGGGGTGTCCATTAATTTGGCAACAATGGAACAAGCCATAGTATATAAATGTGATGGAATACTGTTGTGCTATAGAAAATGATAAAAGGGATGATTTCAGAGAAACCTGGAAAGACTTGTATGAATTGATTTAGAGTGAAGCATACAAAAACAGAACAGTTTTTGCAATTATAATATTACAAAAACAAATATCTCTGAAAGACTTGGGAACTTTGATTGTGACTAAGCATGATTCCAGAACTAATGATGAGATAAAACACGCCCCTAACTTTTATAAAAAGGTGATGGATTGAGAGTATGGACTAAGACATTTTTTTAGACTTGGTTAATGGGGCAATTTGTTTTGCTTGACTATACATGTTTGAAAGGAGGATTTTTTTTCCTTTGTCATTTTATTGGGGAGGGAAGAAGAAAATACTGACTCTTGTTAGTTAAAAAAATTAATTTAAAAAACATCATTAAGAGATGAAAGAGCTATAAGCCTTCTGAAAAGATATTCACTTTCCAACTTTTTAAGTCTCTTTTAAATGTTATTTTCATCTATGTAATTCTCTTCTTTTCTCTCAGTTGATCACATATTATGTCTGTCCAAGTTCTCCAATCTATATATAGAAATATTCTTGATACAATATTTGCCAATAATAATAACAGTAACTGATTTGGAATTGTTTCATCAATTGTTTCATTAGGAAGGGGGTTGATATGGCAATAGAGTTAACTTGGATAAGATGTCATATGATATAGAATTAAAAATAGGTTGTGAATGACCAGACCCAAACAAAAGAGGAGGGGAAATAGTTCAGTAAAGTCAACATATCGATAATATAAAATATCATATGTAATAGTCTATATCCATAATTCTCTATTTCTATAATGAAGGGAAGGAGATCAAGGAGGATAGTTTAATAAAAAGAAAAAAACAAAATTTTAAAGGAATGACATTTAGGTTGGTTTCAAAGTTGGGTAGATCAATAGGCTAAGAGGAGAAGGGAGCTTACATAGGATATTATTAGCAAAAGTACTGAACTGAGATAATATAGGGAATATTGAGGGGACAAAAATATTCAAGCTAATTGTGCATTACAAAATACACAGAAGAGAATAATATGAAATGAGGTTGGAAATACAGAATATTTCCAGATTTTGTCATCTTTGAATGCTGCCTGGAAGAATCTGTACTTTAATCAGCAGGCAGTAAGGAGCTAATGAAGATTTTAGAGCATAAAATTAATATAAAAATTTATTTGCATGGGGGATAGTGTAAATTTTTCCTTTTATATAATTTTTGATATATGAAAATAATTAGTTGTTTTGGGGACATTATAAATCCTTAGGGACTTTGTTATGTACTGTTATTGGTTATGTGTTGTTAGCTGTAGGTGATGCACTGGATAGGGAACTGTGTCTAAATTTAGAAGATCTGAGTTCAAATTCAGCTTAGACACATACTAGTTAGATCACCCTGGTCATATCACTTAACCGTTTAATAGCATCTACCACCCAGGGTTTTGTGACAATCAAATGAGATGATAGAATTTTTAAAGCACTTAGCGCAATGCTGCACATAAAAGGCACTTAATAAATGCTTATTCTCTTTTTCCTTTCTTCAGTCTGAGATCCAAGCATATTTTCTATTTTTTTATTATTAGATCATATTAATAGATGAAGCTACTGCCTCCATTGATGTGGACACTGATGCCCTGATCCAGCACACAATTCGAGAAGCATTCCATGGTTGTACGGTACTAATCATTGCACATCGCATCACAACTGTCCTGGATTGTGATCGCATCTTAGTCCTGGACAATGGAAAGGTACAAAGAACTTCCTGGGACCAAAGAGAGAGAGAGAGCAAAACTTAGAAGAAGGCAAAAGGGCTTCTCTCTTTCAAGACAAGTCATGACTAATATTCTAAAAGTATATTAGCATCAGAAAAAACCCTAAAAATTAGCCTCCATTTTAAAGATGAGGAAACTGAAATTTATCAGGGAACACTGAGATAACACAGTGAGGTACTGGTGGAGCTAAGATTTGAGCCAATATTTCCTGATACCAATCCAATATTTTTCCCTACTCACTTTTTTTTCTTCTTCCTATTTCCTAGGTATTGGAGTATGACAAACCAGAAGTCTTACAACAGAGACCTAATTCGGCATTTTCAGCTTTGCTGGCAGCAGCACATAAAAACATAAAGTTAGAACAATAGTGTATGGGAGAACTCTAAGTGGATCTGGAGTTCAGAGATAGAACTAGTTCAACCACTGAGCTCTGAAATCCTCAAAGCAAATAGAGATATTGATATAAATACTCCAATGAACTTAGTTTATTCAGAAAACCAGATCATGTTAGCATTTGAAGATAATGTTAGAGCAGAAAGGACAGTTTTTTTAATTTAAAAAAAAATTCAGTACTTAAAAAAAAACACTAACTAAATGAGTATTTCTATATATAATATGGAAAAGGAAAGGACTGTACATGAAACTGAATCTCTATGATGTAGAGCTTGCTTTTCTTTTTAAGGATACAATAAAATCAACATCTAACTTTGACATTGCCAATCTGTAATTCATTCTGGCTTTCTTTCTCTTCTCTTCTAATTTTATGTGAAGGGAGTAGGGAGAAGAGAAGAAAATCCTATCAGCCATTTACTTTTCCTTTCCAACTCAATTCCTCGGTCCCTCCCAAAAATTGAAGAGAAAAAAAAAACATAAAAAAACTTTGTAACAGACAGTAAAACATACAAATTTTCACATGAATATTAAATAAATATTTCATTTTACAACTTGAGTCCAATACTACGTTGTCAGTAGTTTGGCTAGTACTAGCCAAACTAGTATGCTTCATCATCAGTCCTCTGCAATTGTGATTAGATATTGACTAAGAGAGGCTTTGGTTATATTCTCAAAATGTTAATATGTTGTCTCATTGTTTAATTATCTTTGACTCACAAATTCTTTAGGATTGACTTATTTAGTCTCCAATTACTTTTTTTTTTAAAAGAGGATTTGTCAAAAGCAGTATGTTTAATGATTCATACATAGATTTTTGAAAGAAAATAAAATAATGATAACATTAACAGTCATCTTTGTTATTTTCCATTTATATCAGCCTCCCAAGAAATAGATGATGTTGTTTGAACTACTCACAAAATTTTCATGTTCCTTAGTATTCATTCTTTTTTTTGAAAACAATGTATATTATTTATTATATAGGTTTTCTTTTTTTTTAAATTGAAACTTTTAATTTTCAAAATATTTGCAAGGATAATTTTTCACCACTGACTCTTGCAAAACCTTGTGTTCCAATTTCCCTTCCCTTCCCTTTCACCCCCTCCCCTAAATGGCAAATAATCCAATATATGTTAAACATGGTAAAAAATATGTAAATCCAATATAGGCATACATATTTACATAATTATCTTGTTGCACAAGAAAAATAAGGTAAAAAAATGAGAGAAAATAAAATTCAAGCAAACAACAAAATGCTATGTTATGATGCACAGTCACTTCCCACAGTCCTCTCTCTGGGTATAGATGGTTCTTATCATCACAAGATCATTGGAACCAGCCTGAATCGTCTCATTGTGGAAGAACCACATCCATCAGAATTGATCATCATATAATCTTGCTGTTGCCATGTATAATGATCTCCTGGTTCTGCTCATTTCATTTAGTTTCAGTTCATGCAATTCTCCTCAGGCCTCTGAAATCATCCTGCTGATAATTTCTTATAGAGCAAATAATATTCCATAACATTCACATACCATAACTTATTCAGCCATTCTCCAACTCAGTTTTCAGTTTCTTGCCACTACAAAAAGGGCTGCCACAACATTTTTGCTCATGTGGGTCCCTTTCCCTCCTTTAAGATCTCTTTGGGATATAAGCTCAATAGAAATATTGCTGTATCAAAGGGTATGCACAATTTGATAACCTTTTGAACTCTAATTACTTTATAATGTTTTTTTCAATAGCCTCTTATTAAAGCTATTAAGTGTTATTTTTATTTCAATGTGTTCAGTAAAGTATTTGTTAAATATTTCTGCTTTTATGCATTAGTTTAATAGTTTTTACATGCTATGATGTACAATTTTTGTAAAAGTTCCATACAGTGATGAAAATAGGTATATTCCTTTCTGTTTCCATTGAGGAATTGCCAGAAAGTGATTATATCTAATATATCTAAAATATAATTCAGGGCTTAAATCTCTTTCTTGTTTATTCTTTGGTTAGCTTTATTTAATCTTGAAAGGGGCACACTGAGTTCCCCAACTCTTATAGTTTTACTGTTTCTATCACTTATAACTTAATTTTTACTTTAAATATTTTGATGCTATGCTATTTACTATATTTATGTTAGGTATTGATATTAATTTATTGTCTATAGTGCCTTTAAGAATAATGAGTTCCTTATTTGCTTCTTTTAATCAAACCTTTTTTTCTGATCCCTTTTCTGAAATTGATTGCTGCCTCTACTTTTTTTAGTTAAGCTGAAGCATAATTATTTTTTCTCCAGCCCCTTATTTTAACTCTTTATATTTCAAGTATTAATCTTTTAAGTTTCAAGTGTGTTGCATATACACATACATATGTGCACACGCACCCATACCCTCAACTTCTCCTCACTTTTCCCTACTGTTTTCCTTTTCCCTCTCATTTTTTTCTTTTAAGTTACTAAAAACATAACAAACTATTCTTAGTCTCTGTCTTATTTAATACCTTCTGTGATCTCTAATGACATTAGAAGTCTGAGAGAACTTCCCCCCCTCTTCCTGTTGTAGAAAATAAACTTAATCTGTTTATTGTGCCTTCCATTTATTCAAATAAAATTACTTATCTATTTTTCTCTTGATGCCTGAATTTGAATTTCATAAATTTCTCTTCAGCCTTGCTCTTTCCCTCAGGAATATGTGGAAGTAATCTATTTCAAAGATACTCTGCTTCACCAATATCACCATTGCTCATAAGATTCTATTGTTTGGTTGGATATTATTCTTGATTGTAATCCTAAATCTTTTGCCTATTGTAATAATGCTTTCTTAGCTCTATTCTGTGCTATGGTCGTAGCTACTAAATCTTGTAGGATCCTGACAGACTATTTGGTTCTTGAATTTTTTTCTTTCTGACAACTTGTTGTAATTATTTTTTCCTTTGGCAAGGGAGTTCTAAAGTTTTATTTTGGGGTTTCTCTCAAGGGGTGACTAATGAATTCTGTTTTCATGTTGTTCTATAGTATAACTAGATCTATGCAGTTTTCATAATTTCTGGAAATGTGATATTCATGCTTTGTTTTTTAGAATCATAGTTCAATGATTCTTAGATTTTTTTCTTGACTCATTTTCTAGGCTGGTTATTTTTTTACATGAGATATCTGACATTTTCTTTCATTTTAAAAAATCTTTTGATTTAAATTTTTTTTTTGTTTTCTCATGGAGTAGTTGAATTCTGTTGAGTTCACCTTAATTTTCAGTGAGCCAATGACTTGGATGTGACTTTCTACCTCTTCTGTTGTTGTTCAGTCATTTCAGTTGTGTCCAACTCATCAGGAATCTATTTGGGATTTGTTTGTTTGTTTGTTTTGGCAAAGATACTGCAATAGTTTGCCATTTCCTTCTCAAGTTCATATTACAGATGAAAAAACTGATAAACAGAGTTGAGTGATTTACCCAGGGTCACACAACTGGTAACTATCTGGAGCTGGATTTAAACTCAGGAAGATGAGTCTTCCTAACTCTAGATGACATTCTATCCACTATGTCATCTAGCGGCTGTTCATTCTTTTCTCATGTCTTTCCTATAGATATTTCAGTTCTTTTCAAATTCTTTCCTCCAAAGGTCTAATTTAATTTATATTATTTTAAAACTTTTGCTTCATTTCTTCTAGGAATTTTAGTTAATCCTGTGACCAAGTTATAGAGTTATTTACTTCTTCTGGGATGGTGTATTGGGAGTCTCTGATTTCATGATAGCTCTTTGTTGTTGGTATTTTTTTATTTACTAATTTTTCTATCTTTTCTCTGAAATTAGGACTTTGTGTTAGCCTTAGACTATGTATCTAGAGTTTTAACTTTGTGTTAAACTATATACTTGTTTACATTTTAAAATTTTAAAAAAATATTTCTTTATTTTTAACATTTTTTTTTAAAAATGTTAAATTCCAGATTCTTTTTTTTCCCCTCTCACAACTACTTTATCCACTGAGAAGGCAAACAATATGATTATCAATTATATATGTGAAATCATATAAAACATATTTCAATATTAACAATATTGTAAAAAAAAGCAAAAAAAATTTTAAAAATGAGAAAATTATACTTTAATTTGCACTCAAAGTTTACTAGTTCTCTCTCTAGAAATGGATGTTTTTTTTTTCATTATAGATCCTTTGGAATTGTCCTATTCCTTGTGTTCCCCCATCATATCTCTTATCTCCTCCCTCTCCTCTGTCTCTATTGGGGCATTTGTCTATACAACTGAGTATGTGTGTGTATTCTCCCTTCTTTAAACCAATTCCAATGAGAGTAAGAATCAAGCATTTCTTGCCACCCCCATTTTCTCCTTTCATTATAAAAATGCTTTCTTGCAGAAAATATTTGTCTCATTCAACTTCCCCCTTTCCCCAGTGCATTTCTTTTTCTCATCCTTAGATTCTTTTTTTGGAGATCATCCCAACATAATTAACTCATACCAATACTCTCCATGTATGCAGACTAACTACTCTAATAACAACAAAGTTCTCAGGGGTTATATATTTCCCATATAGGAATGTAAGAATGTAAACAATTTAACTCTGTTGAGTCCCTTATGATTTCTCTTTTAAGTTTACCTTTTTATGCTTTTCTTGAGTCTTCTATTTGAATGTCAAATTTTTTATTCAATTTTGATCTTTTCATCAGGAATGCCAAAAAAGTCTTCTATTTCATTAAATATCCATTTTCTCCCTAGAGATTATATTCAGTTTTGCTGGATAGGGAATTCTTGGTTGTAATCCTAGTTCCTTTGTCTTCTAGAATATCATATTCCAAGCACTCTACTTATTTAATAAAGAAGCTGCTAAATTTTGTGTTATCCTGACTTTACAATAATAAATTGTTTCTTTCTGGCTGCTTGCAATATTTTCTCTTTTACCTTGGAGCTCTAGAATTTGGCTATAATATTCCTGGAAATTCTAATTTTTAGGGAATTAATTTCTTCAGTGAGCTTTTGTATCTCTTTTTTTCATTTGACCATTTCTATTTTTTAAAGAGTTTTTTTCTTCATCGAGTGTACCTCCTTTATACATTGGCCCAATTTTGTTTATGTTTTACATTCTCTCTCTCTCTCTCTCCCCCCTCCCTCCCTTCCCCCTTCTTTCATTCCCTCCCTCTCTCTCTTTCTGTCTCCCTCCCTCTCTCTCTTTCTTTCTCTCCCTTCCTCCCTCTCTTTCTTTCTCTCCTTCTCCCTTTCTCTCTCTCTCTTTCTTTTTAACCAAGATGTTAATTCTCTCTCATAATTTTCTTGGATCACTCTGTTTTCCCAATTTTTCCTCTCACCAGTCTCATTTCTTTCTTTAATTCTAATAGGAATTCCTTTTGGGTTTGGATCTAATTGGCATTTTTCTTTGATACTTTGCTTATAGCTGTTTTTGTTCTGCTGTCTTCTTCAAGTATGCTTTGGTCTTCCCTTCCACTGTAGAAGCTTTTTATGATTAAAGTTCGTTGTCACTGTTGTTTGCTCATTTGCCTTGCTTATTTCTTTACTTTTAAATGTATGTTAAAATTGAGTTCTGTTACTTGGGCTTGGGGAGGCATTGTGCCGAGCTTGAAATTTTTTTGTGCTACTGTTTTCAGAGCTAGTTTAAAGTGAGGGTGGTCTGCAAGTTGTCTATGCTTCCAAGGAAGTCTTACCCTGAGAAACAATGGTCACTGTTATGGTGTACCCTCTTGTTTTACCCAAGAAGGCTCCCTCCTCTCTTGTCTTATATTAGTATTCCTCTTGGCCCTGGAACTATGATTGGGACTCTTGCTCCCTTGGGATTAACCACAAGAATTCCTTTCCATTCTGGAACTGCAACTGGAACTGGTATGGAACTGGGTATGAGAAAAGAGTTGCTAATCAATGTCAGCTGTACCCAATGCTAGCAAAAGATTCCTTGTAATCTCTTTCTGATCAGCTGTCCAACTTCTTTATTATCTCTGGGCTGAGAGCTCCTAAAGATGTTGCTCTGCTAACTCCAAGGCCCACCTCCAAGCTCATTCCTTATTCCAGGTCTATGTAATCCTGTGTTACGACCTTTTCCATAGACCTCCTAAATTATCTTAGGCTGAAAAAAAATATCTCTCTCTCTCGGATCTTTTGGTGGCTCTGCTGCTTTAAAATTTGAGTTGAGATGGTATTTTGAAGTTGTTGGGAGAGTTAACTAGGTCTCTATTCTGCCATCTTCCTGTTTCATACTACACACTTCCATTCCCAGGGAATGTTGGGGCTTTGTATGATACGATCTGTATTATCTGAGGTCTTGACATTACTTTCTTTGAAGACTATGTGTAGAAGACCACAGACATTGGGGAACTCTGAGAAAAGTATACTTGAAGCAAAGATACTTACAGCAGAGATTAAACCATTACATCACCATATTACATACTAAGTATTTGTGAACTAGAGAATCTTCATTTCATTAATCACACTGAGTGATGTAATGGTTCTTTAATTCACACATACTTAGTGTGTTGTAATGACGTAATCATACTGAGATATTTAAGGGCTGAGAGGACTGGAAATGAGACATTCCATCTTTGACCACCTCCTGGTGGCTCAGCTTCACTCGTCCATTAAGACCAAAGCTGGTCCCAAGATCCTCCCAAAAGCTAGCCAGAACATTACAACTATGTATTCTTCAAAAATCTCAGAAATCTCAGCAGACCAGGGAGCTGTAAATTTTTAGTATTCTCTATGTCATTTGATTTAATGATCTGATCATTGCCTTCATGATTTGGACTCTTTAGGTTCTTAGCCCCAGTGTGAGTCTGGTCTGAGTAGCCCAGTAGAAAGCTGGTATCCCCAGTACCTGACAACCAGCTGGAAGACTCTGAGGGTTTAGAGTAGTAAAACTTCAAATATTTCCTTGGTTTGTATGAGTTCTCAGCTGTACGTTATTCAGCTGCAACTCTCAGTCCAAGTCTATAGGATGAATCTGTGACCTAGCAATAACAAAGCACATGACTTGCTCTTGTTCCTTTTCCCTGCCCCATATTATAGCCATGGGACCACAGGACCTTTGAAGGGTTTGGGCCTTCCTCCCTAAATAAAATATTTCCTAAGAAACTACAGGCCTTGAATTATCTCATCTGATCTAGTCTGGAAAAATTAACCACTGTGGTTTCTGATTGAATTTCCCCAATACCATTCAGTCTGATCTTTACTGATTCTTTAATGAATCTTTTCTTTACCAATCTTTAATGAAATTGGTTTGCAAGAAGGATAGGATGAATTCTCCAATTGATAAATGGTCAAAGAATATGAACAGACAATTCTCAGACGAAGAAATTGAAACTATTTCTAGCCATATAAAAAGATGCTCCAAGTCATTATTAATCAGAGAAATGCAAATTAAGACAACTCTGAGATACTACAACACACCTCTCAGACTGGCTAGAATGACAGGGAAAGATAATGTGGAATGTTGGAGGGGATGTGGGAAAACTGGGACATTGATGCATTGCTGGTGGAATTGTGAATACATCTAGCCATTCTGGAGAGCAATTTGGAACTATGCTCAAAAAGTTATCAAACTGTGCATATCCTTTGATCTAGCAGTGTTACTATTAGACTTATATCCCAAAGAGATTTTAAAGAATGGAAAGGGACCCACATGTGCAAAAATGTTTGTGGCAGCCCTGTTTGTAGTGGCCAGAAACTGGAAACTGAGTGGATGAATAAATCCGCTAAATTGAAGAATGGCTAAATAAATTATGGTATATGAATATTATGGAATACTATTGTTCTGTAAAAAATGACCAGCAGGGTGATTTCAGAAAGGCCTGGAGAGACTTATGTGAACTGATGCTGAAACAAGCAAGACTAGGAGATCATTATATACTTCAATAACAATACTATATGATGATCAATTGTGATGGACATGGCCATCCTCAGCAATGAGATGAACCAAATCAGTTCTAATAGAGCAGTAATGAACTGAACCAGCTACACCCAGCGAAAGAACTCTGGGAGATGACTATGAACCACTACATAGAATTCCTAATCCCTCTATTTTTGTCTGCCTGCACTTTTGATTTCCTTTACAGGCTAATTGTACATTATTTCAAAGTCCGATTCTTTTTGTACAGCAAACTAACTGTTTGGACATGTATACATATATTGTATTTAACTTATACTTCAACATATATAACATGTATTGATCAACCTGCCATAGAGGGGAAGGGGTGGGGGGAAGGAGGGGAAAAGTTGGAACAAAAGATCTTGTAATTGTCAATGCTGAAAAATTGCCCATTCTTATATCTTGTAAATAAAAAGCTATAATAAAAAAAAGAAAGATAGGCTGAACTCCTGCCTCTTCCTCCACTGAGCTTGCTAGTCTTAGTATTTGCACATTTTCATAATATAAGTCTTCCTTGTGGGAATGAAGTATTATAAATATAGGGAAATTAAAAGCATTTTAGTGTGAATGTGGCCTATTAGGTCAAATAAATTAGAATGACTCCTGTTTCAATATTACTTTAAGCTTTACAAAGCACTTTCCTCACAAAAATCTGTGAGGTAGTATGTATAGAACTAGAAGGGACAAAGGACCATAGAGTTCATCTAACCTAGCCCCTTCAATTTTAGAAATGAGGTCGAGATTTTTCCATAGTAGTTCTCTAGATACTCCAATATCTTTCTTTAACCTTTGCCTAGCTAACTTGGCTGCATAATTTGCATTTTTAGTAAACACCAGAGATTACATTATAAATTCACATTTCCTTATTTCTATAGTTGCAAAGCATTAATCAAACCCAAAGCCATTTCTGTATTTTTGGATAGGTGCTATGATCATTTATTTTGTCATGAGCTAGAGCTGTTAAATCATTCAGCAAGTATTTATGGAGTGCTTACCATATGCTCACAGCATTAGTTGGATTTCAATGTTAAATTATTAATAGATGACACCAACAAGTTAAATGAAGATTAGTATTTTTGGTTGCTACTTACAAAGAATTCTATGGAAGAAATGGTGGATTGTTTTTCCCACTAATCACATACCTTATTAACCATCCCAGTATAAATACTATCATTCAATAAATATTTAATGCCTATTAAGTGCAAGATACTGTACTAAGCACCAACAATACAAAGATAAAAGCTATGTTTTCTACCCATAGAAAGTTTACATTTTAAGTAGGGAAATATAAGCATAACTATGAAGCTCTCCATAGTAAACCTAACTGTGGCATTCTTTTGGGAAGAATTGTAGGGGTGGCAGAGAAATCAATGTTTGTATCCATTATGTGCAAAATACTAGGAACATAATGATGAAAAATAGTGTAGTTCTTGCTCTCAAAGAACATGCAATCTACTTGAGGTTGATATAAAGTTGGGGAGACAGTATACAACAAGTCTAAGAAGAGAGAATACAATGAGTCCAATGGAAAGATGAGAAACAAAGGATTCTAAGAAAATTTGAATAAGAGAATGGGTGTACAGATTTAGAAATGGGGATCATTTATTTCAAACCCCTCATTTTACAAATGATGAAACTAAGGCCTAAAGAAGACAAATAATGGACCACTGCCACCCAAGTAATAAATGATAATTAGCCAGGAAGACGGTATCCTGTGAACTGAGGCTTGAAAGGTAAAGGATGGTCTGTCCAAATATTCTAACTTAGGAGAAAGCAAGATGAGACCAATAGTTGAATTTGGCTGGAATATAATTACAACAAAAACAGCAACAAGAATACCAGTTAGAATTTATATTGTACCTTGAAGTTAGCAAAGCACTTTGTAAATATCACCTTACTTTATCCACACAGCAACCCTGAGGGAAGGCCTTATTATTCTCCCTATTTCACAAATAAAGCAGATAGAATAAAGTGAACTTGGCCAGGGTCACATAGTTAATAAGTGTCTAAGGACAGATTTGAACTCGGTTCATCCAAACTCTTGAGTATAGCACTTTATACACACAGTATCACTAAGCTATCTTATTAGGTGAATAAAAATGATAGAGGCTGAAGGAGATTGCACAGTGAGAAGAAACAATTCTAAAATATTTAGGTTCTATAGGACTGAACTGGGTTTAATGAAATTGGGGAGAATTAAAAAAGAATAAAATCTTGAATCTATAAAATTCACAATGTCAGGGCCAGGAAGGAGATTTATGAGTTTTGATATTTCTGGGAGTCACAGGTAAAACTGATTAGAAATATTCAGAAGTTAGTTGATTATTGCATTGAAACTTTGAACACCACTGAAACCAATATAAAAAAATCCAGCACTGACACCCAAGAAGAGATATGCATGAGACCATCACATCTCCAGTTCTGATTTGACAGGTGCCAGTACCCTATTTCTTGCAGAAGCTTTTTGACAGTCTCACAGGCTGAATCTGCTGCAGTTTCCTTTACTTTAACTTGACCACCAGATGTCAGAATCACTTCAAAAATGAGGCACAGCCAGAGCCTGATTTTCAGCCTAACTGTTCTGCTAAATCTCCCAGAAGTGACCAGGGAAGACGTGTGTGTGTGTGTGTGTGTGTGTGTGTGTGTGTGTGTGTGTGTTTTCAGCCCCAGGTATTCAGTTCTCTCCTTGATCTCTGACACCCTCTCCCCCCGCACTCCCCCCCATTCGCAATGACAAGCCAATTGTCTCTAAGACCTAGGAGCAGCATTTCTCAAACTAACTTGGCCCCAGAATACTTTGGAACTTGAAACAAGAGGATGTGGATATGTAAGGTCTTTAGAGGTTACTTAAAGCCCATCCCCTTTATTTAATACACGAAGAAACTGAGGTTTGGAGAGGAAGAGGGACTTAGAATACAACATAGCAACAAGTAAGAGGCTGAGCTGGTGTTCAATCCCAGGCCTTGTAAAGCCAAATTCAGTTCTCTTTCCATTAAGTTCTCTGATGGAACTTTTAATTGTTGCTCCAAGGTCTTTTAGGGGTGTGGAATACCTATAAAACAATGGGAAAGTTATGGGGAAAACCAGATTTGGAGTAAAAGGATCTAGATTCAAATACTGACTCTATTAGTGACCTTTATGATTTTGGGCAAATCATTTAATCTCCCTGGATTTTTTTTTTTAATAGAATAAGTGAGTTGGCTTTTAACCTCTTTTCCAGCTTTAGGTATTCAATCTTGTTATTTGGTGCAAAGAATAGAGCACCAACTCTGAAGTATGGAGACAATGACTTCAAATCCACCCTCAGGCACTTAACAGTTATTAACTATGTGATCCTAGGCAAGTCACTCAAGTCTAATTGCTTCATTAAAAAAAAAAATCCAATCCTGTGCTTAAAAAAATCCTAATTCAATATTTAATTATTTTTAAGGAAAATATTTCTAGCTCTAAAATTTTCACACCAAATTCGTCTTCACATTATGTAGCATACCATAATTCTTCAGAACATAAAATAAGGAAAATATTGTCTTGGAGGATTATTCCAGGTAAAGTAAGGGGATAGCAGGATTTGAGAGTAAATTGAGAGAGAAAGCAAGAAAGAATTTGCATTTTATCCTGAATCTGAAACTAATATAATGAATATTTAATGGAATTTCAGGTATCTGCTAGCAGATAGAGGTGAATTTTTTTCTCCTAGGACATTAGAACCTTCCTAGTACCTTCCTGAAATTACCTCACAAAAAAGGTTAAGAAACCCTATCATAGATGATCACTCTAATTACATGTAAGGCCAGCCCTACTCCCTAATTCATAGTTATAGACTAAGAGTTGTTTAAATCTGAACTCTCTTGCTCTGTTGGAAAAGCAGCTCGAAAATTAGGGATGAAGGGATTCACATGTTAAAGAACTACAACAAGATCCCCTCTGAGATAAACAATTTTAGACTGAATACACAAAAGGATTCACTCATTCTGAAGCAAAGTAAGAAGCAGCACCACTGGAACAATCCTGGTGGTCTGGGCAAAATCCATTATCTAATACATGCTAAACTGTGAATCAAATATTTCTCTAACATAGCCCAACTCAGAAGTGCTAGTTATTCTGTCTCACTCAAGCATTTCCATACTTATAAGAGCAGATTGAAGACAATAGGATTTCTAAAGAACTCATAGAAACAATTTTAAAATGTGCATTCACTGGGTGGGTGGGAGCTAAAATGTATATTTCAAAGAGTAAAACAAAAGGAAAATGGTTCTTAGCATAGGGGCAAGCAGTTAGCATACTTTGCAACAGCCCCTAAAGTCTTCCTGTGTTGCTAGAAAAAAGAAAAACATTATGCAATCATTTTATGACCTAGTAAGTGTTTCTGAGAAGCAAGACTAACATTCAGGGCCCACCACAATCTAGTCTTATTAGATTACTATTTTTATCAACAGTTTACCCCTTATGATAATAAAAAGAAAGCTAAGAAGAGAAGTCACTCACTGTATAACAATTGGATCAGAAGTGAAATTTCCTTGTTCATAACTCAAGGAGGATGGTCACCTCTTTCTCCATTTGCTATTAGCTCATTTTCTTATTCATTCTCATTCATTCTTATCCATTCATTCAGATTCTAAAAGAATTAAAAAGTATGTTTTGATTTTTCCAAATCAAAGGATTTGATCATCTGTTCTAAAGAACAATTGGTCATTGCAAATAAATTGTAATATCTTCATTAGTAAGTTTGGACCCCATATTGGTTTATTAAATATTGTTTAACAAACTGGAGAAACTTCTTTTCCCTCTATAAGCTTTTGACCATATCTTCTATATGTCAAATCTACTAATATCTTAAGCTTAAAGAAATAAGTGTACTGACTGTGCTATTTATTATCATGGTAATCAAAAATACAACAAAGATATAGATATCATATTAATATATTTGAAGTCATTAAATTAATAAGTACTTGCTGTAACAAAGCACAAAAAGTCACCTTTAACTACAACTACTTCTCAATTCTGTAAATATCAAACTACAATCTCAAGATTCTGATAAAAAACCTCTTTTCAAGAATTCTCTTCAATTACTGTCCCCCCCCCCCAAAAAAAAAATAGACAAGCTGAGTTCTGTCAGGAAATAAGTCCTCTTAGTTCTTTTACTTTATATTCTCTTCAGCCATCACAGATAATAGTTTCCCCAGAATAGCAGTTAAACTTTCTTTCTTTTTCTCTTTCGCTGAGGCAATTGGGATTAAGTAATTTGCCCAGCAGATTTGAACTCAGGTCTTCCTGACTTCAGGGTTGGTGCTCTATCCACTGAACCACTTAACTGCCCTGCTGGCAGTTAAACTTTCACTCTTCACAGACTCCTAATTGAATGACAGTTAAGCTATCACTTGTAGTCAATAAACTTTTATTAAGCACTTACAATATGCAGGCACTAGACTAAGTGGCAGAGAAACAAAGAAAGGCAAAAGATAGTTTCTATTTTCAAGGAGCTCATAGTCTAATGTGAGACAACTATCAAACTATATATATACACACATACATATATACACACACACACACATACACATATATGTAAACATACTATTATCAGGATTAATAGGAAATAATCAATAGAGGGAAGACACTAGGAGTAAAGGTGATCAGGAAAGATTTCATATAGAAAATGAAATTTTAGCTGGGACTTGAAGACAGGAAGCAAAAATGAGAGAGAGCATTCTATGTATGGGAGACCACTAGTGAAAATATAAGAAAACAAAATGTCTTGTTTTAGACAAGGAGCCCAGGGCTGCTGGATTTAAGAATACATTGCAAGGTAGGATGGGGCATAAAATGTAAGAAGATCGAAAAGAGGGGGAGTACATGTTAGGAAGGTTTTGAAAACCAAAAAGAGGATTTTGTATTTGATTTTTGAGGTCATAAGGAATCATAGTCATTTAGACAGATTAATAGTAAGAGAGAGTGACACAGTCAGAAATCACTTTGGAAATTGAGTGAAGGATACACTGGGATAAGGTGGCAGCAGATCAACCAGCTGGCTATCGTAGTGTAGGTGTGAGATAATGGAGGCTTGCAACAGGAGAAAAGAGGGCATAGCTAGAGATGTTTTTAAGGTAAAAGCAACCCAACCTGGGAAACAGATAGCTATAGGAAATAAGAGTAAAAGATAACATCTAGGTTGCAAGCCTGTTTCACTTGAAGAATGATGCACTAATTGGGAAAAAGTAACTGGGAAATTAGGAAGAGGAGAGCCACTGAAGGAGAAAGAGTGATTTTGGTTTTACAAGTTGAGTTTAAGATGTCTATGGAACACCCAGATCAGAGATTTTATTGACTTAAAAACATTGTAACTGTATCTTTGTTCTCTGTGGGAGAGGCTATTGAAGCTACTATTACATAATGATCTCACTACTGGGTGTGTATCCCAAGGGACAGAAAGGTCCAATATACCAAAATATTCATAGCTATCCTACTTCTCATATATACTAGCTATGTGACCCTGGGAAAAAAAATCTCTTCTCAGAGACACCTCAACTCTTTAAGACCAAAAAATTTAAAAGTGCAACAAAGTAGCTATTCTGAATTTTAGGTGAAAATTTCTTGCCAAAATCTTATATTAATGAAATAACAGGTCGATACAAAAAAAAATAGCTTTATTTGTGGCAGTGAAGAAATTTGAAATAAAGTAGGTACATTTCATTTGGAAAATAGTTGAAGAAATTGTGGTCTATCAGTGTGAAAGAGTATTACTGCACTCAATGTAAGAAACAATGAATATGACAAATTCATAGAAAAATGAGATGATGCATATGAATTGACACAAAGAAGTAAAGAAAAGCAGAATTAAGAGAATATACACGACGACTACAATAATAAACAAAAATCTACGATATCAAAAAGTAGCTGAAGTAAGATTTATTTGCAATGATCAATGGTTCTGCAGAACAGATGATCAAATCCTTGCTAAAAAGTCTTTCTCTCTTCCCAAAGTCTGCCTCAAACCATACCTTACTACCTCTGAAAGAATCCTGGCACCAATTTCACTCCTCATGTAGACATAAGGAGGCTCCATTCCTGAAGATCAAATTCTTAGGAACAGCTGCCAGGGACTAGGCCACTTCAGAAATAATGTAGTTTTTCCTCTGGGGATTTGAAAATTACCTTTCAGGTTAAGATCTGTGTAACTGATTTCCATTCTAAGAAACTTTTTAAAAACAAAATTAATTTATTCATATCTTTTAATATTGTCTAAATTTCCTTCTATACCATTCCCAGAGAGCTATCCTATATAACATTTTTTTTAGGAAAAAAGGAAAAAGAAGAGAAACATTAGTAAAACAAATCAATATATTTAAAGAATCTGACAATATTGTAAGGTTCCACTCCCATGAATTCTCTCTTACTCTTACTTCTGCAAAGGAGGAAAGAAGTTTCTAAAAAATTCCTTTTTTTCAAAATAGCTTTTTATTTTTCAAAATATATGCAAAAATAGTTACAACATTTATCCTTGCAAAACCTTGTGTTCCAAATTTTTCTTTTTCCCTCTCTCCCTCTTCCCTTAGACAGCAAGAAATCCATTATAAGTTAAACAAGCAATTCTTCTAAACATATTTCCACATTTATCATGCTGCACAAGAAAAATCAGATCAAAAAGGGGAAAAAATGGGAAAGAAAAAACAAGTAAGCAAACAACAACAATAAGGAAAAAGGTGAAAATACTATGTTGTGATCCACTTTCAGTCCTTTCTCTGGATGAAGATGGCTCTCTTAATCACAAGTTCCAATAAATTTTCTTAACTGGAATCAACAACAGGATGATTAATAAGTGGGGGAAAGACCATTGCCCAGAGAGCCAAAGTGACCTGAATTGTAGTTTTGTTTCAGTCATTAACACTGTATGGTCTTGGGCACTGTATGATCTCTCTAAGCCTTACGGAGGGTATTAGGCCAGATAAATCTTTATGTCTTATAGAGCCTGAAATCCTATGAACTGTGATTTAGAGGAAGAACTTGACTCTGTGCTGCCTTGACATTTGGTCTTAAGCAAGTCACTTCCTCTTTCATGTCCCTCAGTTGCTCATCTATAAAAAACAATGTCCCTTCTGGCTCTACTATTCCATAGTTCTATCAGTCTATGAATAAATTTCTTTCCTGGCTCAACATTCTGCCCTTAAATGGTCATCACCATCTAATAAATTACCATAGCTGCCTTCAAGGTAAAACAGTATCAAGCTATTTATTTCTCATGTCAAGAAAGAAATGTATGATATTCTCTCTTAATGAAAAAGTCTCCCATCAAATCCTTGGCTCTTCGATGCTGCTTTCTCCATGCTTTACTTTATGCAGCTGTGCTCTTCTTGTCAGCTTCTGTTTAAAACCAGAAGGCTTCAATTCTCTGTCACCAGGCTTGAGGAAACCATTACCTTCATTCCTTGAACAAGTATATTTCTCTATTCTGGGAAATATGTTCCAGGATCCCATTAAGCATTTTGTTCCTTGTTCAAATAGAAGACTGGTCTTACTCCAGAAGTGAACATATTACATACATTCAACTTCCTGGCCTTTATTCATCATCTTCTCCACAGCTGGAATATCCTCTTCCTTTCTCCCTGTCAACCTGACTCCTAGCTTATGTGGCCCAGTTCATATCCTACCTGTTTGATGAATCATTCTCTAACCATTTCAATCCACAAAGATTTGTCCTGTTTCAGAACTCTTGTAGCACTTTCAGTTTGTACCATATAAGCTATCCCTTTATCATAAATTTGCTGAGTCAGGATTAGGGTTAGCTTATTTACACAGCTGTCTAAGGCACAACACACAGGGAAGGGAAAAGACACGTTTTAACAAAACTTTTTACAATTGTGTATTTTTAAAATATTGAAAAATCCTGATGTTTGTGGCCTTTAAGGTCTATTTTATGATGTCAAGTCATAAATGTGACAGTGAAAGCTCAAAGTCTCTGGTAGACAGTCACATACAGGGGTGGAGGGGGATCTATTTTTTCAAATGTAAGATGGAATCTTGCCTTGGGCAAACAAATGCCTTTTGGCTAAGTCCAATATATTTTTATTATCTCTAATAGTTTTGTGTCAGTATTTTTGGCTGTCTCAACAATATTGTAAATTCCTTGAAGGTAGAAATCATGTTTTAGATCTGTCTTTAATTCCTGAAAGGAAGACTATGCACCATGCATGAAGATTCCCATGAGCAATGACTCTGAATCACGCTCTGACACCTACTCTAGTGTTTCATCTTCTGATCATCTCCTAAGACTTGTGGGATTTAGAGAGTGGGCTAGTAGGTAATAGAGTGACTAAAGTGCTCCTTTATAAAAGTGCTTACACTATTCTAAGTGCAAACATTTTAAGTGCAAATACTATTCTAAGCTCCAGAGATACAAAGAAAAAAATCAAGACAGTCCTGGCTTTCAAGGAACTCGCATTTTGATGAAGGAGTCAACCCCTAAAATTCTTCAACTTCAAGTTAGATAAGAACCTATATTCCTTAAGTTGCAGCAGCAAAGTAGTTGTAATATATTTTCTTTAATGTTATTTTCAGCTGTTGTTGAACTACTGACAATGCCAAGGACTCCAAGTATGGTTGCTGAGAAGGCAGGGGCTGCTGCTGCTTTTTTACAAGGACTGATTCCCTGGAAGCCAGATGAAAGCCTGCGGTGAAATGATGGTAGGGATGCTCCCCTTCTTGGGCTCAGGTCCTAGGTTGTTTTTATTAGAGTTTAATAAGAGCTGATAGGAGAGGTGGTGGCAATGGTTTAACTAACCTATTATATATTGCTTCCTATCTTTCCCTCAAACATAAGTATGTATGCTGCTTACATACTACCAAATTCTCTTTACTTTTAACTTGGACCCATTTTATGTTGTTCAGTTTTCCCTGGACACACACATAAAAATGTTTTAGCATATTCTTCCAGTTGAACATAGAGTTTTCACTTTTTATAAATTTGCATTATGCAGAGTTGACTTTACATAAAAAATTCTGAAAGAAATTTACATTTCAAAAGAATACCTACGCTAACTTCACTGTACAGTACTGTGCTTCCTCTGTTTGCTCTTATCCCTTGATTTGGCATTCCCTGTGCCTCCCCTCAAAAAACCCTTCCAAGTGAAAGCAGAAGAGGTTTACAGAAATCAGCACCGTCAAGATTGGGTCACTAGGATCAGGGGCTTGGTTTGAAACCTCTGGAGCCAAGAAGAGAAACCTTTGCTTTGCTCCACCCACCTATCCATCTTCATGTCCAGTCTCTACATATCTGTCTTCCCTCCTGGGGATGTGCCATTTGTCCCCTCCTGTTTGTGTCCCTGTATGGCCCTATGTGTCTGCCTTCCATCCATGTTATTTCTCCCTGTTCACATGGCTGACCACAGCCCAGCACCTCTTTTCTGCCTTCCTCCCTCCCTCCCTTTCATGTCAGTGGGCAAATTTGTATTGTGTAAAAATTGCTTTATGTAAAGGTTTACTCAATGGTCTCCTTTTGTGAAATGAGAACCGTTTGTACTATACTTGAAAATCACCTAGTCCAAAAGAGTTATTATGTACTAGGTTCCTGGGGATGACATATAAACTACTCCATTGATCCAGAAAATGGAAAGTTTAAGTGATACAATTCTAGTAAAAGTTGAGGGGGGACATAAGGAGTGGGGGACAAGATGCATACATCCACAAAAAATTATGCTACTTATAACCTCAGTTGTAAAATGGGGATAATGCCATTTACCTCATGGGGTTGTAGTGAAGCTCAAATAAGGTAACAATGGTAGTGTCTTGCAAGCCTTAAAGCTCTGCATAAATATCAGTTATAATGGCGTTTCCCTTTATAGTTTGTGTCCCATCAACTATAGGTATGGCTTCCTTTGTATATGCATTTGGACCATTTTAGTAGGCAATGTGAAATAGAAAGAATACTGCACTGGACGATGGGACACAGGTTTCAACTTTTCTTCTACCATCAACTAGCTGTGCGAAGCTGTCACTTAACCTTCTCTGATCCACAGTGTCTTTTTAATGAGACTTAAATGAGCTACTATAATAGATATGAAAGAAATTTGCAATACATAAGGCACTGATTTTCATTCATGGAGGGAAGAAGACAAAAAGGGATATTAAACATCAGACATAGTTGAAGAAATTAATACATTTCGTCTTTTCTTCTCCAGCTTAAAAAAAATCCAACAAGTTGTATAACTGATTTCCCAACATTGTAATAGACCTGTTTTTTCTCATTTCTTGAATCCAATGTTTTGATGTTCTTTTTTTGGGGTGTGGAAAGGGAAGATTATGGGCTTGTTTGCTTACAGCCATCTAGGTATATTGTTTCACTTAGTGAGCACTCCAGGCAAAGTATATAAGCAGACAGTAGGGGGAGAAAGTGACTTGGGAAAAAGTGAGAAAAAAAAATCTGGGCATATTTCTTCAAGTCTAATAGTTGTACAAGTTCACAAATTTCTGTGTTTTGAGAAAAGGAAAGAAAAGGTGGTATAGAGGATTTATAGGTCATTAGCATTGAATCCTTTACATTGCATTTAGCTTATATTATATGTAGACACTCAATTAATCGATACTTATTGAATATTTACTATGCATAAAGGCTTATAAGAAGCATGAAGAATGCTTCTGCTGGCAAAGAATTTACAATGTTTTTTTTTGGCCCAGACTGAGATTTCATTGATGTAAAAAACATCCATTGTGAAAATTCCCTGTACCAATATAGATAATATATCAAAAGAGAAAAGGTTCTTTATATGCAAAACAAAAACAAAAACAAAAACAAAAAAACAACACTGCTGGCTCTTTTACTTTTTGCTGACAGGATTCCAATTTATCAGGATCAAAATACTTTGGGAAACAGGAAATAGTTGGGGTAGAAAGTACACTATAAGTACATAGGAGCCCTGGGTTCTAAGCCCAATTTTGCTATTAAAGAGATATACGTTTTGGGGCAAATAATTCAAACGTTTGTATGTTTCAGTTTCCTCATCTATAAAACAGAGAGAGGGAGCAGCTAGATGGAGCACTGGCTTTGAAGTCAGGAGAACCTGAGTTCAAAGCTGAGATCAGATACTTAACACTTCCTGGTTGTGTGAGTCTGAGCAAGTCACTTAACCCCATTTGCCTCAAAAATAAAAATAAAACATAAAATAGAATCACGACTGCTTTAACCTAACCATAAGTGAGGGAGAAGTGAAACTGTAAATATGAAAGTACTTAGCACAATGTCAGGTGATATACAAACATGAAAGTATATTTTGGATAAAGCAGGACAGCATCTGAGAGCCTGAGTAGCTGCAGCGGATCATAGCCCTTGGTGCATGGAAGGGGTTATGTCCCTTTAATGAAGAAAGAAAGGGAATGTTGGCTCCTGAGAGTTCCTTGGTAGGAGTGGAGGGAACGGCAGTTGAATGGGACAGTTGGAGAGAAAGGGACCAGCTTACAGGTGGAAGTAAGAGGGGAGAAATTGTGGATGATGACCACAGAGAATCAAAGAGAAAAATAGAGAGAGACAAAGGCAACAGAGGCAGATAGAGCCTGGAGCTCTCATTACATACCATATCCCCTTCCTCCTCCTATTAGAGCCTCAGGACTGTGGTATTTAGATTTTCTACCCAGGTAAAAAGCTCTCTTTGCCTTGATTCCTAGCCATGGATTGTTGATAGAGTTGCCTATTATTAATATTCCCATTAGCTTTGATCATGGTGATTGTCACAAGGCCTTTCTACTCTTAAATTTCTCTTCCAAGAGTATTGAGACTCTGTAGACATAACTATGGAACTTAAATGTTCTTCCCAGTCCCTTGTCACCCTGACTCCTCACATACTGTTTCATCTAAGATATACCCTCTCCCTTTTCTGCTTCTTTCACTCAGTCCCTCCATGCTTATGAAAAGCTCTGACTACCACCACTGAGCCCAGTCTAAGCTTCCCAAGGTCATCACTCCAATTGGTCACACAGTTCTTTGTGAAGTGTAGTCAAAACTAGAGGATATTAAGATTACAAGGATGGGTCAATGGGGTAAAAATAGGCATAATGATAATAGTGAATATTTATACGGCATTTTAAGGTTTGTATGGCATTTTGTATATACTTTTATATATGTTTCATAGACTTTAGTGCATAGCAGAATTTGGCATTGAAGTTGGAACCTGTATGAATTGGGCAAATCACTTGACCTTTATGAATTTCAGTTTTCTTATTTGCATAAGGAAGCTGGATTGGAAGATTTCTAATGTACCAAGAAAGTTCCTCTTAGGATCTCTTATGAGCTCTGAGACTTGTCAGTCTTTTTGAAGAAGTTAAAAAAATGAGTGGGACATGAATTTGAAGCTCCTTTCCTTGTTGTGAAGAAGGATAATAAGCAGCCTAGAGAAGGGAAGTTTGAAGGATGGTGGCGTGCCAAATCCCCAGGTTGAGGTTCTTAATGTGTGGGCATTATATACTTAAGAGACAGCATCTATATTGAATGAAGCCAGAGGAGTTTAGGTGGGTTCCAAGGAAGAATTTGATGAATGCTTCACCAAGAAAGATTGAAAATAAGCTTTCTTACAGAAAGCCCCTTTTTGTCCTGTCTGAACTGTTCAAATTGGATTCTGAACAATCCTGTCTGGAAGAAGGGGGGCACTCAATGATCTTTTAAAGAACCTGTTGCAGTTTTAGAGTTCTTTGCCTCTCAAAAGTGAAAGAAGTCATCTGTGTCTAGAGTCCTGCTGGGTTCTGCAGCAAAAGTGGCAACAACAGGTCCAATGAGCTGGCTGACTTTCATTTGCCATCCCCTCCTTTACCCAGCTGGCTGTCAATAAGCATATTTCCAACTCCAGGCAGTTTCTCATTGCTGGCACAGGATAGCATGACAGACGGGATGGAAATGTTAGCCAAAGAAGACTTCCTGATTTTAAAGTCCCATTTTCCCCCCTTGGGGCTGCCAAATTTAGCAAAATGTAGCTCCAGCTGCAACACTTCCAAGCTATCTTAGGTAATCATAACTATGCATTCCCCACAGAGAGCTCAAGGAAATTACCTCCCAGTGCCAATTTCCTATTGAAATAGGATTATTTGGATGCTAGTCAGGTAGGCATGGACTTCCACGTGTAGCATCCTAGAGCCCAAAGCCTTTGAGATGCCTTAATATCAACTAGATTGATTTGTAGGCTATTAGAACTAGAAAGGACCTTAGATATCATCTAGTTTAAACCTTGATTTTATTTAGGAAGAAATAGAAGTAGAGGGAAACAAAGTAACTTCTTGCCCAGGGTCACATAGCAAATCAATGGAGAAAAAACATTTAGAAGCTAGGCTTTTTTATTCTGTTCTCATTGCTTTGTCTTTCTAAAAAGGCAAATGAAAAAAAGCCATAGTATGAAATGAATATACTTAATACTCAATTGTTCTTGATAATAGAGGATAGTAATGGTAAGCTTTGCAATATTACTTTGTTTGCAAGGAGAGAAGTTGGGTGGGTTCCCTTTTAAAAAAATCAATCCCTGAATAAAGCCTTTTTTGATCACTCAAGAGTGATAACTTCAACTTGTGAATCCTATACTGAACTTTGTTTAAGTCTCTTAATAATCCATACCATATATTAAAAATGTTATTCACTTGCATGTTCTGCTCCTTCCCCTTTGCTTTAGATTTTAGGGGAAGGTGTGCATCTTAGCTAAGTTTTGTATCTCTTGAGATACTTAGTCATGTACTACATATATACTTATTAAATGTTGAATTAAATGTTGAATGAAGACCATACATGGGGAATCGATGTTGGAAATATGAAAGGGGAAAGAATGTTTTTTTTCTCCCTTTAAAGACGTTCTGAGCATGGAGAGTTTCTGCACTTTACTTCTATTTAACTTTGGAAGGATACATGAAGTGGCGGATTTCTGTGGATGGTCAAAGAGGTCTGGCATACAGAATGGGTTGTCAAATTATTTGGGAGTACCAGGACCTGCTTTGGGAATACTGGAAGAAAATAAATCCTTTTTCTGATGGTTCTAATTACGTAGTGTTAAGAGAACTTCCTTGAACTTGTGTTTTCATTCCAGGTTTAAGCTTCATTGGGGGTAAGAACCCTGAGTACCCAACAACACTCACCATGGTAGGTGAAGCCCCTTACCTAATCTCTGATTTGGACAGAAAGGCTCGGCGCCGATCCTTTGTGGAGAGATATGATTCCAGTTTAAAAACAATGATCCCTTTACGGCCCCATGCAAGGTAAGCCCATCGCTCACAATTCAGCAGAACAAGTTCCTTAAAATGTCCAATATTTATAGGAGCTGATGACATTAATCTGAAATTCTCTTGTTTTTTTTTTTCCTACAACTGCTTCTGGGGATTAGGCAGGGATTGTCCTGTGTCTGCTACTTTGAAAAACAGCATTCCCAATCATGGCATTTGGAGTTTCCTAATTTTAGCAGGATGTGGTACCATCAAGGAGTGGGTGGGTACATGTGCAGCCCAGTAGTTCTCTTTCCCTTTCTTTCCCCCTTTTTTTGAGATCCACGGGAAGGAAAGAGGGAGGGAACAAGCATATATTAAGTGTGTACCATGTGCCAGTATTGTGCTTAGCAGTTTACAAATATTATCTTGTTTGAGAACTCACAAAGTAAGGCCAGTAAAGTAGGGTTATTATCATCCCCATTGTACAGTTGAGGCAACTGTGCCAAACAGAGATTAAAATGTCTTGCTCAGGGTCACACAACTAAAAGTGTGTGAGGCCAAATTTGAAATCAGCTCTTTATGACACTAACCCAAGTTCTATCCATGATAACATTTAGCTGCCTCTGGGGGAAAAAAAGTGACTAGAAGTTAAAGCTATGAATTATCTCCTGAGGTGTTTTTTTCCTGGGGTCTCCTTCTTATACCTCTTGTAAAATGACAACATTTTCATAGTGTTTTAAGGTTTCCAAAGGATTCAAAGCACTTCCATTTTCTTCATAACTGTGAGGTAGATAGGGCAAGTAGTAATTATCCCCACTTGTATAGATAAAAATAAAAACTCACATTTTAAACTACCATTGATAGGTCAAAATTAAGGTGGCTAAGTGATTTGCTCTGCTAATTTCCCTCAAAGCTAGGTCTGTTGGATCCTGTCTCCGTCCAGAATCTAAGAGGAATTCTGACAGTGTCAATAGTATTGCCCTTCCTAGGCAATTATAGCATTCTAAATCCACTATCAGAACAGTATGGGCTTTGCCTGCTCCAGAAGAGATGGATCTGCTGAATCATCCATAGACTTTTCAGACAGTTAATAAGTATTTATTAAATTTCTGCTACATTCAGGTGCTGTGTTAAGCTCTGGGGATACAAAGAAAGACAAGGATAATACTTGATCTAAAAGAGCTCACAATCTAATGGGACGACAATACAAAAACACTATATACAAATAAGTTAACTACAGAATAATAAACAATCATCAGAGAAAGCTCCACAATTAAAAGGAATTGGGAAAGGTTTCCTGTAGAAAGTGGGATTTTAATTGGGACATAAAGGAAGCCACCAGGTAGAGATGAAAAGGAAGAGTATCCTAGGCATGGAAGACAGCCAGAGAAAATGCCCAGAAACAAGAAATGGATTATTCTCTTGTCAATGGAAAGGTGGCCACTATTATTGTACTGAAAGGCACTTGGGAGGAGAGACTGGAGAGATGGGGATGGGTTTTGGAGGGCATTGTGCATTTGATCCTGAAGGTGATAGGAAACCCCTGGAGCTTACAACTAGTGCCAGGTACAGAGAACATGGTCACTTCTGCATTTTAGACAAATACTTTTGGTGACTAAATGAAGAATGAATAGAACTGAAGGCGGCCATTGAGAAACAACCTCCACCCCCCCCCCCCAATCCTCTTGCAAGCCACTGCAACAGTCCAGGTATGAGGAGATACAGGCCTGTTGTATCAGAGGGATATCAGTGCTAGATGGGGATGGGGTGAGGATGGTAAGAGATGGTGAGTAATGGAAGATGAACATAGGTACACATACTGAAAGACTAAAAGGGAAGAGGTACCCTTGACAATAGTAGAGAAATGGAAGGGAATAATGATTGACAAGATATTTGATACCTATATTATTACTCCATTTTGGAACCTTTGTTCTGGACATGTTAAGTTTAACATGTCTATTGGACATCCAGTTCAAAGTATCTGAAAAGTATTTGGGGGTGCAAGTCTGGAGGTAAGCAGAGAGCTTAGGGCTGGGTAAATGGATTTCAGAATTGTAGTATAATCCATGGGAGCTACTAATATCACCAAAAAACCAGTATAGAGGGAGAAGAGAAGAGAGTTCAGGACAGAGCACTATGGGTCACCCGATGTTAATAGGAATTATTTGTATAAAGATCCAGTAAAGAAAACCAAGGAGTGGTTCTATCTAGGAGAAGAGCCAGGAGATAAGAGTGTGATCAAAATTGTCAAAGGCTACAGAGAGATTAAGGATGAGGACTGAGAAAAGGCCTTGGGATTTAAGATACCCATGGAAACTCTATAGAGAGACTGCTTGAATAATAACACTGGAAGTAATATTCTAGAAAGTTGAGAAAAAGTAAAAGCATCTCTTGCAGATGATCTTTTCAAGAAGTTTTATTGCAAAGGGCAAGAGAGAAATGGAACAATAGGAGGGATAAAGGATGAATTGAGAGTTTTTTGAGGATATGGGAGATAGGGGAATGTTTGTCAGCAGTAGGGAAGGAGCCAATAAGCAGAAATTAAAAATAAATGAGAGAATGGGGATTATGGAGGAGGCAATCAGCTGGAGCAGACAGGATGGAATGGAACTATTTATGCAGGAAGAGAGGTTTGTCTTGGCAAGGAATAGGGCCTCCTCTTTATGTGAGGTAGGGATAAAGTAGGTGATAACAGAAGACAACCGGATGATGTAAGTTGAGCAGGAGGTGTGCTCAGCAAATGGCCCAATTTTTTTTTTCAGTAAAATTTGAAGTGAGATTCTCAGTAGAGAAGATGGGGAGAGTAATATCTATAGAAAGTTTGAGAAGTAAAAAAAAAGATTTCGAAGAATTGCTTTGGAAAATGGAGTGAGTTGACAAAGTGAAGTAGAGATGGAATGCTTAGCAGTAGTGTAGGCCTGGAAGTTGAGTTTATGAAACATAAATTTATAGCAGACTCAGAATGGCTGCATGATTTTTCTGCTTCATTCAGCAGCTTGTATATAGGAACAAAGGCAGCAGATACTGGGAGTGATCTGGGGCTGAGAAATGACAGGGGACAATTAATGATATGATAAAGGGATAAGGGATTTGAAGAGGACAATGTGGAGTTACATTAATTTACCAAGGGGTCATGGTGGGGAAAGTGGCTAATGTAGGAATGATGTTCTGGGAGAGAACTGAGTGGTCAAAGGATTGGAGGTCATGGAGTGAAGGAAAAGACACAGGAGGGAGAGAAAGAGGTGAAAAGCCAAAAAGATTGTTATTCCATAATGGAATTTCAGAGTTTTTAAACATGGAGTTGGTTGATTTGTTAAAGATGGCAAGATCCAGGTAATGACTATTTTTATATGCTGGTCTGATTTGGGTTCTAATTGTTTGATGTATTGTTTATTGTATGCCTTTTTTTCCTGGTGAGACAGTGGAATCTTTGAGGTTAGAGAGAGACTATCTTACATTTCCTTTTTATCTCTCACAGATGGGATAGAGGTATGGTCACTGGAAGTAAGTAAGCTATGGAACTGGGAGATCAGCATCTCTGAGGGAGAAGCAATATATACATTAAACTCTCCTTGTATGGGAGTGGAAGCTGGGAAGAAGAAAAAGACTGTGAGCCAGGTACTAAGGAAGGAAAGAAAATATCCTAGAGTTCTGCAGATAATAGCTATCAGAATTTTGATAGATGTGGATTATATGGATCTTAAGTAAGGGAGGAGAAGTACCTGAGTAGTGAAGGGAGTACCTAGAAATGGTAATGGAGAACATATTCCAACTATTTGACTAATGAGTTCACTTTGACTAATGAGTTGAGGGGAATGGATGAAAAGTACAGCCAGTGCTAGAAAGAGTAATCATAAAGACAACTAAGTTATTTCCTCTTATGGCAACCATTACTCATTTGTGATGACCAGGGCTGGGATGCAGCCTTTGATTACACTACCTGGTTTGATTTAGCTTCTAATTGTTTGTTGTATGTTTTTTCTCTTTGGTGCGATGGTGAACTCCTTGAGGTTAGAAAGGACTATCTTATGCTTCCTCTTTATCTCTCACAGATGAGATAGTAAGACAGTGTAAGGTTTGGTCAGTGATGGAACTGAACAAAGCTAATTTTCCCCACAGGGACAAACCTGTGGCTTTGTCCACATAGGTTCTAATTTATAACTTTTGGGAATACCAGACACAGATGAGCAAAGGCCTCTCCAAAATCTTAATTACTTAGGGGCTTTCCATATTTCAGTTTTTTGCAACAATAAGGGCTGCTATTTACTGTGGATTTTCTAAAGGGTTTTTGCATTTTCCATTTAGGTTTCATAAAGCACTTTATGCACATTGCCTCAACTGATTTTGACAATAATGCTATGTGTATTGGGATTTTTATTCCCTTTGTACTGATGAGGATACTGAAGCTAAGAGAGGTTAAAGTGGCTTGTAAGGTACACAATAGCAACTGAGGGTAGCAACCCAACCCTCAGCTCTACTACTTACTGTGTAATCTCAGAAAAGCTACTTATTCTCTCTTGAGCTTTACTGTCCTCAAATGTAAAATGACTTTTATGGTCTGTCCACCCCTATGACTATGAGTCTTTGATCCATGTCCTCTGTACCTTGTAAGGCCGTGGTAAGGTTCAACTGAGATAAATGTGAAGAAAATTTAGAAATCTATAAAGTACCATGCATGTTATTATCTTATTAACAGGGGTGATAGGGCCAGACTTCTGGTGATACATTCCTCCAGCTCCTTTACTCGTGTTATATTATTATGACTGTAATTAAGAGAATAAAACCCCAGTCAGACATCTGGTAATACAGAAATTTAAAGAATAATAAATATCATCTTTCCTCTCAGGTTGGCTCCTAATCCAGTTGATGATGCAGGGTTATTTTCATTCGCCACATTTTCCTGGCTTACCCCTATAATGGTCAAAGGCTACAAGCACATTCTGACTATGAACTCCTTGCCCCCACTGTCACCTTATGACACATCAGACATCAATGCAAAGAGGTATCATTGCTTTATTAAAATATTTCTGAAGCTTCCATGGAAGTGTGCCTAAACGAACTGATTTGCTTTGGGTCTTTCACTCAACTGTGATTGATTATTCCCTCAAAAGGGTATGGAGTTAGGAAAATTAAACTAATCATAAAAGATAGTCAGGGGGCTCTTTTTTATTTCTAGATTGCACTCTTTGAACCTAGTAGAATTCCCTATTCTTCTCCCCATATTTCGGTGTCATACCCAAATGTTCTGCTGTGGGGTGATGGGAGGTAGGAGAAAAGCTCCTCAAAGTTAAAACATTTTATTCAAGATGACCTCATCATAAGTAATGTCCCTTGATACAAGGATAAGGTTGGACTTCAACAAAGGAATCTTCCTGAATTACAGCCAAGGAAAGTTAAGGGACTTGTAAGATTAAGGTCACACAACTAATGAGTCCCAGAGCTGTGGTGGGCAACTCATTTATTTTAACAGAGGACACTATTGACAATAGTAATATAGATGGTGGTAGCAATTAAGAAACATTAGGCCACTAGCTTAGAAATACATGAGCCAAAGAGGAGAAGCAGTTCTTCCCTTTTTACTTCTAAAGAACAAGGCCATCCTTTGCCTCGAGAGTCTCTTCCTACTAATGCTTAGAGATGTTATTGAATAGGCAACTTCACAACTTTTGTGTCTTTGAAAAAACTAGAAGAGAATAATAGCAAACAGATTGAGCAGTTGCAACCATCTCCTTTTGTCACCTGTAATCAAGAGACTCACAAAAAGTCCCTTTGTACAGCAATTTGTGGAAATGGCAAAGCTGTTCTACAGAATTCAGAGTTGCAGTATAAAAGATTCAGAAGTCCATTTTACTACCTATTATATAAATTGTGTTATAAGACATAGCTTTTAAAGAGACTAGCAACTTAGTATAACCTTAGATACAATGTGGCTTTAGACCTATCTATTCGGAAGACAAAAAACTTTTCCTTCCTGGGCTTGAGAACTATGTCACTGAGTTACTCCCTGGTAAATACCTGTACTAAGCAGGCATCTCTCTTAAGTGTAGGGCTATTTTTCAGGGAGGAGGTCCTGATTCTTGGCCTATCATGATCTAGCAGGATCTTTTAGGGATACCACTTTCTCTCTTTTCTGTTTTATGTATCTTTCTAATCCTATCTTAGCTATAGGATACTAGCTATAATTTTAATGCTGCCCATGTCTCAGAATCACAGGGTTACAAGGTTGGAAGAGGGACTTCAGGGATTACTCAATTCAACTTAATACCTGAAAAAATAATCCCCATTACAAAATAGTCAAGTTATTTTGTTTTGAGACCATCCAATGAAAGTGAATATTATTTGCCCCTCTCTTCATTATTGCTCTGAGATAACCTCAACCAGGGTTGAATAGTTCTAATTATTAGGAATGTTTTTCTTACATAAAGCCTTGATTTACCTTTTAAAAACTTGCTTGAAATTAAATTAATTAAAGCAAAATGAGTAACCACTCAAATTAGCCACTAAGATGTAACAAGATCACTAAGAAATATTGTTTTAAATGGCAACTCTTGAGACAACATAGGTCTCTCATTTCAAGGCAAAGGTTTTAGGGATCTTGTGGATCAACTGTGGTCAACATGCCATAACATTAAGGGGGAATAACAAGGGAATATACTAATACTATGAGAAAAACTACATTTTCCTACAATTTCCTCTCCAATCCATATCCTCCAACCTCTTTTCACATTTGATATTATGCTGAAGAAGACAATTATGGTAAAAAAAAAAAAGTGAACAGAGAGAAGTAAAGGATCCAGTAGATCCTGATCTTTATTCCTGGAGACAAAAGTTGATAGTATCAAGGCCAGTCATTCCAATACTACTTTAATCCTAGAAGAAGGGGCAATGCCTTCGTTACCTCCATATCCTTTAAGACGATTTTCTATGATAACTATTTATGCATGGATGCTACTTTGTGATTAGTGCTGATTTCCCATTCAGCCATCACATAGGTCTGTTTTCTTGCTCTCTGATGCACTTTGGATGTACAGCTAAATATAATAGATCTGTTGGAGACTTATCCCCTTCTAGATGGTAAGTTCTATGAGGGCAGAGACTATCATTTAAAGTTTGTATGTCCTCTAGCACTTAACCATGGTTCTCTGTATACATAAAATACTTAATAAATGTTTGTTGAATGAATGTGAACAATAAAAAGAGCAAGTGGAAATATGACATCATTCCTTCTTCCCCCATCCCTTCTAACACAGGTTTCGATTCCTTTGGGAAGAAGAAGTAGCAAGGGTGGGTACAGAAAAAGCTTCAGTGGGACGAGTGGTTTGGAGATTTCAAAGAACTCGTGTTCTGATGGATACCATAGTCAACTTCCTTTGTATAATCATGGCAGCCATAGGGCCGGTAAGTGGAGATTGCCTTTACACAGATTCATAATTTAGGTATCTAAACTGGCAAAGAATGTCATTAACTAATTTTTGAGTTAATTTAAAAAAATTATATCACCATTATCTTTATATCCCCTCAGAGACTTACTTTCAAAAAGCAAATTCTGAGTAAAGCAATGATCACTAAAATTAATTAGATGGTCTACTTTCTGGGTCAGAGAGTTGACGTTTCCCATGAGGTATTCTGTATTGGCTTAAACCACTGATCTTTAAATATTACTCAAACAATTAAGCTGAACTCTATACTCTACTCCTGAATGCCTCAAGGCAAAAGAATTAAGAACCTTCCCAGTAAGAGGTGTAAAAGGAACTATGATCATCTAATATTAAGAATATGGATTATTGTACATACACATAATATATTTGATCACATCAGTATATATATATATGTATATATGTATATATATATGCATATATATATGACAGTCACCAATTTAATAAGATTTTATGAACAATGGGAAACTAAGAAGACTTGTATTCATAAAATACTTTTCTTCTGGCTGAAGGTATGAGGGATTCTATCCTGGAATATATTCCCCTAGAAGGAATCCTACTTTGAACTGTAATCTGTCATTTATATCTCAGACTAAGTGAGGTAATCAGAATTTATCCAAAGAGCCAGTCTGAAGAGGAAGGAGAGGGTGAAAGACTTTAAGAGTAATAGGGTAATGAAAGCAGGAAGAGAGTAACCCTGAGTAGAGGGTAAATGTACCAAATACTGGCTGGAAATAGGGATAAGAAACTTCACTTCTGAGGATGCTCTTCCCTGATTGTGAGAGAGCTCATTCCTTTTAAGTCAAATATCAACTCGGGGACTCAACACCAGCTCTCCCTCTGAATGACTTGCTGCTATTCTTTGGCACCTGTCAGTTCACTCCCTCTAATGTGAAAAAGTCTCTATTTCTGTGGAAGGAAAACACCCTATAAGCATTTATCCTGCAGGTGGTGTCTGGTACTCAGGCTGCTGCACTGGGGAGCCCGAGGCTTTTTATCACTCTGTGCTGTTTTGCAGACGGTTCTCATTCACCAAATCCTCCAGTACACAGAAAGTACCTCCAAGAATGTCTTCGTTGGCATTGCCTTGTGTGTGGCCCTTTTTTTCACTGAGTTTACTAAAGTTTTATTCTGGGCACTGGCATGGGCTATAAATTATCGTACAGCCATCCGACTGAAAGTTGCCATCTCAACTGTTGCTTTTGAAAACCTGGTTTCATTCAAGACTCTGACACACATCTCTGTTGGTGAGGTAAGCAACCAGAGTCTTAAATTATATTAGAAGAATAAATCTGACAAGTGAGCTTTCTTTTTTTTTTTCTTTTTTCTTTTTCAGCATGCTTTATCTGGCAATGCTGGAGAGTGAAATGGGTGGAAGGCTTAAAATCATGGCTAGGTTAAGGATTTAACTCTGCAGCTATCCTGAGCCCTCTTCCCTTTGTACTTTATTATCTCATATGATGCTCTAATAAGCTTCCATTGGTTCAATTATCATCTCTACTTAGATGATTCCCAGGTCTATATATCCAGTTCTAGTTAATATACTGAGGTAAACTTACATATTCAAATACCTCTTAAACTTCTTGAATTATATGTCTTACAAATGTCTCAAACTCAACATCCCCAAAATAGATCATTTCATTTTCTTTCTACTCAAAACTCTCTCCCTTTTCTGACCTACTATAGGGCATAATGATCCTATCTTCTTACTCCTCCAAAGTCATAAGCTTGTTATCATCCTCAACTTCTTACCCTTCATATTCAATTAGTTAGTCTTCACAACATTTCTCTTTAAATTTGAGGCATAAATGGGAGATAAAAGGGAATCACTGGAATTTACAACGTGAAAGGGGGAACAGTTGTTTGACACTGTCAGACCTATACTTTAGGAAAATCGCTTTGGCACCTGAGTGGAGAATAGATTGTGTGGGGAGATATTTGAGGCAGGAAGATCAGTTAGAAGCCTATGCAATGATCCCTTTTAAAGGTGATGAAGGCCTAAGAGAAAAAAGGAGATATATGAAAGATGCTGTGAAAGTAGAAAAGACAAAATCTGGCATAGGTTGGTTATGTGGGCTCAGTAGCAGTGAAGCCAGGGAGGATATTAAATAGTATACCTCAGAGATTAGCAGGATGGTAATGTCTTTGATAGAAAAAGGAAAGTTAAAAAAGGGGAGAGTTTTGAGAGAAAGATGAATTGTTTTGGATGTGTTACATTTGAAATACCTATCTGTGCATGAAGCTTGAGATATCTAAAAGCATTTTGTGATTTGTGACTATAGTTCAGGAGAGACACTTAAGTCATTAAATAGAAACCTGGGAATCATCTGTATAGAAATGATAATTAAAATCAAGGGAGCTGGTCACCAAGGGAGATAACAGAGTAAAAGACAAGGCAGTCTAGGATTAGTGTATGTGACATTAATGAGGAAACAGCAAAAGAAACTGAGGAGAGGCCAGAGAGACAGAAGCAACACATTTCATGAAAAGCTAAAGAAGAGGAGAAGGTAATTATCAAATGCTGCAAAAAGGTGAAGAAGAATGAGGTTTGAGAAAAGGCCATTAGATTTGGTAAGGGATAAGTTTCAGTTCAACAATGAGGTTGGGAATCACATCACAGAGGGTTTTGGAAGGCAGGATAAGAAGAATTAGTGGAGGGACCAAATGAGAGCTTTCTCAAAGAATTTAGATACAACAGGGATGAAAGAAATGGGGAAATATCTAGTGGGAATGGTAACACTGAGAGGTTTCATTGTCTTAGCTTTGTTGTTTTAGAGATGGAGACTGGGTCTGTTTGTAACCAAAGGGAAGAGGCCAATAGTTAAAGTAAGAACATGTATAAGTCAGAGCACTCTACTGGGAAAAAAAACAACAGGAGATAGAGGGATTATTTTGGCAAGGAGAAGGATGATTTCTATGATGTAAGAGATGAGGAAAGGATATGTGGAAGCAAACAGCTTCCATATTAAAAAAATGGTTGAAATATGAGGCAAAGTCAACAGCATAGAGAGAGGGAGAAAGAGGTACCTTAGAAATAACTAAGGCGGTTTCAGATGAAACAAGAAAGTTTGAAATAGTTGCTATGAAAAATGGGATAGAGTAGAACAATTGCCTTGCTGTAGTAAGGATCCAACTGAGAACAGATAGCAAGTTTTTATGATTTCTTCTAGCTCTATTCAGTAGCATCTGAGTAAATACAAAAGAGGTGTGGATGGTAGGAGTAATCTAGGTTTGTAATTTGGCAAGACACAAGAGGCAAGGGACATGAGAGAACAAGATAGTGTTTTCACTAAGGGGTTTGAGGTAGGGAAAGGAGGGGAGCAGAACCAATGAAAGGGAGGTGTCTTGAAAAAGGTAAATAAAATAGAATGAGTAACAAGGTTAAGGGCCATAAGACATAAAGAAATATAATATAATAAAATGTTATCAAATGAAGGAATTTCAGAGTCTTATTATGTACATGAAAGTTGAAGAATTGTGGGTGATGGTAAGTAGTATGACCACCTCTGTGTATAGCTGAGATGGAGTGGAAGATTACATCATAGAAACTCTGGAACATGGAAATCTACTGATTGAGAAATGGAGAAAACAGGATATTTAAGGGACAATTAAAGTATATGTCAAAAGTCCAAAAATATGAGGGCAAGAACTGAGGGGGAGGAATAGACTGTGAACCAGGTACTAAATTCATTGAGAAAAGAAGGTGAATGCCCAAGAGATTGAAAGATAATGGTTACCAAGATCTGAACTAGATGATAAATATATATAGTCTAAAATTCAAAGGAGGAAAGGTTGCTCCTGATGATGCTAGACAGAGAATGTGGGAAATGTGGGAGTAGCATTGAGGAACATTCTTTCTGAGGTCTCTTGGCATCCCTAACCTTACTCTCTGGGTTTACTTTTCCATGCATGGACTCCATGAGCTTCCTGGGCATCAGTTGTATGTGGTTGTATTGTATGGTTGTCTGCATTTTTTCTTAGAGTTGTCAAATACTTCTCCTAGCTCAACTCTTTTCTGTAAGTTTTGTGTCCTACTACAGACCCCTGGGCATTGGTCATATCTGAGGCAGATTTTATTTCTAGTACCGGACATTGCAGTTTCCTAAGGATTCATGACAATTTGGGGGAAAAGTGAGCAAGGAAATGTTTTGTTTCTGAAAAAGTTGGCCCTTCTGTTATTTGAACATGTGTATTTTCTTTTCAGGTCATCAATATACTATCAAGTGATGGTCATTCCTTGTTTGAAGCTGCCTTATTTTGTCCACTGCCAGCTACAATTCCTGTCCTGATGGCAGTGTGCTCAGTGTATGCTTACTTCATTTTGGGACCCACAGCTCTCATTGGGACATCTGTATATGTGATATTCATCCCTATTCAGGTAGGGCTTCTGATTTTCTTGCTGGTTTGAAGCAAACTATTCAAATATATCTGGACACTTAAAGTCTCTTGTCCAGAAAAATGTGTAAGTTTCCTCACTACATGTTGCATAAGAAACATGTCTTAATTTCTTACAATGATAATGCATATTTCTCTGCACTGCCATGATACCATTTTAGATCTTGAAATGACCAAGATAGAGACAGAGCTTGACCCTCAAACTTTCTATACTTGCAGTCTTTGATTAAGAAGGAAATGATAAATAAAGGTATTGCCATTTGGACCTTCCTGGCATTCTCCTACAGTGCAACATCAACGTTATAAGAGCAGAATATACTCTGTTATGTATTACCCGAGCTGATAGTGTGTATAGGCTTGGTGATTGAGTGCCTGGCTACTCTTCCAGGATCAGTCTTATAAGTTTAGAGAAACTCAACAGAATACTGGCCATAGGTATGATGAACTTGTGGATGGATTCTCACCAACTTACAAAGACTGCCTTTTAAGGAGTGAAAGAATTTAAATTTTCTGAATCAGGAATAACCTACAGTCATCCTTTTAAGTTCTGCTGACTGAAACATATATCAATCTAAGTTCCATTCAATAAAAAAAAATTCTAGACATTAAAACCCATAAGGAACATGTCCCAGTGCTAACAATAGGTGTTTATATCAATTGAGATTTCTTTCCAGCTTCTTTACCATCCTTCTGCTAACTATCCTGATGACTAGTGATACATATTATAACCAGATAAACTCTCAACCTGGCTCTTCCTGATCCACTATTTTTACTGGTTTCCTCTCCATAATCATTTACTCTCCACCCATTTCCACTGGTCTTTCTCATTGTTAACTAATCTGATGGATTAATTTAAGTAATCTATTAGTTAATAATGCCTTTCCCTTTCTCAGGATTCATACAATTATTAAAGCTAGAAGGGTCTTTGCTTCCTTAATGTTCTTCACCAATGCCTCTTTCTGAGGCTTCTTTAAGTCTATGTCAGCAGAGCATGAGCACTGGAAAGTCATCCTAAACTGAAATGGCTTTGAGAATAGGCCTAATTGGAGCCTCTCTGATCACAGTAGGTAGACAGCCCCCTTTACTCTACTATGGCACGTAACAACCTGTCCTCATGGATAGAGTGTGAGATTTAGTCAAGATACTTGAGTTTGAATGCAAGCTTAATGCTATAAAATATGAGTTATTATCCTGATGACACAGAATATTGGCTCTGACAATGAGTGTCTCAGTCTTCAGCTGAGAACCCTCCCCTCTAAAGGTAATATGCTCCAGTGACTGGAGCATGATTTAAGTTTGAACAAGAAATCCAAGAGGGAACAAAGGAAGAAGTTCCTACCCTTTGTGATTTTTAAGGGCCTATCTAAGACCATTTATTTAGTCAGTCAGCAGATACTTATAAAGTGCCTAAGGATACAAAGAAAAACAAAACATAGTTGTTCTCAAGAAATCAGTCTTGTGAGAGAGACACACACACACACACACACACATAGAGAGAGAGAGAGAGAGAGAGAAAGAGACAGAGAGAGACAGAGAGACAGACAGAGAGAGAGAGAGAGAGAGAGAGAGAGAGAGAGAGAGAGAGAGAGAAAATGAGAATATAGAACTGGAGCAGAACCTAACTGAAATACATTAATTTAAAAAATACAATTATTTGACGCCAATAGATAATCAGGATTGTGAAGGGTATGTAGTAACAAATATTCAAATAAGCAAATGAAAGGGCAAAATAACAGATAATAGTGAAGTCTGAATCAGAGAATGGAAGAAAATGTTACAGTTCCTTTCTAAGTAATGAGTGTTAGCCATTTAACAATATGATGATGATGATGTTCATGTTCCCTTTTTTCCTTTGGATCCTCTTTGCTCTTAACCCTCAATCTTCAAACTAACTAAAGTCATTCCCCAGGCTGATGCTTTACCTATTTCTTTGAGTCTCTGATTTTTAGCACAGTTGTAATGCAGTGATCCTCTATGAAGGTAACATTTTGCTCTTTGATTTCAGATGTTTATGGCTAAGCTCAATTCAGCTTTTCGAAGATCTGCCATTACTATGACAGACAATCGTGTCCAAATAATGAATGAATTTTTGACCTGCATCAAGCTTATTAAAATGTATGCCTGGGAAAAATCCTTTACAACCAACATCCGAGGTAGAATAAACATGGACCCCCTTTATAGAATCATTTACTTTGTAGAATGTGCTAATCAAAGAAGGTTCTAAAAAAATACAAAAGAATTCCAGTAACCTCTACAGGGTTTCTTTTCAGGATTTGAGAATGAATGTATTTATTAGGTAATAGGCCCAGGAATCTGTTTTTGTGCCTCCAAAGTCTCTATGGGATGGCAATATATGCTTTAATATTTATAGGGAATCAGTAAAATAATGCTGCTTGAAGAGTCCAGGTGGGATGGTGGAAGAAGACTGGTTTATCTTTAACTAAAGTATTTCACCAGAATAGTGCATTCTGGAAGAGAGCTACCTAAAGATATTTACTAGAATTGGAGAATATATGTATATGTTCTTCTCTCCTCATCTGTCATAGTCATAGAATATTTGGATTGGTAGAATGATGTGTTTCCTCCTTAAGAAAACCAGGATTCAAAAATAGTCTTTTTTTTCCTTAAAAAAAGACAACTGAAAAATCATTTAAATAGAATCTAAATGTAAATTTAATTGCAGGGACATTTACATAATTGCTCTCATGGAATCAGGTGGTTGGCCAGTTAATGATCTGAACTACCATTTACAATTGACTCTCTGGTTCTACAATTATACTTTTGTTGCACCAGCGATTAAGTGGGGCTGAAAATATTGTATTATCCTATGTGAGGCTAGATTTAGAAAATGAAATCTGTGTGCCAAAGGAAGTGCTATGAACTAAAGCATCAACACCCTCATGATGTCCTTCCATGATCACCAAAAATGTCACATACATATATCCTCAGCTTTAGAAAAGAGGATACTTTCTACCTTCTAGCAAAAAAAGCTTGTAGCTTTTTCTAGGCTCATCAGAAGATGACAGAAAATAGACAGGACCTTAGAGACAATCTTAGATAGTCCTCCTCAATTTACAGATGGGGAAACTGAAGCCCCAAATGGAGAGATGACTTGCTCAGCATTAGTGCTGTGCATGCAATATCATACTATTTTGAACTATTTTTTCTTTCGTAGGCATAAGGAAGAAGGAAAAGAAATTGCTGGAAAGGGCAGGGTTTATACAAAGTGGAAACTCAGCTCTTGCACCTGTTGTGTCCACGATGGCCATTGTCCTGACTTTCACTTTCCATGTTCTTTTAAAAAGAAAGCTCACGGCACCTGTTGTAAGACAAGCCTCTTTGTCTCTTCTTTCTCTATCTGTTTAAGGTATCCCCTTCCTGCCACTCTGGGAAGCTTGTGGTATCTGGGAGGGTAGCTATTTCCCAATGTTTCTGTAACATGACACAGGGCCCAATTGGTAAAGGCCTTCATGTCTTTCAAGCCTTCATGTAGCTCAATCTGACATCTGTTCCTCCCTTTTGAAAACAAGGGATTGGGGCAGGGGTAGGTGTCAAAGGTAAAGGAGGGTTCCAGACTGAAGGAGCCTTGAAGAAATGGAAAAGGATAAATTACTTTTTTAAAAGAAAAGTCCAGTTGGGATGGTGTAAGAATTTGGGGAAAGGGTAAAGTTAGAATTGGAGGGGACTAGTGTTTCCAGTACCTAACACATACTAAGAGCTTAATAAATAATTGTTGAATTGAACATTTGTTTGGACACAAGGAAAAGTCAAAATTTTCTTTGAAGGACAGGGATGATTTCTGGCCTTTGCAACTTAAGACTATCTCCTAAGGTGTCAGATCAAGAGAGAACTCAGAATGTAATTAGGAGTTGAAGTCAGAGAAGAAAGCAAGATAAGACCAGAGGAAGACAGTTTCAGGAATGTCAATGAAAAAAATAACCTACATGGGAAATAGGCAGTAGAATTAGAAGTGAGGAAACTGAATGTGGTGGGGGAGATGTTTTGAAAAGTCAGAACCCTTTGCCCCAGGGGAATCTGGAGTTGTTGGGATAAAGAACACCTTGCATTTGTCTGGTATAATAGAATACAGCACATTTTACTTTTTAAAGAGCATTTGTGTATATGTCATCTCATACATAGTTTACTCTCAAACACTCCAGGGATTTGAACTGAACCACAAACTGGAACAAATTAGGCTAATTTGCTGAAGATCCAACCTACTTTTTTAAAAACTTAATTGAGATATAAACCAAGTTTCCTCCCTATTTTTTATTTTTCCTCCTCTAGAAAACACAAAGCACATCAATTCAGAACTCTAGATTTTGAGGATCTGGTTTAATTTCTGAACCTATTGCTTACTGGATGACCTTGTAATTCCTTTTCTTCACTGAACTTGTTTCATCATCTGTAAAATGAGAGGGTTGTTTAAATGATCTCTAAAATGTCTTACATCTCTAAATCCTATTTAACCAATGAAATTAGAATTGAGTCTATATGTTTTCTAAAATTACTGAACCAGAGAAATTCTCTCAGAATTTCATTGCCTTTGGCATAGCTACTTCTGTCCTTCTCTTCAGTGTCATTAGCTTTGTGGCAGGCCTGGAGAAACTTGTGATAACTTGCACATACCTACCATTAAAAGAGTTGAAGAGAGGGGCACTGTTCTCTAAAATGGGGACATGGTTTTAAGGAAATGACTGGGATGGAAGAGATGACTTTTCCCATTCTATGGAAGAACTAACTGAAACCTGGCCCATTCTTCAGTGATGTGCCAAACAGCAGTCAGGAATCTCTTAGGATTCAAAGAAAGCAGGTGTGATGTAAGCTTTTAAAGTGGGTGGTTGGGGAGCAGCCATCAATTATAGATTGTCTCAGCAAAAACAACAGGTGCTGTTTACTGGGGATGAAAGGATGTGTCACTTAGGAGAGAAATGGGGGGAGACACTTGGCCAGAAGCTAGAACCTGGCCAGGGCCAACTGACTGCTCTCTTCAAAGGAAGGCAGGACAGAACAGATGATTTGCTCCTGTAGTGGGTGGAGGGTCTTGGGTCAAAAGCCATATTGCTGGCAGGAAAAATGTCCAAAGTGGGTCCTGCTGTATAAACAGACACGGGCAGGCTCCTAGAAATGAGCAAGTGCAGACTCAGGACAGAGTCAGGAATTGTAGTTGCCAGACAGACCAAATGGAGCTTAAAGAAACTCCCAAAGAAATCCCACTTGGAAGAATTGGAGGCTAGTTCATTAAAAGCATAGGAAGACAATTAATGATGATGGTGGAGCAGGGGAGCACAGTAGAAAAAGATGACCTGTATTCAGATCCCAATTCTGATTGACCTGTGTGATCTTGGGCTAATCATCATCTCTCTGGGTGGGCCTCAGTTTCCTTGTCTATGAAATCAGAGGGTTGGACTTGATAGCTTTCTAACTCTAGATCTTTGATAGTATACAATCAAATGGGAACATAACTCAAGTTACAAGTGCTGTCTGTTCTGAGACCTCCTTTGGTCTGGCCTCTCTAAATGAATGTGTTTCCTTTTAGACAGGTTTGTGGTGAGGAAATCACTTGGTTAACCTTAAAACTTTATAGGAATAGAAATTGTTAAATGTAATTTTTACTTAGATGCCAGATTCAAACTTGCCAACACCTTGTTTCTAAGCCAAAGGGGAGTGGGAGAGGGGAAAAGGTTTCCCCAGAGGCTTCAAACTCTGATTTAGTGTTTATCCTCCCAATAAATGTAAACCCCACGAATGAATGGCTTCAGACACAAGATAATGGCCCATCCCAAACCCTCATACTTTTCTTTTGTCCTGCAGGCATTTAGTGTGATTTCCATGTTTAATGTAATGAAGTTTTCAATTGCAATCTTGCCTTTCTCAGTCAAAGCAGTGGCAGAAGCTAACGTTTCTCTAATGAGATTGAAGGTATAACTGTCTCTGGGTGAGTAGGGAGGGGAGTTTCCATTTCTGGGAAGGTTTCTAGGTCTGGAGAATATTCTTTTAGTCTGGGGACAACAGCAGAAACTCATTGGATGGATTAGGTCTTTAGGTGGGTGGTCTTTGGCGAAAGGTATCACTCCAGAACTGGATGAACATGTATAGAAAAGGTACAGCATTAGTTTTACCTGTGCTGTTGTCTTTGTAAAAGGTAAAAATGTCCTTTGTACATGATGATTCCACTAAACGATCATCAGAAGGATATATACTTCAAGCTCTTCCCTACCCCACCCCTCTCTTCCTCCAGTCTTCCTTCCCACCACTGCCAAAAAGGCACAGTAGTAAGATGAAAAGAGATGTGGACTTGCTATCAGAGAACACAGACTCAAATTCTGGCTTTTTTGTTTAATGTCCTAGTCAACAATCATTTATTAAGCACTTACTGGTGCCAGGAATGGTGCTAAAATATTGAAGAGACATCCAAAAGATAGTTGTAGTTTAGGAGAAAGATGAGGCTGAATTCAGATACCTGGGATCATTGCATTGAAATACCTCTGTAACTCTGGTAAGTAACATAAGTTGTCTGGACTTCAAGTCCCCCTTTTGTAAAATGAAGGGTTAGACCCAATGGTCTTTTATGTCCCTACGGCTCTAAATTGATGATCCCAAGATGTTTCTTAAGAATACATCTGGCTATTCCTTTCCTCTGCTCTCTATTGGTTACTAAGTAACCAATTACTTAGCTTAGCATTCAAGGGCCTATCCAATCTGATGCCCCTTACCTTTCTAATTCTACACTCAGAACACTCACTGATGGCTCATTCTCTGCTGCTTCAACAAGTTCAGCTATTTTGCCCTGTGTCTTTTCAAAAACTGTCACCTAAAAGTAGAATCTTTCTTCCTTCTCTCCCCATGTTTAATTTTTATTTTCCTTTAAATATTTACTGTCTATTATATGCAAGGCACTATGTTATACACTGTCAAATTTCAACTTATCTTTAAAGCACATCTAAATTCTACCTCTTACATGAAGAAAACCTGTTCCCCTGAAAAGTAATAACATTTCCCCTTTCAACTAATAAAACATTTTGTTTTGTACTTTTCTAGTGCAATTATTATGTATTACTTACTGTTTCTTTTTAATCTCCTATTTGACTGTAAACTCCATGAAGGTAGGGATCATGTTTTAGCTAAATTTAATACCTGCCCTAGTGTTCAGCAATGTCCTGCATCCAGTAGGCTCTTAATAAAATCTCCAGTAATAGAAATGGATTTCACTCAACTATTACTGCTCTCTAACTTATCTTTGCTTCCTCCCATCCTAGGCCTGTGAAACAATACACTTTCAGAAAATGGCTGGGTGGAGTTAGAGTGCCCTGATTTGATTAAAATACCAGTCTATCCAATTGAGCAGTCCCATCAGAGACAGGGAAGGACACTCTTAGCTTCACATATGTATGGGAATGAAGTTTATGGGAACATTCCTTTTATGTGACATGTTATATACTAAAAACACCAAACAAGGAAAGATTTATTAAATAGGTAATGCTAACAAACCCAAGTTGCCTTCTGAATAGCCTGAAGTTACACATTGCAATTTACATTTATGGGTCATGGAAAATACTGTAATGTTTCTTTCAGGTAGATGGTGTCTCAAAAATTAAATTTGTCTCTAATTTAATTTTAGAAAATTCTTGTGAACAAAAGCCCCCCATCTTATGTCACCCAACCAGAAGATGAAGCTACTGTCTTGGAACTAAAAAATGCTACTTTGTCTTGGGAACAAGAACCTAGCAGAGTAATTATCCCAGGGAAAGAGGGTAATAAGAAAAACTCAAAACCAGATCTGGAGACCTCCAAAGACTCAAACCTGAAGTTCTATGGGCTTGCTGGATCAGAGGAAAAAGAGAAGACAAGTCCAGTCCTGCGAGAAATAAGTCTGACTGTGAAAAAGGTAGATTTTCAATACCTCTCCAAGACTTTCCAGAGATAAGATTTGAATGCTGTAGAATTTTTGAGAAAAGGCATTACATTTATTTATCTCTTTGCTCTCTAATCAGAACCTGTCCTGACTTTAATGCATACATGTGTAAATCACAAGGGTATGTTTACCAGTATTGGGGACAATAGATTCCTTGGATCAGTATACAAATAAATCTGTGTGGGGAGAAGGGAAGTCATAGAAAGGCACACGTGCATGGATCAGAGAGAGACAAACGGCTTAGCTTTCTTAATTCTTTGAAAAATGAAGCATGTTGACAAAGTATATATAACATATAAATACCAATTTTGCCCAATAATTACTCTTCCTTTCAGAACTGCTAAATTTAAAAAAAAATTGCATCTTTAGTTGTAAAGGTGGGAGGAAGGGGAAAGGTTGGAGAGGCAATGTTGTTTTTCAGGTTAGATAAGCTCAAAAAGGGAGGATATTTCTTGTTGATTATGCAATGTGGACCTCAATGAGTATAAGAAGAGTATATGTTCTTAGAGCAAGTCAAGAGATGGTCTATAAACATTGCTTAGTGTAACTGTCTACCATCCTCAAAAGTTGAACTTGCATGAAGCTTTGTTGTTTAATGTCCCTCAGAATTCTGTATCTTTGCTCTCATACTTCAGATTTACCTTAGAGGCAATACTATCACATTTTAATTAAAAAAAAAAAAGAAATTGTATTTTTTTCTCTTTTTTTTTTCCTATTGCTCTCTTTAAAAGTTATTTGCTAGATCAGTTGATCCAGGGCACATTATACAGACAAGGTGTAGAACAAAGACTGACAAAAAAATCATCTCCCTACTTAGGCCTGTATATGGGTTATGCCAGATGGGGCTGCCCAGGATCCAGAGCCCACAGCTGGATGGAGGTAACTTTTCTAATCTCTGGGAGCTCTAGTTACTACACAGCTGCCCTTGCTACTTCCTTGTTCTACTTCCTTCTCACTTTCATTCTGCCATTCCCATGAGACTCTGATGAGGAAGAAAGCAACACGTTCAGTGATTTGGTTGCTTGAAGTTGCTGGCTTCTCTTTACTCTTTAAATGTGAGAGTTCTCAATGCTCAACTGGTACTTGTGCTTAGAGGTGCCCAGTTCCTGGTAGGTCAGTTGTCTGTCCCCTTTCTTCTTGTCTCCTACAGGCTCATGCCTGCCTGGGTACTCCAGAGTCAGGAAAAACAAGTTTACAACATTTGTATTGCTGAAACTTCTCTGACTACTTTGCTTTGTGATTCAAACCACACTCTGAGGCCCTCTTGCTTTGGTTAGTATGATCAAGGAAGGCACAAAAGTTAAAATTTTTAAAAGATAAAATTATTTTTAAAAATTAGCTGCTTTCAATAACCATTCCTTAAACTTTACTGTCCTTCTAATGGTTAAAATCTAGGGCTAAGCGAGCAAGGTACAGTTTAAAAGATGAATTTTTAAGGCTGACAAGATTGTTCTGCATTTTGCATTCTGCAAGGATATTGATAAGGTTTAGATTTAGGGAACCAACATGAGATTAGGGTTTCTAGTGGTCTGGGAGTTAAATGATAAGGTCTAGTGGCAGGTTCGGGTTTCAGGGAACTAAATGGAGAGGTTCTTGCACCCCCTTGGGATAGCACAAGGGTAGGGAGTTTTGGGGACTCCCTTCTGGCGGTGCAGAGGTTCTCTGTAAAGAAATTTACAGACTGAAAACCTAGATTGATAAAAGAGGTTTATTATGGGGATTGGAAGTAAGATTAGAAATCCTGACAGAGAGGCAAAAGTCTGATTAGGAAATAGTTGAGGATAAAGAGAGGGTGGCACTGGAAAGAATATTCCAGTGGTCAGAGGCTCCTTGGCATAGCATGGCATAGTATAGCTGGCATATTTGAAACCTCTGCAAAGAGAGGGTTTTATTTTGGTTCTTTTATAATGGGAGCTTTAGCTGAAGGAAACTCATGGGTGGAGTCTCAAGTTGGCTCCTCTCTGGGTTTCAGCTTGAACTGGAATTTGAATTGAATTCAATGAGTTTCAGGACTGAGCTGACCCCACCTAAATAATAAGGATGAAACTGTTTGTCCCTCAGGGCAGGGTCCTTCACTGAGGCAGAGTTGAAGGAGATTTTCTCCTTTAAGGATTTTTAGAGTTTCGGGTTCCCTCTTCAATATGATTAAAATGCAAAGTTTGCATTTCGAGTTAAATTTAGAAATTAATTTTAAGTTAATTTGACCATTTGAATTCTTTAGTTTGATGAATAAACATCTTTTAAACTGAATATTCAGTAAATGTTCACCTTAAAAAAAATTCTCTGGTTGGATATCCTAATGAAATATCTTATACATGTCCCATATCTGTCTGTCTAATCTGATTTGTGTTTTCTTTTGATGATTTGAATGCCTGAAAAGCAAAATCATCCTTATCTCTAATATTTTCCTTTAATGTGTCGATGATAAACATAGCCAATTTATCTTCCTTTGTGACTGATTATCTGATTAGCTGTAAAGTAGAAAAGTTAACTTCTCTGGTCTCTTCCATTTTGGAAGATCCTGTAAAATTTAGTTTGCAAGGAAGGAAAAGCTGTTTGATAGTTTCAGGTTGAATTACTATAGTTGTAACATGGTCAATAATTTGAAAAAACAGCCTCTAAAAAAACAACCATCCTTCCACACACTAATGTGCTTCTTTTCTCCCCTCTTGTTGCATAGAGGTTGCATATCCTCTATATTTTCATTATCTCTTCTTTTTTCAAAACTTTCTCTTCAGGGTAAATCACATCTCCAAACAAGGTGGGGTTGGTGTCTCTAGGCCAAGAAGGAGCATAGTGCTTTGTGCCAACTCTCCATTTTTACAAGAAGTGCTCTAGGCTGCTCCACTCTGCTACACTGTGTAAAGGATTTAATTAAGATTTAACATTTCTGCATTCCTATATATACTTGGGGTTGAACCTTTGAGGCTGATGACAGGATTTCTTAGGGTGACATTTCTTATCCTCTCTTTTCTGCAGCTTAGAACCAAGGCATCTTACTAGGTTATAAGGGTAGGGGGTCCTGGCAGCACCACTGTGTCTAATCTCTGTTGTTTGGCAGGGAAAGGTCTTGGGAATTTGTGGCAATGTTGGAAGTGGAAAGAGCTCCCTCATAGCTGCCATTCTGGGACAGGTAAGAAAAATGCTGAAGAAATACTTTAAAAAATATAATTTCGCTAAAATAATGCATTTGAAACCCCTATATGGTCTATTTCTTGTAAAAAAAAAAAGGGGGGGGAGGGGAGGGGAAATATGTTTTGCTAGACAAATCCAGATCTGTGGCAGAGACCTATGTGGAAAAACTTCTTTTGCTCTATGCAATGAAAATAAGTATTCACAACGATTTTTCAATGGTAACTTCTCATGCTTTACTGCTTTACTCTTAGCTAATGTGGAAAATGGTGTCACACATACTTGCTGTCCAAGAGGCAAGGTTAAAACAATGACTGACCCCCTTGAGACTGTTCATTAAAACAGGATGTTCATGGGAATTTCTGAATTCCTAATTCCCTTTGCAACTTGGAACAGGTTCCCTCTGTGAGATGAAGCCTATCCTGATTGCTCCCATCTCTCTTCAAACTGCCTTGGATTGGCTTACAGTACACATGTATAGTGTGTTTGTCCACAGCAGAACTAGGAGTAGACCTCCTTGAAGTTCATATCCAATAGAGGCTACCAAAATATCTTAAGACAAAGTCAGTTAGTGTTAAGTGCCTATTATGAGCCATGAAAGAGCAGCAAGATGACATAATGAATAGAGTATTAGGCCTGGAGTCAGAGAAAAACTTATATTCCTTAATTCAAATCCAGCCTCAAAAGCTAACTATGTGGCCCTGGGCAGATCACTAAATTCTCCTCTACAGTAAACTGAGGTGGAGAAGAAAGCCAGTATCTTTTCCAAGAAAATTCCAAATGGGGTTGCAAAAGTCAGATGTGACTGAAAACAACTGAGGACCAATAATATATGTGTTAGGTACTATGTGAAGTGCTGGAGATGGAAAGGTAAAGGATAGTCCCTGCCCTTGGGGAGCTCACAATCTAATGTGAGGGGAAGATACTATGTAAACAAAAATATAGGAACAAGCTACATACAGGATAAATAGGAAAAATCAACAGAGAGAAGGTATTAGAATTAAGAGGAATTTAAGAGGGTTTGGGGGTAAAGACAATAAATTCAGTTTTGGACATGTTGAGTTAAAGATGTCATAGGAAATCTAATTTTAGATGTTTGCTACATAGCTGGAGGTGTGAGACTAGAGGTCAGTAAAGAGATTAGGTCTAGATAGATTTGATAATCATCATCATAAAGTTGATAATTGAAACAATAACAGTTGATGAAATCACTGAGGCAGTACAGAGGAAGAAGAAAAGGGACCAGAACAGAGTGGGATTGTTCTTAGTTGGCAGACAAGACCTAGATGAAGATCAAGCAAAGGAACTTGAGAAGTGTAATGGTCATACAGAGAGGAGGAGAAGCAGGGAAAGTAGACCCCCCCCTCCCCTCAAATCTGGAGAGAAATGATGCAGAGGTCAAGAGGAGGTTTGAGAACAAGCAAGCAGGTATTTTAATGCTTTTACTGGATTAATTTGATTAGGATCATAGGATTTATAGCTGGAATGGTTGCGGTCATTGATTATTCATGAGTTCAACTCCTCATTTTACAGAGAAGGAAACTGAAGGAGTTAAGTGACTTGACTGAGATGAGAGGGAGTGGAAAGATAATTGCAAGCAATTATTCTAGTCTGTTCTAGTAAGTAATCACTTACTAGCTATGTAATTTTGGGTTACTCACAACTTCTCTGGACCTTGGTTATTTCAGCTCTAATATAGGGACCAATCCCACTGAATCTATATGAAGGCAGGAGCCTGGCCTGGATGACCACTTTAAGTCCATACTAGCTCTTTTAAGACCCATGGTCTGCTACCACCAACATGGAGGAGGGGAGTGGGCTGGGGCTCATGTGCCATAGGACATCTTAAACATAAAAGAGAATCTAAATTACTATTATAATAAAAAAAAACTGTGATGTAGTAGAAAGAATGCAGGATGGGAGCCAGGATAGCTGGGTGTGAATTCTAGCTGACTTACTAGTTGTGTAACCTCAAAGACAGTCATTTCTTCTTTTCTAGTTTCTTCATCTATAAGATGGAATAATGACTACCTCATTGGGTTGTAATGATTTAATGACATAAACATGTACACAAACACACACACATATCTATGTACATATATGTGTGGCTGTAATCACTTTAAAGTGAATGTTAGCTATAATTATTAGACATTAGGCATCATAGTGAGCCTATCAGATACATCAGAGATAGTATCTCAATTACCTTAACAGTATTCATGTAACGACTATGTAATACCGCTGACAAAGAGGAAACAAAAAAGAATATGTGTGTGTGTGTGTGTGTGTACATACAAGTATATGCATGATTGCATGCCTGTAAGGCTCCATATACATGTCACCTATTATTAGAGTCTAGAAAGTGTCAACTTTCAATTACTTTAGTAGTGTTCAGGTAATGATGATGGAATGCTGTTGACTCAAAGAGGATGCAACAATATGAAGAATGTAACTTTCTAGTTGTTTGGATATCTAAATGTTAAATGTTCTTGTTTTAGATGCAATTATGGGATGGGTCTGTAGCAGTGAATGGAACAGTGGCTTATGTGTCACAGCAAGCATGGATCTTTCATGGAAACATGAGAGAAAACATATTATTTGGAGAAAAGTTTGACCGCCAAAGGTAACAGTGCATTACCCAGTAAAAAGATTTAGACAAATAATGCTACTTTGAATGATACAAAAGTGAGGTGGTAGGGTCTTTTTTAAGTGTCCCATTACAGCACTTATAATGGCCAAATGATTGGATATTGCAATTTGTTCTAACTATCTTAGGAGGCTGGAAGAAACTACTTCAGAGTATCCGTGTTTACACAAGGGGAAGCTGATTTGAATCAGAACTCTTATTTCCATTGTCAAGTAACATATGCTAAGATTCACCATAACATCACATATGTTTACTAACTTTGCTTTAGGGCTAAATAACCTGAATCTCCTTTGAAGTCAAAGGTAGCAGGTATGAGCTTAACTAGTCCTGATATTAATTGATGCCAATGCCATCAGAACATGATTTAAAGGAATAAGAAGAAAGTTTCCAGTTTTAAAATTACACTGTTAAGCTAAAACCTATGCAGGAAAGAAGGCATCATTTTTTAACAGAAAATGCAGTAGAATGAAGGTGAAAGTGCTGATGGTAGGAAAGAGGGAAGTGTTGTAGACTAGCCTTAGCCCTACAGTCACTCAAGTTTCAGCTTCCATTCCAGAAAGAGACACAATGATTTATGGGGGTGAGATGATGTTAGAACAAAGCTTATGTACCTAACCTCACTCCAATCACAGCCTGAAGAACAGCATCAACTTAATAAAACAAGAGTTTTAAAGGCAGATCCTAAGCTCTTTCACAACATACAACTGGGGAGTCTTTCTCAAAAAGTTTGCTTTTTCATTTTGTTCCTTTAGGTATCAACATGCACTCAAGGTCTGTGGCTTACAACAGGACTTGAAAAATCTTCCTTATGGAGATTTGACTGAGGTGAGCATTGCTGTTGATTTGTCTTCACACAGGAGCAACCACAAATATCGTTTATCCAAGATCCTTTAGACTAAATGGGGACCTAGTCTTGTTGAAGAATCTTTGAGGAGCAACAAGACTCATGATAAAGTCTAAGTATCTCAGCTGGACTTTGCTTCTTATTATTGTGATCACACCAAATATCAAAGCTAAGAACAAGGTGCTAAGTCAAGCCAAACTTCTTGGACGTCAGTAGGTATGGTCTTTGGCCACCGTGGTCAGTTAAGCTGGAGTTGTTGGGCTTTAGGATCATTTTTCCAAGGGCTTCACCTTGCTGTTCAGGCAGAGTGTAGCTTGTCGGTGAGCTGTTTGCGTTCTACCAAAAATGTTTCTCAGTGAAGGGAAAAGCAGCCTGCTGCCATGAATAGTTCTCTGGTCAAAGGCTCTTAGCAGACTGCTTTTTCCCTTTGAGTTTTCCACAAGAACAGAATCAGGACCTGGTTTCAGTTCCTTCAAGTTTGGCATTCATGCTCTTCTGTTGTACAGGAGGAACAGGAAGAAAAGATGGCTGCTCTGCTACCATCAACATGGAGGAGGGGAGTGGGCTGGGGCTCATGTACCAATTAAGCTCTGTGACAGATAAGCACCTCTGTTTCACTACAAATCTGAAGTACCAGACTGAACACTGAGGATGACTTCTCTACTGGCTGGTTATTCCTTTCAAGTAGAAAATGGAAGGACCAATTGGGTATGATGTTTCTCCTCTCTTGCAGATTGGGGAGCGGGGCCTCAACCTCTCTGGGGGCCAGAAGCAAAGGATCAGCTTGGCTCGCGCTGTATATGCTGACCGTGAGGTCTATCTGCTGGATGACCCACTCTCCGCGGTAGATGCTCACGTTGGGAAGCAAATTTTTGAAGAGTGCATTAAAAAGGCACTCAAGGGGAAGACCATGGTTTTAGTGACTCATCAGCTACAGGTAATGGGAATCAAGGTGTTCTATGTGGCCATAGTACCAGTGGACACTTTCTGATTCAGTACCACTGACCATTTGTAAAGTGAAAAAAAAAGTTATGCAGAAGAATATAACACTTTGAAATTTACAAAGCACCTTCCTTACAACCACATAGAGAGTCAGGTAGCATAAGGATAATGATAACTGTTTTATTGATAAAGCAATTGAAGCTTAGAGTAATTAAGTGAGATGCTCAAGGTCAAGCTAGGCCTCCTGACTACAAGTCTTAGACTCTTTACACTGCATCACACCACAAACTGAGGCTGTACAAACGTTGGGGACATGAAAAAAGTAGAACACAACCTGGAGGAGGATTACAAGTCCAATATTCAAAGTGAATTCTATATTTAAATCTCCTGTGCATATTTATTCTTGTGTGCCTGGCTACCATAGTTAGTTGATGGCTCTGCCCTCTTATCTAAATAGTCATGTGATGGACAAATTCCCTGAGCCTATGCTTTTCTCCCTTAAAAATGAGAAGATTGAATTTTAAGATCTCTAAGGTACCCTATTCTGGCTCTAAAAAATTGTGAACGTCCTTTCCCCATTCTCTCCACACATTTTACTCCTTGCCCTTAAGAAAATGCTACAAACCACCAGGTGGCACTGGGAGAATGAGCTCTATTTCCAAGTAACTCAGTCCTGAGGAGAAAGAAAGAAAGGATAGGGCAGAACAAGAAGAATCTTCTGCCTTAATACTTATGGATGGTTTGATGGATTTTCTAATACAAGTAAAAACAGGTGCAATGACTGTAGTAAGTCAGCCAAAAAAACTGATGTGGTGATTGCAAAATAAGTTTACAAATTAAAATTTAGCACACACCTATTAGCATCACAAGGGTTTCTCTTATTTAAAAACATTACTCAAGTCCCTACCAATGTATATATCTATACCAGGCCATACCAAATGATGCATGAATTCAAAAGCTAAAGGTATTAACTAAGATAGAATAGAAAAATAAATAGCAAACAACTGAATAAGTCAGTAAATGATTTCTCTCCAGGGAAGCACTATCAAGCTGCTATCTGATTCTTCTGCATTCCTAACATAAGGGGTTAGCAGATAGAGCCCTGGTGGAGGAGTCAGAAGGAACCTGAGTTCAAATTCGATCTTATATACTTTGTTGACAACTGGGCAAGTCAATTAACCCTGACTGCCTCCCTCACCCCCACCCCCCAAAAAAAAATCCCAAACCACTCTTAGCCTATTCTTTAGACTTGAGAGTGACAAACTAGATAGATTGACTCCTGAACAATGGCCAAAACACTGAAACTTCTCATGATCATGGTAAAATCATCTTGCATTGATCAAATTCACTAAGCTTGTTTTTTTCCCCCCCCACATCACTCAATTAAAAACTATAATCCATTAGGCATGACGACAGGTACTAAAGATACAAGACAAAAACATAAATCCCTCAAGGAGTTTACTTTCTATTGCTGTGACTTTGCCCTAAGAAGCAATATAGTACAATGAATAGAGAGTTAGTTTTGGAATTACAGTCCTGGCTTTGTCACTTAATACTTGTGTGAAAACAGAAAAATAATTTAACTTCTTTGGGCCTCAATTTCCTTATCTATAAAGTGAATCTGGATTCGACCAGATGATTTCTAAGGTCCTGAAAATTTTCTTTTGCTCTCATGTCTCTCTGTGTGTCCTCCTGCCACCCACAACAGTTTTTTTGTTTTGTTTTGTTTTGTTTTTTTTTGTTTTGTTTTGCATGAGATTCATTGAATATATTAATTAAGAGCTTCCCTGCAGGCTAGTATTCAACTTCCTGGGAAACGTTCAGAAAATTTCCTCCAATGAATGAAGTCTTCTTGGCCCCAAACACTGTAGAAAATAAAATATACTTTGTTTTCTATAACAACAACTAGGACCCTAGAAAGACCCTCTGAGATTAATTAGTACAATCTCTTTTTTGAACATAAGAATAGTCTGAGTTATAGAGAGGTAACAAAGTACCAAAGTGAGATCTCGAACCCAAACCTTTGCCTCCAAATCTTGGGCTCTTACCACCAAACCATATCACTTAACACCATACAGAGTATCATTGGATTGATTGAAGTTGAGGCTTACTCACCAGAAATGCTTTTTTAATTGTCCCATCATCCTTAGGCATGTGCTTTGACACAGTAGAGCTTCAGCTTGAGAGTCGGCAGACATAATTTAGTCAATTCAATTCAACTGTTCAAGTTCAATAAATGCTCATTAAGTACCCAAGAAATAGCACCACTATGTTAAGTGCTAGTGATAAAGATTTTTAAAACAAACAACAACAAAAAACAATTCATGCCTTGAAGTTTAGGGTCCACTAAGGGGAACACAAACTACACACTGAGTAAATATACACAAAATTCATACAAACTAAGTTCAGGATAAAGGGGGAATAATATTATTTTCTTTAAAAGGGGAAAGGAAGGAATCAGGAAAAGGGGATCATACATTTGAAACTTGGGTTAAGCACTTAAGGGAGTTAGGGAAGGGATTTCAAGAGTCAGAAGGAAGGAGGGAAAAAATTAAAGTCACCCAGGTCAGTCTGTACAAAGCAAGGGGGCTTCAAGAAGATGGAATGTTGTATAAAGGGAATAAGAAGTCATTTTCACTAAAATGTAGAATCTAGAAAGATAGATTGAAGCTAGACTATGAAGGGCTCTAAATGCCAAACAAAAGACTATATTTTATCCTACAGCTTCAAGAATGGTGCTACTGAATTATCTTGAGCAGTTTGGTTTCATAGACAGACTTGAATTTCAGTCCTGGCTCTGACCTCAGATATCTTGGTTTTCCTCTTTGAAAATCAGTTTTCCTTATATATGTAGCTAGGTGGTATAGTGGATAAAGTAATGGACCTGGAGTTAGCAAGACTTCATCTTCCTGAGTTCAAATCTGCTCTCAAGACACAGCTATATGACCCTGGGCAGGTTGTTTAAATCTAATCCTGTGTGCTTCAGTTCTTCATCTGTAAAATGATCTGTAGAAAGAAATAGCAAACCATCCCAGTATCTGTGTCAAGAAAACCTCAAACAAGGTCACAGAAAGTTGGACACAACTGAACAACAATAAACAACAAAATTCCTTATAAATTGTAGAAAAAAAATTACCCACCCTAAGTCATCAGGTTATTGTGAAATGAATAAAAAAAACAAAAGTATTCCGTAATGATTAGGTACTGAAATTTTCAAAAGACAGACTTAAGACTGGTCTTCTATAAACCTTGAAAGATCATACCATTCTCTCCATTAAATGGAGTTATCAAGAAAGTCTGGGCATTTGGTGTTCTCCCTGGGAAAAGCACTTTCTTTGTCCATTGTGCCTGGACAACAGGACAACAGACTTGGCCAAATGAAGTTCAAGATTTCAAGACTCCTTTTATTGGAGTTAACAAGTCCTGCCTTCCCAAGATAGCGGATTACTCTTCTTATTCCTTATCAAGTATCTCAGAGGAAAGTATGCAAATTTTAACTTTAACATCAGGGTAGTGCAGGTCTCTGATGAACACTTGCTAGTTCTTCATTAGCAAAGTTGCCTTTATTGTACTTTTAAAAAAATTTAAAAGAAACCCCTTTTCTCAGATGGATTACATCTCACCCAATGTAAGAATAGATTTGACTCTTGTTCAATCTTATTTCAGAATCAAAGGAAAAAAAAACATTGTTAAATCTAGTTCTTTGGGACAAGGGATAATAATGGAAATAAATGTTTATGGGGATAAAGTACTTATATAATTAATCCTAACGTGGATGTTACTGTAATAGTCTAATTACATGTTTAAATCTATATGCATATTTAACTTGTAAGAATTTTGGAAGCCCCACTAACAGAGAATGTAATAATCCATTGTGGGGATAGATGATGATAATGAGTGATAAAAGTGGTAATGATGATGATATATTGCTACAGATGATTAATCAATAAACATTAAGTATACATAATATAATAGGCACTGTACTAAATACTGGGGATACAAAACGAGGCAAAAGACAATCACTGACCCCAATGCAGTGATTTTTCTCAGTATTTTACTTTTCCAAATGTTTTGTTTTGTTTTTTAAACAAAAAATAGTTTTGTAAGAGTTTGTGTTCCAAAATTTTTTCTCCTTCTGTCCTTTACCTCCCTGCTCCCCAATTCAGCAAGTAATCTGATATAGGTTATATACATATACAATCCTTTTTAAACATGGTTCCATATTTGTCATGTTGTACAAGAAAAATCAGACCAAAAAGAAAAAAAAATACAAGAAAGAAAAAAGCAAAGGAGTGAAAATAGGATGCTTTGATCCCCATTCAGCCTTTATTTTCCATCCCAAGTCTATTGGAATTGCATTGTTGAGACACAGTTGACCATCATATAATCTTGCTGTTACTGTGTATAATATTCTCCTAGTTCTACTCATTCAGCACCAGTTCATGTAAGTCTTTCCAGGCTTTTCTGAAATTGGCTTGCTCATTATTTCTTATAGAACAAAAACATTCCATTACATTCATATACCACATCTTGTTCAGCTATTCCCCAAATGATGGGCATCCACTGTTTCCAGTTCCTTGCCACTACAAAAAGAGGAGCTTACACTTTAATGGAGGAGACAATATACAAATTTATAACCAAGAAAGCTATATATAGGATAAATAGAATGAACAGAAGGAAGGGACTATAAGGGAGAGGTAGATAAATTATAATTAATACAAAGTAGAACATCTTATAGGTGTCTTTGTTGAACATTTTCTAGGGTGGAAAGGACCTTAAAGACCTAGTTTAACTCTCTTGTCCCATAGGGGAAGAAAAAAGCTCAGAGAACTTAAGTGATTTATTCAAAATCAATCACTCAGTAGGAGAGCTGGGATTTGAACCCAATAATTACACATTCAGTGCTGATTCTATTTCATACTTGCACAAAATTTGTAGGGTTTATTTTCATTTTCCAAGTCAATACTAAATCATCACTCTTTTCCTATTGGAGGTTACATTGTTTGTGATTATAAATATTACTAATAATCACTGACACTTGTGCTTTTAAATTTTGCAAAGTATTTTACCTGTAGTAGCTCATCAAAATCTTTCAATAATCTTATGAGAGACAGATGATTATAGGTAGTATTAATCTCCCATTTTACAGGTGAGAAAACTGAATTTCAGAAAGGGTAAGTGACTTACCTATGATCACAGCCAGTTAGTACAAGAAGTAAGATCATCTTGATTTCATATCACAGTCCCTCTGCTATGTCATGTTGTCTCTCAATAAGCCTATGTGACCGTTTTTGTATTTATCACATTTTCATGTCCCAAATTAAGGGGGACCAGGAAAGATGCTTGGCCTATGGGACAGACTATTAACTTTGTCTTTTTCTTTGAATGAGTGGTTATACCTCCTGTTTTGCCAATGAATCATATTGTAGATTGATTTTACATTTCTGCAGTTTTTAGAATTTTGTGATGAAGTCATCTTATTAGAAGATGGGGAGATTTATGAAAAAGGAACTCACAAAGAACTTATGCAGAAACGGGGACAATATGCAAGAATGATTCACAACCTTCGGGGGTTGCAATTCAAGGTAACTTGGAATCTTTAAAAATACAAATACAAAATCTAGGAGGAGTTACTTGTGTATTTTTTTCTTTTTCTTTTTCTTTTTTTTTGTTGTTGAGGCAGCTGGGGTTAAGTCAGTGGTCACGCAGCTAGGAAGTGTTAAGTGTCCGAGGCCAGATTTGAACTCAGGTCCTCCTGACTTCAGGGCTGGTGCTCTATCCACTGCACCACCTAGCTACCCCTTGTGTATTTTATTTCTTTGGCTAATTTTAAGAGGGATCTTATTTTGTTCCCAGGATCCTGAAAACATTTACAATAAAGCAATGATGGAAGTCCAAAAGGAGAATCACGGGGATCAAGCTGCCAAGGGAGAGAAAAATGCTGGTACAATCAGAATTACGGTCTCAACTCTCTTATTGCTCATGGCTAGTGAATGGCTCCATAGCTGTCTTTATTTCTAATCCTAGCTTTGACTCCACATGATGAAAAAGATGAAGGAAAAGAATCCGAGACAGATCTAGATCCTCTAGACACAAAAGGTATGGTTTCATCCATTATAATACACTTATAGAGAGTTTTTAAGCTTGCAAAGCAATCTCCATACAATATTGATCCTGACAACAGCTCTGTAAGACAAGTGCTGAAGACATTATTTTTATATTACAGATGTGGAAAATTGGCTAAGGGAGGTTAGGTGGCATTTCATGTCACCTAGTTTTTGAGGTAAGACTCAAACCTAGGTATTCCTGATTCCAAGCCACATTGTGCTATTCATTCATCTATGCATTATTTTTAATTATTATCTATGGTAACTGATGAAAACTCAATATAGTTGCTTATAATAATCACTTTATATAGTTCAGGAAATGCCTTTTTTTTTTTTTAAACAATAGTCCAGTGGCTTGGTGCAAAACTTAATATCATTCCTATTTTACAGATAAGGACTATGTAGCCAGGAGAGGCTTCATGATTTCCCCACAATTACACAGCTAATAAGTAGCAAAATCCAGACTCAAATTGACCTTTCTTGATCCTATGTTGTAAATACAAACACTGAACTGTTGAGCCCCAGGGATGCCCAACCTTATGCGAAGTATTGTGGGTTAAAGAGATACCAGTTCCTGTCCGTGAGTTGGGAATCCTAATTCAGCAGACGCATGGAAAACAATAAGAAAAAAAGCAAAGCTCATCTAGCCTTGGCCAAAGTGTGTAGGAGATGCCAAGGCCACAAAAGGCTGAGGTTGTTTCCCCTGGCCGCCCCACTTAGCTTGATGAGGGAGTAAGAACTGCTCAATTCTTCAGACCCTAAGGTCGGTGTGTTCGCCACCATACCATGCTACTCCTTGGGCAGATCTAGGAGTAACAAATCCTTAAAAAGGGATAAGATGAAGGATAATTTTTTAAAGTTGGGGTTTTATATCTGACAAACCATAAACTGTAAAATGATGCCTTCTAAAGAGAAGGGATGTGATAGACACGAGGCTGAGGAAAGGGGAATCATTTTGTTGCCTTTGATTGTTTTAGGGACTCAGAGTAGGAACCATATGTTTTTTGCTACATGATAGAGGGAAAGATAGGGAAGATTGTCCTAAAGAGGGCCAGAAATGACAGATTCAACAAAGTTGGCAGAAAATGAATTAGATGCCTCCACTTTGGACATAAGAACAATTGGACCACATTACCCCAAATCTCAAGGTCAAATGGCATTATACCCATCCCTAGGCTCATCTTGACCCTTAGTAGGTGTTCTATTCATCTAAAATTTATGTAACCATTATTACCTCATCTTATTGAAAATAGTGGGAAGAATGTATAAGCTGATTCAAGAAACTGAGATTTGCTACCTTTGGTGTGAGAGCATTTTGTAGAATTCAGTTAAAAAGAAAAAAAATATTAAGGATGTTTTAGATAATGCTAATGAACTTCAGGAAAGGATATGGTCAATTTTTTAGGATTCTGAGAGGACAGTCATTAGGACCTGCATGTATGAATCTTGAGACCTCTGAGAATTCACCTTCATTTTGCCATCCCAGAAAGAGGGATAATGTTCTCAGGCCCTGCTAAGTATGTTCAAAGGAATATAAAGGTTCTCAGCCAGCATATAATGGAGTTTCTATTCAGTGAGCTGCTCTTGAGCTGTGAAAGTTGTTCTTACCAGGGCAGAGTTTGTATATCCATGGTGCACTCATCAGCCTGACTCTATTCATAACTGCCTTTTGCTTAGAGGAAGGAATGTGATTTCTGACTTTGCTTGGGTGTTGACCTTTTCATTTTGCTCTGTTGAGAAGTAGGAGGTGGGAAAAGGGCAACATCAGAAAATGGTACATTCAGACAGGGCTGCTGGGGCTCCTTTGCAGGCAGTATCTATTTTGTTTAACCTTATGTTTTTGGACAGAGGGGAGCTATTTTCTAGATGCATAGAAACTGGAACAGGACTTAGGGTGACAGTGTGACAGGGCTGAGATTCTATCCAACTACCTGTTGTGCACAACTAGAAGTCAGGGGATTTTATATGCAGTGACTGACTACGATCCTTTGTGTTTTTCTTGGCAGTTCCTACGCACCAACTTATTCAGACTGAAACATCCCGGGAAGGATCAGTGACCTGGAGAACGTATCACACGTACATTAAGGCTGCTGGAGGTCTGGCATAAAACATCTCTGGGTTTAATTTATGCTTAATGCTTTGTAAAATTGCTCAGTAGATATTTTACATTTCTTTAACAATTACTACTTTATAGTAAGGCTGTTAATCAATGTTCTTCCTGAAATCTAAAATCAGATGAATTCAGTATTTCAATGGAATCATTCTTTACCTCCAGTAAGGATGCCAGCCCATATTATTGGGAAAATCAAGTCAGCTCCTTGAATCAGAAGCCAACCAGCTTCATCTACTAAAATGTAGTCTTCTGATCACCTAATATGACTGCAGGCAATTCAAAATAGTACCTGCTTTCACAACAAAATCCCTACCACAATGGAATGTGCTAAACTTGGAGATGTGAAATCTTTGTTGCTTATAATGTTTGCATTTTTCCTCCCAAGATCCGTATTCTATTTAAGAATTCTGAGGTTCCTCAATGAATGAAAATTTTTGTAACATTCCAGTGCCATAGGCAGACATTCAGGACCAATTTTCCAATTGAAGGGAACAAATAAATCCAGTATGACAGTGCTTTGTGCACAGAATTTTATATGTGAACACCCCCATGTGGGATGGTTTCCCATAGGTAGTTATAATTGAATGGGCAGCTGCAAACACTATTTTGAACATTTAAAAGCCGACAAAATATTTGGATTCCAGGAAGACAGAAAAACCTGCCGTCTATCATATGAATAACTAGCTTGGGGATTCCCCCCCCACTCTTCTAGGGTATATCCTGTCCATCTCCGTGGTGTTTCTCTTCTTTTTGATGATTGGAAGTTCAGCCTTTAGCAACTGGTGGCTAGGTTACTGGCTAGATCAGGGATCTGGGGTAAGTTTCATTCATTTTATTTTTTAAAGAAGTTTAAGTAATAATGATATCTTCAGTTAGCCACCTTTAATTTACTCTCAATTTACTAAATACAAACATGGTTTTCAAGTCTTCACTAACATTTAGAGACATAATTAACAGTACTATAACTTGGGGCAAAAACAGTTCAGTGAGGGAGGAAAGCATCCAACCTTTAGGAGAGTTACTTAGAAAAGATGGAGGTATTAGCCTTGTCCTCACTTGAGGCTATGAGGGAAGGTGGGCCTTGTGTGGGGCTCCAAAGGAAGATGATCCAGAAAATGGGTGGCAGGGTCTGTTCCACAAGTTAGTGGGGTAAGTGGTATAAACAGGACAAATAAACACCATTCCACAATTGGGATGGCAGAAACCACAGGGAAGAAGCATAACCTCTATGAGGTAGTGGCCTGAAGCAAAGTTCCATGTGCCCCATGATCAAAACCAAGGAGGCCTCAAATTCAGATCCCAAATATTTGTTTCCCCAAGAAAGGATCTTGCCAAAATGAGCAATTTATGTGAAATCAGAGGGCCCAACTTTGAGCATGTCACTTTCTCTTTAATGGGCCCCAGTTTTTCTCAATTAACAAAGTGAAATAGTTAAATTATAATTTTTTAAGTCCTCTTATAGTTGAAAGAGCACTAAGTTTGGAATCAGACCTAATTAGAGTTAAAGTCCTAGCTTTGATAATTACTACCTATATCACCTTGTACCTTCTGGGCATCAATTTTCCCATAAGTAAAATTAAAGTATGAGACTGGGAGATCTCTCTGATCTCCTGAAGCTCTAAATCTCATGAACCAAAAGTGTTTTTTAAGAAGAAATAATTTTTAAAGATTTTTAAATATGAAAAAGCAGTTTCCATAGGTTTTAAAATATGGCCACAAATGGGACTATTTGCTTCCCCCCTCTGTATACTCTCAGAAAGTGGTATCTCCAGCTTAGGCAGATAAATGTCCACTTCAAAGTATCCTGATAAGTTATTTTCCATTCCTTCCTACTACAGCCTTCTCTGTAGCAGCCATAGTGAAACATTAATTTGGTAAATAGGGTCAAATATCCCCATCATGCAGACATCCACTAAACTTTTGAAATTGGACACATCCTAGAAATTTCTACCAACCTTTGGGAAAACAAAACCTACTTGGAAACAAAGACTCTTCATCCTTAGGAAAAGAGATTCCCAAAGTGATTTTATCTTTCCAAAGGAGGCTTCAAGATACTAGGAGAAGAGATTTAGTTACTGACAGAAATCTTAAAGTCTTACCAGAAGTCTGGAAAGCACTTATAAGGATCTTGATATTATTTTCTCTCTTTACCCTTATAAGGGCAACTTGGCTCATAATATCTCCATATTTATGCATTTCCCTACTCCACAAATGCTGGGTCTAAACCTAGAGTAAAATGGAGTCTTCTTCCCCAGTTGGGTCCTTTATAAGTTATACATTGAAGAAGAAACTTTTATAAAGTAAAAGACTCATCCAGAACAGGTAGGTGGCATGGTGGATAGAGTACCAGCCCTGAAGTCAGGAGGACATGAGTTCAAATCCACCCTGAGATACTTAATACTTCTTAGCTGTGTGACCCTGGGCAAGTCACTTAACCCCAATTGCCTCAGGAAAAAAAAGACTCATCCATCAATCTCATAATTTCCATTTGTTATTGTCATAAGCAATAAAAATGTTTAGAAGACAACCTGGTTTTCTTAACAGTCATATGATTTTAAACACACAGTCTAGAGAAAAATTAAAAAGGCATTTCTTTTTCTTTTTTTTTTTTTGCTGAGGCAATTGGGGTTAAGTGACTTGCCCAGGGTCTCACATCTAGGAAGTGTTAAGTGTCTGAGGCAGGATTTGAACTCCAGGTCCTCCTGACTTCAGGGCTGGTACTTTATCCATTGCGCCAACTAGCTGCCCCTAAAAAAGACATTTCTAAGCAGTGTATTCTTGGTTTGCCATCAGAGAGCTACATTCTCATTTAAAAGATTTGGGAGCCAGAAAGTAGTTTTAAGATCATAATGAGAATCCTTTGAATTTATTTTACACATTTCTCATAAGAGAAGGTTCAACCTCATAAGACGTTCAAAATATTTTGTGCATGTTACCTCCTTTTTTCTATTAAAATAGGCATACACACATATACACATATATCTAATTTTTTAGGTAAGAAAAATGAGACTCCAATATGTAAAATGACTTCCCCAAAAACATTTATAGCAAGTAGTAGTAATGAGTGCTCTGGTATCCCATTCACTTCATGCTACTTTAACTTGATCTAAGCTATTTCACAATATATTCAATTTGCTTTCTTTGTGCTCTCATGCCAGATGCAGCTGAGATCACAGAGTTGTGGGAGGCCAAAGGGATGAATTCTCTTTGGGGTTTCCTTCAGCTATCCATCTCCTCTTGTTCTCTAGTCTAATTATGTATGAAAGATGCAGCTTTTTGTTTGCTTTTCCCAATAATTGGCCAAACTTAATGAGACATATGCCCATACACTGAGAAATGGTTGTCCCAGATTCCTGGTCCCCAAGACACAAATATAAAAGTTGATAGCCAACTTTATGTTATCAGACATAATTCAAGTTTTCAAAATCTATCCTATCCTCCTTTTCAGTTTCTCCCTAAAATGCTCTTTTAACTTTCCTTCCCCTTAATTTGTTCAAAAGACAATTCAGATACATCACCCATTTCATGAGCTTCTTGTCTGTTTTCTTTCCACAGATGAGCTGTAGGTCTCATAATGAGACCTCTTGTCAGAGTAGTGATATATTAATGAATCCCAAGCAACCCATTTACCAGTCGGTATATGTGGCAAGTATGATGGCTGTGATCATTTTCAGTGTTATAAAAGGATACATTTTCACCAAGACAACTTTAATGGCATCTTCCACATTGCATGACAGAGTATTTGAAAAGGTAGGGCTGAGTAGGGATTTTGCAAAATCAGAGATTTCTGGGTGGAAATGGTGGAAAATGGAAAAAAAAACAACTCAAATCATGGAATTCCTAACTAATAATCCTAAGTCTTGAATTTGAGTCATTGATATTTATTTGAGCTTTGTTTTCTGCATTTGTAAAACAAGGATATTGGGAGAATAAACATTCTGATTTCCAGGTGGTATAATGGAAAGAAAGATTTGTGGTCAAGAGGCCTGGGGTACAAATTATGCCTTGGCTACTAACAATCTCTGGGGCCACACTGAGCAATAGCTATGACATTATATGCTCGGACTAGGTGAGCTCTAAATAGTCTTACAAGTTAGGGAAGCTGCTTACCTTTTTGGCTTTCAATTAGCTGTAAATAAAAAGAGTCTCCACTCGGAACCTCAGTGTTCCCATTGGTAAAATGTTGGTGTGGAATGAGATGATCTCTCTGGTATTTTTCAGCCATCAGTCTTATAATACAAATTTTAGCAAAGTAGTTTTGAAGTTGCTCAATGACAACTGGAACATTGCACCAAAGATCACTATTCCATAAGAATTCCTGTATTTCTTCCCCCACAGATCTTAAAAAGTCCAATGAGTTTCTTTGACACAACACCCACTGGCAGGCTAATGAACCGTTTTTCCAAGGACATGGATGAGCTGGATGTGAGGCTGCCATTTCATGCTGAGAACTTTTTGCAGCAATTTTCTATGGTGTTATCTATTCTAGTTATATTAGCAGCGGTATTTCCTGCTGTACTCTTTGTACTGGCTGGTTTAGCTGTCATTTTCTACATTCTCTTACGGTAAGTTGTTGCTGCTACTGGGGCTTATTTAGGAGCATAATCAGAGATCCTTTGCACACTAGTACTATGATAGCCATAAATGTTGTGTAATAGCTAAATTATCTTTTAATTTTACTCAAGTTATAGAATAAATTGATTTTTTAAGTTTCTGTCAAAGAAAATACATTTTCTGAAAGATGTTTGCCCTTGATGTCAGAATCAAGTTTCAAATATCTCATTCTCATTTCAGGAGTCGCTGGCTCATACCTCAAGGAGAGCAGGCAGCCAGAAACAGCTCCAGAACTAAAAATTAGGCTTGGTCTTCTCAGAACGTCAATTTTCTTCTCTGTAAAATGATACATAATGTAATTCCTAAGAGCCCTTCCAGTTCTGGCATTCTAATCTTTAATTGCTATATAAATTAACTTCTCTTTGGAAAAATACATCAGTTTGTCTAAAGACAGAAATTCTTAATGAATAGTGGAAAGGCTTGATTGTGTCTTGGAGCAGAAAGCCTAGCAAGAGCAGACTAGAAAGAAGAAGCATCAGCATGAAACTAAGGGAGGCTTGAGACAACTAAAACAGTTTTTCTTGATCTTTCTCACTCTTATAGAGCTCTGAACTTTCTTGGCTGTTAGCTATGCTGATTCCTAGTTGTATGATTATAGGCCAGTCACTTAACCTTTGTGGTCTAGTTTTCTCATCTGAAAAAAAAAGGGAGTAATCGTTTTACTGCCTAACTCATTATTACCATCATTATCACTTATTTCTCTTCTCTATCCTGGGTCATTCCCATTCCCAACTATCTCTATACCTTCATCATTAAAAATTAGCCAGAGGGAGGGAGGACACTGAAATGATGTGACACAACAAGAATTATTTCAAGAAACACTAAAGCATTTCTGGATTGGGAAACAGAATCTGGTATAAGGCCAGAAAATGACCTAATTTAGCCAATCTCTTTAAAAATGGCTGGCCCAACAGAAAGGAATTTAAGAATACAAGTTTTGGGGGTCCTAAGACTTCTGACTGAATACACTGCTTTTTTAGTATATTAGAAGGTGCAGCCTTTCAAACACTTAGCTCTTAGTAAGCTAGGAATTCTAATTCAATCTAATTGTAATATTATATACTGCCTCTAATATATGTGGTATATATAGATATATATAACTTAATAAATATTTGTTCCCCTTTCCTTCCCTGTCCATGAAAGAGGCACACAGAAGTACCTTTTATTTTAGTAACTTACATTACAAATCATGATAAAGTATTTAAGAATATCCTTCAAAGACCAGCTTCAATTACTATTAAAGAATAGAGGAAGAAAATAACCTGTAGAATCTATTCTAGATTGTGTTTGGGGATTAAGAATTTCACTCACCTTGTACATTTTATTTATTTTAATCCTGTTTTAATCTTGGAAAAAGTTTGGTTTCAGAATTGTAGATTTCTACAATATGATTTCATATTATCCTAGGGGTAATGACTTTGTCATTCATTGACTGTAGCCAACCAAGCAAAACTCATTCCTTTTAAGTAAAAGAAAAATATTGCTATCAATATGAGGTCTTTTCTTTAATCCTTCCTACTGCTCAGATTCTGTGTTCTAGCTAAGTACAACTAGAAAGAGGGATCTAGGGAATGGGAAATGACCCATGATAGAGAATAATAGAATGTTAGAATTGAAGAGGAATTTTAGAAATCATCTAATCTAATCTGTTCATTTTGCAAATGATCAAACTATGGTCCAGAGAAATAAATGATGTATATGTGTGTGTGTGTGTGTGAAGAATATATAAAGAATAAACACACAGAATTATTACTGTATGCAGCCTATTACCCAAAGTCTTATGCTAGTCAAGGACAGTGCTAAGATAAAGACACTTGACTCACCTTCTAAGAATTGTAGAACTAGTCTGAATATCAGATATTTCAACATCAGTACTGTGGATATATCCTGTTTTGAAGCCTAGACCTACAGACTAATTATAGTCACTTCTGTAGAGGGAAGTAGCCTGGTACAATGCACAGAACTTTGGATCTGGAGTCAGAAGAACAGGTTCATACTCTGGTTTTGACATTTCCTACCTCTGCAGCCCTAGGAAAATCACTTTACTTTTCTGAGCTCTGGTTTCCTCACCTGGAGAATGGGAATGATGCCATTTAGGCTATTTGCTTCAAATCAGAAAAGAGTAGTCCTGGCCCTAGAAGAGGTTTTTGTTTAATATAGAATACATTATATTAACTTGACATTAGGAAAAACTCTCCTGAAGTATACTTTGGCAAAGCCATACTGATAATTTTCATGAATGAATACCTCAAAGTAAGTCAATTTTTGCATCAGTTGATGTACCTGGTCCTTTTAGTGTTAACCTAAAAGGATTTAAAATTAAAAGGAGATCATCTAGTCCAATCTTTTCCTTTTATACATGGGAAAACTGAGGTCCAGAAGAGAGAAATGTTTGCCTCATGTTAGATACTGAGTAGAAAAGGCAGGGTTCTAACTCAAGTCACCTGACTCCAAATTCAGGGAGATGTAGACAACAAATCCTAGATGTTAAAGACTTGGCTGATATGGGACCAAACATTGTGATGAAGTCTTTAAAATGTAGATATATCTCTCAATTGCTGAATGAACTATTTGGTTTTTGCATAGGTGTTTACCCCCATAAAGCAAGGGTAGAACAATTTGGATCATCAAAAAAAGAACCACAAAGCAAACTGAGATTTGGCTGTTTCTATTTCTTTTGCAAAGCAGAGTAGGTCAACCAACAATCAATATTTGTGTTTTGAAGAACTAAAGTTTTATTTAACTGCTAAAATCTTGTCAAGGAAGAGGTCCTGTCAAGTTGTTTGTCATTTGTGCTCAAAAGGGATCATGACATAAGAGAAGTAATACCATGACATACAAATGACTTATCTGTAACAAGTACACTCCCTGTCACTGTTTTTAGAACCAGAGGATTTGAAGTTGGTACCTCAACTCTGCTACCTACCAACTGAATGACCTTGGGCAAGTCATTTGCACTTGTACTGTCCTGACCTCAGTTTTCCTCCTCAATAGAATAAGGGTAATGGACAAGATGAATGCCAAGATCTCCTCTAGCTTGAAAGCCTATGATATGCTAAACATCTGAAAACTGTTAAAATTTTAAGGTTTACAAACCATTTTCCTTACAACAGTCTGATGAGAATCTTCCTATTTCATAGATGAGCAAACAAGTTCTGCCATGAATTTGCTTAGGTTCTACCCTCCTCCCCTCCAGCTATCAGTATACCAAACAAAGCTTCCTGAATTATCTCCCAATTTCATGGGATAGAAGGATGATATTTGGTCTTTTATCCCAATTTAGTTTTAGCTGCAAATGTAAAAGTTGAAACAAATTGGTTCTCAGGATCCCCCATGTAAATGTTAGCTCACCACTGCCTGATGATGCTCGCAGTGCCCCCACACATAGCTTTCCTTTCTTCTCTGCTTTCTTGCAGAATTTTCCATAGAGGAATCCAAGAGCTGAAGAAGGTGGAAAACATCAGTCGGTCTCCTTGGTTCTCTCACATAACCTCCTCCATGCAAGGTCTGGGCATCATTCATGCCTATAATAAAAAGGAAGAATTTATCAGCAAGTAAGCACCAAACAGTGCCCTGTAGTCTGTCTTGCATCTGTCAGCAAGTTAATAGGAACAAGTGACACTTCAATACTCAGTTCTCTCTGTGCAAAAGGCTTTGACCTTCTGTAACATTTATATAGTAGAGGATCCAAGAACCCCAGGCTCAGGGATTAGAAGCCATCCTGAGGCAGTGCTAATGACTGGGTCACTAATTTCTCAAACAGGTCACTGTTTCCATATGCAGTCTAGAGTTAATAAATAGGAGTACAACATCTAAATAAGGAGGCCTTTTTCCTATATGGAGCTAGCCCTTAGTGAAACTGAGTGCTTGGTGCAATTTACCTTTGACAGCATCCTACCTCCATGTCCCTTTTTTTTTTTTGCCTTCAGATTTCTCCTTTGGCCTCCCATGTGCCCCACTCATATAGGACAAATTCTAAAGTGATCTCAGAAAGAAATCTACAAAGCCATAGCTAATAGAGACCTCAAGATCAAGATAGAAGATTTAAAAAGCTTAATTAACCCAGGAATGAATCCCTTCAAAGGAGGCCAAAGCCAATCCTGGGGTTTTAGGAATCCTAGACCTATGAGCTTCTTATCAAGGTACCCTAACTTCAACCCTACAGTTCCTTTACCTTATATTCCTTAAAAAACTTTTTTGTTTCACAAACTCCAAATCGAGGTTTCAAGCCTCACTGAGTTAAGCTGTAAGCTCCAAGCTCTAAATCTGATGCTATGAATCAAATTAACAAATCAAGGTTGAGGCAAAGTACAAAAAGAAATCTATTTAATCCTAAACCTTAAATTATTCTAAATTAATGTTCATTCAAGCACTAGCCTGATCAGCCTGATTCTCTCTAGACTGAGCATTATCAGAACTTTAAATAAGAAGAGGTCCTAGCAATTCACCAGCTTGGGCTCTCTGAATGTAAGGCTCATTGATTCATTCTTATACACCCATGTTCACTCCAGCCAAATGAGAACTCCCTAATGGTAGGCTCGTAGAATTTTATCCACAAAACTATTAAACTACCTCATTCGCAATTAACCAAGGGACAAATAAGGAAATTCCAGCAGGTAAATAAAATAGTTCCCATTATCTCAAAACCAGAATAATTTAACTCTACATATTTATAAAAGAGAACCATATTCTTTTCTAATACCAATGGTGACATTTAGGTATTGTCATAGGCAGTAAAGGGAGATCTTTAAAGGAACATGACCCTGTTTAGCATCACCTTAAATTGCAAAAAATATGCAGCCACTTCTCTCTGCTACTTGCATATATATCAGGACTGGATTACACTGAGTTCTTTAGTATTTATTGAAGCTAATTTATTGCCTCACAAAGAATTTAGCAATTGCTTACAGAGAGTAGTGGGATATGGGAATGAAGTGCTTTTCTGTACAAACCAAATCTTTCAGATTCTTTAGGATTCTTCTTTTTAAAACAAGTTTCTTTATAGCCATAAAATGCTTTTAATGTAATATCAGAGAAACTGAGGCAAGACAGAGATTGGTTAATATTTAACGGGAAGAGTTTAGATTAGCTGATCAAGTGGGACTCATGTCTAAAGCATTCAGCACTGAGCAACTGAGGCAGGGAACATATAGGATTTTAGCTAATTAGGGTTTGCAAGCAGGATACAGAAGTTGAGAATGCAATTACTCTAACATTTTGCAGCTGTTATCTTTATTTCAGAGAGAGCAGAGAGAGAGGAGTTAACTTGTATTTACAGTTTTTGAATTGTGGCTTAGGCCCTGTCAGACAAGGGAGGAGGACCATTCTTGGATAGATAGGGGATATAACAGGTTTTTAGGCAGGAGGCGAGATGGCATAATTCTATTCTGGGGTAGTTTTGGACAAGGATGGAATCAAAACGGTGGGTGGGCACCTGGATATTGTTTTTCTTTTCTATCCTTCATTATCACAATGGTATGTAAAACTCAATTTCCAGTCCTAATGGCAAGGAAGAGGCTAGGAACAGCACCCAACATTAATTCTTTAGTTTTCAGCAGAGTTGAAGGTCTGGGAAACAGCTCTTTTCCTTGTATTTTGGGGGCTACTGTAAAAAAGGACTTAAAAAGTGTGTTTCCCTTCCCAACCAACAAATTAGACCCCATGTCTTCTATAAAATACTCAATCCTTTATACCTGAAGCTTCACTATTTTTCCTTTAAGCTACTATAGAGATAAGAGAGGGGAAAAACCAGAAGCCAAGAGGATGAAAGGGCTGAGAAGAGGGGTGAAAAGTATCCAATTTTTTTAATAGTAAGGGTTTTGAAGATAAAACTTTTGTGAACCCATAAAAAATTGGAAAACATACTTGAATTAACTGACAGTTGGGAACTACTAGGTTATTGGGTTTATTATTGACTTCCTCAGTTAAGTCTAAATTTTGAAATTATGATCAAACTGAAATTTGTATCACAGCTGGTGTTATACATTATCAGTTTAGTTAAAAACATTATTAATCATATAACCTGAAATTTTTTTTAATTTAAAAAAATTGTAAAGAACCTGTTTCCTTGTCTCACTCAGACTGGATATATTGAATATAAATCTAGTCTTGGTCCCATTTTGATTAGCACAGGAACTCTGACATACTCTTTACAAGCTGGGTCAGTCTGCCATCCCTACCCCAATTCCAGCCAAACTTAGTGTAGACACCATGCTCAAAGGATCAGCTAAGCTTCTGTCTTGCATTACCAGGCTTGATCATATTACCTAAAACATACCTGTTTTGTATTAGAAGAGAGAAATGCAGTTATCCTCATAATCATGTATGTCAAACATTTAGACATGTTGGACTTCTACAATTTTTCCTGCCAAAGTTTCTTATGAAAGAGCCCTAAAGAATGTTACCCTAACTTTTCTAATAGTGATTGATGAGTTTTCTTGACAAGGATTTATCTCACATCATACACTTCTAAAGGGATTTAAATTCTAATTCTAATAGGTTGCTTTAGAAAATATTCTCAATTTGAACTCCAGATGATTATTCTATATCTTGTGAAACCACAAAGATAATGCTTGTCATCTCTTAATAGCTTCAAAGACTGTCAAATGAAATTTTGGAATGTATATCAATATAATAGAAACAAATTTTTTTAAAACTAAACAATGGAGAAAATAAGCTAGAAGAAAAAAGAGGCAGTCATTGCAAAGCTACTCAAAAGACGAGTCTAGGGATACTTAAAAATATGTAATAATTGATGCCTGTCTACATTATATGATAGCACCATTTTTTAAAAAGGAGCTTTCTTACATGTTAACAAAAACTCAACAAGGTCTGAAAATTTAAAAAGTGTAATGACTGCGCTAGCATCCAGGACATCCCAGAATCAGCTGGAGCCAGGACAAGCAAGAGTCCGTCTTTATTCTTGGTCTTTAGGAGTAAAAGTGAAGGGGATGGAAGAGAATCTCTGCAAGCACCTTCTCCCTCATCTACAACCTAGAGTGTGTCCCTGGCTAGCTTTACTCCACCCCATAGTCCCTCCTACAATCCTCTATACACCAATCATTGAGCCAGCACAGATAGTGGAAAGGACTATTTTCCAAGCATATGCCCATAGAGTATTGTCCAATTGGTAGTTAGCCTCAAGCGCTCAGCATCCTCAGTGCATCTCAATAGTTTCAAAAACCCTCTACAAAAAAGGACAGAGATGGAATCACAAAATTCCATTTTTTGTGATGGGTAACTTTGGAGGGAACTTTAGAGGTTATTTATGACCTGCATACTTCCCCTTTACAATATTACTTGAAAACTATAGTGTGGGGAAGTTATCCATCTCCTCAAGCAGTCTGTTTTCTCTTGGAGAGTCCTAATGACAGAAAGGAGCTAACTATTGTATATTGTGATAGGGCCATGAAATAAGTGTTTTTTTTTTCATTGTACAGAAAATGATTTATGCTTCTAATCTTTATTAAGCATCTTTTTGCAGATGTAGAAAAATAGTATATTTCAATAATCTAAATTCTCTATTTTAGGCTTATTTTTATTTAAACTTTATTTCAGGTTTAAGACATTAAATGATGAAAATTCCAGTCACCTCCTATATTTTAATTGTGCACTCCGGTGGTTCGCACTAAGAACGGATATCCTTATGAACTTAGTCACTTTCATTGTGGCCACACTGGTGGCTCTGAGTTACTCTTCAATCAGTGCTTCATCCAAAGGTTTATCCTTGTCCTATATTATCCAGGTAAGATCTGATCTGAGATTGGGCATTACTTCTATTACTTGGTAATGGAAGGGCAGAGAAGGTCCTTTGTCATACTTTTCCCTATTGCCTGATAACCACAATTGTTCTTGCTTAATGAAATGTGCTCAATTCATTTATGTTCAGTTGTCTTCTTTCATTAGTTCAAAGGTAGTATCCTCCAATCTTGTCAAATCTAGGTTTTCTATTATTCATTAGTTTTCCAAAAAGCATGGTCTTGCATTGCCACAAAGGAATAGTAAATTTCACATTTGATGAAATCTGTTTTCTGATTTTATTAAATTGTTTTTAAGTAGTGCCTAAATTAAAACTATTTGAGACTTGTAAGAGAGGTTACAAATTGGCCTTAAATTTTTGGCTTTGTCAAAGTGACAGAAGTAAGGAAGAAAGAAAGAAGGGAGGGATGGAGGGAAAGGAGGAAGACAAGACAAGGAAGAAGGGAAGAAGGGATGGAGAGAGAGAGAGAAAGGGAAGAAGACAAGTATTAAATGCCTACTATGTTCCAAGCTCTGAACAAAGTGCTTTAGAAATATTATCTTATTTGATCCACATAACAATTGAGTGAGGTAGATGTTACTATTATCACCATTTTGCATTTAAGAAAACTGAGCAAACAAAGGTTAAATGCTTTGGCTAGGGTTTCATAACTAGTAAGTATCTAAGGCCAGATTTAAACTCAGGTCTTCCTTACTCTAGGGCCAGTCACTGTACCAGTATAAGAATTTAACCCAAATTGAAATCACAGAAGAAAATAAAATCAGATGTATTTAACAAGTGTCTATTGTGTAGGAAAATCAAAAAAGTCAGATGTAGCTTCTTTTTTTGGATACTTGAAATTTAATAGAATACTATGTGGATATAAAACATGTGTTAACATATATGTAAAAACATTATGTAAATATTTGTAAACACATGTATGCAGCACAACTGGGTATTGTTACACATACTTGTTTATACATAAATATAAACTCAGAAAACATATATATGTATATATATATGTAGTTTATATATTGAAATTCTAAAGAGGAAAGGATTTTTCTGAGCTGGAATAATCAAGAAAGACTTGGTCCATTCCATCAATTTTATCAGTGACTTGGATAAAAGTATAAGTGGCATGCTTATCAAAGAGAAGAGGTAGATTTGAGATGAACCTTGAAAAATGAATAGGACTTGAGTTAGCAAAGAGAAAGAGGAAGAGCATACAAACAGGAGATAATATAGCATGAGCCAAACAATGAGAACTAATCTTTTTCAATTGAGGTGGAAAGGCAACAATAAATAAATTTTCATTACTGGATCAGAGTTCACGTTGAGAAAAAAAAGAAACTGGTTGGACAATGGGGGGTCAAATTAAAGAAATGCCAAGATAATGAGCTTGATGTGATAAGCAACATACTGCTATTTTATATTTTTGTGCATGGAAAACAATAATTCACTCACAATAGGGCTTTATAGGAAGTTGAATCTGGCAGCTGTGGGAATTTGAACTGGAAAGAAGAAAAAGATTATTTAGGACACTATTGCAGAAATCTCAATGGATAGCTCTAATGGCCTATAGCTGAGGTTATTGAAGTAGAAATGGAGAAAGAGGGAAAAAATCTGAGACGTGAAGGAAAAAAATCTTTGATTAGACAAATAATGAATAGTTAAATTTCTGAAGTAGAAATGATGGTAACTTTGTGAGGAACTGTTCATTCCATCTTAGAATTTGTAATAAAAGAGAGGAGAATTTGTCATATGTACACCCAAGATTTAAAAAAAAATAGATGTCAAAGATTTAGAAAATAGATAGATATGCTCCCTTAGCATAAAACTTCACAGGAGAAATATTTACAATAGGATTCTCAATGCAATGCTGAAGATACAAATACAAATAATTTTTGATGAACAAGAAAAGGAAAAACTATCTAAAAAGCTACATCCTGTAGATACACAGAGAATTCATCAGCCATTTTGATTTTTTTCTTTTAAAGACACATGTAGAAATATGGAAGTAAGATTAGATTAACAGCAGACAAAAATAGAAGCATAGTATGTAAGTGTCAAAATAGGATCAGGCACACACTAAGGCTAAGAACTATTGCTGGTGGGGAATGCTGAAAGCACAAAGATCATTTTTATTTTTAGTAATGATGGAGTTAACAGGAAGATTAAAGGGAATGGAACTGCTACTAGAGCAGGTGGGGATAGAATAATGGAAAAGACTTAAGTATAGAAGGAAAAACTCAAATCAGATTTCTCTTGTTTTCTCTACTAGTTTTCAGACTAGGAAGAAAAGAATAAAAATAGTTAACAAGCATTTTTGAAACCCAAGATAAGTGAGGCGATAATAAAGAATGACCTAACTACTCTCAGTGAGTTTAGATGAACAGGTCTAGACAAACTACCTAGCAGGATTCTAAAAGAACTGGTAGATATGAGTACTAAGGCATTATAAATGACTTAGGAAAGATTGACAAAAACTGGGAAGGTGCTGCAGGACAAGAGAAGGGCAAATCTACTGACTTCTTTTAAGTGGAGGGGATAGCATCTATATACTGTAGACTTGTAATGACCAGTTCAATTCTTGGCAAAATTCCAAATTGTCTTATTAAGAGGATTTTTTTGAGAATTTAAACAGAGGAGGTAGTGATAAATAAGAGTAACATTCTCTCTTTTTTTCTTTCCTTCCTTCCTTCCTTCCTTCCTTCCTTCCTTCCTTCCTTCCTTCCTTCCTTCCTTCCTTCCTTCCTTCCTTCCTTCCTTCCTTCCTTCCTTCCTTCCTTCCTCTTTTTTAAAATGCCAAGAAAATGACATTCCTAAATACTTAAATTTGTATACCTAAATTTCTTAGCAAAACATTAGATAAAATTATTTCACACTTGCCTTGTGAACAAGATGAAGAGAAGTGTTTTTTTCAAAAGCACAGTAAGGTATATTCAGAACTGGTTGAATGATTGAACTCAAAGAGTCCTCATTCAAAGATAGGTTTTGACTGGTGCCCCAGTGCCCTGTCTGTGCTCTTTAACATTTATGTCAGTGGCTTTGCTGAAGGCATTGATGGCATGCCTATCAAATATGCAGTACTTAAAAAACTAGGAGGCAAAGCTAACATGATAGAATTATGATACAAAAAATTCGGAAAAGCTAGGATGATATATTGAGTCTAATAAGATGAATATAAGAAAAATATAAAACTTCACACTTGGGGAGAAAAGAAAATAAACTTGAATGGCATACTTTCTATGTAAGAGGTCCTGTGCAAAAGATTTGGGAATTTTAGTGGACACAAAGGGAAGTTGAGGGTGAACAGAATGGTAAGGGACTGAAGACCATTCAATCTAACTGAATTCAATAAACATTTATAAAATGTCTACTATGTGACACTTAATCTCTGGCACACAGTAGACACTTATATGCCTAGCTGTGTGAACCTGGGCAAGTCACTTAATTAACCCCAATTGCCTCATCAAGGGAAAAAATGTAATTGGAAAATATTTAACAAAATAAATAAATTCAATAAAATATAATAAGATTACAATTTAAAACTAAGTCAATAGATAGCTCACAGGGATCCTTTTGCATAGCTTAGTCGTTCTGTCTCTATTCGACTAAAATCAGTGATTTTGAAAATAAACTCATGAATAAAATTTTTAAAATTTTTTAAAATTTATAACTTAAATAGAAAATAGGAAAAATATAAAAAAGAAAAACACATTGACATATGCACAACAAAACATAAGAGGATGAAAACTATGTAACAATATATCAAGAAAGCATATATCATAATAGAACACACTGTATTCAGAATTGTCCATCTTTGCTTTTCAGATTTTCTTTTGTTCTCTGCTGCACAGTGTTTACTTTATTCTTCCTTTCCCCTTTCTTCTCCTTTATCTCCTCCAAGCAGGCTACAGTTAAGCATGGAAAATATATTTATGTTTACATGCATATACACATACATATATGCATTCACACATAATACATACTCATATACTGTCCCTGCTCTTTTAACTTCTACTCACTAGCTTGCCTTGCTATTAATTAATCTATTTCTATTAACTCCCCCTCCATCCCCATCCTCTAGGTATCTTCTTCCTCTACCCTTTCCTTCCCTTTTTATCTCATGTGTGAAATATTATGGAGAAGGATGACACCAGATTATGAGCAATACCGCCTTTTTTAATAAGAAGCAGAAATTAAGGCCAAATTTAAAAGAGCTTAGGGAGATGCCCACAAATATGGAAAAGATATATAAAGACTGTTTCTTGTAAACATTGTTGCATTCTTCTAATTTGTTGTGCTACTCTTTTATGGGTCACTGAGTCATGACTTTTAATTATGTTTTTCTCCTACATTGTACCCTTTTATACCCTTCTTCTCTTTGCTTACCACTCCACTCTTTGGTTCATTGTTATCCTTTGTTCTTGAAGAAGACCAAGATAATATCACAAATAGTCCATATGAACACTGATCTCTCAGTTTTGTTTGCAAAGATTCTCTTATTAACTCTACCCTCCCTCTTAGGCCCCACCTCCTCCTGTTTTCCTGTAATAGTGAATTTCTATATCTAATTCTGCTGTGTGTGTGTGTGTGTGTGTGTGTGTGTGTGTGTGTGTCTTAAATCCTCCTTTGCCTGGTTCAGATAGTGAAGTTTGTGATCTATTACTCTCCTTATCCATCCCCACCCTCTCCATGTTTATTGTATACTCTTTTTCTCACATATCTCTATTATTAGAAATTATAAAATATTGTCTATTTTTCACTAGTTTATATCTTCCTCCTTTTCCCCCCTCCCTTAAAACTAGACCTTCCACTTTTTTTTTTTGCAGAAATCTTTGCAGAAGCCTTTGTAATTTTTACAGACAGTGAGACTTTGAAGAGACACATGTTTCTTCTTTGAAGTAAGCACATTATAATTAGTCTCTTCTAATTGTTAGAATGTATTTGCCTTTCAAAGTCTCTCTTGTCTTTTATGTTTTTATTTCAAAGAGTCTATTCTGCACTGATCTTTTTGTCAGGGATGTTTGCAAGTCTTTTTTAGTAAGGGTCTATTTTTCTTCCTGTAGTTTTTCAAGATAAGTTATATTTGAATTGTAAAGCCTTTTTTCTCTTTTTGCTATTTGTAATGTTTAAGAGCACTTCACCTTTCTAAGTTCAAATCTGGCCTTAGACACTTACTAGTTGTGTGACCCTGTTTGTCTTAGTTTCCTCATCTGTAAAATGAACTGGAGAAAAACATGGCAAAATAGTTTCTTTGCCAAGAAAACTCCAAATGTAGTCACCAGCTGCTAAGTCTTTTTGCGATCCTTTTTGTGATTTATTGGTACTTGAATTCTTTCTTCACTACTGATTGGCAGTAGTTTTAACTTGCAAGCTCTGGATTTTGGCAATGATATTCTTGCAGGGGAGAGGGGATTTAGTTTGGGATTTTTTTTAGGGTTTGATCATTAGATTCTTATTTTCACTTTGCCTGCTGGTTCTAATAGATTTGGGCAGTTTTCTTATATCTTGAAATATGGCATCCAGGTTCTCTGTTAGGTTATGATTTTCAGAGAGTCAATTCTTAATTTTTTCTCTCTTGTCAGGTTTTACAGGTCAGCTATTTTTGATGAAAAAAACTAATATGTTCCATTTTCTCAGTCTTTAAATTTTGTTCTAAAATTATTTGCTCCATTCTAGGAAGCCTACTATGTGGATAAGGTTTTCCATTTCTTTTTTAAGCTTGGTCTTTTTAATTTTTTTTCTTAAGACATTTAATTTAATCTCGAATTTCATTTTTAGGTCTTACTTAATTTCTTTCAGCCACTCATGGAAAAATTGGGGCCCAAACATTCTTTTCTCTGAGGCTATTTTTGTATTTACTAGGAAAGAACTAAATTTAGAAAGGCCAATATCACTCATTACATCCCCGGTCACACCCCAGTTAGACCTCTTGTCTTTTATCTTGACACTGAACTTGTATGACTGTTGAGGAATGAATGAGGCTGACAATGTTGAGCATCTCTGTCTCACTTTATTCATGTACAAATCAAGATATGTCATTTGTCCTATTTGAAAACAAAGGACAAACAACAATTGCGGTGTTACATTCTTGGTTTGTCTTTTGGGTTTCTCGACTGACAGTATTTTTTCAATATATTCTGAGATATATATATATATATATACACACACATCCAGCCTCAGTCCTGGAGGCTGGAACTTTGTGCCAAAGCCAGGCTCTTGTCCCTCCACACTTTTACATGGGATAGACAGACTTTGGTTCTGTTAACTCGGTAGTCTGGGCCATCACAATGAATTAAGGTCTATATGAGGTTCCTGGATCTAAGAGTCATAATTTTTGGCTTCTTCCTCCATCTCCTCGTGTCACAATATGGGTATTAACCTTTGTTCTTTTCTTTCATTCTTCTTGCACTATCACCAACCAGGGAGTGGCTCTATCCCCTGATGCCGCCCTGACAGACCCAATTCAGAGGCTTGACCTGGTCTCCAGCATCCTGGAAGATGCCCTGACACAGAGATATCCAGGTGCTGTGCAAGTTCTCGGTTCTTGAACACTCCCTCTTCTTCTAGGGACTGTCCTAATATAGCACCAGCCCTGGTGTGAAGCCTTTTATAGTTAGTGCCTCTGGATACACAGGCCCCCCAAGGTCTGTCTCTCTCTCTTCAGTAACCCACAAGCTGATTCTGTGCCTCTTCTGCTTCAGGAAGCTACAGCCCCCTGGCTTCTGGTCTTCTTTAGCCCAGACTCACTATTTCTCTTCCATGTCTCCTTTGTGAATGCCTGACAGCATTGGGTGTCTTCTTGTGCAATCTTGGAATAAACAAAGGAGCACTTATTGGGGTGATTACTGCTGCATTGAATGCCCTTTTAGAATATTACTAAAATGTAAGAAGCTAGATCTTCTAGGAACTTTTATGGCATCTTAATAATAAGTTGAAAATTGATAATGACTTGGGCCCAGAATTAAACACGAGAAAGAGAACAGGCTGGATTGCCTAAAAAATTGCAAAGTTCTTTAAAAAATTCCAAATGTGTCTCTGGAAAGGACATGGTAAGTGGGGGGGGGGCAGCTAGGTGACCACCTAATGCCAGGTCTGGTCAGGAAGACTCATTTTCCTGAATTCAAATCTGTCTACAGACACTTAGCTGTGTTTGTGGGCAAATCACTTAACTCTGTTTGCTTCCATTTCTTATCTGTAAAATGAGCTGAAGAAGGAAATGACAAACCATACCAGTATCTTTGCCAAGAAAACCCCAAATAAGGTCACAAGTGACTGAAATGAAATGACTAAACAATAACAACAATGAAGGTTACTAGAATGCAACTTAATATAAACAAGGAATCACAAAGGAAAACTAATGCCATCAAAGAAACATGAGTTAAAAAAAAAGATGAACTGGTCACAAGGTTAAAAGAATGAAAATAAAGGATAGCCAGTGTTCTCCATTAGCATCTTTACAATGTTAGAAAAAGTGAAGAAGGCATAAGAAATAAGGTGAAAAGGTGGAAGAATTTGAGCTCTGAGGTGAGTTTATGATATATAGATAAGCATGATCTCATAGAGCAGTAGTGTCAAACTTCCATAGAAATGGATCCCTGTGGATCAATTACTGATTTAGAAAGCATCAAATTGTACGTCATATTGTATTTTATTTATTTTATTAAACACTTCTCAATGATATTTTAATCTAGTTCAATCACACACATGACACCTTTGCTATTATACAGCATGAACAAACATGAATAAGTAATGGTTTGAATCATTGGAGATTGTCAAAATTCATGAGATCATGAATTTATTTGCGGATTTGTTGAGAAAACAAAGAACAATGGGTAAGAGTTGCAGAGAAACTGATTTAGGCTTGATATAAGAAGAATCTGAGATCAGTACATTACTTAGGAAATGTGTAGAAATGTGTTGGAGGAATTGAAGATGGTTTTTGGATACTCTCTGCCCTAAAAATATTTCAGGTAACAACACTGGGAATCTAGATCAAGGAAATCACTATATAACAATGCAATTCTGGGTTAACTTTACAAACTTGAGTAACCAAGGTGCCATCTCATTGCCCCTAGATTATTCCCTTCATTCCTAGAGTTAAACAAAAGAACCTCTTCTTTTCTGTCAGCAACATCATCTTTTCTCAACAGAAAGATGGGGAGAAATAATAATGTGAACAAGACTAGTTATCCATCTTTAGCAGATTTTACCAAGAAAAGATTTTTTTATTTTCAATCTTATCTATATTTCAAAAGAGATTTTCTTAGTTGTTTGGAAAGGGCTTTAGAGAAAAGTAATGTTTCTTGATGTTTTCCATTTCACTAATTTTTTTTAAAATTATGCTTCCATTTTATATATTATCATGAATTAGTATGTTTCCAGAGGGCAAGGGCTGTTTATTTCATATTTTCCCTCTATCCTCTATCACTGTACTCAGCATATAAAAGGCGCTTAATAAATATTTGCTGAATAAACAGGGAAGAGAAAACACAGTTTTTAAGTCCTCCAGTTAGAGGCTATAGTTGAAGCAATGGAAGTGAATGCACTCTATAAAGAAGGAACTGTTGAAGGAAAAGAACATGACGTTAAGGACTGGTCAGTGAGAGAAACTCAAAAGTTAAAAAGGAGAAGACAGTGAAATAAACATAGAAGGAACAGTTGAAGAATGAGGCTAGTATACTGTCCAGCTATGCCATTAGTAGAGAAGTTAAAAATTTAGAGAATTTAAAGAAAGAGATGGTCAACAGCATCAAATATTTTTGAGAAGCTAGGGAGAATAAGAATGAAGAAAAGAATTTAGTTTGGGCAAAAGATTTCTGAGACTCTTAGATAAGAAGTATTGGGATAAAAGCCAATCTAAAGAGAGGAAATGAAAGGAAAAAGTAAATATCTAAGAACTACATACAATACTTTGATATTTAGAGAGAAAAGGACAAAATTACCTCAATCCCTCACTCTTCATTCACGGACCATACAGTCTTTGTATGGAAAGACTGAAAGGGTTAGGTCATTCTTATGCCACGTTCTCAAAAGAGTGTCCAATTGTTCAACCTGGGTTCAACATTAGAACCTGGTAAAATTTTATCAGTGGAAATGACATTAAAGAAGCAGCATTATCACCTGCCTTGCTCCTGTACTCCAGGGACAATGGGACCTTTCCATCTCATTTATCCCTGAAAGTTTTGTGTTGTCTCCCCCATAAGAATGTGAGCTCCTTGAGAGTAGGGACTATTTCATTTTTTTAAAATTTATATTCCTAGCACTTAGTAAAGTGCTTTGCTCATAGTAATCACTTAATACTTTTGTTCAATAGGTCAACGTACCTTGTGTTGAATTGCCTTGAAAAAGGACACTGTGGGTCAGGATAGAGCCTTGGTGTGTTCAAGATGCTACCTACCATGTTTAGCAACTGTAGCAGGCTGTTGTGCACTGACATATATTTGAGGTTTCATTTAGCCCAGGAGACTTTCTCCCACTTACTGCATAATCTTGGGCTCACAAAGTTACTTTGAGAAGTCTTAAGCTTGTCCTTTCCTGATACATTAGGTAACTTTTGTTCTACTCCACTAGGTCCCTTTTGGAATTTTTATAGGAAATAAAAACCATAAAACCATAGAATTACAGTTAGAAAGGACATCAGAGATAACTGTTCCAATTCCCTTACTTTAGAGAGGAGAAAACTAAGGCCTAAAAAGGGAAAATTATTGCATAAAGTAACTTAGGCATTAAATTTATGCACAGGAACTGTACTTGGAATTTAGTTGGTGTAGGGAGTTCTCAGTGAGTCATTTCCTTTACCAATGCAGGTTGGTATCTTCTCTGCAATCTATCAGTCAGTCAACAAGCATTCATTAAACCATTTAATACTGTGTAAACATTGAAGAAACAAAGGCAAAAGCAGTTCCTACCATCAAGAAACTCATATTCTTAAAGGGAAACAACACATAAATAACAAGGTAAATAAAAGATATATAACAGGGTAGATGAAAAGGAATCTGGTAGGCAAAAGCATTAGCAGCTTGGGTAGATTAGGTAAAGTGATATTTGAGCTGAGTTTTGAAAGCCAGGAAAGAGGCAGAGGTAGGGGACAGAACATTAGACAGCTAAGGCAAAGACACATGGGGCAGCGTACCATTGTTGGAAGAAGTACTAGCAGGCCAGTGTTGATGGAAGGTGAAAAAAAGGAATCAATTCTAAGAAGACTGGAAAGATCAAAAAGAATCATCAGGTTTTTAGGAGTTTTAAATGCAAAATTAAATGGTTAAGACTTGATCCTGGAGGCATTAAGAAGCCACTGGAACTCACTGAGCAAGGGAGTTAACAGATGTACCTTTAGAAAAATCTCTTTGGCAGCAGAATGGCAGATGGACTGGAATAGGAAGACACTTGAGGAAGAAAAACCAGATAGGATACTGCAATGATCCGGTGAGAAGTGAGAGAACTAAAGTTGTGGCTGGACAATCGAAAAGAGGGAATACATACACTAGTTTCTATAAAGAAAGAAAAGACAAGATTTGGTACAGGACTGGCTGTGATGTAACAGACTATAAGTCTTAGAAACTAGCAGGATGGTGGTGCTTTCAACAGTAAAAAAGTTTGGCAGAAGGGAGGGTACTGGGGAAGGGGGAGACTCATAATGAATCAGTCCTATTTTGGACATGTTGAGTTTGATTATTATGAAATATTCAGCTCATGATATCCAAAAGGCAGTAAGTAGGTCTGTGGTTCAGAAGAGAGACTTAGGGCAGGATATATCAATTAAAAGGACTGTACTCTTTATTTTTTAAAAAATGGGGCATTTACTCATTTCCAGTCCTGTAGTTATCTTTATTATTTGCCACAATTTTTCAAAGATTATTAAGTAACATTTGCTCCACAATCCTTTAAAATCCTGGAATATCCTTTAATCAGGCATGGAGATCTGAATTTCAATGAGGGCAGCTGAGTATTCTTTCTTCTTATTGAATTCAACTTCCTGTTAGCCATATGCTTTTTATATCAATGCTTCAGTCCGAAGATCAATGAAAACAGAATCAAATACTATTTAAAAACTATTCTGTTTTCTCTCCATCTATTAGTTTACTCATCTGTAAAACGGATTGGGCTAGAGCTTCTCCTGTTGTCTTCTAGTGATATTTTTAAAAAGACATAAATAGGTATATTAAGCTCCAATTTAAATCAGAATTTATTAATTTCTCTATAATGAAATGGATTATAATGGTGAGGTGTCAAGAAGAAATTGAGTCTTTTTGACCAGACTCAAGTTTTTGAGTTGACAGGAAGTGAAGTAAGGAGAGAGGAAGTAAGAGAAAGAGAGGAGAAATTATGACTTAGTAAACTGTAAGCCATAACCTGACCATGTAACTAATTTTCTATGGGATCCTGGGCAAATTATCTCATATTCTAAGCCTCTGTTTTGTATGTAAGATGGGGAGAGAGGGTTGGCTTAAATTATAAGATCCTTTTTATTGGCTGTAATATTCTTTGAGAGGACATAAAATTAGTTCAGGTGGGATTCAGTGAGACAGCACACCACCAGGTAGGAACAAGGAGTTGATACTCAGCATGGAACAGTTCCACTTCACCACAGTTCCAGAGCACAGGAATGAAAGAAGCTGTGTGTGATCAAATGGTGGTGAAATGGGATGATTCCAACCATCTGGAGTGCCAGTAGGAAAAAAAAATGTAATTACCATTTATTTCTAGATACAAAGGAAGTGTTTAAAGGGAAAACATAATATCTAAACTCCTCTGAGTTGATCTGAAATTGTAGTTCTCATTATTTTGGCTTTTCAGAAGTAAAACTATAGTAATAATACATGCATTGCCCTAAAAAGTGACTGAAGTCACTAAAATTAGGAAACAATCTGCTAATTGTGACAATTTGTCCCTTCCAATAGTTAAGTGGACTCCTACAAGTCTGTGTAAGAACAGGCACAGAGACACAAGCCAAATTTACTTCTGTGGAACTACTAAGAGAATATATCTCGGTAAGAAATCATTTTATTGAGTGTTCAGAAGTGAGATAATGTTTACATTTGCAGGAATGCCTGTATTCAAATAATTTGTCCTTTTGTCCAATGTTTACCAGTTAATTATTTTGCATCCTAGACTTGTATTCCTGAATCTACTGACCCCTTCAAATCTGTGAGTTGTCCCAAAGATTGGCCAAAACGAGGGGACATCACATTCAAAGATTACCAAATGAAATACAGGGAAAATACTCCTCTTGTCCTCAATGGTTTAAATCTGAATATCCAAAGTGGACAGACTGTTGGCATTGTTGGAAGGACTGGTTCTGGTGAGCTCATTCATGGATTTTATTTACTTACCTATTCTGCTTGAGATGGGTTGTGTTAACGCTATAACTATGGATAGTGTTGGCAATACATACACATAAATGCCAATACAGATACTACTGTGTGTGTATTTCTCTACATATTTACTATTAATCCTATAAATTAATATTATAGATTCTCAATATGTAGCCCTTGAAAGAAATGCTTGCTCATTAATCCCAGCACTAATTGTACATAAGTTAACTGCTGTAGGGCTTCTCATTGTACCCCCTGGACTAGTAACTGATTTCTGCCCCTGCTGTAATATCAAGACACCATTTAAAAAACCATTCTCTTCTTTAAATTTTCAGATATAATAGAAATGCAAGCTGTTTTGTAACTTTGTAATTTTTTTTTTCCCAGGAAAATCTTCATTAGGAATGGCCCTATTTCGACTAGTAGAGCCAACTGCTGGCACAATTTACATCGATGATGTTGACATCTGCACCATTGGTTTGGAAGATCTCAGAACCAAGCTCTCTGTGATCCCCCAGGATCCTGTCCTGTTTGTAGGTACAGTAAGGTAGCTGTTTTTATCATTGCCCATTCATATTCTCAGATAGTGAAACCAGACTGACCAGGAGTTTATCAGGTTTCCCAGTATAATTGGGAGAAACAGTCTGAGAGGAAGCAGCATTTTACTGGTAGGCAGGAGAACTGCTGGTAACTTTTAGTTAAGTAAGTACAGCATGATTTGCTAAGAAGATCCTATGAGCTGCATAGAGTCAGTAGTGACTAGTATAGTTACTAATACTATTATTTGATAATCACTACTGGTAAACAATTCACTCCTAGGGATAAAGAAGCTGATTTTCCTGAGAGTACACTTTTTTTTTTTTAAAGTTCACTTTATGAGTGATGAGCTCATGTAATGAGCTAACTCAGGATTGCTCAGTAAATGACTCAGTAATGCTTTCTTTTAACATATCATCTATGCTTTGTATATATCTAGAGAATTACATGTTATCTTTATTGCAATATATGGTCCTTGAGAATAGGTTCTATCTATGTGTTTGTTTGTTTGTTTTGGGGGGGAAACTTTGTTATACCCTCCATGTTTAGTATAGAGCCCAGTACATGTTGTTATTCAATTGTTTGTGTCTTCATGATTCTATGGACTATAGCATATCAGATTCTTTTATCCAATATTATTTCTTAAAAGTTTGTCTAAGTTCATGCTTGTTAGTTCCATGATGCTATTAATCCATCACTGCCTCTGCTATCTCCTTTTCCTTTTGCCTTGAATCCTTCCCAACACCAGGGACTTTTCCATTGAGTCCCATCTTTTCATTATATGGTCAAACTAAGTTCAGCTTCAGTATTTGATTTTCCAGTGAAAGGTCTGAATTAATTTCTGTTGTAAATATTGATTGATTTCATCTCCTTGCTGTCCAAGGGACTCTCAAGTCTTCACCATCACCACAATTTGAAACATCAATTCTGTGGTGCTCAGCTTTCATTATAGTCCAAACCACAAATTGCTACTGGAAAAACCACAGTTTTGTCTATATAGACCTTTACTGGGAAGGTAATGTTCTTTTTTTTTTGAGTATGCTGCCCAGATGTGCCACAGTTTTTCTTCGAAGGAGCAAACATATTAGCTGCAGTTGCCATCTGCAGTGATCTTTGAGGCTAAGAATAAAAAATCTTACATCGCTTCCATTTCTCCTTCCCTCTATTGCCAGAAAGTGATAGGGTTAATTGTCAAGATCTTGTACTTGTTTATTTGTTTTTATATTAAGCTCCTGGCCAGGGCCAGCTGTTATACTCACCTATTTTACTACCATCAAGAAGCTTCCCAATTTCTCTCTACTTTCTGCCATTAGAGTGATATCATCTGCATATCTGAACTTATTGATATTTCATCCAGCAACCTTAATAATTTTTTATTATTATACATAATAATGCATAATGTATAATTAAATATAATGTATATAATGTATAATATGGCATTATACATGATGTATTCTGCATATAAGTTAAATAAATAAATTGAAAATATACAGGTTTGTCATAGCCCTTTTCAATCTTAAGCCAATCAGTTGTTTCATGTTTGGTTCTAATAGTTGTTTCTGTCCCGTATACAGGTTCTTCAGGAGTCAAATAAGATGATAGGTTATTCCCATCTTGAGAACTTGCCACATTTTTTTTTGTGATCCACATAGTCAAAGACTTTAATGTAGTAAATGAAGCAGAAGTATATATATTTTCTGGAACTTCTTTACTTTTTCAGCAATCCAATGCATTTGGTAATTTGGTCTCTAGTTCCTCTGTTTGAAAACTATCCTGCTCTTCTGATAATTCTCAGTTCACATATTGCTGAAGCCTAGGTTGAATAATCTTAAGCAGAATCTTACTGGTATATGAAATGAACACAATTGTTGGTAATTTGAACATTACTTGACATTTGCCCTTCTTAAGGATTTGGACATAAACTGATGTTTTCCATTCACTGGCCACTGTTGTGTTTCCAAATTTGCAGACATATTGAGTGTAGCATTTTAACAGCATCATCTTTTAGAGTTTTAAACAGTTCAGCTGGAATTCTATAACCTCCATTAAACTTACTGCTAGCAATGTTTCCTAAGGCCTTCTTGACTTTATTCTCCAGGATGTCTTGTTCTAGGTCAAAAATCACACCATCTTGTTTATGGGTGATGTTAAGATCTTTCTTGTATAGTTCTTTTGTGTATTCTTGCTACCTTTTCTATTTCCATTAAATTCTTTTTTATTTTAATCTTTTATCATGATTATTTTAACATGAAGTTTTCCTTGGACATCTCTAATATTTTAAAGCAATCTTATTATTTTTTTCTATTTCTTTGCATTGTTCATTTGCATTTCTCTCTCCTGGCTATTCTTTGGGATTTTGCATTCAGTTAGGTACATCTTTCTCTTTCTCCTCTATCTTTCCCTTTCCTCTTTTCCTCAGGATTTATAAAGCCTTAATGGACAGCCATTTTATTTTCTTGTTCTTTTTTTTCTTTGGAATCTTTTTTGTTGGTGCTTCCTGCACAAAGTTGAGAATTTCTTTCCATAGTTCTTCATGCATTATCTACCAGATCTGATCCCTTAAATCAATTCATCATCTCTCCATATTAATAACGAGTGGTGTTTAGGTCATACATATATGGTCTAATAGTTTTCTCTAGTTCAATTTAAGTTTGAATTTTTCTTTTTTATATATAATAATAGCTTTTTGTTTTTCAAAATACATGCAGATAGTTTTCAACATTCAACTTTGCAAAACCTTGTGTTTCAAATTTTTCTCCCTCTTCCTCTCTCCCATAGATAGCAAGCAATCCAATATAGGTAAAACATGGGCAATTCTTCTAAACATATTTCCACATTTATCATGCCGGACAAGAAAAATCAGATAAAGCGGGGGGGGGGGGGGGGAAGGGGGAGGAATGAGAAAACAAGCAAGCAAACAACAAATGATGAAAATACTATGTTGTGATCCACATTCAGTCCCCATAGTCCTTTTTTGGGTGCAGATGATTCTCTCCATCACAAATCTATTGGAACTGGCCTGAATCATCTCATTGTTGAAAAGAGCCATGACCTTCAGAACTGAGCATCATACAATCTTGCTGTTGCTGTGTACAATGTTCTTTTGGTTCACTTCACTTAACATAAGTTCATGTTAAGTCTTTCTCGGCTTTTCTGAAATCAGCTTGCTCATTATTTCTTACAGAACAATAATATTCCATTATATTCATGTATCATAATGTATATATTGTATTGGATATAATAATTAATTTATAATTTAATTTTCCCAGCAAATGTCAAATAGTGAGTTCTTATCCTAGAAGTGTTTATCAAACACTAGATTACTATAGTCAGTGACTATTGTATCTTGTGAAGCTAATCTATTCTAGTGATCAACTACTCTTTATTTTTTAGCTGGTACCAAATGGTTTTGATGACTGCTGCTATATAATGGAATTTTAGGTCTGGCATAGGGAGGCCACCTTTGTTTTCATTTTTTTCTTCATTCCCTTAAAATTTTTCAGTAAAAATACATACTAAGGGCTTATTAATTTTTATTGAGTGAATTCAGTGAATAATCAGTCACACATTGATGGTAATATGAAATAGTATATGTGAAATGTTTTATAATTGAAACGCTAGGTAATTGTTTACCACTTATTCTACATTCTTAATAAAATTACTGGCAGGTTAGGGAAATGACTTGGATATTCAGATTTTTAGTAAAACAAGTATCAAAGTTTCTCATGATGTCCTTATGTAAAAGATGGTAAGATGTTATTGGTTGTAGTTTGGAAAATTAATAACACACTGAAATGGCTCCCAAATGTGGTCTTTTAATGAGTTGATGCATGTAAAACAATTGTAAAGAGTGCTGATGGGAACTATGTATGCTTGGCTATGTTCTGTTTAATATTTTTGCCAATGACTTATATGACAAAAAGATAACATTGCTTATCAGGTTTATGGATACCAAGAAGTTGTAAGGGATAACATATAATATACTAAATGACAGAACTGAGATCTAAAAAGGCCTTAACAGATTGAAATGAAGGGTTCATATAACAAGGATAAGATGTGACTAGAGAGCAACTGGCTTTATGTATCACACTTTAAGGTTTACAAAGCATTTTATAAACAGTATCTCAATAACTTATTTAAAGGAGTCATTACCCCCACTTTCAAATGAGAAAATTGAGTCTCAGAAAGCTGCAGTTTCTTTTCCATGGTTACTCAGATCAGAGGCATAATTTGAACTGAGGCCTTATTGTTTTTAAGTTGAGTTCTCTTTCTGATAAATGATGCTTAATTTTTAAAAGACCTGGATATATGTGTGTGTGTGTGTGTGTGTGTGTGTGTGTGTGTGTGTGTGTGTGTAAGGAGATGTGATCACTATGAAGCAAAATGACAACAAAAAAGACATTTTTAAAAATTCTAGTATTAAGTACAAGGAAACTGTTAAGTCTGTATATTCTATTCTGGTGAAAAATTCTTCTAAGGAACTTTCTTCATAAACTGGGACACATTCAGAAGACTAGTATGGTGAATGACTAGAAACCATGACATAAAGAAGGACTGAAGGAACTGAGGCTATGGAGGAGAGAAGTCTGAAAGAAGGCTATGAAAATTAACTTTAAATGCATCATATGGAAAGGGCAATGTCTTTCTAGACAAAACTAGAATCAATGAGCAGACTTTATAACGGGCAAGCTTTCAGCTTAATATGAGGAAGAATTCTGAAATTCAGGAATGTCAAGCAATGGAATGAAATGCTAAGTGAGGCACTGAGTATCCTGTCATGGGAAATATTTAAGCAGAGGGTAGATGACTAGCCATTTATGAATCATACATCTAGAGAGTCCTCAGAAGCTCATCTAGTCCAATCTCTTCATATTACAGATGAGTAAACTGAGACCCAGGGACATCAAATGACTTGTTCAAAGTCCCACAAGTAGTAAGTGTCAGAGGCAGGATTTGAACTTAGATTGTGTAACTCCAAAGTTGGGATTTCCCTCCCTCCCCCCACTATACATATGTATGAAGTAGAGAAGAATTCTAATTTTTGTGCAGGAAGCTTGACTAGATGAATTCTAGAGTCCTTTCCAACTGTCTAATTCTGGGATTCACTAAAGAGCCATTAATAGGACTGCTTTATTGCTTGGTTGCGATACATGAGTTAAGCATTGCTTGTGGCTAATCAGTCTAATCATGATCAAATAGTATACATTCACTTATATTCTCTTTTTTTGCCAAAATGTAGAAAACCACATTTTAATGCACCTATAAAATAAACTAAATGATTATCCCTTTATTATATAATACAGCACAATAAGTCTTCTCTTATTTTTTTTTTTTTAGGTTTAATTTGGATCCTTTTGAGAGCCGCACAGATGAGGAACTCTGGCAGGTCCTAGAGAGAACTTTCATGAAAGATACAGTATGTTTCTAGGCCATAGCATTTTTTTCCCCTGAAAATTGTATTACCTCTCCCTGGATTTTGCTCCAGGATTGTGATGATTTTCTTGCTTTTACTATAGTTAGATAATTCAGTACACTGTGCAGAGACTAGTATGCCTATAGGGATGGAGCCAGTATTAGTGGTCCAGACTGGAAAGAGAAGGTGTGTGACTACATCAGGAACCTCTGCTTCTCTGACGTATTTTCTTCTACTTTTTGATCCAAGATGAACATTTCCATTGGCTACTTGCCTTTCTGGGGCAACGACTTGGACTTAAATAGGCTATGTCAAAGAGCTTTCCCTATCCCTTTCTAGCTATAAATGTACAGTCACTGAAAATTATTTCCAGTTGTGTATAAGTTCTTCAGAAGTGTGGATGATTCTTTTAATTGAGATAACTATAAGAACATGTAGATCACACGGCAATTTTGAATTATTAATGTCTGGTTACTCCCTGGTATTTTTTTTTCTTATGCATGTTTGAAATATTAAAATAATTGTTTGGTATCTCCTCCTCTGTGGTTAGCAAAATAAAGCATACTGATGAATGCAGCAAGGGCAGCAATCAATAAGCACTAGCCATGACAATTGTATAGATCATCATTGTAAATGTGACATTTACCATGTTTTATAGATAATGAAACTCCCAGAGAAATTACAGGCAGAAGTTACAGAAAATGGAGAAAACTTCTCAGTAGGGGAACGGCAACTGCTTTGTATGGCAAGAGCACTTCTTCGTAATTCAAAAGTAAGGAAATAGCATGGAAAATTGATTGTTCATATTCTGGATATTTCTAGCAGGGCTGCTAAAAACAGGAGTTATAGCAGCATGCTTGCCTTTTGGCAGAGGCAGAACAATTGGACAACTTTAAAACTGAGCACAGGCTTCTGAAACAAGGTTTTGGTGGGATAAATTGACAAAGGCATCATCTTCGCCTGAATCTCCTCTCAGGCTCCTAGCTTATATATTCTTTCTATTCTTCCAATTGTTCAGGTTTAAAATCCTCCTCTTATCTTGTATCTCTGTTTCCTGAAAAGTTGGAGGTCTAGTAAACAATGTTCCAAGGGATTTTGAGAAATTTAGGGTGTGAGAAATACATAATCTAGACTTATTCTCAGGAACATGGTTTACTGAAGATACTGCTATTGCTTTCAAAGACTCTTTTTCCAATCCAATTCCCCAGTTTTATGATAATTTATATTTCTCTAACATATTAAAGTTTACACTTTAATTTCCATTATCTCCTTGTTCATTAAAATAATCTTATGGAAAAGCAAAGGTGAGTATTATCATCGTCATTATCATTTTGCATAAGAGGAAGCTAAGGCTCAAAGAGATGATAACTGGGATTTGAATACAAATTTCCTGATTCTAGTTAAGTTCAGTGTTCTCTATGCCACCTAGTTATTGATGCAGACATATTAAAAATAGTATTGTGGCTGATGACAATACATTCATTCCTCTTGTCCATTTATATGGTTAGAATAAGAAATTTTGAAAGGAAGTTACATGGCTTAAAGAGTTCATACAAATAAGATATAATTTCCCCCAAGAGTCATCTAAATAAAAATTCTGGACATTTCTTTTCTGGACTCAAAAGTTGGTATGGAATGATTTTAATACCCACTTTTCTTCAACAGATTGTTCTCCTTGATGAAGCCACTGCTTCAATGGATTCAAAAACAGATGCATTGGTTCAGAGCACCATCAAAGAAGCCTTCAAGGGCTGCACTGTTTTAACCATTGCTCATCGTTTAAACACAGTCCTAAACTGTGACCGTGTCCTAGTCATGGATAGTGGGAAGGTAAAGAAAGTCTTATCTTGATTCATTTACCCAGAAACATTATCTGATTCTGTCTCGTGTTGGAGATTTTTCTAATATTTTGGTCCTTGTTCTTTGACTTTCAGGTGGTTGAGTTTGATTTGCCAGAACTGCTTGCTGAGAAGCCAGATTCTGCATTTGCAACATTATTAGCTGCAGAACAAGAAGTCTGACAGTAAAAAGCATACTGTGGGTGCCCATCATGTGACATTAGAGAAGGACGATAATGTATGAAATGAGTAGGAAATGAAGTCAATTCAAGAGCCCAGTGTCCAGGAATGCTTATCATTGTGATTTTAGTGGGAACAGGGGTTGACATGCAGAAAGCACCCAGCCCACAGGGAATTGACTGTGTTGGGATTGAACTGCCTGGCCTTCCAATGTCTCCTCACCTTGGCTTTGAAGTTGTGATGGACCATGGACAGAAGAGACAGAACTAGTGGATTCATACATGCCCCTCATCTACTAAAATTCCAATACTATGTCCCTACTAATTCAATAATTTCCTGAAAATGGAAATACTGATTTTTTTCTAGGAAAACATGTTAACAGAAAACAGAATGCAGAGGTGCCTGGATATAGGGTTTTTACGGGTTTCCTTGCAGAACCATCAGAGGAAAAGAGCATGTGTGTTCTATTTAAGTTCCAATTCACTTCTATCTTGACTATGTAGCATGCAATAACTACATAGATCTATAGCATGAAATACTGATTGCAGTTTTTGTTAAAAATAAAATCATACTGTATTCTTCATTTGATCTCTTATAACCAGGAATAACCAGGAAAACAAAATGCTGGAGTTTATATGTAATTGATATTTTTATATCTTTATTTGGTCATTAAAATGCACTAGAAAATTAAACTACTTTGAAATATTGCTTCACAATTATTTTCCTGAAGACAGCAGAACTTTTGTACCATTTCCTCTTATAGAAATATACTGATTTCTTCATTCAATAACTTATGCAATGTTTTCCTAATAAAGAATTTTCTTTATGACTTCAAGGTTCTTTGCAGCTGTGACAGATACATTAAAAATGCCCTCCAAGTAGACCAGGGAGTGACCAGTTCTAATTCGTTGTGACATTTAAAAAGAAATAGCAAATCTAAAATGTTCTTTTGCAATATTTGCCAGTGGCAAGTTTTTTTTTCTTTTTTTATGACTAGTCCATTGATAGTTACAGCAGTTTCTCATATATGGTTATGCTATGGTGATTTAATGTTGCTTATTACATTAATTCCTGTGATGTGAAAAGAAATTTGATGTCTTGAAGATTCTCCTCTTAGCTTTTATCTTACTGTACTGAATACCAGAGGGGAGTGTTTTCATCAGCAAAAGATTTACACTGAGTTCAATCAAAGCTGAAAATGACAAAGTTGGGGAGGCTCAATTCAAATGCAGTTCATGCCAAGAAAAATGCCTCTCTGCCAAGCTCTGAATCTTCAAGGTGAAAGGACATAATGTACCTTTAAATGGTCCACTGCACAGAGAACAGCTTTCTCTTCATGTTGTCTTGATTTTGAGGTCAAAACACTAATGTGAGACAGTAGAGGTTATAAGTTTAGGCCAATTACAGTCAATTTGATATCCAGCATTTTCTGTCAATAAGCAAGAAATTCTGGTTATACATTTTTGGGAGGTGGTAGAGGGATTCCTTTCTCTTCACCATCGGATGATTTTCAAGAGGTGCCTCCAAGCTAATCTGAGCCTCTATTGATGTCAATCTCTTCTGTAACTGTTTAAAAATGACCTATTAGTAAAAGAGGAAGGCAGACTGAAGGAGGTGGTAGTCAGAAGCAAAACATTGGTGGTGAAGGAAAGAGGGAAAAAGAAAAATACAATTTGGGAAAAATAAGGTGGTAGGAAATAATTTTATCTATGAATGTGAAAGGGGATGAACTCTTCCATAAAATGGAAGCAGATAGACAGGATTAAAAGCCAGAATCCAACATGTTTACAAGAAACACATTTAAACCAGAATGATACAGATTAAAGGGAAAAGGCTGGAGCAGAATCTATTATGCTTCAACTGAAGTAAAAAATCAGGGTTAGTGATCCTGATTTCAGATAAAGCAAAAGCAAAAATATAGAAATAAGGAAACTCTTGCTAAAGGGTACCACGGATAATACAACATATATACAACAAGTGGTATAGCATCCAAGTTACTAGAGAAGTTTATAGAGCTGCAAGAAGAAATACAGTAAAACTATACCAGTAGGGTAATCTCAACCTTGCTCTATCAGAACTAGATAAATCACAAAATGAGGTTAAACTAAATTTTAGAAAAGGTATGATAGACCTTTGGAGAAAATTGAATGAAGACAGGAATATACTTTTTTCTTGAATCTACACAAAAATTGACTATGTTAGGGCAAAAAATATCAAAAATGCAGAAAGGCAGAAATAGTAAATGCATCTTTTTCAGACTGTGATGCAATAAAAATTATATAATAAAGGGTTAGAGAAAAATAGAGCAAATAATTGTAAACTCATCTAATCCTACAGAATGAGTAAGTGAAACAATCATAAACATAATTGATAATTTCATCCAAGAGAATGACAGTGAGATAACATACCAAAATTTATGGGATACAGACAAAGCAGGTCTTAGGAAAAGCTTTATATTTCTAGATGCATTGTTGCATAAAACAGAAGATCAATGAATTGGGCATGCAACTAAAAAATCCCAATTAAATACCAAATTTGAAATTCTGAAAATAAAAGGGGAGATTAATGAAACTGAAACTACTGCACTAATAAAACTAAACGTTTTATGAAAAAAAGTCAAAATAGGAAAAAACCTTTAGTTGATATGATTAGGAAAAGGAAAAAAGAAAATCCATTTGTCAGTATTAAAAATAAAAAGGGTTAACTTTCCACCAATAATTAGAACAATAATTAAGAGTTATTTTGCCAATTGCATGCCAGTAAATCTAGCATTTAAGTGAAATGGATGAATACTTACAAAAACAGAAACTGCCCAGATTAACAGGAGGAAAAACTAGTCCCATTTTAGAAAAAGAAATTGGACAAGCTATTAACTCTGTAAGAAAAAAATCTCCAGGGCTAGATGGTTTTTTATATGAATTTTACCAAACATTTAAAGGACACTTAATACCAATATTATGCAAATTATTTGGTTGTTTTTTTAACTAAAGCTTTTTATTTTCAAACCATATGCATGGATAATTTGACAACATTGACTCTTGAATAGCCTTGTGTTTCAGATTTTCTTTTCCTTCTCCCCACTCCTTCTCCTAGATGGCAAGCAATTCAATATATGTTAAACTATATGTTAAATCTAATATGTATAAACATATTTATATGATTCTCTTGCTGCACAAGAGAAATTGGATCAAAAAAAGAAAGAAAATGACTAAGAAAACAAAATGCAAGTGAACAACAACAAACAGTGAGAATGTTATGTTGTGATCCACATTCAGTTCCTACAATCCTCTCTCTGGGTGTAGATGGCTCTCTTCATCACAAGATCATTAGAACTGGCATCAATCATCTCATTGTTGGAAAGAGGCATGTTCATCAGAATTGATGTTGTTATCAATGATCTCCTGGTTCTGCTCATTTCACTCAGCATCAGTTTATGTAAGTCTCTCCAGGTTTCTCTGAAATCATCCTGCTGCTCATTCTTACAGAATAATAATATTTCATAACATTCATATACCACAATTTATTCAGCCATTCTCCAATTGATGGGCATCTATTCAATTTCCAGTTTCTAGCCACTATAAAAAGGGCTGCCACAAACATTTTTGCACATATTGGTCCCTTTCCCTCCTTTAAGATCTCTTTAGGATATAAGCCCAGTAGTAACACTGCTGGGTCAAAGAGTATACACAGTTTGAAGACTTTTTGAAGATAGTTCCAAGTTATGCAAACTATTTGGAAAAATAGGGAAAGGATAAGAAAGTCCTATCAAAATTCCTTTTATGCGATAAATATGATGCTGATACTTAAATGAGGTAGGGTCAAAATAGAAAAAGAAAATTATAGACCAATTTCCTTAATGAATATTGATGCAAAAATCTTAAATAAAATATTAGCAAAGAAATTACAACAAGTTATCAGCTGAAAAATACACCATGATCAAGTAGAATTAATACCAAGAATGCAGGGCTAGTTCAATAGTAGGAAAACTATTAACATAATTGGCTATTTCAATAATCACACTAACAAATCATATGATTATCTCAACAGATGCAGAAAAAGCATTAGACAAAATTCAACACTCATTCCTATTAAAAATTGGAATTTTTTAGGAATAAATGGAATATAAGAATAAATGGAGTTTTCTTTAAAATGATTTGTAACATCTGTTTAAAACTATCAGCAGCATCATATGTAATGGGGATAAACTAGAACCATTACTGTTAAGATCAGGGGTGAAACAAGGCTGCCCATTATCATCATTACTATTTAATATTGTATTAGAAATATTAGCTTTAGCTGTAACAGAAGGACAAGAAATTAAAGAAATTGGAGTAGGTAATGAGGAAACCAAATTATCATTTTGCAAATGATATGATGGTATACTTAGAGAATCCTAGAGAATTAACCCAAAAAACTACTAGAAACAATTCACAACTTTAGCAAAGTTGCAGGCTATAAAATAAATTCACATAAATAATCAGCATTTGTATATGTTACCAACCAAGTCCAGCAGCAAGAGATACAAATTCAATTTAAAATAACTGTAGATAATATAAAACATTTGAAACACAACTACAAAACACTTTCCATACCAATAAAATCAGATCTAATCAATTGGAAGAATATCAAGTGCTCATGGGTAAGCTGAGTTAATATAATAAAAATGACAATTCTACCTAAATTAATCTACCTATTCAATGCCAGACCAATCAAACTTCTAAGAACTTATTTTACAGAGCTAGAAAAAATAATAACAAAGTTCATCTGGAAGAGCAAAGGTCAAGAATTTCAAGGGAATTAATGAAAAATGCAAATGAATGCGGCCTTCATCACCAGTCATCAAAATTATTTGTTACTGGCTAAGTAGTTGATTAGTGGAATAGGTTAGGTTCATAAAACCTAATGATAGTCTCTGACTATCTCATTGTTGGAATAGTCAACAACTATAGTCAATGACTATAGTAATCTAATGTTTGATAAACCCAAGGACCCCAGCTTCTGGAATAAGAATTCACTTTGACAAAAATTACTGGGAAAATTGGAAATTAGTATGGCAGAAACTAAGCATTGACCCACACCTAACACCCTATACCAAGATAAGGCCTAAATGGGTTTATGATTTAGACATAAAGAGTAATACTTTAATCACGTAAGAACAAAGAATAGTCTACCTTTCAGATCTATGGAGAAAGAAGGAATTTGTGGCCAAAGAAGAACTAGAGTACATTATGAAATGCAAAATGTAAATTTTGATTATATTAAGTTAAAAAGTTTTTGTAGAAACAAAACCAATATAGACAAGATTAGAAGGAAAACAATAAACTGGGAAAAAATTTTGCATCCAAGGGTTCCAATAAAGGCCTCATTTCTAAAATATATAGAGAACTGACTCAAATTTATAAGAACACAAGCCATTCTCCAATTGATAAATGGTCAAAGGATATGAATAGATAATTTTCAGATGAAGAAATTAAAACTATTTCTAGTCATATGAAAAAATGCTCTAAATTACTATTGATCAGAGAAGTGCAAATTAAGACAACTCTGAGGTGCCATTACATGTCTCTCAGATTGGTTAAAATGACAGGAAAAAATAATGATGGATATTAGAGGGGATGTAAGAAAATTGGGACACTAATACATTGTTGGTGGAATTGTGAATTGATTCAACTATTCTGGAGAGCAATATGAAACTATGCCCAAAGTGCTATCAAACTGTGCATATCCTTTGATCCAGCAGTGTCTCTACTGGGCCTGTATCCCAAAGGGATCATAAAAGAGGGGAAAGGACCTACACATGCAAAAATGTTTGTAGCAGTGCTGTTTGTAGTGGCAAGGAATTGGAAACTGAGTAGATGCCAACAGTTGGAGAATGGTTGAATAAGTTATAGCATATGAATGTTATGGAATGTTATTGTTTTATAAGCAGGATGATTTCAGAAAGGTCTGGAGAGACTTACATGAACTGATGCTAAGTAAAGTGATTAGAACCAGGAGAACACTATACACAGCAACAGCAAGACTATGCAATGGTCAATTCTGATGGACATGACTCTTTTCAACAATGAGATGATTCAAGCCAGTTCCAACACACTTGTGATGAAGACAGCCATCTGCAACCAGAGAGAGGACTACAGGGATTGAATGTGGATCACAACATAATATTTTCATGTTTTTGTTGTTTGCTTGCACTTTGTTTTCTTTCTCATTTTTTTTCCTTTTTGATCTGATTTTTCTTATGCAGCATGATAATTGTGGAAATATGCATAGAAGAATTGCACATGTTTAACATATACTTAATTACTTGTCATCCAGGGCAGGAGTTAGGGGGAAATTTTGGAACACAAGCTTTTACAAGGGTAAATATTGAAAATTATCTATGAATATATTTTGAAAATATAAAGCCTTTTTAAAAAAATTAAAATGATCTACTACATAAAACATTTTACTTTCTTACTCTCAATAAACCACTACACAGACCAGAGGAGAAACTTAATTCACATCCCTTTCCCAATGGATTGTCTTTTTTATTTATGGCTCTTAAGCAAGGATATTGTCAAGGTCCTATTATGACTGACTACAGGGGTTCTGTGACCTCTGATAAACTTTCTGTCAAGGATTCAGCAGTGGCTATTCTTGACATAAGCCTCAAGCCCTTTGCTGTATTCTATTCCTAAGATCTTAAACAAATTATAGCACTATCCAGGGACACAAACCAGAGTAATCCAAGTACAGATATGTAAAGAAAGCCATCCAAAGAGACTCAATTGAACTATACTACACACACATGGTCCTGCCTCTCTTCACTTTTCCTATATTATAATTCATTCAGCTTTATGATCATATATAAAGTTCAGCTCAGGGGTCTAGACTATCTCTGATTTTGCAAGATGCCTCAGAAGGGAACCCTCATTAGGAACAGTAGCAGTAGTTGCTACCTACCTCCCAGTTCAACTGCCTAGTTTTTGTGATTATAATAAGTGTGTGCAGCTCCTTGTCTTGTCAGCTAGGTTCATTTGTAATATGGAACACAGCAATAGAATAGAATTGCTCCAAAGCCTCAATATTACACTCTGTATTCTATGGGGTCATTTTTGATGGGGCCCAAGAGCCTTCTAAGCCCTGAGATTTGGAATTTGAATTATGAAGGTAAGGAATACTTTCAGGCTCCCATTTAAACTCAGGAATACCTTTCTACCTATTTGTCAAGGTCTGTAAAGGAGAATCCTATTTTATACAGAAATTAATTGAAAGAAGGAAAGCCTATCAAAACCACGTGTGGAAGTAAAGAACATAAATTCAAAGATGCCACAGTTTGTTTTGTTAAGCAAAAAGCTCTTTCCTTGGCAGCAGACATTCATGTTTAGGGTGTCTAGGGTGCCATTCAGGGCAATGAAAAAAATGCTATTCACTTACTTTTAGAGAGAGTGCATCCCTGCCAAAGGGAATCATTTATCTTTTTCTCAGTCTTAGGGCCCTTTTAAAAATATTTCTCTTGCCCTCTGTGCTTCCTCTGGGAGATCAAAAGAACTCCCAAAGTTTTATTCTTGCCATTGAAGCAAATAGATCTAAAACTGGCTCAGAATAGTTAATAAAAATAGGAAATGCCCTTTTCTATGAGATGGAATCCTCTTGGCCAGTGACATGATTTAAAGGTATTTGAAATACTGCAGTTCAGGTTGAGGTTAGATGACCAAAGAAATTATTTTCTTCTTGTCCTTTGTAGGCCATGTTTGGGGAAAGTTAAATCAGTGGCTCAAAGCTTAAAAGATAAGCTGATTGTTATGGATAGAGTTTGACTTGTCTTCATGTTGTGAAAAGTGCTTTTTCTGTAACTGAACAGTATTCACCTTGGGCTGAGATAGAATCAAAAGACCAGAATAAAGCCCACATTTTAGCACAAAACTGGGAGAAAGCCAGAGTACGAAGACCATTATAACAGCTTTCTTTAGTTCTAGGTACACTCTGGTTATCATGAAATGAAACCAGAGAAATCTAAATACATAGTTGGGATTTATTTGTAAATTCCCTTTTTAGAAAACATCATTCAAACTTTGAACTACTTGACATCAGGGCAAGGAAAGATCTTAGGAAGAAGGACAAAATCTCAAAGTTGGAAGCTCTAAACTATGATTTTATGACAAATATTGGAGACAACTGATTAGTTGGTCTAGAATGGATGGATTTATATGAGAAAGAGTAATTGGAAACTTGTCATGTACTTTTTTTTTTTTTTTTGCCTGAATCTCAAATAGCTGGTGTACAATCTTGGACACAGTTGTGAATGAATGATTTATAGGAAAAACTATACATCTTAGCTGGGAAGAACCAATTGATTAACAAAGGGGCTTGCTCAAATCAAAGCTAAAATAATCCCTTCTCAATGAAGCTATTTAAACTATGAAACAGAGAAATAACAGATAATCTAATCCTTCAACTTCTTCTCACTACCATTCCTCTACTCCTCAATACACAGATACCGAAACATCCTGAACTAGGAATTTCATTTTTAAAATGCAATGTCTGGTTTGCCACCTTTCAACTATATAAAGCTATATGTAGCAGAGAGAATGCTCTTGAATGGTTTGCTACAGAGGAAGATAGAAAGAAAACCACAAATGCCCTCTAGCATATTTGATTTAAACTGTTGACTTATTTACTTCTGTAGTTGGTAAATCAAAGAACATAATCATAGACATAACCAATGAGAAAGGGTACTGATAAAGTTCTAAGAGGACATATATTAGCTCTGGATATTAGAAGGTAAACAGTTTTAAGAACACAGATGTTATCCTTGACTCTTCACTCTCTGACTTCCCCATCTCCAATCTGTGGCTAAGCTCCATGGATTTTACTTTTGACACATCTCTCATATATTCTTTCTTTTCTCTTCTGTCCTTGCCACCGTCCTCATAATAACCCTCGTCATTACCCACCTGGACTATTGGTCTGCTGCTGCTGTTTGGTCTCCCTGCCTCAGGGTTTTTCCCACTCCACCTTCTTAAATGTTAAGGGGATCTTCCAAAAGCCCAAATCTGACCATGTTATCCTCATTAATCAATAAACTCCAAGGGCTCCAGGATAAAGCATAAAATTCTCTGTTTAGCCTTCAAAACTCTTCAAATACTGGTTCTCTCCTACCTTTTCAATATTCTTACACCTTACTCCCAGCCCCCTGTTGATGCCCTCTATTTTTCCTCCACACACACACAAGGTATTCTAGAATCCAGTGATACCAATTTCCTTACTATTCCTTAAACAAAACATTCAATATTTCTTGACTGGGAATTTTCACTGGCTGTCTTCCATGCCTGGAAATCACTTCTTTCTCAAATATATTTCTGGTTTCAAGTCTTAGATAAAATCTCATCTTCAAGAAGATTTTCCTGATCTCCCTTAATACTAGTGCTTCTCGTTATTGATTATCCCTAATTTATATTGAATATATAATTTGCACATAGTTGCTTCTGTTGTGAGATTCCAAAATAAGGATTGTCTTTGATCTTTCTTTGTATTTGCAGTGTACAGCACAGTGCACTTACTAAATGCTCAGACTATTGACCAATTGATTAATCTTTAATAACTGTTCAATCACACTTAACTTACATTCCTCTTGACTCCTGTGTTTTTATTCCAAAATTTGTATGCAGCCCTGTTTTGCAGGTAAGTTATTCTTGATTATAAGCTCATATCCTTTGCCTTCTGAGAAATTATATTCTTAGTTATCTTCCCCCATTATAGCAGTGGAGATTAAATCATTGGAATCCTTCCTGGGGTTCTTACTACTTAACGTTCTTTCCTTTTGTATACTTGACAATATTTTTTCTTCTAATGGTACAGTTTTCTTTTATAACTTATTGAAATAAAATATCTAGACTCTATTTCTGGCCTTCACCTTCAGGTTCTCCAATGCTTCTTAAATTCTCTCTCCTCAATCTATTTTCCATTTGTTTTTGGTATGAAACATCTTACATTTTCTTTTTCTTTTCATTCTTTTTGCTTGCTTTAATTTTTTTTTTTTTTTTGCTTGGTTCATTCTAATTTTCAGAGAGTTTGTTATTTGGGTAAGATTTTGTACCTTTCAGGCCAACCTATTAATTCACTTTCTAATCTTTTTTTTTTTTTTTAACAGTTCTCCTTTCTTTTCTATTATTTTCCCCTTTTAACTCTCATTTATTTTAAAAAAAACTTTTAAATTTGTTTTTTACCTCTTGAATCACCTCTTCCAGGAATTCTAGTTGAATTTGTGTCCAACATGTTCTGGGGGAGGTAGGGAAGGAAGATGTCTGATTTTGTATCCTCTTAGGTCCTACTGCTTTCTTGGAATATTAAGTATTGTTCTAGGATCCCACAAAGCTTTTTCTTCTCCCCCCCTTTTCTTTGGGGAATAGCTTTTTTAGTTTTATGGGATGAACTTTAAAGAGGGGTACAACTTATAGAGGAGACGGGGAAGAATTACTTCTTGGTCTCCTCTTTCTTGAATAAAGTCTTACTAAGTCTCTGTTTCTTAACCTGTAGACAGACCTTTCATGATGCTTTCATGCTTCCTTAGTTTTAGATTGGTAAACCTCAGCCTGGTCATTCAGAAGCTTCTTCCAGACCTTTGCTGCCTCAGTTTATGAATGTGCTCCATGACAACCTTTTTAATCTTAAAAAGCATTTTTCTTCATTTTCAAGTACAGGTTGCAGTACATATGATTTTGGATTTTGTAGTATTTTTGGAGTAGACAAGGCAGAATCTTCATTTTCCTCATCAGATCAACTTTTCAGGCAAATGAGAACTGGCAATACTCTTTTTCTTACTAATGCCCATGTATCTACCCTTCCATCAAGAAAGATTATTTTTATTTTGCTTTTTACATTGTATATGCATATTCATTTTTTACATATTTCCATATAAGTCATGTTGGGAGAGAAAAATTAGAAAAGGGAAAAACCATGAAGGGGGAAAAAGCAGCAGAAAAAAAAGGGGGAAACAGTGTGCTTCAATCTGAATTCACTCTCCATAGTTCTTTGTCTGGATGCAGATGGCATTTTCTATACAAAGTGTATTGGAATTGCCTTGGATCATCAAATTGCTAAGAAGAGCTAAGTTTATCAAGAGTTGATCTTCACACAAACTTGCTGTTACTGCGTATAATGTTATCCTGGTTCTGCTTGCTTCATCCAATATCAATTCATGTACATCTTTCTCAGGCTTTCCTAAAAATCAGCCTGTGGTATTACTAGATCAAAGGGAATGTATAGTTTTTATAGCACTTTGGGCATAGTTCCAAATTGCTCTCCAGAATGATTGGATCAATTCACAACTCTTCCAATAATGAATCAGTGTTTCAGTTTTCCTGTATATTCTCCAACATTTCCCATTTTCCTTTTTTGTCATATTAACCAATCTGATAGCTGTGAGGTAGTACCTCAGAGTTGATTTAATTTGCACTTCTCTAATCAATATGATTACTCTAAGTAATTTTTCATATGACCATAGGTAACTAATTTTTCATTTGAAAATTGTCTGTTCATATCCTTTGACTATTTATCAATTGGGGAATGATTTATATTCTTACAAATGAGGCCTTTACAAGCTGTAAAATTTTCCCACCAGCATTCTGCTTCCCTTCTAATCTTGGCTACATTGGTTTTGTTTCTGTAAAAAACTTTTTAACTTAATGTAATCAAAATTATCCATTTTGTATTTCATAATATTCTCTATTTCTTGATTGGTCATAAATTCCTCCTTTCTCCATAGATCTGAAAGGTAAACTATCTCTTGCTCTCCTAATTTGCTTTTAGTATCACTTTTTATGCCTAAATCATGTATCCATTTTGATCTTATCTTGTGTAATGTAGTTCAATGCTGAGTTTGTGACATACTATTTTCCAGTGTTTTCAGCAATTTTTTGTCAGGGAGTTCTTATCCAGAAGCTGGAGTCTTTGGGTTTATCAAACAGTAAATTACTAGAGTCATTGATTATTGTGTCTTGTGTATCTAACCTATCCCACTGATTGGCCACTCTATTTCTTGGACAGTACAAAATGGTTTTGATAACTGCTTCTTTATGATAGAGTTTTAGGTCTGGTACTGCTAGGCCACCATCCTTTGAACTGTTTTTCACTAATTTCCTTGATATTCTTGACCTCTTCTTTTTTCCCAGATGAATTTTGTTATTATTTTTTCTAGCTCTGTAAAATCATTTTTTGGTAGTTTGACTGGTATGTAAACCAGAGTATTTTTCTGGCATAAGGCATAAGAATGGAAAGTCATGACTCTGGATGATTAGTCCATATATATTTTTTTTCCACTATCCAAACTTTATTTTATTTTTTTAAATAATAGTTTTTTTTTTATTTTTAAAATATATGCAAAGATAGTTTTCAACATTCACCCTTGCAAAACCTTGTGTTCCAAAATTTTTCTCCCTCCTTTCCTCCATCCCTCCTCTAGATAGCAATATATGTTAAATATGTGCAATTCTTCTACATATCCACAATTACCATGCTGCACCAGAAAAATCATGATTAGCCCATATTTAATCAGCTCTCAGATCTGCTGATGGGAATTGGTATTTGCAATTCCATTGATCTTACTACTGGGGTCAAGCTGTAGCTTTTTTCTACATTGGACACTAAAGGAAAAACTGTTCTAAAAGTTTGAGCATACTTCATAGCTAGAACTGCAGTACAGAAAAACAAAAATGCCATCAACTTCCAAATTTTCAATGTTCTCAAAAGTAGTCTGATCCAAGGCAAAATCTAATTGCCACCTCCCCACCCCTCCCATCTGAGTTAGAGAAGCTCTGGACTTAGATTGGGTCTGAGTTCCTTTGGGCATGCCCCCGGTTTGAGTTCCAATAGACTGGTCTGGACTTGGAAACTATTAGCTAACTGGAAAGCTCTGCTGGATCAATGAGAGAACCTCATATTCACTTTTAGAGTAGGATTTAAGCTCTAGCTATTCCTAATAAATTCCAGGAATTTTAAAAATATTAAAATTGAAAAAATATTTGATTTGATCCTCACAAAACCTCTAAGTAATAAATACTGTTATTATCCCATTTTACAATTGAGGCAAACAGTGTAAAGTGACCTGGACAAGGTAACACAGTTAATAAGTATATGAAACAGAATTTTAACTCAGGTCTTCCTAACTTCTACCCAGTACTCTATCCGCTGAACCACCTAGTTTCCAAGTTTAATACAAGTTAAATGACCCACCCAAGGTCACAAAGCCATTTAGAAAACCCTAGCATTCTGATTGAAATTTAATGGGGTCCCCCCCCACTATATCAAACTGCCTAATAATGAATCTAGAATCTAATCCAGCAAGGGAAAAAAATGCCAAATTAAATGAAAAGTGAAATTTCATAAGATTGGAAAGAAAGAAAACCATTGAAAGCAGAAACAACACAAATAATAAGCAACCTAATCATAAATCTTTTTTTCCCTACTTAGATATTGTTTGTGTATATATGTGTGAAGAGAAGCATATCTCCATGTTTTAATTATAAAATTGTAAGTAGAATTAACAAAGACAAAACTCTTAAGAGTCTGTAAATAAAAACAAAGAAATTAAAATCGTCTTAAAGCATGAGCCAAACCAAACAAAGAAGAGATGCACAGGACACTAGTAGTTGAGAGGGTTAAAATAAAAAAGCATTAAAAAACCGATTACTAAAAGTAATTTATTTGATGCCCTGGGTGACAGCCACCCCAAAGATGCACTATCTGATCAAACTGAAATGGAAAAACATGGCAGTAATTTCAAGGGATTGAGGATACAAATGAAAATGAGGACAATAAAAGAGAAAATATGAAGATAAAGAGACAAAGTAACACATTGCCACCTATTGCTTTTTGAAATGGTGTGGGCAGGAGAAGTTCCCTGGGGGCAGAGTTCTAATGGGAGAAGATGTCAGAATCTATAATGGAATGAAATGTTGTTCCCATCCAACTCCAAGTCCCAACCATCACTTTAGAATGAACAGATAGAGATCTCTCTGACAGCAACAGAAATTGCATTGTAGACAGTGCAAACTTTGCTAGCCAGACCTGATTTCCTGACTATCATTTTCTCAGGATAAAGAACTCCATGTAATTGTTTACTAAAGAACCAGATACTGTGGATTTCACAAAATACTTGAATCAATTTTAAACAGTATAGCACAATCTCAAAAAGTTGTGTCACCCTAAGGAACTTGGGATAGAAGTCTTCTTCAAAGCACTACATGCTCCAAGAGAAGAAAAGCTCATACTTGAAAGGTAGTTGAATGCAAATCTCAGAAGGAAAGAAACAAGGAGGAAATCATTTTGTTGGATTACTATGTGCTTGGAATTATACCAAACACTTTACAACTGCCTCATTTGAGTCTCACTACAACCCTGAAAGGCTAGTAATATTATCCTCCCCATTTTACAGAGGGGAGAAACTGAGGCAAACAGTTGTTAAGTGACTTTCCCAGAGTAACATAGATAGCAAATGTCCATGACAAATGTGAAGGTAGGTCTTCTTAGACTCCAAGTGCACCTTGCTAGAATGATCTCAAAACAGGGGTAAGAAGATAGTTGGTACCCCAGACATTTTTCCTTTGAGGACTATAAAATCAGTGAGGTTTTTCTGTTGTTTTGTTTTGCTTATGGATGATTATTACCTGGGGAACTGAGGCAACAGGGAAATGATCCAGGTGAGATAGGGGATTGAATTCAAGACTTGAGTTCAAATCTTGCCTCATAAAGGAACTGTGTGACAATGGGCAAAATCACTTCTTTTAAGCTTAGTTTCCCCATCTATAAAAGAGCATAATAATAGCACCTACTTCACAGAGTTGTTATCAAGATCAAACGATATATGTTACAGCGCTCTACAAGCTTTAATACACTGTATAAATGTTAGCTATAGTAGTAGTAATAGTAGTAGGAGTAGGAGTAGGAGTAGTAGTAGTAGTAGTAGTAGTTAGTGTTGGTGGTGGTAGCAGCAGCAATAGTAGTAGTAACTTAATAGATCATACCTGCTGCTGCTTCCCAGAGGCAGCTAGATGTGCTGCTGAATCTGGAGTCAGGAAGACCTGAGTTTTAATCCAGAATCAATTAAACAATAAATATTTATTGAGTACCTACCATATCCCCAATGGTGTTCAGTACTGGATACTTTTTAGCTATGTGACCCGAGCCATTTGATTTCTGTTTTCTTAACTGTACATAATTCATTAATGGAGATAATAATAGCACCTATTCCCAATGCCATTGTGGTGATTAACTGAAATAAAATTTGTAAAGCTCTTAGCACAATACCTAGAACATGTAAGGAGCTATTTAAAAGCTATTTTATTATTATTTCCATGACTTACTGGACTCAAGGATTAAGGGTTGTGAATGAACTTTTGTCATTCTGATGAATATCAAGATACTCAAAAATCTTTTTAAAAGGCTTATTAGAAGTAAAAATCCATTCCAAAGACCAAAATTCTTATAACAAAAGCTGAATCTTTTTTTTTTTTTCATTTTTGATCTTTTGAATTCTCACTAAAGTTATTTCCCATCCCTACTCTTAGAATGGATGCTCCCTTGTGTAAAAAAAAAAAAAAATCGATGCAAAACCCTTCTCTGACAATGTATATAATATTTCATCCTAACGGTATCCCACCCTCTCTTTGTCGTGGAGCACCTTTGTTTCATAATCTCTTCCTGACGACTTTTATCTCGTTCTCCTCTCACAACTTGTTTTATAAATTTTCTTAAAGCACAGATCACACCCCTCCCCCACTGCCACCAAGTTCCAGTGTTTATCCGTTACCTCTAGGCAACAATGACTGTAGCATCTGAAAGTCTTCACAAGGGAAACCTTCCTATCTTGCCAGTCTTCCCACACATTCATTACTGCCCTCCAAATAGCCCAGCCCACGAGGGAATATTCATGCACATGCGCGCGCACATCCACCCGTGCGTTCTGGAATGCCTTAATCCTCCCTGTTCGGTGCTTCAAGACCCTGCAGGGAGGCCTCTTTCTATTGGGAGCCTTTCCCAGTCCTTTAGAGACCACCTCCTTCCCTTTTAAGTCACAGGGTAACCAGTTTGTCGGTCTTCTCCCAGTAAATAGAAAGGTACAAGTACCCGTTTCCTCTCCATTAGGATGTAAGCTCCTCGAGGGCAAGAACTATTGTCATGCTTTCTTTGTATCCCTGAAGTTGAGCGTTTGCTTGAATCCGCCACTTTCCAACCAAATCATATTGAGCTCAGTGCTACAAAACTGAATTACGAGCTGTTGGACGCTGGGAGTCCAAAACCAAAACGAAAACATCCGCTGCCCTCCAGGAGTTTATATTCTACCGGGGGAGGGGAATCACCGATAGATAAATCAGTAAATAGCAATAGAAATACAAGCATCCTAAGTAACGAGCACACATCCAAATTGTGTTTTCTCAGTAACACTCACTTTAAAGCGGGGGAGGGTGGGGTGGGGGAACGGACCGAGATGGGGACCTCCGTCCTCTAAAGCGCAAGGCGATCGTCCAACGCACCCGTATTCCTCCGCCCAAAGCTGCTCCCAGACTTCTAAGCGGACGAAGTTCGCTGAAATGACGAGAAATAGTCCCTATGACGAAAAATAGAGGTCAAAATAGTAGTGATTCTTTAATGTGAAAAGTCCACAAAGTCAGAGCTCTTCATTTGTTTTGTAAATGGGGAGCCTGAAAGCGCCTCAGGAGCAGGTAATCTAAAAAGTCCTTCGATTTGTAATTAAAAGTACCATGCCTATGGGCCCCCTGGTGAATGAGCTGGTCTGTCCTCTGGTCTTGAGACGCTAAATGCGAAGCGCTTTCCCCTGGACCAACTGCCTCCCAATAATTTTGTAGTTATATTAGAAATTGTCCCAATAATCTTTTAGTAAATTGAAATTTAGCTGCCTGACTCTTGGGCACGTCCTTCTGTACTTTCCTCTGTGAAATGCAAGAGTTGCCTCTAAATACTACAGCACAGACGTTCCAGGTTTCTGGAATATTTTCTGTTGACTGCTTCACTAGCAGAAGTTCTTAACAGTAGTTTTCAAGCTTTTTTGATCGCTCTTGAAAAAAAAAAAAAAAGGTGTGTGGCTTTGTGTGTGTGTGTGTGTGTGTGTGGGAGGGGAATTGAGCATGCCCCTATATTATATATTTTTTACAAATTGCATGCATAATAAATTACACAATATGTCAATTATACACACAATAAATTGCAGATCCATGTAAATTATATATGTATCGCTGTATCAATACATTACGCACACTAATAAAAACTAATAAACTTTGAAAAAAAAGATGAAAGAAAATATTTTAAAATGTTTCTATGTATTGATAGTTCAAAACTTCTTTTTGCTCTCACTAAAACATGACCAAAGAAAAAATTGATGATATTTTAAATGAAATCAATGTGATTATTCATTATTTTTGAAAATCACTTTATATGACAGTATGTCCAAAATGCTGAAAGCTAATGAATAAGTGAGGGTATCACTGTCAAACCCTCAGCATTATGGAACTCCAACTCTTCCCTCAGGACATCTCATGTACTGTATGTGACATGTGACCATCTGGCATAGAATCAGAATGAAAATGTCATTGTCAATCTGTATATAAAATATTACCTAAGTTTAATTTTTTTCTTTTAAAAAATGAACATTTGCTATTTATTTTTCCCAAATGTAGATAGGTACTAATCATACTTTGCCCTTGTGATTTTCTGTGAATCCGTGACACCAGAATTTGTGAACAACAAAACTAAGGGCTGGATCTTAACTGAAAGGGTGGGGAATATCAGGAACAATGGACAAAAAGCATTTTATTTGCTAAAGAAAATCGTGTTACTATAATGCTACACATGAAAGAATAATTGATTGGAATGAGTCTTTTAAATTGATTGTGCCAGTGTTGTCTTTATTAGAGAGGTAGAAGAGGCACCACAATAGCCATGCTGATCATAGCTGTGGGGTATGCTTATTAACAGCTTTTCTTGGAGTATTATCTCGTTCTATGTCTTCCATAGTCTCACCCATAAGAAACGAGACAATGATAATGCTTCAAGGCAAGTGAACCAGCATGCCACATGCACAAGGAATACAAAACAAGGGCCATATTCTCAAGGAGCTAACAATCTAGAGGGGAAAACTGTAAAAACACAACTATGTATAAGCAAGATAGATAAAGAACAACTTGAAAATAATTGATAGAGGGAAGACATCTAGGGGGATTGAGAAAAACTGGCAAAAATGGAGATGTTTAGCTAGGATTTGAAGAAAGACAGGAGAGATGAAGAGGAAGAGAGTTCCAGGCATGTGGAATCAGTAATAAAAATACCTGGAATTAGGAGATGGATTTATTCGTTTGAGGAACAGCAAGGAGGCTAGTGTCACTGGATCATAAAGTATGTAGAAGTAAGGTGTAAAAGAGTTATTATTATTATTTAAAAATTTTTTTTTGAAATCATACTGTTCAGCCAATCTTCAAACTCTTAGCTTTGTATGTGCTTGGTAGATGTTCAAATTTAAGACAATTTTCATAAATCACAGAGTTCTACAAGAATATTTTTTCCTCTGGGGCCAACCCCTTCTGGAATTTTCTGGAATTATGGTCCTAGAGTGACTGGACTGTTAGAGTCCATCCTCTTTTTTTTTTTTTTTTTTAACTTTCAATAACATTGTATTTTTTCAATTATATGTAAAGATAGTCTTCAACATTTATTTTTCTAATAGTTTGAGTTCCAAATTAGTTCCTGGTTCTGCCCACTTTACTTAGCATGTAAGTCTTTCTAAACTCTTCTAAAATCAGTCTGCTCATTTCTTATACAACAATAGTATTCCATTACATTCATGGACCATAACTTATTCAGCCATTCTCCAACTGATGGGCATCCACTCAGTTTCCAGTTCCTTGTTACCACAAACATTTTTGCACATACCATCCTTTTTTTTTTAAGTATCTAAATTTAGCAGCCTATCTAGTTTTTCAACTGGCAGGCTAAAATGGGGGAATGATTTTCTGGGAAACCTAAGGAGAACAAGGCAGTCCTTATCTGTGGGCACTAGACAGACTATGGGCAATAGCAGAGATCACATTAGCACCTGGCCCCAAGGGCCATCTCATATGTTCTTTGCTCTATCCCATTTTCTTTAGTTTCATCTGTGAGGGCTCTAGAGGAGCTGAACTATTTCAGCAGCCACATTTATCCACAGTGATAGAAGTAGTTCTTGAAGGGTTTGGACCAATGGCTTACATGCCACATAGAGGGCTGAGAGCTGCTTAGGGGATGAAGCGTCTGTATATTATTCTTTTTTCTCCCCGAATGAAACTGGGAGGGGGAGTCACCTACAGAGCTAAGTAGGACACTGAAATAGGTCTCCTTTGTGATTTTTCTCCTTTATTGTTTGCCTTTTTCTCAAATTTTACTATCTACCATGCTAGAAATCATCTTTCTTTTAAAATAACTTTTCTATTCATTGTTCTCTGTCTGTTTCTCTGTCTCAATTTCCATGTCCATCTGTCTCACAAAGAGATATTTGTTATAAAGAAACAGATTAAAAAAAAAAAAACAAGAACAGATATATATTTTCTTTACCAGTCCTTAGGAGCACAATATTTTCTCTGTCAAATCAGTTGCTATGCAGAATAGGTTTAGACTTAACAGCAATTAATCCCACAAAATTCACTTCCAAATAGGGTAAGGTCAATCAGTGGCTAAGTCTGTGGCTCTCTGTTACTGGTGGATTGGGCTGTCAGGTCATTTTGCTTTGACTTCTGGCTTTTAGCAAATCTTGGCATGGACATTGCTCCCAGACTTCTGGTATCTCATTCTTCTGATCTCTAGAAGCTCAGAAGATCATAGTCACCTCTAATCTCCACTATTATTCAGCGAGAAGTCTTAAAGTATGAACCCAACAAGAGCAGCAATAACACAAAGCACTCTGGGCTCCTTCTCCCACCCTGGCAGGGAGAAAAAGGCCTAAAGCCATTCTCTCTAGTATAGGCTTAATTCTCTCATCTTCTCCTTCATAGGTTCTATGTCATTGTCTTTTTTTTGTCATTGGTAAGCCCTTCACAACTGGGCCCCAAATTCCCTTTCCAACTTTATTACATATTACATTCATACACTATCTAGGACTTCTTCCTGTCCCCTTTACAGGACAATCCATCTTCCAATTCAAAGCCTTTATATTGTTTAGCCTCTACCTCTGCAAAGTACTTCTTATTCATATCCTCCTCATGGAATTCCTCATGAAATTTATCAAGCACCATCTTCTACATGATGTTTTTTTTCTTTTTTTTTTAATAATAGCTTTTTAAATAATAATAATTTTTTATTTTTCCAAATACATGCAAAGATAGTTTTCAACATTAATCCTTGCAAAACCTTATATTCCAAATTTTTCTCCTTCCCTTGTCCCCACTCTCCTCCCCTAGACAGCAAGTAATCCAATATATTAAACATGTGCAGTTTTTCTATGCACATTTCCACATTTATCATGCTACACAAGAAAAATCAGATCAAAAAGGAGGAAAAAATAAGAAAAAAATAAGCAAGCAAATAACAACAAAAAACTGAAAATTCAGTCTCCACAATCTTCATGATGCCTTTCTTCATCACCCTACTTTCCAATGCCTCCCCCAACCAATTATTTTACTTTTTTAAAAAAAAATATTTTTATTTTCATTTCCAAATTCTTTTCCTTCTTCCCTCCACCCCTCCTCCAACTAATGAAAGGCAAGAAATGGTTGTACTTGTTTTCTATAAGCCTAGTTACATGCTCACTAATGCTTCTGATTGAAAGTAAGATGGACTGGGGGCAGAGCCAAGATGGCGGAGAAGATACACATGACATTCTAAGTTCCTCTCATACCCTCACTAATTACCAAAATCAGCCTCAAAAATAGTACTTGACTGGTAAAATTCACGGATATTGGAAGTACAACAACTTACCAGCTGAAGATAATCTGGAAGACCACCAGAAAAGATTTATCCTGAGTGGTGGGAGCAGGCCAGCACAGGCAGGAAGATAGAACCAGAGGCTAGCCTACTGAGTAGACCAGGGCAGGGTGGTCTCTGTGGCTGGAAAATTTACAGGGAGGATTCTACCACAGGTTAGCTGCTCTGCTTTGGTTGCAAAGCAGTAGACCAGTAGAGAAATTAGGACTTCTTCCTGTCCCCTTTACAGGACAATTCATCTTCCAATTCAAAGCCTTTATATTGTTTAGCCTGTACCTCTGCAAAGTACTTCTTATTCATATCCTCTTCATGGAATTCCTCATGAAATTTATCAAGCACCATCTTCTACATGATGCTTTTTTTCTTTTCTTTTCTTTTTTTTTTTAATAATAGCTTTTTAAATAATAATAATTTTTTATTTTTCCAAATACATGCAAAGGTAGTCTACTCAAAGGTAGAGGGTACTCCAAAAAACGCCAGGATCTAACAGGATCTGGCTACACCCACACAACATCAGAAGTGAGTGACTGAGCACAGACCACAGCTGTGCAGCCGCATCTGCTGTATGAGTCTTTTGCGTGGGCCAGTCACAAATTTGCACAGCAGGCGAGCTCAGTCCAGGGCAGCCTCTAATCTGCACTGCGTGTGAGGGGGGAAACGTGTCATCCTGGGGTAATAGAACTTCTACAGCTCCACTGCACTCCCCAGGATAGACACACTTCCATCCACTATGGGGCTCTTCCCAAGGCAACTGCTAATCCCCATGGCAAGGGTTCTGCCTGGGGCAGTGGCACTTTCACTGCTTAGCCTCTAGCCCCAGGGTAGTTGCTAATCCCACAGCAGGCTCTTAGCAGGGTACTTCTGCAGCTCTGCCAGTGCTACCCAGGGCAGAGACACTTCTGGTGAGGAGTTTTCCCAGAGTACTTCTGCAGCTTGGAAGCTCTTTGCAGCCTGTTTGCAGGATAGTTAGTATCCATATATCTGTCCTTGCTCTGCAGAGGAAGCTGGTAACCTCCTTGCCTGAAGGCAGACCATAAGGGCTTAAAAAAAAAATGAGTAAAAAAGCCAATGGACCATTGATAGCTTCTATACAAAAAGAGAATAGGTTTTCAACCCTGAGGAGACAAATAGCAGACAGTCTCTAGATAAAACCCCAAAGGGGGATGTAATCTAGTCCCCATCAGACAAGGCTCTCCTAGAAGAAATTATAAAAAATCTTAAAAGAGAGCTAGAAGAAAAATGGGGAAAGGAAAGAGAAGCTTTGCAAGAGAGTACAGAAAAGGCTTATAATTCACTTAAAGAAAACATTGATAAAGTGGGAAAAGAAAACAACTTCCTGAAATGTGAATTGGAAAAGGTAAAGAACTCCCAGGGATTCAGGGAAACAGAATTTGTGAATTGGAAAAGATAAAGGACTCCCAAGAAAGTAGGATTTGTGAATTGGAAAAAGAAATAACTCATAAAAAATAGTGAAATGGAAAAAAAAATTCCATAGAGTAAAGCAACTCATTTAAAAACTCAATTGGACATATACAAAAATAAGTAAAAAAGCTAATGAAAATAACCCATTAAAAATCAGAACTGAACAAATAGAAATGAATGATTCATTGAGACATCAAGAAGAATCAGTCAAACAAAACCAAAAAGATGAAAAAAATAGAAAAAAAAGTTAATATCTACTTGGAAAAACGACATGGAAAATAGATCTAGGAGAGATAATCTGAGGATTATTGGACTTTATTATGATGAAAAAAAGATCCTACATACTATTTTACAGGAAATCATCAAAGAGAACTGCCCAGATATAATAGAATCAGAAGGTAAAATAGGCATTGAAAGAATTCATCGAACACCTTCTTAAAAAGACCCTAAAATAAAAACTCCAAGGAATATTGTGGCTAAATTTCAGAAATAGCAGACTAAGGAAAAGATATTACAAGCAGCCAGAAAAAAACAATTCAAATACCGAGGAGCCCCAATAAGGATCACTCAAAATCTAGCTCCTTCTACATTAAAAAATCAAAGGACCTGAAATCTTCTTCCAGGGAAGAAGATGGACATTTAATGAAAGAGATGAATTCCATTTTTTTCTAAGGAAAAAACCAGAACTAAACAAAAAATTTGACTTCCAACTATAGGACTCAAGAAAAGCAGAAAAAGGTAAAATGAATTCTTGAGAACTGTATTTCTGTTAAAGATATACATAAAGAGTGCATGCATAATTTGATTTTACTGATATAACATAAAAAAGGGAAGTAGAAATGGAAAGGGGATAGTATCAGAAAAAGGGAAAAGAGGAGCTAAAAAGAGGGAAACTACATCCCACGAAGAGGCAAAGGAAACCTATCATATCTGAAGGGATTTAAAGAGAGGGAGGAACATTGTGTGAATCTTACTCTCATCAGAGTTGGCTCAAAAAGAAAATAATTGACATATTTGGTTTAAAGAGAAACTTCTCTCACCTCATTAAAAAGTGGGAGAGGAAAAGGGGAAAGGAAAAGATTAATAAAGGAAAGGTACAAGAAAGGGGAAGAGATTTAAAGGGAGTAGGAGGGATTCTAAAGAGGGAGAGCTGTGTGAAGCAAGTGGTGCCCATAAGTTTAATACTGGGGAAGGGGGAAAGGGGGGGGGTGTAAAAAAAAGCAAAGCATAATCTGGAGATAATAAGATGGCAGGAAATGCAGAATTAATAATTTTAACCATAAATGTGAATGGGATGAATTCTCCCATAAAGGGAAGGTGGGTAGCAGACTGGATCAAAAGCCAGAACCCTACAATATGTTGTTTACAGTAAACACATTTACAGGAAACAGGGAGATACATACAGAGTAAAGATAAAAGGCTGGAGCAGAATCTATTATGCTTCAGGTGAAGTAAAAAAAGCAGGGATAGCCACCCTTATCTAAGATCAAGCAAAAGCAAAAAATTGATCTAATTTAAAAAGATAAGGAAGGAAACTATATCTTGCTAAAGAGTAGCATAGACAATGAAGCAATATCAATACTAAACATATATGCACCAAGTGGTATAGCATCTAACTTCCTAAAGGAGAAGTTGAGAGTTGCAAGAAGAAATAGACAGCAAAACTATAATAGTGGGAGATCTCAACCTTGCACTCTCACAATTAGATAAATCAAACCACAAAACAAATAAGAAAGAAATTAAAGAGGTAAATAGAATATTAGAAAAATTAGGAATGATAGATCTTTGGAGAAAACTGAATGGAGACCAAAAGGAGTATACTTTTTTCTTAGCAGTTCATGGAACCTATACAAAAATTGACCATATATTAGGACATAAAGACCTCAAAATTAAATGCAGGAAGGCAGAAATAGTAAATGCTTTCTTTTCAGATCACAATGCAATAAAATCTACATTCAACAAAAACTTAGGGGTAAATAGACCAAAAAGTAATTGGAAACTAAATAATCTCATCTTAAAGAATGATTGGGTGAAACAGCAATTTATAGACACAATTAATAATTTCACCCAAGAAAATGACAACAATGAGACATCATACCAAAATTTGTGGGATGCTGCCAAAGTGGTAATAAGGGAAAATTTTATATCTTTAGAGGCTTATTTGAATAAAATAAAATAGAGAAGATCAATTAATTAGGCTTGCAACTTAAAAAGCTAGAAAAAGACCAAATTAAAAACCCCCAATAAAATACTAAACTTGAAATTCTAAAATTAAAAGGAGAAATTAGTAATATTGAAAGTTAAAAAAAAACTATTGAATTAATAAATAAAACTAAGAGTTGGTTTTATGAAAAACCAATAAAATAGAAAAACCTTTGGTAAATCTGATTAGAAAAAGGAAAGAGGAAAATCAAATTGTTAGTCTTAAAAATGAAAAAGGAGAACTTTCCACCAATGAAGAGGAAATTAGAACAATAATTAGGAGTTACTTTGCCGAACTTTATGCCAATAAATTTGATAACCTAAGTGAAATAGATGACTACCTTCAAAAATATAGGCTTCCCAGATTAACAGAAGAGAAAGTAAATTACTTAAATAGTACCATTTTAGAAAAAGAAATAGAACAAGCTATTAATCAGCTCCCAAAAAAAAATCCCCAGGACCAGATGGATCTATGTGTGAATTCTACCAAATATTCAAAGAACAATTAACTCCAATGTTATATAAACTATCTGAAAAAATAGGGAATGAAGAAGTCCTAGCAAATTCCTTTTATGACACAGACATGGAACTGATATCTAAACTGGGTAGGTTGAAAACAGAGAAAGAAAGTTATAGACCAATCTCCCTAATGAATATTGATGCTAAAATCTTAAATAAAATATTAGCAAAAAGACTACAGAAAATCATCCCTAGGATAATACACCATGACCAAGTAGGATTTATATCAGGAATGCAGGGCTGGTTCAATATTAGGAAAACTATTAGTATAATTGACCATATCAATAACCAAATTAACAAAAACCATATGAGTATCTCAATAGATGCAGAAAAAGCATTTGACAAAATCCAACATCCATTCTAATAGGAATTTTTTAATTAAAAAACACTTGAGAGTATAGGAATCAATGGGCTTTTCCTTAAAATAATCAGTAGCATCTATTTAAAATCATTAGTAAGTATCATATGTAATCAGGATAAACTGGAACCATTCCCAAAATGATAAGGAATGAAACAAGGTTGCCCACTATCACCATTACTATTCAATGTTGTATTAGAAATGCTAGCTTTGACAATAAGAGTTGAGAAAGAGATTAAAGGAATTAGAGTAGGTAATGAGGAAATCAAATTGTCATACTTTGCTGATGATATGATGGTATACTTAAAGAACCCTAGAGATTCTACTAAAAAGCTATTAGAAATAATCCACATTTTTAGCAAAGTTGTGGTTTACAAAATAAACCCACATAAATCATCAGTATTCTTATATATCACTAACAAAATCCAACAGTTAGAGTTACAAAGACAAATTCCATTTAAAGTAACTACTGGTAGTATAAAATATTTGGGAATCTATCTGCCAAGGGAAAATCAGGAACTATATGAGCAAAACTACAAAACACTTTCCACACAAATAAAGTCAGATCTAACCAATTGGAAAAATATTAAATGCTCTTGGATAGGGCGAGCAAAAATAATAAAAATGACAATACTACCTAAACTAAACTATTTATTTAGTGCTATATCAATCAGATTCCCAAAAAACTATTTTAATGACCTAGAAAAAATAACAAAAAAGTTCATATGGAAAATAAAAGGTCAAGAATTTCAAGGGAACTAATGAAAAAAAAAATCAAATGAAGGTGGCCTAGCTGTACCAGATCTAAAATTATATTATAAAGCAGTGGTTAGCAAAACTATTTGGTATTAGTTAAGAAATAGACTAGATGATCAGTGGAAGAGGTTAGGTTCAAAGGATAAAATAGTCAATAACTTTAATAATCTAGTGTTTGACAAACCCAAAGACCCCAGCTTTTGGGATAAGAATTCACTATTTGACAAAAACTACTGGGAAAATTGGAAATTAGTATGGCAAAAACTAGGCATTGACCCACACATAATACCATACAGCAAAATAAGGTCAAAATAGGTTCATGACCTAGGCATAAAGAATGAGATTATAAATAGAAGAACATAGGATAGTTTACCTCTCAGACTGTGGAGGAGGAAGGAATTTATGACCAAAGGAGAACCAGAGATCATTATTAATCACAAAATAGAAAATTTTGATTATATCAAATTGAAAAGTTTTTGTACAAACAAAACTAATGCAGAAAAGATTAGAAGGGAAGCAATAAACTGGGAAAACATTTTTATAGTTAAAGGTTCTGATAAAGGCCTCATTTCCAAAATATATAGAGAATTGACTCTAATTTATAAGAAATCAAGCCATTCTCCAACTGATAAATGGTCAAAGGATATGAACAGACAATTCTCAGACGAAGAAATTTAAATTGTTTCTAGCCATATGAAAAGATGACTTGGAAGTCATTATTAATCAAAGAAATGCAAATTAAGACAACTCTGAAATATCACTACATACCTGTCAGATTGGCTAAAATGACAGGGAAAGATAATGTGGAATGTTGGAGGGGATGTGGGAAAACTGGGACACTGATAAACTGTTGGTGAAATTGTGAATACATGCAGCCATTCTGGAGAGCGATTTGGAACTATATTCAAAAAGTTATCAAACTGTGCATATCCTTTGATCCAGCAGTGTTACTCCTGGGCTTATACCCCAAAGAGATCTTAAAGGAGGGAAAGGGACCTGTATGTGCAAGAATGTTTGTGGCAGCCCTCTTTGTAGTGGCCAGAAACTGGAAACTGAGTGGATGCCCATCAATTGGAGAATGGCTGAATAAATTGTGGCATATGAATGTTATGAAATATTATTGTTCTGTAAGAAATGACCAATAACAATGAGATGAAACAAAGCAGTTCCAATAGAGCAGTAATGAACTGAACCAGCTAAACCCAGCAAAAGAACTCTGGGAAATGAGTGTGAATCACTAGAAAGAATTTCCGATCCCGCTATTTTTATCCGCCTGCATTTTTGATTTCCTTCACAGGTTAATTGTACACTATTTCAAAGTCTAATTCTTCTTGTGCAGCAAAATAATTGTATGGACATGTATACATATATTGTATTTAACTTATACTTTAACATATGTAATATGTATTGGTCTACCTGCCATCTGGGGGAGGTGGGGAGGGGAAGGAGGGGAAAAATTGGAACAAAAGGTTTTGGAACTGTTAATGCTGAAAAATTACCCATGCATATATCTTGTAAATAAAAAGTTATAATAAAAAAATTTTTTTAAAGTAAGCATGGACTGTTTCATTTCTATCTTTGTGTGTTTCCAATGCCTTGAAGAGTGACTATCACAGAATAAATAGGTGATTAATTTATATTTGCTGATTATCTTATTCCAATAGTCTTTTGGACCTGATACATTGACTTTGCTGCTTCAGGAAATGGGGAGAAGCAACATGATGTGGTAGAGAGGATCCTAGACTTGGGAGTCAGAATAAAACTAGATTCAAATCCTACTTCAGACATTTTTACTAGTGATTTGAAAATTTTGCTCATGATTTTTAGGTAAGGCCTTTTACTGCTCTGAATCTGCTTCCTCGTGTATAAAAAGAGGGGACTGGACTTTATGTCACTACCACAGCTATACAAAGCTAGCCCTAAAATGAGGCTATGATAATGACTACCAGGAAACCAGAAAGAACCAGGAGTAGTCAACCATCCTCCTTTCTGAATGGAAACTTGTTTGCTATTAAGCAGATGGTGGGGCAGAAAAATTAGAGAGAACTTGAATGAAAATTAATTTTACAAACCATGAACAGAATTTTCACTATTGTATATTGAAACCAGAAGTTAGGTTATATGGACCTTCAAGTAAATATAAAGAGAAAATACTGCAGTAAAAAATAGCAGTGCTAAGATGTATTAGAAGATTGTCAAAATGCAGAGTATGATTTGGAACAAGCCCTAGAATCTGGTTTCAGTATTTGCTGAGTTAAACAAGTCTGCTTTATTGATGACTCCAGGTTATATGAGGCTGGGAAAGAAAACTGACTCTGGGATGTCACAGGGTGATGTGTGTAAGGGACAGCAACTAGGCAGGTGTTCCTTCTGTAAACATGCCCAGAGAAAGAGTAGCCAAGCAGAGAAAAGGTCAGTAGAGAGATAAAAACATGAGATGATGATTATTAAATGAGCAGAAACTTTCCTCTCTTAAGTCAATCCTTTATGGTTCCAGAAAAAGCCATCTTTTTCCTACATAAGTAATGTCAATGAAACATAATGATTTGATAATAATAATAATATCATCTTTTATACATTGCTTTCAAATTTTCAAGGTACTTTTATGACTGCCATGGCATTCCTAGGTCCTCTTGTCCTTGTTATATCATTTTAGACAGCCAATCTTTTGGTTAGAAAATGATGCATGTTTTCCTTTTGGTCCTTGTGTTACTAAGAAGTTTCCAAAATTTCTAATAAGTCTTCCAAGTATTCCAAGCAGTAACTCTCTTAAAAAAATTATTAAGTACAATTTAAACATTGTTTGCTTCATTTAATCCATATAAAATATTTATATTAAATTTTGTATCATATTACTTTATAAATATGGCCTTCTACTCTTTGTCCTTTCTACAATGAATCATCCCCATTAAAAAAAGAAAAGCTATTCAGTTAAACTAATTTCTCCCACCTACTACTTGCCTATTTTATTGGGGATATGCTGGGTCTTTCTCTATTTACAAAATGAGGATAATTCAGTCACCTTCATTACTTATAAATCTCTCTTGGATACTAAATATCTTGTGACATCACAGAGTCAGTTTTCTGACTCAGAAGAACTAAAGATATTTGGAGAAGAAAAGAAAAGTGACTTGTGATCTGGATTTGGTGACACATGACTTGGTTTTGAAGCCAAGATTTGCTTTTACTAGCTGTAGGATTTTGGACAAAGTGCTGCGGACCTCTGGACTTTTCTTTGCTCTGAATGATGAGGTCTCACTCACCTCTCAAAATGTCAGCCATATGTTTTAATATTCATTCATCTAAATCATTGGCTGTTTCCATCTGATCTGATCCATCTGGTATGCCTCTTGGATTGTTCATGCTTAGAGGTGTTTCTTCTATTTGGCAATAGCTACCTGCTAGTCTGAAGAAAACTGATGCCTTTTGCTTACTTACAGCCAGAAGCAGAGAAGGGGGATTAGTATTTCCACAAGCTGCTAAAATGTATTTTTTTATGGAGCACTAAGCCTCCAAGAATAAGCCCTAATCCACATACTGCACTTGGATTTTTAGTGCTCAAGTTCAGTCTCTTTGTATTGGCAAAGAAACATGGCAAGAACAGTCTGTCTGTCTCCTGGCAGACTCTATCCTCCAATGACAATAGTCCTGAAAAATCTTAATTTCCAGAGTCCAATGAAGTCATGTTTATCACTTCCTGATTTCCTCTCTTCCCTCAAATTGTGACTAGTCCCTTTCTACTCTTTACTTTGGGGTTTGCCATTCAAAAGATATGTTTTTCTCACATTATGATTTTTATGGAACTATTTTACATAACTTTCCATGTGCTTTCTTAATGAAGGCTGGGGGTAGGTATAAGGGAAAGAATGTAGAACTCGAAGTTTTGTTTTTGTTTTGTTTTGTTTTAGCTGAAGCAATTGGGGTTAAGTGATTTGTCCAGGGTCTCACAGCTAGGAAGTGTTAAGTATCTGAGGCCAGATTTGAACTCAGGTCCTCCTGACTTCAGGGCTGGTGCTCTATCCACTGCATCCCTAGCTGCCCCAGATCTCAAAGTTTAAAAAAAAATACATGCAAAAGTTGTTTTAAATGTAACTAGAAAAAGTACTAATGTTATATGAAATTATTTTAAAATCGGTATATGACTCTATAAAGCAAATTCATCATCCAAAGAACAATCTCAGGACTTCACTTCAAACACAGAATAGCAATAGAAAGGTTTCAACCAGAGTCAAATGTTGTAGAAAAAATTCTAGATAGTTATTCCTTACTATTTCAATGGATCCATGGGAGCTGGTCATGACTTCTTTATACATTTTCATCTATTAGAATTTTTCATGCACATCTTTTTGTAAATTTTCCCTGGCAAAATTCTTTTCCTTCTTTTGTTATTTCATAACTACTAAAGAAATAGTGCAGCTGTTTGGAGTCAGCTAAGTGGTATGATCAATATACGACTGGGTCTGGAGTCAGGAAACTTTGAATTCTTATCCAATTTCAAATGCTTATTGGCATATAATTGTGGGTAAGTCATTTAACTTCTGTTTGACTCAGTTTTATCAACTATGAAAAAGGGTCGATATTCCTTTCCAAGGATGTGGTGAGCATCAAATCTAAAATACTTAGCACAGTGATTAGAGCACAGTAAATACTTCATGAATACTTGTTCCCTTTCCTTTACCTTATCTATTATATCTTCCTATTGATACATGACAAGCTCATCTACTTTTCCCATAACAATCATTCTTTTTTCTAATTTATTTTTAAATTTATTAATTATTATTATTATTATAGCTTTTTATTGACAAAACATATGCATGGGTAATTTTTCAATATTGACCCTTGTAAACACTTCTGTTCCAACTTTTACCTTCCTTCCCTACACCCCCTCCCCTAGATGGCAGGCAGTCCCATACATGTTAAATATGATAAAGTATATGTATAACATACATTCTTGATAATAACTTGTGTGACATTTCTCAAACAACCAAACCCAGAATACTTCTCATTGCATTGCTGCATCATGATTGATAGCATACTATCTATAACCTACTTTTAATTGTTTATTGGAAGAACTGGATCATCAGTGATGGATTTTCCTAGTTTACACTTACAGTCTGAATTTTCCTGGGGTGGAACTGGAGATCCCTTGATCTCCAGACTTGCATCCTTGGAATTTGCTTGGCCTCCAATGAGCCTCTCTCTTAATCTTCAAAATCCAGAATTACTATTCCCTACTCATAGCAAAAATATCAGGAAACTTCTGGCTCTTAATTACTCTAGGGAAATGGGAAAGTAGAGCTTTTTTTGTTGATAAGAAATGGTATTTGCCCTTTGTTAGAGATGACAGAAAAATGGATTAGCCACTCAGAGACTCACAGATTTAGCCTGTATTAATCTTATAAGGATGTGCAGAGAATATGAAAAGAAATATGGGATTAACAGCAGATAAAGCTGGGAGAATTTTTCAGCAAAAAAATTTAGCATACCTAATTTACTTGCCAAATTTTAACAGCATTTCTCTTTTTACTCCTTACAGCATGCAGTACCCCAACAGATGAGCTTTGTATGGGGTTTTTTGTCCCTCTGAGACTTTTCACATGACTCAAAGATTTTCAGTTTCCCCAAAGAGAAATAAATCAACAACAGCTCAATAGGATAGAATAGCCTGGAGAGACAAGGAAGGTGCCACATTTTATAATTTGGGGATAAACAAACCCTTGTTTCTTCTCATCAGTCCATGAGAGGGGAAGCTGTCTCTCAAATCAAAGGGCAGTTACTTAAAGAGGAACTCACTCTCCTGGGGTTCAAACCAGATGTCATTTGACACTTTTCTGAAAACAAGCCAGGCTGGGCTTAGTAGAGAATGGTTGCGGATGACAGCCATGACTGGAGTGGAGTGTCCTGTTCAAGGAAAAGCAGTAAGCCAGTGTAGTGGGGTCATCATTTACACTGTACAAGGACTGGAAAGTAGGAAGGGGACAGGTTATAAAGAGTTTCAAATGTTGTAGTTGTTGTTTAACCTCTGTGGAATCCATTTTTCCTCATCTTTAAAATGAAAGGTTGGAAGGTTTCCAGAGTCCTTTCCAACTCATTACATTTAATGAAGAAAATCACAGATTACCCTGATGGCATATGGGGGAATGAGTGGGGGAGCACATTAGTTTTTGATTATCAGGCAGTGAGGTCTGGGATATTCTGGGAATAACTATTTTTAGAATAAGAAGATCTTGGTTTATCAATATGTGAGACTCTCAGTCAACACATTTATCCTCTGCAGGAATATGTTGAAGGCAGTTTAAGTGGCTGAACTCCTAAATTTTCAGTGTAAGCATTTATACCTTAGATTTCAATAAATGCTACAAATCCAGGCTTGACTTATTGTTTTGTTATTTCTAGACTAGAAAGTAATTGTGAAAAATAAACTATTTAGATTAAACTTTAAAATGTGTTGTGTATTTTATTAAATTTTAAAAATATTTTTGGAAAGCTGATTGTTAAATATTTACCTTATCAGCTCTGCTTTTGGTCCTCAATTTCATCTGCTGTAATACGCAGGGGATTGGACAAGATGATTATTGAGGTGCCTTCCAGATATAAATCCTATTATTTTCTTCCAATGCTTTCATTTTGTAGAAGAGAAATCAAGGTGACACAGGTAAAGTAGCAGAGCCAAAATTCAAAGCTGGATTTTCTGGTTGCCAATCCAACGTTCTTCCCATTGAACCTCTTCCAGCCTCAATTACTGAGTTACAAAGGCTTAATTTTTGTGAGATCATAGGATCATAATTTAAACCTGGAAACAACCTTAGAGCTCAAATACAGACAGTCCATTTTTCAGATGAGAAAAGTAAGGCTGAGATAAGTAGGTGACTTTCTCAGGGTCACACAGTTTATGTCTGAGGATATAACCTATATAAATATAAGAGGTTATAGGGTTATAGAGAACCCACATCTCTATAATATTGCATGGTCCTCTTTAGGAACAGATGACATTACTCATCCAACAATAGGAATGTTTTCTCAAAAGTAGGGAAGGTCTAACCTGACCTATCCATACGCTCTCTCCTAATTCCCCTTGGGACCATAGCATGCTTTGTCTTCTTGGTTTTTTTTTTTTTTTTTTTTTTTTTGGACATGCTGTGTACCATAGGGGAGCTAATTAGTTCACTTGGGGATTGAGCCTAGGACTTGGGTCTCATTAACATGGTCCTCTTATCAACTGGTGACAACTCTTGGCACAAAATCATTTCCTTTCATGGATACCAAATTTCAACACTAAAAACCATGTCCCTGTCCATTTTCCCGGAGCCAGGCTTCATTAAGGAGGGAGCTTAACTGTGTCTAAGAGTTCTTCCAAATGATAAATTAACTTGGCTTTTTATAAAGTATAGTTTGGGGAGAAGGAATGGGCAGAATTTGGGTTATTCCCACTGAGTCTGACCCACTGCTGCTGGATGACTGCTCCTTCACAAAGAATCTCATGCTGGGAAGTCACAAGACATTTCTTAGAGAAGAGCCTCCCCCCAGGGGAGCTGGAACTTGCCCTGATTTCTTAATGGGGAACAGCTGCTGGGTGAAAACAGTAGCAGCACAAGCGGGAGTTTGTTCCAGGTTCTTATTATTGTCATCATCATCATCATCATCATCATCATCATCATCATCATCATCATCATCATCATCATCAAGCAATGTTTGTTTAACCTAATGCTAAGTCAAAGGGAGCAAGCCAACAGGAATACAGAAGATTGAGGTCAAGTTTGCTAAGCCATGATCTGGAACACCAAAGCTCCAGGAGAGGAAGGTTAGGACCCATAGGCTGGGTCAAAGAGAGGGGCAGATTGCCAACAGAAAGAAAGCCTGAGCAGTTTTAAATGCCCCACAGCATCAGCTGATCTCTCCTCTTCCAATAGAGTTTAAGCTTCCTATTGACCCTGGAATACCCACCCTCTCTAAACACATTTGTTCACCAAATGACTGAAGCACGTGTCAAAAACTTATTCCATTATGATATATGATTAAAAATATCCAGTGAAAATATGTGTGGACTTGCTCACATTTTCCCCTGAGATCTGAGAGCCTTAGGCCTTTCCCAATGTTTAACATCTTATGCTTTGTAATATGTCCCAATGGAATTGTACTCTATGCACTAAGATAATTCAAGGCAGAAAACATAAGGCTTCTTTTTTTTTTTTTTTTTTTCATTTTCAGATCCAATTCTTCTCTGGTTTTAACTCCAAGTCCCCTTCTGCTAACTTCACTGGAGTATATTAATTGGTGTCAAAATCACACAACTCAGTGTTTAGCTATATTTAAATCAACTCAAACATTTGCAGAGTCAATTGAGGGTAGGCTCAAGAGTTACAATTCTACTCTTCCAAATGTAAATTTCCCTTAAAAGGAATACTTGAAAATAGCTTTTCACTTTACCTTATGTAGGAAGAGACTTCAGGAAATGGCTTGAATCAAAAACTGACACCCACACCTAGGAAATCAAAATTAGGTTAAAGAAAGCAATACATCTGGAAGTATTCAATTGTCTCATATTAATAGTTGGTTTATTATAGAGTCTAGTTGTGATTGTCAAATTCATTTCCTAAAGGACCAGAGTTTGTCTGATGGAATGCAGATGAGAAATAGACCAGACATGAATTGCTTCATTGGTAAGAATTTAAAATGATTCTCTCTCTATTCAGTCCTGTCATAAAAGATAGGCTATATCATCATGAAACATAGAACATTAAAGATAGAATGGACCTTAAAAATCATCTAATCCAGCCTTCTTATTTTACATATGTGAAACTGAAGGCCAGAAAGGATGAAGGACTTGCCCAAGATCATCCTGTCAAGTGGGAGAACCAGGTAAAGAACCCAGGTCTTTTGTGATGGAGAGCCATCTGCATCCAGAGAGAGGACTGTGGGGAATGAATGTGGATCACAACATAGTATATTCACCTTTTTTTGTTGTTGTAGTTTGCTTGCTTGTTTTTTTTCTTTCTCATTTTCCCCCTTCTGATCTGATTTTTCTTGTACAGCATGATAAATGTGGAAATAATGTTTAGAAGAATTGCACATGTTTAACCTATATTGGATTACTTACTGTCTAGGGGATAGAGAAGGTAGACAGGGAGAAAAATTTGGATCACAAGGTTTTGCAAGGATGAATGTTGAAAACTATCTTTGTGTGTATTTTGAAAAACAAAAAGCTATCATTATTTTTTTTTAAAGAACCCAGATCTTCAAATTCTACTCTTTTAGAAAAAAGTACTGTTAACAGCTATTCCAACTCTGGTATAAATATGATACTCATGCCTAAGGGAGATAGATTTACAGAATTTCAGAGTTGGAAGGGACCATCTTGTCAAATTCAAACATCAAAAAGAATTCCTTCTTTGAACTAGAGAGAGATTCTATTAGTGGGCTTATGCCACAAAGAAGCTGTTGAGAAGAAAGTCCCCAAAAGATTCTAAAATATTTATAACAGCATTTTTGGTTATAGCTATGAATTGGAAACAAAGTAGATATCAATCAATTGAAGAGTTTCTAAACAAATTATAGTACATGAATGTAATCAAACATTCCTGTCCTGTTAGAAATCTTATCCATGATGAATATGGAAAAGCATGGAAAGATCTATCTGTATTGATGCAGAGTCAAGGAAACAGAGCCAAGAAAACAACATACATAATGTTTACAGAAATGTAAATGAAAATAACACACCAAAAAAATCAAAAGGAAATATATCAAAATTATAAAGATTAAGCGGGATTCAAATTAAGAGATATGAGAGAACACCTTCAACCTATCCCTTTGTGGAGGTAGGGGAGACACAACTATTATACCTTATATATAGTTAGTCTTTTTCAGTTGGACTGATTTTTTTTTCCTTTCTAAAAACTATGACTATATATCACATGGGATAGGTTTTTGGACAAGCTTTAGAGAGAGATACTTAGGGTAATTTTGATGATGTAAGAAACAGAAAATATAAATCAAAACTTTTAAAAAGGAAAAAGAATTTTCTTTACAGCATGCATCACAAGTGATCATTCAGTTTCTACTTAAAGATATCCAAGGAGGGGAAACATAAAAAACTTATCTTATGACATAGTCCAAATAGCTGTTTGAGGTTTTTCCTGATATAAGGACTAAATTGGCCTCTTTGAAACTTTCAGCTCTTGCTTGTGGCTCTGCCCTTCGAAATCAAACAAAGCAATCCTTTTTTTTTTTTATGACAGTCTCTCAAATATTTGAATGAAGCTATAGTATTATCTTACCTTCCAAGTCTTCTCTTCACGAGGTTAAACATGCCCCATTCCTTCAAGCCTGCCAGGATTAATCAAAGAGAAGGAAAGATGGATGCACTGAGGTTTCAGAGCATCACCTGAATGACAATGATAGAATTTAAGCTCTTTGTAAGACCAGTGTCATTGAAGACCATAGAATCCCTGAAGCCCGCCTCATGTGTATTCCCACAGATCAATATTTTAGGGGTCTTGCCAGAGTATGGAACCTTATTCAGAATTATCCCTGGACTCAGGGAGCTGCCTTCATTGAAGGGGGTTTGCAGGGCATTACAAATCCTTTCCTGTGAGCAGTTCTCTAGTTGGGAAAAGTGAACAATGGAGAAACTAAGAAAGCTTATAGTGGGTTCAGTGGGATTGAAGGGTTGATTCTTCGTTCCCAAGACGTCTGAGGCATTGCCTTCCTCCTGTTTGATCACAGAGATTTTAAGTTTCTGATAGTCTAATGTGGTGTTCCTTGTGTTTCTTATTGTTTACTGTTGTTTGGTATATTAAATAAGCATACAAAAGCTAGGCATTTTCAGCCATGATTGAAGGAAAAATATACATCAAATTAAAAGCTTGCTTTAAATTTATCTAGTTTAATCCTGCTAAAATATTGATTTGATTAGGTTTTTATCTCTGCTTAGGATGCATTTTCCAGTTTTCTACCACTGGGGGCTGCTGTGGTTAGCAAGAAGATTCAAATCTGAGAATAGTTTTTTTTTTTTTTTTTTTTTCCCTTTAAGAGGAAAACAGAAAAGGAAAAATCAATGATTATTTTATGACATGCATAATTTTGTCGTTTCAGAGGATTTTGTGGTTTGCCCTCCTTCCTCCTTTTCCTTTTCATTTAAATATGCAATCTTTCTTTACAATGTCCTCCTCCCAGAGTGGCAGGTGGCTCCCATCAGACTATGCCTTGTGCTTAATCTGACAGATGTGAGTTGACAAACTAAGGATGTTGTCACTGGAGCTGGCTCACTCTTGGTCTCTAATATGGTATTTACTTATGATTGCAGATGCTTCTCTCTGTAGAACTCTGCTAAGGACATAGAAACCCAGTTTTTGATTCTGAGAGAGAAGGAAATGAAATGAAGATCAGAGTATAGCTAGTTAGAGAAGTAGGACAGCATTTCCTCAGGTACCGGATGCAATCCTTCATCATTCTAAAACTAAATGAAGATGTTTATCATCATTTCTTAGCTCTCTTTTCTCTGCTCCCAGTTGGTGAATTAAAAAAAATTCTGAAAGATTTTTAGGAATATTGATTTAGAACTAAAGAGAATTTTAGGGGTTATCAAATCTATTTCATTTTACATATGAGGAAACTAAGGCCTAATGAGGTTAAATGACTTACTAGAATCAAATAGCTAGAAAATGTCTGAGGTAAGATTTAATTTTGGGTATCCCAGAATCCAAGTGTAGCATTTTATCTACTATGTCAACTAGCTGAGTCCTTTTGAAAAAACTGGAGAGACATTTGGACAGAAGGACAATGGGAAAAGGTAAGAACATTTTTAAAAGCAGGATCTGAAAAAATGAATTAATTTTTCTCTCCAAGTTATAGATATCTGATTTATTTGGACTGGGAAAATTCATAGGGTTCCAATCATTTGGTAAAGAATAGGTTACAAATCTTCTTTTGTTTCTTTATTGCTAAACAAATTCTGCAGCTGACAAAATAGGACTGATGGAAGAATAATTTCCTCTGTATCATTATGATAGAGTAGAATTGTTTTGCCTTTTTTAAAAATCATTCATTTACCTTGGGCCAATGCTGTTGGTATGGGAAATGAAAGAGGTAAACACACTCCTCCTTATCAATCTGATCCTTTTCAACTTGTCAAATCACTTCTTTTCTTGTGAGGAAAAGAGTTTAAAGTAAGCACACTAATAGTGGGGTTCTCATGCCACAACATTTGGCTTGGGCTCAATGCTCTTTCTGGAAATCAGTTTTAGCTACAGGAATAGGATTTGGAAGAGTTATATCTACCAACCGCAGAGACACCAAATGGGTGCTTCTGCTCTGCAGCTTCTATCTAGATGGAGCTGTGGTAAAATGTAAATTGGGACTCAGCAGTTCTTACCTGGTCCCCTCTGAAGGAGGACAATGTCCTTGGCAATCCTATAACTAATAGAAAGGATGCCCAAAATCAGTAAAAGCTGAAGAAAAGAATATAGAGGGCTAAGGTAGTGTGTGGGATTATTCTAGAGGAATGTTTGCCATTCCCAATGTGAAGTCTGTGATAGTGTGGATTGGAGTGTTCTAGGGGCATAGCAACATGCACCTTCCTAGAGTCTTATCCACTGAATTCTCAGAAAGAGAAAAGGTTAATTTAATGTAGAGTTACCCAGGGCAGCTTAGGACATGGGAAACTCTCTCGTAAGTCCAGTAGAGACCCAATCCATCTTAAGAAGGAAAGAAGGGAACATTATGCATGAAAAAAAGAAGCCTAGGATATCAGTTTAAGGCTAGATTGTATGTAGTGTGGCAGAGCAATTAGAACTACCTTCTCCCAGAAGAAAATATGTCATATTCTCTTCATGGTTATATGTGAGTTTCTAAATTATTTTCTGTGTCCGATTCTCCTAGTACCTGTGGTATCATCTGATAATCAATTTGACTGCTTTCAAAGCAGTGCTTGACTCTGCTGGGCTTCTATTAGGAGTGCAGAAGCAGTGGATATTAAACTCTTTCTGAGTGGTATTCACTTCATTGATTATCTCTGATGACCTGCCTCCCAATCCAGAAAAGGTCTTGAGCTTCTAAGTATGGGTTTGATTGATCACAAAGAAACAGGGGATGGAGAGAGAGATAAGATTTACAGAGACAATGAGAAGTAGAAAGAGGCATAGAGAAACAGACAGAGGCAGAGAAATAGAGATAGAAGAGACAGACAAAGAGACAGATAGAGAAGTCAAAGAAACAGTCAGAAAGACAAATAAACAGAGCTAGAAAGACATAGTGACACAGAATCAGAGACAGATAGAGACACAGAGAGATAGAAATGAAAATATACAAATGTAGGAAAAAACATAGACAGCAATGAGGAAACAGAGACAGACAGATAGAAACACCAAGAAAGAAAGACACAGAGATACAGAGAGAAACAGAGACACAGACAGCAAGGTATATATAGATATACCCACACAGAGATAGACAAAAAGACAGAGACAGAAAGATAGAAACAGAGATAGAGGCAGAGACACAGAGAGACAGAGACAGTGACAGATAGATAGTGACAGATAAACAGAAAGACAGAGACAGACATAAACAGAGAGCGTGACAGATTGAGACAGAGATTGAGACAGAAGGAGATGCAGGCACAGAAAAAGATAAAGACTGAGAGATTCAAAGAGAGACACACACACATAAAGACAAAGACACAGTAAAACAGAAACAATCCAAAGTCAATTACAAATGATTTTTAGATTCTGTTCTCTTTTTAAAAATTGTCTGGTTATCTTCTTTTTTCCACTAGTGCAAATAATTGAGTATTTCTCCTCCTTCCCTTTACATCAAAGAATATATAATTTCATCCATGTGTGTTCTCTTTCCTCATATGCAAACCACAATTCCTTTACCATTTTCCGGTCCGTCTAAAAATTTTCAATGGCTGAAAAAATTCATTACTATTTGGTCAACTGTTTGACCTAAGTGGGGAGAAGTTCCCATTAGAGGTGATGAACTTTTCCTATTTAGATGGGTTGGTTCTTGGACAAGAGATTTATTGTCTATCTCTTTGAAGCCTTTCCACCTAGCCCAGGAATCACCTCTATGCCATGATGTAGAGTCAGACTTTATTCATTTACCAATATTCTTAAGCATCTACTATGTTATGTCTAGGCTCTCAAATTATTCTTTTAAGATGATAATCCTTAACTCTATTAGTTGGGATGTCAGAAAAACAAGCAAACACTGTATCAGAAAAATAGTTGAAGTTGTCTCTAAAAGACTTTCTCATATTAGACTCCTTCTTTGCCAGAATGTACCTGAACCACATGGGAACAATATTAAGCATTTCAAAAAGACACACTACTCCCAGGAGAAAGGATTCACTTTTATTTGGCTACCTGCTTGGTAGCTAGTGTACTGGGACATAGAGACTTGCCTACATTAGAGAAACAATTTGGGAAAACCAGTGAAGCCGTGCTTTCCCAAGCTCTGTAGGCTTGTTGAATTGTTAGATTGTTGAAACAACATAGTGAAAAACACAAGCTGCCTAAAGTCACCAAAGTTGGCAGTCTAGTTAAATTTGCTGACACTAATAACAATCTTTGCTCCTCTTTAAATATCCTAGGATTCCATCCTTACATGTTGAGATAAATATATACAAATACAAAGCAATCCACGGGCTCAGGCAGTTTTCTCCTCCTACAATGTTTGGTAATGTAGGGACTTTGCACCACAAATGCTGGCCATGGTGCTGATTGCTTTATTGATATAAGTGCTAAGAGCTCCCTCTTCCTAATATCTTCTTCTCTTCCTTTCCCTTCTTTGAAAGAAAATGTGACTTGTGTCTTCACCTATTCTTGAAGGGAGATTGGCTCACCCAGAAAAGGCATAGTCAACCTAACTCTGTTTATCAGTGCCCAACAACTTTATGATCACCTGTTGTTAGTCAGCCATATTCTCTAATATTGGTCATTCCATTGACCATAGAAATAAAAGCCTACATATGACATATCTGAATACTCCAATGTCCAGTATATTCATCCTATGACTCGTCCTTCTTACTCTGATCCAGATGTACTTTCAAGGTTCTATCAGAAGAATTAATTTTTAAAAAATACATTTTTTATATTGCAATGATTTCTGGATATATTCATTCCTTTCTCTTTAGCATATAACCTTCCTTTCAACAACAAAAAAGGTGAAACAAAAACAGTTACTCCATTTGGTAGCTATATGCAACATTCCATTCCTCTATTTTTCTGACTCTTTACCAAATAGAGATAGAGGCTTCTTCATATTTCCTCTAAGGCCAAGATTAGTTATAAGAAGATGCATAGAAAAATGGAGAGCACACTGGATTTCGAATCAAGGGGACAGTAGGGGATAAAGTTGCTAAAGTTGGCTAGCCTATTCCATTTTACTAACTGGTAACTGATCTTCCTCTTCCTTAAATCTTCTGTGCTAATTCTCCTCTTCTCCTCTCTCCCTGTGCTGCCTCAGTGGTAGTAGCCTTGCTGCTTGGGTGCTGCTACTTTCTCCTGCCTCACTCCAGAATCAATCAGCGGTTATCAATTTTATCACATCACTGGCCTTGTTCTGACCGCTTTCCTGATAAAAGTACCAACATGCTTACATGCAAGATTAATGTAGCCCTAGGCTAGGATCGACAGAAGATAAAAAGACAACAAGACAGCCTCTAGCTCTCAAGTAGTCCACAATCTAGCAGGGAAGAAAAGACATACACAAATAGATATGAAGCATGTGATTTCATGAGTACAGAAAAATCTGTGCTGAGGAGACTTCCTATGCTAATGCTGGCCAGTTTGTTTGCTTCAGTTTACAATTCGCTGGTACCCTGGGAAGTTGGGCTACTTGTCCATGGTTTGGCATTTAGTATATGTCAGAGGCAGGATTGAATCTTTATCTTCCTGACTTCAAAGCTGGCCCTTCATCCACTCTATCAGACTGCTTCTTACCTATATTTCTTACAAGGGGAATGAGATAATTATTTCAATTGAACCCAATAATTTTTCTAAAATGTTCACAATATGCAAAGCGCTATGCTAGGAATAAAGGAGAAAAATATGAAAACAGAGTTTTGACTTGATCCTCCTTCTGTGGTCTGGAGTCTCCTGTTGTGGAGCTTAGTCCCTGCCCTCCAAGAGATTACAATTTAGTAATAATTAACATTTATTTAGTACCTATTATTTGCCAGGAACTGTGCTAAGTGCTTAATAATATTATTATTCCCTTGTGAAGGGAAGGACTCACTTGTGATATAATCATGGAGAAAGGCTTCTGGATCTTCAATCTTTGGTTAATTATTCTTGTTAACTAAGATGCTTCTTATATAGGACTGAAAGACTGCAATCATTATCTGTGCCCTATAAATTTTGGTGTCCTGAGGCAAAATGCCAACCACTCTACCCTAGTTATAGTTCTGCTTTAGAATGAGGCTGGAGTGTGGTTATGAGGGCATTTGTCAAACCTTGAATAAAATGCAGAAATATGGATAATTTCAAAGAAATCTACTGTAATACTTTATTGGAAGCCTTGGGATTAGGGGAGACTTTGTTTTGCTGACTGTAATAGCAAAAGGTTTGAAATCCCATCTGAGTTCTGTATTTTCATTTTGTAGAAACATTTGACAGGTTTTAAACTCATCAAATTGAACAGATTTGTGAAATACAGATGACTATTTTAGTGGAAGCTCAGCCACTAGGAATGTGTTTTTTCTTATTGGTGTGAAAATATAAGGACAAATTCTTCCCCCTCTTTCCCTCTTCCTTTGAACACATTTTCAACAGCAAGGAAAGCTTTAGAAATACATAAATACAGCTACGAATTTTTATGCCTGGAATTCCCTCTCTCTTTATTCTTCAACTATTTTCTCATATGAAATAGGAGAGCTCTTAGAATCAATTATTTAATCAACAAACATGATTAAACACCTACTACATGCCAAGCACTTTGTTAAACATTGGAGAGACAATGAAAAACTAAAGATTCAAGAAAAAGAAAAAAATGCAAGAAAAGATAGATACAAGAAAAAGAATTGGAAAGAATTCAGAAGGTGTATACCCACCAATTATTCAGTGAGGAATTATTTTATAGAAACTCTGGAAATTTCAGAGATGTTTGGACAATGGTAGCATCTTTGGAATAAGTATATGTAATCTTTCAAAGGATTACTTGGAATGGAATATCTAAATTATGGGTCTTGGGTTCAAAATCAGTTTTAGGATCAGCTGAAAAAGCTCTGGATTTGGCATATAATTACCTGAATTGAAACCCTCAGTCTAGTACTTACATGATCATGGCAAATTGTAGGTTCCTAAGTTTAGAGAGCTAGATATGAAAGGAACTTCAAAAAAAAACCAAAATCATGAATTTTACTATTTATTTTAAAATGACTGAAAATCAATGCTGCATCCTGAACAACATGCTTTTCATATAAATCATTTTCATTCCCAGATTTCTTGAATGCACAAGACCACCAAGGATAACATCGTGGTTTTATAGGTGAGGAAATGGAAGCCCAGAAAGATAAATGACTTACTTATTGTCATACAAGTAATAAATAATAGAGTCAGAATTTGCACCCAGGTCCTCATCTCTCAAATCCTAGGTTTATTTTTTTATCTAATAGACAGAAGTGAAATATTTACATTACTTGCCCTGGGGTACAGTGTGGAAAACACACTGTAAATCTGAAAGCATTATAGAAAGGTGAGCTCTTATTTTTTATTTTCATTCAAAACTTCTGATTTCACTGGTATTGGGAGCTGTCAGGTAAGGAAATTCTTATTAATTCAAATCAACAAGACTTCTGCAACTTGTAATTTTAGAGAGTTCCCTGGGTCAGAGAAGTTAATTCACTTACTCAGAGTCACACAGTTAGTATATGTCTCAGATTGGATTTGAATTCAGGTCAGCTTGAAGCTCTCTTTCCATTGTATTATATCACATTGTCATCATATAGCTTTTCATTATTCCTGTTATTATTATTTGTAGCTATATCGTACACTTCTGTTAACTTTCATCTCCAGTAACTTAGCTCACGTGGTGCCTTTGACTTTAAACTGTAAACTCAAATGAACTTACCCATATGGTAAGGAGAAAGCCATCTGGTCCTATTATATACCATTATTCCTATAACTAAAAGTTAATCTCAGGTCTTTTCCCACTTTTTGTCCCCTTTCTATAGGGAACAATTTTTGCTATTTATTTAATTGTGACTGAAAATCAATTATGAATAATGAACAACATGTTTTTCTTATAATACATTTTTATTCCCATATTTCTTAAGAATGAAAGGACAGAATGACTTCTCTTCCTTCCCTTCCGACTCCTTCATCCTCCCACTCACCACAGGGATACTTCTGTATGAGCTGCAACCTTGCCAAGGAAAGTGGCTTTCCTTGTGAAGAAATAGGAGGAAGAAGAGAAGGAGAAGCAGAAACATTAGCATCATCACTCTATTATTTATCCTGCCTCGTGAGAATTTGGCTCTGCAGTAGCTACACGGCAGTGATTTAGTGGGCACTTGGGTGTACCTTACGTCAGGTTCATCCCCAGCAAGCTCTGCAGACACAAAACTTATGCTATAAAATAGAAAATGTGCTTTTATGGGTTTCTCTGCTTTCTTCCCATGCTTAGCCAAACTATTGATCTCAGTGCTTCCCTAGCTCCTTGCAAGGATTTTAAGTCTAGCCTTTTCCTCTCTCATTAGGTAGCTTCAATTTCCTCTTTGCTATGAATAAGAATGAGAATAAAGGAGACCGTTTTGTCAGAAAAATTCAGAGTTGTGACAAGTTTCAGGATCTAAAAAACAAAATCTCTTGGAAATCCTCCATGCAATACCTGGATCTCTTACTCAAGCAGACCTGCAGGATTGTTGATGTTGTTCATTTGTTTTAGCTGTATTTGGATTTTGGGGACCTCATTGGGGTTTTCTTGGCAAAGACACTTGGAGTGGTTTACCATTTCCTTCTCCAACTCATTTTGCAGATGAGAGAACTGAGGCAAACAGGGTTAAGTGACTTGCCCAGGGTCACACAGCTAGTAAATGTCTGAGGCTTCATGACTTTAGGACAGGCACTAAATGTGCCTATTTTCCCCTGAGCTCTATTTGGGATGGAAAAATTCATATTTGTCTTCCTATTTTTGCCTAGGGTCTTAGATGGCAATGAGAAAAGCAGATATGTCAATAAAAGCTTCTTTCTTGATTCTAATTGATACAGCTGAGCAGCATGAGAAGGAAAAGAAACCATCTGGCTGAGGAGGTGGACAGTTCTGGGCTGTTTTATTTCTCCCCCTTTCCTCCCACCTACCTTTTTATTAGGTCCAGGATTCCAGGAACTGAATACTAGAAATCTATGGAAAGAGAGAGAACCTTTATGAATCTTTTTGGGAGTTGAGAGAACTTTGTGCCCTGAAACTACTAAAAATAATAACAACTTTTCTATCAACCAAAGAAAGAGATACTACAAGTATTTTAAATTCTATTTTGCAGATGAAGAAACCAAGTTTCATGTAGGTTAAATGACATGATCATCAATGATAATTTGTCTAACATGTGCCAAAGGTGGGGATGGTGAATGCCCTTGCTTCGTCTGATTTTAGGTTCACTGTTTTCCGCAATACACCAATTAAGTAAAAACAAAGAGAAGCTTAAGGGAGGGGAAGAGGGAGAAAAAAAGATGGTCTAAAAATATTTATTATTTATTTTAGTCTTTGTAAACTACAGAGGCAGTCTGGTCTAGTTACCAGAAAGAACACTAGACTAAGATCCTACTATTGATTCACTTGATGTTGGGAAATTTCCTGAATTTTTTGGGATCTTATTTTTCCTCTGTAAAACAATCATCTTTGACTTATTTACCTCACAGGTTGTTCTGAGGATAAAATAAAATGATTTTGCAAAGTATATGTGAAGTATAGTATATGTTAGGAAAGTTAATACAATGCAACAAAGCATGGACTAAGAGCCAGAAATCCTGGGTCCTAATGATACCTCTGATAAAAATATGCTCAACATCCTTGGGCAAATCATGAGATGTTAGAATGAAAAGAAAAAAAAAAGCATTGGACTTTAGAGTCTTTAGACAGAGTTAAAAAAAATCAAGGTTCTTGTACTTACTGCTTATATCACCTAAGGCCAAGTGTCTTAACCAATTTGAGACTGTTTCCCTATTTGGAAAATTAGGACTTTGGACTAGATAATGCAACAAAGTTGTGTCCATCTCTAAGATGACTTCACTCAATAAGACTGAAAATAAACCTAGTTTCCCTATTTGAAAAACAGAGGAAATTGGGTTTGGTGATAGGTTATAATCTCCTTGAGAGAGGGGACTATTTCATTTTTATTTTTCTATCCTTTAATGCTCAGCACATAGTAGGTGCTTAATAAACTCTTGATTGATGATCTCTGACATCATTTCCAACTTTAAGGTTCTATAATTCCATCATTCTAAGACATTTCAAAGAAACAGAGCTTTGAATCAACTGAGAAATATGCCTGAGGGATGAATAATTGGCATCTATGCCCTGCTGCTGCATATACATACAGAATATTTACATATATCTATATCTCTTGCCTACATAGACAACCAAGACACTTTCTTTTAAAATTTGAAGCCTTTTCATGGAAAGATTTCTCTGTATTTTCCCTTTACTCAGGGCTGTACTCTAACTGAGCTATGACCTCTTTGCCTATTTAGGGCATGCTGCAAGTGGGAAAAGTGAGTTCTCTGCATTAACTGCAAATGGATTTATTATGATCACTGCCATCAGAGAGAGGCAGAGAGAATACCAAATGAATTAATGATGTCACGGGAGAGCAAGAAGAAAAGGTTTCTGCTAGAGTCTCAGCAGCCTTAATTTTGGATATTCAGAGCCCTGGTTTTATGCCCAGACTACTGCCAGTTTGGTTGTAATAGAATAAGTAATACGCTTGAGGGGTCCTGCTTTTTAAAGCAATTTTTCTTTGGATGACAATTTATTTTGCTCTCAATTTAGGGAGGTTTCTAGCTATGTTCAAGTGGCTTCCTTGTAGAAGGACAAGCCTGCAAAAAGCAGGGGCAGGATAAATCAAGTCCTGCTTTATTTAATCATCAATTCCTTTCTTGCCGAATGAAAATGTGGCTTGCCCTTTGTGAAGCCTGATGGAAGAGGAATTCACTTGGCCTTATTCTTAGTAGGACTAGATAAATGATATCCCTCAAAAGGTACCTTATCTTTGTCACTAAAATTTTGCCAGAGAACACAGCATAAACAATATACAGTGTGGAGCCTTTCAAACTAAAACTAGAGAAAACCTATGAATAATAATTATATGTAAGTAAAAATACTTGCATAAATATGCATAAATATATAAATCCTATTTCAACCACATGTGAAGGTTTGAAAAGCATTTTATAGCAATTGAGGGGCAGGTAGTGCTTATTATTCCACTATTATTATGCCCAGCCAGCTAGGTGGCAAAGTACATAGACTGGAGTCAGGAAGAACTAAGTTAAACTTTAACTTCAGACATTTACTTGTGTGACCCTGGCAAGTCATGGAACCCTATCTGCCAGAGATTTGTTGTCTTGAAGCTTAAAGACCAGGGTTCAAATTGCAGTTTGAATACTCTTAGCTTTGTGACCACGAATAGGCAAGTCACCTATCCTCCATCAGCTTCTGTTTCTTCAGCTGCAAAATGGCAATAATGCTATTGACATTATTCTTGTTGCTGAGTCAGCATGACCCCAAATAGGGTTTTCTTGGCAAAGATACTGGAGGGGTTTGCCATTTCCTTCTCCAGCTCACTTACAGATGAGGAAACTAATTTTGACCTAATGCTTCTAACACCGGTCCTCCGCCAGCCAGCTCCACACATCCATATGTGGAACCATCGATGGTGAAGTTGTGAGGGCTGTGGGCGCGTTCCCTTACCTTGGCAGGGCTTTCCAGGGATGTCCACATCGATCGTGAGACTGACACGTGCATTGCCAGAGCTGGCTCAGGGGTTGGGAGGCTCCGAAGGAAAGTGTGGGAGAGGAGAGGGATTACACTGGTACCCAGCTGGTCTACAGAGCATGTGCTGAGCCAACTGTCGTACGTCTGTGAAAGCTGGACAGTTAGTTCCCTGCACCACGCCAGGAACCTGAATTGCTTCCATGTGAATTTCCTAGGAAGAGTCTCAAGATCACCCGCAGGATACCAGACCCGAAGGTCCTTCCTCAAACTGACCTGCCAAGCATCCCAGCTCTTCTGCAGAGGGCACAGCTCTGTTGGGCTGGCCACGTTGTTTGAATACCAAATGTACGTTTGCCAAAAAATATTTATAGAGAACTCACACAGGGCAAGTGCTCATGAATGGTCAGAGAAAGGACGCGCTCAAGGTCTCTCTTGAGAATGTTAGGAATGATTGTATGCCATGAGAGACACTGGCACAGCCCAGGATGGCGGGCCCTCATCAGAGAAGGGGCTGTGCCCTATAAGCAAAGCAGAAGTGAATTAGCCCCAAAGAAATGTGAGATGCACAAAATTGGAGAAGCCACCCCAAACGTTCACCTGGACTATCTGTCTCCAACCTGAAGCAGGGCACTCCGAGCTCATATTGGTCTGATCAGCCACAAAGTGATGTCATTTTGGTCCTCTTCAAGAACGAAGGACAGCAACTAACCAAGCTAATGGTCAAAAGGAAAAAAACCAAACAGGTTAATCAATGAAATAGTTTATCATCAAATTCATTGGAAAAGATGGGAGTAAATTACGTTACTGAGGATTAAAAGAAAAATTTAAAGTTATAACTCAAAATCAGAGCTAATCCTAAATTGAAATGGGGGGGCTTGTTTTCAAAAAAAGATCACTGTAGTTATCCCATCCATATTGCAGGGTTTAGGGACTCTGCAATCTAGAAAATCCACATAAAATTTTTTGGCCCTTTTTTATGCCAGAGAAGAAAAAAATTGTGTATACTCATGGTACTAACAGATAAAGTATATTGGTATAATATAATACTCTACATATATTCATTCTATGCATCTCAGAGTTTCTAAATGTTTTCTGTGTTGTCTACTAGTTTTTGTGTGCCACCTGTGACTTCTGCAAAATTCCCTTTTAATTTCTTAAGCCAATCTACAATATATTGAAACTGCAATGGGGATAATCATATAAAACCAGTTACATTGATTATACCAGATCTCTATAGCTATGATTTGTCTGAGGATATTTAAACAACTTTGCTTTGAAAAAAAGGTTTTAAGGCTAAAAAAGAGAATAGTAGGTAATGTATACAACAGCAGAATAATTACTAAAGCATCAGGATTCTGTTTATGCAGCTACTCTGTTAGTTTGACCTTAATCATTGATCAGAGATACTAACAAATGAAAGCAAAATTCAAACACGGTATGAAAATGAAAACAAATTTTTGTTTACTTTTAGCTATTAACTGGATTTAATAAATGCACTCTCTTAGCCTTAAAAAATGTTACTTCCCTCTCCACCAAACAACTACAACTGCAACAACCCCAAATAATCCAATTGGAGTACAAAACCCTGATTCATGAATATGCTAACTATACTTTAAATAATGGTTAACTGGGGACTTGGCAAGAGTTGCTAGCATTCTAACAATTTAATTAACTGTTTGACCTTGGACAACTCATTCTAGTCCCTTCAAGCCTCCATTTACTCATCTGTAACAGGGATAATAAAAATTCCTCCATCTAGCTTATGGATTGTTGGGGGTAAAGTACTTTGTAAACAGTAAAGTGCAATATGCATATGAATAATTATCTAATATTTGAGATGACACATTTCACCTGTTTTAATTTTCTTTTTTTTTTTTTTTTAAGCCTTGTAGTTACAGCTCATATTCATTCATGAATGTACTTGCAAACTTGTGGAGGCCAATTTGAGGCCAATTGGCTGTTTAAAATATGAATAAATATTCTTAAGTGTGAGAGATAGAAGTGGTATTTTCTAACAAAAAGGCAATTTTCTTCTGCTCAAACCTTTTTTTCTTTCCTTCCTTTTTTTTTTGCTTATTTTATCCTCAATAACTTTCTTATTGAATGTAAAGATCCATCTTTTCAATATTAATATTTCACTGATGATGCTATAAATATTTTTGTACATATTGGTCCTTGACCTCTTCTTTTTGTCTCTTTGGGGAACAGTAGTTGCATCATTGGGTTAGAGGGAATGCAAAATTTAATAGCTTTTTGGACATAGTTCTAAATTGTTTTCTAGAATGATTGGCCCAGTTCACAGTTCCATCAAAATGGTATTATTGATGTATCTTCTTTCCTATAGGCCCTGCAATATTTGTATTTTCCTTTTTGGGTCAACTTTGCCAATCTAATGCATGTGAGATAGTCACTGGAACCCTTGTAATGTCATGAGAAAGCAAAAAAAGGTCTCCTACATGTTGGGTGCATCCTTTGTGGAGAACTTCTGGGGAAAACATAGACAAGAACGCCACAGAATAAATAGGAATGGATAAGTTATGATATGTACCATTGTCAATACTCCTAATTTGTTATAATCATTTATTTGTTTGCGTATGAGACTTTCTCACTAGTCTCTCTCAAGTTCTTGAGAAGTAGACACGTATGTGAGGGGACAGAGTTGAATTCTCTGGTCAATAAAGGACAACCTTTAAAAAAATACCGAAGAGTTAGTCAGATGGCAGAGCAAAAATTCTGAGTATTAGGAAACCTGGGTGCCGGTCCCTTCTACGTCACCAACCAAGTGTGTAACCTTGAGCAAATAATTTCGCCTTCTTGGGCCTCATTTTCTCATTTGCAAAATGATGAACTGCAAGATCTCTTTATAGAATGAACACCCCATGATTTCGAGTAGAAACTGAGTTTGGATGAATGAGTTTGAATGTGGTGTTGCGGGAAGAGATTGTTTTATTCTTGATAAAACGTAGACAAAATGGCTCATAAGAACCAAGCCTAGGTGAATAATGTGAAAAGAGTAATATAGGAAGCAGAGAAGGAAGGAAGGTTTGAAGTATCATAAAATGATGATAAAAACTAAGCAAGACCTTCTGGGCTTGCAGGTGTTGTAATTCATAAAGGGACAGGGTCTGCGGGTCTATCAATCATAAGCAATCAAGTTTGATTTCCATGCTCCCCCAAAATGGAACCAATTGCTAGAGAATAGGATTCTGGATATTTATTTACTTATAGGCACTCAGGAGAATGAGCTCATTAGGAATCATTTTTGCTTGACCAGCTAGATATTTTATTCTAAATGACCTCTTCTAACTTGCCATTTTTCTTATTTTCTCCATTCTTCCCATTTCATCTCCCACTCTCTCTCTCTTTTTCTATGGCCTTTGCTCTCTCTTCTTCACATAAACTGTACATTGGCAACTTTTGGAATAGAGAAACTGTAACTGAATTATGATGAATAAAATATTCATTGAGTGTTTTTTCATATTTCCCAGCTTCTCCCCTTCTCATTTTTTCCTCCAGAAAAAAATGAAAGAAAATTCTCCTTGGGCTGTAGGAGGATGCATCTTATCAAATTGTGCCCATACCTCCCTCAAGGTTATGCAATGAGCAATCTCTGCGACTGGGACTGAAATTCACAGTGTTAAGGACGTGAAATTCTGCTTGTCTGGCAAATGCAACAGAGGAAGAGTAACTAAGAAAGTGCCTTGCCCTAAAGACTTCAGTGAAGAAAAAGGAAAGGAGGATGCATTTGCCTAATGAGCACAGCAAATCAGAGAATGAGAAGACTTTGCATAGCCACACTCTATCATCATTACAATGACCATCATCATAGCAGTGATTAATTAATAACAATATCTAGCATTTATCTAGCACTCACTATGTGCCAGGCACTTTGCAAATCTTATCTTGTTTGATTCTCATGGCAGCTGTGGGAAGGAGGTATGGTTATTATCCCCATTTTACAGTTGAGGAAACCAAGACAGACAGTAGTTAAATAATTTGCCCAAGGTCACACAGTTAATAAGCATCTGAAACTGAATTTGAACTCATAGCTTCCTAACTCTGGGTCTAGTATTCTTTCCACTGTGACAACTAACTGCCACTGGGTGGCTGACATTGGAAATCCCATGAACTCATCCCAGATTGAAATACATATTGTCAAATTTATATTTTTGTTCCAGGAGAAAAAATGATCGAATACTATGTCATTTTGTCAATAAAATCTAAGTAAAAAAAGAATTGAAAAAAGTTGAAGAAAAAAGAGCAAAGATCTGGAATCTGATGACCTAGGTTCAAATATTAGCCTTGCCACTGAGCTATATAATCTGAGAAAATCACATATCTTTTCTGGGCTGCAGTTTCCTCATTTTAAAAATGAAAATATTGCATTAGATGATATTTGGGGGTTTTGCTGGTTTACGTTTATGATCTTATGAAAATATTGAACTTAGGTTATGTTTCTTACTCCCTGGGCCCATTAACCCTGAAGATGTTAGTTTATAAAAATGGGTACTGGAAAGGACATCATCACCACTGAATACTTTCTTTGGCATCTTTCCAAGTACAGCCGGCTTCTCAGCAGGTGGTAATGCTTGTGTAGGAATGTAGGAAAAAAAAACCAAATCCAGCAATAAAAAATATATCCACAGCCCTGTTAGTTCACACTTGTTCTCCTTTTTAAAAGCATTGGACAGGCACAGTAAAGCTGGAGAGCAAACTGCTTCTCTCTTCTTGTGAGCTTTTGATGGAAGCATCTAATTATGGAAAGTCATGATAGAAAAAGGGAAGACTAAATAATTTAGAATTCTAAACCCCAAGCACAAGGAGAGACTGCTGGGGGTATCTGACTCCTTATCCTCAGAAAAAGTTTAGAAGGAATAGGGGGCATTGGCTTTAATGAACTTGGAGCCCCATCCTTTGCCTAAATTTAAGGACCACTAGGATTGACCAATTCTTTCTTTGTTGCTCCTGTTAATTGCTCCATGGCAAGAAAGGGTAATAAAGAATTTATTCCTTAGTCTCTTTTTTCCTTCCCCTCCAGGATAACTGGTCAAATGACTCTATCAGAAGATAGAGGCCAGGAACATGCACTCTTTGCATTTATTTCCTTCCAAATTGAATCAGAATTAGATATTTGTGATCACTGTTACCAGATATATGCCTTACACAGTAGAACAAGTGGATTCTTAACCTTCCTGGCTAATATAAAAAATGATAGCTATGTGAAAGAAGAGGCCCATTTTCTTTTTCTTCAAGGGAGTATAGGGAGAAGGAGAAAAGGATTTACAAAAAGAACAAAATCATGTTAGATCAAGAAATCCGAACATATATGAGGAAAGAACTCTGAAACAAGGGTAAAATTTATTAGTATTCTAAGAGACAGAGGGATCACTGGAAAGATAGTGGAATCATTAGGAGACATTTAACCACCCACAACAAAGAGAAGGGACTAATGGGTGACTCTGGGTATAATTTAAAACATGCATTTATGAGAGAATCCAGCAAATGGCAGGCCTGTAATTTTGACTTCAGTAAAGAAAGAGGTAATTGAAATACTATTCAGGCATAGACCAGGGCAGTGCCTTTGCAAGTTATGATTTAATTAGTAATTGTAAGCACAGGTTTGTATCAGGGAAAGGTTTTTGCATTGTCTACTTGGAGGTTCACAGGACTCCCATAGAAATCACAGTCATCTCTTCCATGTATATAGCCCATTGTTGTTTTCAAAGCACTTTCATATCCTTTGCCTCATTTAACATTCTCCACCACAGCAGATGGCAGGAAGCTCTGTGGTAATTAATGCCACTTTACAGATGAGGAAAATAAAGCTTAGAGAGATGAAGGGACTTGCATGAGTTCACAAAGCCAGCATGTGGTAGAGCTGGGGATGGTACTCAGGTCTACTTACCATAGAGTGTAGAAAGGCTCCCACCTTTCAGTGAGGACTCAGTTTAAGGTGCAACAATAACCTTGCTGTTCAGTTGTTTTTTCAGTGGAGTCCAACTCTTAGTGACCCCACTGGGGGTTGTCTTGGTAAAGACACTGGACTAGAGGGATTTGCCATTTCCTTTTCCCCAGCTCATTTTACAGATCAAGAAACTGAGGCAAATAATGGTAAGTGACTTGCCCAGGTAGTAAAGTGCCTGAGGCTGAATTTGAACTCACAAAGATGGGACTTCCTGATTCCAGACCCAGCACTCATCACCCTGTCACCTTCTTGCCCCACTGATGTCCCTGCTGGCCCCCACAACACCCTGCTCAGCTCTTGAATTTGAGGACCACGTCCAGGACATCTCAGCTGCCCTTATGGACCAGCGTACATACAAAAACATGAGCACTAAGGAAAGTTCTGGGCACAAGGTCAGAAGATCTGGATTCTAGGCCCATTTGCTGCAACTAATTACTGTTTGACCTGGGACAATCCCTTTGCTCATTCTGGATCTTTTGTCCTCTACAAAATGAAGAGGTTGAACTACATGTCTTCTAAGATCCCTTTCAGTTCACATTATCTGTCATTCTGTGAACAACCTTTCTGCAGCAGACAAAATTTATCTCATGGGATTATATTGAATATACTAATTTCATAATGAGCCAGAAATTATCTGACAAGACCAGAGAAGCTGACAGATTAATACCACAAGAGCTAGATAATAGGAAATTTGATGGAAAAATTTGAATAGGGGCAGGAAGGAGGAGGAAAGGAGGTCAGAGAAGATGGGAAATGATAAATTTTAAAAAGCTAGAGAGCAAGGGGCTGGTAGAACTTAAACCAATTTGGGGCCTAAAAGACAGGAACATTTAATAATTGTGTAGAATCCAAGAGATAGAGCAACTCATTTCAAATTCAGATGGGTGCAGGGGCAATAGTGACTACTCATATATTGGGGTTCCACTTGTAATCTATTCTAACTTTTCATAAAGGCCAAAAGCTGGGTCATCTTTAATCAGTTTGGTTACAAGTCAAAAGCCAGATTGACCTATTAAGCTAATCTGTCAACTTTACATAGCTAGTACCTCCAATAAAACCCTGCTTAAATGAAAGCTTCATCATGGAGATGATCCTGGCATCTGGAAGGATGTGACAAGAATGAAAATTCTGGGACTTCTTACCAGACATAGCTTCAAATTTGAATTCAGGGAAGATTAGAGGTATTTCTGAAGTCTCGGAAGTGTAAGTAAGTGTAGAGAAGCTCATCTCTATGAGACAAGTAGATGATAAAGTAGCTAGAGCTCTGGACTTGGAATCAGAGAGACCTGAACTAGCCTCAGACATTTGTAAGCTGTGGAGCCCTGGACAAATCATTTAACCCCTGCCTCAGTTTCCTCAAATGTTAAATAAGCTTAATAATTACACATGAGAATCACATGAGATAAAATGTGTAAAGCATTTGTAAAGGGTCCTGCCATTTAATCTATGCAAATTATAGCTTTGCTAACTAGCCTAGTCTTACAGTAAAATGGACTTTTTTTTTTTTTTTTTGTTAGTCAGGGAAGCTCCTAAAAACTTCCCTGGACTGATTCTGATTTGTGTGTGGGCCAGTCACAGGCCCTTGAAGAGGCTTGTTTATATTTCTTATTCTGGAATTTCTTATCCCATTTGTAGATAAGTCTAACAACAAATCCATACGGTCTACTGATTCTCCAGTAGAACTGGGTTGAAGGAGCAATAATTATCTTTTCTAATTCATTAGAGATATAGAGTGGTGTATAAGGTATAGAATGCTGGATGCAGAGCCAGGAAGACTTGAGTTCAAGTCTTGCCTTTGATGCCTACTGCTCATGTGTGACCTTTAAGTGCTCTAAGAAAGTCTCTAAGTTGCAGAGAAGATACCAACCTATATTGGTAGAGAGAGTTTCATTATTGAGAAGTTTGGCATATCAATGAAATCACAAGTCTAGTCCCTAATCCGAAATTTTGAAATTTTGTCATCATTCTTCAACATTTCTATAGTAAGATTTTTTTTTTTCTCTAGGAACATAGGAAATGCTATAGAGTAAAACAATTGAATTATCATATTGAATTCTTGACTGCAAACAAGATGAAACTCCAATATACTTTTGTATAGTAGCCTAGAAAACACCTGTCTCCATGCTAATACACTTTCTATATTCAAATGAAACTGATTTTTGTTATTAAATTGTAATATCAATGCAAAAACAGTGGTAGTGGGAACAGAGCTATTAGCAAGATGCTTGGAAGAGTATCTATTCAAAACTTGAACTTTTGCATATGTCAGATTATTTTAACTTACCCCTACATACTTGCCTATTCTGGAATCACATTTTCCTACCTAGAACGGAACTACCTTTTGTTCTTCAAAGCCCAGCTCAAGCTCCAACCTTCCCAGCTTCCTAGACAGGTCTAGCTCAAAGTGACTTATCACAACCTCCTTAGCTATTTCTTCGCCTTTTCTGGAATCTGATCACAAACTACACTGCTGTTCTATGTTGTTTGGGCAGCTTAATAGTGCTGTGGATAGAGTGCTATGCCTGACGTCAGAAAGGCTCATTTTCCTGGTTTAAATCTGGTCTCAGACACTTAGTAGCTGTGCTCTGGGTAAGTCACTTAATCCTGCTTGCCTCAGTTTCCTTGTCTGTAAAATGAACTGGAGAAGTCCAGTATCTTTGCTAAGAAAATCCCAAATGGAGTCTTGAAGAGTAGAATGTGACAGACAAAAAAAATTAGTTTATTCTGTTATTGTTATTTAATTTGTCAGATGATTAAATTTTATTTCTCTAGCTGGATTGGGCCCTCCTCCTGGGCAAGGACTTCATCTTGCATTTTGCATCACCCATGGGGTCAGAAATTATTAAATTGCCAGTTTAAGTCTACTGATAAATCAATTGCCAGTGATGATGAGGACCAGATATCCAAAGTCTAATTGTCCATATCATAAGATTTAGATCAATCTTCTCACTTCACAAAAGAGGAAATTGATATTTACAAAATAAAATAGAATGTATCTTCAGAATAATTTAAACTTCTTGAAGTCAGAAATTATTTTTGTTTTTATTCTGTCATTGTATCCCTAGCCCCTAGAGTATTATCTGGCATCTAATAACTGTTTAATAAAGGCTTCCTGAATTGAATGACTTGCCGATGTCACAAAGATATGGAAAGCCAGGCCTTCCAACTCCAAATTCAGTATTCTTTCTGTTATGTGATGAGGAAATAAATGATAAGAAATAGAACCAGGACCTCTGCATCTTCAATGCAGCCTTCTCTGGTGTTAATGTCATGTCATTCTTTTCACTTTCCGAGGTGACAGAGGGGAAAAGAACCTGGTAATGAGCTATGTGAGGTATAATTAGATTATTTGACTGAAATTGATTACAGCAATAACACATGATATCTATTTGATGGAGCTCCAACATTGCAGGATTTTTGGTTGAATTTGCAGCTAAGTTATAATCTTGAGTCCAACAATGATCTATCTACAGATTTGCTAATATGGAACCATTAGATGGTATAGATATTAGCAATCAAATATGAAGTGAAATCAAGATAAATATAGATTTTATTGCTAGGTCTGGCCTAAACTCTCCTGCTCTTCCATTTTTATTTTATCCATTGAAGTTAATCACACACCCTCATACCCCATTTAAAAAACATTTCTGGTACATGTGAGGCTGAAACTGAAGCAAAAATTTTGAAGAAGAGTCCTAGAACAGAATAGAACAGAAAATATTTTTTAAAATAGACATTTCCTAGGACTGACATTTCTAATTTGCTTTTGAGAAGCAAACTACAGAGGTCACAATGTAGAAACATGTGTTCTGAGAGCACAAACATGCAGGTCCACAAACTCAGTTACATTTGCAATTTAAAATAATTTTCTAGTTGGCAATTAAAATCAGTCTCAAGCAATTCAGCATTGAAGTATGTATTGTGCTAACATGCTTGTGTCTCAGTTTTGTAACTAGAAGGAGGGAGAGGGACAGAGACTGAGTGCTCTGTAATTCTCTCTTTACCCTATAACCTGCACAGGAGCAAACATATATTGAATGTCCTTGTGTAGGTGCTGCAGTGGATAGAGCACTGGGCTGGAGTCAGGAAGACCTGAGTTCAAATTCAATGAACACAATTTAGATTCATATATATGCATATACATATTTTATCACATATAGTTTACATATTTTGAACTGATACAAAATGAAGTGAGTCAAAACAAGAGACTATTGTACACAGTGATAACAATAGTGTATGATGTTCAGCTGTGAATAACTTAACTACGCTGATCAATACATTGATCTAAGACAATTATGAAAGACTTGAAAAAGGCTATCCACTGCCAAGAAAGAAATGATAGAATCTGAATGTAGATTGAAGCATATTTTTAAAACTTATTTTTCTTGTTTTGTTGTGCTTCGCTTTTTGATTTGGGTTTTCTTTTGTAACATGGCTAATATAGAAATATGTTTTGCATGACTTCAAATGTATAATCTATATCAAATTTCTTGCCTCTACAAGGTAGGGGGAAAGAAGAGAAAGAAGAATTGGGAACTCAAAAGTAAAAAAAAATATTTTTGTCCCGGGCAATTTGATTGATCAACAGATTTTTAGGGCTATTTATTAAATCTTGGGTCCTGAGAATGATGAAAAATACTAGATAAAGTCCTTGCCCTGGAGAAGTGCCCAATTTAGTTAGAGAAATAAAATGTAATTACCTGACAAAATAAATAACAATGCTAGAATTAACTAACAATTTTTTTTTTGGTTATTAGTCATGTTCACCTCTTTGTGACCTTATTTGGAGATTTCTTGGCAAAGATATTCTTTGAGCTTGCCTTTTTCTTCTGTAAAACATTTGACAGTCAAGGAAACTGAGGTAAATAAAGTTAAATGAGTTGAGTGATAAGATTCGGAATCCTTCTTTTTCAGGGCCAGCGTTCTATCCACTACACAACCTAGCTGCCTTCACTAACAATATAGAACAACCATATAGCATGTGATCAATTTCCAGCAAAGAAAAAGAGAAATAATAGCTGAGAATTCGGAGGAGTTGTAAGAAGCAACATATAATTGAGAAAAATAAAATAAAACAAAACCCCTCATATATATGCATACACACATAGGTATAAATATATTAAATATGTATTTGTGTATATGATATACATACTCACATACATGTATGATTCAAGGTAGGCTGTGGTAGGTTTGTAAAGAAGGCGAGATAACCTAAAGGAACATTTGCTTTATATTGATATTTGGGGTATGTATATATGGGTAGACCAACAGATGGCACTATGAACCTGACACAGATCTAAGAACTGCAGGCAGGTACAAGCAGGAACTAGCCCTTCTGAGTCCTGAGTCCCTTTTCAATCACTCTGTCCGTGCACGTATGTGACCTCTGTCTCCTAGCCTCTTTAGTGCCTTTCCAGACTCTTACCTAGAGGATAAACCCAGATATGGTTATTAGGTGAGAATATACCTCAGTTCTTCTCTAGGTGTGAACAAAGCACAGGGCACTCATTGTACGTGTGACGGGCAATATGGCCAAATTAGCTGAGGGATTTGGTCACGCTCTACGAGTTCTATATAAAACCAGGAACTAGATCAGAATCCAAAGATTCAAGCCAGCATTAAGCCGGATTGGAGCAGCCAATCCTCCGAGGAAGGACCTGAGGGAGAAGGAGGAAGAGGAGAGCATTTCGGCTTCAGCTTCTTCCCTCGTTCTTGGTCACAGGAAGATTCTGTGGGCTTTTATAGGTCCAAAGGAGTCTGGATGTTCCCTTTTAACATCAGCATCCTAGCAGTTCTGAAGATGCAGTGTCTGCAGTGGGAGCCAAGAATAAAACGAAGGGAGCAGCAGAGTTCATCAGAAAAGCTATGCCATATGTCCCCCAAGGAGAATTTCTTAAGAACTCAAGCAAAGTGATTTCCAAAAGTTTTTCGTTGTTCCTTTGTCACATATACTCTCTAAGCTTGAGCCCACTTTCCCCTGAATTCTCTTTGTACCTGTGGGAGGCTTTTGAAGAGAATGTCATCTATCAGCTATTCTTACCATATAATCTTAATATATACCCATTTCTGAAAGCTAATTAATTCTGGCTGACTAATTACTATTAACTTGTAATCATGGGAGGAAGCATACTAGTAGGGAATTGTGAGCTGTAGTACTAGAAAATGTACTTTCAAACTCCTCAGGGTTAACTCTAGAGTTTCAAAGGGACACAGAGTCCCCTTGAACTCTGAGCTGTCAATTCATCAGTGTTTCTGGGAGATGAGATAAAGTTCCCAGAGCCTAAATATGCTTAGTAATATAAAGATACGATTTAAGTAAAATGATGTAGCTCTAGCCAGGCTTGGAGTCAGGAAGATTCATCTTTTTGAGTTCAAATACAGCTTCATACACTTATTAGTCACTGGGCAAGTCGCTTGTAAATGCCTCAGTTTCTCCATCTGTAAAATGAACTGAAGAAGGAAATAGCAAACTACTTCAGGATTTTTGCCAAGAAAACTCCCAATGGGATCACAAAGAGTCTGATACAACTAAATAACAATAGCATAATTTAATTTAAACAAAATTTATAATTTGTTTGGTTTGTGGTCACTTTCCTGATGGTCATTAATTTCTTTTTCATTTTTTTTGTCCCAAAAGAATGACTCACTGACATAGATTAAAGTACTTTCCTAAGCAAAACCAAAAAGAGATCTAGGAATGGAACTTTCTTCGATGAATAGACCACAGATTCTATTGTTAAAGTCTGTACTTTTGAACTCTCCCTACTCTGTTTTTTGTACCTGATTATTCACCCTATATTAGTTGAGGTTTGCTTCCCAACTTTCTGTCTCAAACGTAAAGGGTGCAGGGAAGTCTCTATAAATTTACTATATCCATCTCCCATCATCACTGTACATCCGAGCTATCTATATTCTGCTTTCAAAGTCAAGAGAACACAGGTAGTGTCTTTTTTCATGTATACATGCATACATACTTACAAGATATCACAGCAGCTCCTCCTTTCACAGTTCTAGTCCACAAGTGGAAACGAGAGAAATGAGAACACTCATTGCTTGATGCCTTTAGTGATCAATGAACTTCCTTCTCTATGTCTGGCAGGTCTTCAATGCAACCATCCTTCATGAGCACTTTGGCAGTTTAAACCTACCAAAGAATGACAAACACTTTCTAATAAGATGGTGAGTTTCTCTATGAGAGTGGTAAGATGAGAAAGAGAAAGAGAGAGACAGAGAGAGAGAGAGAGTCAGAGAGAGAGAGAGAGAGAGAGAGAGAGAGAGAGACAGAGAGACAGAGAGAGACAGAGAGAGACACACAGAGAGACAGAGAGAGACACAGAGAGAGACAGAGAGAGAGAGAGAGGAAGGGAGAGACAGAGAGAGACACACAGAGAAACAGAGAGAGACAGAGAGAGAGAGAGAGAGAGAGAGAGACAGAGACAGAGACAGAGAGAGAGAGAGAGAGAGACAGAAAGAAGGGAGAGGGGGAGAGAGACGGGGAGAGAGAGACACAGTGAGACAGAGACAGAGAAACAGACAGATAGACAGACAGACACAGAGACAGAAACAGAGAGACAGAGAAACAAAGACAGAGAGAGACAGAGAGAAGAGGAGGGAGAGAGAGAGAGAGAGAGAATAAGAAAAGGGACAGGGGCAGGGGAAAGGACAGGGAGAGATAGGGAGAAGGAGAGAGAGGTACAGAGATGCAGACACAGAAAGAAGAAAAGAAGACAGAGAAATTGGAAGGAAAGGAAAAAGATATGAAAAGAGGCAGTAGACATAAGAAGAGACAAAGTTAAGGCTGAAATAGGCAGAGAAAGACAAGTGACTTCAAGGATAATTCCACTAGCTTCCAGGGTAGACTATTTCTCTTATAATTTTTTAGCAAATTCTCCATTACATAAAGGTTAAATACACTCTCTGAGACATTCAACCATTGTTTCTAACTGCCCTCTGGTGCTAAGTAGGGTGAATCTAATATCTCTTCCACAGAGCAGCCTTTCATATATTAGATGACAACTATCATGTCTCCCCTAATTTTCTGTTCTCTGGGCCCAACACCTCTAATTTTTTATAATCAAATGAAAAAACAAATCCAAAAAAGGAACTCTTGCTCCCAAACGTTTCTCACCAGCTTAGCTGAACTGATTCCTCCTAACTTAATGCATCTCTGCCGTGGTATCTTCCCTGGAGACTTCGCTTTCATTGGAAAGTCTGGGCAAAGAGCTTCTGGGGATTTCTATGACTGAATTTTCCTGCTGGTCTGTTGTTTACACAAGGTGCCTCCTTCCCTTGGAGTCCTCCTCAGAACAGTGTGGGATAACATCGCACTTCCAAGGAGATGTCAATGGAGCAGAAGCCTGGTTCAGAGGGCTGGAAAGGTGTCAAGTCTAGGTGACCCTGCTGTCTGAGGTCCAGCCTAGTTATGTCCAGAGAGACTTATCATGCAGTTGTTCATGGGGAACCCTGGTGATGATGATGATAGCTAACATTTGTGTGATACTTTAAGGCTTGAAAAGTGCTTTACATATATTAACTCATTGGATTCTCACAGCAACCCTGGGAAGTGAATGCTATTGTTATCCCCATTTTATAGATGGGGAAACTGAGGTTAACATAATTTAAATGACTTGCTCCTGGTCTCATAGCTACTAAATGTCTAAGGCAGGAATTGAAATCAGGTCTTCCTAACTTGATGTCCAGAAATTTTTTTTTAAAAATGGCCTTTAGTTCTGTGTAAACTCCTCCCCCCCTCCACACACACATTCCATTTCCACCATTGTGGGGAAAGGGCCAAAGGGTTATGAGAATTACATGATCTTTATTTTGTCCACAAATTTTATTTTAATTATTGATATTCTACATGGGAGATCTTAGTCTATTGACTAATCAATAAATAGATATACTATAAGAGAAATTAAACCATGTAAAGGAAGTAGGACCTTAGCAAGTTGGGCAGATTGTTTCTAGAATATTCAAGGAAGGATCTGAATTAGATGGAAGGAAACAGATGATGTACAGTTTATACTGGTGAAGGGAGTGTTTATACTGCTGAGCATAGATCTATTTACTATAAGATATATATGTCCCTGGGGTGAAATTTATGGCACACATAAATATGTATATGCATATACACATACACAGATACAAAAATGAATATATATGTATACTAATGATTATTTTTTATGAATCTCACAAGGGTACCAATAATAAAATTAAATATTTTCTTAGCTGTTTATAGAAAGAAAACAAGAACAATGTTCTGAGTAGAAGTTGCTATATCAAGACAAAAAACAAACCATTATTCAAAATGATACTTAAAGCTAGATCAAAGGTGATGAGATAAAAAACATTAGTTAAATGGATGTATTTTGGAATCAGGAAGAGGAAATCAATCAATTAATAAATCAATATTATTAAGTTAGACACTATGCCAGGCATTCAGCATACAAACACACAAAAAATGAAATAATCATTACTCTTAAGGTGCTTACATTTGAAAGGGGAAAACAGCAAAGATATACATACAGATATACAAATATAAACATATATATGTATGTATGTAAATGTACACACATCTATACCTCTCTCTCTCTCTCTCTCTCTCTCTGTACATACACACAGAATAAATAGTCCCTACCCTATAGAAAAAATATAAAGGAAATACCCAATAATTTCCAGGGGGATCAGGAAAGACTTTGGGTGGGAGATGATACTTTATCTGAGTTTCTACAAATGGGAAGAGAAGACCCATTTCTAAGCATGAGAAACAGCTTGGACAGCATGGACATGATTCCATGTTAAGGAAGAAAAAGAAGGACATTTTGTATGGACTGTAGAATATGTGAAAGGGAGAAATGTGTGAAGATCCTGGAAAGGTAGGTTGGTGTTAGATTGTTAAGGGCTTTAAATGTTAAATAGAAAAATTTGTTCTTGACAGACGGCAGCTTTAATGTGTAAAAAATATGTTTCTATGAGATTTTGAATTAAATATACATTTTCATTTACTCAGATTAGAATGCAACTCTTACATTTCTTATTCCAGAGTCTTTTTAAATGCTGTATGCTGTACTGTGAGAACTGGTTTTTGTTCCTGTTCTGCAACTAATGTTTTGTGTAATTTCCATCATCTTCTAATTTACCTGTACCTCAGTTTCCATCTGCCAAATGGGAATAATATTATGTGTAACTACTTGGGGTAGTTGAGAGGATTGCACAATAGGATGAATATGACTTTTGAAAAGAATAAAGTAATATTCAAAGGCAAAATATTTGTATTTAAGGGAAATTCTTTCTTGAGTCCCCATTATCCATTAAAGATGATAATTTCACAATTTTTCCTTTTGGTTTACAGAAGCAGCATATCCTAGTATGAGAGGCAGGATGGCCTAGTAGAGAGAACACCAGTACTGGGATTAGGATAACTCTATTCAAATATAATTGCAGATATTTAATAACTTTATGACATTAGACAAGTTACTTATTCTTTGAATCTCAGTTTCTTCATCTGTAAAATAGGAATAATTATAGCAATTACCTCAAAGAGTCATTGTGAGCATCAAATGGAATATATGGAAAAAAAACCCTTTAAAATTCTATACAACTATTATTACAGAATTTGAGAATTGTAAGGGACCTTATTACCCAATCCATTCACATGTTTGTTTATTGGTTGGTTGAAAGCCTCTTTCAGGTCCTAATATGTCTATTTAGCTAAAGTTCAGACTTTTACTACCTCTGATACACCCTTAAATATTATATTGAATAATGGTTTGTATTTTGTCTTAATTTATCTGTATAAACATACCTGGCAAATGATGTAGTCTCTGTGGGGAACCCACTATATCTTATGGCAGTGCGGTCTGCAAATATTATTTCTTGCTAAGAAAATAATTGGTGTTCAGGGAATTAAACCAAATAGAACAGATTGTAAAAGTTCTGAGGGTCATGTACATCAAAGAAACTACAGTTTTAGAAAGAATTCTAAAGCATGTGAAGCATGTGACAAAAGGAACACTAGTCTTTCTCTTTCATCATCATTGCATTTTCTTCATGCTTCCCACAGTTTTAATACCATTATTCTGTCAATGATTCTGTGTAGTTGAGAATAAAGGATTTCTATGATGTTAGAAGAATCAATGTTACAAGTAGACAAAATCTCACAAGATGATTTTAAGTAGACTATAGTATATTGCTATACTTGAAAACAAGTGAATGAATGAAAAAGCATTTCTTGTGTACCAGGCATGGTGCTAAGTGCTAAAGATACAAAGATGAAAGAAACTGCTCCTGCCCTCAGCAAGCTTATATTCTAATATAGAAGATAACATATGTAGGTAAAAATTGACCAGAAAAAAAGAGTTTTGTTTTGGGGAGATGGAAAGGGAAGAGAGGGAGGATTTCTTATGTCCAGTGCAGTAGGCAGAGAGTGAGAAGAACTAGGTGGGTGCTTGCTTGACTGGATGGGATATGAAGCTGAGAGAAGGATAAATGTCATTATCAAGGAAGTGATTAAAAAGAAGAAAAACTGACTATATATACATATATGTGTATACATATATTATGTATTATTAAATTATTATGCATTATTATTAAAATTATGCAAAACAGGTAGATGATCTGAATAATGAAAATGACATTCTTAAGATGTTAAAAAAGGCTTTGGGTGAATTATCTGCAGAGGGTTTTTGAGAAGTTATAGGTTAGAATTACAAAGGATGAGAAGGTTTAGAAGGATTGTGATCTGGTTAAAGTGAATGCTCACACCAATCACAAAGCCATGAGTAAAGTTGCGCTATATTTTCATTCCTGGAGTTTAAAATTCCCCTTTCATTGTCTCACTACTTTATCATCCATTCAAGAATTATTTATTGAACACCTACTCTGTGCCCACCATTATCCTAGGTTCTCTAGCAGACTACAATGAAGACTTAATCCTTGATTGTTGTAAAGGTCTTTAAAATCCAAACAGAGGACGTTTTTATTCCTAAAAGCAATAGGAAACTCCTAAAATTTATTAAGTAGGGGAATCATGTTTTCAGATCTATGCTTAAGGAAGTTTACTTGGGTAATATTTTAGAGGATCAATTAGGAGGTTTTGCAATAATCTAGAGCAGTAGTCGTGAGAGCCTACACTAGCTGTAGGTAAGTGAGTAGATGAAAGGGGTCAGATATAAGAGATGTAGAGGCAGAAACAATAAGATTTGCTAACTCTTTGGATATATGGGATGACGGAGAGCAAGGTGTTAGGGATAGTGCCGAGGTGATAAATCTAAGAGATTTTAAGAATCCTGGTATCTTTGACAGAAAAAGGGATCTTTGGAAGAGGAGGGGGTCTGGGAGGAAAGCTAATGAATTATGTTTTGGACATATTGAGTTTGAGTTGAGACATCCAAATTGAAATATACAATAGACAGCTGATGATGTGGGACTGAGTTGGCTATATAGAACATTGAATTATCTGCAAAGAAATAAAATTTAATACTGCAAAGTCATGAGACTGAAGACTGTGGTAGATAAAAAGTCCCTTTCAAAGCAAAGCCCTTCACTGCCAAAATGTTATCAAATGGGATAATATATGTAAAGAGCTTTGTAAATCTTAAAGCATTACATGTCACCTTAATGATAATTTATATTAAGGGCCCAAATGCATGGGCAAAGACATTAAGTGCTAAAGGAAAAGAGAAAAGGTAGAGAACAATGATGTGAGCTGAAGTGGTCAGGAAACACTCATTTAAGTGGCAGGAAGTGTAAACATTGTCAGAGCTGAAAAGGGTTTTAGAAAACTTCTAGACAGTCAATCAATAGACATTTATTAAATGCCTACTATGTGTGAAGTGCTGTCTTATTTTGGGTGTGCAAAGAAAGCAAAAGACAGTCCTTATCATGAAGGAGTTTATAATCCTATGGAGGAAGAAAAGAAGATGGAAAATGTGTGTGTGTTTGGGAAGAAGGCAGTGTGTGTGTGTGTGTGTGTGTGTGTGTGTGTGTGTAAAGGTGAATGATGAATACCAAAGGAGTACAGAGGAGTAAGAAATGAAGAATGGGACTGGCTGGGATATATGCCCTCCTTGAATAAAAGATCTAGGAGGAATTTTCCATTGTCCTCCCTCTACTCTCTCCAGTCAGAAAGAGGATGGGAAGGGATCCAGGTGCAGAATGTGAGTTTCAGATTTGATTTTGCAAGGAGGATGAAGATGAAGATGAAGATGATGATGAGCCCAAACCATTTTACAGACATAGAAGTGTGTCACAGAGAAAGCAATTTCATGCAGAGGTAGTGACAGAGCAGGCAGCCCTGGGGTCTTACTACTACCCTATGGTGAGACGTGGGGAATTTGGAGAGAGTAGCATGAGAAGCACTGGTGACAGGGTGCCAGTGGTCGCGATCCTGTGTTTTCTGGGTGCCGCAGCACTTTCCACTCAGAGCTAGAAGGAGGCTGGCAGGATTAGGGCATCAGTCACTGTAGCACACAGCTGACCCCCTTGCAGAGAAAGAGTGTGTGCTTGGGAGATGGGTGAGACAGACCACCCAAAAGAAGAAGAGGTATCTGACCACAAGTTTTATGAGCTGACTGAATAGAAAAATTCATGTGATAGCAAACAAACATCCATTTATTTATATTCTCAGGAGAATCATATCTTCCTAGCACGATCCCGGGGAGATTTCAGCAGCATCATTTTTGCACAACAGATTGTGGTGTTTAAAATCAAACCGTAAAAGACTGGCTTTGGATCCTATGCCTGGGGCCACACACACGCACACCCGCCCACACACATTCATATTCCTACCAGTTTATCAATCAGCTTGCAGGGGCAAAAATGAATGAATCAGTCAGCTCTTTATTTCCTAAGGCTGTATTTTCCAAATGTAGTATGGACATTACCAACCTTCCCTCTCTGGGACTCATTTTTTCCCTCTATTAAATGAAGGGCTCTGAATAAATGATCTCCAACAGCCTTTCTGCTCTAATATTATAAATTTAGATTTATCTAAGATTTAATATACTTCAAGCTATAATTACAGAGGAGAACCTTACAACATAAGAACTGGGAAATGCCTCAGTGAAAACCTAGCCAATGCCCTTATTTTGGGTGGGTGGGTGGGTGAAATAGGGAACTGAGATTCTGAAAGGGGAAGTGATTTTCCAAAGGTCAAGGGGAAAGAGAAACATATATTTAAGGCTGGGAGAGACCTTAGAGGTCAACCAATCCAACCATTTCATTTTACAGATGAAGAAAATGAGACCCAGGTAGTTTGAAATTCATTCACCCAAGGTCACACAGAAAATGAGCAGTAAGAAAACCTAAGGGTTAAAGGAAACCTTGGAATGTCATTTAGTCCAACTCATATTTCAGCAAGAATCTTCTCTGGACCATCTTTGGCAAATGGTCATCCATCTGTGCTTGAGATTTTTAGTGGCAAGACAGTCCCTGGCTCCTGAGACAGTCAGTTTTACTTTTCAGTAGCTCTAATTGTTTTTCTTTATATTTAACTGGAATTTGCTTTCTGTAATTTTCACCCTGACTCTCCATACCCAGCCCTCCTGACTTCTACTTTGGTGTTTCCCCAGTTTATTGTTTTGCCATATGGCTGGCTTATTTATTTCTCTTCAGAATGAGTTCTTCTACTTCTCCCAAGAATGGTAATGTCTTAACTGGACTCCTGAAGAAGTCATGCAAATTTAAAAATCAAGCTCTATAGGCTCTTACTCTATGCAACTGAAGAAATAAAGTAATACCTTAATTCAGAACAAAAAATAAGTACCTAGAATAGAAGATGAATTTTGTACAGATTTTTTTAAAGCAAGAAAATGATCTTTGTGTTGCTAGGAATAGCTAAATCACTTATAATTAATCATTGGATAATATTGCGATTACAATATACTATGGTCTCCTCATTCTGCTTACTTGACTTTGATTTCGTTCATTTGATTCTTTCTAAATTTTTCTGGAATCATCTTGCTCGTAATTTTTTAATACAATGATATTTTATCATGGTCATAAAACACAACTTGTTCAACTATTCCCCAGTTGATGGATATCCCTTAATTTCCAATTCTTTTCCACCATGAAATAGCTTCTATAATATATTTGTATGTATTTTTCTTTTAAAAATGCCTCTTTGGGATACAGATCTAGTAGTGGTATTATTGGATGAAAGGGTATGTGCAGTTTTATGGTCCTTTAGACATAGTTTCAAATTGTACTACAAAATAATTTAGTTCATCACTCCACTGACAGTACATTAGTGTCCCAACTTTCCCATATCCCCTCCAACATTTGCCATTTTCTTTTTCTGTCATATTAGTCAATATGATAGGCACGAGATGGTACCTCAGAGTTGTTTTAATTTGAATTTCTTCAATCAGTAGTGATTTAGAATTTTTTTCATATAACTATAGATAAGTATGATTGCTTCCTTTGAAAACTATTGATTTCCTTTGACCATTTATCAATTAGGCAATAACTTGTATATTATTATAAATTTGACCCAATTCTTTGTATAGTTGAGGGATGAGACCTTTGTAAGAGAAACTTGTTTTAAAGATCTTTTCCCAGTTTTCTGCTTTTGTTATCATTATGCTTGTGTTGTTCTTGTTTGTGCAAAAACCTTTTAACTTCATGTTATCAAAATTATTCATTTTAATACTTTCTTTTTCTTTTTTGGCAATAAATTATTTTCTTATCCATAGATTTCACAGGTAAACTATTCCATGCTCCCTTAATTTTTTTATGTCTGAATTAGGTACCCATATTGATCTTACCTTGGTATACAGTGTAAGATGTTAGTTAGTCTGTACCTAGTTTCTGCCAAACTGGTTTCCAGTTTTCCCAGCAATTTTTGCCAGATAGTGAGTTCTAATCCCAAAATTTCAGTTTCTTAAATACTAGGTTACTATGGTCATGGACCCCTGTTTTTGTGTATCTAACCTATTCTAATTTTTGCCAGATAGTGAGTTCTAATCCCAAAATTTCAGTTTCTTAAATACCAAGTTACTATGGTCATGGACCCCTGTTCTTGTGTATCTAATCTATTCTACTGATCCATCACTCCATTTCTTATCCAGTACCAGACAGTTTTGATGATTACTGCTTTATAATATAGTTTGAGATTTGGTATTACAAGGCCACCTTTCTTTGTATTTTTTTTCCATTAATGTCCTTGATATTCTTGACTTTTTGTTCTTTCAGATGAATTTTGTTATTTTTTTTCCTAGTTCTATCAGATAGTTGTTATTTTTTGGTAGTTTGAGTGGTATGGCTCTGAATAAGTAAATTTATTTAGACAGAATTGAAATTATTTTTATATTGGCTGGCCTAACCATTAGCAATTGACATTTTTCCAATTTTTTAGATTTGACTTTGTATGTATGAAAAGTTTTGTAATTGTATTCATATTGTTCCTAGGTTTGTCTTAGCAGCTAGACTCCCAAGAATTTTATATTGTTTAGATTTACTTTAAATGGAAATTCTCTTTATGGCTCTTGTTGCTAGGATTTGTTGATAATAAAAAGAAATGCTGATGATTTATGAGGGTTATTTTGTATTCTGCAACTTTGCTAAAATTATTATTTATTTCAAGTAATTTTTAGTTTGATGCTCTATTATATTATCTATAAAAGTGATAGTTGTATTTCATCATTACTTATTCTAATATCTCTGACTTCTTTTTCTCTCTTTATATTTCTAGTACTATATTAAATAATAGTAGTGATCCTTGCTTCAGGCCTGATCTTACTGGGAAGGTTTATAGGTTATTCTCATTACAGATAATGCTTGTTGATGATTTTAGTTAGCAACCGATTATCATTTTATTCCTATGCTCTCGTGTGTGTGTGTGTGTGTGTGTGTGTGTGTGTGTGTGATAGGAATGGATGTTGTATGTAGCCAAAAGCTTTTTTAGCATCTTCTGAGATAATCATATAATTTCTGATGCTTTGTTATTGATATGGTCAGTTATATTGATGTTTTTTTCTAATATTAAATTAACTCTGCAGTCCTAGAATAAATCCCACCTAGGATACTATATATACCTATGTATACCTAGTTTCTGCCAAACTGCTTTTTAGTTTTTCCAGCAGTTTTTGTCAAACAGTGAGTTCTTGTCATTAGTATACTAATGCAGAGGAGAATTGTCATATTTATTATATTGATTCAGCTTTTCCATGAGCAATTAATATTTTTCAATTTATTTAGAATGAGTTTATTTATGTGAAGAGTGTTTTGTAAGTGTATTTATATAGTTCCTAGGTTATCTTACAAGGTAGGTTCCCAAGTCTTTTATGTTATCTGCAATGATTTTAAATGGAATTTCTCTTTTTATCTCTTACTGCTAGACTTTGTTGGTAATATATAGAAATATTGATGATTTATGTAGGTTTATTTTATATCCTGTGATTGCTAAAGTTGTTAATTATTTCAGCTAGTTTTTAAGTTAATTCCTTAGGATTCTTCCAATATAACAATGTATCATCTGCAAAGAGTGATAGTTTGTTTCCTCCTTACCTTTTCTAATTCCTTCAATTTCTTTTTTCTCTTATTTTTATAGAGAGGATTTCTAGAACAATGTTTAATAACATTGGTTATAATGGGTATCCTTGTTTTACCCCTGATTATTGGGAAGATTCCTGCAGATAATACTTGCTGTTGATTTTGATACATACAACTTGTAATTTTAAGGAAAGTTTCCTTTATTTATATATTTTCTCAAGTTGGTAATAGAAATGAGTGTTGCATTTTGTCTAAAGCTTTTTTCTTCATTTTTGAGATAATCATATGATTTCTATTAATTTTATTATTGATATGGGCAATTAGAATGGTAGTTTTCTTAATAGTTTATCAGCTTTGTATTGCTGGTATAAATCCCACCTGGTCATAGTGTATGATCTTTGTGATATATTACTGTAATTTTCTTGCTAGTATTTTATTTAAAATTTTTGCATCACTATTCATTAGGGAAATTTGTTTATGGTTTTCTTTCTTTGTTATCATTCTTCCTGGTTTAAGTATTAACATCATATTTATGTGTCTTAAAAGTAATTTGGTAAGACTTGTCCTTTAACTATTTTTCCAAATATTTTATATAGTTTTGGAATTAATTGTTCTTTAAATGTTTGATAATATTCACTTTGAATCTATGTATTGCTGGGGATTTTTTCTTAGGGAGCTTATTGATGATTTGTTTAATTTCTTTTTCTAAAATAGACATTTATGTATCCTACTTCCTCCTCTGTTATTCTGGGCAGGATTTTTTTGTTTTGTTTTGTTTTGTTTTTTTTCCTCCTCCCACCCCCCTTTTAGGATCTCATTCTATGTAACAAAATGTTGTGAGATTGTCTTTGCAGAACTCTTAGCATATCTGGCTATACCTGACCTGTGGTGAAGGAAATACCAGATTTGGAAAAGACCATACCAACTTTTATTTTGCCTAATTTAGGTTCAGAATAATCATTATTCTAATAAGTTCATAATTTAGCAAAAGCAAAGTCAATTCCTTTTGAAGAACCAAATCTTATTCATTGAAAATCAACATTTTGGGGGGCCATATTATCACAATCTTTAAGTTTAACATAGAGAGATATTTTTTCTAGTAATCTTAATTACAGTACCTATTGTCATATTTGTACTTTTGGGGACAGTTAGATAACACACTGAACCTGAAGTGAGGAGGCTCCAAGTTTAAATTTGACCTGAAGGCACTTACTAGCTGTATGACTCTGAGCAAGTTATTTATCTCTGTTTGCTTAGTTCCTTATTTGTAAAATGAACTGGAAAAGGAAATGGCAAACCATTACAGTACCTTTGTCAAGCAAAACCTAATGGGGTTATGAAGAGTCAGATATGACTGAAACAACTGAATAACAACTTTCCAAACCTTTTGGGTACCTGAAGATGCATTTTTAAAAAGTTGGTATCTAGTTCCAAAGATCTTGTAATGATGAGAGCCATCTACATCCAGAAAGAGGACTGTGGGAACTGAGTATGGACCACAACATAGCATTTTCACTTCTTTTGTTATTTGCTTGAATTTTATTTTCTTTCTCATTGTTTTCTGTTTTTGATCTGATTCTTCTTGTGCAGCCTGATAATTGTATAAATATGTATGCCTATATTGGATTTACATATATTTTTACCATGTTTAACATATATTGGATTACTTGACACTTAAAAAAGGGGGTGGGGAGGAAGGGGGGGAATTTGGAATACAAGGTTTTGCAAGGGTCAATGTTGAAAAATACTTGCATATGTTTTGAAAATTAAAAACTTCAATAAAAAAGGAATTTGATAGGACTTCTTCACCTACTTTTCCAAATTAAAAAAAAAGAAAAAGAAAGAACACAAAAAAAGTTGGCATCAACAAAATGAAGCAAAACCTTGTACTTATATCTTTATATATCATCCCTTCTTCATGAAGTTACTCATTTCTGGCTCCATGGCACCTTTATGCTCACTGGACCTTGGAAAAAATGTTACTTTTCACCTAGAAGACAGTGTAGATATAGGGGAAAGGGACCTGGATTTAGAATCAGAAGAACTGAGTTCGAATCCCAGTTTAACCATTTACTGTCTGTGTGACATTGAGCAAATCCTTTAATTTCTATGGGCATTGGTTTCCTCAGCAGTAAAATGAGGGGAATGAGATTAATAGCTTCTCCTATCCCTTATAGTGAGCCAATATTATAAATCCTAGTGGATTCTACAGCCAAGCAAGAGATGGACTCTAACAATGGCTTTCTTCCCCATGGGTTGGCTACTGTGATCCCTGATGGTAAGCAGCAGAATAACCCATTGGTCAGCTGCCGGGCAATGCAAAGCCAGGTGACATTTATCCTATAAATAGGAGTGTGGAGGAGAAAGATTTAAGAGAGTAAAAGGGAGTAAAAGATCTAGATTCTAGACTAAACTCTGCTATATCTATGTGATCCTGAAAAAAAGTCATAATTTTTCCAAGCTTCAGTTTCCTAATCATTTAAATGGAGAAAATAATACATGTCCTACCTAATTCATGGAGAAGGAGATAGGAAGGACAAGGGGTAGGTTGTCAAGACTAAATGAAATACAATGAGCAAAAATACAGTTATCCCTTCCACATTGTGACTTTACCCATAATAGTTTTAATATATCATGGGTGTGCACAAGAAATTAAATGGGAATTTTTGGGGGAATTTTGCAGAAGCCACAGCAACATATAAAGGCTAGCAGATGACACTGAAAAAGTTTAGAAAGTGAGAAGTGCATAAAATATATGTACAGTATTGTATAATATCAACATATGTTCTCTTTTAATACCATGTTCTCTTTTAATACCATTATAATTAAGATTTCTCTTCTGATATGAAGAGAAGGCCAAAGAATTTTACACAGATTTTCCAGATTATAAGGATTCAGTGCCCCATTCTCTGCAACGTGGAAGGGACTAACTGTACTTTGAAAATTGAAATTCTGAAAGCTCCATGAAAATGGACAGATCTGATTATTATGGTTAGGGATGGTAAAAGATGAAGAGGGGGAAGGAAATTTTCCTAACTTCAGAGTAAAATATCATACACTTCACTGAGAAGGACCCTTGGAACTGTGGACAGGACACTGTCTCACCTGCTGAAGCAATTTCCTTTAAGTTTTCTCCTCTCATCACAAGGTGAGAAGACTTGGAAAGAATCCAATTCTCACCCAGCTTCCTGCCTTCTTCATGTCTCCTTCTAGCTTGGCTCCTACAGACTACAAAGGGAACAGTGGGTATTGGAGAGCTAACATGGAGGGTGGAGTAGGGAGGAAGCTGGCTGCTTCTTCCTTGAGAAGCTAAGTCAAAAGAGAAGAATAAAATCATATATTTTTTTTCTTCTTCTTTTAAGCTTATATAGAGATTTGTGAGGATAGAATATCCCTTTTCAGGGCCACATACTTTAAAAAACATCCTGCCTGCTTTCTAAAGGCAGAGGCTTAAACAGGCTCACCTGAACACTTAAATTTCATCCTGATCATAGTAATAATAATTCTATACTGGTATATAACATTTTTCAAAAGTCTTTCATGATCATTGTTTCATTTGATCCTTGCAACTTTGTGGGATAAGTGTGGAAAGATATTAATATTACTATCTGACAGAAAAGAAAGCTGTGATAGCAAAGCATTGAAGGAATTTGTCCCAGGTCACACTGCTAATCAGTAGTAGAATGCAGACTAAACTATGAGGCTCTTGGCTGACAATACAATGTATTTCCTATTATGGTTGTGAAGCTTTTGGAAATTATTCCTGTCTGGATCAATGGAAGAAAAATTAAAGAGTTTTCCTTTGTCCAAATACTCCTGTTTCTTTTCAGTAGAGAGCAAGGTTTGCGCTAATTAATAGAGATGCTAGTGTTAGGAAGATAAGAGAATAGAAAACCTACAGAACCATCTATCTAATAACCAATTTCCCCAGCACCACAAATGGAAACTTTGGACTAGTTTATCTGCGTGGGCTAAAATGTAACAATCTCATTAAAATTAGCAGTGAGATGGATTTTATATAGTAATAATAGCTGAAGGTTTCTGCATAGATCTCTCAATTGGCAAACATTATTAAGTGCCTCCACTGCCAAGCACTGTCAGGTATTGGGGATACAAAGAATCAAACTGTCCCCGATTTCAGTGGGCGTATAGTTCAATAGAAATATTTAATAAATATAGGGAAGGAGGTTTGGTGGCCATGGAAGGGAGACTTGATCTAGTCAATCACAGGGCTTGTCAATGGAGGAAAGGAGATCGCCATACTTTTTCTCGCAGCAATGAATGGTGGTATTTGGTATTGTTCTGAGACTAAAAATAAGAGAGAAAAGGGAAGGATATATAAGAAAGTGGTGGTAGGATGCGTGGTAAGACAGCTGTTATGTCTATACATAGACCCTGATAGCCTATCATATGGCATAGGAAACATAGTCAGAAACTGACTAAATGCAATAGATTGAAGTGAATTTTCACAAACCCAGTCACCAATCAGTTCAATTCAGCTCTAGGGAAGATTTCCAAACATTCTTTTTAACCCATAAACAGAGACAAGTAGGGAAGGAAATCCATTGAGTCTATTTAGATCATCAATGTTTTAACCATTTCAGGATTGCAACCAATGACTCTGAGAGTTAAGTAACATAGTCATCAGTGAGTGAAGGTGATTGTAGTGGAGCAAAATAGAAAATTCTACTTTTTTATCCAAATTACTTAATTATTTTTTTCTCATCATAACTGATAATGGAGAGGTCTTCATAAGAAGTGTTTGTTTTGCCAATAATGACTATCTTTGGGTATAAAAAATAAAAATGAGTTTATACGTATATACACATGTGCACATGTATATGAAAATATGTGTGTGTGCATGTATATATGTGTGTATATATATATATATGTTGTGTATTGTGTGTGTTTTCATTTTCTAGGTTCAAAAATTCATCTTGACCTTTTTCCAATCCCACTCCCACATTCAGAACAGAAACACAATGACTTGGCAACTCTTAAGTCACTCTCTCCCTTGATGTGTTTACATATTCTCTTTATAATTCACATTTTTGTCATTCAATTATTTTTCAGTCGTGTCTGACTCTTGGTTACCACATTTGGTGTTTCTTGGCAAAGGCAAATAAGTTAAGTGAGTCACCCAGGGGCACATACCTAGTGAATGTCTGATGCTAGATTTGAACTTGGAAGGTGAGACTTCTGACTCCTGGCCCAGTGCACTATTCACTGTGCTATCTAGCTGCCTGCAATTTACATACTACCAGTTATATACCCCCTTCTTATTGACTTAAAAGGAATTATGGAGCTTAGCACAGAGACCGGCACACAGTAGGAGCTTAATAAACGCTAGTTGACTGGCTGACTTTGCTTACCCTTTATCTGAGTAAGCTATGAAGAAGAAATCTCTTCAGTAACCTATTTAGGCTTCCTTTTATTGAGTTATTATTTTATAGATATTCCCTGAGTGATTACTGTATATTGTATGAACCATAAGTACAGTTATACTTCTATACTTGTCTATGGAAAAAAGATTATCTATGGCTATAAAAGAGAGAATTAAAGAAAAACCCCACTACCCAACAACAAACTCTAGACAATCCAAATTAAACAAAACTTTTCAGTCTAAGGTGATACCTGATTCAAAACAGATTTTAGTGATGGGTATAAAGCTATTAGTCACGTTTGCAAATAAATCTTAGAACTGAGTCCAGACTTTAAATTTTATTTCTTCTAGCCCGTCTAGGTGACATTCTGCCAGAGCTGCAGTCAGATTATTGCGTATTATTCAGTGATGAAAAGGAATGGAAATAACTTTTGGCTATTTAAAAAGCTGTCTCTTCATAAAAGCAAAACATCCCCCTCCCCCTACCCTACTCCCTTCAAATGTCCTAGTTTTCCTCTTATTTCTTGGGATCATTTCACTAGTTTGATACTCAGAAGTGCCCTGACTATCTCAGCTAATAAGTATCTGTTGAGAATCTGAGAAAATCATCCAGATTCCAGAAGAAATGGGGCTGAGGGCAAGCACTCAGACAAAGGCTGATGGTGCAGCGTATGGCATGTGGGATTTGAATTCTTCTGCCTCAGACACTTAGAAGTTATGTGACCCTCATTCCGTATTTCCCAACAACTTCCTCATCTAAAATACTGGGCAGGGGTTGACTTGATATTTAAGATCCCCAAGAGGTTCAGACATATGTGTATGTGCTTGGCTGAGTTATCTAAGGCCCATCTAAATCTATGATCTATGATATTAGGGTGTAGGTCAAAGTCGGTCAATGGCTCTGGATTCTGAGTATGTACCATTTAGCAACAGCAAATTCTAACAATAAGGTTTGTCTATTTTCAAATAGGTTTTCTCTTTAGTCCATTGATTATACTAAAAACTTAAGAAAATAAAATGCTCCATTTTAGGAAAATTGGGCTATGGACTTCTAATTCAGAAGTTTTTCCCTTTGACTTTGCGCCCCGCCCCCCTCCGGCACTAACATCCATCAGTAAGTAATAGCAAACTATTGCATTTAGATGATAAATTGGGAAGAAAGTGATCACTGTGGAATCAGATTAGAGGATCATTTCCCCTCAGTTGTTAGCTTGTTTGGGAAGGCAGAATAATGAATCTTTAGAGCAGGAAGATAGTTGCTATTGCCAGTGATCTCAGTGAAGGTACTGGTCATTCTTCCCATCCTCCTGTCATCTTTGTGCTTTCCTAGAGGCACCTTCTTAATTGGTATTCCTGATCTGGTCTTCCTGATACAAAGCTGACCGTACTATTAAAAGAAAAAAAATCAAAGAACCAAATAAGACCTCTTGATAGCAGGCCTAGGCTGCTGAATAGAGTTTAATTGTCTGGTTGGCTTCCATTTTGTATTTATGTTCCCCGGTGTAGGTGTCCTGCTGAGTGTTTTCTGCTATAGGTTATATTGCAAGGTGTTGAAAGTTTTAAGATACGTTATCCTCCTAACTGCTATCACATGGTACATGGCAGATGTGTCCTGGATATCAGGTTTTTTTTTTTTTATCGTTTCCTTACCTTCTTGCTTATGCCTTTGCCAGAGGTCTTGGGAGCCTTTAACACATTTATGTAACCCTTATTCTTCAATTTTTTCAATGGTACTGTAATATTGTCAAGGTGTTATTCCTTCCAACTAAGCTTATTGCAACCCATCCATTCCTGCCTATGTAATTCCTTCCTTAAACTTATCTCAAGGGTTGAACCCGAAGTGCTGGGGACCTCATTAAATTATCTTTACATTATCTAGATATCAGTAGAGGACATATGCTAGTTTACGCATTATCCTTCATCCTTGTTATATGAACTGAGTGTATCTTTTTTTTTTTTCTTTTCTAGGTCATACATTTCAGCTTTCATTTAAAATAAGAATGCCAAGATCACCACGATTCAATTCCTTTGAATTATAGTCATAGGTGGGGATCTCACATGTAGAATTTCAACAAATAAGTAAGTGTTCAAAGAAAGCCTAAAGATGGTACGGTTCTCAGTTCCTTCTATTCCTCTTCACTCTGTCATAGTAAGGAGAAGCAGAAAGTGGCCACATTAGAAGGAGAGTCACTTTTTTCTTTTATTTTCCGAATTGTCATGAACAAAGAATTCAATAAATCTACTATGTATCAGGCGCTGTGCTAAGTGCTGAGGATACAAAGAAAATGACAAGATAGCCCTTGCCCTCGAGAAGCTCACAAACTAATGGGGGAGCAACAAGCAAATCAATTCATACAAACAAACTAAATACAGGATAAATACGAAATAACTCACAGAGGTAAGACCCTAGAATTAAAAAGTATTGAGAAACCTTTCTTAGAGAAGATGGGATTTTTAGGTAGAACTCGAGGGAAGTCAGGGAAGCCAGAAGTCAGATAAAGGATCAAGAGTATAGACAGTGACGATGCTGGGAGCTGAGAGGAACAGCAAGGAAGTAAGTCCATGTCATTGGACCAAAGGATGGAGAGGAGTTGTAAGAAGAGTGAAAAGGCTTGGGAGAGGGGCTCAGTTTGGCCCTTCATAATGTAAATCCCCCAAACAAGATTTTGAATTTGATTCTGGTAGTGACAGGTAGTCACTACAGCTTATTAACTATGACATGGTTAGACTGGCACTTTAGAAAAATCACTGTGATGGCTTAAAGGGGATGTACCGGGGTGAGAAGAGACATATGGCAGGTTGACTAACCTGCAGACTTCTGTGTTTGTCCAGGTGGGAGATGATTCAGCCAACTCATTAGATGTGAGATTCTCTGTACTTTGATGCTGTTGTTCACTTATTTAAGTTGTGCCTGACTCTTTGTGATCATATTTGGGGTTTTCTTGGCAGAGATAGTGATGTGGTTTGCCATTTCCTTCTCCAACCCATTTTACAGATGAGGAAACTGAGGCAAACAAAGTTAAGTGACTTGCGCAGAGTCACACAGTAAGTACATGTTTCAGGCCAGATTTGACCTGACTCCAGGCTCAGTGTTCTATCCATTGAACTCCATAGCTGCCCTGTCCTTAATCCATAGAAAGAAGATGCAGTCTGCTTCTGACACTGCTCTGAGTCTTTCTAGTTAAACCAGCCAGAGATTTTATTCCAATGGCATTATCTTTACTTACTGATGAATCTATTGCCTACTCAGTAGGATGGTTTTAGAAAAATGTTTTAAGAACATTGAGTCAACACTGAATGAGTTGATAGGCACTCCCCTCCCAGGAGGGGTATAGAGCTCAGGCATGAGTAATGTGGAGTCAGGACAGACTTTTTTTTTTATAACTCCACCAAGGTACAGCCTTCTCTCTCTCTCTCTCTCTCTCTCTCTCTCTCTCTCTCTCTCTCTCTCTCTCTCTCTCTCTCTTTTCTCTTTCTCTCTCTTTCTCCTCTCTTTCTTTATCTCTCTCTCTCCTCTCTTTCTTTCTCTCTCTCTCCTCTCTTTCTTTCTCTCTCTCTCTGTTTCTCTCCTCTCTTCTCTCTCTCTCTCTCTCTCTGTGTGTGTGTGTCTCTCTTTCTTTATCTCTCTCTCTGTCTCTCTCCTCTCTTTCTCTCTCTCTCTCCTCTCTTCTCTCTCTCTCTCTCTGTCTGTCTGTCTCTCTCTGTCTCTCTCTTCTCTTCTCTTCTCTTCTCTTCTCTTCTCTTCTCTTCTCTTCTCTTCTCTTCTCTTCTCTTTTCTTTCTTTCTCTCTCTCTCTCTCTCTCTCCTCTCTTTCTTTATCTCTCTCTCTCTCTCTCTCTCTCTCTCTCTCTCTCTCTCTCTCTCTCTCTCTCCTTCTCACTTCCCTGGGAAAACACCTGAATTTTCTCCAACCAGAGAGGAAGAAAGAAATTGGCTTCTCTGCTTCCTGTCCTGGACTGGGCAGTCTTTTTATGGAATCAGAATAAACAGTGAAGATCAGCCCTTCACAGGAAGGGACAACCTTCTTGTGAAAATGTAGTTTATAATTTTTGATGAGCACATTCCAGGTTTCACAGTCTGAACAGCCCTCAGGACCACACTTTCTTTCCCTTCTCCCTTCTCCCAATTTATTAAATAGTTGTGTACGACCTATGAACTAATGAGCATCAGATTCTTGTAAAGAAAGGAAAATATTTTTATATATGAGGATTCAGGCAGCTAAATAGTCATGTTTGGTCTTTCAAACTTTATTTTCAGAAAATAACATACTCCTGTTTCTTCAGCTTAGTTAGGCAGTGACTGTAGTCCCTCTCACAAGCTGGAAAAGTTGCACATTAAGGAAGCAGTGAAGCAAGGTGATAACTGAATGGTAAGAAGTTTACATTCTCACCATCTTGCTGGTATGGTATTATGGAAAGACTCTTAGATTGGGAGACAGTTTTAGTGCTGACTTTTCTACTAGCTCACTTTGTGACCTAGCACACAGCATTTCCTTTCTTTGGGCCTCAGTCTCCCCATTTGTAAAAGGAGATGATCTCAACTCTCTTCCAGCTCCAAAATATTATTATTATATGTCCTCCATCAGCTTAAATGAGCCACTGTCTCCTGAAAAGACCTTTATATCCATCCCCCCTTTTATTATTATGAGCTTGATCGACATGAACAACTGTGAACATTTCCAACACTAAGAAGAAAAGAAAAAAGACTTCATACAAAGCTATGAATCTCTACTATTTACAACATGGTTTGGGAGCTACATTTCAAATTTAACATGGCAGTTTCAATACTTTTGTGTTTTTCTGTGCCCATTCTGAAATACATTTTCTTCACTCTTGTTTATTTTTCTATTGATTCATTAAGGCTTTTTTCTTTCTTTTCTTCTTTTTTTAGTATCACTATCACCTTCTACTCTCTTCCCCCCATCCCTCCAACAGTCCTTCTTTATAACAAGTATTGTCACAAGAAAGAAATTCACATATTGGTCATGCTTGAAAATGTCAGTAGCATTCTGCATTTGTAGTCCATCACTTCTTTGTCAAGAGGTAGGAAGCATGACTCATTAGGTTTCTGGAACTGTGAATAGTTATGACATTGATCATGGGCTTTAAATCTTTTGCAGTTTTCTTTTACAATGTTATAATTATGTACATTGTTCTACTGCTTTTTACAATGTTGTCATTAAATACATTTTTTCCTGGTTCTGATCATTTCATTCTGCTTTGGTTTATACAACCCTCCTAGATTTCTCCAAATTTGGCCATTTTGCTTTTTCTTAAAGCTCAATAATATTCCATTGCATTCATGTGCCATGATTTATTAAGTAATTCCCCAATCGATGGCTGAATAGAACTTTTGCCAAAAATATTTATACATGCTATTTATCCTTTTTGCAATGTCTTCACTCTTCTTCTCCAGCTGGCCAAATTCTCTCCATCTTCAAAGATCAAGCTTAAGGCCCACCTCCTTTGTGTCCAGACAAACACATAGATATTTAATGAGTTCTTGCTATGTTCAAAGTTTTGTGTTGGACAGTGATTAGAATATTGTTGGGAAGGGAATGACCTTGACAGTTGACTTGTATGGAAAATAAGTCTGAGAAAAACAGTTACTCAGTTAAGTCTTACTTGACAATTCATTTGTTTGGGGCAAAGTTCTAAGAGAAGCAGTTAGTGAGTTGTCTAATTTTAAGAGTTGTTTTGAGATAGCAGTTGCTCTTTTACAAGCTGTAGAGCAGAGGTATTAGACTCACATAGAGATCCACTAAATTGTACATAAATATTTCTGAGGGCTGCATGCTGACTTAGAAAATGACATATTAACATAACCTAAGTTCTATTAAGTATTTTTTTTTGAATATTTCCCAATTACATTTTAATTTAGTTCTTGCTGAAATGTGGTCCATATGTTTGCTAACTCCCCGGTAGAACATTGATGCAGATGGGAAACATAGTCTATGTTGGTGGTTTTTCAAGTTGAAGAACTAGAGAAATTTTAGGTGAACTATTTGGAAAATATGGGCATGAGAATTATTTTACGATGATGTGTTAGGATTCTTACAAGGTGCTAAGTAAGTGGGATTGAGGACACAATGGTTAAATCTAGTTTAGCATTGATTTAGTCCTGCAACAAATAATGGTTTCCTAATGTTATAATGATTGGTGTATACTCAGTGTATAGCATATAAGCAAGAAGCTCTCAGGGCCAGAAACAGAAGCCCACTAGAAGCTCTCGGAGGAGACAGATTCATTCCATCTTTCACCTTCGTGCTGGCTGGAGGCTGAAGCTGGCAGAGGCAAAGGACTAGTGGCAGGAGCTCTTGGAACCAAGGAGAGAGATGGGCCTCTAAGAAAGCTAACTGGGCCCAAGGAAGGGAACAATAAAGGATTTGGACTTTAACTCCTGGCTGCATTTGAGGTGATTATTGAACTGAAAAGAAACTTGCTTCCAGAGAATATTATATTTTAGAGAAGAATATTACATGATGGGGCAAATATGATTTACCTAATTATAGACAGAATATAAGAATGTGGTTATTTACTATGAGCTAATGTGGAATCATTTATAGAAGTTCCTGAACTGAGAAAGATTAGAGTCAATTTAATCAACAAATATTAGGCTTTTACTATGTTCCAGCTATGGGGCAGCTAGGTTGCATGGTGGATAGAATGCCAGGCCTGGAGTCAGTGAGACTTCCTGAGTTTAAATCTAGCCTCAGACATCTATTAATTATGTGATCCTGGGTAAGTCATTTCACTTATTTGCATCTGTAAAATGAGTTGGAAAAGAAAATGGCCCAGTTTCTTTGCCAAGAAAACTCTAAATAATTTCATGAAGAATCAGACATAACTGAAAAATGATTAAACAATATGTGCCAGATATTGTGCTAAATTCTGGGGGTACAAAGAAAGACAAAACAGTATTTGCCTTCAATAAACTCATTCTAATGGAAGAGAAAACAAGCAACAACTATATATGAATTAGACATATACAGAATAAATTAGAGGCAATCTGAGGTGGAAGACATTAACATTAATAGGGTTCTGAAACAAGGTGAGATTTTAGCTGACACTTGAAGGAAGTTAGGGAATCCAAGAAATAGAGGGGAGATGAGAAAAGAATAGAGAACAATCAGTGAAAATCCATGGAGTTAGTGATGGTTTCTCTGTCTCTGTTCCCCTTTCTCTCCATCTTGCTCCATACCTCCACCCACACCTTCTACTAATCCATTGTTTATGCAGATAGGTAGAGGGCTCTACACTTCCACCTACTGCTGAAAAGACAATGAAGAGAATATATGCTATTTTCTATTTTGACTTGATCCTCTGGGAATAAGTGTTAGCAAGAATATTATATTCTTAATATATTCTGCTCATCATTATAATTTGCTGCTGGGGAAAAGAGGAATGAAGAAAGAAAGCAGAATATATTTCTTTTTACTGTTACTTGTTTCCTAGAGCAAAGCTTTTTAAACTGTGGGTCACAACCCCATAGGGGTCACCTAACTGAATGTAGAGGATCATGGAATTATGATTTATTATGAGTAAATGTTTGATTTATATACCTTTTTAATATACTTATCTACTCAGAATTGTATAAAAATTTCTTGAGTGAAAAGGAGTCCCGAGTAGACAGTTTAAGGAGCTCTCTCTGAGAGGAGGAGAAGGATAAACCTGCAAAGGAGTAGAGTTGGAAAGGCTTTTGACAACTTTAGGATAAAGGTCATTGCCTCTTTTTCAAAGAACATGATGCTTTTGATGAAGCCCTGTGAGGTTTAAAGCCAGAAGCTTGGAGAGATGTATATTACAATTGCTGTTGTAGGAAAGTCCAGTTGAGCAGAAGAACAGTTTAGAAGCAGCTCAGTGGATCAATTATTCAAGCTAAAATGTCATGTTCAGTGAAGTGTTAGTTAAGCATAACATAGATTAGCTTAGCCCAGCAGTGTCTGTTCAATACAGCAAGCTATGTTCATCAAAGAACTTTTATGGACAATTGTGACAGAAGAGGATATTAAAAATCTACAATCCTAAAATTCAGTATTTCTCTGGCCACATTAGTTCTTTACTACATGTGTGTTTTTCTACCTCAGGACTGTAGGTATGTGTTCATTCTCTCCACTGATACCAGGTGCATTCGTAGGAGAGTATAGTTAAGGTTTGTTGACAGAATTTCATCTAAATATTATGTATTTTCTTTAAATTTTTAGTAATTATTTTGGTTGAGTGCATATTAATAACTGATTTATAAATCAGAAATTCACTGGCAAGGACTCCTGAACTAGAATGTTGGGGGAATAACTACTCACAACACTTGCCCTTAGCATTTAAAAATATTGAGTAATAACAGCATGGCCACTCCTCTAGAAAACTATCCTGACTACTGGAAATGAGGGCAAATAGAATGAATGAGCCAGCCATAGCCCAGGGAGAGAGAACAGAAGCTTAAGGAGAGGGGAGTTTGGTGCTATGCCCTATGCTACAAAAGCACTTGCAGTCTTTTTCCTTCAAAATTACAGGTGGTAAGCCTGAGGCCACCACCCAGTTATTCCTCTAAACTCTCTCTCTTCCCACTGTGTGCATCAATATAAGAAGGAAAAACAAACTTCTTCATTATCCAGAATACTCTCCTATCATCTTTTCTTTTCCTTTTGATGGAACTTCTCTCACCCAGTCTCTTAGGAAATATCTTTTACACATTCCTCTCTTTCACTTCATTATATAGAATAATTGTTAAGTCCTATTGATTTTAACTCTGTGCCATCCCTTATATATAAAGCTTCATTTCCATTCCTTCTACTATACCTCTAATGCCTTTTTAAAATACTATATTATTTTAATATTCTTCTAATTGGTCTTTCTGCTTCCCATTCCTTTGCCAATCCATCTTTCAAATCAGTGCCTGAAAAATATTCCTAAAACACTATTCAGATCAAATTCCTCTAATTTAAGGGGAAAAATCTATTGTGGCTCCACATTATGTTATTTACCAAATTTAAAATGTTAACTCTGGACTGACATTAAAAATCCTCTACAATCTGGATCCAATTTATTTGATCAATCTTACCTCAAATTAATTCTCCTTTATGTTCCAAATAAACTATACTGTTCATCCCCTGTTTTTATTTTGATCTTTCTTGTACGAACAATTTCTCTTCCACTCCCTTCCTCATTTATAAATTTGAAATCCCTCCCATATTTCCAGGTCCAGATCATCTTAGCTCTGTCTCCTCCATGAAGCCATTTCTGTCTTCTCAAGTCAAAGTGATCTCTCAAGCCTTAGAGTTATGATAGAATTTTGCCTGGATCCCTCCTTTATATCAGAGACATTTCAACACTCTATCTCTATCTCTAAGTGTCCTGAGAGCAGAGTTTGTATTATATCTACCTGTGCTTAGCACAGAGCCTTTTACATAATTGGTATTTAATGCATGGTGGTATTTTGTTCAGGTGGTATAGTCTGGTGAGGTGACAATTTAGAATTGAATGGTCCCGGGATTTAGAACCATAATAATCTCAGGGTTATATTGTTCAGTTGCCTTTAGTATAGATCTTCTGCCAAGATGGCCATTCTGGGATGCTGGTTGACCACTCTGAGATTACATTTTAATTCATAACTATGAGAATAAAGAATGATGGCTGCCCATAAGATCTGACCTTCTCTATGCACAGCTCTGTAGACTAGGATAGATCTAACTTCAAAGAGACTACCTCCAACTGTTCTTTCCTCTCCTGACAATGTTAGTATTTATGGAGTGTCTGAAGCTATTGCCACGTGGTTCTGTTGCTATGGTAGCGAGAACATCCTTTTCTTCCTCCTTCCTCCATAGGTGTTTGCATGGGGACATATGTGGCTGTTTCCATGACAACAAGGTGTCTTATCTCTTAGTGAAACAGGAGTCCATAAGGAAAAAAAAAGGGCTTGGATGAGTCTGAAGAGGGGGAAATTGAAAATAAAACCGGGCATTTGGAAAGCTGATGCTATGAGGCAAAGAAAAGTAATATGGTTAGTGCTAGAGCTGAAAGACTAGTTTAGGCAGCTGGGATATTTTAAACAATAGAATTAATAAATTCTGTTCTACTACTACTACTTACACACATACACACACACATTCACACCCTTATCCCTTTTTCTTTATTAAAAGAACAATTTAAAACAGGCATTCTTAATCTTGTTTGTGTGATCCCCTTCTCTGGCAGTCTGGTGAAACCTATGGACCTCTTCTTAGAATAATGTTTTTGAATACCTAAAATAATAGGATTGTGAAAGGGACTCATTATATTGAAATAAAATTGTTAAATTAATAAGAAAGAAATTCCAGATCCTGGGTTAAGAAGTCTATATTTTTGAGCTGGAAGATAAGATGAAATGTTGAAAACCTTCCAACAATTAAGGGCAAATTCCCAAGAGTGTCTAATTCCACAACTGTTCAGTCAATAGACACACAAAGAAATTCAAATGTTGCCTCAGGGTGCATCTGAGAACAGTTCCCAAAAGACTTTTTTTTCTCCTGAAAGCTTCTGATGGTTAGTCATATTTACAGTTGTTTCTTAAAGGCCACGATTTCCTTTGCCATTGATCAGCTTCCTCCCACAGACTGCCCTGTGATTCATAGCTCACACCTCCCCAGTCATTAGGTTTTTCTATTTGTTCTTTTCCCTTTCCTTACCTCATACCCACAGGACACTGGCTGGCTGGACTCAGTGATTTAGATGGAGATATGCTTATTAAAAGTCACATGTCATCTTTCATGATTTTAAAGAAAATAGAGAAACAAGAATAGATACAAATCTAAGTCAATCCAGGATTATGGAAAAATAAGCTGTTTGTTTTAGGTTTTTGCTTTGTTTTATTTTTGCTGCGGGAAAGTGGTGAGAAACTGAAATAAGGCTATACATTACCTACAAAAGTTCATTCATGAGACAGAATAGAAAAGTACTGGATTTGGAGTTACATCATTGGATCAGAAATCTAAATCTGGAAGGGAACTCATTAGCCAGCTAGTCCAGGCTCCTCATTTTAGTGTTGAAGGAACCAGGCTCACAGGGTTAGACGGGTAGCTTGTGTAAGAAACTGAATATGAATGCAGGGCTTTGAAGCTGGAATCAGAGTTTTCCCCCTAAGTTTTCCTCTTTCCTGCCTGACTAAATATAAGTCCTGGCTCTGATCCTTACAAGATATACTGGGCAAGGCAAGTCATTTCTCTGACCCTTAGTTTTCTCACCTGTAAAATGGGGACACATTACTTATCTAACAAGGGTGTTTTGTAAATGTTAAAACTTTATGTAAATAATCAATTTTCATTCATTCAGTCAAGTATTCACTGAGTGTTATATATGTGTGAATGTGGGGGATTTGCATGTGGGATGAGGTGGGACAACATAAGAAGCTGGGTGAGGATGTACTTGATTGGTAGTCAAAAGATTTATATTTTGTTCCAGATTCTGCCAGTGACTCATTGTTCGATTTGGGAAAAGTTCCTTTCCTAGAGGGCCCCTAGTTTCTCCATCTGTTGGGTGGGGAAAACAACTCTCAAGGAATAATAGGACAATATCTTTAGAATCACAGTCTCCCAGAGCTAAGAAGGATCAGAGAACTTCCTCATTTGATCCAAGATTGCCTTCTAACACACCTCAGGCAAACAAGGGGCCAATTAGCCTCCACTTGAATATACCTGGGGATGAGAAACTTCCTATCTCATAAAATTTTTGCTACTTGATGAAATTCTGTTGGTGTTCAGATCTATAATTAATTCATCTGATTTTTATTAAGTGGCACTTATCTGCAAAACACCAGGGCAGCTTGACGATACAGTGAATAGAGTTCTGGCTCTGGAGTCAGGAAAACCTGAGTTCAAATCTAGATTCAGGTACTTACTCTCTGTGTGACCCTAGGCAAGTCACCTAGCCCAGTTTGCCTCAGTTTCCTGATCTAGAAAATGACCCAGAGAAGGAAATGGCAAACCACTCCTATGCCAAGAAAACCCCAGCTGAGGTCCCAAAGAGTCAGATATGAGTGAAAGAACTGGACAACAACAAAATATGCAAATCATATTTTGGGAGTCTAGAGTAGTTATAAACTTCAGATGAGGAGGTAAAGAGGTAGAGTGAGACCACTGACTACAGAAGCAGAGGTCCTGGGTTCAAATACCACCCTTGACACTTTTTTAGTTGAGGTATGCCTCGTTTAACCTCACTGGATTTCAATTTACTTGTCTATAAAATTCGGAAATTGGACTATATGGTTTCCGAGACTTCCAACTCTAAATCCACGATCCCCATAATCTTGTCTTTTTGGAGTTTATGCTCTAATAGGAGATAAGAGACAAACAGAAGAAGTACATTTTACAAGGACACTAAAAACCAAGTACTCTGCTAGACTTCAGGCAAGATCCACATAATGGTGGAAGTGGGAGGTTGTGGGAGCTGGAAGGACCCTCTGTGGCTAGACTTCTTTCTTATTTGAGCTGAAAGCTGCCCATCTACTTACTGCTCCTTGTGGGGTGAAGTCCATTTAATCTGATCTCTTTTCTATGTAGTAGCTTTTCAAATATTGAAGATAGAGGCCATATCCTCCCTAAGTCTTCACTTCTTGAAGTTAAAATGCAACTACTTTTTTCAACTGTATCTCATATACAAAACATTAAATGTTCTTGGAAATAAGGATTGTTTGTGATATCACTCTCCTCTTTTCTCCCAACTTCCATGAAGATAAGGCATTTTGCTAATTGCTCAAAACTGGTTTTCTTGTCTTAAGGTGATAGCTTATGAAGGAATTTGTAGTGTCAAGAACAAGGAAATACAACTAGATAGCTTACTGGTAGCTTAGAAAAAAAGAGAATACATGCTAAATAGAGAGTTTGGGACCAATAGAAGTTAGCATTCTGCTTGATTTTTCAACTCTGGCCCTGAGCAATGATGCTTTTGATATGTGGGCTGCCTGGACCAGCTGGTACTATAAAGTTTTCCTAAGAGAGGGCAGGGAATGTTCAAAACATGGAAAGATATTGGGAAAAATAAGATGTAAATGAAGAGAAAACATCTCTTTTTTATCAAAAGATTGAATCATAGATTTAGAGTTCCAAGGGATCTTTAGAAGCCCCTGAGTCAGATTTTTTCACATTATAGGAAAGGAAATTGAGTCTCAGAATGTCTGGATTCTAAGTCTAGTGCTATAGTCACTATATCAATGAACCAGGTCAAGCCATTGGAGAGATGCTGATGTTGTGCAGAGCTCAGATTAGATTCATGAGGATACCTTGTGAGAAAGCATCTCTGGCTCTTGTATTAATCAATCTTTCCTAAGAGTGCTGTGTCCTTTATTTCTCCCTAGACGACTCACAGCTTATTTTTTTTTAATGGACAATTAGGATCACAACTTTTCTTCACCTCTCCTCCCACCCCCAACCACAGCACTGATTAAATTCTACATTTAAGTAGAATGTAAGTCCTTTGAGGTCAAAAGCTATTTAACTTTTCTTTTTGTATTTGCAGTGCCTAGCACAGTGCCTTAAACATTGCAAGTCCTTTATAAATGTCTTTAATTTGAATTGGAGTGAAGAAGGCAGATTTTTGTGCTCAAGGGGCATATTAAGGAGTGTTTTTCCACCTCTCTAATCTTATTTCTCCTCCTGTTTTTCTTGTTCTATATCTTTTATGTTCCCTTCTAATTTCTGAGAAGGCAGATCTTGGGGCTGAAAGCGAGAAAATACTTTGCATTGATAGCCAGGCTAAGTAGTCTTCTCACGTTTAGTCCATGCTGTCACACATAGCTGCTTCCATTCCTCTTCTCATGCGTCAGCTTAGCCTGCAACACTCCCTCACCTTTGGCACAAACTCTAACCATCCTTAAAGGTCAGTTTTCCTCTCTCCTTGAAGCTTTTTCCTGATTCTGGCCAGCTCTGATCTCTCTAGGAAGGGATTTTTTTTCTTTGAGAGCCTCCCAATGAAGCAGGAACAAGTCTACCAAAGAATAATCACACAGTAGGTGCTCAAGGTAGCAGAGTGAATATGGGTTTTAAGTACAGAGGGACAAGTTTAACAGTTTGTAGTTTAGGGTGACCCTTACTGCCCAAGGAACTCTTGTTTGCATCCTGCAAGCCCTTACCTTCGATATACCTTCTATTTCTATATCTATATTGTGATGTTCAAATATCCTGACCATTTAGTTTTAGGAAAAATTCAGGGCTGTTTTCCAATGAATATACATGCAGCTAATGAAATGTTCTGCTGAGGAGGGGTAGGTGGTTATTTCTCAAGCTTTTTTCAGGCTCCCCCCACAAACTTCCTCCTGCTCTTAGGAATGAATCCCACATTTGGGAAAATGTCATAGGATTTTAGAGTTTGCAGAGACTTCAGAGCTTGCTTAGTCCTCACACATCTCAATTAACAGATGAGGTAACTGAGGTCTAGAGAGCCCAGGTCACACATTTAGCAAGTGGGAAAATTGAGCTTCCAACTTGCAGGCTTTGATTTTCATCTTAGGGCTCTGTCCACTATATTATCTTCTTGTCCCTCCAGGTCTCTAGTGTCATCCTCCCACCTTCATCCCATCGGTGATCCATAAACCCTCTGACAGATAGGGGAAAGATAGGGAGCAGGGAGGCCAAAATGATCCACACTGACCCCATCCCAGCAAGAAATTTCTTTTTCTGTCTTTCTTGTAATGTGATTTTCTCTCTTTTTACGTCCTCTTCTCCACCCCCCTCCAGTGATTGCTGCCTCATTATCTCCACTCTTTTTTCCATCTCACCCACCTCTCCTCACATCTGAGTCACTCAGTGCCTTTCATCAGAAGGGGCTTTAAATGTCTCTGCTTTCCCTTTCCCCCAATCTTCTCCCAGCATTATCTTCCTCTCATTAAAAAGCAAAGCGATGAGCTTCTTTGCTCTCAATGTCATTTCTGAGTGCCCCTCTTGCCTTTCTAGTCAGAGTGAATAAGCTGCCTGGGAACTTTCTCTTACAGTTCTCCAAACATTTCTCAAGTTCCGAGTAGGTGTTATGATAATACATTTTCATTTGTTGGTGGAAGGATTGGCATCCAGACAAGCTAAATGCCTTGGCTAATGTGGTTGAGGGATGTGCCAAGAATAGGATGTGACTTCATTCCTTCTCCTGCAAGGCTCCCTAGGGAGGCAGGATGGTGCAATGTAAAGGGCTTGATTTGGAGTCAGAGGTCCTACATTCAAATTCTATCAGACATGTCTATTAACTGTGTGATCTTGACAAATCATTTAATTTCTTTGAACCTCATGTAAAATGAGGAGGTTGAATTAGATGATCTTAAAAATCCTTTCCAGCTCTAAATGTATGATCCTAAGCCCTACTTTCTTCATTAAATGAAGCCTTATAGTATTGTCAAATATTTAGAGATTTTTGTATAATTAAGCTTCCTTAGATATTTGCCTTTCTTATCCAAGATGGCAACTGACATTTTCTAGGGGTTTGAATGGAGATGGAACATTCTCTCCTTTGATTTATATCCAGCTAATACAGAGTTCCCAATAAGTCATTGGATCAGAAACAATTTCTTATTGCAAATAATACTACTCAGCATTTATAGAGTGCTTTAAAGTTTGCAAATCATAGACAATCTCATTGGAACTATATAACAACCCTGTGAGGTAGATGAAATTATTTTCCCCATTTTACAGGGAAAAAAAATTAAGACTGAGATACATTAAGTAATTTTCCTAGGGCCATACAACTAAGAAAGTTTTTGAGGAAATAATTAAAATTCTATTTTCTTTCTTTTTTTTTTTTTTTTGTTAGTTTAGGTCTGTTTCTTTTTTTTTTTTTAATTTTTAATAATTACTTTATATTGACACTCGTTTCTGTTCTGATTTTTTTCCCTCCCTCCCTCCACCCCCTCCCCTAGATGGCAAGCAGTCCTTTATATGTTGGATATGTTGCAGTATATCCTAGATACAATATATGTTTGCAGAACCGAACAGTTCTCTTGTCGCATAGGGAGAATTGGATTCAGAAGGTATAAGTAACCCGGGAAGAAAAACAAAAATGCAGATAGTTCACATTCGTTTCCCAGTGTTCTTTCTTTGGGTGTAGCTGCTTTTGTCCGTCATTTATCAATTGAAACTCAGTTAGGTCTCTTTGTCAAAGAAATCCACTTCCATCAAAATATGTCCTCATACAATATCATTGTCGAAGTGTATAATGATCTCCTGGTTCTGCTCATTTCACTTAGCATCAGTTCATGTAAATCTCGCCAGTCCTCTCTGTATTCATCCTGCTGGTCATTTCTTACAGAACAATAATATTCCATAACATTCATATACCACAATTTACCCAGCCATTCTCCAATTGATGGGCATCCATTCATTTTCTAGTTTCTAGCCACTACAAGCAGGGCTGCTACAAACATTTTGGCACATACAGGTCCCTTTCCCTTCTTTAGTATTTCTTTGGGATATAAGCCCAGTAGAAACACTGCTGGATCAAAGGATATGCACATTTTGATAACTTTTTGGGCATAATTCCAGATTGCTCTCCAGAATGGTTGGATTCATTCACAACTCCACCAACAATGCATTAGTGTCCCAGTTTTCCCGCATCCCCTCCAACATTCATCATTATTTTTTCCTGTCATCTTAGCCAATCTGACAGGTGTATAGTGGTATCTCAGAGTTGTCTTAATTTGCATTTCTCTGATCAATAATGATTTGGAACACTCTTTCATATGAGCGGTAATAGTTTCAATTTCATCCTCTGAAAATTGTCTGTTCATATCCTTTGACCATTTATCAATTGGAGAATGGCTTGATTTCTTATAAATTTGAGTCAATTCTCTATATATTTTGGAATTGAGGCCTTTATCAGAACCTTTAACTATGAAGATGTTTTCCCAGTTTGTTGCTTCCCTTCTAATCTTGTTTGCATTAGTTTTGTTTGTACAAAGGCTTTTTAATTTGATGTAATCAAAATTTTCTATTTTGTGATCAGTAATGGTCTCTAGTTCATCTTTGGTTACAAATTTCTTTCTCCTCCACAAGTCTGAGAGATAAACTATTCTATGTTCCTCTAATTTATTTATAATCTCGTTCTTTATGCCTAGGTCATAGACCCATTTTGATCTTATCTTGGTATATGGTGTTAAGTGTGGGTCCATGCCTATAAAATTCTATTTTCTTGACTTTAAGTGTGACAATTTCCCAACTGCACTGTGGCCCTCAGTGAATCACTTAGATCACATTAAGGGAGCTGGATCATTTTATTCCTTAGATGGGATTTCAGCCATCTTGATCCAAAATGTTGGCTGAAGGGACAGAGATATGGTTGTGTGTCCACGTGACTAGATACAGTTAGAAGTAAAAAGTGGATCTTCTGACCTACTTCAGATGAATCTTTCTGTCATTTCTTTCTTCTTGTCCTTCTCTTTCTTTCTAGAACGGGAACAGTCACCTCTGGATGCTACTGCAAATTTTTATCTTTTCTTCTGATGGCCCAGAAGAGAGTCAACTCCAAGTTTCTTTTCTTTCAGGAGACTACAAAGGAATATCTTGACTCAATCCTTCTCGTTATTATGGCTCTGAAGTTAAATCTAGGAGAAAACAGGTGGCTTTAAAGTCTTTTTAAAATTTCCTTTCCCTTTTTTCCTTTTCCTTTTTCTCTTTGCTAGAGGTTTACATGATCTCCTGGATACCCAGGTCCCACTGGACCAAATGCTAACATCAATCTCTTATAATCTTCACAGGAAACATTGTATTGCTTGTATTTTTAGAAAAATTGTTAAGAAGTCTATATTCATTATGTAGTAGTCATTTTTGGAAAGATTTTTATGTAGCTGAGCTAATAACTTCAGCAGATAGTTCATATGCCTTGTAATTTAATTTATACTAGATAAGAAAGAATGTTTGTTCCTGGACTATGAATCCTTCTAATAATTCATTGACCTCATAGTCCCTATTTCTGTCTTACTCTGCAAGTGTGCTTAACAAAAAGTTAATGAATTTTGAGAACAAAATATTTTGATAACCATATTTTATTGGTTCCATTTGTAATTCCATTTGCTATAATTTATGTATTTAAAAACATTATTTTGAGAAGAGGTCCATGAACTTTGTTAGACTTCCCATGGGGTCTGAGGCATGAAAAAAATTTAAGAACCCTTGAGTCTAAAACAAATTGCTTTTTTATTTTGTGAAATTCTGCCCCAGGTGTTCTTTGTCCTGGGCCTAAAGACCTCAGGAATCCTGGCCTCCAACAAATTTGGAGTCCAACTCCCTCATTTGATAGAAATGGAAAATAAAGCCTATGAGCTAAATGAGTAGTCTAAGGTCCCTTAAGTAGTAAGAATGGAGCTAGTATTTGTACTCAGGGCCTCTGACTCAGGGCCTATTTCTGACAGAAATAGGGACTATGAGGTCAACGAATTATTAGAAGGATTCATAGTCCAGGAACAAACATGAATCAAATGTTCTCTCCACTGTGTCACATTGCCTTTCTAAAGATACACTACAATGGCACTGGGACCTTAAGCATTAACCATTTCTACACAAAGTAGAGCTTCAAGGACAGAAAAAAAGCAAAACAAAATCAAATTCCCTCCCCACCCCCAACCAAAAGAAAATCTTAATTCTTTGAAGTTAAGATCAGGGACCTAAGAATTAAAATTACTAGTGATTGAAAGGCTGGTGGTGTGTTTGAGTGTGTGTGTGTGTGTGTGTGTGTGTGTGTGTACAAACACATGCTTTGTCCCTGACTTTGTGTTTCCTAACTAAATTTTCTTTGGGTCTCTTCCAGCTGGAATGACGCCATGGCCTGACTCCTTATGTCCAGTTCCATGTGCAGAAACCAGGTGAGTACAATTTCTCTTGTTATGCCCTGAATAAAATTATTATTGTGGCCACCCCCTTCCTTGCCATTAGGGCTGGGAGAATTGAAACCTTGAAGCTCTGGCCACTTTACATTCCATTGCATCGTAAAATACAGTTGTATTATCTCCATCCTTGCTAGGATAATTTCCCCTTCGTTTGAGTTTTGCCCCTCACCTTGCTGTCTCCTGCCCTGGACCTTCTTATCTACTTAATTTCCAATTCTTTTTCATCACAAAAAGAGCTGTTATAAATGTTTTTGTACTTCTGAGTCCTTTTCCAATTTTTTTTTTTTTTATCTCTTTGGAATGTTGCTGAATTAAAAGATATGCACATTTTGATAGCCCTTTGGGCATAATTCTGAATTGCTCTCCAGAAGGGTGAGATCAAATCACAACTCCACTAACAATGCATTAGTGTTCCAATTTTCCCATATCTTCTCTAACATTTACCACTTTCCTTTTCTGTCATACTAGTCAATCTAATAGGTGTGAGGCAGTACCTCAGAGTTGTTTCAATTTGTATTTCTCTAATCAAGAATGATTTAGAATATTTTTTCATATGACTATAGATGGCTTTAATTTCTTCATCTTAAAACTGTCAGGACACTCTTTCCACAGACTAAAACATATATGTCTAAAAGAACTAATTTCCAACAACCCTCCCTCCTCTAGATCTTCAACTTCTACCTCTTGAGACATTCTTCTTTATTGATTCCAGAGAAAGATAACATCTCTACTCAAAGGGTAAATCAGGGCTGACCTCAACAGCCAACACAATGCAGCTTGGTATGTATACACTCCCTGCAGGCTCCCAATGTGTCCACATCTCTCTCATTGATTTCCACTTGTGGAAATCCCTACCATGAGTGATCTTCATGTGAAGAACAGAAATCAGATTAAATAGAAGGCTTCTTCTCTCTTCTAGACTTTGTCCCACTGAAGAAAAGATTCAATCCCTCCCCTTCAAAAGGACAGTCTTGTGAGTGGCTATATGTCATCTGAAGGAGAAAACAAGTGGAGAAGAAGAACTATATCAAGGCCTTGGAGCATTACTGAGTGTTCCAAGCAAAGTTTACATGCAGAAAATGATTGATGCCAGGGGAGAGGAGCTTTTAGTTTTCTTAAAGCTGCCTGATTTGAACATTCAGAAGGGAGCTGCTTTCATTTTATCCTCCCCATGCCTTCAGAGCCTTGCAAATCTCAATTTCCCTCAAAGTCCAGCCGCTGACATTCACATAGCAGGGAATTCTTTAAATTCTGTTTTTATTAATAGTTTTTCATGTTGGATAAAGTCAGCTGTCCAGGCACTAAATGTGAGGAGGCCTGGAGAATAGAGACGGTATTTTGTTAGATCATGTTCCCAGATACACACAAGAATAAATCTGGAGCTTTAATTATCATGTTCACACTCACCAGAAAGCAATCTGGATTTGGTCTTGGGGTCCAACTCATGATTTCCTGAGTGTGGAAACTCCCTTTACTAATGCAGAATGGCAACTATTAATAGAAGTAACTTGGGATAGTTTGGAACTGGATCTGCAACTAAGAAGCCCTTGAGTTTGAATCTTGTTTCAAATACTTAATAGTCATATGGCCATAGGCAAGTTATTTAACCTTTCTCAGCAGCGATTTCCTTGTCTATAAAATGGAGAGTAATAGAACCTATCTCCCAGATTACTATGAGAATCAAATAAGATTTTATATATACATATAAAATCTTATTTGATATATATATATACATATATGTATATATATATGTATATATATATATCTATATATATCTATATATATCTTCACATCAGCACTTCAAGGTAGGTGCTATTATAATCCTCATTTTACAATTGAGGAAGCTGAGATAGACAATCACTTGTCCAGGGTCATAAATGTCTAAGACTGGAATTGAACTCAGGTCTTTTTGGCTCACAGCCCAGAGCTCTGTCCATTGTACCACACCAACTGTGTATCTGTATATAGATACATATACATATATGTGCATATTTGTATATTTATATAAATATGTTACAGATAATATTTATACATAGATAAATGCTTCCCCAACTGCAATTTATAGTCTTAAAAAAATTGCCTGGGGCACCTCTGATGTTCATAGGATTATTAGAATGCTAAATCTAGAAGGGACAAAAAAGACTATATAGTACAACCTCCTCCTTTTACAGAATAGGAAACTGAGGTCCAGAGAGGTTAAGGGATTTAAGATCAGATAGGCAGCAAATAAGGTTCACAGTTGCTTCTGGCTATCTCTCTTTGGGGCTAATGTATATGATCTCCTCAAAGGCTTTTAAAAAGTTTTTAATTTTAAAATCATCCATCTTGAAGAAAATGGGATTTTTTTTTTTCTTTTCTGAGCTTTAAAACATAAGTGTTTGAATCCAGGAGACAAAGCCACTTTTTTGTTTGTTTTTGCTCAGTCTCTTTAGTAGAAAATTTGGAGCAGCTCAAATTGCTCACGGCTTTTCTTTATTTTTCTTTCTCCTCATAGATGCCGACTGAACCCTAGTGACAAGCTTTCTGCAAGCTGGAGCGTGTGCTGCCCTCTCTTATCATTTACTTTCAGCTTGCTTGTTCAGGAGACCACAGGTGGATAAATAATGTTCCATAAAGTCAGGTCGTAGGTATCAAGTCTTTGCTGGAGTGTGCCGGTGAGAAGCAGCTTCCTCCAATTTCAGACATACAGGGATTTAAAAACTGATCTGTGATCCAAGCGCCTTTCTATTTCTCCAGGAGGGAATCATGTCTAAATGTACCCCCGCTCTTACATGCACGTGCATAATCAATGGTTGATTCTCCAGGCTCATCAAGGAGAGTGTGGCACTGATAACCCCTAAATCATTTCTATTCAGCTTCGGAAGGAATGATACGAGCTTGATTTCTGAGAAACAAAATTTCCTTAATATCCTAATGGTGTTTTGCTTAGGCATGAATGAGTGGTTTTACATTCTTGCACAGAGAGCAATGGCTAATGGAGAACAGGTCCAAAGGTATTCTGGCACTTTTGTCTGGGGCCCAAGGGGGGGATCAAATGCTCCAATTCACATTGTGTTTTAATTTCTGGTTTGTGCCTTCTCCCACTTCTATCTCCCCTCCTGAGGGGAGATAACTGAGATAACAAGAAACAAAACCTGTTTCAAATTTGTATAGTCAAGCTAAACAGATTCTTACACCCCTGTCCCCACACTGGCTGTTGCACACACAGGTATATGTCTCTACCTGTACTCTGAGGTTATTACCTCTCTATCGAAAGGTGAGTAATATGCTTAGTTTAAGTATATACATTCTACATATAATTATATAGTTGTACATCTATATATTAATATATTATATGTGGACTATATAAGATTGTATACTATATTATATATTATATACATGCTATATAACAACTATATAGGATCATATATACATTTTATAATAACTATATAAAGTTAGTAATATAATCATATTAGTATAATATATGTTACATATGCTATATATAACTATATATATGTGTGTGCATGTAGATGCATATACCTGTATATGTGTATATATATATATATATATATATATATATATACATACATATATATATGTATATATGCTTATATACATGTGGAGAGAGAGTTAGATCTTAAGCATATTACCCACCTCCAGATAGAGAGGTGATAGACTTAGAACACAGATTGAAGCATACACACACACACACACACACACATACACATACCCCCATGAGTGTGTGTGGGGGGGTGGGGGTGTTTGGAAAGCTGATCTGGAGCAAAATTAGATTATGTGTTCCCAAACCCTCTCTTCAATGATCTCTGTAACCTTTTCTGGTACTTGTACTTCTCAGGAAACTGCTGTATAAAAAGAGGAGGATCAATCATAAAAAAAGCAAAGACTAGTAACTAAAGAAATATTATGTCCTCCTGTAAAGAGCCTAGACTTTCAATTAGATCACTTCCTTGGGAAGTGTCATGGCACAAAAGAAAAAATAATTAGGGTTTAAAGCTAGAGAACATAGAAGATCTCCTGTTTGTCCCCTCATTTTATAGAGGAAGAAACATAGGCCCAGAGGGAAATGTTTTGCCCAAGAAAAGAGAGCTAGTGAGTAGTAAGAGTGGAACTCTTCTGATTCAAAATCCATCACACTTGCTAGAATACCAGCTTGTTTCTCAATGAACTGGAATATCATGGGGGGGATGGAGTTGTGGGGTAAAGGTGCCAACAGATGTACCTAAGTTCTAGCTTTGGCTTTGCCTCTAGCTCTCTTTCTCTCTTACTCTTCTTCCTTACTTCCCTTTTTCTTTCCCTTTTTCCCTCCCACCCTCTTTTTCTACCTTCCTCCCTCCCTGCCTCCCTCTCTCCCTTCCTTCCTTCTTCACTTCCCTCCCTCCCTCCTTCCTTCCTTCCTCCCTTCCCTACCCTTCCTTCCTTCCTCCCTTCCCTACCCTTCCTTCCTTCCTTCCTTCCTTCCTTCCTTCCTTCCTTCCTTCCTTCTTTCCTTCCTTCCTTCCTTTTTTTCCTTCCTTCCTTCCTTCCTTCCTTTCTTCCTTCCTTCCTTCCTTCCTTCCTTCCTTCCTTCCTTCCTTCCTTCCTTCCTTCCTTCCTTCCTTCTTTCCTTCCTTCCTTCCTTCCTTCTTTCCTTCCTTTCTTCCTTCCTTCCTTCCCTCCCTGCCCCAACCTCTCCAAATATGCCTTTGTATTTTTTGTCTTCTGTCTCTCACTTTCTCTCTTTTTCCATTTCAGTCCTTGACTCTGTCCCTCTCTGTCCGTTTGTCTCCTTGAGCAAATCAGTTTTCTTCTCTAGGCCTCAGTTCTATCCTCTGCAAAATGAGGGAATTGCATTTGATTATATCTAATGTGCTTTCAGCCTTGACATTCTATGATTCTACATGACTGATCCAGCTAAGTTAATAGTCTTCCCAGCAACACCCTGACTAAAATATCCTCCACAGCCAGGACAGTTCCGAGATGCTGGCAAAGAGTTAGTGAGGCTTTCTTTCCCCATCTCTTTTAATATTATCCTAATTCCCTTGCTTGATGACATTTAACTAGGCGGGCTCCCATCTGCCTTTTTTATATTGGTCAGATAATCTCTGCCTGTAGAAACAGTCTCGGCATTTGGGTTGAGCTGATTTACAGACATGCAAACATATCTCTATAGGGCATCAGTTGAAAAGCAAAACCCAACCTGGTGCTCTGGGAGGGATCGATCCCTAGCCATGACACAGGCTGTAAATCTTTGCTGGTAATGGCCCCAAATGGATCCCTGTGGGACGGCACCAGCTGGAAACCTTTGCCAAACATTTCATCCCCCCTCCCTTTATCTCCCTTGTCCTAGTAAAGTGCCACTGAATGGTAGACCCCTCTCAGTCCTATTTTAAATAGTGCCAGCAAGACAGATGGAGTCCCTCAAGTACTTTCAAAGACTATTAGCCCTGACAACTTCCATAGTCACTATCTGGAGCTGTAAGAATAAATCTATAGGACCAAGTCTGTGGCTGGTAAGAAGTTTCTTCCAACTTTTAACAAAGTGAGGGGCTGTGTCTGTTCTGAAAAGTGTTTGTCATACTAATATTATTTTAGATATATATTTATATGTGGGTAAGTGTGTATATGTTCATATATATGTATATGTACATTGTATTTGTGTGTATCTGAGTATATATAGATATGTATGCCAATTGCTTTATGTATGGGTGTTATGTACAAAATAAATATAAGGTGATTTATTGGATTGGGGGATGGGAAGGCATTAGAATAGAAAAAAGACAGAAAAGGAAAATAAAACAACAACAAAAAACCCAAAACAGATCATTATCATGTGCCCAGCAGAACACCAAGGAGGTTTCAAAAGAGATAACAATAAGTTTCCAATACAAGAAAGGATATAGTAGAAGAAATTATATTCATGAATGTCCATATTTTCTTTGCTTCCACTTATGTTGTTCTTTTGTTCTTTGCTAAGCATTTTTACTTTATTTTTCCCCCTTTTATCTAACCTACTTCCCACAAGCAGGCTATACTTAAGCATAGATATATTTCGTATATATATATATATACACACACACATATATATATACATACATTCACACACATCCACAGACCCATACACATATACATATATATATACCCAAAACAAAGCAACATGTATACATTTCTATATATACTCAGATACACATAGATATAATGTGTATATACATATATATGAACATATATACATTTACTCACATATAAATATATATCTAAAATAATATTAGTGTGGCTGACATATAAAGTAAATTTTTATCTTGAATTAATCTTTAATTCAATTTAATCTTGATTTTGTCTAAGATCAATGATTACTAACTACACTTTTTTTCCCTAATAAATTCAACTCCTATTCCTTGTTGTAGCATTTGTATAAATCTCTTCTTTCCTATACTTCCTAACTCTTCTACTTTAATTTTGCTCCTTAATTTACCTTGCCATTATTTGTCTTCTCTCCACCTGTGGATTCCTCTCTTGTCTTCTTCCCCTACTCAGTTTCCCCCTCTGCTCATTCTTTTCCCCTTATCTTTATAGATTTTAGAGAGTGCTATATCCTTCAAGATATATATGTAGTGTTGCCAACTTCACTCCTCAGTGTGAGTAGATTTTCAGAATTACAAGTCCTCTTCTCCCCTCTAATAGCTCTGTATCTCTTCTTCCTCTGCACTTCAATTGTACAATTTTTTTAGCTTCCCAATTATTGATGTCAGTCTTAAACCTATGGTATACATTTCTATGTAAGAAAACATAAATAATTTTTCCATGTTAAGTTCCTTGAAATTAATCTTGGATATTGGCTCTTATATATTTGGGTTTGGTTGAAAGAAAATCCTGAAAATCTGCAAGTTCATTGAATGTCCATTTTTTCTTTCAATATTGTAGATAATTTTTGTTGGCTATAATATTTTTGACTTTAGGCCTAATTCTTTTGAATGCCAGTATATGTGATTCCAGGATCTGTGGTCTTTTATTGTGACTGCTGATAAGTCCTGTACAATTCTAATTGTAGCTGCAACATCTTTGAAATTTTTGTATGTTTCTTGAAAAATTTTCTCTTTGATCCAGTGGTTTCAAAATTTGGCATTGATATTCCTATATGTTTTCCACAAAAGCTCTCTTTGAAGTAATAATTGGTAGATTTTTTTTTTATTTCTACTTTTCCTTCATGTTTTATCATTCTAGGACAATTTTCTTGGATTATTTCTTGCATTATTGCGTCAAGAATCTTTTTTGGGGGGTCACAGCTTTTGTGTAATCAAATTATTGTTATTACATTTTCTCTTCTTGATTTGTTCTCCAGATCTGTTATTTTTCTTTAAGGTGTTTTACATTCTGTTCTATTTTTTCATTCTTTATATTATGCTTTGTTATTTCTTGGTCTCAGCTTCACTGGCTCCCTTTGTCCAACCCTAATTTTCAAGGAGTTATTTTCATCTTTAAAACCTTTTCTAGTTGGATAACTTTTTTATAATCTACTTTTCTTATATGATTTTTATTTTTATTTTATTTTTTGAGTTTTTCTTCAATGTTTGTCATTTGATTTTAAAATTCTTTTTTGATGTCTTCTACAAATTCTCTCTTACTGAGAGCCAATCCCAATCTACCTTATTCCCATTGTAAGTTTCTATGGATGGGTTCTTCTTTGCTGGTTTATTTTTTAAATGAGAATGAGAATGAAGTATTAGTGTAAGCACCTCTAATCTTGGGGTGGGGAAAACAGAATTTCTAGTTTCACTTTAGCTCTTTCTTCTGACCTGGAATCACAAACCAAAAAGTCCACCTTTCTGCAAATGCTGGCAACATCCCTGCCCCATTGCTTCTATATTCTTGATGTACTGGATCCTTCTTGGCTAGCTCTTCCACCCTTTACCTCTCCATCCCACATCTCTGCTGGGACTGATGTTCATAATCAGCTGAGGTTCCTCCAGTCTTCCTGGACTCAGACGCTAGACGCTTTATTCTGGTAGGTGAAAGTTTCTGTAGTTCTTGCTGAAGCACCAGCCAAACCCAGTTCCACATAGGTATCCCTGCTTGGTATTTTTGCAGGGCTACCTGGCCTGGGGGTCTTTCTTTGGGTCTTCTTGGGTTGTCCCAGAAGGAGCCCAGTTCTTCCCCAAGTCTTCTTGATTTTTCACCAGTCTATGTTCACTCTGAAACACAAATTTGTTCTGTTTATGAGGGAAATCTGGAGAGCTTGCAATTTATTGACTTACTCTGCATTCTTCCCAGAATCCTCTTTAAATGAACTTTCTTAAGATTCTTACTAGTTCTCATATTCAATAATTCTTTAATTATGAAAGAACACAAGAGTTAGAACCAGCACCAGGAGGCAATATAGGAGTAAGTATAGTCTCAAGTGAAGATTATACAATTTCAGAGGCAGATCTTACATTCAGGTCCTATGTCATTATATCTATGTGGCCTTGAGCAAATGTGGTGTAATTCATAAGGGTCAAATAGGAAGCTACATGGTAACAAATGGTTCACAACTCTCCTAATAGCAGTTCAAACTAGATTGAAATATATTTGAGAAATATTTAGCAAAAATAAATAAAATACATCAAAATATAGATAATGTTAATTTGTGATTTTCCAAATTAACATGCTACTGGCAAGGATTCTTATATACCCTTCAGTGGCTTTTGTTTCTACTTGACACCTCTGATATAGTAAATAGAGAGCTGCTTTGGATATTGGTAAGTACTGTGTTCAAAATCCTGCCTCTGACTCCTACTAGCCATGTGATATGGGCTAGACACGTTTTAGTCCCCAGGGTATTGAAAGTCAAAGAGCAGACCCTGCTCTACATTGCCTCAGGAAACTTCTTTCATTTACAGTTTCTGATTTCAATAAAATCACAAATTTTTTTTTTTCCAAAAAATTACCTTGAGCAAGTTATTTTGTCTCTCTGATCTTCAATTTCCTTCTCTGCAAAATGAGAATAATCATATTTGTGAGAGTGAATATGAGGATTAAATTAGATGATGTATATAATTTTATTGTTTGGCTTTTCAGTTGTGCTTGATTTTTGTGACCACATTTGGGGTTTTCTTGATAAAGATACTTGCCATTTCCTTCTCCAGTTCATTTTGCAGTTAAGAAAGCTGAGGCAAACGTATTTAAGTGATTTTTCCAGAGTCACACAACTAATAAGTGTCGGAGGCCAGATTTGAAATCAGGAAGATGAATTTTCTTGACTCCAGACCTGGCACTTTATCATTGAGCCATATAGCCACTTGGTGTATAATAAATGTGAGTTTTTATGATGAAAAAGTAGCATACTTTCATGGGAAAATAATCATTCCACGTAGAAGAGAGAGTCCTGGATAACGACCAACCAACCAAGAAATCTTGAAAATAATATATTTAAGAGAAAAGAGATTAGTAACTTTGAAAAAGCTAAACCTGAAGATTATGGCAGTTAGAGAAAGACTTCATGTCTATAGATGAAAGTAAAAAGAGATTTGGCAAATAGATTTAATCTACATACATTGTTAAATCAGACTTTAAAAATAGTCCTGAGTTATCAGGTTGGTTTGTTTTTTATAGAGGCCAAATAAAATAAGTGCCAAAATAAGTGCTGATTTACTTTATGTTGTATAGATAAAGACCCTAGACATAGAGTTAAATGACTTAGAAAGAGGCACAGAAACAGTGTGGGAAGGAGACAAAGCAAAAAGATTGAATTTCCACTCACTGCCTCCCTCTATATCCATTCACTTGCCAAGTCTTGTCAATACCACCTCCTTAACATCTCTCATGGGTCCCCTTCCTTCTCCTCATCCCACAATTACCCTAATTTAGTCTCTCATCACCTCTCACTAGGATTATTGCAATAGTCTACTAACTGGGCTCCCTGCATTTTGTTTCTCCCCTCTCTATTTCATCCTTTCCACACAAGCTATCAAAGTTGCATGCCTAAAGCTTGGGTCTTATCACATCACTCCTGAACTCAAGAAACATCAATGATGCTCTCTTGCCTCTAAGATTAAATATACATTCTTTTTTGGAGCCTTTTACCGTCTGACTGGTGATGGCAGGGGATATGGTGGATGACCTTGGCATTTTCAATGACATTCCACAGTGACTGCTTTAGCTGTCTTACTGATGGTTGAAACAAATTGTTCTCATCTACCCATTCTACCAGAAGTCTTCATATATTTAGGGTGGACAGCCCCACAGCTCACTGACAGGTTTGAGTCCCATTGGTTGCCTCAACTTGGTTTAGCCTGTCTTAAAAGATTGTTTTATTGGAATAGGGCCTGGTAAAAGCTGTGGATGTTGCAGCTTTTTGGATCCACATGTGGGAGTTGTTTAAGGATGGATATCAAAGGTAGATGAGCAGCCCTGAAAAAGGTTTGGCAGACCCTTAGACCAAAGGGGCTAGTCCTCCCCTGAACACCCTAAATACCTCATCTTAGATCTCAGAGGTATCCATAGATAATAAATGCAGGTGATTAAAACTAGTTTGCATCTCTATGGTACTTCATGGTTTATAAACTGTTTTCTTCAGAACCTTTGACGCAAATAGTGCCCACATTTCCATTTTGTAGATAAGGAACCTGAAGTTCATAGGCTGAATGTCTTGTTTAGGATCATACATCCAAAAAGAGTTTGAGTCCACATTGGAGTAAATGATTTTTCAACTCAGAAACAAGGGGACGATGGTGAAAGTTTAACAATCAGCTCTTTTTTGGTGGGAGGAGATGTTTAATTTTTTTAAATAATAGGTTTTTTTATTTTCAAAATATATGCAAAGATAGTTTTCAATATTCACCCTTGCAAAATCTTGTGCTCCAAATTTTTCTCTCCAACTTTCTTCTCCCCTCCCCTAGACAGCAAGTAATACAATATACATTAAACATGTGCAATTTTTCTATACAAATTTCCACAATTATCATGCTGCATAAGAAAAATCAGATCAAAAAAGAAAAAAATATGCAAGCGAAAAACAACAAAAAAGAGAAAATGTCATGTTGTGATCCACACTCAGTCCCTACAGTCCTCATTATGGATATAGATGGCTCTCTCCATCACAAATGGTTTTCAGTACTGGTCTGAATCATATCATTGTTGAAAAGAGCCATATCCATCAGAATTGATCATCATATAATTTTGGTGTTGCCAGGTAAAATGATTTCCTGTTCTATTCACTTTACTTAGTATCAGTTCACATAAGTCTCTCCAGGCCTCTCTGAAATCTTCCTGCTGGTCATTTCTTACAGAACAATAATATTCCATAACATTCATATATCATAATTTATTCAGAAATTCTCTAATTGATGGGCATCCACTCAGTTTCTAGTTTCTTGCTACTATAAAGAGGGCTGCCACAAACGTTTTTGCACATGTGAGTTCTTTTCCCTTTTTTATGATCTCTTTGGGATATAGACCCAGTAGGGACACTGCTGGATCAAAGGGTATGCCCAGTTTGATAACCCTTTGGGCATAGTTCTATATTGTTCTCCAGAATGGTTGAATCAGTTTACAACTCCACCAACAATGCATTAATGTCCCAATTTTCTCACATCCCTATCCAAGATTTATCATTATCTACTCCCATCATCTTAGCCAATTTGACATGTGTGTAATGGTACTTCAGAGTTATATTAATTTTCATTTCTCTGGTCAATCATAATTTAGAGCATTTTTTCACATGACTAGGAATGGTTTTAATTTCTTCATCTAAAAAATGTCTGTTCACATCTTTTGACCATTTTTCATTTTATTGCAAATTTTAGTCAATTCTCTATATATTTGATATATGAGACCTTTTTCAGAATTTTGGATATAACTTTTTTCCCCTAATTTTCTGTTTCCCTTCTAATCTTGTCTGCATTGCTTTTGTTTGTACAAAACCTTTTTAACTTAATATAATCAAAATTAACCACTTTGCATTTCATAATATTTCATACTCTAGTTCTTATTTGGCCACAAATTACTTCCTTCTTCATAGATCTGAGAGGTAGACTATCCTTTGTTCTTCTAATATGCTTATAGAATCACTCTGTCTAAATTATGAAACTATTTCAGCCTTATCTTGGTAAAGGTTCTTAGGTGTTGGTCAATATCTAGTTTCTGTTATACTATTTTCCAATTTTCTCATCAATATTTGTTAAATAGTGAGTTCTTATCCCAGAAGCTAGGGTCTTTGGATTTCTCAAATACTAGATTAATATAGCATTGACTATTTGTCTTGTGAACCAAACCGATTCCAGTGATCAACTACTCTATTTCTTAGCTAGTACCAAATAATTTTGATGACCACTGCTTTATAATATAGTTTTAGGTCTAGTATAGCTAGCTACTTTTATTTGCATCTTTTTCATTAATTCCCTTGAAATTCTTGACCTTTTGTTCTTCCAAAAGAACTTTGTTATTATTTTTTTCTAGTTTTGTAAAGTAATTTTTTGGCAGTTTGATTGATATGGTACTGAATAAGTAGATTAATTTAGGCAGAATTATAATTTTATTATATTAGTTTGGCCTATCCATGAGCACTTGATATTCTTCCAGTTGTTTAATTCTGACTTTATTTGTGTGGAAAGTGTAATTTTGTATTTTTTAATTGTGTTCATATAGTTCCTGACTTGTAACTTATCTTGTCAGATAGACTCCTAAATATTTTATCTTATTTACCGTCATTTTAAATGGAATTTATCTTTGTATCTCTTGCTGCTGAACTTAGTTGGTAATATATAGAAGTACTGATGATTTATGTGGATCTGTTTTGTATCATGCCGCTTTGCTAAAGTTATTAATTGTTTCTACTTATTTTGGTTGATTCTCTAGGGTTCTCTAAGTATACTATTATATCATCTACAAAAAGTGATAATTTTGTTTCCTCATTATCTACTCTAATTCCTTTTATTTCTTTTTCTTCTATTATTGCTAAAGCTAACAATTTAATACGACCCTTGATCTTATTGAGAATGCTTCTAGTTTATCCTATTACATATGATGTTGCTTATGGTTTTAACTACATGTTACTAATCATTTTAAGGAAAACTCTTATTCTCGAGTGGTTTTTTTTTTTATAATAGGAATGGGTGTTGATATTGTCAAATGCTTTTTCTACATCTATTGGCATAATCTTATGATTTCTATTAGTTTGTTTATTGATATGATCAATTATGCAATAGTTTTCTATTAAGATGCTATAATCTCTTTGATAATATTTTACTAATATTTTTTGCATCAATATTCATTAGAAAATTAGTTTATAGTTTTCTTTCTCTGTTTTGACCTTACCTGGTTTAGAGATCAATGCCATATCTGTGTCATAAAAGGAATTTGATAGGACTTCTTCTTTTCCTATTTTTCCAAATAGTTTGCATAGTATTGGGATTCATTAAAAATGTTTGGTAGAATTCTCTTGTTATTCCATCTGGTCCTGGAGAATTTTTCTTAAGGACGCGATCAATTTCTTTTTCTAAAATGGGACTATTTAAGTAATTTATTTCTTCCTCTGTTAATTGGAGCAATCTTTATTTTTGTAAGTCATCATCCATTTCACTTAGATTATTAGCTTTTTTGGCTCTAATTTCCTCTTCATTGGCGGAAGTTAATCCTTTTCATTTTTGATACTAGCAATTTAATTTTCTTCTTTCCTTTTTTAAATCAAAGTAAAGGTTTATCTACTATTAGTTTTTTCATAAAACCAATTCTTAATTTTGTTTATTAATACAATAGTTTTCATACTTTCCATTTTATTTGTCTCCCTTTTTATTTTCAGAATTTTATATTTGGTATTTAATTGGGGGTTTTAATTTGTCTTTTTTTTCTATTTTTTGGTAAGTTACATGCCCAAATTAATTGATCTTCTCTTTCTCTATTTTATTCAAGTAAGCATCTAGAGATATAAAATTTCCCCAAAGAACTGCTTTGACTACATCCATAAATTTTGGTATGTTGTCTCATTATTATTATTCTCTTGGATGAAATTATCAATTGTGATTTGTTGTTTCACCCATTCATTTTTTTAGGATTGGATTATTTAGTTTCCAATTAATTTTTGCTTTGTTTTTCTCTGGCCTTTTATTACATGTATTTTTTTTGCATCATGATCTGAAAAAGATGCATTTACCATTTCTGCCTTTGTACCTTTCTGCATTTGATTTTGAGATTTTTAATGCCCTAATATATGGTCAATTTTTGTGTAGGTTCCCTGTACCAATGAGAAAAAAAGTATATTCCTTTTTGTCTCCATTCAATTTTTTCCAAAGATCTATCATACATAACTTTTCTAAAATTCTATTTACCTTCTTAACTTCTTTCTTATTTATTTTTTGGTTCAATTTATCTAGTTTTAATAGCGCAAGATTGAGATCCCCCACTAATACAGTTTTACTGTCTATTTCTTCTTACATTTCTCTTAACTTCTCCTCTATGAATTTGGATGCTATACCACTTGATGCATATACATTTAATATTGATTTTACTTCATTTTCTATGATACCCTTAGCTCTCTCCTTCCAAGTTTCCTTCCTTATTTCTTTTAATTAGATCTATTTTTGCTTTTGCTTGATCTAGACAGGATTGATACCCCTGTTTGTTTGTTTTTTTTTTTACTTCATCTGAAGCATAATAAATTCTATTTGAGTCTTTTAACTTTACCATGTATGTATCATTCTGCTTTCGATGTGTTTCTTGTAAACAATATATTGTAGGCTTCTGGCTTTTAATCCAATCTGCTGTCCATTTCCATTTTATGGAAGAGTTCATCCCATTCACAGTTAAAATGACTAACTGTATTTCCCACCATCTTATTTTCCCTAAATTATACTTCTCTCTTTCCTTTCCCCTTTTCCTTCCTCCCCAGTGTTTTGCTTCTGACCACTACCTCCCTTAATTTGCCTTTTTCTTTTATAGCCCTTATTTCTTTTTATTCCTCTCCCCTTCTATTTGTGTTTTCCCTTCTATTAGCCTCCCCCTTTTCTTTTTCCCTTTCCCCTCCTATTTCCCTATAGAGTGAGACAAATTTCTCTATCAAACTAAATCTATCTGATATTCTCTTTGAGCCAAATCTGATGAGATTAAAGATCACACAAAGTCCATTCCCCTTTCCCTTCTTTCCCCCAGTTGTAATAGGTCTTTTTTGCCTTTTCATGTGATGTAATTACCTTTTTTCACTTCTCCTTTCCTCTTCTTCTAGTACAATCCATTTTCTACCCCAGTTTCTTTTTTTATATCATCATCATCATCACAAAGTCAAATTATATCTATACCCTCTAAATATACTACTAACAAAGATACAGTTCTTAAGTCAGCTCTTTTGAAAGATAAAATGTGTACAGGACACTTTTATTAATCTGCATAATTACTATTTTCTTCATCACTTAAGTTAAGATAAACAACAAAACAACCATGTTCTAATTTGTAGCCAATTTCCAAGATATAATGCTCACACTGAAAATTTAACAATCAAGTCCTGCAAACTGAGACAAACTGGTAAATCACAATGTGATTGGAGAATGAAAAATTATTATTATTATTATCATTAGCTGAGAAACCAAGAAAAGATTCCTAGAGGAGATGAGCTAGGTTTTAAAGGGTGGATTGAGATTCAATCCAAGTAGAGGATGGTAGTAAGGTTGGGTGGATGGAGATATAAAACTCAGTTATAGAATTGGAAAATTGAAAAGTGTGAACAGAGAACAGAAAATATTGCAGTTTTACTGGAACAAAGAGAAAGTATGTGGGAAAATGTGAGATAAGATTGAAAAGATAAAATGGTACCAGATTGTAGAGGGCAAAGAAATTTGAACTTGATTTAATAGCAATAGGGAAGCATTGAAAGGTTCTGAGCAGAGGGACAACATGACCAGAGCAATGCAAAAAGTAAATAAAATATGCCCAATTATGAGCTCACATTATCTGCAGCTCTTATCCAGCCTGCTCGTAATAAATTGTTCAAAAGAATTTGAAAAATTGTAGAAATTATCAAGCTTTTAATAGCATCCTAATGTATCTTCTTGTCTCCAATTTTTTCCCACTCCAATCTGTCCTTTACATGCTGCCAGACTAATCTTCCTTAAAAATGTGTTCATCATATCATTGTCCTCAGCCTATAGTATAAAATCCAAATTACCTAGCATGTCATTCAAGGCCTTCTATAATTGCACCCTAATTTATCTTTCCACACTAATTCATACTTCCCAAATCTGGCTCGTCTTCTCTGTTACCCACAGAGACATGCTGATTTCTACTTTTTGCCTTTCTTCTTACTTCTCTCTTTGCTTCAAATGCCTTCATCTTATCCAAATTATACTTAGCTCAAGTTCAATTCAATAGGTATTTTCAATTCAACAGACATTTAGTGCTTAGTGAGTGCCAGACATTAGTGCTGGGCATCTACAAACAAACACCATTGGCCTTGCCTTTGAAGAGCTTACACTATAATAGTCCTACCTTTACCATGAATTTCTCTCTGACTGTGGGAATCTCTCCCTTCTCTGATCTCCCATAGTACTTAGAAAAACTTCCACCATAAAGATCTTTAAGACTTTTTTGTTGTTGTTGTGTGGTCATTTTTCAGCTGTTTCTTACTCTTTGTGATCCCATTCAGAGTTTTCTTGACAAAGATACTGGAGTATTTGCCATTTCCTTCTCTAGCTCATTTAACAGATGAGGAAATTGAGGCAAAGAAGGTTAAATGACTTGCCCAGGGTTACACAGCTAATACATATTTGAAGCTGGATTTGAATTCATGCAGATGAATCTTCCAGACTCTAAGCCCACTGCCCAATCTGCCACCCAGCTGCCATTAGAGATTGTTAGAGGTTATTTAATCTCTTCCCATCTCTGTCCTTCCACCTTCCTCCAGTCATATTATAGATGTAGAAACTGAGGCCCCGAGACTTCAATAATTTGTTTAGTTTTCCTATGTCAGTTAGTGGCAATGCTGACATTAGAATCAAGGACTGGTCTAGTGTACCATATTTTTATCATCCTATCTCATTGAAAACAAATGGGTAGAAGTTACAGAGGGACTGACAGGAGCTCAACCTAAGAAAGAACTTTCTCAATACATGAAGCTGTTACAAAATGGAATAGACTGCTCTGGCATAGTCTGCTTGTCTCTACAGAAATAAGCCTCTTTATTCATTTTTTATAAATGGAAAAACACACACACACGTAAAAGTTTCAAAAATCACAAAAACCAAATCTGTGTGAATAATAGAGAAAAAAATGTCCCCCCTCCCAGCTCTCTGCAGAGGTGGGAGCTCTATTACTATGGTATATTGCACATATTTTCAGACATTTTTGATGAATTGATTAGTTTTGCTAATTTGTTTTACTGTTTCTGTATTCTCTCTCTCTCTCTCTCTCTCTCTATATATATATATATATATATATACTATATATATATATATGTAATAGAATGACTTTCTAGGAGAGGGATATGGGGAAATATTAGTGATATAAAAAAGACACCATTGAAAATTTATTTAAAAAATAAAATGTTTAAATACTTTAGAATAAGAAGGGAGAGATTCCCGTGGTCACAGAAGAATTCATAGTTTAGTTCATTACAGATTCTCATCAAGCACGCCCTCTTTACCTCTATCTCATAGACTCCCAAGTCTCTTCCCAAGCTCAGCTTAGGTATCACATTCTGCATGAAATCTTTATTGATCTACCTCCTTCTATTCCCATCAACACTTGCTAACCCCTACTCAATTATTTTGTATTTTCTTTGTATAGGTCCTGTATTTATTTGTATATATTTACTTTGTTTTCCCCTTAGAAGCAAGCTCCTTGAGGTCAGGCACCATTTCATTTATGTATTTATATGTATTTATGCTTAGTGATTGATTGCCCATCAAATTTATCTAAACTCTTTATTTTTTTATATTTAGGAAATCCTTGGTATTTGTGGAGGATTTCACAGAAATTCACAGAGAATTCCCCAGAATGAGAATGCTTGGGAGGAGTTGAGGGAGCCCACTCTCCTTCATTATCAAAAATCACAGATCCATTAAAGCAATGTATCTGGCCGTAAGTATTTCTATTCTGAGTCTGTGCCACATCTCCGGGTAAATAGACTCACCTGCTATGTGAAGGCGTGCTTCCTGTTATTTGTCCTACATTTAATTATCACAACATATGTTATTTTCAGCTTTTTCTCCCTGTATACAGGATGAAGATTGGATTTAAGCCAGTATACAATAGAGTAGGATGATATTCTTCCTCTGGACAAGCCCAAAATGGATAAATTTTGCTTTTTTATCTAACTTTTTCACCTGCTGACCTATCTCTGGAGTTGCCAGGGTTTGAAGGAATCAATCCAGTCCTGAATCCTTTAAAACCAGAGGCAGGGGAATAAATTAAGGCAAATGGCCTCCTTTAAGAAATTTAATCCAAGTGATAGATATAAAGAATGAATCTCTAGATACCCGAGAGCGGAGCAAAACCATCCAGAGTGGAAGAAATCTTGCAGATGGCACAAAGACAACTTTGACATCTAATCCAACATAGCATAAAACTAAATGAGATCAGTGGGACTCTGAAATTACAGTTCCATATGGCTGCTGTTACCAGCAATCGCCAGGGACTGCTATTGAGTTTGTTGAACACTACTTATAATAAAAAATTGTTATCTGAGGAAGGAGCTTACAGTCATTGGTTGGGAAGAGGAACATTACTGGTGAAGTTCTAATGAAGTCTCTGGTGTATTTATCGTGAGTCTTTACCCCTAATAGGTTATTAATGGGGGAAGGGAGGATGGCAAATTATTCAATGAAAGGCTGACAGGAAAATATTTCAGGAAAACTAGTGTCATCGGCAAATATGGAAGCAGGTGCTGTTGAATAAAACATGGCTGCCAGATGATTTGGACATGCTGCATGGGAGGACTGATTCGACTGACATGGCCCATTTTGGGTGAACAAAACCAATCAGAGGCATGGCAGAGACTTCAACAAGGAGCCTTCCTGCCAGGTTCTGTAAATGAGACTCTCAGAAGGCTGACAATTCTATCTTGGTCTTTCAGGGCCCTGGCTATGTTTCTCAGGTCAGTGAGGACTATGAGCTGAGGATAGAAATGGCATCGAGGAGGAAGAAGGGAGGATCCATTTTCTCACATGGGCAGAGAAGATTCAATGAAGCTGCAGTGGAAAGCACTTGGAAAAAACAGCTTCAAATATTTACCAGCCCTGAAAACTATTTGAAAGACGCATCCAGGCTTTATTGATAAAAGGCTTGGTGAAATTCCTACTTGTCTGGTATAAATTACTCTGTCCCTGGAGGACTCTTTCGGGGCTGAAAAGGGGAAAGGCTTCACTGCACTTGCAAATGTGGGATTCAATATCTTATAAGAGACATCACTGAATTCTAAGTGATCTAACTAGTAGAAGCATCTTTTTGCCTCCTAAATGCTTAAGATAAATTTAATAGTCTTGCTTATTATTCTCTTCTCTTTGTTATTCCCCAAAAGCCCTGGGACTCAGGACCTAACTTCCAGTGAGTGTCTTTCCTTTTTAGCAAGGGCAAGTCAGGCATGCAGAAAATAAATCCCTGCACTGTCATTAGGCCACACCATCCTTAGGAATGGGTATCTGGGAGGGAAAACTGAGGTCACAAACTGAAGAAAGAAGAAATTTATCCAGGTCAACATTTGATCGAGACAGCAGAGGTTAAGCCAGATCTGCTCTGGGAAATCACTGGGGTCTTCTGGGACATTGTAGTTTCAGACAAGACAAGACAACTAGCATGGTTCTTATAATCAGGTTCCAGACCAAGAGTCAGATTGTTATAAACCCATGAAATACAGAAAAGCTGAAGAGCTCATCTCAGAACATCTTAGAACATCATAGGATATTGGATCTGGAAGGGACCTTTAAAGATCATCTAATGCTCTTGCTTCATGTTATAGAATAGGAAACCAAGACACAGAACAGAAGTGATTTGTTCAAGATCTTACAGGAAATTAGTAATAGAACTAGGATTAAAAACCTAGAAGTTTATTTTCAGTAAATGATTCCTTTTACTCTATTAGGTTGCTGTCTCTTCCCCAGGGACCAGAGGAAGAAGGGATAGTTTGTTTCTTTCTAATGCCCCAGAATATAATGCCCTAACTATCCATATTACCAATAAATTTTTAAAAACGTGTACTTCTGATATTCTACTACTACTCTACTCCTATACTAACACTTAGGTATTTACACAAAACAGATATTTTAAAGGGGTACTATAAATATAAACATATTTTACCTTAGAGTCACAAAGAAGCCACTGTTTTTTTTAGAAAAATCACTTAGCAGCTATGAAGAAAGAACTGGAGAAGGGAAATAATTGAGTAGGTACATTATGAAGAGATTATTGCAATAATTCAGGAGAAAGAGAGGAAAGATGCAACTGAGAAAGCTGAGAAAGTGTTGATTCTCAAAAGCTGAGTCAGTCTTCATGATTATGAGATAAATCTCCAGGGATCAGATTATCTTGGAGGAGAACTGGTGTTTCCTTAGGATGCAAACCAAGCAGAGGTGCTGATAGAAAATAGAAAGACACTGAATGACACAAAAGTTACAAACCTCGATAAATGGAAAAGTAGTGTTGCATTTGACAGAAATAAGGAAGTTTAGAAAAGCAGGGAGTGTGATTTTTTTTTTGTTGTTGTAATGCACTGGAAGTGGGGGTAGGGAGATAAGATCTGTAATTTAGATTGCAACCCACCTATGACTACTCAGCCTATGCAACTCATTCTGACTCACTAAACTGAAGGAGTTAGGAATAGAAGTAGCCTTTTTAGTCATTGGTTACTGCCTTAGAAAACAGAGCCCGTCCACTCTTTGCAGCCACAAGGTAATCTGAGGTTGAGGTGGGCAAAGGGCATGGAGCTGAGGAGAGGGAGAGAGGGAATTTTGCTTGTTTGAACGCTTCAAGTACCTGGGTCACAGGTAGGTTATCATTTTTAGACAAGGAACAACAACAGACAAAGCAATAGGGGTCAATAGAGGGGAATAACAAGTGAAGTGGGTATTGTCATTATGTTGAAGAAAAGTCAATAATGATCTATTACAAGGTTGAACTACCATTGGGTCATGCGATAGCCTCAGGGGTACATGCTGCCCACCATGGAGATCATGGCCAAAGAATCAATCAGTTCTCTGCAGGATGTTGCTTTGAGGTTCAAAGAACCCAAGAGCTTAGAAAGCTAGTTATTCATGCCATCATAGAAAATCACATCAACAAATATTGTTTGTTGTGATACGGCAGTTACCTGCCAATGGCTGCTGGGGGTCTAACTCAGACCTGTAGAATGGATCTCTTCATGTGAGAGGAGGAGGAGGAGGAAAAAAAGGAGAAAAAGGGGGAGAAGGAGTCATGAAGGCTGACTCAGCTTTTGAGAACTGGAGTTCTGAGAAGGAGGAGGAGGGGGAGGAAGAGGAGGATATAAGGAGACTGCGAGGTCCATTGCATTGTCTGACCTTTCTCCTCTTCTCTCTGCCTCCAATTTATTTTATTCCCAATCCTCAAGGAACACTTGCATCAGCAAAGGCTGCCCTGCAACCCCTTCAAGTGTTATGACTCACAGCCATGGAGGCTCTGGGAGAATTGACCTGCCCCTTCACTTACATGGTCCTTAACATTTGTTACGTTCCTATTGTATGCAGATTACTGGGGATGATACAAAGCTATGTTAAGATATGAAGTCAGCCCTTGTGGATTTTATAGAATACAGGTAACTTTAATACAAAACAGTAAATGAAAAAATACACTGCAAAACAAATTACATTGTAAGATCTGAGTGGCCAAATTGTTATTAACCAGGAAGATCAAGGGAGTCTTTGTAGAGAAAGTGGCATTTAATCAGCTTTAAAGGTTGATTAGGAATTAAATGGGCAAAGGACAGACTCTGGGTATGGTAGTACAATTCTGTAATCCCTGAGCTTGAGGGTAAAGGATTGTTTGAGCTCAGGAGTTCTGAGCTGCGGTGGAATTAAAGCCAATAAGTCAGTCTGGATATGATGAGCTTTTGGAGTGGAGGGCTACCAGGCTGCATAAGAAGAATCAAACTGGCCCAAGTTGGAAAATTGAAGCACGTCAAATCTTTCATGCTGATCAGTATTGGGAGTGGGCTATGAGTAGTCCCTGCACTTTCAGCCTAGAAAAGATAAGGAGATCCTGTGTCAAAAGAAAAGAAAGGAATAAAAAAGAACCCTCCAAATCCAAAATACAGATGGGTATAAAGGGCATTCCAGTATAGCCCAAAGAAGGTAAGGGAGAAGAAAAAAATTATTTTCTTTGTCTAGTATATATAGAGTACCTGATGGAGAGGAGCATGAAATAAGGATAGAGAGATAGGATGGGATATGGAAGGTCTGAGTGTCAAACACAGCTATGTCAGCTTTACTCAGGAGGTGATAAGGGACTTCTAAAGATTTTTGAGAAGAGAAGTAATGTGTTCACATCTATTGTATAGGAAAGATTAGTCTGGCAGTGGTATGAAGGCAGCAATAGAAGGGGGAAGAGAGGTGAGTGGCAAGATCTATAAAGAGGCTATGGCAATAAATCATGATTATCAGGAACTATACTAGAGTTGTGGCCATGGAAATAAAAGAGACAAGAGTGAATATCAGAGATATTGGGAGGATAGAACCAGTAGATTATGATGATTGAATGTGAGATAGAAAACTCAGAGCTAGCCTTGAGGTCACAAAGTTTGGAGACTCAATAAAGAACATACTCTGAGAAGAAATAGTGAATGTCCAAGGGACAAATACAATTAAGGGAAAAGAGAAGGAGGTCAGTTTTTGACACATTGAGTAGGGTGAGCTGACAGAAGATCCTAAGGAAGGAGATAGGATTGAGATCAATGAATTCATCAAATGATCAATAGGGATAAACATGATCTTGTTCAGAAGATCCTAGGTATTAGGAAAAAATCTTCCTCTAGTTCCTGAAAACCTGCAAGGAAATTTTATTTTGTTTATTGGGGTGAAAGTTTATAGACTTTATTAACCTTAAGAGATGGTAGAAAGGAAAACAAAACAAGCTGGAAATGGTGAAACAGCATGACACAACAGAGAGAATTTAGACTTGGGAGTTCTGAGTTCAAGCACTTCACCTTTGGTGTTTATTTGCTGAGTGATCCTGCCATGGAGTGACCTTGGCAAGTCATTTAACATCTCTGAGCCTCAATTTTCTCCTTTATAAAATAGGGATATTACTAGCTTAGTACATTCCTTAAAATGCTATAGAATTATCAACAATGATTATATGTTCATGAATATTCTGGTAAACAAACATTTGCCATATTTAGAGTACTATGTTCTCCCTAAATTGTGGTCTTATTTTGGACATTCTAGTTGTGTATGGACAGCTCCTCTTTCCTTTTTTGGAGCCCATAGAAATATTCTTTGCCTGCTCTCTGGAAATTGTGCAGAAAGTTAAGTATACATGGTTATCCTCTGCCTGCTTCTAGCTAAGTATAACTCATCAATGGATTGAATTTCCCTGATTGCTAAATTGGAAAAGAAGATGACTCAGTTTACCCCAATAGAAGTAGCAGCTTCTAGCGGGTAGGTCTCCTGGAGAGATCTATCAAGAAGACAAGCTGTAACAGCAATTGGGGATTGTAGAAAGAGTCCTTCCATATTTTGGCCTAATGGTGAGTATCAATACCTTAAGATTCCTTGCTACCTATGTGAAGCAAGGACTTAATCCCTGGTTTTATATCACAAGAAAACTCTGATTATCTTTTCTCCCCATTTATGTTTCCTTTCCTCTAAGCAGCACCTTTATGAAAACCCAAAGATCCTGCTGGAGACAAGGGAAGTATCTACTGAGTTATCATTTGGCAATAGCTGTAGCAAGATCTATCTTGTAACAAAGAAAGCATATTCATCTGAGAAGGAGATTCTGAAGAGACATCAGAGAGGTATCCAAAAATAACCTTGAATTGACTGGACTGTGCCCAGTGGAGGTGAAATATAAAGCATCTAATTAGCAGCATCACAAAGAAACTGTTTGTACCCCATTGAGATTTGAATATTAGGTTTCCAAATGATTGTACTCATAGTGATAAATTATTGGATTCTGTTCTAATAATCCTCTGATTCTTTATTGCTTAGAATTTTCTTTTCTCTGTAAGAAAAAAAAACTACGTTTTATATCTGACTTATGTTGTGTATTGGGTATTTCCTTTACTTCCTCTTTTTTTAGGGGACAACCATAGACTAGAATGAAAAATAGAATTGCTCCCATAATATACATGGTAGAGGTGAGGTATCAATGAATATGACAATTGGGGAGCCTAATTCTGCTATTGAGGGACCACAACAGGGCAAGCTCAGAACAAGGACTCCAAGACAAAGCCTAGCACAGTCAAAATTAAGATTTATGCAAGTGGTCTGTGCCAAACAGTGCTCAGTTACCCACTGAGTTCAAAATGTCTGCTTCAAGCAGGGGTATGTTAATCAGTCTGAGAGATAATTGCTGAACTTTTGGTGTGAATACTCACACCTCAGAAATCAGCAAATGCTACAAATCAGGACTCGATTTATTGCTTTGTTGATTATTTAGACTTAAGAAAGCAATGGAGAAAATTTTATTGATACAGATTAAACTTTAAAAGTGTGTTTTGAGTATATATATATATATATGTATGTATGTATATTTCTGACATATACATACATACCTATATTTACCTATCTATAGATAAATATAGGAGTACTGGTTTTAAAATACTTACCAGCATATCCCCAATTATAAGACAAATAACATGTACATACATAATTATAGCATAAGTTAAAATGATTAGCTTAAAGGAAAGATCTGGAAAAAAAAGCACTAAGACAAATCTGATCAAGAAAAGCTCACCTTTAGCTGAAAAGATGAGAAAGAGCATGAGGGATGTGATACTTCCATTGAACTTAAAAGATGAGTGGCATATTGGCAGGTAAACCCATGGATGGATGACAAAGAGTGAGGAAGGAATTCATTACAGTTGTGAGGGACAGTGGTGAGCTAAGATCCACAGATAAAAGAAAGCAAGATGAGATTCAGGATATAGCGAATGGTCTAATTTGGCTGGAACATACAGATCTGAAGTCCTAAATAACATGACTGAACATCTTATTTCCCCAACATGTTTGCAAATGTCTCAGGGGTAGTGACTGTGACTGCTTGTCTGCTTTCCAGTTAAAACAACACATTTATATAGCACTTTGCAATTTATACCTAGCATCTAGTATGGTTTCACATTACAGGTGTGCCTTAAATGTTTAGGCAATGAGTCAGTGAGTAAATAAATTGGAGAAGAATGAGTAAAGGAGATTCAAGGCTAAAATCCAACATCTTCGGACAAAAATAATTCCAGTGTGGCTTAGTGGAGTTAGTCCTGCTTTGCCCTTTGGAATAAAGCAGTGAGTTGCCTACTTTGTGTTCGATTTGGATTGAAAGATTTTGTGCAACTTTTTTTTACTTTAGAATTTTTCTGTCTCATCAAGGCATGGAGGTCACCCTGACTTCTCAAAGATTATGCTAGGGAAATATAAGCTCTAATAGGTCCTGTAAAGCCAGCACTACTTTGAATTTGGACCTGGCCAAGAACTGCTTTTTTGAGAACCAGCTCAAAGAGAGATTTTCTGTCATAAAAAATATGGCCACCATCCTTTTCTTTTTAACCAGAATAAATTATGAAGCTGTCTACCAAAGTAACAGAAATGGTGTGATCTGTATGAATGGAATAGTAACAGCTATGAAGTCATGACCTACATGAAGTATATCCAGTAATGAATATGGAGTTGGATTGAATTAGCTTGGAAGGTATGCTAGAGGCAAATTATAGAGAGCCTTGAATTCTGGGCTTTCAAGAAGTTAGAACATAGTTCCCCAGACAGTAGGGAAGCTATTGAAGCTTTTTGTTCACAGGACTGAAATAGTCAGAGTGATGCTTTAGGGAAATTACTCGGGAATCAATGTGAAGGATAGATTGGTGAAGGGAAATACTGGAGTTAAGAAGGCCCATTAGGACACTACTGTAATAAGCTGAGCAAATAGGCTACTGAGGTAAGTCAGGGGTATGGAGGGCCTTCTTTGAGTTCAGTGGTTGATATAAGGGAGAACAACCAGAATGTCACTCTGTGCCCTTGTTAGAAGCAAACCCTGGAATAATTCATCAAGGCATCTGTGATGGTGTGATTGGGGGCTATCAATAACAAGGACAATGAAAACAACAAGGAGCACTTATTAAGTGCTTACTGTATGTCGGGCATTGTACTGAAGTCCTTTCAGCGGATTTTTCCTCTTCTATCCACATAGATAGCTCCCCATTAAGCCTAAGGGACTGTGGTCATGCAGTGATGAGTATTCTCTGGAGTAGTTAGGCTATACTTAGAAGTTCTTGCAAAGTTAAGTCTGGGAAGCAATCCTAGGAAGCATTCTATGTAAATCTTCTCCAGATGATGGCAGAGAGCCTAGGGGAAGTTAGGTCAAGACACCACCCCAGCTCTTATGTTTAAGTTACAGGGATGGTCTTGTTATTGTTTTTATTATTGAAAATACATTCCCCAGCAGTCCATTGCAGCAACAGCCGTCTGTAGCTGGGACTGCAAAGAACCAAGCCCGAGGTAGATTCTGCATCAGTGTGATTGTTTCTAGCCCTGAACCTCCTCTGAGGAGATGCCAGGAGGAAAACTATGCTCCTATTTCACATGGAAGGCACATCCATGTGCCAGAGATAGTCAATGGAACCATGCAATTGGAGGAGCAGAAATCAGGACATGACAGAGAAGGAAGGGAAGTAAGGATGGAGGATGGCTATTTGCTCCATTTTGATGGTATTTCCCTGGCCTCTTGTTAGGTTCTAAAGGGAAAAAATACAGGAGGGAGAAGAGTGGGCTACCTCAGAAGGCAAAGATAGAACTGAGCTGATAGGAGAGTAAAACTGCCCTGGGCAGCAGCTCAGGAATGCCACTTCAGCTGTTTAAATGCTACGGCTGGCTGTTCAAAATGACTGTTATCTGGAGGCTTAAATTCTGCTGATTCGATTGCTCTTATTTGGATTTTTGAATTATTCTTGACAAGATAACAAGTCTCTTTCGAAACATTAAATTGGATGAAAATCTCTGCTGGAGGTCTCTGGCTTAGTTTAATTTTCCGTAGCTTTTCTGTCAAAAGATCTAATGAGAAATCCACATGAAAGGGTTTAATTGGGATTTCTCTAATTCCCCAACCTAGAGCCCTTTGTACATGGGGCAAGCACAAAGCTTAGCATTCAGTTATTCTCGTTGGGTTGAGCATGACAAACCTTACTCTTGACCTTCAGACCACCTGCAACTTCACAGTCTATTAAATGCTGAGCATTAATTACAGAGCTTGATTTTAGCTTGTTTTGGGATAATTTTAATACACTTCTTAGTTTCCTCCAGGTCCATTTAAGGATGCTTGTTAAACTTTTATCATAGCCATGTGGGGATGGGAAACAAGAATTCAGTAATATGACATTGTTGTTCACAAACAGACCTTGGGAAAAATACAAAAGAAGATTGGAAATGTCTCCTACAAAAATTTGTGCAAGGCAAGTGTCTTACTATTTTTATGCTAGTTCTTACAAATAGCATAATGAAGTGGTTTGAATGCTGACTGCCACTCACTGTGTTTATGACTCTGGGAAAGTCATTTAATTTCTCTTGGCTCCAGTTTCCTCATCTGTAAAATAAGCAATTGAACAAGATATTGTATAAAGTGCCTGTATTTCAGGCCAACACCAATCATCTTGATCTTTGTCCTGCCAGTGGGTTTTGATGGTTTTAGAAAAGAGAGGTTGGAGCCTTTGTGCAATTCTGCCTTGATTAAATCCAATTCATGTGCAAGTTAAGACATGATGTCATTGATCCTCTTCTAAAATGAAGGGTGAACAACAACTGCTTTTACTTATAAACATGTGACTGTGAACAAGTAGGGAGACTGAGTCATCTATAGAAAGGAAATAACATTTGCATTGCCTACCTCATGGGCAGGATATGAGGAAAGTGCTTTACAAACGATAAAGAACTAGAAAGCTGTGAACTATTATAGTCATTCACTGAAAAAGGGAAATTTTTTTAGTCTCTCATTAGTACCAAAAGTGATGTGTTTATCTCTCAGTTACACATGAGCCAATAAAACAGGAACCCCTAGTTCCTGCCCTCCACAAGTTTTAATCTAATCAATGTCATATTAGGACCTTAATTTGTTGCATTCCTAGTTTCTGAAGGTGCTGCTTCTGATATGTCAGCCGGCTTCTCTATCTGGGACTGCAAAGAACCAAGCCCGAGGTAGATTCTGCATCAGTGTGATTGTTTCTAGCCCTGAACCTCCTCTGAGGAGATGCCAGGAGGAAAACTATGCTCCTATTTCACATGGAAGGCACATCCATGTGCCAGAGATAGTCAATGGAACCATGCAATTGGAGGAGCAGAAATCAGGACATGACAGAGAAGGAAGGGAAGTAAGGATGGAGGATGGCTATTTGCTCCATTTTGATGGTATTTCCCTGGCCTCTTGTTAGGTTCTAAAGGGAAAAAATACAGGAGGGAGAAGAGTGGGCTACCTCAGAAGGCAAAGATAGAACTGAGCTGATAGGAGAGTAAAACTGCCCTGGGCAGCAGCTCAGGAATGCCACTTCAGCTGTTTAAATGCTACGGCTGGCTGTTCAAAATGACTGTTATCTGGAGGCTTAAATTCTGCTGATTCGATTGCTCTTATTTGGATTTTTGAATTATTCTTGACAAGATAACAAGTCTCTTTCGAAACATTAAATTGGATGAAAATCTCTGCTGGAGGTCTCTGGCTTAGTTTAATTTTCCGTAGCTTTTCTGTCAAAAGATCTAATGAGAAATCCACATGAAAGGGTTTAATTGGGATTTCTCTAATTCCCCAACCTAGAGCCCTTTGTACATGGGGCAAGCACAAAGCTTAGCATTCAGTTATTCTCGTTGGGTTGAGCATGACAAACCTTACTCTTGACCTTCAGACCACCTGCAACTTCACAGTCTATTAAATGCTGAGCATTAATTACAGAGCTTGATTTTAGCTTGTTTTGGGATAATTTTAATACACTTCTTAGTTTCCTCCAGGTCCATTTAAGGATGCTTGTTAAACTTTTATCATAGCCATGTGGGGATGGGAAACAAGAATTCAGTAATATGACATTGTTGTTCACAAACAGACCTTGGGAAAAATACAAAAGAAGATTGGAAATGTCTCCTACAAAAATTTGTGCAAGGCAAGTGTCTTACTATTTTTATGCTAGTTCTTACAAATAGCATAATGAAGTGGTTTGAATGCTGACTGCCACTCACTGTGTTTATGACTCTGGGAAAGTCATTTAATTTCTCTTGGCTCCAGTTTCCTCATCTGTAAAATAAGCAATTGAACAAGATATTGTATAAAGTGCCTGTATTTCAGGCCAACACCAATCATCTTGATCTTTGTCCTGCCAGTGGGTTTTGATGGTTTTAGAAAAGAGAGGTTGGAGCCTTTGTGCAATTCTGCCTTGATTAAATCCAATTCATGTGCAAGTTAAGACATGATGTCATTGATCCTCTTCTAAAATGAAGGGTGAACAACAACTGCTTTTACTTATAAACATGTGACTGTGAACAAGTAGGGAGACTGAGTCATCTATAGAAAGGAAATAACATTTGCATTGCCTACCTCATGGGCAGGATATGAGGAAAGTGCTTTACAAACGATAAAGAACTAGAAAGCTGTGAACTATTATAGTCATTCACTGAAAAAGGGAAATTTTTTTAGTCTCTCATTAGTACCAAAAGTGATGTGTTTATCTCTCAGTTACACATGAGCCAATAAAACAGGAACCCCTAGTTCCTGCCCTCCACAAGTTTTAATCTAATCAATGTCATATTAGGACCTTAATTTGTTGCATTCCTAGTTTCTGAAGGTGCTGCTTCTGATATGTCAGCCGGCTTCTCTATCTGCCTGATTACTGATTTAAGAAGTTCTCTTAAGAAGTTCATCTTAGTGAGGATCTTGACTCTTTTGAGGGAAGGACCAGGGTTTTTACCATCCTTGGAAATGAGTTAAGATTGTCTTGCCAAGTGAACTGCTTGTGTCTCAGTGTGGAGAGGGAGGTCATTAGGACAATATTAACCAACTCAGGATTTCCTCAAACAAGAGACACTGGGAAAAGTTTATAGTTGGTCCCTGTTGGTGGTGTTCCCACTCTCATTGTCAGTGATATTAGCATCTACTTTCCTAGAACAAATCAGGGAAGAATGTAAGACTAGACTCACTCTGCACAAAAAATACAAGATTTGTGGGCTCTAGCCTGCTCACCCTGCCTCTTGTCTGAACCACAGTGAACAGCTACCAGGGAATCCATGAGTGACCCAATATTAACAGTGGCCCTGGATTAATTGAATCAGGAGGATGAAGCATGGCAGGCAATTGCTTTTAATGGTAATTCTAAGTGCAGTGTTCACTGCTAGGGAGCCTAGTCTGTTTGAGTCCTTTGAAGCAGCAGCACATAGCTTTCCGATGAAGCACTGGCTCCCAACCCCCTTCTGAACTTAGCCTGCCTATAAAGTCTCACTATAAAGATAAAATGACCTGTTACCCTTGGCTTTAAATCCACAGGGAAGGTATAAAAGCTTCTTGATGCATCAGCGCAAAAGAAAAGTTATAAAATGAGAAAAGTTGCTGGGGACTTGCAACTTTAGGTGGCTAAGAAATACTGGGCAATATGACTGTAGAATTTCTGTTAAACTGTAGAATTTCTGTTAACATATACCCCAGATTTCACTGACCACACTTTAATACAATTGTGAGTACCTCTGATTTTATAGAAGGAAGATGCGTATTCAAATCCTCACTGTCTCTTAATGCTTATGCAATCTTAGTAAAGTTATTTAATTCAATCCAATACACATATTTATTAAGCCCCTACTATGTGCCAGATGCTGTGCTAAACACTGGGGATACAATTAATAAAAAGAAAGATAGTGTCTGCCCTCAAGAGAGCTTAGAATCTAGCAGGGGTCCTCAAACTACGGCCCGTGGGCCAGATGCAGCAGCTGAGGACAATTATCTCCCTCATTCAGGGCTATGAAGTTTCTTTATTTAAAAGCCCACAAAACAAAGTTTTTGTTTTTACTGTAGTCCGGCCCTCCAACAGTCTGAGGGACAGTGAACTGGCCCCCTATTTAAAAAGTGTGAGGACCCCTGAAGGGAGAACCAAAGAGGTAGGAAAGGGGAGGAGAGGGAAGGGATGGAATACCAGGAAGTATATTGTTCTGTGGAGCTAAAAATCAGACAGAGCAGCAAATACAAAGAGGAATGTGCTGAGAGAATTTAATTTTTTGCCTTCCAGAAAGGAAGTTAAGATTTAGTATTCTACCCTTGGGTCTCCAGTCAAAGGGGAGAGGAGTTAGCATCCTGGTGATGGGTTTAGAAGCAATGAATTTATCCTGGGAGAGGAATCTTGTTCTAGGCAGAGTAGCAGAAGCAAAGGAACATGGACTTGTTTTCTCTATGCCCCAGTTTCATAATCTGTAAAATGGGAAGGTTGGACAAGATCACCTAAAAGGACAAGAGCCCTTTTAGTGCTCAATCTAAGATCCTTCTTCCTGTTGCAGACAACCAGGATATATGTAGGATAGGGAAGAATTAACCAGGGAAACTTAGCAGTTTGCTATAGAGGAAAGAATATAGGATTTGGCCTCAGAAGATCTGGGTTCAAATCCCAGCTTTACTACTTACCATTTATCAGCCAATTTACTAAACAATTAACATGTGCCAGGCACTGTGGCAAGCACTGGAAATACAAATAAAAACAAGACTCTTTATGCTCCAGGAGGCTATGATGTAATGGAAGAAGATAATACACAAAAAGAATCTGGAAAAGCAGGGGGAAGTAAAGGAGTAGGGGGGAGATAGCTGGTGCTAAGGCGTGATGGAGAAATCCAAATGCACCTTAAGTGATAGTAAAGGGAAGAGGACTGCGGGACTCCTGCCTTAAACGGAGGCTCTGCCCTCCAATCAGATGTTCCAGTCAGAAGGGCAGAAGGTATGATGGGAGGTGAGTAATGAGGCAGATTCAATCTTGCAAGATTATGAAATTTCCCAATGATGAATTTCTTGGGGAAGGAAGGCATGATGGAAAAGTCCAGAGAAGACCCAACTCGGTGTACCTTGTAGTAAATGGATAAATTTCTAAGTCACAACCTCTCTGGCCTCAATTTCTACCTCTGTGAAATGAAGGGGTTGGACTAAATGGCTTCTAAAGTTCCTTCTAGTTCTAAATCGGCAATAAGAATTCTGACTCGGGACCTCAGAATTTAGAATTCTAAGAAGAATGACACTTTACCTGGTGTTGTATGTAGCATCCAAAGCAAACTACTAAGGAATGATAATGTCTGCCTTTAACTGATTTGAGCACATGTGTCATGCATATACTAGGTCAGTGATGGATTGGTTTAGAGTGCAGTATTAATGAGACACAGTAAGATTCCTTTTCTGCACAGGCTACCCAGCTTTGTATGCTTCATGGGAATGCACCACATCCCCAAATCTGTTGTGTCATTGCCACAGTGTGTTTTGCTATTTACAAAAAGGAGGGAAGTATGGAAAGAGTGTGGAGATCAGCTTATCCGTACCATTGGAAAAGTGCCCCAAAGTACACTGCTTAACTTGAGAGTATCATCTCTCCCTATTCTACCCTTTTCCCTTTCTTTCTGTCCTCTCTCTGTCTCTGTCTCTGTCTCTCTCCCTCCCTTCTTCTCTGTCTGTCTGTCTGTCTCTCTCTGTCCCCCCTCTCTCCCCTTCTCCTTCTCTCTTTGTCTCTGTCGCTTTCTCTTCTCTCTGTCTCTTTCTATGTGTGCCTCTCTGTCTTTTTGTGTCTCTCCTCTCTCTCTCTACCCCCCCCCCTGTGTCTCTCTGTCTTTATATCTGTCTATCCTCTCTCTCTACCTCTCTCTCCATCTATCTGTCTCTATCCTCTCTCTCTTATCTCTCTCTCTTTCTTCTCTCTCTCCTCTCTCTCTGTCTCTCTCTTTGTATGTCTGTCTGTCTCTCTCTGTCTCTCTCTCTGTCTCTCTCTGTCTTTCTGTCTGCCTCTTCTCTCTCTCTCTCTCTTCTCTCTCTCTCTCTCTCTCTCTCTCTCTCTCTCTCTCTCTCTCTCTCCATCTGTTTCTGTCTTCTCTCTTCTCTTTCTCTCTTCTCTCTCTGTCTCTCTCTTTCTCTCTTTGTCTTTCTCTGTCTCTTTTTCATATAATCAACATTATCAACATCATTTTCATTATCAACCACCATTTCTCCTAAGACCCTGAAAGCGATATCCTAGAATCCTGAACCCAAGAGCTTTGTGAATCATAGTCATTCCCTTCTCCCAGACCAGCCTCATAGCTTCCAGACCCCATATCCATAATCTGAGGAAACAACTTCATACAAAGAAGGGACCAACCATCCCACCAATTGCTTAATAATTTCCACACACAGGGTCAGCAAATCAGACAAGTTGAGGGGAAAACTGGAACATGGCATATGAAAGGCGTGCCAAATCTTCATCATCTCTTCTCAGAATTTGAAGGAAACAATCCTAAAACACTCCTGCCCCTCAAATCACTTCCAGTTTGGCCCCATTAGCAAGAGGAGAAATCACTGTGGAGAAGGGATTTATATTCCTTATCATTAGCAATACCAATTGCTGACCAACTGTTACTAATAGACAAACTTAACATTCCAGGGAGAGGCAACAACTCCCCTTGATCAGAGTTTCTTAAACTTTTCCCATTCATGATCACTTTTCATCCAAGAAATTTTTGCGTGACCCCAGGTATATATATAAAATAGATAAACAAATTAGCATTTACTGACGATAAATCATAATTTCACAACCTCCAGATGAAGTTATGAGACCTTGTATAAGGTTATGAATCACAGTTTAAAAAGTTGGGCCCAGACCACCAATTCCTTTTTTAAGCCAGCCTTTGCAGTTATCACCTTGGGAAGATGGGTTTTGGCAATTGCTTCGGTAGATAATGCAATTATAGCTATTGAAGACTTAAAAAGGAAAGTTCTCTAAACCACCCAGATCCTAAATGGCACTGTTAAATGGCTTAACATTAGAAATTGATATAATTTTATTAGTGGAAATTATATTAAAAAGGATGTGTTATTATTTTCATTGCTTCTGCAGCTTAAGGATCTAATAAACTTTTTTCATCTGTCTTGCAGCACTTTCTCTATGTGTTGTCTGCCTATTTAGAATATGGATTCCTTGAGAGTAAGGGACTGTCCTTCTTAGGACAATATTTAGTACATTGTAAGTGATCTGTACCATTGGAAAAATAACCCAAGGTATACTGCTTAACTTGAGAGTATCATCTCTCCCTATTCTACCCTTTTCCCTTTCTTTCCGTTCTCTGTCTCTGTCTCTGTCTGTCTTTGTCTCTCTCCCTCCCTCCTTCTCTGTCTGTCTGTCTCTCTTTTTCTCTCTATATGTTTATTTATCCATTTATTCATATATGATTTGCAGGGATTATTTGTGTCTGACCTGTGACAGAACATTCTGAGCTCATATTGGTCTGCTCAGCCACAGTCGGACACATTAACTTGCCTCTAACATAGTACGTTACTTTTTTTCTCTTTGGTTTTCTTAAGAATGAATGACAAAAAACCAAACTAAAACAACTATGTGGGAAGCAGAAATGCTTCTTGTTACCTTACTACATATAATGTAAGCTTCTTGAGGTCAGGGATTACTTTTGATTATCCTTTAATTCTTATCTCACCAGTCTAGTTCTGGGAACATAGAAAGAATTCAATAAATGTTTTTAAAAGTAGAATGAATATCTGGATTCTAGAGTTTAGAATCTAGGTGAAGGGAATATAGATTTTTCTACATAGCACTGAAAACGAGCCCTCAAAAGAGAGCATCTTTCGTGAGGAGAATGTTATACAATGGAACAGCACTCCAACAAATGTCAAGGGAATGGATTGTAGTAGTAGTGACTATGCCACTAACTTTGTCTGTAACCTTGGGCAAGTTAGTTTATCTCTTCAGGTGCTGGTTTCCTCCTTTGGAAAGTTGGATAATAGGAGTTGATTTACCAGTGACTTCTAATTTACCAATGATTATCCTATAACCTTATGAAAGTGGAAATCCTGATCCTATATTCAAAGAATGTCCTCAGAAATTCAGACAATGCCAGAAACCCAGAGGCTTCTATGTCAGGGCTTACTTTGTGGGAGGATAGGTGCCATATACGTGTAAATCTCTTTGATTTCATTTAATTCCGTTCAACAAATTTAAAAAGCACTTATTAAAGAATTACTATAGACAAAGCAGTGTTTTAGATTTGGTGGATAGAAAGAAAAAGAATGAAATAGTTTTTACTCTTAAAGAGCTTACATTCTACTACAGGAAATAATCTGTACACAAATTAATATAGAACAAGGAGAGATTTTTAACACCTTGAAGATCTCCTGGTTAAAAAGAAGGCCCCTAAGAAAAATTTTGGTTTTTTAAAATTTATTAAAGCTTTTTATTTGCAAAACATATGCATAGATAATTTTTCAACATTGACTCTTACAAAACTTGTGTTCCAAATTTTCCCCACCTTGTCCCCACTCCCTCTCTTAGATGGCAAGTAATTCAATATGGTTTTTTTAATTTTTAAAACTTTTTATTTTTAAAACATATGCACAGATAATTTGACATTGACCCTTGTATAGCCTTGTGTTTCAGATTTTCTCCTTCTTCCCCCCACTCCCTCCCTTAGATGTCAAGCAATCTAATATATATTAAATATGTTAAAATATATGTTAACTCCAATATACGTATGCATATTTATACAATAATCTTGCTGCACAAGAAAAATCAGATCAAAAAGGAAAAGATTATAAAGAAAACAAAATGCAAGCAAACAATAACAGAAAGAATGAAAATGCTATGCTGTGATCCAAACTCAGTTCCCTCAGTCATTTCTGTGGATGTAGATAGCTCTCTCCATCACAAAACCATTGGAACTGGTCTCAATCATCTTATTGGAAAGAGTCACATTCATCAGAATTGATCATCATATACTCTGGTTGTTGCCGTGTACAATGATCTCCTGGTTCTGCTCACTTCACTTAGCATCATTTCATTTAGGTTTCTCCAAGCCTCTCTGAAATCATCCTGCTGGTTGTTTCTTACAGAACAATAATATTCCATAAAATTCATATATCACAATTTATTCAGCCATTCTCTCACTGATGGGCATCCACTCAGTTTCCACTTTCTTGCCATTACAGAAAGGGCTGCCACAAATATTTTTGCACATACAGGTCCCTTTCTCTCCTTGAAGATCTCTTTGGGGTATAAGCCCAGTAGTAACACTGCTGGATCAAAGGGTAAGCACAGTTTGATAACTTTTTGAGCATAGTTCCAAATTGCCTGAGAAAAACTTTGAAGAAAGATAAGGATTCCATGACTTCAAGATGAGAAATAAGTACATTCCAACCACAGGAACAGATTTATGGAATTGCAAGAAGACAGAGGATGGAGTATTGCATTAAGGGAATGGCTTATTGCTCAGTTTCATTGGAATATAGAGTTTATGAATCAGACTGTGAAAGGCCTTACATGAGGAATTTGTTTTTTTTTTTAACCTACAAGCAATGGGGTTTCATCAAAGGTTTTAGAGTAATGGGAAAGAGCATGGATAGAACTATATCTTTGGAATGTTAATTTGGTAGCCAGGTGGAAGAGAAATTGGAGAGAGGAAAGATTAGAAACTGGGAAACATATTACATAACCATTGTAATATTCGAGAAAAAATGGTAATGAGGATCTGAACCAGGACAGTGGCTAATCAATGAGATAGATTTACATAAAAGAATGTTAGAGCTATAACAAATGGATCCATAATGGAATTTTTCATCAATTAGTTTCAATTTTTTTAACCTCAGTCCTGATTTTCCAATCTTATGTCACTTTACTCTGCCTTTTCTCTCCCTCTATCAAAATAGTTACTCCTCAGACTCAATATGTTATCTCTACTTCACTATTCACACAAACTATCCTCAATTTCTGGAATTTATCACTTTACCTTTATCTTTATCTTTTAGAATTTTTTTCTTCCTTTAGTACTCAGTATATATTATTTCCTTTCCTGATTCCCCCAGTTATTAATGCTTTCATTTCTCCTTGCCTCCAATCTTTTCTAGAGCACTTTGTCCGATGTCTCCCTGTTACCTCCAGGATCAAATATGTAATCTTCTGCTTGGCATTCAAAGCCATATACAACTTAGTCCTCTCCTACCTTTCCAGTTTTCTTATACCTTGCTCTTCTTTCATGATTTACAAAACCATGACAATAGTTTTCTTGCTATTCCTTGAGGTGACATTCCATCTATTAAATCATTCCATTTTATGGATAAGGCAACTGAAGCAAACAGAGTTAAGTGACTTGCCCATATTCATATAACTAAACTGTTTGCAGCTAGATTTGAACTCAGATCTTTCTCTCATGTATAACTGGGGCTCAGGACTTGTTTATTCAGTCTCAAGGCAAGAAAGTCACAGAAAGCTTTGCCAACAACTTGGTTCAAAAAGAAATGCTAAAGCATGAACTCCCAGAAACAAGATGAATGTCTTCCATTATTCTTCAAAGGCCTCAATCAACAGAGAAAAATATGCTAGAGAGGAAAAATCACCCAAAATCACAAAACTTGAAAGTACAAGATTCAAGATCCAATTTTGGCTTTGCTACTTACTATCTCTGTGTCTGGAGACAAATCATTGCATTTTTCTCAACATTCACTCATAGAATCTTAGGATTTATAAAGTTACGGATGAAAGAGGTGATTTCACCCAATTCCCTCATTTTACAATAAAGACAGTAAGGATTAGAAAAGGGAAGTCATTTGTCCAAAGTAATATAGGTGATAAAGTAAAGAATTGAGGATTCCAGCTGAGATCATCTGATTCCAAATCTAGTGCTTTTACCAATACAACAGAGCCTTCCTCATTTATAAAATGAGGGGCTGACTCACCTTCTGCTAGAGAGGTGATCAACATAAGATGCAAAGACATTTATTTTTTGGCAAAGACATATATTTTAAGTTCTATGGGAATTTGTCTTACTAGATCATACATTTGTGGTATTTTTGTTGTTAAATTAGAATGGGAGTTAAATGGGAAGGACAAATTTTAAATGTAAGAAAATATATTACAATAATAAAATGAGAAGTTAGACTGAATGGGGCAGCTAGGTGGTACAATGGATAGAGTTTTGGGCCTGTAGTCAGGAATATCTGAGTTCTGATTTAGCCTCAGATATTTACTAGTTGTGTGACCCTGAGCAAGTCATTTAACCTTGTTTCCTCATCTGTAAAATGAGCTGGAGAAGAAAATCGCAAACCATTTTAGTATCCTTGCAAAGAAAATCTCAAATGGGGTCACAAAGAGCTGGATACACTGACTAGACATTCTCTTGGGTTCTACTCTACTTCTAGGTAACCTTGATGAAGAAACTGGCCAACTGAGATGAGATACTGTTTTATTACAGTGAATTGTAAATAAAATTCTACAATACTAGAATTCTTCTAGCTTTACTATTTTAAGATTCTGTGATCCAAAAGCTCTACATAAACATTTTAATCCTTTTCTCTTTATTCAGTTAAGACTTTACTTTGACAATATATAACATGGCATGCCTTAACATTTTTCTTGTTCTTTATATATGATACAGTGCTTTCACAATCTAAATTCATAGACCTTGAGTTGAATTGACTCACAGAGAAATGCAATTTAACTCCTTCATTTTTCAGATGAAGTTCAGAGAGAAGTGAGTTGTCCAAGGTATCACAGTGCAATGATTGCTGGAGTTAGAAACAATTTGGGACTTCAGAGTCCAGTATTCTAGGACACCTTAGGTTACTGCACATGAAGTAAAGAGAATCAATATTACCCAATTTTTATATCACCCAATATTAAGAATGAAGAAAGAAATTCAGTGATTTGACTGATGTAACTAGATTTCCTGACTTGCCATGAAGTATTTTTCACACTAAACTCCATGTCATGGAACCCATCCAGTGTTTTAAAGGGAAGAAAACCCAACATCTTTTTACTCATTCTGAATAAAACAAAGCTCAAAAAAGAGCAAAGGATTTTTTTTTAGCCAACTACTAAATGGACAGTGGGAATTGTTTTTTGATCTTGTTATTCTCACTGATAACCTTCCTGTACAAACAGAGCTTGGACTAGTCAAAGGAATATCAAGAATGAATTTACTATTTTCCATATTTTCTTGGTTGCAATTTACAATTTAGCAACCTCAATTGAGATCAAGAATAATAATAGTCCTGCTTTGGGGCTCTTCTGATGTTTTTGTGATATCTCAGGAATGTGTTTGTAGTTCATGTCTATTTTTCTGGAAAAAAGTCTTGCAATTCTCTATTTGTTCATTTTTTTACCTCTCTGAAAGAAATACCACTCAGCTTCTAGTAGCTGTGTTAAGACACAGACACAATGGAGTGCTGATAATAGAAGAGATAAGGTACTTATTATGTCTAAACAGAGATAATCCATTTGTGAACACACCAAAATGTTTCTTAACTGAGCCAAATAAAATAGTGGCCCAGAGAATGCCAAGTCGGCATTTGATCTGTATTTTCCAGAATTATAGAATTAGAAAGGATATTTAAGGAAATTTAGCCCAACCTTCTATATCATTGGGATCAAATCATTTAAAAAATAATCTTAAGTCATTTAACTTCTTTTGACCCCAGTTTTTTTTAAATTTGTAAAGAACTAGATGATTTCTATAGACCTTTTCAGTTCTAAAATTTAATGTTCCAAGGCTTTTTCAAGCTTTGGCACACTATATTCTAAGGTCTTTTCTATCACCGAAGCCTTCTGCTTTGTGGCCCCTTCAAACTATTACGTTTTGTGTTTTAAGATCCCTTAAGAGTTCTGACATGCTAGATTCTAAAGTCTCTTCTAGCTCTTAATTTCCATGTTTGAAGTTCCAAAGTCACTTCTAGCACTTCTATATTATGACACACTATGATTCCTTGATTCAACAATAGTAGCTGACAGGCAACTATTATATTTATAAAACTACTATTACCAAGTTTACAACATTAAATAAGAGATAAAAATATGATATATTCCCTGTATAATAAAGCATTAAGAAGTGCTAACATTTCATTGATTTCTTTTTTAAAAAATAAGACAATCTATTTTGGAAGATGAAACTGCATAATAAAATTTGTATTAACTTTTCAGGTGGTAAATGGTTAATTGCTGGCATGTAGGCATTGGGCTGTGGCCACTACTTCCATTACATAATTCCTCACCATGCCAAAGATATAACCCTGTTGAGCGATGTCATGCAGGCAGTAAAGTATGGTAGCAGAAAAAGGCCAGCTTTTCTCAGGCTTTCCAATCTACTAATTATTCATCCTGACAAGCTATTACCCAAATTCATTTCCAAAAAGTCACAAGAACTTGACAGGTCACACTGAATATATTGCTCAGAATCTGGCATAGGTATTCTGCCAAATTAACCCTAGTGGTGCTCAAATAAGCCTATTTACAAACTACCTTTCCTTCCACAAGAGAGATACCCAGTGGGACTGAGAGTTCAGTACCTTGGAGAGAGGAACCTAATTAATGGTGTGGAAATGCTTGAAGAAAAGGAAGCCAGTGTATACCGTAGGGCATTCCTAGGGCCTTCAGGGTTCTCATTAAGGATTCCTGCAAACATAGTTAGAACTATGTGGCATAGCTATGGGCTCCTGCGAAACAGGGCAATAGGCAACCAATCTGACATAAAGTAACCTGAAATTGGTGGTAGATAGATAAGAAAAGAAAGTGTTTGTTTGAAGACAAAGAATTGTTTGACTATAACTGAAAGATTGAGTTACCAGTAGTAATGGACTCTGTCATCAATGGCTATGTTGAAAGTCATGTTGACTCAGTTACTTATAGTTCTTAGCCCTGCTTATTAACCAATGCTGGGGGTGGTTGTGGTGAGGAAAGAGACACCAAGTCTGCAGCTTTTTCTATCACTTGCTCTTTGTCGCATACCCTTATCTGCAAATTGTCATGCTTCTGATACCCTGAGAAAGAATTAAGATGCAAAACCCCAATATCTTTTGCTGAAGAGGATCTATCAGGTTTTTCTTAAAGTTACCTATAAAAGCTGTTCCCACCTTATTGAGATTCATTGCTGATGTTCAGTGATCAGCCTGTCAACATTTTACTACCCTGTGTACTTATAATGAAATCCTTTTATTTCGCTTTCTTTTGAGTTTTGCCTCATTAATCAGGATGAAATGCCCAAAGGAAGAATTTTCCTTTCAATAGCTATGCCCAGAAATTAATATGTAAATCGTATGTACAGATACAGTCATTGGTCTTTTTGGCCACTCCTTAATATATACATAATAATCACTCACAACTTTATGTCAGTATGTCAAGAATCTACGATTTGAATAGTATTACAATAATATAAATTAAAACCCATGACTTAGTATTTAAGGCTTTGGGGATTACTTAAAGTTCAAAGAAGTTATGACTTGTTCACACTCATACAGTTTTTTAAATATCAGATCTGAGATTTGGACTCAGGCTTACTTGATTTCTAAGACCAGTACTTTATTCCCTAGACCAGGCTCTCTCTCAGTCACATATCATGCTATCTTCAAATATGTGGAGAAATCAAATATACTAACTCTGAAAAGATCTAGACTTAAATTACTACAACAAATAATAGCAATAATGGTTGACATTTATGTAGCACTCAACTTTTCCCCCTTCTCTTATAGACCTTATACAGAATTTAGCACTTAATTATATGTCACCCTATATTTTTCTCTAATTCTTTCTAGTGCATAAGTCTTCTTTCCCTGGTTACATTGTGGGGCTTCACAAGGGCAAAGATTCAGTCTTTTCTTTCTTTCTAATTCCCTGTAGTACATAGAATAGCACTGAATGTACAGAAATCTCAATAAATGCCTGTTGATAGATTGGTGGAAGTAAGTTTACTAGTCTGATCCCAATACCTTAATGAAATTTAGGCATTCAAAAAGATTGCACCTAACACCCACTGAAGATCCCCATCCCTGATTCCCTGTAGCTTTGTGTTATGCTATTCCCTATCCAAGGATTAGGAGCTTTCTTCTGTATCAAAATTGAACACAAATCAATGTTTATTCAAAGTTCAAGGATCTCAGCAAAGAAAAGAAAGGACCTGAATGCATTTATCTCTTCCCCAAGCTATGACAAAGAAGCAAATTTCATACTCTAGCTTGAATTTGAGAATCTTGCAAATTAATGCCAAACATTCAGAGAGCAGGGGCTACAACTACGGAACTCTTGAGGGAGGTGGTTGTGGAGGGGAGTGGGGTGCTGCTCCATTAGCATGCAATCCACAATAGGAACTATTATCTTAGCAATGAGAACAGCAGGAGTGCTGCCAGGAAGTGGGGGTGGGTTACCACAGCAACAAAGATAAGTAAGAAGCACTGTTTCTATGGCAACGGAGAGACAGTGAGAGTGCTCTCTTCTAGTCAGGATGGAAGGAGGGGCACTATTGTCAACATGACTATCACCTCATCTCGGGGATCACTTTGAGAGGGGTGGATTAATGAAGAGTCAGAATGCCCTCCTCTCTTGAAGAGCTCACAGTTGTAAACTGTCATGATCCAGTTGAATTCCAAGCTCTATCGTCATATCAAGGTTCCCTCTTCAGCTACTAATCAGGTAGCTGATTCTCTGATACTATTATTTACCATGACCCATTCTGGCAGCTAGATGAGGAAGGGGGATAAGAATGCCAGATTTAGAATAAGAAAGACCTGTGTTCAAATCCTACTTGAGATTTTATTTTTATTTTTATTTATTTATTTATTTATTTTTGCTGAGGCAATTGGGATTAAGTGACTTGCCCGGGATGACACAGCTAGGAAGTGTTATGTGTCTGAGGGCAGATTTGAACTCAGGTCTTCCTGACTTCAGGACTGGTGCTCTATTCACTGTGCCTGTTGTGATCCTGAACAACTCACTTAATCTTTCTCAACCTTAATTTCCTCATCTGCAAAGTGGAGTGCCTACATCACACTGTTGTGAAAATCAAATATGATAATATATGTATAATGCTTTGCAAAATTTAAATCAATATATAAAAAATCTTTGTTGCATTTATATTGCATATCTATGGATTATTATTATTGATATCAGTATTTATATCCTTAGAATTAGCAGTTATGCTTATTTGAAGAAAAATTTCCATATGAAAATCTAAACTTATCTACGATAATCCTACCTAACTTTAGGATATGCAAGGATATCAGCCTTACAATATGTGCATGACACAATATGTGCATGGCAAGTTGCTTAAGCACTCTAAACCTCAGTTTCTTCATCTATAAACTGGGAATTATATTACTTCCTAGAGTTGCTGTGAGGAATGCACTCTGTAAACTGTAGTACATCATATAAATATAGTGATAGTGATTAGGAGTATTCTGTGGGGCCTGGGAATGTGAGACTGGTGGGAACCCATATGCAATATTTTCTTAGAGGTCCCAGAATTTAAAATCAAACCAGTGCTATTTCCTAGGAGGTGATCGTTTGCATTGTAAAGGTTTTCCTATAAATTCTGCTGTCTCCTTGCTACTTTGCTTGGTCAAAGATCATTAGCTACCTGGCATTTAGCCTGGACTGAATCAGATAGGTAAAAAAAAGTAGAAAAAAGAAGTCAAAGTGGTAGGATTCATTAAGCATTAACTTTGAAACAGAAATGAAGATAAGCCAAGTCTGAAATGATCATATAAGGATTTAATTTACACACATTTCAGAAATGTTTAGAATATAGGCTATTAGACTGCAAGCTAGATGAGAGGAGAGAACCAGCTTTTGTTTTCATTTATACCTCATTGGAATTAGGTACCATTCACTGCACACAGTGAATACATAACTAGTTTCTGAGTTAAATTAACCAGCTAATTTCTGGTTAAATGAATATAAAATGAGGTTAGTCAATAATCCTACTCCCCAAACAAGAATCTTTCTTATAGGAACCAGGTCAAAGAGAACAACCTAAATCACTCAGTTTCCCATCCATCTGAAACAACCCTTCAGAAAAGAGCAGTTTAAAAAAAATATATGGATGCATTTGACTTCAAAAACCAAGTCTTATTTAACTAAGAGTTTAAAATAAAAGAAGCAATCATACTTAAACTGTTGGTGAGACAGGTAAACTCTCCAAGACTCTTTAAAGTACTTAAATTTATTCAAAATCAATGTATTAATGTTTGGAAACCACAATCCTTCATTAAGCACCTACTATGTGCTGTTGAAGAGATATAAAATTTAGCTAAGCTATGACTCTCACCCCAATGGAAGTTATGGTCTAGTAGGAAGATAAAACACCCAAAAGACAGCTTTAAAACAAAGGATATGATGAATTGGAAAATTATAAAGCAAACTTCTATGTGCTGTCTGAAGGTGAAAATCATCACTGACAAGGAAGATGAGGGAACACTTCTGGGAGGAAGTAGATTTGAGGTGGACTTTAAAGGAAGTATAAAAATTGAAGAATATGAGGAAGCCTTGGAAATTACATAAGCAAAGGCACAGCAGTGGGAGATCAAATTGAGAAATTGGGGATGAGAGAGAGAAAGCAACCTAGTTAGAATACTGAATGTGCAGAAGGAATCAATATGTGTTAATGCTAGAAAGGAAGGGCAATTCAAAATTTTGGAGGGCCTTGAAAGTTAGACAGAGATAACTAAATTTTAGCTTGGAAACAATAGGGAGCCACTAAACATTTTTGAGCAGAGGATGGACATGATCAGTTTTCTGCGTACGTGAGCTTTTTTTGGTAGCCGCATGAAGAATGCACAAGAGAATAGAGGTAGTCATTATAAAGAAGTTATTTAAATGAAGGTAGTAATGAGAAATTATGCCAAATAATAGCAGAAGAATAGAAAAGAAGGATTAGGGAAATAACATTTGAAGAGAAGCACTCTGAGTATTTAGCTTAGATTGTTTATTCTATTAGTCATTTAATAAGCATTCTTTCTATTCAATGTAAGGAGTACTGATTGAGCTATGTACCTAGCACACTTGGGGATAACGAAGAAATCTGCAAAATATTATGTCAGGGAGCTTACGATTATTGTATATTTGCATGTGTATATGTGTTTGTGAAAACAAAACAGATATAACTGAAATCGACATGAAATAAGTAGAGAACAATATGATTAGTGCTATAGCAAATATAATTACATGCCAAAATATATTAGAAAGGGCAAATAAAAAGTGCTTTTTCTTTTTCTAATACTGTACTTCTCAGTGCACAATGAGATCAGTTCTGCCAATCAGGAACATGGGGCATCTGGTCTTCTTTTCTATTGATTTTTAATACTTGGATAAATCAACAGACCAATATTCCTAAAGCTTCACTTCCATCATATCATTACCCCTAAAAAACTATAGTGGCTCTATTTGAGTTCTTATTTCCAATCCCTCCTGTCTCCCTCAACACATTGCTCCAGCCACCATCTCCTCTCTTCTGCCTCTCCAATCTTTTGAGGAAGGGATTAACTTCTTTCTTCCTGCTTTCAAAGCACTGTGTCCCTGATTTTAGAAAGATCTCTTGATCCTTCTATCCCAATGGGAATCTTCTGTCTCCTATGTTTAAAACTTGGTGTTAGCTCTAATTATTCTCTCTTCCTTACTTCTCATATTTAATCAGTTATCAAGCTGTTCATGTCTTCTCTGTCATTGTTGCCCAAGGCTTTTTAGCTGCTATCCCATGAAGTTTTGTCCTGTTTCTTTAGCTAATTCAAATAAGTATTATTAATCTTTTAGAGTCAGATCACCCACAGATGCATGCCTGGGAGTTATTTGCCATTGAATTCTTAAGCCTCATTTTTCATGTGCCTCTCAATTTTGGGTAGGTCAGGCACTAAGTGAGCATTTATTAAATGCCTACTATGTGCCAAGCACCATAAGAACAATTCACTCACAGTCTAATGAAATGCAAACAACTATACACAACTAAGATGTATCCCAGATAAATTGGAGATAATCAACAAAGAGAAGGCACTTGTTTTAAGGAAAGCATCAGGAAGTGCTACTTGTAGAAGGTGGGATTGTAGCTGGGATTTCAAGGTAATTCCCAAAAGACTGTTCTCCAAAGACTGCTCTTGTTTATCTTTTTCAGTAGAAAGTCCTCATATTTTACTCCTATCTGGATTAAGGTAAATGTTTTTCTTTCCCTTTTATCCTACTTTGAGAAAGGTAACATGACTCCCTACACTGTTAGACATTGGGTTATGTCTTTCTGAACCTGAGGGATCCTCAGACATTGCCTTTTTATCAGTCCTTTAACTTCTAATAACAAGAATAATATCATTAGTTTTCATGACAATTCTGTGAGGCAAAAACTATGATTATCCTTTCATACCATGCTGCCTCACAGTATCTTGCACATAGCAGTCATTTAATAAATTTGTTTAATTTAAGTCTATAGTCCTTTTTCTGATATTCAAAATCCTCCATATTCTGGCTACTACCTTCCTACCAATCCAATCTTATTCATACTACTCTTCAACATAGACCTTATATTTTTGCCTGGATAGTATTATCCCATGACATGATAATTCTCTGTTTATTCCTACCTTTGAGTTTTTCTTTTAGATAGAATGCCTTCTCCCTTTTTCTTGATCTGTCCAAACTTTACTCATCTTTCAGAGCTTAATTCAAGTGCCATCTTCCCCACAAAGCTTTTTTTCTAACATGGAGAATCACAGAATCTCAGAGATGGAAATGCTCTTAGAGGTCACTTAATCTAATTCACACCTTAATAGACATTTCTTCTATGATAACTCTGATAAGAAAGGTTGCTAGAGAGAGATACAGAGGGTAAAAAGGTGCTACATATGGAAGGCTGACCTGTGGAGAGGGAGAAACCTGTGCATTTGTACAGTTCCTTTCCCTTCCTTGCTCCCAGGAAAATTTTTGATTCTAGTTTTAGCAATAATGAGTCAACTATGGAAGAGTATCAAATGAGTTCCTGGAAGAACTTCTTAGCCATGTTCCTAGACCTAGCCTCCTGGATTTAATAGAGATCTGGACTATGACAAGCTCTTTAACCAAATGCAGAGTTTCTGAAACAAGTAGGAGCCGGAGCCCAGGGGTCTCTAGACAGAGCCATGATGTGGGAAAATAAGCTTAGATTGTTTTTCCCCATCGGTATTGTGAGTGAAATGGTCCATGCAGACTTAGGAAAAAAGCTGATTGTAATTATCCTGAGTTCTTTTCTCTGTGGTGGCAATTGGGAGGATGGATAACCAATATAGTATTATAATTCTATATGATCATAAATATATATACTTGGGAAGGTGGACCTCACTGAAAGCAAAGTTGCCTGAATGTCTACTAATGTTGAGTTCTTTCTATCACCAGGAGATGGGAGAGATGGGGGTTCAATTAGGATTGTAAGTCATGATATAAATGCTTGGGGGAATAAGGCTCACTGGAGGAGATTGACTCTCTGATACCACTGATTGCTTTTCCTTTGCAGTGAGACCTTGATCTTAAGGAAGCATTATAAGACTAGGTCCTTGGGAAAGGTAAAGTCCCATCTGAGTGTAAAGAGTTGTCTTGGCTGTTTTTGAGCTCAAATGTAAAGTCCTTTTTATTTTGTGTTTTCTTTTGGGTGAAATAAAGCCTATCCTGTATTAATTTAAAACAGTAGCCAAAATGCTTTTCTAAAAGCCAGATACTTTGGTTCTGATGTTACTAGGAGAAACCCTGGTTGATGACATGATCTCCCAGAAGGAGATTGTTAATGAAAAGTCCAAATATTGATCCACAGAGTACTAGTTCTGGGCCATGGGTTATATAGATTTTTTTGGTCAATATATAGATAATCTGTAATATAGATATCTGTGTCCTCCTAGATTTACAGACACTCTCTCTTTCTCTAAATTACTCTCTCCTAGTTCTCTCTGGCTACGTCTTCTCTTGTTAGATCATCATCTATGTTCTTTCTTGCAGCTATTTTCAGGAATTTATATGACCAGTATTTTAGATAGCTCCAATGGGATATCTTGGAGACATTTAAATTCACCATGTCCAAAACAGAACTCATTATTTTCTTCTCCCCACCCTGCATGAAACTCCTCTACATTCCCCTATTTCTGCTAAGTGTACCATACTCCCAGTCACTCACTTTCATACTGACTGTTCCTTTTTTTTTTTGTTCATTCTGATTTCTAATCAGTTGCTAATTCTTGAAAATTCTACCAATACAAAATCTCTCATATCTTTTTTCTCTCTATTTTTATATCTAGTACTTTAATTCAGACCCTCAACAACTCTAAATGGTTTTCTTTCATCAAGTCACTCCTCTCTCCAATCTTTCCTCCATGGAGCACCTGGAGTAATTTTCCTAAAGCAATGTAACTCCCCTACTCAATAATATTCATCAGTTGCTCATTACCTCAATATAAGTTCATTACCTTGACATTTAAAGCCTTTCAAAACCTGTCATCAGTCTACATTTCCAAATGTTTCATATTACTCCCTTTTATGCATTCAATGTTTTACCCAAACTGTCCTATATGCTATTCCCTGAACCCAGTATTGTATCTCCTTGTGCATTGTCTTTGTATATGCTGATCATCCAATGCCCAGAGTGATTCAGTTGTCATTTCCTCCATGAAAATCTTCTCCATCCCTATAATTCAGAGTATTTTCTTCATGCTCACACACTCACACAGTTGTTCATCATGTCCTCAGGAAGAATGTTAATACCTTAATAACAGAAATTGTTTTTTAACTCTTTTATTTTAATCCAAAGTGTCCTACATGGAGTCTTACTAAAGGTGCTTAATAAATAGTTGTTGAATTGTTGTTGTTGAGAAAGTTATATTCTTGAAGCTCTCTAATGATTGGAAAACCAACACCAATTGAAGGAGATCTTTTTTGTTTTGCCCAATTTTAATTACATGTGGTTAAAATATGCTTCTCTTCTAGACCTCATTACTTTCTCATTTTTTCTTTTACTCTTACATTCAGGATCTACATCAATCGGCACAGAACTTTATTATTTATCTTCTTGTATTTCAATCATTCAGTTTTGTCTGACTTTTTTTTTGATCCTATTTGAGGTTTTCTTGGCAAAGGTACTGGAGTGGTTTGCTATTTCCTTCTCCAGTGGATTAAGGCAAATGCAAACAGAGGTTGTGACTTGCCCAGGATCACACAGCTAATACATATCTGAGACCAGATTTGAACTCAGGTTTCCCTGACCACAGGCCCAGCTCTCTGTCTATTGAGTCAGTTATCTAACTGCCCCCTTCTCTCTTGTACTGCTTCATGTGGTTGCTGTCTTTGTAACTAACGTACAGGCTACTTGTAATCAGGATTGGGTCACCTTCCCCTGCATCCCTTCAGTATCTAGCATAGAATTGGGCAATACTACAAAAGCTTGTTAGTTAAATGACAAACGTATGAGAGAATAATCTATGTTCTAATTCAGATCTTCTCACAAATGTCTTTCAATTCCAAGTGGGTCAAAGAATCAGATTCTGGGAAGACATTATTTAAATTCCATCAAGATGAAAGTTTTACAAAAGGACACTTTTTTCCTCCTTCCTTTCCTGGTATCACTGGCTATCTCATTGCACTCCCTTTTCTCTCTGACTCTTCCCAGTCAACATTCCAGTGCTTAGATTCTTAAATCTTGCCTGATTCAGGTCTTGGGTGTCTAAGAAATTTTTCTTTGCAGAACAAAAGAAAAGGGTTTTGTTGCAAGTAGTTTCATTTCCAGGGAAACTAGCATGAGAAAATCCATTCCCAGGGCCCTCCCAAAACACAGTCTCTGTTTTCTTAGTTGTTCTACCAACTGCCTACACTCAGCTCCAGTGCCTGGCAGCAGAATGAAAGAAAGAAAACAGATAGGACAATCAGCTTATTTCTAGCACTCCCAGCTAGCATAGGAGAGAAAGATAGAAAAGGATTGAGTTTTGCTATGTAAGGGTCATGACAAAAAGAGGGAGTAATTATCTGCTGCTGGAATCCAATCTTTTTCTGTCTCTCTCACTGTTGATCCAAAGGTGATGAGCCTCATATGGCCATGATGTGAATACTCAATGATAACTCCATGCGTTAAGAGTTTATCTGTTGCAAAGGGAGCATCATCCCTTCCTATGATAAGATCTTGTATGATGATGATGATGAGTCTCATTTTGAGATTGTAATAAAAGTCTGGACATGGTTTAATCTTATACACAACATTAAGGAAGGATTCTGAATATAATTTCAAAAGGCTACAGATTCTAAATGGGTACAAAAGTCCTGAACTCACATTATTCAAAGAAGACCCAACAAGAGACAGGAGAATAAAATGTCCTTTTAAAAAACTAAAAAGATGAGAGAAAAGAACATTTGTGAATAACTGGATGCACAGTCACTGCTTAAAATAGCAAATGGGGTTTCTGGCAACAAACTGAATCAAGTGAAACAAGACTAGTAGTAAAGGCTTCACATCTGTGATCAAACATTCTGTTACATTAGATGTGTGAAGCAAGCTCCTTCCGTCTGCTTACTATGTGTAAGTAGTTACCCACAGTGCAGTGTGGACCTGTCCAGTAGCTGCTTCCCACCTGCAGAGTGGTGACAGGACATATTTCACACTTGGTTCACACACTGATTCTGTATTGGATTGAAATTGTTGGCCTTCAGTAGCACACGTGTACCCTAATGGGGGTGGAAATCATCCCAGAGCAGGAGGGAGGGAACTGGTTTCTTCTATTGATGTCAGAGCTTCAGGTAAATGTTCAAATACAATCCCATTGTGAAATGTTGATGCAACCAATTACAAACTTTAAAGTTGTTGGGAAGGACCTTTAAATATACATTTACACAATATACACATATATACATATACCCTAAATTTATATATATCATATATGTATATTTATATATAATATATCCTAATTATATATATATAAATATATAGTTTTTGAATTTGATTATTCCTATATGTATATATCCACATACACACATATATATGTATATGTGTGTATGTATATATATATATATATATATATATACATACACACATATATAAATACCTGAGAAGATACAAAGAGGATTAGAAAAAATGTTTCAAAGCACATAAGGAGAAAAAAGTTTCCTTAGGGAATAGTGAGAAGGACTGACATTAAAATTTCCATAGTGAATGGCTTCTCTCAATCCCATAAAACCACTATGGTATACTGATATACTGATTCTTTCAAAATGAGAACATCCTCATCTCATTAATTGCCAAATGCCATAGATTATAAGCCTAGATCCTTCCTTCCTCTTTCTCCCCCTCCTATCCTCAAATCAGCTCCACTATATTGAAAGAACTATTGTGGCATGTGATGGGAATGATTGAAAGAATTCATTAATTGTGGTTATTTCAGTCTTCCTCTGTCTCCCCAAACACCCTCCCCCTAAATGATCGTAGATTAATATCCCATTTCCATGGTAAAAAATGAAAAAGTATTAATCATTATTCTTTACTTCTTAAATTAGATTAAAATGCAATAAAATATTTAACTACATGGTATGTGAATTGGGGGATGGGGAATCCCACATTTTTATCCAAGAGACTCCTGAAAAATGGCTATTTTTCCATTTATTTAAAAAAAATCTTGAGTGCTCAGTCCACATAAGGCATAGTGCTAGGTGATGAGGGAAATATAATCACACATAAGGCAGTGACTCTTTTCCTTAAGGAGTTCTCTATCTAATATAATTGGGAATATAAGATATGTAGATAAAGGACGCATCATAAGCAAAGTCATGAAGACGTGTTTAGATGATGGAAAAAAGTCCCATTTTTCTGAAGCACTGGGAACATAAGAAACAAAAGAGCATCAGGTGACATGATGTTCTAGAGGAGTCTTTAGTGCCTAGTTGAGTTTCAATTTTATTGAAAAAGCACTGGAAAGCTACTGAAGGTATAGGAGTAGGTGAGTAGCATTTGAAAATTAATAATCTGGCAATGATGTATAGATCACACATCATTGTGGGGGGGATCATAGGGGATGGATTGGAGAAAAGAAATACTAGAAGAAAGGAAGTCAATTAGAAAGGTATTTTATTAGTTTTATAGGGTGATAATGTAGGAATGGGGATGAGGGTGGGGCAGGTGGGCACAGCTATATGAAATATTGCAGATTTATAATAGATTTCATGAGAGACTGAATGGTCTCTGGGTTGGTCACTGGAGGAGTGAAGAAGGACAACAAAATTTTGAGCCTGGTTATAGTATTATCATCAATAGAAACAAAGGAAACTTGGGAAAAGAAGCTGGTTTGGGATGGGAAAATGATAAATGTACAACTTTTATTTTCTGAGCACTAAATATTCATACACTGACCCTGGACTTCTTAGAAAGAAAAACTTTTAAAGTATTGCAAAGAACATTACCTAGAATATCTTTTTTGAGCTTCAAAAAACATCCCTGATTCAGATTTACAGATATTACTATATCCATTTTTCAGATTAGAAAACTGAGGTTAAGAGACATTTAAGTCAAAGTGAGGAAATAGGATGAGGCTCAAGGATCTTAAGGGACTTGTCTGTGGTTACATAGCTTGCAAGTGGAAGCTATGAGATTCAAATTCTGGTGTTCCTGACTCTGGTATGGCATTCTATCCACTGGACCAGATTGCTACATTTGTAGGAGAGAGTGTAGCTTAAACGCTTTACAATAAAGCGAATTTAGCAATATCCTCTTTTCACAATTTAGCAGTATCCACTATCCTCTGTAAGTGATACTCTGAGGCTACAAGAGGTTACAAATGAACAGCAGAACTTTGCCTGTTACATCATGCTCATTCTGTTTTCCAGTTGACTAAAATCATTCTGAAAAGACAAAATAGGGAGTGTAAGTCAAAAGCCTAAACTCAATCATCAAATTCCTTAGCCCTGCTAGTCACCACTGTAAGCTTTAAAAGGGCCCTATTTTCTACAGAAGTAGTGAGAATATGGAAGAGTTTGTTTTGTGCCCAAGAAAATAATGAATGTGATGAAGGACCCTTTAAACTGATCATTTGGATTCTCCTTTTTCCTCTTCTTTCTTCCTCAAGCCAAAAAGATTCAGAATGACCAAAACAAACAAAAAACAAAACAAAACAAAAAAGACTAAAAGCACCATTTCACTTTTACACAGATACATATTTTTGTACATTCATATATATATATATACATATATATATATATACATAATAATTAATGTTTACATAGCACCTATTATGTCACTAAGTGCTTTACAATTATTAACTCATTAATACATTTGTATTCCTCACAATGATCCTAGTAGATTGATGTTATTATCATTCCCATTTTATAGATGAAAAAATGGAAGCCAAAAGGGATTAAATAACTAGTCCAAGGTCACATAGCTAGTATGCATTAAAGATAAGATTTGAACTCAAGTCTTTATGATTCCAAGTCCAGCATTCTAACCACTGAGTAACCTAGCTGCCTCATGTGTGTACATACATATATTTGATATATTCTGTTTTTATATCATCTTCATTTCTGATTTTCATCCTTCCCTTACCACATGCCTGTCTTCTCATTTCCCTCTCACTCAAACCCAGAAACTAACAACCCTTATATTAAAAGAATAAAAATAAAAGAGGGAAAAAACAGTTTTTAACAAGACCAACCAACATATCAATTATATCTTATAGTATATCATATAAATATATATATATCTTATATAATATATATCTTATAGTATAAGCAATATTCTACACTCCTAGTTCTCTCTTCTTCCAATACTCCCTAATCCTCTTCCCAAATCTGGAGGAGGGGGCTAACAAGAGGAGAGTCCAAGCTTGGTCATTATGCTTATATATATTGTACTCTGTATTTAGAGAATTCTTATTGTTTCTGTTTACATTATGGTAGTCACCATGAATATTGTTTTAATGATTCTTATTTCATTCTGTGTCTGTTTGTGTAACTTCCTATGTTTTTCTGAATTTTCCATAAACATTTAAAATATTCTTCATAGTCACTATTTTTTGTGGTTCAATAATGTTCCATTATATTCATGTACTTCAATTTGTTCAGCTATTTCCCTGTTGATGGGCATCTACTTTATTCCAAATCTTCACTTTCTTTGTATCTTGTATAGAAATGTATGCATAGAAGTGGGATATCTGGGTAAAATAATCTTTTAGTCACTCTATCTTTTTTTTCCAATGGGTTAGTTACCTTCGTTCTAGAAGCTAACAAATCACCATCATTCTAGGTTTTCTATCATTAAAGCATATCAGTATATAGTACTTCTAGACTTTGTCCAGAATTAGGAAGAATAAAGTCAATTTAATTGACTTAGTTTAATTAACATTTAAAGTAGGGGTTCTGAGTCTCTCAACTAGCTCAACAACCATTCATTCATTCAATAATATTTATTAAACTCTACTATGTGCATGGCACCGAAGTGAGCCTAAATAAACTTCATAATTAACTGTTTGTTCTGTTAAGTCCACAGGAAAATAAAACTTGGGGTCTGGCCAAGCTTTAGCCTAAGGTACATACATTACAGAATAAACAGGAGGGGGTTAAAATGTGATTTCCACAGCCCTTAGGCTTTAATTAGACTGGAATACAAATCCAGATGCCATCTGAAATACACCATCTTAGAAATTACCTACGAATGAATTTCATCCAGATTTTCTTGGCAAAATTTCTATTTGGCTGCAATAACAAAAACAATGAAAAAGAGGTTATTAGAGGTTTCCCACCCCAATCCTGAAGTTGTCTTTTGACCTTTGAGTTTACTCCATGTAGATGGAATTATTTACCTTAAAAATGCTGTTTCAATTTAATGCAACAAGGATTTCCTAAATGCTTATTATGTGTGGGAATAATGTGAGACAGCCACCTATTTCTCTGCTTAAAATACTTGATATCTCAGGTCTTAGAAGGGTTTTGGAAATTGGAAGACTAGATGGCATGACCTTGGGGATGCTGGCAGATGTGTGTTAAAGCTAGTTGTTAAAATTCTGAAGAGCTTTCAGTGTGAGCATTTATCCCGGGAAAATCCTACAGATCGGGGCTTGAACTAATTTTTTGTTTATTATCTAGAGTAATGGATAAAGTATTGATAATGGAGATAGCTTAATAGTATTGGGAATTCATTATTGGGAAGAGACAGTTTGCAAATCATTTACTAGCTCCTGAGTGCTGAGTACCTGTCCCTCATTATCTGCCAAGATTCGTAAAATTTGCCCAGAGAGATTCCATTTCTTTAGGTTTGTTATTTAGGGAATTTCCTCCTCCCCAAAGTCCTACTCAGGTGCCTACAATGGCATAGAGGTGACTTCGTTTTTTATGGCTTTTTATTTATAAGATATATGCATGGGTAATTTTTCAGCATTGACCCTTACAAAACCTTCTGTTCCAACTTTTCCTCTCCTTTCCCCCACCTTCTCCCCAGATGGCAGGTAGAGCAATACATTAAATATGTTAAAGTATATATTAAATACAATATATGTATACATGTCCAAACAGTTATTTTGCTGCACAAGAAGAATCAGACTTTGAAATAAGGTAAAATTAACCTGAGAAGGAAATCAAAAATGCAAACATATAAAAACAGAGGGATTGGAAATGCTATATAGTGATTCACACTCATTTCCCAGAGTCCTTTCACTGGGCGTAGCTGGTTCTATTCATTATTGAACAAATGGAACTGATTTGGTTCATCTCATTGTTGAAGAGAGCCATGTTCATCAGAATTGATCATCATATAGTATTATTGTTGAGGTATATAATGATCTCCTGGTCCTGCTTATTTCACTAAGCATCAGTTCATGTAAGTCTCTCCAAGCCTCTCTGTATTCATCGTGCTGGTCACTTCTTACAGAACAATAATATTCCATAACATTCATATACCACAATTTACCCAGCCATTCTCCAACTGATGGGCATCCATTCAATTCAATCCAGTTTGTAGCCACTACAAAGAGGGCTGCCACAAATATTTTTGCACATGTGGATTCCTTTCCCTTCTGTAAGATCTCTTTGGATATAAGCCCAGTAGTAACATGCTGGATCAAAGGGTATGCACAGTTTGATAACTTTTTGAGCATAGTATGGAGGTGACTTCTTGAAGGCAATGCCAGTGCAGCACAAATTCTGGCAGATTTTACTAAAGCTGAAATCTCACTTATGCCCTTTGACTTAGTCCCCTTTGTCCCAATTCCACCATTTTTCATATGCCTGGCTTCTGGACCAGACTAGCCAAGTTTTGAAGAACTCATCAGAAGTAAGATAATGTTGTGAGGAATAGATAAGGTGAAGAACTTACAGGAATGTATGAATTCTTTTTCTGTATTTTAATATTTCTGTGTTTCCCCTATGACCTGTATAATATTGCAGGCTCATATCTACTTGAACCTTGGCCAGCTAGAAACATATTTACTTAACCTGAGCTGATGACATTTATTGGTATTTGACATTTATCGATATTTAGTCTATTAGCTGGACCACTGTCTGCTTGATTAAGCCTGAAGGCCTGACTTTCTATTTCCTAGAAATCAGGAGATTTCAGGGAAATAGAAACCTTCCATTCCAATCTCCCCAAATAGCAACAACCAATTAGATGCCTCCCCCTCCCCTTCTCAATGCTCTCTTACTTGTGATGTAATTTCTTGTATAAAAGCTATGTATCTTTACTACTTCTTTAGCCCTCCTACTGCGAGCTTTCTCTTTCTTATCTTGTGATGGGACGGCTCATCCTCCGGAGGTTTTCAATAAACAACTTTTCTGCCGTCTACTGAGTGATCTCTGAGTAATCATTTTGGGTAAGGGTCTTCTACATCCCTCACAATGTCTTATTGCTATGGCCACACTTTTAGACTCTCTACTAAGCCACCAAATCATAGAATTATAGTGAAAGAATTATTTCTCTATTGTATTTAGTAACTTATTATTGAGTTAGGGACCAAAGTTTTTCCCCTTTTCTACTTCCTAATGCAGAAAATCAACTAGTGTAGGAAATCTTACTCAAAGACAGGAAAAGCTAAGATCTAATCAAAGGGAGTAAAGAAATTCTAAGTTTAGGCAAATAGATGGATTCCTTCTCATTGTGTTTATTTAGATAGGTCTGGGGAGATATGCATTTTCCTTTTGACAGACTGGTGGAAACTAAGGTCTTCTTGATCAAGATTTGGGTACTCAATGTCATGTATCCCAAGACTTTCATTGGAATAGGTCTACCTCTCATTTTATTTTTTATTCTCTCATTATTTATTAACCATTCAGAATTGATTGCCACCCTCAGGAACACCCACTTTTCCAAGGGCATATATACATTCAGTGGGTCAGCTAAGGGGTTTTTGGCATTTAAGAGTATGAATGACCCTTTTATTAATAAAATGCTAACACTATTAATAAAATGATTAATAATTCATAAACTATCACTCTTGAACATTTTAAACATCACTATAGATAAATTTAAAAAGGGATCTAATTTCCCACTCCCCTTAATTTTACAGATGAAGAAATAGACCCTCATAAAAATTAAGTGACTTGTTCAGGGTAATGCAAAAAGTAAACAGGCTTTAATTTGTCTTGGTGGAGAAAGTATCTTTACCAGTGATATTATAGATCCTCAAAATATTGAAGAGATAACAATTTCCTGCTGAAATGTAATGGTTCTTTGGAAGACAATAAATCTATTATAGGTTAATGCTGCTGAGGGAATCATGACAGCTAGCTGAAATGAAATGACTATGTGTGGGAAAGGGGCTAAACTGATGGAGGAACCAAAGACAAACTTTCCCTCTTTAATCACATTTTTTTCTATAGGTAGGTCCTGCTGTCTGATCAATGATGCATTGATACTTTTCTTCCATTTTCTAGTTATTGAAATGAACTAGCAGTATGATACTTTAGCTCTATAAGCTTTAGCTTCTTCATCTATCAAAAATCATTACCACAAAACCCTGGCAAAGAGAAAGAGAAAAAGAAGTCATCAAAAAGAAGAGAAAATTAGCTGAATTTATTTAATCTTCTAGTAAAATATGCTTTTGGCCTCTTGCCTGATTTCTTTTGGACACTGGGTATGAGACTTATGCTAATATGTGATTGGAACAACTTATTGATAAGGAATTGACTCATCGGTTTTGGTATCTATATAAATATATGATATGTATACATGAATATAATATATAATATAAATATATAAATAAAATATAAATATGACTGAACTAAAACTAAACTAAAAGTTCTTTCCACAAACAAAGTATATTCCCATTCTACCCTTTTAGCAAAACAAAAACAAAAACAAAAAACCAGAAAGAAAGCACAATGTCTCCCTGGAGACACTTAGACTGGAGATTTGGGTCATTTCTGTCTGCTGATCTGTATTTTTTTGCCAGAGGAAGCAACCTATGTTATCATTAGCTTCTTCTTCTTCTTCTTTTAATGTGACTTTACAGGAATTTGTTTTTGTGTTTCAATAGGTTCCTACCATATGTTTCCAGTTTGAGCCTTTGTCAGACTCTGAAGGGACCATGGCCTTGAGGTCCCTTGCTACCTAGGGAAAAAATAGGCCTGCAAACAGCTGCCATATGCTTTGTGTGACTCAACCTCAGCAAGTCCAAGCAGCCTCCTTCTCCTCTTTTTTGTCTCCTGGTAGAAAAGAGGAAATTTAGTACAATGGAAAGGAAAGTGAATTTGGAGTCACCTCAAATTTTGCTTCTACAACTTACTGTTTTTGTGACCTTGAACTACTCCTCTGGACCTCAGATTCCTTCTCTATAAAATAAAAAGGTTGGAGCAGATGGGCTTATGCTCATTACCCAATGAGGTTCCAATTCCCTATAATAGGACCAGGTTAGTAGGAAAGGTAGTCAGGGAGGGCAAAGAGAAATGTGAATGCCTGAGTAATTGAATGACTAGGGAAAATATTGACTTTGAATTGAAATCTTGTGATTATTTGTTCTTTTGTTTTCAAGTCAGCAACTAGTTATTTGGCTCTTGGTTGAGTACCAAAGGTTGGGTTGGGTAAGAGATAGAAGGAAAAAGAGGTGATCCAATGGGAAAACTTAACTCAAACTGAAACATAATATGTTTTTTTTTTTGTTAATCCTTTTATTTTATTTTAAAAATTTTTAATGGTATTTTATTTCCCTAAATACATGTAAAGATAGTTTTCAAAATTCATTTTGTGTTCCATTTTTCTCCCTTCCTCTCTTACTTCTTCCCTACCCAAGACAAGTAATTTTACATATGTTCGATTCTTTTAAACATATTTCCATATTTGTCATGTGCAAGAAAAATCAAACCAAAAAGGAAAAAAAAAATCCATGAGAAAACAAACTAACAAACAAAGTGAAAATACAACATTTTGATCCATATTCAGTCTCCATAGTTCTCTCACTGGATGTGCATGGCATTTTCCATCCCAAGTCATAAGGCATTTATGTATTAAGTACCTACCATATGTCTTGTTCTATACTAAAGTTGTTCTCAGTTGCCTCGGGATTAGGGAAGAAATGACTTGAGGTTCTTTGAAAACTTTGCCAGTTGAGTATAAGCTCTGAAAACTCTTAAGCTGGGAAACTTTCTAAATCCAGATCAAATGACAAAACATGTTTTTCATCACAGGTCTAGCCTGTCAATCATCAATCTTCATTCAACCAACAAAAAAAATTTATGAAGAGCCTACCATGAGGTAGGAACTCCAGCTTTGCCTCATGGAGTTGGGTATAGAGACAAAAATGTCTGTTTACAAAAGATACCCTATCGGACTTCCGGTTAAGATGGCGGAGAGGAGGCTCACAGTTGCATAAGCTCCGCGCTTTCTCTCACTATCCACTTCATTACAAGCCTCTGAATCAATGCTTGACTGAAAAAAACCCACAAATAGTTACCAAGAGAAGCCATCCTTGAGATCCGCCAAGAAAGGTCTGTCTTTACTGGAGGGCTGGGGCGGTTTTAGATCGGGCGCAGGCTGAGGGCAGCGGCAGTGAGAGCACGGGAGCAGAGCTGAGAGGGGGTGGGGAGTGATCGTAGCCGTCTCTGCGGGGAGAGCTTCGCTACAGGTTTGGAACCTGCAGCAAGTCAACAGCCCAGCAGAGAAGCTAAAAACACCGGGGCTGAAGAATACAACCGCAAACAGCTGGAGTCTCTCAGGACCTGGCCCCCCCCCCCCTTCCTCCCCCTCAGTGACTCAGCACGCTTTGGGATCTCAGAGCGCAGGCGCAGCACAGTCCTGCTAGTGCCTCACTGCTGCCCCCTGCAGTCTGTAGAGGAAGCTCGATAACACACCCAGCCCCCCCCCCCCCAAAGAAAGACTCCAGTTTTTTCTGTTTTTCTTTGGTAGTTTATCTCTGATTAATAGACAGAATGAGCAAGAAGCTGAAGAGGACTTTAACCCTTGACAGCTTCTATACAGATAGAGAGCAGACTCTAAATCCTGAGGAGACTAAAAACAGGCAGTCCCCAGGTGATTCCCCAAAGGAGGAGATCGTCTGTTCCTCAGCACAGATGAACCTCATAGAAGTGATTAAAAAGGCTCTCACAAGGGAGCTAGAAGAAAAATGGGGAAAGCAGAGTGAGGCTTGGCAAAAGGAGAGGGAGGCTTGGGAAAAGGAGAGGGAGGCTTGGCAAAAGAGCCTGGAGAAAGTTAAAGAGAGAGTGGATAAAGAAGTAAAATCCTTGAAAAATAGGATTAGTGAACTGGAAACAGAAAACAGCTCTCTAAAAAACAAAATTGGCGAAATGGAAAAAAATTCCACAGAACAAAAGAACTCAATGGGACAATTAGAGAAAGATTTTAAAAAAGTGAGTGAAGAGAATACTTCACTGAAAATCAGAATTGAACAAGTGGAATTGAATGACTCGAGGAGACAAGAAGAATCAGTCAAGCAAATCCAAAAAAATCAAACAATGGAGAAAAATGTGAAATACCTTCTGGGGAAGACAACAGACCTGGAAAACAGATCCAGGAGAGACAATCTGAGAATCATTGGACTCCCAGAAAAACATGATGAAAAAAAGAGCCTGGACACTGTCTTCCAGGAAATTATCAAAGAGAACTGCCCAGAAGTCATAGGAACAGAGGAAAAAATAAACATTGAAAGGATTCATCGATCACCCACTGAAAGGGATCCTAAAATCAAAACACCAAGGAATATAGTGGTCAAATGCCAGAACCCTCAGGTGAAAGAAAAAATATTGCAAGCGGCTAGAAAAACCCAATTCAAGTATCAAGGAGCCACAATAAGGATCACCCAGGATCTGGCAGCATCCACATTAAAAGATCGAAGGGCCTGGAATATGATATTCCGAAAGGCTAAGGAACTTGGTATGCAACCAAAAATAACTTACCCAGCGAGAATGAGCATCTTTTTCCAGGGAAGAAGATGGACATTCAACGAAGTAAGCGAATTTCATCTATTTCTGATGAAAAAACCAGAACTTAACAAAAAGTTTGATCTACAAATATAGAACTCAAGAGAAATCTAAAAAGGTAAAGATTAATCTTGGGAACTATATTTTGACTATATAGATGTATAAAGAATACATGTATACCTTGTTCTAGAAATTGATGTGGAAAGGACATTGTACCAGAAAAAGGGTAAAGTGGGGGTAGTACATCTCATGAAGAGGCATAGGAAACCTATTATATCTGAGAGAAAGAATGGAGGGGGATGAATATAGTGGGTATCTTACTGCCTTCAGAATTGGCTTTAAGTGAAAAATCTTAAGACATATTCAATCTATGGTGAAACTTCTCCCATCTCATTGAAAAGTGAGAAGGGAAAAGTGGAAAGGGAAGGAATAAGCTAAGCGGAAGGGAATACGGGAACTGGGAGGGAAAGGGGTAAGATAGGGGGAGGAACTCTAAGGCGGGGGGAGGGACACTAAAAAGGGAGGGCTGTGAGAAGCAAGGGGTGCTCACAAGCTTAATACTTGGAAGGGGGGAAAGGGGAAAGAAGGGAGGAAAGCATAAACCGGGGTTAACAAGATGGCAAGTAATACAGAATTGGTCATTCTAACCATAAACGTGAACGGGGTAAACTCCCCCATAAAGAGGAAGCGGTTAGCAGAATGGATTAAAAGCCAGAATCCTACAATATGTTGTTTACAGGAAACACACCTGAAGCGGGGAGATACATGCAGGTTAAAGGTAAAAGGTTGGAGCAAAATCTACTATGCTTCAGGTGAAGTCAAAAAAGCAGGGGTAGCCATCCTGATCTCAGATCAAGCTAAAGCAAAAATTGACCTAATTAAAAGAGATAAGGAAGGACACTATATCTTGCTAAAGGGTAGCATGGATAATGAAGCACTATCTATATTAAACATATATGCACCAAGTGGGGTAGCATCTAAATTCTTAAAAGAGAAACTAAGAGAGCTGCAAGAAGAAATAGACAGTAAAACTATAATAGTGGGAGATCTTAACCTTGCACTCTCAGAATTAGATAAATCAAACCAGAAAATAAATAAGAAAGAAGTCAAAGAGGTAAACAGAATACTAGAAAAGCTAGATATGATAGATCTCTGGAGAAAATGTAATGGAGACAGAAAGGAATACACTTTCTTTTCAGCAGTTCATGGAACCTATACAAAAATTGACCATATATTAGGACATAAAAACCTCAAACTCAAATGTAGTAAGGCAGAAATAGTAAATGCATCCTTTTCAGACCACGATGCAATGAAAATTACATTCAACAAAAAAGCAGGGGGAAGTAGACCAAAAAATAATTGGAAACTAAATAATCTCATACTAAAGAATGATTGGGTAAAACAGCAAATCATAGACATAATTAATAACTTCACCCAAGAAAACGATAATAATGAGACATCATACCAAAATGTATGGGATGCAGCCAAAGCGGTAATAAGGGGAAATTTCATATCTCTAGAGGCCTATTTGTATAAAATAGAGAAAGAGAAGGTCAATGAATTGGGTTTGCAATTAAAAATGCTAGAAAAGGAACAAATTAAAAACCCCCAGTCAAACACTAAACTTGAAATTCTAAAAGTAAAAGGTGAGATCAATAAAATTGAAAGTAAAAAAACTATTGAATTGATTAATAAAACTAAGAGTTGGTTCTATGAAAAAACCAACAAAATAGACAAACCCTTAGTAAATCTGATTAAAAAAAGGAAAGAGGAAAATCAAATTGTTAGTCTTAAAAATGAAAAGGGAGAACTCACCACTAACGAAGAGGAAATTAGAGCAATAATTAGGAGTTACTTTGCCCAACTTTATGCCAATAAATTCGACAACTTAAATGAAATAGAAAAATACCTCCAAAAATACAGCTTGCCCAAACTAACAGAGGAAGAAGTAAATATCCTAAACAGTCCCATCTCAGAAAAAGAAATAGAACAAACTATCAATCAACTCCCTAAGAAAAAATCCCCAGGACCAGATGGATTTACATGTGAATTCTACCAAACATTTAAAGAACAATTAACTCCAATGTTATATAAACTATTTGAAAAAATAGGGATTGAAGGAGTCCTACCAAACTCCTTTTATGACACAGATATGGTACTGATACCTAAACCAGGTAGGCTGAAAACAGAGAAAGAAAATTATAGACCAATCTCCCTAATGAATATTGATGCTAAAATCTTAAATAAAATATTAGCAAAAAGATTACAGAAAATTGTCACCAGGATAATACACTATGACCAAGTAGGATTTATACCAGGAATGCAGGGCTGGTTCAATATTAGGAAAACTATTAACATAATTGACTATATCAATAACCAAACAAACAAAAACCACATGATCATCTCAATAGATGCAGAAAAAGCATTTGATAAAATCCAACATCCATTCCTAATAAAAACACTTGAGAGCATAGGAATAAATGGACTTTTCCTTAAAATAGTCAGGAGCATATATTTAAAACCATCAGTAAGCATCATATGCAATGGGGGAAAACTGGAACCTTTCCCAGTAAGATCTGGAGTGAAGCAAGGTTGCCCACTATCACCATTATTATTTAATATCGTATTAGAAACACTAGCCTCGGCAATAAGAATCGAGAAAGATATAAAAGGAATTAGAGTAGGCAATGAGGAAACCAAACTATCACTCTTTGCAGATGATATGATGGTATACCTAGAGAACCCCAGAGATTCTACCAAAAAGCTATTGGAAATAATTCATAATTTTAGCAAAGTAGCTGGCTACAAAATAAATCCCCATAAATCCTCAGCATTTTTATACATCACCAACAAAACCCAACAGCAAGAGATACAAAGAGAAATTCCATTCAGAATAGCTGTTGATACCATAAAATATTTGGGAATCTATCTACCAAAGGAAAGTCAGGAATTATATGAGCAAAATTATAAAAAAGTCTCCACACAAATAAAGTCAGACTTAAATAATTGGAAAAATATTAAGTGCTCTTGGATCGGCCGAGCGAACATAATAAAGATGACAATACTCCCTAAACTAATCTATTTATTTAGTGCTATACCAATCAGACTTCCAAGAAAATATTTTATTGATCTAGAAAAAATAACAACAAAATTCATATGGAACAATAAAAAGTCGAGAATCTCAAGGGAATTAATGAAAAAAAAATCAAATGAAGGTGGCCTAGCTGTACCTGATCTAAAATTATATTATAAAGCAGCAGTCACCAAAACCATTTGGTATTGGCTAAGAAATAGATTAGTGGATCAGTGGAAAAGGCTAGGCTCACAAGACAGAATAGTCAACTATAGCAATCTAGTGTTTGACAAACCCAAAGCCCCTAACTTCTGGGAAAAGAATTCATTATTTGATAAAAACTGCTGGGATAATTGGAAATTAGTATGGCAGAAATTAGGCATGGACCCACACTTAACACCATATACCAAGATAAGATCAAAATGGGTCTATGACCTAGGCATAAAGAATGAGACTATAAATAAATTAGAGGAACATAGAATAGTTTATCTCTCAGACTTGTGGAGGAGAAAGAAATTTGTGACCAAAGATGAACTAGAGACCATTAATGATCACAGAATAGAAAATTTCGATTACATCAAATTAAAAAGCCTTTGTACAAATAAAACTAATGCAAACAAGATTAGAAGGGAAGCAACAAACTGGGAAAACATCTTCACAGTTAAAGGTTCTGATAAAGGCCTCATTTCCAAAATATATAGAGAACTGACTCAAATTTATAAGAAATCAAGCCATTCTCCAACTGATAAATGGTCAAAGGATATGAACAGACAATTTTCAGATGATGAAATTGAAACTATTACCACTCATATGAAAGAGTGTTCCAAATCATTATTGATTAGAGAAATGCAAATTAAGACAACTCTGAGATACCACTACACACCTGTCAGATTGGCTAAGATGACAGGAAAAAATAATGATGAATGTTGGAGGGGATGCTGGAAAACTGGGACACTAATGCATTGTTGGTGGAGTTGTGAACGAATCCAACCATTCTGGAGAGCAATCTGGAATTATGCCCAAAAAATTATCAAAATGTACATATCCTCTGATCCAGCAGTGTTTCTATTGGGCTTATATCCCAAAGAAATACTAAAGAAGGGAAAGGGACCTGTATGTGCCAAAATGTTTGTAGCAGCCCTGTTTGTAGTGGCTAGAAACTGGAAAATGAATGGATGCCCATCAATTGGAGAATGGCTGGGTAAATTGTGGTATATGAATGTTATGGAATATTATTGTTCTGTAAGAAATGACCAGCAGGATGAATACAGAGAGGCTTGGAGAGACCTACATGAACTGATGCTAAGTGAAATGAGCAGAACCAGGAGATCATTATACACTTCGACAACGATATTGTATGAGGACATATTTTGATGGAAGTGGATTTCTTTGACAAAGAGACCTGAGTTTCAATTGATAAATGACGGACAAAAGCAGCTACACCCAAAGAAAGAACACTGGGAAACGAATGTGAACTATCTGCATTTTTGTTTCTCTTCCCGGATTATTTATACCTTCTGAATCCAATTCTCCCTACGCAACAAGAGAACTGTTCGGTTCTGCAAACATATATTGTATCTAGGATATACTGCAACATATCCAACATATAAAGGACTGCTTGCCATCTAGGGGAGGGGGTGGAGGGAGGGAGGGGAAAAAAAATCGGAACAGAAATGAGTGTAAATATAATGTAATTATTAAATAAAAAAATTAAAAAAAAAAAAAAGAAAAAAAGAAAAAAAAAAAAAAAAAGATACCCTATCCTCAAGGAGTTTACTCTATAGGTAGGGGATACATGCATAAAGAGGTATATATTCTTGTTGCTGTTTAGTCATCTCTGACTCTTTGTGAACCCATTTAGGGTTTACCTGGCAAAGACACTGAAATAGTTTGCCATTTCTTTCTTCAGCTCATTTATAGATAAGGAAACAGAGAGAAACAGGGTTAAGTGTCTTGCCCAGGATCAGGCTGAGGCAGGTCTTCTTAACTCTAAGCCCAGCACTCTACCCACTTTACTATTTAGCTGCCCATTTCAGACAGGAGTCCTCAAACTACAGCCAGCTGAGGACGTTTATCCTCCTCACCCAGGGCTATGAAGCTTCTTTATTTAAAGGCTCACAAAACAAAGTTTTTGTTTTTACTATAGTCCAGTCCTCCAACAGTCTGAGGGACAGTTTGAGGACCCCTGGTAAATAACTGTTAGTAAATAAAAACATTACATATTGTTTTTTCATTTTTTTACATTAATACCTCTTCAAGAACAGACTGGTTTTTTATATATTTTATTTTATTTTATTTAATAATAACTTTATATTGACAGAATCCATGCCAGGGTAATTTTTTTTACAACATTATCCCTTGCACTCGTTTCTGTTCCAATTTTACCCCTCCTTACCTTCACCCCCTCCCCTAGATGGCAAGCAGTCCTATATATGTTAGATATGTTGCAGTATATCCTATATACAATATATGTTTGCAGAACTGAACAGTTCTCTTGTTGCACAGGGAGAATTGGATTCAGAAGGTAGAAATAACCCGGGAAGAAAAACAAAAATGCAGCTAGTTCACATTCGTTTCCCAGTGTTCTTTCTTTGGGTGTAGCTGCTTCTGTCCATCATTTATCAATTGAAACTCAGTTAGTCTCTTTGTCAAAGAAATCCACTTCCATCAGAATACATCCTCATACAATATCGTTGTCGAAGTGTATAATGATCTCTGGTTCTGCTCATTTCACTTAGCATCAGTTCATGTAAGTCTTGCCAAGCCTCTCTGTATTCATTGTGCTGGTCATTTCTTACAGAACAATAATATTCCATAACATTCATATACCACAATTTACCCAGCCATTCTCCAATTGATGGGCATCCATTCAATTTCCAGTTTCTAGCCACTACAAACAGGGCTGCCACAAACATTTTGGCACATACAGGTCTCTTTCCCTTTTTTAGTATCTCTTTGGGGTATAAGCCCAATAGAAACACTGCTGGATCAAAGGGTGTGCACAATTTGATAACTTTTTGGGCATAATTCCAGATTGCTCTCCAGAATGGTTGGATTCGTTCACAACTCCACCAACAATGTATCAGTGTCCCAGTTTTCCCGCATCCCCTCCAACATTCATCATTATTTTTTCCTGTCATCTTAGCCAATCTGACAGGTGTGTGGTATCTCAGAGTTGTCTTAATTTGCATTTCTCTAATCAATAATGATTTGGAACACTCTTTCATATGAGTGGTAATAGTTTCAATTTCATCATCTGAAAATTGTCTGTTCATATCCTTTGACCATTTATCAGTTGGAGAATGGCTTGATTTCTTATAAATTTGAGTCAGTTCTCTATATATTTTGGAAATGAGGCCTTTATCAGAACCTTTAACTGTGAAGATGTTTTCCCAGTTTGTTGCTTCCCTTCTAATCTTGTTTGCATTAGTTTTGTTTGTACAAAGGCTTTTTAATTTGATGTAATCAAAATTTTCTATTTTGTGATCAGTAATGGTCTCTAGTTCATCTTTGGTCACAAATTTCTTTCTCCTCCACAAGTCTGAGAGATAAACTATCCTATGTTCCTCTAATTTATTTATAATCTCATTCTTTATGCCTAGGTCATATACCCATTTTGATCTTATCTTGGTATATGGTTTTAAATGTGGGTCCATGCCTAATTTCTGCCATACTAATTTCCAGTTATCCCAGCAGTTTTCATCAAATAATGAATTCTTATCCCAAAAGTTAGGATCTTTGGGTTTGTCAAACACTAGATTGCTATAGTTGACTATTGGACAGACTGTTTTTTGCCTTTCTTTGTATCTCCAGTGTGTATGACATATAGTAGGCACTTAAATATTTATTGATTGGACAGGAAGTGGTGAAATACAAGGGAAAGAGAGATTATATTGAACTGGAAGAGTTAGGGGAGGTTTGTTTGATGAGGAAAGTATAGTGAATTTTTTCTTGAAGAAGGGATAGAGTTTGCATTCACGAATAATAGTGGAGAAGGCATCTGGAGAAAGGAGAGCAGCATCAGCAAAGATGGGAAGTCAGAAGAAGAACTTGTGGGGGTTAATGAGAATAATGGGAATAATATTGAAGATTTGTATTGGGAAAGATGAGAGATTGTATAAGTGTGTATAAGTGTGTGTGTGTGTGTGTGTGTGTTGTAAATCATACAGAGAAAAAAGAAGCTGAAGGAGGGAGGGGGAGCTATCCAATTCCAGGGACATGATGGACAAGTCAGAGATATCCCAGAATGGTGCAGCCAGGTAAGAAACAAAGAGATAGTCTGAACTGAGCTCCCTTCTTAAATGGAAAGTTTTGAGTTTATGGCTCTACCCCTCAATCAGAGGGACATGAGACAGAGTCCTAAGGCTCATGGACCCCTTCTCAGACAATATTTTTAAATATATAAAATAAAATACATAGATTACAAAAAACCAATTATATAGAAATACAGGTAACACAATATTTTAAAAAGATGGATTCATGGATCTTAGGTCAAGATGCCCTGCCCAGAACTTTTTGTGCTGCCTTATCTTCCCTTCCCCCCATACCAGATTCCTTCTTTTCCAGTGGAGAGATTTTGGGGAGCTCAATATTTACCATTTTGTTATATGCAATCTTTTCAGACTACCTTACCCAAAATTGGTATCACTTATTGCAGGATCGTGGTGGTAGCCCTGAACACGGACCAATAGCCCTATTTTATAGATTAAATTTAAACTTTCTTGTTTCCTTGCCAAGCTCCAAGATGTATACTCTTGTCCTCGTATATTAAATCATTCTTCCTGAATGATGAATGACCTCCACCTTTCCTCACCTCAACCTTCCAGGGCTGAGGTTCTCAGTTCTTCATTCTCAGCCCATAATGAAGGTACAGAGTTTCACTGACATGGTGGCTTCCTACCGCCCCCTCTCCCTGTCATTCACATAACTGTCCTTTGTACAGCCTCAGTTCTTCTGGATCTCGCTCTTTTTCTTGGGAGCACATTAACCATGTCACACATCTAGAGCCTAGCTTCTACCTCTATGCTTTCTAATAACAGTTTCTAATAACCTCTATGCTTTGAAGAGTGTTCAAGTCTATTGAAATAGTTTTGAGGGGAACTTAGAGGGTCCACACCAAGCGTTAGGCCAGCCAGGGATGCCAAAGGTCTTCAAGCACATTTTGTGCTTAAAATGTCTTTTTAATTCACATAAAAGAAAGCTTGAGGTTTTAAGAGGGCTTTAAGGAATAGCATGCTTAAATAATCCTGGGACTTGAAGCCTGATTTTTTAAAAACTGTGTCATCTTAAGTGGCAGATTTGTATGACCCTGAGCAAGTCACTTATATCCCTGTCTATCTCAGTTTCCTTAACTGTAAAATGGGACAGTAGTAGCAGTTACCCTACACGGTTGTTTAACTCTCACAAGATGAGAGTTAAAAGAGATAACATTTGTAAAACACTTAGTACAATGCCTGGCCTCTGAGAGGCACTATGTGTGTGTGTATGTGTGTGTGTATGTGTGTGTGTGTGTGTGTGTGTGTGTGTGTGTGTATGCTTTTTCCTTCCCTTTCCTCCAGCATTCCCCTTACACCAAGACACTCTCATCAAACAGCCTATTATACTTTTTTTGGTTGGCCCATGATCATAGGGACTATTTGGCCATTCTAACACTTATACCAGAAGGTATAGGGGATGGTCTGAGGTGGAAGCACCAAGCAAGGAGGCAGCAAGAACAAGAGAAAGATGCAACCAGAATAGCCATGTTATCCTGCAGGATGTGGTGGGAGATGGAAAAGAATTCAAGGATTTCCCTTAGGAGGAACAACTTCTGGGCGCATTTGTTTCCTTCTAAGAAATTCTACAAAGAAATAAGGAAAATTATTGGGTTCTCACTTCCTCCAATAGGGAAATGTGCCATTCTTCTCCAAATGGGAAGTATATGAGCCGATGCCATAACCATATTAAGATTGCCCATGGAAAAGGACACACATGTGCAAAAATGTTTATAGCAGCTCTTTTTCTGTAGTAGCAAAGGACTGGCGATTGAATGGATGCCCATTAGTTGGAGAATGGCTGAATAAGTTATGGTATATGGATGCTATGGAATATTATTTTTCTATAAGAAACAATCTGCAGGATGATTTTAGAGAGGCTTGGAGAGACTTACATGAACTGAGATTAAGTGAAATGAGTAGAACCAGGAGATCAGTGTACACAGCAATAACAAGATTATGTGATGATCCACTGTGACTGACGTGGTTCTTTTCAACAAATGAGGTGATTCAAGGCAATTTCAATAGACTTGTGAAAGAGAGAGCCATTTGCATCCAGACAGAGGATTAAAAGGACTGAATGCGGATCAAAACAGTGATTTTTCACTTTTTTGTTATTTGCTTATTTTTTTCTCTCTCATTTTTGGTCTGATTTTTCTTGTGCAGTGGGATAAATGCAGAAATATGTTTAGAAGAATTGCAAATGTTTAACCTATACTGGATTATTTGCTGTCTAGAAGAGGCAATGGGAGAGAGAGAGAAATATTTGGAAAACAAGGTTTTGCAGGGGTGAATGTTGAAAACTATCATTGCATATATTTTGAAAAATTAAAAAAATATAATAAAAAAGTGAAAAAAGGATGATACTGCAACAGCCTAAGTCAGCCCATCTTCCAGAGACAGATGCTAGACTAGTGATTTTGTTCTTGGGATCCCAAAAGTAAGATTCTTGAGATAAGGAATTTTTTTATTCTTTCTATATTTATCTCCAGTGATTAGCATGGAGTGAGCCTTAATAAATATTGATTGATTGAGAGAGTAAATCATTTGTCTAAAGTGACGCAGCCAGTATTTGTCAGTGGTGGGACCTGAATCTAGATCTTCAACTCTAAGGTCAGTTCTGGATTTATGATGTCTCATTGCCTTTCCAACAGGACAGGACCATGGCTTTTATAGAGTCAGAAATCTCATTCAGTTATATCTAATGGTTTCTCCACTTGTATATCTCAGAAGAATGCTGCCAATGGGTTGCATAAACATAGAAATCCCTTGCTTGGATTTCAGGCAGAAAAGAGTTCAGACCAAAAAGGACACCATTTAGGAGGAAAGAATGTATTTCAATCAGTGACAGCCTGTTTCAAGAATGATTAGTGCCTCTTCCCACACCCACAATAACAGTAACAAAAAATCAATGAGGGGGCAGCTAGGTGTCACAGTGGATAAAGCACCAGCTCTGAAGTCAGGATGACTGAGTTCAAATCTGCCTCAGACACTTACTACTTCCCAGCTGTGTGACCCTGGGCAAGTCACTTAACCCTAATTGCCTCAGCAAACAAACAACAACCACAAAAACCAATGATACTTTTTAGACTACCAAAACTAGTAACAAAAGTATATTTCACTGTATCTTAAATGTGCCCAACGTATGCTTAACAGGAATCTATGTGCACCTGTAGCCTCAAATGTACAGCCCCATTTGCCAGCATCTTCAGAATCTGACAATGGACAAGGTCAGACTGGTGAGGTAAGATCAGCCAGTGACAATATACAAAAGCCAAACTGGGAAATATAGACCTGATCTCATAAGCAGTGGGTTCATTTGTAGGTTTTGGAGTTGGTGAATAGTATCTCTCAACCTACTCTTAACTCTACTTGGAGAAAGTTTGTGCTCTATATCCAGGTACCTTATTTTTATTCTCAAATGTGGAGCAAAAAACTGATCATCAGCGGAATGGGTTCCAGGCAAGCCTATATCAATCCACACCTCAGATGCTGAAAACTGTTTTCTATGCAAATAATTTCTGTTGTGAAGGGAGTTTAATGAGCTGCCGTGTCTGATTATCTCAGCCTACCTCTCGGCAGTGATACAGAGGAAGCAGATGTCTGACACCTCTTCGTGTTTCCCAATATTTCTGTGCCCAGCTACATACTGCCATCATTCCTGGGCCTGGCGATGAAAGCTGTGGTGACTGCCCTTAATTGCCATTTTGAGAAGTGAAATAAGGCTTCACCATTTCTAAGGCATCCAGGCAGGCAGGGGTCATCAAGTACATTTCCCATCAGCTCCTCCTCCCCATTTCTTTGTTGTCAGGCCTGTGCTTGAGCTGGAAGGAGTGGAGAATGAGGAAGAGCTGAGCTGGTAGCTTTACTTATCTTATGCCACCTTTGAGTGGGTATAATCCTGCCAGAACTTCCTCCCAGTTTTTCTGTCTTCTCTCTAAAGAGGGTTAGTGAGGAAGGAGTGGGCAAATACCTGGCCAAACAAGCAGCATTTGTTGGGTGAATTCAATAGGTTTATTGCTGAAGGGCATGAAGAGATGAGACTTGTTTCCTTTTCTAATCTCTTAGTGCTCAAAGAAGTTAGGTGGGAAGGCAAGATTTATATGCATGAAGAAATAATTTCATAAAATTATAAATTTAGATATAGAAGGAATCTAAGAAATCATCTAATATTACTCCCTCAATTTACAGATAAAGCGACCATGGCCCATTGAAGACAACTTTCATATGATCATAGAACTAGTAAGGGGCAACACCGAGATTTGAACTTGGTCCTCTGCACTTCTCAATGCTCAAAGCTTCATAGCATTGTGCTGATAGATAGAAGTAAGTGGGCAGTGACAGCAGTAAGTGTTCCAGAAGTTCAAGATAGACGTGGGGAGGGGATAAAAGAAATGCCACTTTAATATGGGATGATGTTGAACAGAAAATTTTTCTTTTAGGCTTTCAACATGATTAATGAGCAAAACTCAAAGATAAAAAGAATTAAAAGAATTTGGTGATAAATACCTTAAGGGAGCACCCCCACATTGATGGCTGTTCACCAAAGATCAGCAGGGGCTTTAAGGAGATTGCAGCTTTTATAGCTAACTTTAAGATAATCCATACAGTCCACTTCAGTAAAAGCAGTGGGGCCCTTGCTTCTCAGTTTCTCCCCAAGGTAGCAAGAGGGGACAATCTGCAGATCAAAAACTACAGACTTAGTGTCTCTTTCCTCACCAGAACCTCCCCTGACACAGATTGATAAGTTAGATTGGGAACAATGAAGTGCCCAGTCAACAGAACATCATTTCAAGAATGGTATGTGGCGTGAAGATTATGTGTCTTGATTTGGGTCTTGAAGAATGGATAAGCTCTAAACCAGCAAAGATGAAAGCATTTTACCTGGAGTGAATCTGAATGATCCTTAAAAATAATCTCTGCCTCCTCTATTTCAAAGCCATTTTGCACCCAGTTAAGATGTGACCATCTAAGATGAACTTGAGGCAGCTCAGTTCAGTGGAAAGATTTCTGGATGTGGAGTCAGAGAATGTGATTTCAAATCTTGTTTCTCTAGTGTATTACCTATATGACACTGATCAAGTCATTTAATTTCTTGGACCCAGATTTCTCACCTGCAAAATGAAGGAGCTGTACTAAATGATCCTAAGATTTCTTCCAGATTGAAATCTATGGTCCTATTAATCTGGCACTGTTGTTAAAAAAAAGCAGGAACAGCAGAGAATCATAGAGCACACACTTTGGATACCAAAACCATGGATCTCAGTTTCCTCATCTGTAAAATGGGATGTTTGAAGTACATGACCTCTAATGTCCCTTCAACTTCTAATCCTGTGCAAAAGGAAATAAAGCCCAGAATGTGAGATTGGCTAGATTGATGTCAGAGTGAGTGACCACAAAGTCACATTTCTTAGGCAGCCTGAGTGCTTCTCCAGACATCAGAGAGTGTCCATCATGGCTGCGGCATTCATGACAAGACTGTTTCAAAGAAATGATAAAGGAGTATTCTCTGCTAGAGAATACTCTGAGAAGAAACAGGTACCCAGCCATCAACATCATGTGTTCTGACAGAAATGTGCTTGGCAATGAAAACAGTCATCAGTTCCTAGGGGGGGAAAGTCTCCCAAAGCTTTGTAAATGAGAAATAATTCATGCATGAACAGAGTCAGTCTGTGGAGATATTATTAAATTTCTGCCCTTTCTTGCCATTAGAAAAACAATAAAGAGAGAAAAGGAGGGGGTTCCCTTTCTCCAAATTCAGAGCTCTATAATAAATACAAGAATAGTCTAGCTTTAACTTATGAAAATGAATTTTTTCTCACATAGAGAGAGACAGCAGTATCAGGAAAAGAGGGACACCAGGGCTTCATGTAAACAGAGTTTCATCATTTGTTACCAAGAAATAGTAACTGCCCCCAAAGCTGGGACTATATGGGCAAGCAGCCTGATTGAACTTGGGGACTCCGAAAGGAAAGGAGTTAAAGGATATGTCTCATGGTGGAAGAAGGGAGGAGAATGAAATGAACGGGACTCCTTTTGAAAATTCCAGCTTGGCATTTCACTGGTTTATGGAGCTAATATAGTGGATAGAGAGGCAGCTCAGCACAGTAAATAGAAAAATCTAGCCTGATATTTCCCTGGTATATGTGCTATAATATAACACATAGAGAGAAGCAGTTCAGCATAGAAGAGACCTAATCTTGGTCAAGAAGATGTGAGTTCAAGATATGTTTCTGAAATGTGCCTATGTGACTTAAACATCTCAGATTCCCTAATAGAATGTGAAATCTTGTCATTAAATAAGTGAACGAATGATCAAATACACAAACAAATAAATGCATGGGTAAATGAATGAATGAATGAATAAATAATTGCACAATGGACTGAGAGGGAGGCTAAAATGAGGAGATCTTTGGTTTGAATTCCAGCTCTGCTACTAATCCTGTTAATTCTGTAACCTTCTGTAATTTCTCCTCTATGGACCTCCATTTCCCCATTTGTAAATTGAGGAGGTTGGAACATAGATTTCTATCCTAAGGCCCTTCCAGTTCTAAAAAAAAAATTATGACTATGATTCTAAGTGCTGCTTAAATGCTTTAAAATTTGAAGTTGTGACATGAACTGAATGTCGGGAAAGACACTATCCAAATACCAATTAGTGTTATGAACTCTCTCAGATGAGCCTGAGAAGGCATAAGACCTAGTGTGCTTCCTCTAGTGAGTGACCTTAAGTAAGTTGATTAACCTTTTTATCTATCTCTTTTCTTCATTTCTGTCAAATAGGGGTAAAGGTAGTTCTCTGGGCTTAGAAACATAAGGGAAGCCAGTGTAGAATCTTGAAGATTCAAGAAACAAAGATGATTTAAAAGAGATTTTGAATTTGTGAAATATTAACATTCTTCAAGGGTCTTTCAGTTCTCCACAGAATCCTCAACAGAATCTTGTATAACAAAGTAGATAAAAAAAAATACCTCATTTGACAAATGTAAAACTGAGTTTTGGAGTATTTTTGATGACTTGCCCATGGTCATCTGGTTCCTGTCAATCAAAGGGTTCAATTTAATGAAAAAGAAGATTAATTGGTATATTATTGTGTGTGTGAGAGGTACTGGGGATACAAAGAGGTATGTCCTTGCCACGAGCATCTCTGCATGGGTCATCAGTGGTGTTGTTGAACTATTCTACCATGGAGACACAAATCATATCACTCATCTGTAGAGAGATTTTATGAAATCCTGAGTTCTACCCTTGATTCAGCTAATATTTGCATATCTGACTACTGATTGAGATTACTCTGCTATTTTTGGGAAGGCTGGGTCTCAATGGGGGCACTGGATAGTATAGGATACTAGGATAGTGATAGGATGTTTATAGGATAAATAGTTGGAGAAAAAGCAAGAAGTTCAATTTGGGCATAGTATAGAATGTTGAAAAGGGGGTTGAGTGAAATTAAACATAAAAGCTAAAGAGTGGAGAGCCTTGAATGCTAGATAAAGGAATTCTAATCCACTAAACAATAGGGAGTCACTTAACATCCAGCATGTAGCATAATGCCTGCCATATAATAGGTACTTAATAAATGTTAGATAATATTGGTAATTCACAGATGTTAGTGAACTATAATTAGTGTTAATATTTGAAAATAAATGAAGATATAATTGTGAAAATTCTCAGAACTATATAAAAAAATAAGATAGATTCTAAGATATTCAGACAGCTAGGTGGTTCAGTGATTAGAGTATGGAACTGGAAGTCAGGAAGATGTAAATTCAAATGCAGCCTAAGACATTTAATAATTATGTTACCTTAGCTAGGGTACTTGGCATTCTTCAGCCTCAGTTATCTTATTTGTAAAATAAAGATAAAATGAGATAATGTTTGTAAAGTACTTTTTAAAGATACATTCTATCTGAGTGACCCTCATGCAATTGAGCCTGCTTGTTAAAAATAAAGTGAGCTACTGCCTTGTTAAAAATGAAGACATAGAAAAAAGTTTTCTTTTTTTTTAATAGTTTTTTATTTACAAAATATATGCATGAGTATTTTTTCAACATTGACCCTTGCAAAACCTTGTATTCCAACTTTTCCCCTCCTTCCCCTCCCCGCCTCCCCTAGATGGCAAGTAGTACAATACATGTTAAATATGTTAAAGTATATGTTAAATCCAGTATGGATATAAATATGTATACATATTTATACAATTATCTTGCTGCACAAGAAAAATCAGATCTAGAAAGAAAGAAAAAAACCTGAGATCTCTAATCAAAACCTGAGAAGGAAAACAAAAATGCAAGCAAACAATAACAGAAACAGTAGAAATGTTATATTATGGTCCACACTCATTTCCCATAGTTCTCTCTCTGGGTATAGCTGATTCTTTTCATTCCTGAATAATTGTAACTGGTTTGAATCATCTAATTGTTGAAGAGAGCCACATTCATCAGAAATGATCATTGCTTAATCTTGTTGTTTCCATATTGTTTCCATCTCCTGTTTTGTTCATTTCACTCAGCATCAATTCAATTAAGTCTCTTCAGGCCTCTCTGAAATCATCCTGCTGATCGTTTCTTACAGAACAATAATATTCCATAACATTCATATACCACAACTTAGTCAGCCATTCTCCAATTGATGGGCATCCATTCAGTTTCCAGTTTCTTGCCACTACAAAAAGGGCTGCCACAAACATTTTTGTACAATGGGTCCCTTTCCCTTCCTTAAGATTTCTTTGGGATATAAGCCCAGTAGTAACACTACTGTATCAAAGTGTATGCACACTTTGATAATTTTTGGAGCGTAGTTCCAAACTGCTCTCCAGAATGATTGGATTCATTCACAATTCCACCAACAATGTATCAGTGTCCCAGTTTCCCCACATCCCCTGTAACATTCTGCATTATCTTTTCCTGTCATCTTAGTCAATCTGAGAGGTGTATAGTGGTACCTCAGGTCTTAATTTGCATTTTTCTGATCAATAATGATTTGGAGCCCTTTTCATATGACTAGAAATAGTTTCAATCTCTTCATCTGAAAATTGTCTGTTCATATCCTTTGACCATTTATCAACTGGAAAATAGCTTGATTCTTTATAAATTTAAATCAATTCTCTATATATTTTGGAAATGAGGCCTTTATTAGAACCTTTGAATGGAAAAATGTTTTCCCAGTTTATTTCTTCTCTTCTAATCTTGTCTGCATTCGTTTTGTTTGTACAAAAACCTTTTAATTAAAAATAATCATAATTTTCTATTTTGTGATCAGTAATGATCTCTAGTTATTCTTTGGTCACAAATTCCTTTCTCCTTCACAGGTCTGAAAGATAAACTATGCTATTTTCTTTTAATTTCTTTATAATATCATTATTTAAGTCTAGATCATGAATCCATTGTGACCTTTTCTTGGTATATGGTGATAAGTGTGGGTCAATGCCTAATTTCTGCCATACTAAGTTTCCAATTTTCCCAGAAGTTTTTGTCAAATAGTGAGTTCTTATCCCAAAACCTGGCGTCTTTGGGTTTGTAAAACACTAGATTGCTATAGTTATTGATTATTTTGTTCTGTGAACCTAATCTATTCCACTGATCAACTAGTCTCTTTCTTAACCAGTACCAAATGGTTTTGATGACTGCTGCTTTATAATATAGTTTTAGATCTGGTATAGCTAGTCTACCTTCATTTGATTTTTTTTTTTCCATTAGTTCCCTTGAAATTCTTGACCTTTTGTTCTTCCATATGAATTTTGTTGCTATTTTTTTCTAGGTCATTAAAATAGTTTCTTGGGAGTCTGATTGGTATAGCACTAAATAAATAGATTAGTTTAGGCAGTATTGTCATCTTTATTATATTCGCTTGACCTATCCAAGAGCACTTAATATTTTTCCAATTGTTTAAATCTGACTTTATTTGTGTGGAAAGTGTTTTGTAATTTTGCTCATATAGTTCCTGACTTTTCCTTGGCAGATAGATTCCCAAATATTTTATACTATTGGCAGTTATTTTAAATGGAATTTCCCTTTGTATCTCTTGCTGTTGGATTTTGTTAGTGATGTATTACAAATGCTGATGATTTATATGGATTTATTTTCTATCCTGTAACTTTGCTAAAGTTGTGGATTATTTCTGATAGCTTTTAAATTGATTCTCTGAGGTTCTCTAAGTATACCATCATATTATCTACAAAGAGTAATAATTTGGTTTCCTCATTACCTATTCTAATTCCTTTCATCTCTTTTTCATCTCTTATTGACAAAGCTAGGATTTCTAAGACAATATTGAATAGTAATGATGATAGTGGGCAATCTTGTTTCATACCTGATATTACAGAGAATGGTTCCAGTTTATCACAATTACATATGATGCTTACTGATGGTTTTACATAGATGATACTATTTTAAGGAAAAGCCCATTTATTCCTATGCTCTCTAGTGTTTTCAATAGGAATAGGTATTGGATTTTATCAAATGCTTTTTCTGCATCTATTGAGGTGATCATATGTTTTTTGTTAATTTGATTATTAACATAGTCAATTATGCTAATAGTTTTCCTAATATTGAACCAGCTCTGCATTCCTGGTATAAATTGTACTTGGTCATAGTGTATTATCCTAGGGATGATTTTCTGTAATCTCTTTGCTAATATTTTATTTAAGATTTTTGTCCTACCTGGTTAAGGTATTTGTACCATGTCTGTGTCATAAAAGGAATTTGGTAGGAGTTCTTCATTCCCTATTTTTTCTAATAGTTCTTTTTTTACTTCATCTGAAGTGTAATAGGTTCTGCTCCAGCCTTTTACTTTACTCTGTGTGTATCACCCTGCTTTAAATGTGTTTCCTGTAAACAACATATTTGCAGGATTTTAATCCTTTTAATTCAGTCTGCTATCTGCCTCTGATCTATGAGAAAGTTTACCCCATTCACATTTACAGTTAAAAAAATACTATTCTGTATTTCCTGCTATCTTAACCCCAGATTATATTTTTCTCTTTTCTTTTCCCCTTCCTCCTTCCCCCAGTATTTACCTTATAGGCACCACTTGCCTCAAGCAGCCCTCCCTCTTTAGAATCCCTCCCCCTTTTAGAGCCCCTCCTCCTTTCTTATACCTTTCCCCTACTATTTCTGTATTCCCTTCTATTTAGCCCACCTCTTCCCCTTTTTACCCTCCCCTCCTTCCCCCCATCACTTTTCTATAAGGTGAGAGAAGTTTCTCTGTAAACCAAATATGTCTAATTTTTTCTCTTTGAGCAAAGTCTGATGAAAGTAAGGTTCACACAATGTTTATCACCCTCCCTTCTTTCCCTCAGTTACAATAGGTTTCCTTTGCTTCTTTGTGGAATGTAATTTCCCTCTTTTTACCTCTACTTTTCCCTTTTTCTGATACAATCCCCTTTCCACCTTTAGTTTCTTTTTTATATTATAACAGTAAAATCAAAATATATATGCACTCTCTTTGTATACCCATAAGAGAAATACAGTTCTCAAGAGTTCTTTTTACCTTTTTATGCTTCTCTTGAGTCCTATATTTGGAAGTCAAATTTTTTGTTTAGCTCTGGTTGAAAAAACAGTTTTCTATTGGCTCTGAGGCAAAGATTTCTGGAACATTTGGCATACATACATACACACACACATACTACAAATAGCTTAGAGTTTAGAGTTTGCCCCAGTCTCACCTTTGGTGACAATAAGTTGAGAGGGATCAAATGTTTTTATGCCATCTGTTGTCCATTCAGAGGGGAAATTATTTCACTGTCAGTTTTATAGAAACCCTTTGACACTAGCCAGCCCAAAGTATTAATGTCCAAACATATCATCTGCCAGAGCTGCAACAGTCATCTCAAGATTACATGTTTAAATGGCCTAAACAGAAAGATACAGCTTTTGGATTTAGAGTGGGAAGCTGAAAGGTTCTGTCATGGGGAGAGTGATCAATCAAGCCAAGTGGGCATGGGGCGATGGGTGGAATTAAAGGTGTTGCTCTGCTCTGTCCCTTGACAGAGATCTTGGACTGGGGCTTCAGCATGATTTCCAAGGCAATGTCACATCATTTGTCAAGCAAACTAGCAATGTCACACTATATTACACCGCCATCCAAGAACACTCCCCAGCCAAGCGTGCATCTGAGATTGGAAATGGATCTTTCCTGGAATTGAGTTGCTACTCTCAATTTGCAGAGTGAAAAATATTCCAGATATGGGTAACAGGCAGATGTTGATGTAAAGTGGATTTTTCTTCTCCTGCCAATGCAGGTACAGCCCCACTATACCCCAACTGTTCTCTGGGTTTTGGCTATTAAGTTTCATTCCAGTCAAAGTCACTGTGACATGGGCATGTCTGCCCCATTTGATATTCTATTATTATCTGGCTGCCGTGACACCAAGTTCTTCTCATATCCATTACTAGCAGTTTGGTACTATCTAAAGTTGCCTGGGTTAGGAATACTGTGAATCTATCTACTTTCTAGTCCCAGCATCAATTATATCACTAGGGAGCTGTATAACTTGGGTGAGCTGCTTAACCTTTCTCATCCATAATTTCTTTTTGTGTTCAATAAAAATATTTGTTCAGTGTTCTTTGTGGAGATGCTATGAAACTCAAATGAGTTAATGATGAGTGTGAAAATATTCTATAGATCACAAAGTTCTATATAAACACTGAAGGCTATTACTACCTGGTTAGGGCTAATATATTTTTTTAAACATCTAAAAATCAGGAGAGAGGCTGGCCCTGTCATTTCACAAGTATGGGGAAATCCTGGATAAAAAATCCCCTGTACCAATGAAAATGTCTTTTAAAACTTTATTGTTATACCAGATGGTTTCTGAGGTCTCTCCAAGCTCTAAATCAGTGATCCTATAATCTATACATCTTTTTTCCTTAGGCTAAACATGTGCAATTTTTCTAAACATATTTCCACCTTTATCATACTGTATGAGAAAAATCAGCTCAAAAGGGGAAAAAATGAGAAAGAAAAAAACAAGGTGAAAACAACAACAGCCAAAAGGGTGAAAATACTATGTGATTCACATGTAGTCCCCATAGTCCTCTCTCTGGATGCAGATGGCTTTCTCCTTCCCAAGTCTATGGGAATTGGCCTGAATTAACTCATTTTTTTGAAAAGAGCCAAATCCATCACAGTGGATCATCACATAACCTTGTTGTTGCTGTGTACAATGTTCTCTTAGTTTTACTCACTTCACTTAGCATCAGATCACGTAAGTAATTTATCCATCTTTCTAATTACTCAACAACCTTACAAGGGAGGTGCTGTGAGTATTATTAATCTCATTTTACAGATGAGGAAACTGAGGTTGAGAAAGGGTAAAAGACTTACCTAAGGTCACACCCCTGGGAAGGGCTTGAGGTAGGGTTTAACTCTGAGTCTTCTTGCTCTAGCATCCCACTCTACTCAAGTGTGTCCTCTCAGAGAAGATGCTGTGCTCTATGCGCAAAGCAGACTTGATTTAATTCAGAAGAAATCTGAGGTGCACAAAGTTAGAGAAGCCAGCCCAGACTTTCATAAGGACTATTTGTGTCTGACTTGGGGCAGAGTATTCTGAGCACATATAATGGTCTGATCACCCACAACTGGACACATTGTAATTCGACTCTAACGTAATGATGCCATTTTGGTCTTCCAGAACAAAGAACAACCACCAGCCAACCAAAGCCAAGCTACATCTCTGGGACCAATAATTAAGGAAACCATTAGACTAGCAGCAAATCCTCAGGTTAAATCCCTTGCTCTTTCTCAGCGATTTTTCTAAACAGCATTGTCCTAATACTTAGAGAAGGCTGGGGCAGCATAGCCCAGGCTAAATTAAGCTCTCTTTCCAACCACTTCCCCTACATACAATTCAACCAGCTTTTATTAAACACAGGCACTGTGCAAGACTTGGGGAGTAACACGGTTTAGAGGGGAAACTGTTAGTAGCTCAATTTCTGACTCTTGACCTGGCTACAAAAGCTAAAAGTCACTTAACCTTTAATCCCCACAGAAAGCTGTCTCTGTTGCAGAGAAAATTCTGAGCTCTTTGGACAGTAGGGTTCCTCACTGAGAGCTTCTTCTTGTTGTTTAAATCACAGGGATTTTTGTTGTTGTTGTTGTTGCTGCTGCTGTTTTTTTTAAAGTGAGAAACCGAAACATTGCTGGGGATCCCTACCCTCAAAAAGCTTATATTCTGTTGGAGGTTACATCATCCCAAATAGTGCTTTAGAGGCAGTTGGTGGCAAAGTGCAGGGCTTCTGAAACTTTCCCCATTCACTACCCCTTTTTTGCAAGAGAAATTTTTATCCTTTCCTGTCTCAAATCTGAGCCGAGGTGTTTTTGCCAATATTTGTGCATGCACAGTTCAGATTGCTCATACTGTGTGTTCAGGATCAAGACTGCAGTGAAGTCACGGGATGCAACATAGATAAACCCTGCCAGAAACACCTCGGAATCATTAAGTGTTTGATTTTAAATTAATTTTTGATCCTTGCATTCAGAAACCTTTTACTGTTGCCAATTTCTTTTGCAACTCCCACATTTAGCTATGTGACTCCACATGAGGCTGTAACCCACAATTTAAAAAGACATAATGGATTCAGCACTGACTCTAAAGGCAGAAGGACCTTAGTAAACATGTAATAACTATGTGACTCTGGGCAAGTCATTTAATCCCAACTGCCTTCCCCTCAGAGCCCCAAAATTCTACTTTAGAGGTTTGTTCACTTGAAATAGATATTTTCCTCTTTTAAATTCATATTGTTCTAGGAAAATCATATCACTAGCCCAAAACTTTAGGTCTGGCTTTTCTCACTTCTCCAAAACTATGGGCACTGAGCTTAGTACAGATAGAGACCTAGGCATAAATTTTTTGGGACAGTAAGTGTGTTTCTACCCAGAGAGAAACCATAACCAACTTTGCCAGTGCACAGAAAATGTAGTCAGGCCAGTAGTAAATTGTTTTTTATCTCTGGAGTTTCTGCTATTGTACTATCATTATCACGATGCTAATGAAATGTAATAAAATGTGGCTTGGAAACCAAGCTCATCTGCAGTGAAACTCCAATTAATATGATTAAGATATGGTTGATAACGGCCCTTTTTACACAATAAACTTACATCAGATGCACATTTTGCCTTTTATGGATTATAACAACAGAGCTAATGTAGTCAAGTCAACTTAAGTTGTGACCAATTAACACTGAGACCTGAGCTCAGCATAAAGAGGGGTTTGGGTAAGCAAAACAGAGTTGACTCTTGCTCCTGGGTACTTCTCTCAGGCCTTAAGTTCCTCTAGACCACAGGGAGCTTATTACAGTCCTCATCTTGGCTGTTTCTTCCTTCTGTGGTCTCCTGTCTTTTCAAGGCAGGGAAGCGTTTCAGGATTCTTGAAGCTAGGTCCCTGGGGTGTAAACTGTGAGAAGTCCAACTAAACTCCAAAGGCTTTAGGATGGATTTGAGAATGGAGTCTTCACCTGACATATAAGGTCCTGCCTTGTCAGATGTAGAAAGGCTCATCATCCAAAGGCTGGTATTATGTCTTTGTCTACCTTTATATCCACATAGTAAGCTCTTAGTATATGCTGGAGACTCAGAGATAAAACCGTCTCTGACCTCCAGGGATTTGTAGTCTGTTGGTGGGACAGACACAGACAGAGAGATACAATCATTTGATAGGGGGAATGAAAGTATTAACAACTAAGAGAATGAGGTAAGGCTTCCTACTAGTGTCTAAACTTGAAATAAGCTAGAGATACCAAGAATCAGAGATAAAGAGGAATTATATTTTTTTCTGACCTTCCCACTCTCAACTCCCAGGGACTCGTAGTCAGAGAGGTTTATTGTGGGACAGAGTGAGTTGTGCTATGTGGAGTGGGGAGGACCCCAACTCCAGGGAATAGTTAAATGATGCTCTGGTACAAAACCCTAGTTACACAACCTTAGTTGTGGCTCTGTGTTTAGACAACAGGTGGTGAACTACATTTTGGTCACAAAAATTGAGTAAGACCATCTGGTTTTGCAACTGTGTGAGTAGAAGAGCTGCCTACATTAATGCCCAGTGCTAATTACTTTTACTTTTCACACTTTAAAGTGGAAAATTCTTGGAGGTCCTTTGCTCCTAGCTGATGGAATTTTTTTTAGGACTTTATCCCTTTTTTATCCTACATACAATATCATAACCATAACTCAATATCTATAGCATTTTAAGGTCTATAAATTGGTTTACATCTTGTTGGAACATGTAAGAAAGTACATATCAATTATCTAGTAAAATTTCTTGGGAAAGAGCTTCCTTCTCAAAGACACTTTGTTTCACAACTAATATATTTATTTCATATTATGTTTTCTCCACTGAAATCCTCCAGTATTCCATGACGAAATTATTGCACATGGGACACAAGCCTCAGTAAGGGTATTAGAGGCAACAAAGGCAACTAGGTAGTAGAATAAATAGATAGATTAACAGAGTTATAGTCAGAAAGACAAATCCAAATGCTGCCTCAAACATGCTGAGTGACCCTGGACAAGTCTGTGATAACTCTATGTTAGCTTCAATTTTTGCAGCTATAAACATGGGAATAATAGTTCTTCCTTTTTGTAATTCTTTTTTTCTAATAATAGTTTTTTAGAAAAAAGTTTTTAATCTTTTTTTAATTTTCAAAATATATGCAAAGATAGTTTTCAACATTCACCCTTGCAAAATCTTGTGTTTCAATTTTTTTCTCCCTTCTTTCCCTTTACCCCTTTCCCTAGACAGCAAATAATCCAATATATGTTAAATATGTACAATTCTTCTATACACATTTCCACAATTATCATGCTGCACAAGAAAAATCAGATCAAAAAAATGAGAAAGAAAACAAAAAGCAAGCAAACAACAACAAATAGAGTGAAAATATTATATTGTAATCCACATTCAATCCCCACAGTTCTCTCTCTCTGGATGCAGATGGCTCTCTCCATCACAAGTCTACTGGAATTGGCCTGAACCACCTCATTGTTGAAAAGAGCCAAGTCCATCAGAATTGATCATTGAATAATCTTGTTGCTGTGTGCAATCTCCTCTTGGTTCTACTCACTTCACTTAGCATCAGTTCATGTAAGTCTCTCCAGGCCTCTCTGAAATCATCCTGCTGATCATTTCTTATAGAACAATAATATTCCATAACATTCATATACCACATTATTCAGCCATTCTCCAATTGATGGGTATCCACTCGGTTTCCAGTTCCTTGCCATTACAAAAAGTGTTGCTACAAACATTTTTGCGCATGTGGGTCCTTTTCCCTCCTTTAAGTTCTCTTTGGGATATAAGTCCAGTAGAAACACTGCTGGATCAAAATACAGTTTGACAGCCCTTTGGTCATAATTCCATATTGCCCTCCAGAATGATTGGATAAGTTCACAACTCCACTAACAATGTATTAGTGTCTCAGTTTTCCCACATCCCGTCCAACATCTCTCATTATCTTTTCCTGTCATCTTAGCCAATCTGAAAGATTGTCTTAATTGTATTTCACTGATCACTAGTGATTTAGAACATTTTTTTCATAGAGCATTTTTTCTAGAAATGGTTTTAATTTCTTTTTCTGAAAATTGTCTGTTCATGTCTTTTGACCATTTATCAACTGGAGAATTGCTTCTTATAAATTTGAGTCAATTGTTTACATATTTTAGAAATAAGGCATTTATCAGAACCCTTGGATGTAAATTTTTTGCCAGCTTTCTACTTCTCTTCTAATTTTATCTGCATTGGTTTTGTTTGTAAAAAATTTTTAAACTTAATATAATCAAAATTATGCATTTTGCATTGTATCATGAACTTCAGTTCTTTTGGGGGCACAAATTCCTCCCTTCTTTACTGATTTGAGAGGTAAACTACTCTTTGTTCTTCTAATGCTCTTATAGTATCAATCTTTATGTCTAAATCATGAACCCATTTCCACCTTAATTTGGTAAAAGTTGTTAGTTGTTGGTCAATGCTTAGTTTCTGCTATGCTGTTTTCCAATTTCCCAGTAAGTTTTGTCAAATAGTGAGTTGTTGTCCCAGAATCTGGGATCTTTAGGTTTATCAAACACTAGATTTCTATAGTCTTTGACTATTGTATCTTGTAAATCTAACCTATTCTACTGATCAACTACTCTATTTCTTAGTACCAAATAGTTTTGATGACCACTGCTTTATAATGTAGTTTTATGTCTGGTACAGCTAGACTACCTTTATTTGCATTTTTTTCATTAATCTCCTTGAAATTCTTAACCTTTTCTTCTAGGTGAACTTTCTTATTGTTTTTTCCTAGCTCTGTAAAGTAATTTCTTGGCAGTTTGATTGATATGGCACTGAATAAGTAGATTAATTTAGGGAGAATTGTCATTTTTTTTTACTATTAGCTCAGCCATGAGCTAATGAGCACTTGATATTCTTTCAATTATTTAGATCTAACTTTATTTGTGTGGAAAGTATTTTGAATTGTGTTCACATAGTTCTTGATTTTATCTTGGCAGGTAGAGTCCCAAATGTTTTATGATAATAGTACTTCTTAACATAGAAGGCTATTGGTAGGGTCAAATGAAATAATTTATGTCAAATCCTTTGTAAGCCTTGAAGAACTATTTAAATGCTAGCTAGTTATTATTTTAATATAGCTTTTTAATATACAAATGCATATTTTTAGTGCCAGAAAGCACTGCTTTCCCTAGCTCATGGGAATTAATGATTGGGACATAAGAGAGACTTAATAAATGCTTGTTAATTGTACCTATGTCCAAAGCTTGTGGTAGAAAGAAAGGGAAAACATTTTATTACACACTTACTATGTGCCAAACACTGTGTTGTATTGAAGATAAAATTGCAGATGTAAAAAACACTCCCTACCCCCCAAGGAGCTTGCATTCTAATCACAGAAACAGCACATATATGGTGGAACTTTGGACCAGAATGTAACTGAGATGAGGAGTGGAATTATAGGGGAATAGTATATTAATACATTCTTGCTAGAAATGATGGCAGAATTGATTTAATCATGAGTTCTCAACTTACACAATAGAAGAGAGGCTCAGTTGGCAAGATTTTTGTTGAGGTGTGAGAGGTCAAGAAATGGAGAGTTAAAGAGTCAATAACATAGATGAGATTCCATTTTTATATTTTGTAGCAGCTTGTCTTGATGTATGGGACAAGGAGATTTGTAATCTGCTTTGATAGAGGGAAAACATATATCATAGAAATCCTAGATTGTTTTGAGGTGGGCTTAAGGTGAACATTTGTCTTAAGGCAAAAGTCCTCCCTACCCTTTCCCCAAAATGTTATCTTCATAAGCCCATTATAGTATCTGCAATTCTGACATTAGAGTTTCAAAGGCTTCTCAGTCATCCAGAATGTGCCCACAAACAAAGACCTGGAAATTGAGGGGATGTCCATCAATTGGAGAATGGCTGAAAAAATTGTGTTATGTGATTATGATGGAATATTATTGTGTTATAAGAAATGATGAGCAGGATGCTCTCAGAAAAACTTGGAAAGCCTTCCATGAGCTGATGCAGAATGAAATATACTGTGGACAGAGTAACCACAATATTGTAAGATGATTAGTTGTGAATGACTATTCTCAGCAATAAATGATCCAAGACAACTCTGAAAGAGTTATGATGAAAAATGCTATCCATACCCAGAGAAAGAACTGATGGTGTCCAAATATAGATTGAAGCACACTTTTTGCTTTCTTGAGTTTTTGAAAATGTTTTCTTCTACAGTATGACTATTATGGAAATGTTTTGTATGGCTACATATATATGTTATGTTAAATTTGCTTGCCTTCTCAAAGATGGGGGGAGAGAATAAAGGAGAGATCAAAGTTTTAAAAACAACTGTTAAAATTGTTTTTACAAGTAACTGGGATAAAACACTAAATAAAAACAAACAAAAGAAATTTTAAAAAAAGAATGTGCCCATAAACACATGAAGGAGAATCTGTGAGAGGAATGTGATTTAAATCTTTATAATTTAGTATCTTCAGATCATTTAATTCCTCAGATTGCTTTCCCAGTATAGCAACAATGTCCTTTTAAAAATTTTTATTAAAGCTTTTTATTTACAAAACGTATGCATGGGTAATTTTTCAACATTGACCCTTGCAATATTTTCTGTTCCAAATTTTTACCTCCTTCTCCCCACCTTCTCCCCTAGATGGCAGGTACTCCAATACATGTTAAATATGTTAAAATATATGTTAAATCCAATATAAGTATACATTTATATAGTAATTTTGTTGCACAAGAAAAATTGGATCAAGAAGGAAAAAAAACCTGAGAAAGAAAACAAAATGCAAGCAAACAATAACAGGAAGAGTGAGAATGCTATATTGTGAACCATACTCAATTCCCATGGTTCTTTCTCTGGGTGCAGATGGCTCTCTTCATCACTGAACAATTGGAATTGATTTGAATCATCTCATTGTTGAAGAGAGCCATCAGAATTGATCATCTTATAGTTTTGCTGTTGCTGTGTATAATGATCTCCTGGTTCTGCTTATTTCACTTAGCATCAGTTCACATAAATCTCTCTAGGTCTCTCTGAAATCATCCTCCTGATCATTTCTTACAGAACAATAATAATTTTGTTACATTCATATACCATAACTTATTCAGCCATTCTTCAATTGATGGGCATCCACTCAGTTTCCAGTTTCTTGCCACCACAAAAAAGGGCTACCACAAACATTTTTGCCCATGTGGATCCCTTTCCCTTCTTTAAGATCTCTTTGGGATATAGGCCCAGTAGAAACATTGCTGGATAAAAGGGTATGCACAGTTTGATAACTTTTGGGGCACAGTTCCAAATTAGCTATAATGTCCTAAGGTAATTAGAATATAAGCGAAGGATTCTAGGTTTTAGCCTGATCAAGGCTAAAGAAAAATGTAAGATCACTAGATTGTAGATTTAGAAATAAATAATTATGGAATTCCAGAAATAATTTCTGATGTCATCTGGTCCAATCCTTCATTTTATGGATTGTTATGTTGCTGAGAAGAACTATGTCATTCATCATTGGGCATTACCTAATAAAACGGCATGTTTGAAAATGAGAGAAGAGGAATTTGGTGCAAAGATAAGAAATGAGTTGGGCAGGGTCAATGTCATAATTTGTTTTCATTGACTAAGCAAATTTGTTAAAAAGGATTTTACTTATAGTCTGTATTCGGGCAAGAGGAGAAGTAGATGGAAGAGAAGATAAATACTAATTGGAAAAATAATTTTAACAAAAGAAAGACAAGGAATTCTCTGGGTTTAGCTTTAGTTGTGAGGGGAAGAAGAAGAAGAAGAAGAAGAAGGAGGAGGAGGAAGAGGAGGAGGAGGAGAGGAGGAGGAGGAGGAGGAGGAGAGGAGGAGGAGGAGGAGAGGAGGAGGAGGAGGATTCAAGGCTGAAACATCCAGGAAAGGAGAAGGAAGTTCCTCTCACCATTTCTACATGGAAATCTGGCCTGTAAATACACACATGCTCCATTTCTGTGAACTCCAGCTGGCCATGTTCTGACCTCAAAACCTGGTGCTTTTGGGTTGCCAATTTAGCACTTCCCAAAACATTGCCTCCCCAGGGTGTAGAAGCTCGTAAATCATAGCCTGACAGGACCTGGGACTAGGCAGCACTCACACTTTGTGCCTCAGGGACAGATGGCCCAGCAGAAGTATCTGTGCATTTCGTGATGTTAAAAGAACCTGTGGTCACATAGAACAACCATTATTAACCTGAAAAGAAGGATGAGAGAAAAATGAAGGTTGTTTACTACTTTCTTCCTTTTGGACAACATGGACCATTAACTAACTGGTTGCCCAATAAGGTATTCAACAAGTGCTTGTGCCTGAAGATCTAGAGATGAAAAACTTTCTCATTTTAAAATAGTATTTTATTTTTCCAATTATATATAAAATAATTTTTAATATTCATTAAAAAGAACTGAGTTCTAAATTCTTCTCCTTCCCTCTCTCCCTTCCCTTCTTAATAAAAGGGTAAAAAAAGTTAATATAGGTTATATATGTATGACCATGCAAAACATATTTCTGTATTTGTCATATTGTGAAGAAAGGAACAGAACCAGAGGAAAAGAAAACAAGAAAAAAATAAAGTAAAAATAGTATATCTTGATCTATATTCAGACTCCATCAGTTCTTTCTTTGGATGTGAATAGCATTTTTTTATCATGAATCTTTTCAAATGGCCTTGGATTGTTATATTGCTGAGAAGAACCAAGTCATTCATAACTGGGCATTGTACAATGTAGCTGTTAATGTGTATAACATTCTCCTGGTTTTGTTTATTTCACTTTGCATCAATTTATGTAAGTCTTTCCAGGTTTTTCCTGAAACCTACCTTCTCATCATTTCTTATAGCATGATAGTGTTCCATTATATTCATATATCACAACTTAGTGAGCCATCCCCCAATTGATGAGCATCTCCTCAACTTTCAGTTCCTTGCCACCACAAAAAGCTACTATAAATATTTTTGTATATGTAGGCCCTTGCTCCTTTTATGATTTTTTTGGTATACAAATCTAATAGTAGTATTGAGGGATCAAAGGGTATGCATAATTTTATAGACCTTTGGATGTATCTCTAAATTTCTCTCCAGAATGGTTGGGATCAAGTTCACAACTCCATCAATGGAACATTAGTATTCCCATTTTCCCTCATTCTTTCCAACTTTCCAACTGAAAACTGATCGTTCATGTCCTCTGACAATTTATCAATTGGAGAATAACTTGTATTCTTATAAATTTGACTCAGTTCTTTATATATTTGAGAAATGAAGTCTTTAGCAGAGATATTGTAATAAAAGTTGTTTCTCCACTGAGAAACTTTTTGACATTTAAATGGCTCTGAAGGGTAAAAATGAAGGAGACAGAGAAAATATGAACTAAACAGATAATCTTCAGATTTCTTTCTAGTCATTGTTTCAACTTCCCATCTACACCTCATTAAAAATATGGACAAATTATAAAATGGAAAATTTAAGTTTAATGGTAGAATGTAAGTTTCCTAAGGATAGGAACTTTTTGTTTTTGTCTTTGTATTTCCAAAAATATTGAATTGGTTTAACTCCTAGAAACTCATTGAATCATTAAAAATGTTATCGATTTTATATTGTTTTGTCCTTAAAATGTGGTAATGTGATAGAGCTACGAACAAGAGACACTGCAGTCTAGTACAAAGAGGGTTGACTCTGGAGTTGGAGGACCTGGGTTCAAATTGTTCCTCTATCACTCTGTCTGGTCTTAGATTAGTCAGGTAACTTTTCTGGGCCTGTTCCTCATTTTAAAATGAGGAAAGTTGGCTTAGGGAATAAATGTTATGGTGCATAAAGTTCCAGATTTGGAATCAAGAAGTCCTAAGTTTGAATCTTGTCTCAGATACTTATTATTTGTATGATCTTGGGCAAGTCAACTATTCTCTCTTGGCCATGGTTTCCTCAACTGAAAAAAAAATGGAGGTTTCACAGGGGCTATAGAGAACAAAGGGTTATCTCAGGCTGTGATTTATGAACTTTTTCACCCAGGTGCTAATTGTTGTGAGGATCAGTTGAGATAATCTTTATAAATGTTTTATAAACCTTAATTCAGTTATTTTAGCTGTGTTTGACTCTGTGAACTAATTTAGGGTTTTCTTAGCAAAGATGCTGAAATGGTTTTGCCATTTCCTTTTTTACTTCATCTTACAGATGAGGAAATTGAGATGAACAGGGACAAGTCATTTGCCCAGATCATACAACTAATAAGTATCTAATGCTGGATTTGAACTCAGGTCTTCATGACTCCACTTCTGGCACTCCATCCACCTCAACACCTAGCTGACCCTTACAAATCTTAAAGTGCTACATAAATACAAAAACTTTCTTCCTAGTTCTAAATCTATGACTCTATGATCCTCTGAACTTGTTTCTGATAGCCATATCATATATGTCATTCAATAATCATCTCTTTTGTAATCCTATATATTTTATTTTATGCATGTAAATTTAAATTTTATTTTATTTTATTATTTAAATTTAAATTTTTATGTTATGCATTTAAATTTAAATTTTCTGAGAAAAGTCCATAGGCATCAACTGACTGGCAAAGATTGGCAAAGGACGCAGAAAAGCTTCTGAACTCCTGTTAAAATCACATGACTTGGGACAAATATTTTAAGCTCTGTAATTCAAAGTTTCCTTAGCTATAAGTGAGGAGATTGAACTAGATGTCATCTGAGGACCCTTCCAAACCTATATCTATGGTCCTGTGCAGGAAAGTTGGGGTGGGAAGAGTAAAGATAAGGCAGTTGAATACTTTGGGCTCACTATGGTTTCCTTCCCTCAAAGACTGCTTTTCTCCATATAAATGAAACTTAGAAGATGCAGCAGATAGAAGGCTGAAGGTCAAATGATAAATTCTGAGTGCAGAGACATGCATTTGCTAACTAAACCTTTCCCTGGTGCTCAGCAGTGCTTCCTCCATTGATAAGAGGAGAATTCTGAGAGCCAGGAATACTGATTCATGGTCCCATAGGGAATGGAGGAATAAATAACATCTCTGGAGGCTGGTCAGCTCTAGCATTACTTATTTTTCCTATTTTAGAGGAGGTGACTTGGGCATAATGGTTTAGAGAGGTTTTGTGTGTGTGTGTGTGTGTGTGTGTGTGTGTGTGTGTGTGTGTTCCAGGATAGGGAATAATTTGAAAATCAGGCTTGGCAACAATTCAATTTAATAAATGCTTAGTAAATGTCTACAATGTACAAGGCATTGTGCTAGGCACTGGAGATAAAAAAAAAATAATAGATAATACAAGCCCTGTTTTCAAGATGCTTTTAATCTAATGGATCTTAGCAAATTTCCAAATAATGTCAATTCAGATTATCTATGGCATTCTTGGCTTCTCATTGCCTATTCCAATTTCCATAATTTCTTTTTCTTCCTTTATTGCTATAACTAACATTTCTAGAACAATATTAAATAATAGAAGTGGTAATGGCATCTTGCTTCATTCCTGAATATACTGGGAAGGCTGCTAGCTTATTCTATTATAATAATACTTGTTGTAGGTTTAGATAAATATTATATAACATTTTAATTTTATTTTTGTACTCTATTGTTTTTTAAGATGAATGAGTACTACATTTTGTCATCTATTATATGTTTTCCGTTGCTTTTTATTTCTGAGATGATCAATTGTAGTTTTCCTAATATTGAAACCAGTCTTGCCTTCTTGTTATAAATCCCATATTGCTATACTGCATGAGTCTTGTAATTGTTGTAATCTATTTTATTTAAATTTTGCATATACTCATTGGGGAAATTGGTCTATAATTTTACTTTTCTGTTTTGGCTATTCCTTGTTTGAGTATCCACCATATTTGTCATAAAAGGAATTTGGTAAACTCCTTCTTCACCTATTTTCCCAAAGAGTTTATATGGTATTGGGATTAATTGTCCCTTAAAAGTTTGATAGAATTTGTTTGTGAGTCCATGTGGTCCAGAGTATTTTTTCCTTAGGAAATTTATTAATGGCTTGTTCATTTTCTTTTTTCTAAGATTGCGACAAGTATTTTATTTCTTCTTTTGTTATTCTGGGTAATTTATATTTTTTGTAGATATTCATTCACTTCATTTAGATTATCAAAATAATTGGTACATAACTGGATAAAATAGCTCCTAACAATTGTCTTAATTTCCTCTTCATTGGTGGTGAATTCATTCCTTTCATTTTTGATACTAGTAATTTGATTTTCTTCTTTCCTCTTTTTTTAAACCAAATAAACCAATAATTTACTTTATTGTGTTTCTATCAAAAAACCATTACTTAGTTTTATTTATTATTCAATGGTGGATGTTTAATTAGGGAATTTTAATTTTTCCTTTTTCTTGTATTTTTAGATCCAAGCCCAATTTGCTTTTTTCCTCTATTTCATTGATATTAATAAGTAGAAATACAAATTTCCCCCATATGTACTGCTTTGGCTGCATCCATAAATTTTATGGATTCCATTGCTGTCATTTTCTTTAATGAAATTATCAATTATTTCCATGGTTTCTTCTTTGAACTGCTTGTTTATAGGATTACATTATTTAATTTCCAAGTAATTTTAAATCTTTCTTTCCATTGCCCATCATTGAATATAATTTTTGTTGCATTATGATTTGAAAAGGATGTATTTATTGTTTATACTTTTCTGCATTTGGTTTTTCATATCCTAAAACAGGGTCAATTTTTGTGTAGGTATCATATACTACTGAGACAAAGGTACATTCCTTTCCATTGCCATTCCATTTTCTCCTGAGATCTATCCTATCTGTTTTACAGAATTTTATTCACCTCCTTACCTTCTTTCTTGTTTTTTTTTTTTTTTTGTTAGATATAACTAGTTCTGAGAAGGGAAAGTTGAAGTCCCCCAGTAGAGTTTTTTATTTGTTTTTCCCCCTAGTATAGTTTTATTGTTTATTTCCTCTTGTAACTCATTCAACTTCTTCAAAAATTTAGATGCATTTGGTACATACATGTTTGGTATTGATATGATTTCATTGTCTATGATATCTTTCAGCAAGATATAATTTCCTTCTTTATCTCTTTTAATTAATCTCATTTTGCTTTTGCTTTGCCTGAGATTGTGATTATTTATCTTGCTTTCTTTGCTTCAGCTAAAGTATAATAGATTCTGCTACAGGCCCTGGTTCAAATGTGTTTTTTAAACAACATATTACAGGATTCTGATTTTTAATTTGTTCTGTTGTCTATTTCTCTTTTATGGATGAGTTCATCCTATTTGCAATTATAATTATGATAATTAACTGTATATTTCCTTCCATGCTATTTTTTGTTTGTTTATTTCACCTCCCCTTCTCTTCTACCCTATCCTTTTCCCTCCTCACTGGTGTTATACTTATGATCACTGTCTTCCCCAACATATCTTTCTTTTTATCAGTTCCCACTTCTGTTTCTATTATTCCCATCCCTTTTTACTTTCTTATAGAGTAAAATAGATTTCTATATCCAACTGAGAGTGTTTTTCATTATTAGCTTTTTCATATCTATTTTATGTGGGATAATTTGCCCCCATCCAATCCCCCTCTCATCCCTTTTTTTCTCACCCCTTTATTTTGTTTTCTTTTGTTTTTTTTTGGGGGGGGTGAAATCATCCCAATCAATGTCATCTTCTGTCTACATATACCCTCTGTCTATATTCCTTCTAATTGCTCTTATAGTAATAAAGTTGTTAAAATTACAAATATAATTTTGCCATATAGAAATATAAACTATTTAACCATTACTGAATTTCTTGTGTTTTCTCTTTCTTGTTTCTTTTTTATCTTTTTATGTTTTTCTTGAGCTGTAGTTGGAGATCAAATTTTTTATTCATTTCTGGTCTTTTAATTAGAAATACTTGAGAGTCCTTTATTTTGTTAAATGTCCATTTCCTCCCTGAAAGATTATATTCAGTTTTGTTGGGTGGGTAATTCTTCGTTGTAATCCTAACTCTTTTTGCTTTCAGGTTTATCATATTCAAAGACCTCTCATTCTTTTGTGCAGAAGCTGCCAAATCCTGTGTAATCCTAACTTACAAAGTGAAATGAAATTTTAATTGTATCTTTTTGGCTGCTTGCAATACTTTCTTCTTGATCTATGAGCTCTAGATTGTCTATGATGTTCCTGGGAGTTTTCATTTGGGTATCTTTTCAAATGGTGATTGGTGGATTTTTTTTTTTTTTATTCCTATTTTGCCCTCTGATTCTAATATATCAGGACAGGGTTTTTTTGGTTTTTTTTTGGATAATTCTTGAAAGGTATTGTCCAGGTCTCTTTTTTTAATCACAGTTTTAAGGTAAGCTTTTTTTTTTTTTTAAGACACAAGAGACAGACATTCCCAGTAAAGCTGTCATTTTTCATTAACATACCAGGAAAAAAGTAGCAGTCCGTTGCATGCAGTTCATCTGTGTTCCTTTGCATAGGCTTTTCTAGGTCTTTTTAAAATTCTTTAGTAAACATCAGATATATGGCTCCTTATTAAAACCTGAGAGCAACTAAGCATAAGATCAAAGAAGACTCATCTCCAAGCAGTGCAGTATGCTGTTAACAGGAATGCTTTGGCAGAGCAGGCTACAGGGGCAGGTTGCTAGGTTGTATTTTCCTACTTCACAGGTCTGATTTAGAAAGGAAAAAAATGCTCTCTATCAAGCAGAGTACATAATTCATAACAAGAAACAACAAGGCTCCTTTTTATTAGCTCTTCTGCACAGCTCACACCCAGCCTGCCACTGTCTGTACATAAACTACCTTGTAGAAAAGCAATCCCTGTATCACACACAACACAGAGTGCAGATCCACTCTATGCCAGCCTCCTGGGACATGATGGATGGAAGGCTTTTTAAAAGCCTGCTGGTCCGCTTCTTAAAGTAGAGCCCCAACTCTATCTATGCACATAAATGAACCACTTCCACCCTTTATCTCACATTAGACTTTTAACCCCCATGAATTGATTATCCCCTTGCTTGCAGATATAGCAGGGGCCAGAGTGGGGACTGGTTTGGCACGGTAGCAAGGAATCACATCTATAAGTCATTGGACCAGGTTCCAATGACTCTGGAAGCTGAGACTGAATAGAAAGTGATTCAAGGTCATGAAGGAACAATGACAGCCAGAAGTATCTCTCCTTGTTCCGATCTGTCCTTGATTCCAGTTCACTGCTCGATGAGTGATAAATAGGCATTAGGGATCAGACATCTCAGGTAATAAAGCAGCTTCCCCAAGAAGCAGTCAGAGGGCAGGATCAGAGGATGCTGTTAGTGACAGACTGTTAAGTGGAAAAGCAGCAATCCTGAGTGTCAGGCCCAGTCACCAGATTTTCCTGGTTGTACTGAAACTTGATGCTTGGAAAGACCACAAATGTAAAAGAATGAAAGGAAGGAATGGAGAATAGGAAGAAAGAAAGAAGGGAGAAAGAAGAAGGGAGAAAGGGAAGGAAAAATGAAGGAGGGAAAAAGAGAAGGAATGAAGGATGGAAGGAAGAATGGGAATAGATAAAGGAGGAAAGAAGAAAGGAGGGAAAGAAGGCAGAAGAAGGAAAGAAGGAAGAAAGTGAGGGCAGTAGAATGGAAAGGGATGACAAAAAGGAAAGGAAAAGAAGGAAGGAAGAAGAAGAAAAGAAGGGGAAAAACAAGCATTTATAAAGTAACTACTCTGTGCTAGACATTTTAGAAATATTCTCATTTGATCCTCACAACAACCCCTAGGCATTAGGGATCAAATTCTATGAGTTTGCATGTCAGAAGACCTAATGGAAACTGAGGCAGATAGCAGTTAAGTGACTTACCCAGATTCACACAGCAAGTGTTTAAGGCCAGATTTTAACTCACAGCTTCCTGACTCCAGGCTCAGAAATCTATCTACTGTACCACTGCGATGCTTCAAGCGGATAGGGTGATGTTTGATAATTCTGGCATTGGTTATGTAGGATGTTTGTTAATGACAATGTTAGAGGTATTTGGTTCAGAGGCATCTAATGGGGAATGATTTTCTAGGTATCTTTTTCTATTTTACAAGTGAGGAAATGTTTGAAGTAGATGAGTTAATGAATTAAGGTCATTTGGTATGTCTGGCATGCCTCCATCATTTCCTCTTTTTTTGTCCTTAATTGCCTTTACATTATTTTATTCATTCAACATTCATTCATTTAACAAATTATTAATTCATTTAATAGTCATTTTGAATGCAAGGCATTATATTAGGGACTTTGAGGGGAAGGAAACAAAAATAAGTAATACAGCTATTACACATAAGGAGTTTACAATAAATTAAAACATTTTAAAAATAAAACTATTATTTATTTATTATAATCAGTATTTAAAAATTTCTTGAGTCCTGAATGCTCTTCTTCCCTACCTTCTCTCATTTATTAAAAGGCAAGAAATGTGACATCAATTGTACATGTGAAGTCATGCAAAACATTTCCATATTAGCCATGTTGCAAAAAAAAGAAAAAAAGTGAAATGTAGTATGCTTTCATCTGCACTGAAACTTCATCAGTTCTTTCTTTGGAAGTGGCTAGGATTTTTCATTTCAGATTGTCTTACATAATTGTATTATTCAGAATAGTGAAGTCATTCACAGCTGATCATTGTACAATATTGCTATTACTATGTACACTGTTCTTTTGGTTTTTCTCACTTCATTTTGCATCAGTTCATATGAGTCTTCCAAAGTTTTCCTAAAACTATCCAGCTCATCATTTTTTATAGCACTATATATATGTCATTATAATCATATACCACAATTAATCAAATAAATCTTGAGTAAGTACCATCTATATCAGTGGTTCTCAAACTTTTGTTCTTAGTATCTTCATGTTGTTAAAAAACTATCGCGGATTTGTTCAAAGACTTTTTGTTCACATAGGTTATATTTATAGCTATTTACTATATTAGAAATAAAAAATGATTTTGAATTTGTAGACCCTCTGAAAGGGTTTCAGAGACCCCAACAATTCTTTGGACTACACTTTGAGGACCACAGCTCCAATCTGTCCTAGACACTGTTGGGGATAAAGATGAAGAAGATCCATTCCTTGTCCTAGAAAAGCACTGAGTTTGAAGTCAGGAAGATCTGAGCTCAAAATGCAGCTTAATGAACTGTTTGAAGTGGGCAAGTCGCTTAATCACTCTTTGCCACAATTTCCTTAACTGTGAAATGGGGATAATAATAGCACTTGCTTCTCAAGACTTGTTGTAAAGATCAAATGAGATAAGAATTGTAAAGCACATAGCATAATGCCTGACATATAGTAGGCACTAGACAAATGTTAGCTATTATTAATATTATTATTAGTTGAGGAGACTCCCTATATAAAATAATGAGATACCATCATCTAGTGGTTGTATAATTGATTAATTTGGGTGGTTCTTGTGCAGGTATTAAAATGTAAACTGTAGTCTTTTCACATTTCACAAGATATATGGTGGGGAGTTTTAGCCACTAACTTACTGCCTGACTGGATTTGTTTGGATGTATCCAGGCACAGAAAGAAATATTCCAGGGGAACATAACATATTGCATTCTACAATACCTTGAATGAAACCGAACCAAAGCATCTGACTTTCCTAACATGCAGACAAAAGCCAGAACTTTGGGTGCTAATGGAGAATGTTATTCTCTGGCCCCATCCCAGCACCCCTATAGAACTAAAATAGTTAGGAAAACATTGCTCAATTTTGGAAACTAAATGGGAAACTCAATAGTCCATGGGAGGAAAATAGAAATCTGTAAACAGCACTTTCTAGTTTAATAAGCCCAGGATTTCACTGATCGTTTTGTGTAACTTGACAATCAGAACTGACATCTGCACAATAGGATGTCACTCTTTTTTTGCAGACCCATTGTTTCCTTGCTAATAAATGCAGTAGTTCCACAGAATCCATATCTCGTTTAATTTTCTCCAGGAGATGTTGGCACTAAATCACCAGCAGTGCCCCAGACCTCTGAGTTCTCTTATTGCAAGATTAATAAGCCCTCTTTGAAATGGCTGCCATCTTCTCTTCCTGATTTGGTTTTCTCTCTGAAAGGTTTGGAGCAGAGAATTGTCTTGGTCAACTTGTAAAGGATGATGTTGTGACTGTCAGTGTCCTGAAGCTCAGAGAACAGGTTCAAGTCAAATCTACCCAGCTAACTAGATTAATGTCACCCTCTTAGGCAGAAAGGTAAGATGGCACAGAGTAGGCAGCTAGATGGCATATTGGATAGAGCAGTGGAATTGCAATCAGGAAGATTTGAGTTCAAACCTTGCCTCAAACACTTAGTAGCTGTGTGTCTTTGTACAAATTACTTCTGTGTCTCAGATTTATTATTTTTAAAATGAAGGGGTTGTATTCAACAGTCTCCAAGATTTCTTCAATTGTAAATCTAAGATTCTATTATGCTATGCCATTCATGAACTTAGCTGAAGGGAGGGGCTCAAAACCTACAGACAATAGCCTGCCTCCCCTGTTACCTCCCCTCAGCTATAAATCTTGTCTTCATTTTATCCTTTAGCTCCTTTTAGTCCCCTTATGAACTTGTATTCACATTTGTGACATATTATTCTCCATAAATAGTTCACTAGCCTTATGAGTTTCAAAACATTTTGAATGCAAGGACTATAATTTATTTATCTCTGTAATAATAATGACTCATAACTGAATAAATTATGTACATGTTTATGATGGAATACTATTGTGGTATAAGAAATGATGAGCAAGTGATCAAGAGAGCCCTCTGCTTCCAGAGAGAGGACTATGGGGACTGAATGTGGATCACAGCATAGTATTTTCACCTTTTTTGTTGTTGTTGCTTACTCGCTTTCTCATTTTTTTCCTCTTTTGATCTGATTTTTCTTGTGCAACATGATAAATGTAAAGATATGGGGAAAAAAACAAATGATGAGCAGGATGATCTCAGAAAAAGCAGACTTACATGAATTGATGTAAAGTAAAAAGAGCATTGTACGTAGTAATAGCAACATTATGTGATGATCATCAATACAAAGATCTAAGATAATTCCAAAGGACTCATGATGAAAAATGTTCATCATCTTCAGAGAAAAAACTAATGGAGTCTGAGTGCAGATTGAAGCATACTATTTTTCACTTTTTGTGTGTTTCTCGGTCTGTGTTTTCTTTAACAATATTACAAATATGGAAATTTATTTTGCATGATTGAATTTGTATAACCTATATCAAATTGTTTACTGTCTCATTAGCAGCAGCAGCAGCAGTAATAATGGTTCAGTAGTAGTGATAGAAAGGGGAAGAGCTGGAACTCAAATTTTTTTTTTAAAAGAATGTTGAAATAATTTTACATGCAATTGGGAAAATTTTATTTAAAAATAATAATACTGATTCACTTTTTTACAGTCAATAATAAATAGTCAACAAATATTTATTAAGTGCTTACTTAAAAGGGAAGCTATGTGACTTAGCAGATAAAACATTGGGCCTGGATTTTGGAAGACCTAAATTCAAATCTGGCCTCAGACACTTCCTGGCTATATAAGACCAAATATGTCAATTAATCTCTATTCCTCATCTATGAAGCGGAGATAACAATAGTACCTATCTTCCATGGTTGTTGGGATGATCAAATGAAATAATATTCGTACCTGCTATGTGGTAGACACTATATAAATGTTATCTACTGCTACTACTTCTACTATTACTATCACTACTGCTACTACTACTAGTAATGATACTACTGCTACAACTATTACCACTACTATTACTATTACTACTACTATTTCTACTATTACTATCACTACTGCTACTGCAACTATTATAACTACTAGTAATAATACTACTGCTACAACTACTACCACTACTATTACTATCACTATTGCTACTACTACTAGTAATGGTACTTCTGCTACAACTACTGCCACTACTATTACTATTACTACTACTACTACTATTACTTTCACTACTGCTACTATTACAACTACTAGTAAAGTACTACTGCTACAACTATCACCACTATTATTACTATCACTACTGCTACTACAACTGTTACAACTACTAGTAATAATACTACTGTTATAACTACCACCACTACTATTACTATTACTACTACTGCTACTGCTGCTACCACCACAACTACTACTACTACCACTATTATTACTACTAGTACTGTGAATATTACTGCTGCCCATTAATGCTTATTAAGTATGAGGCACTGGGGCATAAAAAGAAAGGGAAAAAAGAATACCTGCCTTTGAGAATCTTACTATCTAATGAAAAAGACAGTATGCAAACTATTAAGTGCAAACAAGCTGCATACAGGATTAATAGGAAATGATTCTGTACAAGGAAGGCACTAGGATTATGGAGGGCTGGGAAAGGCTTCCTGTAGAAGGTGAATTTTATATAGGACTTAAAGGAAGCCTTGGAGTGTAGGAGACTGAAACAAGGATAAAGAGCATTCCAGGCATGAATGATACCGCTACTGTTCACAAATTGTTTCCTTCTTTAAAATCTCCTGAGAAACAGAAAGTTTAGACATTATTGATTTTATTTTGCTGACAAGGGAACTAAGACCCCCAAAGGTTAAATTCAGGGTCACATGGCTAATCAATCAACAAATATTAGTTAAGTTATTACCATATGGTAGGTGATGCAGTGAATAGAGCACCAAGAATCAGGAAGAGGAATTCAAATCTGACTTTAGACATTCACTAGCTGGGTAACCCTGCTAAAGTCACTTAATTCTGTTTGCCTCAGTTTCTCCACCTGTAAAATGAACTGAAGAAGGAAAAAAGCAAAGCACTCTAGTATCTTTGCCAAGAAAATCCTAAATAGGGTAGTAAAGAGTCAGATACAACTGAAACAATGGAACAACAGCAATAAATATGGAATAAATATAAAAAAGGGAAAGTAGTTGGATGCAAGATATGGCAGGAAGACATTAGCAGTTGAAACAAACAAGAAAGACTTCATGTCAAAAAGGGTATTTGAGCTGCATCTGCCAAGAGAAAGGCAGCTAGTTGGCACAGTGGATAGAGCACTGACCTTGAAGTCAGGAGGACTCAAGTTCAAATCTGAGTAGCCTCAGATAACTTCCTAGCTGTGTGGCAAGTCACTGAGTTCCAATTACCTTGTGAAAAAGAAGAAGAGAGGGAGGTAGAGATGAGAAAGAAAAACACTTGAGACCCAGGAAGCAGCCAGTGCAAAGACAGAGATGGGGGCCTTATGTGAAGAACTAAGAAAGGAAGGTGGGCTAATTGATAAAATAAAGAGATCTAAGTCTTCCCACTCTAAAAGTAGTGCTCTTTCTCTTAACACACAGTAGAGAGTATCTGTAGGAGGCATTTAAAAATATTTTTGCTGACTAGCACAAAGTTTGACTTCCACAAAAAGTACATATAAATGTCCATGTCCAAGTCCAGATGTTTTGTAAATCTTATAATTCTTATTAAATATGAGTTTATGTAACTTCAGTTTCAGAGCCCATGATGAGCTTGGGAAGAATAGATCAGGAAATGAGTGCTGATCCTAATAAAAAAAAAAAATTAGAATGCCATGTATCGACATATTGAGTTTTTCTCCTCCTTAAAGTAATATTCAGATGTCTTCAGTTGGTAGGGGTGGAGGAGTGACCTGGTGTTCAGACCAGCAGAGTATAAACTCTGTAAAAACTTTGGGATTGATTCTAAAAATAGATTCTGTCTGAAACCCAGCCTCAGTAGACTCAGAAAAGCTCATTCCTAGTAGGTTGGTCCTCAGGCAATGAACTTATTGGCCATGACAAACCATGAAACTGATAAAAATGCAAAATGTCCTTAAGTCCTATGTAATTCCTTTTCCTTTCCAATTCAATAAGTATTTATTAAGAGCCTCTCATGTATCAGGCACTGTGCTAGGGGATAGGAATGGAAAGATGCAAATGAGTAGTCTCTAAATTCAAGTTTACATTCTACAGGCAGACGGGTAATATAACACATACAAACACAAGAAACTAGAAGGGAGACTTAATTGGTTTAAGGACCTCCCTAATAAGGAAACCTCCTGTCCTAATGTAGATTGGCATCTTCCCTGCAACTTCTGCTTGCAGGAGGAGTTGCCTAGAGCAGCAGTACCGAGCCCATGCTGAAATTCTATGGTACAGCCTGAATTAGGTTAAAGTGGAATTGGGAAATGCTTAATAAAATCATGTTCATCTGTGAGTTTCTAAATCAATATGACATTGGCCTGGAGCACTGAGAAGCCATGACTTACCTGGCTTCACTTAGCCAGTGAACGGCAGGATGAGAATTAATCTCAGGTGTTCTTGAAGCCAGAGGACTATTCCTCATGCCATGATGCTGCTCAGACCTACCAGAGCTCCAAAAAACACATTCAAAGCAAATACAGCATAATTGTGGCGGGAGGGAGAGTACTAACATGTAGGGAGGGAGAATGAGGAAAGGCCTTGGTTATGGGGCAGCACTTGGGATGAGTTTTCAAGGGAGCTAAGGATTGCAAGAGATATTGCTGAGGAGGCAGAGCATTCCAGTCTTGGGAGGACAACCAGTTCGATGGCACAAAAGCAGGAGATTCATTGATAACATGAGTAGTAGGTTATTTTGGCCAGAGTCTGGAGTATGTAAGGGAGAATAATATGATCTCATCTTAGAAAGACAGGGAGGAATCAGATTATGAGGGATTCTCTACATGCCAAATGAAAGAATTTGTATTTAATCTTAGAGAAGTCACTGAAGCTTCTCGAGGAAGGGAGAAGCATAGATAGACCTGTATTTTAAGAATATTTGTTTGACTAATTTATGTAGGAGGATTAGGGATGGGAAGTCTCAGTTCTTCTCTATCTTACTTTATCCCCTTAAAGTTCCAGTTCAATAGAAACTCCTTTCTCCAATTCAGAGCTCAAAAGCATCACATTCCCTCCAAGAAAAGGAAGAAAACATCATCTGGGAATCCTATTCCCAGAATTCACAATTAGATTTTGGACCTTTTCCCCTGGCTCTGTAGAAATAGATCTGAATACCTTGTTATACCCAGAAACCTCATGTATAAATGTGATAAATACTTTATGAAGACAGTTTAAAGGTGCTTGAAATGGTCAGACTCAAATAATATTAGTAAAGAATGAAATTGACTGTATTTTGAAAATAAACAGTTGGTTACCATCATGGGAATCATTTCAAAATAAACTGTCTATATAAAGTTAAAGTGCTTAGAGTAAAGGTCAGAATTAATACCAAATCCAAAGAAGGATAAAGACAAGAAGAAAATATTGCATGCTTCCACCTATTAAAATATGACCTAATAAAACAAATTGATGAAAATAGAAAAATGAATAAAAGCAAAGATATTGACTCCAATTCCTTCTTTTCTTAATCTGCAGGTGCATAGAATAGACATTGCCCTAACTCACCACAGGTTTCTGGCCTTTTGTTACCTTCAGTCTGGTTTAACTAGTCTGCTGAAATGGTTTAATCAGGGTATGACTACTGAGCAGGACATAGCTTCTTAGAGTCACAGGTGAGAACTGAGGGAAACGTGGTCCCCCAAAGTGGTTGAAAGCTCTGAAAAAGAGATGAAAGCCCTTAAACCATAGGGGATAGTCCTCCCTGAATACCTCCACGTACCCATACATACCTGTGGGTGAAAACTTCCTCTGGTAGAATGGTCTGAATTTGTTTCAAAGGTCACTTAGCGCTTGACCAGACATTGAAAAGACCAAAGCCATCACCAGTTGTCCTGACTTCTGTCTTGCTCCTGGACATTGATGACTATGGAAGAGAGAACGAGGGTGATGACTTTGTATAACTTGATGTACTAAATCCAATTTACTTGCAAATCATGATATCACCCCAGAATGTCATTGGCCCTCTTTGAAAACAAGACGAACAGCCGCAACAACAAACTTTCCTTAGAAAATTGTAGCTGATATAAAATATTCTCCACAATGAGGATCCCAAAAGAGCTTGGAAACCACTTCAGCCAGTAAACATCTGTTCTCCTTATCAGGGTCGGCCAAGGGCAATGACAATTTTGAGTGCAAATTCATTTTCAATATATTACAGAGAAGACTGATAGATGATTCACAAAACAGTAAAAAGCAGTGGAGGGGAAAACAAGACTGAGGAAATCTTGGAATGAGATCCAACTAAGCCAAAACATACCAAGAGTTTTTCTAGATGAAACTGGAAGAACAATGTAAACAGATGTGTAATGAGATAGATTTGTCAGAATTTCTAAAGTAATCTAGCCTCAACTTTGATGGAATTGTAAACACCATGTATTCTAACACATCAGTGCCTGGTAAGACTCTTAATTAAGAAGTAAAATTAAAAATAAAGGAAAGACTTTCATACCATTTCTCCTTTCCTATTTCCATGAATCAAAAGAGAGCAAATACTTTGACAGAGCTCAGGAGATGTAAGAAAAACAGATTCTCCTATCCTTGAATAGATTAACCTATTTAAAAAAACTTCCCTCTGAAAGTATACAACAGTTCAGGGATTGAATATTGCACATCCTTGGGGCTTCAGAAAGAGGTGCTATACAGCCATTTGAGAGCACTGAGGTCTCTGGCATTTGATCTATCATTTGATCACAATGAGCACAGCCTACTTACTCTCTGCTCATATGACAGTGGGAAATTGCATTTACACAATTCTTTCTTCATACTTAGAAGTTATTGTCTCAGTTCTATCTGAAGGAATATTTTCTTCCTTTAGTCTCCATTCAGATGCTACCTTCTCTATCACATTTTGCTTGTCAACTCCTCCTCCTCAATATTTGTGTTCTTATCATTTTCAATTTTCTTTGGACTATATTTATTTGTGTATGTGTTTGATCTGCTCAATAGAATGTTAACGTCTTGAGGGAAATGCTTCAGTTTTGTTTTTATATCTTCAGTGACTAGCACAATGCCTATCACATATAATAAATACTTGTTGACTTGAATAGCTAGCACTATGCTAGCTGCAAGATGAGAAGACATAGACTTTGACCTAAAGAGCCTGCAATTCTGCTACGGATTCAGAGCATGCACTCATGAGACAATGAGAGAATAGTATAAAAAAGTATACAGGTAAATGTGAAAAAGGATATGAAACAGACTCCAAGTGCCTAAGGATTTCAGAGAAAGAAATGATTAATCAGTACTGCATCAGGAAAGGGACTAGAATGATGAGTAGGATGTGGAAAGGCAGAGAGAAGGAAGAAAACCATTTCAAATGAGGTTAGACAGGAAGGCAATAGAATCATAGAATTCAACCTGGTCAAGCAACTTTCTAAATCCCACAAAGGTGAAACAATTTGTTCAAGATTACAAATAAAGAAGCTAGGATTCAAACTCAGATCTTCTAGATGCCAATCTTTTTCATACCACATTGCCTTTCCTCCATTGAAATGAATAAAAATATGGACCAATCCATCAATAAAGAAGATGCCTGGGTGAGTGCCAGGGAGATAGGGGGAATTCCACATCATTTCCTAGGCATCCAGAAGAAAACAGACACTTTCCTCCAGGACTTCCTCAAGTCAAGACAGTCTTTCCTTTCCACCCGACCTCTGCTATATAGGCTACCCAGGCCACTGCTGTGAAGGAGTGAGCCACCCACGCTGAGACAGGAGCAATTTTGGAAATTCCCACTGATGCCTTGAGAAGTCCTGGTGCTTAATAGAGGTAGAGCTCCTTAAGCGTGCCAGCAATATGCTCTAAAGGCAGCATCTCAGGCCTCCTCAGCACAGCACTCACCGGAGAAAACAAATTACAAGTTGAAAATTCATTACGTTTGTGGAAAACCTGAATTTATTTAGACAAAAGCAGATGGAGAGAATGGATAATCTCGTTACATTTCAGCACACTCCACTTTATTCAGAAGAAATGAAACATAACGCATTATGTATCCTTTCTCTCCATCTGCTTTCCCCTCAGTAAGCTCAGGTTTATTATTAATATAATGAATTCCTCCTGCTTCTTTCTCTTCTCCATTAGCCCCAACTCCTAATTGAGTTTTGTTCATTCTGTCCTTTTTCATAGCTAAAACACTTTTTCCCAAGTTCCTCCTTCCTCTAAACCCCAAGTCATTTGTAGGTCTTAGCTGCTGTTACTATGTTAATTCTGGAAAATGTCTTAGTCAAATTATAGTTTTGCCAAAATGTTAAGAGTACTTGGATCTGTCTGATCTCCAAGAGACCCCACATTCAGAACCATTCACATTTCTCCTCTTCTTATACTTATAGGGATTTCACCAAATTGACTTTCTTTCAGTTTCTTAGCAGGAAGCTTCTAGACTTTATACTTTGAAGAATTTGGGCTCTTCAGAATTCTGTATCTTTCCTGTGTCAGAGCTACTAGGAATATTGAAGTGACAGGTTGAAAATCATACTTTTATTCTAGCATCAGTTTCTTTAGTTTGAGTAAAATGCCATTAGCCAGAATATTTGTTTCACCTCTCATTCATTGATCCTCCTTCTCTCTCCTGTATTGAAATCCTCCTGGAATGAATTTAATCAGATAGTCAACAAGTATTTATTGAGCTCTTACTATGGGCAGGACCCTGTGCTAAGTATTGGGATAGAAAGATAAGAAAAACAGTCCCTGGCTTTAAGGAGTTTACTTACACTCTGACAGAGACCACGTGTAAATAGTTAAGTGCATATAAGACAGGTACAAATTTCTTTCACAGCATGACTTATTGGACATACGTTTTGTATGACTACATATGTATAACCTCTGTCAAATTGCTTGCCTTATTAATGAGGTTAGGAAGGTTGGGAAGGAGGGAGAAAAATATTAAAAATTGTTTTTACATGTGTAATTTGGAGAAAAATAAAGTTTTAAATCAAAAATTTTTTAAAAGAAGATATACTCAGCAAGAAAGGTCTCTTGCAAATGTGGGGACTTGATCCAAGTCTTAAAGTCAAAGGAACCAAGATTCAGAAATGAGGGCCTTCATTCTCCAATTGATAAATTGTCAAAGGATATGAAGAGATAACATTCAGATGAAGAAATTAAAACCATTTCTAGCCATAAGAAAAGGTGCTCTAAATCACTATTGGTCAGAAAAATGCAAATTAAGATAACTCTGAGGTACTACTACACATGTCTCAGATTGGCTAAAATGACAGGAAAAGATAATGATGAATGTTGGAAGGGATTTGGGAAGACTGTGACACTGATACATTGTTGGTGGAATTGTGAAAGGATCTAACCATTCTGGAGAGCAATTTGGAACTATGCTCAAAGGACTATCAAACTGTGCATATCCTTTGATCCAGCAGAGTTTCTACTTTGGGCTTGTATTCCAAAAAAATCTTAAAGGAGGGAAAGGGACCCACATGTGCAAAAATGTTTGTGGCAGCCCCTTTTTGTAGTAGCAAGAAACTGGAAATTGAGTTGATCCTCATCAATTGGAGAATGGCTGAATAAATTATGGTATATGAATGCTATAGAATATTATTGTTCTGTAAGAAATGACCAGCAGGATAATATCAGAAAGGCTTGGAGAGACTTAGATGGACTGATGCTGAGTGAAATGAGCAGAACCAGGAGATCATTATACACAGCAGCAATAAGATTATACGATAATCAGTTCTGATGGACTGATTCTTTCCAGCAATGAGATGATTGGGGCATAATGTTCCAATGGTTTTGTGATGAAAAGAGCTATCTGCACTCAGAGAGAGGACCATAGGAACTGAATGTGGATCACAATATGACATTTTCATTCTTTTTGTTGTTGTTTGCTTGCATTTTGTCTTTCTCATTTTTTTTCTTTTTGATCTGATTTTTCTTGTGCAGCAAGATAACTGTAAAAATATATATACATATATTGGATTTAACATGTATTTTAACATGTTTAGTACACATATTCATATATTTTATATGTATATAAATATATATATATATATATACATATGAATATGTATACTAAACATTGGATTATTTGTCATCTAAGGTGGTAGGGAGAAGGGGGAGATATTTGAAACACAAGGTTTTGCAAGAGTCAATATTGAAAAATTATCCATGCGTATATTTTGAAAATAAAAAGTTTTACTAAAAAAAGAATTGCAAATAAAAAAAGAAATGAGGGTATCAGAGCATACCAAGGATAGGGATAGGGTGGAAGCAATAAGAATAAAGGCACGGAGAAAGGAGATGAGTTTGAGGAAGTACAAGTAGGCCAATGTAGCTAAAATGTGAGGAGGGGAGTGATGTAGAAGAAGATTGGAAAAGTAGAAAGAAGTCTGATTATGAAGAGCTTTAAATGCCAAACAGGAATTTATATTTGATACTAGAAATAATAGAGAGATGTTGGAATTCAATGATGAGGAGCTTTCCTCACCTAATGGTGAGCACCTAATGGCAACAGAGTGGAAGACAATCAGAACTTGAACTAGGATGGGTCTGTGTTAATGTTTGAAAGGGGACATAGAAGAGCTGCTCTGATGGTGAAAATGACAAGATGAAGGAAGGGATTGGATATGAGGGATGAGATTGAAGACATAAGCATCCAACTTGAAATGTTCGAGAGGTAGTTAAGGATGTTTAATTATAGCTCAGATAGAGTGGGGAATCATATAAACAGAGATGAAAATTGAAGCACTTCAAAGCTTTGAGATGACCAAGTGAGAATTTAAAGAACAAGAGAAGAGGATTAAGGACAGAGTTTTGAAGACTGTATAGTTGGGGTCCCATGGATAAAAAACCAGAAAGACTGAGGAGTGTCAGACAGCAGGGAGGAAAATGAGGAGGGAACTGCAGCTTGAAATTCTAAAGAGAAGAAAATTTTGAGGGTAAGAATATGATTAATAGCATCAAATGCTGAAGGGATGTTAAAGTGGATGAGGAATGAGAAATTAGATTGCCATTAGATTTAGCCATTAAGAAAACACTGATTACTTTGAAGAGAGTAATTTCAGTTGAATTTTACTTGTAGAAAGTTTAAAGAAAATCCTAAGCTAATCATCTGCCGTATAATAGGGAGAATTTTGAAAGAAAGAAGATGAAACTCTTTTTTGTTGTTGTTTAGTCATTCCAGTCTTGTCTGACTCTTTGTGAGGCCATTTGGGGTTTTCTTGGCAAAGATAGTGGAGTGGTGGGTCATTTCCTTCTCTAGTTTATTTTATCAATGAGAAACTGAGGCAAACAGGGTTAAATGACTTGCTTAGGATCATCTATCTAGTATCTGAGACCAGATTTGAACTTGGGAAGATGAGTCTTCCTGACTTTAAGCCCAGTATTTTATGAAAGGGGATTATAATGGCATGAAGAAAAACTAATCACTTTTTATTGCAGGGGGAAGAGGGAGATATGTGAAGAGGTGGTAGTAGTGGTAAATCCAACCCCAAAACAATAGTATTGGGTTAGCTTAGAAGAATCTAATACTGAAATTCTTAGTCAAGGTAACTTGGAAAGCTCAGAGGTCATATGTTCATTAATTACTTATATGTAAATCCACTGCCCAATTATTTTCCCCAATCTAACTACTTTTGAGTATTTCTAGACAAATACTGAAGAAATCATCTGGATTCTGAATGAGGAGAGAGTTCATTCCAGGCAGGGAAGACAGCTGCAAATGTAGCGAGAGAGGAGATGGAGTGTTTTGTGGCAGTTACCTGTGTAGCAAGATATCTGGTTTGACTAAATCATGGAATAAGAGAAGGTAACAATGCATAATATACTTGGAATCCAAATGATTCTTTCAATATTCACTTAGATGAAATGGAAAATCTTAACAAAAAAGGCAGGTCTTTCTTTTCTCTAGAAGATACCCATTCCAATTCAAGCCATGCACATCATAGTAGGACCTCACATAAGAAAATAATAACTATAATATTATTTGCTCCTGTAATAACTGCGAAACAAAGGCTCACAATCAGAAAACAGATCAACAAGCATTTATTAAGTGTGTACTTTGTAGCAGACACTGTCCTAAGTGCTAGATATAACATAGAGGGTTATTACACAGGTATTTTAAAATTCCTTAATTAAAAAAAATTTACTAAACACAGTGCCAAGTACAAGACAAAAAAGAAGCAATTCTTGTCTCTAGGGGGCTTACATTCTAGATAAGATATGTAAAGAACTTTGCAAACTTTAAAGTGTTATATAAATGCTAGTTGCTATTCTTTTTCTTCATCTTATCAACATCAAAACCATTTTCATATAAGTAAATGGAAATGTGTGCATGTATATATGTATGTGTGTGTGTATTCAGTCAAGTCATGATTCTGTGAATCATATTGTTCATGGGATTTTTCTTGGCAAAGATACTGGCCATTTTTTCCTTCCTTTTCAAAAAATTTTACTTACTTTATTTTTAAATTTAAATAAGCATTTTTATAACATAGAATAAAAAAATGATTTCACATGAAATTATAAATCTATTATGTACAACTCCTCCTCCTCCTCCTCTTCTTCCTCCAGGATTCCATTTTATCAAGTCACACTTGGTCTTCCTTCCAACCTCAAAAAAATATGCATTATTTGCTCATTATCCCTTTATTATTTTAATGCTTCTTGTTCAAAGGCCTCTGTGAAAAGCAATATTTCTTTCATAATTCTTGAGGAATTTTAGTTTGTTTTAGTTGGAAGAGGGGCCTGGGAGTCAATGAGTTCTGGAACCCTTTTTAAAAGTTTTTTAGTTTGATGTAAAGAAAAACTGCCCAACAAAAATAATTATCCAAAAATGAAATGGGCTACCTCCAGTAGGATGCCCATCGCTGGAGGTCTTCAGGTAGGAGACTGGCTGAAGACTCGTGAGAGACATTTCTTTCACATACAGGTTGAATTTAAAAGGGGCTGGCGAGGATTGTTCTTCTCCCTCCCTTTATGCTTTTACTGACTTCAGTCACAGTGTAACAGACCCAGCCTCTTGACCTTCTCTTGTAATTGACTCCGGGTTCCTGCCATGCTGAGCTCCCAAGCACCAGAGCTGAAGCCAATCTGTGTCAGCTCTGCAGATTGCAGCTTTGTAAACATTCAGCATCCACAGAATGCTACCTCCCGCGTGCAGCTCGATACCGACATCTGTCAGATCGGAGCAGTTTGGGTGCCTAGAGGAAGGGTGAGACTAAGTGACCCTGAACAATGCCCCCCGGGGCCCGGAAAGCCCGGACTCCAGTGGGAGGCTAGTGGTGTATTGTCTCTTGTTTTTATCGAGACCTTTGGAAGCTATGGGAATGAATCCCACATAAACAAAATCATATTACCAGGTGTTTGGGACTGGCAATTGAATCTTTTATGACTAAGTGCCTGGACTTTTACTAGAGAGCACATTTTCTCCAACTTAAATCTTTAAAATTGGAGTTGCCACCTTTAAAGGGTAAGCCGTCCAAATGTCCTTGCTGGTCAGTGAAGCTTCTCCAGAGAGTAGATGGGAAATTAACGCTTTCCTTCTCTGGTACCAGCTTGTAAAAAGCTGATGGTGTGAGACTGTTCGCAAGGAGCTGAGTGGGCAGGAAATTCCCCAGAGACTAGGATATTAAGCCAGAGGAAGCTTTGAGGTTTGTAAGAGTTTGTCTTTCTGCTAAATCTATTGTAAATTATCTATTCAGGACTAATATAATTAGGAAAATGATGACTATTAAGTAGGTTCTCTGCAGTGTGCCTGAATCTCAAACTTGTAATCCTAAATGTTAGTTTTAAAGTGGTTAATGTGACTTTACAGGCAAAGTCAAAGAAATATTAGCAAAAATAGTTTTTGTTTAATGCTGGGAGGACTAAGTTATTGCTGTGGAGAATAATGAAAGCAATGGAGCTGGGAGTTCTATGACTGTATGAATTCAGAAGAAAGAAAATGGAGGGTGGATCTGGCTGCACAAGGCTGCACATGGAGACATACATGCAGCTAGAGATAAAATGAGTGTTGTAAATGGATTAACTCCTTATAGTATCATAGATTTAGCACTGAGTGGGACTTTAGAAGTTATCCATAAAATGAAGAGAAGACAATCTCCTCACTTTACAGTTGAGAAAACTGAGGTCCAGAGAGGTTAGACCAATGTCACTGTTCATCACATTTATAGATAACAGAGTTTGAAGGGATTGTTATGACTCAAGAGGTCAGTCAGGATCCAAAAAGATCTTGTCAAACTAGAATATCTCTCTGTTTTTGTCTCAGATTAGGAAAGAGAGAGAGAGAGACAGGGAGGAAGGGAGGGAGAGAGGAAGGAAGGAGGAGACAGAGAGAGAGAGAGAGAGACAGAGAGAAAGAAAGAAAGACAGAGACAGAGACAGAGAGACAGAGAGAGAAACAGAAAGAGACAGAGAGAGAGACAGTGAGAGACAGAGAGACAAAAAGAGATATTTTAGTTTGATGTAAAGAAAAAACACCTAACAATAAGGACCATCCAAAGATAAAATGGGCTACTTCCAGCAAAGTCTCCTTCACAGGAAATCTTCAAGTGGGAGATTAGATGAGGAATTGTAAGAGAAATTACTTTTCACATACAGGTTAGATCAGATGGCTTCTGAGATACTGTAACAATACAAAATATTTTTCACTGAGAAATAGTTTTAGAAAGGGAATTTTGTCTTCTTCCTGATAGTTTGTGCACAGGATACAATTAATCCTTATTTTTATTGTAATGTTTTTTGAATTTCCTCTCTATTCACATTCCTACCAATTGGAGACACTGGAATTTCTTTCCTTTGCCTTGTGACTTCCTGGTAATTCTAGTGACAGGGGAGTGCCCAGAGGCAGGACACAAAGCTAGTTGACCTTAGTTTACCTTAACTCAGAGTTTACCTTAACTACCCTCCTATGGGGAGAAACATAACTAGGGCCAGCAGTGGTACAGTGGCATGAGTCTTAGCACTAATGTTAAAGGACTTGAATTCACATCTTTCCTCTTATGCTTTTTGTCTCTGTAACTTTGGGAAAGTCACCTAAATTCTCAATTGCATCAGTTTCCTTACATATAAAAGTGATGGGGTTTGATTAAATGGCTTTTGAGTTCCCATCCAACTTTAAATTGATGATCTTAGTACAAGGCACTTGGGGCTTTTCTCCAAAGATACTAACATCTTCCCCAGAAGGGTACACTTCCTTTCTGTGCTGAGCCTTGTCCTGAAACTCAGATGGCCTTTTCTGATGCCCACTTTTACTTTCTATCCCTGTTGGAGCACAAACCAGAGTCTCTGGAGAATAGGTTGACCCTTCTCCCAATCTGTCTCTGGATTTCAGAAATTGGTGATTTCAACAAAAAGCAGAATGTTTCTTGATTTTTTAAAGGTTTTGGACATTTGGAGAAAGAACCGTATATCAACAAAAAGGCTATCACCTTGAAAATAAGAGTGGTAATTGAATTGTGTGGCTAATGATGTCAATTCTAGAGAAGGGAAAATATGAATTAATGGAAGAAAAAACGATAAGCATTCCATTGTCTTCCTTCTCTCCTATGACCAGTAGATCTAGATCTCAGCCACAACATAAAAAGGTGAAATTTCTCACAGACTGACTCCCAGACAGAAGACTCCTGATCATCCTAATATATTTTTAGAGGTAAGAATAGCAATTTTAAATGACTTAATTTGTCCATTTCTAATATCAATGTTTCTGCAATATGAAGAATGCAACTTCTTATTTGACTTTGTGCAAGGCTTTCCATCTCTGGGAGTAGCTGGGTCTCCATTTCTTCATCTATAAGATGATCTCTGGGGTCCTTTGAGAGCTGAAGTTATGATCTAAAGACATGCATCCCTGTGGGTGCAATGGACTTTATTTAACAGATATATCCTGCATTGAATTTTGAAAAATAGAATCCTGTCTTCTCACTGACTGAAAAAAAATCATTTAAATTCTGCTTTTTTCCTCATTTTTGTATGACCTTCAAAATTGCAAGCTACTCAAAGGGCAATTGAAAGACGTCTGCAGGATATAAGCTGGTTGTAGTCTGTCACTAGCAATAACTTGGGGTAGAAAGGCATCATCAAGGGCATATATAACTGGAAAAACAGGTAAATCAGTCATGCAATGAAAATGAAGGATAACAGATGGACAGCCTGTCTCTGATACATTCAAAATAGCAGAGAAAGGCCTCCAGTATGTAGGATGGATCCTCTATGCTAGCTTTTATGGGAAAATCTATATAAGAATCACTTGGAATGAGAAAGGGATGAATTAAAATGCAGTGGTAGAGGGAATGCCCACTCCAATTAGCTCATGAATCAGTAGAACTACCAAAGAATCTGACTGACTTGCAGCCAGCAGTGACTTTTACAATATTAGCTTTAAGTTTCTCTCCTGTCTTCACTCCTATCATTTGTCAACAAACACAAGTACTGTAGGAGAATAACTAGTTTAAGGAACCCTATGGAGAATTCTAGGGGAAGGAAAGGAATCTTTTGGTAGTTGAAGTGACTTCCTATTAACTATCGGATTGCTAAATTGAGGCTTTCATGTTTGGGGCTTTCTTAAAGTAGGGTTGATTTGGTTTCTCTTGGGGGGAAGGAGGTATTTGAGATTGAGTCTCCTAATATTGTCTAGGTTGTTCCATTTTTCCAACCTGGGCTAGTTCTTCTTTAGGTCATCTGCTGGTCCTCTCCTCTCAGGGGCTCACTTTACTGTGCCAGACGTACTACGGACATATAGTAAACTTTAGCTTTTACTACTCAGAATTCCTGAACTCAAGCACTCCACCATGCTCAGCCTCTCCAATAGCACAGTAGTAGGGTGAGTGCCACCATAGCTCAGCTTTTAACTCATAATCATTCATTGGAATAAAGGATTTAGAGCTCAAAGGGACCTTGGAGGTCATCTAGTCGAACTCCTTAGTACACTGAGGCCCAGAAAGGCTAATTACTAAAGCAGATATTTAGTAGCAGGACTAGGGCTAGCTATTACAACCCATTACCATTTTCCTCTGGCTTCTTCCCAATCTAAAATGGGAACCTCCCACAAGTCATCTAGAGATTCATATTCTCTTAGAAGTCTTCTCCTACTCATAAAAAGAGAAATAACCACACATAAAACCCTTTAAAGAATATCTATCTCTCAGTCAAAAAGCATTTATTTAGTGCTTACTGTTTGCTAAGCGGTTGTTCCTTTCTTTGATGTCCTGACCTATGAGAACTGAACTTAAATGAGACAGAGTTGCACGGATTGTCAATCTCATTCTCTCTTCCAGAGTTATCAAAATCCAGTGGCAGAAAAAAATCAGATGACATGACCTTGTGTTTTCCATGTTTGACCAAATTCTAAGAGCTCTGCTTCAGGTCACTTCATGGCTCTTGGAACAAATTGTTCTCATCTGCCCATTCTGCCTCGGGAAATCTTCACGTGCTTGGAGTAGACAAGCCCTAACTCACCAATGGGTTTCCAATCTGCCAAAAAAGTTTAACTGAAGTGTGACCACTGAGCCACCTCATCTATGGCTACTATATTAATCCCCATTGTGGGGACACAAAAAAGTTCAAAGACAGTCTTGAGGAGGTCACAGACAAATTAGGGAAACGATAAGCAAACAATGTACAAACAAATTCCAATATATATTGGAAATAATCAACGGAAAGAATTAACATTTAGGGATACTGGGGAAAGTTTCTTGTGGAAGATGGGGTTTTAGCAGAGACTTGAAGGAAGCCAGGAAGGCTAGGAGAGGGGATAAAGTTCCTGTCACAGGGCACAGAAATAGAAGAGCTGTTTTACAGTAAGAGATACTCAGGGTTCTAATTTGTATGGCATCTGTAGAGCCATTTGTTAAATTTCCAGTTTGAGCATTCACACCTTAGAAATCAGAAAATACTAAAAGGCCTGGTTTATTTTGTTGTTTATTGTCTGGACTTAAGAAAATGTTAGGGAGCACTGTAGATAGGTACCAGTCTTAGAGTCAGGAGAACCCAAGTTCAAATCCAGCCTCAGACACTTAATACTTACTATCTGTGTGACCCCAGACAACTCACTTAATCTCTATTGTTTCACCAAAAAAAATAAAATAAAATAAAATGAACAAAAAAGAAAGTGGTAAAAGAAATTTTTAATAATGTACATTAAATTTAAAATATGACCTACTTTCTAAGAGTCATTCTTCAAACATTTGTCAGCTCATACCTGGAGCTACTCCAACAGATAATTGCAAAAGAGTATGAGGGTGTGAAGGGAAAGGGGAGCTTCATTAAAGCAAACCAGACTTTAAAAAAAAAAAAAAAAGAAAATTGAAAAACAACCTTTCAGAGTGTTGGATTCGTGGGTGTGGTATCTCCGTGTTGACATATGTTCTATTTAGATAGGTGACAATTTTCATTCTGTCCCAGAATGTCAATCTAGAGGCACTTATGTTATTTTTGTATTTAAGTGAAGTAAAGATCACATTTGTATGTGTGATCACACTGAGCACATTGCCAGGCACATACTAAGCATTTAATAGATGTTTTTCATTCATTTATCCATTCATTCATTCATTCATGTATACATGCATAAGCTCAGGACATCCTAAATAATAGTGACCATTCATTTATGGGTTAAATTTTATCTAGTAGCAGCCCTCAATCAGTGTATAAGCAGAATCAGGTTGGGTTTTGATTTCCCCCATTCTGAAAGTGTAATCTGAGAGACAGCCAGGGCCATCCCAGATAGAACATGGGATTTGTACTCTAGAACACCCGCGTTCCAACCCTGTCTGTGGCTGGATGTAATAGCACTCATTCATAACCTCTTTTACAAGGGAAGCTGAAGCTTCTGCAGTGCTTAAGGGTGGGAATCCTGTGCTACATACAGCAGGTGTAAAGACTATAGGATTCTGCATCAATATAATGAGTCCCCAGTGGTAGGAAGCCACTAGGCTGCCTAAGGAAGTCTGGGGCTACCCAGGAAGAAAATGGAGCAATATAAAGCTTTCATATTAACTGCACTGGGACTGGGTCCATCAGTGTCTGATGCACTTCCAACCTGAAAGAGGGAGATCCAGTGTCACACACAAAGTCCTGCCTCCAACAGTAACTATGTCATGATAGGCAAGCAAATAAATCTCTTCAAGCTGTTTCCTCATCTGCAAAATGGGGAGATTTATAATACTTTTGGTATCTACAGCACAATGTTTCTGTGAACAGAAAATGAAATAAATTAATGCAAAATGTTTTGCAAACTTTTAAACAAAGACTCTCTCATCAGCTCTCATTGTTATCTTAAAGACGTGCCTGACAATATCTCCCCATCTGCTGACTCTCCTACCATCTATAATCTTTCCTACATCTCCCCCAATTTTCTTGAAAAAAAAAAGCCCTCATTTGACTAGCATTCCTTTAAGCTATCAAATCACAGTCTCAAATCTCTTCTTCAGTTCACAGTCAAATTTCTAGAGAAAAATGTCTAGAGAAAAACGTTGCAGCCACTTCCCTTCTCACTTCTCAAATTCTTGCAACTGGAAATTTCTCTCTTAAAGTGGCCAATCATCTCTTAACTGAAAAAAATATAGTAACCTTTTTCTCAGTCCTCATCCTTTTTTATCTCTTTGCACTCTTTGACATTATTTATCAACTACCTACTGGACATTTTGAACTGGATGTCTCATAGACATTTCCGGCTCAACATAGACAAAGCAAAAAAACAAAACAAAACAAAAAAAAAAAAAAACAAACAAACAAACAAACAAAAAAAACAACTTTCTAAAGTTTCCTAATCATCCAGGTTCACAGATGTTGAATCATCCTTGATTCTTTATACTCTCTTATTTGACATATCTAACTAATGATCAAGAATTGTTGATTCAATCTCCATAATCTCTCTCTTATCCCTGCCCTTTTCCCTCTGCTCACAGGAACCCCATCCTAGTTCAGACTCTCCTCACCACTTGTTAATTGTCCTCTGTAACTCAGATCTCTCCCTAATCCAGTCCATCCTCCACACACCTGCCAAAGTCAGGTGTGATCATGTGCTCCTCTGCTCAGTAAACTCTAGGGGCTCCTATTGCTTCTAGAATTAAATAAAAACATCCCTGTTTGGCATGGAAAGCCCTTCATAATGAGCTTTTGTATGCCTTTCTAGACTTGTTACACATGATTCTCTCCCTTGCACATTGCTATCCAGCCAAACTGTTCTTGCTGTTCTTCACATATGTCATGCCATTTCTGGCACTGGTATCCTTTGCCTGTAATGTAAATCTATTCTCATTTCCTTTCAGAATCCCTAGGTCCCTTCAATTCTCAGATCAAATGCCACTTTTTTTATTTCCTGATCCTGCCGATGTAATTACAATTATCTTATCCCCAAATTACTTATATTTACTTTGGACATATACATTTATACACAAGTTATTTCTCTAGATAGAATATAAACTTTTCGAGGACAGGGATTTAGCACAGTACTTAGAACATAGTGAGTTTCAATTGTTTAAGTGGGGAGAAAGAAAACTAGGGGATCATAGCAATTCCATTAGAGACACTCAATCCATGATTGGTCTCTGGGTAAAACCCTGACATTGGATGAAATTCCTACTTTCTCAGAAAAAGGACCCGACATCCTCCAAATCAAGACAGAAATAGTCAAAAGGCTTGTGAAATGGAGACCCTCTGACAAGAAAAAACACCTTGTGGGTGGGCTGAGGGAGGAAGAGAAAACATTTTAATAAGCTTTGCCTCTGTTACTTCTAAGCATCGTGTGGAGTTGTACAGTGCTCCTCTTCAATAAATTGTTTGTGAACTAAACTCAGAGCATCATTTGAAATGCTGATGTATGAGGTGAACAAATTAGCAGTTATGAAAAATTCATCTCTGAATATATTCAGAATTTGCTATGATACATGAGGTCGGGTGTTTAAGGGAAATAATTTACTAAAGAGAAACAGCCGCCTATTCATGATGCTAGTTGTTTGGAGGCTAACCTACAAACAGCAGAGACGCAGCATTCTTCTGCATGTTAAATGCACAATCAAAGAACCATCTGCCCCAAATGATAATTATTGAAATTGACAGACAATTCCATTAAGTGTAATCTTCATATTGAGACTTTTAGGAGCAGCATGAGGGAAGAGGGTATGTTAAAGATTTATTATGCTTATGAACTATTTTTACACCATTAGAGAAAACAAGATGAGAGTAAATTATTTCATAAAAAGCCCTTCAAATGAGTGTATGCATTTAGCTTTGTTAATTGCATGCATATATTAAAGTACTTTCAATGTCCCACCATTCTGTTTGGCATGCACCTTATGCTGGAAAATGCCCATTTAAGCTCTTTGATAGTTTGGAGACATTTTTCTTACACACTGTTACATATAGTAGAATATTTAATGAAATGGAAAACAATAGAGTCTGACTACAAATTCACAAAATAGTACATCTTAAGAGACACCTCCCGAACCCTCTACATAACTATTATATAATTATTGTTATTGTTTTTAAATAAGTGAAATTTATAGGAATTCATTAGGACAATTGGTATATTTAAATAGGAAAATATAATGGTTAAGACAGGTACAAATATTTTTATATTATCTCAAATTTTCCTCTCAAGAAATTTCTTTCAAATGCCCTAATTATGTATTTGCAAAGACTTCTGGCCTTGACTAAGCATTGTATTTCAATCTTAACTTCATCTAATTTGCATTTTCTATGTTCAAATCATGATTTCTATACCTCATGCTTGCCAGATCATTCTTGCTTTTATTATCTCCAGGACTCCTTTACTTAGGTACTGTTATTCTTCAGGTGAATATATTCTCTTCCTTTTTTTCTTCTCCCCTATCCTTATAAGAGTTGTATTTGATACCTACAATTATTGATATTGAATCTGATTTTCTATTTTATAGGTGAGCTATTGGCTTTCATATATGTCTTAATGAGGAAGTCCTCTTCTGAGTTTGGTTGGGTTCAGAATGTACCCTGGGCAAATAGCATAAAATATATGCTCAGATTAACTAGGAGTGAAGAGATGTGGAATGGCATTAGTACCCATGGGTAGAGATCCTGAGGCACTTCAAAGACACTGCTGGGTGGAGGACTGGAATGGGAAGAGGAAATCAGGAGTAGCCAGGCTGTATTGTTATTTCTGCTCACTTCACACTCAGAATCAGTTGATCCAACTTTTCCTAGAATTCATTGGAACTGTTGCTTTCAAGTTCTCATGACACAATAGCATTCTATTACATTCATCAGCAATAATTTATTTAATCAATTATTATCAAGTGACCTCCTTTGTTTCCAATTATTGGGCACTACAAAAAGATCTGCCATAAATATTTTGGTACATTTGAATTCTTTCCCTCTTTAATTCATCTCTTAGGAATTATAGGTCTAGTACAGGTCAAAGAGTATGTGACATTTAGTAACTTTTGAAGCCTAGTTCAAAACTGTTTTGTCTGGACTAATTCACAGTTCATTCCTTTTAATAAAAGGGGAAAAACTACAAGAAAGAAAAATAGCAAAAAAGGGAAAATAGCATGCTTCAATCCTTATCTGCCTCCATAGTTCTTTCTCTGGGTGCAGATGGTATTTTCCATCCCAAGTCTATTGGAATTGTCCTGGATCATTGTGTGCTGAGAAGAGATGTCTATCATAATTGATCATCACACAGTCTTACTGTTACTGTGTAAAATGTTCTCTTGTTTCTGCTGGACTAATTATATCTGGACTAATTCACAGCTCCAACAGAGCATTTTAATGCGCCTGTTTTCCAACAGCTCCTCCAACATGTTATTTTTCTATTTTGTCAGCTTTGCCAATCTGATGTGCATGAGATGGAACATCAGAGTTATTGTAATTTATGTTTTTCAAATTAATAGCATTTTTCATAGAGCTATCAATACTTTGTATTTCTCACTTTGAAAATTTCCCATCTTTCCTGGGTGACAATACACACAGTCCAAAGCTATAGTCTCTCAACTGTCATATAGCTTCTCCCTGTAACATTGCATTTCCCATCTCTGTGCCTTTGGATAGTCTATTTGCTATGTCTGAATACTCGCATTCTTTGGGGAAAGAACCCATATGTGAAAAAAAAATGTTTGTAGCAGATTTTTTTGTGGTGATAAGAAATTGGAAATTGGATGAATGCCCATCAATTGAGGAATGGTTGAATGAGTTGCAGTATGTGAATGTAATGAAATACTATTGTTCTATAACAAATGATGAGCAGGTAGATTTCAGAAACGCCTGGAAAGACTTACATGAACTAATGCTGACTGAAGTGAGCAGAATCAGGAGAACATTGTACATAGTAACAGTAAGATTGTGTGATGATCTCTTCTCAGCACTATAGTGATACAGGACAATTCCAATAGACTTGAGATGGAAAATATCATTCACATCCAAAGAAGGAATTATGGAGATAGAATGAGGATTAAAGCACACTGTTTTCACTTTTTGATGTTTTTCTTTCTTGCGTTTTTTTTCCTTTTGTTCTGATTGTTGTTTCCCAGCATGATTAATGTAGAAATATATTTAAAATGATAGTTCATGTATAATCTATATGAGATTGCATGCTTTCTTGAGGAGGAGGGAGATAAGGAAAGGAGAGGGAAAATTTGAAACTTAAAATCTTACAAAAATGAATGTTGAAGACTACCTTTATGTGTAATTGGGGAAAAATACTATTAAGTGAAAAAATGCTCTTACTCTTCACTTATAATACTTTTTGATACCCTTAATTCCCTTTAAGGCTCAGCCCAAGTGCCAGCTGCTTCAAAAGGGCTTACCTAATTCTGCCAATTGTCAGTACTGTTCTCTCCAGCCCCATCAATGTGTGTATACTTATTTTGTATGTATCATCTATTTACTAATCTATAAATGTGTTATAACCTTCTAGTTGAATGTAAAATCCTTATGGGCAGGGACCACCTCACTTTCATAATTGTGTCCTTAGAGCTAATATAATTCCTGGCACATAGTAGCACAATAATTTAAATAAATATTTAAATATTTTTGATTGATTGAGATGTGCCACATGATAAGCAACAGTGACATTTCATATATAGGTATCTAAAAGATACATATTAATACAATTCATTCATAATATTATTGACAAAAATAGTTCTCAATGAATCATTTTTTCAACAGCAGGCTCGATTTATGATTCATTAAAACAAAAGTGGATGATTATAATGCCCACACATGCTATATTAGTGTAGCACCTATCCAATGCTTCTTCATTCAACTTGTTAAAAAGAATGAAAGAAACAGTTGTAGGATTTCGTGAATGATTCTGTGGTTTCCCTTTGCCCCAGGACTGACTCATTTTCACAAACATCTTTAATAGAAGTTGTTAGACCCCATACAACAAAGCTCCACCAAAATTCTCTTCTAATGTCTCATTATGGAGTGGAGATGACTCTGGTTCACAGAATCACAGAATCTCCACTTTGGAAGTGAACTGGAAGATCTTGTCCAAACCAAATCTAATCAAGAACCCTCTTGGTAATATCTCCAAACAAGCAGTTGTTTAGCCCTCACTTTATGTCCTAAAATGAGATGAAATCAAATAACTCAAAAGACAATCCATTTAATTTGGGAAGTCTCTATTAAGAAATATTTTTCTTCTATTATCCCTAAATCTCCTCTTCTATTTTCATTATCACCCCTTAGTTCTTCCCTCTGTGGCCAAGCAAAAAATTTTGTTCCTTTTTACATGACAGTTATCATGTCTCACACGTCTCATCTCCAGTCTAAATCCCTTCTTTCTTTCTTTTCTTTTCTTTTTTTTTTTTTGAAGCAATCAGGATTAAGTGACTTGCCCAGTGTCACACAGCTAATAAGTGTCTGAGTTCAAATTTGAACTCAAATCCTTCCAATTCTAGGGCTGGTGCTCCATCTGTTGTGCCCCCATTGTGGGATCTTTCACTTGATCTTCATGGGGTATATTCTCTGATTCTCTTAAATCCTGATCACTTTCTTCTAAATGAGATCTCACTTGTCCTTCCTAAGGAATGCCCATACTGAAATGTTTTGTCCACAATGATCACAGTGTTTCCTCAATGATTTCATCAAAAACAATGTGACTGAATAGAAAAACAACCATTTATTTTTCTGTTTTGAGGGTCCTCTCTCTGACCCCTTTTGGCATCCTCTCTCTGCTTCACACACTCTCTCTCTGGCTCACACCTTCTCTTTCTGAACACAACTCTCCTCCTCTAAAAGGACAATGTGAGAGATTCTGGCAAATGCCTTGATGAAGTCTAGGTAAAGTATAACCTTCAAAAGTTTCCTTTTCTACTGTGTAATAATGTAGAGACCATAGATATTGGGGAACTCTGAGAAAAGTAGACTTGAAGCAAAGATACTTAAAGCAGGGTGTTAACTCAGTGTGATTAATGAGATGATGGTTCTCTAGTTTACATTATACTTAGTGTGACATGGTAATGTAATGGTTCTACAGTTGGCACATGCTCAGTGTGCTCTAGTGATGTAATTGTATGAAGGTATTTAAGGGCTGAGAGCACTTGAAATAAGCAGACTGGAGTGAGCGTGTGCTCAAGCTCAGACTCCAGACTCCAAGACTCCAGACTCTATCTTTGACCATCCTCATGGTGAAGCTTACTAAGACCAAGGCCTGTCCAGAGATCCTCGAGAAAGCTAGTCTGGACAGTTCATAATAACCCTGTCAAAAAAGGAAATGTGCTGTCATGAGATGTTTTTGTTTGCTTTGAAAGTGGATCTCCCTATGCTCTTCAGACTGGAAAGCACGGTGGTCATTCACAGACCCTTATCCCAATACTGATGGGCACAGAAATTTTAGCTACTTAATTTTTCTAACCTGGGGTAGTTCATTCCTCCTTAGGCAACCCAGTGACCCTAAGTACCGAGGGCTCACCATATTGACACCAGACTCAGTGCAAGCATTTAATGGCAGCTCATTGCAGCACAAAATTCTAGCAGTTTCAGGCATGGAACCAAATGAGGTAAAGTGGTTCCACTAACCTATGGCTCACATGAGTCATTCTTGATAAAGACACGAAGAATCTACCTGACCAACACATTTTCCCCCTCAATGTTCAGAAACTATCCCTTTAATAATATGTTATATAATCTTGCTAGGAACTGAATTCAAATTTCCCAGCCTATAGTTTATAGATTCAATTCATTTCCCTTTCTTAAAAATTTTCCCGCCTCCAAGATTAGTCATGGGCTCAGCAATCACATCTAGGAGTTCTTTTAGCACTTTTACTGTATGGTTCTAATGGGTTGGCATTATTATTCCTTGCCATGCAAACAGCTGATTCCGTCTCTGAGAGTTCAGCTCCCCTCACCCCTTCAGAAAGACCTGAATATGCTTATTTTTAAGCTCCAGGTTGCTTCTGACTCTATCCATAACTGAACTGCTGTCTATCTTTCTGTACCTGTCTGTGCTGTAAATGACTGTGAGTAACAATAAACCAAATGGACCCATCCTAATGTTACTATGTGCCATTCACCTGAATTCTATTATCAATGTTCAGTGTTCCTTTTCCTCTTTCTTATCTGTTGCACATTCTTCCATATAACAACCTACAAATATAGGTCAGCATTCCCATATTCCTCTTCATATTTCTTTCTTTCTTTGCTTTTAATGTTCACAATAATAGGTTCAGTGTTTCTAATGCAGATAGAGGCTTGGCAAATTCATTTTCCTCCTCACCTCTTCCCTTTTGATGTTTGCAAGATTTTCTTGCTTATGGTACTAGAGCATATTTAAACACAAATTGCATACTTCAGTGCACTCTAATGTGTACTTTCTCAGCACAGATCTTGGTTTCATAAGGTTTAAGTTCTTAGTGCTTTATACACAGGCGTCCTTGGGCTTCTTGTCCTTCTGCTTGGGGAAGGGAGTCAAACATTAGATAACCTATGCAGCTCACTGCAACATCCCCTTTGCCTTCCTTTTTTGCTGGAAGCAAGATCTTCAGTTTTTAGTCTTCTCGTTATTGCTTGTAGCCAACAAGCCAACAAACATTTGTTAAATATTTACTATGTTCTAGACATTGTGCTAAAGTACACTATAAGGCAAGGAATACAAATACAGGCAGAAAGCATGACAAATCCTGTCCTTATGGAGCTTACATTCTAATATGCTACATAAAAAGAAATTGAAAATCAGGAAAGGTTAGAGGGTACCTGCTCAGGAGTGTGATGGAGGAAAAAGTCAGTAGTATAGCCAAGAGAGAAATGGATGAGTGAACATGGCTGGCCTGATCATTTCCTTAAGGTGAAAGAGGAAGGGCCTGCAGGAGAAGAGCCATCTTCCAAGATAAGAAAGCTACTGGGGCTCATGGAAAAAGCAGTCTCCAGAATCAAGAGCAGAACCATGAAGGGGGTGAAGGCATATCTACTGTGGCCAGCTCCACTGGTTAATTGTTCTGGCAAACTGCTTATTTATCTCACTGCTGGCTTCTCAGTCACTGGGAACTCCCAATTTAGGTTCTATCTACAACATCTATATCTCTTTCTATTTTATCCATATTCCTTTACATTTCTCCTAAAGTGAACAAAGAGCTAATTCTTCTTATTCATTACCTTTTACTGGCAACTAGGTGCTATCTCCAAGAGCCCAAAGCAAAGAAAAGCTGAACATACCTGTTGTATCTCATCTATATGTAATGGAACACAATTACCAGCCACTTTTCTCTTCTTTTCCCATTAAAAGACTTTTCCCAATGGTGACGTGCTTTTGAAAAAAAAAGTCTAAAAGTAGAGTTCAAATCCTAATTCTGATACTTTCTATTAGTATGACTCAGACAAATAATTTAACTTCTCTGGATTTCTTTTTCATCATCTTGGGGGTGAGGAGAAAGAGAGCAGGGTAGGGAGTTTGACTAAGGAAGCTAGCTCTCGTAACTTTAAAATAACTTTACATTATTTAAATTTTAATTTAGCTTATGATTATTTTTATTTTTAGAAGCCAACTCCATTTTCCTGTTCCTCGACTGCTCTCCAAGCTGTTCTTAAGGGCTATGCCAGAGGAATGTACACCCAAGCTGGTCCTGCCAAATTGGCAAGTCTTTGAATCACGCCATATGTCTATTGTCCAAGGACCAGTCTATTTAAGTTCAGAGAGTCACCAGTACATTGGCCACATGGTGGTGAATATTTCAGCCACAGCAACTGATGAAGATCACCTCATTATGGTTCAGTGAAAAGGTCATTGGCTCTGGAGAGAGAGGCCTGTGTTCACATTTCACTTTTGACATTTACTACCCGTGTGACCCAAAGTAAGTCATTTAAATTCCCTGAGCTTTTAGTTTCCTTATCCATAAAATGAGTTGTACTAAATGAACTCTAAAAGTCCCTTTATCTTCCAAATTTATGATTTCCATGATATATAATTCTTAAGAACTGACATGATTTCCTAAAGAATTTTTATTTTTCAGTCATTTCAGTTGGGACCAATTCTTCACAACCCCATTTGGGATTTTCTTGGCAAAGATACTGGAATGGTTTGCCATTTCCTTCTCCAGCTCAATTTTACAGATGAGGAACTAAGGTAAACAGGGTTAAGTGACTTGCCCAGAGACATGGAAATAGTAAATGTCTGAGACTGGATTTGAACTTATGAAGATGAGTCTTCCTGATTCCAAGCACACTACTCTCTTCACTGCTCCATTTAGCTTTCCTTCCTAGAGAATAAATTAGGATAGATTAATTACATGAATATCTAAAAGGATCTAAGATCCCATTCTCCCTTACCTGGCTCCTGTTATTGTTGTTTGTTCTTCCTTCTTTCAGAGGATGAGGCTCCTGTTATATAATACTAGAACAATGAAGGCTTCACCCTACCCAATCTAGTTAGAATTGGCTATTTAAGCTCCACCTTTTTCATCCTGAGAGTTTCTGTTCTCTCGGTTTTAGGAAACAGTTAGAATAGAGTTGGGCTTTTTTGTTATTGTTAATATTTGGAGATTTCTCTTTGCTACTGGTTCATATTCTTTGATTCATTGTCCCACCAGTGACTTGGCAGGTCATTTGTCTGAAAACTGTATATAAATCCAAGATCCCAGCAATTCTAAACAATTACAGAGATATCAAACTCAAATGAAAACAGATCTCTGTGGATTCTTATTGACTTAGAGAACCTCAAATTAACATTGTCTATGTTGTATTATATTTTTACTTATTTTCTAAAGTATTTCCCAATTTTTATTGAGGCCATGAGCTTAACACCTCTGGTCTAGTATACATCTTTTCATCTTCTCTGGGGAGCTATGATTTTATCTATGCTTTATGACATAAATGCTATAAATGAACTGAATAAAGATATACTAAATTTACATATACAAAAGGCTGGGAGGGATAGCAAGCATAATGGGCAACAGAGTAAATGTCCAAAAATATCATGATAAACTAATCAGATGAAATTCAATATGAATAAATGTAGAGTCCTACATCTGGGTACAAGAAAATCAATTTTACAACTATGGTTTAGGTGAAGCACAGATTGATATCTATTGTTCCAAAAAAAAAAAAAAGGCCTTGAGGTTTTAATGGACTCTAAGATCAATATGAGTCAGGAATGTGATGCACCAGCCAAAAAAAAGTAACACATTCTTGGGCTGAATATTAATTCAGAGAAGCAGATCCTCCAGGTATAAGGAACCAACAGTTCCATTGTGCTCTACCCTAGTTAAATCCCATCTAGATTATTGTGCTCAGTTCTAGGAAACACAATTTAAGAAAGATATTGTTAACCAGGAGAGTGTATAGTTGAGAGCAACCAGAATGATGGAAGTTGTTATTCATGTCATATGAGAATTTATTGAAGAGAACACTAAGGAAGGGAAATGATGCGGTCCTCAAATATCTGAAAGATTAAATGAATGAAAGATTAAATTTATTCTGTTTGACCTGAAAGGCCCCAAACCAGCATCAATGGGTAGATAGTACTAAGAGTTAAGCTTAGGCTTGAAGCCAGAAAAAAAAGCCTTAACAATTAGAGCTGTCTCAAAGTGGAATGGGCTGTCTTGAGAAGTGGGGACTCCTTGTCTTTAGATATCTTCAAGCAGACGGTAGATGACCCTTGGTCATTTACATTATACTTAGTTTTCCTTTCATGTGTGGATTGGAATGGATGTTTGCTGATGTTTGTGACTCTGAATACAAAGACTATGGACTTCATTTATCTCATAGAGGCACAGAAATTCTAAAAGTATTGAAATATACCATAAAAGCTCAAATTCTATTGTGGGATGAAAAAAATGAATAAAAAAATGGATGAAGATTTAAAAAAAAGGAGAAAACCCAAATGGATAAACATCTCCTACAATGAGGAATTCCTGGAATATGACTGATATATGTATTTGTGAATGATATTATTTCCTTTACTAGAATCTAAGCTCTTTAAAACCATATTGGTGTCATTCATTTTGGTATTTCAGAACATGATAAGCATGATAGTTTGCATATGCAAATAACTCAACAGAAGTTTGTTGAATGAATGACAGTGGCTCAGGCGCTGCCAAAAAACATGCTAGGAATCTTAGGCATTTTGCCTTTTGAGGATGGAAATTTGAAGGAGTAAGATGACAGTCCCAGAAGAGTAAAATTCTTAAACATTTTGTGTCATGGATCCCTTGGAAGTTTGGTGAAGCTTAAAGATCCCTTCTCAGAATTTTTTAAATACCTAAAATAAAATACTAAACAAAGGAAAAGTATTCTATTTAAATAGTTATCAAAATATTAAGAAAAAGTTCATTCTAGATTAAGGACCTTTGTCTTAGAAGAAGTCATCAATAAATAGGTATAATCAAGAACATTATATGATAGAGATATACCAAGTATTTTTTGAATGTTTTTCCCCAAAAAGGGAGCTGATCTCTAAGATTCCTTCTTTTCTAACAATTTATGATTTTAAGGAAGATGGAAACAAACTTAGATGTCATTCTTCGAATCCCCTGCAAAGCTTTCTATTGAAAAAACATAAGGGTTTTTAAAAATTGCTTCCATTTTTACTTCATTGGCTATATTAAATTACATTTTCTACATAAACAGTTCTGTGCACACACAGAGAGACACACACACATAGCCCAACTATGTAAATGGGCCATCAACTTGCTATTCAGTCCAAGGGTCTTTTGGAAATTATATCCATTAAGATTTAGCTGAGTTTGGAGATTACTCTTAATGGCCAGTCACAGCACATATATCATAACAAACACAAAAAGTTACAAATGAGTTTGGCCAATCATGCCTTTCCTGATTTGGCAGTCTTTACAGTCTGCCATCTAATTCTCTATAACTATTTGACACTGAAGGTGGTGCAGAAGAAAGTTGCTACTTCAGATGAGTGACCCCAAATTGGACCCATTCTTTTAAGTATTGGAACCAGCTCTGGCCAAAATTGTAGAGAAGTAAAATTGTCTATTAGTGCCCTAGAGTGATACCATAGAGCTACACAAGAAGGTGAAAAACTTGAGTTTTAATAGTACCACCTCTGACATTTACTAGCAATGTTATGGGTAATTCATTTCCCTTTTCTGGGTCTCAGTTTCCCCATTTGAAAAAAAATGAAGTCATTGCACTAAATGATCTCCAAGGACCATTCCAGTCAAGAGTGTGGGAGATTTTGAGAAAATGTGTTCTCTCCTTAGATAAAGTAACCTCAGAGGCTAAAGAAACAGAAAAGAGGGGTTTTATAAAGAGATATTCAGATTTTATTTTATTCTTTTCTTTATTTGCAACACCAAGATGAGCCTGACTGATTCTATCTTGAAGGCAGCCTCTCTCATCTTAAAGATTTATTTATAACATAAAATATTCTGATAAGACTAAACACCAAGAAATGCATTTTCCCATAGGAACAAACTTTCCTGTGACCATGAGGCTTATATATTTCTACCATTTCTATTCTGTCATAGAATGTCACTAATTTATTGTATACTCTAAGTGAAGCTAAAAAATTACCAAAACCTAATTTGTGCCATAAGAATATGAAGCTGCTATCAGCCCAAATGATCTTCCTTTTTTGTTGTTGGGTCATTTCATCTGTGTTAGACTGATTGTGACACCATTTGGGATTTTCTTGGCAAAAATACTAGAGTAGTTTGCCATTTCCTTTTCCATCTCATTTTATAGTTGAGGAAATTAAGATAAACAAGGTTAAGTAAATTAGCCCAGGATCACACAAGTAGTATCTGAGGCCAAATTTGAACTCAGGAAGATGATGTCTTCCTGATTCCAAACCTGCCACTCTGTACACTGTATTATTAATGTATTAATAAATTTATTTTCCTTGCTGTCTGGCTACTCATTTGAACTCTTATGCTGAAGACTTCATTGTGGGTAAGTATAATGAAAATACATTTTAATATTGTAATTGGAAAGTAGGGCTAAAATGTCAGTATAACATTGAAAATAATTTTATTAACTTAAAAAGCAATTTGTCAACTTAGCATAACTGATTTCATTTTGTTTTAAGCCTCCATTTGGTGATAGAGCTGTTTTGGGTAAGTAGCTTTTCTAGAAGCTATTTTTCAATAAAATGAACACATGTAATATGACAGTAAATAACATGTGTCTATTCTGAAGCAACTGATAAATATACATGGACCCTTTCTTAAGACAGACTACCAATGAGAAAAGGTTCTAAACAACTTTATTAGTAATTTCGAAGTAAACTGCTAATCAAATTTTGTGATAAACAACTTAGAAACACCCATAGCTATACACATAAAAATTAGCCCAGAGCTCCAGACATTAGCTTCTTTGCAGGGTTCAACTAAGACTGACTCCTGCATTCTTGACCTTTGAACATCCTCAAACATCCATGTTTACTTGAGGGCAATGATTATTGTCAGAGATCATATGACCTCCTTAGACATACAGCCTCTGGTGGGGCAGAGAGAAAGAAAGATGAAAGAAGAATTTTTTGGACCTTTAAGAACCATTTTGATGGTTGGTTCTCAGAAGAGGGCTTTATTTGCACATTTTGATTAATAAAGTTTGCATGCATAGAGAAGGATGAGTCTAATTAGTGTCTTATCTACTTGTTAACATAAGTAGAAGTAAATCAGCTATCCACATGCATTCTACATTGCAGCGAAATTCTTTTGGGGATCTCATGGAAACCAGGCTCAAAAAGTCCCACAACAGAAAACCTGGGCTACTGAGAGATTGAGATGGGAAAAGGAAGAAATGTATGTGGGGGGGAAGGAGAAGGCAGGGAGGGGGGGTGTCTGACAGATAGAAAGACACAGAGAATCAGAGAAAGAGATTAGAGAGTGAGACAAAGAGACAGAAATAGAGATACAGAGAGTGATACACAGAGAAACAAAGAGACATAGAGAGAGAGAGGGAGATAGAGACAGAGAAAGGAGGGGGGAGAAAGAGAGAGAGAGAGAGAGAGAGAGAGAGAGAGAGAGAGAGAGAGAGAGACAGAGAAAGGAGGGGGGAGAAAGAGAGAGAGAAAAGAGAGAGAGAGAGAGAGAGAGAGAGAGAGAGAGAGAGAGAAAAGAGAGAGAGAGAACAGAGACAGAGAGACAGAGATAAAGAGAGAGAGAGAGAGAGAGAGAGAGAGACAGAGAGAGAGAGACAGAGAGACAGAGACAGACAGAGACAGAGACAGAAACAGAGAGAGAGAGAAAAGAGAGAGAGAGAGAGAGAAAGAGTGAGAGAGAGAGAAGGGGGGAGGGAGGGAGAAGGAGGAGGAAGGGGAGGGAGAGAGAAAGCGAGAGGAAGGAGAAGGAAGAAGAGGGGAGAGAGGAAGAGAGGGAGAGATAGAGGAGAGAGAGGAAAAGGGAGGGAGAGGGAGGGAGAGGGAAAGGGAGCACAAGAATGGACTTATGATTTCTTTGGTATAGGGAAAGGAGCCAGGTGGAAGACTTCCCTCTGCCAATTCATTCAGCACCTTCTCCACAATCTATAGTCTCAGTGCTAGTTGCCTAAAGATTAAATGCCTTGGCCAAGGTCACACAGTCAGTATATGTCATCACTAAGACTTGAACTCGGGTCCTCCTGACTCGGGACAGCTCCCTGGAACGTCTCTGAGCTGCCCCTGCCAACAGTTGTGTGGGTCTCTTGGAGGGCAGCATGGAATAAGCTCAGTCAGTGTGGCTCCTCTTGGCGTTGGGAGACAGGGAGTAGTTGCAAAGGGACGTGGAAGGAAAGCTAGTGATTATGGGAGTGGCGCTGGCTGCGCTTATCACTGAGATGAAAAGGGAGTCCTGTGTTGGGAGAGGGGACCACTGTGTGGAGCTCTCCGCGGTCCTGGCCGAGTGCAGGAGCCCGGAGCTCCATGGCAGCCCTGGGGACCTCGGTGTGAGACACACGGGGAAGTGAGGGGTACACTGTGATCTGATTGCTTATCATCCTCACCCCCCCACACACATACACACATGATGTTCTGTATCTCAGGTGGGTGTCAGCGTGATGAAAAGGCTAAAAGGTGAGAGTCTTTCTCTCTGAATCATGATGGGCTTCTAAGCTCCTACGGGTTTCTGTTTTGGGAACAACAGCTGACATTTCTTGATGCTTTTAGGTTTGCAAAGTGCCTTGAATACATTCTCTTTGGATCCTCACCATGATCCAGTGAGGCAGGCACCATTATTATCTCCAGGGAAAAGCAGGGGAACCGTGGATGGACTTCGTGATTTCCCCTGAATTACCTTGTCTCTGAGGCAGGATTTGTATCCAGCTCTCCCTGGCTCTAAGTCTAGTCCTTCAACCACTAGCCAACTGGGGAGCCTGCCTGGAGGGAGCAGGGTCATGGGGAGGTGTGGTTAGGTGATGGCACTTTCATTTCTAGCATTTATATTTCCCAAAGCAAGCCAGAATGATAAAGGGGAAAAATACTGGGCTTGGAGTAAGAGAAGTTGTTGTTCAGTCACTTTTCACTCAAACACAGTCGGAGAGACAGCATGCTATATTAATTAAAGATAGCACTGAATTTGAACTCAGAGAAGGCCTGGGGATTTAAATCCTTGCATTAAGACGAATAGTAATTTCAAGTAAGACTTGAAATATCTACCTCATATTATGGGGGGAGGAAAGTATAAAATTTTAAATTACTATGTAAATATAAGCTGTTGTCAGTCATTAAGTGATCTTATAGAGGACACTTACCTTAAGACTTAGTTTCCTTATCTGTAAAATGGGGATAATAATACTTGAGGGAAGTACTTCAGTATACTGAAAAATGCTAGATCAATGGGAACTATAGTTAATGACATTTGAGGCCATTCAGTTTTGGCGAATAGCTTAGAGTATGGTTGCCAACTCAAGGCAAAGCTTTTTAAGGAAGATATCCTTGTTTCCAGCTTTTGTTCAGTGTGGTACATTGAAATGGAGGGGATATCATTGCTCATATCTTGGCTTCATTTGGATCCAATTAACTTTAACTCAAAGTATATCCTCTTGTTCTTGCATACAAAACATATTTTAAGCACCTACTTGTATACCCCAGAACTTATCACAATGTCTGGTATACAGTAAGAGCATAATAAATGTTTGTGACTATGAAGCACCCTATGCTAGGTATTATAGGACAGGCAGGCAAGGATCAGAAGAAGTAGAACCAGTTTAGTCCAAGCATCTCATTTTATAGAAAAGGAATTGACTTGTCCAAGATCACTCAGGTAATGTATGGCAAAGCCAAGACTTAATCAAAGATTCTCTGTTTTCACATTTGCTGTTTCTTCTATTACTAGATCCTGAGTCATCCTCAGACCCTATGGCAGTGGTTCTCAAAGTATGGTCTAGAGAATCCTGGGGATCTCTGAAACCTTTTTAGAGGGTCTACAAATTCAAAACTAGTTTTTATTTCTAATATGGTAAATGTCTATAAATATAACCCAGATAAACAAAAACGCTTTGGAGAGATCCTCAATAATTTTTAATAGGATAAAGATACTGAAAACGAAAGTTTGAGAACCACTGCCTATGGGCTGTGTACCCCTGAGGAAATCATTTGAGCATTCTCAGTCTTACTTTTCTTATCAATTATAGTACTTAGCTTACTGGGCTATCTAAAATAGCAAGTGAGATCGTAAGTATAGAACCCTTTGAAAAGCTTAAAGTAAAATGTAAATGTTTGCTATTATTATTAGCTGTTGTTCAGTCATGTGTGACTCTTCTTGGCGATACTGGAGTGGTTTGCTGTTTCCTTCTCCAGCCCATTTTACAGATGAAGAAATGGAGGCATACAGAATTTAGTGACTTGCCCAGATTCACACAACCAGTAAGCATCTAAGGCCAGATTTGAATTCAGGTTTTCCTGACTCCAGGACCTGTATGTAGTCTACCCACTACTATTACCTCAATGAAATTTTGCCTTTCTTTATTCTTCAAACTCTTTTCTGAGAGACAGCGCTGATAACTGGGGTTATCAAGGTAGATTTTCTTTGGGAACCTCCTAGAGCTTTTTTAAATGGAGAAATGATCTGGTTAGACCTTTGCTTTAGAAATATCTATTGAGTATGGGATGGACTAGAGAGAGGAAGAAATATAGCTGATAAAAATCTCTTGGATTTCACTTTTTTCTACATGGAAGTACATCAGTTCCTTGACAACCATCCAGCAGAAGGAATTGATGTGAAACTGGTATTTCTAAAGCACAGTCTGATAATGTCCATACCCGCGCTCAAGAAGTTTTGATGACTCTATATTGTCATTAGAATAATACAATAAAGGAGTCATATACTACTAAGTGTCATAGGATAGATTTGAACTCAGATCTTCTGACTCCAGGCCAACAAACTCCTCTAACCTATCTAGCTGCCAAAATAGCCTTGAGGTGAATGTTAAACAGTGTTTGAAGAGGAGCAGTGTGCAATCAGCTGAGGTGAGACCATCCTGGGGTGCAATCATGATAGGCCTGACATACCACATAGAAGACTGTATTTTATTCTAATGACAGTATAGAATTGTATTATTGTAGCATTATCTTCAGAAATCCTTTCCTAGTATCTTTAGGTATGAATGCCTTTCAGAAGAGTAGGCTAGAGTGGAATCCAGGGTCTTCTGACTACAAATCTAGTGTTATCTGCCTTCCAAGAAGAAGACCTACTCCTGACCCTCATGGAGCTCACAGGCTAGGAGAAGGAAGAAAACACGTCTATGAGTAATTAAATTAATCAATCAACAAGCATTTAAATTGTTCACAATGTGCCAGACTCTGGAGTAAGTGCTGAAGATCCAAAGACAACAGTAGAACATTGCCTGCCTTCAAAGAGCTTCCATTTTAATAGAGGAGATAACATATATATGGATATACATACATATGATACAATCCCAGTTCCAAAGCCCATTGAGACGGAACTCTCTCCTTCTTGCCCACCTCTGTGAGGGCAGACTTGGTGAGAATGAGAGAGTCTTCTTCAGTTCTGCATTTTCTGGTATATATTCTTCTATGTTTGCCATTCCTGATTTTTGTTTTACTATAATGTGGATGAGTAGATTTCATTAATACTGCTATGTGTGTTTGTGGCAGCCAGATGGCACAAAGTAGAGAATGCGGAGCCTGGAGTTGGGTAGACCTGAGTTGAAATATGATCTCAGACACTTCCTAGCTGGGTGACCCTAGGCAAGTCATTTAATCCCATTTGCCTCAATTTCCTCATCTGTAAATGAGTTAAAGAAGGAAATGGGAAACCACTCCAGTATTTTTTTTGCTGAGGCAATTAGGGTTAAATGACTTGCCCAGGGTCACCCAGCTAGGAAGTATTAAGTACCTGAGGTCAGAGTTGAACTCAGGTCCTTCTGACTTCAGGGCTGGTGCTCTATCTACTGTGTCACCTAGTTGCCCCCACGCCAGTATTTTGCCAAGAAAATCCCAAATGGGGTCACAAAGAGTCAGACATGACTGAACAACAATGATGTGTATTCATCGTAGACAATTTTGTGAGGGAGGGGTCAGATCTTTGATGTAAAGATTGTGTTTGTGCTTCCCCCCAACAGTAAGCAATGATCAGAAGTTAGCTTAAACCCGAAAGCTTCATTTTCAAGTTCATACTATTAAAGGGAGCAGACAGATATACTTCTAGTTTGATATAACCTCTCTCTGAGGAATTAAAGTCTCCTTTGAAGAAGGGTTAGAGGAGAATAAGCTAAAGTTTTTTATTCCATCTCCCTTCAAGTCACACAATAGTTGGTTGTTGCCCTTTGTTCTCAAAAAGAACCAACATGACATGACTGTGAAGTGAGTGGAACCAGGAGAACACTATGCACGACAACGAGATTGTGTGATGATTAACTCTGATGGGAGTGGCTCTTTTCAACAATGAGGTGATTCGGCCATTGCCAATGGACTTGGGATGGAGAGAGCCATCTGCACCCAGAGGGAGGACTGTGGGGACTGAGTGTGGATCACAACACAGTATTTTCATCTTTTTTGTTGTCATTTCCTTGCCTTTTTTTTCCTTCTCAATTTTTCCCTTTTTTATCTGGTTTTTCTTGTGCAGCATGATAAATATGGAAATATGTGTAGAAGAATTGCATATGTTTGACATATATCCGATTGTTTGCTATTTAGGGGAGGAGATGGGGGAAAGGAGGGAGAAAAAATTGCAACATGGGATTTTGCAGGGGTGAATGTTGAAAGCTGTCTTTGCTTGTGTTTTGAAGATGACAAGCTATTATTTTTTTTAATTGCACCTCTATGTTAGAGTCAAATTACAGTGTCTCCAACGATGGCCAATCAGACCAATACAAGTTTGGAATGTGCTACCAGAGGTTGGACACAAAAAGTCCATATGAACATTTGGGATGAACTCTCTAAATCTGTGCATCTTAAATTTCTTTTGAGTTACCTTAGTTCTGCTTTGCAATATAGCACAGTACCTTCTTTGATACTGGGTAGTCCTGTGCTAGTATCTCCTTTGTCATATGATCAGTTCCAAAGTTCTTAATAGAGACTTTGAGTGTCTTTGTGTCACTTTTTCTGACTACCATGTGAACAACTGCCTTGAGTGAGTTATCCATAAAATAGTATTTTAGGCACATGTACATTTAGCATTCAAGCCACACATGATACACTTTGGGTCTTGCCCCACTTAGCTGTATTCAAATAAATATAAAGTAAGGAAGATTAAGGCAAGGTAGGGGGATCTAGAAAGGCTTCATAGAGAAGGTAATGTTTGAGTTGTGTTGAAAGAAACCAGGGATTCCAAGATGTAGGAGTAAAAAGAGAGTGTAGGCTCAGAGAACACAAAGTGAAGCTCCAAACAAATACAACAAGCCAGTCAGAACACAGGACTGAATGCAATAAGAAAGACAATGAGTCCATCAAGAATTATGGGAACAAACTATAAGTGGAAAAACTGCCCTTATCCTCAAGGAAATTAGATATTAAAGGGAAAGACAACACATAAAAGGAAGCTGAGAAGGGAAGAAGCTAGAGAAGGAAGAAATGTTAAAATCTAACTTAGGGGAATATCAGAGAAAGATAGAGATTTGGTAGGGAAACCTGGAGAAAAAAATAAGACAGTTGACCTGGTATTTTCCATAAAATGGAGGTTCTGGGAGGAACCAGACAATGAGAGAGAGAGAGAGGCTACAATGACTAAAGGTAGTCACAATGTGTGAAGTTCAGGGGGATGTGATCTAAAATAAAGAGATTTCTAGGGAATAGTAGAAAAATTTCAAAGGGTCAGAATTGCCGCCTAGAGAGGTAATAAGGAGGAGTTGGGTCTGAAATCCTCCAAACAATTTCTACTCTTCCTGTTATCCTGTGGTTAAAGAAGGGAAACAGCTCCTTTCATTGGAGAAGGTCCTATCCACCTCCTTCCCTCCTCCACTCATAAAAATATAGTTTATGAAGTTTATAAAAGCCATTCTGTGGCTTTAAAGGGTGTCAGGGGAAAGAAGAGGGATAAGTAAAGGAAGTCAACAAGGCAGGCTTTAGTGGAGAGGAAATCTAGAGGATGCTTCTAGGAAGCAAGCCCAGAAATGGTCATTTACATCCCCCATGCAGCACCTCTAAGAGAATCAGAGATAAGAAGGAATCATTAATTAGCACAGCAAGTACTCACTCATTCTTCCTTTTCTGTAATGACACTGTCTCCAAAGTGCAGAAAATTACCCTGATGTCTCTATCTCTATTGCTGCAAATTGTACTTCTGAGACACATCGATGAAGACAAACAGATCTAGGGTGAAAACCCATCAGCTAGAACTTTGTGCCAAGAACCAATAAATAACCCTGAAAAATATAATCGGAGGTTAGTTCTGCTGCTGTGAATCATGGCCCCTGGCCTCTGGAGGGACATGAATCTCTGGCTTTGACAGATCTGTCAGGACAGCGACCTTAGGTCCCTGCACTGCCGATGGAAGGAAATCATCAGAGGACCTGCGAATTAACCCCACGGTAGTGGTTTGAGAGCTGGACTTTATTTTGGTCCATCTGCTTAGGCAATGATTATCCTCTTATGCTGAGGCAGCCTGGCAAGAGGAAACCGCCTCCTGGGCAGGAATGAATAGGATGTCAGGAGCAAGAACTCTGGAGATGAGACAGCACTCTGTGACTCATAGGTCTAAGAGCACCAGCCCCACTGAGCTGATTAAGAATACGCATTGGGGTGAATCGTTGGTGACCCCAGAGGGACCTGGCAGAAAGTCTGACATGTGAGTGGTAGCCTTTCTTTCTTTCAAACCCTTTTATTTCCATTTATAAGTCTGCTCCCTGACTCCCCAGGAGGCCAGTAAACAACCATCAGAATGGCTGGTATCTCCATCACGGCTAGAGGACAGGTATAAGTGAGATATATACAACTAGGATGCATTGAGAAGATTCAAAAAGATGCCCGTCTTTCAGGAAGAAAAATAGTTAAGCAAAATGTGGCCAAACGCCAAGCATTTAAGAGACTGATTTCAATGATTAAAGTGAGTAAATCCTACATGAGTCCAGCAATGGGTGCTGAAAGATATTATCTCTTTATGAGCTCTTGTCAGGAAATACTTGATAAAGTTGCTGCTGGATGAGATGATCAAGACTAAATTAACTGACTCATGCTTATGCAATGACTGCAAAAAGTTTGCCATGCGAGTAATAAAAGAAACATACAGATGACTTTGGAAATATCAACTCAGTGGAAAAGTTTAATGTAAAACTTTTCTATGGGAGGGGTTGCAATCCTTCTATCAAAGGCAATTTGGACCTGCTTTTTTACAATTCTCTCTATGTGAATAATCCGAGAGAAGGAACATCACCTTTCAAATAGCTTCTTTTGTAACAGACATTCCAGCAAGAACAAGAGGGAGGCTTTGGCTCATCCATACTTATGTTTCCCTTCATGTGAGAGAACTACTTTTTTTTCCTTGAAATTACAGCAAGTTTCTTTGTGTATACTTTGCAATTACCTGTTTTTGTGTTGTTTCCTCAGTAGAATCTAAGTTTCTTAAAGGCAGAAATTGGCTCATTTTTGTCTTTGTGTACTGAGAACCCTGGATGTGGTTGGTGTAACACAATGGAAACTCTACTGGCTGTGGAGTTAGAGTATTTGGGTTCAACTCTTACTTCAGATACAATCTATGTAGCCAGTCATTTAAACTCTTTCAACCTCTCTTTCCTCACTTGTAACAAAGTGCCTTCCAGTTCCATACCTGTGATTCAATGAAAATGAATATTGAAGGCAGATACTGTTTGCTTTTTTTGGTCTTTGAATATCCCTAGTGCTTAACATAGGCTTTACTAGGTAGCATGGCATTTAATAAGTGTTTGTCAAAATGAATAGAATTGATGACCAAAGGCAAGGTGGGGGAAAGGGATGATCAAAAAAAAAGTACCTAGACCCCAATGTTGGTTAAGTCTCTCAGCTGGCTTCTCAAAATAAAAAAAAAAAATGAGTTTCCCACAAAAAAAAACAGCCAACAAAAAAAAATTGCATGTAATAAAAAAAGATTTTTCATGAGAAGGGATAAATGAATTAATTCCTTTTTCCTCAAGAATTTTTTTCTCATGATTCCATACAAAAAGAATACATAGCAAAGTAGTCATTAATGTTTGGAAAGAATGGCACCAACTAGTGCCAATGCCAAGAAGCTCTAATCTCCCAAGCCAAATTGTTTGCTTTGTACTCAAGAATTAAAATCCTTTCTTTCCACCTCTTACAAAATCAACTGTTTTTCCTCTCCCACACCCTCCCCTTCCCATGCCATGTTGGAACATCTGCACAAACTTATCTCAAGGGCTTGTCACATTCTTCTCCATGAATTATCATTGTTTCCTGAAATATTTTCCTAAAACATTACTGAGGCTGATAATCAGACCCTCTAAAAACAAACTAAGACTTGTTTTTGGCTTCAGGGTTTGATGTGGCCAAATAACTTTTTTCTTTAGAAATAAAACAACAACAATAATAAAGATTCTCTTAAAAAACAAAAGCACTGTCTCTATTGTTTCCATTTCTGGGGCCAGAACTGACCTAGTTGTCAATGTCATTTAACAGATTGTCTCCTGAAGCTGGGGCCATTGGTCGTCTTGACCATGCATTTAATAATCAGTATTGTTTTTCTATAGCAAAGGACAAGCTAAATTATGGTTAAAATGATTTTGTATCAGTTGTTTGTTCTGGAAGCTGTGAGTCCAGTCTTTTCCTATCTAGCAAGAGACTGCACATTTGGCCATGAGGAAAGACTCTCAGGGATTTGGAGGAGAAACAATTATACAAGGCATGTGCTGAGTGAGTGGCAGAAGGTACCCAGTGTCAATAGAAGGGAGACTAAAAATTGGCAGCACAAGGCAGACAGGCTAGTTGGCTCTGATTTTTCCTTTTCTTTCCTTGTTTTCTTCTTTTTTCTTTCCTCTTTTCCTTCCTTCCTTCCTTCCTTCCTTCCTTCCTTCCTTCCTTCCTTCCTTCCCTTTCTTCTTTTCCTTCTTTCCTTTTCTTCCTTCCTTCCTTCCTTCCTTCCTTCCTTCCTTCCTTCCTTCCTTCCTTCCTTCCTTCCTTCCTTCCTGCCTTCCTTTCTTCTTTCCCTACCTCATTCCCTCCCTCCCTTATTCCTTTTTCCGTTTCTTTCTTTCTTCCTTCCTTTTTCTTTCTCTTCTTTTTCTTTTCTTTCTTTCTTCTTTGTTTCTTTCTTCCTGCCTTCCTTCTTTCTTTCTTTCTTTTCTATTTCTTGGGATCTTTGTGATAAACCTTTAAAAATCTAGGAGTGATAGAGAAACAGGATTGTCAATCTTGTTATCATCTATGTGATCGCAAGCAAATTTGCCTTTCTAAGTCTCAATCTTTTCATCTGTAAAATTGGGATAATAGTCTTTCTGTGGTCTATCTCAGAGGATTGCTGTGAGGAAAGTAGTTTGTAGCTTATAAAGAGCTATAAAAATCTTTTATTCAACAACTGAATATCTGCCATGGGTTACATGGTCATACAAAAAATATCATGAGACAATTATAGTATAATGGGAAAATCACTGGATTTGAAATCAAATAATTTGAGCCCAAATTTCAATTCTGTTGCTTTAATAATTCAATTTGAATAATATGTATAATACTTACGACTTCCCCTTTGGTCCCTGTTTCTATCTTCCTGAGTTCAAAGCCATGTCTGTGTTGTTATCTCATCCTGGAGCTTCCCTCAATGTGGGGAGCCTCCTCATCTTGGAATATCCTACTATCCATGTGAGTAGTTCCATTCCCCATGGGCCCAGTTTTCTCATCTGTAAAATGAAAGTACTGAACTCCATGATCTTTAAAATCCCTTCTAGCTCTCAATGGATGATTGCATCATCCTTTATTATCATATCATTCTTTTCCCCATTCACAGGACCATTATCATAGTTCACATCATCACCTCTCTTGCCTGAATTCTAGTAATAGCGTTTTAATTGACCTGCTTGCTTCCAGGCTCTCCTTTTTTCTCTGCACAGGTCTCTGAGTCACTCCTCTGCTCCATGAAAGAACTGTGTTTTTTTTTTCTTTTTGCTTGTTTTTATATTCCTAGCACTTAGTGCAGTGTTTGGCACATAGTAAGCACTTAATGGATTTTTGTTTCCTTCCTTACTTCTTTTTGCAGTGTGTGAGAGAGGGAGTGTGGCAAAATGGTCAGAGAGCCAGCTTCAAAATCAGGAAAATCTGGATTTGAGTCCTACTTTTGACCCACGCTGGCTATGTGACTTTGGACAGTCACTTAACTCTTAGTATTCTAGACAACTCTCTAAGACTATGAATGGTAGAAAAGGTTTAAAGTTCCTTTAAAAAAAATCCAGGTCACTATAGTACGTGATAGAAATACAAAGACGAAAAGCAAAATGATCCTTGCTCTCAAGGAGCTTATATTCTTCTAAGGATAAGTATATAATATGCTCTTAGAGAAGTAAATAAAAATTTATTTGAAGGAGACGTGGGATCAGGTAGGCTTTACAGATGAAGCAGGCCCTGAGCAATCTTAGAGAAAGTGAAGTATTCAAGGAGGCAGAGATGAGGACAGAGCAGCCCTCAGACCTGGGCTCACACTATGGGAAGGCACAGAGAGGATGGAATACTGAGTTTAAGGAACAGCTTGGAGGTCACTTTGGTTGTAATATCATAGTATATGAAGGAGAAAAATTGGGAGTGTCTGAAGAGAGAGGTTGGAGACAGAGGGTTTTCAAGGATGAGAAGTCAATATTTTGTCCTAGAGGCAACAGGAAGCCAATGAAGACTTTGGAGGAGTGACTCAGAGATCTATGCAGGGAATAAATGAAAGCCTGGGAGCAGGCAATCAATTAAGATATTACCATAATCTGGGCAAGAGGGGATGATGTGAACTATGATGGTTCTATAAGTGGGAGAAAGGTAATAGGATCATAAAGAATAGTCCAATCATCCATTGAGAGCTGGAGGTGACCTTAAAGGTCACTGAGTCCAGTCAAACCCAACTCTTCTGGACTCCTTGTTCAATGTGATGGCTCAGATGCAAGAGAGAGTATACACGAATGTTTGTGGCAGCCCTGTTTGTAGTGGCCAGAAACTGGAAACTGAGTGGATGCTCATCAATTGCAATGTGGCTGAATAAATTGTGTATATGAATATTTATGGAATATTATTGTTCTGTAAGAAACGACCAGCAGGAAGATTTCAGAAGGTCCTGGAGAGACTTACATGAACTGATGTTGAGTGAAATGAGCGGGACCAGAAGATCATTATATACTTCAACAACAATACTATATAATGATCAATTCTGATGGATGTGGCCCACAATGAGATGAACCAAATCAGTTCTAATAGAGCAGTAATGAATCGAACCAGCTACACCCAGGGAAAGAACTCTGGGAGATGACTACGAACCATTACATAGAATTCCCAATCCCTCTATTCTTATCCACCTGAATTTTTGATTTCCTTCACAGACTAATTGTACACTATTTCAAAGTCTGATTCTTTTTGTACAGCAAAATAACTGTTTGGACATGTACACATATATTGTATTTATTTTATTTAATTTGTACTTTAACATATTTAACATGTATTGATCAACCTGCCATCTAGGGGAGGAGGTGGGGGGAAGGAGGGGAAAAATTGGAACAAAAGGTTTGGCAATTGTCAATGCTGTAAAATTACCCATGCATATAACTTGTAAATAAAAAGCTATATAAAAAAGAGAGAGAGTGTGTGTGTATACAAGACAGGATTAACGATGGCCAGGAGCAAGTCATTTCACTTTGGTTTCCTGTATAAAATGAGAGGATTTGTCCTAACTACTATGAAATCCTCCCTTTAAATAGGAATAAGCCAAGCACAGAAATTCCAAAAATATGATGTTGCTAACTATAACTCTCTCCTTCTCCTGGTATGTATATGAATGCTTGAGTATTGATTGAGGATGGATTGTTTGTCTCTGTCTCTCTTTCTCTCTTCTCTCTTCTCCTCCCCCATTTTCATCTTCTTTTTGTCACTAATGTTTTTATAGGATCTATTCCATTTAACTGACTCTTTAAAAAAAACATGAATTGATGGGCAATCTTTTGTTCTCTCAAGCTGTTTTTATTTCTAAGAGACAAAATACCTACTCTGTATCTGGTATGTGTGACTAATGAGAACAGAACAGTCAGGAGCTGTACATTGGTATTCTTGAAAGGTTTAAATCAGCACCATTTTTATATGACAATAATCATATTAGCATAATTTGCTTGCTTCTAAAAGATAACAGGCTAAAGCAAGTTAAATGGTTTAAATTATAGACTTCCACAGACCACAACAACATTAGAGAGTAGAGATCAGTAATTCTCCATCTAGAATGACACTCTATTTCTGTCGGCTTAAATGCCTTTAACAGAGTTCCTCTTGCCTTTTTCATGCCTCTGACACATTTTCTTGGCTGTCATTTCTTTCTTAAAGCTTCTGATCTATTGATTATTGTTAGCCTTTCATTAGAAGTGGAGGATAAAACTGATAGAAGGAGAGGAAAAAAAGAAATTCTAGGTGAGGTCCCAGGAGACAGCATGGGCAATTAGGTCTCCAATTTTTCAATGCACTAAATATTTAGTGAGCATGTGGTAGATACTAAGTACCGTAGAAGATACAGACATAAAAGACAAAGTCCCTAGCCTCATGGAACCCATTAGGTAGTTGGGAAGAAGATAAGATATATAAAACATAAAAACATAAGAATATTTTACTTTGCTTCTCATCATGGGTCAGATTGGGAACATGCAAACTAATCTGATCACAGATCAGTATGAGTACTTTATAGTTTATGAGGTAGATTCTTATCTATACTCTCACTTAAGCTTCAAAACAATCATTTGAGTTCAAGTATCCCCAATTTATAGCTAAGGCATGTCACCCTACTAGATTACTCCCTCCATAATTATTTGACACTCTGCCCTATGGAGCATGGATTTTTTTCTTTCCAAACTCTAGCTGAAACTTTCCTTATGTGTCATCTCTTGGAAAGTGAGCTCCTTGAGAGCTTGGACTACCTTATTTGTCCATTGTGTCCATAGCACTTAGAGCAGCTGTTATAAGATAGTAAGTACTTAATAAAGTATTGATTTTGAAAAAAAAAATGATTACAAAAAGATAGAAACTATGTTTTCCATATCCAAATCCAAAGAGGAGAGATTAATCCAAAGAGAGAATAAGTGATGTGTAATGATAAAAATACAGGATTTGGAACTAGAAGACCAGAGTATGATTTCAAAATTAGTCACATAACTAAACCCAATGAATTTGAAAGGTCCAATTTATTGCAGTTTCTTACACCTTCTACCAAAAGCTATCTTAGGAAGCTAGAAGAGGACAAGTTATTTTTATTATGAAATTTTAAAAATCATTTCCATTATGAGTTTATAATGGATCAGTAGCAGCTCAATGAAATAAACCATTTAGAATCAATAGAACAATGATAATAATGTAAATAAAAGATGGATTCTTAATCTTAATCTTAATCAACCATTCTTAAAATTCAGAAGCTAAGAGCAACTTCCTGTTATTTTTAAATGGACCTCCAAGTTCTGAGACAAGACCTCTACATTTTTACAAAATGATATTCACTCACAAATTGAGGGAGAAAAAAGATTCTTGCCTTGGCACATTCTTAATTAAATGCCTTTAAAAAAATCAAGAGAGCTTACTAATATTTTTCCTATTAGCGTAAACAAAGAGCACAACTTCCATTGGTCTCATGATTAATATGCTATGTTTTAATTAGTTGATATGCAATTATTTGTCTTTCATTCTAAAAATGTGTGTGACGTAAGGGAGGGGACATGCAAGTGTCATGCAAGTGAGTTGGATTTAAGTGAGAGTGTGCTGTGCAAAGTTATCAGCTTCACTTTCTCCTCCAGAGTCATCTAAGTCCAGGGGCAAAATAGAGATCAGGATGATTGGAGAGAGCCCTGGATGCAGTGGGAGGTCAGTTTGACTGAGGCAACCATTCACTCAGTGATTAATTGATATGTGATATTAGCAAACTAGAAATCTCAAAGTGCTTCTTAACTATTAAAATAAGGCTCTTGGTTAGAATGGGTACCAGAGGAGGTGGGGATTTTATCCTATCACCTTAAAAACAACTCTACCAGGTAATAGATAGTTGGATGAATTCGCCTTCTTTGTAATCTTCTTTCCCATTTGGTGGTATCTCCATTTCATTCTTTTTGCCTTCAAGGCTCTGTGATTTCCCCTTGGTTTCTTAGCTTTGGGCTTTTGTGAACTCTTCCCTCTACAGAGATAAGTGTCACATGGATGATGGTCCTTGAACGAGAGGGAATGGAGAGAAAGAAAAGGTTATTGTAGTCTCAGAGGAGAGGATGTACATCTGTCGGGTCTAGATAAAAGCAGTGGGTTGTAAACTCTACTTTGCAGATTAAAGCTCCCCAAAGAACAGCTGTGTAAGTATGACTAAGGTCTTAGGAGAAAATGCTCTCAGTGCCTTAGCTAAAGGTAATGGAAGTCATCTTCCTTCAAGACTAAAGTCCACACCAACTAATTTTGAGAACTCAGAGCCACTTCCTATTATTTGTGATCAATATCCAAGAATCTAGGGACAAGAATTATTTTCCCCTTAATAAGCTCTCACAATATTTACAAAACTGCTCATTGAAGAGACTATTAAAGTGTAAGAACCTCTCATTGAAAGGCAACTTTTATACCTAATGGTCAACAGATAGAGGATTTTGTGCTCCATCTATTTGAAGCTAAAGAATCTCTATCCTGAGAGGCAGGTGGGGAGAAGCAGTTTATTATATTAAGAGGAAGTCAGGGACAAATTGCCAAGATAATGCTTAGAAAGAGGGGAGATTAACCCGCAGAACTTCTTCTCCCCATCCCCCCCCCCACTTATGCCATCGAAGAATGAGTTTCTTTTGCTTACATCACAAGTCTCTTTTCCACTTGAGTTACCTTAATAAAGTAACTGACTTCTCACAAAGAAAAGTTATTGGAAATGGAATTCAGGGAGATTTAGGGAGGAAAGAAATTAAATATTACATGCTCCTTCAACTTCTAGTTGATCACAATAAGTGCCTAGAGTGAAGATCACTTAGATAAGCCTTAGAGAACATGCTCAATGGGTTGTGCACAATACATGAAGAAAGGGAGTCAGAAGGAAAATGACTGGGAGGAAAATTGTAGGGTGATGATATAGCCCCGCTCAGGAATGAGAAACAGACTGTTCTCTTTGTTTTCAGATACTGAATATACTTGTACTAGAAGTTGCAGACTTGCTAGCACTGCTGGCTTTCTCCCTAAAGAAGGTAAGCAGGTATCCTATAATATGATTTCAGGAGTGGAAAAAGGTCCCTTCAGTCTTGATCTCCTTTGTGACCTCCTTGATCCTAGCAGAAAGCCTGACAGTCATAAATTGGATGAACTTGGGAAAGTCACTTCTGAGTCTCAGTTTTATTGTATGTCAAACGGAGAGAGAAAATATAGAGAGCTGGCCATAGAGTCAGGAAGATCAGCATTCAAGACCCAGTTCTAACTTATTGTGGATAAGTAATCCTGGTTAAGTCATTTAACCTCCCCCTTGCCCTAGGAAACTCTCTAAGACTAAATTGCAGGCAGGGGTTGATCTGCATTAGTAAATAAAGTATACTTTACAGATGAAATCACAGGTCCTGATCAATAGAAAACTTACCTCACTGGGGTATGGTGAGAATCATTCAATTTGTCAACAAGTTTTATTAAACTTTAACAATATGATGGCACAGTTGGTAGAGGACTGGGCCTGTAATAAGGAAGATCTGAGTTTAAATATGGCCTCAGATACTTACTAGCCATGTAGACACCCCCCCCCAATAATTATAATGGTATTGTTACTGATCTAGGCTAGACATCCTAGAGAATGAAGTTAAGTGAATGTTAGGAAACATTGCTAACACTAAGGCTAGCAGAAGTGATGCAGTTCCAGTTGAGCTATTTAAAATCTTGAAAGATGCTGCTTTTAAAGTGTTGTAGCCAATATGCTGGGAAATTTGGAAAATTCAGCAGTGGCCAGGGGATTGAAAAAGTTAGTTTATATCCCAATCCTAACGAAGAGCAATACCAAAACCAACAATTGTGCTAATTTCACATGCTAGGGAGGTTATGTATAATACTCTACAAACTAGGTTTCAGTAATATGTGAATGTTCTTCTGTGCCAGAAGAACAGTCAGAGGAACTAGAGACCAAATTGCCAACATTCTCTGGATTGTGGAGAAAGCAAGAGAGTTTTAGAAAAAATATCTCCTGATGCTTCATTGACTACACTCAATCTTTTGACTGTGTGAATCACTACAAAATGTAGCAAGTCCTCAAAGAGATAGAAATACTAATTTATCTTATTTATCTCCTGAGGAACCTGTATTCAGGCCAAGAAGCAATAGTTAGAACCAAATATGGAATAACTGATTGGTTTAAAATTGCAAAAGCCATTTGACAAGACTGTATATTATCACCTTATTTATTTAACTTATATATTGATTACATCATATGAAATACCAGGCTGAATGAATTAAGATTCTAGTTTTCTGGATTTAAGATTGCTGGAAGAAATATCAAGAATCTGAGATATACAATTCCCACTTTGATGACAGAAAGTGAAGAAGAATTAAGAAGCCTCTTGAAGAAGGTGAAAGAGAAGAGTATAAAAGCTGGCTTGAATTTTAACATTAAAAAACCTCTAAGAACTTGGCAACTAGCCCCATTACTTCTTAGCAAATAGAAAAAAGAAGATATGGAAGCAGTGTCAGATTTTATAAGCTTAAGCTCAAAGATCACTGTAGGCAGCAACTGTAGTCATGAAATTAAAAGATATTTCCTACTGGAAATAAAGAAAATAAAGTAAATAAAGAGTATTACATATCTTGTAGTTATACAAGATATGTAATACTCTTTATTTACATTATATATAAAGTGGGATGGGGACTGGACCTGAGATTTCTTTGTCATAGACACTCTTCCACTTCAAAACAGCAATTTATAGTCTCAGAGAATTGCCTAGAGCACTGACAGATTTAAGTGGTTTGTCCATTACAGAAATGTCACTGATGATCACCACTATTTTTTCTTAACATTGCCTATTCTTTTATGTTAAAAGCAGAGCCATAATTGGTATGGAGCAAGATAGGTTCTGCCCCAGAGTGAAAGCATGGGTGCTCCTCCCTAGGCAAGCCCTTTCTTCCAGAGGCAGCCCAAGTTTGGTGTCTTAGACCAAAGCCTCCTGCTGGCACAAAGCCCAGCCCACCCCTTGTGCTTCACAGTCCCCTCACCCCAAATATTTTTTTCCTAGTTAAAGCTTTAATTAAAATGCAAATTTCTTTGGGAGTTCTAACAATTAAGTCATTAGCACTCATTAATAACAAGTTAATAGCTCAAAACAGGAAATTCAAGAACTCAAAGGACATAATTCAAGGTCACACATCCAATAAAAAGGGATTCCAGACTGGGTCCTCTGAGTAGCAATCCATAACTTCCCCCACTATACATTATTGAAGACCTTGGAAGAGAAAAGTGTGTTGTCATAGGCTCACAGGATTTCAGAATTGAAAGAAAACTTGGAGATGATCTAGTTTTAGCCTCTTATTTTACAGATAAGCACACTGAGGCTCAGAAATATTAAGTGATTTGTCCAAGGTCATACAGCCAGGATTTGAACCCTGGTCATTTGCTCCAAGTTTAGTGCTCTTTGTACTAAGCCACGCTAAATTGTGCTGAAGCACAAAGGATGATATTCTCTGAGCAGTCTAGCAACAGCTCAAAGCCTTCAAATTTCAGAGAACCCTTGGAACTTGGCAATTATAAAATAAACCATTTAAGACCATAGTAAGGAGAAACAAACAAAAGGCGGCAGTTCATCTGAGCTTTCCCCCAAACCCAAAACACCTCTAAACACCTTTAAATAATGCCATAAAACAATTCCTGGAGCTGCAGCAGCCACAAAAGGATGGGGTGAAATAATTTTCCAGCCAGAGACAAGTTAGAAGGTCAGCAGGAAAGGAGGGGAGCACAGTCCAGCACAAGCCACGCCAGCACAGTCCTGGTCCCAGCAAACCAGGAGCAGATCATAGAAGCCACTGAACCAGTAGCAATGGAGGCTTTCCAAGCTCTCAGCTCACAGACAAGAAAGGGTCAAACGCCTGGTCAGAAGGAGATTACAGGGATCTCTTTTTGCTCGGCTCACACTTGGATCTGGGGTGCAGTTCTGGGTGGCCATCTCAGGGGAGGAGGAGCACTAGCACTTATAGCCATAGTGGACCAGGGAGCCTCGGGGTACAGGCCAGGAAAGTAGTAAGCACATCTTTCCTTAGGAGGAACTAAAAACTCACAGGTTCTCTGAAAACAGCTGCCCCAAATCCCTAAACCTAGGATTCTGTACTCTCCACTCTGAAAGCAGGCCCCCGCTTTAACAAAGAGTTAAAATCAAGAAATAAGCTGGGGAAATGAACAAATAACTAAAAAAAAATCTGATCATACAAAGTTACTATGGTGACAAGAAAGGTCAAAACACACACACAGAGAATATAACAGAGTCAAATCCCCTACATCCAAAACCTCCAAGAAAAATATGGATTGCTCTCAGGACATGAAAAAGCTCAAATAGAATTTTGAAAATCAAGTAAGAGAAATAAAGGGAAAAATGGAAGAGAAATAAGAGTGATATAAGAAAATTTTGAGGAAAAAAAGGAGTCAGCAGCTTAGTAAAGAGACAAATAACACAAATTGAAGAAAATAACATCTTAAAAGTAGACGAGGCAAAAAAAGGTAAAAGAGGTACAAAAAGGCAATGAGAAGAATTATACATTAAAAAGAACTGACCAAATGGACAGAAAGGCACAAAAATTCACTAAAGGAAAAAAAAAACTCCTTAAAAAGTAGAATTGGCCAAATGGAAAAGAAAGTACAAAAGCTCACTGAAGAAAATAGTTCCTTAAAAATTAGAATTGTGCGAGTGATAATGCCTTTGTGAGAAACAATAAAACAAAAACAAAAAATGAAAAAATAAAAGACAATGTAGAATAACTCACTAGAAAAACAACTGACCTGGAAAATAGGTCCAGGAGAGGGAATTTAAAATATTTGGACTAGATGAAAGCCACGATCCAAAAAAGAGTCTAGACATCATCTTTGAAGAAATTGTCAAGGAAAGCTGCCTTGATATTCTAGAACAAGAGAATAAAATAGAAATTAAAATAATATATAATCATCTCCTGAAAGAGATTTCAAAATGAAAACTCCCAGAAATATTATAGCCAAATTCTACAGTTTCCAACTAAAGGAGAAAATATTGCAGAGAGCTGGAATGAAACAATTCAAATATGGAGCCACAGTCAGGATAACACAAGATTTTGAAGCTTCTACATTAAAGGATCAGAAGGTTTGGAATTTATATTCCTGGGAGAAAAGGAGCTAGAATTACAATTGAGAAATGACTGAGCAAGTTATAGTATATGAATGTAATGGAATACTAGTTTTCTATAAGAAATGATGAGCAGGTTGATTTTAGAAAAGCCTGGAAAGACTAATGCTAGAAAGACATGGAATAATGCTGAGTGAAGTGAGCAGAAGCAGGAGAAGTTGTATACAGTAACATAAGATTATGTGATTACAAACTATGATAGATATAATTCTTTTCAGCAATATAGTCAACCAAGATCAACCAACCAAGTGAGATGGAAAATGCCACCTGCAGCCAGAGAAAGAACTACAGAGACTGAATGTAGATTGAAGCACCCTATTTTCATTGAGGTTTTTTTGGTCTCATATTTTTTCCCTTTTGTTTTGATTTTTCTTTTCCAACTTGACTAATATGAAAGTATATTTAAAATGATTATAAATATGTAAGTTACATCAGATTTCTTGCTGTCTTAGAGAAGGGGGAGGTAAAGAAGGAAAGAAAAAAATCTTGTAAAAATGAATGGGGGCAGCTAAGTTGTGCAGTGAGCACCAGTCCTGAAATCAGAAGGATCTGAGTTCAAATCTGGCCTCAGACACTTAACACATCCTAGCTGTGTAACCCTGGGCAAGTCACTTAACCCCAATTGTCTCAGAAAAAAAATGAATGTTAAAAACTCTACATGTAACTGGAAAAATACACTATTAAAATGAAACAAAACTTTCCCATTATTAGGGTAGTTAGGAGTATATCTAGACAGCAAAAAGGTATGAGTTGAATATGAAAGGATGATATCCAAAAAAATAAAATTAAGGTTTGAGAGAGGGATGCACTGAGAGAAAGAGAAAGAGAGAGATAAAAGGAGGCAAATTATCTAACACAAAAGGTAAAAAAACTTTTTCAGTGAAGGGAAGTGGAGGGAAGAAAAGGAGGAATGAATGAATCTTATTCTCATCAGAACTGGTTTAAAGCGGGAATAACATACATACTCAATTGGGTCTAGAAATTTATCTTACCCTATAAGAAAATAGAAAGGAAATGGTATAAGAGTAACAGCAATATTATAAGATGATCAGCTATGAATGACTTAGCTATTTTCAGCAATACAATAATCCAAGGCAACTCTGAAAGAAGAATCCTTTTTTACCTTTCTTTTTTTCTTTTTATTTTGTCTATGTTTTCTTTTATAACATGACAATTATGAAAAGGTTTTGTATGACTACACATGTATAACATATTTAATTGCTTGTCTTCTCAATGAGGATGGATGAGGAAACAGAAAGAGAGAATTTGGAATTGAAAGCTTTAAAAACAAATGTTAATAATGGTTTTTATATATGACTGGGGAGAATAAGGTACTATATAATTTTTTTTTTTAAAGATCATGGTAAACTATTGGTTTGGCATTTTTCAAAGATTATTTCTCTTCTAAGGAACAGAAATTGCAAAAGTGCAAAGATAATATGTGTACTTTTCCCCTGCATTAAAGCCTCTTCTTTTTTTTGAACTTCTCATTTTTTAGCATATCTTCACTGATAAGGACAAATGCAATTTTCACCATCAGTGGATCTGAACAGACAATTACATTAAGGCAAATAAGATAGCAGAGTGAAACCAGTGATGAAAATCCCATTGTGTTCCTCTAATGTGAAAACAAAACCACAGAGAAAAAAGAGAACTAAAACATTTGGACTCTGTGTGTATGTGTGTGTGTGTGTGCTTCTGATGGGTTCTAATTTGCATAAACTTATCTTTGCCACATCACCCCCACAACTCCACCTCCTGATATAGGAGAGACAGCCTAGAGGAAGATCTCCAGCAATTGGACAGGCTTTGTTCCTGCTGCTCCAGCTGAAGTTGGGGGTCAGCCCTGACCCTGTTGGTGGGTGGAAGGGGAGGTTCTTACACACAGATAACAACTGGGTTCTCTCTCGAGGGCTGCTTCAGAATCTTCACCCCAGCAATGAGAACTGGTTCTCAAAGGTTACTGGGGGGCTGTGGTGACTCCTCCCCAGCACAAAGTCTAAAAGGGATGTTTTGATTCTTCAGGGAAGAAAAGCAGTGGGAAGGGGTCAGCAAGAGCCACACAGAAATTTGCATTTTTTGCAAATGGGATTTGGACCAGAGGAGGGAGAGGAAAGTGAAAGGTTACCCACACAGAAAGAACCGCAGCCTCCTTAGGCTTTGTGTATTGGGGAAAGAGGAGAGATAAAGGGCACCAGGGAGAGAGCTCCTGGAGGGAAAGAGGGGGTGGCTTGAATGCTCCAGCACAGGAGGAAAAAGTCTTATGCTTTAAGAACTCTCCGGTGGCTGACATCAAAGGGAGACCCAGACTGAAATGGCTTTTCAAGAAGGAAGATAACAGCAGGGTGTTATTTTTGGTCTTGTAACAAGTGATCCCAAGTACTTAATGAGAGCACAGGTTCCCGGATCCCAGGTTGGGGTGTCTTTGGGTCAGAAAGCAGACTCTGCCTTTCAGACCTATTCTGCATTATTTGCCCTTCCACATACCTTCTCCTTCAGCAGGTGAGGTGCAAGTCAGACCTGAAAGCTTTTGTCTGTCCCTTTCTGACCAGCTTCATTAGTTTTCCCCTTGCTACTATACAAAGAGAAGCTGGTCTCTGGAAAAGACCTTGACAATCACTTAATCATTTTCTTTACAATTGAAGAAACTGAAGCTGAGAGGTTGTGACTTTGCCCAAGGTCACATAAATTATATTGGAACTAAATCTTCCTAATTTCTAATCTAGCATTCCCTCCGTTATACCACACAAGTCTTAAGAGTTAGCGGATTCTGGATGTTGTATGGCATTGACTAATTAAATAAAAAATCAGAGCTAGAAAGAATCTTAGAGATACTCTAATCTGATCCTCTCATTTTGCAAATGAGGAAACTGAGACCCTGAGAGTTTAAAGTGACTTGCCTGGAGTTGTACAACTAGCAGAATCAGGATTTGAATCCAGCTCTTCTGCCTCCAAGAACAGTTAATTGCCTTTCTACTCTGGTTTTTACTTTTCTCTATATGCTTATTGGTAAAAATCTATTACTCCTCCTACTACTACTATTACTTGCATTATTACCTACTTAATAGGACTTCCAAAATGTTCTGTAAAATGTAAAGTTCATTGGTGCTGAGTGAAATGAATAGAACCAGGAGATCATTATACATTTCAACAACAATACTGCATGACAAGCAATTCTGATGGACGTGGCCCTCTTCAACAATGAGAGGATCCAAATCAGTTCCAATTGATCAGTAATGAAGAGAACCAGCTACACCCAAAGAAAGAACACTAGGAAATGAGTGTGGGCCACAACATAACATTTCCATTCTTTCTGGTATTATTTGCTTACATTTTTGTTTTCCTTCTCAGGTTATTTTTAGCTTCTTTCTAAATCCAAATTTTCTTGTACAGCAAGATAATGCTATCTATCTATCTATCTATATTGTATTTAACATATATTTTAACATATTTAACATATATGGCACTACTTGCCATCTAAGGGAGGGGGTAGGAGGAAGGAGGGGAAAAGTTGGAACAGAGGATTTTGCAAGGGTCAATGTTGAAAAATTACCCATGCATATGTTTTGTAAATAAAAAGCTATAATAAAAAAATGTAAAGTTCTTTATAAAGGGTAACTCTTCAAATCTTGGTGAATCTTAAAGCACTATTGCAATGGAAGTTATCATCCCTTCCTTAAGCCTCACTTTCTTTGACTTTAAAATCGAGATAATAATGTATATAGGTAATATACTTCAAAGGGTAGTTTTGAGGAAAGAGATTTAGAAGCCTTCAGTTGCTCTATAAATATGATTATTATTAACAACAGAAAATACTGTATTATGTGCCAAGTAGTGAGTATACAAATAGAAAATCAAGATATTCCCTGCTCTGAAGGAGTTCCTATTTCTTTTTTAAAAATACTTTTTTTTCCAATAACATGTAAAAATATTTTCAACATTCATTTTTATAAGATTTTGAATTCCCTATTTTTTCTTCCTTCCCTGTCCTTTCCTCTCCCTCTGCCCAAGATGGCAAATAATCTGCTATAGAATGTCCATGTACAATCATATTAAACATATTTTCACATTGGTCATGTTGTGGAAGAAGAATCAGAACAAAAAAAAAACCACAAAAAAGAAAAAAAGCAAAAATAGTATGCTTCATCTTTTATCATTGCATTTCTGATTGCATTGCTAAGTACATACAATGTTGCTGTTTAATGTTCTCCTGATTGTACTCCCTTTACTCGGCATCAGTTCATATAAGTCTTTGATTTTTTTTGAAATCTGCTTGCTCACTATTTCTTATAGTGTTATAGTTTTCCATTACATTCATATACCACAACTTGTTTATTCATTCCCCAATTGATGGGCATCTCCTTGAATTCCAATTTTTTGCTATCACAAAAAAAAGTTACTATAAATATTTTTGTATATGTGGGTCTGTTTCCCCCTTTTTTGTAAGCTCTTTGGGATACACACCTGATAGAGGTATTACTAGATGAAAGGATATGCATAATTTTATTGCCCTGTGGGCTTAATTCCAAATTTTTCCAGGAGCTTCTAGTTCATGTGTATATTCAGATCACAGCAGAGGAAAAGGTCAAGTAGTTCTTAATGCTAATTTTATGTCACTCTTGCTGATGATACCATCCAACCCTCAGAGTCATTGTAATTTGCTCCTATTGTTCAATGGTTTCAATCATGTCTATTGCTTCATGACCCCATTTGGGATTTTCTTGGTGCAGATACTAGAGTGGTTTGCCATTTCCTTCTCAAGTTCATTTTATAAATGATGGAGTTAAACAGGGTTAAGTGACTTGCCCACCCAACTAGTGGATCCAAATCAGTTCCAATTGATCAGTAATGAAGAGAACCAGCTACACCCAAAGAAAGAACACTAGGAAATGAGTGTGGGCCACAACATAACATTTCCACTCTTGTCACCCAACTAGTAAGTATATGAGTTCGATTTGAACTCAGGAAGATGTCTTTTTGACTCCAGGCCCAGCACTCTATCTACTACATGACCTAGTTGCCCAAGTATAGGTATCTGGGGGCTGGGAAGGTAAAGGGATAAGAGGAGGAATGGAAGGCAGAGTTCATAGTCAAGGGGGGTAATTATTTCTATTGTAAGATGGACAAAATCACAGAAGCACAGAATTTCAGAGTTGGAAGGAACCTCAATAAACAACATATAGTTCAATCAATACAGGAACAAGAATCCCCTTGACAGCATTCTCAACAAGTAGTTATCCATCCCTTGACTGAAGACCTCCAGGGAAGGGGAAATCCACTCACTTCCATGACAGCTCATGGTACTTTTTGACAGCTCTCATTATTAGGAAGTTCTTCTTGATACTAAGCCTAATTTTTTCTCTTTGTAACTTCTACCCTCTCCTAGCTCCTAACTCTGCTCTCTGGGATAAAGCAGACCAAGTCTAATTTCTTTTCTCTATAATAGTTCTTCTAATACTTGAAGACAGCCAACAGTGCTTTCTCCCCTTGCACCTTCTGCCAGACTCTCTTCCTCAGGCTAAATACTCCCTGTTCCTTTAATAAATGCTCATGTGGTATGAACTTAAAGTCCTTACATCCTTTACAACTTATCAAAGTCTGTTCTAAAATGTGAGGCTCAGAACTGAACAAATGCAGTCCCAGTTAAATCACAAGAAGCCTCCTACAAGAAGGTTTTCTTGTTCCCTCTTGATGAATGCCTTTCCTTTGTCAATTATCTCCAATTAATCCTGAGTAAAATGTGTTTGTATGTAGCTTCTTACCTATTGACTCCTCTTTTAGACTGTGAGCTTTTTGAGAGAGCAGGAACTGTTCTTTGCCTTTCTTTGTACTCCCCATCCCTTATCAGAGTGACTGGAACATTGTAGGTACTTAATAACTGCTTGTGTACTGACTGGTCCATCTAGGAGAGCTCTGCAGGACTATTTTGTACCTATTCCCAGATATCATCCCTCAAGAAACATACATTATAATTGAGGGAGACTATATATAAATAAAAGTCTGTGGTTTTGTTCAATTCAGGGATGATAGAAAGGCCAGGGAATAGTTAGTAATAATAATAGTATTTTTTAAATATTATTTTATTTTTAAAAAATAAGAAAAATAGAAAAGGAATACAAAACAAAATAAAACAAAGCAAAACATTGTCATGTGCCCAGCAAAACATCAGAGAGGATTCAAAATGTATAACAATCAATTACCAGTTCAAGAAAGGATATATAACAGTAGAAGAAATTCATGAGTATCCATCTTTTCTTTACTTCCTTGTAGGCTTGTTATTTTGTTCTCTGTTGTGTACTTTTTTTTACTTTATTCTTTTTCTCTGTTTCATCCCTCCACCTCATCCTAGCAGGTTATAGTTAAGCAAGAATATATTTATGTATACATAGATAAACACATACACACATGCCCCCATATACACACATATTTTTCCTAGCCCTACTAACTTTCTTTGCTTTAATTCTACTCCTTAATTTGTTTTGCTATTACTTAACCTCCCCCCTAACCATGGATTCCTTCTTTATCTTCTTCTCCCTGTCTTTTGTTTCCCCCTCTAACCATTTCCTCTTCTCTTATTTCTTTATAGATTTTGGAGGGTGCTATAGCCTTCACAATATATATGTAATGTTGCCTATTTTATTCATTCCTGATCTAAGTAGGTTCTCTCTCTCTCTCTCTCTCTCTCTCTCTCTCTCTTTTTCTCTCTCTCTCTCTCCCTTTAATGCCTGTGTCTATTCTTACTCTTCACCACATTTGTGTAATATAATTACTTTTTTTTACCTTAACTCTGCCCCAATCTTTCGTTTGAGTTATCCTATGGCTGATATCAATCTTAAACATCTGATATACATTTCCATGTAAAAAACATAAACAATTTACTCATGTTAAATTCCTTGAAACTAATCTGTGGTACTGGCCCTTTTAGGTTAAATTTTCTATTGAGTTCAGGTTTGTATGAAAGTCTTGAAAATCTCAAGTTCGTTGAATGTCCATTTTTTCTCATTCGATATTATGGATAATTGCATATGATATTTTTGGCCACAGGCCAGTATATATGATTTCAGGACCTGTAGTCTTTTATTGTAGCTGCTGATAAATCCTGTACAATTCTAATTGTAGCTCTAGCACATTTGAATTGTTTTTCTCTTATTTCTTGCAAAATTTTCTTTGATCTGGAGGTTTCAAAATTTGGCAATAATATTCCTATGTGTTTTCCCCAAAGGATCTCTTTGAGGTAGTGATCAGTGGATTTTTTCTATTTCTACTTTCCCCTTATGTTCTATCACTCCAGGACAATTTTCTTGGATTATTTCTTGCATTATTGTGTCAAAGTTCTTTTTTTGGTCACAGATTTCAGGTAGTCAAATTCTTATATTCTCTCTTTGCAATCTGTTCTCTAGATCTGTTGTTTTTCTTATAAGATATTTCACATTCTATTCTATTTTTCATTCTTCATATTCTGTTTTGTTATTTCTTGGTCTCTGATAGCTTCACTGGCTTCCCCTTACCCAATTATAATTTTCAAAGAATCATTTTCATCTTTAAGACTCTGTATCTCCCTTTCTAGTTGGTTAACTTTTTTTTTTCAAAATCTTGTTTTTCTTGAATGGTTTTTATTACTTCTATGTCCTCCTCTGAAGATGAACTCCAGTCTTCCCTGTTATCATAGTAAGTTTCTATGGTTGGGTTTTTCTTTGCCAGTTCATTTTTTTTTTTTAAATGAGAAATAGTAATGTAAGCCCCTCTAATCATGGGGTGGGTGAATTGTGCCTCTAACTTCACCTCAGCTCTTCCCTCTGACCTGGAACTCTGAACTAAAAGTTTTCCCCTCCTGCAAGTGCCTGCAGTCAGCAGCAAAATTGTCCCACTACTTCTGCATGTACTAGGTGTGCTGATTCCTTCTGCCCCAGCTGCAGCACAGCTAGGCCTGGTCTTCCTAATCAGCCAAGATTCCCTCAGTTTTCTCAGACTCAGATCCCCAATTCCTCATGCCGTCCTGGAGATGAAAGTTTCTGTGATTTCTGCTGAAGCTCTAGCCAAACCCAGTTCCCCCCATGCCTCATTTGGTGTTCTGCAAAGCTCCCTGAGAGGTGTTTGCACCACACCTGGATTATGGTGCCTGGGGTTTTTCTTAGAGTCTTCTTGGGTTGTTCCAGGAGGATCCCTGTATTTCCTCAAATCTTGATGCTGATTTTAGAAAGACCTGGAAAGATATACACTCAGATATGGAAATTTTTTTAAATATTTTTTTTGTTATACATGTATATTAACTTTTCAAATAAAATTTCTTTATGAATCACTTTGAAAGAGAAAAATAAGAACAAAAGGGAAAAAACTCCAGAAGAGAAAAAAAAACAGTAAAAAAGAAGTGAACACACAGAGATTTGCATTGTCTTCATAGTTCTCCTTCTGGCAGCAGATGGCATTTTCTATCCAAAATTTATTGGGATTGCTTTGGATCACTGAATCACTGAGAAGAACCAAGGCTTTCAAAGTTGATCATCGCCCAATCTTGCTATTACTGTATACAATGTATTTCTGGTTCTGAGTGTAAATCTTTCCAGGTCTTTCTAAAATCAATTTATTCACCATTTTTATAGAATAATAATATTCCATTTTCTTCATATACTACAATTTATTCAATCATTCCCCAATTGGTGGGCATCTGCTCATTTTCCAATTCTTTGCTACCACAAAAAGAGCTGCTACAAGCATTTTTGCACAAGTAAGTCCTTTTCCCTCCTTTATGATTTCCTTGCAATACAGACCCAGTATTGGCACTTTTGGGTCATGAAGAGCTTGAAATTTATTGAATTACTATGACATCTTTCCAGAATCCTCCCTCAATAATAGTATTAATAATCATTTCCTGTCCCATCCCAATGATAACTTTTGTCATTCTGGTGTCCTACTCTGAAAATAGTCTAGTTTTATCAAAGTCTTTCCTAAAATGTGATGCTTAGAACTGAGTCCAGTACCTCATTTGTGGTCTGTCTAGAACCCAGTACAGCAGGACTGTTGCCTTCTTAATCATAAATACTGGAAAATACATGAAAACTGGAAAGTAATCTGGCAGAAATTATTGACCAACATATTATACTATATACCAAGTCATATATCTTTTTAGAGATAAAAGATTATGTCAGAAACAATTTAGAAAAGAAGGAAAAAATTTTCTTTTAAATCTATGGAAAGAGCAAGAGTTCATCATCAAAGAGGGAAAGAGGATATTAGAAGATAAAATGGACAATTTTGATTACATAAAATCAAAAACTTTCTGCACAACCCAAAAAATGAGGTTAAAGAGAAACAATTAACTGGGGAAATTATTTACAAGTTTACCTGATAAATGTTTCATACCCAATATGTGGAAGGAACTAATTAAAATTTGCATTTTTCTAATTATGATTATTAGTGATTTAGGGCATTTTTAGCATCTTATTGATTTTTTGGATATTTCCCACCTTGAAAACTGTTTAATATCTTTGACAATTTATCTATTGAAGATTGCTTCTTGTTCTTATAAAGAAGTTTAATTTTAAAGCAAGGGAAATAGCATGTGCAAGAGAACTCTAAAAGTTATGTATTGGATTTACAAATTTTAGAAGAAAAGTAAACTTTATATAATAAATATTCATACTTCTATAATATACATGAAAATGTCTATTTCAGTTAGTGTTAAAGTTCAGGATAAAAATAAATAAATAAATTGGAGAAAGTAAAGAGAGAGAGGAACTTTACTGATCTCAGAGTTCAAACTTTTTTAAGATGAATAAACTGAGGCTTAGAGGCATAACATATCAGACCTAAGTTCATATTAGGAACAAATGAGAGATCTGGGTTCTGAAACTCTGGTTTTCTGCCTCAAGACCCAACAGCAATAGAGTGAGACTAGTGGGGACCTAAAAAACCATCTACTCATAAGAACATATGAAAGTATGATCATAGTTATAGATCTGTAAGAAACCTCAGAGATCATCTCTCACCTTACAGTCAAAAAAACAGAGGCCCCCAAAAGTCAGATGGAAGCTCCTTCCACTGGATCCTTCTGCCTCATGGCATACCTTCAACAGATCAATTCAAGAAGACAATCCTAATAAAGTAAAAGTAGGAATGAAATAGAATTTTATTGTGCTAATGGAAGTGATGAAAGGGAAGCTTACAGTGAAATCTGTGAATTCTTGTAGAAGTGAGTAAATAAGAACAAGGAAAGCAAATTTATACAATAACAGTATTCTAAAAACAAACAACTTTGAAAGCCTTAAGAACTCTAGTTATCAGTGTGATCAACCATGATTCCAAGGAAACTGTGAAGCATACTACCCACCTCCTGGGAGAGGCAATGGGCTCAGGGTGCAGAATGAGACAGTTTTTGGAGGTAGCCAAAGCTTGAATTTGTTTTGCTTGACTTTGAATATTTGTTATGAATTTTCTTTTTCTAATGGCCAGGGGTAGATGAGAGAAAGAAAGACAATAGGTTTTTCTGAACTGAAAATCTAAAATTTAATTCTAAAGACAAATAAAGTTAGAGGCAGTAGCATAGTAGATAAAGTGCTGAACCTAGACTCAAAAAGATATGAGTTGATGTGATAGACTTGACTCTTTTCAACAATGAGGTGATTCAGGCCAATTCTAATAGACTTGTGATGAAGAAAGCCATCTGCATTCAGAGACAGGATTGTGAGGACTGAATGTGCATCAGAACAAAATATTTTCACATGTTTTGTTGTTGTTTGGTTAGTTGTTTTTTTTTTTTCTTGTTTTTTTTTTCCTTTTTGATCTGATTTTTCTTGTGCAGCATGATAAATGTGGAAATATGTCTAGAAGAACTGCACATGTTTAACCTATATTGGACCACTTGCTGTTTGTTTAGGGAAGGAGAGACATGGGGAGGGAGGGAGAAAAATTTGGAACACAAGATTATATGAGGGTGGATGTTGAAAACTATCTTTGTATATATTTTGGGGAAAAGGCTATTAAAAAAGGAAGATATGAATTTAAATTCCATTCTGATGTTTACTGTTTATATGAGACAAGCTAGCACAATGGAGAAAGTGCAGAAACCTAAATCAAGAAAACCTAAGTTCAAAACTAGTTTTAGATACTAGCTCAGGGCAAATCGCTTAACTTCAGTTTGCTCATGGAGTAATTAGTAGTAACTACTTTCCAAGGTTGTTATGAGAATCAAATGTGATAATTTTTGTAAAGTGCCTGGAACAGAGTAGAGATGCTATATAAGTGCTAATTATTATTTTTACAATGTGATCTTGAGCAAGTCACTTCCACCAATCACACTCAGCTTCCTTATATGTAAAAATGAAGGGGTTGGATCCAACAACCTTTAAAATCCCTCCATTCTAAATTTATGAGCCTATCCATGCTCTTCTCTGAGAAGTTACCTCCCCACCTCTCTTACTGTTCTCTTTCCGAGGGCAGCAGCAGATTGGACATGAGTAGAATGTGTCCTACTAACAAAGCGCGATGATAGCTTGAAATGTGGCGCCTTCTTGGAAGCATTTCCAGCCTCCTTCCCCCTCACCCCCCGCTAAATTTTGCTATACTTGATTTAGAGGAATCTAAATGAAAGAAAAAATAGTATGGGGAGAGGGAAGAGGAGAGGAGGTTGGCCGGGGAAATGAGCCCTTTAAAAATTCCTTGTGAGATCCAAACTGCATCCTATTAATATTAAAGCGAGGTAGCGCTCCCTAAGGCTGCCTCTGGAGGAGATTTGTCTGCCGGCTCTCGGGGGCCCCGCTGCGCGTGGTTCTTTTTGAATGTTCGGCATAAAACCCACGGCTTCTGAGTTAGGCAGAAAGATGTCCAACCCTCTAGATGCACACACAGAGGAAACTGCCCCAGGCACAGAGCAAACGGGAGAATTCTGAGCAGCGGGACCCCTCCTCGGCAATCAGCATCCTGATTTAAGAGTCTTTCAAAGTGAAAGATGATGGGTTTGAGGGGAGGGAGACTGGAAAGTTCAAATTCATTTCAGAAAATCATTTCCTATGTGGGAAACCTCTCCCTAGCATTGTTTGGATTTTGAGTTGTGATCTTTTATAATCCAAAGCAAAAGGCAGTGCAGGATCTCAAGCTTCAAATACAAGAAAACCAAAAAAAAAGGGCAGGTCTAGGGGAAAAACTGAAAAAGCGAAGAAAAGACGAGAAGAAATGCTTCAGAATTCCCCATGGGAGAATTGCTTAACTGAGATTCAAACCTAGCCTCTGAATATGGGAAGGTCCCTAGACAATGGGTACCCACAATGCAACTAATTGAGCTCTGCATGTGTCATTTCATTTATAGAACGTTCAAACTGAAATAATCCTCAATATTATCTTTGGTGACAGCAAGATGCCCTCATACCCCAAGGCAGTGATTTCACTTAAAAGTAGTTTCTCCAGTTAATGCAAACATATTATTAGCCCTCATCCCCAAAGTCTTAACACTTGGTTCCAAAAGAAACTTTTAATTGTTTCTGAAAGGAAAGTTGCTGTAGCAGCTCTTAGAAAAACCAAACATTACCTTGGAGCCACAAACACATTGTCAGAGGTGTTTCCATCTGTGACCTTGAAATAGGAGTCACCACTCAAGGAAAAGTTTGCCGTGGACTTCCCTCCCAACAAATGAGCTGTTGAGAGGGTAGAATTATTTTGAAAATGCTTTCCAGAGCCCTAAAATTATTTGCCCTTCTTTTCAAAAAGAAAAATATACTGAATTTCTTGAGTGTCACCACAATTGGAAAGGCTTTTGAGGGAGACAGCAAGAAGGCAGCAGCTATTACCAATGACCCTGTCAAGAGTACACCAGATTGTGTCCACCCCTCTCTGAGGTTTCCTGGGCTAGCCTCCTAAAACTAAAATCGGCTTGTTGCTAGATTAGCCTTCCTATTCTATAGCTGACTATACAGTCCGGAGGGAGAAGAAGAAAAAAGTTCAGACTTTTGTGTTATGGCAAAGAAATGGAGCTTTAGGGAATCTGAAGTTGGCTTTCTTGGGGAGTTTCTTCCCCCTTGTGATATCTGCCTCTTTAGGGAGAGCTTCCTTTGGTAGATTTCAATGCAAGTTGCTACTTTTTTAAAGCCCATCAGAACCCCAAAGGGCTTGGTGGTGGGGTGTACCACAGTGAGCAATGACTGAATCCGTGATTAAGGCTTTCTGAATATTTTCCCTTTCTCTTGGAAATGCTTTGGGAACTTGGGAGTTCCTTCTTGCAAGTTGCCAGAAGTTGCAGGACCTCACAAGTCAATATTTGGAAACTGGCCCAAACTTTCTACCATCTCTAATAATAATAGTCATTCCTCATTTTACTTCATTTTCCTCTGTTTTCAACTTGATCACATTCAAAGAACTGCAAGGAGTTAAGTTTCAAGTTTTGAATAAAAATAGTGATTTCTGTTTAGTCCATACATAATAGTGTACATAAGAGCAAATTTTTGATTGATTGATAGATATAGATATGTATGTATGTGTGTATATATACACTGCTAAGCTTGTCAAAAGTTACATGTTGACTAGGGCATTTTATGCTTTGTCCTTGACAAGGTTAAAATTAGAAGAAGAATTATAAGAAAGAATACCTATCTGAGCATTATGTATTTTAATAAATTCAAACCAGCATTCTTCTCCCCTTGACCTTGTTATAAAATGTCTATGCCCTCTTCCAACATAGTTTGAGAATAGTGATGTAATGAGACATTGTGAGAAACATCAGTTTCTCAAATGTTGCCTGATTACCCATCATGATTTATAAATTTACACCTTTTTCTTATATTTTACTCCTAAAGTGATTTAAAATAACATGGTTTATAATTTTCAAAATGGTCTAATAGATATTTTTTGGTTATAGAGTAATGATAAAGATAGCTTATTTTTCCATGAGGGGAAGTTCCTATTAGAAGAATCTCAAAATCTGCGATTTTGATTCATAGTTTTGTTTTTGTTTTTGTTTTTGCTAACTTTTTGTAGGTAGAAAGTGAACATATGGAAGCATATGGTCACTGAGTACAAAGATAGTGCTCTCCAAGTTAAAAAAAAAAAAAAAGAAAAACTAAAATCTTGAGAGCTAAGGAAAATGTAATGCATTCACTTGAGACAGGATGATTCCAGAGTGAAATATTATGTTAGATTTTGGACCCATACTTGAGTTGTTAGAGAACAGGAACTGGGCTCTATTTTAATACTACTCTCCTCTTCCTGAGCAGATGATAATCATTCCAGAGCATTTCTTCTGACCTCTCTTTCTATCTTCTCTCCTCCCTGATCCCAAAGCCACAGACTGACGAGAATGGACTGAGGGGTTATTAGAAGCACTCAGTTCTCTGCTCCCCATCCTGTCCCTCAAACCCTATACCTCATGCCATGCTTTTGGCTCAATACTCTCTTTCAGGACTCCCTGGGGTATCCAAGGAAGGAGAAAATGGGAGGTAGGAAACTTTTCAATACCATAAGGCACATCTGCTCTGTCTTTGATTAACTGTGCTGTTGGCTGTTTTTAGGAGATAAACAGTGTTTAATAAGTAGCCTAAATGTGCCTTCATTCTTCACATGGACACGTAGGTTTTTTTTTTTTTTCTCAAGCAGATGGCAAAGCGTGCAGCTTGTCAGTAATATAACTTACTCTGGTTTGAAAGCAGCAGGGGACATGAGAGTGGGCATGCCCCTGTGGGATGGGGATGTGCTGCAATCCCAATTCTGTGGGAGAGCTGATCAGAGAACTTCGGAATCCCAAGTTGGAAGAGTCCTCAGAGGTCATTCAACTCAACTCCCACTGGAGCCGGAATCCTTTCTGCCACGTTTCTGACAAGTGACCAGCCAGCTCCTGCTGGAAGACTTCTAGTGATGGAGAATTCACTGCCGTGCAGATCAACCATTTCTAGTTAAAGCAGCCAAACCTTCTGACGTCCAAGTGAATGTGGGGAAGTCATGTCACCTCTTCAGAATACTTAACTGTCGATTGAGGGGGTTGAACTAGATGACCTTCCATCTCTAGATCCACGATCCCAATTGTTAGGAAATATTTCTCTAAGATCACAGATTTAGAAATGAAAGAGAACCTCTAAATTAGTATATATATTTAATTTCAATAATTTCAACAAATTCAATAAATATTTATTAACCACCTACTATGTGCCAGACACTAATAGCTGGGGATACAAAAAAGAGGCATAAAGATAATTCCTGCTTTGGATGATTCTTCCTCTCCCCATGACACATCCATAGAGTTTTTTTTGGGAAAGATCCTAGAATGATTTGGCATTTCTTTCTCCAGTGTGTCCCCATTTTGCAGATAAGGAACGGAGGCAAATAGGGGTTAAGTGACTTGTTCAAGGTCACAGAGCTAGTAAATGTCTGTGGTGAGATTTGAATTCAGATCTTCCTGACTCTAGAGCTGATACTCTATCCACCGCACCACCTAGTAATTTAATACAAATGCAGAATGTTTCATCATAGCACTGCTCTCAGTCACCATTATTTGTGCTTGTTTGTTAATGAAATGGCTGAAGGGAAAAGGCATATATTCACATCTCCAGAGCATCTCATCTGCCCCTTTCATTTTACAGACAAAACCGTTAACATGATTTCCCCAAGATCACACAAATCCTAAGTCAGCCAGCCCACTTCCCACCACGCACACAACCCCCTCAAATTGGCTCCATATTTTGAATCATATTCTAGAAGTGAAGCCCTATATCCTGGTGACAGATTTATTTGTTCAGTGTGTCATATAACAAAGTTCACTTGGCAGCACCGGAAACTTTAGTCCAGCTTAGCTCCCTGAATTCTGAGTATTCACTCAATCATGGCTCTGTAAAGATACCCAGAAATTGGGGCGGGGGGGGGTGGGTGGGTAAGGTTGGGGTGTGATTGTTCCGGGAAATCCCCATTGCCAGTGCCATGATATACGTTTCTCCTCTCTTCTCAAAATTTAGGGTGATCCATAACTTACCCAAAATCCTTGATCATGAAGAAAGAACATTTTTGACAGAGTGACTACAATCACTTTTCTCCTTTTTGGGATCCATACTTTATAAATCACCTGGCCCTAGGGCTCCTGGCCTGGAACTATCAAAATAGCACATAAAACACAAGCCCTGAGCCACTTCCTACTGAGTCCTATTGAGGGTCAACTGTTGGGCATGCAATTCTCCTCTCTCCACATGCCTTTTCCTCTCCCCTTGCAGCCTCAGGCTCTTCTGCAGGGCCTGAGTGACTTGGTAAACCAGGAGCTCATTTTAGCACACTTTGGCAGGATGTAGGTGCATGGGGAAGGCCTGGGGGGTGTGATGCTGGGGAGAGGTTCAAAAGTGCTTCACGGCCAAACTGGATCACTTTAGGCAGGGTTTTATGGATTTAGGCACCTCTTTGTCAATCTTGGAGTCACAGCTTATGAAACCTTAAATTCTGAACAGAGATCAGAGAATATAAGGACATCACAGATCTCTATTCCCTGCAAATTAGAGTTTTAGGACTCCAGGAGGTGCCGAGGGGAGCAATATCTGACCAAATCTGTTATGGAAACATCACATGTGCTCCTTTCCCTCTAGTTCTGACACAAGTCTCATAAAACAAAAATCCATCTGCTACCTAAGGGGCTTAAGTCAGAAATCTCTAAAAATGATTTCTCCTTAATCTCAAACACACACACACACACACACACACACACACACACACACACACATCCCTTCTCCATTCTCTGCCCTCCTGTGTTCTGCCTGTGAAGGCTCTTATATGGTAATTCCTCCACATGAGCTAAATTGGGCTCATTGAAAAAACACCATGTTCCAGCTACAAATTATCAGCTGTATAAACCTCTACCTCTGATTGACACTCAAATTACGCATTGGAGTGTGCTGAGTACACTCTCAGAAACACCTCATCCTCCTTCCCAGATCTCCCTTCTCCCTCTTCTTTCTTAGAGCAATGTCATCCCATTGTTGAAGACACTTCCTCCAACCCCCACACACACAATCCTGGGGCTGATTAATGAAAGTTTCCAGCCCCCACCCTCACTGAGCCAGTGGCAATCTCAGAAACTATTTTCTTGGGTTGTTGGGCAGCATCCAATTCCATTGGTCCAATATTTTGGAGTGGCTAAAATCTCATCAGCCCCTTCAGAGTGGAACTTAAAGGGCTGTCATATGGAAGAGAGATTAGATTTCTTTAGCTTGGCCCCAGAGAACAGAACCAGGTACAATTGTAGAAAAGCAAATTTGAGCATCAGATAAAAAAAAATTCCTTAACAATTAGAACCATCTCAAAGTGGAAGGTTAACTTTAGGAGGTAGTGCCCGCATCCAACTAGAGGTCTTTAAGTAAAAGCAAGGGTCCGAAAACTATAACCCAACTGTCAAATGTTAACAACAATAATAGCTAACATTTACATAATGCTTACTATGTGGCAAGTGCTATGCTCAATGCTTTATAATTATTTTCCCATTTGATCCTCACAAAAACCCTGGGAGGTAAGGGCTGTGATTATCCCCATTTTACAATTAAGGAAACTGATGCAAACAGATTAAATTATTTGCTCGGGTTCACAGAACTAGAATGTGAACCCGAGCAAATCATTTAATCTGTTTGCATCAGTTTTGAACTCAAGTCTTCCTCACTCTAATGTAGTCTAGCAATCTAGCCACTAGCTGCCTCTAAATCTAGCCAACCATCTGTTTTTATATAGTCCATGAACTAAGAAAAGTATCCAACCACTGGACCATTAGAAAAACAGCTGATGGGTCAAATATGACCTTATGGACATTATTATTCTGGGGTAGATGACAACATGTCACGTACCTTTTAGGAAAGACCCTTGGGCATGTGTAATTTAGAATGAATTTAGATTGAATTTAGAATAATTTTAGATTCATGAGATCTCTTCCAATTCTGAGATTATGTGACACTGTGAATTTAGGATCCCAGTAGGATATAACTTCCTCATCTTTCCCTTCTAGATCTCATTTAATGTCATTCCATGTCCCATTTTCTACTCTGCATAGCAAGTACTCTTGGTATTCATCATATCCTGTATGAAGTTAGCCTGGCCAAAAACTGTGAAAACTGTGAAAAAAAATTCCAATCTTGAAAGGATTGTAAGCTCAGAATGACTGGACAATGTGGCCTGAAGCTCCAACAGCTAAGACTATCTGTTAGAAAGCACTGAGAGACATAGGGTCCAGAATGTACAAGGTGATAATCTTATCATCCTTTGTCCTGGTCAGACCACATTATCTATGTATTCTGTTGGACAATAGTATTCAGGGAGGAAATTAAACTGAAGTACTGCAGAAAAGGGATACTGGCATTGCAAGAGATCTGGAGACCAAGTCATGCAAGCATCAGGTAAAGGAACTGTGCGAGTCTAGGACAAAAGATGTGAGGGGGACGCTAATACATTGTTGGTGGGGTTGTGAATTGACCCGACCCTTCTGGAAAGCCATATGGGACTTGTATACCCTTTGGTTCAGCAGTGTCTCTACTGGGCCTGTATCCCAAAGAGATCATAAAAAGGGAAAATGACCCACATGTACAAAAATGTTTGTGGCAGCCCTCTTTGTAGTGGCAAGGAACTGGAAACTGAGTGGATGTCCATCAGTTGGAGAAAGGCTGAATAAGTTATGGTATGTGAATGTTATGGAATATTATTGTTCTATAAGAAACATTGAGGAGGATGGTTTCAGAAAGACCTGGAGAAACTTACATGAACTGATGCTGAGTGAAGTGAGCAGAACCAAGAGATCATTGTACACAGCAACAAGATTATGTGATGATCAACTGTGATGGACTCGGTTCTTTCTAACAATGAGGTGATTCAGGCCAGTTTCAGTGGCGATGGAGAGAGCTGTCTGCACCAGAGAGAGGACTGTGTGGACTGAATGCATCACAACACAGCATTTTTACTTTGTTGTTGTTTGCTTACATTTTCTTTTTTCTCATTTTTTTCCTTTCTGATCTGATTTTTCTTATGCAGCAATGCATATGCTTATGCAGCATGATAATTGTGGAAATAGGTATAGAAGACTTGCACATGTTTAACATATATTGGATTACTTGCTGCCTGGGAGAGGCAGTGAGGGAAAGGGAGGGAAAAACTTGGAACATAAGGTTTTACAAAAGTGAATATTGAAAACTATCTATACATATGTTTTGAAAATAAAAGGTTTTTAAAAAAAGAAAGGAGATATTGAGGGGCCATAAATATTGTCTTTAAGCACTTTAAAGACTGTCATTTAAAGATGTATTAAATTTATTCTGTCTAGTCCTTGGTTGCAGCTAGGTGCATAGTGGATAGAATATAGGGCCTAGAGTTAGGAAGACTCATCTCCCTGAGTTCAAATATAATAAGACACTTAAATATATTTGCCTTAATTTCCTCATCAGTAAAATGAGCTAGAGAAGGAAATGGCAAACCATTCCAGTAACTTTGCTAAAAACAAAACCAAAACACAACAAAAGCCCCAAATAGGGTCAATGAGAGTTATATTTGACTGAAACAACTTAACAATAACAAAAATTCTTGTCCTTGGGGGCAGAACATGATTAACGGGTATACATTGTAAAGAGGCAGATTTAGGTTTGATGTAAGCTAACAATTTCTAACAATCAGAGTTATTCCAAAGTAGATTGGACTATCTGATTTTCCACAATCACATATGTATACCAGTAAATAGTTCTGTATCAGGCTTTGAATATAAACATAATTCAGGCCTACAATTCAATAGTAGTGAGAGAGCAGACTGGGTTGTATTTAGAAAATTTCAGAATGCTTTGATGAGTTTCAAGCATTCTCTGCTGCAAAGGCCTATCTTTAAAAAAACAAAATGAATATTATCCTGGTGGTTCTGTATTTTGAAAAATCTTTAAATAACACAATCTCTAAGGAATCCAAACTATCAGTAACCCATAAGGCAGTGGAGCAACAAGGTAGTTGCAGCATTTCTTTTTCCTCTCTTTTTTTTTTTTTACTTAATATCATTTTCCAATGACATGTAGAGATAGTTTTCAACATTCATTTTTATAAGATTTTGAATTCCAAATTTTTCTCTCCTTCCTCCTTTCTTTCCCCTTTCCCCTGATATAAGTTATATGTGTATTTTGGTATTAGTCATGTTGGAAAAGAAAAATCAGAACAAAGGGGAAAAACTATGAGAGAAAAGCAAGCCAAAAAAAGGGTAAAAATAATTGCTTCAATCTGCATTCAGTCTCCATAGTTCTTTCTCTGGGTATAGATGGCATTTTCCACTGAAAGTCTATTGGAATTGTCTCAGATCACTATATTGCTGAGAAAAACTAAATCTATCATAGTTGATCATTACACAATCTGGCTGTTACTGTGTACAGTGTTCTCCTGGTTCATTGTAGCATAATGACATATGCATTTAAAAAAAATAGCAGGGTGGAAATATAAATCTCTGAAAAGGTAGGCTGGTCATGTGATGAGAGTAAAATATAATAGCTAGACCAGATGATCTACTGGTACCCACAAATGAAAAGAAACCTGGAAAATGCTCTCTAAAATTCTGGGAGAATTTATGAAAGTACATGGGTATGGATTGCACAGGATGAGAAGGTATGGATAGGTTGTAATCCATACTGATGGAGGGAGTTTCTACTGAGGAAGAGGGAAGGGAAAGTACTCCACATATAGTGCCAGGTACTCTGGCACTCTGTTAAGTGCTTTACAAATATTTCATTTGATTCCCTCAACAATCCTGTAATGTAGGTGCTATTATTATTTCCATTTTACACTTGAGGAAAACTGAGGTAAACAAATAAAATTACTTGGCTAAACTCCCGGAGCTAGATTGCTATGACTTGTGACCCTTAAAGTTAATTTTAAGTCTTAAAACTGAAAGTCTATGACACCAGAATGAGGTGATGGGATTGAATCTCTTCCTCCAGGAGCTTCCACACATACCAAATGCCTTACTGAGTCATTGAAAATACTCAAATCACAGCTGCCCCAAAGCAAACAGATGAGCCTTGCAAGTCAGTCTGAGAAATGGGCTGAGGGGTATACATGCACACTAATCATCATCTTCATAACTTGTGTAGGGGCCTTAAAGTCCCCAAAGGGCGTGGAGACTTCACCAAACAGTATTTGTTAAGCCAGCACATGACACCATTCGGTCACTTTCCAGAGAATATTCAGGATCTTTGGGCAGGAACTTGCCAAGCAAGACATTCAATTCTAAGTAGCAGATGGCCTGGCCTGCTTTGGAAAGGTTGTCCTCCTCTTGACTTAAATAGAAGATAAAATTTCCCATTTAAATTCCCAGGCAGAATTTCCAAGAACTTAGACCACAAGCATTCCCTTCTGTTCTTGGAGGAAAACACCACAAATTTCTCTGTGGATCACTGGATGAAGATCTGACAGCTCCATGAACAAGAGTTCTGACCCAAAGGGAGAGTACTTCCAAAAGTAACATTACAATGGATGATTAGGAAACTGAATGTATGGAGGTCAAGGGCAAGCTGAGTACATTCTATCCTAAATTCTGTACTCCATTTAAATATTACTCTAGGGAAAATGATTTTGTCATGGACTTTTTTGGATTCAGAGATTCATTAATGTCCTCTTTACCTAACTGAGAGATTCACTGGATATCAAGCCAGAGGACCTGAGTTCACATCCTACCTCTGCCATTTATCACCTGTGTGATCTTAGACAAATCACTCAATCTCACTGGACCTCAGTTTCCACATCCTCAAAATGAGATGATTGGACTAAATGACCTACCTCTAAGGGTCCCTATAAATCCATGATCCTATGGTCCCTTTGAGCTCTACACATTTAAATCCTATGAATTATCAAGATCAGGACCACCAACAGGAAAACTAACTTAATAAAAGTAGCTTACACACAATCCTTTTTTATTATTCAAAACTTTTAATTTTCAAAACATGGGCATAGATGATTTTTAACATTCAGTCTTACAAAACCTCATGTTCCAAATTTTTTCCCTCCCTTCCCTTCACCTCCCCTAGATGGCAAGTAATCCAATATATGTTAAACATGTGCAATTCCTCTCTTTATATTTCCATTAATATCATGCTGCATAAGAAAAATCAGATCAAAAAAGAAAAATAATGAGAAAGAAAACAAAATGCAAGCAAACAATAAAAAAGTGAAAATATTATGTTGTGATCCACATTCAGATCCCATAGTCCTTTCTCTGGGTGCAGATGGCGCTCTCCATCACAAGACCATTGGAACTGTCCTGAATCACCTCGTTGTTGAAAAAAGCCACATCCATCAGAATGGATCATTGTATAATCTTGCTTTTGCCACTTACACACAGTCCTAAGTGCTTTAAAGTTTGCATAGCACTGTCTTCCCAACAACTGTGCGAAACAGACAATACACGTAATATCAGCTTCAATTCAGAGATAAGGAAACTGAGAAGTAATATTCACAATTTATATAAATGCAAAAAATTAAGAAAAAGCAGGAATTGGGTCTACATATTTCTGACCCCAAGTTACATACTCTCTCTGCTGTGCCACATAGACGTAGAAATCTGGGGAGAAGGTAAAGTACTGGCAAGGGTTCCTAAGTCCTTGGAACAAAGACTCAGCCAGGAGAGAGCTTGGCTTTGAGACTGTAATAAGGGGACCAGTTTTTTCCTTTGCTTAACAACCAGAAAGGCATCTTTAGTGGCTGAGGTTGCTGACTCTGTATCCATCATGTCTGACAACTTTGGAGTCTAGTCTGGGTCTGTCATGTCCCATAATATCAGCCCCACTGAGTTACCTATCAAGGAGGACATGACTAATACCTTCTGGTGTGATGCATCAATTGGGGAATTCACAAAATTAAAGAGGAGTTAAAGCTAGTCTGTCTCCCCCATCCCTGGAAACAGAAAGCAGTAGACTTCTGAATAACATGATGATTAAGTCAATCAAGACCCTGCTGTTGCCATGGAGATTCCTAGCCCAGCAGGTTCCCACTTGTATCCCTCAGTCATGGAATCCTCCATTGCTCTCCAGCCCCAGCTCATGCTGAAACTATTATCTTTTGTGGCTTTTTAATTTTCTTATAGGTTCCTACATAGATAAGACAGACTTTGTATATTTTTTTAACTAATCTGCTACCAATTCACTTCTTCTATGAGATACCCAAATATTACTATAGTCATTTATAAAGCATGTTCCCTGTACCCATGCCTTTATGAGATATGCGTATGATTTTACATATGATTGCCAAAGTGGAAAAAGATGTGGTCTAGAAGTCAGGAGATCCTGGGCTAGATACATACTGGCTCTGTGATCTTGAGCAAATAATAATAATAACAGCTAGTATTATTGTAGGGCTTTAAAGTTTGTAAAGCAATTTAAAAGTATCAACTCAAAACAACCCCAGAGAGGTAGGGGTTATTATCATCCTTGTTTTATAGATGAGGAAGTCGAGGCAGAAAGAAGCTAAGGGACTTATTTAGGGTCACACAGCTAGTAAGTATCTGAACTTGGATTTGAAGGCCTTCCTGATCCCAGATTTGTAATCTATGCATTGAGCTATCTAGCTGCTATACCTAACTCCTCAGTGTCTCCAAGTGACTTTTAAGAATGTTGAAAATAACATGCTGACTAACACTGGTGGGAGTTTCCACATTTGGGAAGCCAAGAAGTGGAGATAAAAAGAGAGAATTCTCAGCATGGGACACAACCACTAAAAATGATTAGAGTCAAGAGATGGACTATAAAATGTGAGGAACAGGAAGATTAGTGCTACTGGGTTGCAGGGTGTTTGAAAGCATGAGAAGACTGGAAAGGGTGAAGGAAGGTTTAGAACCCTAATATGAAAGCTTTTTATCTATTTGAAGTGTTTCTACCTCAGTAATTTGTTTCTCAAAAATACCTAGTGAAATATGAAGAAAAAAATTTATTATTCCCATTTTATAGATGGAGAAATTAAAATATGGAGAGATTGGACTACATAATCCTTGAAGGCATAGAACATTTCGGTTTTTATTTGTAATCCTTGAGCCCAGCACTATGCCTGGCAACAAATGAACTTTAAAAAATACTTTGTTATTGTTGTTTACTTCTTGTCTGTGTGATCTGGACAAATCATTTAACCCTGTTTGCCTCAGTTTGCTCATCTGTAAAATGAGCTAGAGAAGGCAATGGCAAACCTCTCTAGTATCTTTGCCAAGAAAACCCTAAATGAGAAGAAGAAGAGAAGGAGGAAGGGAAAGAAAGAGGGAGAAAAAGAGAGAGGGAGGGAGAGATAGAAAGTGAAAGAAAGATAGAGACAGAGAGAGAGAGAGAAAGAGAGAGAGAGAGAGAGAGAGAGAGAGTCAGTTTTTGATGTGTCTAATTTCAACAAAAAGGTTGAAATTAATTGGAAACAATACAGGGAGGAAATATGTTCTGAGAATTACCTTGGAAAAACTAATGTCAACATTGATCAGTAAAAAAAAAAAAAAATCAATCAACACCCAAGCATTTATTAAGTGTTTATTATGTTCCAGGTAATGTATTACATGTCTGGGGATACAAAAGAAGATTCTTTCTGCCCCAATGTAGCTGTGTGGTTTTAAATAGGCAACTTGCCTTCTCTGAGTCTGATTTTGTACAATAAGATGGTTCAGTCTACAAGATCTGTAGGGTGCCTTCTAGTTCTGGTCTTCCATGGAGTTGTGGTGATTTGCCAGACATAAGATGGCTGTTAGCTGCTTTTCTCCTCTTGACTCATACCTTTTCAATATTCTCTGACCCTGTGACTCTTCTGTTCCTCTTATTGAAGAGCTTGTTCATTTCCAGCCATCTCATCATCTCCCACCTGTCTGTGAGTCATCATGGTTCTTCCCTCCCTATTCAAGGTACCTTCTCTCCCATCCCATCCCATTTTCAGCTTTTTTTTGTGTGTTGTCTTTTCCCATGAGCTTGTGAGCCCTTTGGGCATAAAGAATTCTTTTGCTTTTCTTTGTATTCCCTTAACATAGCATAGTGTCTAGCACATAGTAGGTTCTTAATAACTTTTTAAATTATTTATTTATTCTGAACCTAAGAAATAAAATGAGCATTAACTTTTAATTGGTTAATATTGATTATTCAGTCATTAGGCTAATACAAAATTTTTATTTGTAGCTCTTAATTTTCCTTATCCTTTTAGATAAATTCTTTTGTTTTGGAGGTTGGATTTTTTCATAATTATATGTACTTGTAGAATATACAATACTTTGTAAACCTCCTTAAGGACCCAGCATTGATGATTTATCATTATAATAACTGGTTTTCTTTTTAAAGATAAATCATATTTTTTCAGTGAACTGGATTCATTTTTCTCTCCATTCCTCCCTTCCCTAAACTCGCTGTAAAAGATAAAAGAAAAACAAAACCATCGTATCAAATATTCATAGACAAGCAATAGAAATTCTCCCATTGGTTGTATTCAAAAAAACATATGTTTCATTCTGCATCCTGAAGCTATCACCTCTCTATCAGATGTATAGAATGCCTCATCATCAGTCCTCTGGAATATGGATGATAATGATTGATTTCCAAAACCTTTTTACCCTGTACCATAAAGAACTCTTTTCTTTATATAAAATGTCATTTTACTCTTTTCAGAATAGGATAAAATAGAGTGGATCTTTGGAATTGTAAATGGCTTGCAGATGACCTAGAGGACTTGCTTGAGTAAAACCTGGGTCAGCAGCAGGGCTTCTGAAGGAAATATGTCTCTTATTCTGAATAGCCATTGACAATAAAGGCTTTCCCTCAGAATAGTGGGGACAGTTCCGCACACAGTGGGGAATGGAATGCTGGGAAAATAATTTAAGGAACCAGAACTCAAGGGTGTAGTTTCTCTAAGGCTGGTGTGATAATACAAAGTCATCTTGCCCAGGCTAGTGGTGAGGGAGGCTGACACTATACTGAAAAGTAGAGAGAAAGAAGCAGCAAAGAAAGGATGTTTTCTGTTTTACAAGCAAAGATTGGGGCTGTCTTCTTTGTCCAGCCTCTCTTACCTCCTGCTTTCTGTACCTCTCCCAGATCCCTTTATGTCTAACTCCTCACAAGGATGTTCAAGGCTAAGACTCCCTCTGGAGCTCCTCACCAGCTCGCCATTGATATCTGTACCAACCTGTTATATTCTGACTTGAGCTCTGTTGAAATTTGCCTGGCTCTATTGAATTCTACAAAGGGCAAAAGCTTTTCACACTCACAGCCAAACAGGTATATAAATAAATCAATACCCGAGCAAACACTGCATTCATACATACTTAACTGTGGACCCGCAGAGGCTTAAGCCCAACATTTTGGCCCCATACTGTGGCAGGTCAATATTATGAGCCAATTAAGAAGGAAAAGAAGTTTTTATCACTTTCCTTTATTGAGGTGACAGATGTCTTTCAGCTCACAGAATAGTTCTAAAGTCATTGTAAATTACAGGCATGCCTTGCTTTACAATGGCAACTGTGTTCTTGAAAAATAAGGAAATAAATTCTTATTGACTTCAAGAGATATTTCATTCCTGTGAATGAGCTGTTCACTAACCGGAATCTCAACTGCTCTATAAACGTGGTAGATTGATCAATTAACCAAGCAATATTTATTAAGTCCTTATTATATGTGCCCTTTGTAAAACATTGGGGATACCAAGAAGGTGAAAACAAGATTTGGCCACTAACTTGATAATTGAGGAGAGCAGTTTGGTGACAGAGTGGATAGAACACTGGATCAGGGTGAGGAAGACTCATCTTTCTGAGTCACTTACTAATTGTGTGATCTTGAGCAAGTCACTTCACCCTGCTTACCTCAGTTTCCTCCTCTACAAAATGAGCTGGAGAAGGCAACGGAAAACTATTTTTTGTGAAGAAAACACTGAATAGAGTCACATAGAGTCAGACATGACTGCAAAACAATTAACCTGACCCGGGTACTTGGGAAGGGAGTGAAAGGGAAGAGTTGAAAATGATGTTGAGGTTATAAACCCGGGTGACTGGAAGTATAGAGTTACCCTTGATAGTAATAGAAAAGGGATGGATTTGGAGGAAAGGAGAAATTTTGAACATATTTCATTGGAGATGCCTAAGTGACAGATGGTCTTCTGAGTGTCTGCCCAGCCATCAGGACACTAGGAAGTGGCCAGCACAGGCATCTTGCTGTTTTCCATAATGTTGCCTACTTCTCTCAAAAAGAACATCCCAGACTCTAGAGATCTGCTCCCAGTGAAGAGAAGGAGAAGCTTTTGCCTATGGATGAGGAAATTAATTCACTCAGTTTAGTGACTCATCAAAGACAGATTAGCTGATAAGTGAGTCAATCTTTATCTCAGGACTCAATATCTAATTGGTCCCAGACTTCCAGACCATGATTTATTCACTTCAGCCAATTGTTCGGACACCAGGATGCTTACCCAATGTTCAATGGATTTTTCCATCCTCTCTTCCTACCTCTCTTTTGTCCACTAAAAAATAATCAAAGAATATGAAAATTTCTTGCCTTCAGGCTTTACTCACAATCCAGCCAACTGCCTAGATCAACAGTTCTCCAATTGTGGCTAGTTTCCCCAAGGTTTTCATAATAATACTAAGACATTTTCATTTCTAATGCTTCAGAAGTCAATAGGTACCCATAACCAGCATAAAAAAAACTTGGGCAGAGGGGAAGGGGAGAGAGGTCTTCAGTAATTTTAAGAGTTTAAAATGGTCTTGACATCAAAAAATTAAGAACCACTAATGTAGACCAAGTTTTCTTTCCTGGCTATTGCTCCCCTGATATGGTATCTCCCTATTAGCCGGTTACTTCCTTGAGAGCAGAAGTGGTTCCACTTTCTAGGGTATAGTACTGTTCCTGACACCTGGGAAGTACTTTAAAATGCTTGTTGATATATGGGATTGATTCAATGATTCATCATGGAAAGCTGAAGATGAAGTTCTTTGAACTCGGCTAAATCAGTTTTTCTACAACTGATAAGCACTAAGTCCATAACTGAGCCTGTGATCAAAGCCTTTTCAGTTTCCTGGGACCTGCCAATGCATAAGCTTTCCTTACATGGCATTCAAGATCTTAGGGTTATCTCCCGACCACAGCAAAAAATCAGAGCAGGGATGAAATGAGAGAAACAAATTTTTTTAAAAATTTAAATTGTTTTAGATGCACTAGTACACCAGGCTATCTTTAAAAGTCCTGTGATTTTTTTTTTGTAAGTCAATATTTATAAGATAAAATATTGCTCTGTGTTGTATGGAATTTCTTCTCTTTCCCTTTTATTCTCTCTCGCCCTATTTTCCCGCTTGATGACTGCCTTTTCAAATATTCTTCACTTTGCCTCCATCCCAAATACCGCAATACCTCCTCTAAAGCCTCATCAGCTGACTTGCCTTTGCTCCATATCTTCCTCATGAGTTCTAGAACCATGAACTATGATCAAATCACCTCTGCCATGGTTACTGAATGAGATGTGTTGACCTATTTCATTAAGATCCTCCTTAACCTGTCTATAATTCTCTTTCCATTCTTACCATCTTCTTCTGTGCATTGTTTCCTCTTCTTTTGCCTCAATTCTTACCTAGCCTCAGACAAGCTTTAAAAAGCTTTAAAAAACCAAGGTTTCCCACCGTGGGACAGCACCTATGGTCCTGACCTATGTCTAGCCTCAGTAAAGCTGATGACTTGCACAACTCTCTCTCCCTTAGATCCAATTTACTTGTGAGTCAAGACATCACCCTCCAGAAGCCATTGATCCTTTTGGGAAGAGCAATAATTACAATAATTTGTCTTCTACTAAAGAATGTAAACTCCTTGAGAACAGGCACTATCTTTGTTATTTAATCTGTATCCCCAACACTTAGTACAATGCTTGACTCATAGCAAGCTTTAATTAAATGTTTTTTCATTCATTCATGTTCAGATTTCTATAGTATTCTTAAAAACTGGCCCATCTGCCTGCAGGCTTGGAACTCATTGGAACCTTGTCTTTTTAACATACTTTGCCAGCTTACAAACAGCCCACCACCTTATGACTTGTAAATATATCTATATATAGTAGATAATGTAATGCATAATCACCAAAGAACCAGTGCATAAAGAAGTTGATGAATGTTCTTTACTGAGAATGACTCATCAGTTTTCATATAGAAAAAAACTACATATGTGATAGTTTCTCAAAAAAAAAAAACAATAGAAATAGCAACTGATATTTTTATATAGTGCTTCAAGGTTTGAAAAGTGCTTTCTATTTTATCTTATTTTATCCTCACACCACCACAAGAGGTAGACACCATAATTATTCCCATTTTACAGACTGAGAAACTGAAACTCAGAGAGAATAAGTGATTTGTTCATAGTTAGTCATTGTTAGGGTTCTCTTAATTTTAAATCCAGCAATCCTTCTAAAATATCATGCTGCATGGTTAAGAACCTTCTCTTCTAATATGTCCAATAAAGATAAGTTTTGATGATTGGAGAAAAGGAATGAATAGAGAAAAAGATCTGAATGGAACACAGAGTGGGGACGAAGCCAAGAGAAAAGAGAACAAGAAAACCTGGAAAAGACAGACTGACGTTTTTACAGTTTTGCCCAGAGCAATACATGTGCAGGCAAGGCAATGCCAATAATTGCATTGACTCTAGAGAAATCACTCTTTAAAATAAGCACACAATCACAAGCACACACTCCATATCAAAATTTGCGAGTAGATAGGAAGTATTTCATTTTTATTTTTGAACTTAACAAACATCAAATAAAATGAGTATTTCCATATACAAAACAGAAGAGATAAAGATAATATGTGAAATTGCATATTTCTATTATATTCAGCTATTCCTTTTAAAAGTAAACAATAATTTAACATTAGTTTCTAAGCTTTACTAATTTTTATATTTCCTTCCATTCCCTTCTGTGCATTTTAAAAATTACTTCATCGCCTCTCATTTTTTTCTTTGGCTGTTTTTTGGCAACCCCATCATTAACTCATGTTTCCTTTCTATCTTTCCCTCACATTAGGAAAAAAACAAGAAGAAAAAAATACAATTTTAATAAACACACAAAATCTGATTTCTACTTGGCTATTATATATATGTATATACATATACATATATATATATATATATACATACATAATCTTATTTTTTACCTTAACTCCATCATTTTTCTGTCAGAAGGTGGGTGAGTTTACTAATGATTTTTGTTTAATTGTGAGTACATAGGTTTTGACCAAAAAAGTTATACATACTAACAAACAAGATGAATATACACATATATGTACCTACATATGCACGTTAGTTGTTCAGTTGTTTTTCAGTCATGTCCAACTCTTTGTGACTTCATTTGATACTGGAATGATTTGCCATTTCTTTCTCTGGCTCATTGCCAGTTGAGGAGATTGAGGCAAACAGAAGGCTAGATCATTTACCCACAATCACACAGCTAATAAGTATCTGAGGCCAGATTTGAATTCAGGAAGGAGCCTTTCTGACTCTAATCTGTACCCTTTATCTGCTGTGTCACTTAGCTATGCAATATGAAGTGAGAGAAAGGAGAAACAGAGAAAGAAAGAGAAGGAAGGAGGGAGAGAGGAAGGGAAGGAAGGAACGAGAGACAGAGAGAGAGAAAGAGAAAGACAGACATAGATGGAGAGAGACGGAGAGAGACTAGACAGAGACAGAGAGAGGCAGAGACTATTTCCCATCATATATACATATACTATATGCTTTGCTATGGATCTATTTCCAAAATCATCTATATTCTTATAAAGTTCCATTGCAAGAATGAGTGAGAGTCAGCAGGAAAAAAAAATACTAGAATGGGTGTTAGAGGTCAGGGATTTGAATCTGATCCCTACTACTTACCCCTTTATATCTCCAGTAAGTGATTTAACCTCCCAAGTCCTTGAGTCCTCATCTGTGAAATTAGGGGATTGGACTAGATAATTGATTAGATGGTCTTTAGGGTCCCTTCCAGTTCTCAATCTATAATCCTCTGCTTAGCCTTGAATTTTTTTTAGTTAATCCTTATAGTTGTAGTCAATACAATTCTTGTTCTGATTCTGCTGATCTTGTTTTGCATCACTTCATATAAGCCTTTCTACTCGTTGTTGTTGTTCTTTATAGCACCATAATTTTTCATTAAATCTTCCCCTTTTCTGTCTTGATCCCAGCAGCACCTTTTCAAATAAGAATCATGTCTTTAGGACTAACCTGCTGGATGTCCAAGAGCATGTCCAAAACAGAACTCATCATTCCCTTCTCCCAAGCCCTTCTGCCCTTTTATGTTCCCTATCAATTCCTCCTGGTCTATCAGGCTCACAACTTAGGGGTCTTCCTCAATTCCTCACTAATTCTCACCTCCAAAATGAGATTATTAACAAAGCCTGTTGATTTCACCTTCCCAATGTCTCATAAATACCCTCTTCTCTCTGTGGATACTGCCACCACTCTTATGCAACTTATTTTCTGAGCTGTTGCAATATCCTGCTGGTAGATCTGTCTCATCTTTCCTTATTCAAATATAATTTCCATTCAGTCACCAAAGTAATTCTCCTAAAACCAGCTCTAATCATATCATCCTCCTATTCAACAAACTCCAGTGACTCCCTATCACTTCTAGGATTAAATTAAAACCTTCTGTTTTTTCATTCAGTGCATTTCCACACCTAGACCTTCCTACCTTTCCACTCTTCTTATATCTTTCTCACTACCATCTATTCTTTGACTTAGTGAAACTGACTTCCTTGTTGTTCCATAAATAAGACATTCCAAGTTTTTCTCTGCCTATCCCCCATGTCTGGAATGCTCTTGCTCTTCATCTCTACGTAGTGGCTTCCCCTAAATCCCATTTAAAATTTCATCTTTTATACAGAGCTCTAACTCCTCTTAATTCTATTGCCTTTTCTCTATTAATTATTTCCTATTTATCCTGAATATAGCTTGCTTTTTTGGTTGTATTCTCCATTATATATAAGCTCTGGGAAAGCAAGGTCTTGTTCTTGCTTAGTACAAAGGCTGGCCCATGGTAAGTACTTAAAAAAGTTTACTGATTGATTGATTGATTGATCAACCAATATTGGTAACAAAATCTTTACCCCATCTGTAGTCCCTTTGATCTTTCCATTACTTGCTTAAAAACATCAATTCTGTATCAAATCTTCGATTGTTGTTTGTTCTTCATTTTTGAAGAAGTCCGTGACATTGGGGAGGTAATACCATGACATGTAAGTGAATTGGATGTAAGTGAGGGAGGCTGTGCAAGGTCACCTGCCTCACTTTCCCCCAGAGACATCTGGGTCCAGTGGCCAGATGTAGATCGGGAGGAGTGGAGGTGGCCCTGGATTGGCTAAAAGGAGAGTAAATCCCATTCTGTTGCTGTGAATTTCAGAATGCTACTATTATAAATGACAGACAACACATATCTGCCCCGGGAAGTAGCATCCTACATAAATGTTTATTGACCATGATGAGCTTAGAGGTCCCTGGCAGGTGGCCACCTGCATTGGAAAAAATCCCAGCCTGACAATCAAGAGACCTGCATTACTTTGCCAGAGTCACCATTTGCTTGCTGTGTTGCCTTGGGCAAATAATTTCAACCTTTCTGATCCTCAGTATTCTTATGTGAAAAAAGGACATGATAATGCTGCAAATTTACAGGGTTGTTATGAGGAAAGTGCTTTTTAAACCTTGAGGTGCTTTAGAAATTTGAGTTAGTTTTATCATCCTTTTGAGGATGTAGGCAATAAACAGTAACCAAATATATTCTGCTTGCGTATACCCAAGGGATTGTGCAGGGTAGGGAGAAAAAGGAAGGAAGAAATACCTGTTTTGACTCTGCCTGAGCTTTCTGGGTTTTCCTGGATTACAGGAAAAAAGCAAGGCACTGTCCTCTGATTACCCATACCTGTGGGAAACCAATTTAAATATGGAATGGATTGTTTTTGGAAAGGAGCCAGTTGCATAAGCCCATGCCAGAAATTTCCTAAATTGCCTCAAGAGTATAATGTATTTTCAGCTCTCACGGATCCCCAGTGCCAAATGGCCTGTCGACTATCTGCCAAAGACCTCAAAAGTTTAAAAGACTAAGTACATTTTCAATTATACAATAGTGTCCTCTGATTACCTTATTATTAAGTCACCTACATAAAGTCCATTTCTGATTCAAATTCTATAGCTTCACATTCAAAATTCTTGGCACCTTAGCCTCAACTTAACTTTCCAATTTTATCTCCCATCACTGTCTCCCTCAATCCAAATTGACTTTTCCTGCCAGGTCAGTGTCCTTATTATTTCTTGGCTATGTCTTCTTCATTTATGATACTCCTAAGTCTTTGCTCATGATGTTCTCCCCACCCTCTTACAATTAATCATATCCAATTTGCTGAATGTTCATTCCATGCAAAATCCTGTGCCAGGTACCTATGATGGATAAAATAGAAAAATAATTTATAGACCCTGATCTCAAGAAACTTCTAATTTTGTTTAGAAAATCATCTACTACAATGTTTCAACCAAGTCATCCTTTCCTGTTAGTCTTGTTTCCCTGCCTAAATCATGAGCTCTGGGTTGAATTTCAGAGTTGGAAGACCTCAGAGGGCATCTATTGTTGCTGTCATTTTTCAATCCTGTCTGATCTTTCATGATCCCATTTGGGGACTTCTTGTCAAAGATATTGGAGTGGTTTGCCACTAGTGGATCCATTTGTCAGGCAATTCAAAGTTAAGTGACTTGCCTAGGGTGACACAGCTAGAATGGGTCTGAGGATGAATTTGAACTTGGTCTTCCTGATTCCAGGCCCAATGCTCTATTCACTAAGCCACCAGCTGCCTCTAGAGGTTATCTATGTACCTGAATAAGATTCCCTTTTTTAACATCATTGATAAGACTTCATTCAGCTTCTACTTGATCTCCAGTGAGGAGGAACCTATTACCCAACCCATTCACCCCATTAGCTTGATTGTACATTCTACATTGGAACATTTCTGATTGTTAAGAATTTACTCAATTCTTGGACCAAATAAAGCAAATCTAATGATTTCCCCTCAAATAACTCAAAGACAATGATCATATCTGCCCTTTTCTACTCCATTCCTTCAGCCAAATCTTTTCTAAGCAAAATATTCTGAGTTCTTCCAATGTGATGCTATTCAAACCATTCATCATCTTGGTCATCCTTTTTTGGATTGCACACTTTTGGGAATGTTTTTCTTTGCCTTTACTAAAATATGACTTCTACAATGCTGTAGATGTGATTTGAGCAGGATAGAGCATTAGGGCACTATTGCCTCCTTCTCCTGTTTCTCTTCTCTCCTCCCCTCCTGTTCTCTCCTATCTTATCTTGCCTTTTTTCTTCTCTTTTCTTTTCTTTTCTCTCTTATCCATCTAGAGTGTGGTGTTGGATCCACTTCTGGAATAGATATAAAGGGGATGGGAGAACATGCTACATGAGGATTATTCGAGTACCTAGAATTTAAGTGAGAAGATTTAGAAGGGGAGCAACCTCAAGTATCTAAAGGTCTATGAAATTAAAGAGAAATTAGATTTGATCTGCTTGACCTCAAGGTAGACTAGGATGTAATGGATTGAAGTGGTAGACAGGCAGATTTCAACTAAATATAAGGAAAAAATTTTCTAATAATCAGACCCATCAAAAATAGAATAGACTGCTTCTGGAGGCAGTGAGTTTCCAGTCACTAAAGGTATTCAAGTAGAGGCTAGATGGCCATGGGTCAGGAACACTTTAGTGGGCAATCGTGTTCAGGATGGATTGGACTAAATGGCCTCTGAGGTCCCTTTCAACTCTGACCTATGATTATATAATAACTTGACTTCTCATATTGAGAGAAAGTTACCTTTTTATATGTCTCCTCGGGAAATGAGAAAATATAAGATAAAGTATAGTCTACAGTCATTTAATTGTTTCTTACAATTTTAGGAAAACCAGTATTCTGTGGGTAAAAGATGCATTTAATACCATACACCAACTATGCCAAATTATTCAATCCTCCGTAGGACCAGAAGTCCCATGGGGCGCTTAACCTAAACAAGCATAAGAGAATGGAGTGTGTCCTTTGGAACAGGTTATGCATCTAAGTCAGGAATTAAAAACTTAGGAAGTAATTGGGCTCCTCATCTACTGCCAATAGAATTAAATCAACATAATTGATTTAATCTCCAAAAATTGAGAAGCATCCACAGGAAAACTGCCCATGAGCAGCTCAGCAGGAGTGATAATTGGCATATTAAATGAAAACAAAGTGAAGACTAAAGGTGGAGCTCTTCCAATCAATCTAAGCTTACTGCAGTCCTTGGAGCACCACAGACAGGGCCTGAGATGTGCTGCAAAGGAAAAAAGGAGGGGAAGAAAAAGAGGGAGCAAAGGAACTGACAATAGAGGGGATTGTACTTATTTCTGGGTTAGTGAATTCAATTCAACAACAGTCATAATTTGTCAATTACATAATAATGACTCCTCTGCAGGTCTAACATAGGGCTTTGCACACAGTAGTGGCTAAATGAATATTTGTTGAAATGAATTTTTGACAGAAAAACCAAAAAAAAAAATAGACCAGAAGAGTGATTGAGACAAACATAGAAATAGAAACAGGAACAGACCAGACAGAGGAATAAAATTTTAAAAAAGGCACACTGGGAAAAATACAGATATAGACAGAGAGATGGAAGGAGAGACAAGACAAAAATGGGAGAGAGGAAAAGACAGAGAAAGAGGCAGAGAGGGAGATAGACACAATCAGAGATAGAAATGGAAGGAGAGGAACATAAACAGAGGACAGAGAGAAAAGGAAAAGAATTTCTGAGAAATGGAGAAATGGGAGAGAGAGAGAGAGAGAGAGAGAGAGAGAGAGAGAGAGAGAGAAAGAGAGAGAGAGAAAGAGAGAGAGAGAGAGAGAGAGAGAGAGAGAGAAGAGAGAGAGAGAGAGAGAGAGAAAGAGAGAGAGAGAGAGAGAGAGAGAGAGAGAGAGAGAGAGAGAGAGAGAGAGAGAGAGAGAATAAGATAGAAGCAGATATACTGTGCTACATTTGCATTCAGGAAGCCTTGACTTCAAACTTTGCCTTAGACACTAGCTGTGTAACTCTGGGTAAGCCAGTTAACCTCTCTGTGTTTCAGTTTCTTCATTTTTGAAATGAGGGAATCAGATTTCCAGTTCTTAATCTAAGATCCTTTCAAGCATATGAGTTAGAATAAGAGTCCAAAAAATCACTGGTTAAAAAAAGGAAATAACAAAAACTGAAGGGCAAATGAATGAATGAGTTTGATGTCCTTCTCCAAGGATTCTCAACCCCTTTCTTTACCCAAAGGCACTTGTTTGGAAGCACCTGAGAGACCACTCCATTAGGAGTTAAGAAACCTGGGTTCATAGCCAAATCCTACCCTGTATGTGACTGTGAGCCAAACCTTTTCCCTCTCCAGGCCTCGTTTCAGGGAAATACAAAATAGTACAACTGACAAGAATTTTAAGTCACGTTTTCAAATTCTCTCATTTTGACACTTGAGGAAATTGAGGTCAAGTGAGAGCACATGATTGTCACACTTTGAACTAATGGCAAGATCAGGCCTGGGACTCAGATCTCCAGGTTCCTAAGCCCAGAGCTATTTCATCTTTAGCACAGTTATTCTAGACATCTCCCTAAATACTATTCTTGCTGCTCCAGCTCTGGCTCCTACGGGGAGTCTTAAAGTCATTTTTCATCTTGGACTCAAGGAAACCTCTGTTTATTGAATTACTGCAGCCCTGGGTGGATGCTATTCTAGGCTATAGTTTCAGAACAATTACTTTCCTGTACTTTTTGGCCTCCCCAGCAATCTGTAAAAACTGTTTGAGGTGACAGCACGCAGGTGATGTGGTGGGAGGTTCCTAGGAAAGTCATTGAAATTAGAAAAATAAACCCAGCAGCCTCAGTCCTGAGAATAGACTCCCTACCCACACCCAACAACTAAAGGTCATTTGAGTTTTTTCCCCATTTGTTTCCCAGTAACAGCTCTCCCCAACTTGAGTGACTACCCTGGACTTCACCAGTGCTTTGTTCTGCTAACAGAGCTGCTCCATCCATTTGCCAGAACACCCTGAATCCAAAAGGAACAGTATGATCCGAAAGGACTACTCAGCTGCTGATGTCACCGATGACTTTGGACTGCAGCAAAGAGCATAGGATTTCAAGGCAGGAGGGCCTTCATCAATCAATTAGTCTAAACCCCTCAATTGATGGAGGAGGAAATTGTGATATAGGGATTGTAAGTGACTCAGGTAATAAGTAGCAGAGCCAGGATTTAAAGCCAGGCTTTTGGATTCCTTTCCATTATACCAAGTTGATTCACAGAATGTCAGCCTTAGAAATCAGCTAGTCTATTCTTCATTCCCTAAATCTGTACAAATGATAAAAATAAAACTCTGAGAGTAGAAGTGAAGATTATAGAGTTTGTTAATGGCAGACTGGAGAGAAGGGTTTGAGTTTTTACTCCAAACCCAGTGCTCTTTCATTTGTTATTTTTATAACAACAATTAGATTGTTCTTTTTCCTTTTAAATATTTTATTAATTTGTTAAATTATCAAGCATTTAGTTTCTTCTCTTCTCCCCTCTCTCATTTTAAAAATAACCAAAAAATCCTTATAACAAATAATCATAATCATACAAAATACATTCTCATATTATCCATGTTCAAAAATGTCTCATTCTCCACCTTGAGCAAATCACCTTTCTGACAAGAGGTGGTTGCTTTCTTCATCATTGTTCCTCTGGAATCATGACTGATCATTGCATTGGTCAGAGTTCCTAAGAATTCAAAATTGAGCATCTTCATTTTGCTATTATAGAAATTTTTCTCTTGGTTCTGTTCAACTCAGTCTGCATCTGTTCATACAAGTCTTCCCAGGTTTCCAGGAAACCATTCTCTTAGCATTTCTTATAGCACAATAGTATTCCAATATAATCATATACCACAATTTGTTTAGCCATTCTCCAATTCATAGGTGTTTCCTTAGTTTCTAAACCTGGTCACAACAAAAAAAGTTTCAACAAATATTTTTGTACTTAGGGGTCCTTTTCTTTGAACAATTTGGTGGGGATAGGACTAATAATGGTATAAAATGCATATACCCAATGCTCTTTCCATCATATCAATGATTCATACTCATTCTCCCAAATTTCAGATCTGCTTAGAGGCAAGAAGATATACAAAAAATGAACTTAGGAGATTTTCTTCCTGGAGTTTTATGAGCTGGTCTAATTACATAAAAGCATCAATGGGGATAAGAGATCACTGAAGATTCTGTAGAATAATCAAATGTTTAAGTTGGGTAATTATTAATAGAACTAGAAAAAAACAAAATTGACTATAGCACCCTATCTGGGTTACCTTTTCCCCAACTCTCAGTGGCAGATTTGAGTCTTCCAAGCTATGTCTACTTCAGACTTAAGATATTCTGTCGGTTGGCCATTTAAAACCTGTAAGGAAAGACATAAAAAGGCAATGCATTTGCCTTTAGTTGTCTGCAGTTTTCAGAATTAATTTAAAGGAATTGATCGAACTGGCATAGCATAAATAATAACAATAGAACAGTCCTTCAGTAAACTTGGACAGTATTTTCCCACAAATACACAGATCATTAGTAGGAAGAGTGAACATACAAATAGACTTGGAGTCCTTGCAGAGGCACAGACCCAGAAAATTCATATGACCAAGGTAAGTCACTTTAGTATGGCACTGTCTTCTTTCTTTCTTTTTCTCATGGTGGACACATAAGGGTGCTACATGGAAGGCTGGTTGCTCCACTGTGGTCTATGAACTTACAACTCTCCACAGATAAATTCAACTACATTCTCAGGCTGTTTTCAGCTGTACTCAGTGTTTCCTACTTTAAAGTGGTGATTTGCTACACAATCCATCCCCTGATCCTGCTGAATTTTGTAAAAGACACAAGAAGAAAAGGTAAAGAGATTCTCTCTCTCACAAAGTAGTATTCTTCCATGATTGGTTCTATCATCAACTTCTAGAGATGACTGATTCCTCAGAATTTTTTCTAGAGGACCACCAAGGACTGTAGCTAATCCTTTAGCCATTCTATAATTCCAACAAATTAACTGAGAATACTCTTCACACCTCCTAAAGGGCTACACTAGCCAAAATTTGAAAGAGGAACATCCTTTACAATGTACATGCAGATTTCTTTAAAGTTTTTAAGCCCTTAAATACATCTTGTTGTCTCTTTTATCTGCAGCATACATCCTATAATTCAATCAAGTTGGTTATTAAGAGTCAACTGATCAAGGGTTTTCTGATTAATTCCACCCTACATGGAAAAAAGAGTGAAATTAAATAACTCCAATCTGATCAATTTAACCAAGTTATTGACACCAGCATATAGGAAATAGGTAGAAGAAAGTATATCGACATTAATTTCAATAACATGGGTGCCTAGCCAATATTATGCTAGGAAGAAGAGACCAAAAGAGCTAAACACTGCTTTCCTCATCAAATGTTGACTTGGCTGCCAAGAAGAGGCATAGACAAGGCAGCCAAAGGTAACTTTGGTTTAGAATATTTTTTTTAAATAAAATCTTACAGAGAAGAATGATGAGAGATTATAATCACAGTCCCCTCATAAAATAGCAAGAAGTAATAAAAGAGAAAGCAATTTTTTAAAAACCTTTAGTGGGAGACCAAACTAAGCAGAGTCATAAGGAAGGAATTTATGGATGAAACAGAAAGACAACAGACAGAAGATGGAATAGATCTGTAAAATTTTAATAATAAACCCTTCTCACTATCATGGAGAATATAACTATCTCACTGGGATTCTAATGCCAAAGTCAATATTCTGGAAGAATAAAAAGGATATTGAAGAAAATGTGTGTGTGTGCGCTAAACACTGAGGATATAAAAAAAAAAATAAATAAAGGCAATTCCTATCCTCAAGGAGCTTACATTTTAATAGAACAGGTAACATATAAAAGGAAGCTGAAAAGGATCTTGGATGGGGGAAGGGGGTACCTGCAAAGGCATGGTGGCAAATTTGAGAGTCAGAAGCATGGCCAATAGGGAGATGAATCATGGCTGGCATAGAATAGGGATGTTCCAGAGTGAAAAGGCAACTGAGTCATGGCATCAAAGTCTGGGAAAAGTCGGAAGTGTAGATTGGTAAGGAAATAAAGTATATATGTGCATGTGTGTGCATGCATATGTACATGTATAACATATATGTGTGTTTCTTAAATACAAGATATATTTAAGAATACAACAAGAAGACATATAAAGAACCCAGAATGAAACAATGGAAGAATCAGACTGGATGGATTTTAGGGAAATGACCAAGTATTTTTAATGACCCCTAGTTTCTCCCTGAACCAAATATCAATATTATTCCAATAATATTGTATACATGTCATAAAACATTGTAGATTCCAAAGAATTATACTTGAAGATCACTTAAAAGGAAATAAAAAGGTATGTGGCAGGTGAAAACAGAGTACAACACATAATAATGATGTAAAGAATGTCATTTGAGAAATTTATCATTAAAAAGAAAATATTTTGATTAGTCAAAAAACATTTATTAAGGGGTTACTATGTGTCAGGCACTGTGATAAGTACTGGGAACAAAAAAAAAAGCAAAAATCCCATAGCTCCTGTCCCCAAGGTGAGCAGTCTAATGAGGAAATCAACATGTAAATATTTATGTACATACAAAATAGAATATGGGAAGGTAGTCTGAAATTCACATAGGTTATTCACATAATAAGAATAAGGGATGACTAACTGATCATGGACAGGAAAAGCTCCATAGGTATCCTTATGATATTGACAAAATATGAGGAGGTCTTTAGCACATTGGGTGCTCCTTACATGAAAAATTCAGGTGAATAAAGTTTCCATGGAATAGTAAGAAATGGATGTTTTGGAATCAACAAATGTGGGAATATCCACACTGATAAAATTACAAATCCTTGAGTATACTCAATTTTATGCTTTTTAGGTAAAAGATGGCAATCTATAGCACTATAAGAACACTAGGTTTTGGAACAGAACTATCTCTTTCAGTGTCTCAGCTCTGCTACTACCTGAATAGTCTCAAGTGAGTTACTTACTTCTGAGTCCCAGTTTCAAAGTCTGGACTAATTGTTATAGTTCTTTCTACCTTAAGTCCTATGATCTGCAAATAATAACTAATACTTATATAGTGCTTTGAGAGTTACCAAGTGCTATATCTACATTACCTCATTTTATCCTCAAATGGAACCCTATAAGGTAGGTCCTACAGGTATTATCTTTATTTTTTGGCATATTGGAGAAATTCATTCTTGGCTCCAAATCCACTTTCAGCAGTGTTCTTAATGCTTATCATTCTGGGCCATGAAGCAACCATGCTATAGGATGAACCATATTGTTCGTTTCCCCCAACCCCATCCATAAAGTGGAATATCTCACCACCTCCTGCAGTCTTCTTTGGCCTTCTTTTGTCAATCTCATTCCTGTTTTCCCTCTTGCCTAATTGCCTACCTGACTCTCTCAGCTTCTTTCCTGTTTCTGTCCTTGGGAGCTAAGCAAACTCATCCCCACTCCAACTGAAGGTGAAACTAAGTATAGGTAAGTCTATACTTTTACTATGAAACCAAACAAGACTCCAGATGCTTTTCTTATTATATATTAATGGATAACTTTCTGATGATAGTACTGCCAGGAATGAGGGATCTGGCAGCTGAGAATTCAGAGGAAAGCTTATTTAGCTAACTGTAAAAAAACAAGTTCTCCGAGTTGCTTTTCTCTATTCACATTGAGCTTAATTAAAATCAGTAGCAAAAAATATCTTACCTGGAGAAGCAAATTAATATGTACTTTATTTATTCACAGACTCAGAAATGCCTATCATCTTACTTTGAATCTGCTGCAACTTTTTGACTTGTAAATTTGTTTCAGAAGCTAAGTAATTGGTTCCGTATAGTCTAATCAAAGGGTTTCTGCATGAAAGAACATCACATAAGTTTCATTCGATGGACATAAGTTGATAATGTCATAGCTGGAGATGAGCTATGGTTTCCCTGCTTTGGTTTTTCCTTTCCCCCACTGAAATAGTTTCTGAGTCCCCAGGGGAGAATTACAGAATAGCAAAGAAATATTAAAATTATAACAAATTAAAATTTGTTTACAGTTTTCAAAGCACTTTTCTCATGTCCAAACTATGTAATTAAGTATGCTAATAGCATTATCACCATTTTACAGATGAAGAAAGTGAGAAGTAACTTGCCTATAGTCTTATACCTGAAGTAGCTTCCATATTATAATACTTTAAGGTTTATAAAACTTTTTTTTTTCACAATAACCTTCTGAGGTAGACAGTATAGGTATATTTGGGTTAGTCATTTCAGTTGTGACCAACTTTTTATGATCCCATTGGGGACTTTTCTGGTAGATTCTAGAGTGGTTTGTATAAGAAACATGTGATTTACCAAAAACTCCACTGACTGATGAATCCAGCAAAGGTTTTATTTTACATTTTGACAAGGGTGGATGTCTAAGCTAATAGACAGACATACCCTTGAAGTGCAAAAAGCACAGCCTTTTATTCTCTGTCTCCTATCCCCGACCCCCAACACAAATCTCTCCCCTATTTCCCAATTGGCTGAGTACTACAGAGGTTACAGCCTATCCAAAGTCCCTAATTCCCCTACATGAGCATAGGTCCCCACCTCCATCGTATTTCCCATTGGCATTTATCTTATTTGGTCATTGTTTCCCATAAGTGACTATTGGCAATTCTTCTATAAGTTTTGTCAGTCTACTCTTTAGATTTTTGTTTCCTTTCTCCTATTTAGGTTTCATTTCTCTAATTAAAAAAAAAACCCTTAGTTTCTGTGGAAACTAAACCCTCATCCAATTCTCAGTTTGCCATTTCTTTTTCTAGTTTATTTTACAGATGAGGAAACTGAGCAGAGTGTTAAGTACCAGGGTCACACAGCTGGTAAATCCATGAGGCTAGATTTTATTTCAGACAGGATAAGAATACTGGGCAGTTTGCTTAGATTGGCAAAATCTACTATGGATTTCTTAAACATCAAAAGATATGAGCACATTTTTTTAATGCAAAGTATCCTAATGGTCCTCCAAGAGAGGGAGAGATTTTGGCTGATGGACTAATGATGTTAGACCAAAATAGAACTGGGATACCATAAAAAAGGATTATGTGAGTCACATATTGACTTAGAAAACCCACAGATAAACATGTTCTATGTTTTGTTGTATTTTTATTTATTTTGTTAAGTATTTCCCAAATGCATTTTAATCTAGTTCCTTTGGAACTAGCATTGGAAAATGTTGCCAACTGTATGTTTGACTCTTCCAGACTGAAAAATATCGAATGAGAGACAGTACAGGTTGAGGCCTTAGAATAATTAAATAAAAGAGGCCTTTGATATCTTAGTTTTATTTGCTTTTTTGTTTTTGTTTTTAAACTCAAACAAAAGCATCAGAAGGATCTTCATTTCTTCATTGGTTCAGATTTTTCTGGTAATGCTCCTAGACATTATGATTGTTTTATCCCAAGAAGACTTTTATGGAGCACCCCCCTAACATTTTTGCAGGAAAATTGTTTTATATATTTATGGCAATTCTTTTTATGATGGCAACAAACTGGAAAATAAAGAAGTATGGGTTGATAAAAATTATGGCATACAAATATGATATAGTATTATTATGCTGTACAAAATGATGAATAGTTTCAGAAAAATCTTGGAAGAAATATGAACTGATGCAGCATGAAAATGAATAGAATTGGGAGAAAATTAATACAATGACAATATTGTAAATTCAATATTGTAAAAACAAACAACTTTAAAAGGCTTAAGAATTCAGAACAATTCAATGATCAAGAATTCCAGAGGACAAAAGTTTTTTGTTGTGTATTTTTCCAGTTGGGAAAGGCAAGTAGAAGAAAAAAATGCTTGTTAATTTAAATTAAAAAGAAATGCAACCTACAAATAATCATATAAAAGAGTCCAAATTACTAATAATAATATAAATTCAAGTTAAAACAAGATTTGAGACTTTACTCTGAACTCATCAAATTAACAAATATGATTAAAGTCAAAAACAATCAGTATGGGAGTGGCTGTGGGAAGTCATTTTAATATTTGTCACTGATACTATGAAAGGTATAACTGTTTTGGAAAACAATTTGGAATTGTGGGTGAAAACTCTAAGCTATTTACATCCAGTAATCTTACTATTGCAAATATACTTTCAAGGCTGTAAAAAATAAAAAGAAAGAGTCCATATACCAAAATTTTCTTGCAGTATTTTTTTTTTGGTAGCAAAAAAAAAAAAAAATCCCTGGAAATAAAATGCCCATTGATTGAGGAATGGTGAAATACATTTTGATATGACTACATAATGGAAATGTTATTGTGCCATGAGAAATAGCAAGCAGTATGACAGAGAAGAAAGAGAGCTAATCTTCAAGCCAGAAATACCTAAATTTAAATTTTGCCTCTGACACCTACTGGTCGCATGATTATGGGCAAATTATTCAACTTCTTCAATCCCAAGGCAACTCTCTAAAACCCTTAAGTTGTAGAAAAAGTACAGTTTGTACTGGTCAAATGACATGGAACCATTTGACATTGCCAAGGACTTTGATAATAAGAAATTTCTTTTCTGAGCCTTCAATTTCTGTGGCTGTAGCACCAGCAGTTGCCAGGCTGTATCCATAATGGCTGTTTCCCAGGATGTTGCTGGGGGTTACTGGGCTGAGAACATTGCCATTCCATTCACTATCTGAGGGGAGAAAGTGGTCAGTGTGGTGATGGTGATTTACTTCAACCAGACTTTCTCCTTTTGGTAAATAGTTGAGACAAGAAAAAGGGCAAGAATTAATGGATACAGAATGCTTCATAAATTGACAGATAATTTGTCTGTATCAGATGACCTTGCTTAACTGAATTACTTTATAATAGGGTGGCAAAAAGTAAAAGGTACCACGAAAATTTTTAAAAGGAATATTTGTATTAAAATAGACCGAAGTAAGAAATCTTTGATTCTGAAGAGTTTCAGACAGAAGTAAGGAATTCTTGACCGACAAGAGGATTTTAAAAATAGAGTGGGATACTAAGATGTTATGGACATCAGCTAGAGGGAATTTTAAGAAGAGAAGAGAACTCTCTTCCCTCCTTTCTGAAGTTGCAGCTGCCTTTCTCTGTTTAGTTGTACAATCTCATAGCCTCTTTGCCAAGGGGCTATGCCTAGTTCTTTCTAACTTACAAGAATCTGAATTTAAATTAATTTGGCTCTAAAAGCTCTGTGACAATCCTTAAGCTACCTGAGTGTTCCCTAAGGCATTGCAAAATTAGAAAATCATTGGTTTAAATATTCACCTGCCTTAAATTTGAGCTAACTCACTGATTGTTAAATTTTCAGTGTGAGCAGTCATGCCTCAGAAATCTGCAAATACTACAAATTACATCTTGATTTATTGTTTTGATAATTTCTAGACTTAAGAAGATAATGAAAATGTTAATAATGTAGATTAAACTTAAAAATGTATCTTTATAAATATTCCTTCCCCTACCTTCACCACAGTTGTTAAAAACTTACTAGGACAGCCCTCCTTATGGTCCTTTCCAATTCTAACATGGCTGGCTTTACTTTTTAAAACCACATTTGCCTGGTAAATCTTCCTAATCAAAACAGCTGACATGGATTTTTTTTTGATAATTTTAATAAGGGATCTATGAACTCCTCAGATGGGTTCTCCCTCTATACCTTCACAATTTTATGATGAGGAAACTGAGTTAGAGAGAGTTTATGGTCACATTTGAATTCAGGGTTTCCTGATTCTAAGGCCAGTTCTCTATCTATTGTGCTGTCTATCTTCCTCAAGAGGGAAATATTTTAACATCACTTTTCTGCAAAATAAGACTGATCATTGCCCTTAATCTAAATTCTGATGACTTTCAGTTTTGTTTTCATTGTACAAATTGTTTTTTTGCTTCTGATTTCTTTGTCCTGTACCACTTCTTCCAACTTTTCCTATTTTTCTCTTTATTCTTCATATTCAATTTCCTTTTACATGAAAATGCTCCATTAAATTCATAAACCACAACTTTTGTTTTGTCTCAGAGTCATAGAAGCAAATTGAATTGGTCAAAACACCATTATCAATGCAGACATAATAACATTTTGGTGTTTTTACCTGCACTTGGCTTAGGGCTGCAGAGATGGTTTTAGGATTAAGAGAAATGTCATGACAATAGAAGCAATAAATTGAAAACAAACTTTTCCACAGAAGAGAATTCATTCTATCCTGTTTTGAATGTTTGTATTGAAAAGGAAGTGACCTTAGACATTATCTTGTCAAATTCCCTCATTTTACTGGTGAGGAAACTGAGAGCCAATGATGTTAACTGACTTAACATCATATGGATAGTAAATGTTGGAAAGTCCTTTAGTTTCTAAATTCAGAGCTCTTTCCATAGCATCATCCATGGCATTCATCAGTGAGCCCCACACTTGGTTTCCAATTTTGTCCCATCTATCATATTACATTTTTGTTATGTGATTTTCCTATTAGGCTATTAATTAGTTAAAAATCTATTTTTGGTTAACATAGAAAATCAAAGACCATGGTAGTCTGAAGTTCTCTACCCACATATCTTAAATGAAAAGAATGCAAACATTCCCACAGAAAGCAAACAGGATAGAATGAATTCTCTTCTGTGGAAAAGTTTGTTTTCAATTTATTGCTTCTATTGTCATGACATTTCTCTTAATCCTAAAACCATCTCTGCAGCCCTAAGCCAAGTGCAGGTAAAAACACCAAAATGTTATTATGTCTGCATTGATAATGGTGTTTTGACCAATTCAATTTGCTTCTAGCTGGTAAGTCACTTTTGCAGTCAAATGTATAATTATTCCCCTAAAATCAGTTAACCCTTCCACAGACAAGCAAGGATTGCTCATTTCATTTTAAAGTTTATGCCTAAACAAGACAGGAAATTCAATGAACTATATAAGGAAGGAGACATTGAGTCTGTTCTTAAGCTCGCTCAGAGTTTGGATATTGAGCTCAAAAACAGCATATTCTGAAAGGACACATAGGAGAAAAAACCTTTAAACTTCCACTAAAAAAGCACTTTTTGAGGACAATCAGATCATCTCCTTTTATTAAAAAGATGTGGTTATAAAGTAATGAAACTGATTCTTGGTATTAAAGGAAAAAAAGATCAAATAGCTACTGCCTGTCTCCAGAACTGGGGGAGTAATTGACAGCTTCACTAATTGGAATATTGCTTGTTTTTCTCAACTGAAAGAGAAATGACTTTTATCTGCAGGAAAACCTTACATCTTGTTTATAAATATATCAAAATATTCCTTGACCAAACAAAATCTTTGCTGGCAAAGGTAGATGTGTGAAATTCATATACCCTTGTGAAATCAAATGCTATCATCTACTGACAAGCATTAATGAATCTAATAAAGGCAAGAGAAATTGATTTGAAGAAATCATTCCATTCCACTCATTCATTCTTTCAACAAACACCTTATTAAATACCTGCCATGCTAGGTACATTTAGGATGAATGGGGCACCCAGAGTTTAGGCTGGACCTGGTCCCAGTTTTCATAGCTTACAGTGCAGTAGAAGATAAACACAAAAATGAGAGGTGTAATAGAGCATACTCTATGATAAGTATATTGGAGAGGTGTATAACAAAGGGCTTTGTAAGATCTGAGGGGGAAGATCTTTGCTGACTTGTATAGAGATAGATGTAAGATTGATGGAGGAGGTGGATGGATTGTGTTTTAAAGAGTGGGTAGAAATTCCACAGGTAAAGAGGAAAAGGAAAGATATTCCAAGCACAAAAAGGATAGGCCCGAGGATGAGGGGCAATGTAGTTACACAGGGGAGAGGGCTTCCTGGCAAAGTGACTAGTGAGAGGAAAGGCCTAGATTAAGTCAGATGAATGAAGAAAAAAAGGAGGGTGTCAAAGCTTGTTTCATGACAATATAAATGGAGGGAACCCCACAGAACAATCGAACCAATGTTTTGAGATTACAAAGAACAATCTCCTCCCCAAGGAAATTTTATGAGATGTTAATTCCCCCACGGAGGTCAGTCTGTGGGTTTGCAACACTGCATATGAAATCAGTTTTTTTTTTCTTGGTATATTGATTGTTTCTGCTGTATTTTTTCTTATTTTCCTTTTTGCAAAGTTTCTTTGGTTAAATGGAATGATTCTCTGAGATGAAAAGGGGAAGGGATACAGGGGCAAGCCTAGGTAATATAAAAACAAAAGATAAGGAAATACTTTTAGAAGACATTTGCTCCATTTTTTTTTGTTTGTCTAAGTTGTATCTCATTTTCATTGATGCCTTTTGTTTTTATAGGGGATATAGGTGGTGCAGTGGATAGAGTGCTGAGTCTAGAGTCAGGAAGGCTAATTTTCCTGAGTTCAAATCCAGTTTCATATACCTATTAGCTGTGTGACTCTGGGCAAGTCACTTTACTCTGCCTTAGTTTCCTCATCAGTAAAAAGAGCTGGAGAAGGAAATGGCAAACCGCTCCAATATCTTTGCCATGAAAACCCCAAATGGAATCAAGGAAATTTGGACACAACTAAACAAACGGCAACATGGTTTTTATATAACATTCTTTTTCTCCCCTTTTTTTTTTGCATTTTGTTTAATTACACATATATCATCTGTCCCTTTCACTGCTCCCCCTCCCCACTGAACAATAACGAAAATAATTTTTATAACAAACTTGCATAATCAGGTAAAACAAAATCCCATACTGTCTGTGTTTTAAAAAATCATGTCTCCTTTTGCAATTTATGTCTATTTTAAGTCTCTTTGGCAGGAGATCAGTAGTGTATTTCATCTTCAATTCTGTCACTGCATCACATTTTTTTAATGTCCCTCCACCTCCTCCACCCAGAAAGCTATCCCTTCTAACAAAGATTTTATGAGAAAGAAATCAGTTCAGCAAACTAACCAATATATCAACCTTGTCTGAATATACGCCTCCAGTCCCCAACCTCTACAATGAAGGAATTTTCTAAACTATTTTCTGATATCAAACCCTGTCATTATAATTACACAGTCTTTAGATATTATTGTTGCTTTTATTCTTATTGTTGTGTATCTTTCTACCTACATTGTTGTAGTTATTATGACTGCTTTCTTTTTTATTAAGTTTTTTTTAATTTTCAAAAGATATATATGGATAATTTTTCACCATTAAACCTTGCAACACTTTGTGTTCCAGTTAGATAGCAAGTAATCCAAGATATCTTAAACATGGGGAAAATACGTTATTTATACAATTATCTTACTGCACACAAAAAAATCAAATCAAAAAAGAAAAAAATGAGAAAAAAAAATACAAGTAAACAGCAACAAAATGAGTGAAAATGTTATGTTATGATCTATACTCAGTTGCCACAGTCCTCTCTTTGGGTGTAGATGGCTCTCTTCATCACTGAACAATTGAAACTGGTTTGAATCATCTCATTGTTGAAAAGAACCACATCCATCAGAATTGATCATGTATAATCTTCTTGTTGCCGTGTACAATGATCTCCTGGTTCTGCTCACTTCACTTAGCATCAGTTCATGTAACTTTCTTCAGATCGTTTCTTATAGAAAAATAATATTCCATAGCATTCACATACTATAATTTATTCAACGATTCCCCAACTGATGGACATCCACTCGGATTCCAGTTTCTAGCCACTACAAAAAGGGCTCCCACAAACATTTTTGCACATGTGGAACATTTTCCCTCCTTTAAGATCTCTTTGGGATATAAGCCCAGTAGAGACACTGCTGGATCAAAGGGTATGCAGTTTAATAGGCCTTTGGGCATAGTTCCAACTTGCTCTCCATAATAGTTGGATCACTTTATAACTCTACTAACAATGTATCAGTGTCCCAGTTTTCCCACATTCCCTCCAACATTCTTCATTATTTTTTCTTGTCATCTTAGTCAATCTGACAGATGTGTAGTAGTATCTCAGAGTTGTCTTAATTGCATTTTTCTGATCAATAGTGATTTAAAGCATTTTTTCATATGACTACAAATGGCTTTAATTTCTTCATGTGAAAATTGTTCATATCCTTTGACCATATCAACTGAACAATGGCATGAATTCATATAAATTAGAGTCAATTCTCTATATATTTTAGAAATGAGGCTTTTATCAGAACCTTTGAATGTAAAAATGTTTTCCCAATTTATTGCTTCTTTTCTAATCTTGTCTGCATTAATTTTGTTTGTACAACAACTTTTTAACTTAATATAATCAAAATTATCTGTTTTTATTCAATAATGATTTCCAGTTCTTCTTTCAAATTCCTTCCTTTTCATGGATCTGAAAGGTAAATTATCCTTTGTTCTTCTAATTTGCTTATAATATTCTTTATGTCCAAATCATGAACCCATTTTGACCTTATCTTGGTACAGGGTGTGGGTCAATGGCTAGTTTCTGCCATATGGGTTTCCAATTTTCCCAGCACTTTTTTCCAAATAATAAATTTTTATCCCAAAAGCTGGGCTTGGGGGTTTGTCAAACAATTAGATTACTATAATCATTGACTATTTGGTCCTGTGATTCCACTGATTGACTATTCTATTTCTTAGCCAGTACCAAATGGTTTTGGTGACTGCTGCTTTGTAATATAGTTTTAGATCTGGCACAGCTAGACCACCTTCATTTGCATTTTTTTTCAATAATTCCCTTGAAATTCTTGACCTTTTGTTCTTCCAGATGAACTTTGTTATTATTTTTTCTAGATTTGTAAAGTAATTTCTTGGGAGTTTGATTGGCATGGCACTGAATAAGTAGATTAATTTAGGTGACATTGCCATTTTTATTATATTAGCTCGGCCTACCCATGAGCACTTGATATTTTTCCAATTGATTAGATCTGACTTTATTTGTGTGGAAAGTGTTTTGTAGTTATGTTCATATAGTTCCTGGCTTTGCCATGGTAGGTAGATTCCCAAATATTTTATATTATTGACAGTTATTTTAAATTGAGTTTCTCTTTGTATCATTATGACTTTTTTTTCCCTAGTTCAGGTTACTTCCATTATATGGTTATCCCTTCTACATATCAACTTTCCCCATCGAGGTTTTAATATATCACTGGTTAGAAGTCACAATCAGCACATGAAGGTCAGCAGAAAACAAAAAATTTAGAAACTCAGAAATATACAAAGTATATGTATGGTATTGTATACAATCTGTAATGCTGGAGAAACTGAGGCAAGATAGAGATTAGAGAGTATTTAATAATTTATTTAAGAGGGAGAGATTTACTGGGACCAAATGGATCCATGGTTTGGTCCCAGGGCTGAATGAAACTATTGTCTCCAAGAATCCAGTAAACAATGTGAGTTCTCAATGACATATACACATGGCTTAGACTCAGGAGGTAAACTGAGGTAGGGGCAGAGTCAGGTGCTGAAAGTGGGAATGGGACTCTGACAAACCAGTTCTGAAGGGTGAGGAGAAGCATGGGGGCATCTGACAAATGGGATTACAGAATGCGGAGAGGCACCCAACATTCTGATGATGCCTAAAATAGGTCTTTCTCCTTATCTGGATCATCATGATTAGGAGGGAGGGGTGGTTGAGCAGAGTTGAGCAGACCAATTATAAACTGAGGCAGAACACTTAAAAAAACTGAGGTAGGATTGGGTCAGGATAATTAGGGAAACTGAGTCAGGACAATAAAAGAGAACTGTGGCATGACAATCAACATATTTTTATCTTTTAATATCATATTGATTCAGATTTCTCTGGTATGAAGGGAGGATCAAAAAATTTTGCACAGATTTTTCTAGATCTCTAAGGAGCCTAATTCCCAAATCACCATGATGTGAAAAGAATAACTGTACATTCTTCATAGTCATCATTTCTTATCACGTGGTAGTATTCCATTAAATAAATACACTTCAATTTGTTTAACATTGTTCCAATTTATTAACACCTACTTTTTTCTACTTTTTTGTTACCACAAAAAGTGCTGCTGGAATACGTATAAGTATGACCTTCCTTTCTTTCTTTACCCTCACTGGGGTATATAGATGGAAATGTATACAAGTCTTAATCTGCTCATAGTATAATGGGTAGAATAAAAAAGAAGAGTTAAATCCTTACCCCCTCCTGCAATTTAATAGCCATGTTTATCTTTAACAAGTATTTTTTTTAATTTCTCAGTCTTTCCTAATATCTCTTATTTTTTTTAATTTTTTAATTTTAAAAACATTCCTCAAAAAATAGTTGCAGATGCTGGCAAAGCAAACATGAACTCAATTTCTTCCCCCCACCCAAAGCTTCCCCTTTCCCAAACTTCCCATATTTGACTTGTAAGGTCATCACCTTCCTTCTAGTCACACAAGTTCACAACCTACCTGTCATTCTTGACTCCTCACTCTCAACCTGCCTTCATGTAATCCATTTCTAACTCTTATTGATTTGACCTTTTTGTAACATCTCTTGAATATATCCCTTTTCTCCTCCACATTGTCTCATTACTTCATCCCTGGGGCTCTTACTACAGCCTGCTGCTTGGTCTTTTCTGTCTCAGGTCTCTTCCTACTATAGACCATCCTTGACTCATCTGTCAAAGTGTTCTTGAAGTGAAAGTCTGACCATATCATCCCCCTATTCAATAAATCCCAGTGGCTTCCTATTCAGCATCAAGTATACAATTCTCTGATTGACATTTGAAATTCCTTTTAATCTAGCCTTATCCTACCTTTGCAATCTTCTTTCAAATTATATTCTCTTATCCCCAAGTATTCTGTGATCTATTAACACTATTCTTGACCAAAGACATTTCATCTTCCAACTCCATGCATGCTCATTAGCTATATCCCATATTTGGAAATTCTTCTTTCTCTTTCTCTCTGACTTCCCAGAGATTCCATCAAGAAACATTAATATTTGCTAGAATTCCACTTTTTATAAGAAGCTTTTTCCAATACCCTTTAATACCAATGCCTTCCCTCTGTTTATTAAACCAATTTTTATATTTTGCTTATTTTCAGTCATTTCCATGTTTTCTCCCCAATTAGATTTTCAGTTCCTGAAAGCATAGATTGTCTTTTTTTTCTTTCCTTGTATCCCTTGGGCTTACCACAGTACCTGGAACATAATAGATATTTAATTGATGCTTGCTGACTAGCTATGTTCAAAAATGCATGTTTCTTTTTTAAAAATTTCCCTCATTTTTTCAAATGTATTTTATTTTTTCCAATTGCATGCAAATATATTTTTTAACATTCATTTCCCCATCTCCCTTCCTTATCCTCTTCTTCCCCCAAAGAGCAAGCAATCTGATATAGGTTACACATATATAATCATTTTAAACATAAAAAAAATTATGCTTCTTTTTGCATTTTAAGGTCATCACCTCTATGGCAGAAAATAAGTGGAAAGTTTCATTTTCATTCTTTTGGATTTGTGGCTTCTCATTGTGTTGAATTCTAAAGCTTTTCAAAGTTGATTTTTTTTCAGTAATGCTGTAAAATTGTTAGCCTAGTTCTGTTCACTTTATTCTATAACAGTTCACAAAGGCTTTCCGAGATTCTCCTAAAATTGTTCATTTCATCATTTCTTATGGCAAAATAATATAATGTTATATGCATAGTCCACAATTTCTTTAGTCATTCCCCAATAGAAGGAATTTAGTCCTTATTTTGGGACCCCATGAGAAAAAAAAATCCCACTATAACTTTTTGTACTCATACATTCTTTTCCTCTTTTTTTGTACATCTATAACTTTATGACACTAGTCTAAGGAGTATATATATATGTGTGTGTGTGTGTGTGTGTGTGTGTGTGTGTAGGATGTTCTTTCACAACATTATGCTTATAATCATATAGGATTATGGGGGTAACTAAGGAGTGCAGTAGCTTGAATGTTGGGTCTGGAGTCAGGAAAATTCCTCTAAGTTTAAAACTTAGATACTTATTGTCTATGTGACCCTGGGCAAGTCACTTAATTCTCTTTGCCTCCATTTCCTCATCTGTAAAAGGAGCTGGGAAGGAAATGGCAAACCACTCCAGTAAATGTACCCCTAAAACCCCAAATGGGGTTGTGAAGAGTTGCACACAACTGAAATGACTGAACAATAGTCTTAAAAGGGATCCCAGAGACCATCTAATCCAGCCCAATCTTTATTATAAGTGAGAAAACTAAGATCCCAGAATGGTAAGTGATTTGGCCAAATAAACATCAGAACAGGATTTGTAACCCTGGTTCTCTGAGTCCTGAGCCAGTGCTATACATTGTCTCCTGGTTCTGCTCTTGCAAAACCCTTTCTTGTCCTTAGTATCCAGAAATGTGACCTTCCATCTCAGTGTGTTATCTTAGGGCCAAAATGCACAAAATAAGTTTTGATCATTTGGCTGCCAGCTGTCATTTCCATGGAAACTGTAAGTGATTCCACATAATTGCTGTTTTAAAACTTCAGTTCCCTTGCTTTGGCTGAGCTGATGTTCATTTCCATGGAAACAGTAGTAGTAATTGCAGACAGCAGCATAGCAGTGAGAATTTGCTTTGGTGAATGGTGGGAACAGGGCTTGCAATCTGAAAGCAAGGGTCATTAGATTAGAAGATGCACCTCCTTAAGCTAAGTCCCGAGAAGGTTGCTAGAGTTGGTACAGGTTTGAAGATTTCTTACAAATTCTGTGTGTAGCCTGTTTTCAATGCATGAATATCAAGTGGACCCACTGCTTAGGATATATCCAAAACAATCGCCACATAATTCAGGCACCAAACAATTATCCTTTCACTAATATTATCTTGAGTGACTAATTGTCTCCTAGGTCACCAGATAATTGCAGAATCCTCCTCTTCACTCTAAAATCCCTGGAGGCAACAGAAAGCATTTACTTAGCAAGTGTCTAATGGGGAATGGCTCTGTGCCCCAAAAGCACAAAGAGAATTATGTGAACTACAGAATTACAAGGAAAATGTTCTACCCCATAAAAAATAAAAGTACATCCTCTCTCTAAATCAAGTCTTCCCTTTAGGAGAATGGAACAAATGTTATTTGGGGCAAAAGTTTAGAGGTCAGAGAATTATAATTATAGCTCTTGAGCTAGAAGGGATTTTAAAGAACAGTTAGATCCAACCCCATGAATTTTTTTTCTCAATAGTATATGTATTTTTTCAATGTAAAGATAGTTTTGAACATTCATTTTTGTAAGATTTTGAATTCCAATTTTTCTCCCTTCCTCCCTTACTTCCTCCCCAACACAAAAAGCAATCTGATGTAAAGTTATATATGTACTATCATTTTAAATATATTTCCATATTTGTCATGTTGTGAAAGAAAAATCAGAACAAAAGAGAAAAAAAAATCCACAAGAAAGAAAAAAAAAAAAACCAAGAAGCCTCTAGATGGAGCAGTGAATAGAGCACCAGCCCTTAAGTCAAGAGGATCTAAGTTCAAATTCGACATCAGACAGTTTACATTTCCACCTGTGTGAGACCCTGGGCAAATCATTTAACCCCAATCACTTCAATGGAGAAAAAAAAAAAGTTTACCTTATGATCCAGCAATGTCACTAAAGAGAAAGGACCCACATGCGCAAAAATGTTTGTAGCAGCTCTTTTTGTGGTGGCAAGGAACTGGAAACTGAGTATTTGGGGAATGGCTAAATAAGTTAGAGTGTATGAAAGTAATGAAATATTATTGTTCTATAAAAAATGATGAAAAGCCTCAGCAAATTTATATGAACTGATGCTGAGCAAAACAAGCAGAACCAGGAAAACATTGTACACAGCAACAGCAAGATGGTGTGATGATCAACTATGACAGGCTTGGTTCTTCTCAGGAGTTCAGTGATTCAAGGCAATATCAATAAACTTTGGATGGAAAATGCCATCTGCATCCAAAGAAACTATGGAGACTGAATGTAAATCAACACATGCTATGTTTACTTTTTTTCCTTTTTTCTTCTATTTTTTTCATAGTTTTTCCCTTTTGTTCTGATTTTTCTTTCCCAACATAATTTATAAGAAAATATGCAAAAAATATACATTTATAACCCCCAAAAATGTTGTTTTCTCATGTAACTTGGGACAATAAAAATTTTAAAAATAAATAAAAAACTAGGGCACAAAGAATTTTAAAAAAAAGAAAAGAAAAGAAACAGAAAAAGCAAACAACAATAAAAAAAAGTAAAAATAGTATGGTTTGATCCACATTCAGTCTCCATAGTTCTCTTTCTGGGATGTGATTGGCATTTTCCATCCCAAGTCTATTGGAATTATCTTGGATCACTGTATCACTGATAAGAGCTAAGTTTACCATGGTTGATCATCACATAATCTTGCTGTTGCTGTAAACAATGTTTTCCTGGTTCTGCTTGTTTTGCTCATCATTAGTTCATATAAATCTTCCTAGGCTTTTCTGAAACAAGCCTGTTTATCATTTTTATATAATAATAATATTTCATTACTTTCATATACTATAACTTATTTAACTATTCCCCAATTAATGAGCATCTGCTTGATTTTCAATATCCTGCAATTACAAAAAGAGCTGCTGTAAACATTTTCACACATGGGAATTCTTTTCACTCTTTTATAATCTCTTTGGGATACAGACCCAGTAATGTCACTGTTAGAACAAAGCAACTGATTTTTATCAGTGAAGAAAATGAGTACCATGAAGTGCTAAAATTCATACAGGCAGAAGTAGGACTTGAATACAGACCCTTGGTCTCCAAAACCAGATCAAGGAACTATATTCTTAACCTCTTTTCTTCCACCCAATTATCCATTTAAAATCTGGGAATAATTTAAAATAAGAATTTATTGGGCTAGATGGCAGTTTGAGAATTGTGTAGATCAGGAATCAGCCACAAAAGTGCATCTTTTTAATTTTAATATTTCCTGGAAATGCTATGTGAATGCAAATCATGCCATTCTATGATTTTAGAAAGAACAAAGTTCTGAGAAAAAAAAAAAAGATCTTAGGAAGACAATACACTTACATATTAAAAGGACTTTAGAAGTCAACTTAGAATTTTATTTTACAACTCTTTTATTTAACAAATGTAGAAACTGACACACAGAGAAGTTGCATGGATTTTGTAAGGTACCTTTGTATTAGGTGTCAGAGGTAGGATTTATACTCAGGATTTCTTTGGTTTACAGTACTTTTTTTTTTTACCATAATGTAGGTTTTAAAGATAAATATATATACCTGAATACTTTTGCTAAAGGGAGAGTGAGAGAAAAAGTTAATGAATTAAGTATGCAATTACTAAACTAGAAAAATGACTATAATAATCCTGAACAAATGTAGAAATAGAACTTTCAAAAATCAAGGAAAAAACAAAATTTAAAAAAAGGTTATTTGGCTAAGTAAAAAAGGAAATTATTTTTGAAAAAAAATTTAAAGAATTTATTGTTCACTTATTTTTAAGTCACATTTAACTCTTTGTGATCCCATTTGGGGTTTTCTTGACCAAAATCATGGAGAGGCTTGTCATTTCCTTCTCCAGCTTATTTTACAGGTGAGTAAACTGAGGTAAACAGTGACTTGCCCAGAGTCACACTGCTAGTGTCTGAGGCCAAATTTGAACTAGGGAAGAGGAGTCTTCCTGACTTCCAGCCCAATCTTCTAGCCCCTGTACCACCTACCTCTCCAGCATTAAAATAATATCTCTTATATATCTCTTTAAGGCTTCAAATCACTTACAGATATTAACTTATTCTATCTTTACAACTTTGAGTGTTGGGTGCTATAATTATTCCCATTTTACAGATGAAGAAATTGATGCAGAGATCAAGTGACTTATGCAGGATCACTCATTAGCGAGTATTGGAGGCTAATTGGAATTCAGGTTTTCCTGACTACAGATTTAGCACTCTATATATTGTATCACTTAACTGTCTCTAAAACAACCAATAAATCATTAAATGGTTTGATAAAAAGAGGAAAACCAAATTATCAAGATCAAAAATGAGAAATGGAAATTCACAACAAAAAAGATATTTTTATAAAAGTATTAGAAATTGCTATGTTTAATTAAAGGCACTAACATTGTAAGATTAAATGAAATAGGTCATACTTTGCTATTTTGATGAATGTATATTCTATATTCTCAGTGAAGTAGGTATTCTCTCCAATGATGTGGATTGAGCACATTGTTGGAAAGATTGCAAATCTTCCATAATGACCATTCTATGACTTATGTCCCTGTCCTCATGTATATTTCCCTCTGGTTCTGGGGATCTTCCTCTAAATCTCTCTATACAGTGTGAATTCCACTGCAGCATAAATATTTCCCATTAGTTGTCCTTTATTTTTATTACATGACTGGCTCATTTTCTTGTCCAGTTATATATTCTTCTGCTGTAATTCTGCTGTGTAATTTCTTGTTTAAAATGTCTGCAATGCAATGTCTGTCATTGGGGAAATATTGGTATCAAAAGAATGGGCCTTTGTTTCAGGAAGACGCTTGGGCTCATTAAAAGAATATCATTTCCAAAAGGCTAGTCAAGCTCATTGTCCTTCTCATGTTTAATTCCTGACCCAGTTTATTGTCCATTTGCAGCATCTGTCCAGTATCTGACTAGCTCCATCGCATATTCATAAAACCACACATTAATTGGGAAATAGTTTAACAAATTGTGGTATATGAATAAAATGGAATGTTATAAATAATGTACAATTTTGTACTTAAGAATTCTGATTAAATCATCAGTTATGATTCAATCAATCAGTTATTGATAAAGAAAAGTACTGCCTATTTCAGGACAAAGATGATAAACAAATATACTGAATAAAAATATATATTTCTGGATATGACCAATGTGAGAATTTGTTTTGCTTAATGTACTTATGTACCACAATTTCTTTTTTCTTCTCTTCTTCCCTCCTTTTTTTCTTTCTTTCTTTCTTTTCTTTCTTTCTTTTCTTTCTTTCTTTCTTTCTTTCTTCCTTTCTTTCTTCCTTTCTCTCTCCCTTTTCCCCTTTTTCCTCTTTTTTCCCTATGTGTCTCTTTCCCTGTCTGTGTGTGTGTGTCTCTCTGCCTCTACTTGTGTGTGTGTGTGTGTATACATGTCTATGTGTCTTTCTCTCCAGTAGGTGAGAGGAAAAAATAAATAAATGTTTGATAATTGAAAAAGGTAAAATAATTTTTAAAAATTGACATAGCACATCATTATTTGGACATTAGGCTTTCTTCATACACCTAAATGTTCCTATTTGGACAGTTGAGCCAAAATATTTTTCATGATTATGGATCTAATTTAATAGGCTCTTCAATATTCTGAGATTTAATGTAATCAGCAAAATGTCATCCATAAAAAAAGAATATCAGAGGCCATCATCTAGAGTTTTCCCTTTTAATTCATATTCTAAACTGTATAATCCTTCATGTTTGAGGCAAATAGCTTTGGCAAACATTTCTCCCTTTTTTATGCATCACTCCAATTCTAGTAATCAGAGCATCATTGAACAGTCATCTTTATTCTTATATCTTTCAACTTGTTAAAGAATCTATGTTTTCTTTCAGTCCCAGCTTCCTCGTGTAGCTTCTTCATCTTTCCCAACCTCAGCTTCCTGATCAAGAGGCATAAAAAGTCCTAGCCATAGGTATTTTGGGCTTCTCGGATTTGGGGGATGCATGAGACTTTGGAAGTCATTATACCCTGATGAATTACTGACCCAGATGATTTTCAGAAGTGCCACTTGTTATAGCATATCCTTACTGTGTCAGTAAAATCTCCTTTATTAAATGTTCAATGATTTGCAAGTGCTCATTTCATCCCAACAAACCAGAACTAAGGGAATGTTGATGTTAGAGCCACATCTACAACACAAAAAAATCCTGATTCTTAAAATTTTGAGATATTCATAGAAGACATCTTGTGGTTCAGGCTTTAAGGTAACAAATTATTGAATCAAAAATTATTTTTTTACATTAACAAATAATAAATACAACATAATCTTGCTTTGTCTACCTTTGTAGATTTGTCTACCTTTTGGTTCTTTGTGCATCTCTATAGATACAATCTGCTATAGAGTCTATTTATGAAAGCCCCTCTGATGGCTTTTTAGGCCTTCATCACAGATGCCTTTGCTATCGATTATTCTTTTTATCTTGTAGAGATGGGAAAGTAAGCATATAGGTTGGAAGTTATTGATATTCACTCAGCTGTCTTTTAAAAAATCAAGTCTGAGTTTGTTTGTCTTTGGTATACTTCTCTTTTTCAGTTTCTTAAGAATTAATTCCTCTGTGTTTTAAAATTGTGGCTTCTGCAACATGGACCTTCCCTATGTATTTCTGGTCTGGGCTAACTGCTCTTCTCATCTTTAGTTTCTTCAGGATGATTTCTCCTTCCTCAAGAAACATATCCATGACATTAGACTCTTTTTGTGTGATTCTACTGCATGTGATAGTAAGTTTCTTATGAAGATCATTACAGATCTCTTCCAAGTTTGATCAGTTTGCTTTTCTAGCTCCCATTATAATCCATGCCCTTATATGGATTTGGCTTACTTGGTTCTCTTAATGTTTTCTTTTAACTTTAAACAAGACCCATCAAGATCATTGGGCTTTGAGCCAAAAGGTCTGGATTTGAAACACTATTCCAACACTTGCTAGCTGTGTGATGATCTTGGCTGAGTCAAGATCAAGGCTACTTCTTGGAGCCTTCTATATAAAAATGAGAATAATAATAATTGAGCCACTTACCTTGTAGATTTGTTGTGGACTGTGTACTTTCTAGACTTTAAAGTCTAATCACTTGTTTAAACAAAAAAGTTACCAAGACTGAGACTTCAGTTTGGTCTATTGGAAAACTAATATTCCTTAAGTTTGTTAACCTTGAGCTCTAGGGGTGGATGAGTGACAAGCTGGTAGCAATCAGACTATTATTGTTGATGCTTGGAAACTTGGAAGCAGGCAAGATATATTGAATTTATCTTTGCTCAAGACTCAGCTTTTATATTTGCTTCTATGGGAAACTTTTTTGATCCCATTAGTACAGTGGTGTTCAAAGAATGTTTTGCTATGACATACAAGATACGCCTTAGAGGTTTTTACTAGTTGTATAGTAAATTGGATGAATTTTGCATTTGCAATTTCATGTGTATGCACAGATTTCATGACTCTTCCATAATGTGAAGACATTCCTCAATTCAAAGAATAGCAATTTGTTAAACAAACATGGAATAGTGGTGATGTTCATGATAACAAGCATTTATATAGTGCCTTATGGTTTGCAAAGCACTATGTGAACATCATAGCATTTTATCTTCCCAACCACCTTGGGAAGCAATGTTCATTTCACAATTTGAGAAAAGATTTCAATCACATAATTAGTAAGTGGATGAGACCATATTTGAGTCAAGTGCTATGGCTCCCACTGTTACTCATTGTCACTCTCTCCTTCCTCAAGTAATGATTTCCATATATGTGTATGTGTATATATGGATATATATGTATATACCTGTTTATGTTTGTGTGAGGTTGTGTGTATATATATTATAGACATGCAATGTATATAATGTATGTAGGTATGTGTGCATATGTATAGATATGTAAGTATACAAATATGCAACAAGTATGTATACATATCTGTTTATATGTTCTCTCTCACCAGAAGAAAATCAATAAGGATTGGTTTTTCATTTTGTGTTTGTCTCCACAGTACCTAGTTTAATGCTTTACATATAGTATATTCTTAATAAATGGTTTTTAGATTAGATTAGATAGGCCACAGTGAAAGTCCAGCAAAATGAACCACTGGATATTCCTGCTTCCTACTATTCTAGTTTGGGGGACCAAAGTTTCTGCCTATTTTCATTTTAAATCCATCAAAAACAAAGCCAAGGCGGACCATAGAAGATGCCCAACTACTGTCACGTGGAACCAGCAAAACTGCAGCATAGGAAATAGATGGCTGGAAATTCAAAAGATGGAAATCCTTCCCCTTAGCAAATTAAACATTATGCAGTGAATCCCTCTTTTCAGACTTATTATTCCAAAATCTATCTCTTCTGTCAACACTTAAATTATCTATGATGCATCAACACCAGAAGAGCCACAAAATCATGGAAATAAATAGATCTTGATAGACACTTTATAATCTACAAAGATTGGATTTTTAATTTGTTGATGAATATTCAAAAATTGACTATCCATAATTAACCACCTATCCCATATGCCCTTTGGGAATTCAGATTCTTAGACAATTATATCCAGAAGGGATCTTCAAGATTATCTGTCCTAACTTGACATTCTACTTCCCAACCTGCTCTGATATCCATTACCTTCCATTTCTAGAAACTCCTTCAGCTAGCTACCCTTGGATGTTTAATATGGTAGAAGGCTCACTTTAGGAAGGGGCACCTAGGCGTTGGCAGCTGTCCTTTTTTAAAAATGCCTCTGGTAGACCCCAAGTTCCCAGGATGTAGCAGTAATTCCTTGCAGTGACTATTGAGCTTATTTGCATCTCACTCCTTCCATAGGAGTTGGACCCTCCCCAACAGATAAAATTATCCGCTTCTCTCCAGGGAACCAGTTTTTTTGAAAGAAAGGAAAGGAAACACATTTAGTAAGCACCTACTGTGTGCCAGATATTATGTCAAGTGGTTTACATCATTTTATCTTCACAAGCTTATCTGAGGCAAGCACCTAAGTGTCTAAGGCTGCACTGTACAGCCTAATTCCTGGACTACAAAGAGAGGATTATTGCCTCAGTAGTGTGCCTTTAGCTCATAAGCACTTCTATGTTGCACTGCCTCCATTCTTTTGAAAACTGTGTTTTTTCTGCAAGAAGCTTTTCCCAGTTCTCCTCAATTTTAGTGCCTTTTCTCGGACACCACTCCCAATTCATCTTGCATATCTCATGTTTGTACATAGCTGTTTGTCTGTGGTCTCCCCCATTAGACTGACCTCCTTGAGAGCCAGTATTCTTTTGCTTGTATTCTCAATGCTGTGTGGAGTGCCTGACACCCAGCAGGTATTTAATAATTAAATATGATAGTTGACTGTGATTATGACTTTATATACCCAGCTCTCTGTATGTTAACTCATAGCCTCTATTCCGGGTACTATGAGACGTCTCCTTTCTTGTGTTCTTTATCTTCAGTCTCCTACAATGATCTGGTAAATCAAAAGTTTTCGTCTGTGAGAATGCCATTCCCATCAGCATCCCTTCTGGGCGTCGGAGATCAGAGGGACACCCCCGTTCTCTCCTTCTTGGTCTACTTGTCACGTCTCTTTATTTTCCATGAAAACATTGGGGACGGATTACTAAAATTACCCAGGGACAACTTCCCATAAAAGCTCTAAAAGGAATGGGAAAGAGGCAGAACTGGCTGCTCCTGCCAGAGCAAGGCCCAAGAAATAAGATTTTTTTTTTTTTTTTTTTTTTTTTTGCTACATACAAACAGAGACAATGAGGTCTATTCCATTTAGGTGACATGATCAAAGTTATGCAATTGTAAGAGAGCCAAGACTTGAACCCAGAGCTTCAGGCACCAGATCTAATGCTCATTCAGGGCTCTTCATGCATGCTCCATCATAATTCTCTCCATACTTTGTTTTTTCCTTAGTGACTTTCCTTTCAAGAAAGACTATATTGACAATTCAATAATTTCCCATTTCATAAGAGCTGAACCTTAAAATTCAAATGTAGAAAGGGGCTGTGGTTTTAGAAGAGAAGACTTCGAATCCCAGGATGGCAGAGAACATAATACAGGAATAAAACCCACCTCTTTCAGGGTTCCAGGTTGCCTTTCTCTCCATGTAGCTATGAAGTTACATAAGAATGCCTCTGCTGCCAACAAGCTTTTGTTCTCTCCAGGCAGGCCTTCCACAAACAGACTCCAGATCTTATTTCACATGGCTCCTCTTCCTGGGTCTGTGTTCTATCCAAATTGGATGAACCCCCTTATCTCATCCTGCCACCTCATTAAGGCCCCTCCTGTGCCAAGAATATACCCTTCCCTCATTTATGCTTTAAAATATTTCTTTTTTTTCTTCAAGACTCAGGTCAGATGCCATCTCTTCCAGGAAGTCCTTTCTGAACTCTCTGCCCTCAGAAATTGGTTTCTTCCTCCTAGCCTTTTCCTAGGGGAGGGTCTCTTAACTCTTGTCTTATGGACTCATTTGGAAGTCTGATAAAACCTCTGGGTCTTTTCCTAGAATAATGTCATTAAATCCATGAGATAAAACACACAGGATTACACAGGACATGAGTTACATTTGACATACAATTATTTTTAAAAAAAGTAAATCAGTGGGACCCAGATTAAAAGTCCATGATCTAGAATGTTTTATCCAGCCTCAAATATACTAACTAATAGTATGACTGGAGAAATCACTTAAACTTTCTTTCCTCAACTCTAAAATGGGAGTGATAACACCTGCTTCCTAAAGTGGTTTTGAAAATAAATAATTAAGAAAAGCACACAGCACAAAGTAGACACTACATAAATTTTGTTCTCTCCCTTCTCAATAAGATAAAGTATTCAGCAAACAAATCTAGTGTTATCACTTCTATTTGACATGGTACTTGAAATGCTGGCTATAGCAAGGACAAGAAAAAAGAAATTGAAAGAAGAAACATAGATGAAGAAGAAACAAAATGATCTCTCTTTCTGTTTTTCGTCTCCCTCTCCCTCTTCCTTGTCCTCTCTCTCTCTCTCTTTCTCTCTCTCTCTTGTCTATTGAAGATCATAGGATAATTTATTTAGAAAACCTAGAGAGTCAACTAGAAATTAATTAAAACAATTGGTAACTTCAGCAAAGTTGCAGAATATAAAATAAATTCACATACACAGTATTTCTCAATAATATCAATAAAAATTAGTAGAAAGAGATTTTAAAAATTCATTTAAAGTGACTACTTGGAGTCTACCAAACAAAATACAGACAATAATAATAATGCAAATACTACAAAACACTGTTTAGAGAAATGCAGATAAATAAATGGAGATATATTAATTGCTTATGAATGTCATCATAAAAAATGACAATCCTGTTACCTAAATCTCTTTATTTGTTTTATTTATCTATTTATATTTATTCTTAATATTTATTAAGAGACATACTCATACATTATAGAACTGGAAAAGCAATAATGAAATTTATATGAAGGTAAAAAAGGTCAAGAATCTCAAGGGAAATAATTGGAAAAAGTAGGAGGGTGACATGATCAAATATTACAAAGCAATGATTATCAAAACTATTTTGTACTGGTTAAAAACAAAAGAAGGATCAATTGGCAAAACAATGTAGCTGTTCAATATACAGAAACAAAAAAACTCAATAATTCAATAAATGCAAAGACCAAACCTACTGGGGTAAGTATTCACTGTCTGATTGGTTTTTAATTGCTGGAAAAACTAGCCAGCAGTAAGACAGAAATTAGGTTTAAACCAACATACCTTATACTATAAACTAAGATAAGTTCCAAATCAATATGTGACCTACATTATTACCTATCATAAATGAAGAAACAATGAAAAACAGTATTTATCAGATCCCTGGAATGAGAAAGAGTTTATAACCAAAGAAGATAATAGAGAGGTTCACAGGGGATAAAATGGATAATTGTGATTATGCAAAATTAAAGTTTCTATACAAATAAATGTATAAATTACTAAATTATTAAAAATTAGAAATTAGAGCTAAAATTAGAAAAATAGTTAACTGGGAAAATTCTTTACATCAAGTTTCTCTGATAAGGGTCTCATTTTCAGGGTATATAAGAACTGATTCAAATTTATCAGAATAAGGACTATCCAGTATATTACAGGGGATTCTCAAGAGAAGAAACCCAGGCTCTCTATAGCCTTTTGAAAAAAAAACTGACTCAAATCTCTAATTGTTAAGAAAATCCAAATTAATGCAATTCTGAGGTTCTACCCTGTGCTGATTAGATTAAAAGAAAATCACAAATATTTAAGGTTGATATACTGTTGATAGAGTTGTGGTTAGTCTGAAAATAATTTGGAATTATGAACAAAAAGTTACTAAACCAATCCAACCATTCTGAAAATAATTTGGACTTACAAGCAAAAAGTTACTAAATAGTAATCCTTTGTAATATTACTAATAGTAATCCTTTGATTATACCATTTCTAGACCCAGACCCAAAAATGATAAAAGAAAGAGGAAAAAAGTCCTATTTGTATAAAATATTTATAGTAGTTTTTTGTGATTTAAAAAACTGAAAGCTAAGGGGATGTCCATCAAATGGGAAATAGCTGAACAAGTTATAATATAGAAATGTAATAGAATATTATTGTACAATAACAAATGAAGCGAGGGATGGTTTTAGTGAAACTTGGGAAGATCCATATGAATTTATACAGAGAAAAATGAGCATCATTATTATTATTATTTAAATCTTTTTTAAGAATTAAAGAATTCTAGTCAATGATCAAACAGTATTCCAGAAAACTGATTAAGAAAAATTCCACCCACCTCAGGACAAGAGATGATGGACAAATACACAGAATAAGAAGCTCATTAGGTTCATGTGACCAAGATTAGCCTATGTTTTACTTGATTGTGCTTATATGACATAGGAGTTCCTTCGTTCATTCATCCCTTCATTCCTATTTTCTTTCTTGTCTATCCATTCCCTTTTTTCCTTTCTCTCCTTCCCTTCAATCCTTCTTTTCTCCTTTCTTCCCTTCCTTTCTTCTTTTTTTCTTCCTTCCTCCCTCTTTCCCTTCCTTTCTTTTTTCTTTCTTCCTTCTTTCTTCCCTTCCCCCTTCCTTTCTTCCTTTCTCCTTCCCTTTCTTCCTCTCTTCTTCCCTCCCTTCCTTTCTTCCTTGCTTCCTCCCTTCCTCTCTCCCTTAGTTCCTTCTTGTCTATCCATTTCTTTCTTTCCTTCTCTCCTTCCTTCTTCTCTTCCTTCCATCTTCCTTCTTTCTTTTTCTTCATTCCTTCCTTTTTCCTTCTTTATTTCCTTCTCTTCATCATTTCCCTTTTCCTTCCACAGCAAAGTTCTTATAGCACATTTGAACAACAAACAGAAAACAATCCACTTAAGATGACAAAAGAAAATCAGCCTGCCCTACCATGCTAACAGGACAGTTTCACACATTTGGAACAGATGGAACAACAAAGTAAAAAAAAAAAAACCCACCAAAATGCTTGATTTTTTTCTGTCTCTAATTCATGCCAAGACTTGCTCACAGACAGATTTCTGCATATAGGAAGCAAACACTTCCTCCACCATCAGATTTCATGATAATTTATGTGAATATCTTTTAAAGGCACAAGCAGCTGAGTAATTATGTGGGTTGGGGTACCTAATTACATCCACTAATGACATGGATAACTGCAATGCGGAAAATAAAGAGTTATCAAAATAACACATTGTTTCTGACAAAATAAGAGGGGACTGACTCTGGAAAAAACATCTGTAGGCAGAACAACAAAATGCCCATTTCTTCTTATCATATGATTTAGAACTTGAAAGCTAATTCATTGACAAGTCTATTGAATTGATCTGAAGATGTGAAGATCAATCATCAATCAATCAAGCATCTGAAAACATGTGCTATTTATTACCTGTATAGTCTTGGAAAAGTCTCTTGTCCTCTCTGAATCTTAGTTTCCTATCCATAAAATGAGTGAATTGGTAGCATTGATCCCCAACATCCTTCCAACTCTAATAGCCCTTTATAGATGGCTGGAGCTGCTGGGAAGTGTGGTTTTTCTAGCTGAAAGGAGAGATGAAGATCCACCAGAGGGAAGGCCAAATATGTTGAAGCTTTGGGTACAGATGTGTTTTAGTGCTCCGAGCCGATTGCAAGCGAGTAGAACGGCTGCCCCAGATGGACTATAAGACTGACTATAATTGTGAGTAGTCTGACTTGTCTGACTCACTGAACCACTTAAGGAATGATTTGCCTGCACAGAACTCGCTACTTTCCTGAATGAGCCTGCCTTATGGCACTGGTGGGACTGGGTGAATTTATCCACTCTCCACTTCTCCCTCCTTCCCGCTGCTTCACTATTCCTGAAAAAATGGCATCGCATGTCCTTTTGAAGTTTTCTGCTTTTTAAAAAACCTTGTTTATTTGATGTTTGTACTTTTAAATGAGTTTTATCCCTAGGTAAAGATAAATTACTTTTTATTGCATTCCAAGTGAATGTTTTTTAATAAATTGGGTAATAAGGTAAATGTAGTGGCTAGTAGAAATTTTGTCAGAATGTACTACAGAGCAAAGAACCCTGTCTTTCTACTCAGTGTCTAAGGAAGGAAAAGATTTCTTCTCTCCTTTGAGGGCTTACTCAGTTTTATAAGTATTTGGCATAATTAGGTCCCCAAAATAACAAGGACAAAAGACAAAGATAAATTTGTGAGACCAATTTCCCTGGACCTTATAGAGGAAAAAAACCACAAGACATTATCAGTTACCTGACTATACAAAGAGAAAGGCTTCATCTAATTTAATACCCTCACATATAGAGGAGGAAATCCAGAAAGGCTATTTGCCTATGGTCACAAAGGTATTAAGAGGAAGAGCTGGGATTCAAATCAAGGGCTTCTGATTCAAGATCCAATGTTCTTTCTACTGTTTCATAATAAATTTAATTTATCTAAGTCTATCTAACATCCATATATCAAACCTTAAAAGTACAGGACAAGCACGAGATGTTGCTGAGACATTTTCTTCTAAAAGCAATTATGTTGCATTATATTGTAAAAACCTATCCTAACCTTTTTTATTGCTATTGCTGATACCGCCATCCTACCTGTAATCCAAGTTCTTAACCTTATAATTTTCTTTAGCTCTTTCTCCTGCACTCCCCACATCCAATCAGTTTCTAAATCCCATTGATTTTACCTCTGAAATATCCTTCACATCTGTTCTTTCCTTTCTAGTCTAATTAAGATTTCCCTACTGTAGATCTTTACTTCCTCTCACTTAGGCTACTGTGAGATTCAACTAATTGATCTACCTTTCTTCCAGTTTTTCTCCTCCCCAAAAGGTCCACAACACTAACATTGTAGCAATATTCCTAATGCGTTGTGATAATTATGTCACTTTTCTTAAACAAACAAAAATCTTTTTAATAGTTCACCATTGCCTGATAAATAAAATTTAAACTTTTTAAATTCAATAATTTAATTTTTATTGAAGTTTTTTATTGTCAAAACATATGCAAAGATAATTTTTCAACATTGAGCCTTGAAAAACCTTGTGGTCCAATTCTCTACCACTTTCCCTCAACTCCTTCCCTAGATGGCAAGTAATCTAATATATGTTAAACATATATGTAAAAAAAAGTTAAATCCAATACAGGCATACATATTTATACAATTATTTTGCTGCACAAGAGAAATCAGATCAAAAAGGAAAAAAATGAGAAAACAAATTCAAACAAACCACAACAAAAAGAGTGAAAATGCTATGTTGTGATCCACACTCATTTCCTACAGTGTAGAAGGCTCTCATTATCACAAGATCATCGGAACTGGCCTGAATCTTCTCAATGTTGAGAAGTACCTTGTCCACCAGAATTGATCATATAATCTTGCTGTTGCCATGTATAATGACTTTTGTTCTGTTCATTTCACTTAGCATCAGTTCATGTAAGTCTCTCCAGGTCTCTCTGAAATCATCCTGCTGGTCATTTCTTACAGAACAATAATATTCCATAACATTCATATACCACAATTTACCCAGCCATTCTCCAATTGATGGGCATCCATTCATTTTCCAGTTAATGGCTGCCTCAAACATTCTTGCACATGTGGTTCCCTTTCCCTTCTTTAGTATCTCTTTGTGATATAAGCCCAGTAGAAACACTGCTGGATCAAAGGATATGCACAGTTTTATAATTCTTTGGGCACAGATCCAAATTTCTCTCCAGAATTGTTAGATCAGTTAACAACTCCACCAATAATGTATTAGTGTCCCAGTTTTCCCACATCCCCTCCAACGTCCATCATAAACTCTTGCCTCAACATTCAAGGCCTTTTACATTCTGACTCCAACCTACCTTTCTACTCCTAACTCCCACTACTCTCTTTCACATGGACTATGCTGTGGTCAAACTGGATCACATTTGTTCACGCTATTCCTCATGCTTAAAATGGACTTCTCCTCTGACCCTCATGTCCTTTCTCCAAGGATAACTCAGGTTGTACTACCTGGATGAAGTCATTCTTGACAGTTACAGGTATGTGTTATCTCCCTCTTTAAATTTCTCAAAGTACCTTAACCAGACATCTTATCTATACTTATCTTTCTCTTCTCTTCGTTATGGTTTAAGCACATCATTATTCCCCCATTAAAGTAATATAAGATCCTAAGAATAAGGTCTGCATTATATTCATCTTAGTATCTTCATGGTCTAATATTGTCCTTTATTTAGCACAATGATATTTAATAAATATATATTGAAATTAAAACAAATATGATATTTTCCAAAACTACTTCTGCAGCAACTGTCACTCACTTCAGCACAATGGCAAGTAGGAAAAAGATTTTAAAAGATTTTAAGGAGAGAGGTTTCTTGAGGCTGGGCATTCAACACAAAGATATGCCCCAGCCATACACATTTCACTCCTAGTTCAATATCCCTACCTCCTCACCGTCAACCTTGCCCCCACAGTTACTCCCTCTACCTAGTTCCCCTTTGTATCATGCTCTCCAATTGGAACTGTTTTATTTTTATCATTGTATTGTATTTGCATCCCTTAGTAATTTGCACAGTGCTCCATCTATCTATCTATCTATTCATCCATCCAACCATCTATCCATTTATACATCTAATCTATCTTACTTTCCTTGTATTTTAGTCAGCTAAATGTGGGGGTGCTAATTACATTTGTCTGACCTGGAGTGCAATTTTATGTAATGGTTGGTAATAAGAAAAATAATAATACACCCCCAGAGCCCAATTCATCATCTGTGTGTATTGTGGGAGCAGGGGAGGGCACTGTAGCATTTTCAAAGTAAAGGAATGTCAGTTAGGGTGATGTACAACAGACTCTTTCCTGGGAGAACAATAGCAGCTCTGATAGCTTGGCAAGGACACTGAAATGCTAGCAAATTAAGCTATGGCAATACCACTGATTAGATTATCACCTTGACCAGTGAGAAGTAACTTATCTTATGAATCTAAGAAATAGATGGAATGGGTTAGGATTGCAGGTTGATCTAACCCAAAACCATTGTGATGATTAGACTGGCATGGAAGTCAGGAAGTAATTGGCTTTCCTTCATGTTCTGGTGCCAGCAAGAAGGCAAGATGCATCAGAAACCAGAAATACCCATACTCTACCTGTGGGGAATACTGCAGGACAGATTATGCTGACCTTTATGCTAGCACAAATGAACATGTACTGCTCTGAAGATGTGAGCATTTTCATGATACAGCAATACTATATCATAACAGAAGTAGAAACAAATCTCTTCAGTTATAAACAAAGGCTTTGCACTGAATTTTGCCAAAGGTACTCTCAGCTCCGAGTCACACGATAACATATTGCTAGCAAAGCAGTCATAAAAATTAACTTTATTCCTAGGTTTAGCTTAGCCAAAATTGGAAATTAAGAAGCTTTCAAAATTTGAGGAAGGAAAAGTGAAAGATCATAAGGTCAATGGAAATCTTTGCTTGGTGATAACTACAGAAATTATGCCTAATAAAGAAATTACTGACAAAAACAGCACCAATATTTCGAATGAATTTGAAAAAAATGGAAGTGCATAAATTGTATTTCTGACGTGCATTTTTGAGTTTGATGGTATGAATGCAAATAGCAGATCAGTTGTATTGAAATGGTAAATTTTTTAAAGCTAGTGTCTATTATAACTATCACCCACAATATTTGACAGAAGATATAAAAAACATCTCAAGCTATAGAGAATTTATGTGGCAACCACTGTCATGGTAAGACCATAGGAAGAAAGGTGGTGCCATTAAAAGCTGTCATATATCACCATGACTGAAGCAAGTTGAGAGAGCTATCAAATAGCTGCAGAAAAATATTAGGAGATTTCCTCAAAGTCTTGCTGGCACATGCAGTATTTTTTAAAAGCCCTATTATATAAGTTGAATTCTAAAAATGAAAACATATCATAAATTTTATTTTCCCAAATAGAAATTAAAATCAATGGCTAAAAGGCTATGGGGTAAAAGGAATTAAAACATACTAAATTTTTTTTTAAATCAATGAAGAAAAACTTTATTACAGAGGCTTAAGAAGTAAAGGAATCAGAAGAGAAAGAATTCTGAGAATATGGAAAATTTGGGGTCTTTTACATTACTGTAAAGAAGTCCAAAGCAACAAAAACATGAGTTGAATCAAACAAAAAACAGAAAACTTGTTGACTTTTAATATAATGAATAATATTCATCATTTTCATTACATCAAGAAAGATAACAAATTCTAGCTTCTCTGAAAAACTGGCAAGAAATATGGCACTTGAGGTACTGACAAACACTTTATGAACCTCACAGAAGCAAGCTTGATTCCATCTCTCTAAACAGAATTTATTCCTTATCTATTACTACAGGATAAGGACCCTAGTGGCCCCCTCCATATATTGGCAGTGCAGATTGATGCACTTTTTAACTGTTCACTGCTTATACGGTATCAATAAAAAAGAAATCTATCAACACTTAATATATTGACTGAGAAGCATAAGAAGAGTGTCAAAAAGTTTAAGAGATATAAAGAACAATGGTTATTATTAATTTGGTCATTATCACATAAACTGCTCCAAAACCCCCAAACATTTACACTCTCTTCTATGAGACTTTTCCTGATCCTCTCAGTTGCTCATGCTCTCCCCATCTTTGAAATTGCCTTTTAAGTTTTTTCTTTGTATATAATATACTTAAATATATGAGTTGTTGCCCCTGATAGAATGTAAACTATTGAAGAACTGGGATTTTTTGTGTTTGTGGGGGCAGGGAAAAGGTGGGATAAGACAGAAAGAGGGAGGAGAAGGGAGGAGAGTGAGGAGTAAAAGGTGTCAAAGATAAACAGACAGAGATACAAAAAAGAGACAGAAACAGAGATAGAAAGAGATACACAGAGAGATAGAAACAAAGAAACAGAGATGGGGGGAAGGGAGAGAGGAAGAGAGAGACAAGAAACAGATAGACAAAAACAGAGAGAGAGAGAGAGAGAGAGAGAGAAATTCCATGGCTTGTTTCCATTTGTGACCAAGATGTGCATTTTTATTTTGTGCAAACTGATTTACTTGAAGTACAGTTATGACTGTCATTCTCCTACTGGATAAATTCTAGTGGCTCCCTGTTAACTCTATAATGACTATAAACTGTTTTCCATTCTAAACCCTTTACAACCTGGTCCCAAACAATCATTCTAGAGTTTTTGCACATCATTTTTCACCACATACATATTTCAGTTCAGCTCACCTGGCCTTCTCTCTGCTCCTTGCACACCATCCTCCATTCTCCATCTCTTTCTTTGTACCATCTGGCCACTATAACTAGAATGCATTTCATCCTCGTGTTTCAGAACCATTGGTTTCCTCTGAAGCTCATTTCAACTACTATGTTCCCTATGAAATCTTTTCTGATTTCCTCAGCTTTTAGAACTTTTCCCTTTCCCTTTGCTCATCATCATTTATCACCATATATTCTTATACATTCTTATTGTCTCCCATGGCTTGAAGGGAGCATCTTGAAGATGCTTTTGGAGTGGTACAGTGCCTAACCCATAGAAGGCACTTAATAAAATGCTTCTTGATTGATTCATTGGCCCGTGTGATTAAAAAGCTTGAGAGTGTAATGCCAGAGAACTGAGGCAAGATAGAGATTAGAGAGTTTTAAATATTTTATTTGGATTTCTGAGAGGGAGAGATTGTGCTGGGGGCATGATGCCCCCAGGGCTGATGTCCAAAACATCCAGCAGCAAATATGAGTTCTCAATGACACATTTATAGCTTTTAGCTTAGGTAGCTAAACAAAGGCAGGGGATAGAGTCCAAACTCTGGTGAGCGGGAATCTTCAAGCAGGGACCATCAATCTGGTTCTGACAGTTGGGAGGAAGGACCATAAATTCTTACAAACTGGGAGTTAAGGAGGTGTTGAGCTTAGAGCCAGGAAGTCTGGACTCCCCCTTATGTTGAGTTTACACATTTACAATATATAACCTTAAAGTAGGTCTGAGTTATATCAGTCTTAATGAACCAGAGGTGGGGTTTGCAACTAAGGGGCTTGAGGAAGAACAATTAGGAAAACTGAGGCAAGACAATTAGGGAAACTGAGTCAGGACAATTTAGGGAAACTGAGGCAGGACAATTAGGGAAACTCAAGAACAACACAAGGAAGAAACATACCAAGAACAGGAAAGCCCACCTGATTTTGAGGAAAACATGGTAAGTCATAGAGTTTGAGACAGAAGCCAAGCAGTAGAACTAATCTAATTCATGAAAGTGATGGTAGAGAGACTAGGGATTCCATCTATTCATTAAAATAAACCCCCATAATACAGCTATTCCCTATTCCTTTGATGAGTCTAGCCCCAGCAACACAGTAAAACAGGTGACAGCTGGCAGGAAATTCCCCAGCACCTGTCTTCCCCCAAATCTCACAATCTGAGAAGAAAGACTGTTTCCAACAAATGCCGTCTGCTCAGCAACCACACACACACACACACACACACACACACACACACACACACACACACACCTTCTTCAATGTTCTTCCTTCCCTTCCAGCCTGGACAGACAGAAAAGATGATGTCCCATGGCAGAATACAACTCATCACTACTAAATGCACTTAGGGTCAAGGTTCTAGAGCACATGGCCTTCATGATATTGAACATCCAAGCCTCTGAGAGAACCACAAAACATCCCAGCTTGTCCACCCACTAGATTGGCAAGACATTTCTAGTGGAGACAACAATTAGCACAATGCCTTGCACACAATAGACACTTTAGAAATGTTTGTGGATTTGCACTGAATTGTAGAAGGTCTGGAATTACAGGAAAAAAAAACAAACCTGGTATTTTGTGGCAGTGGAAACATCACTGGATTTTAGGGCAGAGGATCTCGTCTGCTACTTACCTCATGTGTGATCTTCGGCAAATCAGCTGACCTCTCTGCACCTTAGTTTCCTCATCTGTAAAATGAAGAGATTCGAGTGGATGACTTCTAAAGGCCTTTCCTTAAGGTCCCTTCCATAAATCTATGGTCCTCAAACTTCTGAAGTTAAATGATTCGTCTAGATCTCATAGCTAGTGAGTGATAGAACCAGGGATAGAACCAATTCAACTTAATCCAATGACTCAAGAATTCTGACTCCAAATTTACTGTTCTTTCCACCAAACAACATTTACCTCCTCTTATGCATAATTGTAAAACTGCTGTAAATTTCATAAGACAGAATTTAGAAAGTTGGCAAATATGAATTAAGCATATGAAATAGTAGGTGTTCAGAAATGTACTGAAAACTGTCCCAGGTCTTTTCCTGGAAATCCCTCATAGCTTTGTGTCCTGTAAACAAGGAATAGATACATTCATACATATGCAATACATATATATAGGTGCATATATATGTATATATATTCACACACTTTTGTGTGTGCATCCTAGCTTGTTAAGTGGGCAAGAGACTATTGAAGAATTCCTTTAAAATATTAGTGAGATGTCTGTATATACACATGTGTATATATTTTATACATGTGTATGTAGATATACATGCATATTATATATGTGTATATCCATGTGTCCCAGAAACATTCCCAACCATTGTGTTCTCTATTTTTCACATTTTATGTTGATTGATCCTTTTTATGGTAAAAAATGCCTTATGCAATGGCTATTTCTACCCTCCATTTCCCCTCAGGTATCACATGGCTTGTAGTTTAAAATAAATGATTGTACATGGCACTATTATAAAGAATTAACATTTTTATGCATCATTCAATTCTCTGCTGAGTGTAGAAAAGGTTGCTGATTTTAGGAATATTTCCTTGTTTTGAATTAATTAACAAGGTAAGTTGAAATTCACATCTAATTCTTAAGGGATTTACCAAGATGGCAGCAGCACTGCAGAGTAAATTGTTTACAACCGATGCTAATGTCTGCTCATTTGATTTAATGTGTGGTGTGCTATTCAATTGCTCCAGGGGGCTTTCTCCTAATAGTCAATCTTGGCCATAATAGCAACAGCTATGCCTCTGTCCTCCTGCAGAATGAACACTCTGTTGGGGGATTTTTTTTCCCTCTCAAAATTAGTGAAATGGGTAGCCTGGAGGAGTTTTGCTGAAAAGTGAGTTGGAAGGTGGGAGAATGATTAGTGAAGTTGATGAACTCATCCAGGCTGAGTTAGTGTTGGGTTAGATCTTTTCATCAGACTTACAGATTCAGGGCTCATCTCTAGAGAGATTTGAAGAGAAAGAGATCCAGGGCATGCCTTATACTAATTGAAAGGGTGGAACCTCAGTCTTTCTCTTTAAAGGAAAAGCACACACTATTGCATTGTTAATAGAGCTCTTAATTAGTCCAACTATTGTTTTAAAAAAAAAAGTTTAAATTATATTAGGCATGTGCTACCATGTAAAACATATTTCCTTATTGGTCCCAGTTGTGAAAGAAGAAACAGATTATAAGAAAAACCACAAAAGGATAAAATAAGTGAAAAATATGTGCTTCAATCAACATTCAGAGTCCATCAGTTCTTTATATGGATATGGATAGCATTTTCCTTTATGAATCCTTTGTACTTGTCTTGGATCATTGTGTTCCTGAGAAAAACTGAGTCTTTCATAGTTGGTCATTACACAGTGCTTCTAAGACTGTGTATATGTTCTAGTTCTGCTCATTTCATTTTGCATCAATATCTTTCCAGATGTCTTCTGAAATCTGTCTGCTCATAATTTTTTATCACATAATAATATTCTATTACATTCATATATCACAACTTATTCAGCCATTCCCCAATTGATGGGCAAACCCTCAATTTCCAATATTTTGACATCATAGAAGGGGTTGCTATAAATATTTTTGCACATGCAAGTCCTCTTATCTTTTTATGATCTCTTTGGGATACAGACCTAGTAACAGTAATCCTGGATTATATATGCACAGTTTGCTTGCTCTTAGGACATAGTTCCAGGATAGTTGGAGCATTTCACAACTCCACCAACAATGTATTAGGGTCCCAATTTTCCCACATCCTCTCCAACATTGTCATTTTCTTTTGGGGAGGGTCATATTAGCCAATTGAATAGGTATAAAGTGGTACTTCAGAGTTGTTTTAATTCATATTTCTCTAATCAAAAGTAATTTAGAATACTTTTTCATATGCTTATAGATAATTTCGATTTATTTGTCTGAAAACTTCCTGTTCTTATCTTGTGACCATTTATCATGTGGAGAATGTCTTGTATTCTTATAAATTTGACTCCACTCTCTATATATTTGAGAAATGAGACCTTTATCAGAAATACTTGCTATAAAGATTATTTCCCAGATTTCTGCCTTCTATTTTCTTTCTAATCTTGGTTGCATTGCTTTTGTTTGCACAAAAGCTTTTTAATATAATATAATCAAAATTATTTACTTTTCATTTCATAATGATCTCTGTTTCTTCTCTAATCATAAACCTGTAACTCACTTAACTTTACCCTTAAGAATTTGGTGCATATATTGTAGTATTGTTATTATATTATTGCCTATGGTACCATTTAGTAGGATGCACTTTCCTTCCTTATGTCTTTGACTTGACCTATTTTTTTTTTTTGCTTTTGTTTTGTCTTAGATCATTATTGCTATTCCTGACTTTTTTTAAACTTCAGTTAAAGTATAATAAATTCTGCTCTAGCCCTCACCTTTACTCTATGTATGTCTCTCTGCTTCAAGTGTTTTGTAAACAACATATTGTAGAATTCTGATTTCTAATTCACTCTATTCATTTCTTTTTTATGAGAGATTTTATCCCATTCACATTCACAATTATGATTACTAACTGTAAATATCTCTCCATTCTATCTTTCTTCCTGTTTGTCCTCTCTCCTTTTACCCTTTTCCTTCTTGATAGTGTTTTGCTTCTGTCTACCACCTCCCCTCATCTACTCTCTCTTCTATCAATCTCTCCCCCACTCCCTACCTCCTTTACTTAATCTCTCCTTTGCTTTTCTGTACAGTAAGATAGATTTCTATATTCAAATGATTGTGTATACTACACCTTCTTTGAGACAAAACTAATGAGAGTAAGATTCGAGTGGTGCCCATTGCCCACCCTTCTACTCTTCATATGAAATAATTTATTCCATTTTACCTTTCCCCCTTTCTTCTGCATTCAATATACTACCCTTTTTCATCCCTTAATTATTTTATATGACATATCCTCAAATTCACCTTATATCCATATCCTCTATCCATGTATATTCTCTCTAGCTGTATTATCAATGGTACAATTTTTTAATTTAATAGTATTTTATTTTTCCAAATACATGCAGAGATAGTCCTCAATATTCACCATTGCGAAACCTGTGTTCCATTTTTCTCTGTCCTCTCCACCCCTCTTCCCCATGACAGCAAGCAATCCAATATAGGTTAAACATGGGCAATTCTCCTAAACATGTTTTCATATTCATGATGCTGCATTTAAAAAATCAGGTCAAAGAAGAAAAAACATGAGGGAAAAAAAAAACCAAGCAAACTAAAACAGAAAAGGTGAAAACACTATGCTTTGATTCACATTCAATCTCCATAGTTCTTTCTTTAAATGTGGATGGTTCTTTCTATCACAAATCTGTTGGAATTGCTTTTAATCACCCCATTATTGAAAAGAGCCATGTCCATCATAGTTGGTCATCGCATAATGTTGTTGTCCATTGTACATAATGTTGTTGTCCATTGTACATATTCTCTTTGTTCTGCTCACTTTACTTCACCTCAGTTCATGTCTTTCCAGGGTTTTCTGAAATCAGCTTGCTCATCAATTCTTGTAGAATAATAATATTCCATTACATTCATATATCATAACTTATTCAGCCATTCCCCAACTGATTGGCATCTGCTCAACTTCCAGTTCCTTGCGTCAATGGTACAATTTTTGAGTACCCTCTTCCCATGTAAACAGTCCAGTCCCATTGAGTCCTTTGTTTCTTTTTCCTTTTTTACCTTTTTAGACTTCTCTTGTGTCTTGGTATTAGAGATCAAATTTTTGTTAAATTCTGGTTTTCTCCTTATGAAAGCTTAATATGCTTCATTGAAAGGCCATTTTTCCTCTTGAAGAATTATGCTTATTTTCACTGGGAATCATTTCCCAGAGTCAAAAGACTCTGATTTTTTAATGTTGCAGCTGCTAAGTCTTGTGTAATTCTGCTTATAGTTTCCTGATAGTTGAATTATTTCAAAATATACTTATAGTATTTTTACCTTGATTGATAGTTCTGAAATTTATGTATAATGTTTTTGGAATTTTCATCTTAGATTCTCTTTCCTATGGTGATTGATGGATTCTTTTAATGACTATCAAGCCCTTTGGTTCCAGGACATTGGGTCATTTTCCTTGATAATTTGTTGAAAGATACTGTTGAGGTCCTCTTTTTGATTATGTATTTAAGGTAATCTAATTAGTCTGAGATTATCTTTCCTAGATCTATATTCCAGATCAATTGTTTTTCCAATGAGGTATTTTATATTTTCTTCAATTTTTCATTCTTTTAAATTTGTTTGGTTATCTTCAACATCTAATAGAATCATTAGCTTCCATTTATCAAATTCTAACTTTTAGGAAGTTGTTTTTCCTATTTAATTTTTGTACTTCCTTTTCCATTTGATCAATTATATTATTAAGAGGTTGTTAGCTTCAGTGGATTTTTGTATCTCTCTTTCCATTTGGCAAATTCTACTTATGAAGCAGTTTTTTTCCAAGCTGTTGACTTTATACTTCAAATTTCTTTTGCATTACTCTTATTTCTTTCCCCAATTTTCTTCTACCTTTCTGGCATGATTTTTAAGCCTTTTTGCATTTTTGCCCATTAGTTCTTTCTGCACTTGAGACCAATGAACATTTTTCTTTAGGGTTTTGTCCATAGGTGCTTTGACATTGTTGTCCCCTTCTGAGTTTGTGTCTTCTTTCCTGTCACCATAAGAACATTTTATGATCAGGTTATTTTTTATTGTTGTTGTTGTTTTGTTCATTGGGGAGGGGAGGGGGACTTTTTCCTTTCTTTTAAATTTGAGCTCTGCTCCTGAGGTGGAAGAAGCATTATTTCTTCTGCCAGTGGCTGCAGACCCTGGATATTTACATGGTGCTGGATTGATATTGCCCTGAAGTCCACAGGAGACCCTTGTATCTGTTGCTGTTCTGAGGAGTTGAGGTTGATGTGGCTAGTGCTCCTGGAGGTTGTAGAGGTCTGGCAACCTACCTAGTACTGAGCTGGGGTCTGGCTAAGGCAAGTAGCATGTTTCTGCATTTCCCTGAGGCTACTACACTGGTCTGGAAGGCTAGTCACTGGAGTATTTCTGTTTGCCTGAGGCTGTGCTGAAGCAGGTGGTGATTCTCAGAGTGTAGTCTGCTGATTCCCCTGGCTATGCTAACACTCATGGGGGGATCTTGGTGTTGGCAAGTGTCTGCTCCACCACACTGGAGCCCAGGATCTCCCACTGATTTGCTTAGTTGGGGCTTGCTGCTGGCTTGCTAGGATGCTTCCTGTCCTGGACTGTATTCTCCTCATACTCAAATGAGACAGACATTTCTTGGACTAAAATATTGTTTCACACCATCTTTTTGCTGGTCCTGCTGTTCTAGGATTTGTTTGGGGAAACTATTTTATAGTTGTTTGGAGATAAACATTGGAGAATTATGTCAATATACTCTTTACTGTGCCCTCTTGACTGCTGGAAGTCCTGTATGGATTCTTTGGTTAAGCAATATCATACTGTATCTCAAAGTCAAAGCCATATATACAAAAATGAGATAGTTGCATCTTTGTGGTATCCAGAAACTGGAATCAAAATGAATGTTCTTTGATTTGGGAATGGTTCAGTAAGTTATGGAAAATGAATGTAAAAGAATTGCTACTATAAATCAATAGAATCACAAGAAATTACAACTAAGAGGAATTTGAGAAAACTTGGGACAACTGTTATGGATTGCCTTTTTAAAAAAATTTTATAATACCTTTTTATTGACAGAACCCATGCCAGGGTAATTTTTTTTACAACATTATCCCTTGCACTCGCTTCTGTTCCGATTTTTTCCCTCCCTCCCTCCCTCCACCCCTTACCCCAGATGGCAAGCAGTCCTTTACATGTTAAATAGGTTACAGTATATCCTAGATACAATATATATGTGCAGAACCGAACAGTTCTCTTGTTGCACAGGGAGAATTGGATTCAAAAGGTAAAAATAACCAGGGAAGAAAAACGAAAATGCAAGCAGTTTATATTCATTTCCCAGTATTCTTTCTTTGGGTGTAGCTGCTTCTGTCCATCATTGATCAATTGAAACTGAGTTAGGTCTCTTTGTCAAAGAAATCCACTTCCATCAGAATACATCCTCATACAGTATTGTTGTTGAAGTATATAATGATCTTCTGGTCCTGCTCATTTCACTTAGCATCAGTTCATGTAAGTCTCTCCAAGCCTCTCTGTATTCAATGGATTGCCATTTTTAAAAACAGTAAGCAAAAACATGAGAACAATTTACACAATGATCACAACAATGTAATGGAAAACAAGAATGAAAAATATTACAACTCTGATCAATTCACTGAACCAACTTGGCTTCAGAGGACTGATGATGAAGCACACCTCTCTGCTCTTTACAAAAAGGTGGTATACTACAGGTGCAGGATGAATCATATTTTGTCAGACATAGCCAATACACTGATTTGCTTTTTAAGTCCATGTGTGATTTAAATATATACATGATGTGGAATTTTTCCTGCTCCATATTCCGGACAGTCTGAAATTTTATCTTTGTATAGAGGAAAAGAGAGGGGTAAAGTTTTATGGTGGGCATAGGGTAGCAGTGTCATACAGGAACCAGAATCATCATTGTTGGGCAATTTCTTCTTTACTCTTCTATATTAAGGAGAATATTGGATTAGAATTACATAACACATTTATAGTATAGGGTTCTAAAAAGGAATTCAGAATAAAATCTTCTTTCTATAATTGCTATTAAAGAGGAGGGGTGTTTACTAATACAGCTTAAATGATTTAGCGCCCTCCCCCTAAATGTGATTACACAAAATATTAATACAAATAGCTGGGATGCCTCTTTATTAAAGTAAGCAATAAGTAGAAATTGGAAAAGTTATAAAGATTATGGCAAATAATCTGATATACCAGAATAAACTAAGTTTTCAATGTGGGAATAAGATAAGCAAGACAATAGCTCAGTTCCATCAAAGACAAAATTATCTTAGGGGGGAGAAGGGAGAGTCTCCTTTTAGCATTTTTTAGAGTGTTAACTGCTTGAAATCAAGGATTATGTTAATGGTCATACCTTTGGCTTCAAGGAGATCACTAGTTCACCATCCAAAATTTCACATGTATCCTCTCTTTATCTCTATCTTTCCAATGTCTCTTCTCCTACCATCCTTTTACAATCCAAATAAATTCCTTCTCTTTTTACAAAAATAAATAGTAGTGTGAACTTAGAAGTCTCTCAGCCAATCAGAAGTCATATCTCCTCTCTCTGTTTCCTCAGCAGATAGAGTCATAGAGCTGTCTTTCAAGAAAAATGCTTCAGGCTTTGGTAGGAGTGAGATTTTTACTCATTTCAGTCCTCTCCATTTCTTTATGATCCCATTTAGGGGTTTCTTGGCAAAGATAGTGGAGTGGTTTTGCCATTTCCTTCTCCAATTTATTTTACAAATGAGAAAACTGAGACAAACAGAATTAAATTACTTTCCCAGGGTCACATAGTAAGTGTCTAAGACAGAATTTGAACTCAGATCCATCTGACTCCAAAGCTGTCATTATCTACTACACTACCTAGTCGTTTCAGGAATGAGATTATATGAAAATAAATAAATGTAAGGTAATTTTTGGAAGGAGGATAGGAAGAGTAATAAAGAAGGAAAGTCAGGAAAGTCTTCAGGGAAGCATCTGAACTGACCATTGAAGGAGAATAAGGGTGCAAGGTAAAGGCAAAGATGAAAGAAGTAAATTCTAGATACATGGTATGACTTGTATGAAATGTAGGGGAGGAAAAGATGTTGAATGTGTAACTACATGACACAGAATGTTGGTCTTGGAGTCAATGATAATCATTGATGTTTCCATAATTTCACCATTAATTTGGTCAGTTGCAAGTTTTAGATCTGTTTGGGGGAGTTTTTGGAGGGAGCCTCTGTCCTACTTTCTGTAAAATTGCCACTTCTCCTTTGCCTCTAAAACTGCCCTTCTAATCTGACAAGGAGAAAAATGAACCTTTAATAAAGTAAAGGATTACCAAGAATTCCTAATGAAAAGCCTCCAGGTGAGTAGAATTTGAAATGTAAATACAGGAGTCAAGAGAAATATAGAAAGGTAAATACATTTGCTCAGATGGAAGGAATTCTATAATGATGAATTGTTTACATATGAATAGGGGAGAAGAACCAAGTATTCTCTCACTGATATTTTTCAATATTTAAATAATGAAGACAGAGCCTGGTATTACTTATAGTCTGTTTCAAAGGTCATAGAAAAAGGAAATGGAAGGAAAAGTGGAATATATTATGAAGGAAAGAAGTTAACTTGATATTTACACCTTTTGGATTGGGACTCAAGTCCTGTCAGACAAGAGAGGAGGACCATCCTTGTATAGATAGGGGAAATAACAGGTTTTTAGGCAGGAGATGAGATGGCATAATTTTATTCCAGCGTAGTTTTGGACAAGGATGGAATCAGAGTGGTGGGAACCTGGATATTGTTTTCCTTTTCTATCCTTCATTGTCATAATGGTATGTGAAGGGGAGTTGGAGCCTCAAGGTTTTTCCTGGGCTCTCAGTTTCCATTGCTAATGGCAAAGAAGGGGGCAGAGGGCTATACATCTCAACATATTTGCTATGGGTTATTATTCAGGGTTTAACACAACAAGATCAACAAATTTGTTATGTAACTAAAAAACTTTGAAGTGGAAAAAATTAAAAACAACTAAATACTAAAGTAGGAATTCTGAAAGTCAAAAAAGAAGTTGACAAAATTAAAAGCAAAAGCAAAAAAAAAAAAAAGAAAACTCTAATAGCTTTTTTTAAATCTACTAAAATAGATAAGAAGATAAAATAATTTTTAAAAGAAGAGGGGATAAAAGAAAGAACACTGGGAAATGAATATAAACTGCTTGCATTTTTGTTTTTCTTCCCGGGTTATTTATACCTTCTGAATCCAATTCTCCCTGTGCAACATGAGAACTATTTGGTTCTGCATACCTATATTGTATCTAGGATATACTGTAACCTATTTAACATGTATAGGACTGCTTGCCATCTGGGGGAGGGGGTAGAGGGAGGAAGGGGAAAAATCAGAACAGAAGTGAGTGCAAGGGATATTGTTGTAAAAAATTACCCTGGCATGGGTTCTGTCAATAAAAAGTTATTAAAAAAAAAGAAAAGGAGAGGGGATAATGAAAGTCTATATCAAAAAGGGAAAGGAAAAGTCAAAACAACTTAAGATGAAATAAAGGAAAGAATTTTGCTTAGTTAGATGCTAACATAATCTATAACTTGGAGAAATTGAATGGATATAAAAAAAGATTAACACAAAAAATAAATTATTTAAATAGCACATTACCAGGGGAAAAAAATGAATAAGCCATAAGTGAACTCTAAAAATTAAAAAAAAGAACCAGATGTATTTACAAATAAATTATATCAACTATTCAAGTAAAAATTTCTTTATTATGTAAGCTTGTTGCAAAAAATAAAAAAATAAAGCATCCTGCCACATTTTATGTGATACAAAAATATTCCTGATACCTAAAACAAGACGAGACAAAATTGAAAAAAAAAATCCAGATACAAAAATATTAAATGAAAGATTAGCCTAAAATTTACACTATTACTTGACTTGATTTATGCCAAGAAGTAAATCTTGATTCAATATTAGGAAAACAATAAACCTAACAGATAATAATTAATGAAATTTCTGTGTTTTTTTTAAAATACTAAAAAGCATGAGAATAAATGGACATTTCCTTAATCTGGTAAACAATTAGATGGTGCAGTGCATAGAATTCCAATCTTGGAATCAAGAAGAGAGTTTCAGATGCAACTTAAACACTTGTTAGTTGTGTAAACCTGGACAAGTCAAGTAACCTTGTTTATCTCAGTTTCCTCATCGGGAAAATGATCTGGAGAAGGAAATTGAAACCACTCTAGTATTTTTGCCAAGAAAACCCCAAAAGGAGTCATAAAGAGTCAAACAAGACTGAAAATGACTAAACAATAATAGTATTTATCTAAAATAAAGGGCCGTTGCTATGAAAAATGGAGAAAGAAGACTTTATAATATCAAGGGTGTTCATTATAATATCAAGCATGTCCATTATCACCACTAATATTTGATATAATTCTAAAAATGCTAACTACAGAAATATGACCAAAAAAAAAAAGAAAAAAGGTTACTATAATAATCTATTGAGAGAACGCAAGGGAGCCAAATCAAATATTCAATTGAAATAATAATTTCCACACATTTGTAGGATATAAAATAAATTCATATAAGTTATCAGCATTTCAACATTATCAACAGAAGCCACCAAAGGTTAAAAATTGTATTTAAAGTAACCACAAAAATGTATAAATTATTACCAACAGGAAGAAATTGCAGATTTTCATTAAAAATAACTATAAAATATTAAAGAAACTATCTATTAAGACACACAAGAACTTTGTGAATATAACCACAAACCACTTTCCACCAAAAAAAAATTAAAAATTATCTAATTTAGAGAAGAATTAATTGCTCATGAGTAGGTTATCTTGAAATGGACAGACACAACATAAATAGCTCAGACCATATTATTTAATTTAAAGCATCCTTTAATAGTTGGCCAGTCAGGACTGACCTCCACTAGACAGGCTAGAAGAGATCAGCCTCAAACCTTTAGCAAAGTACCCTTTTAAGTGTGTTTGCCACATTCTGGTACAGCCTTGCGGTTACAAATTTTGGAAAGCACTGACACAGTTTCTCGTTTACAATAGGGAAATGTCTGAATGGGAGTGAGCACACAACAGAACCTGTCGACATATTTTGCAATTGTCCTGACTCTGTTAGGCACACACTTCTCATAAAGTCTGGGACTTCAGCTGCTTTTCAGAAACCGGGGGATGGGGCCCAGTCTGAATATAACACTTCCCTTAATTTAGTTTGAGCAACTCTGCCTATAAGCCTGAGGCCCCTTGACCCAAGGATGAGGGACCCAGTCTTTTGTCCATTTCAATCCTAATAAAAATGATACTAACATTTAAATTATTTACTTCTTTAATGCCATACCAATCAAAACTGCAAAGGATTAATTTATAAACCTAGAAAAAAATTCTATTTTTTTTAAAGTAAAGAACCTAAAGTGGAATAATGCAAAAAAAAAAAAAAAAAAAAAACCAGAAAGAAGAATAACAAACAAAATCTCAAACCATATTTCAAATCAGTTATATTAAAAACTATTTAGTACTTCAAAAAAAGATTTATCAATGGAACAGGTTATGTGAAACATATGGATGGAAGTGGAAATTTTGGAATGATATTTAATTAACCCAAAAATCCCAACTACCGGAATAAAGATCATCATTTGACTACTGCTCAAAAATTGGACAAGTATCTGACATTAATCAAGTAAAGACCAAAACCTCATACTCTGGATACATGATATAGATATAAAAGGTCACATCATAAATAAATTACAGAAGGAGGAAATAAATTACTTTTCAGACTTATGAATAAGGGAAGTTTACATAATGAAAGAAGGGATAGAGAGGATTGCAGAAGATAAATTGGACAATTTTGATTGCATGAAATTTAATGTTTTTCACAAATCCAATGCAATCAGTATTAGAAGAAAAATCTTTGCAAGTTTTTTTTCTGATAAAGAAGTATCAATTCCATGATATGTATAAGGAATTGATTTAATTTTATAAGAATAAGAAACTTTTGGGGCAGCTAGATGGTGCAGTGGAACCAGCCCTGAAGTCAGGAGAACCCGAGTTCAAATTTGACCTCAGACACTTAACACTTCCTAGCTGTGTAACCCTGGGCAAGTCATTTAATCCCAATTGCCTCAGGAAAAAAAAAAAAGGATAAGAGATTTTCCCCAATTAAAAAGAACCAAAAGAAATGAATAAATTGTTCCCCAGGAAAGAAAACTAAATTGTCAAGCTATGGGAAATACAAAAATAAAATGAAACAAAAACTCACCAACACAATCCAAATCACTACTAATTAGAGAAATCCAAATGAAGCAACTCTAAGATTCCTTTCTCACAACCATCCAATTGACAAAGCTGACCACAAAAAAAAAAAAAAGAAAGAAAGAAAATGACAAATTTTAGATAAGCTACTAGAAAACAACTACATGGATTCATTAATTCTAGTGTAATTTGGAACCATGCCCCCAAAATATAAAAATTCAAAGAGATCAAAGAAAGAAAAAGAAAAATGTTTACTGGAGATCTCTTTGTAGGGGTAAAGAATTAGAAATTAAAGGGGTACCCATCACTTATAGGTAATTAGTGACAAAGTGAATTGAGCATATCAAATGTTTATCAGTAAAATGAAGCAAACTTTTTATCCATTCAGTTTCTCTCCTTATTCCATCTTCAGTAATTTTTTCATACAAAAACATTTTAATTTTACATAATTAAAACTGTTAGTATTGTCTTGTATAATTACCTCTATCTTTTAATTTAGAATTCTTCCATTGAGTCCTGCCAAATTCTTTTTGTGACATTAATATTGTACTGATATCGAAACCAGAAAGAGCCAAAACAAAGGAAGAAAAGTATAGTTCAATCTCCTTAATGAATGTTGGTGCAAAAATTTTAAATAAAATTTTTGCAAAGAAATTACATCAATTTATCACCAGGATAATGTCAAGGGGGATATAAACCAGGATTTCAGGATTGATTCAATATCAAGGAAACTTGATGATCAAGAAGGCCTGATTGACCATAGCAATAACAAAATTAACAAAAATTGTATGGTTATCTCATTGGATGCATAAAAAACTTTTGAAAAAAGATACCCATTCTTATTAAAAATACTAGAGAGAAGGGCAGCTAAATGGAGCAATAAATAGAGAAAGCTCTGAAGTCAGGAGGACCTCAGTTCAAATTTTATCTCAGACACTTAACACTTACTAGTTGTGTGATCCTGGGCAAGTTAGAACCCCAATTACCTCACCAATGGAGTTTTCCTTAAAATGATAAGCAGCATTTATCTAAAACCATCAACAAAAGGGAAAATGACTTATGTGTGCAAAAATGTTTGTAGCAGCTCTTTTTATAATAGCAAGGAAGTGGAAATTGAGTGGATGTCCATCAACTGGGGAATGGCTAAATAAGTTATGCTAAATGAAAGTAATGGAATATTATTGATGAGCAGGCTGATTTCAGAAAAGACAAGAATTGATGTTCAGTGAAGGGAAACTAAATGTGGATGAAAAATAGTATTTTTATTTTTTGTTTGTTATTTTATAAAGCTAGAAAAAACAAAATTTATCATATCTTAGGAAATAATGGAATAATGAGAAAAAATGCAAAGGACAATGGTCTAGCAGGAGCAGACTTAAAATTGTATTATAGAATAGCAGTTGAAAAAAACCATTTGGTATTGGCTAAGAAACAGAATGGGTGGGTCAATGGAACAGGTTAGATAAACAAGGCACAATAGTCAAAGACTATTCTAATCTACTATTAGATAGATCCAGCTTCTGGGATAAGAATTCACTATTTGACAAAAACCACTGGGAAAACTGGAAAATAGTATAGTAGAAACTAGATATAAGACCAACATCTTACATCCTATACAATGATGAGATCAAAATGGATTCAAGATTTAGATATAAAGGATCATGTTAAATTATCAAATTAGGAGAGCAAAGGACAGTTTATCTATTAGATTTTTGGGAAGGTAGGAATTTATGACTGAACAAGAAATAGAGAACATTATGGTATGCAAAATGGATAATTTTGATTATGATAAATTAATTTTTTTCACAAATAAAATCAATGCAGTCAACATTAGGAGGAAAGCAGAAAGCTGGGGGGAAGGGGAGGGATGGTAGGGGGAGAGAGGAAGGGAAGAGGGCAGGAAGGAGAGGGAGGCAGAATTTTATAATCCAGGATTTCTGATAAATACCTCATTTCTAAAATACATAGAGAACTGAATCAAATTTGTAAGAAAACAAGTCACTCCACCATTAATAAATGGTCAAAGCATATGAACATGCAGTTTTCAGATAAAAAAATTAAAGCCATTTATAGTCATCTGAAAAAATGCTCCAAATCATTACTGATCAAATAAATAAAATTAAAAGCACTCTGAAGTACTACCTCATACCCGTCAGACTTGCTAAGAGGACAGGGAAAGATAATGATAAATTTTGGAGGGGATGTAAGAAAAGTGTGACACTAATGCATTGTTGGTGGAGTTGTGAATTGATCCAGAAATTCTGGAGAACAATTTGCAACTATGCCTGAAGGGCTATCAAATGGTGTAGGCCCTCTGATCCAGCAGTGCTATTTTTGGGTCTGTATCCCAAGGAGGCCACATGTGAAAAAATATTTGTAGCAGCTCTTTTTGTGGTGGCAATAAAATGGAAATTGAAGGGATGCCCATCAATTGGAGAATGGCTGAATAAATTGAGGTATATGAATGTTAGGGAATATTATTATTCTATAAGAAACGATCAGCAGGATGATTTCAGAAAAGCCTGGAGAAACTTACATGAACTGACGCTGAATAAAGTGAGTTAGGACCAGGAAAACATTGTTCACGATAACAGCAAGATTATGTGATGATCAACTATGACACACTTAGATCTTCTCAACAAGACAATTCCAAAAGACTTGAGATGGAAAATATCATTCACATCAAGAGAGAGAACTGTGGAGACTGAATGTGGATCAAAGCACAGTATTTTTATCTTTTGTTATTGGTATTTGTTGTTAGTGGTGGGGGTTAGGGTTCTTGTGTTTTTTCCTTTTTATTCTGATTTTTCTTTCCCAACATGACTCTTTTAGAAATATGTTAAAAATTGATTGAACATGTATAATCTATATTGGTTTGCTTGCTGTTTGGTAGGGGGATGCAAGTGAAGGAGAGAGAAAAACGCTGGAACCCAAAATCTTAAAAAAATGAATATTGAAGACCATTTCTTCTTGTAATTGGAAAAATAATATACCATTAAAATAAAAAAAATAAGCATTTTCCTCTTGATATCTCCTTCTGTTCTCTTATTTTTAAAGAAATGGTGATATGTTTTATAGTCATACTGTATATGCATTTGTAGTTTATTGTAAAATATGATATGGAATAATGTTCTAAACCTAATTTCTGCCAAACTGCTTTCTAGTTTTCTCAATAATTCTTGTATAATAGGAAGTTATTCTCACTATTAATGAATGGTAAATACTAGTTTGCTAGAAATAATTATTCTTTTTTAGCTTGTATATTTTTCTAATATAATTTTTTCTTTTTTAAAAATAGTACCAAATAATTTTAATAATTACTACTTTATCATATAGTTTAATTTTTGGAAAGGCCATTGCTTGACCTTGTGGACAGGTTACACCTCTTTTAATAAATACCAATTTTTCCTCTTTAAATTGATGGAGGTGATAAGAGAAATTTGAATTTAAATAATGTTCTATCTTGCACTTATTAAATTGTAAAACATAAAAGTAACAATTATTGTAGGTGGAGCTCTGTAGAATAGGAACACATGCATTTGGTGGAGCTATAAATGAGTCATCCATTCCAGGAATCAATTTCATCTATTTATATATCTCCAAAGTCACTAAGACAAATCCCCTTTGCCTCAGCTATGCTCCTACTATCAGACATTAAGTCCTTAAAAGTCCAAAAATAAAATGAATTGGCTTATATATGCAAAAATACTGTAGCACTCAGTTGTAGAAAAGCAGAAACAAAATGAGTCCCCGTCATTTGAGAATGCCTGAAGAAGGCATCTTGTCATCTAAATATAATCTAAATATAACAGGATATATTATTGTATCAAAAGAAATTATGAATACGACAAATTCAGACAAAACTGTGTAGACTTGTATGAATTAAATTAAAGTGAAATAAGCAGAGGAGATCACTACACAAGGACTACCCTAGAGTCAAAGAATACAACTTTGAAAGACTTAAGAATTCTAATCAATACAGTAACAAATCATGATTTCAGAAAACTAATGATGAAATATCGCTTGTACCTCTTGGCATAAAAGTGATGGAAAATAAAGGCAGAACAAGGCATAATTATTCATACATGGCTGATATGTCAAATTATTCTCTTTTACAAGGCAGGACTTCTAGGCAGGTAGAAGTTAGCAGTTGTGATAAAAATGCATACAAAAAAGAAAAAATCAATAAAAATAATAAAAATACCCAAGAAATCAAAAGGAATTATGGAGTAATTTGTTACAACCATATTAAATTTAATATACATTTGAAAAAACAAATAACAGTTGTTTATATCTCCATATGCAATCCTTTTTGTTAGTGCTGTATCCTGAAATGTTCATGATTATGAATGATGATAAAATTCCTAATAAAAAAAGTTTAATAAAAATAAAATAAATCAAATGAGAGAGGGAAAATTTATTTCCAAGTTTCCTTCTAACTGTAAAATTCTCTGATATATCTTTCAGCTGGAAAAATTTTAAAACATTGTTTGTATAAATAGAGCTGAATGGGAAAAGTTTGATATTTCTTCAAAAGAAAATTATAAATTAACCAAGCTATAGGATCAGGTTTCCATTTTCTCCTCCCTGACAAATAATTCCCAAGATATGGGTGGATAGAACAATTATTGGAATGTAGAAAACTGGTCTAGCCTTTATCTACCCAGCTCCCATTATCTACTCATTGAGAACACATTTCTCAGGGTCAGCAAAAAATACATCTGTTTAAATTAGAATTTATGTGTTGTTTCTCTTGCTTCCCACTGATCTAGCACCTGTTTTCCCACCCATTGTCAGATTGTTTTAATGATTTATGCTTCCTAATGAATAAAGTGAACTGTGTTAGCTGCCTCACAAGATGGAGGCAGTCTTCTAAAGACTGAGTGAGGGTCGGCTGGGCCCCAGGGCCAGGTTTCTTTCTCCAGAAATCACATGGTTTTAAAGGAGGGGGACCTTTTCTTTGTGAGATTAAGTTAGGGCCACTGTGGCACTGAAACTCCCATATAAGGTAATCCTAAAGATGGATTTAGGTTAGAAGTTTTTCCTCAATAATGACTTAGAATGTGAGATCATTTGTCCTGACTAATCAGGGCAAAACCTAGGGCCATATATAATTCTTGTCTGTTAACTGGGTCTTGTTTCTGCTTGCCCAACTGCTTGTGGGGAGAGAGACACCCTTTCTCATGAGATCATAATAAAATTCCTTTTTGCTTTTGCCTTGAGAAGTCTCCTTAATTTATTTGAGCCAGTGATCTTGCCCGCATCCTCCACACACTAATACAGTTTTTAAAAAAGAACTTTCATGTTTAGACTGTAAGATCACATTCTCAGCCAATGTGGATAAGCCAGCAAGGTGGGGAGGGGTTTAATATTATGTTAGGGAACACATATTACTTATGATCCTTATGCCTCACTTTTACCTCTTGTATGGTGAAAAGGACTCCCTCTTCTCATGAGAAGCTAAAATACCTCAGTTTCCCTGAATTGTTCTACCTCTGTTTACCTGGTGGTCATTTCTCCTTCCTTGTCCCAGTGGGACTGAGAGAATTGGGGAATCGAAGCTCTGGACACTCACATTCCAGTGAATCACAAAACTCCAGATGGCTTTTCTCAAATGCTTGGGTACCTCTTGGTCTCAGACTTCCTGTCTCCTGCTCAACCATCTTCTTGACTCCCCCTCACCCCCCACCTGTCAGAATTAAAAAGTTATGGCCCTTCCTGGAATTTCCACCCCCCAGTGCTCTGCCCCACCTTGCCTTTGTTTCCCTAATAGCTGGAGCCCTACAAAAATCTCTGGAATTACTTGCTGGTTGCTTGATGCTTTGAGACAAGAGTTCCATCCAGCCAGCTAGTGTGGTTAGCCCAAATTCTCCATTATTAAAATATTTTTTAAAAACCTAATCTCTTTCTTGCCTCAGTTTCTCCAGCATTACAAAACGAATACAACTTTTTCTTACACCTTGAGAAATCTCTGAAATTTATTGGGTGGGTTACATACCACACACAGCTTAGAAATCTAAGGCAAGGGTTTAGTTAGGGATCTTGTTGGGAATTGGGGGGAAATGGGATGCGATGTACAGTTACTTTGCAAAAAAAGTTTCCCTGAACTGTGACCAAATCCAGCCACTGGAGAGCAGTTTGGACCTATGCTCAAAAAGCTATCAAACTGTGCATACCCTTTGATCCAGCAGTGTTACTACTGGGCTTATACCCCAAAGAGGGATAAAGGAGGGAAAGCAACATGTACAAAAATGTTTGTGGCAGGTCTCTTTGTAGTGGCAAGAAACTGGAAACTGAGTAGATGCCTATCAATTGGGGAATGGCTGAATAAATTGTGGTATATTAATATTATGGAATATTATTGTTTGGTAATAAATGACCAACAGGATGATTTCAGAAAAGCCTGGAGAGACTTAGATGAATTGATGCTGAGTGAAATGAGTAGAACCAGGAGATACATGGCAACGCCAATATTATATGATGATCAACTCTGATGGACATGGCTCTTTTCAACAATGAGATGATTCAAACCAGTTCCAATTGTTCAGTAAAGAAGAGAATCAGGTACACCCAGAGAGAGAACTATGGGAAATGAGTGTGGACCACAACATAGCATTTTCACTCTTTCTGTTATTGTTTGCTTGCATTTTTATTTTCCTTCTGATTTTTCTTGTGCAGCAAGATAAATGTACAAATATGTATACATATATTGGATTTAACATATACTTTAACATATTTAACATGTATTGGACTACCTGCCATGGTGGGGGGGGAGGAGGGGAAGGAGGGGAAAAGTTGAAACAAAAAATTTTTACAAGGGTCAATGTTGAAAAATTACCAACGCACAAGTTTTGTAAATAAAAAGCTATAATAATAAAAAAGAAAGAAAGAAAGAAAGAAAGAAAGAAAGAAAGAAAGAAAGAAAGAAAGAAAGAAAGAAAGAAAGAAAGAAAGAAAGAAAGAAAGAAAGAAAGAAAGAAAGAAAGAAGAAAGAAAGAAAGAAAGAATGAAAGAAAGAAAGAAAGAAAAGCTTCCCTGCCTGGCAATACAACACAATGAAGGGAGAGGGGAACTGTTCCCTTTACTGAAGCTATGTTCCCTTTAAGATTATCACTCTGAGATTGTGTCCCCTTTTCTGATCTCAGAGATTAGGATCTCCCAAGCTCCAAGGAGTCTGGAGACAGGGCTAGGATAAGAGAAAGCTCAGGCTGTCCCAACCCCCAGTAAGATGCCCATATAACAGCTTCCTTCCACTAAGCACCCTGTAGAAGGCCTAAGGTAGCTTGCTCAGTGGCTAGGACCTTTCTACCCACTAAGAAAGCATTCTCAATACCAAATTCCATTTCCCTAATAGGTCTTTGCCACTATAGAACTGATTTCTGTCCAAGAATAAACTTTCATTTTGCAACTAATAATTCAGGAATAAGTGAATTCTTTCACTTTTAAACCTACAGCTGATTAAAGGGGATTTTAACAAATCTCTTATTGCCATTAGCCTCATGACCACCAGGAACTGAGGGGGTTCAAACCTCATCAACATTGGGTAGAACCATGAGCTATTAAGACTTAGTTTTCTTTTTGACCAACATTTCAGTTCATAGACATTCACAGTTGCCTTCCTAAGTATCAATATTCAATTTCTTCAAATCATTAAGAAGCATAGACCTGGAAGGGAACTTTAAAGATGATGTAGCCCAATCTGCTCATTTTACAGAGAAGGAAACGGAGGCCTACATCGGCTAAATGAATTGTTCAAGGGCACCTAGTTAATACATAACGGAGCCAATATTCAAAATCAGATCTTCTGATTCCAAATCTAGTTTCTCTCCCACAATACTGAGCTGTCTCTGGAGTTCACCAAGATACCTCCCTATCAGATGCATGTGAGTATGTTGGTGATTTGGAGGGCCCAATACTTTTCCATCTTGCTCTTGATTGGATTTGCCTGACAACCAGAGCTATTATTGGGGTTGAAAAGAATCTCAGCTTCATCTATCTCCTTTGCAATTTTGAAAATTGAAAGAGATATTGGCTGGTGACTCAAGAATAGGCTATGTGTTAAAAAGAATTTCAGACCATAATTCAAAATACAGACTGAGAGAGTTTAGGAGGCATCAGGGAAAAGAGTCTTTAAAAATGCTTAAGGACTTAATTATCTGATTGAGTGTACTTGGCTGGGTTTTGCATCTCAAAAGACTAGTGATGGCCCTTGAAGCTACAAGTTGAACCTCTTCTCTACAGGGGAAGAAATTAATTACATCAGTTGAAGATTGAAATATACAAAGGATTTGAAATACAGATATGAGGAAGGACATCTGCAGATCTGTCTACCAGAAGTGTGAGTTGCTTTAGCCATGAATTCTTGTCACCTGTGTATTTCCTAAATGTGTGTCCCTCATAAAAAGCATAGGATCATAAATTTAGAGATAGAAGAGAACTTAGAAGCCATCTAATTTAATACCTTTATTTTACAGATAAAATTCAGTAGGGTAAAATTGTTCAGCACTGCACAGATATTAAGTGGCAAAATTGAGATTTAAAGCTACCAAATTTAGTATTCTTTCTCCTATACCACACTATCTCACAAAGTGCTCTTGTTCTAACTTTCATTTTGATCACTCCTATTCCTTTTATGTGACTCTTTTCTATCAATCTCGTGGCAATCTGTGGAAATGTGCCCATGTATACAGCCTTGACACTTGTTTTGATGTTTGGATTGGATAATGTCTTTTGATTTCAATTAATGTATCCTATAGTTGATTTAGTAAAAAACAAAACAAAACAAAACAAAAAACAGGGGTTCAAAAGCTATGGATAGACCATTACCCTTGGAGTGCCTCAAAACTGGAATAACTCTTGGGGAAGCATATTTGTGGGGAAAGTGGAGGGATAAGTTAAATGGACTTTTGGTTTATACCACTTCTTGAGGTCATTAGTAGGAAACATTTGTCACTTTTTTGGTAAGGTCCTTTAAGTAATTCTAAATTTACTCTTTTGGTCTTGAGGTTTTAAAAAGAGGAATAATGAATTCTAATTCTTTGGGAAAATAGAAGCAAGTCCCCTTCTTCATTCTTCTATGAGGCTATAATCATTATGATTATACTTATATGGCTTCCTAGAATATATGACATTTCCACACAACTTGGAAGAAGATGAATCAATTTGAAATGTCAAGCAGAGGAAATAAAAGAGAAGGGCAAAGTGAAATTTGGCACAAGAAAGAGTATAAAGAAAGATCCCAAGATTGGGAATCATAGAGTACCTGACTTGAGTCTTTTTAGCACTGATAAATTTCTTAATATCTCTGCTTCTCAGTTTACTTTTCTATCAACTATTATGCTTGTTCCAGGAAGTCACTAAAGTTCTCTTCTGCCCTAACATTCTAGGCATCTGTCTGACATTTTCTTTTTTTTTTCCCTTTCATAGACTATGGTTAATCTCTGCCTTTAGCTATGTTTCTCTAATCTGGCTCAGGATAAAGGAGATGAGAAGTTTACCTATGTAGACCTAACGGCTAGAATGAATTGTATTTTACAAAAGATGAAATTGCTTCCTTCATTTCTTATTCAAATGAGCTATTTCCCATGTCCTTTTCCCCCTAGTCATCTCATACCTACCATGACCTTTTACCACAGATTAATTGCATAAATGGTCAAAGGTATATATTTTCAATTAAATGAATCTTTTTTCTATAACAAACTCTCCTTACTGTCTTGGTGATTTTTTTTATCTCTGAAATTATTTTATTTTTAGTTAACACATTTTTCAGAGACCAAAATTAAATGAAAATCCTCACAGAACTTGTCCAACTGCTGTAATATTTAACGACATAAAAATTCCCATGTATTATTTATATCCAGACATGCTGAAGTAGAAATTCACATGTAAATTTCAAGATTCAAGCAGTTTCCTTAACTGAAAAATCTCTATGCATCACCACTTGCTTCCTGTCTCAAGTGCTTTATTAAATAGTTCGTTAACACTTAGAAAGAGAGCCCTTCTATACACTGGAGGTCCTGACTCAAGTTCATTGGCTTCTAGCACCTAGAGCTAGAATAAACCATCAAGAGTAAAAATTTTCAAATTGGGAAGGACCTTAGAAATCACTTAACCCATCATTTTACAGAAGAGAAAATTGAAGTCCCAAAAAGTAAAGTGAACTTGTTCAAGATTCTATCACCTAAAAAATCAGAGCCAACATTTTAATCCAAGTTACACTGTCCCAATTATACTGTAATGCTGGAGAAACTGAGGCAGGAGAGAGATTAGAGAGTTTTTAATATTTTATTAATGGGAGAGTAAGATTGACTGGACAGGACTCTCGTTTCAAATTATCCAGTCCTGATTGGGAGAATCTCTAACCTTTATATACCTTTTGGAGACAAAGAAGAGGGAAAGAGTGGGAAAGAGTGGGAAAGCCCAGCTGGAAAAGGCTATGAATCAAAAAAGAACCCAGAGACAGGATGTCTGAATACCCAGAGATAAAGATGTTAGTGAAATATCTTGGAATATTTTAGAGGGATGTTCTCAAGGACAGAAGATAATCAGGAAGTCTACTCTCTTGTTTATCTTGCTTGGGCTAACAATTTATAACCTTAGACTAATTGGTCCTCAGCCTTCATGGACCAGAGGGAGATTTACAGCTTAGAGGAGTAATTAGGAAGACTGAGACAAGGGAAACTTGTACAAGGAAACTGAGTCAGGACAGTTAAAGAGAACTGTGGCATAACATTACCATGTCATATCCTGTATACCATCATATTACAAAAAATTGTATATACATGTTTGTATATACATATATATATATACACACTTTATATATGTGTATGTGAGTAGGTACATACACACACACATATATATACATACATATACATACATATTCATTATCACATATATTTAATTAATATCGTTGAAGGAGATTGTGGAATCGGTAAAGAAGGGATTTCTTTGTATTCAAAGCTGTGAGAAAAGCCTTGTTTTATTCCTATAGCACCCACTCCATTTTAATTTGTACAATGATCAAAATCACTTTTTAAGCTAATAAAGTAGGTATATTTATTATAGGACATTTTCACTGGCTGTCTTCCATGCTTGAAATGTTTTCCTTTCTCATCTCTTTACCTCCAGGCTTTCCTGACTTTCTTCAAGTCCTAAATAAAATCCTACCCTCTATACAAAGCCTTTCCCCATCTTCCTTGATGCTGTAGCCTTCCCTCTGTTGATTATCTCCAATTTAACCTAGATAAATCTTGCTTGTATATAGTTGTTTTGCATGTTGTCTCTCTTATCAGACTATGAAATCTTTGAGATCAAAGGCTGTCTTTTTCCTTTTTCTGTATTTTCAGTGCTAAGCACATTGCTCAACATTTAGTAGATGCTTAATATTTCTTGACTATCTATTATGTGGTACCATTTTAGGCAATGTTCAGAGTTAAAACATAGGCATTTCCTAACGTCAAAAAAAAAGTCTTTCATAAAATGAACTGTAATTATAGAAATAATAAGCAGATATACAAATTTTAGATGCAACAAGTTGTTAACACAAAAAACATCATTGTACTAGGAAAACAAAAATATAGGTTCTGGTCTCCCTCCCTTTCCTTGTATATGATGTTGAAGAAAACTATCTTGTAGGCTCTACTATTCATCTTTAAAATGAGAAAGAAAGGGCAAATGTTTACCTTCCTAAAAATAGTAAACAGGGTTGGGGTGGAAGAGAGTAACTTTAAAAATAAATAAATGTTCTTAAAAGTAGAAGGCCAAAACAGATCATCTCTTCTGCTTACTTTCTGCACTTTAATGCTTTAATAAGAATAAAAATTTTATATCAAGTCAACATGAAAAACAAATGTGTTCAGCTTGGTTTGTGAGAAGATAGGAATTATAGTTATACCTTTAGGATTACTCGATCATCCTTTCAATAAATAAGAAAATTTTTCTTGGAAGAGAAGATGTTACAATGTGTACAGAATTGCCTGCTGGTAATTTTGCATTTATCAACTGATGAAAAGTCATCTTCTGGCTACTTAGGATAGAATGAGAGGAGAAACACACAATGTTTGTTGAATGTGATCATAAAAAAATAAGTCTGAAAAATTAGATGCCAATATAAGTCAAATGACTCAATTAAGTAATCAATTCAATTCAATTCAATGAACATTTATGAAACACTTAATATGTGCCAGATACTGTGATATAAAGACAATGACTTCCCTCAAGGTGCTTACAATCTAATGGGAGAAATCAATATACAAAAGGAAGCTAGAAAGTGGAAGGAGAGGGAGAAGGATAGACCACAGGGATTACCCAACACTGGGGCATTTTACATTGTTATGCCCTGAATAAAATTATTATGGCCACCCTGCTCTTTCTTGCCATTAGGACTGGGAGAATTCAGTCAGGAAAAACCTTGAAGCTCTGGCCACTTTACATACCATTGTGTCATAAACTCCAGGTGCAATTTCTCCAACCTGGCTAGGATAATACCTCCTACTCTTGTTTTTTTGGTTTTTTGTTTTTTTTTTTTTTTTTTTTTTTTTTTTTGCCCCTTCCCTTGTTGTCTCCTGCCCTCAACCTTCTTATCTTGACCCTTATCCTGTCAGAATTAAGTTATGATCCTTTTCTGGAATTATGGCTTGTCCATCCTTCCAGCATTCTTACCTGCCTTGGCAAACTCTAGTTAGTTAAAGCCATATATAAGTTCCCTGTTCCCAGCTTTGGGGCTGGAATGTTTTGGACATGAGTCCCATCCAGTTGGCTAGCCCAAACTCTCCACATTAAAAGATTAAAAACCAATCTCTGTCTTGCCTCAGTTTCTTTGGCATTACAGCACCATGAAAAACTACAGGTGAAATTGGATAAGAGTTGCTTTCTGTTTTTTCCCCTTAATTCTTTGTAGATTTTGGAAGGTGCCTTCCTTTAATGGTGTATATGTAGTTTTGCCTATTGAACTCAATCCCAATGTGAGTAGCTTTCAGAACTATGAGTCCTCCTCCCTCCTTTAATGCCTTTGGTTCTATTCTTCCTCAGCACCTCATTTGTATAACAATTACTATTTTTACTTTTCCTTTGCTTTTCAGAGTCAGTCTCAACTCTGCTCCAATCTTTCTTTTGATTTACCCAATTGTTGATGTCAATCTTAAACATATGGAATGCATTTCCATGTAAAAAACATAAACAATTTATCCATATTAAGTTCCTTAAAATTGTTCTTTGATATTGGCTCTTAAATGTTAATCTTTTCTATTGAATTAGGGTTTGGTTGAAAGAAAGTCCTGAAAGTATGCAAATTAATTGAAGTTCCATTTTTTCCATTCAATTTTATGCATAATTTTGCTGGATATGATATTTTTTGCCTCGGGTCTAATTCTTTTGATTGTCAGTATATATCATTCCAGAACCTATGGTCTTTTATTGTGGCTGCTGATAAGTCCTGTACAATTCTAATTGTAGCTCTAGCATATTTAAATTTATTTTGTTTCTTGCAAATTTTTCTCTTTGATCTGGGGGTTTTGAAATTTGGCAATAATATTCTTACATTTTTTCCTTGATGATTTCTTGCATTATTGTGTCAAGATTCTTTTTTTGGTCACAGCTTTCAAGTAGTCCAATTATTCTTATATTTTCTCTTCTTGTTCTGTTCTCCTGATCTGTTATATATAGCTTTCTATTGTTAACAAGAAAGGACTCCTTTGACTTAAAATTATTTATCTCTTGGAAAAATGAGTAAATTTCCATTGGACATCAGATGTGGCATTTTGATATATAGAAGGATGATTTTTGCCTTCAACCATTAAAATAATTGAGGACAAAATGTAGATTCTGACAAAAAGTGATTGGGGAATCCATGACTAGAAATAAACTTGATTTGGCTCAAAGAAATAAATAAGGGTAAAAAACATGTCTTTTTGACAGCTTATTTTCCCACTCCCTTCTCCTGGGGGACAGAGTAACAGCTCTCATGCTAATTTTTCTCTCTTGTTTTCTACAAGATGGAGCAACAAGGAGAAGCTCTACTTTTCATCTTCTCAGCAGGATGATGATGATGTTCCACAATTCTGCTCCCCACTTTTCCTGTATTAATATCTGATTTCCTGCTCTACTTTAAGAACCATAGGTCTGTACCAACTGACTTACAACTGAGACCATTCATATGTATTGTCTTCCCCAATAGCATATGAGCTCCTTGGGAGCAAAAACTGTCAGCCTTGTCTAGGTATATCCTTAATAATTGCAATGTTTTGCACATAGTAAGTGCTTAATAAATGTTTTATTTGTTCATTTATTCATGTGCCTGATAATTCTCATTAAATATACTCTCCTCATTAGCAAATTTATCATTCATCAGGGGTTTTCATATTGCCAATTGTATTGCTATCCATTGTTTAAAACAATCCAAGGTAGAGAGAGAGAGAGAGAGAGAGAGAGAGAGAGAGAGAGAGAGAGAGAAAGTATTGACTTGTAATAAATTTGGAAGAGACACTTGGACAATCCTTGTACCCTTCATTCTAGGATAGTTCTAGTAGGGAAATGAAAGCTGTGTTCTTCCTGTAGACAAAACACTAGTAGCGAGGTTTGTTTGTTTTTTTCTCTAGTTTTAGATTTTTATTTTCATTGTAATGAATTTAACAAACATCTTAAGCCCAAACATTTCTACAAAGAATAGAAAAAGAGGATGGCATGTGAACTATGAATCTTTTTTAAGAACTTGAGTTTTTTTAGGTGTATAATAAATATACTGCTTGTTTCTGTTGGTGGTGTTTTTAAAAGAAAATGCTAAAAAACAAAATAATAAGTGGATATTTCCTTTATCTGGTAAGCAGATATCTTGGTATTATAAATAGAACTTCAGGCCTAAGGTCAGGTGTAACAACTGCACTAGCACTCAGGACAACCTAGAATCAGCCGGAGCCAGGATAAGCAAAAGTCCATCTTCTTGGTCTTTAGGGGGAGAAGTGAAGGGGATGTAAGAGAATCTCTGCAAGCACCTTCTCCCTCATCTATAGCCGAGAGTGTGTCCCTCACTAGTCTTACTCCACCCCCTAGTCCCTCCTACAATCCTCTATACACCAATCATTGAGCCAGCACAGATAGTGGAAAGGACTGTTTTCCAACCATATGCCCATAGAGTATTGCCCAATCAGTAGTTAGCCTCAAGTGCTCAGCAGTCACGACCTCAGTGCATCCCAATAGTTTCAGCCCTCTACAATCAGGAAAATCTGAGTTCAAATTTGACCTCAGACACCAACTGTGTCTGGTTAGTCACTTAATCCTTTTTGCCTCTGTCCTCATCTGTAAAACAAGCTGGAAAAGGAAATTACAAACTACTCCAGTATCTTTACCAAGAAAATTCTAAGTGAGGCAGGAATTGAAACTACTGAACAACAAGAACATATTAAATTTAATATGAAAATTCTAATATTTCACTATTAGTCACACTTAGTCCTCCCCTTTCTAACAAATGAATATGTGTGTGTGTATGTATGTATGTGTGTGTATATATATATATATATATATATATATATATACACACACACATATATATATATGTATGTATGTATGTATCAACACAAACCTCCTCACTGGCCATGTCAAAAAATTAATGTCTCATTCTGCACCTCTAGTTCATCACCTCTTTGTTAAATGGTTGAAAATATGATTCATCATCAGTCTTATGGAGTCATTTTGGGGTCATATTTCTTAGGTCTTTTTGTTTTACCTTGTAATATTGTAAATTTACTAAATTGTTCTCTTGGTTCTCACTTCATTTTACATTTTTTAATATACCTGATTCTAACAATTAATTTCTCTGAATCCACTCCTTTTATCATTTATTTTTTTTCATTTGATTTTTTAGTTTTCCCAGTTATATATAAAACAATTTTTACCATTTGTTTTTTAAAACTTTGAGTTTTAGATTCTCTTCCTTCCTCCCTCCCACAGCCCCACTGAGAAGACACTTGTGAAGTTATGCAAAACATTTCCATAAAAGTCATGTTGCAAAAGAAAATATAGATATCCCCCCCCAAGAAAGCCCTCAAGAAAAATAAAGTAAGATAAATAGCACACTTGGATTTGTATTCAGATACAATCAGTTCTTTCTCTGGGAATGGATAGCATTTTTTTCATCATAAGTCCTTCAGAGTAGTCTTGGATCACTGTATTGCTGAGAATAGCAAAATCATTCACAGTTGATCATCCCATAACATTCCTATTACATTGTACACAGGACATTTCACTTTACATGAACTCATGAAGGAATTTTCAGGTTTTTTAAAACCTCATCATTTTACATAAAGTAATAGTGTTCCATCATAATCACATACCACAATTTATTCAGTCATTCCTCAACTGATGGACATTCCCTCAGTTTCCAATTCTTTGCCCTAAGAGAAGAGCTGATATAAATATTTTTGTACACATTTTTTTTCCTTCATTTAAAATCTCTTTTTGGATATATGCCTAGTAATCGTATTTTTAGATCAAAGGATATAAATAATAACTTTGGGCATACTTCCAAACTGCTCTACAGAATGGCTGAATTAATTCACAATTCTACCAACAATGCATTGTCTCATTTTCCCCATATTGTCTCCAACATTTGGCATTTTCCTCCTCTTGCATTTCTCTAATTAATAGTGAATTAGAGCATTATTTTATATGAATATAAATATTTTGATTAGTTTGTCTGAAAATGGTTCATATCTTTTGATCATTCATTAAATGTGCAATGCTTCTTATTTTTTTATAAATTTGATTAGCTTACTACACATTTTAGAAATGATGTCTTCATCAGATAAACTTGTTTCAAATTTGTTTTCATGATTATTACTGTTAACTGTATTTCCCCGTATTTATTCTCTCTCTCTTTTCATCCTGTCCCTCTTCAAAAGTGCTTTGCTTCTGACCATCACCTCCCTCAATATATCCTCACTTATATCGTACTCCTCTCTTATTTTATCCTCTTCCCCTCCTACTTTCCTGCAGAGTAAGATAGATATCTATACCCCTACTGAGTGTGAATGTTATTTCCTTTTTGAGCCAATTCTAGTGAGAGTAAGGTTTATTCCCCTCTCCTTCCCCTCCGCTGTAAAAGGTTTTTTTTGTATTTTGCCTTTTTTCCCGGCAGATAATTTACACCATTCCACTTTTCCCTTTCCTTTTCTCCCATTACCCTCCTCTCTCACCCCTTAACTTTATTGTTTTAGATATTACTCCTTCCTATTCAACTCATACCTTGCCTTCTTATTTATGATTACTCCTTTTAACTGCTCTAATAATAAAAAGTTCTAATGAGTTACAAGTATAATCATCCCATGTACGAATATTAAACAGATTAACCTTATGAAGTCCCGTTTGAAAGTAATTTATTGATCACCCTCTTATGTGTCTCCTGAGTTCTGTATTTGAAAGTCAAATTATGTATTCAATTCTGGTCTTTTCATCACTAATGCTTAAAAGTCTTCCATTTCATTGAATAATCACCCTTTCCCTTGAATGATTATACTCAGTTTTTCTGGGTAAAAAATTCTTGGTTGTAAAAGTGGCTCTCTTCAAGAATCCTAGAACTTATCATTTTTAAATTAAAGCTTTTTATTTTCAAAATATATAATGGATAATTTTCAACATTCACCCCTACAAAATCCTATGTTCTAATTTTTTTCTCTTGCTTTCCCCCATGTCCTCCCCCAGTCAGCTAGTGATCCAATATATGTTAAACATGTGTAATTACTCTATACATCTTTACACAAATATCACACTGCACAAGAAAAATCAGATCAAAAAGGGAAAAAAATGAGAAAGAAAACAAAATGCAAGCAAACAACAAAAAGAGTGAAAATACTATGTTGTCCTCTCTCTGGAGGCAGTTTCCATTGTCCTCTCTCTGGGTGCAGATGGCTCTCTTCATCACAAGACCATTGGAAATGGTCTGAATCACTTCATTGTTAACAAGAGCCACTTCCATCAGAATTGATCATCTTATAATCTTGCTGTTGCCATGTATAATGATCTCCTGGTTCTGCTCATTTCACTCAGCATCAATTCATGTAAGTCTTTCCAGGCCTTTCTGAAATCATCCTGTTGGTCATTTCTTACAGAACAATAATATTCCATAACATTCACATACCACAACTTACTCAGCCATTCTCCAATTGATGGGCATCCACCCAGGTTCCAATTTCTGGCCACTACAAAGAGACCTGTCACAAACATTCGTGCACATACAGGTCCCTTTCCCTCCTTTAAGATCTCTTTGGAATATAAGCCCAGTAGAAACACTGCTGGATCAAAGGGTATACACAATTTGATATCTTTGTGAGCACAGTTCCAATTGCTCTCCAGAATGGTTGGATCACTTCACAACTCCACCAACAATGCATCGGTGTCCCAGTTTTCCGACATTTGTCATTATCTTTTCCTGTCTATTTTTATTCTGATGGGCTAATGTTGTCCCTCACCCTGGGAATGTGAGCTAGGACCAAATCCTGGACCTGAGTTTGGGCAAAACAACAGAGTTCTTCCTTATTGCTAGTAAAGGTATTTCCTTCAAACCAACTGCTCAACCCCCTACAATCTGGGATTTGAGACTTCTGAAAGCTGCTGCTTCAGACGCTCCTGCTGCCATTGCTGCCACTGCCCATTCAGGAGCTCCCAAAGCCAGCTCCCAGTTTACTGGTTTCCCAAAGCCCTCTCCCCCTAGTGAAACAAACCTTTCCTTTCAACTTCCAAGTCACCTTTGGTGTCAGTGGGTTGAGAGGTCTGGAAAGTACCTCTGCTGCCCCTGATTCAGAGGCACCAAGGTTTGCTCCTGGTTTGCTGGGGTCGGGACTATGCTGGGGTGGTCTGCACAGGAACTGCATAGCTCTCCCATCCTGGTACAATAGAAACCTCTCCTGCCAATCTTCTAAGTTGTCTTTGACTGGAAAATTATTTCACTCCTTCTTTTTGTGGATTCTGAAACTTTAAAATTTGTTTAGTCATTACTTAAAGGTATTTGGAGAGATTTGGGGGAGAGCTTGGATGAGTCCCTGCTTTTACTCATTTTCATCATTTCTTAAAGAGAAATAATACTATACTAAATTAAAACACCATAATTTATTCTGTCTCTATCCAGTTGATTGTCATCCATTGTTATTATTAGAAGAAGTGATTTTATAAATATTTTTGTATATATAGATTATTTCCTTATGTATTTTGCTTTTTTGGAACTTATCTTGATATATAACATGAGATGATAGTTCAAACCAATTTCCTCCATATTGTTTTCAAGTTTTCCCAGAAATTTTGTAGAATAGTGAATTTTTACTATTAATTTGTGTCCTTGAATTTATCAAATGCTATGCTAATATGTTAATTTTCTTCAGTATGTTATATGCCTAATCTGTTTCATTGATCCATGTTTCTATTTTTCAATAAAAGAACTTTTTATGATGACTATTTTGTAGTATAGTTTGAAACCTGTCACTGATAGGCCCTATTCTTTTCATTTTTTTCATCCTTTCTCCTGAGATTCTTGACTTTTTGTTTTTCTAAATTTAATTTATTTTTTTAATCTTCTAATGTAATTCTTTAATACTTAAGTTGGGATTGAATTAAGTTAAATAGCAGGAAATATTGTCATTTTTATTATATTGACCCAGCTACCAAATGGGCAATTGATATCTCTCCAATTACTAAGAGCTATATTTATTTCATGTTTTGTAATTGTGTTTACACAGTTAAATCCTTTGTGTGCTTCAGTAGGTAGCTTCCCCACACTTTTATATATTCCATAATTATTTTGGGGAAAAAAATTGTGTTTCTATCTCCTCAGGCAGAATTTTTCTTGGTGATATATGGAAAATCTAGAAATTTAAATGGATGTATTGACATATAGCTCCTTTGCTGAAGTTAGCATTTTAATAGCTAACTATAATTTTTAAAGTAAATTATCATATAATCTGCAAAAGTAATATATTGATTAACTCTTTAGCTACTATGCTCATTCTCTTAATTTTTATTCTTGTCTTATTGCTATAGTTAGTATTTCTAGAATTATATGACATATCATTGGCTATAATGAATTTCCTAACTTTAGCTTGTTCTTATTGGAAGGGCTTCTCATTTATTTGTCCCCTTTATATACAATGCTGGCTTTTAGTTTCACACAGATATTACTTTTTATACTATGGAAATTTTCAGGTATTCCTATAATTTATTTGTTGTTGTTTTGTGTTTTTTTTAACCAAACTAGATATTGAATTTTGTCAAAAGCATTTTCTGCATCTACTGATACAATTTTGTAATCTTATTATTTTGTTATTAATATAATCTATGTTTGTAATTTTCCTAATGGACCAACTTTGAATTCCTGTTATAAATACACTATATCCTTAAGGTTTATATGTTATTATAGTTTCCTTCATTTAAAATTTTGTTTGAAAACATTTGCATAGCACTAAGCATATTGATCTATAGCAAGTTCTTAAGATTCAAAGATCCTATAGATTTCATAGGATTCAAGATCATGGATGGGAAAGGGCTACACCTTTATTTTCACTAATCACTAAATGAAATTTAGCATTTCCTTCCATTGTGAATATAGACACCAATACATAATGTTATTAGATTTCCTGAATTTGTCAGAAGAGACCATTATACACACCCACACACAAAAAAAAATGGTTAAGAACCTCTGGTATATAGTTTCTTTTGTTTTGTCTCTTATTGGCTTAGGAACTAAGGTCATATTTTAATATTAGAAAGAATTTTGTAGAATTCTCTTTTCCTATTTTTATAAATAATTTTTAAAATATTGAATTGTTCTTTGATAGAATGCACTTTTAAATCCTAAGGTTATTTTCTTCTTGGATATTCAATTTTATTCTCTGAAATTATGCTGTATAAATTCTATATTTCTTATTCTGTCATGCTGAACATTTTATTTTTTTTATAAGTATTCAACCATTTCATTTAAGTTGTTAGTGTCTGGCATACAATTGGGAAAAATAGTTTCTACTATTTCCTTTATTTCTTCTTCATTCATTTTAATGTATTAAACTTTTCCATTTTTTATCTTGGCAATTTGGTTTTCCTTTTCCTTCTTCTTTAAATCAAACTAGAAAATTGTTTGTCTCTTGTATTCTTGGGTTTCTTTTCAAAAAGTTTATTTTACTAATGCAATTATTTTCTTTCAACTTTGTTATTCTATTTATTTCCAGTTTTCTCTGCATGCTTATTTAAGGAGACTTTTGTTTCTTTTATAATATTTTAGTTGCATGCCAAGTTCATTTAACTGTTCTTTCTTTTATTGGCAAGTACTTAAACATATATATTTTCCATAAAGGATTGCTTTAACTTCATCCCATAAGTTTTGATATATTGTTTAATTTTCATTACCTATGATGAAATTATTATTGATATAATTTTTTCTTTAAATCATTTTTAAGGTTAAATTTTTTAGTTCCAAAATAATTTTAAATCTTTTTGGTAGTAGCCCTTTATTAAATAAAATTATTCTTACATTTTATTCATTGAAAAAAAACTGTTTATAATTTCTTTTTTCCTTCAACTTGTTTGTAAGGTTTTTAGGTCTTAATATATAATTACTTTTTTAAGTGTCATTCACTAATGAAAATATGGAATAATACTACTACAAAGCATTTATATGGAACTTTTAAGTTTACAAAGTGCTTTACATGTTACCTCATTTCAAATATCTTTCCCATTCCTATTCCTCAATTACCAGAGATCTATCAAATTTAACTTTTTAAAAATTCTATTCAAGTCCTTCATTTCCTTCTTAATTAAGTTTTGGTTAGATTTTGTTTATTTCTAAAAGGGATAAACTGAAGTTCCCAACTATGCGCTATTATTTATTTCTCCCTCTAAAATATTTCATTTTTCCATTAAAAATGTAAATGCCAAGCCATTTGGTACCTATATATTATGTATTGATATTAATTCATTAGCTGTAGAACCATTAAGCACAATGTATTTTCTTGTTTTTATTTTTTTTTAATGAAGTCTCTTTTTTTAGATCTAGTTTTGTCTGAGATCATAATTGCTAACTCTGTTTTTATATTTTGCCTGAAGCATAATAGGTTTTAATCCAGTTTTGTATTTTAACTCAGTATGAATTTATGTTTCAATTTTGTGATTCTTATAAATAAAAGATTTTTAGATTTTGCATTCTAATTCATTCTATTGTTCTCTTCTGTTTTATGAATATTTGTCACATCCATACTCATAGTTATGCTTATGAATTTTATATTTCCTTCTATCCTCTTGTACTTTTCCCTCTCTTTATCCAACCCCCCCCCCAACTCCTTTACAAAGAAGAAAAATGTGATGAGGGCCAAGGGATTTTCTATACACTAGTGATCTGCACTTTGGAAACAATCTGCTTTCTTTTCCTTTGCTCAGACTATAATCACAGATTCTTATAACTTTACCTTTCTTTTTTTCCCTTAAGTTTCCCAACTTCTTCATACTTGACCCGCCAAGGTTGGAATTTGTGTTGTATGATTCATTATCATTATAAGTCAGTTTCTGTTAATATGACTAAAAAAGCACCAAGAATTCACATTTAATTTACACTCAGGATTCTCTCCTTGAACTTCCCCTTTCCCAGGGTCCTTATGATGCTCCAGATATAAGAAGTTAAGATAGAAGCCCCACTTAAAAAGAAATCACATTTAACTTAACTCCTTTATTTTATAGATTAGAAAAGTGAGGTGCAAAGAAGTTAATAATTTGCCCATGTTACTTACTTCTCTTTGGCTTCAACTTTTACTTGGTCCAGAAACTTCTCTTTTTCTAGATCCATTTACTTGGTCTAAGTACCACTGCTTCCATTCTTCCCCTCTGGAACTAAGGAATTCTCTTCTTTCCACATGGTTCCTTGAAAGAACCACACAAATATCTTGGTTTTACCCCCCTTAAATTCCTTTGATTGTAAATGTTTTGCTCTTTTGCTTGTCACAAAATCACAGTGCAAAAAGTAATTATCCAGTTCATCTGGCACCTACCTGGGAAAGGATCCCTTCCACAAGAGTCCTTTCTGGATGGCAAAGAATTTCTTCCTTTGATGTTAAATAGGAAGTAAGACTTGATAATGCTGATACATACCTCTCTAGTAAGGGTAAAGATATACAGGGGAGGCCTTTTGAGATGAGAAGGTATGTAAGTTAGCTGGAGATAGCTCATACCATTTCTCAAGAACTGATTAATTGTTAAATTTTTGGTGTTAGAATTTACACATTGGAAGTTGACAAATGCCATAAATTAGGGTTTTATTAATTATCTTGTTTATGATATAAGCTGGGGCTTATTCCAGAGTGCAGGCTAGAACCAGATTAAAATGTATTTGGGAAATATTTAACAAAACAAATGTAATAAACATAAATAATGTTAATATGTGGCCTTCTAAATCAATAGACAAGCCAGCAGGGACCCTTATGTATGGTTTCATGACCTATTTCTTTTTGAGTTTAGCATTAGCAATCTAGAATTAAGAAAGTAAAGGAGAAAATTTTAAAAGTTCAGATTAGACTTAAAAGTGTGTTGTGTGCACATTTTCCCCCAGAGATATTCACTTGCATACAGTGCTGTATGTGACCTTCTAGGTACTTAAAAGTAAAAGTACTTATCCATCAGTATTTATTAAATCCTGCATTATCATGATAAGTGTTCCATCATAGCTACTCACAGGCTAAATTTTTTTTTTTTGCATAATTGGATCATGTATTTTGTAGAGGGAAGGACTTTAAACAGGCCTTCTGGAATGAAATTCTATATATTTTTCTGCTATGAAGCTCAGAGGTCTTTCGCTGAAAAAGCTATAGAAGTTGTATTTGCAAGGAGAGAGTTCTTAAGATCAAGTAGATTCTTTTCTAAAGGAATTTTGGTCAAACTGGAGCACGGAAGGATCCCATGGTCAACTGGTCTGCTCTTGTCCCTCATCTTATGTCAAACATCAAACATCTAAAGATAAATAATCCTACATCCTCCATTTGCCTTCTCCCTCTTATTTCCCCATTTCCCTATCCTAGTTCCCTTCTGTTTTTCTGTTGAGTTTAATATATTTTTACTTCACACTCTTTGCAGGGGTTTGGTATTATGTATTCTAATTTTCTTAGTCCAGTTCAGTTGAAAGTGAGGGTCATATGATGTCCATTCTTCCCTTACTCCATGTTTGTTTAATCTTTCTTGAGCACTTTCATTATGTAATATAGTCAGAACTTCTACCTTTCCACCTTTTCTCTGCATATTCCTTTTTCTTTCCTTTTTAAAAAAATCTGTTAATGGCAACAAGACATAACAAAACTACTTCCAAGTTCTCAGTCTTGTTTAATTTTCTTTATGGCCCTTGAGATCATTGGAAACCTAAAAAGACAATTGTTTCCTCTCCCTCTGTTAGAATAGAAATATTTTATCCTTATATAGGTCTTTCTAATCACTGACATATATGTCTTTCTATATTTCTCTTGACTCTTGTATTTACCTTTCAAAATCTCTACTCAGGTATTATATTTTCATTAATAATGGGTATCTTATATTTTATTAAAGTTTCTTCCCCCTCTTGGATTATATAGCTTTGTTATTTCTCTTTATGAGTCTTTATCCATTGTTTTATTGAATAGCAAATTTCAAGCTCTCCTTGCTTTAATGGTAGCAGCTTTCAAATCCTGTAGAACACTGACTGTGATTCTTTAATAATAATAATGAAAATAATTACTAGAACTTATATAGTACTTACGTTTCAAGTACTGTACTAAGCACTTTGCAGTTATTATCTCATTTATCCTAACAACCCTGGGAAATTGGTATTATTATTATCCCTACTTTACAATTGAGGAAGCTGAGGCAAACACAGGCTAAGTAACTTGCTCAAGGAAACATAGTCAAGTAATTGAAGATGGATTTGAACTCAGTCAAGTTCAGCACTTTGTCCACTGGACCACCTAGTGCTCATGTGTCCTTTCCAAAATAAATAAATACATGAACCTCATTGATTTCTTGGTAGTCAGAGTGTTGCAAGATTTAATTCATAGTGTTTCAGGCTTCTTTCTCTACCTTCACTTATATTTAAATTCTGCCTTCATCCTTGTGCTCTTGTGCACTGTTGCTATTGCTTCTGTTGCTGCTACTGTTACTGTTGTTGTTCCTGTTTGTAACCATATGGGTATCATTCTCATTCTGGGTTTTTTATTTTTCTGAAGTAATTTATTTTGTTACTTAAACACTTTCCTTGATTTCTATACTTACACAAGCATCTATTATTGAAAGTATTTGCAGTCTTTTATCAAATGTTTATCTTTTTTTTTTTTTTTTTTTTTTTTTTTTTGCTGAGGCAATTGGCGTTACATGACTTGCCCAGGATCACACAGCTAGGATGTGTTAAATGTCTGAGGCCAGATTTGAACTTAGGTCCATTTAGCTGCCCCTTTTTATCTATTTTCAATGATGATGAAATTCCAGTTTTCATGTTGTATAATCTTGGACTGTATTTTGAGCTCTTTTGCTCTAAGAGCACAATATTCCATTCCATTCCAGGTTTTCTTGTGAATGCAGAATTTCATTTCCTTTTAAAATTTCCTATTTAATTCCTATTAAAATTTCATTTCCTTTATATTTGAAAGTATTTTTTCTTGATTGCTTGCAAAATTTGTTGTTTAGCATTGGAATTCTTAAATTTGACTATATATGGTTTTTACAAGAGAAGCTATATCAATTCTTTTTACTAGCATTTTGCTTTCTGTGTTCAATAGATCTGGACAAGTTTATTGTGTTATTTCTTGCATTATAATGTTCAAGTTTTTTGACTTATCATGTTCTTTTGGGAGACCCATAATCTTTCTGTTGTCTTTATACATCCTGTCTTCAAGATCAATATGTTTTGCTTGTAAATGATCTCTTTTTCTTTTAAAATTATTCCTTTGGGCTTTTGTTTTTCCAAATTGTCCTTCAGTTCTATGTATTTACAATCCTAGCCAGTTGTTCTTTCTTCTGTTTCTTTGGAGAGAATTACCACTGTGAATTCAAGCTTTTTTTACTCTGCCAATCATTTCTGCTCTGTGGATCATAAATTCTGCTTTCACAATTCTTATTTCTCTTCAAAAACATCCTTCTGTAGTTCTATTCTCTTGGGAATCCACAGAGTCCTATGCCTCATCAGGTGTTGAATTATGTTCTATTTTCTTACAATATTTATTCAAAGACATAAGGACTCAGTAGTTCTGGAGAATATATTCCCTTCTGTTATTAATATCTTCCCTATTGGTTTATCTGCTTGTGCTCAAAGATTTTAACTGTCTTCTTCATCCCAAGATCTCAGACAATTTCATTCATAGCTTTCCTAATATTCCCTCATTGCTAAATTTCTGACTTCTTGCTCTTTAATCACAAATTTCCTGTGTCCCATCTCCCAGTCCCACCAAAGTCTGAACTTCAAAACTGTCCCCATCTCTCACATTCTGGGGAATCCACTTTTCACTGGCTTCAACTTCTGCCTCAAGTGGCTTCCAAAGAGACAGAACTGGCCTTAGCTGAATGTTTATCTCCTTTCCTTTAGGTTTGATGGTGATCATGGGCTATAGGGCTGGGACTTTGACTCAATTCCCTTAGTTCTTTAACATTCTAGCAGCACTGTTGCAGAGTACACTTCTGTACTGAGGTATATATTTACCCTCCAAATCATTCCCCTAGAGCTCTCATTTTATTTATAGCAAGATTTTGAAACTTAGATTCATTTCTTCTAGGAGTCTTAGTTGACTTTTGTGAGCAAGTTATATTTTTGTTAAGGGTTTGCTTCTTTCGGGTACCCCTGGATCCACAGAATTTCTTTGGGACTGATATCTTCTTTGTTTACTTATTTTCTACCTTAACTTCCCAAATTGGAACTTTGTGTCAGAGCCAGAGTTGATGCACTTAATGAGGAAATAATGGTGTCTTATATTGATCCTGATTTGTAGGGTCTTGCTGCTGCCTCCTTCATGTATTAAGCATTATATTTTTCTAGGATCTCAGGGATGGCTCAGGCTAGGGAGTTATAATTTTCAAATTATGGTGGTCTAATTTATGTAGAAGTCTTATTGCTGATTTTCCAGCCCAGTTCTGAGTTCTACAGGCTTGTTATGATGACTTTCAGTCTATATAACATAGATGCAGAGTCCAAATCATATAAATGCCTTGAAAAATTCTACTAGTTAGAGTGATCAATATGCAGGCTCACTCCTGGTCTGCAGTCTCTTTCCATTACATAGCTGTGGACCTCACACCCTGTTTGCTTGTGGAAAGGTTCCAAAGACAGAGCAGTAGAGATGCAAGCTTGCTCTGGTCTTCACTATTTTAGCCCTAGACCTTACTTGAAGATTCTGCTATACTTATTTAGAGACAAAGAGCATCTAACTGCTGTACTTTCCTAGGTTTCTTCCATTTTGCACTGAAAGGAAAATATTTTCCTGGCTGGATTTCTGCTCCAGTAACCAGACACCTGTCTGTCTCTCTATGTTGACCTAAGTTGGAAAAAAAAGGGACTCAGTGTTATTTTTCCTTCTTGAAAACAGATTTACTTCTAAACACCAAACAAAATGGTCTCTTCCATGTACAAATAGAACAGAGAAAGAATACTGCAGATTAAACCATGAGTTTCCATCTCATATATATATACATATATGTATATTGTCCTTCCTTCTAAGTTTATAATATATTCAGCATGCGACTCTTTTTTCTGACATTTTGTTTTATATTTTGACATTAAGCTCTATTTCATATTGGCATATGTTAAATTTCTAATATAGTTCTAAATCATGGTTGACTCAATTTTATGTTAGTAACATCAATTGACTTGCTCTCACATGTTAACCCAATAGTTTTCATAAAGATTTATTATTTTTATTATCTTTTTTCTTTTATCGCTTGCAAAATCTTGCAGTCCAAATTTTTCCCTCCTTTCCCCTACTCCTTCCCCTAGATAGCAAGTAATCCAATATAAGCACAGTAAGTAATCCAATATAAGCTAAAAGTGTGCAATTCTTCTAAACATATTTCCATATTTATAAATGCTGCACAAGAAAAATTGGGTCAAAAAGGGAAAGAAAATGAAAAAGAAAAAACAAGCAAAAATAATAAAAAGGTGAAAATACTATGTTGTGATCTACATTCAGTTCCCACAGTCCTCTCTCTGCATGCAGATGGCTCTCTCTATCACAAGCATATTAGAACTGACCTGAATCACCTCATTGTTGAAAAGAGCTGAGTCCATCACAGCTGATCACCACATAGTCTTGTTGCTGTGCACAATGCTCTCTTGGTTCTACTCCCTTTACTTAGCATCAATTCATGTAAGTCTTTCCAGCTTTTTCTGAAGTCAGCCTGCTTGTTATTTCTTATAGATTAATAATATTCCATAGCATTCATATTCCATAGCTTATCCAGCCATTCTCCAACTGATGGGCATCTGCCACAAACATCCTTGCACATGTGGGTCCCTTGCCCTCCTTTAAGATCTCTTTGGGATATAGGCCTGAGCTCTTCCTGGCTTCCCTCAGAATCAATGCTAGATCATACCTCTGAAGAGTTCTGGAGTGGCCCACAGATATTTAGTGTGTAACAAATTTCCAGCAGAAGATATTTTGGAAGGACTTCAGAAAAAGTCTGTCTCAATCAGCAGGAGGAACTTTGGCCCAGCACAGGTGCAGCACAGGGAGGCCCAGAGTGGAGAGGCCTCTGGGGAAATTTAGTGGGAGGCTCTTAGTCAAAGTATGGCAGTATTGTCCACTGTGTTCTGGTTCAGAAGCTAGTAGATTAGCAGTCAAGACCTAAAACACAATTACAGAAATAGGGAACTCCTGAATTCCAGCATAACAAGTGGGACTTGACCAAGCCTACCCAGCATGGGAAAGAAGCCAGCAGCATTGGCCCAGGGCTGCATGAAGTCCCTATCATCTGTAGGAAGCTTAGGGCTAACTTCCCTTTGTCCTAGGAGCAGACCGCAACCTTTAAAAATTAACAAAAAAGCAAAAAGAACTCTGACCATAGACAGGGAAGAACAGACCTCGAACTCTGAGGACACTAAAGGCAAAACATCTCCAGATGAAGCCTCAAAGAGTTATAGGAGTTGGTTTTCAATTCCAAAGGATCTCTTGGAAGAATTCAAAAAGATTCTTAACAGAGAATTAGAAGAAAAATGGGAAAGGAAATGAGGGCTTTAGAAAAGGAAACACAGAATTGTCTGAAAAAATCATTCCTTAAAAAATAGATTTGGTAAAATGGAAAAGAAAACAACTCTTTGAAAAATAGAATTGGTAAAATGGAAAAAGAGAACAATTCCCTAAGAAATAGAATTGGTGAAATGAAAAAAAGCTCAATGAACAAAACAACTCATTTAAAAGTCCAATCGATTCTCCAATTGATAGTCAAAGGATATGAACAGACAATTTTCATATGAAATTAAAACCATTTCTAGTCATACGAAAAGATGCTCTGAATCATTCTTTATCTGAGAAATGCAAATTAAGACAATTCTGAGATACCATTACACATGTATCAGATTGGCTAAAATGACAGGAAAACATAATGATGAATGTTGGATGGAATGTGGGAAAACTGGGACATTAATACATTGTTGGTAGAGTTGTGAATTGATTCTACCATTCTGGAGAGCAATTTGGAATTATGCTCAAAGAACTATCAAACTGTACATAACCTTTGATCCAGCAGTGTTTCTACTAAAGAAATCATAAAGGAAGGAAAGTGACCCACATGTGCAAAAATGTTTGTGGCAGCCCTTTCTCAAGTGGCAAGAAACTGGAAACTGAGTGGATGCCCATTGATTAGAGAATGGTTGAACAAGTTATGGAATTCATGAATGTCATGTAATATTATTGTTCTTTGAAAAATGATCAGCAGGATGATTTCAGAAAGGTCTGGAGAGACTTACATAAACTGATGCTGAATGAAATGAGTAGAACCAGAAGGTCACTATATGTGGAAACAGCAATATTATAAGATGATCAGTTCTGATGGACATAGTTCTCATCAACAATGAGATGATTCAGACCACTTCCAATGGTCTTGTGATAAAGAAATCTATCTACACGCAGAGAAAGGACTGTGGAAATGGAATGTGGACTCTTTGTTTGCTTGAATTTTGTTTTCTTTCATTTTTTTTTTCCTTTTTGATCTGATTTTTCTTGTACAGCATGATATTTATAGAAATATGTATAAAGGAATTGCACATGTTTAACATATATTGGATCACTTGTTGACTGGGGGAGGGGGAAATTAGAAAACAGGATTTTATAGGGGTGAATGTCAAAAATTATCCATTATATATTTTGAAAATAAAAAGCTTTAATTAAAAAATATAATAAAATTAAGCTCCTTTGGAAGAAAGAAAAAGTTCAATTGGTCAGCTAAGGGAAGGAAATAATTCATTAAAAATTAGAATTGAACAAATGGAAGTAAATGACAATAAAAATGTTTAAATTACCCTCTTTTCTTTCTTCCTTCCTCACCACCTCACTCCCCCATAACTCTATTACTACTTTCTCTCTCTATCCAGGGCTGTTGTAAGGATCACATGACACATTTGTAAAGTGCTTAACATAGTGCCTGACACACAGTAGATACCTAATAAATATCTGTTCCTTTCCTTTTATTGATAACACTTAATAAATGTTTTTGATTGATTGATTGATGGAGCTGTTATTTTCCTATGCACCCACACTGCTCTTTCCTCCTCATTAGAATAATTTTTCTATGGGTTTTCATAATTTAATGCCCTTTCCTAGGGTTGACTTGCCTTGTAGAATTCACTTCTCATCTAGGTGTTGTTTTCCACTCTTCATTCTTTCTTACCTCCATATCTAATCTGTCACCAAGTCCTGCCAATTTTGTCTTTATATTTTCTCATATATGCCTTCTTTTCTTCTCTTACAATATCATCACCCTGGTATAGCCTCTCATCATCCCACTTAGACCATTAAAATAGCCAGCTACTTGGTTTCCTTTCCTCAAGTCTTTTCCCATTGCTGTCCATTCTCAACCCAATTTTCAAACTGATATTCCTAAAGTCTAACTATCTCACTCCCCCCGACTCGTGGGTACTTATCACATTCACAGTTAAATACAAAATCCTTTATTTGGCATTCAAAGACCTTTATAACTTGGCCCCTTCTTATCTTTCTATTCTCACACTTTACTCATGGTCATATATCTTGTGTTCCCTACTCTTCCTTAAACACCATACACTCACTCCTACTTCTGGATATTCTTTCCTCATCTCCACCTGGTTTCTTTGGTTTCTCTTATGACTCAATTAAAATCTTTTCTTCTACAAGAAGCCTTTCCTGATCTCCCTTAATTTTTTTTTTTTTTTTTTTTGCTCAGACAATTGGAGTTAAGTGACTTGCCCAGGGTCACACAGTTAGTAAGTGTTAAGTGTCTGAGGCCATATTTGAACTCAGGTCCTCCTGACTTCAGCACTAACTAACTGCCCGACCCCCCTTAATTCTAATCTTTTTGTACTTACATATTTGTCTATTGTCTCTCCCATTAGAATGTGAGCTCCTTAGAGGCACAGAGCATGGCTCGAGTCAGGAAGATCTGAATTCAAATTTGACACTGGCCAAGTCACTGAACCCCAATTGCCTTAGCAAAAAAAAAAAAAGAAAGAAAGAAAGAAAAAGAAGAATGTGAGCCCCTTGCGATGATATTTTTCTCTTTCTCTGTATCCTCAGCACTTAACACAGTGCCTAGAACATGTTGTTCAATCATTTTTCAGGTATGTCCAACTCTCATTAAAGTTTTCTTGGCAAAGATACTGCAGCAGTTTGCCATTTTCTTCTACAGCTCATTTTATAGATGAGGAACTAAGGCAAACAAGGGTAAGTAACTTCCTCGGGGTCACACAGCTAGGAAGTGTCTGAAACTAAATTTGAACTCATTTTCCTGAGTTCCTGAGCCCGATTCTAGGCTGGGTACTCTTATCTACCATGACATCTAGGTGTCTGTCCCTGATACATAATAGGGACTCATGAAATGCTTGTTGACTCTTTCCAAAATTTTTGGGACAGGAAAGTATTATTGCTTCCACAAATATTTCTCTGACCCAACTAGTAATAATTTTCCTTCTACCCCTGCCCTGTATCTCATACAGTAATTTATTGTCATTCTGCTGATCTCACCAATTCCCATAGGTTCAATGATCATCCTTTGGGAATGATTCACAGAGCTATGTATTCAGCTCTCCTCAGTCTGAAATTCCATTCCTATGTCCATACCTGCCTTTTGGAAATCTCAATCTAGAGGCTGTGAACTCATTATATCTTCTCCCAAATGTTTTCCTTTTCTCCACTTTTTTTTTTCTCTCATAGTCACCTAGGCTCATAACTCCTAGTTTTCTTAAACTACTCACTTTCACTGACCCCACATATCCAAATCATTAGTAAGACTTTCCATTTCTACTTTCATTTCTCTCTTACAAGTTCCTCATCTCTACTCACCAAGTTATCTTCCTAGATCTGGAGCTTATCACTTCTCACCAGGATTACAAGTACATTGTGATCCATGCAAATAATGAATCTTGTGAAGTGGTCAGGATGAGGTGCAAATGATGAGGCTAGTGGTAGTGAAGAGGCCTGAGAATTGGGGTGGGGAATCCTCTGGTCAGTCAGGTTCAATGTGAAAGAATTTGCAAACCCGAAAACTGTGTGGCAAGAAAAGGGAATTTTATTGGCAGTGAGAAGCCAGCTTTGCTAGCAAGACAGACTTCTTAATGGCAAAAGATCCTGTCAGGGAAATAACAAAGGTTAACATTGAGAAGAGAATGTCTTCACAGTGGGTAAAAGTCCTGGCAGGTAGGTTTGCTAAGAAGAGAGTTTCCTTAGCAACCATAATCCTATTTCGAACTTCTGCAAAGATTTGGGGTTCAGAGTTGTCTTATTATGAGCAGTGGAGGCTTGGGATTCAATCAATGCCCCAGGCCTAGATTTCCAGTTGAAAAGAGATTACTTATCTTGGAGTTTTGAACCACTCAATAGGATTATCAGGCTGAGATTTCCAACTGAATAAAAATCACTTAACTGGGAGTTTGAAGGCTTTTCCCAAAGTGTGGGAACCCCCTTGAAGGGGATCTGGGCTACCCCCAAAAGATCTCAATTTCAATGGTGAGTGATTTGACCAAGATCTCCAATTGAATGAAACCACTTAACTTGAGAGTTTGCAGGCTTTCCCTAGGGGAGAGCCTGAGACACCGAATCACCCTTCTTTTACAGATTAAAGGGGACACAGTTTCATCAGTCAGATGTATTCTAATTTATACTATTTGAAGTTGTAATTATGTAAAATATGGTCAGAAATTCAAATAATGTGGTCATGTCATATAAGATGTATTTGTTCTAATTGGGATTTAAACAAATACAAATCCTAATACAAGAATCTAATTGTCTTCGCTGACAAGTCTGTCTCTATTCCCATTCTGTCTCCAAAGTGGTCTTCATTTTTTTTCTCAATAGTATTTTATTTTTCCAATTACATGTAAAGACAATTTTCAATATTTATTTTCGTAAGATTCTAAATTCCAAATTTTTTCTCTCTCTCATCCTTACCTCCCCTTTCCCCAAGATACCAAGAAATCCAATATAGGTTACATACATATAATCATTTTAAAAATATTTCATACCTATCATGTTGTGAAAGATAAATCAGAACAAAATGAAAATAAAAAATGAGAAAGAAAAAGCAAACAAAAATCCAAAATGATTTTCTTAACTTGCAGGTCTAGACATGTCATTTCTCTACTCAGTAAAATCTAAAGGCTCTCTATTACTTCCAGAATCAAATTTGTGTGGAATGGAGAGATAAAGTGAAGAACTTACAGGAATATTTAAATTCTGTTTCTATCTCTCTGACCTGCATAAATACTGTGTGTGCAAGCCAATATTTACTTAAAACTTTAGATATATTTACTGAACCAGAAATGATGACATTTATCCTTGTTCAATGTTATCAATATTTAGATTATTAAATGCTGTCAGCTCAGTAATCTGAAGTTTGAAGGTCTGATTGATGATTCCTCTTGGAATCAGGGAAACAATGCATTCCATTCTAATCTGCCTTTGGCATCAATGTTTAACATTCAATTAGGGGAGAGGACACCAATTTCTCAATGCTCCCCAACTTATGATGTAATCCTTTGTAACAGAAACCTTCCATTCCATTCCAATCAAATAGCAACAACCAATTAGAAGACTCCCCCTCCCCTTCTCAATGCTCTCTTACTTGTGATGTAATCTCTTGTATAAAAGCTATGTATCTTCACTACTTCTTTAGCCCTCCTATCTCAAGCTTTCTCTTTCTTATCTTGCGATGGGATGGCTCATCCTCCTGAGGTTTTCAATAAACTACTTTTCTGCCTTCTACTGAGTGATCTCTGAGTAGTCATTTTGGGTAAGGATTTTCCACATCCCTCACAAATATAATATCCTCAGTTGCATAAAGCTCTTTACCACTTCATCCCTTCCTGTCTTTTTTGTATTTTTACATCTTATCTTCCCTCTGCTCCTTCTCTGGTCTTGACCTATTTACTGCTTCTCACCCAGAACACTCTGCCTTCCCATCTGCTTTCCTTTTCCCTGGCTCTTCCCATGCCTAGAACGTGTTGCCTTCTCCTCTCTACTTTGTAGCTTTCTCAAGTTCTTTCAAGACTCGAATCAAATCCCATGCTCCAAAGTAGACTCTTCCTTGTCTTTTTTTTCCTTCCCCCCATCTCTGTGGCTTCCACTCTGAGATTAACTTCCATTTACTCTGAATATCTGACATTATGGCTAATTATTTACATCTTGTCTCCTCCATTAAGCTCCTTGAAGGCAGGCACTGTTTTTTGAATCCTGATTATGGTACTTGATACACATTTAATTGTTGTTCATATTTCATTTTCAGAGGACTAATTAATTCATGTTTGATGGCTTGATTTGCACATGAAAGGGATTTAAATGAGGCAGAGTTGTACAAAGTCTTCAACCTCACTCTCTTCCAGTCATCAAAATCCAATGGCAGGACAAAAGTCAAGAAGAATAGTGATGTCTGGAGATGCAGCAGATGCCCTGGAATCTCTGACCAAGCTCTAGACACCTGTTTCATGAACCTTTATGGTCATTGGGACAAATTGTTCTCATTCACCCAGTGCCATATTACATCCTCTGTCTTAGAGGCTCTGGGAGGAAGAGAAAGACTTCAGCAGAGATAAACGAAGTTGGAGAATCCCTTCCAAGCACGGCCAATAAGCAAAGACATGAAAATGGGCAAAGTTGGGTGAGAACAGGAGAAGTGAATGGTACATTTAGACTGGAACATGGGCTACATGAAGAAGAATGGCCTGAAATTATTTTAGCTCCATATTGGAGAGGGTTTTAAACATCAAAAGCAGGATGTTCTTTATAAATGATTGAGTTTTGATCTAAAGCAATCACAAGCGGAAATTCTCAGCAGGAAGGACTCATTCATATTTGATGCATGTAAGCCTCTAGAGATTCATAAGAACATAGACAAGTCAGTTTTGGAGAAAGTAAAAGCCACTAAAGTATTTGATTACAGAATCATTTTGGATACAGTTCATCAAGTACCAGAGCTTTAGGCATCATGGAGGAAAGATAGCTTCAGTTTTAGCACTTTTTTTGTTGTTGTTTTCCTTTATTTTCCATACCTTCATTTTCTAGCCAGAAACAGACTTTGACGCTTTAAAAAACTACATTGCTCTCTAGTTTTGTCTCTTCTACTTATATTCTCCTTTCATGGGGTTGGAGGTGGTTTGGAGTTGGGTTTGTTTATTTTAAGGACCTCTTTTGCTTGTTTGTCAATGTTGGTGGAATAAGAGAGGCAAAGGAGGCTAATCTAACTTAGAATCCAAGCTCTGTCTAGTAATCTGTGGGACAGAGCAATAAATATCTTCCCATCTATATCTATCCATAAAAAATAGGGAAATTGGAATCTTGTTTCTAAAGAAGAAATGGAATATTTTTGCCATGTTTAACATATATTGCATTACTTGCCATCTAGGGGAGGAGTTAGGGGAAGAGGAATACATGGTTTTGCAAGGGTCAATGATAGAAAATTATCCTTGTATATCTTTTGAAAATAAAAAGCTTCAATTAAAAAAAAATGAAAAAAAATGCATCTTCCTCCTATCTTTGCAAGTATCTTCCATATGCTACCAGATCCTACTGATGATGTTTATGTTACTTTTGCTTAATTCTCTTTCTCCTCCCCTCTCTTTTTTTCTCCCTCCCTTCCTCTCTGTCTCTCTCTCTCTCTCTCTCTATTTCTCTCTCTCTGTCTCTGTCTCTCTCTCTCTCTCTCTCTCTTTTTCTCTCTCTGTTTCTGTTTCTTTGTCTCTGTATCGATCTAGTTAGAAAAAAAGTATGCTGGTAAATATTTTTAAATATATAATGTTATATTTCCCCCTGATTACATGTAAAAACGATTTTAAAACATTTTTAAAGTTTTGAGTTTGAAATTCTATCCCTCTCTTGGAACAACAAGCAATCAGATATAAATTATATATGTACAATCATATAGGACATATCTTTTATTTATTTTATATAAGATGACTCAAATAAATAAATGAATAAAAATGAAAAATAGTACACTTCAGTCTGTATTCACACAGTGGCCGATCTTTTACTGGAGGTGGATAGAATGCTCCATCATTAATCCTTAGGGATTATCTTAGATCATTATATTGCTGAGAATAAAGAAAATATTCATAGTTATTCATCATATTATATTGCTGTTACTTTGTACTATGTTCTCCTGGTTCTGCTCACTTTACTTTGCATCAGTTTATGTAAGTCTTTCAACTTTTTCTGCTTGTGTTGATTTTCTCAATTTCTTTTTCTTGTCTTATTTGCTTGTGTTTTTCATTGACTGAAGGAACTGCTAGTGAAAAAGTGCTCTATTCTGCAACTTTTTTTTTTTTTTTACAATTTCATTCATTTTCTTTAGGATTTACCTGTAGCACTTAGTTTAGCTGACTTATCCAGGTTCACTCTGCCAGTGACAGAGGCAAGACAGAACCCAGCCCTTCCTGGTTTCAAGGTTGGTTCTTGATCTGCCATGCCATGCCAACATTTGTAGGACTATGTCAAAAAAGACAGTGGACTTCATTGTATTACCCCATATCTTTCTTAGAAGGCTTCTGGCATATTTATAATATAAATGATAATTAATTTTGGCATCTTTTGCTTTAATAGAGAAAAAAATTCAACAAAATTAATCCAAGACATCAACCAAGACCAATATATATGTGGTATTCTATATACATAGAACTTCTGGAAAAAGAGAGGGATTTTCATTCTTTTCTAAAATTAATTTTTATTACACATAGCTATTCTGATCAATGTCATGATCCAAGACATTTTCAAAGGACTCATGATAAAAAAATGTTATCTACCTTAAGAGAAGAGAACTGAAGAACTCTGACAGCAAATTGAAGCATATTTTTTTTACTTTATTTTTCTTGCCTTTTTTTTTTTTTACAACATGGCTAACATTAAAATAAATTTTGCATTGTTTCATTGTTTCACATGTATCACATGTACATTATTGCACTGCATTATTTCACATGCATCACATATTGATTTGCCTTCTCAATAAGTGAGGGAGAGGTTGAAGTAACAGAGAGAATTTAAAAGTCAAAATTTTCAAATAGAATGTTAAAAATAAATAAATGAATGAAAATCATTAGATTGCTATTTTTTTTGTTCTTATAATATGTATTATTTACTCACATAGCTCTCCTTTTTCCCCTCCCAGAATGTCTTCCCTTATAAAAAATAATAAACAGAGAAAGGAAACATAATTTAACAAAATGAATGAGTATACCAAAAAAAATCTAAAATTATATACAATGGTCCATACCTATAGTTCACCACCTCTAGAGAAAAAACAGCATGTATGATATGAGGATGGAACAGATTCATAGATTTTTCTTTGGTCATCATAAATTTGAAAACACAGTTACAATTTGTTGCTATTGTTCAGTCATATCTGACTCTTCATGACCCCTTTGGAATTTTTCATGACAAAGTTATAGAGTAGTTTGTCATTTCCTTCACCTGCTCATTTTACAGATGATAAAACTGAAGTAAATAGGGTTAAGTGACTAGCTAGTAAGTGTCTGAGGTCAGATTTGAACTCAGGTCCAAATGCAGGACCCCTAGTTTCCCTGTTTCAATTTGGGGGTGGGAAAATTGTTATTTCTTATTATTTTTGTCATAGTTAATGCATATATTTTTCTGACTCTATTTCACTTGATATCAGTACATATGTGTGTGTGTGTGTGTGTGTGTGTGTATCTTCCCATAACTCTGTAATTCATCATACAGCATTTCTTACTAAGCAATACTTACTCCATTGTATTATAGCCATTGAGTTATAATTTTTTAGCTGCTTCCTAGTCAACATGTATCTATTTTATTTTGTTACTATAAAAGTGTTGCTATAATTATTATGATGTATACAGGACTTCCTTTTTGTCATTGACTGCTGGGGTTTTGCTTAGTAGCTCCACCAACCTTTTGAGCCCATTTTTCTTTTACACATCTTGTGTATCAACCAAGTTGGAATAGCTATTTGCTAAAATTTTAACACAGTTAACTCTCCTGTCTCTGGGTTTTACACAAATCATTTCCCACATGTCTGCAGTTCAATGTCCCTTCATTTCCACCTTTCATACAATTCCCTGTTATGTGCCAAAGAAAGATCAGTTTAGTTGCTACCATCTCCCTGAATCTTCTCATTTCACCAAGTGTCAATGCTCTAACTTAAAGCACTTAATCTAATTTTTCCTTTCCCTTTTTAATTCCCCATGTACTACTGGACTTGTCTATAAAACTTAAGTTAAATTTCTCTGTATGCTTAATAATAATAACCAATATCTACTTTAATAGCTTTCTTTTCCATTTTTTATCTCATTTGATGTTCACTAAACCCCATGAGATAGTTTTTTCCTTCTTATTTCCCCCAAATTGAGGAATAAAGGCTTTGAGAAATTAGTAACTTGCTTAGTATGACACAGCTAGTAGGTAGGTATCTGGAGCAGGAACTGAACCCATGCCTTTCTGACTCTTAAGTCTAGTGTTCTATTCATTATATCACACTGCCTCTCAATTTTTTTATCTGTATTTTGGAGAATGTAAACTTTTTGAAGGAAGGGACTATTTCATGTTTGTTTCCATACCCCAGTGTCTATGATCTTACACATTATCATTGTTATTGTTCAGTCATGTTCAGCTCTTTATGAGCCTATTTGGAATTTTCTTGGCAAAGACAAGAATTGGCAATGGTTTGCTAATTCATTCTTCAGCTCATTTTACACATGAGGAAACTGTGGCAAACAGAGTTAAGTGGCTAGCTCAGGGTCACACAGCTAGTAAATGTCAGAGACCAAATTTGAACTCAGGAAGATGAGTTCCTGTCTCCAGGACCCATACTCTGTGAATACACTGTACTACCCTGTCCATTTTTTTAAATACATAGTAAGTGCTTAATAAATGTTTCTTCAATTGATACATGATAATATGACCAAGAAAACAAAATGCTATGAGATTATTGGGGGCAGAGGAGATATTGTAATTAGATTAATAAGCAGAGGAGAATAAAGATGGTGGGGGGGAATCAGTGTTAGAGGGATGCTGAATAGTACATTTCTATAGGAGCAGAGAGTTCAAAGAGGAGAGTTGTTTGTCTCAGAACTGAGAAGATGGCTTGGAGAAGCAAATCATCCTATTTGCAAAAGCCAAAAATGTCAGAACTATGAAAAATCACCTTCCTCTGCATTTATGTCAAACTTTGTGGATATATTGGTTGGTTTGGGTGAATTTTTTTTTCCTTTGTTATAAAGGAGAATTCTCTGGGAAAGTGCAGGGGAGGGATACATTGGCAAATGTAGATGATATAGAAACAAAAGTTTCAAAAAAATTTATTTTAAAAAAGCAAACAGCTGCCATTTGGGTTGAACATGGTAATGGTGGCCAAAACTGCATGTCCTCTATAGCCTGTGGCTGAGAGGAGTTATGAATAAAGGATGAATTCAGAGGCAGCTCCTCTATCTCAACCCTCTCTCACACATATACATACCCATTCTTCTCACAGTCTCTGCCCACTCAGAGGCAGTAGCCCAGTATTTGTCCCCTACAGAATTCTGTTCTATCCATAAGGCAGTCAAAGGGAGATGGTGAAGGAGCCTTGGCAATACCAGCCTGCCCCACTAAGTGGTAAGCCTACTGAACTTCCAGGCAGGACACAGCTGGTGGGAGGAATGAAATCCATTTTTATTTCCACAATTCATCCATCAGAGCCACTTCTTACAATGGGAGCCTCAATGACTAGCACTGCTGGGAGTTACATGTTGGTATCTTCAGGCTAAAACCCTGGTCATAGTGTCCCCAAACCCAGCTGGATCTGGAAACCCAAACTAATAAATACTGGAAGTCCTGCTGGCCCAGAAACTGTCTATATGCCTGATAATACACCCTTGTTTCATGCTTTTGTGTCCAGAATCTTCTATGCTATTTTCAATGAAGCTTTTTGAGTGAATTTGTACTGACTTTTATGGCTATTCAGCTGAACATGATAGTCATATGCTTCTTTGCTCTATGCTTTATTCTCTTTGAAAAGCTTAACATGTTTTTTTTTTTTTTTAATGGCCTATTCCTGCCAACTCTACCTGCCTAGATATTTTTAGAAGACTAACCCATGGCACCACATTATGAAAAAGACATTGGCTTTGGTCCTTCTGCCGAACTTTCCTATCACTGTTAAAGGGACCATTGTCCTCCCAGTCATCCTGTCATCCTCAGCTCCTCATTGACACTCATCCCACATATCTAAGCTTTTGTTAAATCTTATGATTTCCACCTTCACAACATTTCTCATTCAGTCCCCTTCTCTCTGCTCACATATCCAACCAATACCTTCCCCCTCTCCAAGCAGGCTCTTACCATTTTTCACTTGAAATAATGCAGTAGCTGTCTTAAGTCTTTCCTTGAATCCTTCTGATTATCATGTACCAAAGTGATTTCTCCTAAAATGCAGGTCTGACCATATTATCCCTCCATGAATCCCAACAACATCAGGAATCAAAAAACCTCTTTTTGACATTTAAAGTCCTTCAGCACTTGAACCCTTCTGCGTTTCCAGCCTTACTCTTCTCTATGTAGTTTATAATCCAACTATACAGTCCTATTGGCTGCTTCTCATACACTATTCCTGCTCTCCTGACTTTATATCCAGGTCCTGATTCCCCCATGCCTGGAATGCTCCTCAGAATACTCTGACTCCTGGCTTCCTTTAAGGTTCAGCTAAATCCCAGCTTCTGCAGAAGGCCTTTCCTATTCTTTCCCCTCCCCGGTCTCTTCACTCTGGGGGTACATTCCATTCATACTCTATATTCCTTGTATGTACATAGTTATTTACATTAGTCTCCCACATTAGAATGTAAGCTCTTTGAGGGCAGGGACTAGATTTCCTTAATATATACCCCCAGTGATTAGGTTATTGCCTTGGAATATAGGAATCATTTAATAAATGGTTGTGGACCTCTCATTAACTGTATAATGCCAAACAACTGAAAATGAATTATGACCTATGATGATAGAGAGGTCTGTAAAGGACATGTAAAGGCTACAAGACACCATAAAGAAATATAGAGGAGAACTGGAGTAAAAGATATTATAAAAGAATGATGTGACTGCAAGGTTCAGCTGATGGAGAAGACCTTATTCTCCACTGCCCTCATCATGCCAAGGGTTAAAAACATAGAAAGCACCCAGTATATTTGGTGGACACCCTGTGAAGAGCTTAATGGGAAAATATAGACAAGAGTCACATAAACTGGAGAGATATGGATAGTTTGAAAAATGATTGGAGAAATTTACATTGATAAGATCCCAGATCTATCTCTGTATTTGAGTGACACTGAGCAGATTTCTTACTCTCACTAAACCTCAGTTTCCAAATCTTCTGACTCAGTGGAGAAGACCCAGGACTGGAGTTAGAAGACCCTGTTTTTTTCCTTACTTGGATCCTTGCTGGCTGTGTGATCTTCCTGGGGAAGAGGATCGGTCTCCTCCTCTGCAAAAGAAGAAGAATTCAGGTATATAGTTGTGTGAACATTTGTGTTACATAAATGCTAATTATTATTATTACCCATGTCACCTACTGCTTAGAATTGTACCATATGAAACAAAGGAGATAAAAATGCTTTGAAAACTATAAAATTTGGTACAAATGTAAGTGGTATTTTAGATTCCACAAACATTTATCTGCTTTTTCTCTGTACTCTAAAGAGCACTTCAAGGTCCCTTTCAACTCTAAAGCTATGATCCAATGAGTTTAAACTCAAAATGTTCAAAACCAAACTCATTACCTCCCCTGTTAAATCTGATACTCTAACAAACTTCCCTATGTTTTCCACCCCTCTCCCAGACTCCAAATCTCAAAGTAATCCTTGACACTTCCCTTTCTTTCCCTCACTTCCCATATCCAAGCATTTGCCAAGTACTGTCAATTTTACTTCTGTGCCTCTTTAATTTCTCTCTGTACATATATTGTTTCTACATTTGTTCTGTTATTCATTTTCTGTTATCTAAACTAGTATAATCGTTCCCTAATTGATATCTATGTCTCTAGCTTCTCATCTTGAATTCATCCTTCAGACAATTGCCAATAGCAATTTTCATAAAGCAGAAGACTAACCTTCTAATTCCTTTCTCAAAAAACCATCAGTGGCTTCCTATTGTCTCTAGGATAGCATATCTGCTCCTTAGGAGCAGCTTAGTGCTTCTTTGCATAGAGTGCTGGGCTTCTAATCCAAAAGAGATGAATTCAAATCTGGTCTCAGATACTTACTAGCTGTATATCCCTGGGCAAGTCGCATAACCCTGTTTGTCTCAGTTTCCTCCTATGTAAAATGAGCTAAAGAAGGAAGTAACAAAGCACTCTAGTATATTTGTCAAGAAAATCCCAAATAGGGTCACAAAGAGTTAGACACAACTGAAATGACTGTACCACCACAAAAATATACTCCTTGGTCTGGCACTTAAGACTTTTCACAATTTGGTTGCAAAAGTACATTTTTATTTTGTATTTTTACTTTCTATCACTCCCTCTTATGCAATGTTCAACTAAACTGGGATAGTGACTATTTCCCAATCTCAACATGTCATTTTCTTCCTCCATATATTTCACCTAGGAAACCCCTATGCCTAGAATGCCTTTATCTTGGTTTTTTCTCATCATCTCTCTGTTAGCATCCTTAAGTCAGCTTAGGTAGCATCTCATCTATAAAGTTTTCATTCCTATCCACTCCTTCACACACCCTAGCTAAAACTGTTCTTTCTCCTTTTTAAATTTTTCTTAGAGCTTTTGTATCTCTTCTCTATCTCTAACACATTGTAGTAATAAAAATTGCTAACAATTATATTGCACTTACCATGTGCCAGGTACTGTGTTACGTGCTTTACACTTATCATCTCATCTGATCCTCACAGCAACCCTAGGAGGTAGGTGGATTATTACACCCACTTTACAGAGAAGGAATCTAAGGTAAATGAAAATTAGGGATTTGCTCTGAGTCACATAGCTAGTAAGTGTCTGAGGCCGGATTTGAACTCAGTTCTTCAAGACTCCATGCCCAATTCTCCATGAATTGCACCACCCATCTGTTTATATCATATGAAATGTATTTATCTTTGGGTGTATCTTTCTTTACTCTTGCTCCCAATGCAATTTAAGCTATCTGAAACTAGAATCTCTTATTTATAAAATCATCATTTTCATAGATCCCAGCAAAATGTACTATTTTGCTTGATCATTACTAAATGGAATAGAATTTGACTTTTAATCAAACCTTCTTTTGCACCATTGTGTCCATGTGGGTTGTTCTTATTTCCCAAAAGACATTGTAAATAAACTCCATGAAAGCAGACACCAGATATTATGAAAGAATCAAAGCTATAGAGTTTAAAGAACTATAGATATCATAGAATACTAAGAATTTAAGTTCAAAGGGACTTTAGAAGAACTGGGTTAGTCTCTTCAATAGTAAGAAACCAAGGCTTAGAGGGGCAGAGTCAAGAAAGCAGTTTAAAGGCAGAAATACATTCGAGCTTTCCCCCAAACCTTTTCACATACCTCTAAATGTGACTCTAAACAAATTCCAGAGCTGCAGGACCCACAAAAAAGATGTAGTGAAACAATTTTTGAGTCCAAGACAACTTACAAGTTCAGCAGGAAAGGTCTGTTGCAGAATAACACTGGTTTAGCAGCTTTTACATTAAAAGATATGAGGTCTGGCAATATGATATACCAGAGAACAAAAAAATTAGGATTACAACCCAGAATCACTTATCCAGTAAAACTGAAGTCTTAAAAATTGGCTCTTTAATGAAATTAAATAAAAATGAAATTTAATGAAATAGAATGAACTTTCAAAGGAGCACAATCTAGCACTGGTCATCCCAGTACAGACTGAGCTCTAGCAACAGGCATTGGAGTGACTGAATGAGTTTCAGTAGAGGCAGTTTCCAAATCTCAGAAGTAAGGGTATTGAACAACAGGTCTGAAGGAGATTTACAAGGATCTCTTTGCTGGCATCAGGAGCAGGACTCTGTTGCCTGTACTTTGATCTGGGCTACAGTCCCGGCTTAGTCACTGACATAGCAGACTTCACAGCCTCAGAGGGGCAAGGACCTTAATCCTAATTCCAAGGTTGACAAGAGTTTTGTGATTGCTCACAAATCAGTGCACACCTCTCTCTAGATTATATCACCTAGGAAGACCCAAAAACTTACATGTCCCCAGAATACCTCTGAAAAGTTATACAAAAACCCTGAAGATTGGGACAACGTTCCCTTCACTTGGGAAGTAGAGTTCTACTTTAGAATAGAGTTAAAAGTTACAAATAAACTGAAAAAACAAGTACACTAGAAAAAAATTCTGATCTTAAAAAATTACTATGTGATGAAGAAGATCAACACTCAGAAGAAGAAAATAAAGTCAAAATTCCTGTGCCTAAAGCCTCAAAGAAAAATATGAATTGGTCTCAAGCATTAAAAAGCTCAAAAATGTTTTTTTAAATCAAGTAAAAGAGATAGAAGAAAAATTGGAAAAGAAAATGAGAGTAATGCAAGAAAATCATTTTAAAAAATCAATAACTTTAAAAGAGGCACAAAAAATGCTGAAGAAAATAACACCTAAAAAATCAAAATAGGTCAAATGGTAAAGGAGGCATAAAAAATCCAGTAAAGAAAAGATTGCCTTGAAAAGAGAATTGATCAAATGGGAAGATTATTAAAAAGTTTACCTAGGAGAACTCCTTAAAAATAGAATTGGTCAGAAGGGAAAGGAGGCACAAAAGTTCACTGAAAAAAATAATTCCCTAAAAGTTAGAATTAGGCAAGTAGAAGCTAATAACTTTATGAGACATCAGGAAACAATTAAAGAAATTAAAATATAAAAGACAATGTGAAATTTCTCATTGGAAAAACAACTGACCTGGGAAATAGATCCAGGAGAGATAACTTAAAAATTATTGGACTACCTGAAAGCAAAAATCAAAAAAAGAACCTAGACATCATCTTTCAAGAAATTACCTAAACTATCCTAATATTCTAGAACCAAACAGTAAAATAGAAATGAAAAGAATCCACATATCATCCCCTGAAAGAGATCACAAAATGAAAAGTCCCCAGAATATTATAGTCATCCAAAGCAACCAGGGTCAAGGAGAAAATACTGCCAACAGCCAAAAAAATTCAAATATCTTAGAGCCACAGTCAGGATAACACATGGTTTAGCAGCTTTTACATTAAAAGATATGAGGCCTGGCAATATGACATACTAGAGAACAAAAGAATTAGGATTACAACCCAGAATCACTTATCCAGTAAAACTGAAGTCTTAAAAATTGGCTCTTTAATGAAATTAAATAGAAATGAAATTTAATGAAATAGAATGAACTTTCAAACACTTGAGATGAAAAGACCAAGCTGAATAGAAAATTTGACTTTCAAATACAAGATTCAAGAAGAGTACAAAAAGGGAAACAGGAAAGAGAAATGATAAGAAATTCAATAAGGCTAAACTGTTTATATTCCTGCATGGGAAAATAAGTTATAACTCAAAAACTTTACTAATTTTCAGGGCAGTTAAAAACAATATACATAGAGAGAAAGCAGAGGTATGAATTGGATGTGATGATATGATTATCTTAAAAAGTAAAATTAAATAAGAAAGAAGAATGGACTAGAAGAAGAGGAAAGGGAAACATAGGATAGGATGAATTATCTAACATGAAAGAGGATTGAAAAGATTTTATATTGGAGGGGGAAATGGAAAATTGGGAAGGGGAGTGCACGGACCTTACAGTCATCAGAATTGGTTCAAAGAGGGAATAGTGTAGAAATCCATCTTAATATAAAGGAAAGTGAGAAGAGAAGGGAATAAGAGGAGAGAGAACTGAAATAAGGGTAGACAGTTCAGGGAAGATAAAAGTCAGAAAGAAAACACTTTTGAGAATGAACAGAGGAAAAGGAGAGAGAGAATGGGAAAAGCAAGGAGGAAATAAGATAAAAGGAAATACATAGGTGGTAATCATTACTGTGGAAAAATATTTTTCTGATAAAGACTTCATATCTTAAATATATAGAAAAGAGCCAAATTTATAAAATAAAAGCCATTCCTCAAATGATAAATGGTCAAAGGATATGAACAGGCAGTTTTCAAACAGAGTAATCAAAATGCTCTAACCTACTATTGATGAGAGAAATACAAATGAAAACAACTTCATACTGTCAAATTGGCTAATATGACAGAAAAGGAAAATGACAAATGTTGGAGGGCATGTGGGAAAAATTTAAAAACTAATGTACTATTGAAAATTTCATACTGATTTGACCATTCTGGTGAGCAATTTGGAACTATGTCCAAAGGCCTATAAAACCTTTTGACCAAGCTATACCACTACTAAGTCTGCATCCCAACAAGATAAAAAACACAAAGAAAAAAATTTATGTGTACAAATATATTTAAAACAGCTCTTTTAGTGGTGGCAAAGAATTGAAATTTGAAAGGATGTCCATCAGTTGGGGAATGGATGAACAAGTTGTATATGATTATACCATTATTGTGCTTTAACAAATAATGAGTAGGATGCTCTCAAAAAAATAAAAAATAAAATAAAACAAACAATGGAAAGACTTACATGAATTAATGCAAAGTGAAATAAGCAGAACCAAGAGAACATTGTATACAGTAGCAGTATAATGATCTACTATTCTCAATAATACATGATACTAAACAATTCAGTTAGGATTTGTCAGTGATTCCCATATCCAAAGAAAGAACTTGTAGAGCCTGAATGCAGATCAGTGATAATTTTGCTTTACTTCCATTATTTTTCTCAGAGATTTTCTTTTGTTTTCTTTCACAGAATGACTTACATGGAAATGTGTTTTGTATCACCAACATGTATTACCCATGTCAAATTGTTTGCCCTTTCAATGAGGGTGGAGATGGAATTTTGAAACTCAAACTTTGGCAAAAAATGTTAAAAATTGTTTTTATTGCAATTGAGGAAAAATAAAACATTAAGTAAAAATTAAAAATAAAGACAATACCTGAAAAAAAGAACAAAAGGAAGGAAGCAAGGAAGAAAGAAAGAAAGAAAGACCCCAAATACCATCCTAAGCCTGTCTGCTACACTGGACTACATACTTGATAGTACATACACATGTACATACATATAGGATCCTACTGTGCTTGTGATATAATACAAACTTCTTTAATTGTATATAAACTCTTGACAATCAGGCTCCTTCCTGTCTTGACATTTCTCTCCCTCATACAATCTCCATTCTAGTCCAAACCACCTCCTTGCTCTTCCCTGGGTGCCACATTCCATCTACCTTTTCCATATTTTGTGCAGATTGTAATTGCTTCCTGGAATGCCCTTCACCCTCAACTCTCTTTCTCTGGAAATCTCTTATTTCCTTCTAGCCACAACTCAAGTGCCATCTCCTACAAAAGGCCTTTCCTGATTTTCCTAGTTATTAAATCTCCCTCTCCCCAAATCATTAGGTATTTATTTTTTTTTCTCTTGTATTCACTTGTCTACCTATATCTATATCTATCTAAAATTTCCCACTATTAGACTATAGGATTCTTGAAGGTATCCCTAGCACCTTGCACAGTATCTGGCCCATAATAATTATATGCACAGTACTCATTAGATTAGTACCTTGCCTTGTGCTCTACACAATTGTTTTTCAGTCGTTTCAGTCATGTCTGACTCTTCATGACCCCATTTAAGTTTTCTTGGCAAAGATACTGGAGTAATTTGCCGTTTCCTTCTCCAGCTCCTTTGACAGATAAGGAAACTGAGGCAAACAGGTTTAAGTAACTTGCCTAGGGTCACACATGTGTGCCAGATTTTAACTCAGGTCTTCCTGACTCCAGACTTGGTGCTCTATCTAGTGCCATCTAACTGCATACAGTTTCTATTAATAAATATTTGCTGAATAAGTGCTGAAATAATTGAGAACAATAACAGATTGACCTTGATCTATGTGTCTGGCTACGGCTCCAAAGACCACAAAGTTTAAAGGAAAATAAAAAGAACTTTTGTCAGTGTATTCGGAATGAAATCCGAATTTTGTCGGGTCTGGATTACAATCTTGCAATCCATGGAGCCGCAATTTGAAGCCAGGTATTGTTTGTGAGCAGTTTGCTTATCTAATAAAGCAAGGAAATTTCTAAGCCACAAGCCTCAGAGTTTTCACTAAAATGAATCTGTGTGTGAGAGTGACTACAGGAGACTGAGGTTAAATGATTCAGCTCAGGCTCACATTGAGTTGATTTCACAAACTGCTGAAAACTTTAATAAAAATAAAAATTATAACCTGAGGGGGGAAAGTTTTATTGCTGATTCTCTCCCTTTGACAGAGAGGAGGGATGACCTGCTCCCTAGAGAAGGCAGACCAGAAAGAGCAGTGTAGGGGTCAGAAAAAGAAGATTGGATTTGGGCTGTCATTATGGCATTGACACTATCTGAAATCATGACCTTGGGTAAAAGACTTCATTTCCCCAGGCCTCAGTTTCCTTATCTGAAAAAATAAAAGATATTGATGGTCACCTTCCATCTTTAACATTCTGTAATTCTATAAATTCATATTCTCCTTCTAGTCCTCAGTTTCCACACTGTTAAAAAAAAAAAAAAGCTCCTGCCCCCCACACATCCTCCCTCAACTACTCATCAGAGTCCCTAGAATTCCATGATTAAACATTTATTCTGTTGAATCTTATAGGTCTTTCAGGATGGGAGAAATCTATAAATGCTACCCCTCAAGCCCCTGGAAAGGAGAATCATTAGTCCTTGCCACCTAATATCAGAGGATATTATTTGATGCTCATCTAAAATCAAGACTCTAAAGGGATGGGTCAAATATAAGTCTCTGGTGGAAGATAAGGGCAACAAAGATAAATATATATACATTCTAATTCTATCTTGCAATCTCTAGCCATTTAAGAAGTCTTTTGCATTGAGCCTGTCAAAGTCTTCTTTTCACCTTTTTCAAATCTTTTCATATTCTTTCGGTCACAGTTCAAATCTCTCTTCCAGATATATTTACCCCTGGCTTACCTAAACTCTGCCACGCCTCTGTTCAGGGGAAAGGGCTTTCCTTCTGAACAACAGGGTCAAAGGCAATACAGGGTCAAGAACCTAGTTGGGAAATCAAGTCCTACTTATCAGACTGAAATCAGGAATAAAGAAGGCAGGGTGGTACAGTGGAAAGAGCCTCGAGTTTGAAGTTAAATTCTGCCTCTGCCACTTACTAACTAACCAATATTGGGCACATCACTTACCCTAACTGGGTCTCAATTTCCTCAAATACAAAATGAACCAATTGAACTTTGTAACCTAAAAGATTCATTCTGGATCTAAAGCTGTGATCTTACAAATTGGGATCTCAGGAATCAGAACCTAGGAAAGCATCCTCTCTCTTCTCCCTTGCTCACCTTAGTGAGCTCATTTGTTCTGGAGATTTAATTTTCATCTTAATGTAGGTGACCCTTAGACATACATAGGTAGACCTCACTTCTTTTCTAAACTCCAATTCCACAGCTTCTTCTTCATGTGGCTATTCCATCAGCAGTTCACTCAGGGTATCTCACCTTCATCAACTCCATCTCTACATTCACCCACTATCTCAAGTTCTGTCAAAAACATAGATAATAAGGTCATCTCAAAGTGACCTCAATGATTTAAGTTATCAGACTCAGATGGGTGAAGACAATGAACAAATTCCTAATCCCTTTTAATGCTAAAGTAGTCCAATTTATCCCATATATCTCATCTGTATGTAGTCATTTTCATGTAGTCTTCCCCATTATACTATGAGCTACTTGGAAGCATGACTCTTTGTTTTCTTCATATCGCCATGCTTAGAATGGTGAGAATGGCACATAGTATGAGCTTAAGAACTGCTATTAGGTTGGCTGAAACTGTTATGGGTAAGCCGCTGTCACTGATCTTTGTAAGTCTAGAGAAAAGGAAAAGTATCATAGAGTTGGACAAGAGTAAATACTATCCCGCTTTTCAAAGCAGAGAAGAGATGGGAATCTACAAATTATAGGCCAGGGAGCTTGACAGCAATTCTTATCACAATATTAATACTAATTTTTAAAGAGATTATCTATGAACAACTACAAAAGAAAGCAATAATTACACAGAGCCAGCATGGCTTCATCCAAGGGTAAGCCATGTCAGATTAATTTAATTCCTTTAGGATTGAAGGAGTCCTACCAAACTCCTTTTATGACACAGATATGGTACTGATACCTAAACCAGGTAGGCTGAAAACAGAGAAAGAAAATTATAGACCAATCTCCCTAATGAATATTGATGCTAAAATCTTAAATAAAATATTAGCAAAAAGATTACAGAAAATCATCCCCAGGATAATACACTATGACCAAGTAGAATTTATACCAGGAATGCAGGGCTGGTTCAATATTAGGAAAACTATTAACATAATTGACTATATCAACAACCAACCAAACAAAAACCATATGATCATCTCAATAGATGCAGAAAAAGCATTTGATAAAATCCAACAGCCATTCCTAATAAAAACACTTGAGAGCATAGGAATAAAAGGACTTTTCCTTAAAATAGTTAGGAGCATATATTTTAAACCTTCAGTAAGCATCATATGCAATGGGGAAAAACTGGAACCTTTCCGGTAAGATCTGGAGTGAAGCAAGGTTGCCCACTATCACATTATTATTCAATATTGTATTAGAAACACTGGCCTCTACAATAAGAGTCGAGAAAGAGATTAAAGGAATTAGAGTAGGCAATGAGGAAACCAAACTATCACTCTTTGCAGATGATATGATGGTATACCTAGAAAACCCCAGAGATTCTACTAAAAAGCTATTAGAAATAATTCATAATTTTAGCAAAGTAGCAGGATACAAAATAAATCCGCATAAATCCTCAGCATTCTTATACACCACCAACAAAATCCAAGAGCAAGAGATACAAAGAGAAATTCCATTCAAAATAACTGTTGATAGCATAAAATATTTGGGAATCTATCTACCAAAGGAAAGTCAGGAATTATATGAGCAAAATTACAAAAAAGTTTTCACACAAATAAAAGTCAGACTTAAATAATTGGAAAAATATTAAGTGCTCTTGGATAGGCCGAGCGAATATAATAAAGATGACAATACTCCCTAAACTAATCTATTTATTTAGTGCTATACCAATCAGACTTCCAAGAAAATATTTTAATGATTTAGAAAAAATAACAACAAAATTCATATGGAACAATAAAAAGTCGAGAATCTCAAGGGAATTAATGAAAAAGAAATCAAATGAAGGTGGTCTAGCTGTACCTGATCTAAAATTATATTATAAAGCAGCAGTCACCAAAACCATTTGGTATTGGCTTAGAAATAGATTAGTTGATCAGTGGAAAAGGTTAGGTTCACAAGACAGAATAGTCAACTATAGCAATCTAGTGTTTGACAAACCCAAAGATTCTAAATTTTGGGATAAGATTTCATTATTTGATAAAAACTGCTGGGATAACTGGAAATTAGTATGGCAGAAATTAGGCAAGGACCCACACTTAACACCACATACCAAGATAAGATCAAAATGGGTCCATGACCTAGGCATAAAGAACGAGATTATAAATAAATTAGAGGAACATAGGATAGTTTATCTCTCAGACTTGTGGAGGAGAAAGAAATTTGTGACCAAAGATGAACTAGAGACCATTACCGATCACAAAATAGAAAATTTTGATTATATCAAATTAAAAAGCCTTTGTACAAACAGAACGAATGTAAACAAGATTAGTAGGGAAGCAACAAACTGGGAAAACATCTTTACAATTAAAAGTTCTGATAAAGGCCTCATTTCCAAAATATATAGAGAACTGACTCAAATTTATAAAAAATCAAGCCATTGTCCAATTGATAAATGGTCAAAGGATATGAACAGACAATTTTCAGATGAAGAAATTGAAACTATTACCACTCACATGAAAAAGTGTTCCAAATCACTATTGATCAGAGAAATGCAAATTAAGACAACTCTGAGATATCACTACACACCTGTCAGATTGGCTAAGATGACAGGAAAAAATAATGATGAATGTTGGAGGGGATGCGGGAAAACGGGGACACTGATGCATTGTTGGTGGAGTTGTGAACGAATCCAGCCATTCTGGAGAGCAATCTGGAATTATGCCCAAAAAGTTATCAAACTGTGCATACCCTTTGATCCAGCAGTGTTTCTATTGGGCTTATACCCCAAAGAGATACTAAAAAAGGGAAGGGGACTTGTATGTGCCAAAATGTTTGTAGCAGCCCTGTTTGTAGTGGCTAGAAACTGGAAAATGAATGGATGCCCATCAATTGGAGAATGGCTGGGTAAATTGTGGTATATGAATGTTATGGAATATTATTGCTCTGTAAGAAATGACCAGCAGGATGAATACAGAGAGGCTTGGAGAGACCTACATGGACTGATGCTAAGTGAGATGAGCAGAACCAGGAGATCATTATACACTTCGACAATGATATTGTATGAGGATGTATTCTGATGGAAGTGGATTTCTCTGACAAAGAGACTTAACTGAGTTTCATTGGAGAAATGATGGACAGAAACAGCTACACCCAAAGAAGGAATACTGGGAAATGAATGTGAACTATTTGCATTTTTGATTTTCTTCCCGAGTTATTTTTACCTTCTGAATCCAATTCTCCCTGTGCAGCGGGAGAACTGTTCGGTTCTGCAAATATGTATTGTATCTAGGATATACTGCAACATATTTAACATATATAGGACTGCTTGCCATCTTGGGGCGGGGAGGAGGGAGGGAGGGGAAAAAACGAAACATAAGTAATTACAAGGGATAATGTCGTGTAAAAATTATCCTGGCATGGATTCTGTCAATACAAAGTTATTATTAAATAAAATAAAATTAAAAAAAAATAAATAAACAATAAAAAAAAAATTTAATTCCTTTATTGGGTAGCATCCTTATACTGATTAATCAGGAGAATATGTATATATAGTTCACCTCAACTGAAGTAAAGTATTTAAAATTACTTTCATGGAAAGATGTGGGTTAAGTAATAGAAAGTTTTAAAAGATTAGGAACTAGTCAATTGCAAGATTCAAAAAATAGCTATTAATTGTCAGATATCCACTTGAAAGGAGCTCTTTCAGAGGAATGTCCCACTGGAATTATGTTTAACCCCTGTGATGGTTTTACATTTTTATCAGTGACTGGGATGAAAAATAGCATAAGTATAAAAATGTCTATTACATGTTCATATGACACAAAGCTAGGAGGAAGAGTTAACATGTTGGATGAAAGAAAAGAAATCCAGAAAGCCAAAACATTTGAATCAAATAATATGTAATTTAATAGGGATAAACATAAAAGGTTACATTTAAGTTTAATAAATGAATTTTTTAAGTACAAGGCAGAGATAGGAAAAATCAGATAGTTTTGCCCGAATTAAAAATTTATTATGAGGCAAGATAATATGGCAGCTAAAAAGATTCAAGCAATTTAAGGCTGCATTAAGAGAGATAGAGAAACCAAAACAGTGATTATGGTTCTGCTAACCTCTACTTTATTCAGAGTATATTTGGATTTCTGGGTGCCATACTTTAGGAATGACACTGATCATCTCCATAATGTCCAAAGAAAAGCAACAAGGATGGGGAAGGGCTTTAAATCTGTGGCAGTTAAAAAACAATTGAAAGAAACTAAGGGTGTTCAGGCTGAGGCAGAGAAAAAATGAGTAGATGGGATATATTAGCTGCCATCAAGTATTTGATGGGTGGTCCTATGAAAGAGGATTTATTCTACTTGACCCTTTCAAAAACCAACTAAAAATATTGCCCTTCAGTTTTCTGCCTTGATATTTTGCTGGAAGGCATTTGTGTTTCTGCATCAGCATCATCAATGCTGAAAAATTCATCTGCCTACTCTTCCTAAGAATCCATAATGGTGTGCTGATGATACCAGCCTGCGTTACCATGGGGATGATTGTGTCAATATCATTACAGCATTATAACTTCTGGGTAAGTGAGAGGAGAAGAAGAGTGACAGAGGTGAAAAAAAATTTTTTTTTTCACATAAACACATTTGTTGTCACTCTGATAATTCACAGCAACAGAATGGATGATACCCAAAATAGAAAGATGGGATCCAACTCAATTTCTACTGAATGCTGGAATAATTCTTCTTCAGTGCTGAAATCAATACTTAATCCTCAAACCCTCTTCAGTAATTTCTATTTTATTTTTAAGTTTAAAGAAAGTTTCCAATAAGAGGACTAAGTCTAATGTTCTGTTCTTGTTTGGCACCTTTCTTGATCTGTCTGCCATGTTTGACACTGATGATCTCTTCTTCCTGTGTTTTCTCTTTGCTTTAGGTTTTCTTTACACTGTTCTCTCTTGGTTTTCTTCCTACTAGTCTGATTACTTCCCAGTTTCTTTTGTTAGGTCATTATTCATCATCTGCCTACTAAGCTTTGATATTACTCCAGGCTCTGTTCTAGGTATTCTTCTTTTCTCTCTTTGCAGTGATCTCATCACCTCCCAAGGGTTCAAAGATCATCTCCTTATATGTCACCTCCATCAATATATTTGTTTTAAATTTCTTTCTTGAACCCTGGAGGGCTGCATTACCAACTACTTGTTGCACATCTCCAGCTGGATGTTTAAAGGCAGTTGAAAGAAGACATGTCTAAACCTGAACCCATTGTTCCTACTCCTAAACTCACGCATCCTCTGAACTCACTTTGTTTCTATGGAGAGCACCATACATCATTCTTCCAGTCATTAGAGTTTATAACTATAGAGTTTTCCCCTAATAAATGCTTGTTAAATTCTTGACTCTTCCCTCTCCATCATCCTCTCTACCCCTCCATCCAATAAACTTCGTGTGTGTGTGTGTGTGTGTGTGTGTGTGTGTGTGTAAATAAGACCAGTTTATTCTTTTCTAATTTGAAACTGAAGAAAGGGATGGGGAAAATATTCTGAAAAACAAAAGAGGTGATACAATTTTAAATACCAGGACCTGAGCCTAATTTTTCTTTTTATTTATTTCAAAAGAAAAAAAAAGTCACATACACATAAGAGAGGAATCAAAATAGAAACAGTAAATTTCCATTTCAAGAAAAACTATCTAATAAATACTACCCATTGTATTCAGAATTGTCCATCTTTTCTTTGCTTCCTTGTAGGTTTTCTTTTATTCTCTGCTGTGTACATTTTATCTTATTCTTTTATTTTCCTTTTCACCCCTTCATTTCCCTCCAAAAAGCTACAGTTAAGCACATGTATATATATACACACAAAAAAAATTTATACACATATAAGTATCCATATAGATAGAAAGACAGATGTAATCATATACATACATGCATATATACTTTCATCTACATCTATGTAAGGCCATACTACAGATATGTGTCCTATTTCTCTGAAGATGGGTAACATCATCCTTCATAAGTACAAGTCTCATATTTTTCTAAATCCACTCATTATTTCATACATCATAGCAATATTCCAAACTTATACTATTTGGTTATTTTAAATAATCTGAAACAATATTGATTAATATGATTGACATATAGTGTAGTTTCTCTGTTTTTCTTTTTTTGATTAAATCTGTTTTGCTTTGATTTTGCCTGGTCAATGATTACCAGCCCTGATTTTTTTTTTTTTTTTACTAAGTTCTACTCCTGATCATTATTATACTTGTGTTTATTTCTTATTTCCTATCTCTACTGAATACTTTAATTTACTTCTTCCTGCTATCTTGCCTTAGTATTACTTAACCTACCCCCTCCCCAAGGATCCTTCCTCTATCCTCTCCCTCTCCATCCTTTCCCACCCTCTTTATTTCATTCTCATTAATACATATAATCTTATCCTATTCTTGTTAATCTACATATCTTTCTATTCCCACTTTCTATTCCCTCCCCTTCTTATTTCTTTAAAAATTTTGAGAACTTTTATACATACATATATATATATACATATAAATATACATATAGATAGAAAGAAAGATAGATGTAATCATATACATATATGTATATATACTTTCTTTTTTTTAATTTTATTTTATTTAATAATAACTTTGTATTGACAGAATCCATTATGTATATATACTTTCATCTACATCTATGTATGAATTAAATATATTTCCCTCTTGATTTAAGTAGAATCCTAGAACTACCAGCCTTCCTCTCCATCTAATTCCTCTGTATCAGTTCTTTTTCTTGCATTTCATTTGTATAACATAATTACTCTTTTTGCATTTTCCTACATGGTTCATATTTAGCTCTAACCCAGTCTTTCTTTTGAACTACTCAATAACTAATGACAATCTAGAAATGTGGTTTATATTCCATATATGAAACATAAACAGTTCTTCCTTATTGAGTTTCTTGTAATTAGACTTCAATGTTTAACCTATATTTCTCTTGAATCTTGCATGTCAAATTTTCTATTAAGTTCAGGTTTTTTTCAGTAAAACCCTAAAAGATAGGTATTTCATTAATATCTATTGTTTTCCATTCAGGATTATACTTAACTTTGCTGAGTATGATATTTTTCATTTGCAGCTCTTAATTCTTTTGCTCTCCAATACATAGCGTTCCAAGACCTGTGATCTTTTAATGTAAACACTGCCAGGTTTTATGTGATTTTAACGAGTTTTCCTTGTATTTGAATTGTTTTTTTCATGTTGCATAAAATTTTCTCTTTAATCTGGGGGATTCAGAATTTGGCAATGACGTTCCTTTAAGTTTTCCTTGTAGGATCTCTTTCAGGTAGTGATTGGTGGAGTTTTTTTTTTTCTATTTCTATTTTCCCTTCTTGTTCTAAGACTTCAGGACAATTTTCTTTAATTATTTCTCATAATATTGCATCCAGATTCTTTTTTTTGATCATAGCTTTAAAGTAGTCAATTATTCTTATGTTTTCTCTTCTTGATCTGTATTCTTGATGTGTTATTTTTCTTATGAGATGTCTCACATTCTCTTCTATTTTTTCATTCTTTATATTTTGTTATTATTTCTTGATCTCTTATAAATTTGCTGGCTTCCCCTTGCCCAATTTAGTTTTCAAAGAGTCATTTTCTTACTTAAAATTATGAATCTCCTGCTGAGTGAAATGAGCATGGCGAAGAGAACATTGTATACAGTAACAATAAATCTTCTTTTATCATCAGCTGTGATGGACTTGTCTCTTTTCAATAATGAAGTGATTTAAAACAATTCCAATAAATTTGTGGTGGAAAAAGCCATCTGCATCCAGAGAGAGGACTCTATTAACTGAATGTAGAGCAAAGCATAGTATTTCCTTCTCCCCCCCCCCCCCCCCCCCCTGGATCTTCTTCCTCTGATTTGTCTTTTAAAATCTTTTTTGAGTTCTATTAATTCTTTTTGGGCATCTAACATTACATTTTGGGGTAGGTGCTTCTGGACTCCTTCTGTTCTCCCCTCTAGCCTGGAACCTGAAACCAAAAACCCCATTCTTCTCTAAATGCCCAAAGTCAACAGTCCCTGATGACTGCTGCTTCTGCACTCACCAGGTGTATACTTGTTCCATCTCATCCAGGGTCATATGTCAGCAGTACATCTAGGCCTGGCATTCCTCAGCAGAGAGTCCCTCAATCTTCCTCACCTCAGACTCTGGACTTCACACAGTGTCTGGAAGGTGAAAGATCATTCGGCTGAGACCTGAGATTACCTTCCAACCCAGCTAGCCCCTGGAATTGTTGCTTATGGTTTCAGCAGAACTAGCCAAGAAATATTTACACAACATGGGGGCCAAACCTTCTGCATGGGTATTTTTTTAGATCTCTGGGTATCTCGGGAGGACTACTGTTCTACTTCAACTCCTATTTGTTTTTAACCACTTTATATTCACTCTGAGGTATAATTTTGTTTTGTTTGTGTGGCAAATCTAGAAAACTTGGGATTTTCTAACCTACTCCACTATTTTCTCAGAATCCTCTCCCATGTAGAAAATCTCTACATCTTTTGCATCTGCTCCCTTTTCTGTAAGTTCAGGTCTTTGTTACTCCTTTCCTAGAGTATCATATGTCTTTAAGATTGACTTATAACTCCCACTGGGTTGTTTTTGCTCTAACCCATCATTCACACAGGATGCTAAAATTACCATCCTAAAGAATAAGCCACACCCTGATGTGCCCCTGTGTCAGTAAATTCCTTTAAAGAAGGTTTGATAAAGTCTATAAACCATTTCTCAAAACAATCTTTTTAAGTGTATAAATTAAATATGTATAGGATTACAAAGGAAAGCAATTATATTGAAATACATATATCAATTTTTCTTTAAAGAGCAAGTTCACAGAACTTGAAGAAATCCTGATCTGGAATAAATTAAAACTATTCATTACAATCTTAAAAATCCTCTACAAACTGACTCCAGCCTATTCTTTCAGCTTATTAATATCTAGATTTATAAATCTGATTCTGTTTGTAAATCATCTTATTCTACAACTACACATAATTTGTATTTGTGGATTCTATATCCCACCCTAAGTAATCTGTTTGCTAAGCCCTAAACTCAATATTCCCTTTCTCATATGGGCAGTCACTGGATGTAGCTCTGGGTATAGAGTCAGGAAGACATAAGTATATATTTGGCCTTAGACATTGTTTTCCAAGCACAATAAATGGTATACAGTAAGCATTTAGTTGGTTGGTTGTCATCCTTCATTCTGGAAGAAGACCAGAATGACATCACTACATTAGAATCAAGTTATACTGTGTGCCTGATTGTGACTGATCAGACCAATACAAGTCCAGGATGCTTTACCATAGGTCATTATGATGTGGGAAAGATTCGTTTCTAGATTCCCATCTTCTCCTAGTTAATAATGTAAATTGCCCTTTAACTCACAAATCCTGGTGCCTTTGAATTCCAATAGAAGATCTGGACCTGTCCCAGCCCCACCCAGATCTGAGTCAACTTTGGGGCTACACCTAAAAGCCTCTTGAGCTAAGTCTCCTATTATAAAAAGGCCACCCTGGGAACCCCTCTTTGCAGAGATTCCAAACATGGCTACCATGTGAGGACCCTCTGTCCACTGGACCCTCTGTCCGGTGCCCTCCTTATCTCTGCCTTCGCCTATACTTTAACTTTGCTTATCCAATAATAAACCTCTTTTATCAATCTAGCTCTCCGGGCCAATAAATGCTTTTATTGGGAACTCGCACTGCTACTAGATCCCATTTACTGCCGTATCCTTGCGCCGAATCCAAGGGGGTTGCAGGGGATCTTTGCTTGACTCTCTGTACCCCAAACCTGCCACTAGACTTTAACTAAACCCTAATCTCATTTAGGTACCCCAAATCTAGACCTCAACAATTACAATAATCCATGTGAACATTTGGGGTAGATTCTCTAAATTTGGGTATCTCTAGTTTCTTTTTGCTGAGGTTAATGGTAGTTGTGATGAGGTATGAGCATTTGGGTGGGAAATCCCCTCTGGTCGGAGGCAAAAGTCCCTTGTGAAAACATTCACAAACCCAAAATCTGTGAGGCAAAAAGGGATTTATTGGCACTGAGAAGCCAACTTGCCAGGAAGACAGACTTCTTAGTGGGCAAAAAGGTCCTGTTAGGAAGATAGCAAAGGTTAACACCGAGAAGAGAATATCTTCACAGTGGCAAAAGGTCCTGGCAGACAGCTTTGACAAGAAGACAGTTTCTTTGGCAAGTATAATCCTATTCAGGACTTCTTCAAAGATATCTGGGCCTGTAGCCCTAGATATATTGGGGCTTGCTTTAATCTTTGTTGGGGGGAGAAAGAGGAGAAAGAACACACAACTCCGGAGAGAATGATTTTCAATTCAATTTAAAATTGAATGAGATTACTTAACTGGAAGTTTGATCCACTGAGAGTTGTTTGTGGCAATTCAATGGATGGTGATTGACCAAGATCTCCAATTGAATGAAAGTACTTAACTGGAAGTTTGCAGGCTTTTCCCAGGGTCTGGGAGCTCCCAAAGGGGATACAATTTACATCCAGCTCCCCTCCCCAAGTTTCACAGATGTACAACAATGAGATCAGCACAGTGTCCCTGTAAACCTTCAGTTTAGTAGTCAGTCTAATACCTTTTCTCTCCTCACCCTTTTCCTTTGGAGTCTCCCAAATATTAAACTAGCTCTGGCTTTGCATGTGGACATTCCTGGAAAATATTGCCAAGGTAAATAAACGTATTATCTACATATTCAAAACAAAAAAGGGGGGGGAGGGGTCCATTGCTCTACAAAAGATGACAGAAATTTTCTGGGTCATAAGATGAAAGGGAGTTATCCCTCCAGTTCAAGAATACCTCCACAATCCATCTATCTTTATAAAGGTAAAAGGCATTTAATAAGTATTTGTGGAAGTGGATTTAAATTCAACAAAATTTACTAAGCACCTTCTTCACTGAATCAAGAAGGCTAAAAAAGGCTAAAAAAAGAAAAAAGAAAAAAAAGGGGGAGGGGGAAGGAATTGTGTTCAGTTCAAAGATATATATTCAAATGCTAATCCTTAAATGCCTTCAGGATGACTTTGCATGTTTAGAGTCCTCGTCAAGCTTTCTTTAAGCTGACTTTTCACTAAATTGCTTCTTTCAGTTTTATGAATGGATGTTGCTCTTAATCTTTTGTCAGTATTCTTTGTGAAATGCTATAAAATAAATTTTATTCTCAACCCATGTTACCCTTAAATGTCATATTTCTCTGCTGGCAAGTAGTGTTTACTGACTAGAGTGCTTTTGAGGTTCTTTTGGTTTCCTTGTTATGGCAACTGATTTGTACTACTTTAACGTTTCTATGAAATTATTGTAACTGGTGTCTATGTACTTTCTTCTATCAAAATGCAATTTTTCATTATAAATAACTTTGAAAAATAGATCATGTTGATGTTTTCCTTCATAACATAACTAATATGGAAATATTTTTTTTGGGACTTCACATGTATAACCTATATTGAATTGCTTAACTTCTCAATGAAGGGATGGCAAAGAAAGGGAGAGTATTTGGAATTCAAAGTTAAAAAAAGAGAAAAATAAAATACCAAATAAAAATTTTTAAATGGATCAGCTTGTTTTGATTGCACAACATATCGTTTTCTAATTTTTATACTATCTTCTATCTTTATGATAATTTTGATTTTTGCTCTTAGCAAGTTTATGGTCTCACTTTTTGCAGGTGTCTGATCAACAATGAGTCATTTCCTGTTCTTTAAAATATGATCAATTTCAATTCTTCTGATGTTATTTGATGTTTACCATGTTCAAGGCCTTTCAATCATTTTCTCAAAGGAAATTGGTATGAAATTTCTTTTATGTAGCCTACAAATGTTTGATCTCTCTTATTCATTATTTTTCATCTATTTTTCCCAAACAACTTTTTCATTTATTCCCACTTTTGTATTTAAGATGTTGGATATTTCTATATATGATTATTTAATTTGGATAATGCCATTAAATTTTCCATAATTTTTTTTTTATGTTTTCTTCCTCTGCAACAGAAGTTAGTGTATGTGCTGCAATTATTTTTGTGATATTCTAGAAAATATTTATAAGCATTGAATAGGAAGTGGACAAATGTTTTATTGCTTTTAAAAACAATGCCAAAATAATACATTATTGGTAGAGCAAATGATCCAATTTAATACTGGTCAAGCTTAAACATTTCAGGAATGGTCACTCAGTAAGAATATCTTGGGATTTTTCATAATTTTTTTCTTATCTTTTCCTAAAGGATTTTCTTATACAACCTAGTAGTTTTTATTGGTCATATTCTCGTGCTGAATTTATTAGAAAATTTCAAATTTCTGTAGAATTCAGAATAATTCATCAACAAAGTTAGAAACTTTTTTTAGTTGTTTTTTAAAGCCAGAATAAAGAAAAATTATTTCTATTAAATTCAACAGTCATTCATTCAGTGAAATAAAACAACAGATTTCCCCAAAATCCTGTAGAACAATTTGCAACTATGCCTGAAGTATTATAAAGCTGTGCATATCCTTTGAGCCAGCAATGTTTTTACTGGGTCTGTATCTCAAAGAGATCATAAAAGAGGGAAAAGGATCCATGTATGCAAAAATGTTAGTAGCAGACCTTTTTGTAGAGGCAAGGAACTGGAAATTGAGTGACTATCCATCAGCTGGGGAAGGGCTGAATAAGTTATGGTATATGAATGTGATGAAATAGTATGGTCCTATAAGAAATGATGAACACAATGATTTCAGAAAAACCTGGACTTATATGATCTGATGCTGAGTGAAGTGAGCAGAACCAAGAGAACATTGTATACAGTGACAAGATTATGTGATAATCAACTGTGATGGACTTGGCTTTTTTGCAACAATGAGGTGATTCAAGGCAATTCTAAAAGACTTGGAATAGAAAGTGCCATTCACATCCAGAGAGAGAACTATGTAGATTGAATGTGGATAAAAGTGTAATATTTTCACCTTTGTTGTTGCTGTTCATTTTTTCTATCTCATTTTTTTTCCTTTTGATTTGATTTTTCTTGTACAGCATGATAAATATGGAAATAAGTTTAGAAGAACTGCATTTTTATCTTATATCAGATTGCTTGCTGTCTTGGAAAGGAGAGCAGAATGGAAGGGGAGAGAAAAATTTGGAACAGAAGGTTTTGCAGAAGTGAATTTGAAAACTATATTTGCATGAATTTGGAAAAATAAAATACTATTAACATTTTTAAAAAAGAAAAAAAGATCTATTCTCAAAAACAAACAGCACAACAAATCAATATCTATCTTCTTTACTTGCTTTTCTAAGAGCTGTCTTCCATCTTTTCAGTGAGTTGCCATTTCTTTTAATCTCTTAGTTGTAATTGATACACATTCAGTTTTATCCATGGTTATCTATTGGTCATGGACAAAGATCTCACATTTAGAATGAATAATTAACTAAAAGTTTATGAACAGTCTAAAATGGTCTTCTTCTTAGCACTTTCTGATCCTTTTTCTAACACTTCACCAATACTGCTGCAGAAATGGAGGGATGAATGCTCAAAACCGAGGACTATTTTGTATTCCTTCATGTGTTACCATATTCATGTAATTAATCAAGAAGATAGCCTCTAGAGGATGAACTTCTTCATATTCATATGGCTTATTCCTCAAAAAAATAGGCAGTCTGGGACTATAACATGGTAGGAAGGAAAGAAGGAAGCAAGGAAGGAAGGAAGGAAGGAAGAAAACCAAAGCTATTTATGTTCATATAAAAATGCTCTAAATCACTACTGATGAGAGAAAAGCATATTAAAATAACTTTGAGTTAGTACCTCATATCTGTCATATTAGTTAATGTGACAGAAAAGGAAAATGATAAATGTTGGAGGAGATGTGGAAAAATTATAACACTAATGTGCTATTGGTGAAATTTTATACTGATTCAAACATTCTGGAGAGCAATTTGGAACTATGTCCAAAGGACTATAAAGTCATGCATACTCTTTAACAGAGCAATACCACTAACTAGATCTGTATCCCAAAGAGATAAAAAACAAAAATCTATGTGTACAAAAAAATTTATGGTGCTTCTTTTGGTGGGGGCAAAGAATTGGAAATTGAGGAGATGTCCATCATTGGGGAATGGCTGAAGAAGTTGCTATTTATGACTGTGATGGAATATTATTTTGCTTTAAGCAAGAAGCTCTCAGAAAACTATGGAAAGACTAACATGAACTGATGACAATGTGAACCAAGAGAGCATTATACATAGTCACAAAAATATTGCATGATAATCTAACATGAATCATTTAGCTATTCTCAGCAATAAAATGAATTAAGACAATTCCATAGAGCTTATAATAAAAGGTATAAGAAAAGGTCTGTCCATTTTCAGAAAAAGAACAGGTAGACCCTGAATGCAGATCAAAGATTCTTTTTCTTTACTTTCTTTGTTTTTCTTGTTTGGGTTTGGTTTTAATATGTTTTTTTTTTTCACAGAATGACTTACAAGGCAATTTGTTTTGTATAACTGCACATGTATAATTTATGTCAAATTGCTTCCCTTTTCTATGGGGAAAGAGGAGAGAGAAGAAGAGAATTTGAAATTCAAAATTTGAAGAAAAAAAGGAATGTTAAAATTGTTTTCACATATAATTGGAAAAAATAAAATTGATAATAAAATTTTTTAAAGAAGTCATTAAATAATTGTCTTCTGTGGATTGTAGGAATTAAGTGTAGTTCACAACATAGCGTTTTCACTCTTTTTGTTGTTGTTTGCTTGCATTTTATTTGCTTCTTTCTTTTTTTTTTTAACTAGTTTGATTAGATTTTTCCTGTGCAGCACAATAATTGTATAAATATGTATGTATATTTTGGATTTAACATATATTGAACTACTTGCCATCTAGGGGAGGGCATGGGGGAAGGAGGGGAAATTGGAACAAAAGATTTTGCAAGGGCTAATGTTGAAGAATTGTCTACGCATGTGTTTTGAAAAATAAAAAGCTTTAATAAAAAAATAATAATTGTCCTCTGAACAAAACTGTTCTATTATGCAACCATTCCTGTCTAGTGATGACATTCTTATCAGACTTGGAGACAAATAGAATGTACCAGGCGTTAAGGGGAAGATTGTAATCTGCTTGAGCCTAGAGCAATCTAGGGGTTTTCTGGGTAAATGCTGTTGGAATTGAGATTTGAAAAGGCAGTCTGGAGCAATGAAGAAGGGGGACTTTACAGAGAAACTAGGATCCTGGTCAGCACAAATAAGACAGGTTCCATAGTGTCTGCTTTTCTATTCATTATTTGAATATGATCTGCACCAGTTGCAGGTTGAGATCATGTGACAACTGTACAATGGCTTTCCAATCAGAAAGTTCTTTCCTATTATCCTTCATTGGATCAGTGGTTTCATCAACATGGGCGTTCCCAACATTGTTTTGGATTGCAATCCACTGACAGTTCCTCATTTGATACATTTCTTGTTCATTTTGTCCTATAAATCCTCCACAGAGGATCCCATTATACACAAATAAATTGGCTTTCTAGTAAAGCTCAAGCTGTTTGCGTATCATTCCTCTCCCTCCCATCCCCCTTCCCAGACTGACTCCTCTTCGATAACTGCAGACTTACTGGACAGAGAAACCAAACTCTATAGGAGGAGGAACTCAGAGATTTGGGTGAATGAGAGAGAGAAAGTAAAAACTTTGAGGGCTTTTGGAAAAATAAGTGAGAGAGAGTTTTAAAGCTGCAGGGAACTTCAGTGGTCATCTGATCTAACTCCTCTTAGGTTTTAGTGAGGAGGATGAGTTTTAGGTGAGAAGAGATTTGTTCATCCTAACTGTCTCTTAACTGAATGCATTGTAAAAATGTTTATGCATCTAGGGCTTCAGTGCAACAGGTTGGTTACTTGCAAAAATTACAGTGTTCTCCATGGCTAATAAGTTAGGAATACGAAAAACATAGCATATTTCTCTGATATTTTTATACTCCACATTTCTCTAAGGAAAGAAACATTGATTGATCTGTCAGGATCCCCATGCTAAGACTACCTCTCTTTTTACTCCTCTCTCTCTGTCTCTGTCTCTGTCTCTCTCTTTTCTTTCTCTCTGTCTCTGTCTCTGTCTCTGTCTCTGTCTCTCTCTCTCTGTCTCTCTCTCTCTCTCTCTTTCTCTCTCTCTCTCTCATTAGGAGACACCCTCTTTTCCAGAGCTAAGGCACAGCTGTGTCCTGACCTTGCCATAATAATGATCCTTTATGCTCACCTTCAGAATGAACTCTATTGCAACTAAATCACAGAATTGATGGTCCCTGAGTCTGGGCAAGCACTAACAGGGCTAGACGTGAAGCCCTGGTATGAATGGATTTTTTGTCATTAGGCAGCCTTGTTCACTGTTGTTGTTATGCCTCATCAGTGCTGCTACACGGTTACACAAGTTTGATTCTTTTTCTAACCACAAATAGATAAATTATGGTTTAGCCCCACTGTGATCCCCACTGTGATGGATGTACTAGAGAGACCCTGGTACATGTCTACTTCCCCTCCCTCAATGGAATAAAGAAAGCTTTTTGCTTTCTGTGACTTCCATCCTTTGTTAACAGTGTTGCCATTTCAACCATTCATTTGTTTGTTTATTATTGCCTTTTTCAAAATGCTGTGACAATTTACTTTTTTTTTTTTTTTTTTTTGCTAAGGCAATTGGGGTTAAGTGACTTGCCCAGGGTCACACAGCTAGGAAGTCTTAAGTGTCTGAGGTCAGATTTGAACTCAGGTCCTCCTGACTTCAGGGCTGGTCCTCTATCCACTGCGCCACCTAGCTGCCCCGACAATTTACTTTTTATTCTGCATAGTTTTTATTATGCTTTCTTGGAAAATATCTTTGAAAAAAGTCTTGAAAGAAAAAAAGTCCACTTTTGGCTTGGTCTTTAAATCCAAATCACTCCAACTTGCATTGAATGGCTAATAATAGTTCCCAACTCAAGCCTTTGTGGTTCATTGCTTACATTGAATGGAAATAACAATTGTTTTCTTTTCTGGAATTTAACATTCTTTCCTTACCAAAATGACAGTTTTGTGATGGTAAACTGAGACATCTTTTGCCCAAAGTCACTGAATGGGTTTTGCCTCAGACAAACTGAGACCTGGGAAAGATCTAATAAATTAGAAAGGCCAAGGTCACCCATTGCATCCTGGGCCATCACCAGTCATCTTGACTTTTATCCCACTACTGGATTTCAATGATTTTGGAGAAAAAGTGAGGCTGATGACTTTGTGCAGTTCTATCTCACTTAAATCCAATTCACCTGCAAGTCAAAATGTCACCTTTGTGATGGCATTGGTCCTCTTTCAAAAAGTATGAACACTTTTTAATGTGTCATGGATCCCTTTGATAATCTTGTGAAGATTATGATTCCTATAGATTCAATTATCATCTATATGCTGATGATTCTCAAATCTAGTTATCCAGCTCTAAACTCTCTGCTCATCTTCAGTTTCACATCTCCAATTGCCTATTGGACATATCATCTTAGATTTAAATTCAATATGGTCAAAATTGAACTCATTATCTTTTCCACTTAAACCCTCTACAGTCACTCAGGGTACAATTTAGGTGTTGTTAAAACTTCTTTCTCTTATCTTATATCTAATATGTTTCCAGATCTGTCAATTTTACCTTCATAATATCTCTTGCACACATCCCTTCTTTTTGATATTGCCAGTTCATTTGGTACACACTCTCCTCACTTAATGACTGTACCATTGTAATAAGCTCCTGGGTTTATTTTCCTGCTTCGTGTTTCTTCCTACTTCAGTCTATCCTTCATTCATTCAGCTGTCAAAGTAATCTTCTCAAAGAACAGATCTGACCATGTTGCCCCCTACTCAATAAATTTCAATAGCTCCCTATCACTTGCAGCATCAAAAATAAAATCCTTTATTTGCATTTAAAGCTCTTCATAACCTGACATTTCCTGCCATTCCAGCTTTCTTCCTTCCACCTTCTGTGTCTTCAATCTAGTTTCACTGGCTTCGTTTTTTGTTCCTTGCACACTATTCCATCTTGTTACTCTGGGAATTTTCAATTGGCCTTCCCCATGGCTAGAATGCTCTCTCCTCATTTCCTATCTCTTGGCTTCCCTGGCTTCCTTCAAGTCCCACATGAAATTCCATCTTCTATAGGAAACTTGGCCCATTCCCTCTTAATTCTAATGCCTATGCTTTATTTTCTTCAATTCCTCCATTATGTGGTTTCTTCATTATCTGTTTTTATGTTATTTCCACCATTTGACTGTGAACACCTGGCTGTCTTTTGCCTCTCTTTTATTCTAAAACCTTAGTGATAGGATTTAACAACCAAATGATGGGGTTTAGGGGAATGTGACCCTCAAAGTATATTGGAATTACAGGCTGGCATCACAGATTGTCTCAAAAGAATTTATAGGCTTAGACCAAAAATAGCAAACTTTTTTTCTGCCAAGGACCATTTGGATATTTAAAATATTATTCACAGACCATTCAAAATTATCAACTTATAGAACTCATCATTGCCTGGAGTTGCCTTAGTAAAAGATTTCTTGGGCCTTATATGGCGCCTAAGCCAGATGTTCCCCACCCCTGACTTAGACCTCCAAATCAAGAAGTAGAATTTATTATACTGCTAAGGGTGGGCTAAATCCTTAAGGATTTTTTAGCAAGGAATTTAGCAGTTAACCAGGGGAAGATGAGAGCCAAGTTCCCTAGCAGAACTCACAATTAACTAGGAGGAAGACGCCATTAAGACATGACAAGTTGGGGATTAGTCCATTGCTTGGCAGACTAAATTTCTGAAGAAGTTTAGCAGAGGTTTTTTACAGTATGTGTAGGTCTTTTATAGAGGAAATATAGCCTCAGTTTGATATCATAACTTAACTTTCTGATTAGATACAATAATTGTGGGATTATGATGATTTTGTAAATGCAAGGTATTCCAAAAGCAAAAACATAAGTATTCCTATGTGAACCTATCAGTACTTCTTCCTGCTTACAAGGGAGTAACTAGGCTTCCAGATTATATACAGTAATTCAAGCTTTTTCATTGTACAACCTAGTTACCAAAGACCTCATTTCCCCCCTTCAAACAAATGGGACCCAGAATATTTTGGGGTGTGGATGGAGGTTTTGTCTCCTGTTTCCTGCTGAGGTTGGGTATATGGGTCCCATTCAAAGGGATAATGGGCTCGACGCACCAGGGGATGATCAATGCAGTTTTGTCTGTCATTTGAAGGTGAATCAGCTGAAACCTAGAGTCAACAAATATAATGAAAAAGGGGGAGGGGGTGGGCAGTAGGCAACAGTATTGTTATAACAGTAAAGATAACAAGTTGTGAAACTGCCAAAACCACCTTAGCAGATACTGGAGGTTTTGAGAGTAATCATTAAAAAAAAAAATTGGTGATTAGTCATTTTAAGATTGCAGGAAAGAGATCTTGAGCCTGGGATAATTCCACAAATTCATCCCTTCAGAAATGCCTTGAGACAATACCAAAAACACAGGGACAGATACCTTAACACCTTTAGTGTACCCCCAACATTTCTGGTGCCTCTCCAACTCAAGGTAAACTCACTTCCTATGCAGATACTAATTATCTGCATAGATCCGAGGAAGTTTGGGACCCCAGCATCCCCCTAATTCTGAGCCCCAGCTCTCCCTGAGTTCTGTGCCCCAATGCACCCCTCTTTCTGGGCCCCAGGGCCCCTGCATGCCAACCCTCAAGATTTGTAAATGGGAGCTCTCAGTTTGAGAACCTTGTGTCTTCTCTGCTTCCCATAGGACTCCATGTATAGAGACCTATGTGGATTAAGGAAGAGCCAAACAATAATCTTATTGAATATGATTGCTTAATACTTGATAATTTTATATGGGCTTGTGACCAACATATAAGGCAATGTTGAGATAAATGCTTTTCTGTGTAAGGTAATTTGGAAGCATATTCAATTAAATTAAAGTCACCTGACTAGTAATTAATGGGATCCCAAAACTATGTCCCAAGACATAGGGGGAAAGTGCATAGAGAAAAGAGAATTTCTTTTCCGAAACTTAAGCTCTTTGAGAACTATCGGCTCTGATAAACCTGTTTTCTAGTGTATTACAACTGCAATAGGGAAAAGGGAAAAACTCTTACCATTTAGATATTTTCACTTTTACTTGTTATGGTTAAGACAATTGGCTATCACTTATGATTATCATAACGTTAAAAGTTAACATTAGTAATGTAAGAAACTAAATATCTTATCAAGAACTCTACTGACTATTGATGAATGCAGGAAAGGTTTATTTTACATTCTTGCAAGAATGGGTGCCTAGGTGAGTTGACATACCTTTGAAACTCCAAAGACAGTTTTTTATTCCTATCATGAAGTATGTCCCCCACCTAATTCCAATTATAAACCGACTAACTCCAAAAGAAATTAGCAAGGATATAGAAGCAAAGAGACACATTTATCCAGCTTTCTACCATCAACATGTTGATTCTATGGCCCAGAAGTAGGAGAGTAGTTGTCTCGAGAATTTGGTTCTCTCTAACCAGATTATCACTGACAGGATTATCAGTCAGTAATGAATTGAGAAGTGGTCTATTCAGAATTAGACAGATTGTTGTTCTTAGATTGGGAGTTGTGGGAAGTCCCTGAGGCAGACTCCAAAACCAGAAGATTTAGGATTCACTGACTTATTGTTAGAACAGAAACCTCCCCCTTAAAATAGGGGACCAAAAAATCATATTACATCAAAAGTACATAGCCCACATCAACCCTACAGGCAAGAGTAACAGGTTCAGTTCCTTTCTGAGGTCCCTGTCTGTTGGAATTCTTACAAAGTGTTAAGTCATTAGAATTGATAGAGACAATAATTATCTAATTTAGCATGGTTCATTATGATTGATCTGATTCTATGAGGAGATGTTATGGGCCAGAAGAAACAAGGTACTAAGTAGAACTGATAGAAACAATGCTTTAGAGAGTTCATATAAGCAAGAAGCTCTTAGGGCCAGAGAGCAGTCTGGCAGGAAACCCATAATCCCACTCTCGGCGGAATCAATCTTTTAGCCAGTCAGTTCACTTCAGGAGAAGCCCTCTCTCGGAGGCGCAACCAGATTCATTCATCCCACTTGTGGTGGCTGGCCTCCTGCACTTCCCCCACTGAGACCAAGGCTGGTCTGAAAGGCTCTCCAGAAAGCTGCCCAGCCCCAGGCAAGGAGACAAGACTTGGAAGGAGCACTCTGGGAGATTGAGAGCCAGAAGCCCTCTCTCGGAGGCAAGAGAAATTCATTCCATTTTCCACCTTTGTGCTGGCTGGAGGCTGAAGGACAAACCTTTGGATTTGGAGACATTCAGAGGGAGCTCTTGGAACCAAGCAGAGAGATAGGCCTCTAAGAAAAGCTACCTGGGCCCAAGGAAGGAGAAAATAAACATTTGCATTTCATCAGCTGGCTGTGTTTGGAGTGATTATTATTTTTAATTGAAACTAAGGCTGCCTCCAGAAAAACCTCCCCAAGAAACCTGCTCCCAGAGAGAACCACTATATTTTAAAGAAGAAAAACACCACACCTATCCATTCCCCTAAATTTGCCAGGTTTCTTTAGTTTAAAACTTGGTTTACTAAGGATTTGCAAATCTGTTTATTATATAGAAGTGATTTCTAATCATTGGTCTTTACACTAGGATGAGTTTAAAGGGCTAACATAATTGAACCCTTGAGAATTGAACCCACCCAAAGGCTCTGATTTATAAGACTTACTATTTGAGATAAAATCTCTTGGGACTTTTCCTGATTGTCTTTGATTTTGAATTCAGGTATGATTTTCTGATGGATCATTAAGTCAGTAACCCACCATTCAAAAGAAATGCCACAAGCTATTTAGAGGGATATGATTCTGAACTTTTACAGCTAGAGATTGTTGGGCAAAAGCTAGATGGACAACCTTAGGCTTCCCTTTAGATGAGATCCTTTTGATTCAGTTTTCCTGAGTTTCCTACCTGATTATTCCTTAGTCTGGCTATGAGGTAGTGGAATTGTTACTGCATTCTTGGTTGTCAATTGTAACTCTTACCTGAAGTCAAACAGAGCCAAGAATGTTTTATCCTATTATACTCATATTCCAGCTTTTTCCTCTTATAGCAACTTTCTATAATCAGAGCAAATGGTCAATAGAAGAAATAAGCACATGTATAAGCACAATGCAAATATGTAAAATCTTGTTTTTAATCTGCAAATGTATAATCATTCTATCTTTAAACACAAGGTAAATGAATATTGACCTAGTCACCTGCCTGTTACTAGATATATCAGTATAGTTTGGAAAATTCTAAGTACTTAAATATGATAGGAGTAAAGTCAAATTTTACGCTTGTTTCTATGCCAACTAGAAACCCCATTTGTCCATCATCCTTTTCCACTCAATGTCTAAATACTTTGGCATATGTATCCTTAACCACCTGAGTACTCCTTTTCTACTTATAATGTTATCCCCCATCCCACTTTTCATTAAATTTGCTTCTTCTAGACTCTAGTTGATCTTTAACTGATGGTCAACACTGGCATAAGACAAAGTACCAATTGGATGCTGCATTGACCAGCTTCTGGGTCCTCAAGGTCTTTGAATGGGACCTCTAAGAGGAAAGTAACTCTATGCTCAATCTCAGCAGGTATCATTTCAAAAGAACTTTGTTCTTCACCCAAAAAAATTTTGGGTCCCATTTGTTTGAGAAAGAAAATGATGAAATCCTTGTTAGCTAGGTGGGCATTGGCTGAGAGAGCCAGAATTACTGTAAACTATCTGGAAGCCTACTTACTCCTTTGTAAGTAGGAAGGTCAGTGGACTTTTATTACTGCCCTACCTCAGGAGGAGATCTCTCATAGGATTCTCAGCTGAATTCTTTGCACTGACAAATCATAATTCCACAGCTATTGAATCCAATCAGAAAGCCAAGTTATGATGCTACCCCTGCCCCCAGTTATATTTTTCCTATAAAAGAACCTACCTATCCCTCACTAATTTGCTGATGACTTTTTTAGGGTTAGTTTGCTAGCTAAAGGTCACATTGGTTAATACCTATTAGGATCCTAACTTCTTAGTGTTTCCCTGCCAATCAGTAGTATAATCTTCCACTTGCCTTGCCTCATATGTCTTCCCTCTTAATGGTGTCTTCCCCCTTAATGGTGTCTTCCATGGTTAATTGTTGCAGCCGTCCTGATTGAGAACTCAAAATCTAAGAGCCCTATAGATCTCTCAGATGACATGAATGAGGTGGGAGACTCACAGATCATGAAAAGAGCTCCAGTTTATTATGTAGCACAGCCTTGTTGATATACATTTTTGCAAGCATGATCAGCCTGTGGACAGTAGACAAGCCCCAATCACCATTCAGAGAAGCAGCTCATGGGCTTTGGGTATGCATGGTGTCTGCCAATGGGAGGAGAGCCGATCCAGCCATTCAGCAACTCGCTCACAGGCGAGAGGCCCTGTCCAGGCATCCCTGCTCACAAGCCATTGGCTGTGATCCTCAGACCAACACCCATTCCCATGTTGCACAGCACTGCTCCTTGCTCAGCAAGGGCGTTTCTGCAACAAGGCAGAAAACATTGTGCACCAAAGGTCCAGGTGGCCTCTGTACTCCCTTTTGGCAGGATCCCATACCCTAGCAGTTATTGGTGAGTCCTACTAGGGTAACTGTCTTTGTTATTTGCTAAATGAGTTTTAGTAATCCTTATGGATTTAGCCCACTCTTAGCAGCATAAAAAAAAAATCTTTTCTCCTTGATTTGGAGAATATTTAAGTGTACAAATTCTTTTGAAATAACCTGTGGCACCAGCTTGTAACCCCAATATATTTTGGGTCCAATACTCCCTAACCCCATCATTTTGGTGGCTCACATGAGGAGTCCTGAAACCCCAATATATATTTTAAATGATCAGTGACAATTCCATAGCACATTGAAATTTATAAATTACAAACCCCATATCAATCCTACAAGGCAGATAATGAAATAATTACTACTCCCATTTTAGAAATGAATATACTGATGTAAGAAAAAGTATAGCTCACAAAGCTTGGAAAAATCAGAGTTAGAAGATCTGAATTTAAATCCTGGTGACAAGACCAGTGAGTACTCTTGCCAGAGTATAATATTACTGTGGCAATATGTATACTATCATTATATTTACCAGTAGCTAGGAGTCATTGGATTGGCTAGGTCACCCCTGGTTAGTCTCCATCAGAGAACAAAAAGTTCTAATCTACATTAAAAATAATCATGGCTAACATTTATATACACTTACTATGTGCCAGATACCATCCTAAGCTTTACAGCTATTATCTTATTTTTTCCTCACAACAAGACTGGGAGGAAAGTGCTTTTATTATTTTACTGATGAGAAAACTGAGGCAAAGAGGGTAAACAATTTGCCCAGGATCCCACTGGTAAATATCTGAGACCACATTTGAACTCAGGTGACTCCAGATCAGGTAATCTATACATTTCACCACCACTGTGTTAAAGACTTCATAACTGACTAAGTTCAATTAAATTCTATATGAATTTATTAAGTGCCTACTAAGTGCCAGACATTTTACTAGACACTTGAGATAGTGAGGACAGAAAGGTAAATAGTCGTGGCTCTCAAAGAGTTTATATTCTATTGGAAGAAAAAAAAATACATACAGATAAATGAATGTAAAATATATGCAAATAAAATGCAATAATATTTTGGGAAGAATGTTAACAATTAGGAGGATCAGGAAAAATCTTGATGGCATTTATACTGAGCCTTGAGTGGTACTAGGGAGATGAAGGAGAGCTGTATAAAGACACAGCTGGGAAGTGGCAAGTTATGCATGAAAAGCAGCAAATAGACCAGTCTGACTAGAACATGGAGTGTATGTAAAGGAGTAATCTAAAATAAGTTTGTAAATATAAGTTGGTGTCCTTTTATGAAGGGTTAAAGGTATTATATAATATCCTGTCCAGAGTTAGAATGGTCAAGCTGAAGACTATTGCTCTGAGAGCATAATCTTATTCTTACATTCCTCTTACCTCTTCATTTCCTCATAACATGTGTAATCTTTCTCTGTTGCATTCTCCAAAAGGAAGCCATTTAACTTGATTACTTGTATATTGTATTTCTTTTTCTTTAGGATTACTTAATGTGTGTGGGGGGATCACACTTTTGGGTACTGCATTAGGAGACTATTCCCCACCCCCTTTTAAAAAAAGTCAGAGCTAAAAGTTCCTGCTGATGATCTCTGGATTCATGACAAAGGAGTAAAACACATTTCACTTTTCTGAATTTTCTCCAATAATAAGATAACCTCTGCACATGTAGAATGGCTTCTTGAATGTGACTAGAATATATCCTGAAATCTGACAAGAGGTTTGGACACCTTCTCCTTGGAGGTCTGTGAAGTTTCACAGCCTAAAAAAGATTAAAGTAGCTTATTTGTTTAGAGTTTCCATCAAAACATGCTGATTCTCAAAAACAGAGCTATTGAGTTGCAACAGACTGTAATGAGTTAGCATCTTTATGTGTGGCTCAGAATAGTGAATGGTTACTATTTAATAAAAAAGCTGGAGATATCTCTAGTTGCAAAACATTCTCACAAAAAGCGGGCTTCCCTCCAATTAAACAAGCAACTGAAAGGAGAAGGCACCTTCTGGGACAGTTTTGACACTTTAAATAGTCCCTAACCCAAATACCCTTCCCACCACTGACCCTCATCCTCATTGGCTGGGGGTCTTACATCTAAACATGGGAACTACCCAGGAAATTGAATTTTGGCTAATAGGTACATAGCTGCCCATATTTGATTGAGGTAGGAAGAAAATGATGTCATGGGAGAATAGCAGGAAGGGGACTTAGGTATGTCCTTGAGTCAATGCCCAAGGACTACCTTCAGGCCCATTCCAACTCTGGAGCCTTACTTGATTTTCACAACTGTCTTGAGAGATCTCACTCTATTTCATTCATTTATATATTCTTCATGCTTAGCTTGATACCAAAGAGAGAGAGGGGGAAAAATCAATCTTTCTAGTTACCCTTTCTTTTTCCTCAGCCCTGGTAAGTGGCTTTTGCTTTACTTGCTTTGTAAGCATCACATCTATAATTTGGACAGAGCCTTCAGTCATGATTGCTCCAAACAGCATAAAATCCTCATGTCAGGAAGAACTGGAAGTGTCACCCAGTCCTTTTGCCTGCCTTCAAAAAGAATTGACCCTATGAATAGATTTATGTATCTAAATGAATATATTTTACAGTGCGCTTTGGATTAATTGATTTCATGGAGTTGAGCTGGAAAAGACCCTAAAAGGTCACCAAGTACAATCGTCTTTTTTTGCTGAAGAGGAAACTCAAGGCTAAAGACACTTTATCAAAGAATACACAGGATTGAATTTACAGAATGGAGAGTCAAACTGGTGGAGATTAGATTCCCTGAGTCAAAATCCAGTTTTTTTTTTTTTTTTTTTTTTTTTGGTATATTACCATAATATAGATCTCTTCAAATAAACAAATGTTTCTTAAACATCCACCTTGTGCAAGTCACTTAACACCTCTAAAGCACTTTGTGCATTGGATCTTAAAAGAAATATACATAAATCCTGTTCTCCAAAATCCTTCAGGCTACTGGAAGAAATCTTACTTCTTTCTTTAGTTAGATAATTATAATAAAATTTCAATAATTTTATTTAATTGAAATTAAACAAAACAATCCTAGAAATTTGAGGAAAGAAGAATTATTATCATTTCCTCATAATGTCATCTGATATGGTGCTCCTTTTCACAGCCAAACTCTTAGGGGAAAAAACTCTTCTAAATTCAATTGCCTCCACCTTATCACCTTCTGGTCATGATCTAAGTACTAATTTCAGAGGCCTTTCTTACTGCTTGTTTCTCATTCATCATATTTATTAGCTATCCTTCCCAGCTTCACATTTTATGCAAATTTAATAGGTGTGCTACCTACTTGTAAGTATAGTATATTTTATCATGTTGAGAACCATGACAAATAGTAGGATAGTGTAATAGAAAGAGTGTCAGGCTGGAAGTCAGGATACCTGAGTTCAAATTCCATCTTTGATAGTTATTAGCTGTATGACTTTGAGCAAGTCAACTTCTCTAAGATTTTATTTCCTCTGGTTCCTAGATTTTGAGTAGAGAACAAGGTAGGGAGATAGCTAGATCTCAGAGAAGTGGTCGGGTTGGACAATATTGATTTTGAAGCTGCCAAACTAGAAGAAACAATTGATGATGTAGGAGTAGATATGATCTCTTAGAGAAAGAGTAAGAAAAGTACAGGAGGAGGCTAAGTGGAGAACTTTGGACAGTACAAAGAAGAGCAATCAGTGAAAACTAAGGGGTGGTCCGAAGAAAAGCCAGAGGGAAGAAATATCACAAAAGGCAAGAGAAAACATAGTATCAAAATGGAATAGATGAAAGGAGTATAAAATTCCACAGGTCAAAGAGAGCAAGAACTGAACCTATTGGATAAAATCAATATGAGGTCATACTGCATAAATTAATTGCAAAGTTTCTGGGGACTTTGGAGAGAGCAATTTTAGTGTAGTGGTGAGGCTAGAAGTCACATAGTAATACAAAGATGGGAAATTACTGGGCAGTAAGTAATTGAAGCTACTAAGGACTGGCTACTCTAAATCTGAGTACAGATGTCTTTAGCAAGGACTTTTCTGCAACAAGGCAGAAAACATTGTGCACCAAAGGTCTAGGTGGCCTCTATATTCCCTTTTGGCAGGATTCCATACCCTAGCAGTTAATAGTGAGTCCTCCTAGGGTAACTGTCTTTCCCCTTGTTAATTGCTAAATGAGTTTTAGTAATCCTTATGCATTTAGCCCACTCTTAGCAGCATAAAAAAAAAAAATCTTTTCTCCTTATTTTGGAGAATATTTAAGTGTACAAATGAAGGAGCACACATCATAGAATGATAAGTTTGAGGGAGTAATGAGGTCAAGAAAAATTTTCTTTTTAGGCTTTTGGTCATTTTAGCATTTAATAAACCCTTACTAGCACAATGGTGGTGACTTTGTACAGCCCTCCCTCATTTAAATCAATTCATTTGCAATTCATGGTGTCACTTTCCTGATGTCATGGTGACATCTAGAATGAAGGGCAAAGAACAACAATTAGAACAATATTTTCTAAACTTCAAACCTGCATTTTATATGCAAATTCTTTTTGTTCTACCCTCAGTGGAGAGAGAGAAGAAAGGTGGTTGCAAAATTTTAACATGGTTTCAAAAAAGTGCAATTCACCATCGAAAGGAACCCTAATCCTAGGAACTTCTTTTTGCATTCTGAGCACAAACATCCAGTTCTAGATTCCAGTTCCAATCTTTTCCTCATTTTCCATGAGTCTATGTGCTAACAATAGACTCATAAGAGTATAGTAGAAGAAAGGAAGAAAGAGAGAGTGCCAACACAAGAATTCAAAAATGTTCATCCAAAATTTGGGCTCCATTCCAATTACAATACTCTCAAACTTAATTCAATTCAATCTAATTAACTCACTTAGACAAACATTTATTAGGTACTATATATGTGAAAGGAACTTTCACAGGTATAAAACATATAGAGTTGAAAAAAACAATTCCTGTCCTCAAAAAGCTTACATTCTACCCAGAGAATACAAGAATCAGAGATAAATAAATATAACAGTAAAGTATAATGGGATGAAGAAGAAATCCAAATGAAGCATCACAGGAAAATTTGAAGAAAAACAGATCAAGAAATCAGGGAAGACTTCCTGAAAAAAGATAGTATCTGAATAAAATCTTAAATGAAAATAAATATTTTAAAAGGTCAAAATAACATCCTAAATACAAAGATGATCAGTGTGAATGCACATAGATGAGAAAAGTCTCATAGATGAGAAACGACAGGTAGAATTTGGAGATCTAAAAATTCTGCAACAAAGAGCATATGAAAAGGAACAAAATGAAATAAGACTTAAAAAAAAAAAAGGAAACAGTTTGTGTATGAGCTTAAATGCCAGGCTAAGGAGCTTGCATTCTATCTTATAAGTAACAAGGAGTTACTGAAGTTTTTTAAATAGCAGAGTGACACAATCAGGTCTGAATATTAAAGAAACGATTTTACTGTGTGAAAGATGGATCGAAGAAGAGACTGGAGGTAGAGAGATGAATTAGGAGACTATTAGGAGTTATGATCCAGACAAGAATTTGGAACTGTCAATAAAATGCATATATACAGTTTGACACTGCAATATGATCATAAGATCACATAGGTTTACACATATATGTTATTGTTTGGCTTTTGTTCTTGAAGAGGACCATGACATCAGGGAGGTGATACTATGACATGCAATGAATTGGATTTAAGTGCAGGAGGGATATGCAGAATCATGTGTCTCACTTTCCCCTCCAGAGCCATCTGGGTCCAATGGCCAGATTTAGATCAAGACAACTGGAAATGTCCTTGGATGATGTGCATATGTACATACATACACGTGTGTGAGCATAGACATACTTTCTTTTAAGTGTCATAACTGATGAGCATCCACTTTGCTTCCAAATCTTGCTACAGTGAAAAGTGCTCCTATAAATATCTTTATATATATATATATATAGTTCCTTTTCCATGGTCTTCAGCTGGAAAATGAGAAAAAACATCTATAGGTATAAAAATATTTATAGTAGCACTTTTTATTGTGGCAAAGAACTGAAAACAGAGTGAGTCCTCATCAGTTGGGGAATGAGTGAACAAACTATGATATTTGAATGTAATAAAATATTATTGTATACTACAAATGATGGATATGACAAATTCAGAGAAACATGGAAAGAATTATATGAATTGATACAAAATGAAATGAGCAGAATTAGAAGATTTTACATGTTGACCATAATAATATAAAGGAAAATGCCTGTAAAAGACTTCAGGACTTTAGAATGATGATGATACATGCAACCCATCTTTTGGTGAAGAGGTAATGATTTAAAGGAGCAGACTCTACTTAACAGCTGCAGGAAAGAAAATGTCTTTAGCAGAAAAGTTAATAAATAAGTACTGAGAGAGAAAGGAGGAAAGAGAAGAAAAAATTAAATATTTTAAAAGACATAGAAGAAAATAAGTTAAAAGTAGACACAAACAAGGTAATTCTGTTACCATGCTAATTTAATATGTACTTTTAAATACAAACTATATATAACAGAAATTCATATTTTCAAACAAAATCCTCTTATTCTTTTATGTTGAAGTGCTCATGCTCACTCTTGTTATTCAGTCATTTTTCAGTCCTGTCTGACTTTCTGTGATCCCAGCTGAAGTTTCCTTGACAAAGATACAAAAGTGTTTTACCATTTTCTTCTTATCTAGTTTTATAGATGAAGAAACAGAGGGCAAGTTTACATGACTTATCTAGGGGGACATTCTGAGGATAGATTTGAATTCATGAAGACGAGTCTTCCTTGCTCCAGACCCAGCATTCTTACCTACTGCACCACCTAGTACTCTCAAAGCTAAATCTACTTATTCAGAGCCATAGTATTCAAACTGTCAAGAAATTACTTTTTAGAGCTAGAAAAAATAGTAACAAAATTCATCTGGAAAAACAAAAGAATTTCAAGGAAACAAATAGGGAAAAAAAAGGCAAAGGAAGGTGATCTAGCTGTACCAAACCTAAAACTGTATTATAAAGTGGCAGTTGTCAAAACCATTTGGTACTGTCTAAGAAAGAGCAGTGTATCAGTGGATAGGTTAGGTTCAGAAGATACAATAATCAATGACTATAGTAATTTAGTGTTTGATAAACCCAAAGACTCAAGCTCCTATTGACTATCTTAGAAAAATTGCAGGGAAAACTGGAAAAGTGGCAGAAACTAAACATTGACCAACACCTAACACTCTCTGTTTAGATAAGATTGAAATGGATTCATAATTTAGGTTCAAAGGCTGACACTATAAGCAAATTGGGAGAGCAAAGGATAGTTTACCTGTCAGATCTTTGGAGAAGCAAGGAATTTATGGACAAGAAACTAGAGAACATTATGAAATGCAAAATGGATAATTTTTATTGAATTAAATTAAAATGTTTTTGCACAAACAAAACCAACATGGCCAAAATTAGAAGGAAAACAGAAAGTTGGGGGGAAATTTTTATATTCAGTGTTTCTGAGAAAGGTTTCATTTCTAAAATATATAGAGAATTGATTCATTAATAAGAATACAAGCTCTTCCCCAATTGATAAATAGTCAAAAGATATGAACAATTTTCAGACAATTAAATTAAAGTAATTTCTAATTATATGAAAAAATTCTCTGAATTATTATTGAGAGAAATACAAATTAAGACAACTCTAAGGTACCATTTCACACCTCTCAGAGTGGCTAAGATGACAAAAAAAAATAATGATAAATGTTGGAAAGGATGTGGGAAAACTGGGACACTAATACATTGTTGGTGGAGTTGTGAACTGATCCAACCATTCTGGAGAGCAATTTGAAACTTTGCCCAAAGGATTATCAAACTATATATATTCTTGATCCAGCCATGTTCTGTATCCCAAAGAGATCATAAAAAAAGGAAAAGGACTCACATGTGCAAAAAAGTTTGTAGCAGTCCTTTTTGTAATGACAAGGAAATAAAAATTGAGTGGATGCCCATCAGCTGGGGAATGGCTGAATAAGTGATGGTATATGAATGGAATATTATTGTCATGTAATAAATGATGAGCAGGCTAATTTCAAAAAACCCTGGAAAGACCTACATAAACTGATGCAGAGGGAAGTGAGCAGACCCAAGAGAGCATTGTTCACAGTAACCACAAGATTTAATGGTGTTGAACTTGGCTCTTTTCAACAAGGAGGTGATTCAAGGCATTCCAATAGACTTGGGATGGAAAGTGCTATCTGCATCCAGAGAGAAAACTAGATTCAGCATAGATCAAAGCATAGTATTTTGTTGTTGCTGTTTCTTTCTCATAGTTGTTTCCCTTTTGTGTTTGATTTTTCTTGCACAGCATGATAAATATTAAAATAAATTTAGAAGGATTGCACATGTTTAACCTATAATCATATTGTTTTCTGTCTTGAGGAGGAAAAGGGAGGAAGGAGGAAGAAAAATTTGGAATGTAAGATTTTGCAAAGGTGAATGTTGAAAATTATCTTTGCATTTATTTGGAAAAATAAAATACTATTTTGAAAAAGAATACAAGTCATTGCCCAATTGATAAATGGACAAAGGATATGAGTAGGCAGTTTTCAGAAGCTATCAAAGTTATATGTGCTCATTTGAAAAAATACTCTAAATGTGATTAGAGAAATGCAAATTAAAATAACTCTGAAATAGCACTTCACATTTATCAGACTGGCTAATGTGACAGTAAAGAAAAATGATAAAATGTAGGAAAATTTAAATGCTAATGCATTATTAGAATTGTAAAAGAATCTAGCAATTTGGAATAATGCCCAAAGGCCAATCAAACTGTGCATATCTTTTGACCCAATAATACCATTGCTAAGTCTGTAACTCAAATTGCTCACTAAAAAGAGCAATTCCCCATTAAAAAGGGGAAAGGAATGACATATATAAAAATATTTTAGTAGTTCTTTTTTTTGTGGTGGCAAAGAATTGGAAATTGAGGGAATGTCCATCAATTGGAGAATTGCTTAGTTGTGGTATATGAATGCAATGGAATAGTATTGTTCTATAAGAAATGTTAAAAAGGCTGGTTTCAGAAAAGCCTAGAAAGACTTACATAAACTAATGTTGAATGAAGTGAGCAGAACTAGAACATTGTACATAGTAATAGTAATATTGTACAATGGTCAACTGTAGTAGACTTAGCTCTTCTCAGCAATACAATGATCGAAGACAATTCCCAAAGACTCATGATGTAAAATGCTATTCACATCCAGAGAAAGAACTGGTGGATTCTGAATGAAAATCAAAACATACATTTTCACTTTGCTGTTGTTTTTTCACCATTTCTCCCTTTTTTTCTGATTTTTCTTTCAGAACAGGATTAATATGGAAATTTTTTTTTCATATTTTTATTAAAGCTTTTTATTTACAGAACATATGCATGGGTAATTTTTCCAACATTGACCCTTGTATAACTTTTTATTGCAAATTTTCCCCTTCTTCCCTCACCCTCTCCCCTATCTGGCAGATAATTCAATACATTCAAAACATAATATGAAATATGTTGAAATACATGTTAGATCCAATATGTGTATATAGATTTATATAGTTATCTGGTTTCACAAGAAAAATAAGATCAAGAAGGAAGAAAAAGAAAAAGAAAAAAAATGCAAGCAAATAACAGCAGAGAGAGTGAGAATGTTATGTTGTGTTTTACTGTATGTTCCCATGGTTTTCTCTCTGGGTATAGATGGTTCTCTTCTTTTTTATTATTATTATAACTTTTTATTGACAGAACATATGCATGGGTAATTTTTTACAACATTATCCCTTGCACTCACTTCTGTTCCAACTTTTCCCTTCCCTTCCTCTATCTCCTCCTCTAGATGGCAGGTAGTCTTATAGATGTTAAATATGTTATAGTATATCCTAGATATAATATATGTATGCAGAACCGTACAGTTTTCTTTTTGCACAAGAAGAATTGGATTCAGAAGGTAAAAATAACCTGGGAAGAAAAACAATAAATGCAAACAGATCACATTCATTTCTCAGCTTCTCTGGGTATAGCTGATTCTGTCCATTATTGATGAATTGGAACTGAATTAGATCTTCTCTTTGTTGAAAATATCCACTTCCTAGATGGTCTTCTTCATCACTGCACAAGTGGAACTGGTTTGAATCATCTCAATGTTGAAGAGAGCTACGTCCATCAGAATTGATCATCATATGGTCTTGTTGTTGCCATATATAATGATCTCCTGATTCTGCTCATTTCACTTTGCATCAGTTCATGTAGGTCTCCCCAAGACTCTCTGAAATCATCCTGCTGGTTGTTTCTTACATAACAATAGTATTCCATAACATTCATATTCCATAATTTATTCAGCCATTCTCCAAATGATGGACATCCATTCAGCTTCCAGTTCCTTGCCACTACAAAGAGGGCTGCCACAAACATTTTTGTACAATAGGTCCCTTCTCTCCCTTAAGATTTCTTTGGGATAAAAGCCCAGTAGTAATATTACTACATCAAAGTGTATGCACACTTTGATAATTTTTGGAGCATAGTTCCAAACTGCTCTCCAGAATGGTTGGATCCATTCACAGGTCCACCAATCAATGTCCTAGTTTTCCCACATCCCCTCCAACATTCATCATTATATTTTCTTGCCATCTTAGCCAATCTGACAAGTGTGTAGTGATATCTTAGAATTGTCTTAACTAGATCTCTAGTTCTTTGGTCACAAATTCCTTCCTCCTCCACAAATCTTAGAAGTAAACTATTCTATGTTCTTCTAATTTGTTTGTAGTATTATTCTTTATGTCTAGATCATGAACCTATTTCGACCTTATCTTGTTGTACAGTATTAGGTATGAGTCAATGCCTAGTTTCTGCCTTACTAGTTTCCAATTTTCCCAGCAGTTTTTGTCAAATAGTGAATTCTTATCCCAAAAGCTGGGATCTTTGAGTTTGTCAAACACTAGATTGTTATAGCTATTCACCATTTTGTACTGTGAGCCTAACCTACTCCACTGATCAACTAGTCTATTTTTTAGCCAGTACCAAATGGTTTTGATGACCACTGCTTTATAATATAGTTTTAGATCTGGCACAGCTAGGACACCTTCATATGCTTTTCTCTTCACTAATTGCTTTGAAATGCTTGACCTTTTGTTCTTCCAGATGAATTTTGTTGTTATTTTTTCTAGGTCAGTAAAATAGTTTCTTGGGAGTTTGATTGGCATAGCACTAAATAAATAGATTAGTTTAGGCAGTATTGTCATCTTTATTATATTCGCTTGACCTATCCAAGAGCACTTAATATTTTTCCAAAAGTCAATAAATCTGACTTTATTTGTGTGGAAAGTGTTTTGTAGTTTTGCTCATATAGTTCCTGACTTTCCCTTGGCAGATAGATTCCCAAATATTTTATACTATTGGCAGTTATTTTAAATGGAATTTCCCTTTGTATCTCTTGCTGTTGGATTTTGTTAGTGATGTATTAAAAATGCTGATGATTTATATGGATTTATTTTCTATCCTGTAACTTTGCTAAAGTTGTGGATTTTTTCTAATAGCTTTTTAGTTGATTCTCTGAGGTTTTCTAAATATACCATCGCATCATCTGCAAAGAGTGATAAATTGGTTTCCTCATTATCTACTCTAATTCCTTTAATCTCTTTTTCTTCCCTTATTGTCAAGACTAGCATTTCTAATACAATATTGAACAGCAATGGTGATAGTGGACAACCTTGTTTCACCCCTGATCTTATTGGGAATGGTTCTAGTTTATTCCCATTACATATAATGCTTGCTGATGCTTTTAAATAGATATTACTGACTATTTTAAGGAAAAGTCCATTTATTCCTATACTCTCTAGTGTTTTTAATAGCAATGAGTATTGGATTTTATCAAATGCTTTTTCTGCATCTATTGAGACAATCATATGGTTTTTGTTAATTTGGTTATTGATGTAATCAATTATGCTAATGGTTTTCCTAATATTGAACCAGCCCTACATTCCTAGTATAAATCCTACGTGGTTGTGGTGTATTATCCTGGGGATGATTATCTGTAATCTCTTTGCTAATATTTTGTTTAAGATTTTTGCATCAATATTCATTAGGGAGATTGGTCTATAATTTTCTTTCTCTGTTTTCATCCTATCTGGTTTAGGTATCAGTACCATGTTTGTATCATAAAAGGAATTTGATAGGAGTAATATGAAAATATGTTTAACATGATTGCACATGTATAATCTATATCATATTGGGGAAAGGGGAAAGGAGGAAGTAAGAGCGAAAAATTTGGAACTCAAAACCTTATTTAAAAAACAAATGTTGAAAACTATTTTTATCTATAACTAGAAAAAATAAAGTATTAAAAAAGAGAGAGGAAAAGAAAAGAAATTGAAGTTCTAGAGAGATTAAGTAACTTAACATCCCATATTGAATAAGTGTGGGAGTTGAAGTTTAAATACAGGATCTCTTTCTTTAAATCCAGCCCTTGTTCTGAAATCTGTTGTCTTGCCATATTTAAGGTTGCAAACATCAGTGTATAATATAATCAGAACCTCAGAAGAATTAAAGTTGAGAGAAGGGACAAGTTAGAAAAGATGGTGAATTCAATTTGAGATTTGTTGAAAATCACCATAAACCAAGAGTTTACCCATGTCATTTAATCTAAATGTCCCTCATCTTTCTTCTTCATAATATGTTAACATTTGTACAGTATTTTAAGGTTCATAACTTGATTCTTATGACAACCTATGAAGTAGATGCTCTTAGTAACTCCATTTTACAGATAGAGTATTTGAGTCTTAGACACATTACATGACTTGTCCAGGTTCATACAGATAATAAGTGTCTAAGCTAGGATTTGAACTCAGATTCAATTCCAATTCCAAATCCAACGATCTAGTTATTATGCTAAAATGTCTTTTTATCTATAGGAATCCTATCATTCTTCTCTCTTTAAAAAATATTAGTCATGACTATTGTGTTCACATCATATTTAATTCTGAATACATTTCCCTCCTCATCAGTGAATCTTTCTTTGTAACAATGATTAAAGAAAAAAAATGATAAGACCAATATACAACATTGAATAAATGAATAGATAGAAAAGCATTTATTAAGTACAAATTATGTACCAAACACTGTGTAAATGTATAAATGTAAAAACAAAGACAACTTTTGCCCTTAATAAGGGAAGATAACATACATAGGAAGAAGAATGGTGTACATGGGAGGGGGATTAGTCCCTCCTTTGCATTGAAGGGAAGGAGATGAATTTTCTAAATTTTTTTGGGGACCAAAGTTGGCTGTTATACAACATTTGGTTTCATTTTATTATTCTTTTTATTTGGTAGCAGTCATTATGTAAACTCTTACTCTGTTTGCTTTTTTGATACATTTTGTATCAGTTAATTTTTTGTCTGATAACTTTCTGAATTTTTCATATTAGTTCATTCTTATGATGCAAAATTATTCTATTTCATTCATATACTACAATTTCTTTAGTCATTCTTAAATGTAAATTGGGAAATAAGCTGAATTTGAAGACAGAAATCCTGGATTCAAATCTCAGCTTTACATTTACTACCTGAGTAACACTATACTAATCACTAAACAGTTCTGGGCCTTTAGTTTCTTTATCTTTAAAGTGATTAAGTTGAGCTAAAAGACTTCCCAGCCATAAATTTATAATCTTAGAATCCAGGACTAGAACTCAGATCTACCAGCTCCCATTCCAGATCACTTTCTACTATGCTAATCTAAATAATTTGCCCTCAGTTTCAAGGCACAGACCCACTTGAATCAAAACTGGAAAAGCCAAATAGTTCACACTGAGAGTTGTATCTAAGATGATCTCTATCCCTCAAAGCTGTCTTTGTAAATTTGGACAATGTGAGAAAATGGAGGGAAAGACAAATGGCTATACCTGTATGCAAAAAGGATGGATTTCCAGAAAAAAAGCCAAAACCCAAAATCCAAAACTAGATTCTCACATTGTGCAATAATACAAAATTCCAGCATTTAAAACAGAATCCTTTAAAAAATCACCAAGATATAGATATTCATGGACTTGAAGACTTTACCTTTGAGGTGGTAAAGTGAGAAATAGAACTGAAATGGACAAAAGCCTGGCCCCCTCATCCCTGGGCCAAGGGGCCTCAGGCTTATAGGAAAATGTTGCTTAAACTAAATTAAGGGAAGTGTTATGTTTATACAGAATGCTTGCCTAACAATGTCAAACATCCTGTAAGCTCCCCAGCATCCCTCTTCTGGAGCAAGAAGTCGAGTCACTGTTGTAACCGCAAGGCAGAACAACCTGTCTCTGCCTTCTCTGGCCTGTCTCTGGGTTCGAGGCGGTACTCTACTGAGAGTCCATCCCGGCCCTGACTGGTAAATAAACAATAAATGATTTCTAAATTACAAACACCTTGGCTGTTCTGAATTTTATTGCTTGGGCTATTTCATTTAGAGGTCCCACTAAGATAAACCTTTGGCTCAGTCTGAAGGCCAGTCCTTCTCCCTGGAGGGTGAAAAAGGTTATGGATCCTAGGGGTGGCCACCGAGAGATGTTCCTTGGCCCCAGTTTCCAGAAATCTCTTTCTGCGGACCAGAAGAGTGAGACCCAAATTTTTAAATTCTGTTCAAAATTGGCTGAGAGCATCCTAAAAACCCGTTCTGGTTAATAAGATTTTGAGGGGCCCCTGCAGCTGCCTAACTATGCTCCAGCCACCTGTCTGATCTGGTGAGTACTCCTGTATCTGTCGCAAGTAGGGTAAGCTGAATGCAGCACTAAAGCCCCCTTGCCAACCTCCACAGGACGCTGTGTGATGGTCCTGGGTTTCTAAATCTGAACACATCTGGTCTGATCTGATTCTGAGCACCTTTTGGGGGCACCCTTCTAGTTGTGTGTGTTATTTGTGTTATTTGTCTGTCTGTTTTGTTAATTTAAGAGCTTTGTTAAGTTTTAAGAACAATGATTAAGAAATTTGCTTGTGATTTTAAACTTTTTAACCGGTTGCACTAATTTGTAAGTAAATGGAACTTGGCCATTTTAAACTCATGGGAAAGTTTTTCCCTTAAAGCAGTTTTCAGAGCCTGCTAGAGTAGAGAGCAATAAAACCTTATCTGATGGAAACTCAGGCTAGGAGAAAACATTTGATTAGGAATATTGGGATGATTCTGAAATTATGGGAAATATAATTATGCTATTGCCATTGCATGCTAGATTTGTTTATTCTGAGGATAAGATCTTGGAATATATGTTTAGTACAAAAAAAAAAAAGGCAGCCTGATTTAGTTAAAGAGCAATACAATTCAAGCTCTGCCTGGACAGATAAGAGAGATGCTAATTGTGGTCAGACAAATACTCAGGCAGAAGAAAAAAAAAGAAGAAATTTGGTTTGATTCAGTTTAAATATTAACATTGTAAGTTATGTTTTATGGAGTTATCTAGCTATTCACTATATTATGAATCTTAAAAGTTTTGAAGAGAACTGGAAAGAAGAAGGCAGGTGATTTATGAAGGATTGGTTTGTAGGAACAATTAAAGGTTTGCACGATTTTAAGAAGTAAGAGAAAGGTTTTTGGCAGGAAGAAGAAGAGGTGGGGGAGAGAGAAACGGGAAGAGGATCCTTTGTCTTCAAAGATAAAGATTCAACTCACCTATCCCCCTGTTTCCTACTGCTTTAGCAGTGGAACATCTAGTTAAGAAAGTTGTTGGAGATTGTTTAAGTATGTAGCATGAAAGAAGGAGAAAGCTGGGAACCTGGTAGACTTGGGAAGAAACTTGATATTGGGAGAAAATAAACAGATGGGCTAAATCTTGAGAAGGATTCCCATGTAAGAAATTGAGTGGGGAACCTGAGGAAATTTTTGTCCAGGAGTGCAGGAGTGAGGGAAGGGTGGTCCCATGGAATCCTCTCCTCCCTCACCCCCCTAAGTGTGTTCCAGCCGTTTTTTTTTTTTTTTTTTTTTTTTTTTAATTCAAGTTATTGCCAGTGCAGCAAACTGATTTAAAGGGATAGGCTTACTTTTAGGCTAATTGACTGTATATTTATTTCTTGATATATAATGGTTTTCTTGTTTGAGGAATATGGTCATAAATATGATCCATACTTTGGTAGGATTATTCCTAAAAGTTTAATAGATATTTTTAAGAATCTTTCAGATTCTCTTATGTGGTATTTGGACATTCCGTATAAGTTTTAACTGATTGTATTAGGTCATCCTGAGGTTATTTAAAGGATCTCTGAAAATAATAGTTTTTCTTTGTCCTTTTGAAAATGTTTCAATTATGGACAATGTGCAATTTGGGATATTTTTCTATGTATTGGGTATTTTAAAAGCAAACTGATTTGTATGTATAATGTTCACTTATGAAACATCTACTTGGATAATTGTTTATTGTGAACTTATTGGGACAAATTTCTTACTATTATCACTATAAGGTTATGGTAAATATTTGTTTAGGATTTACCAGAAATTTAATTAATGGAACCTGTTATTGGAGGTAAAATTTCTTGGGCTTGTAGTTAATTAGTTAATGCTTTATGGGATTTTTAAAGCTCTACTCTCTGACAGTTAGTGGGACAATTTATTGGAATAAAACTGGGTTAAAATTATTTTATCCTGTATGTGCTGAAGGTTGAGTTTTGACTGCTTATATTATGTTACAGTTAAGTTCTTGCAATTTTTCCTTCCATAACTGATCTCTATGGTCAGAGCAATGGTCAATAGGATTGTTTATGCAATTCAATTATGTCATACCTTGCTGTTTTCAGTCTGATTATATGTAATCATTGTATCCTAAATGCTTAGGCAAATAAATATTAAGTTTGGTGATCTGTCTGTTATTGGGTATTTGTGTGTGTGTTTTTTTAAGGTTTCTAAATGATAAGAGAACAATTAACAGTGGTCTGTGAGACCTAACTGCTGTTAAGACTTGAGATTACAGCTGGTGCCTATCTTGTAAAGCAGTCATCTCTTCACATAGAAAGCTGCTCTTCACATTTTGCAGCAGTCTTATGGACCAGTCTTTTTATCTCAGACTGTTCTAACCTTTATTTGTTAGATTTGTGTCAAATCACAGATATTGACTTGCTTCTGGGACCTTGATCAGCTTTGATTGTCAGCATGGCACACCCACCCTCTGCATGGACTGAGAGCCACAGACCATCTTCCCAGGATGCAGTTTTGACTGAGAAGCTTTGTCCCCTCATACCTGATGGACTGATATGGTTGATAACTGACTGTTAAACCTTGACTGGGTCATCTGTTACTGTGTGTTTGAGATTTGGGATGGGAATTGTTAAAACTATGAAACTGTTGCTGTTATGTTTGAGGGATTTTTAGGAAATTTTACTGTACTAATCTGTTATGTATAGGGATTTTGATTCACTCTTGGAATTTATATGTGGAATGGTCATTTGATAATTCCTTTCCATGAGAAAAAAAAAAAGGGAGGAAGAGATAGAACATTGGGGAAACTGGTATATTTTTCTAAAAATACCTGAAAGAATAGGAATCCCTTATTCTGTCAGAATTGCCCTGGCAGACTGAGTTCTTGGGATTATTTTTTTTTTTTAAGAAACAACCAGAAATCAGACACCTGTCTTAGGACTGTCAGTCTCTCTGATCTGTTTTTCCAGTCCTGTAACCCCAGTTTATTAATTAGTATTTCAGCAATCTCAAAGGACCTTATAGTTTGATATCAGGCATCTAAAAGTTTGGGGTTTGCCTGCCTTAATGGTCTAACTGTGCATAATGTGCTCTGCAATCTGATCCTTTCTGCAGCCCTGTCTGTTCCTCTGGGCAGGGACAGGTGAAGCTACTCCAAGCCTCACCCTTCTCCCATGGAGTGGGTTGCCCCTCTGAATGGACTTTGAGCCCTTGAGCTCTGCAGCTCTGTAAGCAGAGACTGAGTTAAATGCACAAATGACTGCAGACCACCTAACTCACAGTGAACTGTCCATCTCAAACTGGATTGTCTGGATGAGATGGTGCCCCACCTGCTTGCAACAGGGAGCCTTTGTACTGCTGTTAACTCTGGGGTTATCAGGGAGAGACTTGTCCTTGCATTTTTTTTCTTTTCTACTTTTATTTTGGCTTATTTGCTTTACATAGGATTCAAAAGAGAGAGAGTGTGAAATGTTGTACCACAGTCCTCTAAATTATTCTATCTCAGTTTCCTTAAATTGTTCTGCCTCAATCCCCTTAGTTGCAAAATCCCCTTCTGGTTCATTGAAGACTGAGGGCCACTTGTTCTAAGGTTATAAATTGTTAATGTGAGATTCAAGATAAGGGGGAGTTCAGACTTCCTGGCTCCTATCAGAATGTCCATGTCTCCTATCAGTGTCAGAACCAGATTGCTGTTTCCACTCTCAATATTCTGAACCCACCCCTGACTTGGTCTAACTCACATTCACCACTGGATACTTTGAGAATAGAGTCCTGTCCAGTTAATCAAACTCTCCAATTATTAGAATGTTGGGAGCTCTCTGATCTCTATCTTGCCTCAATTTCTCCAGCCTTACATTTGCCTTCTTAGCTCTTAAGTTGATGCAGACTTTAGAGAGTCTCATCATCCATTTAGAAAAATCAGTGGACTCCCTAGCGGAGATTGTTAAGTCAGTCAGGGATCATTAGGGAATTGCTGGCCTCCATATGTAAGTGGTTGGATGACCAGGAGGACAGTTGGAAGGCTTAAATGTCCTGATATAAGTCACTCTAATCGCAAGTCCAGTCCTCTTGTTCCTTCTCCTCCTCCTCATAGCTCCCTGCATAATTAAGTGCCTCACCTCTTACAGACCCTGAAACTTTTCACCCTCAAGATGGCTTATTCCCCATTGGCCTCAGATGAGTCACAACTATGAACATGAAAAGGGGGGAGTGAAATGGACAAAAGACTGGCCCCCTCATCCCTGGGTCAAGGGGCCTTAGGCTTATAGGAAAATGTTGCTTAAACTAAATTAAGGGAAATGTTATGTTCAGATGGAATGCTTGCTCCCCAGCATCCTCCTTCTCAAGCTAGAAATCAAGTCACTACTGTAACTACAAGGCAGAACAAAAATTGCTTATAAGCCTGTCTCTATTTGGGTTTGAGACGGGACTCTACTGAGAGTCCATCCTGGACTGGCTGGTAAACAAACAATTAATGATTTCTAAATTACAAACACCTTGGCTGTCCTGAATTTTATTGCCTGGACTATTTCAAAACCATATAAGGAGAAACAGGTAAGCCAATCTGTTCTGCTCTGACTTCATTTTCCTCACAGGTGAAATTGGAGTTTTCTTCAATAATAATTCCTAGGCCAAGAAAATAGAAAAAGTGGTGCCTATTTGTGGGTGTTTAATTGTTCAGTCATGTCCAACTTGTTGTGATCCCATTTGGGAATCATTTAACCATTTAAAGATGTTGATTTGTTGTTTCTTCCTCCCACTCTTTTTACAGATGAGGACACTCAGGTTAATAGAATTATGTGATTTGTTCAGGGTCACATAACTAGTAAGGGTTTAAGGCTAGATTTGAACTCAGGAAAATGACCCTTCCTGACTTCAAAGCCAGACTACACAACTGAACTATCCCCATATAGTTGTAAGGGGATAGAAATAAATTTCCAGGTAACTGCAAATTATGATCCAAGCTCCATAATGAATCAGGATGTGATAAAATAAATAATATTGTCCTATTATTGAACACTAATTGTACAATAATGAGTATTTCATTATGTATATATAATGAGTATTTCAGCATAATGGTTCAAATTCTGAAGAATATAAAAAAGATGTATTTGAATTCATACTTGGAGAGTTATCAGATTACTAAAGGTTTTCCCAAAGATAGAAAATTTATAAGTTTTGTGTATTTCTGAAAAATTTCTTAACACAGTTGTATTTGAAAAAATATGTTAAAATAAAACTGAAAAGTTGATTTCTAGTTCCAACTCTGTCACATTAATTATGCGTGTTTCCATCTCCAGTATCTGACTCGGAAGGTTCTGAAGGAGAAAGTGAGTCAGTGGACCTTGCATAGCCTTCCCTCACTTTAATCCAGTTTTCACTTGCATGTCAAGGCACCATTTCCCTGACATTACAGTCCTCTTCAAAAACAAGGGTCAAACAATAACAATAATATGCACTCCTATTTTAATTTCTGTAAAATTTGAGAGCTGGACTACATATTTCCTAAATATCAGCTCTATCATTCTGTGATTAAATCTGATTAAATATGAGAGCCTCTTAATATTTTCTCTGGTGATCAAAATTAGTTTTGCAAACAAACTCTTTAGTGCTCCAAATCAAACCTTACAAGTGCTTATGTTTAAGACACACCACTCAAGCCTGGAATACTCTCCTTTTTCATCTCTGACTTCTGGTGACCCTTGTTTCACCTAAAATCCCACCCTCTAAATGAAGTCTTTCTATCTCCCTCTCCTTGATTCTAGAGCCTTTCTTCTATTTGTAACTTACAATTTATGCTGCTCATGTTTCCCCCCATTCTATTGTAAGCTACTTGAGAATAGAAACTTTCTTTTGTCTTGCTGTATAATCCCAGAAGTTAGTGTAATGCTTGACATATAGTAGGCACTTAATAAATATTAATTGACTGACTGACCCTTGTAGCATGAAGAATGGTTGTTGTTTAGTCATTTTCAGTCATGTGCAACATTTCACATGACCCTTTCTGGAGTTTTCTTGGCAAAAATGCTGAGGTAGTTTACCATTTCTTTCTCCAACCCATGTTACAGATGAGGAAACTGAGGTGAGGAGGTGTAAGGGACTTACCCAGTGTTATAATGCCAGTAAGCCTCTGAGGCTGCATTTCAAATCAAGTATTCCTGACTCTAAACCCAGCACTCTATTCACTGCACCACTTAGCTGCCCATGAAGGATGAAAATAACTCCATATAGATTTTTCTCTACAGTAGGCAAAGCACTTAAATTTTTCTGAGCTTCAGTTTCCTCATCTGTAAATAGAATTAATATTTTTAGCAACTCCCTCACATGGCCAATGTATGGATCAAATAAGATAATATCTGTTAAAAAAAAAAAACATTTTGTAAAGAAGAAAGCATTATACAAATGTCAACTGCTAGCATTATTAGCTGCTTAGGACCAATATTTTAAATCGTTTCATGTTCTCAGAGTAGGCAGGGAATTCACTGGGAAAAAACCAGGGATTTAATATTTACACACAAAGTAGATAACTGAAAGATCACAATTCTGTAAGACTTTTCAAGGTTTTAGCAAGAGGGGAAAAAAATTTCACACGCACACGTGTGTGATAGATAGTGGTTTGTTTGAAGTCAAGAAAGATATTATCAGTCTGGATAAAGAAAAATAGAAACACTGTGACCAGTTTATTATTACACATTAGTCATTTACACACCCTCTCCATCTGCCATGATCACAGGCTTTTCTGCTAAGTGACTTTCTTCATTTTGACATCCCAAGAGTTCCATAGTCTTAATGCCATAGACCAAACCCACATACAGGTAGCAATTTCCTTTCCCAGATTTTTAAAGTCTCCCACCCCAAATTTTGCTCAGCCAAAAACTACTCAGCAACAGAGTAATCAACCCAAAATATGCAACATGTTGTCTCTTCTTCTCTCTGCTTTAATTAAATGTAGTAATCATCCAATCACACTGCATACCTTCTCAAGCTTCTTCAGGATTAAGTCTATGAAAACCAAAAGGAAAGATCATGTTGGAGAAAGGGACCTTGGGTTTCATTGGAGGTAGCCATACACACCTAATTTGCTCCTAGGTAAACTATTGAGTGAAAATGAAATTGAGTATTTAATATTCTTTTTTGTCTTCTACTGTGTAGAGAGAGTCAGTATAAGAAAAACAAAAACAAAAACAAAAAACTCCAAAGTATTGAAATAACATGCATCACCAAAATGTTTTTGTTTTATTTCAAATATCAGTCATTTAGATTCCCACGATTATGCCCATGACCAAATTCTAACTCTTAAACCCCTTCCAGATGGTTACATCCTTACTGTACAAAGTCATGGAATCCTTGACAGAAAAACAGCTTGCCACAGTATGTAAGATATTCTCAAGAAAGTCACTGTATTCCATTTGAAGTCATACCCCTAAAAAAAAAATTCCCCACAGAAAATCTGAACCCAAAGTACTCTTCATATAGCAGAGATAAGTTGCTATTTCACAGTTACTTTTCTAATAGGAATTGAGAGCTAGGCAGTCCAGGCCTTGAAAATTTGAAGAATTTAGTTCAGGTATCTCTCTATTCCCTACATCTAATTCTTCTCTTGTTTGCCCCTATCCCATGCTGAAATAATTATAAAGTTTTGCATCCATAGCAATTAGTAGAATATAATCTTCTTGAGGGAGTCTAATGGCTAGCACAATGCCTGGCATATAGTGAGTAATTAATAACTGATTGTTGTGTGATTTAAAAAAAAATAGAAATCATAGACTTACAACTAGAAGAAACAGTTGGAAAGAGTTGATCTAATACCATCATTTTATAGGGCAGTGGCTTAACCAAGGTTCTCTATCCTTGGAAATCCAGGAAGAAATCATTTCACATAGTAAACAAGTAAGCCTTCAAGCAAAGCCTGAGTGACAAAGTGTTAAGGATGTCACAGAAAGAAATCAAGTTTGTGTAGGGATTGAACTAGATGACCTCTTAGGTATTTTTCAACTCTGAAATTCTATGCTTCAATCAAGTCACAATTACCACCAGAAATTACCATCTGAGCAAAAAATGACCTCTGACCAGAAGTATGTACCAATCTGATTCCTATGCCACTAAAGTGCATGGCAGAGGACCTAGGGAGCTCTAAATAGCAATTCACTTTGATTAAAGTTCCCTTCTAGGCCACCACACTCTAAAATACTAACCTTCAGCACAGGGTGAGTTAGAAGGTTTCCTATTTCAATTATCCACCCCCCAGAGTTAGCCATCTGCTGTATCTGATTGGGGAACCAAGGCATGATTAGCTCCATGTGACATCACCTTCCCATTTCTTCAGAAGTCTATGAAGAGAACTGCCTGCCTCTCTGGAGTGATTTTAGAAACAAGATGTTTGCTTTGTGTCATTTAAACACAAAATGAAAGAAGGATTGAATAAGAAGAGAGAAAATCTTATCTACATAAACATACATGCATATATATACATATATATGTCTATTATATATGGATATGTGCATATCCATAAAATATATAATCATATCTATACATATATAATCTTGTGAATGTATAAGTATGTGTATAGTATCTACAGATAGATAGACTCCAGAGACATCTTCCTTGAAAGCCCAAGATTTTATCACAAAAAAGAGGCCAAAAATGAGAAATTGACCTAATGCAGCTATTATTTTAAAAATACAGCCAGACCAAATGATGTCTTTATGAGATATGATTCCCTTTGGTGAGTTAGAAAGTAAACAATGTGGAGAGATAAATAGTGACAATCCACATTCCCTGTGTATTCCTTAAAAGTCAATCCAAAGGGAAATAGGAAGTGAAAATTCAATTTCTTGAGACATGTAGAAAATGCAAGAAGTTCAAGAAGAGGCAGACAGAAGCAGAAGCCTCACTGGATTAGAAGTCTAGGTATAGGCAGCTGACATATCATAAGGATCTAGGACTCTAGGATTGAGGTGGTTTGGGCCAATTGAATATGAGATTATTAGAAGAGATATTGTATTGATGAACCTAGCTTTATCCTTTTATTACAGATTCCAAGGCAATCCTTTCTATAACTTCTTTCTCCTCTTGAGTCCTTTCATTGGAAACTAAAACCTTTCCCTCTGGGCACAGAGAAAGTTTGTTTGCCTTTATTGTAGACATTTACTTGGTCTTTATAAACCAAATTAGCCACTGTGATCTGGATATACTTAATGGAAATACAATTGAGAGGAGGAGGAAATTGAATAGAGAATGAGAAAGACACTGAAACACAGAGAGTGATATACTAAGGCAGTGAGACACAGGGAGACAAGAGACAGACACACCTAGAGACAGAGAGACAGAGACAGAGGGACAAAGATAAAACTAGAAAAAGAAAAGAGACAAAGGCAGAAACAGAAACATAGAAAGACAGAATGTTCTCTTTTGTTGGGAGCTCAGAGCTTAAAAAAAGAATCATTGACAGATCCTTTGATAAAACCCTAGAGAGCAGAGAAACATTTAATGAGTCAACCCATCTATGTAATGCATCAATAGTAGGGTCAGGTGGGGCACATGTTGTTCAGTCATATTCAACTAACTCCTCATGACATCTTTGGAGTTTTCTTGGCAAAGATACTGCGATGGTTTGCCGTTTCCTTCTCTGGTTCATTTTACAGGTATAGATGGGAAGATGAGGCAAAAAAAGTCAAGCAATTTGCCTGGGATCACACAGCTACTAAGTGTCTGGGTCAGCTTTGAACTCAAGATGGCCAACCCACTGTCTTCTAGCTGCTTTAGGACAGATAGGAGTGGATAAACACCTTTGATCATTATACCAATTACAAGCAGCTGCTGTTTATCCTTTCCAAATTTTACCTTTCTTTGGCTGGAAATCTGAAAATGACTTCTATTTGAATTCTTTCTTCCTTCTTCCTTGGAGGATGGTTTTTCCAATATTATTGCTACATTTATTTCATATTTGTTTCTCTGGTTTCTCTTGTGCACTTGCCTCCATTACACCCACTCGACTGAATTCCAATGCCAAATTTACATATGAAAGGCACATTTAAAGGTGCTAATTATGACACTAAGCATTATTTTGTTACCACTAGGTTTCTTAATGGAATGCTGTTGCTGTTATTGTTGCCAATTTGCATATTTGCGGTTGTTATTTGCTATGTGTCAATTGCTTTGGAGCACTGTTTCAGTATCATTGTGGAAGATTGCATGGCTAGTTCATTTTTATACTGTATTCAGTCAAGTATCGTCATTACAGATCAGAACATGAATATTGTGTGTGGAAAATACTATTCTTTAATGGCCTTAATTATAGGAGGACTAACATTTGAAGGAGACCCTGAGCTTTCAAAAATCTGCTTTCTTATCTTATTTTATCTTAACCTGAATATATATATATATATATATATATATATATATATATATATATATGTATATGTATATATCTTATCGGTATTTACTTATGTTCTTGTCTCTGTAGGTGAATGTAAGATCCTTGAGGTTATGAGGTTGAGGATATTACAAAAGTATTGATGGATAATAGGCAGATAGGTGGCAGGAACACAGACACCTTGACTCTTGCATGTCCAGGCAGAGAAATTATCTTTAGTTCATTATCACTGATTGGAATGTGATTAGAATCAATTTCAAGTTGATTGAGAAACTAGTAGAATATGGTGAATGAGAAATCAGGACTCAATACCAACCTACTTGGAACATGCAATCCATGGAGTTCCATAGAAAGGTCTATGAAAAATAAAGGGGAAATAAGGAGAAAGTAATAAATATTTATACAGCACCTACTATGTGCTAGACTCTTTGTTAAATACTTTTTAAAAATGACTATTATCTTATTTGATCCTCATAACAACTCAATAAGAGAGGTACTATTTTACAATTGTGGAAACTAAGGCAAATAGGATAAATTAGTTACCCACGGTTACATTACCATTAAGAACCTGAAGGTAGATTTGAACTCAGGTCTTCCTTATTCGAGGCCCAGCTCTCTATCCATTGAACCATCAGCTCTGCTTCTGAGATCTTTGACTTCAATGATTTCTCTAGTACCAAAAAAATGAAATGTCTAGTTGTCCCCAAAGAGCAATTTACTGGACTGAATTTCTGGGAATAATCTAGTAAGTTTCCTTTACCCAAATGAATGATCTTAGAAACCATCTGAAAGACTGGATGGTGCACTGCGTCATTACAGAATCAAGCTGCACATGTGTATCAACTATAATAGTGGAATCAAAAAAAATGGGACATTTGAATATAAGTAGATTATCAAACTCTGAATAAAAGTATTCAATATTCAATGTTCAAAATGCCTAAATTGTTTAAGTAGTTCTCAGTATTAAACTTACATAGTGACTACCAGATTCCTCTGGTAGAGGAAGACAAAAGGTAAGTTACTTTTCAATTGTCTGATGTGATTTTACCAGTTTAAGTATAAGCCCCAAGACATTTTGGGGATACTTGACCTTTCTAATAACTGATGGAGAAAGTAGTTGGAAACAGGTGGAGATAAGGATATCAAAATCTAAAGAAATTTAGAGATGGAAGGAATCTTAGAAGCTATCACATCCATATTTCATTTTATAGATTAGGAAATTGAGGTACTGAGAGATTAATGAATTACTTGGAAATGTTGATATACATATTTACAAATTAAGTCAAAAATCAATTAAGTATTCAATATTTGCCAGGGCACTTTGCTAAGCACTGGGCATTTAAAAAAAAAAAAGCAAAAAAAAAAGTTCTATTCTGAAGTTGCTGACAATTTAATGGGGGAGAGAATATATAAATAATTATGTATAAATAGGAAATATACAAGATAAATTGGAGATAATACAGGAAAGTTATGGCATTAAGGGGCATCAGGAAAAGCTTCTTGTAGATGGTGAGATTTTGGCTGTGACTTAATGGAAGCCAAAAGCTACAGATGAAATGGGAGATAATTCCAGGCTTGGCAGATAGTCATGAAAATATGGCGATGGTGCATAGAATGTTTTGTTTGAAAAACAGCAAGGATATTGGTGTCAATGGATCATAAGATTATGTGAAGGGAAGTAAGGTATAAGAATACTGGGAAGATTGGAAGGGACTAGATTTTAATATGATTTAAAAGGCAAGCAGGAAATTTTATATGAAGTAATGGGGAATCACTGAAGTTTGTGAGTAGGAAAATGATATGATCAGATCTGCACTACAAAAAGATCCATTTGACAGCTAAGTGGAGGAAGGGCTAGAATGGAATGGAGAGGGACTTGAGCCATCAAGACCAAGAAGCAGGCTATTGCTATAGTCCAAGAAAGGTTACGAAGACTCAACAAGGACATGAGAAGAGACTGATGAAAATATTGTATTGTCTGGGTAGAAAAGAACCTGAAATTTTCAATTAATCAATGCCAGTTTTTCAGTAGTATGTCAAGTTTGTGGGTTATTATCTCAGAAAGGTGTGATTCCTTATTCAAAGAAGATAGATTATTCTTGATTTTAATATATCCACACAAACTTTGAGATTTAAGGATTTTTCTAGGATTTGGCTGTTTTTAATTATGGTTTTTAAGAACAGTGCTTCTTTTGCTAAACCACTGAATGATCTTATATGTGTGAAAAGAACAAGAAAAAAATTGATTTGTCTTAAAATCCACAAAACTCTTTGGAGAGTGCTGAATTTATAGATATGAACATGCTTTCACCCAATTGTTCAAATGTTTTTTATATGTATCAATATTAACCTATTAGATCCAAACAAGTCCTTTGTCCTTCATACAGATGTCAAGTTATAGAAGTTGAGAGTAATCTTGTACTAAAAGTGAGATTTACCCCATATTCAAATTAGACTTCTTGGTTTTGAAGTAGATTGTCATTAAGAAGTTCAAAGATCTAGAATGAAGTTTTAGATGTGAATGGACAACAATCCACTAACAAGTTAAGTCTGCTTTTCAGAAATGGGCACAAGCATTAACTGTCTGAATTCAACATACAATATAGATAAAGGAAGACTAATGTGAATACAGATGATTTGTTTTAAGAGTCACATAAAAATGATAACTCACATTTCCATAGTATTTTAAGCATTTTCTGTAGCATATTTCCTAGGAAAAAAAACACTTTACAAACATAATCATCTTTTTTTTTTTTTAAACACAATAGCACTGTGAGGTGACTACTCTTATTCTCATTTTGCAGATGAGGAAATTGAGGCAGACAGAGGTCAACTGACTTGACCAGGGTGACACAGCTATTTGGGTATGGGATTTGAACTCTGGTCTTTCTGATTCCAGGGCCAGAACTTTATCCATTGTATCACATGATGCTGAAGGAATAGTAATGCCCAAAGAAGGAGTGTAGCCTATAAGTAATACCAGGGGATCTGGACTACAAGGAAATGGGAGAATTTGAGATTTCTGCTTGAATGGAAGTTCCTCTGAGAATCTGAGTATGCCAAGAGCATATGGGGACTTTTTTTTCCTTGGATCAACCTCTGCCTCAGTTGTTTGTAGATGATTGACAGTGAGAACAGATGGCTGATGGGGGACTATAAGAAGTAATACAAGCCAAGAAACATGAGGCAATGATTCTAAAGAACTTTACTTCCATCTGCCCCTAAAGTACTCACTGTTGAAATAATGGGAAAAGTTAGAATTGTTCAATATAATACCTACTGTACTGGATAGTAACTGATTTCACCCATATTATCAGGAAATAGCAGGTTCTAACTAGATCAAATCATGCTATATCTATGAAGGCTTATATAACAGCCTTAGACATATAGATCCAGAGCCTGGAGTCAGAAAGAAACTGATTTTACTGGCCCAGGGTGGTTTCAGACATCACTAATCAGAGTACAAACTCTGATTATTGTGTTCAAAGCACTGTTATCTTCTGTTACATACTTGGAAAATATAAACTCTAGAAAAATCCTGAAATTAATTTATGTTAAATTTCTTACTCTAGGAGGAAATATCAAGAACAAAAGCCATATTTTGGTGATGACAGTCTCCCAAGGTATGAAAAGGAATATCCACACAAGAACAAGAAGCTTCAAGAATTGCCCAATCATTATGGAAGATGTATTTCTCAGTGTATGGACCTCCTTTCAAGATCTTTCAGCCTAAGGCAGAGACTTTGAAAGGCCTTTATTCAAAGGGACATTAGATTAAGCTGACATTAAGACTCTAGAACCATACCATACCACCTTCAAATGGTACCACATCCACAGTGTGGTCACTTTGATCACACAGTGAAGGAAAACAATGAAAAACAACAGGATCCGAATCAGAATTTCATTGGAGTCAACATATGGTATTCCTGGTACATGGTTACAATCCCACCAGGGACAGTGTCACAGACTTTGAATTACACTTACTGATGCATGGGTAAGAAGAATATCTATCTATCGACTTGTGTTTGAATCTCTAAGGATGGAAAGACTGAAAACTCAATACATCTCTCAGCTGAGAGAGGAACTGAGAGAAGCTTAGCACCTGGCTACAACTTCAGTTCCGAAGAGTGCTGACAGAAACAAATGACAGTGTCATGCCTGAATTTATTGTCAAGACTATGAAAAAAGAGACAGTTTTACTAAAGAAATCTTGGTCCCCATGGGACTCACAAGATAGAAAATCAATGGAAAACAAGTCTATACCTAGTTATGAAAAGACTGGGCAACCTGCCCATTTACAGAATAGTCCCAGAAACTGGCAGAGGCTTTGTAAAGACAATTCATTGAAACCACTTATTGCTTATGGGAGAGTAGTGAGGAATTCCAGAAAAGCAGGAAGAGACTGAAAGGCATCCATCTCAGTAGATTTTAAGCAAAAGAGATTGTCTCCAAATTTTTCAAAAATTATCAGAACAAGATGAAGGTTCAGGAAACAGACATTTCCAGAAGATTCAGAGTACTGTAATCCAACAATTGGTCCAAATCGAATGAGTGAACTAAATAGGCATATGGTATTTATATGTTCAATAGAAATGCTTAGGCACCAGAGCTTAAAACAAAAAGCATGCATAACACATTTTAAAGTTTAATCTGAATTACTATTTTGTCCATAACTTAGTTAATTCTAGACAATCAACAAAATAATGAATCAAACTCTGATTTGTAGTATTTATCTGAGTTCCCAAGTATAAATGCTCACACTGAAGATCAGTGAATTGGTTAATACCAGTATGATATGGCTTTGGTATCCCTTTACTCTCAGAGGACAGAGATACTACCTGAGTTCCAGAAAACAATAACACTGCTGGCCAGCTTGTTTAGGTTTGTGGAAGCAAGACTACAACTCTATGATCAGCTCAGAGAGGAAATGGTAGGGAGCAAGACAGAGAGATTATAGAGGGGCAATATAGAGAGAGAAAGGAGGAGAGAGAACTATAGATCTTAACAAAATTTCCCAAAGCAGAGAAGGGGCTTTTAAATCAAAAAACCCAAAAAACTAAGTCAGTAGTAGGGTGAGGTAGAACAGATTGAAGTGGTTGAACCTTGCTCACTCATTTTCCCATCATGGCTATTTATATAAAATAGATAAAAGGTAATTTGTGGGGGAGGCACTAGCAGATAGGGAGATAAGTTAAAGCTTTATGAAGAAGGGGGATTCTAAAAGGAAAAACTGCGAAAGGAAAGGAAGCCTCCAGCCTCTACTTGAAGTGGCAGGGTGCCTTTCTGGAAGAAACTGGAGGCAGCATGTGCCAAATTGTCACTCCCTTTGAGTGACACTCAAGTACTCTGTCTACCATCTTTTCCCGGTTGCTAATGGAGACAGTCCAGAATTCTGAACCCAAAAGCCTTGGGAATTACCATACCCACCACCATCATTGATAAGAGTGAACAATGCAGAGAAGGGAAGCCACCTTCTTCATCATCAATAGCAATCCCTGTTGACTATCTGCCACCAACAGGCAGGTAATCACCAGAGTTCTGTGAATGATAGCACTTCCCACAGACCACCCATCTTGCTTCTAGTTCAGCTCTTACAACTACTACACAGGTGAGCAACTCCTGTGGAGAAGGGGTTAGCAGTCACCACTTGCTAACAATGCACTGCCACTCAAAGGGAAAGCAGTCAGCCTAGTTGAGACAGTGAAGCATCCTGGTGGGGAGATGGAAGTATGTGCCAAAAACAAAACAAAACAAAACAAAAAAACAAAACCTGACCACCTCCATCACCTTGACCACCATTTCCCCTTAAAATCTTATGGAAACAGCCCAGTCTGGATTCAAGATACTTAAGCATAGGAATGTTTCCCCTCCCCACTTTTTCTGTCACCAGAACATTTTCCAGCCCAGTCCACGTAGCTATCATTGAGGAGAAAAAATGTTTTTCTTCCTTAGATCATCTCTGACATTTTATTCCTATGACATAATCCTACTCACAGACAATCCTCAGAGTTTTTTTTTCACATATAAAAGCCCTAAATGATTGGAAAAGGGAGAAAAATGATGTGGTTAACCATCTTATTAGGTAAATATTTTCTTTTCTCTTCATGGAGCCTTTTTAACCTTTAGAGATTATCTTTCAGTTAGATTTATACTTTTAAACACATTCTGAAAAGGTGTCCCGAGACCTCTGCCAAAGGGATCCATAACACAAATAAGGTTAAGAACCCTTGAGCTAGCCCCTCTCCAGTGGTTTTCTGATAATAAATAGGCAGAACTAGTTCTTGCTACCTAGGGTTTACGAACAAAAGTCCATTGGGTCCACAGGGCATTTTTACCCTGAATTGCTTATGTTTTATACATCACATAATGATTTCTAGGGTCCCATTAGTACAAAATTCTTATGTATGGCCTTCTGGGATTACTAAGACATTTCTTGGTAAACTCTACTCTGAATATTTTTTGGTTGTTGTTTTCATAATTGCTAATCATGTCACACAACTCTATCCCTGTACCTCATTTAACTATCACCTCCTATCCCATTTTCTCCATCTATCACAAACACAAAAGTCATTTTGCAAGCTGCACTAAAACACCGATTTTCAAATTTCCCCCAATGACTACAATCCAAGTTCAAGCTCTTATTAATGGAAATAATGTTGCCATTCAGTATTGATTTGGTAGAAAAATAATAATGGGAACTGAAATCACAAGTGGAGAGAGAACAAGGTAGAATGTTCTGTTAATCAACAAATCATTTTGGCTTCATTGCTTCTCCTCAAATACCCCACCCAAAGCCAAACAATAGTTATTTTTGGGAAGTACATAATGATTCTTAGATCAAAAAAAAGTATCAACCAATGAAGAAGAAAAACATAGTGGTTCTCTGCCTCTTCAAGTTCAGTGAGAATTTGTCATTTAGCTTAGTTTTAGCTAATGAGATTAAGACTGAATTTAAAGAAAGATGATTAAGTATTCAAATGGAACAACAGTCTTATCAATTAGGAAATTTCCTCCAACAACATAGGTCAGTATCCCATCTATCCTGTGCTCATGTCTTCCCAGAAGTTCATCACAGAAAGTTTGCCAACACTTTGGAAGCCTTTCTCCCTTTTTCCTGATATCTTGAAAGTATCAAGGAAGTGTGGCTTTCCTGTGTCATCCTTCACTCTTGATCTTTAGGTGTCATCAGAAATGAAAGTTTAAGAGGCTGCGCTAACTCTAGATCACAGTTTACCAAATGGCAAATAGGTACAAATGCCACTTGGATCCAGCCATCTTCTAAGCCAGCATATCCTATTGTCCAGGTCCCACTTATAAAAACAGTATGCAAAAAATATTCATTCTAAACACAAAGGAAACAGAAAACAAAAATTTTATGCATTATTGACATGTAGTTATATACTAGCATAAACCCATACTATTTGTGCAAAAATTTCAGGCCAAAGGTTGTTTACTTTAGAATCTTTTTTCAACTTCTTGATTCTTGAATCTCAACTATTACCGCTAATAACTGAAGGGTCCTCCTCCTCCCTCCTAAGTTTGAATCGAGGAAATTCCCATCCCCCCACACCCCACACCCCCACACATTCAAAGTGTTTAAAGCAAAGGGACAGGTTTTTTCCTATTAGTCTGCTAAAAAGACAAACTACTTACTGCTGGGGCAATTCTGGCTTGCCTAATCAGTTTTCTCTTAATTTACAATTCCATTGCTAAGATGTTTCAACACCTTCCCTGCTCTTAAGGCACCTCATCCCTCCTCTGAATGAACTGCAAAGTAGCTGAATGTTATCAAAGAGCAAGAGGTTTAAAGAAATTAATTTCCCAGAACGTGTGGCAGCTTCTGACACAAAAATTTTCTGGACCAAAAAAATGAAGAGCCTGTCTGTTGTCAAATGTTAATTTATTGCAATAGTCTCCGCTGTACTTTTTAACTTGCTGGACATTCTACAGCACCACTATTGATGTCATCAATGACATCATGAGGATGTCTGCCATCAATGTTGCAGCCCACTGATTGGGCAGTTCCAAGTATCTCTTTAATGGTTCCAGAAAGGTCTCTAGCCAAGGATCGGTGCCTCATTTGCCGAGCAAGGTTGATGATCTCATCAAGACTGATGTTTCCACTGTGTTTAATATTTTTCTGCTTCTTTCTGTCCCGAGGAGGTTCCTTCAGGGCTTTGATGATCAAAGCTGAGGCAGAAGGCACAACCTCAATCTGGGCCTGTCTGTTCTGAATGGTAAGTTTCACTGTGATTCTCAGCCCTTTCCAGTCACCAGTTGCCTTGGCAATGTCATCACCAACCTTTTTGGGAGACAAACCTAAGGGACCAATTTTGGGGGCCAGAGCTGATGTGGCACCAACTTCACCACCAGTGCATCTTAAAAATACGACTTTAATTTCATTAGGATCAAACTTGGGCGGCATGGCGGCGATGAAGGTGGAGGCTCGGCGTGGACGCTACGGGGTGGCTGCCGGTGTCGGATGAACCCAGATTCGGAACGACCGAAAGAAGTTGCACTTTCACCACCATGAGCTGGGAGCCAACAGACCAAAGCCAACTTCTTTGAAGTTTCTCATTGCCTATATATTGTCTCCTGCTTACATGCACTATCCACCTTTCCATTATCTTTGTATAATATTCATTCTTCATTCTTTATAGACTATTGCATACTGTATCTCACTAGCTCTCTACAACAATAGTAGAATGTATATTTCCACAAAGGTCACAGAGCACAAAAGCATCTTAGATAGCAAACTTCTGAATTACTTGCCAAATGGAAAGAGATGGCTGCCAAATGCTTAGAATGAAAGCACATTGGCAAAAAAAAAAAAAAAAAAAAATCTTAGGGAAAGAATAATGGAAAATTATGAATAGCATTATCTCATAAAAGAGAGAAAACCAGTGGAAGGTAAAGCTAGTTTAGAAATGCTTGGCAATATGTTCGATTAAGCAAAGTCATCGCAAGGGCATTTAAAAATAAAAAAGGAAAGGAAAGCAACAGAAGAAAAATGAAAATGATCTGCTAAAAATTATTATAGCACACTATTTTTCCATTGTATTTGGAATCTAACATTACAGTACCAGATGTGTTTATAGGAGAAGTAAAAATGGCACTATAGAGAACCGAGACAGGAAAAGCATCTGTATTGCAGCAAAGGAATACAGAGTATGGAAACTTTGCTGGAGGTTACCCAATTGCAAGAGCATTAAGAGTTCAATATACAAGATATATAAAGAAGGATAAGATACCAAAGGCATAGAAAAAAAGAGATAATGGTGAAGATAATTCAATTAGAAATCTCTGAGGTCATTTCCAACACTGAATTCTATGATTATTATCCTTCAGGTAGGATGACCTCAGGGAAGTATTCTGGCTAATGAATACTTTAACAAAGAGACCACTGAAAGTAATTTCTTAATATCCATCTTATGATGGGCATACAACCATACTTCAATTTCTCATGATTTCATCTGTGTGAATTTAAACCCCTTCTCATTTAGAACAGAGATGTCAAAATGTGGCCAATGGCTCAAGTGTAAGTCAAACCAGATTAAAATGTTACTGGAAAATATTTCACAAAATAAATAAAAACTTGATAGAATATAGAGGATATCACATTTCAAAACTAAATCAACATATGACCTGCAGATATATATATGACCTGGTGGCTCCTGTTTCTATTGGAGTTTGACACGCCTCCTTTAGTACATGGTTTAATGAGTTCTGCCCCCCTCCCAAATACATCATTTAGTAGTGAATTCTCTGGTGATAAGAAATCTCTTCAATTTTAACAAGGTGGGTTCTTGAATAATAGTCCATCACCACATGAAGTCTTTTCAGCTTAAAAGAGGTTGGACTACAGGGTTTACCTTCAAGAGGCCATACTATAATGAGGCATCTGAGGACTTTCATGGAGAGTTATAAGCCTGATGAAAGCTAAATAGCCAATTCTATTTTTGAAAAGTTGCTGGCTGGTTTCAGTTTCTAGCCCTTCAGTCCTGACAGTTACAAAGGCAGAAAGCTGAACTTTGTAAATGTGGCTGACTCACCTTAATTAAGGCCAGAGCCTCTTCATTAAAAAGAAATGGCACTTTGCTTCTGAAAAGCAACATGAATTCCTGCAGTAAATCAGAGAGGAAGGAGAGCACTTGCTAAATGTACTGGGAATGTAGATTTGAAAGTAGACAGGTAGCTTATATTTTGAGGTTCCTTTTCCTAACCATATCCTGAAAATATGGGACTTGTGGCAAATAAAACCATTGTGTAAGCTTGATAAGTTGTCAATTATTCTAACATTTGGCTTAGTTATTTCTCAAAGACTTCAATTTACTTTGAGCTAGGATCTCCACAGTCAATTGTTTGACTAAAAAAGCACTTATCAAGCTCATCCTGTGTCAGGCTCTGTATTCAGTTCTGGGAACACAGAGAAAGGAAAAAAACAAACAAGAATTCACATTCTAATGAAGGGACACAATCTGCAAAAAATTTGTACATATATAGAGTTGCTGTGATTTTGACCTTTGTTTTCAAAGAGGACTAAAGATATCCTGACTTGCTAGAGAATTAGATTTAAATAAGACAAAATTGCAAAAAGTTATCATTCTCCATATCCTTTCCAGATTCATCCAAATTTGGAGCAAGAGAAAAGTGAAGGTTATTGGTGATGGCCTGGGATACAGTGGATGACTTCGATGTCTAACCAAACTCTCAGAGCTTCACAAGACCTGCTTCACTTACCTTCACTGGAACAAATTGTCCTCATCCATCCATTCCACAGGGAAAGTATTCACATGTTTGGGGCAAACTCTCCCCTAACTCATGGACAGGTCTGAGATCCCTTGGTTAGCTTCAGCCTGGTTTAGCCTACCTGCCCAAAATTTGCCCAGGTGTGCCCCTGCACATATATGCTACATCTTCTTGGAGCAGTACTGGCATCCTGCAGCCCGCTGAATCACAAAGAGTTGAACAATACTGAAGAACTGAACAACAATGTTCCAGTTGTCTTAACTGTTGTCTTGCCATTGGACAGAGCAGATGAAAGGTAACATTAGAGAGAGAGCTCTAGCATTTTGGGTCTCTTCCTGGACTGGGGACCTTCTGCAAAAGAAAGGACTTAAGCTGGCTTTTGAAAAAAGCTAAAGAAGCTATATTAGTAGTAGCTAAGTGAATGAAAAGAATAATATAGTTTTATAAATTTATGTGTTCATGTATATGTGTATATCTGTATGTATATGCACATGTGCATACATACACATATATGTATGTATATATGATGGGTTATTTTTTGTTTTTTTGGTTTTTTTTGATGAGGCAATTGGGGTTAAGTAAGCGGGCTGTGACCCAGGATCACACAGCTAGGAAATGTTATGTATCTGGGGTCAGATTTGAACTCGGGTCCTCCTGACTTGAGGGTTGGTACTCTGTGCTACCTAGCTGCCCCTTATGGTGTTTTTAAGAGTAAAAATGAACAAGATTTGGCAGACAATTAGATATGTGGCATGGATATGAAAGAGAAGTTGAGGTTGACACTGAATTTGAAGCCTAGTCAGGGGTCTTCAAACTACGGCTGCGGGACAGATGCAGCAGCTGAGGACGTTTATCCCCCTCACCCAGGGCTATGAAGTTTCTTTATTTAAAGGCCCCCAAAACAAAGTTTTTGTTTTTACTATAGTCCGGCCCTCCAACAGTCTGAGGCAGTGAACTGGCCCCCTATTTTAAAAGTTTGAGGACCCTGGCCTAGGTGATTGTGACTATGGTACCCTCGACAGAACTAAATTATAACCAAATATTCTCCTCTGTCCATTCATTCAAATATTTTTAAAGTTCTTTCTTCACAGAGAATTATTCCAAGCACCAAGGGAGAGATGCAAAAATTATGTATATCGTGGTTTTTTTCCCCCCTCTCATTAAATTTAAGTAAAGGGAGCAGAAAATTATAAGATCTAGATAGAAGTAGACCTGTCTACTTTTCTACTTTTCTCATGTGAAAGTTGAAGAAATTCTACCCACGCAGGTTAACATTTTCCTCCATAGATAATTGTCACCTACAACACAGAGAAATAAAGTTATAGATCCTGATCTGTACAGTCATCAGATGTCAACATCAGGAGGACTTCAGAGTTAAGAGTTGAAGACAGACGTGACTTAGGAGCCAGCTCTTAATTTATGCTGTCACTTGACATATTATAAATGACCCAAACTGGCAATAGTACATAACACATTGGCAGGATGGAATGGAGTTACTAACCAACAAGACTGATCAGAGAGGAGGTGGGCTTTATCAGATGAGTAGGAAGAAGAGAAAGAAAGAGGGACTCACTCTGAAATGCTAGAACATTTCTCTTCTCCAGCTCTCTCCTTCAAGTTATTTCTAATGCATTCCTTCTTTCCCCCAACCTAGTCCATGCTAAGACATTCTCTACCTTTAATGAATGAAGTAGACATGAAAATCTAAAAAAAGTCTTTAAAAGTCTCCACCATTGAACTACTACAGGTAGTAATACAGCACACTGGCAACACTTTCCCCAAACATTATAAGCAGGCATCTCACAGATGACAGCACTTCCCTAGGCTTCCTCTATTCATAGTGTACCTCCTGATTGGCTCCTGACAGAAAGGACAGAAGGACTTGTGTAGGAAGCCTCTTCATACAGAACAAGTCTAAAAAATCCAGGGTTTCTATTTGTCATCCCCCAAAGCCATTTACATCAACTAGTGGGTGTTTTTTGCCCAGAGAAACAGCTCTGCGGCAGTACCATTAATATCTTATGTAAACAAGCCACGAGGGGAATCAGTTGGAAAGCTGTACAAAAAACATTTCATGCAGTCTATGCGTAGACTGTAATTTAGGAATCACAGTGATGTTGTTGCTGCTCAGAGAAAGAGGCACTGGGAGAACTTGAAGGATAAAGGAAGAAATGGACTTTGCTTCTTCAGTTCCATTTACATCAGGGATGAAAATCAGACACAACCCTTTCTTTTCAGTCATGTGCTTTAACGTAGTCCAAGCCTGGGCCTGTGTACAGACAGGAAAGTAAAACAAGGCAGCATCTGCAGTTTGAAGGGGAATTGTCACAATTTAATTCCACTTCCTACTCTTTTTGTATTTGGCTCGTTGATGTCAAACTACAACTGGATTTGTTCCAGTTAGAAAACATATGATTTAATTTTGCTTTAAAAAATTGTAGAAGGTAAATTTAAGCTCATCAGAAATAAGGGTTAATGCTTTTTAGAGAGCACAAGATTGTGGTCAGAATGAATTAGAGAAGACCCATGGTCCTTAACATGATTAACTGATTGCTGCCAGTCACTGACTTTCACTTAGAATAATATGGATGTATAGTGGTGCCTCTGTGGGATTGATACCCAGAAACAAAGACATTGATTTTAATAATAGAGAGATGGAATATTCACACAGTGTACTAGTTACCCCTCATTTACTTTCCCTAGGAAGGGTACTTAATACTGGTGTGCCACAGAGTCAGCTGTGCCCAGCCCTTTGTTATACCCTCTGAAGGCTGCTGCCTTACTTAAATGGATTATCAGGCCCCTTACTGCCAAGTCGCTGCTTTCTCTCTTTTTCAGGGCAATGGCAATCCATAGTCATTATCTGAAGGAGGAGACACACTGGTTGAGATGAAATTGAAAGTCACTAAATTTTCTACCAAAACTTGAAATGAAACTTTCTCATTCATCCAGGAGAACCAACCCATCATGGTTATTAAACAAGCCTTAGTTTCAGTCACAAAAAGAAATGAACATTTGGAAACCAAACCAGTGAAACATAAAGCACTTTGTGGACACTACTTCATATTCAAGATGGCACGGGGTTTGGACAAAATTTATCTTTTCTCCTGTGAAGATTTTTTTTTAAACACAGAAAATAGAATATTTAATTTCAACCACTGACCTCAGGAGGTAGTTTTTGTGGCTTTCCACCCAAGGGTCTTTTTCTTAATATGAATGTCAGTTCAGTTCCCTATAGATATGTGCATTCATCCCAGGGCATAATATCCTTTCCTCAGCTCCTTCACAGATAAGGCTAAGCTTTTTTCTTGAAAGTATGAGAATGTAAGGCCTGCCATCTAGTACTTTTTTAAAGGATCTAAACATATAACCATCCTTTACTAGGGAAACATACCATTGCAGCATAAATGTATCACCAGAGATCAGATCAGGACAGAGGCCTCTCAGGTTCTCAAGCTAGGAGTCCTCTTGGATTCTACCCTCCCTCTCAACACAATATATTGCTAAAACCTGATTATTTCACGTCTGCAACAGCTCCTAATTATACCCCCTCCTCTCCTTGATATTGCCACCATTCCAGTGTCATCTCCTCAAGACTGGATCATTTTAAGCTAGTTGTTCTGTCTGCCTCCAGTTCTGCCTTCCTCAAAATCACTCAGCCACCAAAGTAATTTTCCTAGAGCATAGGTCCTATAGGTCACCCCATTACTCAATAAACTCTTGTAGCTTCCTATTGCCTCCAGGATCAAATACAAAATCTTCTGTGTCAGAGCCATTCAGAACCCAGCCAGGACCTACCTTTCCAATCTTTTTACATTATACTCCTTGACATGTGTCCTGTAATTTGGTGACATTGGCCTTCCAGCTATTTTCCAAACAAGACATTTCATCTCTCAGCTCTGGGAACTTAGTTTTAACTTCCTTTAAATCTCAACTAAAAATCTCCTTTTACAGAAAACCTTGTCCAACCCCTTTTAACTCTAATGCTTCACCTCTATTAATTATTTCCTCTTTATTCTATATATGATTCATTTGAAAATATGTATTTGAATGTGGCCTTCCCCATTGGATCATAAGCTCCTTCAGGGCTTCTTTTTATATAACAGGGTTTAGCAGAATGCCTGGTGCATAGTAGATGCCTAATATAGTTTTAGGCGCAATGACTGATCATTGTGATTAGGTAACATAGATACAAAGAGAAACCACAATAAGTACTAGAAAATGGCAAAATTGGGTTCTTTACTAGAGTCTTAGAGAGGGCACTTTTTCTGCCCAGTTGCTCCCTGGCTAATGACTAATATTCTGTAGAATGCAGAATCATTTTATATGTCCTCGACATTCCTTCCCCACCTTCCCTTACTCTGCATCAAAGATGTGGAACAGGGGAGGAAGAGTGTCCTCTCAAGTTCATCTATGCTAAGGTACAACTTAGCTACTCAAAGCTTCTAAGTGCAATGAAGAAGGGTAGAGTAGGGTAAAGGAGTAGTTCATCAAGAATGCTTGCAAATGATTGGCTTGCAAGGAATTGAACATTCACTGACACCATTCTGAGCTGTAATTTTCCTATCTGTAAACAGAAGATGAAAATATCAACCCTTGTATACCTTATAAGATAATGGTGAATATAAAATGAACCAATGACTGTTAAAAAAAAAAAAAGAAAGGAAACACTAAATCTTTAAAAAAAAGAAAATAAAAAGCTTTACGAACTGAAGATATTATTGTTTCAAACAATTATGATGTTTGCCAGTAGGAGATGGCTAGACAGCACTCATAAAACTAACATAGTTGTGTGGTTTTGGGAAGCTCTGTTTTACTATTACTGTACTATCATGAACAACAATATAAACAAATCAAGTGTACACTATCTACAAACATCAAGACAATATCTTCACACAAATGCTACTTGTTGGAGAGGGAGCATGGTGTAGGGCAAGACTTCTTAAATTTTTTCCACTTGTGACCCCTTTTTGCCCCTAAATTTTTTACATTAGGTATATAAAATAGGTCTACAAATCAAATATTTACTGATGAAAACTCATGAAAAAGTATCGTTTACTGATAAAAACCAAAATTGATTTAAAAAACCCAAAATTCTTTGGCATACATATAATTTTAATAAAAGATGAAAGCAAATTTACAAACTAATGAGGGAGATGTGCTTGTTTATTTTTACATAAGGAATTAAATCTTAAGAAGTTTTGATATGGTGAGTAGAAGATCCACCTAAAAGACCAGACACCTTGAGTTCAGATCTTGCCTTTGATACACTGTAGTGGTACAACCCTGGGCAAGTCACCCTCTTAGTACCCTAAGCATTTCTCATAGCAATGAATTTACAGGTTCAGTCCTTGTCCCTTTATTACTTATTTCATATTGTTATATGTAACTGAACATATAACAGAATTAACTACATGTAATGTATACTGTATTATATATATTATTATAAATATATATTAGAGATCATTCATCAATAAATACTTTTTGTTCAAAGAGTTTTCCACAACTAAGATAGATCCTCAAAACACTATATGCTTAAAATAAATATCTTCTCACCACAATTCTTTGACCTATGTAGAGATAGATGTGCAATGGGGGATGCCTAAGGGATAGAGGGGAACAGGGATAACATGAAGGAGTGTAAAGAAGGGTAGATGTGGGATCAGATTGGAGCTTGAGTCCAAGCTTGTTAGGTGATTTTGGGCACCTCTTTCTGCTTCCCAATTTCCTCAACTCTAAAGTGGGCAAAATATGAAAGAATGACCTTTATTACAACATTTCTATAAGGAAAATGCTTTGTAAATTGTAAATTGCTATAGAAATATTAACAATCTTCCCTTAATCATAGGGGAACCAGACCTGGAGAGACTTAAGCAAATTGTTCAAGGTCATACAGCTAATGAGTAATGGACTGGAACCCAGGTCTCCTGTTTCCTAGCGAGTTTTTTTCCCCCCACTACTTCTTATTGTTTTAGTTTTCCATTGGGAAGATTTTAAAGACTATTTCTTTGGTTAAATGTTGTTTTGCTGAAATAGCTGCCAACCTCATTCCTATCGAGAATATAGGGCTCTGAGCCAAAAGCAGAAGGAATCGTGTCAGGATCCTCCTCCACAGCTGAGAAAATTAATGGCATCATCCTTGATGCATCTCAGAGAACCACTTAACCAACTGCTGACTTTGCTACTTTCAGATATTTACTTCCCTTTCTGTTGAAGTTGAAAAATCACTTGTATTATTAATTTGTGTAAAGCCTTCAGTCTACAGTATGTGCCTACAAAGCTAATTTTGCCAAGTTAGAATTTGGAGCTTTATGCTTTCATCAAATGGCTATAATCATTCATCAGTTACTTTCATAAACACCATTTACATTTTTACTCCCATTTTCCAGATTTAAAAAAATTTACTTATTTTTATTTAGATCTGAACTCATCAACATAGGTACTTCTCCTAAAAAGATTATTAATCTGGAATCCATAATTTTTTTATAAAAATACTTTAATGACATATTTCAACATAGTTGGTTTCCTTTGCAAACCTATGCATTTTATTTTATTCACTGAAAAATATTATTGTGAGAAGGGGACCATAGGCTTCAACAGACTGCCAAAGGAGCTCAGGTTATAAAAAATATTAAGTTCTTTTCACCTAGGTCTTTCTAAGCATGTTTCAAACTCTTCTTTTTTATTGCATGTCCATCTTTTGTCTATATGGTTAAGCTCAGTTTTGCAAGATTGGTCACCTGAGACTGCAATTCCAATGCTCTTTGGAATACCTTATTCCATTCCCTTCTCCTTTTTCTAGTGAGTGTGGAAGAATTTTGAGTTATTTGAATGTCCTTCTTTTTATATTTGAAGTTCTTTTTCCTGATGACTTGAAAATACTGTTGTTTCTGAATTGAAATATTAAGTTTACTATATATCTAGGAGTTTGCAACCTTTTGCTGAAGTTTATTTGTTTCTAGAGGCATTTTGTGAATTCTTTCAAATGAAATTCTATTTTTTATGTCCAGAAGTTCTGGGCAGTTCTCAACTATTTCATTCACTATAGTGCAAAGATTTTTGTTTTCTTGTATTCTTCTGAGAAACCTATGATCCTTAGGTCTTTTAATGTATCCCGTCTTTAAGGGCAGTATGTTTTGCTTGTGTAGTGAATATATTTTCTTTTAATATTCTTGGTTTTTGGTTTTCTTCTTGTAAGGTATCCTTTACTTCTATATCTTAGCATTATTATTAATCTACTGTTCTCTTTTGTTTCTTTCGGGATCCTTGATATTGCAGATTCAATTTCTTCTTTTCTGCTTTTTTTTTTTTTTTTTAAATTCAGAAACAGTGTGTAATGGTTCTAAGTTCTCAAAAAACACAGTGTTCTCTGACTTATGAAGTTCTGGCTCATTTTCCTTCATTTTATATTATTTATTCACAGATGTCTGAGCTTATTTACTAGATCATTTACTAGTTTCCTTTTATTACTTTTTAAAAATTGATCTATTTTCTATTTGTTTATGTTCAAGATCTTTGATATTTCTTCTTTCTGAAATCCTTAATACTTTGTTTTTTTTTCCTTCCTTGTTTTCCTTATTATTCATTTCTTGACTCCCTCCCTTCTCATTATGGTTTCTTTGAGGGCTAGACCTCAAAACATCTGAGCCTCCTCCCACAGTGGGAAATTCATTGCTCACTAGTTGATGTCTCTTCCCCAACTGACTTCTGGATGGTCAAAATTAACCCCAGATGGATGCTATGTTCTTTCCTATAGCGTTGGTGGAGTATGGCACAACTCCCCATATGCACTGTGTCTTATGCCAGAGATCTATCCTTTTCTCTGTTCCTTAGTTCTCTATTTCCTAATTCTCTGGTCCAGTAACAGCAATTCAGAACTTGCTTTCCTAAATACTGGCAGCTCAAAGCTTTGCAATGATGGTGTTTGCTGCTTGCATTTCCCATTAGGCTTTTCTCCTAAGGGGCTCCCAGAAAGCAAAGCCAACCTTGCTCAAGAAAACTTTTGCAGTTCATGAAAAAAGTATGGGAATAAGGTTCAGGAGTGGATTTCTATGCAAGCTTCCATCATTACCTTTTTTCTGCTAGTGTGACCTGGCTGCTAGTAGCATGAAAATTAAAGGAGAGTTACTAAGTGAGCTCAAAATTAGTGACCTCCAGTTCCTGGGGCACTTTTTAAAAACTTTCTTTTGGATTCTGGATGCTGTAAAACATGGAAGTAGTTCAAGTTGCTTTGTCTTTGGCACATCATTTCAATTTTGGGGAGGTCTGAGAGGTGATGGGAACCAGACAAAATGTCTAGTCTGATATCTTGTTGCTTAAATGACTTAGAAACTATAACCCATTGCCGCCTCTCATTCTAGTGATTCTTGTTCATTTTGGAGGCCTCCGGGTCTCAAAAATTAGTTAACTTTTCCAAAGTTTGACAGAAGATTCTGAGGCAGACCAAAAATTGAGAGAATAGTAGTCTTCCTTTTTTTTTTTCAAATGTTCAGACATTTCACCTATTATGCTTATTTATGCTACATTTCAATCAACAACAAACATTTACTGAATCCTTTGTGTGTGTCAAATGTAGCAGCATAAAATAATGATATTTGATGCCATAAGAATTATAAGTTCATAGAGTGAAAAGATAGATAAATGAATAGATAAAACATTCATTGACATGTCTTAACATTTCTCTGTGTTAGGCATGGTCCTAAATACTGGAGATACAACTATGAAGAAATTAGGCACTTTCTGCCCTTAAGGAATTTACATTCTAATGAAGAAATAAGGATAACATTTATTGGGGATCTGAAAGGGAGGAGAGTATGGTGATGGCTGGTGAGAGGCAAGAAATTAAGTCCTGAGGATTTCTCACAGATAGGTAGCAGGAAGAAGACCCATGAAGGCAAACAATCATGTGCAGACCAAACATTATTAGATATTAACCAATCATATCTAATTGGCATCAGACATATATGAGAGAAAAGGAAGAGGACTATTTATGAAGTAAAAATAGATATGATAGATGGAAAGATTGACTGTTGCCCTAGTGGTCACAAAATATTCTAAGAACCATAGAAAGATCTCTTCTCAAATTGGAAGGATTCTCTAGAGTAGTCCTGTGGCAGACATGGACAAGAATTGCAGCATGTAAGAAGAAAAGACTGTGTTGTGATCTGTACTTGTGGAGGAGTATCCATTGCTAATGAGGGTTTTTTTTAAATTAGTAGAATTGAGACCTTTCTTGGCAAACCCTCACCTGTTAAGCCATAAAATAATGTCAATTATGAAATATTAACTCATGTCTTTTATCACAGCGTTAGAGAGCAAAAAGACATAGAAGAAATTGAATAGTAAATTGGATTCTCAAAAATCAATAGTTTTTCAGACAATGCCTCATCTTTTGAGCAAAATGAAATTGTTGTTGTTGACATAGTAGATGGAGTAGTGGGCCTGGAGTTAGGAAGACTCATCATCTTGAGTTCATATCTGTTTTTAACTCTGTTTCCTGAATTGGAGAAGGAAATGGCAAACCACTCCAGTATTTTTGCCAAGGAAAGCCCAAATAGGGTCATGAAGACATGACTGAAAATGACTGAACTAATCAAAGAGTTCTTCAAACATTGCCTCTTATGAGAAAACTGAAAAGAAAGCAAGGAACTAACCCAAAGCAGGCTACTTCAGCTCAGATTCATCTTATCCTAAAAGTAGGATGTTCTTTCCAGTTCAGAGAAGATAGTAGTAAATCTCACCAAGTTGGAAACTTATCTTTACTGCCAAATTCTCAGGTCATCAGCTAGGCGTTTGTCCCCTGCAATTTCTCCATCAAGACCTAGTTGTGTAAACTGAAGGAACCAGAGAAGCTCTTTGCATGAAAGTTTTTTTTTTTTTAATAGTACCTTCAGATGTGAAAAGCAAATGCTTCTCAGAATGATCTATATTCCATTTGAAACTAATCATTTTCACTAATGAGTCACCTAGTATTTGAATCCCAACTGACACTAAAGCATGCTACTCTGGCAAATTCACACTGGTGATCCTAGCAAGACAGAAGCATTAATTGTCTTCCCTCAGACTTCAGCACATTAACATGCTACATTGAGTACCTGTAGTAACTCTAACATGATTGAGCTTCTTCACTTTCATTTTATTATGGGTTTAATAAAAGAGACTAAAATATACATACCCTGTGAATTCTAGTACTTTCTGGGACCCCTGAGTGTTTTTAGGAAGCTATAGCTGTAATCTGTTCTTCTATTAGGGTAGCTATATTTCTTGACATTATTATATAAAGAGAGAGAAAGTTGCTGCAGATAAAAAAGCATTTATTATTCTGGGTCCCACAAATTCCAGCTCTCCTTCTTTATGTAAACAGCTCCCTGGACCTTTATTGGCTTTAAGAGTCTCTATCTTATGATGTTCCCTCTTGTCACTTTACATGTCAGAAGTCATCTCATCTCATACAATATTGTATAAACTGGGGTTGAAACACAGTGAACGCTGTAGGATTATGTGAAAATATGAGATAAATGCATTCATTCATAGGTCTATGAAAGGAGACAAATTTATTATTTCTTTGAGGCAACTTGAAACAATAGTTATTTTGTAGGGTTGAAAAGTTTGAAGTATTGAAATTATATTTGATTTAAACTTGAAATGGATTTCATAGAAAATGAGATCATATTAAAAAGGTGAGAAATAGCTTATGTGCATGGAGATGAACAGATAAATAGCTTTCTTTTATGTTTACAAAGTCCTTTTGCATAAACCAGCTCATTTTTGCTATAGGTCTATCCTATAATTCAGGGAATTTAATCTTCAGGGGTGGACAATCAAACTTGGACATACAGCTTAGTCTGATCCTGCCTGCCACTAAGGAGCAGAAAAGGGATATGAGAAATGCACTTTCTTTTCTCTTAATTCAAATTTGTCAATTTAGTTAAACAACACCTACCTTAACTCTTGGTATAGGTTTTATATTATCCTTAGAAGGGAAAACATATTTTTAAGCCTTTAAAAATAATTTTTAAAACAGGTTTCTGAGCAATCTCATGATGAGCTACAAGCTGATCATTTACAATACAAATGACCTTAACAACATAGGTAAACATATCTCACACTTTTGATTTTAGAAACTGAAATGTGACATTGAGAAGTATTAGGTAAAATGATGGAAAATGTAGGAGAAACCATAATTTTCTTGTGTGATACTAATCAAAGTGTTATTGAAGTTGATATTCATTCAGGAGATTCTAACAGGTATTATTCTTAAAGTAAACAATTATTCAGTGAATCTGTCATGGAAGTAGAAGAAAACTCTAAATCAGATTTAAATCTTGTCATGCTAATATTTTCACTCAATTTCTAGTGCAGCTATTAAAATATTTTGATTCCATAGACCAAATAAGACTAAAAATTCAGAAGATTCCTATGTTCTTCCCCCCTCTATCATCCTCCTCTCTAATTAGGATGTATATTTTGACTTTGAGAGATATGATTCTTAAGGTTTACTGATATCAACTGAGATCTCTTAAGGCAGTAAATTCTTAACTTCACAAACATACAATGTAGATGTATATGTTGCATACATTCAAAACTGCTTGTTTAATACAATAAGAAAATCTCTTCTTTATGGTAGTGAATATTGAACATGTTACATTTAAACAACTAGTTAGGGAGAAAATAAAACCCTACGACTTCATCTCTTATGGGCCATTCAAAAAATGTACATTTATTAATATCTGATATTACTTGGGGACTCTGCTTAGCCAATCACATATCTATTTTAAAATATCAACATGGTTAACTTTCCTTTAAATTTCACAAAGCATTTAGCAGAAAATATTCTGGACTTTCCAGAAATAAACTCTGGGCCTCAGTTCCCTTACTAACAAAATAAGGGATTTAGAAAAAAAAAATCTCTATGGTCTTTTAAAATTAAATTCTAAGAAAAGTATGTAAATTGGTTAATTTCCTGGTTCTCCACTTAATTGTTATATGGTTATAGTGATTTGCCAATCACTTCTCTCAAGTCCTACTTTTTAAAAATGCAACCCATTATTATTTATTTTGACAAATGCATTGCGTTTAAGAATGAAATAATTTAATACAATTCAAATATCTATTATATACTTAAGAAGGCACCGGTTAAGATAATTTTGGTAGGATAGTATAATTTTGTTTTGTTTTGTTTCTTTGTTTAACATATTTAGTGTCTAAGATTGGAAGACAGAAATGGGTTCTGCTAATGTGAATTGGTGGTAAAATGAGTTATGCTGGTATGAATTTAAACATATAGGACTGATTACCTTTCATCTACAATCATGATCAAATAAATAAAAATACTTAGTTCTAACAAAGATTTTCATGAAACAGAATTTTGTCTGAAAGTAATTTATTAAACACTATTATTTTTTAATTTATTAAACACTAAACTATTTTAATGAGTTTTGATTTTTAACCAGTATACACTGGATTTGGGATTCCATAATTAAACAAACTTGTGAACTTCACAAAAATTCTAAATACAATCAAAACTTAAGGAGAATATTTTGGAAAATACAGGTTCATGATTACTTTGTGTTTAATTCTTTCTCCTATGTCTAGACAATACAAATATGAAATCACATTCATTTTCCAAAGTAATTTTACAATAGCTTCTGTGTACTCATACATGATTAATGATGTTACCTTTGACATCAAAATAATGTTACCTCACTCTGATTTTAAATTTATATTAACATCTAACATAATAATGCTCTAATGGGTAAAAGAAAAGTTAATCATTCTCACAAATTCTTTTAATATCCATACAAAATTCTTGGGTAAGCTTTCTGTTCAGTTGGCACAATACTTAATTATGACCATAAACTCAGGGAACTTAATATCATATCAAAGTTTCATTTTCATTAATTGTATAATCATGCAACGTGCAGTTTCATTTCAAGCTACATGGTTTCTGCCATTCAGTGAAAATAACTATTGTCAAGATGGGCTCAAGTATATTTTTGTTGATTAAATGTTTAACTCTAAAACTAACTAGCAGTTCCATGCAGTATCCCAAATAATTCAAGTGGTGGTATGATAAAGATCTCACTGGCAATAAGTAAATAGATACATGATTGTTTGGGATTAAGCTTCAAAGGAAACATGTCTGTCAAAACTAATACTGAAAAAAATGTGACCTAGCTAAATGAAGAACCTTCTACTCTGTTAGCTAACTATACAGGGGTCATCACTACTTGGCTTGACTTCTCCTTCCAGCAACAGGTTCATCACAACTTTTGTCAAATAACTGCATGTTCCTCTTTTCCCCAATGGTGGAGTATTGTAAAAGGAAGTCATATCATCCTGCAAAACAGCAAGCAAACAATTTGGTTTTATAAGGGACTGAGAGAATCAATATGAAAATAACCTAGATTGGGAGAGGGGAGAGGACCACTTATACAATCAGTCTTCAAATAAGTATTTATTAAGAATCTACTATGTGCCAGGCACCGTGTTAAGTGCTGGGGATATAAAGAAAATCAAAGTCAGTTCTTGTCCTCAAGGAGCCTACAACCTAATAAAGAAGACACAACATACAAATATGTGCAAACAAGCTGTATACAGTTTAAATAGGAAATACTCAACAGAGGAAAGGCATTAGAATAAAAAGGAATTGGGGAACACTTTCTTAAAAAGGTGAGATTTTAGCTGGGACTTGAAGGAAGTCAAGACATAAGCCTGCTGGCTATTACTGTTGTTATTATTTCTCAAATTCTTGCCTTCTGATGTTGCTGAGAAGTCTACAGAGCAAAGATAAGTCATTATATTTGCAGTGGTTTCCTGTCACTGATCATTTGTGTTTCCTTGGGTAGAATTTCTGCAGTTAAGTACTAAGCATATTAAAAGAAGAGGCTCAAAGAGGTTATGTTCAATGAAAGAAGAAATTCCCGGTTCCTAACATCCTATCACCCAGAATTTAATTTAACAGTCTCCCCAAACTTCTTCTGCATAATAAAAAACTGTGATAGCTAAACATAAAGGAACTTTTCTTCATTTTAGATGGCTTTATTCAGGGTTTCCCAACTAACTATTGTTTACATATAAAATGATGCTAATTTTTCCTTTCTTCAATAGGAAAACACACATTGAAATTAAAGACCATTTAAAACAAGCATTCTACCAGCATATCTGTGAGTCTGTTTCATGGATTAAAATGTTTAGGAATCAAGAGTTTGTATGACATAATGCCCTCCAAAATTATTTATTTTACTTACCTGTTTTTCAGCTTCCTTTAGTATGCTCTGGTCTTTCTGAAAATCATTAAATGCTTCTTTAACTAGTTTATCCAGATCCACTTTATCTTGAAATTCTAGCTCAGGGTTTCTTTCCAGTACAACTGATACAACCATTAATAGCTAGAAAAGACAAAAACATTGATTCTGTTGTGTGCCACATAAAAACACTTGTTACAGATGCATTTTTCTGATTTCTGATATTCAGAAATGGGCCATCTTATGAGATTATCTGCAGAGTTCTAAAGGGCCACCTGGGAAATTTTTCTAGCCCTATATGCAGATCATTAAGTCCTTTCACTTTGGAGAAATTTTTAATTTTCTCAAACCAACATGAAAACAAGTTCCCTTGAAACTGAATAAAGTATAGTAAACTCTAGGACCTAGAGACTAGTCATCTGTACAGTGTAAGAACACTTCATAGGCTTTTGAGGGCATCTTGTGACTTCAAAAAGGTGACAAATTCAATAGGTTTCAGTGCCTTTTGACACAGACAATTGAATTCAATTTAACAAATGCTTATTGGGCACAACAAATAATACGTTCAAGGCACAAGGAGATAGTTAAACAAGGTTGAGTGGAAGGAGACTGCTTCATTAAAGAAGTTGGCTCAACGCAAAGTCATAGTAGATCAATTTTGTTGATTTTGGAATACAGATTGGGGGTTCCTGACACTGAAAAATCAGATTTTGTATTTTAAAAAAATGTCTCTGTGTGTCTGTGTGTGTGTGTGTGTGTGTGTGTGTGTGTGTGTGTGTGTGTGTAAATAAAACCCCAACCCAAAACACAACAACGACAAAAAAAAAAAAAAAAACAAAAAAAAAAAACAGTCCTTTAACAACATCATGAGAAATACTAGAGCAACACAAAGATATTCTAAATTATTGTGGAGAAAAGAAGATCAATGAGGGTAAAGGACAGAAAAACTGCTCAATTCTTACTTTGTTTTCTCTGTGAAGGAAAATTGTTTTCACATTGAAAAGGATAGAATAAAAATGATGAATAGGGATTTGAAATTCAAGACAAATAATGAAATAATAGTGAGTACCTGGGTATTGTCTTGATGAATTTAAGTCACCAAGCCACACAAACTTTTTCCCAGAGTACCAGAGAAATGGCAGATGTGAATTGATAGTCAGTAGTCTTTGAAAGACCAAGGAAAATGGAAATGGTGCTGCAAAAGCACCACTTTAAAAGTGGTTTAAAGACAAATATTTTTAAAAAGACATTCAGATTTTTTAAGTAGAGAAAAAAAGTGGATTTTGCAAATTGACTACATTACAGGTCAGTGAGCTCAGGATTTTGGGTGAAATTCTAAAGTGTGTTATTAAAGAGAGGATTACTTAACTATAAAAAGAAAAGGGAATCACCAAAAGCTTAGTGAGACTTCATGAAGGACAGGACATGCCAGTCAAGCTTATTTTGTATTTATTGAGGTTAAATGGTAAATCGGGAGCATGTTAGGGGCATAGAAAACCAAAAATTTAACAAATTCTTTTCAGTGTGAAAGCCATTTCCCTTCACAGGTAAAACAAACAAACAAAAGATTAATCAGTTCTGGTGTTCTGTTGCCCATGAGTATTATCCCACCCTATCCCTTCATTGATCTTTTCTCCAAGATAGCTAAGAATCCCTTTTCATTGTTCAAGTGCTTCTCATGGTATATTGTTTTGATGATATTCTTTCTCTATTTTTGATTTCTTAATGTATTTTTTTTTTTTTTGCTCAGACTGATTTTTATTAGTGCCAGGAATGCCATTATGGACACTCATTTCATCAATATAGATTGCAACTTATCTAAAACTTAGCAGTCTGAAACTTCACAAAGTCTCTCATGCTATTCTTATGAACAAATGGAAAGATGTGAGTTTGATATTACCACAATTAAGAGGTCTTGGAATTATTTGAATGAAAAGAACCAGAAACAATTTATTCCTTTTCTTTTTTTCTGAGGCAATTGGGATTAAGTGACTTGCCCAGGGTCACACAAGTGTTAAGTGTCCGAGGTCAGATTTGAACTCAGGTTCTTCCTCACTTCAGGGCTGGTGCTCTACCTACTGCACCATCTAGCTGCCCCAGAAACAATTTATTAATATTACAATTTCAGATTTGTGGTAATGCTCAAATTTGGGAGTGCTTCCCTCTTTTGTAGTGTCCCCAGGGATCTATGATTTGCCTTGGAATAATTATTGTTTAAATAAAGGCTTGAATAAAGGTATAAATGGCACGCTTATCAGACTTACAGATCACAGAGGAGGCATATGTAATGTGTTGGACAATAATCAAGATTCAAAAAGAATTTGATGGGATACAATATTGGGCTGAATATAAATAAGATGGAGTCTAACTAGGATAAACACATGGTATCAAAAATGAACTTGACATATATAAAAATTAGCTTAACACACACACATATGATATAGATGAGTAGGCACAGTCAGTAGTTGTTCATCTATTTAAAATGCCTTGAGGTCTTGGTGGATTTCAATTTAAATTTGTGCCAATAGTGTAACATGGTAGTTAAAAATGCTAAGATGATTCTAAGTTGCATTAAGAGAGTAACAGTATATATGCCACGGTTGGTCATACAAAGTATATTTAATTTTGAATTTAGTTATGAGTAACACCGATTGATAAATCAGAGGACAACCTGGATGGTAAATGGTCATAAGCTTATGATATGGGTCAAAGAAATGCTGAAGGAAATGGAAATGCTGAATTTGGAAAAGATTTAGTAGGGATAAAATAGGTGTCTTTACATATTTCAAGGGCTATCTCATGGAAGATGGATTAGATTTGCTCTGCTTCTTTCTAGAAGGCAAAAAGAGGAATATTGAAAGCTGCAAAGAGGCAATTTTAGGTGAGGGAAAACTTTCCAAAAATTAGAGCTGCCAAAAAGTAGAATAAGCTATTGTGAGAACTGAAAGTTTCTTCTTGTTGAAGGTCTTCAAGCAAACATTGGATGACAACTTAATGAAAATGTTGCACTAGGGATTCCTAATTAGGTATGGGTTGAGCCAGTTAGTTTCCAAAGTCCTTTCCAATTGTGAGATTCTTTAATTTGTACTGATTGTTATGGTAGTTAAGGAAGTTGTCTATAAGAAAAGCAGTAGCATCCAGCTAGGAACAGGGAAAACAATGCTTAGTGGAATGCTGGCTTAAGGAACTCTCCATTTTTAGGATATTACTTTGATAAGTAATGTATCTTTAGAACACTTGCTTATTAGTGTTGGTGAAAAAGTGTCCTTGAAACTGAGCTGTAAATGAGAATCACTGCACATTAGTAGATCTGAGGGGAGGAGCAGAAGGGAAGCAGGGCAATTATCACTCAGAAGTTCACAGAATCCCAACCACTAGATGTTGGTGAAGATTGCTGGAGGGTACGCACTGACAGAAAAATAGAAAAGTCTCTTCTCTAAAATCTGGACTAGGTGTAAGGAAGAATATCTCAGGGTATACCAATAGCATTACAATAAAAATAAGCAACAATAGAAGTAGAACATTTTGGACCCTTGTTTGAGTAGCCTTTCTACAAGGCTAAGGGAAGAGTAATGCCATTGTGTGTCACAGGATGTAAAGGAGGAATGCACCAGAATAAAAATGAAGTGCTAGATATTCTTCACAGATGCTAGTTAGAAATATGTGGGTCAATAAAGCATTTACATAAGTCCAAGTTTCCACTGACTGATACCATTTCTCTGTAACAAAGGGAGGTCCAAGAGCAACAAATTATTGTTACATGATTAAAACAAATCCCAGAATTTCAAGGTTTCCAATGAGGGAACCCTGAAAGCCCCTATAGCTGGAGCAGAGTTTAAATGATGGAAAAATGAATATTGCAACAGTGTTTGGAATATACCTTGTGACCATTTGAGGGAACTTTGATGGAGTCCACAAAATGTTTCTATATAGCATTCCAGGTCATTGTGACACTTGGTGTGGTGGTATTAAGAGTTGAAGATATAAAAAAGGACTTCATATTTGGAATTCCTTCTGGGGCTTCCCCAGCTTCTGTCTATGAAGGAGAGGTAAAGCTACAACTTAACTGAAACAACATAACAGAATGGGGGGTGGGGGGGAGGGAAACAACCCCGCTAAATTTTGAGTTAAAAGACGAGGATATGAATTCTAGTTCTGCCATTTACCACTGATATTACATTGTTGTGAAAGAAGCAAGTTGCTTCTCTGTTCTATGGAAGAAAAAAAAGTGAATTAAACTAGATGGTTTCTGAAGATCCTTCCAGAAATAATATATCCCCAAAGTCTATGGAATGAAGGAGAAGGCTAGTATTATATTAGACAAAGGCACACTGAGCAGTGACATATCCACTACAAACTCAGCAATTATGTGTTCTGACTCTGGAGTAATCAGGATAATGATTTCCCTAAATGAGAGGTAAAACAAGGCTGACATTTCTGTTATTTACCCATTTCCTCATATTGCATATAAGGAGCATATTATGTTTTTAATGGTATCACATCTATGTGTATTTATATAAATATATATTACTTTAAAATAACTGTTCTTGTCATATTTATGACATTTCCTTACTATAAACCTATAAAGTGTAAGGAACCATGTTAGACATTCCTTCTGGGCTTGCTATTGAGAAGACAGATATGTGTGACCAAAAAGCCTTTCCTTCCCGGAAAAGCTTGATTTAATGTTGTTTTATTTATTCTTTGTGCATTTGACATAATTCATGAAAAAGTTCAAAACACTTTGAAATTTGCATTCATAATTTTCTCCTCTAAAGGAAAATTATTTCTCTTGCTTGTCACTTTTTATGGTCTTATTTTCCGTTTTTTAAAAAAAATTTGTTTGCCTTTTAGTGAGATCAAAAAACTCTTCATTTATATACTGGATTTGTTAGTACAAACCTCTACAATGATCTGTCTGTATTTAGGCTGGTCAATATTTCCCAAAATGTCTTCAACCAAGAGGGAAAAATTCATTTCATACATGGTCATATCTGACAGGGTTGGTTGCTGAAAAGAGAATAAAAAAATTAAAATTCCATACTGTTTTCTTATGGCTTTTAGTTAATGAAGGTGCTTCATTATCTCTAATCGACATTTATTCTTTCCATGAAAACTTAAGAGAATATATTTTTTGATATTAAAAAACAGACTTGTATTTTATGGCCATCAAATTCTGAAGCCTATCTGTTAACCATGGTGATAAAGTTAAAATTCCTGGGGATGGACCTCAAATCCCTTTCAATTCAGGAATTGTATGTCTGATAGAGAATTACAATTTAATTAATGTTTCAGTAGAAAGGGTAATATTAGAAAGCTGCTTCCATATACAAAAAAGGCCTAAAAATTAAGGCAACTAATTGGGTATTTATTGGTTTTTGGAATTAAGAGAAGAGATTGAGCTTGCAGTTCAACTTCTGTTGGTAAGTCACTACCACTGAATTTGCTTCATTCTAGGAGTTGATTGTTTCTACATGAACTGCATAAAAAATGTGTTAGGAGCAAGCAGAAATAGGTTCATTTTCAGAAATAGCGTATAAGCAGAGAAACAAAATGAAAAATATTTCTGTACTGGATTGGTGGATCTGAAATATGAAAAAGACTAAGGAACAGAGTCTTCCTCTACTTCTTAAGTCAAATCAGATGAATGTAGAAAACAATTCAAATTTACCCTATTTGGAGCTGAGCCTCCTTTACAAACATCTAGGCAGAAAGCAGACCTATTACTGGATCGAACAAAATATATTGATTTATTCTCATTTTCTCTGATCACTTACAGCAAACTTACTGGTGCAGTTTGCATATACTTTCTATTCAAATGGGACCCAGGTATAAAGTCCCCTTTAAATCAATTTGTCATCAGGGTTGTTATGTCAGTATTATACTGACTCTGCTCTAGATTCCTTATAAAGTACTAGAAATTTAAGATGAGGAAAACCAATAGGATTCCTGGTAACAATTATGAGCTCTGCAGGAAATTGTTTTAAAAAGAAAAGAGTATTTCTTGGTTCCACCTCCATTTCCTTGAAAGGAAAAATGCTATCATATGAATTGGGTTCTTCGAAGTCAATCTGCACACTGTGTGACTACAGCAACTGGAGTCAGCAAAGAAATAGCATTCCTGCTGACAGAAAAGACAGTACTCAATTTAGGAACAGGCTGAGTACAATTGCCTCATTTACTGGAAAGTTCTGGGAGTAACTGAGGACATGGAAAGAAAGGCAGGTCTACCAATTTCTACTGAACACATCCATGAATATGGACTGGGTGAAGGAAATAGCTGCCTTAGTGCAGAGTAGAAGAATACTTTCTACTTAAATGTGACTAAGGACTGGGAACAGTAACAAAAACAACCAAATAAATAATACTGTGTTGAATGCATTAATATTCATAAGCTTTCTTTAGCACATAAAAATCTCACTAATAAATAGAAACTTTGACTTAATAATTCCAGTATTCAGACTATGCCTTAAATTGTCATCTCAAAGAAAAAAAAAGAATCTATTCAAATACAATTTTAGCAGCATTATTTGTAATTGCAAATAACTGTAAGCAACCTAAATATCCAACAATTGGTGCATGAAAAAAATACATTTTTCACTACAATTCCATGAAAATGGAATGCTACAATGGCATCATAATGAAAAAATGAGAAATATTTTTAAAATTTGGAATTATGTGAAGGAATGGGAAATGAAGAGTCATAAGAATAGTATATAAAATATGACTACATGAGAAGAAAGATGAACATACAGCAGGAAGAGATATAGAAGAAATAATTAATAAATTGCCAAGTGCAGATTCTGCATAAAAATTCATTTTGGAGCATAAAAAGTGGTAAATATCTATCTCTTTGGTTTTCTTGCTTGAAGCTAAGTGTATCATAATTTATTTTTAAAATTAAAAAAAATATACCAATCTATTGTAACCTAGCATAGAAGAAAAAAAATACATACTGCTTTACATTCAGAGATTCAGTAAATTGAGTTTTGTTGCAATTTCCCCCATCCAAACATAGTATTCTATTTTACTAATATAATTATTCAATACAGATATAATATCATCATCATCATCATCATCATCATCATCATCATCATCATCATTTTATCATCAACTATGGAGTGAGAATTTATACCTAAGTTCTAAACTCGACAGTCTTGTCTCCAATATAGTGAAAAGGGATCCTAAGAGTTTTAAATAGTTTAACAGTGTCCCCAAATACAAAGTTATAGCCAGGGAATAGGAGTTTCTTATTCACAGTCTCTATCACATATGCCTACCTCATCAGAAGATGAAACCTTTCATTAATAGAGAAATCTTATTAAGCTTTCCCTGTTTTAAACAAATACTATGCTATAAATTCCAGAGACACAAAAGAATAAATTAAGTAGTAGCTGATTGTTTTATGAAAAGTTACCAAAAGATTCCTTTAAACAGAAATCTAAGGTATATGAAATACTACCTTATTTTTAAAAATGGAGTATACACAGAACTTTCAGATCTATTTTGTACGCAACGTTCATTTGGAAAATGAATTTTCCAATTTAAAAAAGGAGGGAAAGCGGAAAAATATTTATGATCAGAGGAAAATAGCTCAAAATAACGTGCTAGATTTCCTGCTTTTCAATATTTCCTCTTTTCTGCAAAGCTGAAAACTTTTCTTTAAATTAATTTAAAATTCTAGGAGTAGAAAGGTTATTTATGCAGTTTATACAGTAGATGGGGAAAAGAATGGCACCATTTATTTAAGGCTCACATCTTATCTCACAAGGCTTGCCTCACAAGAGAGATCCCATTAATAAATACATTAGGACTTTACCTGAGGCAAATGCTTTCCAGCTACAATGATACCATTGGGTGTTCTCTCTAGGATCTGCCACACCCTGTCATAGAAGCCCATGGGTGTTCTATTTAAGGATCCATCGATTTGACGCCTGTTCAGCCAACATCTGCAGACCAAAGAAAAATGCTCAGGATTCAAAAGCAAACTTGTTCTCCAATACTAGCCTTGCTATATGGATTAACTGTACCAGTAGGGTGAGCAATAAAAGAAAAAATCCATCAATGATGCATATCTACTATGTGTTCCTAGGAACAATAAATATTTTATAGTAAAAACAGAGCTTATGGGAGACAAAGAAAAATCCCCAAGACCTTAAAAAATTTAGTAGATGAAATGTTATTCTTTAGTAAGGAATTGGCCTCTCACTAAATGATCTAAAGATCTGAACATTTAAACTATTGTTTTTTGGTTATTGCTATTTTTAAATAAAGGGAAGCAATATTAACATAACAATTTTTATTAACATCATACTCATAGATACAGAATTATAAAAGAGAACAAACAGTACAAGTATATTTTTGATTTAAACCTTGGCATAGTTTTGTTCTGCCTAAATACAGCAAAACTTCTGATTCTAGAAAATCAACATCATAGTGTATTAGAAAGAGCATTTTATCTGGAGTCAGGAGACCTGAGTTCTAGTACTTATTCTAATTAATATTTACTAGTTATGTTGACTGAGAAAATCATTTTACTTTCCTGAACCTCAATTTTCCCATTTGCAAAATGAGGATACGAATGCTTGCCCTAGCTAGGATAGTTGTATTGGGAGGAAACCTTCAAGTGCCAAGTAAATAATACATAAACACATTATTATTATTCCTTTGTATTACAATTAGAGTCAATTGCACCTCTGAATCTCCTCCTTTAGTTGCTTAAATAGTTATTCTCAGTAATATACTTTAATGCTTTGAATTTGCCTTCCTTTGTGTGGGTATCTCCCACAACTTCTTCTTGGGTGGTCTAAGTTTCGCTGTAAAAAATTATTTACAACTCAGTGACCTATCTTCTGGCAAAGCATCTCTTTACATTTGGGCTGGACCTTAAATGAAAGGCACAAAGCTTTTGTATCAAGATATTTAATGAAATCTTTATTGCTGACTAGAGGTTCCTGGAACTCTAATTTGGCAGGCAATCTGCAAGAACTAGAGATTTCCCCATTCTAAGAAGAGGCACCGAAGAAGGATTTTGGTAGTAGGTCAAATGATAAAGCACTGAGCATCATAATAATAATGATTAACTACATTTATATAGTGCTTTAAGGTTTATAGAGTCCTAAACCACATCTCATTTGATCTTCACAAAAGTCCTAGGAAATAGTACTAGTATTATTCTCATTTCACATTAGGGTTAATGCATGATTTGCTCAGGGCCACAAAGTCAATGAATATCTGAAGCTGAATTTGAAGATAAGTCTTCCTGGCTCCAGGTCCAGTGCTTTATCCATTGTACCAACCTAAAACATTCATGATCTAACTACAAGTACTTGCCATTATTATCAGAACAGTTAAGTTCTACAACACAACTTGCTATTCAACGTTGCACTATAAGAGCCAAAAATCATTCATGGATTCCTTCTCTCTTTCCTGTCCCCCAAAACACAATTATGTTTGTGTGTGCTGGGAGCAGCAGGATGGTGGTGGTATATGTCTTGGGTTTTGGAAGACTATAAGCAGTGAAGTATAAGGTCAGGAAGTGGGTTCTAGCAACTTTGAAGACTTTGACTAGAGGCCTGGTGAGTACTGTGTTTATCTAAAGATTATTAGACTAATGAAGACTAGAGAGGCTCATCCCTTTCAAGAAATGTATCAGCCTCTCTCCAAAGAAGTTTGTAATGATCTGTAAAGTTCCCAAATGTAAAAAACATCCATCGTGGATATTATAAACTGTAAAACACAAGTTTGTTCAGATAGCAACTAAATGAGAAGCACATCATAATGTAATTCTTTAAAGAATAAGAAGTGATAAGAGGGATTTTTTTTTTATTTTATGCAAAGGAATTTAGTCAAATGAAATAAAAAAAAAAAAAACCAACCTTTCCTTATGAGATAGTTTCATCTATAAAATGACTATATAGCATGGATTGCATCTTGTATTGTGTTAGGAGTCTGATAAACAGCTATGTAGTATAGATAAGTAACAGATTATAGCACTAAGATAATATCTATTATTATAATGGAAGCAATGATGATAGGCATGCTTTAATTAGCATATGAAGAAGTCATTCATATTTGACCCAATCACTCTTATGCTTTATTTTTTGTTTGTTTGTTTGTTTCATGGAAATTGACCTAAATGATCTGTCATAATATTAATTATTATTTTTTTGGAGAAGAAGAGGAATTGATAAAATATTAATTTAGCAATATCAATTTGGAGAGAGATTTCTGGTGAGTCTCTAGTCCTATGCTGAACACATTTCTCATCAATGACTTAAATGAAGGTATGGACAAAGGGGTCCAGGAATCTCTGCTTGACCCTGTGGTGTTTAACATTTTTAAGAATGACTTAGAAAAAGACATCAATGTCTTATTTATCAAATTTTCAGGTAGATTGGAAGGATAGCAAACACAATGGATGACAGAGTTATGATCCCAAAAGATTTTTATAAACTAGAGAACTAGGCTGAGATTATTAATATGAAATTTCAACAGTAAAGTTTTATATTTGCATTTTTTGAGAGAATTCGGGTTAAGTGACTTGCCCAGGATGGTAAGTGTCAGAGGCCAGATTTGAAGTCAGGTCCTCTTCTCTCTAGGGACAATGCTCTAGATGCTACACTTCCTAACTGCTCCTTAACATTTGCATTTAAAAAATAATTCATTTCATAAGCACAAGATGTGGGTGGAATGATCAAATAAAGATCATTTTGTCTGGGAAAAAACTGGACTTTTCAGTGGACTGTGGACTCACTAAGAGTTAGCAGCATAGTGTGACGGCCAATTAGGCCAATGAAATTTTGGACTACGTCAAAAGAAACATACTTTCCTGAAATAAGATGAAAGCTATGCTCTTCTTTGGTTAAACCATATTTAGAGTATTGTTATGCCACAGTTCTCTTTTATTGTCCTGACTCAGTTTCCCTAATTATCCTGACTCAGTATATAATTGTTCTGCTCAGTCCTGTGAAACCACCCCTCCCTCTTTATCAGAATATTTGATAAGGATAAAAGATCTTATGTTTTAGAACATCAGAATGCCTTTCCCCATCCCAAGCTACCAGAATGTCAGATACCATCTTATCAAGATACCTCTCCCTATCTCCGGGGTTCTTCTCCCCATTATGTCATCCCTCTCTAGAGGCTCACCTCACCCTGTCAGAGTCCGTTCTCGCTCTCAGCACCCTGACTCCGCCCCTGCCTCAGTCTACACCCTGAGTCTGAGCCATGTGTATATATGTCATTGAGAACTCTCATTGTTTGCTGGAATTTGGGAACCAATAGTCTCATTCAGCCCTAGTACCAAACCATGGATCCATCTGGTCCAGTAAATCTCTCCCTTTTAAAAAAATATTAAATACTCTCTAATCTCTATCTTGCCTCAGTGTCTCCGGCATTACAGTATCATGTTCAAATTTGGGGGCCAGAATTTAGGGAGAATTTTCATATGCCAAACAGTGTCTAGATGAATGAAATCAGGAAGGCCAAGTATATGTCAGACAGAGCACACAAATGAATCAATTGAAAGAAGTGAGGATATTTAGCTTATGCGCCTACTATTAAGTAGAGAAAAAGAAAAATACATATTTAAAAATTCCTCTAAAATTCTCTAAGATAAAATTTCTCTAAATCTCACATGGCCTAGAGTTTCCTCAGGGATACAAAATACACCAACATGATACAAGGTAGGAGGTTTCTGATTTATGTTTGAAGAAAAATAATTCCATAGAATTATTCTACCTCCTTTCTACTTGATATTTCCTTTTCCTCTCTCTGCCTTTTGTTGCTCAAGACCATTCTCTGCTTCTCCCCCTACCCCACTCAAACCTGGATGAATGTGGGGGCATTTTGGTTGGTCTCTGCCCCTGGTCTTTTCTTATTATACTTCTATGCTCACTGAACTATCAAAGTGATTTTCTGACAGCACCGTTCTGAACAGCCCATGTAACAGCACGCCATCCTCATGTTTTAATAAACTCAAGTAGTGCCCTATTAACTTCAGGTTCAAATATAATATATATACACATGTATGCATGTTTGTGTATGTATTTATATTTGAATATACTTACATAAACATACACACATAAATAGACAGACAGACAAACAGAAAGATGAATGATATTTATTTGAGGTAAACAGAGCTGAGTGAATTGCCCAGAGTCAAATAGCCAGTAAGTGTTTGAGGCTGGATTTGAATTCAGGTGGTACTCTATCTACTGTACTATCTCACTGCCCAACATTAGATTCATTGCTGTTCCTCAAATAAGACAGTTTTAAAATCTAGACATCTCTCATGCCTAGAATTCTCTCTCTCCTTAACTGCCTTTCTTTCTTCCTTGATTTGCTCCAAGTCCCAATTAAAACCTCTTCTTTTACAAGAAGACTTTTCCTGATCTCCTTTAATGCTAATGCCTTTCCTCTGGGGATAATTTCCAACTTATATAATATATTGCTTGTTTGTATAAAGTTATTTGAATGTTGCCTCCCTCAATTAATCCGTGAGCTCCTTGAGACATGGATTGTTTTTTCCTTTTTTACACCCTCAGTGTTTAGCACAGTGTCTGAAACACAATAGAAGCTCAATAAATGTGTGTTGACTTGACTTTATTCTTTACCTTCCATTCTGTTGAGGCTGGAGAATATCTAAGAGAAGTTGTTTAACTTCACTAGGTGATAGTTGGTATAAGTCCAAGGCCGGCATGTCCCCTCCACGAATCTGTAGCTCATACTTCATAGCATGGATAATCCACCTGAAACATAATAAATAATGCATTTTTAAGAATGGCTTATATTTTTAAAAATCATCTCATATTGTTCTTTGGGAATAACCTAAAGAGCACTGCATAATTAACTTTTGGGATAGTTAGCATAATTACTTTTATCAAGATCTCTAGAAAAGGGGTTTGCTCTAGCTTATGCTGTTTTGGGTACAAAACAGGGTGATGAGGCAACTACTTGGAGTTTTTTATTATATACTGTATATACATAACTATATATAAATATACTGTAAAATTGTATAGGAATAGATGTCATACTATATTTTATACATTGGGCATGCACCAAAAAAAAAAATGAATAGTGCATAAACATTCATTTTGGAAATGGATCATGAGATGAAATTGATGTAATTGTTCCTTTCCCAGGGAGGGCACACATGCTTCACATATTTCCTCTTCCACTGCAGAAATTAAGAGGGAACAAAAATTGAAACAAGAAAAAGAATGCTTGTCTTTGCAATAAAGGGAGGAATCAGATATGGCTTAGTTATTCTGATACATTAGAAAAAATATTTTACTAGGTTTCAGAAGAACAAAGGGATTTAATTATTTTATGTTTAAATGACTTTATGGTTTAACTCTAGAAAGGTTTCTAAATTACATTCTTAGAAGTTTCTTCTTTCATTTTATCGCATTTTAGTGAAAAAATTTGGATAAATCAGGTATATAAAGCAAAGAGAACTCTAAGAATCCCATATTGCCTCAAGGAAGTCAAATTCTATAAACCATTTAAGAGTAAACTGGAGAATCTCTCTTTTATGCCACATGAATATATTTTTTGCCTAAATGCGTCATTATGTAATGAATTATAGATAAACAGTGACACTAGTTTGTCTAGAAATGAAACAATTTTCCTTAAGTCTTCTAGTTTACTCCTTTACTAAATATAGGAACATCTACCTAAGAAAATAAAGAATTAAACTTATTCCCTATATATGTCATATTTTTCTTGACAAAATAAGTTAAAAATGATAAATAGGAAAGGAAAAAAAATCTGCCTAAGAAGAATAAAAAGAAAGATTTTTAAAAAGAATTATATCTTTTCCCTTTGTCTATTCATGTTTCTAATGCAACCATTGGCTTACATAAGAACTTACATTTCCCTCAAAGCTATTTAAATTACTGGAAATGATATAAATCTAATGTGGCAGGACAGTGATGATAGCTAGACTACAGTTTAGAAGAAGTAGGCATACAGGGACCAAATAGTATAAGAATCTTTGTTCTATAACATTTCCTTGGACAAAATCATCAAAAATGATGACAATAGCTCTAAAAACTATGAATTATTTTTAAGCAAAAAAATAAAGTAATTAAGTGAATATATGCTTAAGAAATATATTTAGGAAAGAAATGAACACATCTTTAAGAAAGAGAAGGAGGAGGGTAAGGAGGAAACATGAATCATGTAGAACAGGGCTTCTCAAGCTTTTTCCACTTGGAACCCTTTTAAGTATGAGAAAATTTTACATGACCTCAGTTATATAGGTATGTAAATTTAAAAAATCAAATATTTACTGATAATTAACAAATTTATGATCTCCACAATCAGTTATGAGGCTTCCCATGGGGTTAGAAAGAAGCTGGGATGTAGAGCACCCCAAATACTTTCTGATTAGATGTGACTTACCATTTTACCAATAATAACAAACACATTAAATATATTACTTCCTCAAAGAACTGAAGGGGAAAGAAAGAATAAGATCCCCATGACTGGTAAAGACAAAGGACTTTTTCATTTGTTGTTCCTTTTTATTGCTTACCACATTTAATTGACATACTCTTCAAATACATAAAGGTATAAGGAAATCATTGTATAAATAAATGCCTTTGTGCTAAAGTTGATTATGAAATTAGCTCTGATACTGTTTCCATGACTCCTCAGTACATGAAATGAAATTGTTCACTCAGTGGCTCTAATCTGTGAATTGAATCACCTGATCTTTGCTTTTAAGACTAAAGAAAGAGAAGTTTTCTCATTACTTTTCAGTTAGTTTTAAGTTAATTTACACTTCATCTTCCTAGGTACAGTTTGGAATAAGGCTTCACCAATACTTACCTCGAGCCTTCACTAAATATCCAAATGCCACCACTGAAAGAGTTTTAGAAATCACCATTTAAAAAAAAAATAGATTACCATTTGTATTTTTAAATTCTTCCTACTAATTACTGATTGATTAAAAAATGGTTCATTATATCTCTTTGACAATTACTATTGTCACACAGAAGTGGATGACATATGAAATAAGAAATTTTTATTCTCTTTTTTCAATTTATAAAATTTCATCAGTTTATGCTAATTTTTAAAATTTTTGTCTCAGTATCATTATTGCTCAGTACTGTGCCTTACATTTAATAGCCACAAAATGATTTCTTATTGAATAAATAATCTATAATTATAAATATTTATATTATAAAAATCTATGATAATAAATAATCAATAAGTAATTATATAATAAATAATAAATACAATGATGAAAAATTACCAATGCATGTTTTTGTGTTATTTTTGTGAATAATAGTTTTCCTCCACATGAAAATAAATGGATTTGACATTTATCAGAATAATAAAATATCCAAACTTCTAACAGAGAAGAGTCACAAAATCTTTAGAGTTGTCAATCTAAAGGAAATTATCTCTTAGGCACATTTTCATTAGGTTTCTTCATTTTGTTGTTTAAAGAATCACTTCCATCTGAACTTGCATTTGATCAATATTTGAATATCAAATTTTTTTTAAAGGAGGCTAAAGTGGTATGTTTAAACAGGATAGAACTATAATCTGACAATAAATTTTGAAGTAAAAAAAAAAAGTGAAATTGTCTCCAGTTGAATTCCAGGTACTTAAGCGAGACTCAAAGGTCTGAAGAAAGTGAATCTCTAAGGTAGAGACAAATGCAATAACCAAAACTATTTTAGGAGTTTTTGAAACCATTAATAAAGATATGTAGCAATGGTTCTGCCTGACCACTTATACTCACTCCCACTGACAAGGTCACACTTTCAGATTGAGCAGGCAATTCTAGGGGCAATTCTTAATATGAAAGAAGGATTTTTAAAAGTAAAGGAGGAGGACAGGCAGAATGATGACGATCCATGGGCCACTTTTTTTTTTTTAACTGAATTTCATCTGCCTAGAAAAGCAGAGATTTGCTTTACTTGCCATAATCAAATGAAAAAGTGGCAGTCACTTGTGACCAAACCAGCCTTTTGTAAGTATCAAGACTTCACTAGAGGACAATGAATTCCTTAGCACTGATTTAAAAGTGTAAAGAAGTACATTAGTCTTACTTCACAGACTTAGGAAATAAACTTGCCAGTCAAAAATTTCTCTTGCTATGAGATTTAGCAAGGATAAATGTACATGTAATTTTCTCCATATGCCCCAGTCAAGAAATAAAATATAGTACCTGGAAGTCTGACACTATCAGTAAACTAGAATAGTCAACACTTTCTGCAAAATGTCTAAAACTGCAGAGCTAATCGGCAGACTTCAAAGAATTTTTAGTGATCAGAAGAACGCTTTACTGGAAATTTGTAAGACAGATTTCTTCATATGATTCATATAAACACTGAAAAAGAGGTAATGTGATTAGGCAGATAGAGTTTTATGCACCAGTTAGGGAAGAAAGGCTCCTACATTTCATCATTGGAGCTGATGACTAAAAGAGAATTAGAATGCATTCATCATTATACTTCTTTTTTTCTTATATTAAAGGTCAAAAATGTAGATATTTTAAGAATATCAGAAACATGGAAGAAGAAAAGGTAACTTGACATGAATTTAGAATTCCAATTATGTTCTCTCTCTCTCTTTTTTTTTTTTTTTTTTTTTGGCTTTACCATAAAAATGACAGTCTTATTCCTGAAAAGATACCTGCCTCAAAGACTGTTAATTTATAATGCTATCAATAGCTTGGATTGTAACATGGATGGTATACTTATTTTTAAATTTATTTTTAAAAAATAATAATAGTCTTTTATTTTTCAAAATACACACAAAGAACATTCACCCCTTGCAATATCTTAGATTCCAAATTTTTCTCCCTCCCTTCCCATCTCCCCTTTTCCTTAGATAGCAAGTAATCCAATATAGGTAAAACGTGCACTTCTTCTAAATATATTTCCACATTTATCATTTGGCATAAGAAAAATTAAATCAAAAGGGAAAAAAGGAGAAAGAAAACAACAAGCAAGTAAAAAACAACAACAAAAAAGGTGAAAATACTATGTTGTAATCCACATTCAGTTCCCATAATTCTCTCTGGAGGCAGATGGCTTTCTCTATCACAAGTCTGTTGGAATTGGCCTGAAATACCTTATTGAAAAGAGCCAAGTGAGTGAATGACACAGCTATAAAAGACGCATATGATATATAAGAATGATGATTTGCGTTGATTTAGTTTATATTTTGTTACTTTGCTAAAATCATTCTTCCAATGAACATTTTATTTGAGTCTTCAGAATTTGAAAAGCATATCATATCATCTGCAAAAAGTTTTATTACCTCGTTTCCTATTCTGATTTCTTTAATTTCTTTCTCTTATTACTTTTGCAAGAATTTCCAATACAATATTGAATAATATTGATGACAGTAGCATGAAGCTGTGAAGGAGAGCTAACAACAATGGATGACAGTAATGATCCATAAATACTTCAACAGGCTATAGGAAAAGTGGCCAAAATTAATAAATTCAAATTTAATTTGATTAATTTAATTTAGGTTTGAAGTTTTATACTTGCATTCAAAAGCACAAGATGAAGGGGTATGGCAAGATAATAATTAGTATGAAAGATATTTGAGCATTTTAATGGATTGTAATCAATCTGGGCAAGTTAAAAAATGGACACTATCCTAGGCTGCATTGAAATGAGAACCTTTAGAATGAATAAGGAGATAATTTCATTGTATTCTACTCTGGATCTGACCATAAACAAAGTACTGTGACAGCTCTAGTTGCTATATTTTACGAACAACATTGAAAAATAGTAGAATGTGCAGAAGATGGAAGTTAGGATGTTGGGAAAATTGGAAAATAGTATGGCAGAAACTACACATTGACCAACACCTTATACCAAGTTAAGATTGAAATGGGTTAATGATTTAGCTGTAAAGGATGATACTATAAGCAAATTAAGAGAACAAAAAATAATCTACCTCTCAGATTTGTGGAGAAGGAAGGAATTTGGGAATGGAAAACTGGGAAAAAACATTTATATCCAAAGGCTCTGATAAAGGCCTCATTTCTAAAATACATTGAGAATTGACTCAAATTTGTAAGATTGCAAGCCATTTTCCATTTGACAAATGGTCAAAGGAGATGAACAGATAATTTTCAGATGAAGAAATTAAAGTCATTTCTAATCATTTGAAAAATGCTCTAAATCATTATTGATTAGAGAAATGCAAAAAAAAAAAAAAAGACAACTCTGAGGTACCACTACATACCTCTCAAATTGGCTATGATGATAAGAAAAGATAATGACAAATGTTGGAAGGGGATACAGAAAAAATGGGACACTGCTACATAGTTGGTAGAGTTGTGAACTGCTCCAACCATTCTGAAGAATAATTTGGAACTATGCCCAAAAGGATATCAAACTGTGCACACCCTTTTGATTCAGCAGTATCTCTACTGGGTCTGTATCTCAAAATGATCATAAAAAAGGGAAAAGTACCCACGTGTTCAAAAATGTTTGTGGCAGCCCTTTTTGTAGTAGCAAGGAACTGAAAAGTGAGTGGATGTCCATCAGTTGAGAAATGACTGCATAAGTTATGCTATATCAATGTAATGGAATATTATCATTCTATAAGAAACAATCAGCAGGATGATTTCAGAAAGGCCTGGAGAGACTGACATGAACTGATGCTGAGTGAAATGAGTTAGAGCCAAGAGAACATTATACATAGCAGCAACAAGATTATGTGATGATCAATTCTGATGGAGTTGGCCCTTTTGAACAATGAGGTAATTCAAGTCAGTTCCAATAGACATGAGGGAGAGAGCCATCTGCATCCAGAAAAAGAACTATAAAAATTAAATGTGATTAAATGTGGCTCACATATAGTATTTTCACCTTTTTTGTTGTAGTTTGCTTTCTTTTTTTTTTTTCCTTTCTCATTTTTTTTTCCCTTTTTGGTCTGATTTTTTTGTGCAACATAATAAATGTGGAGAAATATTTAGAAGAATTGCACATGTTTAACCTATATTGGATCACTTGGTGTCTAGGGGAAAGGGGTGAGAAGAAGGGAGGCAAAAAATTTTGGAACACAAGATTTTGCAAGGTTAAATGGTGAAAAATATCATCATATTTATTTTGAAAATAAAAGGCTATTATAAAAAATAAAGGCATAGTAGGAAGAAAAAAACAACAAAAAAGAAGCTTTATTACTCTCAGTTAGCAGCAGAAATGTAAAATAATAATGATATTGAATGACCTTTTCTAGAAGTCAGCTCTGCAAATCATACACAGAGTTTGGGGAAGCAGTGGATAAAGCATTTCTGCTTCATGATTACTTACATGTGATTCTTAAAGTAGAGATAAAAATGGCTGATAAAATAAACCCTCAGAAGGATCTCCTACTAAAACCTGAATGACAGACCTGCAGGAGAAATCAGTTGATTGGAGGCCTTTACAGTAATGGGCCTGTCAAGGACTTGATTTCTTTTAACATGAAAGCTGGCATACAAATCAATAATGAGACACCAAATCAAATCATTATCAGTCTAGACTACTATTCCTGTGAGAAGGTTAATTTTGCTCAGTGAAGTGCTTGGTGATGGTAAAGTTTAGGAAATTGAATCCATTGGATGAACATTGGGGGAAAAAGAATAGGAGTAGAATTATTGACTTAAAAGTGATATATGGAATAGGTAATGTAAATAAGCAGACTTTTGGGAGGCTATTTAAAATAAAGGCATTACTCTATTTCTCTGTCTCTCTGTCTCTGTCTCTGTCTTTCTCTGAAGGTAAATTCTAGACAAGATTCATTGCATTATGATTAAGTTAAATATTTTGCTATGAAACTAGAGCTTTAAGGATTTGTACTTATCATTTCCTAATGGCAACTATTAGTATTTTGTGAAGGATGCAATGTCCAAGTCTGACCAAGCAAGCAATCCTTTCATCAATAATCACCTGCTGAAAGACAGATTGTTACAGAAAAGACAGACTAAGGTAACTCTTAGATGCTCTACAGCATTATGAGGAAGAAAAATGTTACTTTCTAATAATCTCAATTTCTAATCATCATTGCACAGGACTGACTGCATAGGATTGTCTGCAAAAACTAAGTTTAATAATTCATGAGAAACTTGGTTACACAGAGGTCTGTTCATGAATAATTTGGCCACCATTTTAAAGTCAATTTTTGAAATCATTCGAGTGGAATTGCAAGGTTACTTTTAGAAATAGTTTATATATATATACACACACACACATATACGTATAATTATGATCATAAGTAAATTATCAGGCAATAAAGTAATCTAACAAAAATGGAAGCCCATGGATGGTAAGGATTCAATGAAAGGAAGAATTAATAGATTCATGTGGAAAATACAAAAATAAAATTTTCCTTTTCCAAGGTGCTGTTATTCAGTTATGTCTGATTCTTTGTGACTCCTATGGAGTTTTTCTTATAAAAATATCAGAGTATTTTGCTATTTCCTTCTATAGTGGATTAAGGCAAATAGAGGTTAAGATTTTCCAAGGTTACATAGCAGTAAGTATCTAAAGTCAGATCTTGTTGACTCCAGTCCAGTGCTCTATCCACTGAGCTATCTAGCTGCCTCCAAAGCAAAGAGAGATTAAATGCTTTGCCTAGTCACACAGCTAGTAAATGTCTGAGACTCAGGTCTTATGTTTTATGCAATCAGCCATAACAATGAGTCCCTGAGTTCTTAAACAGGACAAAGGTGATCAAATAATGTGTATGTTTTGTAACATTTCATAATGTGGGGAAAATGTCCTGTCTTCATTGACATATAATGGGCTTAAAATAGGTCTGTAAGGAAATTTTTATGGTCTCCACTGTCATATTTGGATTGACAGATTTCAAATCAGAGATTATAACATGTTTATCAAATACCCTGATAAAAAGAATATGAATCTGATGCTTCCAAAATCTAAAATGGCCATCTAAAGAATTAAATTAGTAGGTAGGAGGGAAGGCACAATGATGTAGTATAAAGAAAACAGGATTTGGAATCAAGACTGGGGTTCCTTGTCTGAATAATGCTTGATTTGAATTAGATGATCTCTAAGATTCCTTCCAACTTTACATAACTCCTCTTTTTGAGCAGTTGAACCAAAGGACTTCTCTTAGGAGAGTCAAGGAAGTTGGTAACAGCAGATTTAGTCTCCTGTTTCTGGCATTCCACTTCTTAGTCCTAGTTATACCATAATCAATTATAGCAACTCACATACTTATATGTGCTCTATACTTTATGCACTAAAAGTTGCCTATTGATATTAACCCAGAAAGGATCCATTTTCAGGGACTTAAGAGTATACAAGTCCCTAGACTGTTTATACTTGCCTAGTCAGCAAGTTGAAGTAATACTGACGTTGGAAAAATTACAAGATATCTTACTTATCTTTGCTTTCAAACTCCTTAACTATTTTTTATTCAACAAAAGATAAACAGATTCATAATAACATGCTGATCTCAGCTTATTTTGTAGATATAGCCATAGAATGAAGAGTATTACCTCAAAAACAAACAAACAATAAACATAAAGAAGTGGTAAAGAGGGGAAATGAGTCTGTAGAAAGTTCCAAACAGTGAATAGAAGTGAGACCTGGTTAAACCAAGTCATGTCAAATAGAGGAAAGGCAGGAAAAAAAAAAAACTGTGAAAAATGAAGTAGGTCTGCTGGTATTTCTATGCGTTTCAATGATGAAATTCAGAACACCATATTTAGACCCTCAATGTCATATTGGGAAGTGGGGATGAGATTTTATCAGTGTGATAGAGAGACTGGGCCAGAACAAGCACATGAAGAAGAAATCCATCATGAAGGCAACACGATTTTGAAAACATTGAGTCATCAAGGCATTCATAGTTACTCTAAAAAGATAATTAATTTTGTTCCCCCAAAATCTCTTATGTTTCATAATGTTAACAGAATGTAATCCTTGTTGTATACAAGGGAATGATTTAAGGACTTCTAAATTGAATCAATAAACTGAAATTATTTCTTTGGACAACATCAGGAATTCCATTTTACAGCTATTTCTTTGGCCATGGTGGGGGAGAGAGGGGGGAGATTTAGACTCTCTCATCTCACAGCAACTTTAATTTACTGAAGACCTAATTTATTTCCTATATCTAAGAAGGTGCTATATGCTATGAGAAATACAAAGGCACGGAATTTTTCCACAAGGAGTTTATAGTCTAAGTTGGAGAGAGAAAATAAACATATATGACACTAAAGAAAAATATGAAATAATACATGATTAAGTTTAAATTGTTGAGAGTAGACTATAAGTATATAGGAAGCAGTACCTGGACCTGTTTCCCAGACAAAGAGTAATTGTATAAACAGATAAAAGGTGTTTTTTAAAAGTATGTAATTCTTTTTGCATCTAAAGTGTCAAAGAGACAATACTACAAAGCAATCAGACCCTGGTATCCTTTTGTGTCTGAAAATGTTCCATCATCACATAAATGAGTGAAAAGAAAGAAGTGCTGCAATCTACTCCTTCTCTTTGTGTGTGTTTCTATCTTCTGCATTATCATGATGCATTATCATGATTGCACAAATGATGAAGCTTAGCATCTGTGCAAATTGAAGTTCATCTGGTATTTCTTCAGAGGACAAATTTTGTTATATTGCATTTTTATAAATGGAGTTTTAGAATTTTCCTTTGTTCCATTACCAAAGATTGTTCAAATGGCTCAAATGAATTATTAAAATGATTGACTGTCAGTTTTTTATGCTGCAATTATTATAAAGAAAGAGAGAACTAATTTCCTTAATTCAACAACACTATATATGGATAAACTCTTTGAGGTAGGATCACTATGTATAGTACAATGTAAGAGAGGAGTGGATTTAGAGTTAGAGATTAACAAGTTCAGATCCTAGTTTTGCAAACCCACAGCTATGTGTCTCTAGGCTATTCATTTATTTATCTTCTTTCTTTAAAGCAAAAATTTTGGACAAGATGGCCCCTATGCTGCTTCTAGTCCAATAAGCCTATAAATGAGGTATTGAATGTATTATTCCTTGACTCTTCTTTTTTGTGCTATTGAGTTATTCATTTCTCATTAAATTTTCCTTCATAATATCGCTTATATTCTCCCTTCATTTCTATTCATACTTCACTTCTGCTCCTTCATTATTTTACACCTGAACTGTGATCACCATGATTCTAATCCCTTTCTCTGATATTGCCTACATGTTACCACAAAATTAGTCAAAGTATATATAAATATATTATATATAATAATGCCTATGTATTGGCCACTGTACTAAGGACTTTAAAAATATCTTTTTTACTCTTTACACAACTCTGTGAAATGCTATAATGCTATTATTATCCCCACTTTGCACTTTCAGGAAACTGAAGCAAACAGGTTAAATTACTTGCCTAAAGTCAAAGAGTTTAGTAAGTGCCTTTTAAAAAGATACCTCATAGAAGAAGCTCATGAGATTTTAGTGGGCTATTTAATGTGAATATCATAGCTAAAAAAATAAGTCCTAATCTATGTTGCAGTGAGAGACAAAACAATCAGATTATTCTGGGAAGTAACAATTCCAAATTATTCTATCTTGTTCAGATCCAAACTGTAGTATCATGTTCAATTTTGTTTGCTAGATTTCAAACAGAACATAGATAAGCAGAAGCACTTCCAGAAGATGTCAACTAGTGTGGAGAGGGGACTGGAAAACATGCCATATAAGGATTCGTTTAAGGAATTGGGGACATTTAATCTTGAGTATAGAAGACTTAGGGAGTACATGACAGTAGTGTGACCTGTTATATGCAAGAAGGAATAAGTTTATTCTGCTGAACCTCAGAACACAGAATTAAAGGCAACAGACAGAAGCTGGTTTGGGGGGAGAGATTTGATATGGTTTGATAAGAAGAAAACTTCCTATCATCTAGAGCTCTGTAAAATTAGAGTGAGCTGTCTCACTCTAGTAGTAGACTTTCTAGGAATGATATAGAGGAGGATCTTGATATCTATAAGTTTGATTTAATGATCTTTGAGGATCTTTAGAAGTCTCAGATTCTGTGATTTATAAAAACTTAAATTTTGTGCATGTCATCCCATGCTTCTATGTCATTGGAGACCTTTAAGTAAAGGCTAGATGACCACTTATCAAGGATGCTATAGAAGAGACTTCTATTCAGAAAAAATGTTTACTGGATAAATTATAAGGCCCTATCATTTCCTGAGATTCTATGCTTAATGGGTGAATGAAAAAAAATTTATTAAATTAATATTATGTGATAAACACTGTGCCAAGAACTAGAACTAGAACTAGAAAAAACAAGATGATTTTCTGAGAGAGATTGTGGAAGAGGTAACAAATATGAGAGGTCAACTGCAGGGAATAAGGAAAGGGCTAGAAGTCCTTGAATTGCAGTAATGGGGAAGATGGGAAAGCTTAGGAATTTTTAGGATACATGATGATTGTGATCATAGGAACATCAGAACTATGTAAAGCACTAAAAGAAATAGGAACTATTTACATATAGACCTTTGCTTCAATTGATGTCATTGACATGAATGAGTTGTCTCCATCTAAAAACAATCTATGCATTCATACAATCAGGCTGTTATTCACCTACAAATGCTACAAGTATTATTAGCAGACTTCACCATTAAACTGTGCTAAAGACATTTCAGGGACATACATAAAAAAGAGGGTCAGAGGCCATTACTGTTTACTTGAACAGTGGGAACATAAAGCAAAAAATTAATTCTAAGATGAACTTCAGGACAATGAAAATTTAAGGCTTTCATTAAATTTTCCCATGATGAGGTTTCTCTACTATAGATAAATATCAAATCATATGCTACAAAACTGACATTTATGTCTTTGGTGGTACAGTATTTAATGGAAAGAAGCAATATTTCTCCTGATAAGCAAACAGTGAATATTGAATAGAAGAAATAAAACACTAGGAAAACTATTTTTGGAATATGCTAAACATATATTGTTCCCAAGAAGTCTGGGAAGCTTTAGGTCAGATTTAGTGATTCAAGAAAGGAGGGTATAGCTGATAAAAAGAACATAAATTAAGCCTCAAAAAGTTGGATTAGCAATAAAGGTAAAATTACTAGGGACTGAAAAAATATAGCATCATAAAATCTTGGAAAACTGTTAACCTTGACTATAAAGCTTTGTTTAAGGATCTGGTAGAATGACTCATACCTTCAGAAGACCTCCTAATTATAACACTCATTACACAGTATGTACCTTGGAATAGTAACTTATACTTTACAGCTTGTCTCAAAGAAATGTTTTACTATGGTAATAAAGTATTTTTTTAGCTGCAATATCTTACTATGTGGTCAAGAGGTTAGAATTGAAAAGAATGAAATAAACAGGTCTAAATATATCAAGATGGAACTTACTATTCTTAAATGTGATTTTAAATGTCTCTAAATCTTCAAGGAAAAAATTTTAATGGGTGTAAGAATGAAGGTTATGTTCTATACTGAGAGAGAATAGTAATGTCTTTTCCCACCAAAATAAAACAAAGAAGAGGATAAAAAATAAAATGCACTATAGTTCATGCCCAACAAATACATTTTTCCCAATTAATCTTTTAATGTAATATAAATAATTAATAAAGCTTCCTTGGGGAAAAAAAGAATCTAGTGTGTTAATGTACCTGTGCAAAATTACCTCCCTCAAAAAGGAGGCAGGATTTTTGAAGAAAAGATTCAGCATCAAGAAAGCCTTCTTTGCCTACTTTTAATTTCTGATGAGATCCCAAGGCTCAGTGTCTTAAACTTAGTCATGCAAGGTAAAGCAATAAAGTATTAAAAGGAGCATAATTCTAACTCACTTCTTCCCCTTCCTTACTGAAAATTTTACAGAATATATGTCAATTTTACCCTCTATTATTATTAGAATAATTTACTCTTTATTTCTCTTCTTGAGGTGACTCAAATTGTATCTATGGAGATAAAGTGTAATTCAAATATTTTGCATGAATTTACAGCTGTTTAAACTTACTAGATTTGATCTTGCCAATAGAGTGAGTTATGCTTGCTGTTCATCCTTCATTTTCTTAGGGGGGCAATGATCTCAAAGATGATGTGTTGACTTACTTGTGAACTGGATTTAATGAGGCAGAGTTGCATAGTCGTCAGTTTCATTCTCTCTTCCAGACTCATCAAAGTCCAGTGGCAAGACAGAAATTAGAATGACCAGCCATTGCTGGTCCCAGGATGCAGTGGATGTTCTGATCTGATCAAGTTTTCAGGATTCCACAGTGCCTGGTTCATGGCCATTGGAACAAACTGATCTCATCCATTCCACTGGGGTAAAGAATTCCTTACTCACCAACTATGCTTTATTTAGGCATATTTGGAATTAAATGTTTCTTGTACCACACAAACTTTCACTCAAAGAATCAAGCAATGACTTTATGACCTAAAATTTGATGTACCTTCCAAAATGCTTAACTCACTAAACTTATGGCAGAGCTTATTAAAGGGCTCATCCAACTTCAGCAGCCCCACTACTACAAATGAAATGATTTCTACTTACCCAATTCGTATTTTCAGCATGCCACTGAATAGTTCAGGATTATTAGATATGATCCAGCCAATATGAATGACAAGTTCCTGCTGAATGACAGCTTCCCTTTCATCATGTGTATTACACTTGTAATAGATGATATTCTTAATCACTCCTGGAGACAAAGGATTAGAAATCACCTCTTCTTCATGCCCAAAAGCCCCCAGAGTTACCTATGAATGAGTTAAAACATTAGTTAAAACAATTGGCTACTAAAAGGTAAATTAACAAACCAAAGTCAGGCTAGGTTGAATTTTACTATACAGGCTAAGGATGCAGAGTAAGTATTTAGTTGTTTGGACTATTTATAGGAATAATTCTCAAAGATGGGTCTGCATCTTTCATGGTGATCTAATGCGTGGCCCCAAAAATAAGTGTACATAAGGTAGAAAAGGGGCTAACGGTTTAGGGTAGATTATGTGAGTATGTTTTTCTTTGTTTTTTTTTTTTAATCTTGAGTGAATTTAGTACTATACATCACTGGTTAGATTTGTTATACTGTTCTTGCCAAATTATATATGAAGAAATGTAGTTTGATCAATAATTTTTCTAGCTTGGACTGCCATCTACCTTCCTCTGACCTCTTGCCATGTTTAAAGTTTAGACCACACAATTTAACTCTTGATTAATAACTACACTGTGTTGGTCTAAGATGATTTCTGATGTGTAAGAGGTTATTTTCTAAAAACAAGACCATAGGCTCTTAACAGAAAGCAGGATAATCTAGCCATGTTCTAGAAACATTGTCAGGGTTCACTAAATACTTACTGATTCATTTCTCAATTATAGGACAAGGTGGCAAAGGTAACACAGAACCATAGGAAATTATAAGTCTTTGAAAGTAAAATACTACTGAAAAGTATTGTATGATATTTTTGTTTTCACTTCCTCTCACAATTTCTACTCCTACATAAATTCATAGCTTATCTTACCTTTATTTCTCTTACCCCAAATCCATACCTAGTGCATGATGTCAAGAATCAGGATAACAGAGAACTAAATAGACAGAGTACCTAAGGAAACTATGATTTTTCAAGTAATGGGAGGGAGAAAGGAATTTAGGCATTTTGGAATCTTTTGGCCCACCAAAAAAGTATTTGGACTGAAAACTGAACATCTTCTATTTATTATATCATAAATGGTAGTTTTAATTAGATCAAATGTTACTTTTATTACACTGGAAAATCAAGATAGATATCATTCCTTGTGGAAGCAGTAAGCCTAAATAATCGGTTCATTTAATCAGTGTAAGTTGATCTGAAATCTGAACATCCTATGCTGATCCCAACTTGTTTTTAGGACTAAAAAAAAAAAAAAAAAAACTATGCCAAAGCTTTAGTTACAATGTAAGAGACTGAAAAGCAATCAATTAATGTCAAAAGTTTGGCCAAGTAGGAGCAAAGCTTTTTATAATAAAGCCTTATATAGTGGGATACCAAAAGTAGATGCTGCTTATTTTCCTTCTGTTATCAATAAGAGATTATTCACTGTAATGTTTTTGTTTCATGAGGAGTGCCTTTAGATAATCTCATGAGAGTCAGGAGTTCTTTGAAATTGTCAAAGAAGGAAAGGATTGAAACAACCTCTTGAGATTGTACAAAGATTTCTAAAAGTTGTCCTGGTGTTTCATATGCATCACAATTAACAAGTTTTATGACAATCAAGGGATCAAAATTTAAGGGAAAAACAGCTATACATGATTATTCATTTTCTTCTAGCATTTTATTTCGAAAGATATCACAGGCTAGTGAAAAGAGTAGTGAACAGGTTTACAGTAGTAAAACCTGGACTTCATCAATACTTAGGACAAATCACTCGAAGTGCCCCATGTTTTTCCTATCAAATAAATGAGGACAATAATACTTGTTCTATGTAACAACAATAATAGCTAACAGAGAACTTTCAGGTTTGCCAAACACTTTATAAAAACCTTATAATTAGCTATATTTTGTAGATGAGGAATCTGAAGCAGGCAAAGGTTAAGTGGCTTGCCAGCATCATCCAAGTGGTAAGTGTTTAAGGCTGAATTTGAACTCAGGATTTCTGGCTCCAAGTCCAGTGCTCTATTCATTGTATAATCTAGCTACTGCATAAAGAATGCTGTGAAAGTAAAGGCAACTACTTGTTTGAATGCCATTTGTGCCATTTAAGAGTTATATAAAGCCAATTACTACTTAATTCTTGTTATTATATGTTATCAAAAAGAACAAGTAGTTGTTATTCAAATATATTATAAAAGTTAGACATCAAGACTCCATCATTTAAACTTTTAACACTAATTAAAAACTCTGAAATGTAAGAACTAGGTTGATTCAAAGGGAGTTAAAAGTGATTCAAGTAATTAAACCTTACCGTATTGATGGTCAGATGTATTTACTGTCAAGAAAGCATAGTAATGCACACATTTTCGCAGATAAGAAAATGGAAGCAAGAAAACTGAAAGCAAGTAAAGATTAAGCCAGGCAAGCCAAACGCTGAATGGAAGAGAGAAAAAATGTTTGCCATTCTCCATGCTTCAATCCACATGCGATTTCTTCCTACTGTGCCCTGTTGTTGTTCCCTTACAAATGCAGTTCCTTTGTACCTAGAACTTTTTTGATTGATTTGACATTAGCGCACTTTGTGCACTGTATAACATCCAAGAGAAAGTCAAAGCTACGAAGAAGCTAGAATGAAAAAATGACATCACCTAGCTACTTAATATATATGCATCTTTTTATTACTGACTTTGCTTATGAAGCCTTTAAAGATTTTTTTTTTTGAAGAAATGGCCAGAAATCTTTATATTCTCAGGATTGTGGTGTATGGCACTGAGAGTTGTCAGAGTAGAAACAGAGAAACCATTTGAACAGAAATATCTTTGATGAGACCTTGATTAGAGTCTAGAAGTTGCAGACTTACCTGTTTGCCCTGAACTAACACATTAGTAATTGAAGGAGCAAGGCTGTCCACTACTTTATTTAAAAGACTTGCTGCGCAGCGCACAACCGACCTAGAGCAAAGAAGAAAGCAATCCCATTGGATGTTAAATGCTATTTTGATAGATTCAAGTCATGTTTGAGGGCAGTCTCCAAATGGGGCTATTTTAAAAGATGCATTTCTTCACTCAAGTAATTTAACAAATCACAGTGGATTATATAGATTCATTAGGGTAAATATCACAGCGGGGATAGAGGGCAAGGTTGGAACTTATAAACTACAGGTTATATCCACATAATTAGGTGACAATTCTTTTGTGTATCAATCTGCTATGCTAAGAAAATGTGTTTAACCAAATAATTGATTTGTATTATATTCATGCTAATGCATAAAGGAAATATTACAAGTAACATTTCAAAAAAAAAGAGAGGGAATTCCAAAACAAAATTCATTTTAAAACGATAATAGAGTCTTATTGAGTTATTTTGGGGTCCTATACTATGTAAAACACATTATGAGCTAAACTCTTTTGTAATGAGTTTTTTCCGGTACCTTAGTCATTAATCCCCTTTCAATGGAATTCAAGATGGGTCATCTCACACTGAAACTTGCCCTCTAGTGAATATATATGCAAGATAATTAGATGTAATATCTTCCTCATCCTCAGTCCAACCATGGATATTATGGCTACTGCAAATGGTAAAATTCGTTTGAGAATTCTTCTAACTGGTGCGCTAAAATGGATTAAGGAATGATTACCATTGCTATTTTAGAGTTTCTAAAAAATCTTCAGAACATGGGAAGCACAGATATTGTTCATGTTTTAAAGTACAGTACGCACAAATCCATAGCCTACACAGGGATTAAACAAAATTATTCTTTTTTCAGAGGCAAAACTTCTAAGGAGAACTATTTTACAGAACAAAAGAAAGAAAAGTACTGGATTTAAAACTGTCATTTTCTGGCTGCGTGTATACCTGTATATATGATGTAAAAGAGCATATAAATTTCTGAGCCTTCACTGAAAAGAATGGACAAGGTATAAAGGTACCAATACCAATGGAGTTAGTGAGACAAAAAGCCTCATTTCTGTTTCTGGGAAGAAGGCTATCCTCTCTCTCATATTACAAGACTGAGAAAAATGCATTTCCAAAAAGCATATATTCATTTCATCCAATGCAGATAAGCTCACACATGTCAAGCAGTATCACTTTCCAACCTGCACACAGTTTTACCTGTTTCCCATGTACCAATAAAGTAGTAATGTGGGGGGCTATAGAGGAAGAAAATTTCTGGGTAAATGCAGCACCATAGCGCACCGTCAACCTAAGTGGGTCAGAGGACAACCATCAGAGGGAAAATAAAAGAAATAGATTTCCAAGATTTGGTCCTTCTAAACAAAACAGAATTCTAAAATTTTGCCAATTTTCTCTCCTCAATTTAATACCATTCTCATTACAAACTAAAAAAGTTTATGATGTAAAGGAAGACTGGTCTTACCTAATCAAAAATAAGATTGTAGTCCTACATTTAAAATCTGATGGGCAAAATCCATTTGACTACAATGCTTTTCTTCAATGAGAACATCAGTGTGGTAAAATTTGAAATATTTAGCTATTGGATTTACTGTAATTTCATGAATAGTTATAAAAAAAAAAAAAAAGACAGGTAAAGCAACAAGCATTTATGAAGCTCGGACTGTAGGCCAAACACTGTGCTAAGTGCTGGGAACACCAAGAAGGGGAAAAAATCTGTCTCTGCTCTGAAAGAGCTCACAGTTCAATGGGGGAGAAAACATGCAAACAGCTATATATAAACAAGACATCTAGATTGAAAATCATCATTAGGAACATGGTAGCACTAGAAGGGTAGAAGCAGATGTGAATCCTTTAATTTACATACAGACATAATTTTTCCCAATTACATGTTAAGACTTTTTTTTAACATTTAAAAAAAAAGTTTTGATTTCCAAATTCTATCTATCCCTCCTTCTTTCCTTCCCATCTCCAACCCGTGAGACAATAGGCATGCAGATATGAATCCAACAAAAAAGTTCTTAAAGTTTCTCTATTTCAGCTAGTTCATTCCACAGATGATAAAACTGATGGCCAGAGAGGTTAAAGAATATAGCTTAAGACAAATAGACACTACATTGTTTTGTTTTGTTGCAGATTTAGAATAATTATGTGCTATACAAAACATCTATAATCTAGTTTTCAAAATATATCATATTTTGCTAAGATAGTTAATGAACTAATTGTGAAATGCAGTGTTCAGATGAGCACTCAATTAGCCATAACTAGTTCAATGTAAATTCAGTACTTATGTCTCCACTTACCTGAATAAAAGCCAATCAAGCTACCTTTTAGGAAGTGACCTCTAAAAGATCAAAGTAGTTATTTTTCAAGAAGGAACCCCCATCACAAAAACTAGGATAGGACATAATTTAAAAGAATCAACTATTCTTGGCCCTTTAAGTCAGTTTTTCTCTAAATAGATAATGTTACTAAATCACAGATTTATAGATAGAAGGGAATTTAAAGTCCTTCAATCACTCCAGTTTAGAGCTCAGGAAACAGATTCTCAGAAATATTAAATGACTTGTCCAAAGTAAAAAAAAAAAAAAAAAAAAAAGCAAGATGTAGCAGAGCTGGAACCCTTGCTACATCTCCAAGGTTGTCTGCACTGCAGGGGGAGTGGGAGAAGTCACAATATTTGTGACTCCAGATGGCAGAGTGGTGGGACTGGAGAGGAGCTCCTAAATAAAAATAACCTCATGCACAGGTCTTTCTTTGCCTATTCATATATTTAATACACTCTGTGAGAAAGGGACTGCTATCTGAAGCCAGAAAGCATGAGAGAGGACAATCTGTGAATGTTTTAATTCTTCTGAAGGAAGGCATGGAGACATAGTACTGTAGTCCAAGAAGGGTAGATGGAATTGGGGAGAGCAGCTATCATTTTGGCTCCTCAGTTTAAATTTGGTTCCTACCTATCAAAAATAACAACAAAAAAATGATAATGACATTGAATACGAACCAAAGTTTTTTGCTGCCGGCTCTTCTATAGACTCTCTCCATATGATCAGAAACAGTACCTAAACATGAAATAATATAGATATGTAATTGTTATTGAATGTCCACTGGCACAAAGCTCTTAATGAGCTGTTCTCAGTTATGGCAAAGGAAGCTCATTATTAAATGTATATCAGAGTTAACCTGGTGTCCTTTTGTAAATGTGATGTTAGTCATTTATGAACTTTCATTTTTGTACTTTTCTAGTCAATAAATCAATTAATACTCAAGTTATTTCAGGATATGACATAAAATATGTGATTAAAATACATGAAGTGCTAATATTCAAAATCTATTGACTTTCAATTTCTGGAGATATGAATTTAGCATATTATCATTCTTTAAAACTGAAACTTGTTCAATATGGGAAACTTACAATTCAATTAATTAAAAAATGAATGAGCCAATTTACTACAGAAGAAAAAGAATGAGTACATTATAAAACAAACAGGAATGGAGAACTAATATTGTAAGTTATAAAGGAATGTGGTTGTTCATTAACCACTATTCCATAAATTTTGTGAGGATGGGGATCACATTTTACTCTTCTTTATCTCATTTAAGCACCTACCATACACAGCACCTCATATAAAGCAGAGATTTATGTATCAACAGACAACTAGTGAACACTACTGGATGTAGCATTATGATTATACAGTGTTGCCCTAATCAAAAACTTTAACCTCCTGGATTATGGGTATCACTTGCACAAAGCTACTCACTAATATGGCCTTAGCATGTTCTAAATGCAGCCATGTTCTATGGGGCAAAGAAAAGGCACATAGATTCTATAATCACACAAAAAAAAAGTAATGGAAAAAATCTTCAATATTTTATCTCATTAATTTTACTTCTCTGACATATTGGACAAAATCTCAGAAGAGCAATGGGCAGTATTTCTTGGAGTTTTCAAAATTTAAAGTATATAAAGCTAAATCAAATATCATAATTAATTCTCAGCAGATAACTATTTTTGAAAAGAAAAAGTGTTTTGTTCTTATGTAAATATTGGGGTTTGATATTTATTCAATCAAGTCACCCCATCTTACTTAAAATAAGTGGAAAATATCAATCAATTTTAATTCTAGGCCTTAGACCAGGTACAAAAAAGTTATTTAATAAACTGAAATGACACTAGACAGAAAATTTGTTCCAACCGGCTTGGGGTTTTGTTACTATCTTTTGTCCTGTACAGGAATTCTAAAAATTGGAGCAAATGCAGTTTCCCATCATACCTCAAAAAAAGGAACCATCAAGGGAAGGTAGGAGTTGGGAGGAACTTAGTCCAAGGCCAAGTCCTCTTTAGCATGAGAAAAACTTTCTGAGCTTTTCAGAGGCCAGAGTAATTTGGACTTATATCCTCACATCAGATTCATAGTGGCAACTTCATATCACCTGACTTGAAGGTCTGCTTTAGAAGCCAAAGCCAGACTAGAAACAGATTCACTCTTCTGGAGGGGAACTTGTTAAATCCCTCATGAAGAAAAGCTCAAAAGCTGTACCCTGTCTGGTATCTAAAATCAATTCCACTTCCCAATGGACTCTCTGTATGAACTCATGAGAGAGCATTGCTCACTTTTTTGAGAGGATGGGAGGAAGGATGTTTTGCACCAACTGTTCTTACTTTAACATCTGAGAAAAGATGAGTTTCTAAAAATAATTTAAAACAGACTGACTAACTTGATTGTCATTTAATAATCTTAGGAGGGAATCATACCTAAGTCCTCAGTTTGTCCCTTGAAACCTCAGGGGGAGATACAAGCTTTTTCTGGCACCCAGGACTCATAAGTTAAAGCAAATCCTGGGAAAATAGACTAAGAGCTTATATGGGCTACATTTATAAACAATTTTCTATAAATGTTCTCTACACATGAACATAGTTATAGTGACCATGTGAAGTTCCATATAATAAATAAAAATGAAAAACTTAAAAGAGACCCTAATAAATTAAGCATTATCTTAAAGCTCAAGTCCATATTTTAGGTAATAGCCAGAGAAAGGAATAAGAAAAAGAAAATTCATTAGTTGAGCATCTGCTTGCACTTCTGTTTTCACAGCTAATTATGCACAATAATTAGAACCATAAGTTTTTGTTTATATTTGTTGTGAAGGTGAGTCATTTACAGGTTGTTCTGTAAATATTTTGGCTGAAGATGGAATCCAACTAAGAAATCAGCCTTCAATTTACATGCAATGATGAGGAAATAATAAACATATTATCTCCTACTGAATGGCAGTAATGACAAGAGAAAGATAAGAGACCAATTTTTAAAAACATGCTTTTAATTAGTAACCAAGTATATAATCATTTGTATAAATGAGTTCTTCAATCAATATTATTTGATAAAACATTTTTGTGTAGCATTTTCCAATTTTCAACAAAATATCTTATTTGATCATCATAATCAATTATCCTATCATATATGGAGAGGGCTAAAACTCCAAAAAGATATGCTTGAATCAGAAAACTGAGCACTTAAGGCTTATTACCTATTTGATGTGAGACAAAGACTCTATTAGCATATGTTTGGATGAATGGCTCTTCTCACCATTGGTGCTTGTTGAATGTTTGGTGTTAAGATAATCATAGGCAAGGATTGGAGGGCAGAAGGACAGAGGCCAGAGGCACTTGGCTGCAGGACCAGAACAAGAGAGGCTGGTGATTCAGGACTCTAGAATCCAGGATTTTGCTTGTCTGCTTCCTTCACTTCTCCTCTTAAAGACCAAGGACTTTAATTTATCCTGACTCTGGCTGACCCTGAGGTCTCCAGGGAGCTAGTCCATACTTCACTCATATAGGCAGAACAAGCGTTATTAAGGGTTTGAATAACAGAGCATTAGCCCAAGCTCCATGTTTAGTCACATTCATATTTAGCTCTTCCCATGAAGAATTTTTAGAATAGCAAGACTGAATCTGCTAATTGTCCCCAGATATGTTATCCTTTGACAGCTTTTTGGAACTGGATGTTAAATGTTTCAAAATAATGAAACTAAATATTGACACAGAACATGAATATTCCAGTATATACTTTAAGTATATACAATATACATTCAAGTATATTTGGAGGCTTCTTAGGTTAGTGCAAACCATCACATGAACATGATTAGAAATGTTTTATTTTTTTATCACCCTTTTAATTCAGTTTTGGACTGCAATTTCATTAAATGCCATGTTTTATTTCAAATTCTACTGCACAACAAAAAAGGACTAATTTTTATAGACAACTCAATTTGATTCCAATCTTAAAATATAATGGAAAATAATACTGAAAACAAAATTGTCAATATGCAACTGCTGAGCCATTTGAGGCTAACATGCACGGGCAGAAACCTAGTCTCTAGTTCCATTCTAATGTAGAAGATTAAATGCATTATCATAAAAGGAAAAAAAAAAAAAACAAACCTGTGCTCAGAATTACAATAACCCAACACTGCATGAAAACAGTTTAGCAGTTCATACATTTAACAGCTCATTCCACTCTAGGGGCGATGAATACGCACTTTCCATTTAAAGCAAAAACTGTCTTAATGGAGAGGAAAATAACTGCAACTTCTTCAGTGTATGTTCATTATTCACATTCCTTAGGAGTTCACTGGACAAATACTTCCTAGTCTATTTAAAAAATAACAGCAACAACCCATATTCTATATACCTACCTTCCTTAGTGATGAAATTAGGACCTTCTCTTTTAAGTAGGATACCTAATAAGATGGCTTGGCTCGCCAGACAACTGCAGTCCTAGAAAAAAGATAAATCACTATTTGTAAATAGAAAGAAATAAACACTAGTGTTAGCAATATGGAATCTCAGAAGAAGGAATCTTAAATATTATCTCCTTCTTCTTACCTTTCACCCTCTCCTATCATAGGGTTGTTGTAAGGAACACATGAGAGATTATTCACATACTCAATAAACACTTATTAAATTTCCATTTTCAGAAACTCTGCAAAGCTATAGAATTTAGAGAAGGGCAGAGCCTAGAGTCTAACAAGGGGATAAAAGGCAAAGACACATAACCATGATACATAATATTGGCATATTATAAAGTTGGAAATATTTTGTGAGGTCAGAGGAGAATTACTTACAATTGAGAAAAGCTTCCCAGAAGAAATAAATAGGAAACCTCTCACATTGGCTAAGAGATCAGAAAAAGATGAAAAATACTGGAGGAGATGTGGAAAAACTGAACCGCTAATACATTGCCGATGGAGTTGTGAATTGATCTAACCATTCTGAAGAGTAGAATTATGCCCAAAGGGCTAGCAAATTGTGCATACCCTTTGATCCAGCAAGTCTCTACTGGGCCTGCATCTCAAAGAAATCATAAAGGAGGAAAGAAGGACTCACATGTGTAAAAATGTTTGTGGCAGCCCTTTTTGTAGTGGCAAGAAACTGGAAACTGAATGGAAGCCCATCAGTTGGAGAATGACTGAATAACTTATGGAATATACATGTAATAGAATACTATTGCTTTATAAGAAACGATCAACAGGATGATTTCATAAAAGCCTGAAGAGACTTAGAAGAATTGATGCTAAGTGAAATGAGTAGACTCAAGAGAATATTGTATATAGCAGCAACAAGAATATGTGTTGACCAATTCTAATGGATATAGCTCTTTTTAACAATGAGGTGATTCAGGGTAGTTCCAGTGGTCTTGTGATGGAGAGAGCCATCTGCACCCAGAGAGAGGACTATGGGAACTAAATGTGGATCATAATACAGTATTTTCATCTTTTTGTTGTTGTTTGCTTGCTTTTTTTTCCTCTTTTTTTTTTTCTTTTTGATCTGATTTTTCTTATGAGGCATGATAAATGTGGAAATATGTTTAGAAGAAATTATACATTTAACTTATATTGAATTATTAGCTGTTGGGGAGGAAGGTAGGGGATGTGAAGGAGAAAAATTTGAAACACAAGGGTTTGCAAAGGTGAATGTTGAAAATTATCTTTGCATGTATTTTAAAAATAAAAAGCGATTATTTTTATTATTATTTTTTTTTAATTTTTTTTTTTGAGGCAATTGGGGTTAAGTGACTTGCCCAGGTTATACAGCCAGGAATCATTACATGTCTGAGATCATATTTGAACTCAGGTCCTCCTGACTTCAGGGTTGGTGTTCTATCCACTGTGCCACCTAGCTTCCCCCTAAACGCTATTATTAAAAACAAAACAAAACAAAACAAAAAAAAACAAGAATAGAAGCCTAATAAATAAGTCTAAAACTTTATGGTTAATTTTGATACTCCTGAGATAACAAAGGAAAAGCACAGAAAGAACACGTGGTAGGAAGGGGTCTCCTGATCTTACTCAGGATTACTAAATATCCTTACATTTAATTTTTGAAGAATTTCATGGGTTGGTTTGTTTTTCCACTCGACAACTGATATGTCTGGCTCCTGTTCCAGTTCAGGAGCATTGGGAGTACTGGCTTGTCTTTTGACTTTAGAATGCTTGGGGAGTTCTAGCTCTTCAAAACTCTTAAATTCTGGAAGCCTAGGAAATAAGAGAAAAAATTTCATATTTCATACATTTTACCAATGTCTCAAAAAACATAATGAATGGATATTCCATATGGCACTTACTCTTCTGTATCACTGATCCTTAGGAAGTCAAGTTGTTCAACAACAGCTCCTGATATCAATGTCTGAAATATAACAAACAACATGGAGAAGAAAAATTAAACTAATGTCACTTCATAATCTGGGTAATAACAACAATAAAGTTGGTATTAATAAAAAAGAAAATTAGAAAAAAATTAAAAATACACAGATTTAAGTGATTATGTCATAATGAATTATAATGGGGAATAAAGGACAAATTTTATTACATTTTAATGTTCTCCTTGCTTCTAAAGCACTTATCTTATATTTCCCCTAAAAAGCTATTATGCAGGGCTTTTTTCCAAACATCAAGGACAATAAATATGCTTTAATTCTATTTTCAACAACATGAAGCCATTCAATTAAATTAAAAAACAAAACAATAAGTACTATCTGAGAGACTGGGTAGCTGGATGGCACAGTGGATAAGGATATTGTTATGGTGAAGAAAAAAGTGACTGATAACCCAAATATGATTCTGTGAATTATATAAGACTTCAGTTATCTGTGTTACTACTGGGGCATTGCCAGCTAACTGAAACTTAGTTATAAGTAAAGAAGAAGAAATGTGAAACTAAAATGATTTCTAATCAGTATTCTTTTCTTATGATATTCACCATTTGAGAGGAAGAAGATATAGACGGTATTACACATACATGTATATTTCTATTATTGTCATTACTATTAGAACCATAATTTTCAAGCTACACCCTGAGAACCAAGAGGACTAAGTAGAATCACTGATTAATGACTTGAAGTAATGATCTTTTCATGAGCCCAAGGAGAAAAATGGATAATTTCTCTTGCTATTAAATGTATCCATTAGTTTAGTTTAACCAATAATAGAAAGCTAGGGTCACAATAATCAGGGAATAGATTTAGAGCTAAAAGATAATCCCATTGATCAAAGATGTAGCAATCAAGCTTCAAAAAATCTATCACAGATCCAAGATACAAGGGCCAAAACAACCATGGACAAGTTGCTTAAGGGCAAAAGAGTTTTTTTGCCCTGAAGTCATGGCATGTAGTCCTATTTGAAGGAACTAGATAGACTATAGAAGAAACAAGGGAACAAGTATCTCTCCAGTGGAAGTGAATAAGAAGCCAATGAGACCAAAGCTTGGAGACCTTCATGTATAATGAAATGTTGCAAGGTCAAATTCCAAGGGAAAATTATTAGAAATAATACAACTTAAAACACTGCTAAGGTCTAAAAATGTGTGCTTCATTTGGAACTATGCTCAAAAAGTTATCAAACTGTGCATACCCTTTGATCCAGCAGTGTTACTACCGGGGTTATATCCCAAAGAGATCATAAAGAAGGGAAAGGGACCTGTATGTGCACGAATGTTTGTGGCAGCCCTGTTTGTAGTGGCCAGAAACCGGAAACTGAGTAGATGCCCATCAATTGGAGAATGGCTGAATAAATCATGGTATATGAATGTTATGGAATATTATTGTTCGATAAGAAATGATCAACAGGATGATTTCAGAAAGGCCTGGAGAAACTTAAACAAAATGATGCTGAGTGAATCAAGCAGGACCAGGAGATCATTATATACTTCAACAACAATACTATATGATGATCAATTCTGATGGACCTGGCCATCTTCAGCAATGAGATGAACCAAATCAGTTCCAAGGGAGCAGTAATGAACTGAACCAGCTACACCCAGTGAAAAAACTCTGGGAGATGACTAAGAACCATTACACTGAATTCCCAATCCCTATATTTTTGCCTGCCTGTATTTTGGATTTCCTTCACAGGCTAATTGTATAATATTTGAGAATCCGATTCTTTTTGTACAGCAAAATAACAGTTTGGTCATGTATACTTATTGTGTATCTAATTTATACTTTAATATATTTAACATCTACTGATCAGCCTGCCATCTAGGGGAGGGGGTGGAGGAAAGGAGGGGAAAAATTGGAACAAAAGATTTGGCAATTGTCAATACTATAAAATTACCCATGCGTATAACTTGTAAATAAAAAGCTATTTTAAAAAAAATGTGTGCTTTACTTTCCATCTTTAGCCCAGAGATCCAGCTTTTAAAAGTCTTTCAAAATCTGCCATATTTTCCACCTGTTGGACACTGTGCCCCCAGAATATCAGCATTAGAACTCTCATTCACACAGATTCACATTCTGCATCCCATTCCTACATAAAATTCTAAAAAGAGTCACTACAACAAGAACACAGAAAAGACCATTTTGATTTTTGTATTGCTGCTTGCTTTTTATTTAAATACTCTTATGTTCTAATTTCATCTAGAAAATAGCTATTTGGTCTCAATTCATTAAGTAACAATCAGGTTTTTCCAACTTGTCTCCAAAACCCAGGACTAAAAAAAAATTGTTAGGGTTCTTTGTGGAGATTCTCATGTAGCAATGAAATCTCATACAATGCATGTAAATTAATTGTATATAATACTGCACTCCCAACTGAAGTTGAAAAAGACTTAAAATGAGGAGTTCATTTTCTTTAGTCACTGTAAAGAGAAAGCAGAAAGTAAAAAAAAAAAAACAAAACAAAAAAACTGATTTTGTTTTCATTTATAATATTATACTACTTGAATAGTTTATCAAAAACAAGTCACTTAAAAAAATTAAATTGCTGACTTCTCTTTCCTCTTAGAGAATCCCCTGGGACATAACTAAAGATGTAAAAAATTACATACACTGAAGTGGAAATTAAAGGGAGAATGGGAAGCCATATCAATTATGCTGATGGAAAAGATGATTATATGAGTCTAAAGCATGAGATGATAGGAAAAGCAACATACTGGGAATCAAGAGACCTGGGTTTTCATCATAGCTTTGTTAATAGGCAGTTAGATGGCACAGTAAATAGTGTGATGAGCCTGGAAATCAGGAAGATCTAAATTCAGATACTTACTAGTTGTATTTTGCTTGGCAAGTCATTTAATCTTTGCCTCAGTTTTCTCATCTGTGAAATGGTGATGATAATAATAGCACCTACCTTCCAGGGTTGTTGAGAGAATCAAATGAAATAATAATTGTAATAGGCTATGTGTATAGCACATAGAGTTAAATAAATGTTATTTATTATTATTATCTAATCTTATGATCTAGGGCAAGCTTATTCCTTTCTTTGAGCCTCAGGTTCCTTATCTGTCCATGGATTGGTTGAAGGAATTAGCATGTTTACCCTGAGGTAGAGAAGACTATGTTGGGTGTAGATGAGGTAGATAATAATTCTCTTCAAGAATTTTAAAGGTTTTCACATGGAACCAGGAGTTATGGGTTGAAGGTGTAAAAAGGCAAATTTAAGCTTGACATCTGGAAGAACTTCCTAACAAATGCAAAATTCATTGTCTCAAGAAGTTAAAGGTTCCTCCTCCTTAGGAGACTTAAGCAGGTGGAATGACCACTGAATGGATGATCACACTAAGATTCCTTCCACATCTCAGATTTTGTAATGTTGTAAGCATCAGTTTTGGCATCTTATGACTCTGTGATTATGTGGGTGATTGTTCAAAAAGAGATTTCTCAATTTCACATAGGAATAATAATAAAAAAAGGTTTTTTACAGTTCACAAATTCTGTTGTTCTCTGATATGCCACATCAAGCAAAGACAAAAATAGAAAAGGAAAATGATGAGGATTCCGGATCCTATCTTGCTAGAAAATAATTTTGCTTGTCTTTGTAATTTACACATTTCCTCTCAAATGAAATGGAAACCTTCCAAAATATGAGGACTATTAAATATTTAAAAGAAATGGAATTATTTTCAGATTCAGTATTACAGTGAAATTGGTTAACATCAAAGGCTGTGAGATCAGCAGAGTTCTATCTTATGCTAGAAAATAAAGGAAGCATGAACATATCTGACTTTGTAAAAAGAAATGTAGTAAGGGATGTTAAAACAATATCAAATACAAAGAACAAATGGAGAACAAGTCATCAAGTTTAATCTTCAAAAAGTGATATTTTCCCCTGTAGTACGGTTTATATGACTATCTTATAATTGTAAAAATCTTGAAATGTGTCCTTGCTGATAACATGGTGTGAAAAATTTATATGACCATTCCATAATTCAGATATGGGGAGACAAATTAGGAGATAATTGCAGTAGTTTAAGAAGAAGTTGATATGGCAACAACAAGACAAAGATCAATTTTGATGGATTTGGCTCTCTTCAATGAGATTATTCAAACCAGTTCCAGTTGTTCAGTAATGAAGAGAGTCATCTACATCCAGAGAGAGCACTATGGGAAATGAGTGTGGACCACAATATAACATTTTAACTTTTTCCATTACTGTTTGCTTGCATTTTATTTTCCTTCTCAGGGGAAAAAAAAAAAAAAAAAAAACCTTGCCAGAGAAGCAAAAATTCCATTCCTGATAGTTTATTTCAATGATTGATGGCATTTACAGACAACAAAAAGAAAAGAGAAATGCTTAAGAAAATAGTTTTAAATTATAAAAGATTATATGATTTAAAATTCTCACATAATTTGGATCAAAACACATATGTTAAAATCAATTCTACTGAAAAATATGCATTTTTTCACATTTTCCAAAAATACCTGTAGTCGATCAACATGAACCTTCACTCCTCCAACCATTCCTTTTTTAAAGGATGCCAGCATATCTAATATGGGGTTGAACCGGCTGCCTCTAAAATAAATGAAGTTCACTTATTAATAGAGAAAGTACAAAACATACTATTTATTCATTCCCTTTATAAAAATAGATAAACATTCAACATATACAATGCCTTGTGGAAGACACGAGGAAAGCTACAACAATAAAAAATATGTAGTCACCACTGTTATATGAGTGGTGAGAAGCCAAATACGCAGATAAACATGATAAAAATTAAAATACAAAAAAAATTAAAGTACAGAATGATACAAAATGGGCTAGGAGGTCATTTTCCAAAGACACACAGCAAGGTTTTATGGAGGAGGCAGAATTTGAGTGTCAAGAAAGAATGTTTACAAAGAGAGATGGTATCAGCAGTATAGGCAAAGGGATCAACCAGACATTTTCTAAGTATTTATTGAGATGCTATTCATAAAATAGTCTGTGAGATTTCATGAAAGTTAATAAGACATGATGCCTAATTTCAAAGTCTTGACAATCCAGGGGAGGGAGACAAGAAATATACATTTCCTTTCTTTCAATTCATTACCTTATGTTGTCCTCCCGAATAAGAACAAGGAACAGTGGACGGCCATGCATCTTCCAATACTGTTTAATAAACTGCAAAGCATTCTACCAAAACATAAGAGAGTAAGTAAATGTAAGGGTATAAGAGCTGAAAGCTGAAAATACCTAACAATCACATGTAGCATGTTTTGGAAATACCCAACAAAATCCCATAAGTCATAACTCATTTATTAGTAGAAATGTTTGGAGGATGGAGTGCTTAACTAAATAAAAGGGTTAACCTAAACTACGCATAAAACTATTTTGATTTCAATTTCAACTGTTCAAAAATTCTGAAATGAATACCCATTTTTCTACCTCAGTAAATACAGCAAATATAATTGAATCTTTCTTTGATCACTAAAGATCTTGTGGGATTTCGGGGGCCTTCAATCAAAACATGAATTTTCTGTACATTCATTGCAGATATTGCAGATATAGAAGGTGTAGGGAACTGAGCTTAATCTGTCCATACACCAGGAAATACACTGGAAGTTTCTTTCTCAACTAAGTTTCAGATACATATTTGTTTTCTTGTATTATTAACTCTTTAATTGAAATGTGAGAAGAGAACACTAGTTAATTCCAAATACTCCATTCTGGTCTAGTTGTACATAATTTGTAAAGAAATGGAAAAGAAAAAAAAAACTCTCAGATTATACTCTCATGACTCAAAGAATTATTTTATTGTTAATCTTAAAGTAGGAATAATTATAAAATATATATATATATGCATATATATATAAAAACATAATTCCACCTGATGTCTGCAAATTCAAAGAAGATTCTCTAATTACTTCAGAGTCAAATAAATTTCTTCTTTATCTTAGATTCCTATTCCAGAAGACATTTAACTCTAGTGTCTTGTCCCCAGAGGGGTACATTCTGTAATGTTAGATAACAACATAATGATAGTGACACAGATGAATTGTGATCACAATCATGCTTTTTGAAGAAAATTTTGTTTCAAAAATACCTTAATATCATCAATCAGCAATAACACATCCTGAGACATGTAAAAATCACTGAGATCAAAGATGATGGGATAACAAACCACAGTCTTTCCTAGGATTCGATAGATCTGTAAAAAAGAGAGAAAAAAAAATTAACAAAAATAAAAATACCCAAATAACATCCTAAAATCTTTTCTTACAAAACGTGAAAATGAAGACAAAAATAACAGATTACTTAAAATCTGTGGGAAAATCCTATATTAATAAAGTTTGAACTTTGTCGGTCTAATTCTTAAAAATTAAAATAGACCCAACTTCAATACCATGCAAGCATTCTGTCTTTAAGTAAATATTTCTGTAACTAGAAGTTTAGAAATGTCCAGGGATAATTTTTATTCCTATGTGTTTTATTCCTAGAGAATTTCCATTATGTAACATAAAACAAACATTAAGATTAACTTGGGGAAAAAATATGATTTCAGATAATTAGTTCAACTACTTAAAATAATAAGAGAATAATTGGAGGACAGTCCTCCTGTCATTAAAATCATTAAAATGTCATTAAAAATGTGTCATATTGAAATGCAAACAATGTTTTGTATGGTTTTGCTTAGTATTTTTTTAGGACCTTTGAAGTGCCAAGGCAACCAATTGGCCTGTCGGGTCTTCCAGATAGTCCTAATTTTTCATTGATTCCCAGATGGAAATAAGCCTGTAAGATAAAAATATATGGAACATAATTAGATACGAACCTTTTCAATAGTTTTGAGTTCTGAATTACAATGGTTGATTTGACCAACAAATTGTTCTTCCATCCTTAACTTACAGTTACTTTTGAATTAGAATGATAGGATTTTAGAATTAGAGGAGATAATTTAATCAAAACCACCTCATTTTTCAGATAAGGAAATGAAGGTCTAGAGGTTAAAAGTGGCTCAAAATGAAGACTGTTAACTCTGAGACTGGCCTCAATCTACCTCCTCCTACTGCCCACAGTTCTTCTAAACTCCATTAGAGATTATGAAAAAACAATCTCTTTCACTGGAATGACAAACCAACCAATGACAAGAAATATCTTTTCAGGAAGAATAGATACTTCAAATATGTTGGTGGCCAATTCCTGACTTATATCCTAATATTCTGGATTCTATTCATTTTGTGACGACTGTGCCAGTACCCCAGATACCTCAGAATCAGCCAGAGTCAGGATAAGCAAAAGTCCTTAGTCTTTATTCTTTGTCTTAGATGCAGGATTGAACAGGATAGAAGCAGAATCTCCGCAACCAACTTCTCCCTTCTCTACCACCAAAGTGTGATTCTGGCTAGTCTTACTCCACCCCCTAGTCCTTCCCACAATCCTCTATACACCAATCATTGAGCCAGCATGGAGAGTGGGAAGGACATTTTCCAAGCATATGCCCATAGAATATTGTCCAATCGGTAGTTAGCCTCAAGTGCTCGGCAGTCCTGACCTCAATGCATCAACCCAATAGTTTCAGCCCTCTACAATTTAACACAGATTAATAAATCAATAGGAAAAAAATACTACAAACTTCCTATGACAACAAAAATCTCATTACCAGAAACCTTTGCATTAGATAAGGCACAATGAATTCAATATAAGAATCCTAGCCAAATGATCTGGAGTCAAATGAAAAGAGAAAGCTTTAAGTGTTGTTCCTGTAGCAGTAGTGGGGTTTGTTTGTTTGTTTGTTTTTCAGTTGTCTGGACAGGAGAAAAAAAAACAAACCAACACAAAGCATCCTATAACATATTATGTAGGCTGCTTGAACCAATAGGAAATAGATGAATAGCACCTACTATTCTTTTTTTTTTTTTTTATAATAACTTTTTATTGACAGAATCCATGGCAGGGTAATTTTTTTTACAACATTAGCCCTTGCGCTCACTTCTGATTTTTCCCCTCCCTCCCTCCACCCCTTCCCGTAGATGGTAAGCAGTCCTATACATGTTAAATATGTTGCGGTATATCCTAGATACAATATATAGCACCTACTATTCTAACAAGTTTTTAATAAGCAATGGCCTTATGGGGAATCCTTGCCCTCTCTTCTTCCTAAATCTTCAGGAACTGAAGTAGGGAAAGTGACATGATAGGAAAGACAGCTAGATTTGGAGTCATTGGACTGGAGTTCAAACTCTTGTCACCTACTACTTTTGGAATACTACCAAATCACTTTCTCTCAATCTCAGTGCCTCACTGATTGGACTAGTTTACTTCCCCACTACCCCCACTTAACAGTATTTTTTTTTTCAATTACATGTAAATATATTTTTCAACATTTACTTTTATAATAGATTTTGATTTCCAATTTTTTTCATCCTCACTGGTTCCCAAAACAATCTGTTAAAAATTATATATGTATAATCATATGAAATATATTTCCACATTAGCTGTGTTGTGAAAGAAGAATAAGAACAAAAGAGAAAAACCACAAGAAAGAAAACAAAAAAAGTGAAAATGTATGCTTTAATCTGCATTCAGACTCCACAATTCTTTCTCTGGATGTGGATAGTATATTTCATCATGAAATTCTTTTACATCATTATATTGTGGAGGGAGCCAGATTTATCATAATTGATCATCACATAATGTGTACAATATTCTGCTGGTTCTGATCACTTCACTCAGCATCATGTAAGTCTTTCTAGGTTTTTTTGAAATTTGCCTGATCATAATTTCTTTTTTTTCTCAACCCCATTTTATTTATTTTTAAAAGTTTTATTTTTCTAAATATATGTGAAGATAGTTTTCAACATTCACCTTTGCAAATCTTGTGTTCCAATTTTTCTCCCTCTCTTCTCCCCATCCCCAAGATAGTAAGCAATCCAATATAGTTAAACATATGCAATTCTTCCATATTTTCCATATTTGTCATTCTGTGCAAGAAAAGTCATTTTGAAAGGGAAAAAAAAAAAAACATGAGAAAGAAAAAAATCCAAGCAATCACCATCCAAAAAAAAAAAAAAAAAGGTGAAAAAAGTTTTTTTTTTAAGTGAAAATATTACCTATCCTCTAATCCACATTCAGTCTCCATAGTTCTCTCTTTAGATGCAGATGGCACATCCATCCATCCCAAGTCTATTGAAAATGCTTTGAATCACTTCACTGTTGAAAAGCTGATCATTTTTTTTCTTTTCTTTTCTTTTCTTTTCTTTTTTTTTTTTTTTTTGGCTAAGGCAGTTGGGTTAAGTGACTTGCCCCACAGCTAGGAAGTGTTAAGTGTCTGAAGCCAAATTTGAACTCAGGTCCTCCAGAGTTCAGGGCTGGTGTGATCATCATTTTTTATAGCATAATAGTATTCCATTACATTCATATGCCACAATTTATACAGCTATTCACCCAATGATGGGTACTTCCACACATTCCAATTCTTTGTCACCACAAAAAAATGCTGTAAACATTTTTGTACATGTGGGTCCTTTTCCCTTTTTCATGATCTCTTTGGGATACAGATCTAGTAGTGGTATTACTAGATACAAGGGTATGCACAATATGATTGCCCTTTGGACACAGCTTCAAAATGCTCTCCAGATGGCTGGATCAATTCACAACTCCACTAACAATGCATTAATGTTCCAATTTTTCCATATTCTCTCTAACATTTACCATTTTCCTTTTTTGTCACATTAGCCAATCTGACAGGTATAAAGTTCATACCTCAGAATTTTTTGATTTGAATTTCTTTAATCAATAGTGATTTAAAGCATTTTTTCATATGATTCTGGAGAGTTGACTTCTTCATCTGAAAATTATCTGTTCATATCCTTTGACTATCAAGTGGGAAATGACTTGTATTTGTATAAATTTTACTCAGTACTCTATATATTTGAAAATTTAGGCTTTTATTCAAAACACTGGTTGTAAAAATTGTTCCCCAGCTTCTTGCTTCCCTTTTAATCTTGACTACATTGGTTTTGCTTGTGTAAAAAATTTATATATGATATATGTATCATATATACATATATATGATAAATATATATATATAAATGATTTGTGTGAGTTTATTTTATATCCTGAAACTCTGCTAAAGTTGTTAACTATTTCAAGGAGCTTTTTAGTTGATTTTCTAGGATTCTCTAACTATATCATCATATCATTTGCAAAGAGTGATAGATTTTTAGCTTTTTCCCATTACAAATAATGCTTGTCGATGATTTTAGATAGATACTGCTTATTATTTTAAGGACAACTCCATTTATTCTTAGTATACTCTCTCATGTTTTTAACAGGGGCACTGAATTTTGTCACAAGCTTTTTCTGCATTTCTTGAGATAATCATATGATTTCTTTTGGTTTTGTTATTAATATAGTCAATTATGCTAATAATTTTCCTAATACTGAACCAGTCCTGTATTCTTGTTATAAATCTCACCTAATCATATTATATTATCCTGGTGATAAATTGCTTTAATCTCTTTATTAATATTTTATTTTAAAGTTTTGCATCGTTATTCATTAGGGAGATTGTGAAGCCCATGTTAGCACCTTGGATATTTTAGAATCAGCTGGAATCAGGATCAGCAAAAGTCCTTGATCTTTATTCTTTGTGGATATGAAAGGAATGGCAATAAGAAGTGAAAGCAATCACAACAGGAATCTGCCAAGAGTGACTCTGTTTTTCTCCCTCACACCCACCAATACCTCCACCCAATCTCCTATACAACAGATCAAGCCTACAGCATAGTGGGCAGGGCCATTCTTTCCCCAAGCATATACTGATATTGTCCAATTGGTAATTGGCTTTAAGTGCTCTGATCTCAGTGCATCTGCTCAGAGTTTTCAGCCCATTACAGGAGATTGGTCTATAATTTTCTTTCTCGGTTTTGGCTCTTCTTGGTTTAGGTATCATCATATTTATGTCATAAGAAGAATTTGGCAGTATTCCACTCATTTTTTCAAATATTTTATTTAGTATTGGAATTAGTTGCTCTTTAAATGTTTGGTAGAATTCACTTCTAAATCCCTATGGCTGAAGACAACTTTTCTTAGAGTATTTATTGATGATTTGTCCAATTCTTTTATTTCCTCTTTTGTTAATCTGGGTAATTTATATTTTTATAAGGACTTGTTCATTTTACTTAGATTGTCAGACTTATTGGCATACAATTGTACAAAATAACTTTAAATTATTGTTTTAATAATTTGGTTTCCTTCTTTTACTTTTCTAATCAAAATTTCTAAACAAAAGATTTATCTATTAAATTAACCAAAAGGTTATCTGTTCTATTGTTTTTTTTCCCCCATAAAACCAGCTCCTAATTTTATTTATTAGTTCAACAGTTTTCTTACTTTCAATTTTATTAATCTCTTCTTTGATTTCTCAGAATTCCTGATTGGTATTTAACTGGAGATTTTAAATTTATTGTTCTAGCTTTTTTGATTGAAAATATTTTAATTGATGGAATAAAAGAAGCTCTAAATCTATGATTCAAGACCAAACAGGCAATGTTTATTTCTTCTACTTTGTCACCATATTCTGTTAGCTGAAGTCTTTTCCCTAATTCATGATTCTTCCCCCTAAACTTGTTATGGATATTACATAATATAGCACAATTAACCAAGCACTCCTTTTTTAATTTTCATTTTGCTTTATTTTTAATAGTTTTGTGCTTGTTGTAGCCTTAATTCTTCAAATGGATCTATGCCAGCATAATTTACTGATTTCAGATATACAAAAATTTATAAGAAATATCCAAGTTTCTATTACTCTTCCATGCCAGCAAACTGCTATCACAGATCCAGGGATGGAGGAAGCTCAGAGTATACATAATCAAAAGTCCCCCAATGCACATATGGGAAAACTGAGGCCCAAAGAGATTAAATAACTTTCAAAGATCAAATAAACATCAGACATAACTTGTCCTGAATAACAAAATCCTATTTAACACAGCAGAAGCAAAAGAACATCTAAAGGGGAAATTAGATTTGAAAAAAATATTAACTGCAAAATGTTTGTTGTATTCAATGTAATAAAAAGAAAGCAGTAGAAACTAGTTTAAAATATAGAGAACTCATTCAATGGTAATGAAACCAGACAGTACGTGACACTCCTACTCCCCTGAGCAAACTCCAATTTCTTTCTTTTAAAAAATTTTTATTTGAAAATATTTTAATTGATGGAATAAAAGAAGCATTTCTGTAGCAGTATAATTTTAAAAAATAAACTGCACATGAAACTTCAACTATATTATGCATAACCTGTTATTACTTTTTCAAATAAAAAGCATTTGTCTAGATACTTTAGATTTATTTCTCAAAAAGCACCTTCCCTTTTTTATTTTTTACAAGTTAAGCAATACTGATTTAATTATTATTATAAGAGAAATAACCTGAACCCTCTAGAGTTATCCCATGATTTTTCGCATGTGGTCTTGGAAGTCTTCTAACATGTCAGATTAACTGTACATACTATAAAATTTCATGAACTTACATACACAAAATATTTTAATAGTGATTAAAAGATTCAGACATAGTGATATGTTCTTTCACTGCAGATATGTTCTATTGATTAGAAGCAGGCTATAATACCAACAGTTATTACATAGAGTTAGGTATAGAGTAAGGAAAAAAATGTTACTTCCTTCATGCTGTGAGCCACCATATACTTGGCAGAAGTGTTACACTATTCTAATCAGAGACAAATCCATGACAGAGAATCAGAAGATTTAGGCCTGGAAGAGATTTTAGCAATTTCTCTGTGCCAAATGCCACATTTTACAGATGAGGAAACTGAATTTCAATGAGAGGAAGTGGCAAAGCTGGCATCTGAGCACTTGTAATCCAGCTCCATTTTGCAGATGAAAAAACTGAAGCTAAATGCTTTGTTATGTTCGTAGAATGAGGGGATTGCAGAACCAGAAGTAGAATCTAGATTTCCCTATGACCAGGCCAGTGATTCTTTCATAGTATCACAATGTCTGTCAATTTGAGAGAATGATTTGACTGTGATAAAAATGATAAAGTCATAATTTTCACAGACTGGTATTTAATAGCATCAGAGACCCACTTATGGCATTTGGATATCAGGTACTCCACAACAAAATAATTTGTATTAAATTTTAAAAAAATACAAATTATTTTAAATTACAAATTTTGAAGAAGGGAGAATAAGCATCTTAATTTTTTTATTGGTGTAATTATATACACCATTCTTCTATAACATTCAAATATGGAAAATTTTTATTTAAATAACAATTTTAGAGATTACTATGACAGGATATTTTGCTATTAAGATAGATATCTGAGTAAATTACAAATTCTGGTCATTAAAAAAGATTAAATAAATCAAAAACTTTAAGGATGAATGATTTTGCCCTGTGGATCTTCCCTACACAGATATGAATCACAGCCCCTCTAAATTTTAGCAGATAGTCTAGGTGAGTGATTATACTTGCAGTCAACTTGGTGATAAGGCTCTCCAAAATTAGTTGTATTGGTTCTTATGCACAAAACACACTGTTCGGGACACTGATACATTGTTGGTGGAATTGTGAACACATTCAGCCATTCTGGACAGCAATTTGTAACTATGTTCAAAAAGTTACCAAACTGTGCATACCCTTTGATCCAGCAGTGTTTCTACTGGGCTTATACCCCAAAGATATACTAAAGAAAGGAAAGGGACTTGTATGTGCCAAAATGTTTGTGGCAGCCCTGTTTGTAGTGGCTAGAAGCTGGAAAATGAAAGGATGCCCATCAATTGGAGAATGGTTGAGTAAATTGTGGTATATGAATGTTATGGAATATTATTCTGTAAGGAATGACCATCAGGATGAATACAGAGAGGACTGGCGAGACTTACATAAACTGATGCTAAGTGAAATGAGCAGAACCAGGAGATCATTATATACCTCAATAACGATACTGTTTGAGGATGTATTCTGATGGGAGTGGATCTCTTCGATTAAGAGAGCTTTAATTGATCAAAGATGGACAGAAGCAGCTACACCCAAAGAAAGAACATTGGGAAATGAATATAAACTGCTTACATTTTTGTTTTTCTTCCCAGGTTATTTATACCTTTTGAATTCAATTCTCCCTGTGCAACAAGAAAACTGTTCGGTTCTGCACACATATATTGTATCTAGGATATACTGTGACATATTTAACATCTATAGGACTGCTTGCCATCTGGGTGAGGGGGTGGAGGGAGGGAGGGGAAAAATCGGAACAGAAGTGAATGCAAGGGATAATGCTGTAAAAAATTACCCTGGCATGCGTTCTATCAATAAAAAGTTATTTAAAAAAAAAAAAAGAGAAAGCACTAAAAAAAAACAACAACAACAACAAAAAACAAAACAAAACAAAACAAAACAAAAAAAAAAAACACTGTTCTTTGTAAAATGCAAAATAGAAAACTTTCCAACTTGGGAGAACCTGTTAGAACTTATGCTCTGCTGGACTAGCTTTTTGAGAGCTTAGAGTCAGGATTACTTCTATACAATAATAAGCCATTTGAATAATGGAGATGACTCTGACATTTGACATGACTGAATAATATGAAATCAAATAGTATTTAAACATATATAAAACAGTGATTATTCAGCAAGAATGAGTAAATGCAAGTTCTATATTTTTATAAGGATAAAATGCTAAATAATGAATATCAGAAGCAAATAACTGCATTCTCATTATATCCAAGAATCTAAGAGGAAGAGAAAGTTAATGATACAGTGACTTACCTTCACAAGTTCCTGTTGAGGCCATATCTGAATAGGCTCAACCTGCTGTGGAGTCTGTGTTTGGATACCATATGTATTCAGAAAAACTTGTAGGCTTGAACAAAAGAATAGTTGAGACAGTTTTAGTATAAGATTCTCAAGCTTGTAATAGACACTGATTTTTGAAGGAGGAACTTTAAAGTCAAATGTAATTGAAAAAAAGTATCTTTAAAAGAATGACAATATCAGCATTAACAAAAACAAGTAAAATTTTATGTTTTTATTTAATACTAAGTTAATGTCCTTCTCCCAATAAAATTTCTTCAAATTTCAGTTAAGGAGTTTATGAAATGATTTCTTTTCATTACAATATGTTTTTAAAACTATTTTGATGGGGAAAATTCTGGGAAGATGGTGGAGTAGATCACTAAATTTGTGCCTCAGAATAAACAGACTGGTGAAAAATCAAGGAGACTTGGGGAGAACCGGGGTGCTCCTGGATAACCCAAGAAGATCAGAAAAAAAGACTGCAGATCAGGGATTAAATAATGAAGTGCAAATACTTCTGCCAGCTCCACAGAAACACCAAGTAGGAACCCATGGGGCTAGCTGGGTTTAGCTGGAGCTTCTACAGGAACCATAGAAACTTTCACCTACCAGAATGCATGCAGATTCTTGAGTCTGAGTCCAGGAAGACTGAGAGAACCTAAGCTGATTAAGAATGCCAAATCCAGCTGTGCTGCAAAAATGCAGTCCTGAGCTAGAAAAAGCCAGCACACCCAGTAAGTGCACAGGCAGGGGGACTGCAGGGACTTGCAGGAAGGGGGAGCTCTTGGTTGAGATTCCAGGTCCGAGGGGAGATCTAAAGAGAAGTTAGAGACAAAATCTCCCCACCCCACAATTAGAAGTGTTTGCCTTAATACTTTTCAGGGTGGTGAATACTTTTCATTTTTAAAAAAATGAACTGGCAAAGAAGAAAGAACCCAATACCACAGAAACTTACTATGGGAACAGGGAAAATCAAAGTTCATCTTCAAAGGAGGACACCGAAGTGTAAAAAAAAAAAATCTCTTCCATCACAAAGAATAAAATTAAATGACTCCCTGCCCAGAGAGAATTTATAGAAGAATTAAAAAAAAAACTTAAAAATCTAGTAGGAGATATTGAGGGGGAAAAAATTCATTCAAGAAAAACAAGAAGATTATGAAAAAAAAAGTTACCCAACTAGAAAAGAAGATACAGTCTCAAATATGAAAATAACTCTTTGAAAATTAGAATTGGGTAAGGGGAAGCCAGTAAAGCTATAAGAAACCAAGAAGAAACAAAAGAGAATAGAAAGAATGAAAAAATAGAACAGAATGTGAAATATCTTATTAAAAAAAAAAACTGTAATGGAGAACAGACCAAGAAGAGAAAATATAAGAATAATTAGATTACCCAAAAGCTGTGACCAAAAAAAGAACCTTGACACAATAATGCAAGAAATAATTTAAGAAAATTAATATGGAATTTTAGAACATGAGGGGAAAGTAGAAATAGAAAAAATCCCCACCAATTACCATCTTAAAGAGATCCTTTGTGGGAAACACATAGCAATATTATTGCCAAAATTCAAAAACTTCAGATCAAAGAGAAAACTTTGCAAGAAATAAGAAAAGAAAATTCAATTATACTGAAGCTACAATTAGAATTGTACAGGACTTATCAGCAGACACAATAAATGACTGCAGGTCCTGGAAGCATAAATACCAGTAATCAAAAGAAATTGGCCTGCAGACAAAATGATTATATATAGCAAAATTATTCACAATATTAGACAAATTGTTTATGTTTATTACATGGAAATGTAAATCATCTGTTTAAAATCAACATCAATAATTGGGTAGCTCAAAAGAAAGACTGAGGCAGAGTTAAGATAAAAATAGTAATTATGTTATACAAATGAGATGCAGAAGAAGAATAGATACAGAAGCATTAGAGGGGGAAGGAGGGTTTATAGTTCTGAAACCCTACTGACATCAGAAATGGGCTAAATAGCAACATACGATATATATCATAAAAGGTATGCAACTTTAAAAATCTACAAAGATAGGGAGGAGGGATGGCTGAAGGGGAAAGCAAAGGGAAGGAGAAGTAGACAAGGGAGGGATCCATAGGTATGGAAACAGAATTAAAGCAAGGAGTTAGCAAGGATAGGAAAAATGTATGTGTATGTGTATGTTATATGTATGTATATATTTAAATGTTTATACATAAATATAGCCTTGCTTAATTATAGCTTGCTTGGGGGAGGTGAGGAGATGAAAGAGGAAAAAAAGAATAAAGTAAAAAAGTGCACAACAGAGAACAAAAGAAAAACTTACAAGGAAGCAAAGAAAAGATGGACTTTCATGAATATAATTTCTTCTATTATATATCCTTTCTTGAACTGGTAATTTTTTGTTATATATTTTGAATCTTCCCTGATGGCTAGGCAAATAACAATGTTCTGTTTTATCTTGTCTTGTTTTGTTTTGTTTTCCTTTTCTGTTTTTCTTTTCTTTATTTTTTTTAATAAAATAAACATTTTAAAAAACCTATTTTGAAGAAAAAAATCCCCATTGTATCTGAAATACATACCGTTGACTTTCTGCAACCAGGGCTACATGAACCACTAAGTCATTTTCTAATGGACCCTATAACACATAAAAGGGGAAAAAATATTTGTTGATAATTGATCACTAGCAACTGCAATGAGAAATATAAGCAACACTTTTTCTTTTTCTTTGTTACATATAATATTTTGTTTTTTCTCAATTACATGCTGTCATTTTTTTTAACATTTGAGATTTTTTCAAGTTTTGAATTCCAAATTTCCTCCCTCTCTTTCCCCTTTCCATTTCCCTCTGACTGTAAACAACTAGGTAAAGATTATACATGTGCAATCATGTAAAACATTTCCACATTAGTCATTTTGTACAAGACAAATTTTTATAGATGAAAAAAGTGAAAAATAGTATGTTTCAATCTATTTTCAGACAACATAAGTTCTTTCTCAGGAGGTGAATAATATACTTCATCTTTAGTTGTTTGGAATTGTCTTATATTATTGTATTGCTGAGAAAAGCTGAGTCATTAACAATTTTTCATTGTACAATAGTGTTGCTGCTGTGTTCAATGTTCTCGTTCTGCTCACAGCATTTTGTATCAGTTTGTGTAATTCTTTCTAGGTTTTTTGAAATCACCCTTATTTCTTATAGCTCAATAATATTAATAATATATATAATAATGTAAAATGAAACAATTCTCTTAGAAAAATAAAAGTTTTAAAATTTAAAGGGAAATAAAGATGAAAACTAGGAACAAAGGGAGAATAACTTTAGACTTCAAATTATATTATAAAAAATAATCAGAAGAGAGATGACAAAAGATGAATTAGCTTATTTCAGGTAGATAAAACCAAAAAGCTTCTTTTATGAATGAAATCAATGCAATTAGCATAAGAAGGGAAATTCTCAACTGGGAAAATTTATCTTTGCATCAAATACCTTTAACCAGGGTCTAAAATAAAACATATATACAGGGAACTAATACAAAAATATAAGACTAAGATTCATTCTCTATCAAAAAATTCAAAAGACATGAATAGTTCTCAAAAGAATTGCAAAGCTTTTAATAATCAAATGAAATATTGCTCCCAATCACTAATAAGAAAAAGCAAATCAAAACAACTTTGAAATTTCAATTAACATCTGGCAAATTAGCAATGACAACAAACAAGGGAATAATTCAATAAAATAGGCAAGAAGGCATAGAAAAGATATTAGATACAATGAGAGAAAGAGGAAGTATCACATGCCAGGTGGATCAAACCACTGTTACTACCTGGACTATTAATTACATTCATATACAGTGAAGTATGAATCTTATGAATGTATCCTCAAGTATCCTGGGAATACCAGTGCTTTCCAAATAACTGATGCTTTTCTAGTCTAGCCACTGCATCTTTCATCCAGGAGAGTAACTTAAGTCAAGAAAAGAATTAGCTACTGCTTTTGCAGGTGATAAAACTCCCAACAGATTAGTTATTAAAGTCCCAGAAAACAAAGTTCTCACCAAAAGTCTTTGGTAACCTTAAACAATTTAATGTCAGATGCAATATAGTATTATCAGTATAAATTAGTAAAAATATGTATTGAAATCTTATTTGCTGTTGTATGATAAAGACCATTAGACTTTTACATCTGACTTGCAGCTAAAACGACTTAGATGGATAGATTTCCTAATGGAAGGTGAATGAATTACTTGAAGGCAGCAACTATCTTGCTTTTTCTTTTGTTTTCCCAGTAATGAGCATTTGGTAAATACTTTTTATTCATCAAAATGGAATGTTAGAGGCTTTGTGGAAAGACAGACACACAAGGAAACTGTTGGTACAATATAATTGTTTAACTATTCTGAAAACAATACTTAATTATGCTAAAAAGTGAATATATCCATATCATTTGATGAAGAGACACTAAAATATTTATAATAGCATTTTTTAAGGTAGCAAAGAATAGGAAACAATGTAGTTCTCCATAGATTGGGAAATAGAAAAACAAATTGTGGTGCATAGATGCAACAGATTATTTTACTGTGCTTTAAAAAAAATCATCATTAAGAATAAAGGAAGACATGGGAAAACATAAACTAATGCAAAGTAAAAGAAGCAGAACCAGAAAACAAAATGCACACTGGCAATGTAAATGAAAAAACAATAATAAAAAAACTAACTGAAAAAGAATGTTGTGGAATTATAATTATTAGGATGTATAAGAATACAAATTTGACACTTCCTTTATGAATTATGGGGACTATGTGAAATATTGTGCATACTCTAAGAAAATTTTTATGTGTCAGTTTTAATGAACTTTTTATTCATTGTTAAAAATGATGAATCTCTCAATAGAGGAAAGGAACAAATATATTGGGAAATGAAGGGATATAAAAACAAAGGAGATTAATATTTTCTTAATGATGTTTTGGACTCTAAATTGGGCTACTTCAATGATTTGGGCTAGGGATTAGAAAATAATGCAGCATCTGTGGACTACAAAATGAAATAAATTAAATTTATTTAAAATAGGATTTAAAGTATACAATTAATTGAAAATAGACAAGAATGCTTCTAGATCTCAGGGATACTAATTTCCTTTAAGTTAAACTTTTTGTGCCTTGAATATTCAGGATCAAACAAATTCCAAAGACAACCTCAGTTTTGGAAAATAGATGGTATTCTTATCGTATTCCACCCCTTGGTGCTAAGATTTCCCCTAACACAACTAAGGGATCTTCTATCACTTAAATGGTCTTAAGATCATTACAAAGCAACTTTTGCTTTGGGAAGAAGCCTAGGATAAGTAGCACTGAAGGAAGAGGATAATAAAAACAAAAGATGAAAAAAACCAAAAGTATAAAAATTTATAATCAATATAGTAAGGATAATATCAAGAGCAGTGTGCAGTTTTATAACTGTGACAGTGAACAATAATACCAGAAACATCATAGACATAATACCAATATCAAGACCTCAAATGAAGTCACTGATTCTGATCATGGGTGGAAATCATAAGTTTCATGAATCAGTGATGCTCATGGTGAATCCTGTCTGTACTAACACCTACTAAACATTTCCAGGATTATCATTCGAAAAGTTTCTCCTCCCTCAAAATACCATAGGGGCATATTATAAAATCTTTGTACTTAGTGAGAATTCTAAAGAGGGACTGGTTCTTCTGTAAAAACTAGTTCTAATTGTACATGTTTAATCTTTATTGGATTGCTTGCTGTCTAAGAGAGGTGTAATGGGCCAGAACTCTGGAGAAATATACTTGGGGCAAGGATTCTTACAACAAGGTGGAATTGATAAGATAATGGTTATCTAGTTTAGCATAGTGATAAATAGTTTTCTAGTTCAGTATGACTGAATTAATCTTACAACAAATAATGGTTACCTAATGATATAATAAGTGGCTTATACTCAGTATGATGAATGGATTTAATTGTAATAGAGTATTTAAGAGGTCAGAGTCAGACCTAGAGAAGGGATCAAAGAGACTCAGAGACAGACTCTGAAAAGACAGAGCACTGGAGGCTGGAGCTCAAGCTCTCTGACTCAGAGAGACATTCCATCTTCATCAGCCTCTTTGTGGCTGGCCTGTCCTCCTGCTTCCCCCACTGAGACTAAAGCCTATCTGAAGGGCCTCCAGAAAGTTAGCCGAGCCCCAGGCAAGGAGACAGACTGTGCAGGAGACAATAAAGACTTTTGGACTTTATCACCAGGCTATTATTGTGGTGATTACTCACCTGAAACTAAGATTAGTTCAAAGACTTCCAGAAAGCTAACCAGAACATTACAGGAAGGGGGTGGGAAGGAGGGAGGGAGAAAAATTTAGAGCACAAGCTTTTGCAAGGGTAAATGTTGAAAGCTATCTTTGCATGTATTTTGAAAATAAAAACCTATTATTTAAAAAAATAACTAGTTCTTCTGTAAGAACTGGATGAAAACATTCTCTTACCTTCATCCATGCAACCAAGATTGTCACCAAGTTTGCAAAAGGCCACTACTTCCCTGGCAGATGAATTCCCATTCTAAATAATTATGCAAAAGCAAAGCATTTCTGAATAATTCTATATCCAAGCCCTTTGTAGAAAGAAGCTATCCCAAGGAGGAAAAAAAAAAAAAAAAGCAGGTCAGAACTATTTCCCTGGAACATACAAAACTTTCTATGGAAGCAAAAACCTCCATGCTTAGACAACCATGTGTAACAGAATGTAGACTACTTTAAAAAGCCACAATTCTTGAAATTCAGAGTCAAAGAACTGCTGTGCCAAAGAACCTTCCTCTTTTCTAGGATAGCACCAATTCATCCCAGAGACATCTGGGAGATGCGGCATCTAATCCCAATGATCAGATATGATAAAGCTGTTGCTTCCAAAGTCCAGGCAGTCTGGCATTCAATAATGCTTTTTTTTTTTTTTTAATTTAATAATAACTTTGTATTGACAGAATCCATGTCAGGGTAATTTTTTACAACATTATCCCTTGCACTCGCTTATGTTTCGCTTTTTCCCCTCCCTCCCTCCACCCCCCCCCCCAAGATGGCAAGCAGTCCTATATATGTTAAATATGTTGCAGTATAGCCTAGATACAATACATATTTGCAGAACCGAACAGTTCTCCTGTTGCACAGGGAGAATTGGATTCAGAAGGTAAAAATACCTTGGGAAGAAAATCAAAAATGCAAATAGTTCACATTCGTTTCCCAGTGTTCCTTCTTTGGGTGTAGCTGTTTCTGTCCATCATTTATCCCTTGAAACTCAGGTCAATAATGCTTTTGAAGATGATATGGAAGATGTAAAATATAGGAATGATTGGTAGGTCTAATTTGGGGCCACTTGTGAAATAAAATGAGTATCTGTGAAGTAAAATGGGTACTTGTGAAGTAAAATGGAATACTTATGAAATAAAATATGTACTTCCATCAGAAGCAATAATATAAAGTAGGCCCATAAGGAAGAAGGGGGATAAATACATGATAACTTTATTATATATTTAAAAGGAATAGCAAGTTATACATAACAGATTTGCAATTTCATGTGCAATCATCTTTTTTGTTTTCTTATATTATAGAAATGCTTGCTTTAGTCCATAAATTAAAAATAAAATACAAATTTAAAAGTATATTTTTAATTTCATTAAATATTTCCCAGTGGCATACTAAAATATTTTAAACATTTTGAGTTCCAAATTCTTTCCCTCCATCCTTCCCCTCCCCACTCTTTGAGAAGTGAAGCAATTTGATGTAGATTATACATGTGATATCCTATAATACATATTTCCATATTAGCCATGTTGAAAAAGAAAATAAAAACCAAAAGAGAAAACAGAAGAAAAAGAATGCTAGAAACTCCATTCTGAGTTTATCAGCATTCTTTTTTTTAGAGGTGGATAGCATTGTTCATCATGTATACTTTGCTACTTTGTTGAATCATTGCCTTGATTAGAGTAGCTAAGTCTTTCACAATATTACTGTTATTGTGTACAGTATTCTCCTGGTTCTACTCACTTTACTATGCACAAGTTGATATGTCTACCCAGGTTTTCTGAAATTACCCCACTCATCGTTTCTAAAAGTACAGTAGTATTCCATCACCATCACATATCACAACTTGTTCAACTACTTATTAATTGATGGACATCCCCTCAATTTCTATTTCCTTGCCACCACAAAAAGAGTTGTCCTAAATATTTTTGTTCAAATAGATCACTTTCTTTTTTCTTTGATCTCTTTGGGGGTACAGACCTATTAGTTGATATTACTTGATCAAAGGTACATAAAGTTTTGTAGCCCTTTGAGCATAGGTCCAAAATCTTCTCCAGAGTAGTTTCCTGTTTTCCAAGAAGGATATATTTAATATGAATTTTGATGGATAGCTTTGGTGATAACACTAATATTTAGCTATTATTATAATGTCTTAATTATAATTTGATAATAAGTGCCAACTGTAGTAAAGGCAAATATAATTGCTCTAAAATGAGAGAAGAGAGTTAAGTGGGAGCAACAACTTATCTTTTCCCAGTAGAAATTAGACTACTTTTTATAGTTTTAAAGGTATTGAAACCATTCTCAGCTTTAGGATGTTTAGGGGGACAAAAAGCTCAGGCAGCTATTAGCTCCTGATTGTCTGAGTACTAAACAGCCAGGAAGGGTTCCAAATATTTTGTGATGGTTGGCAACTCAAGCAAGAGAACTTTACTTAGCTGAACTCATGCTTTACATATAGCCAAATTCAGGTGGTTGAAGGAATTGGCCAAATTCTTCCACTGATCTCTTTTCTCTTCCTCATCTCATATCACCATTTTGTCTTCTGCCACTATCTTCTTCCCTACCCTAACTCACATAATGAGGTGGTCCTTCTCCTTATCAAGGCAAACTCTTCTACTTGTGCAAGTGATCTCATTACATCTAGTCCTTCGGATCATTCCCCTCTCTCACTTTTCTTAAATCTTTTATTAACTACTAACTACTTCCCTTCTGCTTATATACTCCTATCTCCTTAATCCTCAAAAAACTTTTGTTTGATACATCTAATTCTGCCAATTATAACCCATATTTCTCCTGATTTGGCAGGGCTAAACTCATGCAGAAGGCCATCCAAAATGAGTGTATCCATTTTCTTTCCTTTCACTCTATTCTTACCTCTACAATCTGGTTCATTATTATACTGAAATTCCTTTGTTCAAAGTTACTAATAATTTTGTAGTTGCCAAATCTAGAAGCCTTTTCTCAACCCTCATTTTTCTTGATCACTCTATAGCCTTTGATAGTGTCAATCACTCTCTTCTTCACATCCTTTTCTCTTTAGTATTCCCTCAAATCTGAATACAAAGTCCTTGGTGGGCTGGAACCACCAAAAGTAGCAAAAACAACAACAAATTTGAGTAAAGTAGAAGGATCATTTCTGCCCTGATCTTAAAAATCTCAAAATGGTTTTATACTAATGCCCCCATGAAATCTTCATTTCCACCTTATTTTTTTATTGCCACATCTAATGATACTTATATATGAGTATACCATTATCCTTTGCTTATGTAATATGTAGTGGACATTGTATCTCTTCTTATCATTCTCAGCATACCAGTTTATGTGAGCAGCCTAGACATCCAGATTTCTCAATCCTCCACTCAAATTCGACTAATTAATTTACTCAGGCCTTTATTTAACAGCAACATTAGAGTAAGCCAGTTATATCTCCCAGGTCTCATCCTCATATCTACAATCTATAGTCCAACCCCATCAGCAATGCTTTTTTTCAATCATAATGTGAATAAGTCCATAGCAATTACTCTCCCTTCAAGCATGAGCCTTGAAACCAAAAGTACATTCATATTGGTTTCTAATTGCTAAAAGAACAATCTTCTATTTCTCTTAGGTCAGTGAGTTAGTTTTTTTTAAACCATTAATAAGGGCAGCTAGGTGGCCCAGTAGAAAGAGCACCAGCCCTGAAGTCAGGAGGACCCAAGTTCAAATCCAATCTCAGACACTTAACACTTATAAGCTGTGTGACCCTGGGCAAGTCACTTAATCGCAAATTGCCTCAGGGGAAAATAAGAGTTATGGAATAAAAGTTTTGTAATACTTTTATACTCCCTTCAAAATTCCTTAAATCACATTAGCTTAATCTTTCTGAATCAATGGGCTGCCCTCCTTATTCCATTGAGAGAGCTTTCCTTTTGAAGGTGAAAGGTATTATAATCCTAAATGTGGTGACTTGCACATCACTTTCCCCACTTTAACCATAGGATCAATCATATAGTCAGTACAATCCAATCTTGCCAACTTTGTAGAATATTTTGGACCAGGCCTAGTTCAGGCCAGTTCAGTGGTTAAGGATAAGAACTGGAACATGATGGCACACTCATGGGGCATAAAACAGAATAAAATTATATAATTTACTTGGGGGAAGAAAAAGAAGATGCAGCTCTCCAAACTTCCATGTTTACCAGCATAGTAGAAATTTTATCAAACTTCAGGAACACCAACTCTCAGTAAGCTGGTCTTTTTACTGCCTTTAGTTCATTAGAACTCTATCTTTCTACATCCTATATCATTCCTATATCATTCTAAGGATGATACATGGGCCATCTCAGTCTCTATAAAATAAATGCCATTCCTACCAGAAATGGTTAAGGTGAAATCTAATTTACTGTCTTCCCTACATGAGCCCATTCCATGTCTTTTCCTTGAATATAAAACAGCATTATTCTAACATATATTTCTATGCAACTATATTATAGTTATATTATATAACTATATATTACTATGCAACTGATTAATTCTGTTTATTACAAGAATGCTGTTGTGACTTAATTTTGTGTGTTGAATTTAAAAGCACTGAATATCTGTTAAATGTCTTCATAACAAAATGTATAAAAAAAACAAACCATAGATTGATTATAAAGAGATATATGGTTTAGCTGGAGTGGTCATTTACTTTATTGACATTTATCACAATTCTTCAAAATCTCATTAGATAATCTTTAAGAATGACTGTGACCAAAAATTTTACCAACCAGCAATCAACCTGATAATAAATCTTTCCTATCTTATCTAGGATGGTTGTCACTCAACAGCTAAATAACTGAGTTCTGGGGCTGAATTCAAAGCTTTTCTCATTTTGTGTAGTTTTTGAGAACTATACAGTATGACATTAGTGAGTGAATATAAAATATATCTTAAATTATTTTAAAGTCTCATATAACAGAAGCCAGTTCTTCTTTATAGAATTCAATAAATTATAAAAATTTACATATGATGAAAAAGCAGAAAAACCAAGATACGCATATCAGCAATAAATATATCAAGTAAATGGTTTACAGAACCATGATGAAAATGTCATTGTCATTTTGATAGAGTAGATTTAAGTAAATATATTAAAAAATACTTATTTAAACACCTAGCAAATATGATACATTAAGGATGTAAATTCTCTTTTACATTTGATAAAGAGCCTACACTTTAAACTGTTGTTACAATTATAGCACGTAAAAAAGTACTAGAAGAGAACTTAACTAATTACAATCTCATTAAGACTTCAAAGAACATATCAAAAAGATAAAATATTTATTTCTTTTTGAAAATATTTGGTACTTACTTAGTCCAAAGGAAAGTAATATCATAACACTACCGTCTATTAATATTCTTCTGTATAACAGACATTTTAAAATAAAAAATATGGAATCTTTTATTATAGATCAGGTGATATTTCAATGAAGATAAAATAGATAGCTACTCATGTCCTAATTGATAGTTTTGGGTTGTTGTTGTTTTTTTTTAATCAAATAAGCCTGTTGTTTTTTTTTTTTAGTTAGAACTGTTTCCATCTTTAAAATAACATCTCTGCTTATTATTGAGGCCATTGCCTCAATAATATATTAGATCAAAAAATACATTTTGTTAAAATGGCAGTTTGCATAAATGACCATTGTAAAAGGCAAAACCTGCCTAACAAATGAACATGATGACTTCTTGGTTGGCTTTATGAATTTTTATCTCCACAAAGCCACATGACAGGACATTCACAGTGTGAACCTCCTTATCACATGGGACTGCTTCATTTCCAACACTTAGCTACCAAAATCTCATCTCTCTAATTGCAACCTTCTCTCTTTTCACAACTTCTACTTCCCTATAACCACCTAGTTTGCTTTTTGGTCTCACTAATACCATAGTAGCACACATCTTTGTGGCTGACCTAAGGCTAACATGGTACATGTATGTATATATACATATACATATGCATACTTAGATGCATATACATAAGCTCTCTCTCTCTTTATAAATAGACACACACACACATACATACATATACACATGTAAAAAAGAATTATTGAAAGTAAATAATATGGTTTATCTATATTACCCCAAGTAAGAAAATGTGACAGCTTTACAGCATTAAATTTTGTTTGTTTTAAAGGAAAACTGTTCGTTTCTTACTTACAATGAGCAGATGTCAATTTCCTCTATATGAGAATTAAGTTTCAAATGTTTAGAAATTAAAAATAGAAAACCATACTTGTAAATGAATACCTTTTTGTTATTTTAAATAATTCTATATATGTATGTTTATGTCTAGGTCTACCCGTTCATCCATATGACCTGAAAAGTGCATAATTCTTATTCCTAGGCTAACACTCAAAAATCCTGGTCTCAGTAGTTTGCTCTTCGATGTAATTCTGTGCAGTTAAGGTAGAGCAATGTTTTGTGCAGCACTGAACAATAAACAAGAGTCTCTTAAAATACAAGAAAATAGATTTCACATACAGGTCACTCCTGAAGATAGTGCTAGTTTTACCCTAAGGAAAAAACCTCACTTAAGAATTTAATGACTTGCCCCAGAGTTTTCTGAAATACTCATTTATGCTCATTAAGCTTCATCAGTACATTCTGCCAAGATCGAACATTTTTCATTATGCTCATTTTTCAGTAAAATTTCATTAGCAAAGGAAACTGGACAGATGCTTTTCACATCTCAATTCCAGACCTGAGATACAGTGGTCATGATATCAATGAATCAGATGCCAGAGATACTAACTACAACAGTTTCAACTGAGGCATAGCATTGATCTGGACTTTCTGGCATCTTGCTCTGTCATTTACAACCAAGCCAAAGCAGTGATATGAAGCAAATGTATAATTAGCATATGAGAGATATAGTAGAAAAAGCTTAAAAACAGTTACATCAAATATAGTAACAAAGCTAAAAACTTTGGACTCCAGAGTAAGGTTGGCAGAAACATGGTACTTTGATATTTTTTTTCATTTACTTATTGTATTTGTGATTTCAGAGGCATTGTGTTTAAAAGGAAACAAATGAATACAAATGTTTCTAGATATTAGTTGCAGACCCCAAAGTGAATAAATCAGGGAACATTTTTGACAGCAATTGTTCCAATGATTGCAATTATCTTGGAAAGAAATACTAAATCGTTTGCCATAAAGAATTTATTTGTAAAAATGCTTTTACCCCCCTTTCAAAGAAGCTGCTGTTACATTTTTTTCTGTATTTTAATGAAAAGAAATGACAATACTAAAAATCTTGCCTAATTCATTAAGCAGAAATGATTTTTTAAAAAATCACAGAAAAGCTAAAGGTGAAACAATGCCCTATAAACTTCCATATCACTTTATACAGAATCAATGAAAAGGAAAAGGATAGAAAATGTATAAAACATAATGGATAAAAAATAACATTTATCCTTTTCTCCCACAGTCCTTCCTTCTATCAGTCTATCCATAAGATCCTAAAAAAGTCAATAACTCTTCACTTTTATGGTTTTCATAATATCATGAAGATACCTCATAGCACATTTCTTTTGAACCTCTGTCCTATATGTGCAAACTATCTTTTGTGACTTCTCTTCTGTATATCACAGCTTTCAAACTTATCTTCCTGAATTCAATGTATGTTCTCTTCAAATTATCCTTCATATTGCTACTTAGATGAGCTTTCTACCCTACTTGAATGATGTTACCTCCACTGGCTCCACTGACATTTAAGACTCTCCATAATCTTGCTACAGCCTTCCTCAAACTACTACCCTTATGAACATTTACATTTCAGATAAACTGGATTAATATTTACCTACTACTACTTACTTTCTAAGTTATGTACATTTGCTCACATTATCATAATGTCTGAAATGGGCATCACTCTATTCAATAAAGTCTACCTACCTTGTTGCTTAAAAAACAAAAACACCTGTAACAAATATGTGCATTTGAGTCAAATAAATCCACTCATTGGCCTTCTGCTCCTTACTTAACTTAGAAGATAACTGATATGTTTCATCTTGTATCTTCTGCATTGCATTGATCCAAGTTCTTAATTCTTTCATTTTGTTGTTGTTGTTTTACATTTTTGCTGTCCTTGTTTAAACTGTTCTATTGGTTCTTCTCATTTCATTCTGTGTCGGTTCATACTACCAGGATTCTCTAAAGTTGTCTCCTTTGTCATTTATGTCAAAATATCTTGTTATATTCCTATTATACCACAATTTGTCCAAGAGAAACTTGCTTTTTTTTTTCCTTTTACTCTCCCTTCAAAATCAGGATTTTTTTTTTTTGGGGGGGGAGGGCGAGGAGAGGTTGGCAATTATTCAACCTCTAGTTTTTCCTTTAGTTATGTATCGCCACTTTCCCCTCTTCAGTATGATGAATTTCTACACTAAATTCTTCCACATGTGCATATGCTCAACAATCTTTTGTCAATTCCAGATACAAATCACTACAATCTCCCTAATCATCTAAGCTTGTAACCTCATTGTCATTCTCAACTGCTATCTATAACCATCTATCAGTTATCAATACTATATTTGCAACATCTCTTATATATTCTTTTATCTATCCTCCTCACATTGCTACCTAGTACTATGGTACTGTCCCTCATCAACTCATGTCTGAATCACTATAACAGACTTCTGATTGATCTCCTTGCCTCAAATATCTCTCACTATTTCAATATATCCTCCTCTCAACTAGTGATATTTCAAAAGCTTGGATTTTGTTATTCTCATATTCCATAAACTCCAATGACTTCCTATCACTTCCAGAATCAAATACAAAATTTTGTTTGCTTTTTTAAAAAGTCCTTTATAACCTGGCCCCTTCTTTCCAGTCTTCTTATACCTCACTCCTTTTCATGTACTCCAGTGACACTGTCCTCTTACACAACACAATTCATCTCCTGACTTTTTTCATTTTCACTGTCTTTCCCCTATGCCTAGAATTCTCCCCTTCCTATATCTACCTCCTAGCTACTTTCAAATCCCAACTAAAATTCTACTCTCTGCAAGAAATTTTTCTTGATTTCCCCTCTTGTCTTTTCTACAAGATTACCTCTTTGTGATTATTTGTGATTGTTGCTTTTCCTTTCTTTGTATCTACAGCACCTGTACAGCACCTGGCACAGAGTAGGCCTTAATAAATGCTTGTTGATATGGTCTGACTAATGTCTACTCTCCTCACACCTTTTTCCATGTTTGTATGTACTCTTTTCACATAGCTTAATTCTGAGAAATAACAAGTTCAAACTCCTCTCTCCTTTTCTGTATTAGTGTATTCCTCTTAATCTTCAGTTAACCAATTCACCTCAACCCCTATCTATGTTTTTTTTCCTTATTTAACACCTTCAATAACCTTTAAAGACATTAAGATGCTGAATGACACTAGATTCTTCTTCCTCATTAGAACAGTTACACTCTACTACTTACTACTACTTCCAGTTTCTTAAAGTGAACTTTGTTGGTTTTCTCTTGATCCTCATATTTGTATTTCAAAGTTTCTGTCCTATTTCATCAGAAATTCTTGAAAAATGCAATATCATAACATCCATTTCTACTGTAGGATAATGCTCAGTTTTTCAGGCTTAGTTATCCTATTGGAAGCTTATATCTTCTGCTACTGGATTATTGTCTTCTAAGACTTTTTCCTGTTTATAATATAAGCTGCCAAATCTTAAATGATCCTGTGATTCTTTTAGCATTTTCTAAATGCTTGCTGTATTTTGTCCATGATAGAGAACTCTAGATTTTTGCTATAGCATTCTTAGGACCTTTTCTTAGGGGTATTTTTTAGAGATAATGGCTTTAAAAATCATTGCTTTCAAAGATTTACAATGATTCTTAAATTATCTTTTCTTGATATGTTTTTCAGATGAATTGTTTTAAATATAAAATATCTTATTTTTTTCATTTTCCAATTTTTTGATATTCTAATATTTTTGGTCTCATAAAATCGTTGATTTCTGTTTAGTCTATCTTAATTTTCAAGATAATCTTTATTCATATTAAGCCTTCCATTTTTTTCTTCTAAGCTCATTATTCTCATTCTATAATCATTTTTGTACTATCTATATACTACTACATATATCTACTATATATACATACATATATACTATATACTACTATAATACTATCTTTTTTTTTTAATTTATAATTTTTAGGAATTCTTGTTTTTAGGAATGTTGTGTCAGGATCAGGTTACCTGCTACACTTTTGGGTAGGGTGATTGGCCTTGCCTTGGTTCTCCCTAGGTTTCATTGTTTCCTATGTTTATCTCTACCTACTAGGGCTGGATTTTCATTGATCTTTGAAGTTCAGTATACTGGATCTTCAGAACCTTCTCTTGCATCCAAGGACAGAATGATTCAGACCTCAGTGCATGTCAAAGCCTCAGGTACTAAGGAGTTCAGTCTGAACACTGCAATTCTGCTTCAGTCAAATATGAGTTTTTTTCATTTGTAAAATGATGATTTTTAAAAATATTTTTTTAAATTTTAAAACAATTATAAAAAATGATTTTAAAAATCCTTTCTTTTACATTCTATAGTCATGAATCTTAAAGATTCACTCACTTAATGTTAGAATGGTTCAAGCATAAGTTCTCACCTGAGGACTATTTTCTAAGGAAAAATCTAACAAAGACTCATAGCAATATAATCCCAAAATTCATGAGATTATTCTAAACTGTGATATCTACAAGGTCACAGTTGGACTCATGTTTTTGTTTAAAGCTTGTATTAAAAGTTTCCATACTTTTTCTTAATATTATATGATTCAACATAAAAGGTCTGGCCAAATTCTAAGGAAGTGAATTTAGTGTGGTACCGGAATTCCATTTAATGCAGTTTTAATCTCCATTCTTCAGAATACAGACCTCTCTGAAAGCTCAGAGCTTTATCTCCAACTATTAATGATTTTGGTCTAACAAGTACATGGAGCTCTCACACTCTAAATGTGATTGTTCATTCTTCAGTGCCATACATAAATCATACTCTTGGCCTGACTTTTTATTAGTTTCTTCAGCCTCTGATTAATGATGTGATTAGAAGAGCTATAAGCAATATTCGGTTATCTGACCAAGCCATAGTATCACTTTCAATTGATCTTCATGAACTATTTCAGCATCACACACTGAATTTTTTTCCCTCATGAAAAATAGTGAGGAAGAAAATTTTAAATATGGTTGAGGCAAAATAGTAATTAGATGCTCACAAAAAGTAAGGAAAATGTTAAAACATGAAGAGGGTAATTAAGCAACTGTATGGAAATAGAATGTAAAGTAACAAGATAATGAATATGAAAACATTACATAAAGCACTGTTCAACTATAAGGATATGATATTGTTTTTATCATTATCATTACTGATTTTTCTTTTGTTATAATTTACACAGGATTATCTGCCACAAAACTGAAAAAAAGATGGATTAGTTGGTTGTGATGATTCTTTTCCTCTTTTTTCTTTTCTGAGAAAAGTTCTTTGTTTTGAGGGATGGCTTTTTTTGAGGGGGAGAGGAGAAAATCTAGGTGACATAAAAAAGACATCCATAAAATCTACTTTATCAATCCTCCAACACTGATAGTCTCATATTTTATTATCTTTACCTATTTGCTTGATTTGAAGGGAAACTTCAGGGTTTAAAAATTTGTATTTCTCTTTTTATTAGTGAAGTGGGAGATTCTTTCATATGGTTGTCGATAGCTTAAAATTTTGTTCTTCAGAACTGTTCATATTGTTTAAATATTTATCTAATGGGGAATGACTTTTGGTCATATATATGTTAGTTATCAATTTATCTTGAATTGCAAATTCCTATTAGAGATATTTAATACAACTATATTTTCCCAATGATTTAGCTTGCTTAGGAATAATTTCTAATTAGACTTTCCTACTTTTCCTTGGGTTTAAAGTATAGGAAGAATTTCTATATGGAAGTGGTTCAGTTTCTTCAATAATATATCAACTTGTTTTTAGAGCAAGAACTCCCATTTGAAAAATCAAGAATTAAGCTGTTTGTGGACATCCAAAAATTATAATTCTTAGCAACTTCTATCCTCTTTTCCAATAATCCACATCTATCACTGTGGAAGGGGAAAATGGACCACATAAGATTGAGATATTTTGTATTTATGTTTCATGAACTGCCTAAGCTAAACAATTTCATACTTAGTGGCCAATCTCCTATTAAGGAATCTTTTCTTATATCCAGCTAGGATAATTGCATAGGTTTTTTTTTTTTTTTACAACTCTACCAATATTCACTTTATTATTACTATAAATGAGATCTTTATCTAACAGTTATTACTTAAATAACTAAACCATGATCATATTGATATTTTTCTAATAAATTAAATCACAAGAACAAGCAGATACTTTAAATACTGTATTGGTATTTGTGAAATATTAAAAAACAAAAGAAAAACTTCAAGTATTAGATAGATCTTCTTTGAGGAGAAATTTATAAGAAGCAACTAAAAAGGTAGAAATATGGTATGTTCTGTTCCTGGGAAAGGAATAAAACCAAACCTATAAACTCAAAAAAGTACCTTTATGGAATTGAAAAGCCTAAACCTTTAACAATAATTTTGTTGATTACACAAAACTTTTATACTTCAAACTTCTGAGATCAATTATTAAAATAAAAATTGCTAGCTCTACTTTTTTTCCCCCTAAGGCATACATTTTTTACTTTTTTTCTCCCATTTATATTAACTTTTTAAAAATATATGCTAACTAGATGAACAATTCCATATTACTTTAAGGAACAAAAATTATGCTGTTGATTTCCATTTATATAATTCAATTGGCTTAATTCCAATGAATTCATACCTCCTTTCAGAATATTAATGAAGTTTTGTGTGCATATGGTTACAAAAACAACTGAGGGCATAAAAAGTCACTGCTAATTTTATAATTCCTTTGACCTCTTTTCTAATATTGGAAACTTATTTCTTCAAAATCAAAAGGTATCTAAGGTTAGTCATCACTCAACTTTAAGAATCTGATTATAGAGTCAACTTCATTTTTATGAGATCCAATACAGAACATAATTAATATATATATGACACCACTATCAATAGTTTTTACCCATAAAGACTATAGATACTCTATTTTTAACAGGCAGTATAATCTTAGTATCAATCCCACATCCTACTATGACAATGACAATGATGACAAGGAAGATGAGGATAACTTCTCCTCTTCCTCCTCCTCCTCACACACAGATGTATACACATGCACAAATAGCAACAAGAGCAACAGCAGCAGCAGCAGCAGCAGTGTCATATCTATAGAGAAGAAGCAACAATAAGAAAAATATGCAGAATTTATCCAACTACATTTTTTGTGGCAGAAAAAAGAAGCAAAACACCATTTTCTTAATAGTGAGGGAAAAATAAGAGAAAATCAGAAATGAGTTGACTTGACTCTCTACAAATAAATTTAGGTTTTGAATACAGATTTTTGGTCCATATCTTAAGCTAAGAAATAGGAGTTCAGATGTGGAAGGAATTGTGTAAAAAAAAATCTGAAAAAAGTATTTTTCTTCACACCAATCATTCCTCCAAAGGACTGTCAAACCAGATCAATTCAATTGAAATTGACAAATAAAGTATGCCAGTCTACATGAATCTAAGATACAAAGTGTAGGGGGCAATGAAAATGACAAATGAGAGACTAAAAATTCTTTTATGGGTTACTTCAACACACATGGCTAGGCCTAGCATTACAATTAGGCCATTATTGTAGAATATTGCCTCAAGTACTTGATAAAAAATATTCACATTTTACCCAGGTAACACAAGTGCAAAATAGGCAATAGATAAAACTCTCCAAGGATTTTACCAATATACATTAGAGAGGGTTCATTTCTTAGGGAAATAGTGGCTGTAAAAAAGCAAATACTTCCTGCTTGGAAGAATAAAATATCTGCTAATAGACCATTAAATAAATGTGTTTTAACAACTACATTAAGTAATGGAGTTTCCTTCAAATGCCCCAGTTAAGTTCCAGATTTAGGAATGATCTATCCTTATCTCCAGAGTAAATGCAAAGAATAAGATCTTTAATCAGTCAACAAGCACTATTACCCACAGAGTTCCAAGTCCTGTAATAAGCCTGGGGAAATAAACACAATGAAATAGCTTCTGTCCTCAAAAAAATTTACATTTAGAAAAGTATGATGGGAGAAGAGACAATCCTAGATGCTAGAGCGAGCAAGAAAGATTTCATGTAGAAGGTGATGGTTGAGAAAAGTCTCAAAGGAAACAAGGGATTCTCAGATACAGAGAAGAAAAAAGAATGCATTACAGGCCTAGGGTCAGACAACACAAAGGCACACAGGCTGGAAACAGAGGGTCTCTGTATTAGGAAAACCAGTCTGAATAGTTCAGGATGATCATAAGAATGTGAATTTGGGTGAACAGAAGCATGCTGGTATCCTCCAGAAATAAGGGAGTTCAAGAGGTATAGGTTGGAGTAGGAGAACGATAAAGAGATCTATTTGGACATGTGAGTTTCAGATATCTGCAAGACTTCTGGTTGGATATATCAGGAGAGACTCTGACTAGATATAAAGAACAGAAAGAAATGTAATTAGAGATAATTAAACCCATGAGGAGCTGATGAAGTCATCAAGTAAGAGAACACAAAAAGAATAAACTTCTCCCCTCCCAATCCCACCAAAGTCCTGAGGTATATTCATTGTTATGAAGTATGACTTAGAAGATCCAACAAAGGAAATAGAAGAGAATTTGGGTTAGTGAAGGTGAAAACTGAGGGATAATATTGTCCAAAAATCCTATAGATGAGACAATCTTCAGGATTAGAGAATGATCAGCAGGGAGATTCATTGAATAATGATGTCAAATTGTCAAAAGCTTTTTTAGGGGTGTGTCTGTCTTTACACACACACACACACACACACACACACACACACACACAGACAGATAATGGATCACAGGTTTAGTACTGGAAGGGACCATAGAGATCATCTAGTCTTGTTAATATACAGTTGTTTGTAAATATATCTCTCCTTGTGACATCCTTGAAAGCAGGGAATAAAAACAGCCTTTCTTTGTATCTCCAGCACTTAGCAAATACTTGGTACATGGTAGGTCTTTAATAAATGATTTGAATGAATGATTAATCTAGGCCAACACTCTGACTTTACTGATGAAGAAGCCAAGGTCCAAAAATGTTAAATGATTCATTCAAGGTCCCAAAGGTATAAGTAGCAGAATTGGAACTTGAAATCATGCCTTCTGACTCCACTCAAATGTTCTTTTGTCTACCACTATTTGTTAAGCAGGTTTGTTCCAGGTATAGTACCAGACACATAAAGAAAGGCAAAAGCAGTCTCTGATGTCAAGGAGCTCATAATCTGATTGAGGAGACAACATGCAAAGATTGGGGAGAAGAACGGGAAGCTGGGGAAGTCAGAAGAAAAGATACAAAGGTCTGTAAAAGCTGCAATGTTGAGAAAGGGGACAGCAAACTCATTAGGGGGTACAATGAGTTAGACTACATAATATAAAGATGTAACAAGTCCTGTCATATGTTTCTTGATTTTCTCCAGTTTCATTCAGCAGCAAGCAAAGTGCATCTGTCTTATACTATCCTAGATGTATCTGTGTAGATGCATGTCTATATATTATAACATTTTCTTATATTTCAATTTTGACTATGAAAAAAATATTTTATATAATGAAATAAAAATGTAACTACTCAGAAAATTTAATATAATGATTTAATTGAATTTTTTAGAATGATACTACTCAAAATCTCAAGTAGATCTGTAATTTCTATGGCTTAGGAATTGGTGAATCTTATCCATGTCTATCAATTCTGTAAGATGCTCATTAATGTTCTAAAACTCTACTACATGTCCATCCAATATGGTAGAGGCCTTCTTCCCCTTCTAATATTTGAGGGTATTAGTGAAATATTATTTCTGCCCACTTATCATTTCTCATTATTGCCATTTGACCAGGCCACCTTTTCCTTACTGATATCATTCCTTAATGATATTATTTATTCTGGTTCTCATTGGTTCGTCATTGGTTACGTATCACAATCTGTTCATACCTGCCATGCACCTCTCCATAATGTACTATGTGATAGTAATTATCAGTTATCCAGAGGCAGTGCTATTCTGTATCTAGCTAGCATGTAGCAACACAGATAAAATGTGAATGTTGAAAGGACAGGCCTTTACTTACTTTCTTTGTTTTTTGATATTGCTAACTTTTTAAAAGGTTTTTATTTTCAAAACATACACATAGTCTTCAACATTCAATTTCACAATTGTTTCAATTGTTTTTCTCCCTCCCTTCCCCCCACTCTCTCCCCTAGACAGCAAGAAATCCAATATACATTAAACATGTGCAATTCTATACAATTCCACAATTATCATGTTGCACAAGAAAAATCAGATCAAAAAGGGAAAAAAATGAGAAAGAAAACATAAAGCAAGCAAACAACAACAAAAAAAGATGAAAATACTATGTTGTGATCCACATTCTGTTCCCACAATCCTCTCTCAGGGTGCAGATGGCTCACTTCCTCACAAAACTGGCCTGAATCATCTTATTGTTGAAAAGAGTCACGTCTATTGGAACTGATTATCATACAATCTTGTTATTGCTGTATACAATGATCTGCTGGTTCTGCTCATTTCACTCAGCCTCAGTTCATGTAAGTTTCTCCTGGCCTCTCTTAAATCATCCTACTGGTCATTTCTTACAGAATAATAATATTCCATAACATTCACATACTATAAGTTATTTAGCCATTTGATGGGCAGTCACTCAATTTCCAGTTCCTTTAGGCCTTTACCTCCATAAGAATCTTGGGGTCAATAAAATAGCCCTACAATTTCCTAAAAGCAGTCTAGTCCCTTCTTATTAACTCTAATCTTCACTTATTGTCCATATGTACCATTTAATTCAAATATATATGCTATAGGGAAAGCCCTGTAGTATGTCTAAATATATGTTGAAATCTGGATAATTCATTTACCCATTCTTTTCTGTGCAGATGGATAGAATAAATTCCTTTGACTGATAACAGATCTTTTTCAAGACCTTGTACAAAATCATAAGGTTTGATTAAATCAATAAGCATGTGGAAGACTACATCCACAGGAAATCCTGCCTTATTCTGGATTCTATGTTGGATTTCTTGTAACATATTGGCAAATCAGAGTCAGTGAATAAAGTAGGATTATTTCTGTTACATCTTCTAAGGAATCCAGAATGGTCTTGATGTATGGATGAGAGAGACTTTGTTGTAAAAACAAAACAAAACAAAACGTTGAAAGGCTATTTTGTTCTACCGAATTAAATGCTTTTTTGTAATCAATAAATAACAAATTATATCTTTCAATAATAAACTCAAACTAATTCCTGAATTTCACTCAATTATTTTTGAACTGCACTGTATTTTTGATAGAGGCAATTAATTTTCACTGGCTCTAGTATAAAATTCTAATTCATAAAGCAACTCTCTCCTCCCCCCAAAAAAACACCTCTCAAATGAGAGGTAATCATTCAATCAAAAACTTCACAAGGCATTAACTGAATAAAACCTCTGGGGAACTGTGGCAAATGTAGGACATGACTTAAATATCATTTTTGATACTTTGACTATTTTGTTGTAGTATGCTAATCATCAAAACTCTTGCTTAGCACTCAAATCTATTTCCTTGCTTGTAGTTAAATTTGGATTTTTGGTCTCATATACTTTCCTCTTTTTTTGCCAAGCAAGTGAAGTATATATATGTGTTTGGTAGAGAGAAGTTGAGGGAGTACAAGAGGTTGTTTTTCCTTTAAGCAATACATTATACTTCAAAACTCTGCTTTCCATGAAAGTTAAAATGGATGAGATATTTTCACTAAAGTTAAATATATATAACACTTTCCTAAAAGCATCTGGGATTATTAAATGTGTTTTTTAAAAATCTTAGTGTTTTAAAAAAATCTTTAGGTTTTTAGCTTTGGGAGAAAATAAAGAGCCAGAAGTAATTTGTCTTTTCTGAAGTCCCCAGGATTTTTTTGTATCTCTTAAGCTTTTCTTGCTTGATATCTAAGCTATCTGTGACTTTCTGTAATCTCCACCAAACCGTATCACTATATCTCCAGGAGAAAGGGAACTATGTCTCTTTCATTTCTGCATTTCCCCACAGTTCTAGAACAGGGTCTTGAAGATAGTGGATGAATTAATTATTAGTCTAGGGATCCTATTCAATGTATAGAGAAATAAACTTACTGAATAGAAATAATAGACTTAGAATCAGGCATAAATAGACTTTTGGAATGTTGGCTTTTTGAAGTCATTTAATCCCTCAGCGCAGCCCCAGGTCATTCCCCAAAATTGCTAGTGGCAGAACTTCATTAGTAGAAGGAAGTTTTTAGTTGATATTTCCTAGTACACTGATGAAATCACAATTATGGTTAATAAAAAGATCCTTTATGATGCTATAGAGGTGATCTTGGTTTCTTGAAAGCAATATGAGCAGAATTAAAGCTCTTTCAGGCCCAACTAAGATAGAAAGGCTTTGAATACAAGCCCAGTTATATATTCTTTGACTATAGCAATTTTCCAAAATTATTTACCCCTAGTAATGTTGTGATGTATTGATGTATCTATAACCAATGAAATTATAGATCACTGATATTGAGGCACAATTGATGTATCGATTGAGACAAAACCTATGATTTTTAAAAAATATTTTAACAAAGTAAACTTCTGAAGAGCTAGTTTAGTTCCACATCATTATCATTTATTTTCTTCTTATTACTCTAAAATTTCCATCTTTACTGCACTAATGGAAGGTTTCTAAAACTAGTCTAAGTATCAATAATACTTTGTCATGAATGATTTGAATATAATCTTTCTTCACCTTTTTAATCACATCTGTTTCATTCCCTAGATTTTGAGATTCTTCCTACCCTTGGCTTTCATGATACTGTGTTTACCTAGCCTTTCTTCTCTGGACTACTTTTATTCTTTTTCTTACTGTCATATCAAATGTGGCTTGTTATAAAACATTTTGCTTATCTCTAAGTACCTATAGATTCATTCTTCTTATGTTTCACTTTTTCTCCTCCCTCTACATATATGGGTAACTCTCAGTATGCTTCATGGAAAAGCCTTTGGCTCCTTTCTCATTAAAAGTATTCCTTCTATAATTTCATTTTTTCATATTTTCAACTATGAGTTAAATATCAATTACTCAAAGTATAACCCCTGACCTCTCCCAAATGTCCAGTCTATTAACATCAACATCTATGTTTAGATGCAGAATCTTAACTCTGATATTAAACCAACAAATTCATATTCTAGAACTATAATTTTTATATAATAAAAAGAAAATTATTTTTAATATTAGAATAGAGTTAGTTGACTTAGCAATTACATTCTATTCACTAATATCTATTTCAAGAAAAAAATTCACTTTCCAGGTTCAGTTTTAAATCCATTAGACAATTAATTTTAGAATAAATTCAACAAATATATAACAAAGGAATTTGTTGTATTCTCCTAAGAAGAATTAATTTTCTGTGTTCTGCACAGTATAACACTTTGGAATGAAAGTTAAATCAAACTATATTTAATGCTGAATCTTTGAAATTAACTACAAAATTCTTATAAAAGGATGCCCATTTCAAGATCATTTTGCCACCAGTGAATATTCAAAATACAGAATAAAAGGAATGAGATTCACACATGCTTTCAGCTGCTTATAATTTCTGCATCAGCCATAGATTTTGAAGTATGAATGAGCTGCAAATTCTGGGAACAAACAAAATCTTAGAGCTGACATTATTGCACATTAACATAGCAGAAGCACTGCACTGTGAACAATGAAAGCCTCATTCATAGATAATCAGTGGTTACCCACGCATTTGGATTACCTAGGCAACAGGAAATGGTGACTTCCTATACAGTGTATGGTGGTAAGGAACAGCTGGGTAAACCACTGAAAATTAAATGTTTCAATCAGGAAACCTGTTAATTTCCCTAAAACCCCATGCCTTTAAATAAGGATGCTGGAAATCTCATCTAAATGAATATGCATTACATGTTTGGAATTTGCCTTGTCCTTGAGTTAAAGAAATTTAGCTCAGGAAGAAGAGAAAAGAAAAGCAAATTAAATTTGCCTATAATGAACAATAATAAACATAATAAATTTCACCCAATATATTATATTTATACTGTACCCTTCTTCTGATTCTCTCAGCATACTTAATGCACCTCATATAATAGTATATATAAGCAGTATTGCTAAAACAATCATATGATGATGATCTGCTATTAAGATTATAGTACAATGGAAAACACATTGAACAATGAGTTAAGAAACTGACATTCTAACCCTGATTCTTTGACATGCTAGCTAGTTATTCAATCTGACTGAGCTTCAGTTACAAAATAGAGGTTAAAATACTTACACTAGTTGTTTCACTGTGCTGCTGAAATGATTAGATGAGAATTTAAATGTGAATGTATTTTATATTTTTTAAGATAAATGTTAGTTTTTATTCCACAATGAGATTACAGAAGTTAAAGAAGCTAATCCTCACACATATTCAATCTACATGAGATTTCCTACTATCTTGGGGAAGTGAGGTATGGGAAGAAGGGAGAAAAAATTGGTACACAAGTCTTACAAAAATGAATGTTGAAAACTATCTTTACATGTATTTAGGGGAAAGATAGTATTTAGATTATTTTTTTTTAAAAGAAGAAGCTAATCTCCTATTAGATTTTCATATCACAAGGGCTTCTAGAGTTTGTATTTCATAAAAATAAATTAGTAGTTAGTTTATCTGGTTTTTTAAAAAGAAAAAGGAAAGCTAAACTACTTATATTAAAAAGGAAAAAGGAAAAATTATGGCAATTGATGAGAAAATAAAGGAAACCATCAGAAACTATTTTAATTATATGCTCACAAAATTAATAAGTTAGAGGAAATACTTACAAAAATAGAGAATATGTAGAATACTTAGATTAACAAAAAGCAGGCTATTTAAATAGTCTAATATCAGAAAAACAAATTGCATGTCTTAAATGAACTCCCAAAGGAAAAAATAAAACTCCAGAACCAGATGGATTCACAAATGAATTCAATCAAACATTTAAAGAACAATTAACTCTAATATTATATAAACAGTTTGCAACAATGAAAAAAAGGAAACATTTCAGTGATATAAATATGGAGTTATTATTGAAACTGGGAAGAGTCAAAACATAGAGAAAACTTTACACTAACATCTCTAATGAAAACAGAAACTAAGTGGGTTATAACAACATATCAGAAAGATTATACACTATAACCACTTTGGGTTAATACCAGCAATGCAGGGTTGGTTCAATGTAAGGAAGATTATAAATATTAGCATCAGGAATGTCTGATTTTGAAAGAAAAATAGTAATGCAATTCATATGGGGGAAAAAAGAGATTAAGTATCTCAAGGGAATAATGAAAAAAAAAAGTAGAAAATAGCGTATCTCAAACTGTACTACTAAGAAGTAATGCTTAAATTTGGAACAATACTCAAAAAGCTATCAAAATGTGTATACCCTTTTACCCAGCAGTGTTACTACTGGGCTTATATCACAAAGTGATTTTAAAGAAGGGAAAGGGATCTGTATGTGCAAGAATATTTGTGGCAGCCCTCTTTGTAGTGGCCAGAAACTGGAAACTGAGTGGATGCCCATCAATTGGAGAATGGCTGAATAAATTGTGGTATATGAATATTATTGTTCTGTAAGAAATGACCAACAGGAGGATTTCAGAAGGGCCTGGAGAGACTCACATAAACTGATGCTGAGTGAAATGAGCAGGACCAGGAGATCATTATATACTTCAACAACGATACTATATGATGATCAATTCTGATGGACGTGGCCCTCTTCAACAATGAGATGAACCAAATCAGCTCCAATAGAACAGTAATGAACTGAACCAGCTACATCCAGGGAAAGAACTCTGGGAGATGACTATGAACCACTACATAGAATTCCCAATCCTTCTATTTTTCTCTGCCTGCATTTTTGATTTCCTTCATAGGTTAATTGTACACTATTTCAAAGTCCGGCTCTTTTTGTACAGCAAAATAACTGTTTGGACATGTATACATATATTATATTTAATTTATACTTTAACATATTTAACATATATTGGTCAACCTGCCATCCGGGGGAAGAGATGAGGGGAAGGAGGGAAAAAGTTAGAACAAAAGGATTTGCAACTGTCAATGCTGAAAAATTATCTATGCATATATCTTGTAAATAAAAAACTATAATAATTTTTAAAAATAATGCTTAAAATGATTTTTGTTGGAATCCTTACTAACTGCTAAGTAATTAGAGTTGATCTAATCTTACAAGAAGATGTTTTGGCCAGAACCTGAAACAAGGTACTAAGTAGAACTAATTAAGACAAGGCTTGTGTTCACACCTTTACTCATTGGAGTCCACAAGTATGCTAGCTTCACAAAGTACACTTTCTAACTTCAAGGGAGTTCACACCTCCCTTAAAGTCATTGGGCCAGAGAGCACTATGGGAGAAAACCCATAATCCCATTCTCTCAGAAGAGGCAGATAAAAGGCCAGCGATGAGGGATCTATGGCAGAATACATTTTTTCCTCTTGGCTGGCTGATCGCGCTGGACTCGAGAGGAACGACTCTGGTGCAGAGAACACTTTTGACGGATTTCAGTGGAGCTACGCCAGAAGCCCTCTCTCCGCGGCAAGTTGGTGGCTGGGCTCCCCAGAAGGAGATAAGAGAGACCTTCCATCTCTGTCTTGGTTGGAGGCAGAAGAAAGCAGAGGCAGAGGTTGAAGGACAGAACCTTTGGATTTGGAGACATCCGAAGGGCTCTAAGCCTCTAAACCGGCTGTGCTCTGAGAAGAACAAACTCCAACATTTGAACTCTTAACATTTGGTGCCCAAGCGTGGGAACCAAGGACCCTACTTTCACTGAAGAAGTCTCCAGTGACCAGGAACTGAGTGAGTACAACCTTTTTTGGCTGAAATGGGACAGATCCTAGGTAAAGATTCTCCATCCCCCACCCCAACCCCCCCAACCCCAGACCCACCCAGGAGTGGTGCTATAGAAAGCCTGCTTAAGCTGATAGAAGATCAAGGGCTACTTGTAACTTGGTCAACAGATCTCTGCATATAACAATGAAAACGGTCCTCATTCAGTTTCCATTGTAGTGTTCTATTTATACAATACAATACAGATGGCCTTAAAATACCGGGATAGCCAAAGGGGGAAGCCTGAGATAAAGGAGGAAGACAAAGAACAGATTAATGGCCATATCCCCACAGGGCAAGGAGACTTTAGTGAAGCTCAAGGGTGGGGTGAATCTGAGGCAGCCTCAGCCCGACCTGAGGAGCAGATAATTGACTCTCCTTCATCAACTCCACCCTCCGGGATAGAGGGAGGAGGGGTAGTGGGGGGGGGGCAGTGACAGCACCAGCACCTCCCCCCCAGCATCTAGCACCTTCCCCCCAGCATCCAGCACCTCCCCCCCAGTATCCAGCACCTCCCCCCCAGCATCCAGCACCTCCCCCCCAGCATCCAGCTGCTCCTTTGAGTAGATTGCAAAAGGGACTAATTAAGGCCAGAGAAGAAGGGAAAAATGTATCAGAATTTCAACACCACATTTTTCCTGTAATTCAACAGTTTAATTCTTCAGGTCAAGAAAGTAGAAGATACTCACCCTTTGATATAGAAATCCTCAAAGACCTGAAAAAAGCTTGCACTTTTTATGGGGCTACATCAGCTTATGTTAAGATGCTATTACAAAATTTGTCTTTTGAAATCTTGACCCCTAATGACTGGAAATCGATAGCAAAAATATGCCTAGAACCTGGACAGAACTACTTGTGGCTTTCTGAATATAGTGAGCTCTGTAGGATACAAGCCCAACAAAATATTCAAAGTGGAGTTCATACTGCAATCACCTGTGACCTACTAACAGGTACAGGTCCTTATGCAAATGTCACAGCACAAATTAGTTATTCTGTAGCAGCATATCAGCAAATTGCTGCTAATGCTATCAAAGCGTGGGCTTCTCTTCACAATAAAGACGACAAGGGGGGGGGCCTTCACAAAAATAACACAAGGGCCAAATGAACCCTTCGCTGACTTTGTGGGACGTTTGCAGACAGCTATCATAAGAACAAATGGAGAAAATGCAATAACAGACATTTTGATAAGGCAACTTGCTAAGGAAAATGCTAATGAGGTTTGCAGAAGAATTATACTAGGACTGCGCAAGGATGCTCCTTTAGAGGAGCTCATAAGACGCTGTGCCACAGTGGGCACAGGTGCCTTTTATAGCCAGGCTATGATGCAGACTTCCCAAAATCCAAACATGAGAAGACAGAATCCCTCTTGGCAAGGGACTTCCAGAGAGACTCGTAGATGCTTTCAGTGTGGAAAAGTAGGACATCTGAAAGCTCAATGTTGGTATAGAGATAGAATGGGAAGACAAGATGGGAGAACAAGACCCCAAACCCCATGTCCAAAATGCAACAGAGGCTTCCATTGGGCCTCAGAATGCAGACAGATTCAGGGAAACGGGATGAGGGGCCCAGCCCCAGGGCCCAAGGCAAAAAACACTTGGGGCATGATGGCAGCCAATGGTGCACCCAGAGAGTGCCTAGAAGTCCAGTACCCAGACATGACCAATCAGCCAGAAAGCCATATGATGGGAGAAGGGGATTACACAGTCAACCAGCCAGGAAGCAACCTGATGGCAGAAGGGAATTACAATTGGGGAGAATAGAGCTGTATGCAGCTGGGACAACTGAGATACCCCCTGGAGAGGTGAAATCTGTTCCTCTCCAGCCTATGGATCCCCTACCTCCAGGCACAGTAGGCTTGACCATTTCACCTCCTTGTATGTACAAAACAGTGTCCATCCACACACTGATGTGGGAAACTGGGGAATGTGTAGATAATATCCCAGTCACTAATACAGGTAGACAATGTGTGACTTATCACCCAGGAGACATAGTAGCATCAGGTTTACTCATACAGAATCCTAATAAGCAGCCTCGTGATAGTCACCCAGGTTCTGACTCCAGACCACAAAATCCAGGAATATACTGGACAGCAGCAGTAACGGCTGACCGACCTATGCTCACTATCTATATAAATGGCCTACCATTGGAAGGATTGGTAGACACAGGTGCGGATCGTACAGTTATTAGAGGTGCCAGTTGGCCCAGTCACTGGCCAAAGATTAAAGCAGATACCTATATGTCTGGAGTAGGAGGATCAATAGCAGCTGAAGTTAGTGCTGCCCCTATGAGATGGACTTTTGAAGGCAAAACAGGAGTTTTTACTCCTTTTATAGTTGAAAAAATCCCCATCAATCTGTGGGGAAGAGACGTTTTACAACAATTGGGGTTAAAAATGAGTACTTCGGTTTTTTAAGCAGGGCTGCTGTTGAAGGCCTGCCAACACTTTCACCTATTCCTATCCAATGGAAAACTGATACACCAGTATGGATAGAACAGTGGCCCTTAAGTAGCGATAAAATTCAGGCCTTATTAGATATAGTACAGGAGCAGCTTGAACAAGGGCATTTACAACCTTCTCTAAGTCCTTGGAATTCACCAGTGTTCGTTGTAAAAAAGAAATCGGGAAAATGGAGGCTGCTCACTGATTTAAGAAAAGTGAATGAACAGATGGAAACTATGGGAACTCTTCAGCCTGGACTTCCATCTCCTACTCAGCTTCCTAGAGAATGGCCTCTTTGGGTTATAGACATCAAGGATTGTTTCTATTCCATTCCTCTGGATGAGGAGGATATGAAGAGATTTGCCTTTTCGGTGCCCAGTGTCAATTTAGCTGAGCCTTATAAAAGATATGAATGGACGGTTTTGCCACAGGGAATGAAGAACAGCCCCACTATGTGTCAAATGTATGTTGCTGCTGCTCTTGCTCCAATAAGAAAAGCATTTCCAAAAGTTATGCTATTACATTATATGGATGATATATTGGGATGTGCACCTGAGGAACAAATTCTAGAAGCATGTCTACAAAAAACCATAGAAACACTAAGATACTACAAACTTCATATCGCTACAGAAAAAATTCAAAGGCATGCTCCTTTTCAATATTTAGAATATGAAATATATCCTAAGGCACTTACACTACAAAAACGTCTTTAAGAACAGAGAGGTTGAACACCTTAAATGATTTCCAAAAATTAATAGGAGATATCCAATGGATGCGTCCAGTATTAGGTTTAACTACCAATCAATTGCAACCCCTATATGACATTTTAAGGGGAGACACTGCTTTAAATTCACCACGCCGGCTTACAAAAGAAGCTCAAGAGACCTTGAGAGAAGTTGAACTGGCTTTATCCAATGTAGTTGAGAGAGTAACTCAAAAACCCTTGGAAATATCAGTTTTTGCTACGAAAGAAGCACCCACAGCAGTCCTTCATCAAGGAGACAGTGTGATAGAGTGGGTGAACCTCCCAGCACAACCAGAACAAAGCCTTACGCCTTACCCGGTGCTTGTGGCTAGAATTCTATTAAAGGCCATTAAGCGAGCAGTACAATTATCTGGGACAAGACCTGACAAGATATATACCTTCTATACAAATGCACAAATTAATGTATGCTATGAAACCATCCCAGAGTGGCAAATTTTATTGGCCATGGCTCCAAATTTTGCACATGGATCTCCATTAAAGATAACCAGACTACTGCATAATTGGTAATGGATTTTTGAAGAGAAGGTTTCTAAGGTTCCTCTTGAAGGACCAACCATCTTTACAGACGCAGCCAAACAAAATATTTGTGCTGTATACTCTCATGATCTAACCGTAAAAAGAGTAGTCAGAACTCCTTTTCAGTCCACTCAGCAGAACGAATTATATGCGATCATGCTAGCTCTCACTTATTACCCAGGCGACATAAATATAATATCTGATTCAGCCTATTCAGTAGGTGTGGTACAAAGAATTGCCACAGCCCAAATAAAATTTGCAGCTTCTAATATATATCAGCTCTTTAAGGAACTTCAAGAGCAAGTGAGAAAGCATCCAGGAAAGATTTATATCCTGCATGTCCATTCACATAGTGGACTTCCAGGTCCTATTTTTGATGGAAATTCAAAGGCAGATAGCCTTTTAACTATGTTGGCCAGTACGCCTTTATTTCAGGAGGCCCAGGAATCCCATTCTAAATACCATCAGGCTGCTCGAGCTTTGCGTTTACAGTTTGGGATTACAAGAGAAGAAGCTAGGAGCATAGTAAAAAGCTGTACAGCTTGCCTTCCCTTCCACGCTCCTACACTGCCTCCAGGGAAGAACCCTCGTGGTTTGAGACCCAATGAAATCTGGCAAATGGATGTGACCCATTATAAATCTTTTGGTCGTCTGTCTTTTATCCATGTTGTAGTAGACACCTTTTCAGGATTCACTTTTGCCATACCAGCAGCAAAAGAGACAGCCCGAGTGGTCACTGAATTCCTCATTCAAGCATTCGCAATTATGGGTGTGCCACAAGAAATAAAAACAGATAATGGACCGGCATATACCTCCAAACATTTTGAACACTTTTGTGCACAGTATAAGATTTTACACACTACTGGCATACCCTTCAATCCTCAAGGTCAAGCAATAGTAGAAAGAAGAAACAGAGACATTAAGACACTCCTCCAAAAACAAAAGAAAGGGGGAGCCACGGGTAACCCTAGAGAACTTCTAAATTTAGTTCTCTATACCATTAATTTTTTAATCTTTGATAAAGATGCACTGGCTCCAGCAGACAGGTTTTATAACCCACCAGAAGAGCAGCGTCCAGTGCGAGCAGCTCCACTATCTTTAGATAATCGCCAGGTGATGTGGAGAGACCCAGAAAGTGGTGAATGGAAGGGACCAGATAGGCTAACTGCTTGGGGGAGAGGATTTGCTTGCATCTCTACAGGTGGAGAAGGAATCAGATGGGTGCCTACGAGCCGCATTCGCCTTGTCCATCGCAGAAAGATGGAGCAGACCCTTGAAACAAAGGAGAAGACCCAAGAAATATCAGGTGGTTCTATTGCTGATTGTGCTCATAAGAATTATTAGATTCCTGGCACATGAACTAATGGACAATGGAATCCTATTGGACTGTTTCTAGGACTTATGGACATGTGTAAATTTTCAGATTGATTCTTGTTATTTGTTACATTACTACTAGCCTGTGTTATATTGCTATGTGCTCATGTAAATTATGTATAATGCCTCCCATATTGATGGATTTATGTATACCATGTATATCTGTTACAAAGTTCTGGCCCATATTGATAGATTTATGTGTACCCCCTCAGAAACCCCCTATGTTTTAAAACAAAAGAAAGGGGGAGATGTTGGAATCCTTACTAACTGCTAAGTAATTAGAGTTGATCTAATCTTACAAGAAGATGTTTTGGCCAGAACCTGAAACAAGGTACTAAGTAGAACTAATTAAGACAAGGCTTGTGTTCACACCTTTACTCATTGGAGTCCACAAGTATGCTAGCTTCACAAAGTACACTTTCTAACTTCAAGGGAGTTCACACCTCCCTTAAAGTCATTGGGCCAGAGAGCACTATGGGAGAAAACCCATAATCCCATTCTCTCAGAAGAGGCAGATAAAAAGCCAGCGATGAGGGATCTATGGCAGAATACATTTTTTCCTCTTGGCTGGCTGATCGCGCTGGACTCGAGAGGACCGACTCTGGTGCAGAGAACACTTTTGACGGATTTCAGTGGAGCTACGCCAGAAGCCCTCTCTCCGCGGCAAGTTGGTGGCTGGGCTCCCCAGAAGGAGATAAGAGAGACCTTCCATCTCTGTCTTGGTTGGAGGCAGAAGAAAGCAGAGGCAGAGGTTGAAGGACAGAACCTTTGGATTTGGAGACATCCGAAGGGCTCTAAGCCTCTAAACCGGCTGTGCTCTGAGAAGAACAAACTCCAACATTTGAACTCTTAACAGATTTTGTACTAGTTTTTAAAAAGAAGTTGATTAGTGAAAGATTAAGTACACAACATAAAAAACTAAGGGCAGCTAGATGGCACAATTAATAAAGCACGAGCTCTATTAAGTGAATGAAGTCAGATAGACCCAAGTTCAAATCCAGTCTCAGAAACTTAACACTTATAAGTGACTCTGGGCAAGTCACTTAACCCCAACTGCCTCACCAAAAAAACCAATATAAAAGAAAATAAAAAAACATACAAAAGCTAACCAACATAGTAACACAATATTTGATATGCCTAAAGATCCAAGTTACAGAGGAAAAGCTCCATATTTGAAAAAAATATGCTGGGAAAACTGGATAAATAGTATGATAGAAATTAGGTTCAGATCAATACACACTATACAACAAGAAATGGATACATCACCTAGATATAAAAGGTCACATCATAAACAGAAGAACAAGGGAGAAATTACCTCTTATAGTTTTGGGTAGTGGAAGGGTTTATAACTAAACAAGTGATAGAGAGGAACATACAATATAAAATGGATTACCTTGATTACATAAAATGTAAAAAAAAAATTAGATTATAAATCTAATATAGTAAAAATTATAAGAGAAACAAGTAACTAGAAAAAATTTGTAATGAGTTTCTCTGATAAAGGTCTTCTATCCAAATATAAAAGAAGCTGTTAAATTTTTAAAACTAAGAATCATTCTCCATGTTAAATGGTAAAAAGATATGAAAAGATAGTTTTCAAAAGAAGAAATTCAAGCCATCAAAAATCACATTAAAAATCTAAATTGTTAATAAAGAAAAAAAAAAGCTAAGATATAACTTTATCTATATATCAGATTTATCTATATAACAGATCTAAATATCAGATGATAAATGTTAGAAAGGCTAGAAAATAGGTATACTAGTGAGCCACTGTTAAGAGGGGTTAATAAGTTTAGCCACTCTGGAAAACAATTTGGAATTCTGCCCAGAATTTATTAACAGGGCATACCCCTAGACCTAACTGTACTTTACTAGAGAAATACTACCAAAGAAACTGAAAAGGAAAAATTTCAAAATATTTATAGCAACTCTTTTAATGATAACTCAAAATTGGTAATTAAGGGGATGTTCTCCTGAGGAATGGATAAACAAACCATGATATATGAATGTAACGCATACTATTGTGCCTTAAAAAATAACAAAACAGCCAATTTTCAAGGAAACTAGGAAGACCACTATGAACTGATGCAGAACAAAGGGAGGAAAAAAAATAATTTATACAATGATAATATTATGGGAGGAGGGAAAGCAACTTTGAAAACTCATATCAAAAAAAATAATAAAACATGAATCCAGAAGAATTGTGGCAGGATATTAGCTCAAGTCTTCCTGATTTAAAGTCCAGCATTTTATGTAATGTACTACCCAGCTGTCTGATAAGAAGAGTACTATCTTTCACCTAAGTACTTCAAGAAACCATAATCATCCATGTATAATGCAAACTGCAACTCCTTTACAACCTAGAATTTCTTAGTGTATTTCTATGGTCAAAAATTAACTATTGTGACTATGAGACTTTCCCAGCTTGATTTTAGAATGACTTTCAAATGCAAGACATGCAGTTTTGTCAACCAGGCTTATTAAAAAATCTTTTCAAGTTTGACAGAAACTATCTGAGTTTATATTCTGCTTATACAAAGCTTAAGAACCCAGAGTTACCTACACATCATGATGTACTAGAGGGTTTTTTTGGATGAACCTTTTTGAATCACATTATAAAAAACTGCTGTGGTACATCCCTTGTGATAAAAGAGTTTATGCACCTTCTAAAATGGATTGGTTCCTAACAAATAATTTATGTTATTGGGAGTCTCTAGCTTATCATTCATCTTATCATCTTACAAAGGCCATGAGATAGGAAAGTAGAATGTGTAGGTAGGTATTATTAATCCTAGATGTTGTTTAAACAAGTAAGTGGATTTGCCTTCAGCCCATTTTCCTTTCAAATATTTTTTGCATATAATTAGGAAATGATATCAGCAAATGTTTAATTTAGCTCATTTTCATCTGGGTAGGATTAAAAAAATGTTCCTTTCCAAATCATATGATATACTTTTTTCTGCATATCTCCAAAAATTCTCATTCTTGGAAATTGTTTTCAAAGTGTTACAATTGTTATTATCTACAATAGAAGTTTCTTTTTTTTTCTTTCTTTTTTTTTGTATATGTAATTTTTTAAAAATTTTTATTTAATAATTATTTTATATTGACACTCGTTTCTGTTCCGATTTTTTTTTCCCTCCCTCCCTCCACCCCCTCCCCTAGATGGCAAGCAGTCCTTTATATGTTGGATATGTTGCAGTATATCCTAGATACAATATATGTTTGCAGAACTGAACAGTTCTCTTGTTGCATAGGGAGAATTGGATTCAGAAGGTATAAATAACCCGGGAAGAAAAACAAAAATGCAGATAGTTCACATTCGTTTCCCAGTGTTCTTTCTTTGGGTGTAGCTGCTTTTGTCCGTCATTTATCAATTGAAACTCAGGTCTCTTTGTCACTTCCATCAAAATATGTCCTCATACAATATCGCTGTCGAAGTGTATAATGATCTCCTGGTTCTGCTCATTTCACTTAGCATCAGTTCATGTAAGTCTCGCCAGTCCTCTCTGTATTCATCCTGCTGGTCATTTCTTACAGAACAATAATATTCCATAACATTCATATACCACAATTTACCCAGCCATTCTCCAATTGATGGGCATCCATTCATTTTCCAGTTTCTAGCCACTACAAACAGGGCTGCCACAAACATTTTGGCACATACAGGTCCCTTTCCCTTCTTTAGTATTTCTTTGGGATATAAGCCCAATAGAAACACTGCTGGATCAAAGGGTATGCACAATTTGATAATTTTTTGGGCATAATTCCAGATTGCTCTCCAGAATGGTTGGATTCGTTCACAACTCCACCAACAATGCATTAGTGTCCCAGTTTTCCCGCATCCCCTCCAACATTCATCATTATTTTTTCCTGTCATCTTAGCCAATCTGACAGGTGTGTAGTGGTATCTCAGAGTTGTCTTAATTTGCATTTCTCTGATCAATAATGATTTGGAACTACAATAGAAGTTTCAAACACATTTTATATGTAGCTTACAACACTCTCAAATGTGGCCCAAAAAGATTAAAATGCAATTGGGAAATACTTAACAAAATAAATAAAAATAAAACAAAATGTAGATAATACCACATTTTAAAACTAAATCAATATACAGCCTGCAGGCATCTTTTTGTATGGATAAGTGGCCCCATGTCTATTTGAATATAACATAACTGGACTTTTTCCCATTTGTACCACAGCAGAATGCCTAATTTTCAAGAGAAATTGAAATTCAGACCCAAATTTCATTAGTCAAGGGGAATTTGAGGCCTATAAATTAAACCAAGACAAAGAAGCAATTTGGAGAGACAGAGACATATATATATATATATATAGAGAGAGAGAGAGAGAGAGAGAGAGAGAATGAGCACAGAGAAGAATATAAAGTTGTCATAACACCACATTTTATCCTACTAAAGTGCTATGTATGAAATATATCATTTAGAAAATCTTAATTGATTCATGGATTACAAGAATTCAAGTATTCATCATATAGCTCTTTACTTGTATGCCTTTTATGTTGTTGGAGTGAGGGTCCAGGATACAGATCCCTGTTCGGGTGCCAAAATGTTGTTGGAGTTCTTGTTCTTCTTTAAAATATAATATAATATGAGATGGTTCTCTCTGGGAGAAAGCAGGTTTCTTGGAGAGGTTTTCTGGAGGCAACCTTAGTTGTAGTTGAAAGTAATAATCACCCAAAATGCAGCCAGGTGATAAAAGTTCAGAGCCTATCTCTCTGCTTTGTTCCAAGAGCTCCCTCCGAATGTCTCTAAATCCAAAGGTTTGTCCTTCAGCCTCCAGCCAGCCAAATGGAAAATGGAATGGATCTCTCTTGCCTCAGAGAGAGGGCTTCTGGCTCTCAATCGCCAATATAGCCCGGTTAGCTTTTCTTAGAGGCCTCTCTCTCTCCTTGGTTCTAAGAGCTCTTGCCGCTTTGTCCTTTGCTTCTGCCTCTGCTTTCTTCAGCCTCCAGCCCGCACAAAGATGGAATGAATCTATTGTCTCCTTCACTTGGGGTTCAGCTAGCTTTCTGGCGAGTCTTTCAGACCAGCTTGGTCTCAGTGGAGGAAGTACAGGAGCCCAACCACCACAGTGGTGTGAGATGAAGATGAATCTGATTGTGCCTCCGAGAGAAAGTGCTTCTCCTCAACTGAATTGATGTTCCCTTCTCAATCTTCTGCTGAATTTTCTTCTGCCACCAGCCAGCCAAGTGGAAAATGGAATGAATCTCTCTCTAATTGGGCCTCTTTATATATGATTTCCCAAAGGTTGACTCCTCCTTCTGGAGGCACACCCAAGGGAGGTGTGAATTCACAAAGTTACAAAGTTTACTTTGTGAATCTCCCATACTTGTGAACTCCAATGAGTAAAGGTGTGAACACAAGCATTGTTTCAATTAGTTCTACTTAGTACCTTGTTTCAGGTTCTGGCCCAAAACATCAACTCTAATGAGTTAGCAGTTTGTAAAGATTCCAACACTTTTATGACCTTATCATGTATTATTTTGCTGTTATTATATGATGTATTTCCCTACAAAACTCTAAATTCCATAATGACAATGACTATATCTAAACTTTCTTTCTATCACATAGTATAGAACTTTGCACATGGTGAGTACTCCATAAATGTTTGTTGAATTGAAAGAAATAAATTTGTTCTAGAAAATAAACTCATTTCAATATGTAAAGCGTGATTCTCTGAAAAGTAATCAGACTTTCCTTTTGCCTTGCTCTACAAATTGGAAGGGTAGGGAGGGGAAAGCTGCATTCTCACAGAAGATGAATTTTTATGTAGTGAGCTATGAGGAGGGAAATATTCATTCTCCAATTCTTTGAGTTTTAAATGTAAATGAGTCATGGGAAGTGTGATAAATTGGTTCTTGGCATCTCATTGCTTTAATATCATCTCTCTAGCTTGTCACCTCAAATGCCAGAAAATTGTTGTGGGACTGACAGAATACTGGCTTCAAATATTCTGGTATTCAAATATTCCTGGTATATTTGAAATATGACCCTTCCTTATCCTCCCCCCAGTATTACAGTTCATCAATGCTTTACTTACAAAGCTTCAAGCAAATAAAAATGCTTTTCTATCTCTCAAAAAGATTAGGGAACCCTCATCTAATAAATGATGCTTTCTGGCTTAAACACTCTTTAGGTTCAAAGTAAAACCATAGCATCATAGATTTAGAGCTAGAAGGGACCTTAGAGATCATCTAGTTCAAACTCTTGACCCTACAGATGAGAGTGCTCTGAGGTGTAGAGAAGTTAAGTTAATATAGATACTAAGTGATAGAGGCAGAAATGTAATCTGGGTCCTCTTACTCCAAAAACCAGTGCCTTTTTAAGAGATATAAATTAGATATAAAACAATTTTATTTATTCAAAGGTGAAATTAAATAGGGATAAATGTAAAATCCTCTACTTGGGTTCCAAAAATTAACTTCAAAAAGTATTAGTTGAAGGAGCCAAGAACACACACACACACACACACACACACACACACACACACACACACACACACGTTTTCTGTTTGACCCCAGAAGGCAAAACAAAGAACATTAGGTAGAAACTATGACTTAATAGTTATAGTCCTGATGAAAGGAAAATCTTCTTAGAATGAGAGGTAACAAAAGAAGGAATAGACTTTATGGAGAGTTAATGGATTCCCCCAAACAGAAGTCGTCTAAAACTTGATTACCACTAGTTGGGTATAATGTAGAAGAGATTGTTGTTTATGTATAAGTTGGATTGAATATTTTAGGGTTGGATTTTTAATAGGTGTATTTCTGAGATCCTTTTAACTTCAGGATTCTATGGATCAAGAATAGCTATTTAGGGGATTCCATAAAAGCCTTTCTTCTTATCTGACAACAACTCATTAACAAGTAGTCTTTGTGATTATTAAACCAGTCCTGAATTCCTCTAAATACACTAGTGTTTAGCATGCATCCTTCCATCTTGTACACAAGAATTGCATAAAAGACTTGATAAATACTTCACTGGGCTCTAAGCATACCATTATGTCTACAATAGCCTACTGATCTGCCTATTTATTCTTTTCATTAGAAAAAAAAGTGGCAGAATGAGCTGGGGTGAGGACAAGATTGGTTTTGCATATTGCAATCTTGATGGAGCTTTGTTAGCTATTTCTTGGTTACTAATTTCCTTTTTAAAAACTCACAAGCTATATCTTAAATTATATGATTTCAAATTTTGATTTTTTAAAAAATTTTGAAAATCAGTTCATTTGCTCTCTTCCTATGGCAAATTTTTCTTCTCCTCTACTTTATCATGAGATACTTCTCACATTATTCAAGATCAGTGGGAAATTATTGTTACATAGTAATGTGTGAATTTTTCAAATTTATGAAAAACAAAATGCTTTTATAAGTATCTTAAATATTAAAAATTCACCACCTTAAATAAGATTTAAAAAACATAACCCAACAGAACAAAACCTATGGGTCATAATGGAACTATGGCTTGCACATTGTAGACAGTGGTTGCCAAACATCTTTTAAAAATGTATGTTTAGTGTGCTTTTATGCATATATGTGTATATGTAGACATATGTGTGCACACATATATAAACCTATTTCAAAATATATGGAACAATTCATTTTAATATGCATATCTCTTTTAAGTGGTGGTTGTTTTCTACTTTAATGCATTTTTACTGCTTTGAATCCCAGGTACATATTCAGATTCATTTCTTCTCTCTCTTCAGGTAGTTTCCACAATATATAAAGTTTTCATTTGAAATGTACTCATTATTGATACCATTTGCTACTTCAGAGTTTGTTCAAGTCAACATCAATCTTATTCATCCTGCAAATGCTTATTTTGCTGAACCAACAGTCTGAATCCGTAGAAACTAAATTTCAAACATTTTTAAAAAATCACATCATCTGTTACTGGTAACAAAGTCTCCAACTGTTATTCTAGATTTTTATGGAAAAAGGAGTAGGAACAAATACTCATGGTGTTCCATAAGATAACACAAATATAAAATGTAAATAGCCTTATCTCTCCATGAAAAGTTTTTTGTATATTTTCTGAGATTGCTTGTACATTATTGGATACTTTGGCTCCTCCATTGCAAATTCAGTGGCCTACTTAGAAAATTCAATGCTTTCTTAATATTTTTTTTCTCACTTAGCAGAAGTTCATTGATCTAAGCAGAACTTAAGTATAAAGAAAAAAAAGCATATTCTTTCTTAAGAAGTTATGTAAGGAAAACAAATGACCTTATGAGATTCTACTTAGTAACCTTTCACAATATTGCTTGATTTAGTGACAAAATAATAATAGTAATAATAGTAAAATAAAAATAGCAATAATAGTAAAAATAGTAATGATAATAAAATATGTCATTACCTGATTAGAGAATCTCATGCTAACATTCCGCTGATCCTGTAGAGGGACGTACCTATGGATTGGGTCAATGTCTTTAGGACTTATTAAGTCATCAGCTGAAAAGGAAGAAAAGAAATGACTACATCAAGTTGAGTCTAACATTTCAATGGCGCATCAGATACTATGCAAATCAAATTTTTTATGATCTGTAGGAAAAGTGCAGCTTCCACCATTTATCCTAACAATCGCAAAACTCTTTCCCTCTTTTTTCCCAGACTCAACTCCAGGTTTGAAGAGCAAAATATGAGATGACTCAGTCAGGATGAAAATATTAAAAGCACATACAAAATGACCAGGATTATTTGCGTATATTAGTATAGATTCTATAGATAGGTTTTCATAGCATTGCACAGCAAAGAGAGAGCTGACCTTGAATCCAGCAAAAACTGGGATCAAATCTTTCTTCTGAGAAGTATTGACTATATGACCCTGGATTAATTGCTTAATATCTTAGTTTAGTCACTTAACATTTCTAAACCTATATATGGCAGAGAAGGTGTGAATCCACATTGCAGTCATTTCCTTACCAGAGAGTTCTCTCTAATAGCAAAATCATAGAATTAGTTCCTTTTCCTATCCCATAAACTTAAACGTAAAAGATCAGTTAGTCTTGCACCAACATTTTAACATGAGGACAAGAGACCCAGGAAGGTATCCAAGCTAAAAAAGGTAATGGAAGAGGCAGAATTTGAACCCATGGCTCTTTAGACAATAGCACACTATTTTTCATTCCTTCAAGAAGCAATCACCTCTCTATTCTGAAGCAGAAGGGCTGAATATTTTAATCAATAAATTGGAAGAAATCATTAGTCATTTAAACTAAAAAAAACAAAATCAGGAAAAAAAAGAAAAAAAAAACCTGTGAATTATTTTTCCATCTTAATAAACAGTTCAATCATAAAGACATTTGAAGCTACTTGAGTGGGAGTCATAATGTAATTACAGAACTAAAGTTACAGAGCATAATATTAACTTGCCAAATTGCTGAACTAAAGAATATTTTTAAATTGCATTTTCATTATAAAATCTTTTAAAAAAACTGAAAATCCCATTTTTTCTTAAGAAAAAGAAATCAGTGCATTTGATTTTTCATTTTTTTCCAATGGCATGTAACCTCAATTACAAGGAGATACACAGGGTAAAAATATCATGAAATGAAATCTGTCAGTAGTTTGCAGATATTTACAATATTTTTGGCAATGGTGAACTTATTCTTTTTGGGAGAAGCAAGAATGAAATTTAATATAATTTTTAGTTGCTGCTAAACATAAGCACAAAGCCCAAAGCAAACCTCTAAAATCCCAACAATAATGGGCCTTATAATTTGTAGAATGTTGAATATTTGCTCTGTAAGCGCAACGGCTGCTGCTGTTTACAATATGCAAAAACTATTTTTTTAATAGTTTTAAAATTCTATCTACACACATGGTCTCTTAAAAGTACTAATCAATACAGATGAAGAGAAATGAGACTATTTGTGCTGAAAGACAAATTTAACTGTTTAAAAAGGATGGTGTGGAAATTTCAAACTACAGGCACACTTTAACTGATGCACTTAGAATTATACCTATGATATACTTGCTCAGCTTTGAAAAAGTCATGCTAAATGGATCCATCAGTCACAATGGGAAGTGTTTTCCATTCAGAATTAGAGAAAAAAATCATATCCATATAAAATTAAAAATAACTCAAGCATATATTAAAAATAACTGAAGCATCTTCAGTTTATCTGAAATTTTTTAGCAATAGAAATGATTTTTCATTTCATACGCTACATGTACCATTGGAACACTGAACAAAGACCAACTGGTAAACTTCAAATAATGCTAGGATACATACTCTATAAATTCATTTGCATATAGTAATCAAACTAGTTGCATAACTGTATGTATAAATGCACAATGACAAAAATTTGACAAATATAACAGGTAATCAAAAGAATAATTAACAAAAGTGCTTATAAAATTATGTGAGGCAGTATAAATCTATGCACAATGGACTTATGTTCTGAGTGGGGATAATATCTTGTTGGTATAATTAAAAGGCTCTCAATCACTTACCAGTTTTTAGGACACTTTTTTTTGCAAGGCAATTGCAACTAAGTCACCTGTCCAGGGTCACACAGCTAGGAAGTATTAAATGTCTGAGATCGAATTTGATCTCAGGTCCTCTTGACTTCAGGACTGGTACTACTATCTACTGTAACATCTAGCTGCCCCTTTTTAAGACAATCTTAAGAAGTTTCTTGGATGGAACTAAAATTCGGTAAACAAACAACAACAACAACAACAACAAAGGTAAAAACAAAAACAAAACAGGAAGAAAGCTGAAGAAAACAAGATTGATATAGTCTTTACTATTTAAAGCTATTACTTGATCACAGAATTTTCTTTTTTTTGAAAAAAAATTCAGTCAGTTGACAAACATTTATTAAATTCTTACTACAGGTGCTAGAAAATTATGCTGAGCAGTAGACATACCAAAAAAAAAGGTAAAAACATTATTTTTGCTTTCAAAGAGCTCACATTTTAAAAGGATAAACAACATATAAATAAATAGATATATACAATACATAGAGTAGTTGGAAAAAACTTGCTGTTATATCATATATTTATTTCTATGTATAAATGTAATTTTCCCTGAATAAAAATATAAGCTTGAGAGAAAAGCAACAGTTTCTACAAGCTTCTTGAGGAAAATCTTATTTTAATTTTTGCCTTAATAATAAGATTTAGAGCAGGAAAAGACTTTAGAGATCATGTATTTCACTCCTTTCATTTTACAGATGAAGGAAATGAGTCCTAAAGAGAAGAAATAACTTGCTGAAGACCATATGGGCAGTATGTTGTAGAGCTCATATGACTACCAATCATTGCTCTTTTCACTATGCCATTCTTTCTTCTATTCTTTAGTACACTGAAAAACAGTCATTAATATGTATATTTAAGTAATATACATAGTTGTAGTTCTTCAAAGAAATAAGAAGAGTTTTTTGTTTTATTTTATTAAGTAATTCTAATTGAGGGAGAGGTTTAACTAAAACTTTTTAATACTAAGAAAGCCAGTCACAGTAAGTTAAATGAAAAAACAACTCAAGTTATGTATTGAGTATGCACTCAGGTCACTTACAATCACTCTTTCCCACAAAATAGATATTGACACTACTTAGAAATCCATTACCTTTTGGTTTATAATTTAGGAAGTATCACAAATCTCTAAGAAGCAATCATCTAGCGATATATCCTTTTTGTTTTTGTATTCTTTTTTTATATATAATTGATCAGTGATTGAAGTCATGTGCTCTATTAAGAAATAGTCAAAATGAATTCTATTTGAAGTCAACAAATCAACATAAATCAAAGATCTCCATTTTTTAAGCACTGCTGAATATATCTAAAAATGTACTGGATAAAAATAACTCCCCAAAATTGGCATTCTAGACTTAAGCATTCATGCCAATACTCAGTGGAGTTTGATACTAAGTGTCTACTGGACAAAGCTGAAAGATCTGGACATTCCTGTGTGATAAACATTCTCCATGAATATAAAAATGCTATGGAATAATACACATGCTATTCAAAATTAAAAATGAAAAAATTATGAAAAACTAGTTTACAGGGGAATAAAAACCCATTTAATGTAATAGAATTGGGTTAAAGGAAGAGGAAAATAAAATAGTTACACTGTATTACAGTAGTAGTAAATGAATCGGGGCAGCTAGGTAGTGCAGTAGATAGAGCACTAGCCCTGAAGTCAGGAGGACCTGAATTCAAATCTGGTCTCAGACACTTAACATTTCCTAGCTGTGTGACCCTGGGCAAGTCACTTAATCCCAATTGCCTCAAAAAAAAAAAAAAAAACAGTAGTAAATGAATCAAATGAAAAGTGAAGTATCAGTTATTTTAGTCTGTCACAGAGTCAGTGGGCTTTTAAAGGTAAAATGGGAACTTAACTACCATTTAGACCATTGTTTTTATGAGAAAATATTTTCTGAACAATGGAGTCTGAACAAATGACTCAGAAAGAATTGGAACAGAAACAACTATTAATACTTATTGCTTATATTTGTAGTTTTAACTTTTTTAAAGCACTTTCATTCATTTATTCCAATGCAACAAACATTTATGTAGAACCTACTGTATGCAGAGTTAATGTGCTATAATAAGAGGAATTTCCTTATGGAACTGGCAGTTTAATAAGGGATATAAGATATAAATAATTATAATATGAAAGAAATAGTTATTAAGTCCATGCACAAAAGACATACGTAACAAGTACATAGATGCAGACAGAGATCTGATCTTGAAGTCAGAAAGATGTGGGTTTGAGCCATTCCTCCAAGATAAATTGGTTGTATTTGACAATCAGTGGACAAACCTCAAACATGTGCTCTGTACTTTCCACACCTGAAGTCCTGAACAGTGAGAACCAATCTGTTGTTTAGAACAATGCTTTCTTCAAATATGACGCTTCATCTCCTGACTGGGCATTTTCCCTGGCTGTCTCCCATGCCTCAAATGATCTCCCACTGAAAGAAATAATTTATTTTGGATCCTACTCTATTCTAATCAATATTGTTGAGTTGTTTGTTTGTTTTTTTTTTTTTTTTTTGCTGAGGCAATTGGGGGTAAGTGACTTGCCCAGGGTCACACAGCTAGGAAGTGTTAAGTATCTGAGATCAGAATTGAACTCAGGTCCTCCTGACTCCAGGCCGGTACTCTAGCCACTGCACCAACTAGCTGCCCCTATTCTAATTAGTATTAATCATATCAAAATTCTGTATATAAGGGCCCAGAGTTATGAGTTGCAGATTCTAAGTTCACTTGATTAGCTATAGGAAGTTAGTTAAAGGCCATCCACCTTTGTTTTGCTTTGTGATGATGACCAAGTTCAGCTTGGCAGAGGTGACAACTACATAGAAAGAGCCCCCAAATATTTTGTACTTCTGGACCAATTACTTGTTCAATAGGAGCAGATGATATCATTGACTGTGATAGCTTTACCATTTCCTCCTACCTAACTTAAGGAGAAGTCTGTCCATCTTATGTGGAGATAGTCCTTGCTTTACCCAACTTGTAACCCTACTGACATGTTATTTTGTTTATTCAGTGGAATTAGTCTGTATTTGGTATAGCTATTCTGGAATGACTGGACATCTACCTCTAATATAACAGGGCCCTGGAAGGAGGTAGTATTTCAGATCATGAGGAAGATCTGAGGTCTGCTTCATTAGCAGAGACCATGGACCCTTCAATAAAGTGCCACTGGCTCAGATCTCTGCCTCAATCTCTCTTATTGTCAGTGGGATAACAAATGTCCACATCACCTACTCTGCCTCTTGCCTTTCCAGTTTTCTTTTAAGTCTCAACTAAAGTCCCACCCTCTACATGATACCTTAAATAGTCTTTTTAATCTTAGTGCTTTTCCCTTTGAGGTTATTTCTAATTCTTCTTGTATATATCTTGTTTGCATATAATTATTGGCATGTTGTCCCCTGCTTTAGATTGTAAGCTCCTTTAGAGAAGAGAGCATTTTTACCCTTTTTTGTATCCCCAGAATTTAACACAGTGCCAGAAAAAAAAAAAAGTGGCATTTAATAAATACTTGACGTGAACCTCAGGTCAGATGTAAAATTTGTTCATTACATTGTACAAAGACAGCTATGTAGATTTGGAAAAGGCAGAAATTTTCTGGTTAATGTTAACTAGAAAATTCAAATAATTACAATCTGCTATTCAACAAGGTTCTGATTTTGGACTTTTACTGAATATCAAAGAGAAACTAGACCATTAGAACATATTTATGTTTGTGTGTGTGTGTATGTATGTATGTATGTGTATATCTCCAGCATTCTATTATGAAATAAGGAAAACCTAGAAAGATTAATACCCCTACTAAATTTGTGTAATAGATAATTAGTCTAATGGTTAGTACACTGATTAGTACATGGTAGGCACTTACAAATGCTTTCTGATGGAAGTGGCTTAATATTAATGTTTATTTGTGGAGAAACAGAATCCAGATATGTGGTTTCACTGGTAGTAGGGTAGTACTACTACCAGGGTAGAAACTCACTCCAACAATATATACTGGTAATCTGCCTATAATCTGAAATTTTAGAAAGTTGCTTAGATTGCACTGAGAAGTTAATTAGTTAATCCTAATAAGCTTGCTTTTTTTTTTTTTTTTGCCTTTGATGAATAAAAGGTTTTAAAATCTATGCTCTTATTTTTATAAAGTATAATAAGGATAATTTATTCTTAAATGACTAAGGATTGTGCAATGTTCAGGGTCAAAATTCTGAACATAAATTTTTAGAACTCTAGCTATGAAAAGCTGAAGGAAATAGCACTGGACATGCACTGATCACAGAATATATTAAGGAAGATTGTAACTATCTTCTATCTTATTTTCTTAACCTTTACCATCGCTTCCTAAAAGTTTAAAGAAGAAAGCAAAATTCAAAGTTAATCTTGGCTTTTTTTAACTGAAGTTTTAGTAGAATATGTATTAAATTAGTTATCAACTGTATTTCAATGAACATGACCTTATTTAGCAACTTCTATTAAATTTAATCAAGAGAATTTGCTTTCTTCATTCCAAATAGTATTTTATACTATAAAGCTTTTAAAGTTGAAAAAATTTAAAAACACATTAGTCTAATGAAGAAAAACGTATCTTTCTGGGAGTTAGGAGAATTAAGTTCCAGTTTTCTTGTGTCAGGTTTTAATTATTTGTGTGACCATAACCAGCAAGTCATTCACCCTATCAAAACCTGGTTCTACTTTTGAAAATTCAATGAATATTTATTAAATTCCTACCATGTACAAGCCACTACCATCAAAAAGCCAACATTCTACTAAGGAAGACATGAATATAACATATACACAAGCAAATAAAATTATATGCAAAGTAGCACAAAGTAATTTCAAAAGGGAGAGGACTGAGGTCCAGTAAAATTGAGTTCTACTTTGAAGGAAATGAATGGATACTATAAAGTAGAGAGGAGAAAGAAGCACACTGCAGATATGCACAAGCACACATTCAGACAGTCAGTACAAAGGCACAGGTAGAAAAATGTACTTTACATGGCTGTGTTGTACACTTTCAAGTGCTATATAAATGTGAAATACTTTATTTTCACATATAACAATATAGATATTGTCTGAATATTTAGTTGAAGTAATGTCCAAAATTATTTCTAATGGGAATTTTATGAAATTATTTTAAAAGAATTATTGCTTATGAATGGCTTTGCTTTTCAATGTATATTTACATCAGAATTTTCCTAAAGTGTTAAGGACCCCACCTAAGTGCGAAAACCCCCCAACTGTGAATCATAACACATTTGAAGGAATTGCAAATCAGCCTTTCTGACGCAGATGTTGCTTATGAGTTGCAAATGAAATAAATCAGAGGCAAGGGGAAGAAGAAAGAGGTAAGAGAATGCAACTGCCTCTCAGTCTCCTTGTATTATTATCATCCTGTCACATGAAAGGATTTATTCTGCTGGTTAGAAATAGATGCCCAGCAGCCACTAGCAGGTTGCTCCCCAACACTAAATTTTTTTTGTACTAAATATTTTCTAACTAATTCAATCTTTCTAAGCTAGAGCTTCATATCAGAAATAGCAATCTATATCATTTACCCCAAATACTAACTAGATTCTGCTTAGTTTTCTCAATAGAGATATGTTGTCATATCCACTAAACCCTATGGTGGACACTGAGGAAGATACAACTTTTGGTAAAACATGATCCTTAAACCTCATGGAGTATACACTAAAGAAAAGAGCATAGGACACAAATTTTAAAATGAGATCACATGATAAGTGCATTAGAGATGTTCAAAACAAAGTGTCATATGATGCCTGAAAGGAAAAATCCTTATAAATCATTGAAATCACAGAACACAATGAGGAAAGTAGCATTGAAATTGGACTTTCAGTTCTGGCTAGGAAATCACCAGGTGAAAATGGGATATTACACATATCAGGAAAAAAAGTTGTCAGTTTAGAGGATAATAATATGTACTAAAAGAAGTAATGTAAAATAGGTCTTGAAAGGAAGATTGAAGTTATGGAAGGCTTGAAAATCAAGCAGAGGTATTTGAACTTTACTCTGTAGGTCAGTTGTGTCAAACTCAAATAGATATGGGGATTACTTATCTGTATCTAAGGATCCCTGTGGGTTACATATTGATTTAATTAAAAAATATAACATTATTTCAACAGATGGTAATAAGTATCTAAAATAAGTTGGTGATGTTTGGAAGAGAAGCGGATGGATTCACAATAGAGAATGTTGAAGATTTGGTAACACAAAATATCAGATGGGAGAGAGAAGAAAAAAATCAAATATAAGTCCAGCAAAAACATTTAGAAATATTTAGCATATGGTAAACACTTAATAAATACTTGCTTATTATCAACATGAATGAAAGAAAGGATGATGATACAACTGACATAAATAATGAATTAAAAATGAAAAAAAAAAAAAGGACTAAGAAGCAGGTTTGGAAGGGTAGATAACAAACTTGATTTAAGACATGATGAATTTGAAGTACCAATGGACTATCTAGGGATGTCAAAGAAACAGTGAAAAAGAAATCAGGACTGAAGATAAGAGATTTGAAGAATAAGTTGCATAGAAGTGATACAGCAAAATAACACTGAATGGATGAATAACTGCCCAGAAGGATAGAAAGAAGAAAGGATGAAAGTGAGGAAGAGAATGAAGAGTTAGTGAAAGATAGCAATAAGGGAAAAAGAATCAAAAGAGTGTGAGTTGTCTAGAGGTCACGTTGAGAAAAACACACAGAAAACATGGGTGGTCAAAGGGTATCCAAAAATGCAGGTAAGTAAAGGAGAGTAAGACTGAAGAAAGTCTTTGGATTTGGCAAGTAGGAAGTCATCATTTATATGTACAAGAATATCCCCAACAGATAAGTGATCAAAGGATATAAACAAAAAGTTTTCACAACAAGAATTGCGAACTATTAACACCACATGAACAAAAGTTCCAATAACTAATAAAAAGGAAAATGCAAATAAAATCTATCTGAAGTTTTACCTCATACTCTGTAAATTGGCAAAGGTGACAAAAATGGGGATAGTTATTATTGGAGGAATTGTGGGAAAACCAGTGCAAATCAAATACAAGTAAGCACTCAGAAAAGACTATAAGCATTGCATGCTAATGAGGGACAGGAGAGATGAAACAAGCATTATTTACAAACCACAATATCAGCACAGTCATAGAAAGAGTTAAAAGAGATGGAGAGTGTAGAAATGATTTTTGTAGTCTATGATCTTAAAAAGGGTGGGGTGAGGACATACTAGAGTAGAAAAGGATAGCTATGAGAGAGATATACCTATAATCTCACATAACTGATAACACCAACAGAAATCTATATAATTGAATAAGGAGTGAAGGGAGCAATTATCACTTGAGGATCATTATTAACTAATGCAGAATAAAATAAACATTTGTTACCGTTTATATGACATTGTAAAAATGAACAATTTTGGAAGATTTAAGAACCGAATGATTCAATGACCAATTATGATGCTAGAGCATCAATGATTTAGGATGATGTCAATTTCAAGTTTTTAGTGAAGTGGTGTGCTTCATAGCAAACTTTCTTAATTAATTGGAGAGCTAAACAGTCATAATGGAAAGTATGAATTACTTCTGAATGGGACTGATTGGATGAAGTATTTCTCAGTATTGTCACATGGTCCCTGTTTCCAGAACTTGGGGGAGGTCATTTACTCTCTGGAGGAATGAACTTTGAACCTGAGATACAGGAAGTTGCAGAAAGTGACATGACCTGTGGGAGGCAGCCAGCATTAGTGATCATTGATCAAGGATGGTTACATCCTGTTAGTCTATCCAATGAGAAGGCTCAAATCTTTTGCCTTTAAATCCTGGACAAGCTGGAAGCAGGTCAGGTTCCAGGAGCACAGAACGGGAGTTAGGATGGCTCACAGGTGTGTGCCTGGGCCTCTCCCTGCAGGGATTAAATAAATACTTACTCTTTGTACCTGAAGGTGTCTCTGATTAGCTAATTGGAAAGGGAGTCTTGCCAGCAACCGCCCCACACAGTTTATGGGGACTTGTCCAGGATCTGGCTTCCCAGAGAGGTGGGCCCCTGATTCAAGGTAGGCGCCAGGTTGGCGCCTCCATCTGATCTTGAGATGAGACTCTCAGCCTCCCTCTCTGTGAAGAATGGGCCTACGGAGAAGAGACAGTCAGGAACAAACAGAAGACATACAAGTCTTCAAAGATGAAGCCTCGGTGAGATAAAGCCAGGTAATTTATGCAAACATAATCCTAGAGGCACTGTCTGTTAATGTGCTCTTGAACTATCCTTGTGGGCCCGGATCATCAAACCTTAGGTGATCCAGATTAAGGAGTTCTGTTAACAGAAGATAGGGATGCTCTATAATTGGCTATGAAGATAAGCAACTCCTTCTGACCCTGGTCTGCCAAGCAACCCTGGAGGGATTTAGCTGTGCATTTTATGGAGACTAGGGAGTGAGGTTGGATGCTCTGAGAGAGAGCAGTCCAACTCAAATCTTCAGAACAAAAAGAAAAAAAAAAGGTGTACTTGAGTATTTTTGTATGTGGGAAAGTGGGGAAGAGCTGGTCTCTTCCATGTGATTTTTATCTGTGTGTGTCTTTGTGCAGAATGTCTTTGTCATGTTTGCTCTGTGAGCTTGAATTTGTTAGGGAAAAAAAAAGAGAAAGAGATTTTCCTTTAGGCTTTAATTCTGGCCAAAGTTGGAACTTTAGGAAAGTCCATCAGGAATAATGGTTAGGGAATTTGGCTATTGGTCATTTCAAAATTCCAAAGCAATTCAATTAAACTGGGGAGGATCATCAAGAGAGAATGAAGATGGTGGTTTCTTTCTTTTTCCTCCCATGTGTCCTGACTGCAGCAGAGCCACGCAGGGCGCCAGGGGGAAAGAAACTGCTATTTAGTGAAATTCATATTTTAAATATTGTAATGTTCTCTTCTCTAAAGTATAATGTTCTCTGAAAGCAGGTTTCTTGGGGGCCTTCTGGAGGCAGCCTTAGTTTCAGTTCAGTATAATAATCACCTCAAATGCAGCCAAGAGTTAAAAGTTCAGTCCTTTATTGTCTCCTTCAAAATAGCCTGGTTGGTTTTCTTAGAGGCCTCTCTCTCTCCTTGGTTCCAAGAGCTCTTGTTGCTAGTCCTTTAGTTGTTCCAGCTTCAGCCTTCAGCTCTCTCCGAATCCAAAGCCTCCAGATAGCACAAAGGTGGAAGTTGGAATGAATCTGTCTTGCCTCCGAGAGTGGGCTTATCCTCTAGTGGGCTTGTCCTTCTGACTTGTGGATCTCCTGGAGTGAATCCTGACTTGTGAATCTCCTGCAGTGCCTATCAATTCCAGTGACTTAGCACCTTGTTTCAAGTTCTGGCCCATAACAAAATATGATGGCAAAAGCAGTTTTACATTATTGGGAATTTAAAGCTTTATTTGATTGGATTTAAAGTTAAGGTTATTAAAACAAAATGCCAGTAGCATACCTTAGGGGAGGTCATGGTTGTATCTCCCTATTTAGATGGGAGATACAAGCTACTTAGATGGTATGTTGCTTACTAGAAGTATTGAATAATTTGTAAACTATGAGTTATGTCTTAAAAATTTGTCAGCTCTGTTGGATATGTATAAGTTTTATGAAATTTGGTTCAAAGCTATGAATCTTGAAGTTTAAGGTTTTTAAAAAATTGATTTAAAGATAAGGGACAAGAAAGATTGATTTGTAAAAGCAATTAATAGTTTAAATGGAGCATCTAGTATTGGTTTGGGAGTGTTTAATGTATGTTGGAGAAGGTTTGAGCAGGTAGGTGTTGGGAGGAGAGAGAGAGAGATGGGACAGGAAGAGATGGTATGACAGAAGGAAGAAGAGAGAGGAAAATAGCTTTCCCAGAAATGGGGAACAAAAAGGCACAAACCCCTAGTGAATCTGCCATTTGCCATGGGAAAGAGATACCCCATGAGATTGGGGCCTGTCTTTAGCTGACATATTGGATTTTGAGGGAAATGGCACCCTAAAAAGGTTAGCTGTGATAAGCTGGGGTTGGAAACCACTGGAAAGGGGGTCTTGTACCCAACCCATCCCACACACTTCTAATAAGTCTGATGTTACATGATAATGATGGAAGATATGTTGTGGTGGTGAGAATAATAGTCAAGACTGGCTCTAAAATTACAGAACACTTTACGTTACCTCTATAAGGTAACCCTAGAAAGTAGAAACTAGATTATCAGAGTATGGAGGTAAGTCTAGATTCTCAGATACCACATCAAGGGGATGGGAGCTGAGACTAATTTTATGAGACTGAAAACTATAAGTATAGAAATTGTCTCTTTTATCCAACTTGATCTAGTTAAATTTGGCAATGCCTATGGCCAGAAAATAGACCAGTAAGTGATTTTTATTTTTTATTTTTTTAGATACAGTAAGATATAGTGACAAGAGCTTTTAGAAATAGAATTCTAGGTACTAGCTGAAGCAAATCATTTCCCATTTTTATGACTCAACGTTCTCATTTGAATAACAAGAGTATCAGACATAGAAGGAAACTGAGTCTGGTTATTCAAGGATGGACTCTATTCAGTTTTCAAAAAGTATCATTCAATTTCATCCAGAAAATGGAATGATGAAAAATCATTACCTAGCTAAACAGTAAGTTATCTATTTTTCTCTTCTTAAATTGAGTGTAATGTAAGAATGTGAGAACCAAGATATCTAGAATTTAAGTTCTAAACCCTGATTTGCAGGTCTCAGCACTGGACTCCTATGTCAAAGTCCTAATGCTGTTATTTATATCTAGGATACTAAGTAGTATACAAATAAATGATTGTAAAATGGCCAGAGATGTGAAATACTACTCACTTTTATCTTGTTGACATGATTAAATATTGTAAAACTAAACTTCAACCAATTTCAAACACTAAATTAGTAATCTCTCAAGTCTTTTGAGAGTCAAGTCTCAAGGATTTAATGTTTTAGTATCGTTGAGATGACAGTTACAATCTAATTACATTTTTCAGGTTGGCATTTTTTTCAAATACATCATTTCATGTACAAAAATATTTTTTTGGATTTGTTACTGCATTAAATAAAAAGAAGAAATGTTATCAATAACATGAAGTCTTTTGTGTTTGGTCTGTCCTCTTCCTGGAAGAATAAGCATGGACAAATTTTCCACGTGTCCTTTAATTAGCATTAAATAAAACTATAGCCAAGAAAGGGCAGAATGTAAAACAATAACTCAATTTGCTTTGCATTAGTGGGTTTGTGTCAGGCCTTCCTTAAATATTATTTTCCACACATTTATGCAAGATTGAAACTGAAAACCTGGGCTTTGAAATATATTTCCCTAATGGAATGTAAAGAAAAAAATGGAAGACTATTACTCTTAAGAGTACAAACAAATCTAGCACATAACCTAATACTAAAGAGAACAGAGACAACAATGGTATTTCACAGGGTAAGCAGTTGTACAAGTTGTACAATTCAGTTACAATGCTTCCAATTAGCTTTTTCACATCATTTGTCATCTTCTACAAAGGCATTTCATCTACAAAAATGATTGTCCTTTTGATAAAAGCACTAAAAACTATCATGATTTTTCAACAAATTGTCAGAAGGAAATCTAACAAATGGCTTTTTTTCTGTCACCATATTATGTTTCATTTGCATATGCCCCAAGAATTCTGATCAGTTTCTTAGATTCTTAAAAAACTGTAATGATTTTTCATAGAATTCCAAATGATAGATTCATTTGTCTTTTAGCTACCATGAGGATTACTACAGTGAATATATCAAAGTAGTTATCTATCCATCATTCAATTCCTTTTGGTATGTGGTTAACTAGAAGCATAAATGACAAAATGGATATGTTAAATCAGAAATTCATGACTTCCTAGGAAACTCTTAAAAGATGCTATCTGGTCTTTACAATGCTAAAGGTCTTTTCAAAATTGCTGAACTTAAGCTGCAATACCAAAAGGAGCAAAGTAACATATAAGATATCATGAAGAGGAAAAAAAAAAAAAGAAAGATTTAGCAAAGTTCGGATGAAAAAATGAGGAGTCAAGTGAGGAGGCTGAAGCTGCCAACCTGGGAGACTAGGAAGATACTGGTACCTTCAACAACAACAAAAGGGAAATTCAGAAAAGTAGAGCATTTGGGGGAAATGATAATGAGTTGCTTTGAACATAATTAGTTTGAGATGCCAAGGAAACATCTTATTTGAAATGTCAAATGTATGACTGGAGCTTAGAAGATTAGAGCTATAGAGACAGATCTGGGAATTATATGCATAGAGATAACTGACCCCACGAGAATTGTTGAGATTACTGGTAATAGAGAGAGAAAAGAGAAAAAAAAGCTAGACAGACAGTACTTTGGGTGATAAGGGGTGGAGGGAACACACATATTTAAGGAGTGTTACCTGGATGAAGATCCAGCAAAAGAGGCTGAGAAGGAATAGTCAGGAAGAAAACCAAGAGAGATTAGTGTCATGAAAACTCAAATAGGAAAGAGTATTTTAGTAGAAGAAAGTTATAAACAGTAGAAAAGAAAAATGTTGATAATATATCAGATGCAAATTTTGGACAATAAAAAGAACTAGTATTTATCTTTCTTTGCCTCTTCTACTTACCTAAAAGTTTTGCAATGACATAAAGAGCTTGTCCCCACAGGAAAAATTTTCCATCACGCCCACAGTTACTAGGAAATCTCTTCTGACTACCAGGATTTTTCTTCTCAGATTCCACAAAGTCAGCTGGCACATAATAATACTTTGGTACAACAGGATACCCTGCAGAGTTTAAAAATAAATAGTCAAATAAAATTAGTTTCCTTCTATGATATTCAATCTTTACAAAATGAAAAAGGTTTTAGAGGAGAGTTAAAGGTAGTACATGTGATAGTCAAAACTCGACAAACTGAATGATTGTCTAAAAAATGTATTACAAAATACAGAGAAAATATTACCTGAGTCCTCAAAAAAGTTTCTCACCAAACAATATGATAATCTCTTTTAACTTTTTAAAAAAATTTTAACAACTATACACAGAATAACAAGTATGAATACTTAGAGGAAAGGTAAATACTATTTTAAATAGGATTAATCCAGGGATTTTTCATAAGTGAGATCCTTTCCCATCTTAAGTGAAGAATTATATATCAAAATCATTTGTCAGAAAAGGAATTCCCATTTAAATGTTAAGCCTATTACTTCCCAGTCAGTACCATAGAAGGAAAAAAAAAATCAACTTCCCTTAAGGCTAAATAGACGAACTTTAAAAAGTCTTTTTTTCTAAAGTATCTTTACTTAAAAGCATAAAAATCATTATTTTAAGTGAGGGACCTCTAACTATTACATGGGGGGGAAATCACCAGAGTTTTAGGGGACTATAAAAGTGTTAAAAGTTTTTATCAAGAATTCAATTATTCTGAGATTGCATATGCTTCAAGATCTCCCTAAAATCTCATCACTTCATTCTTACATTAAAGCTTATGTCATCAACAAGTACATCTCAGATCTTTTACTAACACATATGTTTATAATACATGGGGAAAGTTAATAAATAAGGACATTTGAGGGCCCAATGTATAGTAAGTGAAACCAATGAACTTTCCCATAATCTCTAAATCTGATTCAAGAATCCCCTAATATCTTTAACTTATACAATACAATAAATAACATCAACATATTGGATAAATGATCATCTTGAACATAACTGAATATATCACTTTACTAATATTCACATTACTACTTTTTAAGTATTCCTGATAACAATAAAGCTAATACATACAAGTACAAGTGATTCCTAAGAAATCAAAACAATTTGAACAATATCTAGTTTCAGTTTAAGCAAGTAAAAGGGAGATATACAAGAAGAGCTACAACATTGCTTTCCTATAAAAATTTGTTTTTGAACAAAAAATGAAATCACATAGAATAAAAATCCACTAGGAGGTTTTTGGTAACAGAAAAAATAAAGACAAAACATCGAAGAGTAGACTGCAATTTTATTTAATTTATTGCAAAATAATACTCTCTCACAGTACGAGCTCTAAATGCTTAGAAGAAAGGTGGCATTATGACAGTAAGCATACAGTTTGCCCAAGGAGAGTTCTTGGGCACACTAATTTAGGTTAAGGTTTGGTCAAATATGACATTAAACTCACAACTTACATGGTGAAGACATTAGTGAATATACAATAAGCCAACAAAATATAAAGATTGCCAAATTTTGAGGATTGTGATTATAACAGCTGAGACTAGACCTAGCTGCTATGATTTAACTTCATTCTCAAAAAAAAAGAAATGGTTTAATAAATGAAATATCATAAAGAATTCATGAGTACTGCAGTTTTTTTCATTTCAAATTGCTTTATTAGCCAGGTTTGAGATATCATATACTTTCTCACATTATTAATATGTTTTTAAATCATTTGGATGAAATTTGGATAAAAATGAGATCTCAAGTAGGAATTATAGCTGTACCTTCTGTTGTCTGATGTAGGACTGGAGTCAGAAGATCCTGGTATTCCTTTACTTGTGAAGGATTTCCTCTAAAAACTCCTGAAGGATAGAATCACAAAATTTCTACATTTAAATAAAAAGCAGACCAACTTGATACAATTAGTGACTGAGTTGTTATTATTTATTTCCCCCAATGAGTTAAAATCAAATTGCAAGCTAAAAATTGAAACTATAAGTCCTGAAAGATTAAAACAAAGAAATTTATTTCAGAAGGCCACCTGGACTTTAAAGATTTAAAAAAGTAAATTTTCATAGTTTGAAACTTTATTACATTTATACTATGTATATTAATATTATATACATTTTGAATAATACAGAATATATTGGTATGGACACTACTTCCATTGATCAAATCACAACCTGTCCCTGAATTACTAGATAGTTATTATGCATCAGTGAGATTTGGGTTAGGGGGAATATTTTTTTTAATAGCCAAGTGATTGATCAGCCTATCCAAACTTAGCTGGAGTGATCTGAAGAAAATATAAATTTAGTTTAATGGGAACTGGGACTTTACATACTGGTGGAACTTGACATAATTTTTGCTTTACTGGTATAGTTATTTAAAAGCCAAGCTCACTCTCCATATCATGATAAAACCCTGGAGAAGGAAGGCAGTATAGTACACTGAAAAATATACTGATTCTATAGTCAAGGGATCTGAATTCAAATTCCAACAGGCTTACTGCCTATGTATTAAGATTTGTGCCTTTTCCCCCCACTGCTTGGGTATATTTATTATGTTGTTAAAATTAAAACATATTAAAAGGGATTATTCTCTAGTTCTTAGTAATTAACTTATATGCTATTTGAGTGCCCAGGTTTTTTTTTTTTTTTGGTATTTTGTAATGTATATTTTAGATTGAAGCAAGATTATTAACAATCAAATTGCTTAATCACCTGTGCTTCATGTTTCTTCATCCATAAAATAAACAGGTTGTACCAAATGACCTCTATAATTTCTTCCAGCACAAAAGCTAGGAGAACATAAATTTTTTAGCAAAGATTAACTATAGTATATAATTATAATTAGTATAATTTCCATTGTCAAAGAATCTTTTAAATTTCTTAAAAATTCCATATAAACAATAACACAGCATAATTATCATATAGCCTTTAGCCTCAACAAGTACAAAAAAAAAAAAGTCTTCACCACTACCAATAGTTCTACCGAGTAGAGATGTAGTGAACTACAGATGTGGAAATGGTCTGTGCTGTCAGATCTGGTTAATGTATCTATTGGTTTTGCTTAACTGTACTTTTCTTACATTACAAGGTAGATTTCTACTGGGTAGAGGTCATTGGTAAGTGACAGAAATATTTAAAGATAGTCACTAGAGACAATTTTTAAAGTATCAACAACCAAACATTGTGCTGTATGAGTTGAAAAAAATACATTTTTCTCTAAACTTTAAAGGCACAAAGCATTATAGGTATGTAATACTGTATATATTGGGGTATATGGTAATTTTGGTTGAATGGATTTTTCTCTCTTCTTTCATTTTTAAGTCATGATTCATTGGATAGATGAACTAAAGGGAAATCTTTAGAAGTAAAGGTGATGTAAATATAAAATCTATTAATAATAGTAAGATTTAAAAATATTATGCTTTTGAACACAAATGACTTGTAGTTAGCACAATTTTGTAAGGGCTAAAAGTCAAATTTCATTATACTTTTCTTGCACTTCAATTATATATACTATAGATTTAAAATAACTACTTACCATCGATCATCATGTAAAGGAAAAAAATGGGAAATTCACATTCAATGCCATCAAAGAGCTAAAAAAAAAGAATAATTTGCTGTTTCAATTACTGCAATATTCCAACACAGTTGTATATTGTAAAATATTATTTGTCATGCACATAAATAAATATTCACTTATAAATTCATTCTGAAATTGAACCAATTTCAGCAAAGACACTTAATTATATTTTTAATTAGTCAGATTTCTTATAAGTTCAAAGATCAAAATAAGGATCTTTACACTGGCACTGGGAATATTTGAAACTAAAATACTGAAAACGTGTTTAAAAGGTAAATGAAAAATCGAATAAATAAATATTAAAAATAAAAAAACACACACTAAAATTTCTTTTAATACAGTCTAGCTGTAGCCAGCTGTGAAATTAAATAAAATGATAAATAGCTTGTCTACTTATTCTGCAAAATTCAATGCATGCTGATTTTTTTCGCCAAAGTGGTCATTTTAATGCTAAACAAATCAGGAAGATAAAATGTCGCTTGAACATTTTCTCAATGTACTATCTTCACTGATTAGCAGAAAAATAAAGCTGACCCTATTCTATATTAAATCACTTACTAGGCTACTAAAGCAAACTCCTGACCATCCCTCACTTAAGTCTTCGTACTGTTTCTTTTTTCAGAAGATTCAAATTTCTGAAACAAGGATAGTGAAAAAGTCAATAGGAAAAATGTGAATTAGGTAGCACAGAATTTTTAAGGTCTGAATCCTATTAGTTAAGGAATAGAAATGATGCACATATGTATGTATTTTACCTCAAGGAAAGAACACAAAACTAAATATATTCAAGGAATTATACTTAAAAGGGAGATATAAAATTAGCTATAAAGGAAGGGGTGGTATAGCACTAATTTTAGCAACATCTCTTAATCTCTTAAGATATTGAAGGACTATTCCAAACTAGTATTTATCATAAGACAGATTTCTGTGAGGGAAATAGTACCCTTGAAAAGAAAATAAAGAGGAAAAAAGGACAATTTTCCTAAAGGAATAAGAAGTCAAGTATGGGCATGTAGAGTATATTATTTGCACTGCATATTAGAGTACCTTAATTTCAGCTGGCTTATAATAGCGTCGGTTTGGATCTTCTAGTGAAGTTCTGTATCCATCCCTCAAGAAACGCTTGAATCCATACTTCCCTTTTAATTTTCTAACAATTTTGTCAAGGGTTTGACTGAACAGAGCATCATCATCGAGGGCAAAAGCAGGATAACTAATGCAGGGGAGAAGTGCAGCATCGGTATTCTAAGGCAACAGGGAAAAAAAAATCTAAAGCAAATACATTCTTAGAGTGATGCTACAGAACGTCATTCCACACTAATTATAAAAATGAGAGCAAAACAGAGGTGCCATGAACAACTATGGCTAGAATGAGAACTATTAACCAAATAAGTGCTAAAAATTATTATAAGACATCATTATATGATTACAGTTACATAAAGTTAAAAAGCTTTTATATGAAAATAATCTATGTTACTAGAATGAAGAGAAGCTGTTGCTTTTATGTGTAGAAAATCTCAATAAATCTCTAATAATCATTTTATATCTAAGATATAAATAGTTAAAATATGCCAGGGATTAGATTAAAAAAAAATTTTCCAATAGAGAAAAAATGATATAAAGCAATTATCAAAAGAATAAATGCAAATTCTTAAAAGCCATGAGGGAATGCACCAAATAAAAGTGAAATTTAAATTGAAAACAACTCTGAAGTTTCACTTTACTCTAATCAGATAGTCAAAGATAACAAATTATGACAAAAATAAATGTGGGAAGGATTGCAAGAGAACAGAATAACTAATGTACTGTGAGTGAAGCTATAAAAAGGCCGAACAGTTCTGGAAAACAAGCTGTAGGTATGTCAAAAGAAATTTATGCTTTGATGACAAAAAGAACTCAGAGTGAACTCAAATTAGTCAACACAATCAGTTATTACTAGCTGACATGAGTGTGTCTGAGAAGGGGGCAAAGGTTAAGCAATGAGTCAAAAAATTGAATGATTAATTAAACAATGAGGGTAAAATTATTTTCCTTTGTCACAAAGAAATATAAGTTCTGGCACACAAAGATATCCTGAAAATCTTAGTAGAGTTTAAGGCTTTCATAGTTTAAATATTTTAATCTTTAATATCTTGAATCTGTAATAAGACTTCTGAGATACTCTGTATAATATATCCATATGACTTAAATATATCTGTATGTATATATGTACATACATAGGCATGTTAACAATGGATAAAAACTGTGATTTTAATGCCTATTGTCTCTGTGATTTTGTTAATGGGGATATTCCTTTGACTGATAGAGATTACAATTACTCTAGTCTTTATATTTGGACTGAAACTAACATTTCAACTACTAACATCTAACTATCTAACATCTAACTACTACATCTGAAAAATGTGGATAGGCAGTGATGAGTTTCAATGAACTGAGTAGGCCTCAAACAAGATACATATACTCAGTTTCAGACAAATATCTGAAACTTTTTCATCTTGGTAGCCCAGAGAGATCATGCATTCTGCATGTATAGTCTTCAAGAATGGGTGATACCTTCATAGGACAATGAAGCATTAAGGTATGACTTTGGTGGGGGTAAAAAAAGAAAGTGGAAAAATTCTAATTTCACACTTATGTTACAGTAAAATCCAGAAGAGACCACTAAATCTGAAGTTGTCTATCTCTGCTAATGTCATAAAAATCTATATATTAACACAATGTCAATTCATTTTAATTCAAAAAACAAAAGAGGGATAAAAAATTTTTTTATTACAGAGTAAAATTATAATGAGGCAGTTAGGCAGCACAGTGAATATTAGGCCTGGAGTCAAGAAGACTAAATTTCTAGAGTTCATATCTGACTGCAGACACTAGCTGTGTTACTCTAGGCAAGTCATTAAACTCTATTTGCCTCAGTTCCTCAACTGTAAAATGAACTGGAAAAAAAAAAAATTGAAAACCATTCCAGTATCCAAATGGAGTCACAAAAAATCAGACACTACTAAAATAACTCAACAACAACAACAAATTTATAATAAGTTTTGCCTCAATTGATAAGTCTAGTTCTTCTTAAGTTAAATGTTGAACATGTGCATTAATTAACCTATCAAGATGTAAGAGGGTGTGGGAAAAGTAAAAATTGGTTTTCTGGTTAAGAGAATTAATCTCCTGTCTATACTTTCTAGAATGATATTTAAATGAAAGAGTAGAGATTATTCTGAGTAAAGCTGACAATTTTAAGAAATGGATGATAAAACTCAAAAATACAAGTAAAAATCTTTAGTATGTTCTTAAAATATTCAGTAAATTACTCACATGAGATCTGGATTCTCTTGGAAGCAGTGAACACAAAGTCTGTCTGTTTCGATTATGGGCATCAAGATCCACAAATATAACAGACCAAGAACATCCCTAAAGGAGAACATGAATCTCTTACTCTCAGTTTGGAAAAGCTTTAGAATTTTAATAGTCATTATTATCTTAAAAAAAAAAAAACCTGTTATTGATCATTTGCTTTATATCACCTTTATTTCCTAATATGTTACATCCCCTTTCTTTATCCAGAGAGTCATCCATTAAAAACAAAGAATAAAAAGCAAAAATTAAAACAAATTCAGCAAATAGTTCAGCAAAACAAACCAATACATTAATCAATTTCAGAATATATGCAATGACATCTTTCTAAAACAAGTCTGGATTGCAGTTTAAAATGTAAGTTTAAAAAATTAAGTACATAAACTACTTGATGAGTGATATTAGACAGCAGATTGAAAAATATCTGCAGGAGTTAGTAAACAGTTATCTTAATATGAACCAATTATAAAAGGCTAATGCAAAATTAGGTATCATTAAGAAAAGAAAGGAAAATAAAGAGAAATATCTTTACATATCTATTGCAAAAATACCTATTGCAGCTCTTTTTGAGCAAAGAACTGGAAACTGAGGAGGTATTCATCAATTATGGAATAGTTGAATAAATCATAGGCAATATATTTTTAATTTTTTTAATAATTGTTTTTTATTTCAAAATACATGCAAAGATAGCTTTCAGCACTCATCCCTGCAAAACCTTGCATTCCAATTTTTTCCCTCTCATCCCCCCACAACCCTTAGATAGCAAGCACTCCATTAAAGGTTAAACATGTACAATTCTTCCAAACATATTTCCACATTTATCATTCATAGCTAATATTTATAATAGAAAACTACTGTGCTATAAAAATAATGGAGATAATTTTAGAGAAATCTGAGCTGACTTATATAAACAGATACAGAATAAAGTGACCAAAACTAAGTGAACAATTTACACAATAACATCATTATTATAAAGATGAGCAACTTTGAAAGACTTAGGAATTATTACCAACACAAGGATCAAACACAATTTCAGAGGACTCATGACAAAAAATATCGCCCACTTCAGTATACATATTGAATATATAAATATTTTTCCCTAGTTATATATATTTATGATGGGGTTTGTGTATTTCTTGCCTCAACAGGAGGGGAAGAAAACTGGGGAGAGAATGTGTATCACTGTAATAATAAAATTAAGTTAAAAAAAAAAAAAACAATAGAAACTAGAATTATATCCCAAATAGACCACATCCAAAATAATCCATTTAAAGGGTCAAGTGAAAATATTTGTAAAATTCTTACTATTATGCCTGGTTTATAGTAGGTAATTAATAAGTTCTTATTCCTTTCTCTTTCCTTCCTTTTTTCTCCCTTCCTTTCTCCAAGCCTCATTTGGGGAATATTGATACCTAGAGAATTTTCAGAAAAAAGCAACTAGGATGTTCAAAGCAATCAAGCTCATGTGAAAAAGGATTGGGTAAAAGGAATTAGGGGCATGTGGCCTAGAGACAAGAAGTGATTTTAGTGGGAGAGTTATATTCAAGATTGTAGAGACTGTAAATGAGAAAAGATTGAAATTGTTCTGCTTGAACCCAAAGAGAAAAACTAAGAGCTCTAAGTGGAAATTGGAAAGAGACAAATATGGAAAGCAGTTCTTGGCTACATAACAGCTATCAAAAAAATGGAATGAATTGTCCTCGTGGGAAATTCTTCATAAGAGGTCTTCAAAAAAAAAGGCTGGATGGCCAGTTATCAGACATACTAAAGTGAAGATTCTCGTTTAGGTATAGACTGGACTTAAAAATGAACTCTGAGGTCACTTCCAGGTTTAAGATTCTCTAATTCTTGATCTTGACAAGTCAGTAAATTTAATCAAAGGGGTTTTAAATAGAAAATAGAGAGAGAAAAAATTGATTCAATATATCCATCAATTAGATACTATAAAGAATAATTACAACGTAAGAATAGCAAGAGCCCAGAAATTCATAGAAGAAAGTATACCCAATGCCAGGCTGGGTTCCAGAGATATAAAATAAAAGTAAAAATTCATGGTGACCCCACAGGAGTTACTATTACTGGCAGTAAACACCAAGTGGACAGATAAGTAAATATCTAATATTTATATTAATTTTTCATATAAATAATACAAAAAAATTGAATGAGGGAGGGAAGAGGAAAAGAAATTGATGGGATAATAAAAGGTAGTATATAAGCTAAATATCAAAAGAAGATAAGAACTCCAAAGCAGAAGGGCAGAGAGAAAGATTCCAGGCATGAGAGAAAGCTTTTATAAAAGCATGGGGTGAGAGAGGAGTACTATGTTTGAGGAGTGGTATATATGACAATTTTGTGAGAACAAAGTGAGCACTAGGGAAAAGTTATGTCAATTCAATTTAGAAAGATAAGTTAAGAGTTAGATTATAAAGGATTTTAAATGCTAGGACAGTTTTTTATTGAATCCTAGAGACAAAAGGGAGCCACTGAAGCTAACCAAATGGGATTGACATGGTCAGACATGAATGATTCTAGCATAAGGTAGAAGAATAGCATTGTGTATTAAGAAGATATGATCCTATTAAAAAATCTAGAAACCAGAAGGAAGAAGCATGGTGAAGAGTACTTACATAAAGATCAATGGAGGCAGAAACAGAAGGAACTTTGTCCTTGAAGTACACTACAAACCACCTAGACAGAAGATAATTGAGCAATCTTGGCACAGATGCAAGACCCATTACTTCAATTACCTACACATCTGTTAGAACTTTCTCTCTGGCCAAGGCAGGGTAACTAACAATTTCCTGCCATGTCTGCTACTTTAATTATTCAAATGGAGAAACCAAATAGAAGAAATTCTATTCTGGATCAAATTCTAAATAAGAAGGAGGAGTTAGTTATCAAGATGGAAATGACAGAAAAATTGGAAGAAAATGACCATTCCATCTCATAACTTAAGGATAGAAAAGTGAAGAGAAGTTGTCTATAATTTGACATACACTCTAAATTTGGGGAGTACAAGTTTCTTTCTTCTTTGAATTCTTAAAATGTCATTTAAAATTGTCTTTTCAACTTTTGTTAGCATAACAAATCAAAAAAATATGATTATTTTCTTATACAAAGAACAGAAAAACAAAGCACATGAAAACACGAATCTCTATTATTTAGTTTTTTGTGTAATATTTTTAATACATTAATAATAATAGTCTGCTTGTATGAATTTTCTTCTGTTTATTTCTTTTAAAAAATCTGTTTTTGTTTTTAAAGACATTTTGGTGATTTTTAAAACAATCCCATAATTTCCCCTAGAATCATCCTCCTGCCTCCACTCTGAAAGCAATTTCATACAACAAAGAATATATTTAAAACAAAATAAAAGGTGGGGAAAGAAAAAAATTAATCAACATATCAAAAAAGTGTGAAAACATTTACACTATACTACACTTGTGGACAAGTTATCTTTGTAAACATAGAGTAAGAGTTACTTTTCAAAAAAATTAATAGATTCCCTCCTCTCCCCTTTTTAATTATATTCTTTCATACCTTAGATTTCCAAATTTTGTTTGTTCTATTATCTATCACAGTTATTTATTTTATCTTTTAAATCTTCTGCTTTTATCCCTTGTTTGATTAAAAATGTATCTTCTATGCATAGATGTGAAAGATCTTTGATATCATTTTGCTTGCTATCTCAGTAGATAGGAGAGGGCTTGCAGGAAAGAAGAGAATTTGGTATTCAAAATACTAAAAACTGAAAGAAAAAAATAATTTTTAAAAATAGAAACCTTTCTTTTTCTACTTCTAAAATCTATTTCCTTCTAATTTTTAATGATATGATCTTTGACATTAAAGTTATATAATTGGATATACTGTAAAGTATCATGCTAAGCCTAAATTCTACAATACTGTGTTCTATTTTTTCCTGCATTTTTTTGTTTTGTTTTGTTTTGTTTTTTATCAAAAATGGAGTTCTTTCCTACATATTTGCTTTTGGTTTTATTTAACAATTGTTTACTGTGGCTGAGTTCCATTATTCTACAGATTCTCCGTTGTCAAGCTTGCCCATTGATTTGCCTCTGTTCTTTAACTAGTACCAGATAGGTTTGAAGTCTAATATAATGCGACATCTGAAAATGTAATTTTCTTTTTTTCATTACTTCTCTATTTTAATTTTCCAAATGAATCTTGCAATTATTTCACAGTCCTTTCAACCAAATGTCAAACACTACACCTCAGAACTCTAGAGGGCAGCCTGAACTTTGCAAATATTATACCTCAATTTCCCTGAATTGTTCTGCTTCATTTTCCTTGAATGGTTCTGCTTCAGTTTCCCTGAATTGTTCTTCCTCGGTTTCCCTGGTAGCAACCTCCACCCCTTTCCTGGCCATTAGACTGAGATAATTAAGGCTGGGAGCTCTGGCCATTCTGGCATTCCAAAAAGTCATAAAACTTCAGATGGTTTATCTCAAATGTTTGGACATCTCCTGGGCCCAGACTTCCTAGTTCCTAGCTTCTTCATTCCCAACTTGTCAGAATTTATAATCCTTTCTTCTTCACCCCCAACCTGTCATAATTAAAAAGTTATGGTCTTCCTGGAGTTTCTGCTCATCAGTGCTCTGCCTTTATTTCCCTGAGAAGCCATATAAGAGTCTCTGGAATCCCTTGCTTATTATTGGATGCTATGAGATGGGAATCCCATCCAGCTGGCTAATATGGCTGCCAGTCCAGACTCTCCACTATTAAAATATTAAAAACCCTCTAAGCTCTGTCTTGCCTCAGTTTCTCTGATACTATACAAAGTAAAATGTAATTGAGGAAGATTTAAGAAGATAAATAAAAATACAATACCACACAGACAAAATTAATTTGTGGTTTTCTAAGCCAATATATTGGCAGGGATCTTTTTCTATTTGAGTTTGACATCAGTACTATAAAATATCCCTGGTAATCGGATATAGTTTTAAAATTATAAACTAAATTTGGCACAATTGCCCTTTATACTACATATACACAGCTCAGTCATGAGCACTGAATATTCCTTCAGCTTTTTTTTTTCTTCTTTCTCTTTCTCTCTCTCTCTCCTATTCTTCCATTATTAGTGATTTGGAACATATGTCAAAACATGATTGTTGATGATATTTCTTTTAATTGAGAACTATCTCTTCATATCATTTAACCTCTCATTTACTAGCTAATGCCTTTTTTATATAATTATATTAATTTTCTACTATTTATATATCAGATCTTTATCAAGGAAATTTTACACATTTTCCCTTGGGTAACTGCTTTCTTTCTAATGTATAGCTACACTGATGTTGCTACTCCAAAAAATTTCCAAATTTTGTATTCATAGTGTTCCATTTTATCTCTTGTGATCCTTCCTGTTTCTGATTTGGTCATTATTAGGAATATTTCTTTCTCTTCCAATTTTTGATATTTTTTTTCATTTTAAAGTCATTTATCCATTTGTAAGAAATTGTAGTAAATGATATATAATGTTGGTCTAAGCCTAATTTCTTTTTTCCCATTTTTTCTAAAAATTTTTAATTGAATAGAGAGTTTTTACTAGGGTAGAGGCACTGGGTTTATCAAATATTATGTTGTTTTGATTCTTTCTATGTCTCATTTTTTTCACACACCATATCCAAACAATTGCCAAATTTTACCAACTTTGTTTTTTGTAAAATCTCCTGTGTACACCCTCATTTTTTCCTTTGACACTTCCATTACCCTGCACTATGTCCTCATCACTTCATTCCTTGATGCAATAGCTTTCTGATTGGTTTCCCTGCCTCCAGTCTCCCTCCATTTCAGTTCATCCTCCACTAAGCTAATAAGTGACTCAAACATGTCTGATCCCATCTACTTGTCATATGATGAACTCTAGTACTTCCTTATAAGCACCAGGATGAAATATAAAATCCTCTGACATTCAAAGTCCTTCATAATATGGATCAATATTCCCATTCCAATCTTTTCTCTCCTTTGTTCCTACTGCATACTCTATAAAACAGTAACACTGGCCTCCTTGCTACTCTGGAACAAGACATTCCATTTTTCAACTTCATTTTCACTGACTGTCCTCTATGCCTGGAATTCTCTCCAACTTTATTTTTGTTTCTTGCTGTCTTTGACTTCCTTCATGTCCCAATTAAAACATTACCTTTTACAAGAAGTCTTTCCAAATTCTCGGTAATTGCTAGTGTCTTCTCTTTGTTGATTATTTCCTATTTAGAATGTATATATCTTGTTTGTACATAGCTGTTTGCATGTTGTCTTCTCATTTGACTGGGAGCTCCTAGACAATGGAGATGGTTCTTTACCTTTCTGAATCCTGTGCTTAACACAGAACTAGGCACATAGTGAGAAGGTGCTAAACACTTGTTAACTGATTATGTATCTAAAATTTGTTATCAACTTTTCTATTTTTTTAAATGTAAAAAATTATTATTCTTTGAGATGACTCCTTTTTTTTTCATTACTTTCCTTAATATTCTTGATCCTTTTTTCTCCATATTAATTTTATTATTTTTTCCCTAAGTAATTCTTTCTGAGTTTTTCATGGTATGGGTCTTTATCTTGTTGTGCCACAATTCCCTTTTGATGTCCTGACCTAGTTTCCCCATTGTCCTATCTGCCTCAGGTTACAACCTTTCCCACTTAATGTTTAATTGAGTTTCTCTGCCTCAGGTAATAACCATTCCCTCTTAATGTTTGATAGGATAAAGGTCTTATATTTTAGACTTTAGGCTATACTTATTTCCTCTATATGTTTAATGGGATAAATGTTTTTATCCATTTTAGACATCATTAGAGTATCAGGAGCCTCTCCAGTACCTCCCATTAGGTCATCCTAGGTGCCTCCCCGCATTAGATTATCCCCATCCAGGTACCTTCCCCATTATGTCATTGTTCTTGTTATCCTATAAAAAAAGTTTGCTGTCTGATAATTTAGTGCTGGATTCTTTGAGATGATAATCCAGCCCTGGGACCACATGGATCCAGTATATCTCTCCATTTAATAAACTATTAAATTGGTCTCTAATCTCTGGCTTGCTCAGTTTCTCTGGCATTACAATCTATTTATCAATTTAGGTAAGATTGCTATCTTTATTATGTTGGTAATATCAAACTATAAGCAATTAATTTCTCCATTTATTTAAACCTTCCTATATTTCTGAAAGTGTTTTATAGTTTTTTTCATATAGTTCCAATGTTTCCAGTTATATTTCAAAAACTCAGCAGTTATTCTGAATGGAACTTTTTTTTTCTATTTCTTTCTATTGATATTATTATAAAATGAGAAAACTGACAGTTTTGTTGGCTTATTTCATAACCTCGCATTTCACAAAAGTTCTAAATTGTTTCAATTAATATTAGTTGCATCTCTAGGATTCTTTTAAGAAAACCATCATATTTTCCAAAAGCTCTAATTTTGCTTCCTCTTTGCAAATGTTTACTCTCTCAAAGACTTTTTCTTATCTTACTGCTATAGTTGGCATTTCTAGAAACATATCAAATAATAGTGAGGAAAGATCTATTTATTCCTATACTCAATGATTCGAATGTAATACTGCAAGACAGAGATTAGAGAACAATTTAGTAATTTATTTAATGGAGAGATTTACTGGGACCAAATGGATCCCAGAGCTGAATGAGACTATTGTCTCAAAAAATCCAGCCCTGAATGTCCAACACAAGATTCTTTTATAGGGTTACAAGACCGATGATATAATGGAAAGGTACCTGGATGGGGATGACATAATGGAGGCAGGCACCTAGGATGATGTAATGGAGGGAGGTACTGGAGAGCTCTTGATATGCTAATGGTGTCTAAAAAGGATAAAGACCTTAATCCCATTAAATATTAAGAGGGAATAAGTATAGCCTAAGGTCTAAAATATAAGACCTTTATCCTATCATACATTAAGAGGGAATGATTATAACCTGAGGCAGAGTAAGTAAATAGGACAATTAGGGAAACTGGGTCAGGACATTAAAAGAGAACTGTGCCACAACAATGTATGTCAGATTTTGTCCCAAAAAAAACTTTTTCCTGTAACAGCACAATTTTAAGATTTTTGTCTTTGTAATTATTGTGTTCTGTTATCTTTATTGTTTTTCTAATATTGAAGCACACCCAAATTCCTGGTATAAATCATTCTGGTTAAAATGTCTTTTTTTTTTTTCAATTTTGTGGTAACATTTTGGCTAATATTTTATTAAATATTTTTGCCTTTATATTCATTAGACATAGTGCATATAATTTTCTTTCTCTGCTGTGGCTCTCCCCAGTTAAATTACTAGGATCATATTTATCTAAGAGAAGGAATTTGATAGGATCATTTCTTTCTCTGCTTTTGCAAATAAATTATGTAATATTGGAACTAATCATTTTATTAATGTTTGATAGCATTCATCTGTAAAGTCAACTGCTTCTAAGGAGACAAGAGTTGTTATGAGAACAAAGAAAGAAAGAGATTTTGCTTGGTTTTTTTGACAAGGAGAAAGCTCTGTGGACTGCAAAAGGATGGGATGAAAGAATGGAATGACTATTTATGGACAGAAACTTAAAATCAGCAGGAATTTAGCAAGAGATCATCTTGCTTCCTTTAATAAATTCAAGTCACCTATATGAATTAAGGTACTGTGAGAATTGGCAAATGCGAATCATTGTCAGTAATCTCTGAAAAATTATTGAGAAAGAGAGAAGCTCAGAACAAATGAAGGTGAATGAACAGAACTATGAAAGGTATTTCACAAGATGGAGACAATGTTCTAAAAAGTGAGTGGGAATCGGCTATGCCCCAGGGCCAAGTTTCTTTCTCCAGAAATCACATGGTTTACTAGGAATGGGACCTTTTCTTTGAGACACTAAGTTGGGCCACCCTGGCACTGAAATTCCCATATAAGGTAATTGAGTAATCCTTAGGATGTGGTTGGGTTAGAAGTTTTTCCTCATTTATGACTTAAAATGTGAGGTCATTTGTTTTGACTAATCAGGGCAAAGATCCAAGCCTATAAGGAGTGTTACCCCAGACCCATATATAATCCTTACCTGTTAACTGGGTCTGGCTTCTCCTCATCTGTTTGTTGGGAGGTAGAAGCCCTTTCTCTCAAGATCATATCATAATAAAATTCCTTTCTGCTTTTAGCTTAGAACCCTCCTTGATTTATTTGAGCCAGTGGTCCTTGTCCCACACAAAGGGTAAATACTAAATTGATTTTTTTTTTTAAGATAAGAGAATAGAATCAATAGGTCAGGGAAATTGACATTGATACTTTGCACAATTCTATAAGGTATTAACATATACCAACTTAATAAACATCTAGAAAAGGAATTGGAGAGGACAGAATCTACAAGGAGAGATTATGGCAGAATAAACTTGTTTTCTTTTTTGAGAACCTCACTAGAATATATCAAGCAAATACTATAGTTTTTCTAAATTTTAGTAGAGCACTTAAAATTTTTTTCATATTATAGAGGAAAATAAGCTTGATGATAACATATTTAGAAGTCAATTAACAAGTAATTATTAATGACTATTAAATAAGGATTTAAGTCTGATTTAATTCCCAGCCCCCCAAGAACTATCATTAATGACTCTTATAAAAACCTGGAAGAAAGTCTTTAGTTAGAATGCCTAACTCATTAGTGAATAACTAACATGCAAATTGATAGTCTTGGAAAACAAAATGATCAAAGAAGGTTAAACAATGGACTGAATCTAATTAGATACAAATGTAAATTCTCATATTAGTTTAAAATCTTATAAGGGGATACGATTTCTTGAAAACATTTGAATGAAAAATATCTTGGGGTTCTGTGAACTATTAAGTTCAAAATAAATAAATTATGTGAAATGGCCAGTGCCAAAATTTATTTTACTTTACTATTCATGTTTGTATCAATGATTTTGTTTTTCTTTTGTCTTCAGTTGGGGATGAGGGAAAAGGAGATTAGGAGTCAGAAAAAGTGGATTTTTGATGATCGAAAAAAAAAAAACATGTATATATGCTTTTTTCAATTATACACACACAAACACACACAGAATTTATAAAGAACTAGCTAATCTTTATTATATTCTATCCTGCTAAAACCACATTTGAAGTATATATTGGCTCTGAATAGTACAAAAATAAACTAGAAAACATCCAGAGGAAAACAACTAGGATGGTGAAGACATTTTAGGGCATATAAAAAATATTTTTAAAGTGTTTTACATTTTGCAAAGTATTTTTCATATTTTCTCTCTTTTTAAATTTTATTTTAAAAACTTGTGAGGAAATTTATTTATATTCCAATCTTATAGATGAAGAAACTGAAAGGGTGAGTGATTTTTATTTTTGCTGTTGTTTTTCAATAGTGTCTGGCTCTTTTGTACCCCTTTTGGAGTTTTCTCAGCAAAAATATTGAAGTGGTTTGACATTTCCTTCTCCAGTTCATTTTATAGATGAGAAAATTGAGAATAGATTTAATATTTGAGGCCAGATTTGAACTCCGAAAGAAAAGTCTTCCTTTCTCCAGGCCAGGGACTATTTACTGCACCACCTTCCAGAAACTGAAAGGATAGTGATTAACCCAGAAGAATTAAGTGTCAGAAGTAGAATCTGAATACCTCCTTTTTCCTGATTATAAATCTCTGTGATCCTGCCTCATATCATATGAGGGACTGAAGGAAATGTTGATGTTTATCTATACAAAGATAAGACTTTGGAGGGAAGAAATAGTTCTTCAAATACCAGAAACTTATCAGGTGGAAAAAAGGATTAAACTCTGTGTGAATCATGAGGGCCAGAACTTTTTTTCCCAAAGGTTAGAAACTGAGAAGCAGATTTAGCTTCAAAATAAGGAAAACTTTTCAAACAATTGAAACAACCTATACAGGGAATATGCTGCCTCCAGAGAGAATGCATTTCTCTCTGGAATGGTCTTTGTGCAAAGGCTGTATAACTACTTATATATTACAGAGGGGAATCTCATTAGCTAGAGGCTAGATTAAATGGCTTCTCTCTGGAATGGTCTTTGCGCAAAGGCTGTATAACTACTTATATATATTACAGAGGGGAATCTCATTAGCTAGAGGCTAGATTAAATGGCTTCTGAAATATTTAACCAATCTAAGATGAAGTCAGAGTTTTCTGATTACAAGATGACAAATTAAAAATATTTATCACTTCATAAAAAGTCAAAAATGAATTTCAGTTTACAAAATTTTAGTTCATATATTCATGATGACAAAAGGAATATTTTACAAAATTTAACATAAAATGTGATTGAAAAACAATTACATTTTCGCCTATCTATAAAAAAAATCTGATTAAAAATAAGGAAAAAAATTGCAATTTTGATGTTAGCCAAATCTCCCAATTTTTAAACAGAAAGACTTAAACCTTGTGAAGAAAATAATTATCTTAAATAATTACAATCAAAACTAGTATAGATTCAATTATAAAATACATCTTCAAAGGAATTAAGAACTCAGAGAACTAGAGAGTTATTCAGTGCTCATAAGTCTGTGCCTATATATTAAAAGTGTTAATACCTTAAATTTTTGAAAGTTTTTGGAAATTACAAAAAAAAATTATTTTGAGAAAATGATGTGGGAAAGCTTGTGTATGAAGAAAAAGAAGAGAATACAGAGGAAAAGTCATTTGAGAAAAAATTTCCACTAATTATGACTGATAAGTATTGAATATCCAAGATTTATAGAGAACTAGCATAAATCTATAAGAGCAAAACCCATTTCCCAATGGATGACTGGTCAAATGACAAACAAATGTTTCTCAAAATTAGAAATACATACTATTAATAATCACTTGAAACAATACTCCAAATCATTAAAAATAAGGGAAATATAAATTAAGACAACTCTGGGGCTTCATCTCTTACAGAGAATTATGCTAACAATATAATCAAAATTACAACTGCAATATTAATAAACAGTTAAATTACTGCAATATAAAACATGAAAAGGTATCATCATCTAGATAAATCAATGTCTTTGATCAGAAATCATAGCTAAAATTCTTTTATACTATCTGCAAAAGTATATATGTTATAAATATACTAAACAAAATGAAAATACAGTGGCCACATGAATTTCAAAGAAAGCAGAAAGAGATTGGGAGAGGGAGGGAGGTATTTGGTATTTCATGTCACCTGAATATTGGTTTCTGAATCTCACACTAATTTTGTTACTTTTTAGAGCATTCATCCTGGAAACTAAAACACCCTGAATAAATCAATCACAGTGATTGAGCTTTCAAGATCGAGAGGAACTAGAATTGAGATCTAAATATCAAAATCATTGGATTGATATTATTTTCATTTACCCTTGTTCATACTACTTTAGCTCATATAATAAAATGTTTTCTCAGCAAGAATGCCATTTTTCACCCTCTTTAAAACTGACAAATGAATAAATGAAAGAGGCAGGAATGGGACTGACTGCTAACAACTAATTTATCACTAAATTTTAAGTTTCAGTACTTGATATGGTGGAAGCTAAACAAATGTTCAAAAGATCATAGAACTGGAGAAGATAGAGACCTTAGAGGTCATTTGGTCCACATACCTATTTTTAAAGATAAGGCAACTGAGGCCCAGGGAGAGAAAGTAAAGAACTCACAGAAATAACAAGTGACAGGGCTTTGGTTTATAGTTAAAAACAAACTTATCTTCTTAAATTTATTCAAAAAGTAAAATTACCAAGCCAGACTGTATATGTGTGTGTATGTGTGTGTGTGTGTGTGTGTGTAAAAGCAAGAAGAGAATTAGAAAATTGGAAAATACCTGCTTTATTTGACCAACATGAAAAGGTAGTTTGGATTTCTACCTTTAATTAATTACTTTGTTCTTGTATATTAATTACATTAACTGTATAATCAGTTCCTGAATCTCCATTTTATTTTGTCTTATTCAGATATAGCCTTAAAAACCTGCCAAAAAGGAAAAAGTCTGTTATTTTACCCAATTTCTAGTTAGTTTACAAGGCTTCTATGTATTCTTATTAAAAATGAGTAAATAAAACTGAAACTATTTCTAGCCATATGAAAAGATGCTCCAAGCCATTATTAATCAGAGAAATGCAAATTAAGACAACTCTGAGATACCACTATACCTGTCAGACTGACTATGCGGAATGTTGGAGGGGATGCGGAGAAAACAGGGACATTAATCCATTGTTGGTGGAATTGTGAATACATCCACCCATTCTGTAAAGCAATTTGGAACTATGCTCAAAAAGTTATCAAACTGTGCATACCCTTTGATCCAGCAGTGTTTCTACTGGGCTTATACCCCACTATTTTTTAATTCTATATATGTTTTATTATTTCTTGGTCTATTATCACTTCACTGGCTTCCCCTTGTTCAATTCTAGTTTTCAAGGAGTCCATTTTCTTCCATAAGATTCTGGATCCTCTTTTTCAGTTGGTTGATATCTTTTCATAATATTGTTCTTTTAGGAATGTTCTTAATGTTTTTAAAAAAAATATTCTTCAGGGGCAGCTAGGTGTCACAGTCAATAGAGAACCAGCCCTGAAGTCAGGAAGACCTGAATTCAAATCTGATCTCAGACACTTAAACACTTCCTACCTGTGTGACCCTGGGCAAATCATTTAAGCCCAACTGCTCCAGAAAAATAAATAAATAAATTCATTTCAATGGATTTTTAAAGTCTTTTAAAAGTTCTTCTATGAATTTTTTTTGGAGAGGTGACCACTTGACATTATGCTTTGGGGAAGGAGATAATTTTTTTTTTTTTTTTGCTTCAATAATCTCCTCTGAGGATGAACCCCAGTCTTTTCTATTCCCATATTAACTTTCCATAGTTGGTTCTTTCTTCTTTGCTTACTCATTTTCTTTCTTTTTTGTTATAGCAGATTATTAGTGTGGGGGGTATGGTACCTCTGGCCTCAGATCTTTCTTCCATTTTCCCATCCATCTTACAACTGAAAGCAAGAACTCTGCCCACCCTTTAAGTGCCTATAGTCAGCAGGGTCTTACACTACTGTTTCTATAGTCATGTGGCATGTGCTTCTCATCCTCAGCTGCATCATGGAAGCACAGCTGGACCTGGAATCTCTTATTAGCAAAAGTTGCTTTTATCTTCCTCAACTCAGACATCTGAGTTGCAACACTGGAGGTGAAATTTCCTGTGGTTGGGGCAGAGGCTATCTCCCCATCCATCTAGCTCCAGCTCACTGCATGCTATTTCAGTGAACTAGGCTGAAGATGTCTATGCTTCACAATGGCCAAACCTCCACCCTAGTATCTTTCTTCCATCTTAGGTTTTCCTGGAGGACTACAATTCTACTCCAAATCTGACTTACTTTCACTCACTCTACATTCACCCTGCGACCCTATTTTTGTCTTTTTTTGTAGGAGAAATCTGAAGAGCTTGGAATTTTCTGATCTATTCTGCTATTTTCTCAGAATTCTTTCTCATCATATGTACTTTCTAATGAATTAATGTTGTATGGGAGCATTTTTAATTAGCAGAGAATAGAGGAGAAATATATTTTCCAATTCGGATTTTGCACAATTTTCCATATGAGAAACAAAAAATGAGAAGGAATTTGTAAAAACTAGGATTCTCTCTGATAAGGACATTATAAAACTAGAAGGTATCGGTTCTGTTTGCAACATATGACAGCTATTTGGTTAAAGGAATAAACAATTCTGCTTTAGTTCAGTTTGAAGTTAAGCTACAATTATTCAATTCACACAGAAGATCTGCATAACAACAAGGATTTAGCTCAGATGTCTTCTGAGGTCTCTTACAAATCTGAGATTCTATAATTAAGTATTTACAAAATATCTAGTAGACATAAAGCACTCTTCCCAAAACGCAGTCTAAGAGGACTTCATACTCATAAAGAATCACAGAAGATAAATGCTATATTGTCCAATCTGTACCTGAACAGGATTCCTCCAACAACATGCTTGACAAAGTATCACTCAGCTTCCACTTTTAGCACTTTCCAAAAAATAATCCATTACCCTTTGATATACCTCTAATCATTACACAGTATTTCCTAACATAAAGTGGAACTCCACAATTTTCAGCCATTGCTCTAAATTCACCCCTCTAAGCAAAGTAAAGAAGTCTAAACCCTCTTTCTATATGTCTTTCATATAGCTGATGAGAGAAAAATTTATTACTGTCATATTAATGCCAATTATTAAAATTGGGGATTTCCCAGGTTTTTTTTTTTTTTTTTTTTTTTTTTTTTTACCATGCCCTATTTCCTTGCCCAGTCCGTCAAGGACAAGGCTGATAAAAAATTGGATTAACGTTCTTCTCATTCTGAATATTGTTACTCCATTCAACTAGCTCTGGTTTGGGTGGGAGATATAAACTCTTTGTCTTTCAATTTCAGCGCTTCATGGGAGGGAACTCTCTTCTCCTTGTAATGTTCACCTCTCATTAAGTATTAACCAATCAAATTGATTGCTACTCTTAGGAACACTCATCTTCCAAGGGCATATAAACTGACAGTCTGCTGCCATGAGAGTTTTTGGCATTTAGTGCTACTGACCTTTGTTTTTTTTTTTTAATTCTGGAATTGTAAATAAAATGATCAAATTATCCAGAAATTATCCCTCTCATACTTTTAAAATATCACACTGAGGATGTTTATCATATCCTCTCTGCCCCAAGATGACATATACAAATGAAGCTGTGAAAAAAGCATCCCAGGCCACATGAGAAAATGCCAACACAATGTATGAAAGAAATAGGTCAAGGAATGAGTCTCAAAGAATGTGCAGGATTTGGATAGGGAGAGCAAAAGATCAGAAGTAGTAATAAAGATGTGAAAAATATGGAAGAATGACCTTATTTAAGTAACCCACAACAGGATTCTACATAAAAAGTGAACCATATAAAAGAAATAGAAGTTCTAAAAGACTTAAAAATCCTAAAAGAACAAAGGTGGACTACAGGAAAAAAGTAGCTATCAAGTGAAGAAAATGAGACCTCTTTATATAGAATATAGCTGATTTTATTAGACAAGAGTTCTATAATAAAAAAATGGAATTTACTGATCTATTTTTTTTAAAGAAAGCAAAAAATCCACACACATTGAAGTTTGTGTTGAATTTATCATCTAATTTTTGATATCCTTTTAACTAGACTGAAAATAATTTGTTAAAGACTAACCAGAACTCATTGAAAATATAGTTCAAATTAACATATATATATATTTTTAAGTCTGGGGTATTTTTTTTTACCTGGTTGCCAAAGAGGTTGAATCCATTAATTGCTTCTAGAACTGCTTTAGCTAAGCCCACAGAGCTGGAAAAGAGGAAGAAAAAATATTTTGGTACTCTTAACAATCTGGGCACAGAAATAAAACCCAACATCTTTATTTATAAAAGTCCGCCCCCCCCCCCCCCGCTTTTTTTGTAAAGACTCATCTTAACCAGAAGAGTAATGACAGAGATCATCCCTTTATCATTTTTACTTGTCCTTGTGATCATTTTTTTGGGGGGGAGGGGAAGATTCTGGCTTACCTTCATCTAGATTTTGCATCATGAGTTCTAATATCTAACTTAAAAGATTGAACTTGACAAAAAGGTATAGGGCAGTGCTCATTAATTACCCTGTCAGGTGTCATTAGTTTCAGATACAAGTAATGGAACAATTTAAATTAAAAATTAAAGGGAAGGGGGAGATTCATAAACCTGCTATTGAGTGCAGAGGATTATAACCATTCAAAAACAGTTTTGTTCAAGAATCTAATAAAAGGTATTTAATGTCATATTCAGAGTTGGATGAATTTTTTTAAAAAGCTTCTGTCTTCTGATTTCTCCGCTTTTCTTTTGGTAGTTCACATAACATCTTTTTACTGGTTGGATTTCTTTGCCTAAAGTTTATATCCTAATGTGTAATACTTTTTAATCCTGTATATAATAAAACCAGAAAGAATAGAATTTATATTTTTATAATACTTTTAAGATTTACAAAATACCATCTTCACAATAAGCTTCAAGTCATTCCACCTTTTCGATTTTTCCAGACCACCACTGCTGTCCTGCTACTAATAATATCACCTATTTCACAGGCTGTTGTGAGAATCAAATGAGATAATATTTGTAAATCACTTATTTTATTTGGCACAGAATAGGCATGATATGCAGGTTTTTCATTATTATAATTATTGTTATAATTATTATCAACATCTGGTCTCACTTTTATCCCTTTAAAATTTTTGTCCCTTCAATTAATGAATTTAACATGATATTGTCCTCTATCCTTGAATCCCTTATTTTCTTGTTCACTGTTCATTTTTTTCAAAAGCCTATGCCTGGATTATTTCAAGTATTACTCTTTTCCTATCCTAATCACATGATATTTAACCATACTGAAAGATTTCATTCAATTGTTTGCTACATCTACCACAAATTTTAATAATTTAATCTCAAATGGATCTTTGTTTTTAGAATTAATCCATTTAGTTTTCCATGACTGATTCTCTATTATGCTTTGTATTTTCCCACAGTTCCTATTCCAAAACTCATCCCTCCTGTAACATCAGAGAAAATGAGGCAAGATAGAGATTAGAGAACAATTTAATAATTTATTAAATGGAGAGATTTACTGGACCAGATGGATCCATGGTTTGGTACTAGGGCTGAATGAGACTATTGGCTCCAAGATTCCAGCAAACAATGAAAGTTCTCAATGGCATACATACACATGGCTCAGACTCGGGGTAGACTGAGGCAGGGGCAGAGTCAGGGTGCTGAGCAGGAACAGGACTCTGAAGGGTGGGGTAAGCCCCAGAGATGAGCTCTGATAGCTTGGGATGGGGAAAGGTATTCTGATATTCTTAAACATAAGATCTTTTATCCTTATCAAATATTCTGATAAAGAGCCAGGGGAAGTTTTGCAGGACTGAGCTTTGACTGAAGCAGAGAAACTGAGTCAGGACTTGGTCAGGACAATTAGGAAGACTGAGAACTGTGGCATAACACTCCCCACCCTCCAAACCATCTATAATATATTGCTGAACACTACCCTCTGTTCTAGCTACTCTATTTCTTTTGGATTTAGGTGACACTATTCTTTAGTGTTTCACTGGATTTCATTGGCTTAAGACTGATCTTTTTTGGTGTCCATAGCAGGGTCATTCTCCAAGTTTTGCTTCATACACATGAGATATACTCAGTTCTTGGTCTTCTTTTCAACTTTCTATCACAATAAATGTATCAATTTCCATTTGCTCAATTATCTTTATAGGGATGGCTCTAGAATCTGCATATTCAGCCTTCACTTTTTCTCTGAATATTAGTCCTATACTTTTAAACTCCCTCCTCCCCCCCCCCCCGCAAGAAATCTGCTCCCAGAGAATGATTATATTTTAGAAAAGAAGAACTATTCAGTTACTAATTTCATTTATCATACAGGTCTAAAGTTTGGAGTATAATATACATTATACATAGGGTAGAGGGAAGAAGAGTTAGGGGTGACTGTACTTGAATGGGCTATGATATCATCAATGACTAAAGTGGTTTTGAAAAACTGAAGATTTTTGCTATGTTCTTGTGGTGTTCTCTTCTTTAAAATATAATAGTTCTCTGGGAGCAGGTTTCTTGGGAAGGATTTCTGGAAGCAGCCTTAGTTTCAGTTCAAAGTAATAATCACCCCCAATATAGCCAGGAGTCAAAATCCAGTCCTTTATTGTGTCCTTCAAAGTCTTGAGCTTCAGCTCCTAGCTCCCTCCGAATGTCTCCAGCCAGCACAAAAGTGGAATATGGAATGACTCTGTCTCCGCCTCTGAGAGTGGGCTTCTGTTTCTGGCCCTGAGAGCTTCTTGCTTATATGCTGCACACTGAGTACACACCAATCATTATATCACTGGGAAACCATTATTTGTGGTAGGATTAAATCAATTCTAAACTAGATTTAAACATTGTCTGGCCCATAATATCTCCTTGTAGGATCAGATCAATCAAACTGAACCATGCTAAATTAGATAATTATTGTCTCTATCAATTCTAATGACAACACTTTGTAAGGATTCCAATATGTTCTGATTAATCTTCAGTAGTAATGGAAAGGATAGGTTAACCCAACGTAAGCATATTACTGGCTTATGAGAGAAGGCGGACAGACTTAGAATGAAAGAAAGGAGGAAATAAGTTTCTGAGAAGAACATTAGAGATGTGGAAAACTTTTTTAAAAAAATAGTTTTAGAAGAAAAAAGAAAAAGTGTTAGGAATGATAGTAAAGTCTAAGAGATACAGACTATAGAGTGAAATGGGACATGATTCTGGTTCAGACACTGAAAGGATAGCTGGAAAATAAGTGTAATTAATTAATTAGGAAATTTTGTAAGAAAGTAATAAATGCAGCTGTTTTGGGGGGAAAGTTTTCGGAGAGAATTTAGAAAGAAATGTCTTTTTAGAGTGCAAAGTCGGAAGTCAAAGTTGTCATTTGGCTGGAATTCAAATTATGAGGGAGAAGCAATTTTTATTCAAAAGGAAATAATAAGCTGGGGACTAAAAAAATAACAAATAAGAACTAGAATTTAATTCCCGCTTTCAAGGATTTTACATTCCAATCAGGAGGAGGAAGTATAGAATATAATGTCTGCAAAAAATGTGTAATATAAAGTAGGAAGTGATAGATATAAGATGGTAATCTAAAAATAAATGGAAAAGAAGAGAATACATTCTCTCTTATCCAGGAAAATATAGGAAAGGAGGGAGCACATTTAGCTGAGGAAATGAGGGAAGACTATAAAGAGATGGTGTTTATATTTAGATTTAAAGGAAGTAAAGAATAATGAATGACAGCAAGGATGAGGGCATTGTAAGTATAAATGCAGCAGGTCATGGTATATGAATTCAAAGCTCAATTCTTCTAGCTATTACTTATGTATGTGAGCTTGAACAAATCAGTTTACATTTCTGGTCCTCATTTCCTCAGCTGAAAAAAAAAATTATGAGATTGGACTCAATTATTTCTGAAGTTTCTTTCAATTCTAAACTTGTAATTTTAAGTTGTTGTATCTGTCTACTATAGTCCAGAAACTATAGCACCATACATATAATTCATCAATTCGACCTCTAGTCCTTAGGTAAAGTTATAAAAGAGCTAATACTGAAATATCACAGGTCAGCCAGATCTGTCTGCCTCTAAACAGTTCAGTTGTTGTTCCAAAAGGGGAAAACAAAAGCACTTTATGCCATATGTGTGTATGTATATATAATATATATTTATATGTGTGTTATGTCTATGCCTTACTATAGTACAGTAGAAATTAGACTGAATAAAAGAATCATACTTTAATGCTGCCCTGCTACTTTCAAGCAGTGACCTCAAGTATGACCTCAAATAATTTACCCTTTCTAGATTTCAGCTTTCTCATTTGAAACAAAGGAGTTTGAGTGGATGATCTATAATATTTCTTGCAGCTCTGAACTAGCTAATAGAGCCTTTATCATATATTATATAGAACTAGGAGGAGAATGCCAACTCCAAATCTTATTATTGTCACAGCCCCTCCTCTGGAGGTGACAGAAGTTTTAGAATGGATCTGCTACAATAGCATCTTTGCCATCATGTTCCAGCTTTGTGTATGTCTAACAGAGAAGACCGCTAAAACTGTTCTGGGGGGAAAGGGGGCTGCTAGGAATGGAGAGAGGTGAAGTCTTTACAATATTAAAAGGAAATCAGATTTAGAAATGTACAAATGCTGAAGCAATGATTCAAGAAAAACCAGGTGATCAATGTCAAACATTTCAAAATTTTCATCTAGACATTATATGCAAACTTTACATTCTGCTCAGTTGAAAAAACATGAACTGTTGAGAGGGAGATTGATATTGCCTGGTATCTAAGAAAATATCACAATTATCTGTTAGATCATAAAATATATCCTTAATGATTCACCAGATACATTTGTAGCTGATAAAAGAGAACAAGTTAAATTTTGTATTTCTCACTGGGGCACACCTACTTTACAGGGTTAATGGTAATATTCACCAATGTTTTTTACTACTTGACTATATAGGTACTGTAAGGTTTAAAAGAAAAAAAAAGTCATTTAAACACCTTATAAACAAAGAAGTTTGAGTAAGAATAAGCCAAATATAGATGACTACAGAAGCGATTGAAGAAAATCTTTTAAAATAATTGATTAACATCTCCACTGACACTGTTCTCAGATGTCTCTTCTTAACAAAAAAGTGACCTTGAGTTCTCAAAGATTAAACCAAGGCAGTGAAAATTCTGGCAGATCCTATCAGATTAGAATGGCTTTGAGTTTGGAACTGACTATTTGACTCCTCTAAGAGCCAGACTAGCAAAGTTTTAAGAAGCTAGTTATTAGAGGACTGGTCACTGAGTGATTTTTTACTTTGGCTAGAGGAATGAAAGAATTATAATCAGTACATATTTCAGAAGTGATTATGCCTATGAAAAATATCTTTTGAAATATTTATAAATCTGAAACTAGAAATTCGTGCTATTGAATATCACTTTTTAAAAAAGACATTGGAGAAAGCAATATCAATGATGGGAAGAAGAGGGAATCAGTTTGGTTGAATGAACTGATCTCAAAGGCTCTTTTTAGCTATAACAACAGGATTCTATGATTGTTAAGTAAATTAATTTTTGTCAAATTTGAGCCACCTGTTTCCTTATAATTTGGTTGCCAGCTTAATTTAGATGACAACTCAATTTAGGAGATATGATTCAATTTGACAAAAATTCATTAAGAGCTTCCAATACAGAGAACTCAGCTTTACAAACTGAAAGAGATAAAAAGATGAAGGACAGAATCCTTACGTCTAACAAAATTTAAGAAAGAAAATTGTTTTTGTTTTGATTCTTACTAATAATTGTATTAGTTTAGTAGTATTATCCTTATTGAGGCAGTAAAGTTAAACACCATTTTATTTTTCTGGAAATAAACACTTTCCTGAAGATCTTTAGGGTAAACATTATAATAGAAATGATAATTATATATTCCTATTGATTTAAACAGAATGAGAAACCGGGCTGAATTTGTATAGGTCCCATTATGTATTTGGGAAACTGAGTTTTATAGTAGCTTAATTCTTTTGTGCTTTATTCATTTCTCCCACAAGTAAAGAAGACTGGTTTCCAAGTAATCCAAGTTTTTCTCTTTGACCTTTTGACAAATATCTTCAGTTACACTGTGGTGGCCTAGAATTGATTCTTTCATTTTAAACTCTGACATCCATTCTTGAGTGTATAGGAGATAAGAATTATTGGCTATACTCTGTAGAAGGGAACTATTTGGCACAGACTTTAGAAATCTTGGGAGAGGTGTTAACTTTCCAAAATCATATATAGAAATACTAATGCACTAAAATACTTATGGTCTAAACTAAAGGAGAAAAGGAAATTCACCAAGTAATAAGCCTAAGTCATTCACAGGCTATGGTATTTCATTCAATTAAAATAATATGTAAACTCAATGATTAATAAAATATTAGAGCCAAAAGAAATCTTTATACCTAAACCAACTCTTTTTTTTTTGTGTGTGTGTACACACACACACACACACAAAAAAGAGTTGGTTTAGGTATAAAGATTTCTGGGAGAAATGAATAAAGCACAAAATATATATATCATATATATATATTTAAAAAGTAAATTCTTATGGCATTTTCTATACATTGTTTAAATTTGTTCTTCTATCCCTCCATCTTAATCCCTCCCAGAAACCAATTCCTTATAATAAAGAAATTTTTTGAGAAGAAAAAAAAAAGAATAAAACTAGTAAAAAATTAAAAAATCTCACATTGTATACAATGTTCCAGACCTATAGACCTCCATTTCTGTAAAAATGTAGTGAGGTATTCGCAACATTCAATATCAACTGTTTTGTGATTATTGTTCTTTGCATTTAGATTATGATCATTATTATCTATATTGTTTTCTTGATTCTGCTTACTTTACTGGCAAAAGTATGGCATAAGAAATATGTCCATACTTCTCTATATTCATATTTATCATTTCTTATAAGAGCACTTTATTTGGAGTTAGGAAAACCTGAGTTCAAATATTGACTCAGATATTAACTAGCTGTGTCACACTGGCTGGGCTTATCCTCTTTCAGATTTTATCACCTATAAAATAGAATAATAATAACACCTACCTCCAATGTTTATTATGAGGATCCAATAAGATAACATATATACAGTTCTATATAAATCTTAAAAATCTATATAAATTCTAGTTATCATCATCATCATCATCATTTCATTATATTCATGCACAACGGTTTATTTAAGCATTTCCCAATCAATGTGATGTGGGAAAGATTCCTATCTTTGATTCCCAACCTCCCTCCCCTCCCCCAGCCCTTAATGTAATTGCCCTTTAACTCACAAATACTGGTCCCTTTGAATTCCAATAGAAGATCTGGACCTGTCCCAGCCCCACCCAGATCTGAGCCAACTTTGGGGCTACAAACAAAAGCCGCTCGAGCTAAATCTCCCATTATAAAAGGGAGATGCTGGGACCCCCCTCTTTGCAGAGATTCCAAACATGCTAGCCATATGAGGACCCTCTATCCCCTGGACCCTCTGTCCCGTGCCCTCCTTATCTCTACCTATCTCCTTACTTCCAAACCCAATAATAAACCTCTTTTATCAATCTAGCTCTCAGGCCAGTAAATGATTTTATTGGGGACTCGTGCAGCTACTGGACCTCATTTACCACCATATCCTTGCGCCGAATCCAGGGGGATTGCAAGGGAGTTCTGTTTGACTCCCTGTACTCCAAACCTGCCACTAGACCTCAACTAAACCCTAATTTCATTTAGGTACTCCAAATCTAGACCTCAACAAATGGACATCCATTTTATTTCTGAGGTTTTTGTACTCCAAAAAATGCTATTATAAAAATATGGAATTTTTCTTTTTGTCATTGACCTCTCTTTAAGGTATATTGCCTAGAATTTCTAGGTCAAAGGGTTTGGACCTTTTAGTTACTTTCTTCACATAATTACCAACTATTGCTTTCCAGGCTGATTGTATTAATTCACAGATTCACCAACAATTCATTAGTTTGCTTGTTTTTCTATAATCTCTCAACTACTATTCTCATCTTTACTATTTTTGCTCATCTTGAAAGTATGAGGCAAAACTTTAGATTTGTTTTAATTTATATTTTTCTTATGTTTATTAATTTGAGGGTAATCTTTCATATGATTATTCATAGTTTGCAATTCTTTTCAGAATTATTTAGCTACCTCTCCTTTAGGACATGGCTTTTGGTCTTATTAGTTATCTGTCTTGGATGCCAAAACTTCAACTGAAATATTTGAAACAACGATTTTTTTCTCCTTATTTGATGTCTCCTTTCTTAACTGAGATGTATTAGTTTTCTTTATGCAAAGCTTTTCAATTTCATGTAATCAAATTCAACAATTTTATCTTTTGCAATCATCCCTATTCCATGTCTGATTAAGAATTCCTCTTAACCAGTGAAGGTAGTGCTATTATTATCCAATTTTATAGATGATAAAAGTGAATCTGAAAGAAGTTAAACCCAGTCAGGGCCACACAGCTAGATACTATCTAAGTCAAGATTTGAATTCAGGTCTTCCTGACTTCAAAATGCTCTTTTAAGAAATTATAAATATGAATATAGGGAAGTTGTCCATGTTTGGTTAAGAATTCCTGCCATGAAATGTAGCTGACAAGATCTAATTTCCTATGGCATGATCTTTAATAATTGCTAATCAGATCATATTTTCAATTTACGTATACATTACAGGGTAAAATGTTGGTCTAAGTTTAATTTCTGCCAATTTGATTTCCAGATTTGCTAGCAGTACTAAGAACAAAGTTTTATCTTAAGTAACCTAGGTTTTATGAATTTATTGTATTGGTCTATGGATTCAGTTCAATTTCTGATTGTTTACAGATCATGAAATATGTGCCTGGTATTTCTGCCTTTTTTTACATTTATTTACAATTTCTCCTGCCTCCAAAGTATAGATAATCTTTGTAAAAATATCACATAGTACTGAGAAATGCATACATTCCTTATATATTCAGAATATGCCGCAAGACTTTTAGCACCACAGTCTCTTACAATTTGTTCAATTCATGATTTTCTTTATGCCATGTCATTTGGAATATATAAATTTAATATTGATATGCTTCAGAGTAAAAGATTCTTTTAAATATGTAATTTCTTTGTTTATCTGTTCAAACAGTAAATTTTTATTTTTGATTCTGATAATATGGTTGCAATTTCTGAACTTTTTTGATTCATGAGACATAATTTTGTTCAAGTCTCTCATATGTATTCAACATATGCTTTTGCCTTTTAGATATCACTATTAGCAAAAGAGGGAATTGTCTTTTCTTAGTCAATCTGTCACTCTTGCATTTTATTAGTTTGCTTATTCTATTCACATTTAAAATCATGAGTTAGGCTTATATTTTTCTTCATTTGTGCCAATACTATTGTCTTTTAATTAGTATTTCTTTTTATTCTTTCTTTTAACTTAGTGCTTTATTTCTATGATTACTTTTGCTTCATTCAATTTAATGTAATCCCATTCCCATAAGCATTCTTTTCCTTTCCCTTTTCCCTGTCCTATTTGTTCTTTCCTGAATATTAAGTTTTATTTATTTTAACCTGGTGATTTCTTTTTCTTTATTTCATTTAGTTATATAATTCTTCCTTTTTTGTCCTGTCAGTTAAGCGGTTATTTCAAAGTGTTCTTTGATTTTCTCTTTGTCAGATTTTTTGATTAGATTCGTTTCTGATGACATGAATTCCTTGACTTTTTCTAAAGATTTCTTTACTTTTTTTCTTTCATTAAATTCATTTACCTTTCTATCTAATCTGAATTGAAATTTTTTTTCATTCACAGTTTATATTATTTATTCCATTTTGAATCTCTGTGTTCTTCATAGAATTTAAATTTTTAAACTGATTACTTTCTTCTACATAATTTTTGTGTTATTGACTTCAATAATTGCTACCATTTATATAGCACTTAAAGATTTCCAAAGTGCTTTACAAATATTAGTTCATTTTATCTTCACAATAATACTAAAAGGTAGGTGGTATTATATACATTTTGCAGATGAGAAAACTGAGGCACAAAGAGAATAAATGGCTTAACCACAATTATAAAAATAGTGAGTACCTAAGGTTACAAGGATTTGAACTCAGGTCTTCTTGACCATAAGTCCAAAGTTTTATCTATAGTGTCTCCTATCTATTTCTGTGACACCTAGTTTTCTTGCCTTAGGGGATCTTGTATTTCTTTTTTCTGTCATGACAGATACTATCTTGCATCTAAAACCAAGTGATATATTTCTACCATATGTCATCACAATAATTAATAACATGCAATTTTCTCCTCAGGTCCAGGTTCTCCCATAATTCTCAATGTTGTTTGCCTCAGGTACTCTAATTTCACTTCTCCCTAAAGCAAGATGCTATCCATGGAGGAATAAAATGTTTTTTTCAGAGAAAATAGTCTTCCTATGTACCAAACCTCCCCAAATAAAAATCCACCAGAAGATAATAATTTCTCATTATAAGCATATACTTCTTGTTCCATGGAAGGATTTATCAATAGAAAACACCCTCCCCCCAATCATTTCTTCTTCTCCCTTTTGCCATCTCTCATTCTCCTTTGTCTCCTCTTTTTGCTGAAACTAAAGGACTTATATCTTCCCTTTGCTATTCATCCACAGACTTACTTAGGATATACAACACATTCCTCTCTATGATCCATCTCTTAGCTCTTCATATAAGCACCCTGATTCCTATTCTGCAATTTGGCCCCACAAAATATATATCTATAGGTAAGATGTAAGGTTTGGTTCATGATGCTTTAGGTCTGCTACTTTATCTCCACTTCTTTAAATTCCATTTTAATTTGTTGCATTTTTTTTAACCCTATAGTCTGTCTTTCTCTTTCTTAAAAAACAAAACACCATAAAGCCTCTAGAGATGAGGTCATTTATTTTACTACTTATTCTTTCTTCTATAGTTATATATTTTTTAATCTTTCTTCCATTTTGGTTGTTTAAGATGTTTGTAAGTTAAATATTCTAATTATCTTGGGTGGGGATGGGGGTGGGGAGATTGGGATTAATGTCTCAAATGCCTGTCTTTTGTGAAAGTCTATCTTTTTTCCATGGATCATTAAGCTCAGGTTTGATGGGTATATCAGTTTGGGTTCCATTTTGAGATCTTTTGTTTTTCAGAATTTAATTTGTCATTCCCTTATGTGGAATATTATATTCCATTCCTTTTTCCTGAGAAATCTCTTGAACTCCTCACACTATAAATAGCCTCTACCCTATGGTTTCTTCCTTTAATTGGCTGATTCCTTAAAGAACCTCTGTTTTCTGGAGAACATTCAGGCCAATTGTATCTTCATTCCTCTCCAGGCTACAATCTTGACTTTAAGCTTTCTTTACCACATATGGCACAGAAAGATCTTCTAATTTTAACATATTCTCCATTACTTCATCTGCTTGTGCGCTAGGTTTTTTTATCAAATTTTCTTCTTGAAATACTTTTTGATTTTAGCCTTTTCCCTTACATTCTCAGTATATACTTTCTAACTCCTTTCCTTTTGATAGTGAGTATATACACACAGGATTAGACTCAATCTCCTCTCACTTTGAGAGTCTACTAGCTTTGGTCCCTATTTAAATAACTGATCCCAGATGGATTTCATTTATCTTTCTCTAAGGCCAGGTACAGCCATGTATATTAACTCCTTGCCCAATTCCAACCCTGAATCCCATCTTTTTTTTTTTTTTTTTTGCCTGGAAGGGATAAGTGCTTTATGCATGGTAAGAGCAAAGTAAGGTAAATGTTCTAAGCAGATTCCTTATGAACGAGATAAAGTGAGATCTTTCAAGACAGTTGTGAAAATCGAGTAAGGCTTCATCTATTTCAAAGTTTGAGTAGGCCTGAAGGACTTTAAGTATTAATTAAGTCAAGGGCATACTTAAAGTGTCTCCTCCCTGCTATTTTCCTAAGGGCATACTTAAAGTCTAAAGTCTCCTCCCTTTTATCTTAAGGACATACTTAAAGTCTCCTCCCTGCTATCCCCTTCCTGTTATCCTCCTTATTTCAGCCAAATATGGCACCTATGTATTTATTGGTCAAGTTCAATTTCTTGAATAGTTCCCGCATTTAGAATGTAAGGTCTTCAGCCAATAAGGATGAGGGTCAGTGGTGGGAGGGGAATTTGCGTTAGGGATTAAAAGCTTCGATCCTGCCCCCTATAGTGCTTCCTCCCTTCGATTGTCTGCTTGATGGGTGCCACTCCCGTTCTCGAGAACTTATAATAAACTTTGCTTTGCTTCTAGAGATCTATCCAGTTGTTTTATTAATGGTTTCTGACCCACACACTTATAATCTTGGGATTTCTTAACCTGTGAGGCTACCCACTTTCCCTACATATCTATGTATTTAACTCCACCTCTGGTGTATAATTATTCTAAGGATTTTTCTGAGTTACTGAGACCTTGGAAAAAAGTTCTAGTTCTCCATCTTATTGATCATAGGACCCAATAGTCCCTTTCTTTTTTAAACAGATGAGAAAACAGGGTAAGGAATAAAATAATTTGCCCAACATAGTTGTAGGTCAGATCTTGAACCAAATCTTCTGAATCAATACTTTATGACCTTTTCTTCTACTATACTATTCAGTCTCCCCAAAATAATTAGTGTTGAGTTTAATTTAAATAAATTTAATTATAAATGTAAGGGGAATCCTTCATATTTTGTTTTTAGGAAATGACATACTTAGACTTTAAAAGGGTAATTGAGAGACTTTAACAGGAAGTTCAGATGCTGGATCAACTGTGCAGATTGAATTCTATAAGCCAAGATGGGGAGAATTCCCAGTTTTTTTTTTCTGGATCCATTTGAGGACAGTGAATTCAGCTACCACAGCAGTCATTCTGGTACACATGCTTTAATTTTAAGTGAATTTCATATTCATTATGTATATAAAAATGAGTTGGAAAATTACCATAGAAACTATTCTGATGTACTCTTTTGATTTCCTATTCATATTCAAATTTTGTACATTTAAATCAAACAGCACTTAGAACTCTGGAAATTACCTGGAATGTAGCTCTGTGCTGCCATTATTGTATTTGCTTCCTCTTTCCCAGATACCAAAATCAGGTACACGGTAGACTCTTTCTACACAAAATACCAGGTTTTGAATGAATGCTACCTAAGAGGAAAAAGAAAAGAAAAATATAAAGATTAGTTGGCAAGCTTGAAAATATATTTGCTCCGAGTTGCATTTTTAAATATAGGTCTCAGATTCATACTAATCAAAGTCAAGTATATGAACCTAAGATTTGCAAGCCCAAAGGTTTTTCCTTTTTTTAGAGAATCAAGATATTTGTCTTCTTTCAATTTTGTTTCATCTCTTTTATTAAACACAACCTTTCAAAAATCATTAACAGTTGCTCATCAATTAAAATCACTGAATTTTTTCATTATCCTGAAATTCAACAAGATTTGGTAACCTGAACATTAGGGTAGCTGGATATTATTTCCCTAAATTATTTAATCTATTACCTATTCTACATATTTGAGGGGTAGTCAATTTCCTTCTTTGAATCTCCTCTTTGCCCTAGTCTAGTTTAAATGCTTACACATCACTTTTTGTTGTCCTTTACTTTCCATGAGAATCTAATATCTTTCAGGGCTTTAGCATATTTGTGTTATTCTTATAGGTCCAGTGGTATATTCATCTTCTCATAATTTTTCCTTATATTTATTTCTGCATATGTTGCTGGGTTGTTGGGCTTTAAATTTTTTTTACCTTGATTAATTCTCTTTTATCCACTGGTTTCTCTTTGAGTAAATTTCCATTTTTTTCATCATCAGAATTTTTCTTTGAGTCTTTAAAATTTTCTAATCCCTCCTCCATTGACTTACTCTTTAGAACATTAGTATATAAGATTCAGCTTAGATATCTGTTCTCAAAGTCAGAACATACTTCGGAGTATTCTAAGTTATTCTTGTTCTTTTTTACCTAAAATTCTAAGATAAAATAATCACATTCCCCTAAGAAATCATCATCTCCATTCTAATAATCAGTCCTTCCTTTATAATGTGAATAAGTTCTAGAATAGAATTTCTCTTTGTTTAATCTCACATTTTATGAAGGCTAAAATGATCATTGAAGGAAGTAAAGATATTATTCATTGCTTTGCTTTGGGAAGCAGATGTCTAAATAATTGAGGTCCCATCTTCTCTATCATTCCTCTGTACTAGCAATCTGTTTCCAACTTTTCTTCTATTTTTTTTTCTTTCTCTAGAAGTAATGTATAGTATACTCCAATGACATTATAATATGTGTTTCTGGCTTCATTGACTTTTACTGTGATTTTTCTTCATACCATTTTGCTTCCTGGATTTATTTACAAAATATTTCTTTTTAATATACAATGATCTACATCTCCTTTTAATCCATATAGTTGTTCACAAATAAGAGGCTTTTTCTAGCCATAAATTCCATTCCCTCAAGTCTTGATGACACTATGAGGTCAAATTTGTTTTCTTATAATAAGATCTATAATCCACCTTATTATATATCCATACTTTGTTCTTTTGAGTAAGCACATTTAAAGTGAAAGATTTTCTTGATGGCTCTCTGATGTCCCCTCCAATTCTAGAATATATAATTTTATGAAAAATCAGCATGGAAAAAGTTGAAATAATAATGAAAATTAAATAAATTCGGGGGCATAATGCCTTCTAGCTTCCATCTAATCTCTTTTTTCAATACCATATTCTTCATAGTTAACATATTGCTATACTTCCTCCCTCCAGTTCCCAGTCTTTGCCAGTTCAGGTCAAATACACCCGCTTGCAGGAAGAACTAGTGACTGCTTTTTATTTCCAGGAGCAAATATAAAATAATTCTTATTCTCCTCCTCTTCTTCCTCCTTTACTTTTAAAACTCTTTACAACTAGGACTCATCTTATCTTTCCCATATTCTGACATTCCACTCCCCTTTACACACAATTTTCCCTTTTTAAAACTACCCATACCTAGCACAGTGCTTGACATATACTAAGTGCTTAATAAATGCTAGTTTATTAATTCTAAGGGTAGTACCACTATCCTCCTTGTCACTCAGGTTCAAAAACTTAGAGGATCTTTAATTTTTTCCTTTCTCTCATCACTCCTATCTTTAATTAGCTGCCAAACCCACCTGGACTTCCAACACTAGTAGTTCAATCCTACTTCTACATGTCTTATATTTCATTCCCTCCAGTGATAGTATTATCACTAGCCTAATTCCCACAACTGTGTCTTTTAAATGCACAGACCTGACCATATTACTTCTTTGCTCAGAGTCCTAAATGGATCTCTAAAGAATAATATACAAATACATTAGTCCAGCACTTAAAGCTCTTCGAAACCTGATTGTTGCAGCCACCATTCTAGGCTTATTTTATTTTACTTCCATTTATATATAGTATGTCCTAATCAAACATAATTATTAGTTATTATATTTAAAGACCAGGATATCTCCAATCTCTGGGGTTTTAAAAAGACCATTCTTCTTGCCTAGAATTCATTTCTTTTCCAACTCCACTATTAAAATCTCTTCCTTCAGGGTTCAGTTCAAACGCTGTCTCTTCCATCTGCAGATGAAAATATACCCTCCTTATATTTTTAAAAATATTTTTTGATGAGGCAATTGGAGTTAAATGACTAGCCCAGGGTCACAGAGCTGGGAAGTATTACGTGTCTGAGGTTGAATTTGAACTCAGGTCCTCCTAATTTCAGGGCTGGTGCTCCATCCATTAAGCCATCTAGCTACCCTTCTCATACTTATTAAGAACATTTTGCCTAGATCTCTCCTCTACTAATGTCATATATTATAATTGCTTATGTAAATACCATTTCTTTCCTACATTCTTAAGACAAATTTTTTTGAAAAATATTTGTACTTTTAGGGTCTTGCAAACAGTTATGTTTATTAAATATTGATTATATTTTATTGATTTGTAGGATGTGAATATAAGTACCATTATAGATAACAATTAAAGAGTCGTGGCATAAGGAATAGGACAATTGACCTGGAGTCTGGAAAAATTAGGTTCACATTCTGCCTCAGATACATATTAGCTATGTCTTTCATGGCAAGTCATTTATCCTCTTTGGGTTTCAGTTTCTTCTATAAAACAAGGGAACTGAATTAGAAGATCCCTTTCAGTTCTAAATCTATTCTTTTATTCTTATACAATCTTTTCAGTCATGTCCAACCGTTTGTGACCCCATTTAGGCTTTTCTTGACAAAGATACTGAAGTGGTTTGCTGTTTCCTTCTCCAATTCATTTCATAGATGAGGAAACTGAGGCAAACAGGATTAAATGACTTGCCCATAGTCTTACAACTAGTAAGTATGTGAGACCAGATTTGAACTGACATTTTACTCTGGTTTTTCTGACTTTTGGCCTCTATCCACTGTGCCATGCAGCTGCCCTAAATCTTTCCTATGTAATGCTGGAGAAATGGAGCAAGATAGAGATTAGAGAGTATTTAATAATTTATTTAATGGAGAGATATACTGGAACTAAATGGATCCAGGGGCGGAGTCAGGGTGCTGAGAGCAGGAACGGGCCTCTGACAGATTGGAGATAAAGTGACATAATCAGGGGGAGGCACCCCAGAGATGGGGAAAGGCATCTTCATAAGACAGTATCTGACATTTTGATAGCTTGGAATGGGAAGAGGCGTTCTGATATTCTAAAATATAAGATCTTTTATCCTTATCAAATATTCTGATAAAGAGGGAGGGGAGGTTTTACAGGACAAGGCCTTGAGAAGCAGAGAAACTGAGTCAGGACTGGGTCAGGATAATTATGGAAACTGAGAACGGTGAGGTAACATTCCACATTCTCTTCTGAATATTCAAATCATTGAATTACCTTTCTCTAAGTCTTAGCACCAGAATTTTTGACCAACACTATGTAAAGCAAATAAACCAAAATAAAACTAGAAAAATGCAAGGACTTATAGCAAGGACCAGTCTCTCCCTGATAACTGCAGAGTTATTAGCATTAAACAGCATTTCTCATTTAGGGAGGCACACAGGCCTCCTTGTTCAGGTCCTCTGCAGTTGGGGAGCATCTCAGCCAGAGAATCCAGTTTGAGATGGGCAGTTCACTGTGAATTAGGTCCGGGATCATTTGTGCATTTAACAGCCTCTGCTGAGTAGCAGTGTTCAAGACAGTCCTGCTGTCCTAAAAGGGCACCCCAAGTGTGTCAGGGACTCCAAAACAGGGAAAAAGTGGGGCCTGGAGTAGCTCCACCTATCCCCTCTCTGTAGAACAGGAGTTGCTATTTAGGAAACAGATTTCTGAGCAAATTAAGCAGTTAGACCAAGGCAGGCAACCCCAAACTATTAGAGGCCTGATATCAAAACGCTGAAATACTAATTAAAGACTTGGGGTTACAGGAATGGAGAAACAGATCAGAGAGACTGCTAGTCCCAGGACAAGTGTCTGATTTCTGGTTGTTTCTAAAGAATAATCCCCCAAACTGAGTCTGCCAGGGCAATTCCAGCAGAATAAGGGATTTCAAAGTTAAAACATAATCAGCAAACCATAGTCCAGTAAATTTTAAGCAAGGAGTTAAATAATTTCCAATTCAATCTGAACTAATGAAATAGGGGGCAGGGCAGAAGTGCCTAAAGAAAATACATCAGTTTTTCCCAATTTCCTGACCAGCTTCAGTCAGTTTCCTTCCTCCTTTTTTTTACATGGAAAATAAATTATCAGATGACTATTCCACATAACGGACTAGTACAGTAAATTTCCTAAGAATCTTTCAAACATACAGCAGTAGTTAAACAGTTTTAACAAATCTTAAACACAGTAATACAGTTAAAATTTTAACAATAATTCAACTACTTCCCCACTCCCCAATATTAGTCCATATTACATCAGGAGTCCCACTTCCTGCTGGGGAGACCTGTCCAGAGAGGGGAAGGATGGGCGTGGCCATGCTGCCTGCTACCAAAGCTTCAGATGGGCCAATCCATGTTTCAGAAGCAAGTTAATACCTGTAATTGACCAAAATCTAGAACAAAAATGCAAATCTAACGAATAAAGGTTAGAACAGACTGATATAAAACGTGAAGAGGCCAGTATGAATTGGCTAACAGCTTCCTAATAGATAAAATAGCAGTTAGGCTTTTGTCCTCTTATTATTTAGAAACCTTTAAAAACCTGAATATCCATAGACACAAATATTCAGTAACAGATAGATGGACAGGATAAATACCCATTTGCCAAGTATTTAGGATATAATGATTGCATATAACCACATATAACATATAACCAGACTGGAAATAGCAAGATATGACATAATTGAATTGCATTAGCAGTTTATATTGACCATTGCTCTGATCTTAGGAATTAGTTACAGGAGGAAAAAATGCAGGTTCATAACCATAACATAAGCAGTTAAAATTTAACTTTCAGCGAAACAGGATAAAATAGCTTTAATTCATTTTAACTTTAGATAATTGTCCCACTAACTGTCAGAGGGTAGAGCTTTAAAACTCCCAAATAGCATTAATTATAAGCCCAAAGAATTTTATTTCTAATAACAAATTCTATTAACCAAGTTTCAGACATATCCTAAACAAATATTTACCATAACCATATATTTATGACAGTAAGAATTTGTCTCAATAAGTTTACTTCTTTCATATCTAAGCAGATCTTCCCATAAGTGAATCAGTTTGCCTTTAAAAACACCCAATACATAGGCAAATATTCCAAATTACATATTGTCCATAACAGAAACATTTTCTTTTTTAAAAAATTTTTTTAATATTTTTTTTAAATTTTATTTAATAATAACTTTATATTGACAGAATCCATGCCAGGGTAACAGAAACATTTTCAAAAGGACAAAAAAAAAATATTATTTTCAGAGGCTCTTTAAATGACCTCAGGATGACCTAATACAATCAATTAAAACTTAGAATATCCTATACAGAACATCCTAATATCACATAAAAGAATCTAAGAGGTTCTTAAAAATATTAAACTTTTAGAAATACCATAACCTCATATTGATAACAGTAATAAATTTGTTTCTGTAAGTTCACAAGTTAGCTTTCACATTTAACAGAAACATTTTCAAAAGGGCAAGGAAAAACTATGGGCATAACCTCATGATACAATCAATTAAATTTATACAGAATACCCAATTCTACAGAAAAGAATCTGATTCTTTAAAATATCCTTTAGAAACAGCCTTACCAAATTATAGATCAGTTAACTTAAAATTGGGCCTATCTCTTGAAATCTTTTGCCAAAGCCAAGCCTCTGCAGAAAGAGGCTGGAACACACTTAGGTTGGAGGGAATTCCACGTGGCTGTCTTCCTCCCACTCCACCTCCAAAGAAACAGGAGGGAGGGAAGGGGAGCTAATCTGCCCAGCAGGCTTAACTAGGCTAGCAGAGAGCAGTGGGGGTGAGTTTAATCTTCACCTTTGAAGACAAAAGATCCCTACCCCACCCAAACTTTACTGGGTTGGGGGTAGGAGAGGATTTCACATAGCTGCTCTTGCCAATGGTCTTTTCCTAAGCTTCAACTTTGTGTTGAAGCTTTTAGAAAAGTCAGACCCTAATTGGAGACAAGTGACCCCTTTCAAGTAAGTTAACAGAACTTCATCCCAACAAGTTCTTAAGATCTTACATTCAAAGATAACTAAATCTAGCCTGCATAGGCAACAGTAAAATTATTTCCACAATTTAAAACTTCCCAAAAGAATAGTCAGAACAAATATGGCATGCAAAGGTGACAGTAAAATTATTTTACACATTTTTAAAAATCATTCTAATCAGATGTTTTCTCTTCAGAAGACTTATCTAGGGTAACTCCATTCAAGCCATGCCTAAATTTAAACTACCCCTAACTCCCAAATTTCTTAATTTAGCAGAGCTCCGAACCAACAGGACAGACAACACATAAAACACAGACATTGACTGAACAGTTACAACATAAAACAAACATTTAACACAGACTAGGGGCTATCAGCTCCCACCCAAAATCCAAACAGAGCTTTTTTTTTTTTTTTTTTTTTTTTAGCTAGATGGTATCTTTAAAAAAGACACCTAGATTTATACTCTGGAATGCCCAGAGTTGTACCAACTGGCACACAGAACCAAGTGTGTCTTAAGATACCCGGTTAAGGTCCCCTGCATCCAGAAGACCCTACTCCCAGAATTTATGCCTTTCAACATTTCATAATTCTGGGAATCCAGATGCTAGCATATACAGACAGAACAGAACAGGTCTTAACCAGATAGTACCCAAAAGGTACTCAGATACACTTACTCTCCTTTGGCCGAAATGGGGGTGTCTACCATCAGGCAGTTGTGGCTGGAAACTGCTCTCTTTCCCAGAGGCTCTGGAAAAAAATCCAGGGGGCAGCCTCTCTAAGCCAAGAATTCAAATCCTCAGCCACCCTGAGGACCAAGGAAGAGACCTGAAAGTCTCTTATCTCTAATCCTGTTCATTTTCTAACATCTTGGTGGGAAGCCTCCAAAATGTAATGCTGGACAATCTGAGCAAGAGAGAGATTAGAGAGTATTTAATAATTTATTTAATGGAGAGATATACTGGAACCAAATGGATCCATAGTTTGGTCCCAGGGCTGAATGAGTCTCCAAGAATCCAGGAAACAATCAGTTTCAATGACATAGATACCCGTGGCTCAGACTCAGGGAGTAGACTGAGGCAGGGGCAGAGTCAGGGTGCTGAGAGCAGGAACAGGATTCTGATAGGGTGGGGTGAGCCACTGGAGATGAGATGACATAATGGGGGGAGGCACCCTGGACATAGGGAGAGGCATCTTGATAAGACAGTATCTGACGTTACAATAGCTTGGGATGGGGAGAGGCATCCTGATATTCTAAAACATAAGATCTTTTATCCTTATCAAATATTCTGATAAAGAGGGAGGGGAAGTTTTGAAGGGATAGAGCCTTGAGAAGAAGGGAAACTGAGTCAGGATTGGGTCAGGATAATTATGGAAACTGAAAACTGTGGCTAGTTCTACAAAATGCCAACATTTTATTTAAATCCTAAGATATGTCCCTATTGTAAAATTCCTGCCACTGATATAAATCATAAGCCACACATACCTTCTCATTTCTGTGATTGTTACTCATCATTGTCTTCTGTCATGGAAGATCTGTCTTATGTATTAGAGGTTGTCTTCCAATTTCTATCTTTTTTTTTTTTTTTAACATTTCTAGTGTAACAAGTAAGAAGTCTCTGAATCATGTGTTTGATTCTCTCACCTCCTTTTCTAATCATATGCTATCTTGATGTTATCTTTTAAACTAGTTCTTGGATTAAGATGAAGATTTTTTTTTAAATCCAAGAGACATTTGCAAAGCTATACTTTCCCTGGAAAACTCTTCAAAGAATTTCTCCTGAGATGATAAGATTCTATTATAACTATATCACATAGCTGACAAGGGTAAAAATGTCCAAATCCAGGGAATTTTAACCAAAAATGGTCTCCAGAAGAAAAAAGTATATAAACCTATTAAAACTGTACTGAAATATCCTTAAAAATTTGACAAATCTAGCACATTTCAAACAGATGCAAAAGAATCTGTTTTTCAAATGTCAGTAGACCACAGAAAATATCAAAACTATAAATATTCACCAAACACTTTTTGAAATTTTTAAGCAAGCCAGGTCAAATTTTCACATAGCAAGACTTATATTTGTCCTTTTAAGATTTCCAAAAAGTCAAAACTTCCCCAAAAAAGAAAAGAAAAAAAACAAACCACAGCTATCTGAAGAGTATGCTATTAGTAGAAGAGACATCAAAATGCTAAATTTAGTGTTTCTATCTTATCTGCAATCAATATTGAGCTCACATGACACTTGAGAGGTTGAAGCCAATATAGGACCATATTCAGATTGCTTTGAGATTGCTGAGTAAAAGACTGAGGATTTAAAAATAGGTGACTTGGGTTGTTGATAAACAATCTTTTCTGTCACATCAGGAACTATAAATAGCTATTTATGCCTAAGCATAGTTTAATTAGAGAAGAGAGAAATATGTTATTAATCTACCCACCTAATTCATATTACTCTTAGAGCTTGCTACTCTGCTTTCCATATATACATGTTAGTTTGACGATAATTCTGAAAAGACTTTTATAATTCATAAGCTATCTATGCTATATTTTTGAGGATGCTATAACAAAAGGTTTTGAAATTAGTAAGGTCAATATATTTTAATTCCCTAGTATTCTCACCTTGACAACTACCAATAAATTATATTTTACAAAGAAGTCATTTTGCTGTCTCACTAGAAATTTTTACATATACAAAAGACAATTCTCAAGCAAATATTTTGCATTCCTTACATGTGGACTCCTAACTGATTTTATTCATCAACACTTTTAAGATTTAGTGGTAGAAAATGCTAATGTAACTGCTATATCATAGGGCTATCGAGTTAAATTAGGCAATGAAGAGCTGAAGGTACTTCCAACACCCAAGCTGTCACTGAAACTTTGCAGCAGTATTTCACAATGAAATAGCCACTATACCATCCCAACTTAGAGCAAATTCCTGTAATAGGCACATTTACTGAAAAGAGGTTCAACTTGCATCTAATTGAAAGTTATTTCATCACAGAGAGAAATTATACCCCAAGTATATATCTGATTAATGAACTAGATTCTTAGGGTTATCTGTAAAAATAATATTTAGAAGTGATGTCATTATAATGTTTAATTATTGTATTAAGGTCTCTCTTCCTCCACTTGTTTTAAAGTTGGTGAATTTATATTACTCAAGTATCTTCTTCATTAAACTAGAGAACTAAAATTTTATTTTAGCTTTGCTATTATGGTATGACCACCATAGCTTACAGAATTTCTTAGAATCTTATCTTTCTTGTGTAAGCTTAAAATACTTTCAAATACTTCAGTTGAAACTGTCACAAAGTACTAGAGTGTCCCAAGCCCTGAAAATCAACTTCTTTTCTATGATCCTGCAGCCATCATGCTTTTCTTCTGAGGTCACCTTTCTACTAAGACATGTTGTTCCTGGATATACTATGTGACCTGGAGATCTCTGCCATATATAATGCCCAAGATCATCACAGCATTAGGGCAAAGAATAGTGCTCCCCGCCCAAATTAAAATCTAATTTTCTCTCTCCACTGAATATTGTGGAACCATCCTTTATATGTTAAAGAACCCTTTCTCACACTAGATATCCTCCTTTCAGATTTCCTCCATCCTCTTGCTTGCTGATATGTAACATCCTTTTGAAGTTACTTGATCACTTATATTCTTCTCCAAGACTGCTACTGCTTCTCTCTAACCCCCTGACACAAAAAGAACAATGAATAGGAGTTGGCATATTCAGCTTCCACTCACATTTCATATACTCCTTCTGGTCTCATCATAGCAACTATCTCTTTTCTCCTTTAAAATTCATGTCATCCTGGCCAGATTCTTGTGTTTGTCATCTTTTGACCTCTGAATAGTGATTCCTTCTTTTTCCTCCCTCCCCATCAGTAACAAGTCTTTTTCTCTAATATATTCACTACCACCTTTGAACATCCTAGGTTCTTATTTCCTCAACCTCTTTAATTCTTCTAGTTATGTAATCGACCTCAATCCTATACAGGAATGGTCATTCTTATCACCACCATACTCTAGCCATTATGAAATAAATGTTTTCAGGTGTAAAAATCCTTGATTATGGACTTTTTAAAAAAAATTCAGGAACACTGAAATGCAAGTATCTATCCTAGTTAGACTTTAAAGAATATGACTGGCCATATAAGTCTTTTAATAAAATAAATTCAGTGTAATATTCTGAAAATTTCCAAATAATGAATACTGAATGAAATCAACATTATTTTAGGTTGTGAAATGTTTTCTAAAAATTGCATCATTTTTTATGCAAAGTGTCTTTTGACAGGCATCTACCTACATTCAAAGGCATTATTTTAACACTCTGCAGCCCAGTGCCTCATTGCCCTCCCAAATATTATAAATATAGGTCACAGAAGCAGAAGCAAATTCCTATTAAGATAAGTATATATATTTATCTAATTCACAAAAGCAAAATGGAACCAATATTCCCAAATCAGAAACTCCCCCCAAAAAATATTCAAGAAATTAGATACTCTATTCAAGTGATTCTTTAGTTTTAAGTTTTTTAAGGCCAACACCTCAGAAGGTATTCATAGTTCTATTTCATAGTGTCCCTTGGTTAATTATGTGTATAAGCCATCAAGTTACATAAAAAATTAAAATATCATATTAATAACAGGACATAAGTAAAATTTCAAGGACAATTGTGCATCAGTTCTAGTCTTAGAGGTTCCACCATTGAATTGATAATGTCTCTCAGTACCTTATTTCAGTGTTTATCAATGAATGTCTTCCTTTGCTCTAGCTTAAATAACTTAAATTACATTTTAATCGCAGTCCTTTCTTTATAATACCCCTAATGTTATAAACTATTTAAATATTGCCCAATTTTTTCATGTCATGCTTAAAATGTGGAGACAAAAATTAAAATAATAAAAAATAGGCAATATTTAAAAACATGATATATTGTACCTAAATGTTTATGTTTCTTTGAAAGATTTAACAATTATGTTTAAGGGCAATATTTGAAATATATGATTACTTAGAGTTATATTTTATTACTCAAAAGCTGTAACCAAGAAGGAAAACTTAACATTGCCTATAGGAAATGTGGACGGTACTGCCCTAGTCAGAAGTAGCACCATCAACCAAATAGTATCCTACATAATTTGTAGATATTGTATTTTAGAAGAACTAATTCCGATATGTTAGCCTGGAAAAAAAAATCAAAACTAAGTCAAAATAGGTCAGAAAATAGTAGGTGTTACCTCCACTTCTGATTCACAGTTAATAGTTGTTAGATTAATACTGAAAATTTTCAGCACTAATCATACTACTAGACATTATGAGTCTATTCTCTTTTGCGCTAAAAAAAAAAAAAAGAGAAATTTGTATGATTTTTACATCTTCTTTCTTGCCATAATCTGTTTGAGGCCAGTCAATTATTCTATAGATGTCTTTAGAACTATTTATCAGAAATTGGTTAGTTTATGTATATAAGCTCCCAAATATCTTCGATTAGGATAACTGAAATATGATAAAATATTATTCTATATACAAGGTAAGAAATGATTGATTAAATAACAAACCGTAGAGGATAGTTTATATCAGAGATAATAATTGTAGAAAGATAAGAGAAAATTTTCTCACTTAACATTTACTCTTTGAGGAAGATAAATAATAGCATTTATATAGTGCTTTAAGATTTACAAAGTGTTTTATAAGTATAATCCCATAAACTTATAAAATGTAATCCCATAAACTCATAAAAGTTCTGGGAGTAATTATTATTCTTTTGAGATAAAGAAATTGAGGCAGAAAGAGATTAAATGACATACCTGTGGCCACACAAATAGTATCTGGGGAAGGATTTGAATTTAGATCTTCCTAAAGAGAAGCACTCTAGCCATTGAACCACTTAAATGCTACTGAATCATTTCAGTTTATATATTATTTATAAAAATTATTTATTTTGTATTTGCTTTTGAGGTGAATGAAGAATATTTCACACAATGAAACACAGTTGTGGACTGTTAATGATTCCTTGCATAATAGCAATGAGTAATATGGCAGTTCCTTTTAAATAATCACTTCAAATGGGATTATATACATGATATTTCAAACTGTTCTATGTGAACTGGATAAAATGAATTGTGCCACCAAGCTCAAATATAGTAGGAAGCAGGATAACCTCTCAGTTTCAACACTACAATCAGACTGGTATCTTCATTGTTATTTTTGGAAGTCAATTTTATAAAGACAGAGTAAATTTTCCTATTTATTCTGCCTTTAACATAGAATTCTGAATTGCAATTGACAAGAAGTTAATCTCAGGAGCAAGATAAGTTGACAAACTACTGAAACAACTCAACAAGGTTGATTTATGCCACATTTAGAATTGGCTAAGCTCCTGAAATCAACTATAAAGTAAATAAATAAAATTTATAAAACACAGTTTTTTATGAGCAAGATTAGAAAAAGACAAATTTGTAATTCTTTTTTTTTTTAGTGTAAATTAAGGAAAATGACACCAGAAAATTTACAAATGAAGCACTGCTGAAATAATACCACCAAAGAAATTCATATTTAATAGTATTTTAAAGTTTAGAAAGCCCTTTATTAATATACAGTGTTTGGGTGAGGATTTGAACTAAGATTTTTTTTTTACTCCAAATCCAGCATTCTATTACTTATACTAACCACAAAACCACATACTAAAGTATGCATGCACACACACACACACACACACACACACACACACACACACACACATACTAGGACTCCAAGTGAGAACACAGAGCAAATCTGAAGTATTTGGCAGTTTGTCAGATTAATGGGAATAGTTTGACACTAAAAGATGATAATATTTTCTCAGGATCCTAACAAGAGTGGCTGTATAAAAAAAAGTTTTTCACTGATTCAATAAGAGTGATTTTTGCATAGTAGGAAATTAAATAATAGAAGAATGGTTTTGCTTAGCAGGTGATAAATGGTGCAAACTCTCTTTTAAAGAGACCCAAAATATGAAGATCTACCATACTCTCCAAGTATATAGAGTTCTGTATTTGTGTTCTTCTCTGTCAGATTTCTCTTAATATGTTTGTTCTTGTTCTTGCCTTCTACTGAGAAAATATAAACATTCCAGGGTTTTTTTGTTATTTCATAAATGTTTCATTATTTAAGATTCAAGGGCACCATTGTGATTGATTTTGTGTAAACAAGAAGCATGCTAACAGATCTTCAATCACTGAAGTAGGAAATAGTAGTAGTAGAAGTAGTAACAGTAGTAGTAGTAATGATAGTGGTAGTAATAATAGTAGTAGTCCCTTCCTACCGCACCTCCACTAGGGTTTAACAGAGGACTATAGAAAAAAGTTTAAGCAACAGCTGCACGATCACATTTGTGACTCACAATGTTGCTGGCTTATCATCCAAACCTACTGGAGCAAAGTATAAGTAGGATAAAGAAAGCCAGTTGTAATCTAGGAAGAGAGAGATGGGAGCAAGTTGAAGGTAGGTGCTATGCCTCTTTATTCCTGGGCTACAAGCAAACTATTTAAAAAAGATGTCATTTAAAATTATTCTGTCTGTATTAGTCACTACAACTTTAAAAGAATGTAAAAAAACCTGAGAATTTTATCCTTAAAAAAAAAAAAAAAAAAAAAAGACAGGCACCTAAGTAGTACAGTGGGTTGTGCTGACCGAGAATCAGGAAGATCTGAATTTAAATCATACCATAAGACAATCATGGACACTGGGAAAATCACTTAGTTTCTCTGTGCTTCATTTTCCTCACCTATAAAATGGTAGTACCTAACTCCCAGGATTGTTGTGAGGATAAAACAAAGTAATATTTGTAAGAGGTTTTGCAAATGTTAAAGTATCATGTATATGTTAACTATTGTTAGTTTTAGCTATTAGTATCTTAAATTGAAAAAAAATGGTTTTTTTTTTAAAATGCACAGGTCTCCATTGACAAAACTTGTCTCTAAGCCCTTTACTTTTAAAATAATATACTACAGTTTTAAAAAAATGACTAGATCAACAGACTCTTTAGCTAACTTAGTATAAAGTCTATCCTATAGATATTCTTTTAATTTTTAGCAACTGACTTCATAGATGTAGTCATAAAATATCCATTTGCTAAGTATTTACTATTGTAAATAAAAACAGCATATTTATGTCTAGAGTAATGGCATATAGTATACATGTATTTCCTGATAGACTTGATTAAGCTATCAATTTGCAGCTTATTGTTTATTTGTACTTTTGCAATTTATTGAACTTCCAATGATAATGTTTCTGACTTTTAAAATTTTTTTAAAAATTAAAATCTGACATGGTCAATAAATTTTCTTTTTGAATATTCAATATGTCTGATATTTGATAATTTTCAGAAACCTACAATTTAAAGAAACACTTTATATTATAAACTGAAATGAATTTTCCTTTACCTTCCTAATTTTTCAATTAATATGACCTCAAGGTGCATTAAAAAAAAAAAAACTAAATAATTCCTAAAAATTACTTACTTTTAAAACAGCTATTTTAAAAATATTATGATTTTGTGTGTGTGTGTGTGTGTGTGTGTGTGTGTGTGTTTTGCTGAGGCAACTAGGGTTAAGTGACTTGCCCAAGGTTACACAGCCAGGAAGTGTTAAGTGTCTGAGACAAGATTTGAACTCAGTTCCTCCTGACTTCAGGGCTGGTGCTACATCCATTGTGTTACCTACCTGCCCCAAAATATCATGCTTTGATAAGTAAAGATGAAAATCTATTGCAAAAATCGCAATTAAAAATTCAATTGATATACTGGATTACTAAGACTGAGCCTCTGAGCCTCACTATCATAAAAAAGACATCATTAAAAATGCTGTATCAAGTAGTATTTATGTTACCAAATTTAGAGCATTTGTGTTAAAGGTTTTTCAAAAGCTGAAATATCTCGTTATTTCAGGCTAAATAAGATTGCTTATTTTTTATTTGTTTTTATTATGGTCTTCTAAGACAGAGTTTACTCATACTGAATTGTCAAAAGTCTATTTCTACTTAAATTCTATCCTCGTAGCCACTTTGGTCATCTAAAATCGTTCCTAATAACATTAATTCCCATTTATATGGCATTTTAAGCTTTATTTTAAAGTACTTTCCTGAATAGGCAGATATTGCTAGCATTATTTTCCACCACTAATAATAAAGAAAATTAAGACTCAGAGAGGAAAAGTATTTTGTATGTGTTATTTATTTATAATAGTATTTCAGAGACAACTAGCAAATACCAGAGGTAGCATTAAATATCAGTATTTTTTCTACTATAACATGATTTCTCCAAAAAAAAAAAATAGATTTTTACTATAAAGGACACAGATAAGAAACAAAAGACAAGAAACCACTTTTAATTTTTATTTTGGACACACTCAAATATGTAACATCTTTTGTCTTCAGTTGAATGACAAGTCTCTATAACTTTACATGGAATGGGCAAAAGCTAAGAAGAGTAGTAGTTTTTGTTTTTTAATGCTTTAAGTTTAAAAAAAAAAAGACCTTTGGGTGGGCGTGGGGAAGGTTTGGAAAGCCTCACTTTTTAAAATGTTTTAGAAATGTTCCTTTTGCTCTTTTCTATGATTCTTGAAGCTATGCTGAAGATAGCTAGTACTTTCTATTTCATATGTAATTAAAAAAACAACAGGGTAACTAGGTGGCACAGTAGATAGAGCACCAGCCCTGAAGTCAGGAGGAGCTGAGTTCAAATCTGATCCTCAGACACTTCACACTTCTTGGCTGTGTGACCCTGGGCAAGTCACTTAACCTCAATTGCCACAGGGGGAAAAACCCACCATAATATACAAAAGGAAAAAAGAAACAGCATTAAATGCAAGTTTAGAACTACAGTCAGCCAGAACTTTTGGGGAATCAGGAAAAGGGAATGATAGAAAATCCTTTTTTCTGGACACTTTAATTTCCTTTGCATTAGACAATTCATTTGTGGGAACACTTGTCCTTGCATTTTCAATACAACAAAGCAGTTCATTAACTTTCTCACTTTCCCATGCAAATGACAGCTTCATTAATCAATTAAAGAGCAGGATGTTTTCATTATACAACATATGAGCGTCTTTCCAAAGGAAAAAGAAGGCAAAATAAGTAGACAAATTGCAGAAGTTTGAATCTGCTCTTTTTCACTTTTCAGTTTTTATCATAAATATATAACAGACAATTCACTAACTTGCTAGTCTATTTCTGAACCCGGGTGTGGAAATGACCCTAATTCTAGAAGGTGACATTAGTGTCTAAGCATATAGCTACTCAAGTTTAAAAATGCTCATCACCAGAAGGTAACACATTTCTCCAGTCACAGAAAACATTAAAATTATAATCTGTAGGGATTAGATTGTGTGAGGGAAATTATAATCTGTATCAGTAGAAGCATCCACAATTATAAAAATGGAAACATCTTGAAGCCTTTGAAAAACTACAACAAAAGGAGGAATATATATTAAAAACATTTAATGATATACACAAAATATATGTGAAAGCCCTCAGCAGAGCACAGTTCTAGAAGGATCACTAATGGATCATTGTCCAAGGATCATCAATGTAGCTGACAATCAAAAGGTTCATCACTAAAAAGTTTATCACTAAGTAATATTTTTTAGCCACAGCAATCCATGTAACTATCTTCTAAGATGTGTAGGTTTGCTTCTCCTGAGAATAAGTACTGGTAATAGAGGAGGTAAGATGAGGGAGAGAAGGGTGAGAATCTAAAAATGTATCTGATTTTGTAGTCAGTCACATATTAAATAAATATTTGCTAAATGCACAGGACATAATTTGTATCTAGAGGGGATTGCAAACAATGCAAGAAAAAACCCATTTAAAACTATTTGGACCCTGCTTTCTAATAATCTGATATTCTTAGTGGAAAGTTCATTATTATAATCAATCATGTATTGGGTACTTGGCACTGAATTTAAAAAGTGGACATGATCATACAGATTGAAAGTATTAATACCAGGACTATAAATTTAGGGCTCTTTCCTCTATGCCATGATGCCTTAAACACAAACTGATATAGAAACAGAACATTTCAGGGTATGAAATGATCAAATAAACTATTCCTCTAATTTTATGAATGAAGAGACAGACCCAACAAGACTAAATCACTTGCCCAAGGTCACATCTATAAATGATGGAGCGGAATTTTGAATCCTGTTGTCTGACTCTGAATCTATTATTTTGTTGAGAAAATGTTAATGAATCACAGCTCTAGCTTCCATTATAATAATTTGAAAATAGACAGACAAATGGACAAATAGAAACAGATGGATTAATGTGTATGTACATATACATGCATATAAACACCTTGAAGAGAAAGACCTTGTCCTTTTTCATCTTTGAAACCCCAATATCTAATACATTCCTGTGCACATAATAAGTATTTAATATAAGTCACTGAAATGAATGCAACCAAAGCCTCCACTTATTTGGAGAAGTGAATGTGAAAAACCACCCATTTTAAATTATTTTTCTCTGATTAAAGAGTTCTTCCTTTCTTGTTAAATCAATACTGCCTTTATGGTAGAAGCTAAAAGAATTAATAGATTGCAAACTAAGTTTCAAATATTTAAAAATTGATGAACAAGAATTTTCTTTCCACTTCTTATTTCTTCCTTGCTTTTCCTTTGTTTTCCTTCCTTTTCCTTTTCTATTTGCAGAACTGCTCCATGCATAGATAGGTATTTAATGAATTATATACTTTCAAATATGCTGAATATCAGAAAATAACTCAAGCAATCAATTAGTAAGTAGTTATAGGTGGTCAGCTCTAATAGGATCTTCATTTTACTTAACCCAGAGCACTGTGTGGGGCTTTATATGGGAAAAGGAGCATATGTCTTTGTGAATAGTTAAGTCTATAAGTGGTATAATGAACATTTATGTTAACATAGATATTATTAAAACCTAAAACTAGGGATTTGGTATTTGTCTTTGGGAAAATATCAAACACTCTGCTGATGTTCAAACAGCAAAAAATAAGAACACAATATGATACCAATAAAAATTTTCTTTTAATTTTTAAAGCCCAAGCAATAAAAGCAATGAAGCATGAAGAAGAAAAAGAGAAGGAAAAATCTGCTGGAATTATTACCCTTTTATCCTTATTAAATTTTTTAGAAAATTACACATTTTTATTTCAGAACACAATGAATAGTCTTTACAATAATGAAATCTTATAACCTTTGACATATTCTGCTTATTTTTATTGTTGGAGTCTAAAAATATAAAGACTTTCTTGCTCTGTATTTCCTGATAAATGAACATGTGAAAAAAAGAAAAAAAGAAATAACTCAATTTGATGTTGTAGAAAATAAATCAAATAAAAAACAAATGAGATACATTTAAGAAATGTGTTTTATTCCTGTAAAAATGTAGATAATATTACCTCATCAGTGTTGTAGATAATCTGAAGTCCTGAGGAAATCATTTCCACAAGGTAAAGAAGGTACAGGGATACAGCATTTATCTGAAATAAAATGACAACATGAAAAAAGATCAAGAGGAAACATACAGGATAATGTGTTATGAAAACAAGTGAAAAGTTAAAATCTGAAACTATTTTGTGATAATAGTAGTAAATGAAGGCCCCCTTCTTCCTAAAATATAATTAATCCATTGGGTTAATTCATTGAAAAGCACTGGCTTTCCAGCAGTTACTAAAACCATCTGGTATTGGCTAAGAAATAGACTAGTTGATCAATGGAATAGGTTAGGTTCAAAGGACAAAACAGCCAATAACTTTAATAATACAGTGTTTGACAAACCCAAAGACACCAGTTTCTGGGATACATCTCACTCAAATCTCTCCCTATTCTAATTCATCCTCCATTTAGCCATCAAAGTCATTTTCCTAAAGCTCAGGTCTAACCATTTCTTCTACTCCATAAATTCCATTGGTTTCCTTTCACTTCCAAAATCAAACACAAAATGCTCTGTTTGGCATTCAAAGACCTTTGCCATTTAAATCTACTACCCTATATCAAGTCTTCTGACATCTTATTCCCCCAATTATACTTTTTGTTCTGGTGAAGTGAGCCTCCTGGCTGTTCCACAAACAAGACACTCCATCTTGCAGCTGCCATCTTCTCTGACTGTCCCTTGAGTCTGGAAGGCTCTCCCTCCTCATCTGTGCCCACTGGCTTCTCTGGCTTCCTTTAAGACCCAATTAAAAGCCTATCTTTTAAAGGAAGCGTTTCCCAAATTCTCTTAATTCTAGTATGCCTTTTTAAAACATTTCCTATTTTTCCTGTAATATAACTTGTTTGTACATGTTTGTTTGCTTATCTCCTCCATTAAATTGTGAGACCTTTAAAGGCAGGGGCAGTCTTTTGCCTATTTTTATATCCCTATCACACAGCACAGTGCCTGGCACATTTGTTGTTTAGTCATTTTCAGCTGTGTCTGACTCTCTGTGATCCCATTTGGGGTTTTTTCCGTAGGAATACTGATGTGGTTTGCCATTTCCTTCTCCAGCTCATTTTTACAGATGAAGCACTGAAGAAAATAGAGTAAAGAAACTTGCCCAGGGTCATGTGGGAAGTAAGTGTCTGAGGCTACCTTTGAACTCAAGAAGATAAGTCTTCCTGACTCCAGGCCCAGCACTCTATTTACTGTACCCCTTAGCTGCCCCAGAACAATGCAGGCATCTAATGAATGTTTTTATTACATAACTGTGTAAAATTCAGGAGGTCAGACCATAACCATCAAATATTATACTATGAAAGCAAATAAATGGAAAATTTTTGTTGAATCAGTCCTCTGACCCAGTAATCCAATTAGTGGACCTAGAACCCAATGAAGTTAATGATAGAAACAAATATGTAATATATACAAAACCATTCATGGCAGCACATTTTTTCCTCTTAAAACAATTGCGGTTAAGTGACTTGCCCAGGGTCACAGACTTAGGAAGTGTTGAATGTCTGAGACCAGATTTGAACTCAGAGCCTCCTGACTTTCAGGGCTGGTCCTCTATCCACTGTGCCATCTAGCTGTCCCCATGGTAGCACTCTTTATGGTAGTAAAGAACAAGAAGCAAAAGATTTGCTCATTCTTTAGGAAGTGGCAAAAAAAAAAAAAGTTATGGTGTATAAATAAATTGAAATATTATTGTATTTTAAGAAATGAAAAAAATTATTTAAAGAACTATGATAAGATACAATGAAGTGATACAGAGGAAGAACTATATTGCAACAATGTACAGCAAAAGAACTCTTAAGAGAAAGTTGAACTCTAGTAATTTTAAAAATCCTAAAGCTGTTGGAGGAAATAAAAGCAAAATGTACCTTTTCCCTCACATTTGAAGGGAAAGAATTGTTTGAATTTTTTGAGGCTGCTAAGAAAGAACAGTATACATATTTTGCATAAATTGTTTTTAGTTAACTGTTCTTTGTCACAAAGATTCAACTTAGTGAAGAAAAGAATAGTAAAAGGAAATCACTGTGATGTCAATAAAATGTATTTTTAAAATACAAATAACCTCAATGCAGTCTCCAATGAAATAGAATTTTGCAGATTTTCTAGAAATTGATAAATAACAGTAAGAATTGTTCAAAAGAGAAATAATATTTTTCCCCTGAGGCAATTGGGGCCAAGTAACTTGCCCAGGGTCACACAGCTAGGAAAGAAATAATATCTTAAAAGGAGATATTAAGAATGAAATTAAATCAGAGCTCTCAATAAAGAATTAAAAAGAAAACAAACAGCACTTAAACACAAAGGAGGCCATCTCAAAAGTAGACTGTTAGTGAGAGAATAATAAATACGGAGGACAAAAAAACAGAAGTGGAAGAAAATTAGGCAGAAAAGAAGCAAAAAGCAATAACCTTTAGGAAAACAAAACTATGAAAGCCAAAGTGACTGACAGGTTGCTCTGAACAGTGACAACTTAAAAATAATAGGCTACCCAGAAGAACAAAATGAATCTTTCAAAGTCAAATACCATATTGTAGGAAATAATACAAGAATATTCATCAGTCTTTTTGAATATTACAATAAACTGAATTCAGATAGTAACAAAATTCTTATCAACCAAATAAGATACATCGAAATCAAATAAGCAGAAAAATAGCAGAAGAAAAAAAGAACAAAATTTCCATAATAAATAAGGTACAAAGTGATTAAACTTAACAATTTATATTTTAGTATGAACAAAATATTTTGTAAATGACCAGGAAGAACTTTGACTATAGAAACATAATTTAAATTAGCCAAGAATAATTCTAGACGCATAATATATTGCAAAGGATAAGATAATAAGAGAAAATAAGGAAAAATAAGAATTCAAGATCGAGCTCAAAACAACATATTCTGCGAGTCATATCTAATTATCAATGAAAAAAAAATAGGCCCTCAAAAAGAGTCATTTAGGACATTCCTCAAAGACAAAGATAGATGAGCACAATATTTGACTTGAGAAACACTGGGTACAAAAAGAAATTATAGATATATAGTTATTAGTTTGTAAGATCCTTGAGCTCAGGAATGATCTTTTGGTTCTTTTTGTATCCCTGGTGCTTAACACAATGTCTGATATAAAGTAGGCACTGAATAAATGTCTATTGATAGATTATTGATTGATTTATAAATACAATTATTCAAAAGAAAGACAATTTTCATGTTTATGCTATTATTAAAAAACAAAGAAAATTATCTTCAAGAGATAAGAATAAAAAAGATCAAGAAACTAACTAACAATTTTAAATCAGTGGTGTCATCTTAAATCAGTACTGTCAAACTAAAAGAAATGGATCCCTTCAATGATGCATATTGACTAAGAAAATGACAAAACTATATCTGTTATACTAAGTTTTTACTTATTTTAAAAATATTTATTTAAAAAATAAAAAATTCCCTATAATACTTTCATGAATTTATGGGGTAGAACTTAAAGATTGATACCTCTGCCTTAAATAATCAAAGTGGGAAAGGAAAAAGAGTTGAATTAATATTCCTCAGACAAAATACTAGCATTTCCTTTATGGGAATTATGAAGGGAAAATGAGGAAACAATTAATAGGAACAGAGAGGATTTAATATGGCCTGAATAATGACTTGTTCAAAGAATAAGGTAAATGAACACTTAAGATCCATCCAAAAAAAAAATTATGATACATGTCATTTTTTTCTCTTGTTTTTATAATAGCTTTTTATTTTTCAAAATAAAAATTTTCAACATTTACTCTTGCAAAATCTTGTATCCCATATTTTTCTCCCCCTGTTCTCAATTCCCCCCTTCCCTTGACAGCAAATAATCTAATATAGGTTGAACATATTTCCATATTTATCATGCTCTACAAGAAAAATCAGGTCCAAAAGGAAAAAAAAAAATGAGAGAGAAAAACTTTCAAAAGCAAACAACAAAAAAGATGAAAATACTTTATGTTGTGATTCACATTAGGTCTCCATGGTCCTCTCTCTGGATATATATGGCTCTCTCCGTCACAAGACAATTGGAATTGCCCTGAATCACCTCATTGTCCAACACAGTTGATTATCACATAATTTTGTTATTGTTGTTCACTTGGTTCTAACTCATTTCGCTTAGTATTAGCTCACACATGTCTCTCCAGGCCTTTCTGAAATCTGCCTGCTGATCGTTTCTTATAGAATAATATTCCATTACATTCATATACCTGAACTTATTCAGCCATTCCCCAACTAATGGGCATCCACTCACTTTCCATTTCCTTGTCCCTACAAAAAGAGTTGCTACAAACATTTTGCACATATGGGTCCTTTATCCTTTTTATGATCTCTCTGAAATAGAGACCTAAAAGACACACTGCTGGCTCAAAGAGTATGAACAGTTTTGTAGCTTTTGGAGCACAGTTCCAAATTGCTCTCCAGAATGACTGGATTAATTCATAACACCACCAACAATGTATTAGTGCGTCAGTTTTCCCACATCCCTCCAACATTTATCATTATCTTTTCCTGTTATCTTAGCCAATCTGATAAGTGTGAAGTGGTACTTCCGAGTACAATATGCACTCTTCAGAAGAAAAAAAATCATTTATGAAACAACTTCACTAATAATGTATTAGTGTTCCAGTTTTCCCATATCCCCTTCAACATTTATAATTATCTTTCCCTGTCATTTTAACTAATCTGATAAGTGTGAGATGGTACCACACAGTTGTTTAATTAATACAATTCTGAGATACTACTCACATGTATTGAACTGGCTAATAGGACAGAAAAAGAAAATGACAAATAAATAAATAAACCGGCTTTGCTTTGAGAAGAACAAACTCCAACATTTGAACTCTAACATTTGAGAATTTTTTGTGAAGACAAAGCACCATGCCAACGTCAGTAAAGAAAAAAGAAGGCAAGGAGATCTACATTATTGGAGGGGATCTCTACAATCATGAGAATACAATGATGGAAATGGCAACACTGACCACAAAACAGAATGATGGAATAAGCAGCATACTGATCATAGAATAATTAGACATGTAAGTATTCACATAATAAGATCAAAAGTTAGATGAAAACTCAAGAGATCACCTAATCCAAATCTCTCCTTATTTAGAGACTTAATTCCAAAGCCTGCTCTGCCAAAAATTGTTACTGGTCTACTATTAACAAATATCAGAAAATTTTAATGTAATTAATGTAAGATAATTAATTTTACCTGAAGATGACCATATTCCTCATAGGAAAAGACTTCATCTCCTGTATGTACATTGAAAATAGAATGGAGGCATGTTGTTGGGCGGGGATCTTGTTTAAATTGCTGAACCTGTAAGCAAAAACACAATAAAATGAAAGTGAGGACAACTTAGAGACTTACAGTTGTCCTTTTATAGAAATTTAAATTGTGCAAGGTAGAAACATTATGCAATATATTAAGCTAGACTACATTCAAAAGAGGAGGCAAGCACTACAAAGAAAGAGCTCATATGTGCTAACAATATAAACAGTGAATACTGTTGCTAAATAGTAACTCTTTGGTAAACACATCTCAAGTATAAGGTAGATGTTACTATACCAACTATGGCTTACCCAACTTTAATGCTTTATTTCAGCATCAAAATCATATCAATACTTTATCCTGTACTACACTGAACTTCATTAAATATTATTATTCGCAAATGCTTATGTAAGATGATGAGAAAGTACTTCAAGCAATGATTACTGCCTCATTCTAATTCATTAGCTATTCCGTAACCTAGCAAGTTTCAATGCACAGTTCCTCCCTATAGAGAGCAAATTTTCTATGTTTTTCTACTTCAAGTTATTCATTTCCTTTCCAATATGTGCTTCTCAGTATTAAGGCTACCTAAACCTTAGAGAGCAAAGACCAACCTTTTTATTATCTTATATGACATTATGAGCATGAAATGAATATTAAATAACCCATCATTTGCTTCATATCTCCACATATCAAATCCCTTCCATTAGGCTGAGAGCATATTGTACATGATTTTCTCAATAAAAAGCAAATTATTTTTATTCTTTGAATAACTTGAAATGATGACAACATTTGTGTGGTCAAGATTTTACTATAAGAATCATACAGATCATTTTCTAATATGTTAAAGTAACCCTCAACCCTAACATTCAAATATTGTCTTTCCATATATTTCCATGCCTAACAATTATGAAAGATACGACTAATGATTGACAAGGTCATGGCAAAGCAGATAGAATGCCAGGCTTGAAATCAGAAAGACTTTTATTTAAATATGGCCCCAGACACTAAAAAGCTGTGTGACTCTGGGCAAGTCACTTAACCTTATTTGTCTCAGTTTCCTCATCTATTAAAACGGACAAGAAAAGGAAACAGCAAACCACTGCAATATCTTTGCTGAGAAAATCTCAAATGGGGAAACAAATAGTCAGTCATGGCTAAACAACATCAACAAAGTAAAAGGACTTAGATGGAAATGTAGATTTCTCTTTCACGTAAAATTGTTAGCCATTCCAGGTTATCCCCAAACAGTCTAGATACTGAAATATCAATCCAGAGAGATTTTCTTAAGGTCTGAATAACTTAAAGCTTTGTGATCAGGTGAATTACCTATCACTTAAAATCTAATTTAGATATCACTTCCATCCTTCACTGATTTTCCCGATTTATAATATTTCTCTTCCCCAAGATGTTACAAGGAATCCTATATTTAAGAATTGGGAAGTGACTTAGGGACAATTTAGTCCAATGCATTCATTTCATTTTATATATATAAGAAACTGAGGCACAGAGTTCAAGTGACTTGAACAAGATTACACAGATGGTAAGCATCAGAGGCAGTATTTGAACTCAAGTCCCCTGATTCCATGGCAAGTCAAGAAAATTTTTAGAATTCATTTTTACAAGATTTGGGGTTCTAAATTTTTCTCCCTCTCTTCCCTTTCCTTCTTCCAAAGATGGTAGGCAGTTTGATATAGTTTATACATGCACTATCATGTAAAATATATTTCCATATTAGTCATAGTTGTAAAAGAAGAAACAGATAAAAAGGAAAGAAAAAAATCATAAGAATGAATAAAGTAAAAAAAATTATACTTCGATCTTCATTCTGAGTCCATCAGTTTTTTATTTGGTTGTGGATAGCATTTTCCTTTGTGAATCCTTTGTATTTGTCTTAGCTTATGGTGTTGTTGAGAAGGGCTAAGTCAATCATGGTTGGTTATCACACAATTTGCTAATACTGTGCTATACTGTTTTTTATGATTTTGTTCATTTCACTTTGTATTAGTTCATAAAAGTCTTTTCAAGTTTTTCTGAAATCTGTCTATTCATCATTCTTATTGAATAATAGTATTCCATTATATTCATATACCACCATTTGTTCAGTCATTCCTCAGTCAATGGGCATCCCCTCATTTTCTAATATTTTGCCACCAACAAAAGGGCTGTTATAAATATTTTTGCATGTGCAGATCCTTTTCTCTCTCTCTCTCTTTTTTTAATGATCTCTTTGGGATACAGACCCAGTAATGGTATTGTGGGATAAAATGGTAGGCAGTTTTGTTGCTCTTTGGGAATAGTATCAAAATGATCTCCAGAATGGTTGGATCAGTTCACAACTCCACTAACAATGCAATGGCGTTCCAATTTTCCCACATTCTCTCCAACATTTATCACTTTCTTTTCTTTATTATAATGGCCAAACTGATAAGTGTGAAGTGGTATCTCAAAGTTGTTTTAATGTGCATTTCTCTAATAAAAAGTGATGTAGAGTATTTCTTCATATGCCTACAGACAGCTTTGATTTCAACTGAAAATTGCTTATTCAAATCCTTTGACCATTTATCAATTGGAAAATGGCTTATAGTCTTATAAATTACCTTAGTTCTCTATATATTTGAGAAATGAGACCTTTATCAAAAACACTTGCGACAAAGATTGTTTCCCAGCTTTCTGCTTTCCTTCTAATCTTGGATGCATTGGTTTTGTTTGTACAAAAGCTTTTTAATATAACCAAAATTATCTATTTTGCATTTCATATACTCTCTGTCTCTTGATGGGTCAAGAATTTTTCTTCTTCCCATGGATCTGATAGGTAGCCTACTCCTTGCTCTTCTAATTTGCTTATAGTATCACCTTTTTCATTTTGACTTTTATACACTGTGTGATTTTGATCTATACCTATTTTGTCCTACTGTTTTCTAGTTTTCCTAAAAGTTTTTATTAGTTAGTTCTTATCCTCAAACCTGGAGTCTTTGGTTTTATCAAACATTAGGCTAATATGGTCACTAAATACTATATCTTATATACAAAGTCCATTCCACTGATTTACCATTTTATTTCTTAGTCAATATCTGGTAATTTTGATGATTACTCTTTTATGATATAATTTGAAATCTAGTAATGCTAATCTATCTTCCTTTTTTTTCATTAATTCTCTTAATAGTCTTGACCTGTTGTTTTCCCAAATGAATTTTATTATTTTTTCTAGCTATATTTGATAGTGTTTTTGTTTGTTTGTTTGTTTTTTGCTAATTTGATTGATAGATTGGTATGGCACTATATAGATAAATTAGTATAGGCAGAATTGTCATTTTTATTTTATTGACTTGGCCTACCCATGAGCAGTTGATATCTTTCCAATTGTTTACATCTGATTTTATTTGTGTGAAAAGTGTTTTGTAATTGTGTTTCTTTTTCTATCTTTTACTGCTGGTTTTATCAGTCATATAAAGAAACGCTTCTGATTTATGTGGATTTATCTTATATCCTGCAACTTTGACTTTCACCTGAGAAATTCTACACAACTCCAGATTTATAGGTATATACATCAAACATTTACTCATAACAAATCATAATTTTGCAACCTCCACATTCAAATATAAGACCCCATATTAGGTTGTGATGCATAATTTAAAAAGTTTACCTCTAGGGTTCTCTAAGCATATGATCATATCTGCAAAATGATAGTTTTGTTTCCTCATTGTTTATTCTAGTTTCTTCAATTTATTTTTCTTATCTTATGACTATAGATAACATTTCTAATATTAAATTGAATAATAGTGGTGATCATGGGCATACTTACTTTACTCCTTATATTACTGGATAAGATTTCTAGCTTAATCCCTACTACAGATAATGCTTGCTGATGGTTTTAGATAAGATACTACTTATCTTTTTAAAGATAATTAAATTAAGTTCCCTTAATTTCTATGCTTACTAATGTTTTTAAAAGGAATGGGAGCTATATTTTTTCAAAAGCTTTTGTAAAACAACTATTCAAATAATCATATGATTTTTGGTTTTATAATTGATATAGTTAATTATGTTGATGGTTTTCCTAATTTTGAACCAACCACCCATTCCAGGTATAAATCCCACCTGGTCATGGTACATAATTTTTATAATATATTACTATACTCATCTTGCTAGTATTTTGTTCAAAATTTCTGCTATCAATATTCAACAGGGAAATTGGTCTAAAATTTTCTTTCTCTGTTTTAGCTTTTTATGTGTCATAAAAGGAATTTGGTGGGAATCCTTCTTCACCTATTTTTCCAAATAGTTCAAGTAGTATTGCTCTTTAAATGTTTGGTAAAACTTACTCATGGACCCATCTAACCTTGGAAATTTTTTCCCTAGGGAATTCTCTAATGGCTTATTTAATTTTTTTTTCTAAAGATGAGGTTCTTTAGACTTTCTATTTCCTGATTTGTTAATCTAGGTAATTTAAGTTTTCATAAATATGCATCAATTTCAACTCAGTCAGATTTATTGGCATATGATTGAACAAAATATTTACTAATGATTACCTTAATTTATTCTTCATTGGGGGTGATTTCACCCTTTTCATTTATGATACTGGATATTTGGTTTCTTTTTTCTTCTTTTTAATCATATTAATCAATGGCTTTCTATTTTTTTAATTATTTTATTTTTACTTTCAATCTTCTTAATCTTACTTTTGATTTTCATGATTATCAATTTTATGCTCAGTTGAGAATTTTTAATTTGTTATTTTTCATGGTTTTTTTAAGTTGCATGCCTAATCCATTGATCCATTCTTTTTCCATTTGTGGAAGAATTTAGAAAAATAATTTTTCTTCTAAGTACTGCTTTAGTTGTATCCTATAAAATTTGGTATACTGTCTCAATGTTGTCATTTTCTTTAATGAAATGGTTGTTTCAATGATTTGTTCTTTGACTCACTTATTCTTTATTATTAGATTTGATTTTTAATCTATCTTTGCACTGTCTGTTGAATGTAATTTTCATTGCATTATGATTTGAAGAGAATACATTTAATATTTCTATCTTTTTATATTTGATTTTTGAGGTTTTAACGATCTATCACATATCTATCTATTTTTATGTCAATGCCAGGTAATATTGAGAAAAAATATGTTCTTTTGGATTACTTTTTATCTATGGGACAGGGTTGGGGTAAGGGAAGGAAAAGAATTTGCAACACAAAGTTTTGCGAAGGTGAATGTTGAAAATTATCTATGCATATGTTTTTAAAATAAAAAGCTTTAATTTAAAAAAAAAAGAAAAAAGATATTTTCTTTTCTGTTCTAATTGAACTTTCTCCAAAGGTCTGTCATAAGTAACTTTTCTAATATTCTATTCACCCCCTTAGTTTCTTTCATGTCTATATTTTGGTTGGATTTATCTAGTTCTGAGAAGTGACAGTTGAAGTTCCCCATTAGAATAGTTTGCTGTTTATTTCTTCCTGTAAATTACTTAACTTCTCCTATGTAAATTGGATCCTATGCCATTTGGTATGTATATGTTTCATACTGATATTGCTTCATTATTTATGGCATATATATATTTTTAAGCAAGATAAAACTTCTATATGTTTAATTTAATTTAATTAGGTCTGTTTTAGCTTTTGTTTTTTACAGCATCAGGACTGGTATTTCTACTTAAAAAAAAAACTTCAGCTAAAGCATAATAGATTCTAAGTCCCTTTATTTAATGTATGTCTCTGCTTCAAGTATGTTTCATGTAAACAACATATCACAAAATTCTGCTTTTTGATTCACTCTGCTAAACACTTCTGTTTTATGGAAGAGTTCATCCCATTCATATTTACAGTTACTATTACTACCTGTGTATTACCCTCCATTTTATTTTGCCTCCTATTTATCCTCTATCTCCTTTCACCTTTTCCCTCCTTACCAGTGTTTTGCCTCTGTCTACCATCTTCCCTGATTGTCTTCCTTCTATCATTTCTCACCCATATCCTCAACCCCCTTTCTTACTCTCTTCCTCTCCTAATTCCCTGTCATATAAGATAAGATTTCTTTTATAAACTGATTGTGTATAGTATTCCCTTTCTGAACCAATACTGATGAGACTAAGGTTCAAGTGATGCTCATAACTCACTTGCCCATCTTCCCATATAATAGGTCTTTTGTACCTCTTCATTTGAAATAATTTACTTCACTCTACTTCTACCTTCCTTCTGCACCCAATGTACTCTTTTTTCTCATCCCTTAATTTTTAAAATGTCATTTTCTCAAATTTACCTTATATCTAGAACCTTCTATATATATTTTTTCTAGATGTACTACTAGTGATACAATCATTAAGAATAACAAGTATCATTTTCCCTTTGAATACCTTATGTTTTCTTTTCCCTTTTTATGCATTTATGCTTCTCTTGGGTCTTTATATTGGTTGAGTTCTGGTTTTCTCCTTAAGAAGGCTTGAAATCTTTATTTCATTGAATAATCCATTTTTTCCCTTTGAAGTATTATATTTAACTTCTTCAGATAGATGATTCTTGGTTGTAATCCTAACTCTTTTAGCTAGACTATCATGTTCAATGACCTTTGGAACTTTAATATTGTAGCTGCCAAGTCTTGTATAATGCTGATTCTTATTCCCCAATATTTGAATTGTTCCTTAAGGATACGGGTAGTATTTTTTCCTTGGCCTGATAGTCTTGAAATTTGGCTATAATATTTCTTGGAGTTTTTGTTTCGTTGATACCTTTACCAAGATGATCAGTGGATTCTTTTAATGACTATTTTACACTGTGCTTCCAAGACATCCAGGCAGTTGTTCTTTATAATTTCTTGAAAGATGTTTTCTAGGTTCTCCTCTTGTTTATGGTTTTTTAGATAGTCGAATGAATCAGATACTGTCTGTACTGGATCTATTTTCCAGGTCACTTGTTTTTCCCATGATGTACTTCACATTTCTTCCATTTTTTTTCATACTTCTGAATTTATTTGATTGATTCTTGATGTCTCAACTAGTAACTAGCTTCTACTAGCCCAATTTTTTACTTTTAAGAATGATATTTTTCTTAATTAGTTTTTATACTTCCTTTTCATACGGTCAAATGCAGTCTTTAAGAGTTATTTTCTTTAGTGTTTTTTTTTTTTTTGCTTTTTCTTTTACATTTGTCCAATTTTACTTTTTAAAGCAGTTTTCCAAATTGTTTATTCTTTTTTTATAATTCTCTTATATCACTCTCATTTCTTTTCTACCTGTCATATTATTTTTAAACTCCTTTTTGAGCTCTTCCATGAGTTCATTATGGACTTAAGACCATTTCCCATTTATTTCTGAGGCTTTGCCCACAGGTATTTTGATGTTGTTGTGTTGTAAGTTTGTATCTTGGTCTTCCTAGTCACCATAATAAATTTCTATGGTCAGAGTTTTGGTTTTTCCTCCTCCTCTACTCTTTTTCCCTTTCTCCTTCCCTCCTTTCCTCTTTTTCTCTTTTCCTCTCTCCCTCCCAACTTCCCTCTCCTTCCTTCCATCCCTTTGCTTTTTTCCTTTCTTTTAAATTTAAGCTCTTTCCCCTGTTGGGAGGAGTAACTATCTCAGATTTCTTGTGCTAGTGGCCATAGGCGCCAACTGTTTGGTGCTGCAGTAATGGTGCTTTGAGGCCCCTGAGTGACCTTCATGTCTGTTGCTGGGTGAGGAGGAGAGGTGAGGATGTGACTGTTGCTGGAGTCTATAGAGATTTGACACCTTAACTAGTGCTGAGCTGGGGTCCTAGTGGTAGTGTCTAACATATGTTGAGTCCAAGTGGGGTGTTTCTATATTTCCCTGGGGCTACACTGAAGCACATGATGAGACGCCTAGCTGCTGAAGGATCATATTTGTCTGGGCTATGAGGAGACACACAGAACTCTGCCTCTTGAGGATGCCTGCCTTGAGTCATATACAGAGTCTATACCAGAGCACATGGTGATTTCCTATGCTGAAGTCCACCAGGTCCCCTGGTTTTGTTAATGCCTGTGGAGGGATCCTGGTATTTGTATTTACCTATTCTACTACACAGGGGCTCAAGATATCTTTCTGGTTTGCTTAGATGAGGCTTACTACCAACTTGTTGGAAAGTCTTGGACTGTGCCCCACCCTTTTGTGAATAAAACAGATTCCTCCTGGCAATCTCCCAAGTTTCCTGTATTAAAATATTATTTTGCTTTTTCTCTTTGCTGGTTGTGCTGCTTCAGGACATGTCTTGGGGCATGATTTTATGGTTGTCTAGAGGTGAACATGGGAGTGTTACAGTGATTGACTGTTCACTCTGAAATCTTAGCTCCTGGAAGTGAATCTCAGTAGGTATTTTTTCTACTGTACCTTGTGGGCAGCCTACAAAATACTTTGCTTTATATGTTGAATGAATTTCTTCCATGATAATGCTTATTCTACCTATGTGAATTAGTGTCATCACTCTACAATACTTACAGTTCCCTGAAACAATATTTTACCTGAGATCTATCTCCTCCAGTGCCTAAAAAAGTACCTTCTACATGGTTCTTAAAGGGTCCATTTGGATAATCATGAATAAATATGCAGTCAACCTACCACTTGCCTCACAAGATTTTTGTGAGGACTAAATGAGATAATGCACTTAATACTGGGCCTGGCACATAATAGGTGTTAGATAATTGCTTGTTCTTCTCCTTTCCTCTCCTTTCTATCCACACTATTCTGCCTAAGTTTTCTGCAACCTTACATACTTCATCAAGAATGTTCCTGAAATAAAGTTCATACGTACTTTAGTCATCCCATGTGGATCAAAAAGATCAAAGAGTTTAACATATCATAAAGCAATTGTTGCTGCAAATATGTTGTTAATTTATAACCATTCTCACTATAAGCCAGAAGTCAGCATGAGAATTTAAATATAATCATTATTTCAGGGGGAAACAACAACTACTAAATGATTCAAGACGCTCAAAAGAGAAATTACATAACTGTGTTTTTGAGTTTTGAAGCTGTTAAGCTAACTAATTTGGAATCTCAAAAAACCCCATTTCTATAAACGTTTAAGATGAACAAGGTATGATGTCTGGCAATTTAAACAACAATGACAACTCTTAAGGGAATAGTCAAGAGAGATCTGTAGCCAACATTTCTATCATGCCCTGAAAATAGAGGTGAAAAAAATGATTAAAAGATTCACTTCTTAGACTAAAGTCAACATAGAAAAAAATGTATTCACTTAATTTTGCTGAGAAATTATAGCTTGCTTTTTCCTAAAAGTCAGTCATTGCAAATAAACAATGTTTTCCTTTGGGCAAAGGCAAGGTAGTATATTAGCAGACATTATTCAGTCACAGCCTTGAGATATCCAACTGGAAAAAAACTCTAGAGTTAAGGATTTCTTGACAGGGTAACATCTATAAAACAATACTGATGTTTTTAGTGCTTCAAACATGCCACAATTTCACTGCAATCTACATTTGCAGCTTTACTTCATATGATGCATTCTATGTTACAGCTAAGTGGAACTACTAGCCATTCCCCAAAGTCAATCTGCCATTTTTCACATTGGTGCATTACTGTAGGCTATAGTAAGTACACATAGCTAAACTGTACTTTTTTAAAAAAACCATATCCATCTGTTAAATTGCCCTCTTTCCTCTCTCCCTCCTCCACCCCCCCCCCCCCAGCCTCAGATTGTGGGTTATATCTTCCAAGAATTTTTCTATTATTTCCCCAAGTGAAAAGTCACTTTCCTTACTTAAATTTTTCTGTGGCATTCAGGATTTAACTTACAGAGTGAAGGAGTATGAAGGGATGCCCAATATTTCTGAGCTCTATATTATAATACAATAAAGTGAGCATCTTTTAGTATAACCATACACTATAATCTTTTTAATGAGACCTTCATACTTAGCTCAGTTATCATCAGAAGAGATTTTATATTTCATCATGAATTACTCAACAATATCATCATTAACAAATACTTCTTACGTAGCTATTCAAGTACAGCAGAACTCAAAGCAAGTTATGGTCTTACAGACATTTCCAAAATGGGGATGTACACTTAGGGAATGATACTAAGTGGTATATGATTAACCTATCACAGGGCAGAAATATTGGTCACATCTCATTCTCTCTGCCATAGCTAACCATGGGCTTATTTCTAACACAACTTTACCTATCCCCTTCACTCATTTTATCTATATATTCACCATCCTGTCCTCATATTTCCATCTCCTAATTCTGGGTTCCTGTGGCTATTGCTTTCAAGATATTTATAATATAAATAGTCCAGACATACCCAGCAGCTGCACTATAAAAATTCCTATCTTTCCCCGACATGCCCTGCCAACCCTGTTCCCCAGATCAACTCTCCACTGGAGCGTACTTCTCTCAGGAGGCAACCACTATCAACAGTGGTTAAGATATTACTCTTTTCATTTTAGGTGCAACCAAATGAGACACAAAGGATAAGCAGGTTGAGATTTTCTTTTAATTCTTATTACATATATATTTTCCCAAATCTACTCATCTCCAAACTTACTTAAGGCACCACAATTTTCATAGTCACCCAGGTTCACAAGTTTAGTATTATTCTTAACTCTTTACATTTCCTTACAATAGATAAACAATTAGTTGCAAAATCTTGTCATTTTATACCTGCAGGACAATTTATCCAATTCTCTCTAGTTATGTTGCATCAGATTCTCAACATCTCTTATCTGGTCTACTGCAACAGTCTCCTACTTAGTCTTTCTGACTTAGGTCTCTTCTTTTGCTAAACCATCCTCCTCAACATTGCCAAAAATGATTTTTCTTAAAAGAACAAGTCTGACCATATAACTCCCCTACTGAAATTCCATTGGTTCATTCCACTAATTCTAGGATTTAATATTATTTCATCTTTATCTCATTCTTTTTACTTTCTATATTATCTATATTTTATGATATATGTACAATTGTTACTAAAATAATCCATGCATATAATTTATTTTAAAGACATATTGTGAGTGCTTCCTCAAAAAAAATTTACTGATAGGGATATGTGATATTACAAAGTCTGAACAGCACTACTTCATTTATATTCTTTTTGGCCTTTAGCTACTTCATTTTTCAGACATCTGAAATATGGAAAAGAAGGGATAGTATATTTATGAAGGTAGGAATCAGTAGGTAGCAAAATATGAAGGTGGCCATATGTCAAAGTATGTTTTGTGTACTAGATTAGGTTTTCAGGAAGAAAATAGAAAAAGAATAAGTATATATTTAAGCAGCAAGGCAACAGCTAAAAGAAAAAAAGTTAATATTAAGAATAAATATTAGTGAATCCTCTTCGTTTTTCTCTTTAACCTTTCTCTCTTAGTAATCTCATCAATTTCCAAGGATTCAACTTCCCTCTCAATGTGGGTAACTCTCCAAAAGTCCCATATTATCAATTCTTTGTAAATACATAAAAACTTATCTCCAGATGACAAAAAAAAAAAAAAAAAAAAAACAACCCACAAGCTCTGGGTCCAAATAACATATACATTACATAAATCACTTGTGCTTTTACTTTTACTAAGAGATAAATAAAATAAATTTGACAAGGATTTTTCCTGAATGAGTAAAGGAATATTTTCTTCCTATCCTAAAGCAACAATTAAGTTTCAGGAAAGAAAAGGGGGCAATAATTATTGTCTAACACAGTGCCTTGTCAGTCACTACAACATCAATAAGGCTGACAACTTTATGCACTTTGACTACATGAACATTAAATAAAGTAGGAGAGAGAGGCAAGAAATAGCAGTCTCAATAACTACTACATTAAGCCAAAGGATTTGGGAACTCAGACACAGTGATATAATACTTATGGGCTTTACAAGGAACTTAATAGGTACAGAAGAAGATTTCAGAGCTTTGTTTTAAGAAATGGATGTTTTTAAAGTATACTTTATTCTATTCAATGTATATTGTAACTCTTCCAATACTTTAGAGGATTAATAATTTTAAAACTGTGAATGTACTCACCATGAATGCCATAACACTACCACATCAATTTCATGATCTACTGTGACCAAAAGAATTTTTCTCTTGAGGGCATCCTTCTGGGGGTTAAGTTTCTTATAAATAAGACTGCTCCTTGGATAATATATACTCAGTTCATTGTTGGACCCATATGCCAAGCCTTTTAATTTTGCTAGAACTTTTCAGATAGTGTGTTCTTCAAAGAGAGTCTTTGAGAAGCAAAAGTCATGGCAAAAGGTGTTACAAAACGTTTAGTAGAGGCTTTTTTTACTAAACATATTTAAAATTAATCAGTGAATTTTATGGAATGACCCATAATTAGCATTTACATGACAATTATAAATGATTTGTTAAATTACATAAGCCTGATTAAATATATATTATAATACTAAATAATTTAACTTTGGCATATATTTTACTTTAACACAATCTCACACTACAACTAAATTCAAACATTTTACCTTTGATAATATTTCATATTATATCATATCCAAAGAACTAATTTATGCTTTTCTACAACTCATGTTAACTGTATTTTTGCAAGATGTTAGCAAAGTGGCCCAGATAGATAACATAAAATGTCAAGGAGGTGTAGAAATGATGGATTCATATTAGCTTAGGGAACTCAAGCTAAAATAAGGTAAATCTGGACTAGAATCTGCAAAGAAACATATACAACTACATAATAAGAGTACAAAGTTTAAATATTCCTTCAGTAAGATCATGTAACAAATTTTTCAGCCAAATAAATATATGAGATTCAAGCCACTCAACTTGTTTTAGCAATTACCTGAAACTCAGGGCTTTGACATTATTATTCTTGAGGGAAAAGCAAGAGAGTATAAATTGATAAATATCAGACAATAGTAACAAAGCAGGTTATAAGAGATAAAAGGGTAATAATTAAATATTCCTAATACAGCTAAGTTGATGGAGTTTTCATATTCAAAAAGATTCTCATATTTTATCACATCTCCTGGTCAGTAAAAAGAATGGCTTTGATTTTTACTTCAATTTATTCTGTATTATACTACTTTTAACTTCAGTGTAACAGCTGAATATGTTTACTGAGACAGTGATTTGAAATGTCTAATTTTGGCAGGCAAATGATCAGTTTTTTACATATCTTCATATCAACTAATGAATAAATATATTTGTTCTGTAAGCTGTTTCATTTTCTAAATTCTCAAGGGAGAATATTGTAGTGATTTAAAAAAATAAAACATTTGTTTTCAATTATAGGTTTTATAATGCAAAAAAAGAAAATTATAATTTTCTAGCTAAAACCCAATATAAAGGTAGCAAATGATAAAATATACAGAGAATTTTACAGAAATTGATGTTTAAGCAATTTGTCTTGCTTCATGTTAAATACAACATGGTTCCTACTCTTAAGAAATTTAAAAGATAAGGGATTTCTATAGGAAAAGAATAATTTCAACTCCATTCATGTATATATAGTATTTATTTCTAAATATTACTGCAAGAAAATAAAACTAAAGTAAAAGGATCAGTCATACATTTTTAAATAGCTAGACTGCAAGATCCATATTGGTTTCTTGGAAAAAGCTACTTCTACATATCCAGGTATTTCATCTTAATTTTTACAATAAAGTTAAGACTATAACTTGTGTTCTTCTGTTGTCATGTCTGACTCTTTGTGACCCCATTTAGGGTTTACTAAAGTGGTTTGTTGTTTCCTTCCCAAGCTCATTTTTACAGAGGAGGAATTAAGGCAAATTTGTTAAATAACTTGCCAAGTGTCACAGAGCCAGTAAGTATCTAAGGCTGGATTTGAATTCACATAAAGGAATCTTCCCGATTCTAGGCCCCGTGCTCTATCTACTATACCCTCTAATTGTCCCAAGACTGTACCTAGAAGTGCTGAATGCTTGGCCTGTGCCAATCAAGTCCACAAAAACTCCCAAGTGAGCCAAATCAGATTACAATGTAATGAGAAATGTTACAGATGATGATAATTTGTGGATTTTCTAAGTCAATATGTAGCCAGCAAAGATGTAATGCTATTTGAATTAGGCCCCATGGCTCTACAGTATTGAATCTTGTGAAAATTTATATGAGGGCACCAGCCCTGAAGTCAGGAAGAACTGAGTTCAAATCTGACCTTAGACATTTAACACTTCCTAATTGAGTAACCCTGGGCAAATTACTTAATCCAATTGCCTCAGAGGTAAAAAAAAAAAGAAAAAGAAAATTTATACTAGAATGGACTAGTTTCAACAATACTTCCTGAGAACAATAATTCTATCTACCAAGCCCAGTTGTTGTTGCTGTTCCTTTTAAATAAGCAAATAAAAAAGAAATTAAATAAGTAAATAAAAGAGAAAATTTCTATTTTAATTTGATTGGGAAAAAAAAATACTATATACATCCCACAGTTCAAAAGAGAAGACTATATATAACAGGCTGTTCTTAAATAACAGTATAAAAGCCATAGAATAGAAGTAGTAGCACTTAGTTGTATACTATTTTAACTCATTCAATAAGCACTATAGTAAACTATAATTATCTTTGCGCTATATTTCCAAACTAGACAACAGGCTTCCTGAGAACAGGTGTCTTACTTTCTATCTTTCCCATTGCTCAGCACAAAGGTAAGTAGAAAGTTGATATTTGTAAAATATTCTAGAATTTAATCTTATCCTCTGTCAAATAAAGAATTAGGAAACACTAAGGCCTAAGAATGGGAAAGAAACATGCCCAAGAATATGTAGCATGTAAGCAGCAGATGTGAGATTGAAATACATTTGCTCTCAGCTCACTGTTGTTTCCACTACAAACCATTAGGAATTGTATTTGGATGTTCTGTAGTTTCTGGCTATTCTGGAATAGGAAAGTCAAAGTTATCCTCTGCTTGATCAAATAAATAGTGGGAAGGATGCTTTGATTTTCTACTTGAAACAGAAAAATTATGTTGATTTATATATACTTGGGCAATCACAGAAAATATATTTTATGCACACACATATATGTACATACTTATAAACATCTCTCTTTTGAATAGCTTTTTCTGCAGTTATGAGAACAGTTACCCTTAATAAGGATATGGAACTTTCTATACACCCCAGCAAATTCAGTAAGGTGATCATTTGAAGTGAACATTTTTAGTATATAAACGATGAAAATTAATAAAGTGACAAAATATGAATTACAATTCTTAATTGATTCTGTCAAAAATGTTCTGCTGATTTCTAACAGGTGTGCTGAGGAAGCAGCAAGCTCTTTACTTAACTGCACTGTCCTATAATTCTGCTTTGCTTTTTCAAAGGCAATTTCCCCCCAGAAAATACTATTGCTAATGGTTAATTTAATCTTCTAGAATTAACTGAGAAGTTCTATCCATACTACACTGCTTTACCTTATCAGCCTGGCGCATGTAGCAGTAGAGAATTCCTCTCATACATTTTATAGCTGAATGCTCCAGCTCATGGGTCCTTCCCTTGTCATCATCAATGCGCCTGGTTGAGAGAGATAATACACAAAACAAATTGGAAATGCATTTGCAAAGAAAGCAGAGCTTTACATAATTAAGTATTTAACTACTCAGTTAATCCTGTGTTACAATGATGTCCACTAATTCTGCAACAGTTAAAGACCAACATTTTTTTCTTTTTCATTATTAAAAATAAATTATTAATCTTTTATAAAATCCATATTTCCTATTACATCCCTGTCCATGCCCCTTCCCAGGGAGCCATTTCTTATGAAGGAGAGATAGAAAGACAGACAGATACAGAGATATACAGAGAAATACAGAGAGACAGAAGTACAGGAAAAATTTTTTTAAAAAGTCTAACATACACAGTATTCCAAACATCATCTCTGTAAAAAAGGGAGAAAAGTTGCTTCTCATATTTCTCTGGAGTCACACTTAATTGTTATGATATTTAGAGCATTCAGTTTCCCATTTGTTCTGTTCCTAACTTTTTTATATTTACATTATAATGTAATTAGTCTTTGTAGTCATTGTGCATATTGTTTTCCTTTTCTGGTTACGTCACCTTTTGTTAGTTAATTAAATCTCATGTTTTTCTACATTCATCATGTTAATCATTTCTTATAACATAATAATATTTTGTTATATTCAAGAAAAACAAATTGTCTATCTTTCAATAAATGGAGACCTACCTAACTTCCAGTTCTTTTTTGTCAAAAAGTGACAGTATGCATAGTTTGGTATAGATGAAATCTGTCTTTTTTATTAATAACCTTCTTGTGTTATATATATCATCAATTATTCAAATAAAACTTCTCATTTAAACATCAATTTTTAAAAAGACAATACAAGATAAAACCATGTGTCTGTTTTACCTCGTACTACCATAAGATTATTGTTAGGTATCAATATTTTAATATAGCTAAATTTCTACATGGAAATCAGAAAACAAATGGAGGAAGCACCATTTACAGGTGATGAAAGCTCAGTTAAATATTCTGCTTATCTCTATTTCTTCATTTAAAAACCCTGAAACATGTTACATATATATTAAATAGAAATTTTCTAAGTGTTTTCAAAAAATAACTACTTTTACTCCTACTTTTAATATGCTTTAAAGACTCATGATGATTCAACTATACTTATAAAAAAACAACTCTGAGTATAATGAAAAAACTCAAAAATAATTCATAAGAGAATTCATTTTGTACTTTTCTCTACTTACAGAAATTTGTTTCTTTAGATTGTTAATTTTGTGTACTGGAAATTAAAATTTTAAAGGGAATATCCAACTAAATTTTATTTGGGATTTAATTTTATTGAACTAAAAAAGGAAGCTATTCACCTGTCACCACCCAGGTATACTTAATAAAATCTAAAGTCTTTACACAGAACCCAATAAATCATGTCCTAGAACTGATTTAAATACTTTCTTCTTTAGGTACAATCTGTGCACATAAGAGACAGGAAGAATATTGTTAGACTTAAAAGATTAATAAATTTCTTGGGAGGGGGAGAAATCGATTTTTGTTGTTGGTCAGTTGGGTTTTTTTTTTTTTTTTAGTCTTATCTGCCTCTTCATGACCCTTTTTTTTTTTGTTGTTGTTGGTTTGTTTTGTTTGTTTTTGGGTTTTTTTTTTGGGTGGGGGGAGGTTTGGCAAAGATACTGGAGTGGTTTTCCATTTCTTTCTCCAGCTCATTTTACAGATAAGTAACTGAGGTAAACAAAGTTAAAGTGACTTGCCGAGGATTACATAGCTAGTAAATGTCTGAAGCCAAATTTGAACTTAGAAAGATGAGTCTTCCTCACTCCTAATCCAGTGCTCTATCCACTATGTCAACCAGCTGCTCTCCACAACTTTTTTTTTTTAATTTTTAAATTTTTTATTATTATAGCTTTTTTATTTACAAAATATATGCATAGGTGATTTTTCAACATTGACCCTTGCAAAACCTTCTGTTCCAAATTTTCCCCTCCTTCCCTCCACTCCCTCCCCTAGATGGCTGGGGGTGTTACATGTTAAATCCAATACATGTTAAATATATTAAAGTATATGTTATATCCAATATATGTATACATATTTATATAGTTATCTTGCTGTACAAGAAAAGTCAGATCTAGAAAGAAAGAAAAAAAACCGAGAAGGAAAACAAAAATGCAAGCAAAGAGTAACAGAAAGAATGAAAATACTATGCTGTGGTCCACATTCATTTCTCATAGTCCTTTCTCTGGGTGTAGATGATTCTCTTCATTACTAGATAATTAGAACCGATTTCAATTATCTCATTATTGAAGAGAGTCATATCTATCAGAATTGATCTTTGTATAGTCTTTTTGTTACTGTGTATAATAATTTCCTGGTTCTGCTCATTTCACTTAGCATCAATTAATGTAAGTTTCTCCAGGCCTCTCTGAAATTGTCCTGTTGGTCATTTCTTACAGAACAATAATATTCCATAACATTCATATATCATAATTTATTCAACCATTCTCCAATTGATGGGCATCCATTCAGTTTCCAGTTTCAAGCCACAAAAAGGGCTGCCACAAACATTTTTTGCACATATCTCCACAAGTATCAAATTAGTGGCCAAATCTTGTTTTCATTTTTCTTTATATCCCTAATACTTTGCAAAGAGCACATATCTTAATATATATGCTCCAGAGCTTTATAAACACTCATTGGTCAATTGATCAATTTACCAAGTTTATAAAGTGGTTGAAATCTAGGACAGCGAACAGCTCATTCATAGTAATGAAATATTTGAAGACAATAAGAATTTATTTTCTTATATGCTACTGGGCAGTCACTTTAACTCTACAGATGAGTCTTTCGGATTCCAAGTTCCATACTATATCCACTGTACCATCTAGCTGCTTAGAGAAAACTATAAAATCTAGAAAGTATGGCAAAAAGAGATACAAAAGTTATGACAAATAATTATATGCACATTCTGAAGTAAATGAAATGTAATTTTAATACTTTCACGGGTTGATTCAAAATACTACAATATTCACTCTACAAATTCTACTTTTAAGTTAACATTCTTGAAGATTATATATCTATTATTATTCACTATTTGAACAGAAAAAGTAAAAGTAGAAAAATTCTACTGTTAACTTTCTAAGATCCCTTATTCCTCTAAATATGTGATCTTAGATTAAAGGCAATAAATAAAATAAAATTATAAAGGCATCATTTCAGAAGCAGTGTGGCACAGTAGAGAGGGTACTGGCCTTAGATTCAAAGGAATGGAGCTCAAAACCCTGATTTTGTCACTTACTTCTTATGTGACCTTGGACAAAACACCTGTCTGGACTTCAGTTTCTTCATTGCAAAATAACAAAATGTACCCAGATGGCCTCTAAGGTCCCTATCAGATCTAAATTTGTGATACTAATTAGGTATATACTCTCTATATTCCTTTTTAGAAACTGGATCATTTCAAGGCAAAACTTATACCAATATGTTTTTCCTTTTTTAAAAATTTGGTTTTAGAAAATTTTTAAATTATAAGTCCTAATCAAAAATATGATTATAGTAATAAAGTGTTTACATCCTTCAGATAAAACCAAGAGAAAATGTTTTTTTAATTGCTTATAATATTATTATTCAATTCCTTTTTTCTAAACAAGCAAACAAAAAAAGAACCTACTTAACTGTTTAACAAAGATTTATTTAGGGGGCCATAAGAACTTCAAAGATCATTTAGTCTAGTTTCCTTATTTTACAAGTGAAAAAATTAGTAAAGTCTAGAGAGGTTAGGTAATATGCAAGATAACAGAGGGAGGAACTAAATGATACAATTAGGATTCAAAACCAGTCCTTTACCTCCAAATCCAACACTATAATACAATTTGTACCTCTCTCTATTTTCCTGTTTCACTAAAACTTATGATACTTCATTTGACAAAACAATTCCCTAGTCCCATTACTAAGCCATATGTTTTGGATCAAAACTCAAAGTTCACCTATCCTTTTCCAGTTCCTCAACCTTAAAGTCTGATCTCATTAATTCCACATTTGAGAGTCTGAGAATTAACAAAAATTTTCAATAATAAAAGTTGTTCTCTAATAGCTAACTGGCTATTTTTGTAAAAAAGAAATACTATGGGGAAAAAAAAGTTTTAAATCCTTATAAGAGAAATCCAAATACAACAATATTGAAAAAAAATTACCTCACAATCCTAAGATTGGCAAAGATGGTTAAGTAAGAGCTAGTCAATTTTAGAAAATCTATGAAAATATATGCACATTAATAATTGGTTCAATAAATCTGGAAAGTAATTGAAGGGACTCTTTTCCAAGGACTGAATGGAAATATTCAAAGTAGCACTATTTTTAGTAGCAAATGAGAACTAAGCACCATTTTTTCTTATATTGTCAGTTATCTTCCTGTCCACAGAAGTAGTGATTCTATTCCTTTTTTTAACTGTCCTCTTTCCCTCAATATAACTCCAAATTAATTCTCATTAATCTAAACTCAGTTTGATCTTTAGGAAATCTGACATTCTCACAGAATTTTATATTCATTTGTATTCATTCTTTTTTTTTTAATTTTTTTTTTTTTTTTTTGCTGAGGCAATTGGGGTTAAGTGACTTGCCCAGGGTCACACAGCTAGACAGTGTCTGAGACCAGATTTGAACTCGGGTCCTCCTGAATTCAGGGCTGGTGCTCTATCCACTGCGCCACCTAGCTGCCCCTGTATTCATTCTTGCACACATATTCTATACCTTTTTTCTTTAAAAAAGCAATTAATTATACTAACATCAAGACTCTGATTTATGAACACTATCCTCTCTCTGACTGATCCAAATATACATGTCTTGTAACAAAATAAAGAGAAAAAAAGCAAAATTAAATATATCAGCTAAATCTTAACAGTCAATCTAATAGTCTTACTGAAAATGTCTTAGTGTATGTTTAACCACACTGGTCTTTTCAGGTTTTCACTGAGTGTTTCTCACTCTATCCTGACTTACTCTGAAGAATTTTATTCCAAAGGGATTCCATCTAATCTTTCTCTGAACCTCTTGAAATCTGTTTTATCAAAACCTAGGATGAAAGTCAGATTACCTAAGTAATTGTGCTACTCTGTATCACAAACTCCAGGAAGTTACTATTCCAGAAAGTTGCTTTCTTTTTTCTATTTCAGTAACTGATACTCCTATTCCTTCTTTATCCATGTATATGATAACGAAATAGAAGTTCCCCTGGTTGGTTCTTCCACCTTTAGAAGAACAAAATTTCCTTCAATAAGCAGAAAGAAATTATGTCTAAAACTATGACTAACGATAAAAGTGGATGGAAATTTTTATAAAAATTAAGTTTAGTAGTTTGGAAGGGAATAATCATTATATAGAAGCAATACTATTGGGTAGAATTTACTTAAGTCAGAGAATGAGTACAAAGCAGCTGAGACTATCCTGTCACATCCCTGGAAGCCATTCTCACATGGGAGTCTCTCCTGCACCAAACAAATAGATGCAAAAACAAAGATAAATTCATGTCACATAATGTACATGCTGCTAAGAAATTTTAGAAGTAATTACATTCTTTTCTGGACTGTTTTTATGGCTATGTAAAAGTCAAGGAATGATCACAGTGAACAGGCTGTTAAATAAGCTGTCTATCAACAAAAGCATGTAGCATTAAAATTGTCCCAGGGTATAAGCTATGATTAGAACCCTCATTAGCTCATGAGGGCTTGGTGAAAATGCCTCCATGGATCCACCTTCCCCCAACTCTTTAATGATACAGACTAACTTCTAAAGTATCCAATCAAAACTATACAAAAAGTGACTTGATTAAATCATATAGCACTTTGGATGTTTGTTTTTTAAACTTCCAAAGAACTGGAAAGTGAGGGACTGCCTATCAGTTGGAGAACAGTTGAACAAGTTAAAATACTTGAATGTAATAGAATACTATTATTCTATAAGAAATTATAAATGAGATAATTTCTGAGAAACTGGGAGTACATATGTGAAATGATGAGAATGGAGTAAACAAAACCAGAAAAACAATGTATACAATAACAACACTGCTGCAAATATATGCATCTTTGAAAGACTTAGAAACTTTGATCAGTATGATAACCAAAAAAAGGTTCTAGAGACCAATGATGAAATATACCACTCACCTCTTCACAAAGAGGGGGATGGACTCAGAGTACAGAATGTGATACACTTATTCTATCTGAACATGGTCAATGTGAGAATCTGTTTCATGTGTCTATATATATTTGTACAAGGGTTTTGTTTTTCTTCTTTTTTTTCAGTGAAAGGGAGAGAAGATAGATTTTTACCAACTATGAAAAAATTTTAAATTAAATCCATCTTTCAAATTATAATCATTAACAACTATTCTTTACAAAATTTTAATTCCCTTGATAATCTCTTCTCTAAGCAGTTGTCACAATTAATATATTTAACAGAATTTATGTAAAGTATCACAGATTAGTGATACAGGACCTGGGTTCTATAATACCCAGCTCTGACTTAGATAACTGCATGTTCTTCAAAATGGCTTCTCTGAAATATTTCACTGAATGACCACCTTTTCCTCTCAAGGGTTATATTCAGTTTTGCTGGGTTGCTTGGTTGCAATGTTCTGAGATGACCAGCTGTAAATAACTTTGGAGTACAAATAGCAGCTGAAACTATCCTGTCATATCCCTGAAAGCCATTCTCGCATAGGGCTGTCTCTCCTGCACCAAATTCTCAGTAATACAATCATCCACAACTACTCTGAAGGACTTATGATGAAAAATCCTTTCCATACCCAGAGAAAGAACTAATTGTGTGTGAATACAGAGTTAAGCAGTCTCTATTTCTCTATTTTTAAGTTATTTTTTCTTGACAGTTTTAATTTTCATTAGGGTGGGAGATCTCTGTTTTCTTTCACAACTTGACTTTTATGGAAATGTACAACTTCATATGTGGTTTCTTTTTAAATTTTTATTTTTGAAATACACATTGTTTTATGAATTATGTTGGGAGACAAAAATCAGAGCAAAAGAGAAAAACCATGGAAGAGGAAAAAAGAAGTAAGCATAGCATGTGTTAATTTCACAATCTCCATAGTTCTTTTTTCTAGATGCGAATAGCATTTTCTGTCCAAAGTTTATTGGGATTGCTTTAGATCACTGAACCACTGAGAAGAACCAAGTCTTTTGTAGTTGATCATTACAACAACCCTTGCTGTTATTGTGTACAATGTATTCCTTATTCTCCCTGTTTTGCGCAACATCAATTCATGTAAATCTTTCCAGCTTTCTAAAAACAGCTTGTTCATCATTTTTTATAGAACATTAATATTCTATTATCTTCACATACCACAACTTATTCAGTCATTCCCCAATTTTGGGGCATCCACTCCTTTTTCAATTCTTTGCTACCACAAAAAGAAGTGCAACAAACAATTTTGCACATGTGGGTCCTTTTCCCTTCTTTATGATTTCCTTGGGATACAAATCCAGTAGTAACACTACTGGATCAAAGGATATGCACAACTTGATAGTTCCAGATTGCTCTCCAGAAAGGTTGGGATAATTTCACAAATTCACCAACAATGTATTAGTGTCCCAGTTTTCTCATGTCCCCTACAGTATTTATCATTATCTTTTTCTGTCATCAATCTGATCAATCTGAGAGATGTAAAGTGGTAACTCAGAATTGTTTTAATTTGCACTTCTCTAATCAATAATGATTTAGAGCATTTTTTCATATGACTATAGATGGCTTTAATTTTCATCATCTGAAAATTATTTGTTCATATGTTCATATCTTTTGATTATTTATCAATTGGGAAATGATGTGTATTCTTATAAATATGACACAATTTTTAATATATTTTAGAAATTAGACCTTTATCAGAAATACTAGATATAAAGATTTTTTCCCACTTTATATTTCTCTTTTAATCTTGTTTCTGTTGGTTTTGTTTGTGCGAAAACTTTTTAATTTAATATAATCAAAGTTGTCTTTACCTTTCATAATGTTCTCTAATTCTTCTTTGGTCATAAATTTCTCCCTTCTCCAAAGATTTTATAGGTAAATTATTCTTTGTTCTCCTAATCTGATTATAGTATCATTCTTTATGCCCAAATTATATATCCATTTTGACCTTATTTTGGTATAGGATATGAGATGTAGGTCTATGCTGAGTTTCTGATGCATTATTTTCCAGTTTTCTTAGCAATTTTTGGCAAATAGTAAGTTCTTATTCCAAGAGCTGGACTTTGGGGATTTATTAAATAATAGATTACTATAGGCCTTGATTAATGTGTGCATCTAATCTATTTCACCAATACACCACTCTTTTCCTTATCCAGTACCAAATAGTTTTGATTACTGTTGCTTTATAATATAGTTTTAGATTTGATACTACCAAGCCACCATCCTTTGTAATTTTTTTCATTAATTTCTTTGATATTCTTGACATTTTATTCTTCCAGATAAATTTTGTTATTATTTTCTAGTTCTACAAAACAATTTTTTGGCAGTTTCATTGGTATGGCACTGAACAAGTTGACTAATTTAGGTAGAATTGTAATTTTTTTTTATTAGCTTGGCCTATCCATGAGCAATAGATCTTTTTCTGATTGTTTAGATATGATTTTATTTGTGTAAGAAGTATTTTGTAATTGTGTTCATATAGTTCTTGGGTTTGTATTGGCAGGTAGGTCCTGATATATTTTATTTTGGCTACAGTTATTTTAAATGGAATTTCTCTTTCTATCTCTTGCTGATGGGCTTTGTTGGTAATATATAGAAATGCTAATGATTTATATGGGTTTATTTTATATCCTGCAAGTTTACTAAAGCTGTGAATTATTTTGAGTAGGTTTGTGGATGATTTTCTAGGATTATATGTGGTTTCTTAATTGTGAGTGGGAATAAGGAAGAGAACATAGAACTCAAAAATCTTAAAAACAAATGTAAAAAAAAATTAAAATATAACTGGGGAAAATATTAAATCAATTTTTTACAAAAGAAATAAAAAATTAAAATTAAAAAAACACCTTCTGCTTTAGAAAATTCAGTAATATGGCTAGAAGATAAAATTGCCCTTAATATCAACCCTGTCATATTCTTGCATGGGAAGATGGAATTTAAAGCTGTTAATTAATTAAGAAGCTCCAGTAAACAGAAATAGCAATATTGTTTTAAGAAAGACTTTGGGTGAATAAGTCATTTTGACTGTAATAAATATCAAATTAACTATAAAGGACATGTGAAGAAAGATGCTATCTGCATTCAAAGAAAGAACTGATAAACAGATGTATAGAATAATTTTACTTATCTATCTATATCTATTTGTGTCTAATGATACCCTTCTCTGTGTGGGGGGAAAAGGAAAAAAATTTTAAAGAAATTTACAAAATAATTTATTATGTATTTTAAAAGAAAAGCAAATTGTTCATAATATATTTACAATTTACTGTGCAATGATATTTTTTATTAAATTCTGTTATGGAAATGTTTGTTTTATTCCATAAGTTAAAATTTTTTTAAAAGAAAAAGATCCAGAAGACAAGACATCTAAATTTGTACTCAAGGTGCCTTAACAAGGACTATGTTAAAGTCTAGTCTCATAAAAGCACTAAAAAACCTGGCTTTTGTCAGTTAGTAGAAAGAATCAAAGAGTTTAAAGCTAGCAATGGTCCACAGAAATCAATATTAGTCAGATGAGGGGTAGGGAGGTACCTCTATTAATACTCTATTCTACCACCTCAACATGACTTTCAGTTGTCTACTTCAATACTTCAACACTTCGTGAAAATTATCTTCAGTTCCTGAAATTTGGATAAGTCTTAATAAGACAGGAAGCCAGAGAATATATTCAGTGATGCAATGTAATACTAACAGTTAATATAACTCAGCTGTAAAGAATTAATTATTTTTCGTTTACACCATATTAAGCTGGGCAAGGCATAAAGTTTATTCCTAAATAAATGCCAATTATAAAGCCTTTTTACCCAACAAAAATTCAGTTTACATAAAAATTTCAACTCTAAATGTGCCTTCTGCAGATGAATAAAAAGTGCTACAATCTTAATTATATCCTTCATATGTACTTAATTGCATATATGTCATCTCGTCAGATGGATGTACTGTGTATTCAAAGACAAAAATGGAAAATTCTCTACGGAGAATCTTTCATTTTTGTCTTTGAATCCACAGAACCTGATGTGAAATAGGCAATTAATGATGGCTGATTAACTGATTCACAACTTTGGTTAGAAGGAGAATTTGAATTGTTTTTATAACACCTTCACTTCCCAATGTAGCAATTACCCATTTCCTCCCACAAAGGAGTCTCTTCAAAGAATACATTTTTAAATATAAAATAACAACAATTTAATATTATTATTAAATATAAAGATAAATAAATAAAATAAAAATAAAAAGCTCAGCAAAATCAATCAATACCTTAAATAAGTTTAACATTATTATGTAAGGTCTACCTTAATTGTCCAAAGAAAGGAGGGAGTTATATTCTCATATCATTTCTCTATGGCAATAGTCCTTATAATTACATAGCATTCAATTTCTATTTTATTGGGTTTTTTTTTTGATATTGTTTTTAGTTACATTGGTGTAGTTAGTGTGTATACCTTTTTTATTGTGCTTATATCTCTTTATTTTAAAGTTCATATATGTCTTCTTTTGAATGCTTCATATCTAACATTTCTACACGCCACGTATAATATAATTTGTTTTATTATTACCCAATACATGAACAACTAAGTTCTTTCAAGAACTTCATTGCCACAAAAAGTGCTGCTATAAATATTTTGGGCTAAGGTTTTTATTTTTATGACTGAACTACTTGGGGTTTATGCCTATTAATATAAAAGAGAATTTTTAGCTAAAAAAGAATTAGAAGAGATCATAAAAGATAGCTGTGTTGACATGAAATTAAAAGTTTATGCATAAAAGACATAAACTAAGGGAGAATAAGAAAGACAATTGAAAAGCAGGAATAGAAAGTATATTTGTTTTTAAATATTGACAAAATTCTTTATTAGATGGACTCAATGACTCATTGGGTAAAGGAAGGAGATGGATTCAATGGTAAATGCAGGCAATGTCAAAAGAAAAAATATCTTAATAAAAATATTTTTAAAGTCATCAGACTTTAAATTAGCTTACATTAATATAAATTGCAAAGTGATCAAAAGATAAGCATTGTTTTCAAAAGAAAAACTGCAAACTACATGAAAACATGGCTAATTGCTAATAGTAAAAAAAAATTCCTTAATTAATTTAAGGATTTATTAAAATCCTTTTAATAATTAATTAAAATAGCTGTGAAATTTTACTTTATACTCTTTAAGAAAGACAAAAGGTAATAGTCAATGTTAGAGAGTCTATAGGAAGACACTGGTATATTGCTTATGGCATGGTGAAGTGATCCAACTTATTAACTATCAATTTGGAATTATGTAAGAAACAACTAAACTTTCTGTATCCCTTTAACCCAGAGATCATACCATGAGCATATCCCCTCCTCCAAAGATTTTAGATGGAAACAAAGGTCTGAGCAATACAAAAATATTCAAAGTAGCATTCACTAGAGCTTGTGCTCTGGAGTCAAGAAGCTTGGATTCCAATTGCCCAACCTACTTTTCAGTAGCTAAGTGATGAGGGGATACCTCCCTTCTCTTCTCTTAGTCTAAATTTACTAATATATAAAATAAAGAGGATCTGACCTGACCAATAATATGGTAGATAAAACACTTTCTCTGTTCTTCATGAGCAGAAAGTACATACCAGAACTAAGCAATTTCAGCTCTTTCATTAGTTCAGGATGCTAAGAACCCAAACAAGATAAACACTAATGTTAATTTTTTGTTCTGTCATCAGCCTCTCCCCCCACTGCCCACAATAAAACCCACTTGCTCCTAGCAGAAAGGTTGCACTAAATGATCCATGAGCTTGCAACATAATTTAGTCCCAAATCCAAAGCTACTTTCTTTCTTCCAGTGTCTTCAAGATCCAAAATTAAAGTGACAGAAATTTCCTCAGGCTTTGATAGTCCTGTGGCAGTATTCTATGCTTCAATAGGGTTTGGCTCAAGCACAGAAAACTCAACTCTATACCCTGATCTCTGCCTCTACTTTCAGTGCCATAGATCTCCCAAATCTAAAAGGCAGAAATTTGTTAAGGCTGCAACAGCAACACAGCAGTACTCTGGGTCCCTGGCTCAGATAAGTGAGGAATAAAAAGAATAGGGCAGGGAAGATGTGTGTATTGGTATTAGGAAATGGCACTCCACTAAACCTGAGGCAAAGAGCCCAGAATCAAGTTGTGGCCAGTTTTTTCCTCAAAAATGTCATATAAGGCAGAGATCTAGGGTGGTAAATTGTGAAAGCATGGAAGGAAATTAAGATAATCTGAAATGCAGTGTCCTAGAAAACTGCCAATACAAATAACCAATGCAAAGAGCTTCCAAACAGGATCTGCTAGCAGGTAATATTTCACTTATCTAAGAGTTTCAAGTCAAGGAAACTCACTTACCTATATGCAAGTGCTAATGCCCAGGCACTGGCAGCACAGTAAAGGCTGTCTTGAACTTTGGCCCTCTGGTCATCAGCACAAGTTTTTGTGGGGAAGAGACCAGTAGTTGGACTTTGATATAGCAGTACTGTTGATTTGACTGAAATTGGAAACATGACCCAAAATGAATAAAAAAATCCATCCATTTTCTTTGCAAAAATGTTTATACCCTATTTTTTAGAATAACACCCTGTTTTCCTAAGTTTTTTAAATTACTAATTACATAGAAAATAACATTGAAATGGTTTTTTTTTTTCCCACCATAAAACTTTTGTTAGTAAAAGGGCAAATGAAAAAATCATTTCAAAGTCACTTCAGTTTAAATGGGATTTCTTTCTCTTCTTTGAAACCATGGCAGGCTAAAAAAGAGTTAAATATGCTTTAGCAGTATCAAAGCCTAGATAGATGAATTTAGAAGTTAACATGACTTCTTGGTCTCCTTCACTGATGTTCTTTTGTCAGTAACCTTGCTGACAATTCCAAAAGAGTTGAATAGTTGAGAATTACCATTAGAAGTCAATTCAAAATACCTCTCCAACTAAGGAAACAAATCAGTTTCAGTGAGAAAAGCCTGAAATAGATGAATGGCAAAGAGCAGCATATGTTTGCTACTGCCACTATGAATGGCGATGAGTAAATTGGACTGTCACTTTCTCTATAGGGATGGCAAAAGCAATGAACCTACAAAATGATAAAATGTCAATAGATCAAACAAGAACCCAGAACTTCAGGTGCTTTGTCAAGTGAAGAAGTGTTTTGTCCCTGTCCTTCACACTAGGAGATCAATTTTGTTTAATACATCATATAGATCCTGTTTCAGCAATTTAGAACCACTCTCACATAATCTAACAGCATCATATAAACAGGTTCCTTAAAGTTTCATTTAAATAAATAGCAGGCTGAAGTTAATTTCTGATTCTGTTTCTGTTTAAAAGTCCTAAAAATTGGAATGCAAATATACATAATGTCATTTCATAAAAGCTTTTTAATTTTTATTTTTCAGTCTCAAAATGGATGAATGCTATATTCCTCCAAAATAGATTAAATCAAACAGTTTATGTTATCAAAACTGATGAAACACTTTTTCAATGCTTAGAATATTCTGTTCTTCAATAGAATTTAAGCCTTGAAAAAAGAAAGCTCCTTTTTTCTCCAAATAAATTTGTTTCAATGCTGAGAGGTAAATACTTTAAGTTATTAATTTGCAGCATTTTTATTAATAATTTCAATAAAGCAGAACTATGTCCCAAGGGATTTTTATAATTTTACACAGGCATACACTTCAATTCAATGCAATTGAAATACATTTGTTAAATGCTTTTTATGTACAAAACACTGTGATAGATGCTCAGAATAATAAACAAAATTCAAATAGTTCATACTGTAAATAAATTGATAATCTATTAGGAGAAAAACATATTTACAAATGAATAAACAGAAGGTAATTTGAAGGGGAAGAGAACACAAAAAATTGAAGGATCAAGGAAAGATTAATTGAAGAAACTGCACTCACTAGTGCTTATGTACATATATAAAATATGCATATACACACATATGCATAATTGAGGTCAAAATCAACCCAATTCCTACTCCCACGAGGCCCCCTATTTACAGCAATAGCCACTCTTTAAGTCTATCTACAAAGTGTTATAAGGGTTGTAATCTCTATTGGTAGAGGCAGTTCAACTCTTGATAAAACAGAACCTTGGGTTATTAGAATATTCTTTCTTAGTGCATAAAAGGCCTAACAAACCAGATGTCAAAAACAATACTTTCATAGAAAAAAGATAAAATAAATATGTAAAAAGTAACTACTAAAATAGGGATATTCAAAACACTTATTCCCCATTCTTTGCTTACCAATTCTGTAATAATGATCCAATTTATCCCACAGAGTTTCATTGTCAGGTCTTGGAAGATTAATACTTTTAAGAGGTTCATAAACTGAGCCTAAAGAAAGAAAAATCCATATTTTCATTCAGATAATACACAAAAAGAATCATATAATCACAACTTAGCACTTACTAGCTATTTCATTGTCATGCAAATAATTTCATTATAGTGCAACTGACCTTTGGGGAAAAAAAGGAGATATTAATAATAGTATGCTTAAACATTTAATACTATGAGAATTAAATATTTAATTGTGTGTTCATTTATGTTCAGGCTCTAAACTCTAAAATCCAAAACATTCATGTGTTAACCATAAAAATATGAGTTAAAAACTTTCTGAGATTTCTTTGAGAAAAGCATGTGTAGATGCTATTAAAAGAAATTTTAAAAATTTTCTTTTAAAAAAAGAAATAAAAGCTCTCCCAGTTTTCAAAAGAAATGTGAGCTATAGGGAAAAATGCACCAAATTTGTAGTAATAAAAGAATTGCAAATTAAATTAACTTTAAAATCCCACTTCACAACTATCAGATTAGCAAAAATTACAAAAAAGAAAAATGATAATTGATGGCAGTGCTATAGGAAATCAGGAAACCTAATGAACTGTTGGTGGAGCTGTCAATCTGTTGAGACATTCTATAAAGCAATTTGGAATTATATCCATTTGTTCAATAAACTATGCTTTAGTAAACTAAACTTTAGACCTAGAAATAATACTACTGAATTAATACCCCCAAATCAAAGATATAGGGAAAGGATCCATATGCACAAAGTTATTTATAACAGCATTTTTTGTTATAGCCCAGAAGCTGAAAAAGAGATAAACTAATTATAATTTATAATTAAAATGAAATATTGAGGTATATCAAATTGTAAAAGGGACAGATTCAGAGAAAATGAAGATTTACAACTAAGGCAAAAGTAAGTTGAGAGAACCAGGAGAACCAATTATATTATAATATTAAAAGAAAAATAAATTTTAAAGACTGAACAATTTGGATCAATGCAATGACCAATCATGATTAAAGGAATCTGATTAGGAATGAATCATGTCTCCTACCTCTTAGCAGAGAAGTAAAGTGCAGAATGAAACACATTTTTCAGACACAGACAATGTATGGATTTTTTTTTTTAAACTAAATTTGATATGAGGAAGGGATTTAAGGGAGGAGTGAGGGTAGAAAGGGGAGACATACAGTGGGAAAGGAGGGAGTGCTCATAGGACTCATAGCAAAATAATAAGTAAAAAATTGAGTGAAACATTTTTTAAAAAATACTTTAAATTAAAAAAAATACTTTAAATTATGAACAGAAAGAAATTCAGAAATGGACATAGATAAGCAGGCCAAAATCAACACTATTCTGTTAAATTCATTATGTAATTTTTAAAAACAAGCTATATACAAAAGTTTCTGTTTCATATACAATCCTCTTATTCTTTTTTATGTACACAGAAATATTTACAGTTGGTGCTATTTGTCAAACTCATAATAAAATATTTTTATAAGAATTTATAATAAAATGTGGCAAACATTATAAAAGGGGAAAAAAACAACTAAAGTCTCTCCACTAATCTCTTAAAAAAAAAAAATAGAAAGGAAAAAAATGGTGATCAACCATTCCAAGTCTATATACTTCAATGACAGTCAGCCAATCATTTCATCTTTTCTTGTCCTAACCTTTCTTACTTTTGCTAGGTACTAAGAGGTTATCAGACCCTGTTATGTGGGCCATAATATGGACCATTTGTGTTTCTCTGCCCTGAAAACTACCAAAAGGTGTTTTGATAGCACTAATGTTCCCAGAGTACAGAATACAGTGAAATTACAATAATTTGTTACAAAGCCTCTACTGAATATTACATGCTTGACTGCTATACTTTCTTTGCTGCAGGATGAGAAGACAACTCAACATCAAGGTATAGGGGCTAAATATTATTTCTCTTCTTGCTAAAAGCACTTAAACATCAAAAAGATCATAAGGTCAAAATTAATACACTTTATATCCAAGTAACAAATGCTGCACAATCAAAATAAAGTGCAAATAAAACTTGACTAAGGGTGGGTAGCATGGATTTTTTAGCTTTACTAAGGCTCTGCTTTAAAAGAAAATCAAAGCATTTTACTCCTAAAATTACTATGACAGGTATGATGTCTTAAAGCCAAGATTTTAGAAGTGTTACAGAAAGACTCACACATTCAAAGAAGCAATTTTTTTACTTTCTGTTGTGTGAACAACCTTTGAAAAAAAATAATGCCCTGTTCTTGGGTAATAGAATGTCTGTACATAACCAGAGTTTTAATGGAGGAAAGCTGGAACGACATTCTGATGAAGAATGGGCAGTCTATCATCACAACTAGGATAGGTATGGCCCAGCCTGTCATTTCAGTACAACATGACACCTGGGAGCTAACAGTAACAGAAGAAAAAAGGTTCCAACATTGGTCTCACTATGTCAAATGATCCCTCAGCAGACAAACATAAAGGAAATAGCAGGTATAGCAGAGGCATAAAAGCACTGCTAGGAGCTAATATTTGGGGCCAGCACTTCCTTTTTGGATTACTCTTAAGGAACCAAATGAGATTTTTTTAGTCAAATTGGCAAGTTCAACTAAATGCAGAAATGCACACTTCTCCCATATAAACCTTCATAAATAGTTGAAAAGGATCCCCACAAGATGAATGATAAAATGAAAAAAAAAAAAAAAAAAAAACATGGAAATACATTTCTTTAGCTAGTACAAAACTGTATATAAAGACAGCAGGAAGCCAGCAGAGAGAGGTACGTAAAAAGGAACAACAGGAAAGCCAGAACAAGATACCACTAGCAAATTCAAATTCAGACAGGCTATGAGGAAAAGGGCAATAAGCCCAATGTAGGACTGGGCAACTAAAGTCATATCTACAAACCAGCTTGTTAGAAGAGAATAAGGCACAAAGAGAATCTACACATGTCACTGCTCAGGGTGACAAAACCTGGCTATGCAGTCCTCATACATTAGGAGCTCAAGTAAAAAATAGGGCCAACACTACACCTAGACACTGGTATCTATGCTTTGCAGGCAGCCTGAGGCCACCAAAATCAACACCAACCAGCCGAAACTTACCAGGGACTACACCAAGGATTATGTCAACTTGTAGTACAAGAAGGAGATGGTCTAGCTGGAGGCCAAGAGTAGCAGTGGACCACCAAGAGATCAAAAGACAAAGTTTAAGGAAGAGGTTGGGGAATAATGTGAGCCAGCCTACTTATACCATCAGAGGCAAAAGCACATAGACTAAAAAGGAGACAGGACCAACCTAGATCTCTCCATCCATCCAAAAAGGCTGGACTGAGCACAAAGTCACAAATCAAGATCTCAAGTTGAAAATAAGAGATAAAGAAGAAAATACCACACACAAATAGGAAATATCTTTTTACTAAAAGAAGCCTAGAAGATAATCCCTGGAGCAAGTACCCCAGAGCAACCACAATTAGAGACTCACAGGGAAAAAGGGCTCAGCTAAAAAGGAATACGTGACCAGACAGTGTAGAGAACCATAAATAGTGGGAGAATTCTGGGAATGGGAAACTTGAAACAAAGATACTTACACCAGGGTACTAGCAAGCAAGTACTTACTCAGGGTAAGTGATGAGATAATGGTTCTCAAGTTCACATATACTTAGTGTGATATAATGATGTAATCACTCTAGTTGGCATATACTTAGTGTGATATGGTGATATAATGGTTCTACAGTTGGCACATGCTCAGTGTGCTGTAGTGATGTAATCATACTAAGGTATTTAAGGGCTGAGACGACTTGAAATAAGGACTCTATCTTTAACCATCCTCGTGCGTCTACTGCCTCCTTCATTCCTCCACTAAGACCAAGGACTCAGGCTGGTCCCAAGGTTCTCCAGAGAACTAGTCCAGACACTACATTTTGGCACCCCAGTATGGGGGGCTCTAGAAAGCAATGGTACATTTTGTCACCCCAACTTGGGGGCTCTAGAAAGCACACCACAAGACAAGAAAAATGGAAGATGAAGTTTTTTTGTTTGTTTGTTTTTTGTTTTTTTAATAAGAAATTAAATGAGAGCTCAGGAGGAAAAAAATGAAAGGAATATTGCATAGACTAGAGGGTAAAAAAAATCTTATCAAAGTAATTCTTTGAAAAATAGAATGGAAAGGGGCAGTTAGGTGGCACAGTGGATAGAGAACCAGCCCTGAAGTCAGGAGGACCTGAGGTCAAATCTGGTCTCAGACACTTAACACTTCCTAGCTGTGTGACCCTGGGTAAGTCACTTAACCCCAATTGCCTCAGCAGGAAAAAACAAGAAAGGAAAAAAAGAAAAGAAAAATAGAATGGAGAAAATGGAACTTATTAACTCCATTAGAAAATAAATATTTTACACAATTCAAAAAAGGAAAAAAAAATTAATTGTATACTATTTTTAAAATGACCTGGAAAACAGGTTCAAGAGAGAAAATTTAAGGATCTTCAGAATCCCTGAAAATCATAAAAAAAGACTAGATATTATGTCTCAAGAAATCATTAATAAAAGAAAAACTTGCTATAGATTAGAACCAGGTAGCAAAGTAAAATGGAATATAGGTGTAGATAGATAGAAATTTAGAGATAAAAATAAACATTATATAGATTTTTTTTCTTACAGAAAGACAAAATGGAAAATACCCAGAAATATCAGTAGAAATCCAGCACTTCAAAGTTTAAAAAAAAATTATAACCAGCCCCCCAAAAAATGATTAGGTATTAATAAAGTACATGAAGATCACATATAACTTGGCACAAATTACTGTAAAAGAAAAAAAATATTGTAATAGGATATTCCAAAATGCAAGTTAAAAACATATTAACAAGATTAACAAAGTCTGAAAAAAGAATATAATTATATGGAAGAAAGAGTGAATTTTTAACTCTCTAGTATAGTAGAGAAAGAAATTAGAGCTAAATAGAAACCATGACATTAAATCCTTGCCTCATATTTACAGGGAAAAACAATGAGCCATTTTTTTTTGAACTCTCTTTTCTCCTCTCTTCCTTATCTCCCATCACTCAGATGTCATATGCCACTCTTTCTTCACTGTCTCACATTATGAAGTAGTCTTATTCCTTACCAACGGTAACCCTCTGTACCTATTTAAACAATCTCTTTCCATCCCATCTCCTCTATGTTCTCTCTGTCATACCTACTCTTTCACTTATTTTCACATGCTCTCCCTCTTTACTGACTCATTCCCTATGATCTACAAACATGTTCCGGTTTCTCTCATTGTAAAACAAACAAAGAAAAACACCCTCACTTGATTCTTCCATCCCTTCAAATTATCATCTTATATCTCTTCTGCTGTTTGTAGCTAAACACCTCAAAAAGATTATCTACAATAGGTACCTCTACTTCTTTTCTTCTCTTTCTCAAATTAATCCCTTACAATCTGACTTCCAATATTATGAGTCCCCAAAACTGCTTTCTCCATTTACCAGTGATTACTTACATGTCATATCCACTGGCACTTTCTCAATCCACATTTTCCTTGATCTCTGAACCCTCTGACACTATTGATCATCCTTTCCTCCCTGATACCCTTTTCTCTCTAGGTTCTCAAGACACAACACTCTTCTAGTTTTCTTCCTTTCTATCTGACTGTCCTTTTTCAGTGTCCTTTAACAAATCCTCGTCCAAAACACATTCTTTAAGCACAGGTATCCCTCAACTTCTGCCCTAGGTTGTCTTCCCCTTCTCCTTCCCCTCCCCCTCCTTTCCCTTTTTCTCTTTCCTATTTCTCTTGAAGAGTCTATCCCATGGATCTCTATGCTGACTCATGTCAAATTTACTTATCTTGCCACAAATCTTTCTGTGATCTTCAATTTTGCATTTCCAACTGTCTTTCAGACATCTCAAACTGGATGTCTAATAGACATCATAAACCAAACATGTTCAAAACAGAATTCATCATCTTTCTCATTATATCCTATTCCCTCTACCTTTCCTATTACTTCTGAGTGCATCACCATCCTTCCAGTCTCTCAAGCTCCCAATCTAGGAGTTATCTACACTCTCATTCACTCTCCTTGGTTTTACACTCTCATTCACTCTACCAATCTATTGCCAAAGACTATCAATTTCACCTTTGTAACATCTGTTAAATACACCGCCTTCTCTCCTCTGACACTGCTACCATTTTAGTAAAGGCCTTCATTAGCTCACATATAGATTATTGCAATAGCCTATTGGTAGGGAGCAGCTAGATGGTGTAATGGATAGAGTATTTCCTCTATTCAAATCCTGAGTTCAAATTCAGCCTCAGACACTTAACATTTACTAGCTGAACGATGCTGGGAAAGTCACTTAACGTCAATTGCCTCTTCAAAAAAAAAAAAAAAAAAGGAAAAAAATTGCCTATTGGTAGGTCTGTTGGACTGTCCACATTCAATCAATATTCCATTCAGTCACTAAAATGATTTTATTAAAGCACAGGTCTGACAACTTCCTACTCAATAATTCAGGTAGCTTCCTAATAACTCCAAGATCAATTGAAAAATGCTCAGTAGGGTTTTCAAAGATCCTTCCTAAACTAGTCCTATGTTACTTTTCCAGTCTTTTTACACCTTACTTTCCAGACATATACTTTTCAATCCACTATTATTGGCCCTCTGATTGTTCCATGAACAAGGCACTGGTCTATTGGCTCTGGTTATTTTCTCTGGTGGCCCCCCATAATTGACAAGCTGTCCTTCTTCAATTCTGCCTGATTTTTCTTGCTTCTTTTCAGTTCTAACTAAAAGTTTCTTCCAATATCTTTTCATTCTAGTGTCTTCTCTCTGCTAATTATTTCTAATACAAAATTATTATATATTATATATTATTTGTAATGTAATATATGTGTTACATATTATATATAATTTACATATTACATATATTATTTCCTATATATAATTACATAATTCATAAATGTAATTATTTATATTCCTATAAGGCAGGGATAGTAATAACAATCTCAGATAAAGCAAAAGCAAAAAACATCCTTAATTAAAAGAGATAAGCAGAGAAACATCTTGTTAAAAGGTAATATTAATACTAAACATATATGCACTAAATAGCAAAATAATCAAATTCCTGAAGAAAAAGTTTAATTAGCTACAGGAGGAAATTGACAGCAAAACTAAAATAGTAAGGGACATTAATTATCCCCTCTCAGAACGAGATAAATTTAACCGAAAAATAATCAAGAAAAGAAGTTAAAGAAATAAATAGAATTTTAGAAAAGTGACCACATATAAGGGCATAAAAACCTGACAATCAAATACAGAAAAGCAAAAATATTAAAAGCAATCATCATGCAATAAAATTATATCCAATAAGGACCATGGAAACATAGATTAAAATTAATTGAAACCAAACAATCTAATCCTTTTTTTGGAGGCAATTGGGGTTAAATGACTTGCCCAGGATCACACAGCTAGGAAATAATGGCCAGCATTGAAATCAGGTCCTTCTGAATTCAGGGCCAGTGCTCTATTCACTGCACCATCTAGCTGCCCCAATAATCTAATCCTAAAGAAAAAAGAGCTCAGAGAACAAATCATAAAAATGATTGATAATTTCAATAAAGAAAATAACAACAATGATACAACATTCCAAAATTTGTGGGATGCAACCAAAGCAATACTTAGAGAAAATTTTATATTTTTAAACATTTACACTAATAAAATAAAGTACAGATCAATGAAGTAGGTATAACATTTTAAAAACTAGAAAAAATTTAAAATCCCCAATTCAATTCCAAAATGTAAATCCTGAAAATAAAAGGAAAAAAAATCAACAAAATTGAAATCAATCAACAAATAGTCGAACTAGTAATTAAAACCAGGGTCTGATATATATATATGTGTGTATGTGTGTATGTGTGTGTGTGTGTGTGTGTGTGTGTGTGTGTATATATATGTATGTATTATGCATGTCTTATATACACATATCATTGGAGGGAGTACCTCAATTACTGAGATCATGAATCTAAGTTAGTCAGTTAACAAGAGTGTATTAAACTCTATACCAAATAGTATATTAAGTACTAGGAATACTGAGAAAAGTAAACAGTCCCTGTCTTTAAGGAGATGACATTCTAATATGGGAGACAACATGCAAACAATTAAGTACATTTGTGTTATAGTATTAAAGGAAGGCAATCTCAGAGAAAACACACTAGCAGGGGAGACAACAGGAGCAAGAAAGGGATTAGGATTACAAAAGATCTCTGAGGAAAAAAAAAAAATTAGTGTTTGAGCAGAGATTTGAAAGAGACTAGGGAAGTTATGATGTGGAAAAGAGGCAGAGCATTCCAGGCATGAGATAATCATTGCAATGGCACAGTCAAAAAATAGAGTACTGTGTACAAGGATAGCAAGAAGGTTAATAACACTCATTCACAGAATTTAAGGAAGAAAAAAGGTTAAGAAACCTAGAAAGAAGAGGCTAATTGTAAAGAGTCTTAAAAAGCCAATCAGAGTGTTATGGGCCAGAATTCTGTACTTGAAATAAGGATTCTTACAAGGTGCTAACTCAGTGACATTGATAAGACAATGGTTATCTAGTTAAGCATAGTGATTAATAGTTCTCTAGTTTAGTACATGTACTTAATACTTAATATATTTCTACAAGATTGACACCTATTTTACAAGATTCACACTTATGTTAATGTAATTATAATAGAGCATATAAGCTAGGACAAACTCAGCCAGATTCATTTCATCTCCCACCTTTATGGTGGCTGGAGGGTGGAGCACAAGCTCTCGGACTGAGACAGACTTCAAGACCATCGTGGTGGTCCTCCTGCCTCCCCCACAGAAACCAAGACACATTCCGGAGGACCTCCAGAAAGCTGGCAGAGCCCCAGGCAAGGAAACTAGACTTTGAAGTAGATAATAAAGAATTTGGACTTTAACACTTTTGTGGTGAATACGCAACTGAAATGAAGGCTGGTCCCAAGACCTCCAGAAAACCAACCAGAACACTACATCAGAGAATTTTTATTTGATTCAAGAAGTATGGGATCCACTGAAGCTTACTGAGTAGAGACGTAACATTGTCAAACCTGGGCTTTCCGAAACTCACTTTGGCAATTTAAATCATAGATAATAATCACAAAGCTATCATAATAGTTTATGTATGTTGCTGTTGTTTTCCTTGTCTTAAAAGAGGATCGATAACATCATGTGATACTTAAGTGAGGCAGACAAAGTCATCAGCCTTACTCTCTTCCAGTCATCAAGAGCAAAGGGAAAGAAAAAAGTCAAGATGACTGGTGAATGCTCAGGATGCAGTAAATGACCTTGGCATCTTCAATGTTACACCAAATTCTAAGAGCTCCATGGCATCCATTTCATTGTCATAGGAACAAATTGTTCTCACCCACCTATCCTATCTGGGATATGCTTGGGGCATTCATTCCCTTAACTCACTGATAGGATTTGAGGACTATCAGTTTACCCTCCACCTGGTTTAGCCTGTCTGCCAACATGCCAACATGATATGAGCACTATGCACGCTACAGCTTCTTGGAGCCACAGGTGAAAATGGGGGGACAATTGGACACCAAAAGAGAATAAGCAGCCAGAAATAGGATTGGGGCAAACCCTTAGATCAGAGGTTCCTGTCCTCTCTGAATACCATAGAAATTAAAAGATGACAACACATCGGACTGAAATGTCTGCTAATAGCTGTTAGTAATATCAAAAAAGCTTTCAAATTGATCTTTATCTCATGGAATCTGACATAACTTTAAAAGTTTCTTATTAGACCATAAAAATGGTTTTTAAGTCTCCATGCCTGAAGGCAGGCAGTCATATTAATTTAAAATAACTCAATTTACCTAATGTTCATTAACAGATTTTTTTATACATACAGGTTAAATCAAAGAAAAAACAGAAACAGTCTATCTCTCTGAGATCTATGTTTAGATTGAAAGGGCACAGATCCAATAAATCTTAGCTTGCAGAAAGAATCAAACTGTATTTTGCTTTTATTTTTTATTAATGTTTTTATTAACCATCAGATTAACAGAATTAAATTCATCAATTATCATTGTTATACTTCAAAATCTTTTGCTGCCTGCCTCAATGCTGAACAGCTCTTTACAAATAATTCTTTAAGTGAATACATTTAAATTATGCTTTTAAAAGTTTGGAACAAGATCATTTTAAGACACTCTGACAAGTACTTTTTTAAGAAACTAGAAAGACAGAAGTTAATAAATGAAGGCATGTATCAAATAAACAATAAACACAAAAATAAACTTTTTGTCAGATATCTAAAAGGCTTTTTGAGAAGCTTATCTACATCTAAGTCTGTTTAATGAAAGAAAACAAATAACAACTATATTACATGATTTATACATATCAACAGCTTTATTATGCAGTCTTTCTAAATTAACTTAAAACTTTAAAATCATTATTTTATTTTTTAAAAAAAAATAGATTTCCATTGCTATTTTTGGTTTTTAAACCACATGTCCCATTTTTTCTATCCTTTTCAACTCTTCCTAAAAAGTAAACCTTCATAACAAAGAATATTAAATAGAAAGAATAAAATTGCACTACAAAAATTAAGACACTGAGCCCATATCATTAACTCCCTTCCCTCCCTCCCCCCACTCCAAGTCCATTGACAAGATATGTAAGAGTTGTCTTTTTTTTCCAAGATGTTTTATTGATGGTAAAGATACCTCTTTCCCTGCCAGAGCCATCTAACAAATGGTATTACATAACGACAAAAAATTTTTTTAAAGAGTTAATGATTATATATGTGTATTGTGACCATATATACATGTGTATCTATCTATATATACATACATATGCATAATCATTTTTATACGTGTTGGATGTCAAATCTTCATCAGAAATTTGATACTTTCTTATCCTAGAAACATTAATTTTATCTACAAAAGCTTTTTGATTTCATGTAACCAGCTATTTTATGTAAAATTCCTTATTGCTTATTTCTGTAAGAAAACATCTCTCATATATAGTTGCGAGAGATATCACTTACTTTTCTATTTCTGAGAGTATAAAAACTTTAATATGAAGGTCATATATCTATTTAGAATATACTATCAGGTATTAGTCCTATTCTAATTTCTGCCAGATTGCTTTCGAAGTTTGCTTGTTTTTAAAATGAAATAAGTAGTTTTTTCCCAAGTAATTTGTTTTCTGCTTTATTGAACACTGAGTTACTTTTCCATTGTTTTTTATTCTCTTTTTCTATTCTGTTCCATTAATTTATCTATTTCTTTTTTAATTGTTTTATTGGCTGCTGCTTTAAAATATAATGAAATACAAAAATGCTACTCCCCTTCATCTGTACCTATTTTCATCTTTCCTTTTGATATTCTAGATCTTTTATTTTTCTAAATGAATTTCATTATTATTCTATCAAATTGCAAGTTCTACAAGAATCAAGTTCAATCCTTTTGTAAGTTTGGTATAGAATTAAGAGTATAGTCTAACTTTGGTAATATTGTCATTTTTATTATATTGGCATGACCCAGTCATGAGCAATGATTATTCTTTCAGATTTTTAAGCTATTCTTTATGAAACACTTTGTATATAAAGCTATACAAATATTTCCTGTTTTAGTATACTGATCCCCAAATACTTTATGTACCTTGTAGTTATCAGGAATGGTATTTCTTCTATTATTATCTCTTAAATTTTCTTCTCATATGGAAATAAAGTATATATTAGAAAATTTTGTAGCCTACAAATCCAAATTGTTTTTAATATAACATCCCTAATTATGTTGATTAGTTTTCTCAAGGTTGAACCATATTTGCAACCCTAGTATAAATCCAACTTGATTATGAAGACTAATTTCTTGGATGAATTTCATTATGAGTCTGAGTTGATTCAGGGATATGTCACATTCTCTTTTCTGCCTGTTTTTAGGTTCTCTTATTTTGCAATTTTGTTTTTAAAAAAGCCAAGAATGATTCATACCAGAGCCAAGCAGTGTAATGAAATTTAGTCTATAATGTTTCAGGCCTACTTATCTAACATCATTCTATTTGAATTCTGCTTTTATCTTTATCTCCTCATGCACCTTTAGAAAGAAGTTTCTTACTGATCTCTCTGCTATTTTGTTGTTGTCCTTAGCTCTATTTGCTGACCTTTCTTGAATTTTTCTTGTCTGGGATATTAGAAGCACAAATAATTCTTTCTAGTCTGATTTTCCTTTCTAGGAATAGTTCAAATAAGTTTTTTATTGCAAAGCTCATCTTTTTTTATTTATAGTTATTCTCAGATTTGCAGGGTAGGTCACCTTGGAATGAATCTTAAACTCCATTGCTCTTCAGAATACTTTATCTCATTCCTGCTTGAGGTTTCTGGTGAGCCCAGAATAATCTTGTGTTACTGAGATTGCACCCCCACCCTCCAGCCCAACACACACACAAGAGTCTTTTTCATGGCTACTTGCAGAAATTGCTATTTGTCAATGAAATTATTAAATTTGGACAGTTGTGAGCTTTTTTCCCTTGGAAGGTGATATATGAAGCCTTTTCACTGGCACTTTATATTTTGAGTTCAGAAGTTCTGGGCAGTTTTCTTATAGTATTTATGGAAACATGATATTCAGGATGTTTTAATTTTCTTCTGGGAGTTGTCTTTATATAGCCTATATTTGAGATCAATATGTTTTACCTACGTAGAGAGAATTGTTTTTAAACATTGTGTTTTGTTTCTTCTTCAATACTGCCCTTCAAATACTGTGTATTTGCAATCCAAGTTAAGTTATTACTCTCTTTAGTTTCTGTGACTTGCTACCACAGAGTCAAGCTTTGCTATTCTGCTAATTATCTCTACTGCACAAATTATAAATTCTATTTTTAAGCTATTTTACAAAAATCTTCCTGTGATCATATGTTCTCTTTTGAATCCATATGATTTTCAGCCTTATGGAATCCCAATTCATTTTCCTTTGTCTTGCAATATTTCTTCATAGATAACTAAACTCTTTCCTGTAATTTAGTAGTCAATCCACCTTCTGTTATAAGCATCTCATATACTGGACAGCAAGACTGTACAATAGATATAGCATCAAGCTTGGAGTCAGGAAGATTGGCTTATAAGTTCAAATCTTACCTGAGACACTTACTAGCTGTGTGACACTGGTCTAGTCGTTTAACCCTGTTTGCCTCAATTATCATTTATAAAATGAGCTGAAGAAGGAAATGGCAAACCTCTCTACCATCTCTTAGATGGGTTACATTTCTAAGGCCAGATTTGAATTCAGGTCCTCCTGACTTCAGGGCTGGTGCTCTATTCACTGCACCACTTAGCTGCTTTTACAAATAATAAATTTTTAATAAATTTCTGCTGGTTGGATTACTATCACATGGGGAGGATGGGAATGTGGAGAGGTGTTAAAGGATCAGTAGTTTTGTGTAGCTCTACTGCAAGGAGCATGATGGATAGGTGGGGGGAAGAAAACAAAAAATAGAGAAAGCAAGGTAGGAGTAAAGGGTTCGTCTTTGTTTTTGTTCATTGAATGTTTACCTTTACTAAAACAGTACGTTGAATGTTTTTGATGGCCTAGACCATCAATACGGTTATGCCACTACCACAAATCTACAAATCCTCAGAAGTAATAGAAAATGCAAAAAGGACCTCCCTAAGGTAGTCACTTAGGGATTACATGTTACACATTACACAGCTACTCCTTACTTCATCTCTTAGTCAATATGGCTCTTTATTTTATGAAAAATAAAATAGGAAACTATAAATACCAAAGTAATACAGTTTTATCTGTTTTATTTAACCAAGATGTGAAAAGGCCACATCCATGACACTATTTGTATTTTTTAATAAAAAGCAACTAAATACTTTTTCCAATGACTTTTTATAGAAGTAACATGTTTACATAATCTACTTCAGAATATTAAGCTTAGTTGATATCTTTCTCACTGATCTTATGCACCCCATTCACTCAATTAGTGACTCAATTAGTTATTTTTCCCTCTGGACCTTATTTACTTACATTTCAGAAAAGGGTCTTGTTAATAAGGGGTGAAAAAAAAAGTTAAAATGATCATAATAGGAATATGAGGCTTGAAGAACTTTACTGGCATCTCGAAGATTATATGGCTAAAAAGTAGCAGAATTAGGATTCAAACCCATGCTTTCTGATGTAAAATCCATGGTTTCTTCTGCCAATTCAAGAAGAAGTTTTATTTCCTCCTAGCCAAATAATGTACCCACAAAGTTTTTTTCACTTTTAATTTTTTTTTCTTCTCCCATTTATTCCATTTACTGGAAACTCCATCTTGTGGAAAACTGGCTCCTCCTAGAATGAGACAGTCTCCATGGACTCCCTTTTCAATACTGGCTGCACTTTCACCCATTTTTCTAGCTGCCCAAATCTAATGGCATTTTATTGATCCTAATTTCTTTTGAACTCTCTTCAGCCTTTGATGCTCGAAAACTCTCCTCCTTTATACTCTCTTTTCTCTAGAATTTCTAGATCACACTCTCTCCTGGTTCTCCCACCTATCTGATAGCTTCTTCTCAGTCTTCTTTACTGAATCCTCATCTAAAGCACATCCTCTAATCTAGGTGCCCTTCAAGGTCCTATCCTGGACCCTCTGTCTTTATATTAATTCCTTTGATTTCTCATCAATTTAATTACTATCATCATGCTTATAAAACTGTAAAAATCCTTTACTATCCTTTCTAACCTTTCTATCTTTTTCTAACCTCTGCTGAATTTCATCTTCAAAAGCCTTTCAGGCATCTCAAACTGGATATTCAATAGACACAGTAAACTTACCTCTCCAAAACAGAACTTATCTTTTCCCTTAAAACCTACTTCCTATCTTCCTACATCACTATCCTCTTAGTCCCTCAGGTTCCCTCCCAACCTAGGAATTATTTTTTATCTCTCACCTTCTATATCCAATATGTTGTCAAGGCCTATCAATTTCATCTCTGCAACATCTTTTGTGTACATCCCCCTTCTCTGCTCTGATACTATCACTTCACTGCAGCCCCTCTTTATCCCATACTTCAATAGCATACTGATGGACCTACCTACTTCAAGTTTCTCCTCACTCCAAACCATCCTTTAGCCACTAAAGTGATTTTCCTAAAGCATACTTCTGATCATGTCCCTACTCTCTAAATAAATTCCAGTAGCTTTCTATTATCTCTAGGATCAAATACAGGAATGCAAACAAATATTGCAATTAAAGTTCTTCATAACTGAGTCCTCCCCTACCATTCTAATTTTTTTATACCTTACTCCTAACATGTGCTCTTCAGTCTGGTGACACTGACTTCTGACTATTCCACAAACAAGACATTTTCTCTCTCAACTCTGTCTGTCCCCCCTTCCCTAAAATGTTGTCCTTCCTCTACTCTGTCCCCTAGTTGATGTTCCATATCCTTAGAGGTGAGGGGAGGAAACATGTTTTAATACCACTTTTGATTCTCCCAAAATGGAAAGCAAAGTGATGGATACAGAACTCAAGAAAAACTGTTGATTGATCAATCTGTTCAGGATATCACCAATATAATAAAGAGATAAATAAATATCCTACATGTTATTTTTTAAAAAATGATTTAGATCATCAATAATGTTTAACAAAAATATTTAAAATAATTAATCAAATTAAGAAGATTGGAACCAGTATCCTACATTAATGTATACTTGAGATTGTTATAGTCAATTTGGTTTCCATGCACAAAACTTTTGTCTGACATCGTATGTATTTTATCCAAGAATAGCAAAGTTAATAGGCTATAATTAAGAGGAGGAGAAAAGAAAAAAAGAAAAAAAATTTTCACCCTGCATCACAATACCTGAAACAATTGTCCTAAATGAAATTGGAGTTGGGTTGTTTTTATGGTTTTATTTTTAAACAAAAACTGACGACATTTCCTCAGTATGCCTACCAAATTTAACTTATCTTCCAAAAGCAGTAACCAATTCACATACTTTTATTATGTAGGACTCAAACTAACAAACCTCACAAAGAAGATCCCTACCCTTATTCCACTGGACTAACAAAGCATGAATATTCAAAAAAAAATCAATTCATAAAACAATGCATTACTCAAAGCATTCAATTTGGTTTAAAATGTATATTCCTATTCTTTTACTAGCTTTAGCTCAATTTTATTATTTTTATTTATGGACTATTAGTTTTTCTATGTAATACAAAGCTAAAAGCATATTGCTCTGGATGAGCAATTAACACTGTTAAAATATTACTGAATTTTAATTTACCTTAGAATATAGTAATAAGAACATTATTACAGCCAAAAATTAAACTTGAAATTAGAGCCAAGAAAAATTTTAAGATATTTGGCCATCACTATTTAAAATGAATTCATAATAGAAATCAGCCTCAAATTCCCAAAGCTTTTTTGTAGCTTATTTAAGAAATGCTGTTTTTTCTCTTTACTGTAAAAAAATTGCATTTTTTAAACTTAAAATATCTTCCTCCATTGTCATTTTTATTTTATAGCTCTTTTGAAATCTTATCTTACAGTTACTTATTAGGGGGATAGGGAGAATGAAAAAGATTTACCACAAATTTTAATGTTTTATTTGCATTTTATTTTGCTTTAATAATAAGATGTGTAAAATACAAAAAGATAAGAAAAATAAAATAGCTCTCCCACCAGTCACCTAAAGCTCTTCAAGTAATCAGCACCTCAATTTATCAAAGAGATGCTTAATGCTTATTGAATATATCTAGAAAGAAAAAATCTGCATAACTTATATTAATGCTTAATTTTGCCTCTCTGTTAATATTCCTGTACTCACACAGTGCTTTATATTCACCCCAATAAATATTTGCTGAATGAAATAAAAAACTAATTAATTCAATTGGCAAGTCAACTCCCTGAGAAATATTATTGTTTCAATATCCATTCCCTAAGATTGTCCTTATATTTCAGATATTGTATGCCTTGATCACAATACATCACTGACACATATAGTAAACATAGTAAAGCATAGAAAAGAGATGAAATTTATAGCTTGCATGAAAAGTTATTGCAAATGAAGGACCTATTCTAGGTTTTTAACAAGGCATGGTTGCCATATAATTGATATTCACATTAGCATAGCTGAATTAAATAATTCTAAAAATATTCTAAAGTAGTACTTCAGGTAAGAATTAAGTATTAAGGCAGAAGTTGACAAACTGATGTCAGGGGCCAAATACTAGTGACTGGATATGAATGTAGGAACTATAATCAGGAAGCTAAACAGTGATCAAAAGATGTGAGAGAACAGAGAATAGGGAGACATGTGGTCATTCCCTGTAATCAGAGTTCCAGGGTAAAATTTAAAGTGCAAAAAGTAGGACATGAGGACACCAAAGCCATAATTCAAAGTCAAGGTTATAAGATTAAGAAAAATCAAGTAAGCAAGAAGTAACAGGAGCCAGAAACCCAGGACCACACCGAAGACTGCTCTTGAACAACAACAAAAATGTCAGAAGGCTTTGTTTCCTTTTAAAAAGAGAAATTCCTGGGGCAGCTTGGTGATGCAGTGGACAGAGCACCAGCCCTGAAGTCAGGAGGACCTGAGTTCAAATATGAACTCAGATACTTAACACTTCCTGGTTGTGGAATTCTGAGCAAGTCACTTAATCCTAATTGTCTCAGCAAAAAAACAAAAACGAGAGCAATTACTACTACACTCGTAATATATTTGATGGAGAAAGGTTGAGCCAATTTGTTGGTAGTTTATATTCAATATTAGAACAAAATGAAACAAAGGAAGATCATTCAGGAATTGATAAAGCCATGACAGGATATTAAACAAAGGTATGTGTTGAGAACACCAAAAGCTGATTCAGTTGAGCAAAGTTTTCTTGCCTGAGTTGCCCATCAATTGCTATCCATTAAAAAACATTCAGAACTTTTCATGGTGATCTTATACTCAGGCAATCAGAAACTGAAGGCAATAGCCTGAGCCTTTATAAGTTTCAAGGATAGTTTAAATACCTTTTTGAGGAAAAACTGGCCTAAGTGGCATGAGAAAATTAGAACATCACTTCCACCACACAGGTCAAACGGACTGAAAGTTAAAACCTAGTCCAGGTAGCCAAAAGTAAATAAAGAAGATCAAATGAACCCTGCTGAATGAATATGAGAAATGTTATACTGTAAAAATCAGTTCTATTGATATTTAACATGTCACAAAATAACATTTTAGAGTTTTACAATTAAAAAAAGTCACAAACTCACTCCGCCTTATCTTCCTTTGTTTAGTGACCATGATTGGTTGTGTATTCTCTGTTCCTGTCCAACTAATCAATCTGCTATTCCCCAAACTGGGCATTACATCTCCCCTTTCTATGACTTAGCAGAGGCTGCTACCAATGTCTGGAAAGCAATGTTTCCTTATTTTTACCTTAGGGAACTCTGGGTTTCCTTCAAGTCTCAACTCATATACCACCTCATAAAGAAAATCTTTCTACCTTCTTCCTGTCCCACTTCACCTCCTTCTAATAATCACAGATATGTCGATCTATTTACTTGTCATATGTCCACCCACTTGAGCTCCAACAGTAGAATTTAAGTTCCTCAAAAACAAAAAAAATTTTTTATCATTTTAATGACAAAAACACTTTGCTAAAAATATTAAGTTGTTTCTTTAACCAGATATTATTATACTTTATCAAAGTAAGCTATGCAAATGATTGTTTAGACTCTAAAGTTCTTAATGCATTTGCCCTTTTCATAGTTTTTCTTTTTATATAGCTCCAACAAATAGAGAGATGACTTATTGGTATAAAGCAAGAATGAGTCAAAGGCTTAAAAGGGATCTGTGTTGTCATAGATTGAAATGTAGAAAATGGCTTGAGTGCTAAGCACCAATCCAAAAAAACAAAACAAAAACAAAAAAGATAAAAACCTAAGACAAAGGAACTTTCAAAACTTTTTGAACATTCCAACTGAGACATTTTTAAATTTAATATATTTTTCATATGGCTGAGAATTATGGACTTAGAATTTGAAGATTCCTAAAAGGTCATCTAGTCAAACTTGCTCACTTTACAGATGAGGAACAAAGGACCAAAGAATTTAAGTGAATAAGCCTTCAAGGAAAAGTAGTAATTCCATGTTGTCTGATTCCAAATCCAGCACTTCCTTTTTAACAACTATATTCCTATTACATTCTTTCAGAAATTGTGTCTATTCTCAAACATAAAGCTTAAAAGGCTGATTTCTATATTTTATTTTTCTATATCAATAACATCTCACTCCACCTCCTTCACTATCAAATGAATAATGCCAGCTTCATAAAGGCTTTAAAAAGTTATAAATTTATGCTAATAGACCTACTTCCTTTCTTTTGTAGTAGTGTCTTTCATGTTATCTAAAATAAAAAAACATTCTTCTTAAAGATGTATTTATATCAGTTTCATTGCAGATGAATAACTTCTGCAAAATAGCTTTCAGTTTGCACTTAAGTAACTGATACAACATAATCATGATATTCAATTTATCACTTATTAAATTTATTTATAATTATCAAAATGCTTTTAGTATGAACATGTTAATTAAACAGCATAAAAAAAGTTTCAGAATGGAAACTACTATCCCACCATCACCACCACAAAAAAATCAAAAGACTCTGAACTTCATGCTTCACCAAGATGCCAAATTCAGGGCAAGATAAAATATCATCAAAGAGGAGCTCAACAAGCAAGTTTAAATTCATTGCATTACCTGAGGCATAAACACCACATTCTATATATAGCAAACTATGAAAGAATCTAGTGGTAATTTTTGAACTTCTAACTTATTTTATCTAGTCACTTTAAATGATAATTTTCACTCTTTGCCAGATTATTCTCTTTGTTGTTGTTGTGCATATTTTTATGCTGTAAATATAAAATAGAAGGGTATCAAATTAACTGAAGTTCTTTATATTATTTCCACAGAAATGAGACAACATAACCAGAGCAGATAATCTTGAAATTGAAGCAAGTTTTTAACATGAGTAAATTTATATAATAACATCTTCCTCAAGTCAGTACATTACTCTCAAAAAACTATATATTCAAAAAATAAGTTTATCTTCTCACAAAAGTACTCATGGTCTCTATCTTTTGTAGGCAGAACATTTGAAAAGATTTTTAACACAAATGAAAAATAAAGGCCTTCCTAAAACATTTTAAGATGCTTAAATAACTTAAATATATTCATGTTTTAACAGTTTGATTGGACTAAAAATAATAATCATTGTAAAAGAATAAAAAGTATTACTAGTATTTACGCATGGTTTTTCTAAATGCTTAGCATATTACCAATTAGGATCCTTTAAAAAATGTCAAATGGTTTTCAATAATCAATCCTAAGTGTATCAATGATCAATGATATTTCACATATCAACAATTCACATATCACAAAAGTCTGACTAACTTACTTGTTCTCCAAATCTCTAGCTGCCTAATTTTATAAATGACCTCTTAACCAATTAAACAGAAACCACTTTATCAAAAAGTCAGATAATCCATCATAGGATTAAACAAGCATAAAGAAGTTACTACTAGTTCAGAAATAAGAGAAAGGTATTGTGATTGCTTAAAAGACAAGGACATATTATAACTATCTTATTAAGATCATAGGATTTAACATTAGAGATCTAGTCTAAAGATGTCAAATTCAGGGTGCCTAAACAAGATTAAAATGTAACCAGGAATTATCTAACAAGTCATATAAAATACAATAAAACATATAAGAAATATTTATTTGTGGTTTTCTAAGAAAATATTTGGATAGCAGGAATTCATTTCTTTTTTAGTTTGACAACACTGTCTATTCAATAATATCAAGAAAAAAAATCTATCATTCAAGAAACACGTTAAAAAATTCTGAATCCTAAAAATTTGAAGTTGTATATAGGTATAACATTTATGCATAGGTGCATACATCCATATTTTGTAGTAGCTAAATATTAGCTATTGAAACTTCACTAAGATTTTGGGAACACCATATATTTGAGTGTGTGTATATAAAATTTTTAAACTTCCCATTAGGCTATTATAAGTACATCAGTGTAATGTCTGCTATTATTCTTGGCTTTTCCCCTTGGCAATCAATTTTTATATATAGATATATTAATAATAATAAAAAATAAAGAATATTGATGTAAATTTAGGCACAACTACTATTCAACTTAGCAAGAGGATAAATACATGGCAAATCAGTCATGAGAATTTAATTTCTGAATGAATCCTAAATAAAAACTACTAATTTTGTCATAGTAATGATTTATAATTCTCTTCAAGCATGACATAAGGTAAGAGGGTTTATAACAAAACCAGAAAGTCAAAGATAATTTCAATAAACTAAAAACTTTATCATACTTTCATGCTAAAGAAGCCTCCAGAGGGAATATTAGTTAAGCACCTGAAATGACATGTTCTCAAATGAATTCTCAGCTGAAAAATAATATAAAACTGTTAAGGATTTTCCAAACCCAGATTGTCCAATTATTCATAGTCACATCTTCATCCTCTTTAAATATCACTTACACCTACTTCAACTAAGCCTGAGAATTAAAATAACATTAAGTGCATGGGAAATCTATGTATTTATGGTAATTCAGAAACAAAGTAACTACTTGGTTAAGGTTGCTAAATGACTAATGGAAAAAAGAAAGATAAAAGAAAAAGAAAAGATTGTGTGGGATATTGGGATTTTTAAAGTCTATCTATTGATAATATCTATAGAATAAAGTGATAAATAGTTGTAAATGCTTCATATAAAAATTATACTGATTCAGAAAATGGGAGACCTCAAAAAAAGAAAGGCAAAAAAAATACTACCATTATATATGACAATAAATTGAATAATAAGCATTTCTTACATTTCTATAACACTTTACATGTTACAGATCAAATTGTTCATAATCATTCTATGAAGCAAGAAATGCAAAAACCAACTCCATTTTATAGATGAGAAAACTGATGGGATTAGACGATTAGTAGGGGGGAGGAGGGAGGATGGAAAAAAGTTTCAAAGTCATTCCTTCAAACCCAGATCATCTGAATCCAAATCCTGTGTCATTTTTCACTACCAATTTAAAGATTTTCTCTGTAGTTTTTGGTAAATGTGTTACTCTGTCCTTTAAATCTTACAATTCTGCCCACTTGTAAACTGTGTAACTTTCAAGAGGATTGAAAAGATTCAAATCTCAAATCTGCCATTTTACTATTTGTATGACCATACATAGATCGGCCTCTTAATTTTTCTGAGTTTTGGCTTTATCATTTGAAAAGTAGGAATTGGAGGAGTTGATATCTAAGGACTATTCTTACTCTAAATTTGTGATATTATGTGTAATGGGCTGAGGCTTGAGTTGATGCACTGAGGTCCCAAGCACATGAGGCTAAATAGTAATTGGACCATACTCTATTAATATATAAGCTTGGAGAAAGAATGGCCCCCACCCACTCTTTGTGCAAGTCCTGATGTGTTGCATAGGAATTGTCGATTTTGATGGGTGGAGGCAGGGGAGTGGAAAAGGAAGGGGAGGGAGAGACTTTTGGATTGCAGTTGCTGCGGTTGGCTCAGCTCACATCTCTCTCTGTTAGCTGGCTTCCTGTCGTAACTGCCTATATTTGCTATCGCAATCTTTCTTGCCTATATTTGCTATCGCGATCTTTATTCACCTCTTCACTTCAATAAATATTGAAGATTTTCCCCTTAACCTGAATTCCTGACTCCGGCTGATTTTAAATACGCCGTCATTACAATTATGAATATATATATACATATATATATATATAAAAGCTTTGATGAGCAAACTTTCCTAAGTTAATTAAAAATGAAAAACCTACATATTCTGAGAATTAAGAAGATGGGATAATTACTTAAATGGACTATAACTTGCCCATTTAGTTATTCATAGAGAGAATGAAGCAGAAAATTAAAATAGCAGCACATGAGAAGAAAAACTAATGGTACTCTTTTACCATTAGCAAATCACATCTAAGACAGCAAAAGTCTCAAATATGGCAAGAGTGTGAATTGATTGAAAACATATTATAAAAAAACATTTAGCAACTTATCATGACTAAATACATATCACCTGCAATTAAAATTTCCTTTCATTTTGTTTTTAAGCAGAGATTTGAAAATATTTGAAAATAAGGCATAAAAGACTTTCTATGTTATATTTGGACTAACACATGTGGACTAATACATCTTGAAAATTCATATCCAAAAAACTATAAATCAAATAAGTTTTGCAATTATTTCTGAGCATCACAAAACAGTACATTAAAATTTTATAGACTGAGCCTTACAAACAGATTCAGATATAAAACCCAGATATCCATATAAGTACAGAGATACTCCCTAATTTATGAGTGAACCATTTGTGTCCCACCCAAGAATTTTATAAGTTAATTGTTTGCAACTTAGTATATATTTTCCTACAGAAATAATATATAATTGGTAGAATGTATGCAAATAACACTATTGATATAGTTTAATACCTCAACACAAGAGGTAATACAGGGGCAAGGAAGAGCTCCATCAGAGAATTGGCTTCAAGTGAAGACTCAAGCTATGTCATCATTGTCAAGTTGTACTTGATCCTGTTAAAGATCAGTTTCTTCATCAACAAAGTGGAAATATAACATCTGCATCACTAAACTCATCAAGTTGTTGGGAAGCAAGTTCTTTGTAAACTATCATTTGCTATAGAAATATGAGTTGTTACTGTTGTAATGATTACCACTGTGACATTAAATTATCCCTATGCTTGAGAAGACTCTACCATGAGAGTATAAGCTCTAGCAGGTCCTAAAACATATTGAAATTGCTTCACATATGAATTTGACAATAGATTCTTCATTTGTCTTTTTGTCTATTACCTGAGAACTAACTTAACTAAATAAATCACATAAAGACTGGCTCTTGTTATACCTTTAGGTCATAATTTTCTTTTTCTAGCTCTCAGTTACCTTATCTGTTAAGTGAAGATGCTAAGTTTGATTTCAGTTCTGAAGTTCCAAGATCTCACAACTATGGTATGTAGAAGTTCTGATCTATATTGGTGAAATGATCATCAGTAAAAATCACAGATTTCATGTGAGGTATGGAGGAAGTATGTTCCATATGTCAGACCACAAAAGTGTATTCAAATCCTAATGTAACCAAACTATTTACCACATTCATAGTACTAGCCAGAGTGATGGATCAAATGATCATATGGATTGAGAAGAAAGTTCTCTAATCCTTTCCTAGGTGCAGAAATAGTAAAAAAGAAAAAAACCTGATATATGTGAAATGTATGCCTAAGACTCAAAGGTCCAAAAATGATTCTGCTGTCCTAAGAATATCCCCTACCACAACCACTAAATGCAAGTTCTCCTCCTCCCCAAAAGAAAAAAAAACAACAGGTAATATATAGATACATTTTAGTATACCACATCTTGCAATGGTCTTGCATACGGTCTTGCAACATACTATGCTGCATTGCTAAATTGACAGTCTTCCTAACTTATGCCACTTACTCAATGCATTTTGTAACTACAACAAACCAATGAGAGAAGCAGAAGCAAATAAGAAATTGTGTGTGCACTTGTTTCTTACTGAGTACTCTGGTGTAACTGGATTCTATACTTTTACTGCAAATTTAGTGACTTCAATTTTGCTCTATGTACTTACATTTGACAAAAAACAAAACAAAACAAAACAAAAAATAAAACAAAAGAATTAGATTGAATTTTGGATTTTGTGGTCAAAACAAAATACACTGAAATTCGTACCACATATATGTAGAATTTTGATTTCTCCCTTAACTCAGTAAAAGCATCAAAGAGAAAACATGTGTAGTAAGGCTTATTTCAATCATAGTGGGAACACGAAGAAACAAAGGGTAAACAGGGAGAAGAGAATTTTACTAAATGCATTACAGCACTGAATTTATAATGCAAGAAAATAGATTTCCTTGGAGAGGGGCAGTATAGATCTATGATTTCATCAGTGTGTGAAACTCCCAGTATGAAAATTTTTTCCATGAATTCAGAGCAGCAATTCATTTGTCATTCAGAGTCCTAGAGAGAGACCCTGGTATTGAAAGATTAAGAAAATTAGCCATTCGCATAGAACTAATGTTGACCTTGGGTTTCTCCTTACTCTAAAACCAGCTTTCTTTCCATTCTAAACTACAGATGCTATAGTTAAATGTACATAATGGTTGTTTTAAAAACATGATTTTTGCTATAAATTTTGGCTACACTAGGTATTTTTTTTAAATAAAAAATCTCAAAAAGGCCAACTGGTGCCATGCCACAACAAACTCTGATAAGGTCCTTGTTAAACTGAAGTTTGTAATGGAATATTTCCCTATGATGAACATGTCCCAGAAATTTTCATAGGAAAAAAAGAAATCTTTTTTTTAACAACTGATTGAATTACCTTTGATTCATTTCCTATGCAAATACAATATTCAGAAATGACTAAGACTAAAATGAATAAATAACTACAAACCTCTTAGGGAACTAACTATTCATTATATTTTATCATTAAGAAGTTATAACTCTTCATTTAAATTTACAGGAAATTTTAAAGGAAGCATTAACTCAAGCACTTTGCTAGGCACTTAGAGGGATGCAAAGTTCAGGTAAGAGTTAGCCTCTATCCACATTGGCTTATATTCTAGTACGAAAGAAAGAATTAGTAGAGAATTTAAAGGGAATCAACAATAAAAATAATTCTCATGGATTATTTTTAGTTCTTGGCACATTTTTTTTTCGTGAAATAAATAATATGATATGACAAAAGCTACTACAAACATGCCTTCAAACACTCTATTTAAAGCTGGGCATAATCCAAGATGTGCCATTCTTGGGTTTTTAAATTTACCAGACTATTCATGCAGAAAAACATATCTGTGAGATTCTATTTTCCAATAACTACTAAATGAGCTTCCTCATGCTGCAAATATACCAAACCATTATATAAAAGTAAGGATGGAAAACACAGATTAAACTTATTCCTGTTTCTATATTCTTTTCAAAAAATTTAATCAAAAATTGTTCTTTACATGCCTTTAAAAGACTTTATATTATGCTAGTTAATCATTTAGTAAAAGAACATTAACTAAAAGCATTTAAGTGAACTTATTTAAGAATATTTATCTTATCACGTTTAATTGTGATTTCCCTCTAATCTATCTCTTTATAGTGATCTTGCCAATATAGTATTTCATATTCAGAAAAAAGTCATTAAAATTTTCTTTATATATATACTTATGTATATACATGTATGTATGTATGTATGTATGTATATTATGTATGGCTGGATGTATGAATATAAAAGTCCAAAAAGCCAGCTCAAGCAAATTTTCAAAGACACCACAGCAAATTTCGCAAAAATTTTAAAGCTAGAATGTCTCGCAATTACCTCTGAAATGTCCATTATATTATTATAGTTTTTTTTTAAAGTTTGTTTATATATAACTTGATAGCTTTTTTATATATACATATATACTGTAACCTTATAAGAAAAGTGAAGCAAATTACTTCAGTATTACAAGCAAGGAAACTGAGCTGTAGAATAGTTACAGGGCTTACTCAATGTCACATGGCTAATAAGTGACACAATTAGAACTTGAACATAGCCCAAGACTTTTTTCTACAATTCTTCTTCAATGTTCTTAAGGCTAAAACCAGTTGATCTTTAAACTACTATGTGAAGACTTCTCAAGTATGTTAAGGCTAATTTTGAATGTCTCTTTTTAAAGGCCCATCTCATCCTTCCTATATCTTGACCAGCAAGGAGGTAAAGAACCTTGAGCTTCATGTCAGATGATATAGGTTCTAGTTCTTCCTCTTCTATCAAATTATTACGTGATTTTCAGAAAGTTATAATCCTTTTCTGGATGTAGATAGCCTTTCTGTAAAATCAGCATAAGATTTGTACCACATCTTTTATAAGCTTTCTGTGAGGAAGGAAAAAGTCAAAATTGTATTAATATATGAACCATAAAGATACCAAACAAAATAATCTTTAAGATACTTTCCAATCAGTTATAATTCTATAACTACATGTTAATTTTTTTGGTAGCATGTTTTCCCCTCAGCAGTTCTACTTCCTGAACTACCATTGTATTTAGGGTAACATGAATTTAAAAAATAACCCAAGAAGAGCTTTGGAGAGGTAGGCTAATTAGGATACTATTGATAGAGCTATGAACTGGTCCAACTATTCTGGGTAGCAATTTAGAATTGTATTTTTTAAAAAATAAAAACAGAAAAAATTAAAATATCTATAACTATGTCCTAGACATTCACTGTCAGATATACTTCCCAAGAAAATTAATGACACAAAGGTCCAGATGTATCAAAATATGCATAATGATGCTATTTGTCTAGCAAAGAACTAGAAACAAAGCGTGTATGTGACCAGAAACTGGAGAGTATCTGAATAAAGTCTGGTATGTTAATATAAGAAAGGGGTAGTAGTGGCACAATTGAGTTCTGGGTCTGGACTCCTTTCCCCTCTTTTATACTGTTAAAAGGATAGCTTACAGGATAACAGAAAGAAAAGGGGCATATTTAGAAATGAAAATGATGTAAAAACAAATGGTTTTAATAAAAACTTCAAAAGTAAAGAAATCTAGATGTTCTAGATGTAGAAAGAATTAGGATAAACTCAAGGTTCTCCAGTTTGGGAATCTCATTAAAAGTCCTTTAAAATTCCGATAGTTAACTCCAATTATCAGTCCTATAAGTACTTATCTTTAAAGAGAAAGAAAAAAAAAATAAAGATAATGACAATTGGTCAAGTCCCAGATACAATTTAAATCTAAGGCTAATGAAAGCCAAATACTTTATTTTCTCCATTAATAAGCAAAAACAAAAATAGAATAAAAAACAACAACCTTGAAAAACAAAAGTACTAAAAATACCAAATAACCCCTTTTGGGTCCATAACACTTACCAGACCTTAAGAAAACACAGGCAGAGGTGGTTGTTGCATCGTCTGAAGTGTCCATTTCAAACCGTTCCCTCTAATCATTTATGTTGCAGGCTAAACTATAGCAATTTTCAAAGTGGTTTAGTAAAGGTTAGATGCAATCAGTATTAAATTAAATAAAAGCAATATTAGTACCTATTAATAGGATACATTACACAACAGAATAATTTAGACTTACTTCATTTCCCCCTCAAATTTGCTTTTTCCTTATATAAATAAATTACTTTCAGTTATAAAGGTGAGTCTAGGCAGGAGTTCTTAACCTGGGGCTTGTGAAATTTAAAAAATATATATATTTTGATAACTACATTCCAAAATAAGTGGTTTCCTTTGTAACCTATATATTTTATTTTCTGCATTAGAAAATACAGATTTCATTAGATTAACAAAAAGTTCTGTGACACACATGCAAAAATTACTTTTGGTCTAGAGATACACAATCACCTATTTATTAACTGTTATATGTGCAGTGGAGTTTTTGTTATTCTATTATGTAACAATGCTTGTTTTGCTATGACTTATTCTATATAAGGTTAAGATTAGTCCATATTTTAAGCCAAATTCTTTTTATGGTAGTGTTTGGTTTTTTTTTTTTTTTTTTAAGTAATAAAAATAAACTTCGTGCAAAAATAAAACAAATAAATGTTTCACCAGAGTACTTTATTCAGCAAATAGCATATAGAACTAAAGAAATTTGACATTTTAAAATGATTAGTACTTTAGGGATAATATAAAGTTTAATATGGTTCTGATTTTTATTGTTATACAATATGACTAAAATTGTAGATAGACACTATTAACTTACTCTGAATATTTAATTGACTAGATATTAACAATTACTGTTAATACCAGTTTAATATCTGAAAAAGGAGGTTCTGAATTCAAGAAGTATATCCTTAATACATTTTGTGAACTAATTGGAATTTTCAGTTTACTCTCATAGCATGCATTTTAGAAGAAGTAGAAGAGTGGAGAAAGGGAAAACACTATGCTTAGAGAAAGAACTGTTGCAAATAAATGTGTTCAAGTAGAGTTCATTCCCCTGTAAGAAAGCTCTGGTTACTTTCTTTGTCCAGTTACAATTCAAATGATACTTTATTATATTCTAAGCAATTACATTGTTGCTTTTCAATTCTTCTTTTTCATATTATAGGGTTCTTAGTATCAAAAGTGAGGAAAAAAACCCCAGCTCCATTATGTACATCCTGCAAATTACAATTTCTCAAATATACTAGCTGGAAAATTTTCTCTCAAAATCATGCTTTTAAAGACTCCATCAAAAAAATTTTCTCTGGAATGTAACAATTGCAGTTAAAGAAATTCAATACAATTTTTATTTTTGTCTACTAAACATGACTGAATTTCTCCTGCTAGAGTTTATGAAAATACCTGCCCCTATCCCATACCATGCCAGTCTATTGTGCACAAGGTACCGTTAAAAAAGAAAATTCCAGAGTGCAATAATGGCATGACCAAGAGATAACTAAATTGTCTCTAAGAATCAGTAGAAATAAATGCTGAAGAATCACCAAAACTAGGGCAAAATTTTCTTCTTCTGTGTCCTGGGCTTTGTACTAGTATTTTATATCATAATTAAAAGAATTCCATCACTGTTACTGTTTAATAAACATTAATAAAATAGAGAACTTTGAAGATAGAATTAGCAACCCATGGCTTTTCATTTTCTAGTTTTGGTTAAATCAATTTGGATACTTAGAAAATTTTAATTGCCTGAATTCTGATTTAAATGAGCTTTGGATTTGGAAGGAATAAGAAAGAATGAAATGAGTGAAAACTATGGATTTTTCTTGATTTTAATAAAATCATGGGAATGCTAGGTTCAATAAGGAAGTAGTTGAAAGTGACGTTTCCATGAAAACCAGACATTACCAACCAAAGAATCAGGAACCTTGAAACCTCATGGAAAGTTCTCTTTCTCTAACCTAAAAGTGAAATAATCTAAGACCAGAGAGGAATAGGACAGTTTCCACCACCATGCCCTTAAATTACTAAATTCTATGGGAAAATATAATCTAACCTGGCTCAATTCTGAGTTTCCTACAAGCTCGTGACTTAATTTTCCTTCACCCTGGGCACAGAGCACAAAAGAAAGAGGAAGTTAGAAAAGACCTGAAAGCCTAAAAATTGCCTCTTTATTTCCAAGGATAATAGAAGCAGCCTCTTTTCTAGGGGAATGTGGATCTGAAAGAAATAACTTTTCCTAAGGGCAGCCACTTAATGCCTTCTATGCAGCAAGGGAGGTAAGAGACTATGTGGGGAATGAGTTGTTTTGTTTTATTGTTTTCTACAACAGTTCAGCTACTTGAATTCTATGAGAGACCAAAGGACAAATTTATTTCCAAAAATTGAGCAAACCTTACAAAATACAGTTTTGTATATATCACTTGCACATAGTTGTTTGCATTAGACTGTAAACTTCCTGAGGAAAGGGACTGCTTTTTTTTTTTTTCTTCCTTTGCATGTCTAATATTTAGCACAGCACCTGACACATAGGGAGAAACTTAATAAATATTAGATTATTTAAAAAGATAGAGGAAAATCTCATAGTTAAGAATTAAGTTGGTGCCCTAACTTATGGATGGGCCAGTGAGCAACTTTACTTCTAATCTTGGAAAAACAGACAGATGGCCAGGAGCACTCAGGGGCAGAGAGGGCAGCACTGTCTTTATTTAGGGTAAAGCAGTATGCAGTTTCCAGAGATATCAAACTATCCATATTTGGAAGGAATAGAAAGAAGGGGCAATCTTTGTTGGTAAAAGATCTGCCACCCAATTTCAGGATGGGGTAGGGATAAAAGGCAAATTATTTTAAAGAGATCGGACAACAGGCTGATTTTTTGGGAGGGGGGATGAGACCAGGTGCAAAACTATTTCTAAAAATGGAGATGTCACTTGATTTCGGGTAGGTGGAGTGAGAGACATGGAATAAACGTTTAAAAATGGGCTCATCAGTTGATTTTGAGGAAGGGAAATGGAGAGAGACAAAAAGAACCAAACTAAGAATGAGGACCGTTCCTGACTTTGGAGAGGTAAAGAAAGAGAGGGCAAACTTATTTCTAAAAATGGAGTGATCAGTTGACTTGAAACAAGAAGCTGTGTTCCTTAAGAATTTGGCCATCGCCTGATTTCGAGGAGGTGGGGAGAGACACGGGGCAAATTTGTTTCTAAAAATGAAGTCATCAGTTCAATGGGGGTGGAAGGAGAGACGTAGAGGCAAACTTATTTATTAAGAATGGGGTTATTGCCTGATTTTGGGAAGCTGGAATGAGTCACAAAGCAAAAACATTTCTAAAAATATAGCCATCGCCTGATTTCAGGGAGTTGGAAAGACATGGAGGGCAAAATTATTTCTAAAAATAGCTAATTTGGAGATGTGGAGACAGACACAAGGATCAAACTTATTAAGAATGAAACCGTCGCCTGATTTCGGGTTGCTGGAAAGAATCACAGGGGGCAATTATTGATAAAAATAGGGCAATCAGATGATTTGAGGGAAGGCAGAGACACAAGGGGCAAACAATTCTAAAAATGAAGCCATGGCCAGATTTCGGGGAGCCTCAGGGGATAAACTTATTTCTAAAAATGGGACTACCGCCTGACTTTGGGGGCGTCGCGGGCTCTGGAGGCACCCGGCAGCAACTGCGCGCTGCTTTTGGGGAACAAATAGAGGCCAAACTTATTTCCAAGAACGGGGCTGCCCGCGTGCCAAACCTGAACGCTTGGAGCGGGCCCTCCGCTCTAGGACCTTCCAGCTGACGTCAGCCATGAGCCCCTTCGCCCCTGTCATGGCTACCCCGGCCTCCGCTGCTGCTCCCACCGACGCCGCCGCCGCCGTCGCCTTCGCTGCTGCCTAGGTCAATGAGTCCCAGGCAGCCCAAATCCAACCTCCTGGGCACCCTCCCCAGAGCCGCACCTCCGCGCATGCCCCGCCTCCTGCTCCGCCCCCCTCTTCAAGTCTACGTGCGACAGTGTCGCAAAGGGGGCCCCTCCCGGAAGTGTTTTGGACCGGCTTTTCTTCCCGGGGAATCCCTCTTGGGGTGGCCGGGGAGACACCGAGCTCTCCGGTCCGGGGACAGCGGAGACGGAGGCGCTGTGTTGTGACGCTGCTTCCGGTGCAGCTGGGATTAGACACTTGGCAGCTGCCGGGAGGCGCTGCCAGGCGGGCCGGCACCGGGGCCGGGCTCGGGTTCTGGGATTGGGTAGGAGACGCTGACAGATCGGAGAGGGCAGGCCGCCGGCACGGCTGAGCGATGGTAGCTGCGGCCGCCGGCCGGCTTCTGGGCGCCTGGGCGCTGCTGGCTCAGCTGCTGGGATTGGGACTCGTGGGCCCGGGCCCAGCCGGAGCGCTGCACAACGTCACGGGCGAGCTATTTGGCCCCGAGGCCTGGGGGACCGTGGCCGCCTTCGGGGACTTCAACTCGGACAAGCAGACGGACCTGTTCGTGCTGCGGGAAAGTCAGTGTCGCCTTCTGACAGCTCCTTCTGTTACCATCCTAGTGCCATCCTGACCTTTTCCTTGTCCTCCCCATCCCATTTCCCTCCCCCCCTACCCTGTCCTCAAAAGACCCTAACAGTCCCCATTCCTACTCCCACCTATTTCCAGGAACTGACATCTCCATTTTTAAACTCAGATTCTCACAGTTCCTTTTGCTAACACAGTTTTCTTGGACCATCTTACTGATAGTCTCATTTCCCACCTCCATCATCTCCATACTTTTGACAGCCCCCTTCTGCCTCCTCCCATTTCCAGAGCCTTGACAACACCTGTCTCCAATCTAGTCCCTGACAGCCCCTTTCTCTGTGCTCTATCACTACCTGCCTCTACCATCTTCATCCTCCTGCCTTCTCTGCCCCTCACCTGATCCCTGACAACATTCAGATCTCCTTGCTTAAACGATGACAGTCTCCTTCCCTGTCTTCACCACTCTCAACCCCATTCTTCAGAAAGACCTCTACCCATCCTCAGAGCACTCTCTATGTCTAATGTCAGAGCCCGTGTGTCTAATCTCACTGTCTGATCCTACAATCCCATCCTTCTGCTGAGACTTTAACAGCCTCTCTTTTCTCAGCCCCTCACTTTCAGCCCCTCTCTTTATCTTTTTTCTTTACTGTTCCTTCATTCCCAATTCTCAGTCTTAGCTCTTAACAACTTTTTCTTTTTTCCAACTTATGCTAAGGATTCTTAATAGTTTTCTTAGTCCTTAATTCTTAAAGAATTATTCTTAATTCTTAGTCCTTAGATTCTTAATAGTCTCTTCATCCCTAGGCCTATGCTAGGAGCCTTAATGGCTCCTCTCTGTCCTTAGAAACTGCCTTCTCTTTCCCTCCACCAGCTTCCAGAGATAACCAGGGCCAATACAACCTTTTGCTCAACTTTATTCTCTGAAACCCTAGAAGCCCATCCTTCCTCACGATTTCCTTTCCCCTCCAATTTTCAATATTCTAGTCCTATTAATTCTAGTCATGTTCTGTTCTAATCTTGACTCTGTTATTAACAGGCAAGTCATCTGTGGAGGCCACATTTTCCTCTTCTGTAAAGTGAGGATATTAGACTTTAAAATCTCCAAACTATATAATTTTCCAGCCTTCATATTTTAAAATTCTAATAACTTATTCTCGTGTTCACATTCAATATCCCTTGCTTCCAATTTGACACTTAAGAATATAATTCTCTCAGTCATCCTAGTGATACCCATTTCTTCCTTGGAATTATTCCCCAACAATTATTCTCCTTAGCCATAGATTCTCATAGCTTAATGCTATATATTTTCCTCATATTTAGATCCTTAAAGATTTGGTCTATAGGCTGTGAAACATCCCTAAAACTTAGTTATCTAATGTTCCTTCTAGAAGCTCCTGACTCTTAATTTCTCCTGAATCCTAATTTTATGTATTCCTAATATCCATGTCAGATTTGTGATCCTAAGATATTCAGCTCTTTAATCAGGATCTTTCTAAATTTTGAAGATAATTTATCAGCATAGGGAATATTTTAATTTAAGATTAAAGAAAGGAGAAATTGGCTTCAGCTAAGAGCTGATATTTGGAATAACAAACCAAAGTAAGGTTTTTTTATGACCCTCAATGGGACTCCAGATTTTCTTAAATTCCAGGCATTTCCCCTTTGACTCAACTTCTTATAGAAAGTAAAGAAATTGTTAGTCACATTAATTTTTTGTTGCTATTGTTTACAAGGTATAGTGAGTCAATAAACATACAAATGTAAAGCAATTAAAATTTTAAAAATATCAGTTAGCAATTTGAGTGTCTCCTTTTTATGCACTGTACCATATTAAGTATTTTATTGTTTATTGTTCAGGTGTGATTTCATTACTGTGAGGTAACTCCAATATAGAAACTCTTTCCACCATGTGTATGACAACTTATATGTAACATTCTGAGAAAATTGAATTTAATACTGAGAGAGGCTGTGACTTAACCTATGATCACATAATTAATATATATTAAGAGATAGGATGTGAGCTCAGGCCTTCCCAACTTCAAGGCTGCATTTCACTACTGTGCCTTCCTCAAGTAGTTTAGATAAGTCTTTTTATGGTCAAGTACTTAAAGATAACTTTACAATTAATCAAATACAATAGAACCCTGTTATAATTCTGGAGTAAAAGAAAGGATTGATAAAGTTTTATCAGTTTATTTTTATTGCTATGTTTTAAGGGCAAGGCTTAGCCCATAATATAGCAACATGTATGATAAGTTTTAATGAATATCTGTTGTTAGAATATTCCAAGTCCTGATAGAAGCTATCTTTAGTTAATAATATATTTTTACCTTCTTATGTGGTTCTTCCTGTCCATTTGTCTCTTGCTTTGAAAATTGAAAATGTTATGGCTTATTATACAAGAATCCTTATCCCATTAGAGTGACAAATTGGTTTTAACTATCCCTGGAGGTGTACATAAAATGGAAGAAATAATGAGAATAGCGCCTTCCTGAACAGTAGTGCCTGAAAGAGTACTTTTGAAAATATTGTCTAAAACTTCGTTTGTAAAAGTGTCAGAGCCAACCATTACTGTGATTTGCTACCCAAATATGTTTGTTCAAGACTTCTCTAACTAATTCTTACTTCTTTTAGGAAATGATTTAATCATCTTTCTGGCAGACCAGAAGGAACCATATTTTAAACCAAAAGTAACACTATCCATGAAGTAAGTATATATCTCTCTTCCTATAAAATACTATATGTTTATGAACTTATAGTTGGGAAGTAATTGGTTGAACTATGTTCTATCTGATGTGTTTTTTGTCTGACTTGGATTCTGAATTTTAAAGTTGATGTTGGAGAAAAAGTTTAAATTGAACTTTTAGTATCATACTAATTTGGGCAGTCATTCCATTTTTAAAGCATCTGGCACAGACAAAGTACTAGGGACCTAAAGATAGTGAAAAACAGTGGAACTTAAATTCTGTTGGAAAGATACAACATCTACATAGATAAATAAATGCAAGATAATTTGAAGAAAATAACAAGCACTGACTAATTCCTAGGGGAATTAGGAAGAATTTCCTGTATAAATCTGTAAGTCATATGATCAGAAAATAGACACTGGACATTTTCTCCTGTATCTATTAACTCTCATAAAAACAAACTAACAACAAAAACCAAACAACTCCAAAAGCGGAATTATGAGGCAGTGATAGAGCAAATACAACTATCTTCAACTTTCTCAAAAGTAGCAGCTTTATGGATGATCACTACACTTACTCAACACCATCTTCCATAAACCTCTACATTCCAATGGAGCACACACAGACTGACCCATCTGTTTGTGCTCTGGGACCATTCAGGAGTTTTCCTCATCATGAAGTCTTTGCTGGTACATCTGTCCCTCCTCTACCCTAGTATTTTGCTTCAACAAGCTCTGTCCAGCCATATACAAAGGAATGGAAGATATAGGAGTGGAGTCTATGCACTGCATTGAATAGCCTCCAGGTTAGGGAGCCCTGGACAATTGAAACTCTGCCTAAGACGTACAGTCCATCTCTACAATTCTGCAGAAAGCAGCAAACATACTCGGATCTACCATAGAACTAAAGAACACAGATTGCTGGAGTAAGTATTGTGTAGATTCCCTAAGGAAAGAGAAGATTGAAATAGTTTTGGTATTAACCCCAACAATATATGCACAAAGAAGAATAAGAAAGTGAACAAAAGGGAAATGTAAGGGAAAAAAATAGAACCACTAAAGATCAGGAAGGAAAAAATTTCAGTTAAAACCTAGAGCCCAAGCAAAGAAATTATCAAGAATATACTTATTTAAATTAGAATAGAAAATTGCAAACATATCTAAATAAATTTTGTAAGACAAAGGGAATCCTGATGGAACTTTGTGAATTCCCCAAAGAGCACAGATGCAGCAGGATATTCCAGAATGTCTGAGAATCAAATCAGAACCTTGAAAAAAGAATTTAAACAGAAACAAATACCGGAATTTATTTCCCACAAAGCAAAAATAATTAGCAGAGTAGAAAAACTTAAACCCAAGTCTCTCCATGGAAACAAAAAAGATAACAGATTGGGAATAAAACTTTACTGGAAGAAAAGGGAATCCTGAAGAAGAGAAACAAAAAGCAATAATATAAAGTAGTTAACAGGACAATTCAAATAAAAATAGATCCCTGCCAGGCTGAATATCAACTCAGAAAACCATAAGTTAACATTACCTATATTGTATTATATATTTATTTCTGTTAAAGATTTTCCAATTGTTACAACTGTCCATTTAATTTGGTTCCAGCAATTTTGCAGGCTTCACTTTCTGAGTTTGATACATCTGATGTGAGAACATATCCTTTTATAAGCTAAAAACATTGATCTTGAAGATAGAATATTTAGAGACAACTTAGCATATATGCCTCCCAAAAGAACATGACAAATGAAAAAAAAAAAAAAAAAGGAAAAGAAAGAAAAAAATCTGAACATCATAGTAGGAGAAATAATATAATTCCCCTCTCCCCACCTCGGAAAAAAATAAAATAAAAACCTGCACAGAACTTCTGAATGCAGAAAGAACTCCAATAGAAAAAAATCTACTGTTCGCTTCCAGAAAAAAGTATGCTTCAAACTTCAAGATACATAACGATTAAATTTCTGTTCCAACAACAACAACAAAATGTAACCTGGGAAAAGACTTTGAAAAAGGAATGGAAATTCAAATGACATAAGATTGTCAGAAACCACAGAAGGGCATGGGATAATATATTCTAAAAAGCAAAAGGATGCAAAATAAAATCGAAAATGGACTTAGAAACCCAAACCTTAAAATTAAAGATTGAATAAAGGAGATGTATTTGAAGCGTGCCTGCTCCCCTCCCCATGAGGAAAGGTTTCCTGTAGTAGATGATACTTTTGGATTCCAATATGTTTTCTTTTTTAATGAATTGATTTCTTCTGTGGATTTCCCCCCCCACCCCCATTTGGCCAATTGTATTTTTTAAGAGATTGCCTTCCTTTTCCAAGCTGTTGATTCTCTTGCATACCTCTCATTTCTTTTCTCATTTTTTCTTCTACCTCTCTTATTTGTCTTTTAAAATCTTTTATGAGTACTTCTAAGAAGCTTCTTTGGACCCGAGATCAATTCATATCATTCTTTGAGATTTTCTTTGTGGCCATTTTGTCCTTATCTGAGTTGGTGTTTAGATCTTCCCTGTCATCATAGTAGCTTTCTGTGGTTAAGGTTCTTTTCTGTTTCTTGTTCATTTTCTTTTCTTTTTTTTTGTATTTCCTCTTTTGTGACTTTGATGGTCAAGCTCTGCTCTTGGGATAAAGAGGGTACTGTCCCAAGCTACTGGTGCAGCTCTGAGTCTTGGCTTTAAGTACAGGGACCCCTTGTATTTGGTGTTTTGCTCATAGCAGAGGTTAGCTTTGCCTGCTTTTTTCCAGGAAATAGTCCAGTTTCCCAGAATTAGCCTTTTCAGCTGGGATTGGTGCTTTCCCCACTTTTCTGCTCTGCTACTGAGCTATAACTGAGGGTCTTAGTTGCTGATCTGCTATGTTTAACTGGCTTTCCCAGACTTTCCCAGGTTAAGTACTCCTTATACCCCAGCAAGACTGACTTTTCCTGAGACCTTCTAATCTACCTTGAGTTGGAAATAGGTTTCATTCTGTCAGACTCTGTTCAGAGGCTTGATTTCATGTGGTTTTGAGGGAAAACTGGGAGAGCTTGAGCAGTTTTTGGCTTCACTCGGCCACCTTGGCTCTACCCCCCAATATTGTTTTTTCAACATTTATTTGAGTCATGGAGCCTTTTGGCCATCTAGCGACACCTCAGGACCCCTTCTCAGAATGATAGTTTTGTATGTATAAAATGAAACATATACAATAACCCAAAAATGATATATTTATTTAAAAGTTCATAGACCCCAAGTTAAGAATCCATGTTATAAGGGATTGGCATGAGGGAGATAGTGCATTCCAGGCCAAAGGCAAGAGATGCAATTTAGAAAACAGGGAACAGTGAGTATATCAGTTTGGCTGAAGTATCTGATGTATAGAGAAGATGTGATGTGAAATAAAAATGAAAAGGTTGATAATACCAGATCATGAAGAACTTTAAATGCCAAACCAAGGGGATTTTTATTTTTTCCGCACATCAGTATAGAACCACTAAAGATTCTTGAGTAAGACAATGATATGATCAGGAAACTATTTTAGAAAGATGATTTTGACAATTACCTGGGTGATGTGTTGAAGAGAGGAGAGGGAAGCCATTTAAGAAACTGATACAACGTCTAAGAAAGAAAATATGTGGGTAAGAGAGTTCAGGGAGAAGGAGAAATATAATGAGGAAGAAATGGGGATTAATTCCAAAAGATATAATTAATGGTAGCACAATGAACAAGAATCAAGAATGAACAACTGATTTACATTGGGAGAGGGAGATGAAAGAAAGATGGGAGTTGAGAATCACTCTTAGTTTGCAAGCCTGGTTGATTGGAAGGATGATTTTGCCTATAAGAGATCATGTGCAGCTTGAGGGAAGAGTGGTTTGGGGGTATAAGATAAAATGCATTCTGTTTTGGGGACATTGAGTGTACCCATGAGATAACCAGTTGGAGATATCTAACTAGATGTAGATGATGTGGAATTAGAGCTCAGGAGAGGGATTTGGGCCAGACAATACAAATTTGCTAGTCTTTAGGTCATAGTAAATGGAATCCATTGAAATTGATGATATCATCTGAGAATAGTATAAGGAGAAAAGAGAAAACTTGGATAGCCTTTAAGGACAGCTATACTTATATGCAGGACTTTGAAAGTTATCCATCAAAAATGACTAAAAAGAAGTCAGACAGGAAGCAAAAGAAAACATTGTGACAGGGAGAACTAGGTAGTCAACAGAGAAGCTGCAGAGAGATCAAGAAGAATTAGAATCAAGAAAAGAATACTAATCTCATTGATTAAGCAAATATTGGTTTACTATTTCAAGTGATTTGGTTAATAGCCAGAATAAAAGATAAAAAATGAGAGGTATAGAAGAATGGAAATGATGAGAAGTAGAAAGCATTTTCTAGGAATTTGGTTCTGAAGGGTAAGCTATATTGAGAAAGTTTAAAGGGGTGGCAAAATTAAGTGAAAATTGAGGAGGATCAGGAAGACCTAGTTATGGATGTGTATAGTAGGGAAGGAGCTGGTAAAAGAGTGATTAGAGGGGGATATTCAGAGATGAGATAGAGTCTAAGTTGAACCTAAGTAGAGGAATTTTTCTTAGCAAGTATAGAGCCACTGTTTCTTCAGAGATTGGATATAAAGAAATAATAAGGTACACAACTGGAGAGAAGGAAGATCAAAAAGGCCAGCCTGGATGGAGCACAGATTTTGGGATAGGAAGTAATATACATAATAAAAGATTGGAAAGAGAAGTTGATGGTGATTTGTGAAGGGCTTTAAAAGTTAGTCAGAGAAACTTATATTTGGTCCTAGAGAATAAAGGAAGTCATCAGAGTTTATTGAGTAGCAGGGACCTGCCCTTAAGGAAAATCATATTGACAGCCACGTGGAAGATGGATTGGAGAGGGGAAAGACTTGAAACAGGAAACTAGTTAATAAGTGGTTCAAAAATCCAAACATAAGGTGATGGGAAATATAAATTAGGGGTATTTATATGAGTAGAAAGATAAGTGTAAATACAGGAGATGTGGCAAAGGTGGAAATGACAAAAAAAATATAATTAGATATGTGAGGAGAAGAGAGTGAAAGTCAATGCCAAGATTATAAAGCTGGATGATTAGAAGGTTGATGATGCTCTTAAAACAAGTTCAGAGGATAGGAAGATAAAAGAGGAAATACATTGAATTCTGTTTTGGATATATTGCTTGAGGTGCCTACAAGACATCAATTTGAAATGTCCAACAGGTATGAAATGTACAAGAGTAAAACGTACTCAGGAAAAAGACTAGTGTGGATATGTAGATTTAGGAATTAGCTAGAGAAAAAGCTCATCAAGAAAGGAGTAGAAGACTGAGAGTAGAAAATTGGGTTGTTTATAATCATAGGGGACAGGTAATAAAAGATGAAGTAGTGAATAATGGTGATGAGTCCTCAAGTACGGAGGAAATCAAGAGAAGGAAAAAAAAGTTTAAAACTAAAAAAGGGTGGGAGGGTGCAACTAGGTTACACAATGGGTAGAACACTGGCCCTGCAATCAGACAAGAGGACAATTCAAATCTGGCTTCAGACATTTATTAACTGTATGATCCTGGGCAATCACTTAACTCCAAATGCTTCCAAAAGAAACAAAACAAAACAAAATTTTGGAGAGAGGAACCATGAGGAGAATCTTTGATCATATTGAATTCTATATAGCAATAATAAGAAAAGGCCATCAGATTTGGCAATTAAGAGATTATCAGTTATTTTTGAGAGAATTTTCAGTTTTATGATGATGTAGGAAGCCAGATTGCAAAGGACTGAAATGTGGGTAAGAGGAGAAGTAGTGGAGGTAGAGAATGCAGATAACTTTTTCTAGAGTTAGGCCCTGAAAGGAAAGAGAGATTGTAGCTTGAGAAGATATAAGGGTATAGTTAGGATATTGTAGTTATTTTCAGGATGAAGAAAGATACCAGAAAAAAAAATCCTTACATAAAAAGAGATTGAAGATTAGAGAGGCAAGATGATCATAGGAACAGTCTACTGTGGAAGGGGATGAGATATAGAATACATGCAGAAAAGTTGGCCTTGTTGAGGAGAAAGATCAACTTTTCACCAGGGACTGGAGTCAGGAAGAAGTGAATAAGGTATGATGTGAAGAGATTTACAGTATTCACAGTGAATATCAGTGCCACAATCTGTATGGTTTAGTGTATTGAAAATGTAGATACATTGGAACTGAGGAAATTAATGACTTGAGAGATCAGAGTATTTGAGAAGATTTTAGAGTGTGGATTCAAGCTTCCAAGTATAAGAGCAGAAACTTGTTGTCAGTCCTCCATTCTCAAAGAGGACCATAATATCAGGGAAGTGATGCCATGACATGCAAGTGAATTGAATTTAAGTGAAGGAGGGCTGTGCAAGGTTACCTGCCTCACTTTCCCTTCCAGAGTCATCTGGGTCCAGTGGCAAAATATCGAACAGGATAATTGGAGATGGCCATGGATTCAATGAGAGACCTTGGCCTTTTTAAGCTAAGGTCTTCCACAGGTCTCAGTTTGACTGAGATTACACCCATTCAGTGATTAAAGCTAGGTAGCAATTATGGGAAAGAATCTTCTCTTTCACCTAGTCCCCCCAAAAAATTTAGCAATCTAAAAAATAAATAAATCTTGGAGAAGACTCTCAGTGTTTTTGGCTTAAGTAGAAATAATTACTATTTACGTTCAATCTGAGTTCATCAGGACCCAAACAGTGGCCAAAGGGGGCTTTGCCTGGAATCTATTGGTGGCCTATCCATGAGTATCAGATTGGTTTTGGTTCAAGGCATGGTCCTTAAGAAAGAAATCTAGCCAGTAAACCCCAAGATATCTTGAGAGGGTCTCACAAAATGGAATTTTGGAATTCCTTCCTTCCTTTTTTCCTTTAAAAAAAAAAAGGCAAAGGTAGGAAAGAGATGAAAACCATGATTTAAATATTGAACTTTTTGAGAAAGGAAGGATAATGACTTTGCAATCCATTAGATAACAGCAATCGGAAGCCAATTAGAATGATCTAGTAAGTGTAAATCTTTAAGTAAGAAAGAATCCAAGAATTCACCAAGAGGCATGAGAGACGGTACATTCAGTACTAAAAAGGGTAAATTAAGATGTAGTATTTAATTCAGCATGCACTGATTGTTCATTTTATTGTATTAGCACTAGATAATATATAAAAAGAATAGAAGATAGTTTCCAGTATATTTGTCACAAAGTGACTAGAAAAAAGAAAAGATTTTATGGGGAAATGGTAAAATTGTTGATGTCAACTAAACTGGTGGGAGAAAGAAGCAAGAAGTTGGTTGGTTTCATAAGGAGAAAATATGAATATATTGGGTGTTTATTAGAATAAAGGGAATTTTCTATTCTGATGGGGAAGTTTCAAGAAAGCATAGTAATGAGGGAAATGATGAAGAGGAATGATTAAAAAGAGATAATAGGCATTTGGTAAATGTTTGTCGGTTGACTAAACTTAAGTTAGGAGTTTAAGGTGCAGGCGTGGGGAACAGGGAAGGAGGAGGGAAGAAGCCACATCGGCAGACTGGCCACACTAGCTGAAGCAGTTGAGCATCCTAAGGGAGAGACAGGAGGTATTATATGCCAGTCAAATTAAACCACCATCACCACTATCTTAACTAGTACTCTTCCTGCTGCCTAAAACAGACAACTGAACCCAAGAGCCTTAGGAACAATTGAGTCCCTCAAACTATCAGACTTGCTTCCAGCCCAACTCCCACGAGCATCATTGAAGAAAGAAACTATCATTGGAGAAGAGAACTAACTTCCTCATAATCACCACTAATTGCCACAAACAAATAGATAAGCACAAGAACCTAGGACTGGAATTGTATCCCAAGACTAGTTCTGCTTCTAATCTAACCTACACAGCCATCATGTGAGAAGGTGATCCCTTGAATTAAGGATTCACATTTCCCATCAACTGGCAACCTGTTGACCATCACAGAACAAGCCAACTAGCCTATCTGAAACAGCAAGGCATTAAGGGAGAGAGAAAAAGCAGCATGTACCAAACAGGCCAAACTATCACTATCACCTTAACCACCAAATCCTCTCATTTTAAGTTTAGTCTACATTATTAACATTTTATCTATCACTTTCTTAAACCTACACTTAACAAAGCAATAATTTAAGCCTTTATTCAAAGCATTGCCAATTTCCAAGTTATAAATGCTCATAGTGAAAACTTGATAATTTGCTCCCCAATTTAATAACTTCCCCTACCCCTATTCAGGGTATTTTGAACCCAAGAGTCTTAGTAATGGCAATATTTCCAGCCTGATGCATTAGTTACCTACATCCTGGGGCTGAACTCTTACTGAGATGCAGCCAAGTAACTGCTCCTGCACATGCTTTAGCCACAACTACTGAAGATACAGAAAAGGAAAAAAAAATCTTGCCTCCAAAGTCCTTGGCACTATCAAATGGTTCAACATCAGAAACTGATAGGATTTTATCAGTAGAAATGACACTAAAGAAGGATCAACATCTGTTTACTACTTTACCCTAATGATTATGATTTTTTTAGTTTATTTTTAATACATATTGTTTTATGAATTATGTTGGGAGAGAAAAATCAGAGCAAATGGAAAAAACCATGGGAAAGAGGGAGAAAAAAAAAACAGAAAAAAAAAGTGAATATAGCATGTGTTGATGTTTACATTCATTCTCCTTACTTCTTTCTCTGGTTGCCGATGGCATTTTCTGTCCAAAGTCTTTTGGGGTGGGAGGGGTAGCTAGGTAGCTCAGTGGATAGAGTATCAACCTTGAAGTCAGGTGTTCCTGAGTTTAAATCCAGTCTCAGACACTTAACACTTCCTATCTTTGTGACCTGGGCAAGTCACTTAACCCCAATTGCCTTAGCAAAAAAAAAAAAAAAAAAAAAAGTCATTTGGAATTCCTTTGGATCACTGAACCACTGGAAGAGCCAAGCCTTTCTTAGTTGATCATCACACATTTTTGCTGTTACTGTGTACAAAGTATTCCTAGTACTGCTTGTTTTGCTTGGTGTCAGTTCATGCAAATCTTTGCAGGCCTTTCTAAAATCAGTTTGTTCATCATTTTTTATAGAACAATAATATTTGGTTACCTTTATGTGCCACAACTTGTTCAGCTATTTTCCAGATGATGGGCATCTATTCCTTTTCCGATTCTTTGCTACCACAAAAAGCTGCTACAAACATTTTTGCACATGTGAGAGTTTTCCCTTTCTTTATACTTTCCTTGGGATGCAGACCCAGTAATGGCACTATTGGGTCAAAGGTGGCACAGTTTTATAGACCTTTAGGCATAGTTCCAGATTGCTCTCCAAAATGATTGAATCATTTCACTACTCTACCAACAATGCATAGTGTCCCAGTTTTCCCACATTTTCTCCAATATTTATCATTATCCTTTCCTGTCATCTTAGCCAATTTGAGAGATTTGAAGTGGTACTTCAGTTAATTTGCATTTCTTGCATCAATAGTGATTTAGAGCATTTTTTCATATAACTATAAATGACTTTAATTTCATCATTTGAAACTTGTCTGTTTTTATCCTTTGACCATTTATCAATTGGGGAATGACTTATGTCCTTATAAATTTGACAATGTTCTTTATTTATTTTAGAAACATAGAGACCTTTATCAGAAATAATGGCTGCAAAGATTTTTTCCCAGCTTTGTACTTCCCTTTTAATCTCATTTCTATTGATTTTGTTTGTGCAAAATCTTTATAATTTAATGTAATCAGAGTTATCCATTTTGCCTTCATAATGTTCTCTAGTTCTTCTTTGGTCATAAATTCTCTCTTCTCCAAAAATCTAATAGGCAAATTATCCCTTGTTCTCCTAATTTTTTTATGATATCATGTGATTATGATTCTTTCCCACCTGATTTATAGCTGAAATCTGTGTTTTCTCTTCCTCTTTAGAATGTGAACCCTAATAGCTGCATGATGCAAGTGGACCAATAAGTTTAATACTAGGGAAGAAGGGAAGGAGGACAAGAAAAGGAAAAGTACAATCTGGGGATATTAGAATGGCAGGAAATACAGAATTAGTCATTTTAACCGTAAATGTGAATGGGATGAACTCTCCCATAAAGAGGAAGCGGATAGCAGACTGGATCAGAAGTCAGAACCCTACAATATGTTCTTTACAGGAAACACATTTAAAACAAGGAGATACATACAGAGTAAAAGTAAAAGGCTGGAGCAGAATCTATTATGCTTCAGGTGAAGTCAAAAAAGCAGGGGTAGCCATCCTTATCTCAGATCAAGCAAAAGCAAAAATTGATCTAATTAAAAGAGTTAAGGAAGGAAATTATATCTTGCTAAAGGGTACTATAGACAATGAAGCAATATCAATATTAAACATATATGCACCAAATGGTATAGCATCTAACTTCCTAAAGGAGAAGTTAAGAGAGTTGTGAGAAAAAATAGACAGCAAAACTGTAATAGTGGGAGATCTCAATCTTGCACTCTCAGATTTAGATAAATCAAATCATAAAACAAATAAAAAAGAAATTAAAGAGGTAAATAGAATATTAGAAAAATTAGGTATGATAGATCTCTGGAGAAAGCTGAATGGTGACAGAAAGGAGTATACTTTCTTCTCAGCAGTTCATGGAACCTACACAAAAATTGACCATATATTAGGTCATAAAGACCTCAAAATTAGAATGTGAATCCTGCAAGAACTCTTGTTTAGTTGTATTCAATTCTTTGTGACCCCATGGACATAGCATCCCATTCTCTTCTAGATGCTCCACTAGCTCTCAAAATCCAAGTTCATGTTCATTGTTTCCATGACATTATGTATCCATCAGACCCTCTGCCACCTCTTTTCCTTGTGGCTTCAATTTTTCCCAACAACAAGATCTTTTCCACTGAGTCCCAGTTTCTCATTATGTGGCCAAAGTATTTAAGCTTTAATATTGGACTTTCCAGTGAACAGCCTGAATCAATCTTGTCCAAAGCTCTCTCATAAGTCATCTCTAGTAAAGCAGTAATTCTGTGCCATTCAGCCTTTTTTTTAATAGTCTGACTCTCAAATGTCATACATTGCTACTGGGAAAAAAAACCCAAAAGAACATAGCTTTGATTATATGGGCTTTTGTCAGCAAAGGTATAGCTTTTTGGTATGCTGGCCAGTTTTACCACAGCCTTCCTTCCAAGGAGTTAACATCTTTTAATTTTATGACTGTAGTCTGCTATAATCTTCGAGCCCAACAATATAAAGTCTGATACTACTTCCATTTCTTATTTCTCTATTTCCTAGGAAGTAAAGGAACCAGTTGCCAAGACCTTAATATGTTTTGCTTCAAGCTAGCTTTTATACTCTCCTCTTCCACCTTCATCAAGAGGCTTTTTAATTCCTCTTCACTTTCTGCTATCACTGGTATCATTTACATATCTGAAATTGTTGATTTTTCTCTTAGTAACTTTAATTCTAGTTTTTGATTCATTCAGCCTGACATTTTGCATGATGTCCTCTGCATACAAGTTAAATAAATAAGATAACAATATACAGTTTTGTCATACTCCTTTTCCAAACTTAAACCAATGAGTTTTTTGTGTTTAGTAGGTTAGGGGGCAAATATAATGATCTGGTACTCCCTTCTCTTTGAGTATTTGACACATTTTGTTGTAATCCATACAGTTAAAAACTTTAGTGTAATCAACAAAGTTGAAGTAAATTTTTTTTGTGGAACTCCTTTCCATCATCCCGTGAATGCTGGCAATTTGGTCTCTAGTTCTTCTATCTCTTCCAAACTATCCTGCTTTTCTCGTAATTCTCCTTTCACATATTTCATTATTGTTAGTTCCTAAAGCCTACTTGGCTTCATTCTTCAAGATGTCTAGCACATCATTATGGTTATCAGTGGTATTAAGATTTGTATATCTCTTCTGAGTAATCTATCTACCTTTTCTTAATCTCTTCTGCTTCTATTAGGTCCATAACATTTTGGGGTTTCCTTTTTGTATCTCTAATATTTTTTTTCTCTTTTATATCTTTTTATATTTTATTTTTCTTTTATATTAAATAGTATATTATATTATATTGTAATATATTAAGTATATATTATATAAAAGAATTTTATATTTCTTTTTTTTCTTTTATATCTCTAATATTTTACTTAATTTTTATATTAAAATAACTCCAGTAATTAGCCCTACTGATATGAGAAATGTAGGCTGACTCACATAGCCCTACTGGAGTAAAGTCTATGAAGTTATTTTATTTTTTTATTTTAAATAACTTTTTATTGACAGAACCCATGCCAGAATAATTTTTTACAACATTATCCCCTGCACTCACTTCTGTTCTGATTTTTCTCCTTTCTCCCTCCACCCCCTCCCCCAGATGGCAAGCAGTCCTTAACATATTAAATAGGTTACAGAATACCCTAGATACAATATATGTGTGCAGAATCAAAACAGTTCTCTTGTTGCACAGGGAGAATTGGATTCAGAAGGTATAAATAGCCTGGCAAGAAAAACAAAAATGCAAGCAGTTTATATTCATTTCCCAGTGTTCTTTCTTTGGGTGTAGCTGCTTCTGTCCATCCTTGATCATTTGAAACTGAATTAGCTCTCTTTATCGAAGAGATCCACTTCCATCAGAATACAACCTCATACAATATCGCTGTTGAGGTATATAATGATCTCCTGGTTCTGCTCATTTCACTTAGCATCAGTTCATGTAAGTCTCGCCAGTCCTCTCTGTATTCATCCTGCTTGTCATTTCTTACAGAACAATAATATTCCATAACATGTCATATACCACAATTTACCCAACCATTCTCCAATTGATGGGCATCCATTCAATTTCCAGTTTCTAGCCACTACAAACAGGACTGCCACAAACATTTTGGCACATACAGGTCCCTTTCCCTTCTTTAGTATCTCTTTGGGGTATAAGCCCAGTAGAGACACTGCTGGATCAAAGGGTATACACAGTTTGATAACTTTTTGAGCATAGTTCCAAATTGCGTTCCAGAATGGCTGGATGTGTTCACAATTCCACCAACAATGTATCAGTGTCCCTGTTTTTCCACATCCCCTCCAACATTCCTCATTATCTTTCCCTGTCATTCTAGCCAATCTGACAGGTGTGTAGTGGTATCTCAGAATTGTCTTAATTTGCATTTCTCTGATTAATAATGATTTGGAGCATATTTTCATATGTCTATAAATAGTTTTAATTTATTCATCTGAGAATTGTCTGTTCATATCCTTTGACCGTTTATCAATTGGAGAATGGCTTGATTTCTTATAAATTAGAGTCAATTCTCTATATATTTTGGAAATGAGGCCTTTATCAGAACCTTTGACTGTAAAAATGTTTTCCCAGTTTATTGTTTCCCTTCTAGTCTATGAAGTGATATAATGAGATAGAAAAAGGGAGATGAAGTCTTTTTACAAGTGTACTGATTTAGGTAAGTGGGCTGTAGGCACCCATACCTCTGTCTAGACCTATCATAAACTGAACTAGATGAGGACAAAATGGACTAGAAGAGTTCTTTTGGTATCAAACTATTCTAGTTTTTTTTTGTTGTTGTTGTTGTTGTTTGTTTCTTCAGATTCTCCTGGTTTTTGTGAGAGAAAGGGCTTGGTCTAATCCCACTGCATCATATATGTAGACATTTATTACATTCTGGTGCATTTAAAATTAGATGTGTTATCCGGGAATGTTAAGGGACTGCATTGCCAAAATTCTTTGAGAACCCAACTTCATGTAAGCATATTTCATATCTACATATAGATATATAGAGTGTATAGATATGTACAAATATGTAGGCATATATCTTTAAAAAATTTAACTTTATAATTATGAAATTTGTAATGAAATACATCATAATATATAATTATAAATTTATGATGTAAGTACCATATATGATATAAGAAATATGTAAATAGTTTCTTCTTGCTTTTACTCCCAAAAAGAAAAATCTATTTTAAAAGATCTCAGTGTTCATTTTAATAAAGATAATGATCCACATAATATCTTAGAAATCATTTATATTGTTATCATCATGCTCTCAACCCATCATATCCCTATTTTCCATTGATGTCTTTATCTCCTATTTGACTAAGAGAAAATGCAGTATTAATTTAAATATAAATTTTAAAGTGAAGAGGAAATATTTTTATTTATTCTCTCCTTCCTTTTTCTGTTGGAGGAAAAATGTCCCTCATCCTTTATATAGGCTTTATATATATATATATATATATATATATGCCTAAAAGCCTTCCCTTTTATCCTGCTGCTTCATCAAGCTCTCATATCATTTCTTTCTTTTTTTTATTATAGTTTTTCATTTACAAAATATAATGCATGGGTAATTTTTCAACAATACTCTTTGTAAAACTTTCTGTTCCAACTTTTCTCCTCCTTCCCCCTATATCCTCCCCAAGATGGCAGGTAGTCTAATACGTGTTAAATATGTTAAAGTATATGTTAAATCCAATATATGTATACATATTTATAGTTACCTTGCTGCAGAAGAAAAATTGGATCTAGAAAGAAATTAAAAAACCTGTGAAGGAAAACAAAAATGCAAGCAAACAATAACAGAAGGAGTGTAAATGCTGTGTTGTGGTCCACACTCATTTCCCATAGTTCTCTCTGGGTGTAGCTGACTCTCTTCATTACTGAATAATTAGAACTGATTTGAATTATCTTTTTGTTGAAAAGCCACATCCATCAGAATTGGTCACCTTATAATTTTGTTGTTGTCATGTATAATGATCTCCTGGTCCTGCTCATTTCATTCAGCATCAGTTCATGTAAGTCTCTTCAGGCCTTTCTGAAATCATCCTGCTGGTCATTTCTTACAGAACAATAATATTCCATAACATTCATATGCCACAATTTATTCAGGCATTCTCTGTGATGACCAAGCTAGCACCCTGGATACTTTATAATCAGTTGGAGTCAGGATAAGCAAAAGTCCTTAGTCTTTATTCTTGGTCTTTAGGGGTAGAAGTGAATAGGATGAAAGCAGAATCTCCAAGAACTCCTTCTTCCTCATCTACCGCCAAAGTGACCCTGGCTAGTCTTACTCCACCCCCTAGTCCCTCCTACAGTTCTCTGTACACCAATTATGGAGCCAGCACAGAATAGTGGGAAGGACCATTCCCCAAGTACATGCCCATAGAGTATTGTCCAATTGGTAATTAGCCTTAAGTGCTTGAACCAACCTTAGTGCAATGACTCAAGAGTTTCAACCCTCTACAATTCTCCAATTGATGGGTATCCATTCAGTTTCCAGTTTCTCGCCACTACAAAGATGCCACAAAAATGCCACAAACATTTTTGCCCACGTGGGTCTCTTTCCCTTCTTTAAGATCTCTTTGGGATATAAGTCCAGTAGTAACACTGCTGGGTCAAAGGGCATGCAGACTTTGATAACTTTTTGAGCATTGTTCCAAATTGCTCTCCAGAATGGTTGGAATCATTCATAGTTCCACCAACAATGTATTGTATCCAGTTTTCCCACATCCCCTCCAACATTCGTCATTTTTTACTGTCATTTTAGCCAATCTGAGAGGTATGTAGTGGTATCTGAGTTGTCTTAATTTGCATTTCTCTGATCAATAGTGATTTGGAACATTTTTTCACATGACTAGAAATAGTTTCAGTTTCTTCATATGAAAATTATCTGTACATATCCTTTGACCTTTTATCAATTGGAGAATGTCTTGATTTCTTATAAATTTGAGTAAATTCTTTATATAATTTGGAAATTATATCTCTCTCTCATATCATTTCTTTAAGCATGATATACTGGAGCCAATTGATACTAACCAGCTCTCAAAAGTTAAATATTAAATTTATTACCATAGCTCAATAGATGACTTTGTGGAAAACTCTCTGGTCTATATCTCTAGCACTAATTTCTCTCCTGAGATCCAGTCCCACTGTCCCAATTATTTGTTGATGTTTCCACATATAATACTGTTATTTTTCTGAAATTTTATCTGAAGCTAAATTCCTTGTTATCTCCCCTACCACTGCCTCAAAACAAACAAACAAACATACAAAATACCTTTCTTCCTTCTCCTCCCCCCCAGCCCCATTTCTAAAGTATCTTAATTAGGGGTATCAGCATCTTCCCAAGTACTTAGGTTTGAAGTCTCAGCATCATCTTGCCTCTTCTTTTTTGATATTTTCTCACGCATGATTTCTTCTTCACTATTGTTTACATCTCACCTCCATCCCATCATTTATATTTCCTGTTTTACTTTCTTAGTTTTAAATTCTCATTTCCTTTTGCCTACACTATTATTGTTATAACTTCTTATTCTGACCTTTTATCTCTCTGTTCTAAATCTCTATCTCACTATTAAGTATCCTTCCAGTTTACATAATACTACTGAGCTAATTTTTATTTTAATGTTTTTGTGTTTATATTGATCCTTTTTGTTTTTTTTTTACATTAAAATCATTTCCTAACCTATCCTTCCATCAAACACTGAATCCTTTGATGTAACAAATTGTTATGAGCCAGAACTTGAAACATGGTATTAACTCACTGGAATTGATAGAAACAATGCTTAAGTTTACACCTTTGAGAGTTCACATATTAGCTCACACATTAGAGTTCACAAGTCCAGAATATTCACAAAGTTACACCTCCTACAATTCCACTTTCGGAGGAGGAGTCAACCTTTGAGTTTATACCTCTAAAAGAGCATAAAAGGAGCTGAGTTAGTGGAAGAGTCAATTGAGGAGATTGAGAAGCTAGAGACTGCAGTCGGGCAGAACTGGGGATTCGGAAGAGGAGAGGCTGAAGCTGACAAGAGGCAGAGGCAGAGGCAAAAGACTAGCAACGAGAGCTCTCGGAACCAAAGAAAGCTAACTGGTCTATTTTGGAAGAGACAATAAAGGACTGTACTTTAATCCCTGACTGCATTTGAGGTGATTATTGATCTGAACCGAAACTAAGGCTGCCTCCAGAAAACCTCCCCAAGAAACCTGCTCCCAAAGAACCATCATATTTTTAGAAAAAGAAGAGAACACCACAACAAATAAATAACAATGAGCAAAAGTAAATACATCTGGTATTATATGCAACATTTTACCCATGCAGTTTCTTTCACCCCTTTTTACTGAAAGAAGGGAATGTTTTATTATCTTTTCTCGCCCTTATTTAATTTTCCCAGAGAGTAGCTATGATCTCTTTACTCCACTACTTCTATGATTCCTTAGTATCTGTAAAATAATTAACATTCAAAGTAGTTCAAGAGCTGGTCTCAACCAATCTTTCTAACTTTATAACACTAATGTCCCTCTCAAATCATGCACCCTAGTCAACTTGAACCATTTCCCATTTTTTCATCTGACCTGCACACTCTCATATCCAGACCTTTGCTGCTCATTTAGACTGTTTCCTCTACCAATAATACTTTTTATGCCATATTTTTCTATCAAAACTCTACCATTCCCGTTTGGGCAAGCTGCTGCCTAGTGAAGCCTTCCTTGATTCCTTCTTGCCTCTCCCTTTCCTCTTCTCCTTCCTTCACAAGAAAGAAAGAAAGAAAGAAAAAGAAAAAGAAAGAAAGAGAAAAAGAAGAGAGGGAGGGAAGGAGAGAGGGAAGGAAGGAAGGAAGGAAATAAGGAAATGTTTCCTGAAGGCAGGAACTGTTGCTTTTTTTTTTCTGGTACTCTTTGCACTAAGGATAGTATCTTGTGATAACAAAAACTTTGTTATTTTAACCTGATGGAATCAAATTTAAATTAGGCAAAACTAGATTTTTTTGTGGCTTTGAGTAAGATATCAGTTAAGAGTGTTTTAAATTTAATAATACAAAATTAAGCTTAGGTTCCAGGTTTAATTCCTCTGACTTTATTTTGCTTATACAACCTCCTTACCACCCATAAAACAAAATTTTAATTATTCTTTGTAGTATGTATGAAAAGCATATCAGTTGTATAACTATATTTTGCATGGATAATACTCCAAAATAAAGTAAATATAGATGCTTCCTTCCATAATATGCCTTAACAAAAAAGTTAAAACTATTTTTTAGGAATCAAAGTTCATTGATAACAAGTGTAGTTCCTGGTGACTATGATGGAGATTCACAAATGGATGTCCTCTTAACATATCTTCCCAAAAATCATGCCAACAATGAGTTATTAGTTGTTATCTTCTGGGGACAAAATCAAACATTAAGTAAGTATATTTATACCATATACTATTATATAATTTATCAATGGATATTGAAGTAAGCAATGTTCCTTCTACTTTTAACCTGAATACAATAGAATTATGATTCTAATCATAGTTCACAGATATATAGTTTTGTGGTTATGATTAGCTATGTGTGTAAGATTTAAACAGCAATTATACACTTTTCCCCCCATTCAATGTTCAGGTTACTTTTCTAACTAAAGTGACAAAGGATTATACCTATGGAAGTCTCTCTTTTTTATATAATCACTTCTCCAGAAGAAAATGAAAATTGGTAATGTTGACTGTAGAATACAATCAGAGAAAAAAATTATATTTAAGAAAAGTTTGTATTATATGCAGTTTTCTTGCTTAAGTTAATTCTTTTTGATTCAGCAAGCATTTTCAAGTCCCTTGTTATGGACAAGGCACTAAGCTTTATCTAAATTGTTGCTATTTGTCCTCCATTCTTGAAGGGACCATGACATCAGAGAGATAATAACATGACATCCAGTGGAGTTAAGTAAAGGAAGGTTGTACCAGGTTACCATCTTCATTTTGTCTTACTGATCCATATGGGCCCAGTGAAAAGATATAACTGGAAATGGCCTCGTCTCAAAGTATTCAGACATAAATAAAAATTCCTACATTTAAAGAGCTTATACTTTCCTGTAAGATTCAATATTTAAACAGATAAGTAAATACAAAATAATTTGAGGAAAGAAACAGTAGTAACAACTAGAGAATTAGGGGGGTCAGAAAGGGTGTTCAGTAAAGTAACACATGCTGAGCTTCAATGAAATGAGATTCCAAGAAATATGCTTAGAATTGAAAACACCCTTTCAAATGCATGGAAAATAGCACATCAAGAGCTGAGTTTGGGCAACAGTGGTTGAAACACGAAGTATAACAAGATCAATGTAAAACAAGTCTAGAAAAATAGATTTAAAAGGCTAGCATGTGAAAGGTCTTGAAAAGTTATGTTCAGACCAATCCTTAAGGAAATCTATTGGCAGATACATGGAAAATGAAATGGGGAAAGGAGAGACTAAAAGAAGGGAAATCACTTAGGAGTATATTGTAATGATCTAGATAAGAGATGATCAAGCCTCTGAGATCAAGAATAGCCAAATATGGGAAGTACAGAGGTATAATTTACAAAACTTGGGAAATGATTAGAAATCAGGAATTAGAGAGAATAAAAAGTCAAGGATAACTCTGAGGTTATGAACTTTGGTTGATGTAGTAATGGTACTGTCCTCAATAGAATTAGGGAAGTTTGGAGAATGATATGGATCTGGGGGGAAAAGATTATAAGATCTTTTTTTTTTTTTTTAAGATATGTTGAGTTTCAATTATCTATGAGACATCCAACTTGTAGATATCTTGCAAGCAGTCATGTAGTACTAGAGTTCAGAAGAGAGATTAGAGCTAAATATATAGGTTTTGATATTATCTATTTGCAGATAATAATTGAACTTAAAAGAGTTGATGTGATTACTTAAAAAAAAAAAAAAAGATCTAACTAGATCACTAGGAAGAGATCCTGAAAAAGAAGAAAAGCCCAGGACAGAGTAATAAAAGAAATTAAAGATCAATCAGTCATATAATGTAGTGTTCTATTAAACATAAGGATCTTAGCAATTTGATTAAAAACTGTTGGGAAAATTGGATAGCAATATGGAAAAAAATGAAATTTAACCAACATCTTATATGAAGTAAGTATCAAATAGATGTATAAAGTTGATGTAAAAGGTCACATCATAAATTTGAATAACTGAAAGCAATTCCATATCAGATATAGATAATGGGATTTTTATCTGGAACTTGGAAAGTGAGGGAGGCACTGTGGTAGAGGGAGAAAATTTTAGGTATGAGGTATATTTAGTGAAAATAAAGTCAGGAGATAGAGTGTTTTATGTGAGGAATAACTTGGGGACTAGTGCCACTTGATTGCAGAATACATGGTGGGGGAGTAAAATATAAGGGGTTAGAAAAGTAAGAGGGGTGCTATGAAAAATTTTGAATGATAAACAGTATTTTTTATTCAATCAGGGAGGTTGATAGAGAGCCACTGCAGTTTATTGAGTAAGAGAGATGATATGGTCAGACTTATAATTTAAGAAAATGAATTTAACAGGTGAATAGAATAGGGAGAAAGTTGTGACAGGAAGACCAACCAGTGAGTTATTGCAGTAGTCCATGTGTGATATGATGAGATTCTGCACCTGGGTAAATGGCAATGTCATTAGAGAAAAAGAGGTATGAAGATATATCCTTCCTAAGACTTGGCAACAGATTAAATATTGGAGATGAGAGATAGTGAGGAGTAGAGGATAATACTTACATTATAAGCATTGCTAACTGGGAGGATGGTGGTGCCTCTGATAGTAATAACAGGAAGAGGCAAAAACTTGAAAAGATAAAAAGGGAAGATAAATGAGTTCAATTTTGAACAAGTTGAAATCAAGCTGTCCATAGGACATATAGTTAGAAATGTCTAGTATTTATTTGGAAATATAGGATTGTAAGTCAGGAGAGGGTTAGGGTTGGATAAGGAAATCTGGGACTCTTTTGCACAGAAAAATTTTTAAGAATTAAAGAGATTAAAAAGAATTAAATCTATGGAAGCTTAAGAGATCACTGAGTGAAATAATTGAGGAGAAGAAAAGAGGGACCAGGACAGAACCTTGAAGAACATTTACTATTTATAAACAAAGGCCTCACTTGAAAGAAGTAATACAAAAGAGAATTGAGAAGGAGTAATTAGACAAGTTGGAGGAGAACCAGGAGGAAGTGTGTCTAACTAACCTACAGAAAAAGAGAGTATCAAGAAGAGAGTGATCACCTGTGTTAGGAGCTACAGAGAAATTAAGAAGGAAGAGAACCGATTAAAAACCATTAGATTTGACAGTTACTAGGTCATTGGTAACTTTGGAGAGAATAATTTGGGTTGAACAATGAGGTCAGAAGCCCTGCTGTAGAGGTTTAAGAAGAATGTAAGAGGAGAGGAATTGTAGGCATCTATTGTAAAGGAGCTTCTCATGGAGTTTAATCACAAAAGGCAGGAGAGATAAGGGACAAAGGTTAGCAGAGATGGAAGAATAAAATGAGCATTTTTTTTGAGGATGTAGGGGATACATGAATTGTTTGTAGTTAATAGTTTATAGGCAGTAAGAAAGAGCCAGTTTATAGGAAGATATTGAAGATTATTGAGGGTGTGGAGAAGATAGAAGTAATCTGACTGGGAAGATGGCATAGAATATGATCCCATGTACATATAAACTGGCAAGGAGAAGAGCCACTTCTTCAGATGAGATGGGGTGAAGCAGAAAATAGCGCTCAAAAACTTCTGAGAGATGTGAAGTAAGAAATAGGGAGAAAAAGTGAGTTTTCAATGAGTAGCCTCAATTTTTTGGTCAATATCAGGTAAAGATTTCAGTGATTTTAAGAAAATAGAAGGATCAAGAAAGGAAAATATTTAAGACAAAAGTACATTTATTACCTGTGGAACAGGCCTCCCAAAGAGCACAGTGAAAGAAGTAGGAAGCTTAGAGATTTGGTGGACAGTGGGGTCGCAGGAAGGAGAGAGGTTGGACTGTGGAGAATGAGAATACGGGAGCAGGCAGCACTAGAGTGATAACCAGGAGTTCAGTCATTGGGACAGGTGAGGATGATGGTGTGGGTGAGTGTTAATCTTTGTAAAATAAGTTCCCATAGATTAATGATTGGTAGAGAGAGAAATGGAATGGGAATGTTCTTCCTTGAACAGACTTAGCAAATTATTGGGATGAGGTGGCAAATCTAAGCAGTGAAGTGGGATGGAATAGTTTCCCTCCTTCTCCATAGGCCCAGTCTGCATTTAAGGGAAATTATATTGGCAGCTGTGTAGAAAATAAATTGTTTGGAAAGGGACTTAAAGGAGGGAAATAAATTAGGAAGCTGTTTCAAAAATTGGTTCTGCAGACCTAAATTGAGGCGGTGGCTTTGTGAATGGAGAGAAAGGGTCAGCTGTGATATTTCCTTTTAGAGTCTAGTTGTCAAAGTATGTCAGATACCTGATCCTATTAATTTACTTTTTTTCAGATCCTCACAATAAGACTATTTTCAATAGGACATTTCATGATGAACCACTAATTATGGAGTAAGTATCTGCTATGGCTTCTCTATAATAACTTAAAACTTATTCAAGTAAAATTAATTCTTATCAGATATGAAATTATGCTGTCAAGTATTGAAACTAAGTGTACTATATTATAAACTTTTTTATTCTTTTGATTGTAAGTAATGTTATTCACATGGTTTAAATCTAGCATCCCATCATCAAAAGAAAATAAAATGAAAAAACAAACACTGGGAGAAAGAGAAGTAATATTTACAAAATTAACCATTCATTTATTTTGACTAAATTGCTTATAGAGGAATTCTGAATTTGGGAATAATGCTTTACCAAAAAAAAGTACTAATTCAGGATAATTATTTTTAGAAAGAAAATTTGGGTTTGTTTCAAATGGGGCTTGAAGGGTAGGTACAGGGTTTTCTTGTAAGATGCAGAAAGATCTTAAGGCTAAAATTTAGAAGAGGTACTCTTGTAATGTAGAACTTTTAAGGCATAATACAAAATAGATTTCACCAGAACCATTTGGCAAGAGAGAAATGGATCAGTGAACACATTAGAGATACTACTTGCTAACCAAATACATTCAAAATATTATTGTTTGATTAATCAATAGAAAATAAAAACTTGGAATGCATTTTTCCCCTGAGGCAATTGGGGTTAAGTAAATTGCCCAGGGTCACACAGCTAGGAAGTGTTGAGTGTCTGGGATCAGATTTGAACTCAGGTCCTTCTGACTTCAGGGCTGGTGCTGGAATGCATTTTTAAACAAATGCTGTGAGGAACTGATTAGCAATGAAGTAAGAAATAGACCCATGTATATTATACCAGATATATCAATGAATTCCAACTGGATCAAAAAGTTAAGCATAAGAAGTCCTATAAGAAGGTAGAAAAAATGAGATTATGTATTCATTTAGTTATGGAAACACAGAATAGTGTAGTGAATAACCGGCCACCCTAGAAATCAGGAGGACCAGGTTCCAGTACTGCTTCTGACACATTCTAAGCTTGTGACCTCAGACAAATGAGTTAACCTCTTAAGTGCTCTAGTCAGCTGTCTGGAACTGTAAGATGCAAAGAAGTAGCCAATCTGCATTGTCAGGGAGAGTTTTCTTCACAGTGTTCCTCTGCTTATAGAGAGGAAACTGCTTTGTTTCTATTAAATAAGAGTTGTTATTAGAGACAAAGTTGGCATAATTGTTTACATTAAAGTAATAATTTTCTATATAACAAAAGCAAATAATACTAATAGCCAGCTTTTATTTAAATTTTGAGGTGCAGGTCACTTTACAAATATTATCACATTTTATCTTCACAACTCTGCAAAAGAGATACTATAATTGTTGCTATTTTACATAAAGAAACTGAGACACAGGCTAAGTAACTTGCACAGGGGCCCCTACCTTTCAGATATCTCAGGCCAGATTTGAAATAAGTCTTTACGACTCCAGTCCCAAAGCTCTTAACAGTGGTTAATTTCGAAATAAAAATAACTTGGGAAAAGTATTTATGGCAAATTTATAGAAAATGTGAAAGAAAAAAATTACATCTAAAACATAAGTTACTGTTGACTACAATGGCAACTTCTTATTAATAATTTGAAAAGAGATATAAACTTTATAAAAGAGGAGACACAAATTATCATTTGTTACCTGAAAAATAAGCAATCTCAGTGATAATCAATGGGATAAACATATTAAAAAAACCAAAACCACTAATATCTCATGCACATCATATTGGTAGAAAAAAATTTTTTAATAGTAAACTAGTTTTAGCAGAGATGTAGAGAGAGGTATATATTTATTGTTGGTTAAATTATAATCTTATAGTGATACTTTGGGAAAGCAATTTGGAAGCACATAATAAAAGGTACATAAATCTCTGTACCCTTTGATCCTCTACTGCCATTGTTGATAATATACCCTGAAATTGTTATAAAAAAAAGATTCATGATTTTTAAAACAGCATTGTTTATAATTTCAAGTAATTGAAGGCAAATTCAATATTCAGCTGTAATTCAGTTCAGCATGCATTTGTTAACCTTTAGAAGGCGCATTTATTAACCTTTGGATAGGCACTGTTTTGAGATCTAGATACACAAAATCAAAAATGAAACAGTAGCTGGACAACCATACATAGTAAACTAATTATAAAAATTTAGAAAGTAATTTCCAGGAGTAGGGCACATATCTTCTATATAAAGAGTAATTTGTTAGCAGTAGAACTGGGGTTCCAAAAGCAGAGTGGACAGAGGTACAGTGAGATGGAGTTGAAGTTGACATTAAAAAAGTAGGAGGAAATCAGGAAGAATAATAGTCAGGGGAAGAGAGTTTAACCCAGGCAATCAATTGAATTGAATCATATTAGTAGATGATCATTCTGTTTAGGTAAGCATTGATAATGCTGATTTGGTTATTGATTCCCTGAAGAATAAAAACTGATAAGAATATGAGATGAAGTTAGGATGCAAGAATAGGCCACATGATAGACCTCTTCTTCTTGGTGACCATGATGAGATCCTGGAGCTAATTGGTTATAAAAAGGTTTCACATATTTAAAGTGCTTATCTGCTAGTCATCAGCCAAGCTCATTTTGCCCCAAGGCTTTCTATGGCATGGAGTAAGGTATCTCCCTCAAGATAGAAATCTCAAAGATCTTTCATCTTTAATTGTGTCAGATATCACTTGCAGACTTACAAGAATTTATTAAGCTCCTACTTTCTAAGAGGCACTGTGCACTTGAGTATACAAAAAAATGGCAAAAAAAAGTTTAGTCCCTGCTCTCAAGTTGATAGGGGAGACAACATAAAACAACTATGTATATCAAGACATATACAGATGTAAGAGGAAACAGCAACAGGGTAGAAAATGAGCATGGAAAGGGTTTGTGTACTACTGGGACTTGGCTAGTTATATGGGGGCTGTTTGAATAAATTATGAGGTATATACATGTGTGCATGTGCATATTTACCAGACATATAATTTCCTCTCTTTAAGGTGCTCCTGGTGAGGAACTTTTTCCAATAAACAGTGACCCTTTTTCTCCATTTCACACTTTTAGAGAGTATGTGTAAGTAATTTTGCCCAGCATCCAGCACTAGTAGGTATAATAGATAGGACTTTAAACCCAAAGCTTCCTAATTCAGCTACCTCCTCTCCATCCATTGTACCAGGTAGCATCTCACACTTCGTTAATGTGATGGAGATATGGGGAGGATTCTTATAGGTGATGAGGTCAAAAGAAATAAGAATAGTTTGCCAAATTTTAGAAAAAGAAAAAAAGGTCTTCAGAGCATTTTTTAAATGCGTAGAAGAAAACAGAAATGAAAAGAAGGTCAGAAGGAAATTGGCAAGTAGGAAAGCTTTGAAAGTAAAATGTTGAATCTATAAGATTTTTTTTAAAGCAAGTTTACATAATAGAAGCAAGAAAAAAAAAGGAAACAGACATTTAGTTAAGTGCCTACTATATGCCAGACTTTATGCTAAGTGTTATGACAATGACGATGATGATGATGATGAATAGCAGGTACTTATAGAGTGCTTACTGTGTACCAGGTACTATGCTAAGCATTTTAAAAGTATTACTTCATTTGACCTTCACAAAAATTCAGGGAGGTAAATTACCCCCTTTTTCACTTAGGGAAACTGAGATAGACAGAGCTTAAGTGCATGCCCAAGTATATGCATCTAATAAATGTCTGAGGCTGGACTTGGACTAAGGTCCTCCTTACTCCACATCCAGCATTTTATCCACTTTTTCATCTAGCTGCCTCTAAACAAAGAATTGATATTTAAGGCTTCACGTGAAACATATGTGAAACATAATCTTTTTCTTTTCTGCCTTGCAGAACTTTTTAAGTTAATTGAATTGAGAATAAACTTTTTTTTTTTTTAATGATCAAGCAGTATCAGGAATATGAGGAAATCTGGAATGAATTGTAGGAATTAATGCAGAGAAAAAATAGTTTTTAACAAACAGTACATAGTATGACCATATAAATGAAAAAGTAAAGAAGAATAAACAAACAATACTTAGCAATGAATAAAAAGTGATATAATTTTGTGTATTACAAAGGAAGGAAAAGGAAAAAAGGAAATTGGGAAAATAATCTGGGATAATAATTATATGTATGGAATTTTTTTTTCTGCTGTTGCCTTCCTTTGACTTACCAAGGTCAAAATTATACATCAAGTGAGTGGGAATTATTAATGATTTTAAGGATCAGTCTGATTTAACATTTTTATTTATGACTTGCATGAAGATATTATGTTTATCATGTTTGCAAATGACATGGAGCTGACAAGGATAACTAATTCACTAAATGGCAAAATCAAGATACAGAATGATCTAAACAAGCTAGAATGAGGGGCAAAATGTAACAAGATGCAATTTCACAGGAATTGCTGTAATTTAAGCTTTAAGGATAAGTATTACTTACATTTTTAAAAATCCACAACTGAAGTGCAGGGTGATATAGCTATTTATGTAAAAAAAAATTTAGAGGTCTAATGAACCGAACACTCAATATTGAATCAGTAGAGTACTAACACTGTCCAAAAAACTAATGTGTTGTCAGCACATATTTAAGGAAGTATGATATTCAAAACATAAGCAATAATAGCACATTATAGGCTAAATTAGCTAGGCTATAACTGGAAAATTGTGTTCAATTCTGGGTAACTTGAGTAAATGAATAAATGAAACATTTATTAAGCACTTACTATGTACAAAACAGTGTGCTGAATGTCAGGGATAAAAATAGAAAAGTATGACATTTCCAGTAAGCTCTAATCTTCTAATGAAGAAAGAACACATAGAGAAGATTTCAGCTATCATTCTGATGAAAAAGACTCATAATCCTTAGAATGCAACAGCAAAACATATGTAGTTGCCTCTTTAATGTGATTTCCATCAGCTTTTGATGATGAACTATTTAATGGTGCCAAACACTTTGGGGGCAAGAATTTCTGCATTTTCAGTAGTCGTAGTTTAGTACCTGAAGGAGCAATTGGCACACAGCATTTTACCAGAGTTTGCTTTCTAGAATGATAGTTGAGGGCACCAGGCTTAAAACAAAGCTATCGTTAAAGCTCTTGGAATCAGTTTCCTGGGTTGTCAGCATCAGAGTCTGATGGCAGATGATGGTAAAGATAGCTGTGGTGGTTTGACTTTCTTGGCACATTTTGCCTCTAATCCTGCCAGTGTGCTCTGGTGCTTCAGCTAGACTGGCATATCCCTCTGTCAATAGAAGATGGGAATGGCTAGTACTTTCTCTTTGGGGGTTGTTTTCTTGTATGATGGGTGTAAAAGTCTAGGCTAGAAGCAGAACTAGTAGTCTGGAGGGTGATGCCAGGGTTCTTGTGCCTAATTGTTGGTAGCAATTGGTCAGCTGTTATTGCTGTGGTGAAGAGGAAGGTGGGGCTCCTTTTTTCTAATGATTTCTTTCCTCAATGATGGCTACAGTAACTGGGCTAGAAGCAGGTGTTTGTGGAACATTGCTGTTCTGAAGGCTCTGGGGTTCAGGATCCTAGTCTGTCTCTACTAGCATCTGAAGGAAGATATTGATCAAAATGGTGGTGGGGGTGGGGGGAGCTCCTTTAGGACAGGGCTTTTTGACTTTTTCTGTATCCCCAGCATCTTAACACAATGCATGGCACATAGCAGATGATTAGCAAGTAACTTAACTGTTAGTTGATTGGTTCGTTGTTGACTTGATTTACACAACAAATCCTTCTGTCTTTCTTTCAAGTAATTTGACGCTTCAGCTAGGTTAGCTTGACTGCTCAATGATATTTGAAAAACATCCTGATATGCTAGAGTGAAGGTGGGGAGAGACAGAATTTACTTAAGAAGCCAAAAGTACAGCAAATTTCTCCAAATAAATCTAGAAAACATACCAGAGCAAATTCTAATGGGAAAACCCAAGACAAAGTAATAGTGAATCATGTTCCTTATAGAGAGACTGAGAGATCTGTGGATACTAGGGACAGAGTCAAGCCAGGAGCTCTGCATGTGGACATTCTGGTGCTAAAGGAAAGCATAGTACAAAAGCAAGTGGAGATCCATGATCTGTGTTGAAGCACCCCCAGACACGTATTGGGATACTTTGCTGGGGGGAAAGTGCCAACTCGCAACTTTGTTATCCACCACTCAGTTCCAGGATCACAGATCCAAAAGAGCTCCCTACCTACCTTCTGACCCCAATACAAGGCTCTGTATTATAAAGAAAAGAGCCAATTCAGAAGCAAGACAATGATGTATCTCTGAAGCCTTTAGGCTTACAGAAGAATGACAGAGCATGAATGCCAGACCAAAGGGGAAACTGCAATTCTATCAGTCTAAGTTAATTGATTTTCTAAGCTGCTTGAGAGTGACTGAGTCAAGCAGCATTCTGCTTTTGCACATATCCAAACACAGATCAAGAACCTGTAAAGATCTAACAATCAAACTTTACCCTGGATCAGATCACCTGGAGAACATTGAAAATTCAGTTTCCCAGTTTGAGATGTTCTGAAGACCCTGTAACAACAAAATGCTCACTAACCCAAGAAAGTAGCAGAAAACCTTCCTTGGCACTAATATCAAGTGCAAGGTCAGAAGTAAGCTGGAAAAATAAGCAAATGACCCAAAAAATATTTTATCATGTAAGAAAAAGAAAAGCTATTGTGACAAGGATACTTATGAAACAAACTCACAAGAAGACAATAACTCCAAAACATCTAAGTAAAGTCTCAAAATACAGATTAGGTACAAATTGAAATTCTACTAAAATTCTACTAGAGCAGCAAGGATCATGAAGACATGAAGCAAGAGGTTTAGAAGAGTCAAAAAATGTTTCATCAATGACATGAGAATGCTAGAGGGAAAAAATAGAGAAAAAAATGAGAGCTCTGAAAGAAAGAATTTTTATAGTTTGCACAGGAGATACAAAATTTTGTCCAAGTAACTAATCCCCTGAAAATTAGAATGGAACAAATATAATCAATGTTTCTATGAGAAGATAAGAAATATTAAAAATGAAGAAATAGAAGAAAATGTAAGATATTTCATAACAAAAACAAGTGACTTGAAAAACAAATGGAAGAGGAAAAAAAATCGAAATATGATTAATTAAATAAACTTTTAGGAACATTATAGCCAAAATCCAGAGTTTACTAATCCAAGAAAAAATAATACAAGCAGTTAGAGGGAGAATAAAAAGTTCCAATGAACTGCAGTCAGGATCACACATGATTTATCAGCTATACTTTAAAGGAGAGAAGTATTCCTAAAAAGCAAAAGATAAGAATAGATTTACAGATAAAAACAACTTACCAGAAAAATAGAGTATAATTATATCGAGGAGAAAAGTAGACTTTTAAAGAAATAAAAAATTTTAAAGCATTCCTAATGAAAAGACCAGAGTTATATAGAAACTTTGAAGTTAAACACACAAAAGTTAAGAGAAACATTAAAAAAATAAGCATAAACACACATGATAAAGGACTATAGAAAGAAAAACTATTTACATTCTAGTATGGGTAGATAAAAAATGTATCTCTTCTGAACCCTATTATCAGGGATTATAGAAGGAGTCTAATTAGACAGTCTTGGGAGTGGTTCTGTTATGCCCTCATAATCTTAAAAGAAGAATGGAAAGAGAGAGGAAGAGAAAGACATTTATAGGGGGAGGAAAGTTAGGAGGATAATTATCTCACAAAATCAGGGTACACAAGTAGATGTCTACATAGTCATTAAGCATTTATTAAGGCCTACTATGAAAATAGAAAAAAAGAGGAAATAGGGAAGGCAATAAACAAATACATGTATAAAGAAGATTTGTAGAGGTTAAATGGAAAATTATTAGTAAAGGGTAAGTTCTAAAATTAAGAGGAGTTGGGAAAGACTTTCTGTAGAAGATAAATTCTAGTTAGGACTTAAAGGATCTTGGAGATATTAGGGAGCCATTGAAGTTTATTGGGTAGGGTATGAGGAGTGGTATGCATGATCAGACCTTCACTCTTTGAAAATTACTTTGGCAGCTGAATGGAATGTGTTTTGAAGTGGGAAGAGACTTATTATAGTCAGATGCCAGCAGGCTAAGTGTGAAGTGATGAGGCCTTCTGGGGACGACAGAAGAGAGAAAGGTGGGGATGAAGGGGAAAGTGACTGACACTTGAACCTTTATCTGAACTGATCAAAGGAGAGAAGAATACACACAATATTGGGTACAAAAATATATCTCATTCAGCAGGGAAATAGGAGGGAAAAGGATATGAGAAAAAAGAGGAATTAATAGGAATACAGATTAAGGCAGCAATTAATTTTAGCAAAACAATCTCACAAAAATATTGAGAACTCTTTTTCTAGTGTCAAAAGGGGATCTGAATTGAGGAGTGACTGAACTAGTTATGATATTTAAATGTGATGGAATACTATTGCCCTGAAAGAAACAATGAAAAAGATGACTTCAAAGAAACCTGAACAGAACCAGAATAATTTATGCAATGATAGAAACATCTGAAAAAATTAGCAACTCTGATCAGTTCATTCACTGACCACAATTCAAAGGATTAGTGATTGAACTATGTTTTCTACCATTTGATAGAGAGATAAAGGACTCAAGATACAGAATGAAACACATACACACACACACACACAGAGTTTTAGATAGATAAATCAATTAATCTATAGATATCTATATACATATATGTAAATATGTAGATATCTATTAAATGATAAAGAATGAAATATATAACAGATGTAGAAAACATTTTTGCTTCATTATACATGTTTATAACAGGAGTATTATTTTGGGAAGGAATATATATATTCGTATATGTCTGTGTCTGTGTGTGTGTGTGTGTGTGTGTGTGTGTGTGTGTGTGTGTATGATGGATTTGGAATTATAACTAAGAACTAACAATTTAGAAAGTGAACCCTGTCTTTTCAGAATATGAAAAGCTCCCTTGTCAAAGAGAGATTAAGTTTATTTTTATTACTCTTCCAGTTAACATAAGTTACTTTTATATAAATATTTTTCCTATGTAAAGAAGAACTTAAGTAGAACTATCTGTATTTAGTTTATTCTACTGAATAAACTACTGAAGTTGTTCAACAGAGTCTGCATAAAACTTGTCAGTGATATTATAGGGGGTGATCCTGGCTTTATATAAAAATTTTACATCTAAGGTTCCTTACAACTAAAGATTCTTTGCATCCTATGATTATTATTGTTAGGGTTATTAACATTTGTATGTTTCTCAATGTAACTTTTTTCTCTGTTTGGTTTACTTTACATCCTCTATCCTAAGAGACTGTGTTGATTTTTATACATGATTATTTCTCTGAATGCTTTTAGGGTACAAACTAGATGATTTTAGATTATAAAATAAATTTCCAAAGATAATACTAATAAGGAAGCAACTATAATCTTTCCCTTTAAAATGACAGTGAGATTTCAATAAAATTTCTAGAACATACTTAATTTTTTTTCATTCTTTTTCGTTTCAGTTTCAATGGTGATTTAATCCCTGATATTTTTGGTGTCACAAATGTATCTAGCCAACCACAGATACTATTAGGCGGGTAAGTAGATAGTAATGTAATTAAATGACAGTGTACATTGTATAAATATTGGTGCTATTTTGACTATTTCTATAAAGTGAAGCTAAAGATTGGTCTCTATATCTGTCATTGAAAAGTTCAAACCATTATAAATAAGAACATAATTTCCAAGATTTTAAAAGGGTATTTTCTCCAAACCTGGAATTCCCTTAATCAAAAAATAAATTTGGTTGCATATTGTTTCTTAACTTGAGAACATTTTGCATGTTCTCTAAGAATTAAAAAATGTGAAATTTACCAGTAACTATTTAATCATTTGATTTTTAGGTGTGCGTTTAGGGATAGAAGAATTTCATTTAAATATGATGGATTTTAAGACAGAGAACAAATCTTAAAGTCAGAAACATGTGGGTTCAAGTCCTTTTGATATATTCTACTTGGAGTAGTGCCCTGGAAGTCTCTTAAATTGCAGATTTATATTATTAGGACATATTTCCTCATTGGGAATTCCCTACACCAGTGAAATAATCATTAAATCCAGATCTAAAAAAATTTAAATTCTAGATAACATAAACCTTTACTGGAACTCTCTTCTAATTATGCTAGATCTCAAACTTTCATTGGCAGGGTTACAAAAACTTATAATCAGAATTTATGGGGCATTGTTTTCCATGGCATTTGTCCAGACTTTCTAGTCATCTGTTCACTCCCCAAGTACTTGTATAGAAGGGGTCTTTTACTGCATTTTCCTTGCAATGGAGCAGTTCTGATCATTTAAAAATAAGTGAACTATGGGCAAGCTGTTTCTCATAAGAGATCAGTAGCCTTGCAATATCATTTTCTTGCTTCTTGTACAAAATCAGTGTACTAACTCTCAGAATGGTGTAAAGGCTTACCTTTTACTGTCTCATCCAAATACCTAAAATCTAATACATTTTCTTTCCTTGCTATAAGGAATATGTACTTCTTTTTGATTATTACTTTTTTAATCTACTGATCACAAGCTCACAGATGTGTTTTCATAATTCACGGTTTTCTTTAAAAGCACCATACTCTTGTTCAATCAAATTTAAGTCAACTAGGTGGCAGAGGACCTAGTTTGAGAAAGCCCTGAATTTGAATTACACTTCATGTATCCTCTAGTTGTGTGATCCTAGGTAAGTTATTTAACCTCTTAGTAACTTAAGCCTTATCTGTAAAACGGATAACACCTACTTCACTGGACTGTTTTAAAGATCAAATGAGATAATGTATGGACAGCATTTTCCAAACCTTAAAGGGCTATGTAATATTAGCTTATTATTATTATTTTGAATTTTTCTTTTTTACTAGTACTAATAGTAGGTAGTACTTTAGTATTGCTCACAGTGAATTTACACATAATTGAGGTAAATCTCAAACAAAATTCAGTTTGAGAGGAGTATCTGGATATTCTTATTTTAGAGGGTTTGTGAGAGGGAAATCGTTCTCTCCTGTTCCTGCTGCCATATCCAATAGAATCTGAAGTGACTCTTCTGAGAAAATTGCCCATTACCCTATCTGTAGGATATCAGAGTTACTCAGGAAGGTTTCTGGGGAACTAAGACTCAATAGGTAGGTAATCCTAATCTATTCCTTTCTTACTCCAGAATTTTCTTTGCTTCCTTAACATCTCTGAAAGCTCCACCCCTATTTGTTCTCAGAGTGACAGAAGGTGGAATTAAAAGGAGGATGGTGCCAGTCTACTTTATTTATTCTCACAGTTCTTAGTAATAGTACTCATATAATCAATAACCTCCTCTTTGAAAATTGAGGAAATACTCAGAATATTTTTAAATTATGTGACTGAACATTTAAAATAACTGCGTGGGAAATTAAAATGTTTTTGAAATTTAAGAACGCTAAAATAGTCCATACTGTTACTCTTGTTTTCTATTTATTTTATGAGGAATTTATTGGAAATATTTTGCTATCTCTTTATAAAGTTATACCCCTTCTCCTAATCCAACATTAGCAACATATTTCTATTATTTCTTCTGTGAAAATATGGTTTTAAAATGAAATCCTCCTACTTCAAGTTGCTTAATCCAAATTTTAAAATAAATATTTTATATGTAATTTATATGGCTATTGTTTAGTACTTCAATGGATTTATGATCTTATTGCTATGGGTATTTCTCTTATAGTCCAAATTATAGCCTATTTATTTCTTCTCATCTTAATCTGAATAGCTTTCTGGAGGTCATCTCAGTATCCTCAGTTCTAAAATGAGGAGAAGAGGAGAAGGAGTTAGATTCAGTAACTTGTGTGGCCTCTTTCATATCTAAATCTATCATCCTCTGATCTTATCATGGTTATATTTATTTTGACTTTTGTTGTCAATAATAAGCTGACAATTCATAATAATGTTTTGTGATTATCATGTCTAATACCTTCTGTATTGCTTCTTGAGATTAGTATTCAGAAAAATAGGAATTAAGATTTTGCAATATATAAACCTTAGGCCTTTTCATGTCCTAATAACAATGTATCCTTTTCATCTCCTTTGTGTATACCCTTCATATCTAGAATACTAGATATTAAAGTATATGTTGACTTGGTTGGGTGGATTTTGTTAAACTCTTTGTACCATTTCTTTCTGACTTTATGTACTGAGCAGATGGTGACTCATGTATGGACCTCTTTCCATAGTTTTTCTTCATGTAGTCATTTGGCAAGTTTTTCTTCATGTTAGTCATTTGGCAATTGTGCATCGATGAAATAGCCAAATTTTCTCAAAATTATATTTCTTTTTCTTTTGGTATAAGATGAAAGAAAATTGCTTTATTTGCCTCTCTAAGGACCATCCTTTAACTGATTTTTTAAAAAAAATTCTTCTTTTATTTATAGCAGAAGTGTTAGTATTGATGCATTTTACTTCTTTCAGGAGTGTGCCACTTTATTGGACATTAGACAAAGATCCCCATGGTTAGAGTGCCAACTACTAAAGTTTTATGGGTATTCTAAAAATTATGATATCCTTGGCATTTCTACCATTGTCATTGGAAATTTAAAGAGAGATACACAACTAAGAAATTTTTTTTCTTCATTCCATAAGTTTCTTAATATAACCAAAGAATTTATTACTTAATAATACAATAATAAAACAAATAAACTTGCCCAGCATCACCCAGCCAATAAGTATCTGAAGTCAAATTTGAACTCTTGTCTTTCTAACTTCAGACTACATGTTAAGTAGTTTGCTAAGTATTGGTGTTACACAAATTAAAGCAAAAAGAAAGACTACTTTTCCCCTCAGGAGCTTATGTTCTAATAAGGTAGATTTCCTATAAAAGGGAAGCTGAAAAATATACATAAGTGAGGCATAATAGTTGGAGAATCAGGAATGTCTGGTTTGGGACTTATCCTCCAAACTGAGGTTCTGGGAAGAATGAGATAAAAGGAATTTTTTCAAGTTCTCACCAATGGAAGAAGGATTTTTTTTTTTCAAATTCAAATAAAAAATATTTTGAACCTAATCATAGTTTTAATTTATTAAATATGAAATTCAAATTATCAATGTACAAAACTGAGAGAAAGGGTTAGGAAAGATTTCAAATGAAACTATTAATATTATTAATAACTTTGCTAATCAGTATTTAAAGCTCCAACTTCTTCCTTAATCTAATCTTTTAATGACTTAAAATAAAGTACTATTATGCTACATTTCTTACAAATAGCACTTAACAAATGTTACTTTTGAATCTATCACAAAGTACAAAGTAACTAGCAATATACAATGTATAACTGATAGAACTCAAGCATTTGGAATATCCTTGCTCTTAATGTTAAAATGAAAATACCTATTATTTTGATCAAGGACAAACTTAACATTTATTCAGTATCTTCCTATGCTGCTGGAGTATTTGCTTGTGCTTTAGAAGTACAACACAATAGGTAGAGAATTGGGGGTGGAGTCAAGAGGACCTAAATTCAAATTTAACTTCAGACATTTACTAATTGTATGACCTTGAGCAAATCACTTAACTTCTATCTGCCTCAGTTTCCTGAATTATAAAATGGAGGGAATCATAACACCTACATCCCAGAGTTGTTGTTAAGGATCAAAAGATAAACGTTATAAAATGCTTAGCATAGTGCTTGGCACTTAGGCGCTTAATAAAAACTTATTCCCTTGTCTTCCCCCTTATAGACCAAGCCCAAGAGTTTATTATTTAAGTAGGTAAATATGAAATTTGTGATAGAAATGTATTCTGCACACTTTGGTCCTAATTTGTTTTAATTTACACGTAAATTATATGGAATATTTTCATTCATATACAATTACTTATAACTATAAACTTTGTGACCATTTTTTTTTTCCTTCAGAGGAACTGTAAAACAGGAATTAAAATCTAGTTAACTTTTGTCAAGATAGGAAAGAATGGATCTTACTTTTTCATTATGATACTTTCTCTTTTATTACATTGTATTCAGTGATTATTTAAGTAGAGCACTTATCACAAGTTAATTAAATAGAGTAAACTTCACTTTATAATTTCATTTTCTTGATAATCTGTTAAGGATAAATGGCAGATACTTGTCCATAATAACTTATAATAGAATTATTATAAAGTGTCATCTAGATTGGATTTTTTTTTAATTATATGAAAATAGGTAGAAATTTATTTCACAAAAATTAATATAGGTAATCTTTAAGATAGTTGTTACTCATTGTGTATAATCAGCATCAGTACTTATCCTCTTAGTAAACACAAAGTTTATTTTGAAACACTTTACAGTTCCTTTAGATTCTTACTTAGCATGTAGGTAAAACCAGTTTTTATCATGGCCATTTTTTAGAAAAATTCATCTGTTTTTACACAAAAAAGAGACTTTGTTTTCTAACATTTTCCAGTGATCCTAGAGAAATATTTAATTCTAAGGGGAGAAGAAAATCTACTTATTTCCAGAATTGCTTCTCCAGTAAGACTTTTATTGTTCTTTTCTGTTGTCTCCACACCAGACTAGGATTAATGAAATGCCTTTTGGTAAATCATGATCAAAGTGTCCTGTTTTTTATTTAAGAAGAGATAATTACTTTTAATAGAAGTCTTACAAAAATCTTTTAGTAGTTAGCCAAACCATATTTGATGTGTTGTTTTAGAATCTTAAGATTATAAACTTAGATCTGGAAGTGACCTTTGAAGTCTTCATTTTTCCAGATGAAGTAACAGGCCCTCAGATCAATCAACTGCATTTATTAAGCACCTACTATATTGTAATTATTGTTATCAGTTGTTACTTTTATGTCTGTCACAGAGTGCAGGTGATGTTAATCAGCAATATAGTTTATTACTAATGCGATTCAAGAATTTAGAATATCATTGCTCTTAATGCGAAAGTAAAAATACTTGTTATTTTGATCAAAGACAAGTGATATTTTCCAATAGTGAAATAGAGGTAATCTACCCAGGTAGCATAGTAGATAAAGAACTGGAATACAAAGAAAGGCCAAAAACAAAAAGAAAGAAGCAAAAACAGTCTTCACTATCCAGGATTTCACAGGTTAATAGGGAAACATCATGCAAACAGTTTTGTACAGATAAGATATATACCAAAAAAAATTCAAGGTAATCTCAGAATAATGACTCTAAGACCGAGCACAACTAGAAAAGGCATTTTATAGACGTGAGGTTTTACCTGAGAAACTTCAAAGAAACTAGACTAGTTGGGAAAGAGAGATGAGCAGGGAAAGGGGGGAGAGGAAGAGAAGGAAGGAGAGAAAGAGGGAGAAAGAGATAGAGACAGAGAGTCATTGTATTGCAGTGTATGTGAAGTAAAATATAAGAAAACTAGAAGGATAGAAGGAGTCCAGATTAAGATGCATTTGAAACCATCAGGAGATTTTATATTTGATCCTGGAGGTAATAGGCAGTGAATTTTTAAATGGGAGGTGAAGGATGGGTAAAAGGATAAGACCTGTGTTTTAGGAAAATTAATTTTATAGCTTAGTGGAGGATGATCTGAAGTTGGGTGACCTTTGAGGCAGGAAGATCAATCAGGTTATTTCAGTTACATAAATGTGAAGTGATGTGGGAATATATAAAGTTATACTCTACTTAAGAAGAGAGGAAGCATACATGAGGGGTATTACAAAGATAGAAACTACATGTGCATTAACTTCTGATTAGAAATGGCAATATCACAAAAACCTAGAGCGGAGAGTTTGTAGAAGAGGGGAATCAGGCATGTGAAAGGCTGCAGAGAAGACAAGGAGAACAAGGGGTGAAATGATTGGCCCCTCATAACATTGATATTAAGGTACATGGACAGAATTTGAACCTAGAACTCAGCCCCATATCTAGCACATTTTCCACTATGCTAAAGCAGTCTTATTAGGAAATGTTTTGATTTGGTTTTTCCCCCCAGACCTTTGAATATTTAATGAAAATTTTTATGCCTTTCAGAGTGAGTATTTTACACTATGAATCTTTTCTTAAATTTTATTCAGATGCTTTTATTTAAATCTCACACCTTTCCAAACATAGCCTTTCATTCCCCGAGAGTATTTAAGACTATAATCTTAAATTGATTTTTCAGAAAGATTTTATCAGTTTTCTTTAAGAATAGCATAAATAATCATTTCTGTACATAAAAATATTTTCTTGGAATATTAAAGTTAATGATTAGTTATATTTAAAATTAATTAATTCCAAATATGCATCCTTGTCTAAGGAAAATGGGTTTTTGTTTTACTAATCTGTAATCAAGGTGAATACTTTTTTTCATAGACAATATTTACTTATATAATATAAATTAATGTGATTCTTTATTATTTTCTAAATATTAATACTTATAGTATTTGCTATATAAAGTTGATTTTTTTGATATTTTAAAAATAAAATATTTTGATGTCATGTTTTGTGGTGAGCTTTTTCTTCTCAAAACTCAGCCAGGTGATAAAAGTTCAGATCTTTTATTATCTCCAATATAGCCCTGTTAGCTTAGAGGCCTATCTCTCTGCTTGGTTCCAAGAGCTCTCTCCGAATGTCGCCAAATCCAAAGGTCTGGTCCTTCAGCCTCTGCCTCAGCTTTTCTCCAGCCAGCTCCACTCTTCATCTCATTCCAGAGAAATCTCGACTTGTAGCGTCTTCACTCTGAAGAACTTCCTTGACTGGCCCATTGAAGCTCTATTTGTGCTAGTGCTCTCTGGCCCAAAGAGCTTCAAGGGAGGTGTGAACTCATTGAACTCCAATGAGTAAAGGTGTGAACACAAGCCTTGTATTAATTAGTTCTACTTAGTACCTTGTTTCAGGTTCTGCCCAAAACATCTTCTTGTAAGATTAGAGCAACTCTAATTAGTTAGCAGTTAGTAAGGATTCCAACATCTCCCCCTTTCTTTTGTTAGATGAAAACACCAAAGGAAATAGGAAATCTAATCAGATTAGTGGGTTTCTGAAGGGGTACACATAAATCCATCAATATGATATACATGGTATACATAAATCCATCAATATGGGAGGCATTATACATAATTTACATAAGCACATAGCAATATAACACAGGTTAGTAGTAATGTAACAACATGAATCAACCTGAAGATTTACATATGTCCATAAGTCCTAGAAATAGTCCATAAGCAATCCATTGTCCATTAGTTCATGTGCCAGGAATCTAATAATTCTTGTAAGCTCTGAAGTACTGCAAAAGGTCTCATTAACAATTTTTCATCTCAGGGAACCCAATGATTCTTGCTGGTTTTTTCAAGAACTAAAACAGTTTCATCTTGTGTTAGGAAATCCAATGATTCCTGAAGATTTTAAAAGTCTTTTTAACAGTCTCCTTGTCAGCCATTTGATTCTTTCTCCATCTGTGGAAATATAAGCAGATCCTCTTCCCCAAGCAGTTAATCTAATTCCCTTCTATTTACCAAATTTGGGATTTCTCCTCATCATCTGGTAATTACATTGGAGTTGTTTGCATTGGATGTTGTCTTGTTGTCTTAAAAGGCCTGTATTCTTCCCAACTGTAATCCTGATTGCTTTTCTGTTGGTTGATGACATCAGAGTTCTGAATTTCTAAAGTCTCTCTGGGTGTAATCTCAGCTGCTATCATGCCCCACCTGTCCTTTGATTGATACTTTGGAGCTGGGCCTTGCCTCTCCTTCCTCTGGGTCAATATACATTTAGAGGCCCAATGAAAGCCTCTGTTGCATTTTGGACATGGGGTTTTGGGTTTTCTCTCACCCCGTCTTCTCAATCTATCTCCATTTCTACATTGGGCTCTCAAATGTCCAGTTTTTCCACACTGAAAACATTGACTAGTTTCTCTAGAATTCCTCTGCCAAGAAGGACCTTGTCTTTCCATGTTCATCATAGTCTGGGCATAATAAGCATTTGTGCCCACTGTGGCACAGCGTCTAATGATCTCCTCCAAAGAAGCATCTTTGTCTAGCCCCCATATAATTCTTTTGCAAACCTCATTGGCATTTTCCTTAGCCAAATGTCTAGTCATTATTTCTGTTGCTGCATTGTCTCCAATGGTTCTTATTACAGCTGTTTGCAGACGTCCCACAAAATCTGCAAAAGGTTCGTTGGGACCTTGCTCTATTTTTGTGAAAGCATTATTTCCATCTTTCTGTCCAGGGAGAGAATTCCAAGCTTTTATTGCAGCCTTAGAAATTTGCTCATACACTGTTATGGGATAATAAATCTGTTCTGAACTCTCTGCATACTGACCTTCACCAGCTAGTTGGTCAAAAGCAACTTGTACAATAGCTCCTGTTTGCCTATTGCGTTGGGCTTGAATCCTACATAATTCATGAAACTCTGAAAGCCACAATAAATTTTGTCCCGGTTCAAGACATGTTTTAGCGATGGATTTCCAGTCATTCGGGGTTAAGATTTCATAAGACAAATTATCCAGTAACATCTTCACATAAGATGATGTAGCCCCATAAAGAGTGCAACCCTTTTTCAAATCTTTAATTTTTCCCAAATTAAAAGGAGTGTATTTTCTCTCTTTTTGACCTGAGGAGTTGAGCTCTTCAATCACAGGATATGTATTTATAAAATCAGATATATCTTCTCCTTCATTTTTTGCTTTAATTAATGCTTTTTCTAATCTTGTCAAATTCTGCTTTACAGGAGAAGCTGACTGTGTTTCTGTCTCTCTCCCTCCCCTTTGTTCCACCCATGAAGGGTTAATTGCGGGGGGAGGGTCATGAGATGTGGAATCACCTAATTCCTCCTGCTGTGAAGTCTCATACTCAGAATTTGTAATTAACTCCATTCTCATTTGATTCCTCCTCCTTTTCACCTAGTAAAGTTGGCACTTCTTCCGCCTGTACTTTCCTTTTCATCATTCTATCACTTAAATAACTTCTTATAGCCAATTGTATTATATTATATGTATTAATTATGTCTTTGGAAATTGAGTCAGGTCCATTTCTATTATAAAAAAGATCCTCTCTTTCTAATGTCCACTGCATTGAGTTTGAATTAGATCTGTAGCATTCACCCAGTTTTTCTCCGATTAATTTCCATTCATCTAAATCTAATTCCTTTTCTGTAGAAAACCAAGGACATATGTACTTAACAATTTCTAAAAGTTCAGTGATCTGCTCCAAAATTATAATTAAACCTTGGCTTTCCATAATTTTGACAATGCTCTCTAAACATTTTCCTTGAACAGAAACAGGCTGTTTTCTAAATATCTGTCCCATCTTAGGTGAAATTCTACTTTAACTCTTTTAACAAAATTTCTTTGTTGTACTCACTCTAATTTCTGGGTCAAGAAGACTTTTCCACTGGATCAGGATCAGAGGCTTTTCCACTGGAATCCACTGAGGGGGGTCTGTCAGCCCCACGTTGGGCGCCAAAATGTTGGAGTTCAAATGTGGGTTTCTTGTTCTTCTATAAAATATTATAAAAGTTCTCTCTGGGTGCCTTCCCTGGAATCAGGATTTTGTCAGTCCCTGTTCGGGCGCCAAAATGTGGTGAGCTTTTTCTTCTCAAAACTCAGCCAGGTGATAAAAGTTCAGATCTTTTATTATCTCCAATATAGCCTGGTTAGCTTAGAGGCCTATCTCTCTGCTTGGTTCCAAGAGCTCTCTCCGAATGTCGCCAAATCCAAAGGTCTGGTCCTTCAGCCTCTGCCTCTGCTTTCTTCAGCCTCCAGCCAGCTCCACTCTTCATCTCATTCCAGAGAAATCTCGACTTGTAGTGTCTTCACTCTGAAGAACTTCCTTGACTGGCCCATTGAAGCTCTATTTATGCTAGTGAAGCAAAGAGCTTCAAGGGAGGTGTGAACTCATTGAACTCCAATGAGTAAAGGTGTGAACACAAGCCTTGTATTAATTAGTTCTACTTAGTACCTTGTTTCAGGTTCTGCCCAAAACATCTTCTTGTAAGATTAGAGCAACTCTAATTAGTTAGCAGTTAGTAAGGATTCCAACAATGTTTGCCTTTTCTTTTGACTCTACTACTCTGTGAGAATTCTGATTTGCCCAGTCCCATAGCAAAACTATTAGAGGTTGGACTTAAACTCACTGTTCCTAACAGGTAAGACCAGCCCTCACTCCACTATTGTACAGTGCCATAGATCAATTAAAATGGGGATAGAAGGGATAAAATATTCATAGTAAAACTCCCTGCTATAGGAGATATAGAGAAACGAAGAATTGCAGAATGATGAGGAGGAGGAAGAGAAGATACCTTCTTCCTCAACCCATGTTGACACTGATATTCTTTTTTAATTTTTACCTAAGAACCAGTGCTACTAAGCACATTAAATATAAGATCTATACTATAAATAAGAAATAGAAAGCTTGAAGGAAATGGTGGGCATTGCATGTATAGATATTGAGGCATAAATGAATTTTTAAATATTATTATAAAGATTAAATAGATCTTGCATATACTAAGAATTTTGAAATGTTTATAGCCTAACTTGCATGTACTAAGAATTTTGAAATGTTTATAGCCTAAGTAAGTTTATCAGAAAAGTGAGTGAATTCAAAATTATTTTGAAGCACAGTTGCCATAGGCAACCAAACATCTGTAGTTGACATTAATTACATTTAAATTCACCCTTTGGTAAATGCTAATTTTTTGGGATTAAAGGGTAATGATACCTACAGAGTAGTACACCTTAATGTTGTTGTACTTCCTGCAGAAAATATTAATAATAACTAGGTTTTCTTTGAGGTCAAGAAATGTCAATGATCAGATAAAATATATCAGTCTGTCTCTAAAATAAATTGGTCATCTGGAGGTCACTGCTCTGTAATTTTTCTTTTAAAATTATTTTCAGTTTATGTTTCATCTCTTATATCATTTCACACATTTGAGAAGTTTACAGTTTGTGTGAATGTTTTTGCTTGAAAAAGCATATTAATTTCTTCTTGCTAAAAAAAAGTTTAGGTTTTTCAATTTCTTGAAGGTATTTTTCAAAGTGCTTCATTTTAATAACTTCATTGTCTCTTATCTATAAAAAAGTAATCTGCATTTTTTCACTTGAAATTCTTTTGAAGATTTCAATTTTGTACATTGGTACAAAAGAATAATCTTATTATTTGGCTTTGAGTCACAAATAAAAAATGCCAAAGGCAACTTCTTAGAAAATTCTAAGATTTTGTTATTTCTATATCTCTGTTTTTAAAAAAATAATAATAACTTTTTATTTTTCAAAATCTATGCAAAGATAGTTTTCAACATTCATCTTTGCAAAACTTTGTGTTCTTAATTTTTCTCCCTCCCTCCCCACCTTCCCACTCCCTGAGACAACAAATAATCCAGTATAAGATAAATATGTGCATTTCTCCTAAGTTATTTCCATATTTGTCATGCTGCACAAGAAAAATAATATCAGAGGGAAAAAAATGAGAAAGAAAAAAAGAAACAAGCAAACAATAGCAACCAAAAAAAGGTGAAAATATTATGTTATGATCCACATTTAGTCCACATAGTCCTCTCTCTGGATACAAATGGTTCTCTCCAACACATACCATACCAATTCAGCCATTCCCAAATGAACACTCACTTTCCAGTTCCTTGTCATTACAAAAAGGGCTGGTACAAACATGTTTGCATAGGTGGGTCCTTTTCCCTTTTTTATGATCTCTTTGGGATACCCAGTAGAGACATTGCTGTATCACAGGGTCTGCACAGTTTGATAGCCTTTTGGGCAGTAGTTCCAAATTTCTCTCCAGAATGGTTGGATCAGTTCACACTCCACCAACAATATATTAGTGTCTCTGTTTTCTCACGTCCCCTCCAATATTTATCATTATCTTTTCTTGATATAATCAAAATTTTCTATTTTGTGATCAATAATGATCTCTTATTCTTTCTTTGATCACAAATTCCTTCCTCCTCCACAAGTCTAAGAGGTAAACTATCCTATGTTCTTCTAATTTATTTATAATCTAGTTCTTTATGCCTAAATCATGAACCCATTTTGATCTTATCTTGGTGTATGGTGTTAAGTGTGGGTCCATAACTAGTTTCTGCTATACTAATCAGTTTTCCCAGCAGTTTTTGTCAAATAATGAATTCTTATCCCAAAAGTTGGGATCTTTGGGTTTGTCAAACAATAGATTGCTATAGTTATTGACTATTTTGTCCTGTGAACCTAACCTATTCCACTGATCAACTAGTCTATTTCTTAGCCAGTACCAAAGGATTTTGGGGACTGCTGCTTTGTAATATAGTTTTAGATCAGGTACAGCTAGGCCTCCTTCATTTGATTTTATTTTTCATTATTTCTCTTGAAATTCTTGACCTTTTGTTCTTCCATATGAATTTTGTTGTTATTTTTTCTAGGTCATTAAAATAGTTTCTTGGGAGGCTGATTGGTATAGCACTAAATAAATAGATTAATTTAGGTAGTATTGTCATTTTTATTATATTTGCTCGGCCTATCCAAGAGCACTTAATATTTTTCCAATTGTTTAGATCTGACTTTATTTGTGTGGAAAGCGTTATATAGTTTTTCTCATATAGTTCCTGACTTTCCTTTGGCAAATAGATTACCAAATATTTTATGCTATTGACAGTTATTTTAAATGGAATTTCTCTTTGTATCTCTTGCTGTTGGATTTTGTTGGTGATGTATAAAAATGCTGAGGATTAATATGGATTTATTTTGTATCCTGCAACTTTGTTAAAGTTGTGGATTATTTCTTATAGCTTTTTAATAGAATCTCTGGGGTTCTCTAAGTATACTATCATATCATCTTCAAAGAATGATAATTTGGTTTCCTCATTACCTACTCTAATTCCTTTAATCTCTTTCTCAACTTTTATTGCCGAAGCTAGCATTTCTAATATGATACTGAATAGTAATGGTGATAGTGGGCAACCTTGTTTCACTCCTGATCTTATTGATACAGTCAATTATGCTAATAGTTTTTTTAGTATTGAACCAGCCCTGCATTCCTGGTATAAATCCTACTTGATCATGGTGTATTATTCTGGGGATGATTTTCTGTAATCTTTTTGCTAATATTTTATTTAAGATTTTTGCATCAATATTCATTAGGGAGATTGGTCTATAATTTTCTTTCTCTGTTTTCAATCTACCTGGTTTAGGTATCAGTACCATGTCTGTGTCATAAAAGGAATTTGGTAGGACTTCTTTGATCCCTATTTTTTCAAATAGTTTATATATCATTGGAGTTAATTGTTCTTTAAATGTTTGGTAGAATTCACATGTAAATCCATCTGGTACTGGGGATTTTTTCTTAGGGAGTTGATTACTAGCTTGTTCTATTTCTTTTTCTAAAATAGGACTGTTTAACCAATTTACTTCTTCCTCTGTTAATTTGGGCAAGCTATATGTTTGAAGGTATTCATCCATTTCATTTAAGTTATTGAATTTATTGGCATAAAGTTGGGCAAAGTAACTCCTAATTATTGCTCTAATTTCTTCTTCATTAGTGACGAGTTCTCCTTTTTCATTTTTAAGACTAACAATTTGATTTTCCTCTTTTCTTTTTTAAATCAGATTTACTAAGGGTTTATCTATTTTATTGGTTTTTTTCATAGAACCAACTTTTAATTTTATTTATTAATTCAATAGTTTTTTTTTAACTTTCAATTTTATTAATCTCTTTATTTTTAGAATTTCAAGTTTAGTGTTTGATTGGGGTTTTTTCACTTGATGCTTTTCTAGCTTTTTTGGTTGCAAGCCCAATTCATTGACCTCTTTCTCTATTTTATGCAAGTAGGCCTCTTGAGATATAAAATTTCTCTTTATTACCGCTTTGGCTGCATCCCACACATTTTGGTATGACGTCTCATGTCATTTTCTTGGGTGAAATTATTAATTGTGGCTATGATTTGCTGTTTCACCCAATCATTCTTTAGGATGAGATTATTTAGTTTCCAATTGTTTTTTGGTCTCTTTTCCCCTGGCTTTTACTGAATGTAATTTTCATTGCATCATGATCTGAAAAGGATGCATTTATTATTTCTTTCTTTCTGCATTTGAATTTGAGGTCTTTATGTCCTAATATATGGTCAATTTTTGTATAGTTTCCATGAACTGCCAAAAAGAAAGTATAATTCTTTCTGTCTCCATTTAGTTTTCTCCAAAGATCTATCATACCTAACTTTTGTAGTATTCTATTTACCTCTTTGACTTCTTTCTTATTTATTTTGTGTTTTGATTTATCTAATTCTGCGAGTGCAAGGTTGAGATCTCCCACTATTATAGTTTTGCTGTCTATTTCTTCTTGCAGCTCTCTTAACTTCTCCTTTAAGAATTTAGATGCTATACCACTTGGTACATATATGTTTATTAGTGATATTGCTTCATTATTTATGCTATCCTTTAGCAAGATATAGTGCCCTTCCTTATGTTTTTTAATTAAATCAAGTTTTGCTTTTGCTTGATCTGAGATCAGGAATGAGTACCCCTGCATTTTTTACTTCACCTGAAATATAATAGATTCTGCTCCATCCTTTACCTTTTACTTTGTATGTATCACCCCGCTTCAGGTGTGTTTCCTATAAACAACATATTGTAGGATTCTGGCTTTTAATCCAGTCTGCTATCTGCCTCTACTTTATGAAGGAGTTTATCCCATTTACATTTATGGTTAAAATTACTAATTCTGTATTTCCTGCCATGTTGTTAATCCCAGCTTATGCTTTTCTCCTTTCCTTCCCCTTTATCCCCCTCCCCAGTATTAAACTTGTGAATACCACTTGCCTCATGCAACCCTGCCTTTTTAGGATCTCTCTCCCCACCTTAGAGTCCCTCCCCTTTTCTTAATCTTTTTCCTCACAATTTCTGTATTTCCTTCTGTATTTTCCTTGTTTAGCTTACTCATTCCTTTTTCACTTTTCCCCTCCCACTTTTCAATGAGGCTTCTCTATAAATAGAATATGTCTAATATTTTTCTGTTTAAACCAATTCTTATGAGAATAAGATACACACTATGTTCATCCCCTTCCCTTCTTTCCCTCACATATAATAAGTTTCTGTTGACTCTTTGTGAGATGTAGTATCTCCACTTTTCCCTTTTTCTGGTACAATTTCCTTTCCACCTCTAGCTTATTTTTTATATTATAACAGTAAAACCAAATTATACATGTATTCTTTATGTATACTCATAACAGAAATATAGTTTCCAAGATTTCTTTTTACCTTTTTATGTTTCTCTTGAGTCCTGTATTTGGAGATCCAACTTTTTGTTTAGTTCCAGTTTTTAGTCATAAATAGATGGAATTCATCTATTTCATTGAATGTCCATCTTCTTTCCTGGGGAAAAAAAATGCTCATTTTGGCTGGGTAAGTTGTTTTTGGCTGCTACCAAGTTCCCTAGCCTTTCAGAATTTCAGATTCCAGGCCTTTTGATCCTTTAATGTGGACACTGCTAGATCCTGAGTAATCCTTATTGTGGCTCCTCTGTATTTGAATTTTTTTTTCTACTTGCTTATAGTATTTTTTTCCTTGGTCTAATAGTTCTGGAATCTAGCCACAATATTTCTTGAAGTTTTGATTTTGGGGTCTCTTTCAGTAGATGATTGATGAATTCTTTCAATGTCTATTTTACCCTCTGTTTCTATAACATCTAGGCAGTTCTCTTTGATGATTTCCTGAAAAAGTGTCTAGGCTGTTTTTTCATCATAATTTTCAGGAAGTCCAATAATTCTCAGATTATCTCTTCTAGATCTGTTTTCTAGGTCTTTTGTAAGTAGGTATTTAACATTTTTTCCAATTTTTTCATTTTTTTGGTTTTACTTGACTGATTCTTAGTGTCTCCCCAAGTCATTCATTTCCATTTGTTCAATTCTGATTTTTAATGAATTCAATGAATTATTTTCTTCATTTACTTTTTAAATTTCTTTTTGTAATTGTCCAATTGAGTTTTTAAATGAGTCGTTTTGTTCTATGGAATTTTTTTCCATTTCACCAATTTTATTTTCTTTTTCCAGTTCACCAATTATGTTTTTCAGGGAATTGATTTCTTTATCCATCATATCTTTTAATGAGTAGGATGACTTATCCAGACCTTCTTGCCAAGCTTCCATTTCCTTTCTTCATTTTTCTTCTAGCTCTCTTGTGAGAGCCTTTTTAATCTCTTCTATGAGAACATTTTGTGGTGGGGATCAGATCATATCCCCCTTTGTGATTTCATCTAGAGACAGTCTGTTTTTAGTCTCCTCAGGGTTTAAAGTCTGCTCTCTATCAGTATAGAAGCTATCTATATCTATCCATTAAGAGTGACAAGTATTCTTATAAATTGAGTCAATTCTCTATGTATTTTAGAAATAAGGGTTTTATCAGAAACTTTGGATGTAAAATTTTTTTTTTCCAGTGTTCTACTTCCTATCTAATCTGGCTTCATTGACTTTGTACAAAAACTTTTTAGTTTAATGTAATTAAAATTATCCATTTTTTCATTTCATAATGTACTTTAGTTCTTCTTTAGCCTTAAATTCCTTTCTTCTCTGTAGATTTGAGAGTTAGACTATCCCTTGTTCTCCTAATTTGCTTATACTATCATCCTTTATGTCCAAATTATGAACCTATTTCGATCTTATCTTGGTATAGGGTATTAGGTGTTGTGTCTAGTTTCTGTCATACTATTTTCCAATTTTCCCAGCAATTTTTGTCAAATAGTGAATTCTTATCCTAGAAGCTGGAGTCTTTTTGTTTATCAAACTCTAGATTCCTACAGTCATTTCCTATTATGTCTTGTGAACCTAACCTGTTCTACTCATCCACTACTTTATTTCTTAGCAGATGGTTTTTTTTATGACTGCTGCTATATTACTTAGTTTTAGGTCTCCTGTAGCTAGGTCACCTTTGCATTTTTTTTCATTAATTTCCTTTAAATTCTTTCCATTTCTTTAAAGTCTTAACCAGATGAATTTTGTTATTGTTTTTTCTAGCTCTATAAAGTAATTTCTTGGCAGTTTGATTGGTATGACACTGAATAAGTAGATCAATTTAGGTAGAATTGTAATTTTTATTATAATAACTCCACTTACCCATGAGCACTTGGTATTCTTTCAGTTGTTAAGATCTAATTTTAGTTGTGTGAAAAGTGTTTTGTAATTGTGTTCATATGGTTCTTGGCTTTGTCTTGGCAGGTAAAGTCCCACATATTTCATATTATATACAGTTATTTTAAATGGAATTTCTCTGTCTCTTGCTGCTGGACTTTGTTAGCAACATAAAGAAATGCTGGTGATTTATGTGGGTTTATTTTATATCCTCCAACTTTGCTAAGGTTGTTAATTGTTTTTAGTAATTTTTTAGTTGATTCTCTAAGATTCTCTAAGGATTATCTAAGGTGATAATCATGTCATCTACAAAGAGTGATAATTTTGTTTCCCCTTAGCTACTCTTAATTCTTTCCATTTCTTTTTTCTTCTCTCATTGCTAAAGCTACCATTTCTAATACAATCTTGAATAGTAATGGAATAAAAGACAACCTTGTTTCACTTCTGATCTTATTGGGAGTATCCTATGTCTCTCTTTGGTGTTTTCATTGAAGTCCTGTAATTATACTGTAAATTCTCCATTTTTGTTTTAACCAATTAAAAAAAAATTTTTTTGTTGAGGCAATTGGGGTTAAGTGACTTGACCAGGATCACACAACTAGGACATGTTAAGTGTCTGAGAACTCATGTCCTTCTGACTTCATGGCTGGTGCTCTATCCACTGTGCCACCTAGTTGCCCCAACCATTTTATTTTTTAAGAGGCATGTTTAGTTGAATATTAGTTACAAGAGCATAAAGAATGGTGCGAAATGGCAGGTATAAATACAAAATTCTAACAAATAAAGAAATACATGAACTCTGTGAAAAGAAAAGCCTTTCCTATACTCAGTCATTCAGACAGCACAAATGCTGTATTTTTTTCCTTTTTTAAAAAATCATTACAGAGGATTCTGGGAAGATAACATAGTAGGTTGGTAAATTTCAGGTTTTCTAGATTTCCCCCATAATAGAACAACTTTGCAACTCAGGGCAAACATAGACTGCTGGAAAATCAAGACTTCTGGAAGAATTGGGGTCCACCTGACACAATCTGAGATCTTAAGAAAGACTGGGATGCCCGGGGTTAACCCATCTGAAATGCAAACACCTCTCGATTAAAAACGCTAAATGGGGATCCTCTTGGTCTAGCTGGGTGTGGCCGAAACCTCTGCCAAACCCACAGACTTTCACCTCACACACTTTCATCTCACAGACTGTGGAGTGGGTTTGATTCCTGAAAGACCTAGTTGCCAGGCCTAGATGTGCAGCAGAGACATGGCCCTAAGTGAGAAGGAATCAGCATCTGGTGAGTGCAGAAGCCATAAGGCAGCTGTGGGCACTTCCAGGTGGAGCTTTTGATTTGAGTTCCTGGTCAGAGTGGAGAACTGAAAGGAAGCTTGAGGTACTATCTCCAACCCCCCACCTTATCCCCACCTCAGGATTATAGGTGCTTGCACTAATAGAGCACCAACCCTGAAGTCAGGAGGACCCGAGTTCAAATGTGGCCTCTGACACTTAGCACTCCCTAACTGTGTGACCCTGGGCAAGTCACTTAACCCCAATTGCCTCAGCAAAAAAAACAAAAACAAAAAAAACCCAAGAAGATTGGGGGAGGGGGAGTTAACTAATTAGAAAAGGAAATACAGAGTCTGAAAGACAAAAATGACTCTTTGAAAATTAGAATTGGGTAAGGGAAAGCCAATGAAGTTGTGGGAGACTAGGATATAATAAAACATGTTATAAATGAAAAAATAGAACAGAATGTGAAACATAAGAAAAATGACACATCTGGAGAACAGATCAAGAAAAGAAAATATGAGAATAATTGGACTGCCTAAAAATTATGACCAAAAAACAGGACTTTAACACAATAATGCAAGAAATAATCCAAGAAAATTATCCTGGAGTAATAGAACATGAGGGGAACATAGAAATGGAAAAAAAATTCAATAGCCACTACCTCAATGGGATCCTTTGTGGAAAACACATAGGAACATTATTGCCAAGTTTTGAAACCTCCAGATTGAAGAAAAAATTTTGCAAGAATCAAGAAAAAAAATTGAAATATACTGGAGCTACAATTAGAATTGTAGATAATTTATCAGCAACCACAATAAAAGACTGCAGATCCTGTAATCATATCTACTGACAATCAAAAGGACTAGGCCTGCAGCCAAAAAATCATATCCAGCAAAATTATCTATCATTTTGAATGAGAAAAAAAATGGGCATTTAATGAACTTTCAAATTTTCAGGAGTTTCAATCAAACCCAAACTTAATAGAAAATTTATCATAGAAGAGCCAGTATCAAAGATCAATTTCAAGAAACTTAATATAGACAAATTGTTTGCTTTTTTTTCACATGGGAAATGTAGAGCATATATTTAAGATTAACATCAATAAGCACCTCAAAAAGAAAGAGCGGGGTAGAGTTAAAGTAAAAATAGTAATTATGTCATAGAAATGAGGTACAGAGGAAGAGTAGACACAGAGATATTAGAGGGGGGAGGAGAGTTCATAGTTCTGAAAACCTACTCACATCTGGAATGGGTTAAGTAGGCAATACTACATATTTACTATGAAGGCTATAGCCCTCTCCAAAATCTGTAAAGAAATAGGGGCGCAGAGGCGGGGAGATGGATATACAGGGAAGCAAAAGGTGGGGGAAGAAGATAAGGGAAGGATCCTGTGTGGGGAGGCTAAGTAATAGCAAGACAAGTTTGGAGCAGAATTAAAGTAATGGGTCAGCAGGGATAGGAAAGATATGTGTGTATGTGTGTATGTGTATTTATGTACACACACATATGTATACATAAATATATCTTTTCTTAATTATAGTTTGCTTATAAGTGGTAGGGATAATGAAAGGGGGGGAAGAATAAAGTAAAAAAGGTGTGCAGCAAAGAACAAAAGAATTTACAAGGAAGAAAAGAAAAGATGGACACTCATGAATATAATTTCTTCTTGTGTGTATACACACACACACACACACACACACACACACACACACATATACACACACACACTTTCTTGAACTAGTGTTTGTTGTTATATATTTTGAATCTTCCCTGATGTTATGCTAGGCACATGACAGTGTTCTTTTTTGTTTCATTTTGTTTTTTATCCCTTTTCTCTTTTTCTTTTTCCTTATTCTGTTTTTTAAATAAAGTAAATTTTTTAAAAATTCATTATAGCCAAATTTTCATGTTCAATTATTATCTTCTTTTATCTATATCTGTATTTTATTTATCTTTTTTTATATATTTTATTATTGTGTTTTATTATATTTTATATTTTATTAATTTTTATTATTTTATCTTATATTAAACCTATATTTTTATCAATATCTTTTTAAAATTATTCTGAATCATTCAAGTCAAACAACTTGACATTTCATTACTATAAGTCCTTAGAAGTAGCTTGAAACTTACGTGATTGTGAAAGATTCATTTTACCATGACTTTCAAAAATAAGCCAAAACATGACAAAAGAACAGTAGAAAAAAAATTACAAATGACAATTACGAAATGACAAACTATAATTAAGAAAAATATCTATTTATATATACATATGTGTGTATATCTTTCTTATAACATGTATGATCTTTCCCAAAACACATTTAAGACTATAATGTTGAATTTTCCTGAAATAGTTTAACCTTTAAAAAAAGGAAATTGTAGACAAAGTCAAAACTTTAATTTGCAAGGGAACTCAAAAGTTCCACATTAATCATTATATGAAGTTTGGGGAATAAAAATATTCGATATATAAGCTATATTCTTGCCATTCTAATTTGCATTATATAAAGCATGCTTATCTTAGTTGGATATTAAGCTTTCTAGAAGTAATTAAACTGGCAGCTGTCTTTCCCACACAATACTCTTATGGTTTATACCTCATTAAAAAGAAGGGAAAATTTTACAAATTACATGAATCCTAGTAAAAACTTCAATCAGTTTCATCATCAAAAACAAATATTATTGGGCAATAACTGCCTACACTAATTTTCTTATTTCTTTCCATTTATGTAAAATCCAGTTCATATCATATCTTATTTCCTCTGTGAGTCTATCTTTTAAGATATATAGGCTAATTTATTAAAAGTCTATATTTCAAAATTTTCAGAGATACTAAGATCTTAGATATAGTGATTAAAGGGACGTTAGAAGCCATTTGGTCCAACTCCTTCATTTTATAGGTGAGGAAACTATCACTTAGGTTGTTTTCCCAAAGTTGCACGGGTAAAAAGCAGCATAGCTGCAGGCTCTATTTCAATTCCAGCAGACTTTCCTCTTTATCACAATTCCTTCTCTAAAATGTTCTGTCCAGCTAAAAAAAAATTATCCCTTCTTTTTCAGACATAGTATTTAGTATGTCTTCCATCTATATATCAAATCATTATGTTTAGCTTATCATGTATGTAGTATATTTATCTCAGTGCATATCTACTCATATTAGTATGAGATTGTAATCTTAATAGGAGAGATCACCTAATTGATTTCTGTTTTTTCTTTAATAAAATGCATTTCATGTAGTAAGCATTTTATAAGTCATTGATACATGAATGAATTAGCCTTAAAGGTAAGGCATAGTACTTATGTAGCTTCTATAGGATCTTGCTGTGTGCTTAATGCTTAGAGCAGTACTTGCCCATTATAGGCTCTAAATGTTTGATTGTGATATTCTTCAGTCATTTCAAATGTATTCCGACTCTTCACGAATCCTTTTGGGATATCTTGGTAAAGATAGTGAAATGATTTGCTCCTTCCTTCTCTAGTCCATTTTACAGATGAGAAATAGAAGTCAATGAGTGATTTCCCGAAAATCACACACTTAGGGAGTGTTCAAGGCCAGATTTGAGTTCAGGAAGATGAATCTTTTTGATTTCAGGTTCAATACTCTTTCCACTGAACCACTTAGCTGTCCTGTGCTTGAGATAAAAGGGTTTCTGCAATGGCATTTTCTTAATCAGTGGAACAATCACAATATGGCTATTCTTCCAAACTTTATTATAAACCATAAGCAAGGACCCCTTAAGACTGGGTACACATGTATTATGTTTGATTCTGGAGGTTAACTTTGCAAAGAGTCAGTATATATCTTTGACTCAAAGCTCCCATATCCTAATTCTAGAATATTTTCAAAATATATAGCTTACATTTGGTTCGTGTTAGTCTTATTTCAAATATGGTTAACAGGTACCAGCTCCTGTATAAGGATTCAAAGTAAAAATTCTTGTGATAGACATCTTTTATTTTACTCCACAAAAATGGACTCATGTAGCCCATGATCTGATAAAGAAATGTAAAAATACTTGAAGAGTTAAAGTATTTGGTTCACAGTCTTCCTCTCCTCTTTAATTCTTGCCCTTATAGTAGGAGTCCAGCATGTTAATATGTCCTCAAACACCTAACCTCTCAGTTCATAAGTCTCTTTAGATCCCATGACCTATTCTCTAGCTTAGCCATACATGGGCATAATTAATTCCCTCAGAACTGAAGAGGTCACCAAAATGAGAGAGCAGTGTAATGAGAGAATAGACAACTCAGGAAAGAACCTTGGGGTATATACACTGTTGCCTTCCTAGCTTTATTATGCATTCTTGGTGACCTATATATTCTATAGTTTAGCCAAAATGGTCTCAATTTTCCCTCACATATGATACTCTTATCTCACATTTCTATGTTTTTGTATTGGCCTCAAACTTGGAATATATAATATATTCATCTCTACCTCATAGATTGACTTCCTTTACGACTGGGTTCATGTACAAAAAATGCATGAGGTCCTTTTTTTTTTTTTTTTTTTTTTTTTTTACGTGAGGTTTCTCCCAATTCCCTAAACTCCAGCATTCCCTCTCCACAAATTAACTTGTATCCATTTTGTAAATACATATCTGTGTTATATTCTTATGCATATATATATATATACACACACACACATATTTTCTCTTTTCAATAGAAAGTAGCCTGCTTAAAAGCAAGAATTATTTAATTTTTGTCTTTTTTAATCTTCTCTTCTGAATGGTGGTTTTGGTCCAAACAACCATTTCACAAGCTGCAGGCCATGCTGACTTTATTCCCACCTCCACTCCTTACTTTCCAGACTTGTCTACCTTCTCCATAGCAGCCTTGCCCCTGCATAGATACCTCATATACCTCATATACCTATGCATATATACTTGCTTTCAGACCCCTTTTATGTGCCGTCTCCCTCCATTAGAATGTAAGATCCTTAAGGTATGGCTGTCTTTTTCCCCTTTATTTGTATCCTTAGGGTTTGACAGTTTCTGGCATATATTAAATATTTGATAAATACCTATCTACCTTTGTGTTCCCAGCTTTTACACAATACCTGACACATAGTAAATTCTTAATGAATATTTGTTGATTTATTTAATTACCCCATTAGTTCCCCTAAAGAGGAACCTCAATTTTGAGGCAACTTCTAAGGCTGCTGCTGCAAAGAAAAATTTCTTTCTCTGACCAGTTTAGATCGTGGGATCATGAAACCTGGGGAATTCAGAATCCTTCATATTCCCCCTATAACTATCTAAGAAAAACCTCCTCAGGCCTGAATCTTCTTCCTTCCATAGGAAATCTATTAGTATCCTGATCAGTAGAAGCACTTAGAAAGGAAAGTTCATTCTCAAAATCTCTGCAGCCACATTCAGTGCCCATGTCCCTCTATCTAAAGATAGGTATTTGTAGTTCCTAAAAAGACTACACAAGTAGAGCATTCACTCCCTATTCGGGACTGGACCTCATCTGCTGTATTTGGTCTATTTTCTGAACAGGGAACTAGTAGTCCAGAATAGGCTGAACTAATTTGTTCACTAACTCAGACAATTGTCCTCCTAAGTCCTAGTCAGTCTGTTATTTTTTTAGGCCACCCCAGACAATTGGAACTGATGATTTTTTTATCCTTATCAGCCAGTTACTACTAGATTTGCCCGCTATACCTAGGGAAGTACCCCTTGACACCTCTAAACAAAAGGTATCTTTCAATATCCCCTGCAATCTCATACAATCAATTAGAGAATTTAGATAATTATATTAGAGAAATACATAAAGTTAAGCAAGAACTGCTCCGAACAACTAATTTTATATCCATGTTGCTTAAATAGATTGGCAGTTTTGAATTGCAACGCAGCTGAATATCATCATCAACTACATAGATGCCCATTTCAAATATATTCTCTAAGATCACATTTTCTTTCTTATTGGGAAGACAGCATCATTAGAGTTATTACAGATAATTTTTTTGCTTATCTTAAGGATGAGAAAAGAAGTACAGTCATATGTACTTTGTTGATTTAGTATAAAAACTGAAACCATTCTTTTCTGAGGGGTATAATTCATTCTTTTTCTGGTTTTAGTAAAATGAGTTCAAATAGTCATTATAAATCATCGGTATATTGTCTTAGCAATGCCACATAGGCAGAATTTAATAGCTTAAAATACTATATGCTTTAGTTGCATGTCATAGAAAAGGATTCATTTGCAAGTTTTCATTAAGAACATTTTTTATTTTTTCTCCCCTTAGGAATTTATCATGGCATCCCGTACTGAATACTCAAAGTAAAATGCGAACACCACATTCTCATGCATTTATTGATTTGAGTAAAGATTTCACTGCAGGTGAGTCTTTTCCCCATATAAAAATTGGGGGGGCAGCTAGTTGGTACAATAGATAAAGCACCAACTCTGGAAGTTAGAAGGACCTGAGTTTAAATCTGGCCTTAGACACTTAACACTTCCTAACTGTGTGATCCTGGGCAAGTCACTTAGCCCCAATTGCCCCAGCAAAAAAAAAAAAAAAAAGGATAATTTTTATATTGAATTGCTAATAGTTTAATATTTTATTTTAAATAGCACAATAGATGTAAAGTATTTGATAACTACTAGACTTAGAGCTAGATTAGAGTTCAAGTCCCTAATTTTATATTAATTAGATTCATTACCTTGATTACTCCCACCTTCAGTTTCCTTGCTGTGGCTGTAAATCAGAGGTGACAACTTGCATAAACTGAATTAAAATATAATTAGGAAGTATTTAATAAAATAAAAACTAGTAAAACATAGATCATGTTTATATGTGGTTTTTCTCCGTCAATATGTGGGCTGAGGTTAATTCAAACTTACGTAGGGATTAGTGGCCCTGGTTTCTATTTGACTTTGATATGAGTGCACAGAATGACCCCTTAAGCCCCTTCTAGTTCTTACATTATACAATTATCTATATACAACTTAACTCTGCACCTCAGTTCTTTCATCTGAAAAAGTATTTACATTTCTCAATTTTGTCATAAGGTTACTGTGAAAAGAAATGAGACAATGATGCAAAAACATTTTGAAAGTTTGAAGTCCTTATATAAAGATATATCTAAATTGTCTAAAAAATAAAAAATATATCTAAAATGTCTAAATTGTCATCATGATTAATTACTGGTTTTAAGGTAAATGGAAATTGATCTTTGGACATAGGTACAAAGTTTTTTTTTTTTTTTAAGTTTGTTCATTTTTGAAGGGAAGAGGTTGGTTTAAATCTGAGAAGAAGAATCCCTGATTGAGATAGTTCATCAGCTTGTCTGTAATTCATGATATTAGAACGTTATTTTGGTCACTGTACATCTGAATTATCCATGATCACATAGTCACTATATGTCAGTAGCAGAACTGTAACTCAGGTCTTAGTGACTCCAGCATTGGTCCTCAATCTACCTCACCATACTTCTTCTCATTCTAAACTAGTTGTGTAAATGAAATGACAAGGGAAATATCGTCTGCTTGTGAAAGCACACTTTTTGCCATTATTTTCTTTGATATGAAATAATAATAATGTTGACACCCATTTATTTAGAACTTTAGTGTTTACAAATTCCTTTCCCTCACAGTAAGCCTGGAGTGAAGAAAAGGAAATTAAATCCATCATTTAACCTTTCTAGATTTCAAATTCAAGAAACTATTAAAATTATGATCTCTAACATTTTACATTTCAAAAATTTTAACTACTTTCAAAATGGATATGATAACATCCATTTGTGTACAATGTGCCTTTAAAAATCATTAAACAAGTCTAATGAGATATCTAATTAATATAACTATTACTGTCATTAATATGATTTCATTCTTTTGGAAATATTCTACCTCTCCTTACATGTATGTCCTTTTACCTCACTGGGCTGGTCTTGTCTCATCTGCAAAATAAGAGGGTTGGTCGAGATAGCCTCTCATTTTACTTCTAGATATATGCGCATATATATGTGCATATATAAATGTATTGATTTATTTAATTATCCCATTAGTTCACCTAAAGAAGAACCTCAATTTTGAGGCAACTTCTAAGACTGGAGCTTCAAAGAAAATTTCTTTCTCTGACCAGTTTAGGTCGTGGGATCATGAAACCTGGGGAATTCAGAATCCTTACAGAAAAACCCTCTCAGGCCTGAATCTTCTTCCTTCCATAGGAAACATATATATATATATATATATATATACACATATATATATGTAATATATATAAATTCTAATTCAGATTCAGCAGTTAAACTTGGACTCCTTGTAATTATTCTTACTTAGTGAAGTTTTACTGTGCTGTTTTGTTTTGTTTTGTTTTTTTAAGTTGGTGAAAATAATTCCATCAAAGAATGGAAAAGAATTTCAAAGCTCTAACACAGAAAATCTCATAGGAGAATATTACTGATTTCGAGTTAATTTAACATCCATGCATTGGGTCTTTCTCCCTAGCAGTTTAAAGCTACTTGAGGATATATTTTGATTGAAGGAAGCAGAAGGCTTCTTTTAATAATGATGATTTAATATCTTAACTTTGAAGAAAATAATCATATTTTGAGTAGAATGTTAATAAAATTCCTTTAAATTGTACTTTTAGTAAATTGAGATATTGATAATATATGAAGAATTATTTATTACCTTTTAATTAGGTATAAATTTTATATAAATCTAAAAACCTTAGCACTATCTCTTAAGTAAAAGGTGAAAAAATGAAAATTCAAATTTAATTATACAGGTTTTAGGATCATATTAACATGACTTTGGTCGTATGCTGGACAATTTTTCATATCAAGTAATTCTGATATAACTTTTAAGAATTCTCTGTCACATCTGTAATCAATATAAGGTACAAATTTTGTTCAGGTCCATTACAATTTTGTTAAATACCTTCATTGTTTCATAGTAATCCTTTTATTCTTCCAATCACTGGCTCTTTGTTTTCTCTTCAGTCTGTATTCCATTCCTCTATTACTCTCCTCAAGACATCCTCAAGAGTAATGATACTCTGTTTCTTTCCCTTTTCACAGAGGACCTTCTCTCCTAATTTATAATCTCTCTCTTTTCCCCTATTCCACAACTCAGAACTCCTTATTCTTATCTGATCTTATCTTATTCCCACCTCCTTATTATTGTCTCTCAGAAAAAGGTAGTCTTTCTCTTTAATAAGACCATTCTCTATAATTGTGCCTATCTCTTACCATCATGGTCTCTTCAATGTTTCTATATCTACTGACCCTCTTTCTTCAATCTTTAATGATCATTATTAATATTGTGCTGACTCTCTCTCTGCCTCTCTTTCTCCCTCCCTCTCCCCCTCCCCCAAATTCCTCTGGGTTTAAATTATTAGCACTACGTGAATAACTACTGCATCTACATACCCAGCCCCAGTTTCTTTCCTGAGCTATAATCATTCAGTCAAAAAACATTTATATGCTAGGCATTTGTTATATGTTGGCTACCATGTTAAATACCAGGAATACAAATAAAAATGGTCTTTGTCCTCAAGGATCTTTACATTATGATGGAGAGATGAATGACAGATAAATAACAAGGAACATACAAGATGTATACAGAATAAATGGAAGGTTACTTCAGAGGGGAAGAAGCTAGCATCACGGGGAGCCAGAACAGTTTTCCTGAAAAAGGTGGGACTTGAGTGAAATTTTGAAAAAAAAAAAAAAGCAAAGGGAAACCAAGAAGTAAGTTGAGGAAGCAGAACAGGCATGTTCAAAAGACAGCTAATATGAAGGCATAGAGATAGGAGAGATTAACAAATTTGAGGAACTTCAAAAAGGTCATTGACCTTGGTTCCCAAAGCACATGGAATAGAATAAGTGCAAACAGAATGGAGAGGTAAGAAAAAGTCAAATTTTGAAGAATTCCAAAAGTTTATTAGTACCAGGATAAAATATAAAAATAGCTTTTTATTTTAAAATCCTAGAGCTCAGGAAACAGGAAGTGATAGTGGTCAAACCTGTGTTTTACAAAAAAAAATTTACCTTGAAAGCAGAGTGAAGGATGAACTAGAGAGATACTTGACCTGGGTAGTTTAATTAAAAGACTTTTGTAAGAGGTGGTTAGGAAGTACATTGGAAAGAACACCAACCCAGGAGTCAGGAGGACCTGAGTTCAAATCTAGCCTTAGACACTTAGTAATTACTCTGTGACCCTGGGCAAGTCACTTAACCTGAAGCATCCCCTCTTCCACCTTAAAAAAAAAAAAAAAAAAAAAAGATTGTTATAGTAATTCAAAGGAGAGATGATGAGGATCTGAATTAATGTGTGTCTACATGAATGGAGAGAGGGAGATATATAAGAGAAATGTGGAGATTAGCAACAGATTTATGGCTTATACCAAGATTTAAGCCAGAGTGATTAGAAGGATGTTCACTGTTTGGTAATTGAATAGTTCAGAGGGCAAGAAGGTTTAAGGGGCAAGATTATAAATTCTATTTTGGACTTGCTGACTTAGATATGCCTATACTCTGTTCAGTTTGAGATGATTAAAAGGTAGTTGGTGATGTATGTGAAGCTTAGGAGAGAGACCAGGGTTGGATACATTGAGGAAATTATCTGCATTGGAATGTTAATTCCTAGGACAGAGCCTTGGGACACATATCACACCTGCCAATTGAATATTTCAAACTATTTGTTCCATAGACATATAATTTTAAAAGAACCAAAACATTATTCATTGTCCTTCCCCCCAAATGCATCTCTTTTCTCAACTTCCCTATTACTGTTAAAAGTATCTCTATCCTTGCAAATACACAGGCTTACAATCCCAGAGTCTCTTTCATCTCTGTATCCTTCACCCTACACATCTAATAATTTATCAAAATAATCTCTTTTATATCACCAGTGTCTGTTGTATCTGTCTTCTTCTCTCTATTCACATAACTACCATATTAGGTCAATGCTCTCATCATCTTTTATCTGGACTTGGACAATTGAAATTTCTTCCTAATTGCTTTCCCTTTCTCTAATAATCTTCCGTCCAGCTGCCTAAATGATTTTTCTAATTTTTAGATCTGACCATGGCACGCTCTTGTTCAATGACCTAGAGTATTTAATTACCTATTATCTGTAGGTAACATAACTTGGAAGAAGGAGGTTTATGGAAAACTTTGGAAGTCTGTAAACTTGGATAGGAAAAAAAATTATACCTCTAATCTTTTGTTTCCTTTGTAATCCTAATTTTTTTTTAGATATAAGAAAAGGTTCATAGCCTTTATTAGAACATCAAAGAGTTACAAAAAAAAAAATGTTTTAACCCCTAATCTAGGTTCAAATACAAAATCCTCTCTTTGGCATTTAAAGCCTTCACAATCTTGGCTCCATCATACCTTTTGTACCTTATTATATATGATTCCACTTGATATATAGTCCAACCAAAATGTCCTTATTAAACTTTCACCCATATAGCATTCCATTCTCCATGTCTGCCTTTGCTCAGGCTATCCCCCCAGTGATACCCTTCCTCACTACTGTCTCTGACAATTCCAAGTTACCTTGAAGATTAAGTTTAAATACTACCTACTACATGAAAAACTCTGTAATCATCCTCTTGCATATAAAAAACATTTCCCTCATAGATTGTGAGCTGCTTTAGAACTGTGACTATCTTTTGCCTTTCTTTGTACCCTGGTGCTTAAAGCAAGGCTTAGTACTTAGTAAACACTTAATAAATGTTTGTTGACTGACCTTAATCACTTTCCTTCAGTTGCTAATGACTTCCATTCTCCCAAAATAAGTTTCTTCTTATTTTTTTATCTATCTGCTTTATATATGCTTAGAGAGGAACAAGTCTATCCTTATAGAATGTGAACTACTGCAAGCTGGGACTGTTTCAGTCTGTCTCTTTATCCCTGGTGCCTATCATATAAAGGAACTTAATTAGTGTTTATTGACTGATTGATTGTCATTGATCCTTCTTGAAATATGGTACTTCAAATTGAGCAAGTTACTCCTGAAATGCTTTTACTAGAAAAGAATCCAACAGGCTTATCCTTTCATCTGAACATTGTGCCTTCCTTAATGCAGCCTAAGATTACATTGGTGATTTGTTTTTTTTTTTTTTTTATTTGTTTGTGTTTGTGTGTTTGACTTCTGTTATCACATTGTTGACATAATAAACTTTTTGTCCTCTAAAAACCCTAGGTTTTTCAGGCAATTTTTTTTCCTTTAATCATACTTTCCATTGTTTTACTTATGGTGACATTGGGGGTTTTTTGAGCCTAAATATAAGACTACATTTATATTTTTTCAGTTTCATGCTTTTAGATTTGATGCTACATTACAACCAAGAGAAATCCTTTTTGCAACAAGACAGTGTCATACTGTAATAGCTTTCCTCCTTTTCTGTTCCGTGGGCACATTGGAGTAACACACCATCTTTGCCTTCATCTGTATCATTGATAAAAATTGTAAACAACACAGGACCAAGAACAGATTCCTAAATTAGTCAATTAAGAGATTTCTTCTCAAGCTGACATCAACCCATTAATGATTATTTAAGGGGTTGGTTCAGGAACCACTTCTAAATCCCCCTACCCGTATTATTATCTAGGCCACATCTATCTTTTCTGCTAGGCTCTCATTCTTATGGAAGATTTTGTCAAATGTTCTGCTTTTATCTAGGTCAGGTATGTTTGCAGAATTCTTTTGACCTACCAAGTTTTAGTAATCCTGTTAAATTAGGAAATTAGGTTAATCTGGTACGACTTGGAACACTTCATTTTGACATTTCAGCATATACGATGTATAGGCTATTATGCTAAGAACTAGGAATATAGAGATTCTTTAAAAATGTTCTTACCTTCAAAGAGCTTTTCATCCATGGAGAATAATCAGTCAAAAAGCATTTATTAAGTTCCTACTATGTGTCAAGCATTGTGATAATTATTGACATTATCACAGAGGCATATGCTAGCCCTTTGCCTCAAGGAACTCACAATCTAAATGGGAGGGGCAACAAGCAAACAAATGTGTTTTAACAACTTACATATAAAATAGATAAGGAATAATTAAAAGAGAGAAAGTACTAAAATTAAGAGGAATAGGAAAGTCTTTTTGAAGAAAATAGGATTTTAATTGGGATTTGAAGAAAGTCAGAAAATCAAGGTAAAGCAAAGAAAATTCCAGACATGGAGTACCACCAGAGAGAATATCTGGAGCTAGGATGAAGATATAATAAAATGTGCACACTTAACTATTAGAATACAAATAAGAATACAAGTAAAAGATGATGATTTGAAATGTTCAGGGAAAGAGGAATCACTTATAGTTAGAAGACAAGGAACATTTCAGGGGTCAGTATATTGTACTGAACCTTGAAGGAAAAGAAAAATTTCAGATGGAAATAAGGGAGAGGTTATATCATTCATGGAGTACAAATATGTACATATATACAAAGATGGAGGACTTACATTATATAAAATATATAATAAATAAATAAAACACATTCACAAAGCAGTTTGACTGTAGCAGAGGGTTTGGAAAAATATGTTGTAATTAAGTACGGGGAGATAGAACAAAACCATATTCTGATGGATTTGGGCCTCCAGGCTTAAGGAGTTTGACATTATCCTGTAAGTAACTACAAAGGAACTACTATTAGTTTTGACTAGGAAAATAACAATATAATGGTAAGATTTTAAAATTAGCTTTACAAAGTGTATAGGATAGGTTGGAGGAATGAAGAACTGGAAGTAAGGAGACCATCTAGCTATTTGCAGGCACAAGGTGACAAGGGTCTGCATTAGGGTGTGGTAGTCCAAATGGAAAGGGAGAACAACAAGAAAAAGATATTTCAAGGCAAAAAAAACAACAAATTTGATGACTGACTTATGGAAGCTGATGAAAGAGTTAGTCATGATTCTAAGGCTTCAAGTTTGGGTTATGGGAAGAATACAGTTACAGAAAGGCAATTGAGGCAAGAAAGTTAATTTTCGTAAGAAGATGAGTAGTTTTACAAGTTAGATTTGAGTTAACAGCAAAACACCCTGCCAACTGGAAGACAGCTTGAAATATAGGACTGAAACTTGGTAGGGAAATATAGATTTAGACAGTATCTGTATAGAGATAACCATGGAACTCAAAGAACTTTACAAGTCATCTAGTTCTCCTATAATTTAAAGCTTAGGAAACATGCCTTGAAGGTCTAAATGACTTATTCAGACTAACTTAGCAAGTTAAAGCTGAGAAGAAGGTATGACTCATTTATCTTTCCTCTCCAGCCTGATACTTTATAGTTGAAGCCATAGGAATTGATGGAGTGTAGAGAGTAAAGAACAGAGGAGAAAGCAGTGAACCTTTACTCATGCAACCACTGAGAAGTCCAGTTCAAATGCTACCTTCTTCAGAAAACTTTCCCTGTGTGTTCTGTCTGAGGAGCTAGCCTATAGGCTGGTAAGACTTTGGTTCAACTACTGCCTCTGACACCTACTCACTGTGAGATTCTGCGCAAGCCACTTAATTTCTCAGTTTTATAGCAGAAAAAAATACTGCTTGCATTGGTAGACCATTTCCTTGTCCAAAAGTTTCCCTTCCTAATAAGAAAAAATCATAGGTCCATCCTTTACTAAAACCTCTCCAATGTAGGTGTTATATGTTGTTTTATAAAAAGTTATTGTATAAAAGGTCCCTACTAGATTAGAAGCATCATTAATAAACATGTTTATTAAGCATCTTCTATGTGCAGAACATAGGCCCTGAGATGAAGTGGCTAATTATGTTGTGGCTCTCTTGTGTTCTTTAACAATTGTTGATCTTTATTACCAAGATGAAAGGCCTGTTTAGTAAAATGGTGACTGTTATAGATGTTATCAATTTTACTGATAAGGTTAAAGAGCCAAAAGATAATGAAAACTGTGTTATAACTGGATCTCAAGCTCATATTTTTTTTTTTAATTTCTGGAAAAAAAATAACTTCCAAGAATTTTTTTTCAAATTGAACTATAAGCACTCATTGTATGTTATTTCTATACTTTTTTATTTCATAACTATTGGCATATATTCTTATCTCCACAAGAGGCAACTACCTGAGTTATAGGTTTTTGTTTCCACTGTCCAGATTATTAGGTTTGACAGAACATTCTATATAGACTTTCCAGTACTGAGCCAAATCTGGTAAGAATGAATTTAATAGGAATAAATATAGAGATTAAATCAACCTAACAAATTATAAAATGGGAGATGTAACTAGGTAATGGTTTGTCAGATAAAGAAATCTAGTGTTCCACAAAATATCAAAGACCATTTATTCTAACCCATACCTGAACAAGCATCCCATTTACAACATATGTTACACGCAGATATCAAGCTTTTGCTCAAAGCACTCTATTGAGAAGAATTCTAGTATGTTTCCAGAAAATCTGTGTCATTTTTCAATCATTAGAACTTTTTTTCTTGCTTTAGGATTAAATCTATAAATTATTCCCACTGAGCCTCCTTCTGAACTCTGAGACAAAACAGAACAAATCTGTTCCACATAACTTGACAATTCTTCAGACATTTAACAAATGTCATCATTGCAGTCCTAAGGCTTCTCTTCTCCTATTTAAAAATCCTCGATTTCCTTCAGCCAGTCCTAAAATCTTTTCTTCCCATTTTTCCCTCTTCTTATATTCTTTTTCTATACGTGCATTTTACAATCTAGCTATGCTAACTTTCCTTTTGCTTCTTCCACAGACTCTATTACTTTGCATGTATCCCACCTCTGTGCCTTTGCATGCTGAAGTACTCCCCCCTCTCAACCTCCTATTCTTAGAATCCTTGACTTTCTTTAAGACTACTAAAACCACCATCTCCTCCAGGAGGCCATTCAGGATCCTACCAGCTGTTAGTGTTATTCCTTCTAATGTGACTTTTTATCCACAGTTTTTACTTCATATGTTCTGACTTATATAAAGTTCCCGAAGACAAGGAATGTATCTGTTTTTTCCTTGAATCTCCAGTGCTTAGCATAGTACCTAGGACATGATAACTGCAAACATGGGAAGAATGGCTGACACATAATTTGGACATAATTTGGAATTTAAAAGATCTTTTTAGGCTAAACTATCCATACAAATGAATTATAAGAAAATTTTATAAGGATAAATGTATTAAATTTCATTAATTTCAATTAATCTTATGTTTGAAAATGATTTTGTAAATCTTATTTCATAAGTCTAAGACTGCAAAGATGTAAACATAGAGCATTTTCCTAGAAGAACGGGGAAATGTAGGTGGAATGTTAGCTTAACATGTTAACAGAATTATATGATAATCAAAAGAAGCTATGAAATGTGGCAGCAAAAAAGGTAATGTTATCTTGGGCTGCATTAAGAGAGACATAACTTCCAGGAATAAACACGATAGTCCCTTTGTAATATAACTTGAGCTTCCTTTTGCAGTTGAAGAAGAAACTGGAGACATTAGCTTTGAGAATAGAAGTGAGAAAGAGGGGGAAGAAAGATGGATTACATGATAACTGTTCTTTGGCTGTGTAAAGTTTTCCATAGTTTTCAGTCATTGGAAGGGCTGTCATGTGAAAAAAGTTACACTTATTTTGTTTGAATCCAAAGTACAGAACAAATGAAGCAAATTTAGTCTTTATGTAAGGAAAACTTCTTAACTATTTGAGTTGTCCAAAAGAAGGATGATTTCTGTGTTAGGACATAGTGACTTTCCTTTCACTGGAGATTTTCAAGTAGGGGCTGGATAACTATCAAATATGTTATAGTAGAGATTTTTTTCAGATATGGATTGAATTGGATGCTGAGCTTCCTTTCAACTTTATAATTCTGCAGTTATTGAAATATTTGAAAGGATGTTTAAAGGGATTAGATTTTTATTCTTGCCTAAACACATAGGATGGCATTAAGAACAATAGTTGGAAATTGCAGAAAGGCAGATTTAAGCTTATTGTAAGGAAAAATATTGTAATGAATTTTTTTTCTAGCAATTTCAACTCTAGCTAATCAGCTAGAATTAATTTTGACTTTACTTTGTGTTTTGTGTAAAGAATTTAGGATATTTTGAAAAATCAATCTTAAGTTATACATTTTAATTTGTAAATTCTGAAAATTCATAGTTTTATCTTCCATAATGGAGTTTACGAAGAAATTCAATCTAATACTCTTCTAGGATATAAGTACTTTCTAATAGTTCAAATTAAATATCATGATATTTAGGATTGGGGGAAGTAGGAATTGTTGTGAGCTTTTTCTTCTTAAGACGCAGCCAGGTGATAAAAGTTCAGATCTTTTATTATCTCCAGTATAGCCCGGTTAGCTTAGAGGCCTATCTGCTTGGTTTCAAGAGCTCTCTCCGAATGTTGCCAAATCCAAAGGTCTGGTCCTTCAGCCTCTGCCTCTGCTTTCTTCAGCCTCCAGCCAGCTCCAACTCTTCATGTCATTCCGGTGAAATCTCGACTTGTAGCTTCTTCCTCTGAAGAACTTCTTCGACTGGCCCATTGGCCTATTTATGCTCCTTCCAGAGAGAGGGATTATGGGTTTTCTCCCATAGTGCTCTCTGGCCCAAAGAGCTTCAAGGGAGGTATGAACTCATTGAACTCCAATGAATAAAGGTGTGAACACAAGCCTTGTATTAATTAGTTCTACTTAGTACCTTGTTTCAGGTTCTGCCCAAAACATCTTCTTGTAAGATTAGATCAACTCTAATTAGTTAACAGTTAGTAAGGATTCCAACAAGGAATGAGATTGGGATTTTTGTAACTCTATTTCATTTTATTAGTTAAATAGATTAAATAATAATATATTTATATTACATAATAATATAAAAACAATAATATATATATATATAATTAAATAGTAGTTGGATTACTAGAAATAATGTAAAACTTGACTTGGTTTTACCAAAATCTTAATACTAAAGCGCAGTACTCTACCTGAGAAGTGCATTAAGCTTTTTGCTTCTGCGTGTTATTTTCAAAATTCTACCATACATTCAGAATCCCAGAGCTGGAAGAGACTTCAGAAATCTTTATTATATAATCTTTTGTTGTTTGAATATTCTATGACATAAACTAAGTGAACTCAATATTTCCCCCTTTATATTAAAAAGAATGAAACATAATAAATAATGAAAAACTATTAATCTAGCTATATTTGAGAATTTGATGGAGCAAAGATACTTGGTACAGCTAAAAAACATTCTGGTGTTCATTAGAGTTGTAGAACCTTCTTATGCTTCCTTTTGACAATATCATATTGCTAAAAGAGTTTCTTTTTTTGCCTCAATATATTATATAGTTTTGGAATTAAGATTGCTATAGAAATTACAATATGGAATTTTTTAGCTTCCTCTGCAAATAGTTTACTAAAATGGTATATTTTTATGTATTATTTAATGATTTACATACACATTTTTTCTATTTAAAATACAACCTATCTAACATTCAGATCCAAATGTAATTCTATTCAGAAGTTCCAAATAAGTTTGGCTCACATAAATATTTTATAAAAGCAAAACAGAAATAAAAACTGTAAGTCTCATTAAACTTACTAATTAATAGTTTGGTTTTAGTTAAAAGTTCAACTTAAACAGTTGATCCAAATAGATGAATAGACCAAAATTTTCTAGGTTTTGGGAATGAATAAAATTTACTTATACAAATCCTTACATAAACATCATATATGTATAGGCAGCGAGGTGACATAATGAATAAAGTACTAGACCTTAAGTCAGCGAGAGTTCAGATTTTACCTCAGACCTCTTATTAGTTAATAGGCAAAAGGACTAAGAAAATCAGCAACTCACATTTGTTCTTTTAATCAACTGAAGTCATTGAAGAGTTTTGCATACATTTCACCTCTTTTTCTGAGAAATATAACCAAATTAACTCCATTACCTCCAGAAAAGGAGTTTCATTTCACCATAACTTGTAACTTTCCAGATCATAACTTCCTTCCCAGATCATTATTCTTTTTTATGCATTATCTCTTCTTTATCAGAACATAAGCTTCTATGAGAACTGGGACTGTTTCATTGTTTTATTTGTATATTCAATACTTATTTAATGTATTATAGTTGTTAATATTTTCCATTCTTAAATAATTTTTCCAAGCAGTTTTTATGCTTGATCATATGGAGCTTTAGAATAACATACATAATAGCAATATTGATAATACTAATGGTTGACATTTATTTTTAAAGGGGAGGGGGAATACTCTTCTTTTCAAACTGCTGTACAAATCAGATGAAAGAAAAGTCATCTAAATCAAATTAAAATCCCTTTTTGTTTTCTGAGTTACTACCACTAAGTCAACTTGACTTCTCTAGGTCTTGGTATTCCTCAGATATAAAATAGAAAGAGGGAGATGATTTCTAAGGTCACTTCCAATTTTAAATTACATCATCATCATCATCATCATCATCATAATACTTAATGATGATAGATAGGTAGCATATACATACATATATGTACGTGTGTGTATATATACACACACACACACACACATACACAAACACACAAAGTTCTTTAAGGTTTATAAAGTACTTTATAAATATTGTTTTGTTTGGTCTTCCCCAAAATCCTGGAATGTAGGTGCTATTATATTCCTACTTTATAGATGACAAAATTGAAGCATGCAGAGGACATTACTTGCCTGGGGTCATATAGCTATTAAGTATGTTGTTGTCCTTTATTCTTAAAGAGAACCAAAAAGATATCACTATGATAGAGTCTAATTATAGTATGTCTGACTGTGACTGATCAGACCACTCTGATTTTGGAATGCTCTGCCATGGGTGAGATACATAGTCCTTATGAACACTTGGGATGGCTTCTCTAACTTTTCATATCCCACATTTCTCCTGAGCTAATGCAGTTCTGCTTTGCTCATAGATGAGCCCAGAAGAGTACACCATGCTAGGTGGTCCTGTGCCAGTGTCTCACCTGTAGCTGCAAGAAGCTGTAGCATACACAGTGGCCACACTCCAGTAAACCATTTCAGCAGACAGGTAACCAGGTTGAGGGGTCTCAAACCCTACAAGGAGTTAGGGGAACGTCTGTTCCAAACATGTAAAGACTTCCTTTGGTAAAACAGACAGATGAAAACAACTTTTCCAATGATTATGAAAGCAGATGAAGCAGGTTTTGTGGAATACTTAGAGCTTGGTTAGACATCAAAGATACCAAGGTCATCCACTGTTATGAGTTCAAATGTTGGAGTTCTTGTTCTTCTCAAAACACAGGGCTTAGAGGCTTAGAGCCCTCCGAATATCTCCAAATCCAAAGGTTCTGTCCTTCAGCCTCTGCCTCTGCTTTCTTCAGCCTCCAACCAACACAGAGATGGAATGAATCTCTTGTCTCCTTCTGGGGAGCCCAGCCACCAACTACAGTGGTCTGAGATGAAGATGAATCTGGCTTTCCACTGAACTCTCACTCGTAGCTTTATCCTCTGAAAGCTCTTCTCTGCCACCAGCCAGCCAAGTGGAAAAAATGTATTCTGTCTTAGATCCCTCATCGCTGGCCTTTTATCTGACTCTTCTGAGAGAATGGGATTATGGGTTTTCTCCCATAGTGCTCTCTGGCCCAAAGAGCTTTAAGGGAGGGTTTAAGAGCTTCAACTCCCTTGAAGTTAGAAAGTTTACTTTGTGAAGCTGGCATACTTAGTACCTTGTGTGAACTCCAATGAGTAAAGGTGTGAACACAAGCCTTGTATTAATTAGTTCTACTTAGTACCTTGTTTCAGGTTCTGGACAAAATCTTCTTGTAAGATTAGATCAACTCTAATTAGTTAGCAGTTAGTAAGGATTCCAACATCTCCCCCTTTCTTTTGTTTTTGGAACATAGGATGGTCATGACCTCCCTGATTTCTCAAGGAGGTGCGAACCCCCAAAAAAGGTGATCATGCCTTTCCTGACACCTCAGGAAGGGAGATAAAAACACCAAAGGAAATAGGAAATCTAATCAGATTAGTGGGTTTCTGAAGGGGTACACATAAATCCATCAATATGGGCCAGAACTTTGTAACAGATATACATGGTATACATAAATCCATCAATATGGGAGGCATTATACACAAATTACATAAACACATAGCAATATAACACAGGCTAGTAGTAATGTAACAACATGAATCAACCTGAAAATTTACACATGTACATAAGTCCTAGAAATAGTCCATAAGCAATCCATTATCCATTAGTTCATGTACCAGGAATGCAATAGTTCCTGTAAGCCCTGAAGTACTGCAAAAGTCTCACTAACAATTTTTCATCTTAAGGAATCCAATGATTCTCGCTGGTTTTTCAAGAACTAAAACAGTTTCATCTTGTGTTAGGAAATCCAATGATTCCTGAAGATTTTAAAAGTTCTTTTAACAGTCTCATTGTCAGCTATGCTCTTTCAATGGTGAGCACAATCAGCAACAGAACCACCCGATATTTCTTGGGTCTTCTCCTTTGTTTCAAGGGTCTGCTCCATCTTTCTGCGATGGACAAGGCGAATGCGGCTCGTAGGCACCCATCTGATTCCTTCTCCACGTGTAGAGATGCAAGCAAATCCTCTCCCCCAAGCAGTTAGCCTATCTGGTCCTTTCCATTCACCACTTTCTGGGTCTCTCCACATCACCTGGAGATTATCTAAAGATAGTGGAGCTGCTCGCACTGGACACTGCTTTTCTGGTGGGTTATAAAACCTCTCTGCTGGAGCCAGTGCATCTTTATCAAAGATTAAAAAATTAATGGTATAGAGAACTAAATTTAGAAGTTCTCTAGGGTTACCCGTGGCTCCCCCTTTCTTTTGTTTTTGGAGGAGTGTCTTAATGTCCCTGTTTCTTCTTTCTACTATTGCTTGACCTTGAGGATTAAAGGGTATGCCAGTAGTGTGTAAAATCTTATACTGTGCACAAAAGTGTTCAAAATATTTGGAGGTATATGCCGGTCCATTATCTGTTTTTATTTCTTGTGGCACACCCATAATTGCAAATGCTTGAATGAGGAATTCAGTGACCACTCAGGCTGTCTCTTTTGCTGCTGATATGGCAAAAGTGAATCCTGAAAAGGTGTCTACCACAACGTGGATAAAAGACAGACGACCAAAAGATTTATAATGGGTCACATCCATTTGCCAGATTTCATTGGGTCTCAAACCACGAGGATTCTTCCCTGGAGGCAGTGTAGGAGCGTGGAAGGGAAGGCAAGCTGTACAGCTTTTCACTATGTTCCTAGCTTCTTCTTTTGTAATCCCAAACGGTAAGCACAAAGCTCGAGCAGCCTGATGGTATTTAGAATGGGATTCCTGGGCCTCCTGAAATAAAGGCGTACTGGCCAACATAGTTAAAAGGCTATCTGCCTTTGAATTTCCATCAAAAATAGGACCTGGAAGTCCATCTTAAGTCATCACCAGCCATCTTGACTCTGTTCTGCCACTGGATAGTGTTGGTTCTGGAAGAGTGAGGCTGATGAGTTCTTAAATATTTAAAGCAGGATTTAAACTCAGATCTTCATAACTCCTAATTAGCACTCTATCCATTATACCCCCTAAAATACAATTTTATGAGTTTCAGTTATGATATTAGAGGAACACTTATTTATATGGTATAATATATGTAACCCTACTGCTATTGATTTTTCATAGTTCTGTCAGTCTTAACTTGTTTTTCTGTCATAGATACCCTGGACAGTCTGGTAAAGTATATGGACCCAGTCTCAGAGAGATAAATAAAGATATATAGATATATTCATATATCTAGAAAGATGTAAAACAATTATACATGTGTGGCTTTTACAACTTTAAAAAAAATTTTAAGTACAGCAACTTGTTAAAATGATCTAGGCAACTTTGTCAAACTCAAATAAGATCTCTGTTGGTTGCATACTGATTTAGAAAACCACAGATTAACATTATCTGTGTTGTATTAGATTTTTATATATTGTCAAATATTTTTCTGTGAATGTCTTTGAAATAAGGCTATTCTGACAACATGAATTCATATGCATCACTAATAGAACCCAAGAAAATAAACTCAATTTTGAAAAGAAATTTGTTACCCACTCCCCTCTTTAAGACATTCCTGCATAGCTCATCTGTTTTCCTGGATAAATGGTCATTGATAATATAGTAATGAAAACATGTGGATACCATATGTTCTATTCCTGTGGACTTATTTTTTTAATCCTTGATTCTGTCCACTACCCTCTGCCCCCTAAAAAAAGAAGCTTTTTTTTTTCCCCCTGAGGCAGTTGGGGTTAAGTGACTTGCCCAGGGTCATACGAATAGGAAGTGTTAAGTGTCTGAGGTCAAATTTGAACTCAAGTCCTCCTGACTTCAGGGATGGTGCTCTATCCACCGCACCACCTAGCTGCTCCAAAAGTAGCTTTTTTATCAAAACAATTTTTAGCAAAATTTCATTGATTATCATCTAAGTTTTCATAGTGTGTAAATTATTATTTTTTTTAATTTTCAGTTCCAAACTCTCTCTCTCCCTTCAACCTTTCTACTCTCCTTTGATTTGGTAAGAAATATAGAACCCATTATACATCTTTCATAATGTTTAGATGTTAATATAGACTTTTAATTCAGGTTCAATAGAGGTTTCACCATAGCACTAGGCATATGGAATGGATTGCGTAACATACCACGTAATATTCTTTTTAATCTTGGCTTCAGTGTTTTAGGTATATCCTCATAAAAGATAAAAAACTAAAAGTGTTTAAAGAGCTATTCACTCAAGCTTATTTTATAGTTTAAATGTCTCATGTCATGAATATGTAGGAAGAAGCTTAAACAAATCATTTGAATTGTTAAACAATCTTCTTGCAGTTGTAATAGAAAAGTACATTAATTTTATATAACAAATACTATATGGTGACAAGAATCAGGAATTCTTATTTTATAGAAATTGTTTCTATGAACAAGTCCTGACCAGGGTGTATTATATTTGACTTGTCAAACTGGAAGCTTATGAATGAAAGCAGCACAAAGCATGGTCTTTGTGTTCAACCTTTATATGATATGAAAATAGCCTACAACTTTTTGCAAGGTTCCTTTGACTTACTAAAAACTCACCCCTATTGTTTGCAATTTGTAATAGATTTAATTATCAGGTATTAGGCCTAAAGGACACTTATTTTGTTTTGTAGATTAATTTGGAAAAATAAAAATGAATATAAGGAAATATTTATTTGCATTTTTTCCCCAAGTAAGAACATTTTTTAAACTGTCATAATTTTTGAAAAGCAATTTTCATCATGTAAGAATATAGAATCATTTTTCATAAGCAAGGGTTTTGATATTCTGTCACTAAACACTGACAATCTAGAAGTCATTTCTGATAATTTGGGTTATTTCTATAGCATAGGAATTCTTTAGCATTAGTTTCTGAAATTTCAAGTTGTTAAATGGGGAAAAAGTAATAAAGTAAGCCTACATAGGATAATTAGATTAGATCATTAAACTTAGTCATGTGACAAGTTAGAATCATGCAGAAATCCTAATTATGCTACCATCATTTTTGATACCATAGAGGCTGCCTAATATTCCAAGCTCCTTCAGACTAACTTGTTACTAAATTTGTCATTTAGTCTTTGAACTCCCAATACCTAGCACAGTTCTTTACACATAATCAGTACTTGGTAAATGTTTATTGAAATGCTGCTTGGTGTCAGGTCATTACTTTATGCCCATTTGGCTCAAAGATAAAGGTATATTTACTATGAAACAGAATTCTTACATAAGGTATATTTCTGAGAATCTATGCCACTTAGAGATAGAATTTTTTTTTTTTAATGATCCTTTGATTCTTCTTCCTAAATGCAACTCTCTCTGTTTCTCAAGGGGACATTTTTGGAAATAAGAAAAACATTTGTAAAAATCACAATATGTTCTATTTAGACTTTTAATTATTCAACTAGTTTCATAATTTATGGCTTTCACCTCCATTTGACATTAAAAGAGCAGAAACATTACCAGGGAGCTTGGAAGTCCTGCCCTGGAAACCTACAATCCTGATAACCCTTATAATTGTTTAGGATCTGTACCTCAGAAAGACACATTTCCATGAGGCTTTACCATTTTCTTCTGGAAGTGATACTTGTACTATATGTATAGACCAGTAGTGCTCTCATTTCTCTCAGTGCAAAAAAAAAAAAAAAAAAAAAAAAAACTCACTAAATCTTATTGTCATGCTCCATTTTTTGTTGTTATAGTTACAGATTCTGAAACATGATGAACAGGGCATGGGAAATAATTCTGTGACAGAATGAATTTATCATTTTTTAAATAATAGCTTTTTCTTTTTCTTTTTTTTTTAACTTTTTATTTTCAAAACATATGCACAGATAATTTTTCAACATTGACCTTTCTAAAGCCTTGTGTTTTAGATTTTCTCCTCCTTCCCCCACCCTCTACCCTAGATGTTATATCTTTTTTATTTTCAAAATACATGCAAGGATAGTTTCCAATATTCACCCTTGCAAAACCATGTGTTCCAAATTTTTTTTTCCCTCCCCCCAACTCCCTTCACTAGACAGCAAGAAATCCAATATATGCCAAACATGTGTAATAGTTCTATACATATTTCCTTATTTATCATGCTGCACAAGAAAAATCAGATCAAAAAGGGAACAAAATGAGAAAGAAAACAAAAAGCAAGTAAACAACAACAATAAAGGTGAAAATACTATGTTGTGATCCAATTCAATTCCTACAGTCCTCTCTCTGGATACAGATGTCTCTCTTTATCACAAGATCATTGGAACTGGCCTAAATCGCCTCATTGTTGAAAAGAGCCATATCTATCATAAATGATCATCATATTATCTTGTTGCTGTGTACAATGATTTCCTGGTCCTGCTCATTTCACTTAGCATCAGTTCATGTAAGTCTCTCTAGGCCTCTCTGAAATCATCCTTCTGGGCGTTATTTACAGAACAGTAATAGTCCATAACATTCATTTACCACAATTTATTCAGCCTTTCTCCAGTTGGTGAGCAGAAACTCATTTTCTAGTTCTTTGCCACCACAAAAAGAGCCACTAAAATTATTTTTGCACATGTGGGTCCCTTTCCCTCCTTTAAGATCTCTTTGGGATATAAGCCCAGTTGTAACATTACTGAGTCAAAGGTCATGCATAGTTTGATAACTTTTGGAGCTTAGTTCCAAATTGCTTTCCAGAATGGTTGGATCCATTCACAGTTCCACCAACAATGTATCTCCTCCAACATTTGTAATTATCTTTTGCTGTCATCTTAGCCAATGGCAGAATGATTTTTAAGATACAAAGGCAACATATGAATCATGATACTACCACAGCACTGAGCATCATTTGCTTTCCAATGCATTTGATCACCTTCAATTACATATATCATTTCTTTGATCCTTTTGTGGATTCAGGATCCTATCAGGAGTGACATGTTTCCCCTGGTGCAGCTCACAACTAATGACTTACAGGCAACCCTTTAAATGATCAGTTATTTAAAGTAAGGAACTTTTCCCCATTGATTTAGTACTAATAATGATTGCTTTTGTCATAATATGTATAAATAAGTCTTATCTTGGTCACAACCTTGCTGGAACTTAGCAGTCAATAAACATTTATCATGTACCTACTGTATGCCAGCACTGCTAAATTGAAAAGCATAGAAGAGGGGGACTTTGTAACTCAGGTATCAAGATACGGAGTCCAACAGAGTAAAGCCAGAAGAGAATGAAGAAATGGCTGCCCTGGACGTCCTCCTTAAAAGGGGATCTAAGAGGAATTCTCGCCTGGCTTTCTACCTGCCACCTTCTCCAGCCAGAGAGAAGGAAAGGTCCCAAAAAAGGAGCTACTGATGAGGGATGAGATTCAGAGTTGGTGTGATCTTGCCAGATGACAAGATTCTGGAGAACATGATAAAGTCCAAAAGAAAACAGCCAGGTGGGAAGTGTTTTCTCCTTTGTCACATAGGAGATGTGAGAAGAAAAGAGATCAGTAGCACATAACCTCCCAGCATTATTGTAAGGATCACCTCAGCAGACAACATATAAAGCACTTTGCAAACCTAAAGCACTGTGTAAATGTTAGCTATCATTATTATGGCTGTTATTATGAAGTAGTAGTTTATGAAACAGATAAATTTGGGAATTAACCTGATCCAGGTTATACTTAGCCTCACTTTCTTCTATTCTTTCAACCACAATTAATTTTTTATGGGCATGAAAAACAGAATGCAGATGAAATAAATAAAATGGTTCTCTTACAATAACAGTTAGCATATGAAGTGTTGAACATAAAAATAATGAGTTCTAAAAGCCTGCTGATATAGAGTAGGTCGTGTATTGCTCATGGCAGTATTTCTTGCTTTTCCCTTAGAATAATTGGAGTTTCCAGTGTGAAGATCAACATGCTATAAATGTTTAAAATCCCAAAGGGTGAATTGCTTGTCCATTTGCATAATCAAGAACCCTATTTATCTAAAGAGAATTAAATTAAAACCTGTATGTTTTAAATGATGCTGGAGGGTTAATGTGTGTGGTTTCCTATAGTTTTCCTTAATCAGTAAAACATAAAAGAGCTAAATGTTTGATAGAGCTTATTATAATTATCATGGGCTTTGTCGTAGTATTTAATGACTAAGTTTACATTTATGGTGGCATAAAGTCACTCTTAAATATGGAAAAACTCACAGAAAACAAATTTACAATTATTATGAAAAGCTTAGCTTTGTCAGACACCCTTTCTAGATCTTCACACTGCAAAGATCTTTTTTTATACTGTCAAGTTCTTGTAATATTTATTAGTTATAACTTTCTCGTGACTTTCTACCTTGTTATAATTTAAAATTTTAATTATTTTTATTTTTATGCTTCCTAAGTTTTCATGTTTGTCTTTCTTACTGAAATAGATGACAGGATCCACATAATGTGTTTTTTTGCCTTTTACACTATCTGGCACAGTGCCTTGTTTTTAGGAAATGGCGTGTATTTGTATGTGTATCTATGTATATAATATGTGAACATATGTACAATATAGATGTTTGCAATATATCCTGCATGCTTGTTTGGGATTTGTATTCCAAATGATTTTAAAAAGAACTTGAAACAGTTTATAAATTTAACTATGATGACATTGAAAAACCTGAACACACAGTATGAAAGTAGTAGAGGGAGTACAAATCATTAAGTACATGAGATAAGCTTATTATCATAATTGAGCACTTTGATCCCAAATTTCCTATCATTTATACAAAATAGTAAATATTCTGTGTTTTGTAGTTTCATTGACAGAAGAAAGCACAAATTTATTAAAATGGATAGTAAATTCTGCCTATCTCAAGCTCTAGCCTTTCTTCTCAGTTTGTGCCATTCATCACCAGCTGCTTCTTTGACATCACAAATTGGATGGCCCATGGTCATCTCAAAGTCAACATGTTCAAAACAAGACTCTATCTTTACCTTTCCCTCCAACTCTGTCATGAAGCCATCCTGAAGGGTCTTAGATACATCTCATTGTTACCCTGTGGCCCTTTAATTAGAGTGAAATCATGAACTCCAAAACAGAGCTCTAGCTAAGAGGGAAGTTTAACACAGACATCTCATTTCCCATTTAAATGAAGTCCACAAACCTAATTCCCTTCTTTTCACTTTTTTGTGTGTGTTTTCCTCCTCCATTAGATTGTAAGCTCCAAGAAAGCAGGGGCTGTCTTCCCTCTCAATATTTGCATCCCTAGTGCTTAAAATGTATCTGACAATGGTAGGTGCTTAATAAGTTTTTATTTATTATAAATAATCTCACTATTCCAGTTCTGTTTAGACTTAGTGAAATGCTGAGCAATAGAATGCACTTAAAGGGAAAAGTTTTTAGATCTAAAATATCTTTCTCCTTTCTCCTCACACTTCCTCCTCTTCTTCCTTCCCTTCCCATTCCATACCCAGCATGTCCAAAACAAAACTCATTATATTACTCCCCATATCCCTCTCTAGAATTTCCCTGCTTCTACCAAGGGAATTAGTTGTGCCAAAGTCCTCCCATTTATCCAGATTTGTAACCTCAGCAGCCTAATTACTCTCTCCTTCACCCCACCATATATAGTTAGTTTCCAAATCTTTTTTTTTGTTCTTCCGCAATATCTTTCACATCCATCCCCTTCTGCCTACTTAGAGAATCATTATCTTAATTCATGTTTTTATTACCTCTTCCCTGAACTGTTACCATAGCCTCCTAATTAATCTTTCTGTTTGAAATCTTTAGCCTCTACTATGTCTTCCACACAGTTTCTATGGATGTTTCTAAAATATGGGTTTGATAATGTCACTCCTCTATTTGCTAAGCTCCATTTGCATCCTGCAGCTTCTAGGATCAAATATAAACTTCTCTATTTGACATTTTAGCCCTTTATACTCTGCTTCCAACCTCATTCTAAGAAACCTCCTTGCTATTCGTCATAAGTAACACTCTCCCTCCATTTCCCTACCTTTGCACTACTGATCTTTATTACACCATATTGGATTGCTTCTATTCTCTTTACTTTCCAGTACTTTAAATAGCTGCCTACAGAGCATTCCCAAAGCACTCTTTCCTTTGCTCAGAAACTTTGTTACTTCTCATTGTTCCTAATTTAAAATACTGATCACTCCTATTTTTCCACGTATTTCATTCTACATTCTAGACAAATTGGAGTTAATAGCTGTAAATACTCTATTTTCCACCTCCTTCAAATGCATAAAACAAGATCTTCTTCTCTACCTCATTGAAAACCTTAAGTTGATATTTTTCTTTACAGCCCAACTCAAATATCATTTCCATAAAAGATCTTTCCTGATTTTTCTCTCCTACCCCCAAGATATTAGTGTTCTATCCTTCTCTCCAATTCATTTTTTCTTATATTTATTTGCATGCATGTTATCTTTTTCCTGGTAGAATGAAAATTTCTTGAACATAGGTGCTGTTTTATTTCTGCTTTGTGTGCTCAACATCTTATTTGTTCAAACATTTCATTCGTAGCTGAATCTTTGACTCCATTTGGAATTTTCTTGGCAAGTATTAGAGTAGTTTGACATTTGCTTCTTCAACACACTTTATAAATGAGGAAATTGAAGCAAATTAGGATAAGTGAGTTGCTCAGGGTCGCACAGCTAGTATCTAAGGCCACATTTGAACTCAGAAATATGGGTCTTCAATTATAATCTTTGAAAAAAATATTCTAAATCACTATTGGTTGTTGAAATTCAAATTAAAAAACTCTGAGGTGGTACCTCATACCTATCTGGAATTATAATTGCTAAACAAGATGAGTGAAAATGGATACATTATTGATTAGTATAGTTTTGAACTGATCTAACTATTCTAGAGATAGGCCCAAATGGCTATAAAATAATGCATATTGTATAAGCAAATAATATCACTATTAGGTTTGTAACTCTAAAAGATCAAAGGAAAAAAAAGAAATGGAACAATATACGCAAAAAAATATTTAGAGCTACCCTTTTTGTTGTGATAACAAATTAGAAATTAAAAGGAAAGAGGCAGCTAGGTGATGCAGTGGATAAAGTTCCAGCCCTGAAGTCAAGAGGACTTGAGTTCAAGTCTGGCCTCAGACACTTAATATTTTCCAGCTGTGTGTCCCTGGGCAAGTCACTTAACCCCAATTGTCTCAGCCAAAAAAAAAAAAAAAAGAAAGAAAGAAAGAAACTAAGGAGATAGCCTTAATCATCTAGAGAATGGACAAACAGGTTGTGGCATATGGTTGTGATGAAGTATTATTATGCCAAGAAATGACAAAAGGAAATGGTTTCAGAAAACCATGGAAAGATCTTTATAAACTGATGCAAAGTGAAGTGAACTGGATTAGAAAGAACAATTTTGTAATGATGATCAACTGTGATGATCAGCAGCTACTCTGAGGAATGTAAGGATCCAAGAAAATAACATAGTAAGAAAAAAAAAAAAACTCATGGTAATAAATGTTCTCCATCTGTAGAAAAAGGACTGATGAACTCTGTTTTTCATTTTATTTTTCTTTTTTGGTGTGATATGGCTAATATAAAAATGGTTTGCGCAGTTTCATATGTTTAATTCAGATGTTACTTGTTTTTCTTAGTGATGGTGTGAGGGGGAAGAGGAAGGGAATTTGGAACTCAATTTTTTTAAAGTTAAAACTAAGCGAGTAATAAATATTTAAATTTTTTAAAAAAGAAATGTGATTCCAAGTCTGGCATTTTACCCACTGTGTCACCTAGCTCTCCCTGCATCTTAATGGGTACTTTATAAACATTCATTTAAATTAAATTTCATTGCTCTATCAGGAAGAAAAAGTAAAAATTTTGAGAAATATCTTTATGACAGCTGGACCTTATTTATTTATTATTTATTTAAATCATTTTTATTTGTTATTAAATAATTTATTAAATTATTATTATTTATTTAAATAGACATTCTACCCTAGAAAGTGAGATACTGACAAAAATAAAGACATTGACTTGTGAAGTTTGCCTGATACAAAGCAGTTACCAGGAGCAACATGCTGAATATGGAATCAAAAGCACTAAAAGGAGACTGATCTATGATAGTTAGTCCCAACTTTTTCCATCTATATAAAATAGAGAAATGCTTTATACAGGAAAATTTGAGAAAAGAAGAGGTAGGCTTTCAGAAGTAATTTTGTATAGCTGATTAATCACATTTGTAGAGTAGTACTACTGATTGATCAATTTAAAGATTGCAATATCTCGTTGTATATATAGTTTGCTGATTTAAAAAAAAATTATTTAGTTGGATAAACCAAGACAGCCTTTTAACACTCTCCTCACAAATTGTGTCTTCCTATCATATACATTAGTTTATTACATATGTGACCAGGAAGATAATCTTGGGGAGTTACCAGGGGAATATATCAGTATCGAGTAAGTTATAAAATAAGCTAACATATGCTAACCCATGGAATTAATTGCTGTTGTGGAAACCATCTTGTACAGAGTTTAAAAAAACATTTTTTTTAGTAGTGAGATTTTCCAAAAGCTCCATTTCACAGATAAATGTGAAAGTATTGTGAAGTATTATTACTTCAAACCGGAAACATTGTACAACTTCTTAAATAGATTAGCCTCACTATTCACACTGTGGGGAGTATATGTATGTGTGTGTGCTTAAAGGGAGAAGGGAAAGGAAGAAAAAGAAATATAAATTGCCCAGATTATGGCATATAGTTGGGTAAGCAGCCCATTTAATCAGTTTATATGTATCATATCTATGCATTGTAAAAATGAGTTTGACCCATAATTTAGTAGAAGGAAAAGATTTCCTCAAATCATATTGAAGTTATGTAGCACTTTAAATAATTGCAAGCTTCTCATTGTCCATCTTTGCAACACCAATATTGTTCCCTTCCCCAATATGCTATAAATCATCAAACACAATTTTGGAAGAAGCAAAAATGCATTAGAATGAAAAGGTAATGGAACTATGTATGGTAGCCAGTTTTAATATGTTTCCACAAAGTTTATGTTTGCAAAGAATGGTATTAAAGACTTCAGAGACATTTATGATTGAAGGAGGAGATGGACTGGTCATGTAGTAAGAATAAGAAATCACAAATAGAAATCCATCTATCCCATGCAAAAAGAATGGTTCTTTTCCAAACCAGAGGCCTCTAAAATACTAGGTAAATCTACTGTGGAAAATATACAGGAAAAAAACCCAAGTATTTGACAAGCTAAGACAGTGGGAAAAGCTTATAGTCTGAATTGGCAAAAGGTATGCCAACATCAGTAATATCATAATGTGACTTCCATGGCTTCATGCTTCATAATAGAGTGGAAGTAATACTCAAAACTTAGCAAAGAGCCTCAAATGAAAAAATCTTCAAGTACATACTCAATACAAACTGTCTTTGGAGGACTAGCTAGCCCTTACTAAGTTATGAATTGCTCACTGATAAATATTGGTATAAAATGAGGTATTCATGATAAGATGTGGCTAATTTGTTGGTGTGTGCGTATGTATGTGTGTGTGTGTGTGTGTGTGTGTATAGGAGGAGTTGAGGAGTGATCATTAGAAAGTGACAAAAATAATTTTTTTTGGCTTTTAAATTTCTTTATTAGAGCTTATATGTTTATATAGCTTTTTTTTTCATAATCATAACTTCTTATTGACAGAACCCATGCCTGGGTAATTTTTTACATTATCCGTTGCACTCACTTCTGTTCCGACTTTTCCCCTCCCTTCCTCCACCCCCTCCTCCAGATGGCAAGCAGTCCTACACATGTTAAATATGACACAATATATCCTAGATACAATATATGTGTGCAGAACCAAACAGTTCTCTTGTTGCACAGGAAAAATTTGATTCAGAAGGTAAAAATAAGCTGGGAAGAAAAACAGAAATGCAAACAGTACATTCATTTCCCAGTGTTTTTTTTTTGGGTGTAGCTGCTTCTGTCCATCATTGATCAATTGAAACTGAGTTAGATCTCCTTGTTGAAGAAATCCACTTCTATCAGAATACAACCTCATACAATATCGCTGTTGAGGTATATAATGATCTCCTGGTTCTGCTCATTTCACTTAGCATCAGTTCATGTAAGTCTCTCCAAGCCTCTCTGTATTCATCCTGCTGATCATTTCTTACAGCACAATAATATTCCATAACATTCATATACCACAATTTACCCAATCATTCTCTAACTGATGGGTGTCCATTCATTTTCCAGTTTCTAGCCACTATAAACAAGGTTGCCACAAACATTTTGGCACATACAGGTCCCTTTCCCTTCTTTAGTATCTCTTTGGGGTATAAGCCCAGTAGTAACACTGATGAATCAAAGGGTATGCACAGTTTGATAACTTTTTGAGCATAGTTTCAAATTGCTCTCCAGAATGGCTGCATGTATTCACAGTTCCACCAACAGTGTATTAGTGTCCCTGTTTTCCCACATCCCCTCCAATATTCTGCATTATTTTTCCCTGTCATTCTAGGCAATCTGACAGGTGTGTAGTGGTATCTCAGAGTTGTCTTAATTTGCATTTCTCTGATTAATAATGACTTGGAACATCTTTTCATATGGTTATAAATAGTTTCAATTTCTTCATCTGAGAATTGTCTGTTCATATCCTTTAACCATTTATCAATTGGAGAATGGCTTGATTTCTTATAAATTAGAGTCAGTTCTCTATATATTTTGGAAATGAGGCCTTTATCAGAACCTTTAACTATTAAAACTGTTTTCCTAATTTCTTGCTTCCCTTCTAATCTTGTCTGCATTAGTTTTATTTGTACAAAAACTTTTCAATTTGATGTAATCAAAATTTTCTATTTTGTAATCAATAATGATCTCTAGTTCTTCTTTGGTCATAAATTCCTTCCTCTTCCACAGGTCTGAGAAGTAAACTATCCTATACTCTTTCAATTTATTTATAATCTCATTCTTTATGCCTAGGTCATGAACCCATTTTGACTTTATCTTGGTGTATGGTGTTAAGTGTGGGTCAGTGCCTAGTTTCTGCCAAACTAATTTCCAATTTTCCCAGCAATTTTTGTCAAATAGTGAGTTCTTATCCCAAAAACTGAGGTCTTTGAGTTTGTCAAACACTAGATTATTAAAGTTATTGGCTGTTTTGTCCTTTGAACCTAATCTATTCCATTGATCAACTAGTCTATTTCTTAGCCAATACCAAATGGTTTTGGTAACTAACCACTGCTTTCTAATATAATTTTAGGTGGGGTACAGCTAGGCCACCTTCATTTGATTTTTTTTTTCATTAATTCCCTTGAAATTCTTGATCTTTTGTTTTTCCATATGAACTTTGTTGTTATTTTTTCTAGGTCATTAGAATAGTTTTTTGGGAGTCTGATTGGTATAGCACTAAATAAATAGATTAGTTTAAGTAGTATTGTCATCTTTATTATGTTTGCTCGCCCAATCCAAGAGCATTTAATATTTTTCCAGTTGGTTAGATCAGACTTAATTTGCATGGAAAGTGTTTTGTAGTTTTGCTCATAAAGTTTCTGATTTTCCCTTGGCATATAGGTTCCTAAATATTTTATACTCTCAGTAGTTACTTAAATGGAATTTCTCTTTGAAACTCTAGCTGTTCGATTTTGTTAGTGATATATAAGAATGCTGATGACTTATGTGGGTTTATTTTGTATCCTGCAACTTTGCTAAAGGTGTGGGTTATTTCTAATTCTACTAACTTTTTAGTAGAATCTCTGGGATTCTTTAAGTATGCCATCATATCATTTGCAAAGAATGATAATTTGATTTCCTCATTACCTACTCTAATCTCTTTCTCAACTCTTATTGCCAAAGCTAGTATTTCTAATACGATACTGAATAGTAATAGTGATAGTGGGCAACCTTGTTTTACTCCTGATCTTATTGGGAATGGTTGCAGTTTGTCCTCATTACATATGATGCTTACTGATGGTTTTAAATAGATGCTACTGATTATTTTAAGGAAAAGTTCTTCTCTTCCTATACTCTCAAGTGTTTTTAATAGGAATGGGTATTGGATTTTATCAAATGCTTTTTCTGCATTTATTGAGATGATCATATGGTTTTTGTTAATTTGGTTATTAATATGGCCAATTATACTGATAGTTTTCCGAATGTTGAACTAGTCCTGCATTCGTGGTATAAATCCACCTTGATCATGGTGTATTATCCTAGGGATGATTTTCTGTAGTCTTTTTGCTAAGATTTTAGCATCAATATTCATTAGGGAGATTGGTCTATAATTTTTTTTCTCTGTTTTCAACCTACCTGGTTTAGATATCAGTACCATGTCTGTGTCATAAAAGGAATTTGGTAGGACTCCTTCATTCCCTATTTTTTCAAATAGTTTATATAGCATTGAGGCTAATTATTCTTTGAATGTTTGGTAGAATTCACATGTAAATCCATCTGGTCCTGGGGATTTTTTTTTAAGGAGTTCATTAAAAGCTTTTTCTATTTCTTTTTCTAAAATGGGACTATTTAAGCAATTTACTTCCTCCTCCTCTGTTAATCTGGGAAGCCTATATTTTTGGAGGTAGTCATCCATTTCACTTAGGTTATCAAATTTATTGGCATAAAGTTGGGTAAAGTAATCCCTTATTATTTCTTTAATTTTCTCTTTATTGATGGAAAGTTCTCTCTTTTCATTTTTAAGACTACTAATTTGATTTTCCTCTCTCCTTTTTCTAAGCAGATTTACCAAAGGTTTATCAATTTTATTGGTTTTTTCATAAAATCAACTCTTAGTTTTATTTATTAGTTCAATAGTTTTTTTTTTACTTTCAATATTATTAATTTCTCCTTTTAATTTTAGAATTTCAAGTTTAGTAATTGATTGAAGGTTTTTAATTTGGTCTTTTTCTAGCTTTTTAAGTTGCAAGCCCAATTCATTGATCTTCTCTTTCTCTATTTTATTCAAGTAAGCCTCTAAAAATATAAAATTTCCCCTTATTACCGCTTTGGCTGCATCCCACAAATTTTGATATGATGCCTCATCCTTGTCATTATCTTGAGTGAAATTAATTGTGTCTATAATTTGCTGTTTCACCCAATTACTTTTTGGTCTGTTTACCCCTAACTTTTTGTTGAATGTAGTTTTTATTGCATCGTGATCTGAAAAGGAAGCATTTACTACTTCTGCTTTCCTGCATTTAATTTTGAGGTCTTTATGTCTTAATATATGGTCAGTTTTTGTGTAGGTTCCATGAACTGCTGAGAAGAAAGTATACTCCTTTCTGTCATCATTCAGTTTTCTCCAAAGATCTATCATACCTAATTTTTCTAATATTCAATTTACCTCTTTAATTTCTTTCTTATTTGTTTTGTGGTTTGATTTATCTAATTCTGAGAGTGCAATATTGAGATCTCCCACTATTATAGTTTTGCTGTCTATTTCTTCTTGCAACTCTCTTAACTTCTCTTTTAGTAAGTTATATGCTATACCACTTGGTGCATATATGTTTGATATTAATATTGCTTCATTATCTATAGTACCCTTTAGCAAGATATAGTTTCCTTCCTTATCTCTTTTAATTAGATCAATTTTTGCTTTTGCTTGATCTGAGATAAGGATGGCTACCTCTGCTTTTTTGACTTTGCCTGAAGCATAATAGATTCTGCTCCAGCCTTTTGCCTTTACTCTGTATGTATCTCCCTGTGTTAAATGTGTTTCCTATAAACAACATATTGTAGGGTTCTGACTTTTGATCCAGTCTGCTATCCACCTCTGCTTTATGGGAGAGTTTATCCCATTCATATTTATGGTTAAAATTACTAGTTTTGTATTTCCTGCCATCCTAATATCCCCAGATTATGCTTTTCTTTTTCTTGCCCCCCTTACCTCCTTCCCTAGCATTAAACTTATGGGTCCGACTTGCGTCGCGCAGCTCTCCCTCTTTAGAATCCCTCCCTCCTCCCTTTGAATCCATTCCCCTTTTTTTGTACTCTTTCCTTATTACTCTTTTTCCTTTTCCCTTTTCCACTCCCACTTTTTAATGAGGTGAGAGAAGATTCTCTGGAAAACAAATAATGTCAATTATTTCCTCTGTAAAACAAATATGTCAAATATTTCCTATTTCCTATTTACTCAATTCAGATGAGAGTAAGATTCACACAATGTTCCCTCCCCCTCTTTAAGCTCCCTCAGATATGATAGTTTTCCTTTGCCTCATTGTGGGATGTAATTTCCCTCTTTTTATCTCCCCTTTTCCCTTTTTCTGACACTATCCCCTTTCCATTTCTACTTCCCTTTTTTATGTTATATCAGTAAAATCAAATTATACATGTGGTTTTTATGTATATCCACAACAGAAATACAGTTCTCAAGAGTTCCTTTTACCTTTTTCTACTTCTCTTGAGTCCTTTGGCTGGAGATCAAATTTTTTGTTTAAATCTGTTTTTTTTCTTAGAAACAAAGGGAATTCCTCTATTTCATTAAATGTCCATCTTCTTCCAAGGAAAAAAATGCTCAGCTTAGCTGGGTAGTTTATTCTTGGCTGTATTCCAAGTTCTTTTGCCTTTCGGAATATCAGATTCCAGGCCCTTTGATCCTTTAATGTTGAGGCAGCCAGATCTTGAGTGACCCTTATTGTGGCACCTCAGTATTTGAATTGTTTTTCCTGGTTGCTTGTAATATTTTTTCTTTGGTCTGAAAATTCTGAAATTTGGAGTTTTTATTTTAGGGTCTTTTTCAGAAGGTGTTCAATGAATTCTTTCAACGCCTATTTTATCTTCCGGTTCTATTAATTCTGGGCAGTTCTCTTTTATGATTTCCTATAAAATAGTATAGGCTCTTTTTTTTCATCATATTTTTCGGGTAGTCCAATAATCCTCAGATTATCTCTCTTAGATCTATTTTCCAGGTCTATTGTTTTTCCAAGTAAGTAAGCCTCATGTTGTGGGGTGTGGCTGCAGGGCTGTGTTACGGGCCTGCCTGAGTTACTTCCAGGTTTGGGTGGCTAAAGCCAGATCTTGTTAGGTTCTGGTGTTTTTTAGAGTACCCTCTGTTTAATGCTTTAGTTTCTCTTCCAGTTTACTGCTTTGTAATCAAGGCAGAACAGTTAGCCTATAGCAGAGTCATCTCTATAACTTCTCTAGCCACAGAGATCACTCCCGCCCCTGGTCTGCTCAGGATGCTAGTCTCTCCCTGCCTGTGCTGGTCTGTTTCTGGCCCCTCAGGACAAACCTTTTCTGGTGATCTTCCAGATTATTTTCGGCTGGTAAATTGTATGCTTCTAATCTTCATGAATTTTAGCAGTCAAGTGCTATTTTTGAGGCTGAATTTAATAGTTGGTTGTGAGGGGATGAGAGGAGCTTAGAAAGTCGCGTGTGCCTTCTCCGCCATCTTGGCTCCACCTCCAAAAATAAAAATTTTAAATCAATAGAATATTTACTTAGAAGAACCTTAATACCAGAAGTTAGTCCTCCATAAGATAAAAATTTTGACCACAAGCAGTCATGAAATGATCTGTTAACAGTTGGATAGGTTGTAGTCTACAAAGAGAGTTTCCCCCAAAATTGATATCACAGACCTTTTTCTTAATATCAGCCTTTTTTAAAAATAGGGCAATCATTATTCAGTCATATGCACATTGAATCATATGTTGTTGTTCAGTTGTGTCCAACTGTCATGACTCCATTTTGGGTTTTCTTATCAAAGATAATGGAGTGGTTTGCCATTTCCTTGTCCAGTTCATTTTACAGATCAAGAAATTAAGGAAAACAAAGTTAAATGATATCTAGTACGTGTTTGAGGCAGATTTTGAACTCAGGTTTTCCTGACTCCTGGCCCGATGCTCTACACTTTATCATGTAGCTGCCTTAATATGCATTGCTTGTAGTGGGTCTTTAATGGATGGCTTTTGGTTGAATAAATGAATGAATGACTTTTTACATATCTCCTAATTTTCTATAAAGTTTAAGTAAAAGTTTTAAGAGTAAATCTAGGTTGATATCCCTTTCTCTTGTAATCTTATAAATATTCAGCATTTTGTTTTGTTTGTTTGTTTGGGTTTTTTTGGTAACAAAAGCAATTCTTAAAGCATCAACAAATTGTATAAATCTAGTACTCATATAAACTAACATTTTGCTATGTGATGAATTAGAAAAGGAAAATGGGCAGGAGAATCATAGGAGAGATTTTCCTGGTGTAAGAAACTCCATTTACCAGCACAGTTTAGTACATTTTCCATAACATACATGTATTCTTAAAGAGTTACAAATCTACTGAAAGGTTAAATGACTTTTACTGTTTCTCACATAGCTAAGATATATAAGAAGCCAAATCATCAAGAGTTTATAAAGCATTAACTATATGCTAAGCACTTTGCTGTGTCCTAAGGATACAAAGAAAAGCAAATAAAAGATTATTCTCTAGAAGCTCACAGTCTAATGAGAGACAATATGTAAACAACTATACAACTACGTACTAGATATATACCTGATAAATTAGAAATAATAAATAGTCAAAATACTAGCCATTAGTGGAATTGGGAAAGACTCTTTTTAGAAAGAATTTTCAGTTATAACCTGAAGGAAATCAGGAGGTAGAAATGAGGGAAGAGAGAATTCCAGGCATGGGAAACAGCCAGGGAAAGGGTAGGGAGCTGGGAAATGGAATGTCTTGCAAGAGAAAAAGCAAGGAGACCAGTGTCACTATATTCTAGAGTATATAAAAGGGAAGTGAGTAAAGTATAAGAAGTCTAGAAAATTGGGAAAGGACCAAATGATGGGCTTTGAATGTCAAACGGAAGATTTGAAGTGATAGGAGCCAATGGAGTTTATTGAATAGAAGATTACACTGCTGTTCAAATCACCTCTTTAGGGAGCTCATTCTGACAACTAATGAACTAGAGTGAAGAAAGTCCTAAAGCAAGGACGCTCACTGGCAGACTACTAAATAGTCCAGGTATGAGGTAAGAGCCAACACCAAGAAGTGGAAGAAATGTAGAAGGAGAGAAAAGGGAATATTTAGAATTATTATAAAGATAAAGTTGATAAGATTTGGCAACAGAATGGCTAGGATAGATGAGAGTGAGGAGTCAAAGATGATGCTTAAGTTGTGAGCCTGTGTGATTAAGATGGTAGTGGTACTTTAAGTAGTAATAGGAAAATAGGAGGACAAGTAAGACAAGAATAATAGTTGAGATCCTCTTGGTGAGTAGAGGGAACTCAACAGAATTCAATTTTGGGCAGGTTTAGACATGATTCCTCCAAAACAACTGGTTCAAGATGTTCAATAACCAGTTGGAACTAGGAACCTGGAGGTCAGGAGAAAAGGATAGAATTTAGTAAATAGATCTGATATTACAGAGAGTTAAGAAGAGAGTAAGAGGAAAGGAAGTAGAGGCTCCAGTTGTAGATTGCATTCTCAAAAAATCTGGTTACAAAAAGAGAGAAGAAATATAAGATGACAGTTCATGGGAATGGATAGGTCAGATGAGGATTTTTGAGGATGAGCATTGGGCATATTTGTAGTCAGTAGGAAAGCAGGTAGTAGAAAAGAATTTGAAGATGAGTAAGAATGATAGAAGAGGAAATCTGCTGAAGGAGATGAAATGAAGTATCACTTACACAGGTAGAGGGATTTTCCTTGAAAAGAAAAGCCACTTTTTCCCAAGTGAAATGAGTTAAAGAAGATGTAGTATCAAGGGGCATACGAGTAATGTGAGATGAGGAAGAGAGAGCTCACACTGGTCTTTTTTTTCACTGAAATTGATCTAATGAGATAATTATTTGATTAAGGGGATGTAAAAAAGGATTGTCTTGCTGTAGTGATGGCCCAGTTAAGATTAGATAAGATAAATTTGTAATGTATACAGTTGGGAGTTCTGTGATTTTTCTCCAGCTTCCTTCATCAGTGAATGAGTAGGAGTAAAGACAGAGGATGCTAAGAATAATTTAAGACTCAAGCTTGGTAGGGCAGGATTGACAGTGAGATAATGCTACAGATGTCTTGAGAAAAGACTGCAGAAAGCTTAACTAGTTCATTAAAGGCCCAAGATAAGGAAGGGAGAAAAGAATAACCAGTGCAAGAATGATGGCCTAGAAAAGAATTGAAAATTTGAAAATAGTAGATGTCTTGGTGAGGATGGGAAAAGAGGGCATAGGGTTGCAATGTAGAGGGAGATGTGAAATGACAATAGATTCTGATCTGATAAGGGAAGTCCAAAGTTCATGAATATGATAGTAGTATATTTGTAGGTAGTAAGTAATCTAAGAGCAAGGATTTTATGATTTCTGCGTAATTGAGGTCATAGAAATTGAGAGAGGTGAAGAACTCAAATGTTAGGAAATTTTAAGGAGCATTGTTTATGTTGAACTTCCCTAGTGTGAGAACAAGAATTGGAGAGTAATCACTGAACTTATTGAAAAAAGAAGGGGAATATTTTGGAATTGGTAGATAACAGCTTACAGGATCTTGATTGGATGGTAAATATTGATACTCATTAAGAGGAAAAGTGAGAGGTTACTGGGTGATTATGATAGAAAATGTTGGAAGTGATGTTCAAGATTAATGAGTATTGCTTGACTAAGGGGGAGGATCATAAATAAAAGTGCTGGAAAGGGTAGCTAAGAAGACTATTTTTTCAAGAAGAGAATATAGATTAAAGAGGTAACTGGAAGATGGAAGAGTAGGAAGAAAAAGATTTAATATGAAAGCAACTTTGTTGCCTGTGTAGTAGGTATTCCAGGGAAAACAGAAGGGTAGGTACCTTTAGAATGGGAACTTGGATGATTTGGTTGAAAAGAATGGGAATAAAACTTCAGACTATGGCTGGGATGAAGGATGACCTAGTGAGAGGTTGTTGATTACTGAGGAAAGAATTAAAGTATGTTATCAATATCCCTAGGGTTTTAGCCTCAGGGTAGAGTCCTCTCTAGAGTATGTAGCCAGAATGTGTAGTTTGAGGATAGGAATGTGCACACTTAGGAGCAGGTTCAATCAGGTTACCTATGAAAGGAGTATTACACAATGACATTTTTTGGGTGGCAAGCAATACAGAACAAGAATTCTGTAACGAAGGGAGCATAATAGAATGACTTTTTTCTCCTAGAAGCCAAGTCTTTCCACCTGTGAACCAGCTCTCTAGCAAACTACACAGTTTCATGTAATAGAATATTCAGTTAACAAATGTAGCGTTTTATCCAACTTAAATATTGAGATAATTTCTAGAAACATTGTTAGATTTTATCTATTTACTAATTAGATTTTTAACTGTCTTTTTTTTTTAATTTTTGGTGTAGATTGTAGTGAAGTATATAATTTTAAATGCCAAAAAGTTTCAGTTTTCAAACATAGCCCTTTGACATTAAGTAGAAAGGTTAAAGCAGTAATTATTAAAATGAATACTTAATATGATCTATAAATAACATTCTGTATTTACACCAAGCAACATAGGAGAAAGAAAAAAATGCAATATACTTAGGAAAGTTAATAGCTAATTTAAGTATTCAATTTTCTACTTTTATGGCTTTCTATCTTTCATACTGGTAAATATTTTAAGTATTTAATTTAATATTTTAACATTATGGTATTATAAAAAGGTAGAAATTATTTCTTCAAATAGTCTCTTGAAAAACAATTGTAATGATATTAAAATAGTTATTACTCACTTAATTTCCAGTTTAACCTGTAGTAGGCTGTGATGATATGCTTGCTCATTCTTTATTCATTTCCTTGATGTCAGATATGTATTTTTATAATTTTATGTAGGAAATTTTATGATATACATTAATTAAACACCATGATTTTAATAAAAGAATTTATCTCAATCATGAATATGTTGACTGTCATAGTTTGGTATGTGAGATATGTTTATTTTTTCTTATTATCAAATACTAGTACCATAATCTCTAAAAACAGCCATGTATTTATACTTCAGTAATTATAATATCTTCCCTTGCCTTTTTAAAGTCTTTATCATTTGTTTCACTACCACTTGTTTTGAAATGTTGCTTTGGAAGTAATCAAAGCAGCTCCTCAATGCTTCTTTGTGCCTTTGTAGTCTATAAGTTTGTGTCCTTTTAAGGCAGCTGTTCTTCAAGTGTACTAAAAACTCATTATTGTTTTTTGACAATGCAATATGTTGGAGAGAGACACTAAACTTCTTGATAGGAAAATCAAATTAATCTATTTATATTAAAGGGCCCTCAAAATAGAAAATAGTGGTTTGTTATTTCTTAAGTAGCTTTTTCTCAAGGTTCAATGGTGTCAAGAAAGAATAGTCTTTTAAAATTCAAATCAACAGCATTTTAATATTTACTTCAGGTACTGGGCTCAGAGCTTTATAGCTGTAATCTCATTTGACCTTCACACCAACCTGGAAGATAGGGGTTAGATTGTTTGTTTGTTTTTCAGTCATTTCAGTTGTATCTGATAGGTAGCCTATTTTATAATTGAGGAATCCTAGGCATACAGGTTAAGGGACTTGCCCAGAGTCACACAGTTAATAATGTCTCAGACCAGATTGCTTTATGCACTCACTACACCCCCTAACTCCTTAACTGTGCTAAGTAGTAGAGATACAAAGACAAATACTCTCTGTATTAAAAGAGTTCCTTTTCTAACAAGAGTGACAACTGCAAAGAACTCTGCATATACAAAAAATGTACAACATAAACTTGAAGTGATAGGAAGTTACTAACATTTGGGGGGAGGGGAATTGGCCTATTGCAAAAGGTAAGATTTGAACTAAAACTTGAAGGAAACTCAGAAGAGCATGTAAAGAATAATATTCTAGGCATGGTGACAGGCCAGGGGTCAGGAGGTAGAATGTCTTATTCCAAAGACAGTAAGGAAACCAGTGTCACTGAACTAAAGAGAATGTGAAAGAATGTATAAGGAGATGAGCAAGGTAGAAGAAACCAAGTTGCAGAACTCTTTAAAAGCCAAACAGGGTTTTATAATTGATCCTACAGGTAATAGAGAGCCATTGTAATTTGTGGAAAGGGGGAAGAGGGAATTGTGATCAGACCTGCACTTGAGATATTATTTCGGCAACTGAGTGAAAGATGGATTTCAATGAATGAAAAAAGGCTTAAGGCAAGGAAACCAAGCAGAAGCTATTGTAATAGTCTGGGTGTGAAGTGATGGAGGCCTATCCCAGAGTGGTTGCTGTGTCAGAATAGAGAAAGCGGCATATTTTATAGATGTTGCCAAGGTAAAATCAGCAGGACTTAGGTAGGTTTGATATTGGAAGATAAGGAGTCAAGAATGACATATAGGTTTCAGGACTGGATGAACTGAAGGATGGTAATATTCTCCAGAATTATAGGAAAGATAGGAAGTGAGGACAGGAAAAAGTTAATGAGTTTTAGACATGTCAGTGGAATATCTAATTCAAGATATTCAATAAAGCAGTTGGAGATGTGAGACTAGAAGTCAGGAGAAGTGTTAGAGCTGGATAAATAGATCTGAGAATCATCTGCATAGAGATGATAAATGAATGCCAAGTGAGATAGTATAAAGGGAGAAGAAAGGAGGATCAAATAAGGCAATGACTTCAGCTCAATGCATCAGCTTTGTTACTCTTTACAGACCTGACAGTTGAGTAACTCCATATAAAGTATACATCACTTAGGTTATTGAACAGCAATAATTCAGACTTCCATATTGTCATGTAAGAGATAGGGAACTGGGAGCTGCTGCAATTTTCTTAAAATTTTGTGATTGGAAACTGCCAGAAGGCATAAGCTGTTTCAATCTGCACCTTTGTGTCGATTGCCTGAGACTGAAAGTGAAAGAGCTGAAACAAGTGCTATGCAGACAAATTAGTCCCCTGCACTGATGCAGGGTTCTAACGTATGGAAGGTCCAATATTTCAGGTAATACCAAAGTCTGTTAGCTATTATGTATCTGGATGGATTAAAGAATCAAAGTTAGTGAGACTGGCCTAACTTCCTCACTACTCCCCTGCCTTTGTTTACCTAGGGTTACTAGAAAGTGTTTGGGAGAATATGATTCAGAAATCTTCTCAATATACTTGAAGAATGAGAGTGATAATTGTGAGAAAATTGGGGAGATAGAGATCTCTTTGTAGGAGCATAAGTTCTCATTGTTTCTGTTTTTAATAAATTATGTTGCTAAAATATATTGATTCTCAATGTCCTATGAATTTTGGATTTATTTGACAAAAGGGTGATTTCTGTACAAGGGGTAGGCAGCAGAGTCATATTCTTCATATTTTTAATATTTGTGAAGGAAATTTTATAACATTCCCTAGATAAGTTAATAATATGCTTACACAGATTTTACACTGTTTCTCATTGATATCTGGGACATGATAACATTGTGAGACTCTGACATCCCTGACCATCTGATGGCTTGAGTATAGTTATTGCTGAATGGGCAGGTGGGATATTGTACTCCCCTGAGAGTCATTTAATATAGTGATGTACTACCTTTCTATACATTTAAGAAAGGTTGTACACAAACCAATTTGAACTACTTACACACTATTGCAGGGCTCCAACACTCACTTAGTGTAGAAATTACCTCAGGGAACCCAGTATAATTCTCCTCTTAATTTCATCTCTAATATGTTATTTAACTTCATAGATTCAGTGTATTTTTCCTTGTAGAGGATTATCTTTATTAGAGTATAACTACTTCAATAGTTTACCTGATAGGTAAAGACTATAAAATGCATAGAAATATTTCTGGAATAAAAATTTTAGTATCAAAATTATTATCCAAATTCCTTAAAACTGTTCACATTTCAACTATAAGATACTTGCATGTACAGCAGATACACATGTATGCTAGAAATTAAAATAATGCTTAATTTTCTAGGATCATTAGCCTGCCATAGTTATATTGGTCACATTTCTCTTCCAGCAATACACAAACATAGCAAGTTATGAAAAGTAAGTTACCTTTAATAAAAATAGAGTAATTAGAAAACAGACATTCTTCATTTGTTAATAATCTTCATAGAAAGAAAGCTATTTCCCCTTTCCTATTCGAGGCAATTAACTAACATTTGAGTCATAACCAGTTACATGGAATTTTATTACTTTAGGCAGTTATTTTCATATTCATAATCCAAATTCTCAAATAGTAAAAGAATCTTTGCTTCTAGATCTAAAACCTCCCTTCCCCCCATAGGTCTTGACCTTAAAAATATATTCTTTGTATTTTATATATTGAGGCATCTTGGCGTCAGCCAAAACTGACATATAGCAAATATTTAAAACTCTATGATACATAAAAAATAGATCTTAAATGATGTATATTCTCTTTTAATATAATTTTTAAGTTTCTAATGATCAATAGATTACCAGCCCTGAAGTCAGGAGGGCCTCAGACATTTCACACTTTCTAGCTGTGTGACCACCCTGGTCAAGTCACTTAACCTCAATTGCCTCAGCAAAAAAAAAAAAAAAAATTTCTAATGATCAGAATAGATATGAATATGTGAACAAGACCATAAGAAAATAAGAAAAATCAGTATGTAAAGTGAAACATACAAAAAAAAGATTGTAAATTAATATATGTGCTACTCAATTCAACACCACGTCCAGACGATAATATATATATTGACTTTGCCTAGTATTCCACATTCTTCATAAACAAATATGTTTTTTTACTCTCATAATATCTAAATCATAACCTACAGAATATAGAATCAATGAGAAAATCATTTCATCTTTCAGTGTCCTTGTCAACTCTAAATTATAGACAGTTATTGATTTAAATCATTGAAGAGTGTTTGTACCCTGGAAATTCCCTACATTGATGAACTCACAGGTCTGAGTCAAAAAAAAAAATAATAATACAATCATGCTACATGATTATATTAGCAAATAATGTCATCCCTGAAGAACTTAAATTGAGGATCATCCAGAGGACATTAAAGTAACACATAATGGCCATGAACAAGCTATAATACATTACAAATGAAGCTATCATAGGAAAAGCAGTATAAAATAATTGATTAAACAATAAACATTTATTAAATACCTACTGTAAGCCAGATATTTTGCTAGCCTTTGAAACAAAGAAGGAAACCAACCCTACTTTTATAGTATGTGTATCAGAAAAATGTATAATTAAAAAAGATGAGCTAATCATGTAATAAGAAATAGGAATAGGTAGTGGACAACCTGCATGCCCAAGTGGGAGCCACAGAATATCAAGACATCTAAAGCAAGCCCAAAGTACTTTCAATATACTCTATTGAAGATTTAAGAAAATGTGAACAAGAATCAGAATTGGCAATCCTATATGTTTGGAGTCAATGTCCTTAGAAGGAATACCTATATCATTGAGATCACTATTTGATGGCGTAATTTGAGATCTGGTACTTAGCCTTTCTGCTTTTTAAAAAATTTTTATAATTTCCTTTGATGCTTTTGGTTCTTTGTTCTTCAATACAAATTTTCATATGATATTTTTTGTTATTCTATAAAATTTACCATTTGAATTCTAATGAATATAATATCACATCTACTTAATTAGCTTAATTTGATATTTTATTTTTCTCCAATTACATTAAAACAATTTTTAATATTTGTTTTTAAAACTTATGAGTTCCAGGTTCTTTCCCTTCCTTCCTTCCCATCCCCATCCATGCTCATAAAGAAAGCAGTGGTAAAGTTTTGCAAAGCATTTCCATAAAAGTCATGTTACAAAATAAAACATAGCTCTGCCCCACCAAAAAAATAAAAATAAAACCCTCAAAAAAGCTAAAGTAAAAGAAAAAAGTATGCTTCTATAACATTCTTTGTTCAGTTTTCTGGGGGTCCTTGGGGAGCAGCCTTCCTTTCAGTTCAGTAATCACCACAAGAACAGCCAGGTGGTAAAGGCCAAATCCTTTATTGTCTCCTTCAAAGTCCTATCTCTTTCACTTGGGGCTTGGCTAGTTTTCTGGAGGCCCTCTGGGGTCTTGGTTTCAGTGGAGAAGCAAAGGAAGAAAGCCTGCCACCAAGGTGGTGTGAGATGAAGTGAATGAATCTGAATCCAAGGACTTGTGCTTCCGCCTCCAGTCGGCTTGTCTTCCCTACCTCTGATTCTGGCTGAGTTTGTCTGAGCTTATATGCTCTCTTATCATAGGTGTGAATCTTGTAGAACTATAATAAGTACTAAGTACATGTACTGAACTAGAGAACTATTAAGCACCATGCTAAACTAGATAAACAATTCCACTTTAACACCTTGTAAGAATCCTTGATTCAGCTTTCTGGCTCATAACATGCTTTAATCTGTATTCAGGCAAAATCAGTTCTTTCTCTGAGTATGGATAGCATTTTTCATTATAAGTTCTTCAGAATAGTCTTGGATCATTGCATTGCTCAAAATAGCAAAATCATTCACAGCTGATTGTCTCACATTGCAATTACTTTGTACACAAAATGTTTCACTTTGCATGAGCTCATAGAGAACTTTACAGGTTTTTCTGAGAGCACCCTGTTTGTCGTTTCTTATAGAACAATAGTTTTCTATCATAATTACATATCACAATTTATTCAACCTTTCTTCATTTGATAGACATTACTAATTTAATTGGGAAAATTAGCCAAGTTCTTTATTTCTATTAAAAAATTATTTTTGTTAACTTTAAGTACTGTATCTGCCTTGATGATTTAATTATCAAAAATTTGGTGTGTTTTTCATTATCATAAATAGTAATTTTTTTCTTTTACTTTTTCCTGTTTTTTTAATTATTGATCTATAAAAAGCCTGATGGTTTCATCATTTTCCTAAGTTTTTTGTTATTTAATGTCTTGATTCTCTGATTTTTCTAAATTGGATATCTCAGCATCTGCAGATAAAGCTATTGTATCAATGCTTATTTTGGAAGATTTGTTGTTGTTGAAATAGTTCGTATTTCCAGGACTATGTTGAATGATAAATGAGAGGACAATGATCTCTATTTAAGCACTATTTTCAAAAGGCAGGATTCTATGTTTTCTGTATAATACTTAATGTCATTTCTTAAGTTCAAGTAATGCCTTTTAATTTGTTAACAAATGCCATTTTAGTAATTGTTTGGTTTCTACAAAAATGTGCATTTTGCTTTGTCATTTTCTGTGTCTGTTAATAAAATCATAGTTTTTATCATTTTTTATTAATATGATTTGTGACTGCAAGGCATAACATACCACAGACATGTTTCAATGTTTCAATTTTTTTTAAATTGAAATATAAAATAATCCAATGGATAATGGAAAAGTACATGATTAGCCTTCCTGGGTTATAACATATGACCCTTTAAAAAAACAAAACAGCAACAGAAAAAAAAAATTATAAGGAAAAAGAACAAAGGATTTCATCAAAGAACTATATGAGCAAAACATCAAAAGAATAATCTTTGGCCCAGTGTATATATACTCTATTGGTATCTATGAAATTGAGATATCAAGTCCCCAAAGATAATGCATATACTCTTTTATTAAAGATAAACTTGAAGAATGGCACTGAGTAGAGAGATGAATTGCAGTTAAATCATTTTCAAAAAATATCCATGCCATAAGATCCTAGATTAGTTTGAATATTTGAATACAGTTTAATATGTCATTTCCCCAATATTGAACTGTTCATTTCATTTCTAAATCCCATTTGATGATAATAAGTAATTGGAGTGGGTTTACTAAATTTTATGTGTCAATATTTTATTTTGTCCATTGATATTTATTAATGATAGTCATTTATAATTCTTTTTGTTTTGTCCTTATTTGTCTCACAGAAAGAACTATGTGAAGTGCCTTCTTCACAGTTTTTGAAAATAGTTTTTGTACATTGGAATCATTTGTTCTTTGAATGTTTAATAGAAATCATTCGTAAATAGAGCTGAAGATTGTTTTGTTTGAGGTTTTCACATGGCATTTTACTAATGTTTCGAGTTTTTATATTGGTTAATTTACATTATTTTGTCAATTCACAAATTTTTCATACTCATAGGTATTTATTTATTGTTATGGAGTCTCAATTTTATTGGCATATTTTTATGTGTAATATTCTTGAATAATTTTCTCTATGTTCTCTCCTCAAATATTCAAATTGATTTAAGATTTCATTGATTTTGAATGTTCCCTTCAAGAATTCATATTGTACCTCATTTATACTAGCCCATCATATGCAACTTTTGTTCACATCTCGTTATATATTCACTATGGAGGGTTTACCTAATGGTCTGGAGCATTCCTTGATCTTGAAAATGTCAATAGACACTAATATAATCCACCTATATTCTCTTAACCCTGTCCACATGATCAGTCCATCCTGTTTTTGCTCATTTTCCCCTGATGACATGCTTTATCTCTATTCTTCAAAATTCCTCATTGCTTATATGTTACAATCTTGTCACAATCAAAGAGCTCTTTTGTTGTTCCCATTATATTATTCATTATCAATTCTGTGTGGAAAGTTGTTCCATACATGACAGCCATTCATCAGCATTGACAGAGTATTATTATTAAAGAGACAAACCTTTGTTTCTGGAATGATCTGCCAGTCTTTATAGAGGCTTTACAGACAATACAATCCACCTTTCTTCTGATTCTAAGGCAAACTTATTGTCCTTTTGTGCTGTCTTATCTTGAATATCCCAGTACCCCTGCTAGCTTTTTTGGTGCTGATTTTATTCCAACTAAGATTCACAAAACAGATATTCATAACTGATAGAAATTTTCCAGGTTATATGGCAAGAAGTGGTTATCCCCAGGAGTTCGAAGATGCCTCCATTGTCCATTTCTGTAAAGATAAGGTAATAAGTTATTCAGTGACAGTCATAATGAACTTTTTCTGTCTTAGTCATTGCTAGAAAGATTCTTGCCAGACTTCTCCTTAATAAACCGACCCTTTACCTGAAAGGTGGTCATCTTCCTGAGAGCCAGTTTGGTTTTAGAAAGAGTAGAGGAACATTTGCTATGGTGTTTCCTGAGAAATACTTGGAGCAGAACAGGATTTGGTATGCAACATTTGTTGACCTAACAGAGACCTGAAATACTGTCAACCATGAAACCTTATGGAGAATTATGGGAAAATTTGATTGCCCTCAGAAGTTCATCAGTATTGAATATCAGCATGCTTGCTCGGGTTCTGGATAATGGGTTGTGTTTTCATGCTTTTTTAGTCACCAGTGGAGTGAAGCAGCATTTTGTGCTTGCTCCCCTGGAGCATAAGTTTTTAGCGTGATATTTTCTACTATGGATTGGGTATCTCCAGTGAGGATGAAAACAACATCAAGGTCAGATACTCCATTAATGGTAAATTATTTATTTCAAAAGGATACAAGACAAAACTAAAGTGAACGGAGATAACCTTTTTCTTGCAGATGATTGTACACTCAGTATAGCCTCTGAGACTGAGATGCAACAGACTTCAATTTGTTCTCTGCTGCAGTGCTCATTCTGGCCTAACAATTAGCACCAAAATAACAGAGCTTCTCCAGAATCTGGCATATATCATCCATTTATGGAATCACAGGTTACATATTGATGATGAGACTGACATATTCATTCATTACTAGAGCTAACTCAGTTTTTGGAAGGCTCCAGAGGAGAGTGTGGGAAAGCAGAGGTATTAGACCACCTACCAAATTGAAAGTCTGTAGAGTTATTACTGTATGCCTGTGAAACCTGGACACTTCACCACTGCTTCCATCATAGGGAGACTCTGAAGATCAACTGGCAAGATAAAGTTCTGGACAGTGAAGTCCTTTCTCAAGTTGAACTGCCAAGCATTCAAATTCTTTTGCAGAGAGCTGGCCACATTATTTGAATACCAAAAGTACATTTTCCTTTAAAAAGAAAAACATACTATCTTATGGAGAATTCAGATAAGATAAGTGCCCATAGGCAATACCAGGACATTCTCAGGGTCTCTTTGAAGAACTTTGGAATTGATTGGGAAACAGGGAGACACTGGCACAGGACCTCAGGAAGGCTTGTCTGCATCAAAAAAGGCACTGCTCTCTATGAGCAAAAAATGGCAATAGCTCAAAGTATGAGATACACAAATGTTCCTATGGTTTGTGTGATCTGTGATAGAATCATCTAAGCTAGAATGAGCAGTCACAGTTGTACACACTGTACCCTCACCCCAACATAGTGATGGTATCATCAGGAAGAAGAGACAAGAACCTCCGAAGGTTTTGTTGAAGGACGATTTTCATCCATAGAGGGAAGGGAGAAGCATCATCATTACATAGTGGTTACTTTGTGCCAGCACCGCACTTAGAGTAAGCACCTTATAGTGACTATTTCATTAAGTCCTCACAACAACTCTGGGAACTAGCTTGCTTTTCCTATCCTCACTTTATAGAAGAGACAGCTAAGACAGCCAAAATTTCATATCTTACTTAAATTCATTTAGTTAGACAGGTCTTCATGAATCCAGACTGTGTGCACTGTGGAGCCACCTACTAGAGAACCTGAGAGCAACACTGTGGTGGAGGAGTGTGGCAGCAAGAAGCTGGCCTGGAAACAGCCTAGAGGGGAGGGGGAAGGGTTAGCTATGGGGAGCATTCACTAGTCAGAAAAGCTGGGCCCCAGAGAGGGAGCTAGATTTTTAGGTTGGAAGTAGGAGTTGCATCTCAACAGTATGGAGACAAGATACTCTGGAATCAACAGCTACATGGATCTGAGTCTGGGCCAGTTATAAATAAATAGTCATTCTAAAGTCCTAGGTTGGGACTTTTTTGAAAATATGCTTCTATGTCAAAAAGGCATTCCAGCTCCCAGTCTGGTACTTTTGATTGGTGAATGTTGCTCATGTGCACTTGGGGCTCCCTCTAACTTGAAGACCATGTGATTTATCATATCCTCTTTCCATGCTCAGTAGAAACATTTCCATATGGAGATGAAAGAGACTATGTACAGGGAAACTGAGTGCCACAGTCTCATTGTTATATATCTACATTGTTTTAGGGCAAAGTAAATTCCCTTTGGTTTACTATTCAATGAGAATTGGATCTAAACTAAGAAGAATGTTGGCTTTGTCTGCCTAAAAGGAATTTGACAAATATACATACACACACACACACACACACACACACACACACCCCCAGTTCTAATCTCTGTTTTTATATTGATTACAATTACTCTGTCTTTCCCCTTCTCCTTTTCAATGTTTCCTCGGCCTAGAGTTTCCTAGAAATAAAGTATGGCTTTTGTGATTATGCATTTTCCTGATTCTACACCCTATCCTTGTTCAATATTTTTCATGTCTAAAATCAGGTAATATCTCTTCTTAATTTTCCTTCCCATTAGTTTTATATTAGTACATGAATATTATGTTTGTTAGGCAATCTCTTTCCCAGGCTTCTCCAGTCCTATTTGTGATATTTTTGCTATCATTGATGTTTACTTCAAAGCTCAATTTAAGGACCAAAAAATTACCTTGAATGCCTTTTCACATACATAATGGATAGTTTCTTCTTGGCAAGGAATAGAAGGGAAATATTATTTTTTTTCCAAATAGTCATGGTTCAGTTTGGCATAGCAGTGCTGGAGTTAGTCTTCTCTTTCATCTCCAGCCCATCCTTCCCCCGCTCCCCACATCCCCCAAAAAGGCCTGGACTCCTCACTGTAGGACTTGACTAAAAGAACATGGGAGTCAGAAGAAGCCCTTCAGTAAAGAATGAGCTCAGGATCTTTGTTGTTATTGTTGTCATTGACCAGCATACAGATTTAAAAAATTCTAACTCCAGCACTGCTAGTCCAAACTGAACCATGACTATTTGGAATCTTGTCAGATTTATTGACCTACTAAAAGAGTATTTTCCAGAACAAAATTTTATGGTTTTCCTGATTATTGCTGTTTTTAGAATCTGACAAATTCATCTCCTCTCCACTTCTTTCATCCTCTTCAGTCTTATTCCTTCCTGATTACATTTTAAGGTTTCCTGTTCTTTTTTAAACTTTGTTTCTTTTCTATGTGTACTAATGGACTTTGTCTACAAATAAAAACTTTTTTATTGTGTTTTGAATGAATATTAGCTTAAAGAAGGGAAACACACAATGGGAAATTCATAGACCAATAGCCAACCTTAAGTCTATATCAACAAAAATAATAGATACATGTATCTACATATAGAGTATATGTATACACATATATACATATGTATATGTGTATATGTATATGTATATCATATATATATGCACATATATCTCCTCTATAGAATGTAAGCCCCTCCAAGACAGGGAGTTTCATTTCTCTTTTTATTCTCTAAGTCTTGCACAGAGTCTGGCGTATTATAGGCCCTTAACGAACATTTGTAAGTTTATTGCCAAAATTGCTTTGCTTCTGAGTATTTCTTAATTGAGTCAAAGCCTCTATTGCTTTGAAGGTTCTCTGGAATAGTCTATGGGGGTCCATACCAACATTTCCATCATTCTTAGGTCTCATCTGAGTCTAATATCCACCCCTGCTTCCTGAAGACAATTATAGATTTTTCCAGTATGCATAGCAATTCTGATAACTTTGTACAGCTTTTCTATAAGATCCGTTATCTCCTTTTCCTCCCACTCTACCATACTTTGCAATTTCTTAGTAACATTCTTAATAAATTCCCTACTCAGTTCTTTTCCCACTCTACTGAACTGAAAATTTCAAGTTATACCCACCCCAGCCTTCCCATTTCTTTCTTTTCTTTTCTTTTCTTTTTTTTTTTTTTTTTTTTTTAGTGTTTTAGAGGAAGAGAGGGAAGAAAAAGGAACATATATTTATTAAGTGTCTACTTCAAACATATAATAAGGCTAGGTGGCATAGTAGATAGTGTGTCAGGCCTGGAGTTAGGAAGACTCTTCTTCTTGAGTTCAAATCTGGCCTCAGATAATGAGTGTGTGACCTGGGCAAGTCAGTTAACCCTGTTTGCCTCCATTCCTCATCTGCAAAAAATAAGCTGGAAAAAGAAATACCAAACCATTCTAATATCTTTGCCAAAAAAAACCCCAAAAAACAAATGGACTCACAAAGAGTCAGACATGACTAAAAAACTCAACAATAAAATATCATGCCAGGCACTTTACACTTTATACACTTTACAAATATTATTTCATTTAAGCCTCACAACAGTCCTACAAATCTAAGTGCTTTTATTATACTAATTTTATAGTTAAGGAAACTGAATCAGAGATTAAGTGACTTGTTCAGAATCATACAACTAATACATTTTCAAAGTCATATTTGAACTCAGGTCTACTTGACTCCAAGCCTAGTGTTCTGTCCCCCATATCACCTAGCTCTCACTGTTTATAGTTTTAAGTGATTTTTGCAATTGAATTACTTAAGAGATTTGTTCCTAAGTTAAATAAGAATAAAAAAATGATTTTTTTAAAAGTAGTTATCATGTGTGACCCTGAGCAAATTATTTAACTCCAATTGCCTCAGGGGGGAAAAAAAGCATTTATTAACCATTTCCTATTGCTAATTTCTGGAGATAACAGCTAGAAAACTAAGATAGTTCTCCAGGAATTCTCATTATAATATGGGAGACAACATGTAAGGAGCTTTTAGCTACAAATCATATTAAAATTCAATGGTTCTTAAAGTATTTAATTAGGTGAATCCTTATACCTAGCAAATTTGTATCTAAAAGGTGACAATCAGCTTTTCTTTTTCTCATAAAATGCTTTCCTAATTCTGGAAAGAATCAAAAACATTTTTATTGTCATATATTATTCCTAGTTTAGTCTGATAGAAAATTATTGTGTGAAATCATACTTCCATAGCTTCTTACAAGTCATCCAACTTTGTTTTTTTTTTTTTCATGATGAATCAATAATCTCATGCAATTTAAATTGGGGTACCATGATAAGTGATGCTTTATTAGTCTACTCTAAGATTCCCTTTTTATTGGTGAAGTTCTTTAGTTTTAAAATTCTGAGTTGAACTAGAGAATGTCCCAAGAATTTTCCTGAGCTGTACACTATCCCTTGATCTTGCTAGTTCAAAGACATTTTTCTTTCTTGCAATTTTTCCAATAATCCAAAGATTCTATGATTATTTTTCTATTCTCATCTTTTAGCTTCATGTGTAAATAATAAAATCTGAAAGAAATAGTTAAGATTGAATGATAGTCAGGAGACCTAAGACCTACTCAGCAATTCCTTTGCTATAGTGTCTGCTGGCACAAATTCTAACCTCACTCTCTCCTACCCAACATTCTGTAGCAAAAAGCTAGATAGATGATTAGAAATCATTTCTAAAGTTTTCCTCCATCCTGTCCCCACCCCAAAAAAATAATTTTTTTTGTATGAAGAATATGGAAATACAGGAAAACAGAAAAGTATTCAACCAGAAAATTAAGGAACAGGGAACTAAGATGACATGTTAGTGTGTAGCAAACATCCTGAGTAATAATGGGGACTAATATCTACTAAGTGCCAGTTCTGCCCTCTTCCCACTCCCAAAGTCACTTAGGAAAGGAATTAAAGCCAGTGAAAAGTGAATTCCTTGCAAAGGAGAAGGCTGAGACAACTTTGAGGTCCAGCTCTCAGAGGTCCTCCATCAAAAGGGAGCATCAGAAAGTCAGCAATCGCTAATATAAGGGCAGGGGGGACAGGACACTAAAATTACCAAAGATCTTAGGAGAAAGAAAACAAAGTTAAAGTTTTTGAACACAAGTAGATAAATCAACAAGAATATTCATAACATAGGGGAAATGATCTGCAGGTCATCTAAATGTCTCTGCATAAACCCTACAAAACAAAAGAAAATGAATCAATACCTAATAAGGCAAGAGGACTCCAAATTCCCAAGAGAACATAGAACCACAGTAGGATGTTCCCAAATACTTCCAAGAGAGAAAAATGAATTTTGAAAGCAAAATTTGTGGACTACATAACAGGAATAACTGGCAGAATAGAAAGCAAAAAATTTATTGAGAATTCAAATCATAGAAGTGAGAGTGTCTTGAAGAAGAAAAGAAAAAAACCCGCAATGTTAAAAGAACATACAATCTCTCTACAAGTAAAACATATTAGTTTCAAAGATAGGATCATTGAGACAGCTTAAGGATCATAGAAGATAACAAATGAAAAAATGAGCACCTAATGAAAGAAATAATACAAGGAAGCTACCCAGAACTTCTAAATGCAAAAAATAAAATCAAGAGAATCCACAGATTGCTTCTCAGGTGGTTTAGGGAGAAACATACAGAAAATGTGGGTGCCAAGTGCTTAAAAATATTGGTCAGAATACATTTCCTATGTCATCAGGATGTTTGTTCTGAGAAAACATAAACCAAAATTTGAGTTTGTAACTACTTTCTGCCATCATAGTAATAATATGTCCAAAGATAGCTATAAATTCTTGTTCTTCCAGTAGTCATTAACCTGAATTTTTATTTTACTAGCATCTTGCCATTTGTGAATTCATATACTCCATATTTGCATAAAAATTGTTTCTCAAAGTGCTTAAAATTCCTAAAAACCATAAATGTAGATTTTCTTCCTCCCTTTTTGATGCCAACTCTAACCAGAGGGCTCTTCATCCGAAGGAAGTTTGTACTGTGGTTGGTGAAGATTAAAATGCAGTAGCTTAATCTTTTCAAGCTATGAATGGAGATAATTGAAGCATAAGCCATTTAATGTTTTTATACACACTTATTTGAATGTGTCTGTAGTTTCTGGTGAAGAGACTGACTACACGTGGATAGAATATTATTTCACTGTTTTATTTAAAGCAGAGTAATCTAATGGAAAGGCCTGAATTGGGTACCCAAAGTTCCAGGTTTACATTGTGGATTTGCCACAACTCTGGGTTATTTTTCTATGTGTTAAGTATTATTTCTTGTGGTGAATGATACTATCCGTTATCATTTCAGTTGATGTCCTTTAGTGTGTTTTCATTAGCTTCACAGTACAAAGAGGGTAAAACTTGTGTTGCATTGCTGACAGAAATTCTCTTCCTAAAATGATTATTTCATTCTAGTCTACTATTTCTATCAAATTTTGTGATGTGCTACAGATGCAATCTGATTTTTTTTCAATAAATATTGTGTCTACTTATCTTGCCCAGACTAATAAGTCCAGTTCCTCTACTGATTTTCATAGGAATTTTGATCTGAGCTTCTTGACCTGTTGCTTTGCAGCATTTCATTACATTGATGTTAAATATGGTTGAATACAGACACTTGATTGGCATAGTCCATAGTACCTCAGAACTCCCAAGCTTATCTTTACAGGTAGCTGGAGATGACAGGCGTTTATTACCATAGCAAGCTTATGATTTATTTTTTTAAATAAATTCTACATTTACTTTTTTTTGTTCTTTATTTCTTAATTCATTTGTTTGTATTTTTCCTGTAACTTTTTCATAATTGAGAATTGGACTTGAGAATTTGGTAAATTCCTATTAGAAAAACCTAAAGTCAATATTCTTCTTAGTTCAGTTCCAATTCTCATTGAATAGTAAACCAAAGAGAATTTACTTTTCCCTAACACAGCGGGGATATGTAACAATGAGACTGTGGCGCTCGGTTATTCTGTATGCAGTCTCCCTCATCTCCATATGGAAATATTTCTGCTGAACATGGAAAGAGAATATGGCAAATTACATGGTTTTCAGAAATCCACCAAATTAGAGGGAGCCCCAACTACATGAGTAAAACTTTTTATTAAAGCTCTTAGATGAGCAGGAAACTTTATCAGGGAAACAGGTGCCAGTCAGATCCTAAGACTGTTCTGATTCCTTTTAGGGAAAACTAATCCCTTTTACTAGAGGCAAAGAGGAGGCATGCATCCAGTCTGTGTGGTGAGGCTCATAGATATGAGTCCTAACACACATAATTTACTATGAACTTCCCTATTCCCAGTAATCTTAGCTATTTTCTAAACCAAAAGTCAGATATTAGAACAGACTATAATTAATAGATAGAGAGAAAGAGAGGAAGACACACACACACACACACACACACACACACACACACACACAGATGGGAGGGGGAAAGGAAAGGAGGGGAGGGGAGAGAAGAGGAGAGGAGAGGAAAGGAAGGGAGAGAGAGAGACAAGAGAGACAATGAATAGGTCTGAGACTTTGGGCAGGTTGTATCTACCTCAGTTGCCTCATCCATAATATGGTTATAAAAATAGCATCTACCCCACAGGGTTGTAATGGAAATCAAATGAGGTGATATTTGTAAAGCATTTAGCACAGTGCCAGGAATATAATAAGTGTTATATAAATGTTTATTTCCTTTCCAATCTTTTCCTTTTATTTAAAATATATCACTTTAAAAAAAATTGATCTCCTAAGTATGTCATTAACCCGAGAAGAAAAATATACTAAGTTTTGATTCATTTATCTTTCCTACTGACCTTCGCTCAACAGAGGATGCATTTTTAGTTATATTTCCACTAATATTAATGGGTTGCCCTAAGTCATATTTACATTCTAACTAGTTCCACTTATTATCAGTAGGACACATTTTTAATACAGTTAACCATTGAGTGTTAGAAATACCATTTATAATTGGGGAACAATTTATCTGCAAAGCTAAGTGGTCTGTAGTCAGTAAGCCTTCGCACTCTTGATGTTGGCAAAATATTTTCTTTGGTGGTCTTAAGTTTTTAATTCAGGTTATTTTACTCATATTGCATAATGTATTATTCTGTTCCCCCTATCCCCTTCAAAATGAGATTTTGCTTCATGATTACAGCATAGACCTTCTTCTGACTATAATTTTTGTGATTCAGTAACAAATGGCCCAGTTCTGTGTGGCACAGATTAATCTCTAATGCACTTTCCTGTACTGATGACTACCTATTTTCAAATCATTCAGAAATCTTAACAGTTTTTAAACATTCCTAACTTTATATTTACTATATTTAATATTATTTTTGTTTTATTGAAGTACTTTGGCATTAACTCTTCTCTAGGATTTCTATGTAAAATTGTATTTTAAAAACCGCTATTTTTATGCATTCCAATTATATACAAGAGAATACACGGGTACATGCATATATATCCACATGTCATATTTATACATTCACATGTCATATACATATGTGTGTATTCCTGGAGAAAGAAGTATGCACATAATCATATTTAAAAGTTTTTTTTTTTTTTTTTGAAGAGTGTGTGAGTGGGTGATTTTGGTTTCATTTGTTTTTTAAAATTGTTATATCCACTTTCAGGAATATTATGTTTAATCAAGTAAAGAAGTCACTTTTGTTTAAGAATACAATTTTATTTCAGAAGCCAGGAAGCATCTCTTAGTGTTGTTATAATACCACTAAAAGAAATTTAATCTTATTAGGAGTTTTTACCAATGGTATTTTAGAATTTATGAGCTTAAAATTATTAGTTATTTAATGGTTTAAATAATATTTAACTTTCCTATGTCTCTGAAAATATCAAGGTATTTTATAATTATTTTAATTATCTTAATTGGATATATAAAAGAAAACTAGATAAAAATTACAATTTTCTAAACAAGCTTAATGTGATTTTTTTTCAAATCCACCAGGATTACATATAAACCCTAACTTCCACTTTAAAAAACATAAAGATTAATGTAGTTTTAATATTCTAATGAATCAGGCCATTATTTTAAGATTAGACATTCCCTCAATAAAAATGCCATTATGTTATCTTTATGCTGACCTAGTAAATGAAGCTACCAAAATGGTTTTGGAATTCGGTTATCCTTGACCATAACAGAACATTGAATTTGACCATCAACTTTCCTAATTTTTTATAGTTATATTATAAAGTTCTATTTTTTTCCTGTAAAACAAATATACTATAATTGTTATTAGCCAGAAGGAAAAATTTTCATGTGATACAAAATTTTATTTAAAGATTGAATAACAAAATCTTTTTTTTAACTTTTGGCCATATTCCACATGAAAATATGTAGCTTCAGATTTAATGCCAGTTGAGTATGTTCAAGTGGAGTTTTCTTATGCAGGAGTTCCTATACCAATAACATCACCAGTCCACTTCCTATTTATTCTGTTTTGCCAGCTGAATATATAAAGCAATTTAAACTAAATTGATGACAGTATATAGGTGGAAGAAAACCCTCAGAGGATAAAAAATATTTAAAATAAGTTATACTAAAGGTATATGAAAGAGAAACTAAAAGTAATAGAATATATTTTAAGCATTTTCTAGATATTCAAATGTATGTTACATAATTTTATCATTTATGAATCACAATAACACAAACATTATTTTAGATTAACTCAGAAGTTATCACTATTTACATATCTTCACACCACAGTTGTTAATCTGAATGTACAGATGAGCAATCTCAAAAACAAAAATTTTAAATTTAGTTTTATGGAAAGTATTTTTCAATTATGCTTCCTTTAGTAATATGTTAACTTAGTGAAGGAAGAAGGTTAAAATTGGCATTTCCACTCAAAGGCAACGTGGTATAGTGGAAAAAATGATAGAATTAAGAAATGACTTCTGATCCTAATTAACTGGTTCTGGGCTAATCGCTTATCGTCTCTAAACTTTATTTTATTTGTCCCTTTATACATACTCCCTCTCTCCTGTCTCATTGCTGCCTAGCAAAATGGCATTACTTATCTTTAAATCTTGTTTATTTGCTATCTGTACTTTAATATTATTCTGTTTCCAGATAATAGTAAAATTATTTTCTTTGTATTTTGAGAGTGTTTTTGCTGTAAAGTGAGCAGGGTGGAACTTCTAGACAAATAGCCCTAGAATGAATCCTAGACTATATTGAAATCTTCTCTTATTCTTCTCTTTTCTTCTCTTTACTCAGTGAGAGCAAGCGTTATTATCATCCTTTGTAGATGAGAAAACCAATCTGCCTCATGTCATCCAGCTAGTAAGGCAGATCTTATATTCTGTTCTTTTGACTTGAAGATCAATATTATTTTCACAACACTGTGCTACCTTCTTGTTTTTTGTATTATCTTAAAGGTTTTATCTGCCTTAAATTTTAATATGGCATTTTCATATTTGAATTTTTTATAAGTAATAGTTTAAAACAGAAAATTTTCAGTGTTACATGAAAGGAAAATTTACTGTACACTATGGTGTATCTATATATAATTTTTGTCCTTTTTAATTGAATTTTGGGTCATGAAAAATAAGGATAGATTTGCTTCTGAAAAGTCTCTACCATAAAATTAAACCTGTTAAGATTTTTTCCAATTTGTTGGCTATGAATTCATTCATGTCTTTAATAACCATAAAAATTATTTCCTTTTTTGTTGAATGTGTATATCATATTAACTATCAAAATTTGCAATTATAATTTTTTTTCCAGATTTGTTCCTAACTACAATATCAAGTTCTGGTACCTTTCAATTTGAAATATGGGAAAATAAGGTAAGAAATATTTTAAAGTTGGGCATTTTAAAACCATGACTTGCAGCAAAAGGATACAACTTAAGGAAATATAATCAAAGTTATCATCCTCGTATAGATTTCAGAAATAAACAGAACAGACATTAAGAGCCTGTAGTTGCATTGTTGCATTCAAACTGCTGAAGGAAATGATTCACTCAGCATCAATTCCTCTGCAGGTTTTTTAGCACAACTGCCAATTAAACCAATCAGTCTACCCTAATGTGCATGTTAACAGGGTTCCTGCAGTGTTGTCAGCTGTTCTAAGAGGTTACTGTCATTTAATTTGTCAGCATGATGGTTTATGAAGAAAAATCTTTTTAAGGGACTAATTTTTCCTCCTTGCCTCCAGGCTTATATATTTTTAGTCTGGTTTAAACATGACTAAAAGAAATTAGATTTAGATATGAGCTTACTGCCAAGTTGATTAGATTGAAATGTTTCAGTAAGATGTGTTTCTGAATTTTACCTTAAATACCCCAAATTGGTATTTTTTGCATGTGATTTTTAAATTTCTAAAAGAATAATTCATCAGAGGCAAATTGAAATATCGTTTGTTTTTGTTTTTGCTGAGGCAATTGGGTTTAAGTGACTTGCCCAGGGTCACACATCTAGGAAGTGTTAAGTGTCTGAGATCACATTTGAACTCAGGTCCTCCTGATTTCAGGGTTGGTGCTCTATCCACTGTGCCACCTACCTACCCCTAAATTGAAATCTTTAAGGTAGAAACAAGATGTCTTAATTTCCTAAATTTCAATTAATTTCAACTTAAGTAACCTTTTATTTCGTCTAAATCAGTTCCATGTTCACTATTGTTTTACTAATAGAGAAACTAAAAGATGGACAATAAGATTTATCAGAAATATATAAATAATGGGATGGAGAAAGGGTGGGGGGCAGAAATTTGGAACATTGCAAAGGTCAATGTTGAAAAATTATTCTTGAATAAATTTTGAAAATAAAAAACTTTAGTAAAAAAAGTCACATTACCCCCCCCACACACACACACACATTTTTACAATATATACTTTTTTATATTAAATGTTTATTGATATGTTAATTTTAAAGAAATTTTACAAATAATGTCAGAGACTTTTTAGGAACTTGGCAATTATAAACATTTTTCTCATCAACTGAATATACTAATGTGAGGAAACATTCATTGGAAACCAATTTTTTGAACCCAGGATTTAATCTTTTTATCCAAATGGAAAGAGAAATTAACATGTTGAGTTGAATGATCCTCCTAGGAATTAACATGAGAAATTGAAATCTTTGAATGTGAAATACAGTGACACTAGACTTCATTTTTGTGTCCATTCATTCATAAAACATGTGTTAAGCACCTATTTACTATGTATGTGAAAATAGATATAGATGATGTCTAGATGATTATGCTGAGGAAGATAAAATTCCAATTAAATAATCACTTTTTTCATGGATCTTATGGTTCACCTCTGAAATATAAATAAAAACATATTCTTTGTATGATTTCAATGTACACAATTTTAATTTTTTTATTACATAACAGAATTTAAAAAGTGATTTCATATGAATTGCATAATTTAACTTCTGGGGTAGTAAAAATGTGATAAAGATAATTATAATTTTAAAAATTCTTCAAGTACTCAGTTATCAAAGAAAATCACTTATGCTGTGAGCAAAATTATGTCCCCTTTATAATAAATTATTATAATACCTACCTTATATATTGTCATAGAATCATAATCTATCATTCCTGACCTCCAAGATCAGTATAATCATATATTTCTATTATGTTCAATTATATTTTCATGTAACAAAATTGTATCCTTTTTCTCTCCATTTCATCTCTTTCTTCTTCATCTTATTTTATGACATGTTATCATTTATATGTCCTCAAATTCAAAGCCAAAGCTCCTTTCTCTACTCCAATTTCTACCCAGAACATTAATACAATATTCCCAGTTCTGATGGTTATTTTCATTTGATTCATGTATGAAACTCCAAAGTTAATATATCCCAAACCGAATTCATTATCTTTCCCAGAAAATCTTTCTCTTCTTCTGATTTCATCTTCTTTTAATAGTACATTTATCTTCTCAGACAACTAGTCTCATAAACTTATAGTCGTTTTCCTTCCAGTCCTCACCCATGTATCTATTCATTTGCTAAGTCCTGTTGCCCTTCTTTCTCAGTTAAAGACTATTTATTAATTGAGAAAATTGAAACTACTTTCTGTGGAATCTTTCGTCTTCTTTTAACATCTCAAAATGCTTTGGCATCATTCCCATTTTCTTCTCCTTTTTTACCATTCTCAGTCAAAGAAATGACCGTTCTCCTTGTCAAACCAATCTCTATATGTGTCCTTGATCCTATCCCCTCCTTTGCTCTATAATATATTGCAGTCTTAAGTAGCACCTTTCTCTAATCTTTAACTTTTCCATATTCCTTCCCTTCTATTTTCAAACATGCCTAGGCCTCCTTCATCATTTAAAAAAAAAATAAAACCTTCACTAATCTCCTACTACTCTCTTAAGCTATTCTTTTTACACTTCTGCTACCCTTTCTAAGCCAGACTTGAAGAAAAAAAGCTAACTTTCCCCCCTTTTCACTTACTTCTGGGATCTTGGCAATCTGGTTGATTTCTGAATTATCACTTAACTGACATTTCTCTCCAAAATTAACAGTAGTATCTTCTCTCTCTGTCTCTCTGTTTCTATCTCTCTCTCTCTCTGTCTCTCTCTCTCTCTCTCTCTCTCTCTCTCTCTCTCTGTTTCTGTCTCTCTCTCTTTCTCTCTCATCACTTAACTGACATCTTTCTCCAAAATTAGTAATAGTATCTTCTGTCTCTCTCTCTCTCTCTCTGTCTGTCTGTCTATCTCTCTCTCTCTCTCCTACCCCTTCTTCCTCTCTCTATTCTTCCTTCCCCCCTGTCTCAGGGTTCATTATTATTATTTTTTGACTGAGGCTCTTGGGGTTAAATGACTTGCCCAGGATCTCACAGCCTGGAAGTGTTAAGTGTCTGAGACCATATTTGACCTCAGGTCCTCCTGACTTCAGGGCTGGTGTTCTATCCATTGCACCACCTAACTGCCCCAGGTTCATTAATTTTTATGTCACTTCTATATACCCTAATTCTTTCTCTCACCTTGACTTCTCCATTAACAGTTATCAAATTCAGTATCTTAGAAACATCTCAAACTCTCTAGGGCCAAAATGAAATTCATTATCTTTCTCTTCAAACCCACCACCCATCTTTCAGACTTCTCTATTTGGCTTCATAGCATCACCATTCTTTTTGGTGTCCCAGATTATGATCCCACAGTTATGCTCACTTCCTCCTCCCTCACTTTTCATTTCTAGTCTGTTGCCAAATCTTACCGTTTTTAATCTCTCTAACTTTACTCACCCCTGACACTTTTCAACTCATATAAATACCACCTTGGTTAAAGCATCAATTGCCAGACCTTACCAGTTTTATCTGCATAACATTTCTCTCATCAGTCCTTACTCTGTACCCACACAGCTACCACCTTTTCTCATCTTGGTTATTGTACTAACTCTCTAATTGCAATAGGGGATGATGTCAAGGGATTGGGATAGCCTCAAGTCTCCGGAACCTTCAGTGTGTCCTTCATACTACTGTCAAAATAATTTTCATAAAGCACAAATTTGACTCTGTCATTCTCCCATTCACTAAAGTCTAATGTATTTAACTACAGTACTTTGTGTTTATTCTGTATTGTCACGTGTTCTTTTTATCTCTTCTGTTCAAGGTAAACTCATTTTGAGTATTTGTTATGTTAATATGTACAAATATACACATATATATGTCCCTTTGCATGCCATAGGAATTCTGTGCAAAAGACTTTTAACTCTTTAACTCTGAAATGAACTAGAAGTAAAAACCTAGCATAATCAATACTTAAATGATGAACCAAAAATTGCTTCAACAATTTTTTTCTGCCTTGATAATTTTATTTTCTAGAAGTTTTGGAAAATAGTAGGTACTGAGTCTTGAAGGGAACCAAGGATTCCCAGAGGCATAGAAAGATGAAAAAGGAGTGCATTCCTGGCATAGGGAACAAAGAGTACAAATGCAGAGTACAAAGGAGATGGAATATCATTAGTAAGGAGGCCATTTTGTGTAATAAAACCAGAAAGGTAGGATTGGGTCAGGTTATGGATAGCTTAATATTTACATTTGATTTCTAAAGAATTGGAAACCACTGGAGTTTATTCGGTGATATTGTCAGATCTGTACTCTAAATAAATCCCTTTGGTGCCTTTGTGGAGAATAAATTAGAGTAGAGAGAGGTTTAAAACAGGGAAAGTTCTTGTTAATAGTTTGGGAAAAGGTGATTAAGGCCTGAACCAGTATGGTGGCTATTTGAGTAGAGATGAGGATCCAGATAACCAAGATATGATGACTACCCACATATATTCTTTTGGTGATATGACTTATTTGAATCATATATCAAACTTTCTTTAAAATTGATTTTTTTCCCTCTATTGTTTCTTATTGTTTTATGAATCACTCCTGCTCATAACATTTTACCATTTTTCTCCATAAGATTTTATAATTTAAGATGATATTTCCTTTGGCTTCCATATTTGTCCACCAGTTACAACACTTAGTTTTGAGGTCTTTTGATGTCTCCTCTTGATTGCAGTTGATTTTTATACTTTAATCTTCCTTAACAAATGTTGATAAGGTGGGCATATATTTGTTCTTTTATGAATTTTCCCCTTAGGGAGAATGTTTCCCCAAATTAGAAGAATCAATTACTTACTTTAATGGATCAGGTTAGAGTTGCCTTAATTGCATAGCATATCTTCTCTCTCTCTTTTTTTTCCTAATTTGTTTCTGATTTTAATCCTTGCTTTTTTCAAGCCAATGGAAAATTACTCTATCAGTAATTAGTTGTTTTTTGTTTAAATTTAGTCACTCATTTTTCTAATATTATTGTTTACCATATCTACCACTGTTTGACTTTTATCAAAGCAAGCACTCATGCCATATGAATATGAGGCTATCATACAGTCTATAAGTCTGACTTTTCCCTGTTTCTTATTTCTCAACTATTTTCCAAATTATTTATCATTTTCCTTTCCTAGGCCTACCTTTGTTTTGATATAGTTGAGTTACTGAAGGATATGCTGCTTTCATTGGAAGGTTTTTTCAGATTGCTCTTAAAATGTCTCTCTCCTCATACAGTATAAGAAGTAGAAGGCTCATAGACTGAAATAATGTTCATGGTAATTTTTTTGAAAATGCTTATCCCTGCCATTGCAAATACAAGATGACTAAATGCCCTCATGAAATGATATTTCTTGTTGCTTTTGGATATGCACATACTTGCTTCATTTGCTCCTACAAAGAGAACTCATGAGCTCTTTGTCTTCATAGATATCTAGCTAAAATATTTAGACTAATGCAGTTTTCTTCCTCCAATAGTATATCCACTTGTTGAGTCCCTAGACAAGGATTTTGCATTGTTGAATACCCAAAATGATTTAATGATTGTAAGTATTCTTAGAACTGCATGATTGTTGGCATCTTCCACTACTCTCCTGCTATTTTGCCAGGATTTTTGCAGAAGATGAGAGGCCCATCCAGCTGTAAGGATGATGGGTTATCATGACTAGAGAATTCATCATCATGCAACAGCCTTCTACTGATGAACTTCTCCACACATACTAGATTGAAACTCAGAAAAATTTTAGTCTGTTGCTAAGACAATATGTGAAGCTTTTCTAGTATTGTACAGCCTTCCAAGATTTGTCCTCTACTGAGATGAAGTTGTAGGACTCTGGGTCACTGTCATGAGGCTTCAGAGTAACATTTTTACTTATATTTTCAGAAATGACTCACAGCATTTCTAACAAACTATATCTGTGTTTAACAGGATGGAAATTTTTCTTCTGCCAATTACATAATTCAGAAACCCCAAAACATGAAGCTGGTTGGTCAGTCAGCATTTGCAGACTTTGGTAAGGATGATTATTTACTTAAATCCGCCTTCTTCCCCCCATCTTTAGAAATATATAATATCTTTCCCCTTTCTATTTAATAAAATCAATTCTGGTTATTTTTCCTGGGTAATGGAAAGTGTCTATAATATCTCTGGAACTATTGCAGTTGGAAAATAAATGCCCATGAACTTCGTTACCTCATGGCTTTTATACAATTATGCAATAATTGTATAACCTATTCACATGAAGTTTCACATGGATTATTCCTACATAATACATGTTTCTTTCATACAACTACTTTTTAAATAAAAAATACCAATGAGAATTATTTTTCTTGTAAATTCATGAAATAGAGCAGCAGCATTCTGTAATAGATAGAGTATTAGACTTGGAATTAGGATGTGGTCAAATCCCACCTCAGATATTTACTAGTTTGATTACCCTGGACAATATCAGTTAAACTTTTTGTGCCTTGGTTTCTTCATCTGCCTCAAATTAGGCAATTGGACTTGATATCCTCTAAAATTTCTTTTAATTAGAAAATTATGATCCTGTGATCTAGACATTCCTATCATATATCTAAAGGGAAATTCTTAAGAAGGACATGTGTGTATATAGGTATGTATAGGAGTATTTACCTATACAAACACAAATATCTATAAAAATGAACATAAAATGTAAATTTGAAACATGTTATGTTTCCTTTATTTTTAGGTTTTTTTTCCTAATGTATAGTAATTTTGTGGTTTGATGAAAAATATTTACTTTTTGTTTCCATATTATTTACATTATTTAAAAAAAGTATTTCATGATATTTAAGGGCTCAAAATATTGAAGCGTGACCTCCCAAAGAAAATTTATTAGAACATTAATATTTGTACTTTTTTCCTTTGCATAGGGCCATGTTAGACACAAACCAGAGAGATACAATTACAATTGAATAGTTCATGAGTATCGTAGTTCAAACATCTAGATCTAGAAATTTAGATCTCAGAAATCATTTAGTTTAGCCCCTATTTCTTTTATCATTTAGGTATAGAGATGACCAAAGTCACAAAGATATTAAATGAAAGAACTAAGATTTAAACACAGGTTTTTTGTTTCTAAATCCAGCTTTCATTCCCTTTTGCAGCATGTAGCATTCCTATAAGTTATTCCAGAAATCAAAGGAAAATTAGCTTCCTTACTGAAGTAAAGTATTTTTTAATTTTTATTTACAAAACATATGCATGGGTAATTTTTCAACATTGACCCATGTCAAACCTTCTGTTCCAACTTTTCCCCTCCTTTCCCCAGCTCCTTCCCCTAGATGGCAGGTAGTCCAATACATGTTAAATATGTTAAAGTATGTGTTAAATCCAATATATGTATACATATTTATACAATTATCTTGTTGCACAAGAAAAATCGGATCTAGAAAGAAAGACAAAAAACCTGAAAAGGAAAACAAAAATGCAAGCAAACAATAACAGAAAAGTGTGGAAATGCTATGTTGTGGTGCTCACTCATTTCCCATAATTCTCTCTCTGGGTGTAGCTGATTCTCTTCATTACTCATTTGGAACTGGTTTGAATCATCTCATTGTTTAAGAGAGCTACATCCACCAGAGTTGATCATAATATAATTTTGTTGTTGCCATGTATAATCTCCTGGTTCTGTTCATTTCTGAAGTAAAGTACTTTTATAAAAAGCATGCTGAATGCAAAATAATGGTTTGGACATGTTACTTATTTTGTATTTAATTTATACTTTAATATATTTAACATGTATTGGTCATCCTGCCATCTAGGGAAGGGAGTGGGGGTAAGGAGGGGAAAAATTGGAACAAAAGATTTGGCAATTGTCAGTGCTGTAAAATTACCCATGCATATAACTTGTAAATTAAAAAACTATTAAATTTTTTTAAAAATGCTGAATTAAAAATTGTGGGTTTCCTAGCCGAGATCAAATTTCTTTCTCTTTTTTTGAGCTTTAAGTTCAGTTTGATTTGCAATTTCCCAGTTTGGTTAGGAACATTCAAAAATTCTTATGATTTTAGCAATCTATTAAGGATAATGTAGAACAAATTCTCAAATTGGTCAGTACAAGTAAATAATGAACATCTAAAATCCTTACCATGCTCACAATTCTTTAATTCTGTTTTTCCAGACCAGATACTATAATCATGGATAAATTAAAAGTTTTATTGTCATTTAATAATATTACATTCTTCATGAAGTAGCCTAAGGATGATCAGCTAAATATTAAAGAATGTTTGTTGATTTTATTGAAGTCTCTAATCATTCATATACTATTTATGTCAATACTGTGTGTGCTTTCTATAATACATATAAACATATCTCTTTAGTCATTTTTTGTTTTATAGTTCAAATGTTTTTTCTGCACAAATATAATCTTTAAGTATGTTGTTGTTCTCACCACCAAGACTTTTTTTTTTTATTCTTTTAGTTCCATAATGCTAAAATTGAAAGCTTTGGAAACCGAAATTAGTTTTGGATAAAAGGTCCAGCTTCCACATTTTATTAATTAGGAAAAAGGTTTAGAATTGTTATAAAACTGTCCAGGTTATTCAATGATAGGTATTCAGTGATAGAGCTGAGATTTGAACCCATGTACTCTGGTTCCAAATCCATTTTGCTTTCCCTTTTGCAGCATGCTACATGCCTATTTTCTTAGCTATTCTAAAAGTCAAAAGATATTTAACCTCATGATTATAGTATTATATCCCAATTATGGATTTTCTTCCAGAAATCAAAAAACTTTCTGTTTTCTGTGATTATATATATATCTTCACCCCCACATGCTCCATTTTATTTTTCTGATACTTTAATGTCTACAGTGACAGCATATAGTTCTGCATCTAATAGTTTGCCTTTGAGTGAGAACCACCATCATATTATGATATTTTTAATTAAGGGACCCGAATTCCTGATGTTCAGGGAGCATTATCTTACAGAGATATGGAATCTATATATGCTGTTTCTGGAAGTACTTCACTTGCCTCACATATTTCATCTGAATTGCCTCCCAGAGATGATGAAAAAGAATGTAGTGTGGATATGAACTATCCCACCTGTTCTACTTCTTTTCCTTCAACTTCTCAGCCTTATCCACCCTGGATTGTGAATTAAGAGTTTGCTTTCCTATGGCCTTATTTGTGTCTGACCACATATTTATTTAATTTGTTTTTGTAATAGAAATAAATTAAAAACTTCACATAAATTTCAATTCAACCAAACTGACATTCATACTCATACGTGATGCTTAATCTCCCATATTTCTGTTTTCTTCTTCAATGTTTCTTCTCTCCTGGAATTTACCCTTTCTTCCCCTTTAGCTCTTAGAATCTCTAATTTCCTTCAAAGTATTATTCCAATTTCAGTTTCTTTATGAAGTCTATCCTGATATTCCCATCTACTAGCATGTTCTCCATAGATAGATAGATAGATAGATAGATAGATAGATAGATAGATATTTGTACACATTACCTTCCACAGCCTAGATGTAAACTCTTTTTGTATCACATGTCTTTGTATTCCCAGTGCCTACAATAGTGACTGAAATGTGCTTGGTAGGTGCTTAAGATTTTTGAGTAGGAGATTGTTGAATGCCTGCCCAGCATAGAATCCCAGACTTTTAGCTCTAAAATAAGTCCTGTAAATCTTCTAGTATGAGTTCTGCATTTTATAGGTCTAGTAAGAGGTTTGCTTAAGGTAACACATCAATTTAATAGTAGGAACAAAACTTGAATAGTAATGAATCACATTATTATAACACTTTTTGCAAAATACTTTCTTCACAAAAAATAGTTGGGAAATAGTATATAAATATTATCTCTATTTTATGGACAAGGAAAATGAGAATTAGAGCAGTCAAGTATCTTCCCAAGCTACCCATCTTAAATGCAGGTTTTTTTCCTCATTATCCCAACTTTGTTCTTTCTTTAGACTATAGAGCTTGACTCAAGAGTCCAGGGAACACTGAGAATAGCAGCTGATGGTCTGAAACATATAATGCCCCTTAGAAGACCATTGTAGACATCCTTTCACCTTAGAATGTAATTATTATTACAGAAATATAATGAAAAACAATAGTAGGAAATAGTCATACTAAATTTATATTACATTCAAATCTCATATAATTGATCTCAAAATTTATTTATTTTTATTCACAAACTGGCTTCCTTGCTATTCTCTTAGGGGGTTTTTTCTCTTAAAAAAAAAAAAAAAGCAAATCTGGATTTTCTGGAATTTTCTCTATAAATCTTGTGATGTGTGACTCGGTTAGTTCCCTCAATTTTCTTCATCTATAATATAATGACTAATGCTCTGCAGAATACTCAAAGATTTCTTGACTAATCACTACTATCTACTGCAGGAAAAAAATGTTTTCTGTTTAACCTTCAAAAAAGCAAAGGACACCTATTCTCAGAAAATCCCAGTGAAAGTAAAATTTTACAGTATTTCCTTTGTAAATAATCTTGTTTGTTATTTACACTACAGCACAACAAAATATGTTACAATAATTGATGTGCTTAATGTATATATCTTTTCCTTAGCAAGAATATGTGAAGGAATATTATTTCCTCCTTTTCAGGTAGGGAAAGGAAAAAAAAAAAAAGATTAATAGCCTTGGGGCATAAAATGTCCTTGGCAGAATTTGAAATATAAAGTCTCCTGACTCATTAACCTACATTTGATAAAGAATCAGAAGACTGGACCAACTCTATTTTTATCTACCTATCACACTCAATAAATCAGCATTTATTCCCAGCTTAATAAGTGCACTATACTTGGAATTGGAGGAAAAAAATACAGCAGTGAGATAATTCCTATATATAAAGAGCTTACTTTCTTTTTTGGAGACCAACATGTACACATAGAAGTAAATAAAAAGCATATGAGGTTGAGGAGGATATAAAACTACCTACAGAACAGAGGTGAGGGAGCGATCAAGAGAGGTTCACATTGTCAAGAAGAGCATTTAATCTGAACTAAAATGTTTAGAAGTAAGAAATGGCCTGCTTGTTACATACAGAGAATAGCAAGGAAACCAGTTTGTCTAGATCATAGAATATATGAAGGAGAAAATGTGTAATAAGCCTGGAAAGGGAATCTGGATTCAAATTGTGAGGGACTTTGAATGCTATACAGAGAAGTTCTGTTTGATGGTGGAATCAATGGGAAGTCAATAGAATCTGCTTGAGTAAACCTCCTTGATTAGACCTGTGTTTAGTATTAGAGTTCTTACAAGGTGCTAAGTCACTGGAATTGATAGAGACAATAATTATCTAATTTAGCATGGTACTTAACAGTTCTCTAGTTCAGAGTTTACCCTTTCTCACTTTTAAGATTCACACCTTTAAGAGAGCATATATAAGCTAGGAGCCTCAATCAGGATGCATTTCGGGATATTCACAAGTCAGGATTCAGTGGAGAAGATTCAAAATCAAAAACCCACAATTCCACTCTCAGAGGTGGAGTCAGATTCATTCCAACTTCCACCTTTGTGCTGGCTGGGGCACTTCAGGAGATTCAGACCCAGGATTCAGTCGAGGATATTCACAAGTCTAAGAGACAGAAACCCACAAGTCCACTCTCGGAGGAGGAGTCAGATTCATTCCAACTTGCATCTTTGTGTTGGCTGGAGATTCGGAGGGAGGCTGAAGCTGGAAGAGACAAATTACTAGTGGCAAGAGCTCTTGGAACCAAGAAGAGAGATAGGCCTCTAAGAAAGTTAACTGGGCCCAGGAAAAGAGACAAGACTTTGACAGAAATAATAAAAGATTGGGACTTTAATTCCTGGCTGTACTTGTTATTATTCTGAACTGAAATGAAGGTTGCTCCAGAAGCCCCCCAAGAAACCTGAACACAGAGAACATTATAATTTAGAGAAGAATATTACATTTTAGTATTATCATTTTGGCAACTATGTGCATCATGGATTAGAGAAGGAATTGGAGGCAGGGATTTTGACATATGTGATCATAACAACTCATTGTTGGAATGGATTTTAGAAATCATCTAGTCTAACCCTATACCTGAGAAGGAATTGCTCTATATAGTATCTCTTCCAAGTGGTCTTCTAGCATCTGTTGTATTAACTAACATTTATAAAACACTTTAAGATTCGCAGAGCTTTACATGTAGTGTCATTTAGTCCTCACAACAACCCTATAAGCTAGATGCTATTTGTATCCCCACTTTTACAGATGAGGAAACTGAGACAAATCAAGGCTAACTGACATCCTCAGGGTAGACCTCAGTAATGGTCTAAGTTGAAATTTGAAGCAAATCTTCCTGACTCCAACTCTAGCATTCAATTGATTGAAGCATCAAGCTGCCTCTAAGGATACCTTAAAACTTTTAGTAACAGGAAACTTGCCTCTCCTTGAGGGACTTCTCCTTTTGGACAGAGTTTTTCTTTATTTTCAAGTACATTGCTTGTATAGCATAATTTTAAAGTTCTCTCAATAATTAATCCTAGTTACCTTCTTTTAGACAAATTCCAGTTTGTCATGATGCTTATTAAAATGCAGGGTGTGGAATTGAACACATCACTTATATAGCTCAACCAATAGATGAGTCAATGATAATGCAGCCTCCAGTTTGCCCTAAAACTAGCTTTTAGGGAAGCTTTCACTGCCTTGGTAACTAATTGCTCATATTAAGTTTGAAGTTCACTAAAACTCCAAGTCCTGTTATAACACATTTTTAACAATGTCTTTCCCAACCTATATTTATGTTGTTAATTTTTTATAACACAGGTTTTAGACTTCATTTATCACTATTACATTTCATTTTATTAGTTCCATTCCCTTTTACTATCCTACTGAGATTTTTTTTTGATCCCAGTTGTGTGATCAAAATTAGTAACTTTTTCCCACAGATCTACAGATTTGATTATTATGCCATTTGTACTCTCAGCCAAGTCATTTTAAAAAATGTTGAAAAGCACAGGGCCAAGGAGAATCCTATGTCTCCACTAAAGATTTTCTTTGAAGTTGATATTGATCCATTATTTATTAATTAATTCTTCATCCATCCATTTCTGAATACACCTAGCTATCCTATCATCCAACTTATGTATCTCCATCTTGTTCACAAGAATAATGTGAGGGACTAAAAATAACTGGCAAAATTTAATACAAGTTTCCTTTGGAATCCCAAGGTCATTCCTTGATCAAAGAAGAAAATGAAGTTACTTTGACCTGATTCCTTGATAAATTTTGATATTTACTGATTATGGTTTTCCTTTCTAACCCACAAATCCTTAATAATGTATACTCTTGCCTGAAATATCCAAATTCCCTGCCCTGCAGTTTAAAAATCATGGATTTTAAAGTTGAAAGGTTCAATAGCTTTCATCTAGTCCATCCTATACACTTTTACTCTCTTCGGAAAATCTGTACCATATTTACCTACTTACTACTTACCATTAGGGATATATTACCCAAAACTCAAAGCTTTTTAAAGAAATCCTTGCTTTTGCTGTTTTGCCCAGTTATTGATAAACACATCTCATTATGTACAGTAAGGTATGTTATTTATTCTAACTTTTTTCTTAAAAGGAATTGTTTTGGAGCTCACATGTTTCCTGAGATCCTCTGAGAATGTCATGAATAGTACTAAAAAATTATAAGCAGTGTTTAAGCAAAATCATTTTGCTGTTTAAGAGTTTATTGGTGGTTTAACAGATAATTAGTACCTTTTTTGTTTTTAACTTTAGAGTATGATATAGACTCAACTTATGTGATAATAACATTTTAACAAATGTCACTTAGTATATTAGGACTTTTCCCTGTGCTGCATAAATCAAAAGAAATGATTTTTAAAAATTGATATTCTTTTTTTTTTTTCATTTAACATGTATATAGGAATCTTCATGCCTTTATCATACTGAACAAATACTGATACATGAAATCTATTATAATCTTTTGTATCTCTTACCATCCAATTTTCTAATCTGTTCATTCCCCAAACCAGAACTCTTCATACAAAGAGTCTGAGAAGTACTCCAATTATGACCCAGTTATGTTTTGAGAACACAGGATAACCAGTAAATTGCTGAAGTGTTTCACTAGTATCCACAAAATGTAAAAAGAATAAAAGAAGGATTCTAAGATGTTGGGGAGAACCTCTGGAAGATTTACAGGAAAATCTAGATAAGAATCACTCAAATTGAGAAAGTGTTAGTTGTACCTATTTCAGGAATAACCATTAGTAATACCAATGCTCCACTAAAATAATAATCAATGAGTATTTCTCTAGAACAAAGGTTCTTAACCTAGGGTCAATGAACATTTTAAAAAATATATTTTCATAACAGTATTTCAGTGCCCCATGTATTGCATGATTTAATGACATGGCTTCCCAGATATCCCTTGGACAAAATATTTCATCCCCCAACTCTTTATGTTTTCATATTTGTGGCCCATGATTTGAAGTCTTTCCTATCTCAGCTCTACCTATTGATTTTACTGATTCCCTTCAAATGGTAGCTAAAATATCATCTACAAGAAGCTTTTCCCTATCCCTTTTGATGGTAGTGCTCTCACTCTATTAATTATCTTCACTTTACCTAGAATAGTTGTTTCCATTTTATCCCCCTTCCAAAATTTAAATTCTGAGCTTTTAGAAAGCTGGGGCTGTTTTGGTTTTTCTTTGTTTACCAAGCATTTTACACATTTTGACATATAGTATAGTATGCACTTAATAAATACTTGTTTGCCTTCACTTTACCCCAAAATTATTTTTCTTTATTACAAAGATACTTTGGATCATCCTGCTAGGAAATCTTGGCAGGAAAAAATCAGAGGAGAATAAGAATACTCTTGTTCACAGTTTATGATCTCTTTGGAGAGAAGGATGTGCATTTAAAAAATAATAATAATAAAGTAACACCAAAATACATGAGATAGCACAAGGGTTACCTGTAACCCTTGTTATAAAATTAGTGAAAATATACATGTAATAAGTTCTATGAGTTGAAAAGAGTAGAAAGTATTTCAGGGAGAAGAAAGATAGATAGATTAGCTGTGGATTACTAGATGAATATGATTTAAAAAGAATGGGGAAAGTTACTCCAAGATGGGAGAATATGGTAAGTAAAAGATAAAGACAAAGGAAAACTCTGAATTTGATTAAGTAGTGAATAGAATTGTTTCCATGAAATTATGAGCCCTCTAGGTTATCATAAATACTAGTTTTTATATCTTACTGGTAATTAAGTATTTGATTTAGATATGATCTTCAAATAAATTAGTTTCTAATTGAGATCATTTAAAAATATTAACACTTTAAAAAATATTAGCAAAAGATTTCAGGAAAAGATAATGATGAATGTTGAAAAGGATGTGAGAAAGCTGGGACACTAATACATTTTTTTTTAAATAGTTTTTTTATTTACAAGATATATGCATAGGTAATTTTCCAGCATTGATAGTTGCAAATCCTTTTGTTCCAACTTTTTCCCTCCTTCCCCCCATCCCTTACCCCAGATAGCAGGTTGACCAATACATGTTATATATATTAAAGTATAAATTAAATACAATATATGTATACATGTCCAAACAGTTATTTTGCTATATAAAGAGTCAGACTTTGAAATAGTGTACAATTAGCCTGTGAAGGAAATCAAAAATGCAAGCAGAAAAAAATAAAAGGAATTGGGAGTTTTATGTAGCAGTTCATAATCATCTCCCAGAGTTCTTTCCCTGGGTGTAGCTGGTTCAGTTCATTACTGTTCTTTTGGAACTGATTTGATTCATCTCGTTGAAGAGGGCCATGTCCATCAGAATTGATCATCATGTAGTATTGTTGTTGAAGTATATAATGATCTTCTGGTCCTGCTCATTTCACTCAGCATCAATTCATGTAAGTCTCTCCAGGCCTTTCTGAAATCATCTTGTTCGTCATTTCTTACAGAACAATAATATTCATATACCACAATTTATTCAGCCATTCTCCAATTGATGGGTATCCACTCAGTTTCCAGTTTCTGGCCACTACAAAGAGACCTGCCACAAACATTCTTGCACATACTGGTCACCCTTTTCCCTTCTTTAAGATATCTTTGGGATATAAACTCAGTAGTAACATTGCTGGGTCAAAGGGTATGCACAGTTTGATAGCTTTTTGAGCATAGTTCCAAATTGCTCTACAGAATGGCTGGATGTATTCACAATTCCACCAACAGTGTATCAGTTTCCCAGTTTTCCCACATCCCCTCCAACATTCCGCATTATCTTTCCCTGTCATTCTAGCCAATCTGACTAGTGTAGTGTATCTCAGAGTTGTCTTAATTTGCATTTCTCTGATTAATAATGACTTGGAGCATCTTTTCATATAGCTAGAAATAGTTTCAATTTCTTCGTCTGATAATTGTCTGTTCATATCCTTTTACCATTTAGCAATTGGAGAATGGCTTGATTTCTTATAAATTAGAGTCAATTCTCTATATATTTTGGAAATGAGGCCTTTATCAGAACCTTTGACTGTAAAAATGTTTTCCCAGTTTACTGCTTCCCTTCTAATCTTGTCTGCATTAGTTTTATTTGTACAAAAACTTTTCAATTTGATATAATCAAATTTTTCTATTTTGTGATCAGTAATGATCTCTAGTTCTTCTTTGGTCATAAATTCCTTCCTCTTCCATAGGTCTGAGAGGTAAACTATCCTATGTTCTAATTTATTTATGCCTTTATTCTTTATGCCTAGGTCATGAACCCATTTTGACCTTATTTTGGTGTATGGTGTTAAGTGTGAGTCAATCAATGCCTAGTTTCTGCCATACTAATTTCCAATTTTTCCAGCAATTTTTGTCAAATAGTGAGTTCTTATCCCGAAAGCTGGGGTCTTTGGGTTTGTCAGACACTAGATTATTAAAGTTATTGGCTGTTTTGTCCTTTGAACCTAACCTGTTCTACTGATCAACTAGTCTATTTCTTAGCCAATACTAAATGGTTTTGGTAACCGCTGCTTTATAATATAATTTTAGATCTGGCACAGCTAGGCCACCTTCATTTGATTTTTTTTTTCATTAATTCCCTTGAAATTCTTGATCTTTTGTTTCTCCGTATGAACTTTGTTGTTATTTTTTGTAGGTCATTAAAATAGTTTTTTGGGAGTCTGATCGGTATAGTGCTAAATAAATAGATTAGTTTAGGTAGTATTGTCATCTTTATTATGTTTGCTTGCCCAATCCAAGAGCATTTAATATTTTTCCAATTGGTTAGATCTGACTTTATTTGTGTGGAAAGAGTTTTGTAGTTTTGCTCATATAATTTCTGATTTTCCCTTGGCAGAGAGATTCCTAAATATTTTATACTCTCAGTAGTTACTTTAAATGGACTTTCTCTTTGTAACTCTAACTGTTGGATTTTGTTAGTGATATATAAAAATGCTGATGACTTATAATACATTGATTTGTGAACTGATCCAACCATTCTGGAGAGCAATTTGGAAGTATACTTAAAGAGCTATCAAAGCAAAAGAGCATACCCTTTGATCTAGCAATGTCATTAACTAGATCTGTATTCCAAAGAGATTATTTAAAAACAAAAGAATCCACATGTGCAAAAATCTTTGTAGCAGCCTTTTTTGTAATGGCAAAGAATTGGAAACTGAGTGGATGCCCTTCAATTGGGGAATGGCTGAATAAGTTATGGTATATGAATGTTATGGAATATTATTGTTCTATAAGAAATGTTGAGGAGGATGATTTCAGAGAGACCTAGAGAGACTTACATGAACTGATGCTGAGTGAAATGAGCAGAACCAGGAGATCATTGTACCCAGCAACAAGACTATACAGTGATCAATTCTGATGGATGTGGCTCTTTCCAGCAATGAGATGATTGAGGCCAATTCCAATGATCTTGTAATGAAGAGAGCCATCTATACCTAGAGAGAGGACTGTGGGGACTGAGTGTTGATCACAGTATAGTATTTTCACTTTTTTATTGTTGTTTGCTTTCCTTTTGTTTTCTTTTTCATTTTTTCCTTTTTTCCCCTTCTTCTTCCTTTTTCTTGCGCAGCATAATTGTGAAAATATTTATAGAGGAATTGCACATGTTTAACATGGATTACTTGCCATCCAGGGGAAAGGGTGGGGAAAGGGTGGGAAAAAATTTGGAACACAAGGTTTTACAAGAGTGAATGTTGAAAATTATCTATGCATATTTTTTGAAAATAAAAAGCTTTAATAAAAAATATTAGTAAGAAATATTTGAAAGAAGAAATTATAAAGAAAAAAAAGGCAAAACATCACATGATAAAATTGTGAATCCTATATGTTTCTTTGTAAAATGTAGATGCCAATTCCAATTTAAGTATGGCAAGGGTTAGTTTCTTAGTGTGAAATAACATTCATATAAGTTATACTTTCCTTTGCTATATAATTAGTTATACTCAATTACATCCTAGCAAATAAGAGTTTTTTCTTGATTAGTATTTGATTTGGAAATAAAAATAAATCAATTGGATCATGTAAAAATTTAAGTTTGATTGATAATTGGTAATTGAATGTTCATTTTCTCCCTTATAAAAAATTTTTAAAAATCAAACATTTTCAAAGATAATTGATTATTGTAATATAGGAAAAACATTTAGAGGAGAAAACTCTAAGTTTTAGATTTTCTGAGCTTGATTTTATTGTTAAGTAAATTAGTGTTTCATTTGCTCCCTAATCCCTAAATTAATGGCATAGATGTTTAGTTTCTCACATTTAAAAATTGTCTTGACTCCTATTTAGCTGTCTTATTGTCATTCTGATCAAAATGGTTATCCTTAGTTTAAAGCAAAACAGTAAGCTCTATTCTAGCATCATCATAAAGACAGGAATAAAGGTTTAAGGTATCTAATATTAGTATTTTTTTAAAATATACTTCTTTCTTTTTCATCATTTAGTTTTTATACCGCCTTGGGAGTAGTGGCATTTAATAGCAAGATCATTTCTACTTAATAATAAAAAAAAAAGACTTAAGATTTAAGCTCAGTAGCATCTCAACCATCAGTATTTCTTGCTCTTTCACCACGTCTCCTATATAATAAGGTAAAAATTAAGTGTATCTTAAAGAGTGAGCCAAGAAGGCATTTGTTATTTACATATTTGAATAAGTAGTCTAGCAAAAATTCCTACTACTTTTCTTATTAGCATCAAAAAGACTATATTTCTCACTTAAAGCAAAGAAATATCCTATATATACAAAGTATATATACGATATATGTAGATACATACACATATATAGGAGTTATATATTATTTTGTTTTAAAATGTTTTATTGATCCTATAGCCAACATTTAAAAAAAATTCTAAATATCTTCAACCGTAATTTTAAATGGAAATTCTTAAAATAGTATCACTCACATTATATAAAGAATAATTTGGAAATGCTATTGATAGTCTAGTCATTTAACAGTCATTGAAATAGAAATTATCTCATATAACCAGAGTGTACTGTTCCTGATTTCTATAGGAGCCATCTAAGGTACTTGGCAAAAATGAGCTTATCTTTGTTCTTATCTTTCCATTCCCCTTGTTCCTTTATTCCATCTTCATTAAATGAAGGGACAAGATGTGCTAGTGGGGATAATTTTTATGATTTAGCTTCTAGATAACAATATTTGCCTTTTATCATGCTGTTTTGCATCAGATTATCCAAAGACAAAGCCATTGTGAAAACATCTAACCTCTATTACAGAATTCAATAAAATTTTTCTACTTTCTCCCTTTCCCAAAAAAAGGCTATTACAAGGTTTAAGTAAAGCTAAAATATCTAGTGTGAATAGTTTGCTAGATAAGATACCTGAAGTGATGAGCTGTTCACTAAGTATCCATTACTTTTTTTGGGAGGAAGGGGGCCAGCAACATTTTTAACTAAGTGCTTTTCATTAGGATTTCCTCTTCTACATCTGTTGCTATAGTTATTGCAATGCAGTGGTTGCCATAGGAAAAATGATTAATCCTAAAGTTGTTATTTTGTGTTTTAGCAAAGATTTGCTTAAGATACCAGTGTGCTGTCTTAATGAGTCATGGATACCAGATGTGAGTCTATTAAATATTTTGAATGCCTTTTTGATTAGAAATGGCATTTTGTGTTTAAAATTTGTAAAACTGCAACTTCAAGATCTTGATTATATACATATCCTACATTTAAAGTAGACCATACTATGCTAATATGTTTTAGAATTCATAAGTATGAACAAAGCTAAAACACTGAATTATTTGAAGTATATCAGGGTTTAGGTTTTGTTTTTGTTTTGTTTTTTGGAAATTTTTTCTTGAAATTCTAATTTATAGTTATGATTTTTTTTCAAATTTTTTTTTTTACATTTTTATTTAACATTTTGAGTTCTAAATTCTATCTCTCGTCCTGATCCACACTCTGAGACAGTAAATAATGAGATTTAGGTTAACATGTGAAATTACGTAAAACATTTCTATATTAGTCATTTTGTACAAGAAGACTTATATAAAATAAAGAGAATAGCATGTATCAGTATGCATTCAATCAATATCAGTTCTTTCTCTGAAGGGGGAAAATAGGTTTCATGATTTATCTTTTGGGATTATCTTGGATCATTGTATTAATGAAAACTAAGGCATTCATAGTATTTCATTGAACATTACTGTGGATAATGTGTACAATGTTCTTTTCCTGTGTATAGTGTTTTCCTGGTTCTGTTCACTTCACTAGGCATCAATTCATAAAAGTCTTTCCAGGTTTTTCCAAAATCATTTATCATTTCTTATAGATTAATAATATTCTATTGCAATCATATACCATAGTTTTATTAGCCATTTCCCAATTGATGAGCATCCCTTTGAGTTCCAATTCTTAGCCACCACAAAAAGAGCTGCTATAAATATTTTTTGTACAAATAGTTGTTTTTCCTCCTTTTTTTTTGGGGGGGGGGATGCCTTTGGGACATAGACCTAGCAGTGGTATTGCTGAATCAAAGGATATGCATAGTAACCCTTTGTATACTTCCAAATTGCTCTCCAGAATGGTTGGATTCATTCACACACATAACTCTACCAATAGTACATTAATGTCCTACTTTTCCCACATCCCCTCTAGCATCGAACATTTTATTTTTTTGTCATTTTAATTACACTTTTAGGTTAAACTAACCCTAGGTTTTTTTTTTTTTTTTTTTTTTTTTGCAAATTTGACTCAGTTCTCTTTATATAAGAGAAATGAAACTTTTATCAGAAATAGCTATTGCTAAAAAAATTTCCCGAGTTTTCTGCTTTTCTTCTAATTTCAATTGCATTGGCTTTGTTTATGCAAAACCTTTTTAATTTTATATAATCAAAATTTTCTCCTGAATTCCTCCCTAGTTCATAATCTGACATATATCTGACATATATGTCATATATATCTGACAGATAAATTCTTCCATGCTCTCTTAATTTGCTTTTGGTATTTCATGTATAAGTTATATACTCATTTTGACCTTATCAAATGATGAGATGTTGGTTTATACTTAGTTTCTGCCATACTACTTTCCAGTTTTCCCTACAGTTTTTGTCAAATAATGAGTTTTTTTCCCCAAATTTGGATCTTTGGATTTATCATATACTAAATTATTATGGTCATTTGCTATAACACAATTTGTATCTAATCTATTTCACTGATCCACTATTCTTCCTTAGCTAATACTAGATTGTTTTGATAATTTTTGCTTTATAATCCAGTTTGAAATCTGGTATGACTAAACCACCTTCTTTTATATATTTTTTTCATTGATTCCCTTGATATCTGAGTTTTTATTGTTTCAGATGAATTTTCCTATTATTTTTCTATTTTTTGATGGTTTGATTAGTGTAGTACTATATAAATAGAATTATCATTTTTTATTATGTTGGCTCAACCTACCCCTGAACATTTAAATATATATTTGCAGTTTTTTAGATCTGAGTTTATTTGTGTGAAAAGTGTTTTATAGTCATTTTCATATAGTTTCTGGGTTTGTCTTGGCAAGTAGACTCCTAAGTATTTTATATTATCTATTATTATTTTAAATGGAATTTCTCTTTTATTTCTCTTGCTGATGGATTTTGTTGGTAATATATAGAAGTACTGATGATTAATATGGATTTATTTTGAATCTTATGACATTACTAAAGTTGTTAATAATTTCAAGTGGTTAGTTATGCATTTCAAAGAACTGTGTATTAGATGAAACAATATATTTTATCCTTTATAATCTCTAAATTACTCCATTTTATGAAGTATTTATCATTTAAATGTGTAAATATGTTAGTCTTTGAATATGAAATTAAAAGCCATCAAAATAAAAAGTTATGATAAGATATATTATGTAGATTGCATTGTCTTAATTTGCCTGGCGATATTTTGGAATATTTTATATGTACTACACAATTTTAATTGAATTACTGTGGCTCTCAGAACTATGTCTTAATTAATAAAGTGAATCTATTTAAGTGGAACAAGTCCAAATAATTGCTTTTTAAGTTAGTTCTTTGAGTACATGAAAGAGTGTAATAATTTCATTCGTTCTGTTGGACTGATATATTCCTTATTTATTCAAAAAATACATTGGTTAAATGCATCACTGACACTTTAAGAAATATAGGAAGTCATTCATATCATTATTAATAAAAGACTATCATTGATATTAATGGGGGCCTTCTAAATGCTTTCTGTAATGGGCTGAGGCTTGAGTTGATACACTGAGGTCCCAAGCACATGAGGCTAAATAGTAATTGGACCATACTCTATTAATATATAAGCTTGGAGAAAGAATGGCCCCCGCTCACTCTTTGTGCAAGTCCTGATGTGTTGTATAGGAAATGACGATTTTGGTGGGTGGAGGCAGGGGAGTGGAAAAGAAAGGGGAAGGAGAGACTGATTGCATTGCCATTGCCATGGTTTTCTCAGCTCAGATCTCTCTCTGTTAGCTGGCTTCCTGTCACAGCTGCCCATATTACTATCGCAATCTTTCTTGCCCATATTGCTATCGCAATCCTTATTCATCTCTTCACTTCAATAAAGATTGAAGATTTTTCCCTTAACCTGAATTCCTGACTCCAGCTGATTTTAAATACGCGGTCATTACACTTTCCTTCAGAACTGTTAAGTTTTGGGATGGCTGTCTTTCCAATACACTGTATATTTTCTAATCATTGTTTACTTTTCAGACTTAAATTATTAACCTTTTAAATGCCTTTTTTGTAAGTCACCATACTTAACTTTAAAGATTACTATGTTTATGCCAGTAATTACTAACTATCATAGTTAATTATCAATAATAATGATGGTTCATTCCATGAAAGTTGAAAAAGGCCATTAGTAACTGAACCTACTTGTTTTGAATGCAAAAATCATTTTAAAAATTATTTTCCTCTTAGGTAAAACAATCATTTCAAACTGTGTATTTGAAGGTACTAGTATATAGAAGGTGAGGAGCTAGTGGAATCTATTGGTTAAAGGTGGTTATAATTTAGGTAATTGGGTAGTTTAGGAACTGTTAAAGAGAAAATTTTCAAATGATTTAACCTTTCTTTCACTGATTCTAATTCAGACCTATACTCTCTTTCCTCTACCTCTGAAAACCATTTATTATAGCTGTTCCATTCAAGAAGCTGTTTTCTTACAATGAAAGGAGGGCTTGATCAAAATCTCAGTTGTTCTCAAAGTCTGGTCCAGAGCATCCTGGGAATCTCTGAAATCCTTTAAGAGAGTCTATAAATTCATAATTAATTTTTATTTTTAATGTGATCAATATTTATAACTATAAACCACATAAACAAAAATTCTTTGGACACATCCTCAATCATTTTTAATAGGATAAAGATATTGAAGACAAAAGTTTGAAAACTACTAGGTCATATAGTGGAGGGAGAGTTGGATTTGGACAACAGAGAGTTGGGATTGGAAAAAGGGCCAGTGGTTCTTAGTCTCTTCCCTCACATATTGGAGAGTTCAAGGATTCAATTCTATGCCTACTCTTAAAACCATTGCCATCAGTCAAAGTTAGCATGATTTTATTCTTTGTTTCTAAACTGTGAATAGCTGGAACCACACAAAGTAAGCATAGAGACAAGTTTTGGAGATCAAATAGCAATTTAATCAGTCACTTTCAGAGTGAGGAATACCCTATGCAAACTGGAAGTTTTCTTGTGCAGGAAGACCTCCTCCCATCACAGAAATGGTAGAAATTTTATGCACAAATCATAAGTGGGAAGGGGGAAGGTGGAAGAAAGGCTGTATTCCAATACATTCACTTTTAGGGACTGAATGGTTTCCCATGAAAAGCCCATGAGTGCAGGACAATATGGGTGTTCTCTAGATCCTATGGGAACAATTCTTAAAGGATTGTTTATTTTTAAGTGAGGAATTTAGTGAGGAATAGGACCAGAATTCGGTGATGAGAAAGGTTTTATAATCTTTAATTCCTTTCAATTAACCTACATTGAAGAGTTAAGATTTGATGGCTCATTTCAAGCTGCACTGTAAGTCTCCCAAGCCAGAAAAGGCAGTTCTGAGCATATTCATTACCCATATCATCCTGATAATTATGAAAATAATAATTTTTCCTCAAAATTACATATGTAATAATTTTCCACTTCTGTGGGTGGGTGTATCCTAGTACTAAAATTTTTTAATCCCATATTTCTGCTGCTACTTCTAATTTTTTTTGGCCAGTTCTGCTGCTAAATTCCCTCTGTTTCATTGCAGAGCCTCTCATTGGTTATCCTAGTTTCAATTGAATTTTATCTCCTACTTCTTGGTGTGCCCTCTTTCTTCTTTGTATATCAATTCTTTGGGTTTTTTGTTTTTGTTTTTTTTTTTTTTTTAGAGAGGCAATTGGGTTTATGTGACTTGCCCAACGTCATGTGGCTAGTGACATAAGTATCTAATGATAGATTTGAACTCAGGCACTCCTGACTCCGGGGCTAATATTCTTTCCAATGTGCCTACCAGATGCCCCTAAATTCTGCGATTTTACAACAAAACACTTTTCTGTTACTTTGTTGACTTGTTTAAAATCATTATTTGAATATAACTTAACATAATTCAAAAGCTAGACCTATTTTGTTGTTTATACATTCTCTTTCATATGCTTTTTCTTAAAAATCTTTGAAAAAAAGCCAACAGGTTTAAATTAATGAGTTTACAGTTTATTTTGGATTTAACTAGTATATGGCAGTCTTCACAAAGTATATATCTTTTAAGACAAACACCTATACCTTAACCCTAACTTTAAATTCTAACCCTAACTTTTAAATCCATGTACCATTAAGGAACTCATGTAGAATGGCTATAACGTGCGTGTTTGACTTAATATTTTCTTCTACTAGTGATCTGTCATAATCTCCCAGTTACTATTTCTGATAGGCTAGCCTACATGGATTTCAAGGTCCTTTCAACTCAGGGATTCTATGATATTGTTTAGGTGTGAATGCAGTTTTTGAGGTCAGTATTGGACAAAAAGTAACAATGGTAGTAGAAATATTTTTAGACCATTTTCTGTTAATTTAAAATCTTATGCTTTAAAATATATAAATGCATCCCTAATTTCCCCTATATCTCTATTTCCTCCATGGACACAATCTCAGGCTCTTAGTAGACCACTTAATAGGTTCTTGTTGCCAAAACAATTTCATTCCTTGGAAGACTTCCGGTTAAGATGGCGGAGAGGAGGCTCACAGCTGCATAAGCTCCACGCTTTCTCTCACTATCCATTTCATTACAAGCCTCTGAATCAATGCTTGACTGAAAAAAACCCACAAATAGTTACCAAGAGAAGCCATCCTTGAGATCCACCACGAAAGGTCTGTCTTTACTGGAGGGCTGGGGCGGTTTTAGATCGGGCACAGGCGGCGGGCAGCGGCAGTGAGGGCACAGGAGCAGACTGGAGAGGGGGTGGAGAGTGATCGTAGCCGTCTCTGCGGGGAGAGCTTCGCTACAGGTTTGGATACTTTCCTCCGGCAGCAAGTCAACAGCCCAGCAGAGAAGCTAAAAACACCGGGGCTGAAGAATACAACCCCAAACAGCTGGAGTCTCTCAGGACCTGGCCGCCCCCCCTTCCCCCCCCCTCAGTGACTCAGCACACTTTGGGATCTCAGAGCGCAGGCGCAGCACAGTCCTGCTAGTGCCTCACTGCTGCCCCCTGCAGTCTGTAGAGGAAGCTCGATAACACACCCAGCCCCCCCCCAAAGAAAGACTCCAGTTTTTTCTGTTTTTCTTTGGTAGTTTGTCTCTGATTAATAGACAGAATGAGCAAGAAGCTGAAGAGGACTTTAACCCTTGACAGCTTCTACACAGATAGAGAGCAGACTCTAAATCCTGAGGAGACTAAAAACAGGCAGTCCCCAGGTGAATCCCCAAAAGAGGAGATTGTCTGTTCCTCAGCACAGATGAACCTCATAGAAGTGATTAAAAAGGCTCTCACAAGGGAGCTAGAAGAAAAATGGGAAAAGGAGAGGGAGGCTTGGCAAAAGAGCCTGGAGAAAGTTAAAGAGAGAGTGGATAAAGAAGTAAAATCCTTGAAAAATAGGATTAGTGAACTGGAAACAGAAAACAGCTCTCTAAAAAACAAAATTGGCGAAATGGAAAAAAATTCCACAGAACAAAAGAACTCAATTGGACAATTAGAGAAAGATTTTAAAAAAGTGAGTGAAGAGAATACTTCACTGAAAATCAGAATTGAACAAGTGGAATTGAATGACTCGAGGAGACAAGAAGAATCAGTCAAGCAAATCCAAAAAAATCAAACAATGGAGAAAAATGTGAAATACCTTCTGGGGAAGACAACAGACCTGGAAAACAGATCCAGGAGAGACAATCTGAGAATCATTGGACTCCCAGAAAAACATGATGAAAAAAAGAGCCTGGACACTGTCTTCCAGGAAATTATCAAAGAGAACTGCCCAGAAGTCATAGGAACAGAGGAAAAAATAAACATTGAAAGGATTCATCGATCACCCACTGAAAGGGATCCTAAAATCAAAACACCAAGGAATATAGTGGCCAAATGCCAGAACCCTCAGATGAAAGAAAAAATATTGCAAGCGGCTAGAAAAACCCAATTCAAGTATCAAGGAGCCACAATAAGGATCACCCAGGATCTGGCAGCATCCACATTAAAAGATCGAAGGGCCTGGAATATGATATTCCGAAAAGCTAAGGAACTTGGTATGCAACCAAAAATAACTTACCCAGCGAGAATGAGCATCTTTTTCCAGGGAAGAAGATGGACATTCAACGAAGTAAGCGAATTTCATCTATTTCTGATGAAAAAACCAGAACTTAACAAAAAGTTTGATCTACAAATATAGAACTCAAGAGAAATCTAAAAAGGTAAAGATTAATCTTGGGAACTATATTTTGACTATATAGATGTATAAAGAATACATGTATACCTTGTTCTAGAAATTGATGTGGAAAGGACATTGTACCAGAAAAAGGGTAAAGTGGGGGTAGTACATCTCATGAAGAGGCATAGGAAACCTATTATATCTGAGAGAAAGAATGGAGGGGGATGAATATAGTGGGTATCTTACTGCCTTCAGAATTGGCTTTAAGTGAAAAATCTTAAGACATATTCAATCTATGGTGAAACTTCTCCCATCTCATTGAAAAGTGAGAAGGGAAAAGTGGAAAGGGAAGGAATAAGCTAAGCGGAAGGGAATACGGGAACTGGGAGGGAAAGGGGTAAGATAGGGGGAGGAACTCTAAGGCGGGGGGAGGGACACTAAAAAGGGAAGGCTGTGAGAAGCAAGGGGTGCTCACAAGCTTAATACTTGGAAGGGGGGGAAAGGGGAAAGAAGGGAGGAAAGCATAAACCGGGGTTAACAAGATGGCAAGTAATACAGAATTGGTCATTCTAACCATAAACGTGAACGGGGTAAACTCCCCCATAAAGAGGAAGCGGTTAGCAGAATGGATTAAAAGCCAGAATCCTACAATATGCTGTTTACAGGAAACACACCTGAAGCGGGGAGATACATGCAGGTTAAAGGTAAAAGGTTGGAGCAAAATCTACTATGCTTCAGGTGAAGTCAAAAAAGCAGGGGTAGCCATCCTGATCTCAGATCAAGCTAAAGCAAAAATTGACCTAATTAAAAGAGATAAGGAAGGACACTATATCTTGCTAAAGGGTAGCATGGATAATGAAGCACTATCTATATTAAACATATATGCACCAAGTGGGGTAGCATCTAAATTCTTAAAAGAGAAACTAAGAGAGCTGCAAGAAGAAATAGACAGTAAAACTATAATAGTGGGAGATCTTAACCTTGCACTCTCAGAATTAGATAAATCAAACCACAAAATAAATAAGAAAGAAGTCAAAGAGGTAAATAGAATACTAGAAAAGTTAGATATGATAGATCTCTGGAGAAAATGTAATGGAGACAGAAAGGAATACACTTTCTTTTCAGCAGTTCATGGAACCTATACAAAAATTGACCATATATTAGGACATAAAAACCTCAAACTCAAATGTAGTAAGGCAGAAATAGTAAATGCATCCTTTTCAGACCACGATGCAATGAAAATTACATTCAACAAAAAAGCAGGGGGAAGTAGACCAAAAAATAATTGGAAACTAAATAATCTCATACTAAAGAATGATTGGGTGAAACAGCAAATCATAGACATAATTAATAACTTCACCCAAGAAAACGATAATAATGAGACATCATACCAAAATGTATGGGATGCAGCCAAAGCGGTAATAAGGGGAAATTTCATATCTCTAGAGGCCTATTTGTATAAAATAGAGAAAGAGAAGGTCAATGAATTGGGTTTGCAATTAAAAATGCTAGAAAAGGAACAAATTAAAAACCCCCAGTCAAACACTAAACTTGAAATTCTAAAAGTAAAAGGTGAGATCAATAAAATTGAAAGTAAAAAAACTATTGAATTGATTAATAAAACTAAGAGTTGGTTCTATGAAAAAACCAACAAAATAGACAAACCCTTAGTAAATCTGATTAAAAAAAGGAAAGAGGAAAATCAAATTGATAGTCTTAAAAATGAAAAGGGAGAACTCACCACTAACGAAGAGGAAATTAGAGCAATAATTAGGAGTTACTTTGCCCAACTTTATGCCAATAAATTCGACAACTTAAATGAAATAGAAAAATACCTCCAAAAATACAGCTTGCCCAAACTAACAGAGGAAGAAGTAAATATCCTAAACAGTCCCATCTCAGAAAAAGAAATAGAACAAACTATCAATCAACTCCCTAAGAAAAAATCCCCAGGACCAGATGGATTTACATGTGAATTCTACCAAACATTTAAAGAACAATTAACTCCAATGTTATATAAACTATTTGAAAAAATAGGGATTGAAAGAGTCCTACCAAACTCCTTTTATGACACAGATATGGTACTGATACCTAAACCAGGTAGGCTGAAAACAGAGAAAGAAAATTATAGACCAATCTTCACTAAAATGAATATTGATGCAAAAATCTTAAATAAAATATTAGCAAAAAGATTACAGAAAATTGTCACCAGGATAATACACTATGACCAAGTAGGATTTATACCAGGAATGCAGGGCTGGTTCAATATTAGGAAAACTATTAGCATAATTGACTATATCAATAACCAAACAAACAAAAACCACATGATCATCTCAATAGATGCAGAAAAAGCATTTGATAAAATCCAACATCCATTCCTAATAAAAACACTTGAGAGCATAGGAATAAATGGACTTTTCCTTAAAATAGTCAGGAGCATATATTTAAAACCATCAGTAAGCATCATATGCAATGGGGAAAAACTGGAACCTTTCCCAGTAAGATCTGGAGTGAAGCAAGGTTGCCCACTATCACCATTATTATTTAATATCGTATTAGAAACACTAGCCTCGGCAATAAGAGTCGAGAAAGATATAAAAGGAATTAGAGTAGGCAATGAGGAAACCAAACTATCACTCTTTGCAGATGATATGATGGTATACCTAGAGAACCCCAGAGATTCTACCAAAAAGCTATTGGAAATAATTCATAATTTTAGCAAAGTAGCTGGCTACAAAATAAATCCCCATAAATCCTCAGCATTTTTATACATCACCAACAAAACCCAACAGTAAGAGATACAAAGAGAAATTCCATTCAGAATAACTGTTGATACCATAAAATATTTGGGAATCTATCTACCAAAGGAAAGTCAGGAATTATATGAGCAAAATTATAAAAAAGTCTCCACACAAATAAAGTCAGACTTAAATAATTGGAAAAATATTAAGTGCTCTTGGATCGGCCGAGCGAACATAATAAAGATGACAATACTCCCTAAACTAATCTATTTATTTAGTGCTATACCAATCAGACTTCCAAGAAAATATTTTATTGATCTAGAAAAAATAACAACAAAATTCATATGGAACAATAAAAAGTCGAGAATCTCAAGGGAATTAATGAAAAAAAAATCAAATGAAGGTGGCCTAGCTGTACCTGATCTAAAATTATATTATAAAGCAGCAGTCACCAAAACCATTTGGTATTGGCTAAGAAATAGATTAGTGGATCAGTGGAAAAGGCTAGGCTCACAAGACAGAATAGTCAATTATAGCAATCTAGTGTTTGACAAACCCAAAGCCCCTAACTTCTGGGAAAAGAATTCATTATTTGATAAAAACTGCTGGGATAATTGGAAATTAGTATGGCAGAAATTAGGCATGGACCCACACTTAACACCATATACCAAGATAAGATCAAAATGGGTCTATGACCTAGGCATAAAGAACGAGACTATAAATAAATTAGAGGAACATAGAATAGTTTATCTCTCAGACTTGTGGAGGAGAAAGAAATTTGTGACCAAAGATGAACTAGAGACCATTACTGATCACAGAATAAAAAATTTCGATTACATCAAATTAAAAAGCCTTTGTACAAATAAAACTAATGCAAACAAGATTAGAAGGGAAGCAACAAACTGGGAAAACATTTTCACAGTTAAAGGTTCTGATAAAGGCCTCATTTCCAAAATATATAGAGAACTGACTCAAATTTATAAGAAATCAAGCCATTCTCCAATTGATAAATGGTCAAAGGATATGAACAGACAATTTTCAGAGGATGAGATTGAAACTATTACCACTCATATGAAAGAGTGTTCCAAATCATTATTGATCAGAGAAATGCAAATTAAGACAACTCTGAGATACCACTACACACCTGTCAGATTGGCTAAGATGACAGGAAAAAATAATGATGAATGTTGGAGGGGATGCGGGAAAACTGGGACACTAATGCATTGTTGGTGGAGTTGTGAACGAATCCAACCATTCTGGAGAGCAATCTGGAATTATGCCCAAAAAATTATCAAATTGTGCATACCCTTTGATCCAGCAGTGTTTCTATTGGGCTTATATCCCAAAGAAATACTAAAGAAGGGAAAGGGACCTGTATGTGCCAAAATGTTTGTAGCAGCCCTGTTTGTAGTGGCTAGAAACTGGAAAATGAATGGATGCCCATCAATTGGAGAATGGCTGGGTAAATTGTGGTATATGAATGTTATGGAATATTATTGTTCTGTAAGAAATGACCAGCAGGATGAATACAGAGAGGACTGGCGAGACTTACATGAACTGATGCTAAGTGAAATGAGCAGAACCAGGAGATCATTATACACTTCGACAACGATATTGTATGAGGACATATTTTGATGGAAGTGGATTTCTTTGACAAAGAGACCTGAGTTTCAATTGATAAATGACGGACAAAAGCAGCTACACCCAAAGAAAGAACACTGGGGAACGAATGTAAACTATCTGCATTTTTGTTTTTCTTCCCGGATTATTTATACCTTCTGAATCCAATTCTCCCTACGCAACAAGAGAACTGTTCGGTTCTGCAAACATATATTGTATCTAGGATATACTGCAACATATCCAACATATAAAGGACTGCTTGCCATCTAGGGGAGGGGGTGGAGGGAGGGAGGGGGAAAAAAAATCGGAACAGAAACGAGTGTCAATATAATGTAATTATTAAATAAAAAATTAAAAAAAAAAAAGATTTTAAAATGAAAAAAAAAAAATTTCATTCCTTGGTGCCAGTTTTATTCTGATTATCCTTTCTGCACTTAGGTCTATAGACCTTCAGGTGAAATACACAAGACACAGTCTCTTACAGGACTTTTCAAAGCCTTTTCAGCTTCTTAAAGCTTATCAGACTTTATGCTAATTTCTCCTACTTTGCAATCATGATTAGTATTTGAATTAATGAGAATTCTTAAATCTTTCAAAGTTGTTAATCTTTTGAGTGTTGGTGTCACATAAATTTTTCTCTTAGTTTTTCTTACTTCTCTCTGTATCAGTTCATATAAGCTTTCCCAGGTTTCCCTGAAACTATCCTTTTCAGAAATTTCTTATGGCATAATAATATCCTATTACATTCATATACATTCAGCCATTTTCCAGTTGATGGTTGTAAACTAAGTTTATAGTTTTTAAATGCTACAAAAAAAATCTGATGAAATATCTTTATATGTAGATGTTTCTTTTCTTCCTTGTTTAATCTCTTTAAGGAATAGAACTAATAGTGCTATCATTGAATTTAAGTATATGTGCAGTTCAGTGATTGGGCATTATTACAAATTGTTTTGCAGAAAGACTAGATTAATACTTAGCTCATCAATAGTTAATTCGTGTGCTTTTTTGCCCAGAACCCCAATATTCTGTCTTTTTTGGGGGGTCAACTTTGCCAGTCTGGTGAGTATAAAGTGGGACTTCAAAATTAATTTTCATTACTCTGTTAAAATTTGGATCAATTTATAATATGTATTGTATTTCTTCTTCTGAAAACATCAGGTTCATATCTTTAAGTGATTTCCCAATTCTGGAATGGCTCTTATAAATTTGAATCAGTTTTTTATATCTTGCAAGTGGGAACTTTATTAGAGAAATTTGTTAATAAAAAAACTTTCCCTCGGTTACCTGTTTCCCTCCAAGTTTTAACTGCATTGGTTTTGTTCATATGAAAACTTTTAAATTTTATATAATGAAAACTTTCCATTTTATCTTCTATGATCCTCTCTATCCTGTGCTCATTAATTTTTCCACATTCATAGCTCTGTTATTCTTTGCTTCTATAATCCTTTATGATGTGGCCTTTTATCTCTGTCATATATCTGTTTGGCGCTTATCTTAGTAAAGAATGTGAGTTGTTGGTTCTACTTAATTCTTAGTAGACTACTTTCTATTTTTCCCAACATTTTTTGTTCTTACCCCAGTAGTTGGAGACTTTAGTCTTATCAAATACCACACAACTATGTTAATTTAGTTTTGTAAAGTGTATACCTAATCTGATTCATTGAACCTCTTTTTTTTAACCATTTGCAAATCATTTTGATGATTACTGCTTTATGGAATAGTTTGAGATCTGATACTGCTATTCCCCCCTCTCTTTTTTCCACTTTTTCCATTATTTCCCTTGAGATTTTTGATCTTTTGTTCCTTGGGATAAATTTTGTCATTTTTTTCAAGCTCTACAAAATAATTCTTTAGGAGTTTGTTTAATGTGGCACTAAATAAGTAAATTAATATAGATAGTATTGTCATTTTATGATATTAGATTGGCCTACAACTTTTGATATTCTTCAAAAATTATAAAATATAGAAGAAATAACTTCACATATGAAACTTGCTTATTAAATACGGATATGCCCTCTCTCTGATGGACAGCTAGGAGAGGAGGGCAATAGATAGAGTAGCAAACTCACAGGAAGCTTCATCTTCCTGTGTTCAAATATGTCCTCAGACACTTACAAGCTATGTAAGTCACTAAACCTGCTTACTTCGGTTCCTCATCTGTAAAATGACTAGATAAATGAAATGGCAAACTTTATCCAGTGTATCTGCCAACAAAACCCTAAATATGATCACAATGAGTCAAACATGACTAAAAAAACTGGACAACATGCCTTTTCTCCACACTTAGAACTTTCATACAAAGCTCAATTAAAATAAGAAAAATCCACAACTGGCTTTCTTGAGGACAATGTACTTGTTATCATATCTTTTACTTTCCCTCCTTATATCAAGAATATCAAGGTAAAGCATTTGGGGACCTCTCCAGCCTCTCAAAATGTCTAGCTTTGTAAAAATCACAAGCAAATTATATAAAGTATTTCAGAGTCATATTCGATCTGACTTTGGCCATATCAGTAAACCCTCATTGCATCAAATGGGCAATTATTGGATCTAATTATCATGAATTTTTTCAAACCTAACAAATCAGCAGAATGAATGATTCATTTCCATTTGATAAGTTACATTCACTGATTTTAACCTTATTAGATTTCTAATATTGTTGTTCTAATCCAGAACATAATTAGTTCCTTCTTTTCACTACCAATACTGTTACTCAAGATAGCATCTCCAATAGGGATCCCCAATATGTTAATTGCTCATTTTATCTCCAAGTTTTTCCCAGATCTAAAGTTAAATGATTAGTATTGACATATTATATGTCTTTTTGAGGAAAAGTGCTGATTAATAACTATTAACTATGAGAACCACTTATATTTTCCCAGGAGTCTTAATTCAGGTGCCAGGCAATCTTGATCTCAGTTAGTTTTTTCAGTCTAAAATAATCACAACCATAGTTCTTATCATGTTAGGTCAAATTACATTATTCAAAATAAACCATATAAACTATAAATTTACTGATCATATCTTTCATAATATTTATAGCCAAGAACTTTAATTATTATGTGTTAACAAATATATTCTCATTATACCATTACTGCATTATTACAAAACTGTCCTTATAAGATTGAATTCATATGGTAAATATATATGTTTTAAATTTGTCAAATAGATTGACAATGCCAGGTAGCTGAATTCTAATTTTAATCCATTTTTGTTCTTAAAATTCCATATCATTTATTTTAGAAAAGAATTTTAATTATCTAACCTGTGACTTAAAGTAATTATGTAAGCTCAAAAGGATTTTACAATGATTAGCATCAATCCTCAGTTTGTAGTCTCCTCTAAAACAACCTTATACGGTTACCATGGAAGGATAAAAAATATCATTTGTGTTTTGTTTTGTTTTAGAAGGAAATCTAGAATGTTTAAGGTAAAAAAAGACACATCAAGGAAAATACTAACCTATCTTCTTTTGCATCATTATGTGTTTAAATATTAAAAATATTATGCATGTTTACTTTTTTATTGGAAAGAAGATTGCTAAATAGATAATTCCTACTTTTTCTATACTGCTATTAAAACTGTATACATATATTCTCTTTCACTCTGTTACTGGGAATTGTGTAAAGTTGTATCATTTAGAAAAATACATATGTAAAAGTGAACAATTTTGATCACATAAAACTATAAAAGTTTTAGGCAAACAAAACCATTGCATAGGAGAAACAGTCAAAGAGGGCAGAAGTGATGGAACGGAGGAATCTTCTGTGCAAGTTTTTGTGATAAAGGTCTCATTTCCAAGATATAAGAAAAGACATTTTCCACATGAGAAATGCCCAAAGAATATAAACAGGCAATTTTTAAAGGAAGAAATTCAAAATCTTAGTGGCCATATCAAAAATATGAATATTATTAAAATGCCATATTTTGAAATTTCTTAATCTCTTATAATTAGAGAAATACCAATAAAATAAGCATTGAAATCCCACTTCATACTTATCAGAATGATAAAGTTGACCCCCCCTCCCCAAAAAAAAAGACAAAATTTTGGAAGAGCTCTGGGAAAATAGATATATAAGTAAAATATCATTCTGCAAAAATTTGAAATAGTGACTTAAAGAGTCACTAAATTGTGTTTTTATTTTGTCTTATTGATATCACTGTTAGATTAAAGGGATTAAACAAAAAAGAAAAACTTCTATATATGCAAAAATATTTTAGCTGCTCTTTTTTGTTTGGCAAAAATCTGAAAACTTAAGTGCCCACTAAATGAAAAATAGTTGAATGAATTATGGTATATGAATATAATGGGAAATTATTGTATCATAGAATTTTCTGAAAAGAGAAACGTGGAAGCTCATATTAATTGATGCAGGGAAAAGTGAATAGAACCTAAAGAATGATCTATATAATAACAGCAATATTATCATAATAAAGAACTTTGAAAGCTTTAGAACTAACTCTTATCAATGTAATGACCAGTCATGATTTCAGAGGACCAATGATGCTTTTTAGCTCCTGACAGAGAATTGATGAAATCTGGGTGCAAAATTAAATATCTATTTTTGGATATGGCCAGTATAGGAATTGGTTTTGATTAACAGCATATTTTTTTTAACGAGTCTTTTTCAACCACAGTGGGAACAAGAGAAATAGGAAGGAGAGAAAATATTTAGTGTTAATAGAAAAAATTAACAATTTTTAAAGTATACATCTAGCTTTTAATATTATATAGATTGAAGCATAGTATCATATAAATCAATATCCTCTCTAAGATGTGTTGGCTAATGTTAGATGATTATCATTTTCTACAGCTCTGAGAAGGGGAAAAATAAATTTGCTGCAGCAATTTCTTGGTTGTCAAAGCTGAAATCATGCAGACCTTGGTGTCACTATTATAATTCAGCTGACGGCACTTCGCCTACACGAAAATATACTATTTACTTAGACACTAGGCATCTATACTGCAATGAATCATGACAAAAAAATTTTTCAAATTACTTGTTCTTTGAGACCTGATTTTTCTATTATTAAAAAAAAGTTGTTATACTAGATTCAATTTGTTTAATACATAACAAAATGTAATTTTGAATACTGAAATTTGTCATTTTTCAAGGAAGCAAAGAAAATAAAATGCTTTATGAAAAAATATATTTAAGTAGGTACAATAAATATGAAATTCAATGAATTTGGATGAGAGTCAATGATTCACTTAGAGCTAACATTAACCAAATTGTTTATAGTCCAGGATTTATTTATCTTTTATAAACTTGTAATATTAATTCCTAAAATTTGCTTTAAATAAAATAGTAGCATGAACAATAAAAGTACTTTAGATGTTGAAATTCTAATGTAGTCTTAAATAGCTAATGAACACTGTCTGATCCACAGAAAGGTAAATAGTGATATTTAAAATGACTAGGTACTATGTACATACAAATTCAATTAGTAAGCTGTATAGAAATAGTGCCCAAAACAGATTTTATAAAGTCCCTATCATCTTTCCTAGAAACAAAAAATACATGTTAATAATGAAATAAGTTAATGTTAAAATTTCAACTTAAACTTTTCTTTGTTGCAATATGTTGCACATAATAGAAGATACTCAGTAAACATTTAATATGTAATTTATAATAAATGTACTTTGCTATCTTTCAAGAAAGTAACAAAGATTAATTGATTTGGCACTTAAAATGTTTAAACAAACTGTAGCTCTTTCTGCATGGGAATGAATATTACAACCCTAGTTGCACTTCACATATGTGTAATTTGTCAGAGATTGGCACACTGCTCAAATATCTCTTACTCTGGATTTACTCTTGGAATAATAATAAAAACTCATAATTACATACAACTTTGAGGTTTCCAAAGTCCTTTCCTCATGTCAACACTTTAAGTTAGTTAATTTAAATTTTATTATTCCCATTTTATAGATATAGAAACCCAAAGCCAAGTGACTTATCCTCTATCAGCCAAGTAATAGGTGTTGAATTCAGGTTTTAAGATTTCCAAGCTGACAGTTCTATGCCATGCTCTCTCCCAAAGTATAAATTTTGATAGTTCCTTATACCAAAGCTGTTAGAATGAATATTGCGAACAGTGTGTTTTCAAATAGTATATCCACACCTTTTGTTTTTCTGAATATTATTTTTGGTTCTGTGAATGAGTATTCCATTATTATCTTAGATAATATGCATTTATTTGTCCTGTTCTGAGAGAAGGATGAATAATTTCAGAACCGTAGGATTTTTCCATTTTTAAAGAGGCCTGTGATGACCGCATATTTAAAATCAGGAATTCAGGTTAAGGGAAAAATCTTCAATCTTTATTCTTTTTGAGGTGAACGGGGATTGCGATAGCAATATGGACAGCTGCGACAGGAAGCCAGCCAGCAGAGGTGAAGGGGGATTGCAGGTGAAGGGGGGGTCACGATAGCAATGCGAGCAGCTGTGTCAAGAAACTAGCCAGCAGTCTCTCTTTCCGCTTCCCTTTCCACTCCCCTGCCTCCACCCACCAAAATCGTCATTTCCTATACAACACATCAGGACTTGCACAAAGAGTGGGCAGGGGCCATTCTTTCTCCAAGCATATATATTAACAGAGTATGGTCCAATTACTATTTACCCTCATGTGCTTGGGACCCTCAGTGCATCAACTCAAGCCTCGGCCCATTACATCTCCCGCTTTCTTTTGTTTTAGAACACAGGTGGTCATGCCATCCCTGACTCCTCAGGGAGGTCAGAGCCCCCAAAGGGAGGTGATCACACCCTCCCTGAATTCTCAGGAAAGGAGGTGATCACGACCCCCCTGACTTCTCAGGAAGGGAGGTGAAAGCACTAAAAAGGAGATAATCACGCCCTCCCTGACATCTCAGGAAGGGAGATGAAAAGCACAAAGGGAAATGGGGGTTGCTAGCGGGTTTCTGGGCTGAAGGGTCTTATTATGCACAAACCCATCAGCATGGGAGATATTATACAAGCACATAGCAATAATGCAGAGGCTATTAGTGATGACCCTCCCCACAGTCAGTACAGGCTTGATGTGGTGTAACAAACATGAATTGTACACACAAGTAACTGTATAACAAACAATATAAATCAACATGGTGGTTATAAAAGGTTGCCAGAAGTCCTAGAAGGAGAGTATGTAAACAGCAGTTACACATACTCCTTCTTCAGCAGCCAAGAGATAGTCCAAAACCAATCTATTGTCCATTGCTTCACATATCAGGAAATCCAATGATCTTCCCAAGTTTTTGAAGTCCTACAAAAGTCTTTTTATGTGTTAGGGAATCCAATGATTCCAGCAGATTTTGAAGTCCTGTAAGAGTCTTATCATTTCTCAGAAAATCCAATGATTCCTGAGGGTTTTCAAGTCCTACAACAATCTTATGTCTCAGAGAATCCAATGATTCCTGAGGGTTTTCAAGTCCTACAACAATCTTATCATGTCTCAGAGAATCCAATGATTTCTGAGGGTTTTGAAGCCCAATAATTTTCTATGTCCATGAATCAAATGCCATAACTGCCACACTCTTTCAATGGGGAGCACAATTAGCAACAGAACCACCCAATATTTCTTGGGTCTTCTCCTTCGTTTCAAGGATCTGCTCCAGCTCTCTGCGATGGACAAGGCGAATACGGCTTGTTGGTACCCATCTGATTTCTTCTCCACCTGTAGAGATACAAGCAAACCCTCTTCCCCAAGTAGTTAACCTATCTAATTCCCTTCTATTTACCACTTTCTGGATCTCTCCACATCACCTGACGATTATCTAAAATAGTGGAGCTGTTTGCACTGGACAGTGCCCTGTTGTGTCATAAGGCCTATAACCTCCCCAACTGTAATCCTGATTGATTTTCTGTTGGTTGATGACATCAGAGTACTGAATTTCTAAAGACTCTCTGGGTGTAACCTCAGTTTCTATCATGCCCCATCTATCTTTTGATTGATACGTTGGTGCTGGGCCCTGCCTCTCATTTCTCTGGGTCAATATACATTCAGAGGCCCAGTGAAAGCCTCGGTTACATTTTGGACATGGGGTTTTGGGTTTTATTCTCTCACCCTGTCTTCTCATTCTATCTCCATAACTACAATGAGCTCTCAAATGTCCAACTTTTCCACACTGAAAGCATCTATGCTATGAGTTTCTCTAGAATTCCTTTGCCAAGAAGGACCTTGTCTTTCCATATTCAACATAGTTTGGGTATAATAAGCATTTGTGCCCACTGTGGCACATAGTCTAATGATCTCCTCTAAAGGAGCATCCTTGTGCAGTCCTAGTATAATTCTTCTGCAAACCTCATTAGCATTTTCCTTAGCAAGTTGCCTTATCAAAATGTCTGTTACTGCATTTTCACCATTAGTTCTTGTGATAGTTGTCTGCAAATGTCCCACAAAGTCAGCAAAGGGTTCATTTGGCCCTTGTGTTATTTTTGTGAAGGCCTCACCCTTGTCGTCTTCATTGTAGAGAGAAGCCCGCGCTTTGATAGCATTAGCAGCAATTTGCTCATATGCTGCTATAGAATAATTAATCTGTATTGCGATGTCTACATAGGAACCTACATCGGTTAGTAAGTCATAGGTGATTGCAGCATGAACTCCACTTTGACTATTTTGTTGGGCTTGTATTCTATAGAGCTCACTATATTCGGAAAGCCAAAGTAATTTTGTCCAGGTTCTAGGCATACTCTTGCTATAGATTTTCCAGTCATTAGGGGTCAAGATTTCAAAAGCCAAATTCTGTAATAACATCTTAACATAAGCTGATATAGCCCCATAAAGAGTGCAAGCCTTTTTCAGGTCTTTGAGGATTTCTATATCAAAAGGAATGTATCTTCTACTTTTTTGACCTGAAGCATTAAACTGTTTGAATTACAGGAAAAATGTGATATTGAATTCCAATACATCTCCCCCTTCCGCCTTGACCTTAATTAGACCTTTTTGCAATCTAGTCATAGGAGCAGCTGGATGCTGGGGCCAGGGGGAGTGGGGGGGGTGCTGGTGCTGTCACTTCCCCCCCACTACCCCTCCTCCCTCCATCCCAGAGGGTGGAGTTGATGGAGGAGAGTCAATTACCTGCTCCTTAGGTGGGACTGAAGCTGCCTCAGATTTACCCCACCCTTGAGCCTCACTTAAGTCTCCATGCCCTGTGGGGATATGGTCATTAATCTATTCTTTGTCTTCCTCCTTTATCTCAGGCTTCCCCATTTGGCTATTCCTATTCTTTCTTCTATAACTTATATGACTTCTTAAGGCCAACTGTATTATATTGTATAAATAGAATGCCTCCATGGAAGTTGAATGAGACCTGTTTTCACTGTAATATGTAGAGAGCTGTTGCCCAATTAACGTCCAATTATCTGGAGAGATTTGCTCTTTTTCTAAGAACCAAGGGGAGGTGCGTTTTAATGTATCCAGAAATCTAGCTATCTGTTCCCAAGTTATAAGTAGCCCTTGATCTTCTATCAGCTTAAGCAGGCTTTCTATAGCACCACTCCTGGGTGGGGGTAGGGGTGGAGGGGTTGGGGTGGGGGATGGAGAATCTTTAGCTAGCATCTGTCCCATTTCAGCCAAAAAAGGTTACTACTTTGGTCTTTAAAAAAATAAGTTCCCTGTTTGTCTATTATACTCACCTAAGTTCCTGGTTACTGGAGACTTCTTCAATGAAAGTAGGGTCCTTGGTTCCCACGCTTGGGCGCCAAATGTGATGACCACATATTTAAAATCAGCTGGAGTCAGGAATTCAGGTTAAGGGGAAAATCTTCAATCTTTATTCTTTTTGAGGTGAAGGGGGATTGTGATAGCAATATGGACAGCTGCGACAGGAAGCCAGCCAGCAGAGGTGAAGGGGGATTGCAGGTGAAAGGAGGATTGGAGGTGAAGGGGGGTCGCGATAGCAATGCGAGCAGCTGTGTCAAGAAACCAGCCAGCAGTCTATCTTTCCGCTTCCATTTCCACTCCCCTGCCCCACCCACCAAAATCGTCATTTCCTTATACAACACATCAGGACTTGCACAAAGTGTGTGTGGGGGGGGAGGGAGGGGGGAGCATTTTTTCTCCAAGCATATATATTAATAGAGTATGGTCCAATTACTATTTAGTCTCACATGCTTGGGACCTCAGTGCATCAACTCGAGCCTCAGTCCATAGGCCAAAGCAGTATACATTTGAATAATTTATTCTTTGAAAAGAAATTTTTAGCTTAGAAGTTATATATGACTTACTTTGTGACCTACTAATTTACTTGTTGTTGCTAGATGACTAAGCTATACTTGTGAATTTGGTCCAGGTTCATTCGCTTCACAAAGAAAAAAATTTTCCAAGGCTATACATTATTAATATATACATTATATATATTATATACACTTAATTCTGTCTAACCATTCCAAAATGCATATCTTTTCCCACAAGGAGGATCCTGTGGAGAAAATAAATGGCTTTGGGGATTTTGGCTGTTATAAAAACTATACAAGAAAAGTCAAGTAATAAGGCCCATTGGCCATAAATCATAGAGTTACGAAATTTTTGAGTAATATCTTTTTCAAGGACAAAATATTTTTATATCACTTGAAACCTTAATAATTTGAAGATATATTCGTTAAGTTTTTATCTTTAGTATCTTTCAATTCTAGGTCAATTAATCCAAAAGCCATCCAACAGAGACAAAAAACATCTGTTGCTATGATATTAAAATGATTGAAGTTGGTACATATTGACTGAGCTGAGCCTATAAGATGAATTTGTTTTTCCTACAGAAATGTTCTTTAAGCAGATTGCCCTATTTTCTCTTTCCATGGGTCTTTAATGCAACTGTGTATTTATACTTTTTTTTTTTTTTACCACTGATTAACAAGAGTTAAAATGAACTTGTCCAGATCAGTTATTTTTACATATAACTTTTATGTAACTCTTCAAATTTAATAAATACATTCTTCACAGGAGTACTGTGAATTGTGTATATTGGCAATATAAATGAAAAACCTGAAATCCTGAGATATGAAGTGACTCACCCACTGAAACAGAAATTGGAAACAGGTCTTCAGACCCAAATTGAATGTTCCTTTCTTTCAGACTACTCTGGTACTTTTTAACTAAATTTATTGTTTAGATAAAATATACCTTTTTTTTTTTATATTAGAAAAAAATAATTTTTTTTAAAAGTAACCTGAAAGCACTTCCTCCAAGTTCCTACAATATATTACATCCACCAAATAATATGTTTCTCAAGACATAGACTAAAGTAAGTTGGCAAAGTTTTTTTGTGAAATGTATTAGTTAATTCAGAAACACTCCTTATAATTAAGTGATAAAGTTTTTTTTTCTGCAAATACAATAAAAATTATAGGATATTTTTGGTCAATCAGCAAACATTAGACATTTGCTATTTGTTGAACTTGGCAGCTAGGTGACACAGTGGATTGAGCATTGGACTTGGAATTGTAAAGACATCCTCATGAATTCAGATCCAACCTCAAATACTTATTAGCTTAATTCGGTTTACCTAATCTTTTTTTTTTTTTTAATAGCTTTTTATTGACAGAACATATACATGGGGAATTTTTGCAACATTGTCCTTTGCACTCACTTCTGTTCCAACTTTTCCCTTCTCTCTCTCCACTCCTTCCCCTAGATGGCAGGCAGTCTCATACATGTTAAAACATGTTAGAATATATCTTAGATACAATATATATGTGCAGATCCGTATAGTTCTTTTGTTGCACAAGAGAAATTGGATTCAGAAGGTAAAAATAACCTGGGAAGAAAAACAAAAATGCAAACAGTTCACACTCACTTCCTACTGTTCATTCTCTGGGTGTAGCTGATTCAGTCCATGATTGATCAGTTGGAACTGAATTGAATTTTTTCTTTGTCTATGATATCCACTTCCATCAGAATACATCCTCATACAGTATTGTTGTTGAAGTGTATAATGATCTCCTCGTTCTGCTGATTTCACTTAGCATCAGTTCATGTAAATCTCTCCAAGCCTCTCTGTATTCATCCTGCTGGTCATTTCTTACAGAACAATAATATTCCATAACATTCATATACCATAATTTACTCAACCATTCTCCAATCGATGGGCATCCATTCAATTTCCAGTTTCTAGCCTCTACAAAAAGGGCTGCCACAAACATTTTGGCACATGCAGGTCCCTTTCCCTTCTTTAGTTTCTCTTTAGGATATAAGCTCAGTAGAAACACTGCTGGATCAAAGGGTATGCACAGTTTGATAACTTTTGGGGCATAATTCCAGATTGCTCTTCAGAATGGTTGGATTCATTCACAACTCCACCAACAATGCCTCATTGTCCCAGTTTTCCCACATCCCCTCCAACATTCATCATTTTTTTTCCTGTCATCTTAGCCAATTTGACAGATGTCTAATGGAATCTCAGAGTTGTCTTAATTTGCATTTCTCTGATCAGTACTGATTTGGAACACTGTTTCATATTAGTGGAAATAGTTTCAATTTCATCATCTGAAAATTGTTTATATCCTTTGACTATCAGTTGGAGAATGGCTTGATTTCTTAAAAATTAGATTCAACTCTATATATTTTGTAAATGAGGCCTTTATCAGAACCTTTAACTATAAAAATGTTTTCCCAGTTTGTTGCTTCCCTTCTAAGCTTGTTTGCATTTGTGTTGTTTGTACAAAGCCTTTTTAATTTGATATAACCAAAATTTCCTATTTTGTGATCAATAATGATCTTTAGTCACAAATTCCTTCCTCCTCCACAAGTCTGAGAGGTAAACTATCCTATGTTCCTCTAATTTATTTATAATCTCGTTCTTTATGCCTAAATCATGAACCCATTTTGAGCTTATCTTAGTGTACTTTGTTAAGTGTGGACCCATTCCTAGTTTATGCCATATTAATTTCCAGTTTTCCCAGCAGTTTTTGTCAGATAGTGAATTCTTATCCCAAAAGTTGGGATTTTTGGGTTTGTCAAACACTAAATTGCTATAGTTATTGACTATTTTGTCCTGTGAACCTAATCTATTCCACTGATCAACTATTCTATTTCTTAGCCAATACCAAATGGTTTTAGTGACCACTGCTTTATAATATAGTTTTAGATCAGGTACAGCTAGGTCACCTTCATTTGATTTTTTTTCATTAGTTCCCTTAAAATTCTTGACCTTTTGTTCTTCTGTTGGAATCCTTACAAACTGCTAACTAATTAGAGTTGACCTAATCTTACAAGAAGATTTTGGCCAGAACCTGAAACAAGGTACTGAGTAGAACTAATTAGTACAATGCTTATGTTTACACCTTTGTGTTCACACCTCCCTTAAAGCTCTTTGGGCCAGAGAGCACTATGGGAGAAAACCCATAATCCCATTCTCTCAGAAGATTCACATATAAGGTGAGAGAGCTATTCCAGAATACATTTTTCTACTTGGCTGGCTGATCGCAGAGGAGAGTTCAGCTGGACTGGAGAGGAGCAACTCTGGTGTAGACAGAGAGCACTTTGCGGAATTACGCCAGAAGCCCTCTCTCCAAGGCAAGGCAGAATATATTCCACTTGGCTGGCTGGTGGCAGACGAAGAGTTTTCAAAGGATAAAGCTACGAGTGAGAGTTCAGTGGACAACCAGATTCATCTTCATCTCACACCACTGTGGTAGGTGGCTGGGCTCCTGCACGCCCCCCACTGAGACCAAGCTGGTCTGAAAGACTCACCAGAAAGCTAGCCGAGCTCCAAGAGAAGGAAACAAGAAGATTCATTCCATCTCTGTGCTGGTTGGAGGCTGAAGAAAGCAGAGGCAGAGGCTAACGGACAGAACCTTTGGATTTGGAGATATTCGGAGGGCCCTAAGCTAAACCGGCTGTGTTTTGAGAAGAACAAGAACTACAACATTTGAACTCATAACATTCTTCCATATGAATTTTGTTGTTATTTTTTCTAGGTCATTAAAATAGTTTCTTGGGAGGCTGATTGGTGTAGCACTAAATAAATAGATTAGTTTAAGGAGTATTGTCATCTTTATTATATTCGTTTGGCCTATCCAAGAGCATTTAATATTTTTCCAGTTGTTTACATCTGACTTTACTTGTGTGAAAAGTGTTTTGCAGTTTTGCTTATATAATTCCTGACTTTTCTTTGGCAGATAGATTCCCAAATATTTTATGTTATTGACATTTATTTTGACTGTAATTTCTCTTTGTATCTCTTACTGTTGGATTTTGTTGGTGATGCACAAAAATGCTCAGGATTTATGTGGATTTATTTTGTATCCTGCAACTTTGCTAAAGTTGTGAATTATTTCTAATAGCTGTGTAGTAGAATCTCTGAGGTTCTCTAAGTATACCATCATATCATCTGCAAAGAATGATAATTTGGTTTCCTCATTACCTACTCTAATTCCTTTATTCTCTTTCTCGACTAATTGCTGAGGCTAGCATTTCTAATACAATATTTGGATAGTAATGGTGATAATGGGCAACCTTCTTTCATTCCTGATCTTATTGGGAATGATTCCAATTACATATGATGCTTACTGATGGTTTTAAATAGATGCTCCTGATTATTACAAGGAAAAGTCCATTTATTCCTATAGTCTCAAGTGTTTTTATTAGGAATGGATGTTGGATTTTATCAAATACTTTTTCTGCATCTTTTGAGATGATCATATGGTTTTTGTTAATTTGGTTATTTATATAGTCAATTATGCTAATAGTTTTCCTCATAATGAACCAGCCCTGCATTCCTGGTATAAATCCTACTTTATCATGATGTATTATCCTGGGGATGATTTTCTGTAATCTCTTTGCTAATATTTTATTTAAGATTTTTGCATCAATATTCATTTTAGTGAAGATTGGTCTATAATCTTCTTTGTTTTCAACCTACCTGGTTTAGGTATCAGTACCCTGTGTCATAAAAGGAATTTGGTAGGAATCCTTCTATCCCTGTTTTTTCAAATAGTTTATATAGTATTGGAGTTAATTGTTCTTTAAACGTTTGGTAGAATTCACATGTAAATCCATTTTACATCCTGTGTCCTGGGGATTTTTTCTTAGGGAGTTGATTAATAGCTTTTTCTATTTCTTTTTTCTAAAATAGGACTGTTTAACCAATTTACTTCTTCCTCTGTTAATCTGGGCAAGCTATATTTTTGAAGGTATTCATCCATTTCATTTAAGTTACTAAATTTATTGGCATAAATTTGGGCAAAGTAACTCCTAGTTATTGCTCTAATTTCCTCTTCATTAATGACGAGTTCTCCCTTTTCATTTTTAAGACTAACAATTTGATTTTCCTCTTTCCTTTTTTTAATCAAATTTACTAAAGGTTTATCCTATTTTATTGGTTTTTTCATAAAACCAACTCTTAGTTTTATTTATTAATTCAATAGATTTTTTACTTTCAATTTTATTAATTTCTCCTTTTACTTTTAGAATTTCAAGTTTAGTATTTGACTGGGGGGTTTTAATTTGTTCCTTTTCTTGCTTTTTTAGTTGCAAGCCCAATTCATTGACCTTCTCTTTCTCTATTTTATGCAAGTAGGCCTCTAGAGATATAAAATTTCCTCTTATTATCACTTTCGCTGCATCCCACACATTTTGGTATAACGTCTCATTATTGTCATTTTCTTGGCTGAAATTATTAATTGATGATTTGCTGTTTCACTAAATCATTCTTTAGGATGAGATTATTTAGTTTCCAATTATTTTTTGGTCTATTTTCCCCTGGCTATTTATTGAATGCAATTTTCATTGCATCGTGATCTGAAAAGGATGCATTTACTATTTCTGCCTTTCTGCATTTGAATTTGTTTTATGTCCTAATATATGGTCAGTTTTTGTATAGGTTCCATGAACTGCTGAGAAGAAAGTGTACTACTTTCTGTCTCCATTTAGCTTTCTCCAGGATCTATCATATCTAACTTTTTTAGTATCCTATTTACCTCTTTAACTTCTTGCTTATTCATTTTGTGGTTTGATTTATCTAATTCTGAGAGTGCAAGGTTGAGATCTCTCACTATTATTGTTTTGCTGTCTATTTCTTCTTGCAGCTCTCTGAATTTCTCTTTTAAGAATTTAGATGCTACACCACTTAGTGCATATATGTTTAATATTGATATTGCTGCATTATCTATGCTACCCTTTAGCAAGATATAGTGCCCTTCCTTATCTCTTTTATTTAGATCAACTTTTGCTTTTGCTTGATCTGAGATAAGGATGGCTACCTCTGCTTTTTTTTACTTCATCTGAAGCATAGTAGATTCTGCTCCAGCCTTTTACCTTTACTCAGTATGTTTCGCCCTGCTTCAAGTGTGTTTCTTGTAAACAACATATTGTAGGATTCCGGCTTTTAATCCAATCTTGCTATCTGCTTCTGCTTTATGGGGGGAGTTTACCCTATTCACATTTGTGATTAAAATGACTAATTCTGTATTTCTTGCCATCTTGTTAATCCCTATTTATGCTTTTCTCCTTTCCTTCCCTCTTTTCCCCCTCCCTAGTATTAAACTGTGAGCACCACTTGCCTCACACAGCCCTCCCTTTTTAGGATCTCTTCCCCCACCTTAGGGTTCCTTCCCTTTTCTTACCCCTTTTCCTCACAATTTCTGTATTCTCTTCCGCTTAGCTTACTACTTCCCTTTTCACTTTTCCCCTCCCACTTTTCAATGAGATGGGAGAAGTTTCTCTGTAAATTGAATTTGTCTAATATTTTTCTCGTTAAGCCAATTCTGATGAGAGTAAGATACACACTATGTTCATCCCCCTCTCTTCTTTCCCTCAGATATAATAGGTTTCCTCTGCCTCTTTGTGAGATGTGGTATCCCCATGTTACCCTTTTTTTCATACAATTTTCTTTCCACCTTTAGTTTCTTTTTATATTATACCTGTAAATCAAGTTATCCATGTATTCTTTTTGTATATTCATAACAGAAATATAGTTCTCAAGATTTCTTTTTATCTTTTTATGTTTCTCTTGAGTTCTATATTTGAAGATCAAACTTTTTGTTTAGTTCCCGTTTTTTCATCAGAAATAGATGAAATTCACCTATTTTATTGAATGTCCATCTTCTTCCCTGAAAAAAAAAAAAAGCACATTTTGTCTGGGTAAGTTATTCTTGGCTGCATACCAAGTTCCTTAGCCTTTCAGAATATCAGATTCCAGGCCCTTTGATCCTTTAATGTGGATGTTGCTTGATCCTGAGTAATCCTTATTGTGGCTCCTCTATATTTGAATTGTTTTTTTCTAGCTGCTTGTAGTATTTTTTCCTTGGGCTGATAGTTCTGGGATTTAGCCACAATATTTGGGGTCTCTTTCAATAGGTGATTGATGAATTCTTTCAATATATATTTTACCCTCTGTTTCTGTAACATCTGGGCAGTTCTCTTTGATGATTTCTTGGAAAATAGTGCCTAGGCTCTTTTTTTCATCATAATTTTCAGGAAGTCCAATACTTCTCAGATTATCTATCCTAGATCTATTTTCCAGGTTAGTTATTTTCCCAAGAAAGTATTTAACTTTTTTTTTCCCCTTGTTTCATTTTTTTTGTTTTTACTTGACTGATTTTTGGTGTCTCCTTGAGTCATTCATTTCCATTTGTTCAATTCTGATTTTTAATGAGTTATTTTCTTCATTTGCTTTTTAAATTTCTTTTTGTAATTGTCCATTTGAGTTTTTAAGTGAGTTGTTTTGTTCTGTGGATTTTTTTCCATTTTGCCAATTTTATTTTTTAGAGAGCTATTTTCTTTTTCCAATTCACTAATTCTGTTTTCCTTGGAATTGTTTACCTTTTCCAATTCACTAATTCTGTTTTTCAGAATCCACTCTTATTTTATTCACTCTATCTTTAAATGAGTGGGATAACTTATCCAGATCCTTTTGCCAAGCTTCCCTTTCCTTTCCCCTTTTTTCTTCTAACTATCTTGTAAGAACATTTTAAATTGCTTCTATGAGAGTCTTGTGTAATGGGGATTAGATCATATCCCCCTTTGGGGAGTCATCTGGAGATACCCTGTTTTTAATCTCCTCAGCGTTTGAAGTCTGCTCTCTATCCATATAGAAGCTATCTATAGTTAGAGTATGCTTTAATTTTTTGCTCATTTTCACAAAAAAAAAAAAAAAGAATGAAAGAAAGGAAACAAACAAAAAAAAGCAAATGTGGTCTGCTTTTGGAGCTGTGTGGTGTTGCCAAACTTCCTCTACAGACTACAGGAGGTAACAGTGAGGCAGCAGTGGAACAGCAATGGCTGCGTTGCCTGCACAGCATCCACTTTCTTAGACTCTGAGAGTATGCTGAGTCACTCTGGGTGTTGGGTGGGTGTGGTCAGGTCCAGGGAGACCCCAGTGTTTCAGGATTTAGGTCTTTATCCCCTGTGTTTATAACTTCTCTACTGATCTACTGCCTTGCTGCCAGAGCAAAGTAGTTCACACTGAGTAAAGTTCTCCCCGCAAATTTTTCATCGGCCGAGACCACCTCCATCCCCCACTGATCTGCTCAGCGTGAAGTGCCTTCTATGCTCTCACTACCTGCCTGCAGTCTGCACCTGGTCTAACCATTCCCAACCGCAAACAAAACCAGACCTTTTCTGGTGAATTTCAAGGATATCTTCTGTTGGTAATTTATTCATGGGTTTTTTTAGTCAAGCACTAATTCCAAGTCCTTATCATGAAAAAAAGTGTTCTGAGGGCAAGAAAGAGCTTAGATAGATGCATGTGTTCTCTCTGCCATCTTGGTCGGAAGTCCGCCATGTTGGCCGGAAGTCCGGTTTACCTAATCTTTAAAATAAGTTGGAGAAGGAAATGGTAAAGTATTCCAGTATTTTACCCAAGAATACCCAAATTTGGACAGGTCTAAAATAACTGATCAAATATGTCAAAGACTATGTTCATCTCTGGAGATACAAAGACAGGCAAAAACATGATTCCTGCTTTCAAGAAGTTCTCATTCTAATGTAAGAGATGGTACACAAAATATGTACATACAAGATATATGTGTTTATGTAAATTATACAGTGTAAATGGAGAGTAATGTCAGAACAGTCTGTACTGAAGTGATTGTAAAAATGTCCATGTTATAAAAGCGTCCCGTGGTTATTGGTCTCTGCCCACAAATCAATGCAAAGAATCATAGATATTTTAGGAAAATATTTTGTTTCCCTGAATTTTTCCACTTAATAGTTTTCATCACTTCAAAAATCATACTTCTCTTTTTTTTCTTTTTTTGAAGAGAATATTTGTTAAAAGTTTTGATCTTAGAAATAAATACCATGAAAGCATCAAATGTTGGAAGGATCAACACCTCAAGTTGTTTTTCTCTTTTGCCATCAGATCATCATCATGGCAAATATTTTAGCAGTCATTAAATCAGCAATTAAGCCAGAGCTAGAGAGACAGTTTAATATTCTTAAGTGTAATTCTTACATGAAACTTGTAAAAGTAAGTTCATTCTTCCAATGCATATTGGATTAGAACTAAGATTTGAGAATTTGATGTCACTATTTGGTGATAGGCTAGGTACAAGAAATTGTTTTGATCGTGGTTTAATAATTTACAATAAAATTCTAATTCACAATTTTAGCATGACAAGATTTATAAACTGGAAAAGAAAAAATTATTTCCCTTTCACAAGAGTTTGCTTCCTGTCTGGTTTTTCTGCTGCCATTGATCAAGATAAAGTTCTCAATAATTCTGCTCATTTTGTAGGCTTTTCTAGGCCTAGATTCATATGGAATCATTTGGAGGAAGACAGGTTATCCCTTTTTGTATATTGAAGAAATATGTTAAACCTTAAAATCTATTAGGACAACTGAATATTTGGTCCAAAAGGTTTTTTAAAAATTAAAATTCTTTAACAGAAAATATATATGGTATAGGCTTCAAAGTTGGTAAAGAACAAAAAAGTAAGAGAGATAAATTGGAAATAACCAATGCAGTTTTGATTTCATGTGACATGAAACAGAATTTGGGGAAGCTATCTTTGTGGTTTATTTGTAAGTAATGTCATCTTTTATGGCTTCAGAATCAAAACGGAGAATTGCAGATAATTTCACTTGCTAATATGAAATAAAATTGTCAGTTACAAATGACTCAAAAGGCATATAAGAAATTATCATTTGAGAATTTCAAGATTAATTTGACCTATACATTTACATATGTGTTTTAAAGAATTATTGTATAACTGCGAAATTTTCCTCGTGAGTTATTAATTGACTCTTGTTATATGATTTTAAATACATTAAAGATTTTTCAGTAGGTACATCTAATCTATAAATCTTTGGTTCTTCTTTGCCTAGATTTAGTCACTTTCTTCCTGGAGTGGGATGAAAAGTTAGTATGGCAGAAATTTAAAGAGTTTGTTATTGACACACAGTCAATATCCAAGTTGACTCAAATCATACATGCAATTCTTTTGAGACTAGATTGTTTAGTACCCACATGTGCAAAATTTTTTATAATGGCAAGGAACTAGAAACTGAGTAGATTCCCATCAGTTGGGAGATGGCTGAATGAGTTATAGTATATGAATGTTATGGAATATTATTGCTCTATAAGAAATGATCATATAAGAAAGTATGATTTTAGAGAGGCCTGGAGAAACTTACAGGACCAAGAGAACATTGTATACAGCAACAAGATTATATGATTTTCAATTCTGATGGATGTGACTCTTTTCAATAGTGTGGTGATTCAGATTAGTCCCAATGGTCTTGTGATGGAGAAAGCCATCTGCCTCCAGAGAGAAGACTGTGGGAACTGAGTGTGGATCACAACATAATATTTTCATTTTTTTGTTGTTGTTGTTTGCTTGCTTTTTGTTTTCTTTCTCAGTTTTTTCCCTTTTTGGTCTGATTTTTCTTGTACAGCATGATAATTGTAGAAATATATTTAGAGGAATTGCTTGTGTTTAACATATATGGATTGTTTCCTATCTGGGAGAGCAAATGGGTGGGGAAGGGAGGAAAGAAAAAAAATTAGAACACAAAGTTTTACAGGAATGAATGTTGAAAACTATGTATATATTTCAAATATAAAAAGCTTTACGTTTTTTAGAGAGAAAGAGAGAGAATGAATAGATTTTTTTCCTTCTCTAGAAGTTTTCCATGAGAGATCATCATTTACCTGATTATATTTGGATTTTCTCTTGTTACTATAAATTGGGGGAACATATTTATTTTTACTCAATTTGTAGATTTTGGATGAAAAATAAAGATTCTTTTTTTTCCCCTAATCTTGGTAAGGATGAAAAACCTTTTGAAATGCCTTTTAACCTGTGCAGATGGATTTTCATGTTCTGCCCCAAGAAATTATTAAATGCCAGATTGTTCACATTTAATTAAAGTTTTGAAAGTTCTTTCATAAATTATGAACAAAAAAAATAAGTGGTTTTTAAAAGTCATTAATATAACCAGAAAAGCAATACTGTAATTCTTCAGACTACTGATCATCATTATTAAACATAATATTTCTGAAAAGCATATGTCAATTCCAGCAAAGAATTTTGCAGTTTGCTAACTTTTTCTTTAGCTTTTTATAAGGGTTTGAGGTTGGGAGGCAGGGAATAAGGTCATTTCTTTTCAGAAGTGATGGAAACTGTCCAATTTTCCTTTCATGTCAATCATTGGGCAAACCATTTATTTCCTTATTTTACAAATAGAAATTACACAATTAGTACGTTATTTTTAAAATTTCTGTCAACCTTAGCACTTTTGATCTTCAATATCACTTGACTTCTTTCAACAATTGACTACCTTGTTAGTTTGGAAAGATAGGAGGAGATAAGCTTGTGAAGGGTTTTTAATTTCAAACACAGAAGTTTGTGTTTTAGCACCAGTAGGGGGCAACTGAAATTTCTCAAGTAAAAGATTGATTTTGTTATTCCTATATTTTTGGAATATCCATTTATGTGGAAGACATATTGGAAAGGAGTGAGGATGGATCCAGGAAGACCAGTGGCCATTGTAGTTGTCCAGGTAAAAAGTGATGAGTATCTAAAGTCAGTGAAGTATGGTGTGAGGAAGGGGATGAATGTAAAAGATGTCATAGAGATAGAATTAACGTGTCTTGGCTGCAAATGCCAAGCTTTGTCAATTATCCGTTCATAATAGGTTGCATACACTCCCCTTTCTCTCCTCTGATCCTGCCACTATCCTGGTACAAACCCCTATTACCTCATGCTTGGACAATTATTGCAGTAGCCTTCTGTTTGGTTTCCCTTCCACAAGTATCTTTCCACTCCAGTCCACATTCCACTCTATCCAAGTCATTTTTCTAGAGCACATTCTGATATCATGCTCCTCTCACTCACTATTCACTAAATTCTAGTGACTCTGTCGTCTCCTGGAGAAAACATAAAACCCTCTGTTTGACATTCAAAACCTTTCATATCCTGCCCCCTCTATCTTTTCAGCCTTTTTACACCTTACACGCACTATCCCATATATTCTGTGATAAGTGACACTAGTCTCCCTGCAGTTCCTCAAAGAAGACCCTCCATCCCCAGTAGTGGGCATTTTCACTAGTGGTTCTTCCCATACCTAGAACAGTCTCCCTCCTCTTCTCTACTTCCTGACTTTCTTCAAAGCTCAGCTAAAATCCTACCTTCTACAGCTTACCTTTCCCTGTTCCTCTTAATTTGATGCCATTCCTCTTTTGATTATTTCCTATTTATCCTGTGTTTGTATTTAATTGTTTACAAGTTATTTCTGCCAGTAGACTATGAACTCCTGGAGAGAAAAGACTTTTACTTTTTTTTTTTTTTTTTAATATCCCTTCCCCTTAACACAGTATTTAGCACAAAATAGGTGCTTAATTTTTTTTGATTAACAGAATGAAGGGATGTAGATAGTAATTGAAAGAGTAATTAAAAGGATGACTGCTGGATTGTAAATCTAAATAACAAGAAGACTTGTCTTGTTCTTTGCAGAAATAAGAACATTGGATCTCAACAATGAGTTTTGTTTTGACCATATTGAGTTGCTCAGGGATTACTCAAGTGGATATATTCATCAGGCCCCTTAGATGTGAGACTAGAATTCAGGAAAGACGACGACTGAATGGGTAAATCTGAGAATTCATATTCAGAAAGTGGATAATTCAGCCTTTGACAACTGATGAGGTCACCAAGAGAAAGTAGAGAAGATAATCCAGGAGAGATAGAGCTCTGGGTATTCCTGCACCTGGGATGTAGTTAATATTCTTGTTAAGGATAAATAGACCATAGATTCAGAGATGAAAGGAGCCATAAAGTTCATCTGGTCCAACTGTCTCATAATTTTTTTAATAAAGGAAAACAAGGCTTCAAATAATTAAGGGGTTTTCCCCAGGAGCAGTGAGAAATAGCCAAGATTCAAAGCTAGGTACCATTTCTCCATATTCAAAACACTTTCTCCTATACCAGATTTCCTTCTGAGAAGGATTACAAAGATTTGAAGCACCACAACAGAATAATGTCAGGAAAATCCAGGAGGAAAGGGTATCCTAAGGGATGGAGTGGAGTCAAGACACTTTAAGAAAGGCCAAAAAAGGTGAGGGTGTGGATTAAGCTCTCATGAAATCATTGTGTCTTCCAGAAAGAGCAATTTCCCTTGTAGTGGTGAATATGGAAGTCAAGTTGAGAAGTGTTTATAAAATGACAAAGTAGAAATAAAATATGTGGATAGCTTTAAAAAAAAATTGTTGTGAAAGTCAGGAGGAATATAGGAATTCATTGAGGTTAGCAAGTGAAAGATTTGTAAGGATGGAAGGGCTTTGAGCATGGCTGAAGTTAGGAAAGAAGGAATCCATACATAAGAAGCGATTGAAAATTATTAAGAGAAGGGATGATTGAAGAGGCAAACTGCCCAAAGGACATATGGAATCAAGTACTAGAAGAGGAGTTGTATTGGCATTTGGAAGGAAAAAAGAAGCAAAAAAAAAGAGAGACATAGGGGCAGGGAATGATATTGAAGTGATTTGAAATACTGCTTGCCATCTAGGGGAGGGGGTGGAGGGAGGGAGGGAAAAAAAAAATCGGAACAGAAACGAGTGTCAATATAAAGTAATTATTAAATAAAAATTTAAAAAAAAATGAAGTGATTTGAAATGTGGAATAAAGTAGATCTAAAAATATAATAGAGCTAATCAGCATAGTTCTGGGATTTATTTTGGTGGATTCACAGTGTAAATAAAACAAATGAAATATTTAAATGAAATAAAAGTAAAATTTCTAAATGATATTTATTTCTGAAACTACATTTATTTCTGACATGTGTTTATTTTTTTTTTATTTTGACCAGATTGATACAATCTTTGAACAAGTTGAAGATTTAATCTTATGTGAAAGGACATTTTATTTTTGAATAGCAATGGATTCATGTCATTTCTTTTGGCAGATGGAGATGGACAAACTGACCATTTATTACCGGGATGTGAAGATGAAAATTGCCAGAAAAGTGCCATCTATTTATCTAAACCCGGAATGACTAATCAGGTATGCAACCACTGTTTTGCTAAGACAAACATAATGAAATATAGGAAAGAACCTGTGATGCATGAAGAAGAACCCAAAATAACCCTGAGACAATTAAAAAAACAAAAAGCAAAATCCATACTCTCTCTTTTGTTAATAGAGAAATTGAAATTAGTTTTTCTTTTAAAAAAATTTTTGATTATAGCTTTTTATTTTCAAAATATTTGCAAATTTCAACAATCACCCTTGCAAAATCTTATGTTTCAAATGTTTATCCTTCTCTTCTTCTTATCCCCTTCTCCAACATAATGAATAATCCAATATAAGTTAAATATGTGCAGTTCTTCAAGTACATATTTCCATATTTATCATGCTACACAAGAAAAATCAGATCAAAAAGGAAAAAAAAAAAAGAAAGAATAAGAACAAGCCAATAATATCAAAAAAGGTGAAAATACTATGTGATAATCCACACTCAGTCCCCACAGTTCTTTTTTTGGAGGCAGATAGCTTTCCCTATCACACGTCTGTTGGAATGAGCCTGAAACACTTCATTGTTGAAAATAGCCATCCATCAGAGATGATCATCATATAATCTTGTTGCTGTGTACGATGTTCTCTAGGTTCTTTACTTAACATCAGTTTGTGTAAGTCTCTCCAAGCTTTTCTGATATCAGCCTGCTGATCATTTTTTATGGAACAATAATATTCCATTAAATTCATATACTACAATTTATTCAGTCATTCCTCAGTTGATGGGAGTCTACTCAGTTTCCAGATTCTTGCCACTACAAAAAGGGCTGCTACAAGCATTTTTGCACATTTGGGAGCTTTTCCCTTTTTTATGATCTTTTTTGGGACACAGGCCCAATAGAGATATTGTTAGATCAAAAGATATGCACAGTCTGATATCCTTTTGGGCATAGTTTCATATTGCTCTCCAGAACAGTTAGATCACTTCACAATTCCATCAACAATGTATTTGTATCCCAATTTTCCCACATCCTCTCCAACATTTGTCATTATCTTTTCCTTTCATCTTAACCAATTTGAGAGGTATGTAGTGATAGTTCAGAGTTGTTTTAGAAATTAGTTTTTCTTAAGTGACTAAAGTATACAAGGTGGTAAGAGGTAAAATCCATTCTGATAGAAATCCATTCTGATACAAACAGCCCTTTATAAATCAAACATTATATGTAAAAACATTTATAGTACATATTCAAAAATCAATCCATTGTGTTTCCTAGTAAAATATAAACACTAAGTCATTTAGAAAACTGTCATATCTGTAACAGGATTCTATGTCTGATATTAAATATAGTATTTTATTGTCTTCCAATGTTTAAGCTATAACTTTACCTTTATATGTGTCACAGGAAAACAATTCAGAACATAATAGTTGAAGTAAAGAAGTGATGTGGTAGTAATATATTTTCACATTTTAAAAAGAACTGCAAAAACCCAAATATCTAAAATGCAATTGCAAAGTTTCCTGTTCACTAGTGATCAGAATAAATAGTTGACCATATTATGAATCTAATCTAGAGAATAGTCCATATTATGCCTATATTGAATTATTTCTCCATCTCCCTTTTTTATTTTTTTTTATTTTTCTTTCTGTCCATCATTTTTTTTTTTATTGTAGCTTTTTATTTACAAGTTATATTCATGGGTAATTTTACAGCATTGACAATTGCCAAACCTTTTGTTCCCATTTTTCCCCTCCTTCCCCTCATCCCCTCCCCCCGATGGCAAGTTGACCAATACGTGTTAAATATGTTAAAGTATAAATTAAATACAATATAAGTATACATGTCCTAACAGTTATTTTGCTGTACAAAAAGAACCGGACTTTGAAATAATGTACTATTAACCTGTGAAGGAAATCAAAAATGGAGGCAGACAAAAATATAGGGATTGGGAATTCTATGTAATGGTTCATAGTCATCTTCCAGAGTTCTTTTGCTGGGTGTAGTTGGCTCAATTCATTTATGCTCTATTGGAACTGATTTGGTTCATCTCATTGCTTCCATCTCCTTTTTGAAAAATAATTCATTAACTTTCTTTAAAGTATTAATTATTTTTAACTTTGAAATCTTGTAAAAATAATATTGATTCAATTAGGCCTGGTTTCACATGAATAGGTGGACCTCATAATTACAGCCTAAATTCAAGTTACAGGTAATGTTAACTGTATTCAGAAGCCATAATATCATTATTTTGTGAGTAGAGAAATGTTATTGATGTAAGAAACTGGTAAGATCACATTAAATGACAGTTCTTGTTTTGTTATTTAGTGTTTTAAATATTAGCAGAATAGAGATTCTTCCTTCATAGTGAATCATCAGAACAGCGTGTTTGTGTTTTATTAGATTTTTTGTGTTTTTGACACTGAGAACTGATATTTGAGACCTGAGGTCTAAAGTTCTCAAATCCTGTGTGAATATGATGTCAAGCTCAGCTCTTGACACCTCCTGCTAGTTGATGTCACCTTGTCTCATTTTTCTCATGTGTAAAATGAGAGAGTTAAACTAACTGATCCCTAAAATCCTTTCCATCTCTAAATCCTATGGGACTATGAGATGTTCTATCTCATGTCATTTGTCATCATTAAATTGGTAACTAAAAAATAAGATTAAGACAGTCTCATGTAGGGAAATGAGCACTAGATTCAGAGGTAGAAGACTATGTCAAAATCCTGACTCTTCTATGCAGTGTGACTTTGGGAAAGTCACTTTACATCTCAAGGCCTCAGTTCCTTCATCTGTAAAATGAGCAAAGTCTTTGCTCGATCTTCAAGTTTTCCTCCAGCTTTAAGTTCTTTGAATCTATGAAATTCACTATATTTTTAAAGTATTTTTAATGGAAATCTGAAAATTGTAAAACTTTAAAAATTTATTTTCTTTAAGTTGGAGAGTTTTATGAGTTGTTCTGCCTTTCCCTGAATAACCTTTAAGTTTTTTGAGGCAGTTTATGGACTGAGCCTTTTTATAAGAGCTCTTTTTTAACATAGTATGGCTTTGAGCCATATAAATGAGCCACCTGCTTAAAGAGGAAAAAAAAAAAAAAACTGTTGGCATGTTTGGTCTCCTGCCATATCAGTCAGTCAAGTCAGTGCACCTGCTTCTGTTTGGAATTGATCATATTATTTTCCAGCATTTCTTAAATTCTAATTTTCGACAACTATATTTTAATTGGCATACTTTCTATTCTACATTTTTATTTTCATTTTGAGATGCAATAAATGACAGTTTGGGCCACTCAGAAGGTAGAGTTGTGTCAATTCTTACCTCCTGTTTAGCAATCCCTTGCTATGATTTTCATTATAGTCAGTATTGAAAAGGAAAGAGTGAAATAAATCTAGATCCCAATACTTAGCAGAAATCACTCTCCCAAGCAAAATTCAGTCTGTCAATTTCATTCAAGAAATTGTCAGTTCAACATGTTATTAGAGAAACCTCACTGTTTATCTGACGGTGAAAATGAAAACTGTTATCTTTGTAGAGTAACAGGTACAAAAAAAGAAAGTGGGAAAGTCACTTTCAATCTTAAATTTTCTTAGGATTATCACCAAAAATGAACACCCATTTGAAGCAGAATGCATATTTTGCTTTAGCTTAAAAATTAATCCCTTAAAATATAGGTCCTATTTCCAACCAAACTGAAATTGTTTAAAAAGCAACAGTTTTGGTTAAAAGAATTTTTAAATCTCATCAATAGTTCTTAATCTGGACCAGACCAAATGAACGTGGTTAGGTAAGACTATAATTCCTGAAGGATGCTATGCAGTTTTTTTAAAAATGTTACACATTTTCCCCAAAAGTAAATTATAACAAATTGCCTTATTGATGTTGTAAATAAAAGGACATTAAATGAAATAGGTTATTTTGAGAGTATAAGAACATGCTTTGAAATGAATATATGAAAATAACAAAAAAAAGTAACCATTTAAAAAAATGAATAACTTTTTGCTTCCTCAGATGGTAAGTATTTTTGTGAATATATCCATATACACTAACTTTTTTTTTTAATCTCAGTGGATTCCAGTGATACAAGATTTCAGCTACAAGGGCACAGTCTGGGGCTTTGTGCCATCTAATCATGAACCAGCTGAAATACCCATTCCAATTACCCTTCACATTGGAGACTACAACATGGATGGCTATCCAGATGCTCTTGCCATACTAAGGAATACATCTGGAAGGTAGTTTAAGTGAAAAGTACTTATAAATTCAAGTCTTACATTCTGCCTCTTTGGGAACTGGACATTACCCAGATATACTCCATTCATATAAGCGTGTAACACAAAGGACCTAATTCTTATTTCTTTCCACACTCCTTGAACTTTTCTTGAGTGATTAGCATTCCTATTTATTTGCATGGAGTCTTTTTGTGCAAAAGAGAAATGAGCATCTGATCCAGAGTAAAAAGCTTATTTTTCACTCCATAGAACTTGCTATTAAAATGGTCTTAATTTTTGTAGAACATTGTGCCATTTATCCAATTGCATTTTTGCATCACTTCTTCTGTAATGGAACTGAAAATGAATGAAACTACTTTTAGAAAGGTTTATCATGACTGTTTTATATTAGAATTTTCAGATGGTCTTTATATGGTTTTTTAAAGCCTCAGAGGCATTTGTTATATTACCAATCATTCTGAAAGAAAATTAAGGTTCTAGGTCAGTTAATCTAAAAGCATTTATTAAGCATCTACCAAGTGCCAGACATTGTGCCATGGGGTAACAATACAATGATAAAAATGAAACAGATCCTAGGGATTTCATATTCTTAAATACAGTGGGGAAAATAGGTACAGTTTTAGCCACTAGCTAAAATATCAATGTCTTACTGTTTTTCCTGATCACAAAATCAAATTGTAGTAGTCTTCCTTTGTCTTCTTTTAAGCAACTTAATTTTCAGTGAATTATCATCTGAAATTTTGTTTATCACTGACTGCAGAATCAGAAGGAAATTTAGTTTAAAAGTTCCATGCTTATCTGGCAGTATGGTAATTCAGCTTTCTTAATACTTTCAAAAGCTTTAAAGTTTTTAACTCTTACCAACAATTCTTTGTTACCAAAAAAATTCTCTAAGTTGGAGGATCTTATAAGATATTTTGCCTTTCCCTAACTAACCTTTAAATTTTTAGAAGTACTCTGTTGTTTTATTAGTGAAATATCTTGAAATATTTACTGCAAGGTTAGAAGTCTTTTTTAATACTGCTGCCAAATTTTTAATAGTTCTTTGAAATTTTACATTTATATTTTTAAGATAGTCTAAGCATGGTATCAACTTATCATATGCAACTGAAGTATAATGATAATACATGCATATTGGTGTGTTCCTTTTCTTTCATGGAATGAAAATCTAATTTCCAAGAAAATGAAGGGCATTTAACAGTCTAAGAAATGAACTTGTAAAAAGAAAAATAATTATCTTTTTTTTTATATTATAAGTAGATGAGAGAGAACATGCATTTATTTAGTGCTTATTGTTTGCAGGCATTATTCTAAATGCTGATGGGACAAAAATATTCTACACAGTTCTTGTGCACAAGAAGCTCACATTCTAATGGAGAAAAACAATATATAAAGGAAAGCAGTTGTGGGGTATAGAGAAGGTCAGCAATTTAATAAGCACTGTGGCATGGATAAAGATGTCAAAGAAGTACTGTGAAATCCTGAATCTGAGCAAGAAAAAGCCAGAACTGGCTTCACAAAACCCACTGTGGTTTCAGGGGTGAAATCTGTTGGCAGGGAGTAAAGACAATGGCCTAGTTGGAAACAGAATGTCTATGGAGGTTCAAGAAATATGGACAAAATAATGATTATCCTAAACTTTTCAAGGAAATACCATTTTCTTTATTCTGAGCCTTAACCCTTGTCATAGGAGGGAAAAAAATTCATTTGAGATACCTAGATCTTCTCTAAATTAATGTGTGACTATTTTCACCTTTCAATATATTGTTTAATAAAACTATCAGAGGAGTGAGAGCTCTTCACTTGTAAAGAGATGTTTGCCCCATAATGTATGGGCCTAAATGTTCTTGGATAATGAATTTGCTGAAAAAAAAAAAAAAAGACAAAATGCATTATAATCCTTTCTGCCTAAATTTACTCTTATACCAATGGTATGAAAACAATTATAGTTTTACCAGATTGCACATCATCTCTTCATATTCTTCTGTAACATTTCTATCTGTTGTCTAGATATTGATATCACGTATTGACAAAAACTTTTTAGTTTGTAGAGTTACTATCTATAAAGTTTGTGTGTGTGTATGTGTGTATATGTATGGGTAAGAGAGAAAGCAAGAGAACACCAAAATATTTATAATCTAAAAGAAGTAATTCTGAGACTGTTTTTTTGAAGGTTTGAGTTTCTCTGTACATTGTATATAGTTTTTTTACTTGATAATATCTAATCCCCATAGAAGTCATGTGTATGCTAAATATGCCCTCATTTGGAAGAAGTATAATGTGTTTTTAAATATAAAAAAATTTATTGGTGATATTGTAATACAACCTAAGCAAACATCCCAAAGGAATAAAATGTCTTTTTTTTTTTTAATTAGCATATAGTACTTTATTTTTTAAATGAGATTAGGTGACAGAAGTTACTTATCAAATAATAATTAATTTAGCCTATGCTAATCTCTAACAAACAGGTCACATAAAAGAGATCTTTACAAAAGAAATTCTTGACTGTATTCTCCTGGGATACCTATCTCCTATTAAGTGAAAAACAATCACATGCCTAGTGTTTTTATCAAACAAAGGATGTCATAAATACAACTACTAACTCTATTGAAAGGGGGGGAAAGTCATATATTAAGTAAGAGAAGAGATTAAAAGTTGTATATTCCTAAACAACAATAATGTCACTTAGAGAATGCTTTAAGGTTTAATAAACTCTTTTTTTATATGAACAACTCTTTATTATAGCTAATAGTATATAATGGTGTTATAGGTAATAGGTTCTGGGTAGCGAGGTGGCACAGTGAATAGAATGCCAGGCCTGGAGTCAGGAAAATTAATCTTTATGAGTTTAGGTCTGACCTCAGACACTTACTAGCTGCCTAAGCCTTGTTAAGTCACTTAACCCTGTTTGCCTCAGTTTCCTTATCTGTAAAATGAACTGGAGAATGAAATGACAAATGATTACATTGTCATTGCCATGAAAACCAAAGAATCAGATATGACTGAAAAACTCAACAATTGTAACAAATGCTAGTACTAATATCCTTGATTTTACAATTGAGGAAATTTGGGCCCTAAAAAGTTATGAGATTCACCTAGTATAAGTGTTCCTTAAAGAGAATTCAAAGCCACATATCCTTGCTTTGAGTCTAGAAACTGTAGGTTCACAAGTAAAAGAACTGGTCACCTGAGAATGAGAATTATTTACTCATACTAATAGCATATATACTTCAACTAAATAGCACAGTGTATATAGTGCTAGGCCTAGAATCAGGAGGACCTGATTTTAAAACTGGCCTTAGACATTTATTAGTTGTGTATCTCAGGACAAGTCACTTAACCATTGCCTCCCTCGATTTTCTTAACTATAAAATGAGAATAACAGCACATACCTCACATAATGTTTTAAGCATCAAATGAGGTAAGATTTCTTTAATGCTTTTGCACAGTACCTGGTACATATTAGACATTTAACAAATGTTTGCTCCCTTCTCTTCTCTTCCTCCCTATCTCTTTGTATGTACATAATATCATAAAAAAAGAAAGGAAAATTGAAAACCATATTTTCCTAATACTTCAGGATTGGCTTAAATACTGATAATATTTTTAAAGTCTTCACTGAATATTCCTTCTTCTAAAAACAGACTTAACACTTATTAAACCTATTGTAAGAGTGAACCAACAGGAAAGTATGTGTGAAGTAGATAACAGGTTTTTCATAGGAACTTTGATATAATTTATCAGAACTTTTCAATGAAAACAACCAGTGCTTTCTGATTCTTGTTTTTTAAATGTTAGTAATTTTATAAAGTTTATAAAGTTCGTCAATTGTTATGAAAATAATTTAATTTAGAGGTTTACTATGTGCAAAGTTTTGTCTGACTTTTAAAAGTCAGATAGGAATTAGTTATGAAGAAGAGAAAGAAAAAGTTAAAATGTGCAGACTTCTTTAAAATAACCTAAAGTTTATTGAATGATACTTGTTTTTATTAAGGATGGTACATTGAGCTAGTTTTCAATTCCCCTCATTTAAAGAAACAATCAGGCTTCAGTATTTATTTATTGAGTGTTTAGCACTGAGGGAAATATAAAATTTAGCAAAGATCATGGAGCTTACAGACCAGAAGGAGAATAAAATATAAAAGCACATAAATATCATACACAGTATTATAAAAGTACATTAGAGAGATTTTTTTTAGCGCCTTTCACCTAGAAGAGAAAAATTATTGCCAATTGAAGAGATCAAGGAAGTTATCATGAAGGATGTTCAGTAAAGTTCAACTGCTAAAAGGTTGTATAAACTTTGAAAATACTGCATGAGTTTCTTCAATATTGCCAAATGATTGTGAACTTAACATATATATATAAATATATATGTTGGAAAGAACATTTCCTTAAATAATTTCATGTGTAAACTTAAATCCCAAACTGTAATTTAGAATTAGTTTTGGGATCCTTAAGGAAAAACTCTAATACACCATTTTAAACTAAATTTATATAACTGATATTCTGTCTGTGGGAAGTTTGGGGTTTTTTGTTGGTTTTGATTTGGTTTGGTTTTTAGTTTTTGTTTTTTTAAATCAAGGACAAAATTAGATTGTTATGGTATATTAAATTCATTAATATAGTTTAGCATCAAGACTACAGACTTGGTTGGTTGGTTGATTGGCAGGATAAGATAGCAGACACTAAGGTGCAGTTAATTTAAACTGCTAAGCATTCCAACTTTACTTCAGGAAACACAACTTCACTGGACTGGCCACATTGTTCTAATGCTAAATGTTCACTTGCCAAAAAAATTATTTTATGGAGAACTCACACAGGGCAAGCCATCCTAAGATGTTCAGAGAGAGAGAACCCTACTGTGATTGTCACAGGACAATCTATTCTCTTTGCCTTTATGAAGATAGATAATGGAGGCATCCTTGAACTCCAGGGGCATAACTTCCTCTGGCCATATAATCTGAAAAATTCCAGTCAGTTTTTTTGTGAGTAATGGGTTGTTCCCCATCCCCACCCCCACCTTGTAAATCTCCATTACAATAGAATCAGCACCCAGTACTTTACCATATGAAAGTAACTTAATGGCATTCAAAATCTCTTTTTCAGTTGGAACTTTTGCTAGGGAGTGATTGATTTCAACTTGAGGTAAATGATCAGTAGTTTCAGCATTGATTGAGGATGGTCTGTTGAGGACACCATGAAAGTATTAAACCCATATCTCTGGGATCGTGTCCTTATCACTAATTAGTGTGGTCCCATCATAATTGACATGCACCATAGATTTTTGGCCCATAAATAGTTTAAAGTACATCATAAAAATACTTTGGATTGTTGCTTTCAGCATAAAACTGAATTTCAACTGCCTTTTTACTAAGCCAAGAATCCTGCATCTTTCTAAGTTTTAATAGTGCTTTCTTTTTGGTAGAATTGAATGCTACCTTCTTAGAGATGAATGCAACTATTCTACTGACATACCCTGTAGACTTCTTCTTTTTCACTTAGCAGCTTTTGAATTTCTCCATCATTTTCATCAGTCCAGTATTGATGTTTACAAGTGTTCTGATGCAGATGAGCAAATGCAGTGCTATACACCAAATCTTTGAAAACTGCCTGTTCCCTTTCTGCTCCACTGTTGTCAATTGTGTGTTCACTCAATTTACTCTCCACGTTGGCAACAAACTGTTCCTTCTGAAGAAGCACTCTAATCTGTTGACATTAATTCTTCTAGGAGTCTTTTTGCCTTGGGACTGCCACTTTTGTTGAACGTGAATATTCAGCTTGGAGAGGATAAGTCTATGATCAATTCAGCACTTTGCACCACAATTTGCTTTGGTCATTCTCACATCCTATCTGTCATTTCTCACAATCATATTTCTGTTAAATGCCAATGTTTGCTCTTAAAATGCATTCACAAAGTTTATTGGAATACAGTGATGAAAAGGTTGTGAGATGCCCAAATGTTCAATAGTAAATGACCATTGCTGTTGCTGTTTCCAACTCATTCCTCCCACGGATTTCCTGCTATGTCTTGTAGTTGGGGCCTGCTCTAGCATTAAAGTCACCCAGAATTATAAGCTTGTCCTCTTTTGACACATTGATGATAAAGGCTTCTAGGTCTTCATAAAATTTTTCTTTGACCTCATCAGTCATGATGGGAACATAGGCCCTGATGCTTGTGGCATGGTGTTTTCCTGCAAGTGGCAATTGCATTGTCATGAGCCTGCCTCCTTATGGAAGGCATGTGTGCTTGTTTACTATGTTAGTTTTGAGTACAAAGCCTACTCCAGCTTCACGGCATTCCCTTTCACTGCAGCCACTCCAGAAAAATATGTCCGGCTACAATTTTAGTAAGTTGGACTTCATTTGCCAGCCTTGTTTCACTCGGGTGCTTTTTTTTCATGTGGTACTTGCTGAGTTCTCTCACAATAAGAACAGTTCTTTTTTTCAGATCTACTAGATTTTGTGTTGTCTTTGTGTACACACATTCCATGTACATTGATACATGAGAGGAATTAGCTTTTCAGAAGCTTGTGTACATTTTTTGATGTTTTCACCAGAGTAGGATCCCCCACCTGCTGTGGTAATCAGACCAGGATTGGGTAAGCAGACGATTTTTAGGGCACTTTTTCTAGCCCCTTCCTCTCAGACTGCTCAGGTGAGCAGTGCAGTCTTTAAAAGGTTGCTCAGAAAAAAAATAAATAAAAGGCTGCTCAGACACTCCAGTCTATGCCTGGAACCTATGTGGATCATCATTGTTTTAGATCCTGTCTTTATTGAAAAGGACTAAAATTATTACTTCCTGAAAAAATGAAAATCAGAGAAAGTTTTACCAATGACTTACTTGTTTTCTGCCACAGCCCAATAATTATCTATTCCCAAATGTGGACTGATCTGCTTAGAGCAGAAGATAAAGTTTACAAAGTGGCCTCTACTTTTTAGTGACTGGAAAGATACTTCAATATGAAAACAGGGAAAAAAGGTTTAAAGAAGCAGTAGAGAATCCTGTTGGCATCCTGGGATAGGAGATTGAAAGATAGAAGATTATGACATTAGATAAGTGAAAAGAAAGGATCTCTGAATCTGTAGAGCTCAATAGCAGATAAAAAGTTCTCTCTGAGGAAGAGGGGACTGAACCTAAAAAGGAAGAAGCAGCCTCCTGTCCTCTGGAGGAATGATGATTTGAATCTTCAGGTGCTCTCAAATAAGATTGTCTGGAAAGAGTTAGGCGAAAAAGAACTGAGATCCTGATGATTACTCAGTCTTTCCTTAGGGAATTTAGGCAGTTGTTTGTCAGCCTGATAACAATAGAAAAGATCTGCTCTCTTCCTTAGACATATGCATTGGTATGTGATGGAGAGCATCCCAGGGGTTAGGAAACCCATTAACTATTATTTACTTAAGATTAGGGATCTAGAAAACACTGCTTAAGGTGAAGGTCTTTGGAAGCCAAACTGGACATTTGGCTGTTTTCTGATGTTATACTTCTCCTTCTCACCCTATGCATTTTCATAGGCTATCCTCCATATTTTGAGCACAGATTCCTTTCTTATATCCACCTATTGAATCTTTCTTTCTTTTTTTTTTCCCCAAAAACTAGCTCAGTTTTGTAACCTTCTGCATGAATGCTTGTCTGATTCCTTCATTCCCAATCCCCTGCTTCCCAGCTTACAGTGGTCTCTTCTAACTCCTATGTTTTTGGAATACTTTCTCCTAATAGCACCTTTGCCTGTATCATATTCTCCTTTTTTTGTAGGTCTTATAACATTTTATGGATACCAGAACAGCATTCAAGCTATTCATCTGTTAGTCTTTCTACATAACCAATTTTCCTCCTTTTCTTATCATACCTTTTAAAAATTATGCTTTTTACATTATTTCATACAAGTCATCATTAGCAGTATGATTAGCCTACTTATAACTTCTATTTAGCCCTACATTATTTTCTGGATTATTAGCCATTTTAATTCTTTGGAGATAACAACATCTCACATTTAACAACTATAAAGCATCTCCAGAAGACTGTCATTGTAAGAATGGTTTTCTTACTTTCTATAATTCATGAAGGAGGAACAGTCTTCACAATTTTAAAAGCTTGTGCTAGATTGTTTGAGGAAATACTTGCTCTGACCCTACAAAACCTCGTCAGTCATTATCATTAAATGATCACATAAACTAGGTCAAAATTCTTTCTAAGCTTTCCTTTATGGTTAGCTTTTAATAGAATTCTAGGCACAAACTGCATTTTAGAATTAGTTTTGGGATCCTTAAGGAAAAACTCTAATACACCATTTTAAACTAAATTTATATAACTGATATTCTGTCTGTGGGAAGTTTGGGGTTTTTTGTTGGTTTTGATTTGGTTTGGTTTTTAGTTTTTGTTTTTTTAAATCAAGGACAAAATTAGATTGTTATGGTATATTAAATTCATTAATATAGTTTAGCATCAAGACTACAGACTTGGTTGGTTGGTTGATTGGCAGGATAAGATAGCAGACACTAAGGTGCAGTTAATTTAAACTGCTAAGCATTCCAACTTTACTTCAGGAAACACAACTTCACTGGACTGGCCACATTGTTCTAATGCTAAATGTTCACTTGCCAAAAAAATTATTTTATGGAGAACTCACACAGGGCAAGCCATCCTAAGATGTTCAGAGAGAGAGAACCCTACTGTGATTGTCACAGGACAATCTATTCTCTTTGCCTTTATGAAGATAGATAATGGAGGCATCCTTGAACTCCAGGGGCATAACTTCCTCTGGCCATATAATCTGAAAAATTCCAGTCAGTTTTTTTGTGAGTAATGGGTTGTTCCCCATCCCCACCCCCACCTTGTAAATCTCCATTACAATAGAATCAGCACCCAGTACTTTACCATATGAAAGTAACTTAATGGCATTCAAAATCTCTTTTTCAGTTGGAACTTTTGCTAGGGAGTGATTGATTTCAACTTGAGGTAAATGATCAGTAGTTTCAGCATTGATTGAGGATGGTCTGTTGAGGACACCATGAAAGTATTAAACCCATATCTCTGGGATCGTGTCCTTATCACTAATTAGTGTGGTCCCATCATAATTGACATGCACCATAGATTTTTGGCCCATAAATAGTTTAAAGTACATCATAAAAATACTTTGGATTGTTGCTTTCAGCATAAAACTGAATTTCAACTGCCTTTTTACTAAGCCAAGAATCCTGCATCTTTCTAAGTTTTAATAGTGCTTTCTTTTTGGTAGAATTGAATGCTACCTTCTTAGAGATGAATGCAACTATTCTACTGACATACCCTGTAGACTTCTTCTTTTTCACTTAGCAGCTTTTGAATTTCTCCATCATTTTCATCAGTCCAGTATTGATGTTTACAAGTGTTCTGATGCAGATGAGCAAATGCAGTGCTATACACCAAATCTTTGAAAACTGCCTGTTCCCTTTCTGCTCCACTGTTGTCAATTGTGTGTTCACTCAATTTACTCTCCACGTTGGCAACAAACTGTTCCTTCTGAAGAAGCACTCTAATCTGTTGACATTAATTCTTCTAGGAGTCTTTTTGCCTTGGGACTGCCACTTTTGTTGAACGTGAATATTCAGCTTGGAGAGGATAAGTCTATGATCAATTCAGCACTTTGCACCACAATTTGCTTTGGTCATTCTCACATCCTATCTGTCATTTCTCACAATCATATTTCTGTTAAATGCCAATGTTTGCTCTTAAAATGCATTCACAAAGTTTATTGGAATACAGTGATGAAAAGGTTGTGAGATGCCCAAATGTTCAATAGTAAATGACCATTGCTGTTGCTGTTTCCAACTCATTCCTCCCACGGATTTCCTGCTATGTCTTGTAGTTGGAGCCTGCTCTAGCATTAAAGTCACCCAGAATTATAAGCTTGTCCTCTTTTGACACATTGATGATAAAGGCTTCTAGGTCTTCATAAAATTTTTCTTTGACCTCATCAGTCATGATGGGAACATAGGCCCTGATGCTTGTGGCATGGTGTTTTCCTGCAAGTGGCAATTGCATTGTCATGAGCCTGCCTCCTTATGGAAGGCATGTGTGCTTGTTTACTATGTTAGTTTTGAGTACAAAGCCTACTCCAGCTTCACGGCATTCCCTTTCACTGCAGCCACTCCAGAAAAATATGTCCGGCTACAATTTTAATAAGTTGGACTTCATTTGCCAGCCTTGTTTCACTCGGGTGCTTTTTTTTCATGTGGTACTTGCTGAGTTCTCTCACAATAAGAACAGTTCTTTTTTTCAGATCTACTAGATTTTGTGTTGTCTTTGTGTACACACATTCCATGTACATTGATACATGAGAGGAATTAGCTTTTCAGAAGCTTGTGTACATTTTTTGATGTTTTCACCAGAGTAGGATCCCCCACCTGCTGTGGTAATCAGACCAGGATTGGGTAAGCAGACGATTTTTAGGGCACTTTTTCTAGCCCCTTCCTCTCAGACTGCTCAGGTGAGCAGTGCAGTCTTTAAAAGGTTGCTCAGAAAAAAAATAAATAAAAGGCTGCTCAGACACTCCAGTCTATGCCTGGAACCTATGTGGATCATCATTGTTTTAGATCCTGTCTTTATTGAAAAGGACTAAAATTATTACTTCCTGAAAAAATGAAAATCAGAGAAAGTTTTACCAGTGACTTACTTGTTTTCTGCCACAGCCCAATAATTATCTATTCCCAAATGTGGACTGATCTGCTTAGAGCAGAAGATAAAGTTTACAAAGTGGCCTCTACTTTTTAGTGACTGGAAAGATACTTCAATATGAAAACAGGGAAAAAAGGTTTAAAGAAGCAGTAGAGAATCCTGTTGGCATCCTGGGATAGGAGATTGAAAGATAGAAGATTATGACATTAGATAAGTGAAAAGAAAGGATCTCTGAATCTGTAGAGCTCAATAGCAGATAAAAAGTTCTCTCTGAGGAAGAGGGGACTGAACCTAAAAAGGAAGAAGCAGCCTCCTGTCCTCTGGAGGAATGATGATTTGAATCTTTAGGTGCTCTCAAATAAGATTGTCTGGAAAGAGTTAGGCGAAAAAGAACTGAGATCCTGATGATTACTCAGTCTTTCCTTAGGGAATTTAGGCAGTTGTTTGTCAGCCTGATAACAATAGAAAAGATCTGCTCTCTTCCTTAGACATATGCATTGGTATGTGATGGAGAGCATCCCAGGGGTTAGGAAACCCATTAACTATTATTTACTTAAGATTAGGGATCTAGAAAACACTGCTTAAGGTGAAGGTCTTTGGAAGCCAAACTGGACATTTGGCTGTTTTCTGATGTTATACTTCTCCTTCTCACCCTATGCATTTTCATAGGCTATCCTCCATATTTTGAGCACAGATTCCTTTCTTATATCCACCTATTGAATCTTTCTTTCTTTTTTTTTTCCCCAAAAACTAGCTCAGTTTTGTAACCTTCTGCATGAATGCTTGTCTGATTCCTTCATTCCCAATCCCCTGCTTCCCAGCTTACAGTGGTCTCTTCTAACTCCTATGTTTTTGGAATACTTTCTCCTAATAGCACCTTTGCCTGTATCATATTCTCCTTTTTTTGTAGGTCTTATAACATTTTATGGATACCAGAACAGCATTCAAGCTATTCATCTGTTAGTCTTTCTACATAACCAATTTTCCTCCTTTTCTTATCATACCTTTTAAAAATTATGCTTTTTACATTATTTCATACAAGTCATCATTAGCAGTATGATTAGCCTACTTATAACTTCTATTTAGCCCTACATTATTTTCTGGATTATTAGCCATTTTAATTCTTTGGAGATAACAACATCTCACATTTAACAACTATAAAGCATCTCCAGAAGACTGTCATTGTAAGAATGGTTTTCTTACTTTCTATAATTCATGAAGGAGGAACAGTCTTCACAATTTTAAAAGCTTGTGCTAGATTGTTTGAGGAAATACTTGCTCTGACCCTACAAAACCTCGTCAGTCATTATCATTAAATGATCACATAAACTAGGTCAAAATTCTTTCTAAGCTTTCCTTTATGGTTAGCTTTTAATAGAATTCTAGGCACAAACTGCATTTTAAATGTGATTATGAGATTCAAAATCCCAAATATTACCTATATGAAGGAGGAATTTGCTTTTGAAATGTCTTTTATGATGTAACTCCTCACATACTGGGATCCACATGTTACTTCAGTGTTTACATATGAGAGAAGACAGGAACATTAAAAATAAAATACAACTAGCCTACATGTTGGGTGAATACATAATACTATATAAATTATTTTTAGTATACTGTATATCTCCAGTTTTATTATTGTGAGGACTTTTGAGAATGAATGTATGTGAAGACTGAGTTAGTACCCTGGATACCTTAGAATCAGCCAGAGTCAGGATTAGCAAAAGTCCTTGGTCTTTATTCTTGGTCTTTAGGGGTAGGAGTGAATTGGATAAACACAGAATCTCCACAACCTCTCTTCTTCGTCTCCCACCCAGAAGTGACCCTGGCCAGTCTTACTCCACCCCCTAATCCCTCCTACAATTCTGTAATTCTACACCAATTATCGAGCCAGCACAGAATAGGGGGAAAAGCCATTTTCCAAGTATATGCTTATATAGTATTGTCCAATCAGTAATTAGCCTTAAGTACTCAGTTGTCCAACCTCAGTGCATTAACTCAAGAGTTTCAGTCCTTTACAAATACAGTTGGGTTTTAGTTTTTTTTTTTTATCTTCCAGCACTTACTTCGACTAAATTCCCAAGGGCATTTGGAACATAAAAAGGCAACTAAGATATGATTACTTAGAGTGAAGAAAGAGTACCTCAAAGATTCCGGTGTTCCGTACTACTTATACAGAAACATATATTGTGTTTGGAATGATACTGTTAAAGTCAAAGTACATTGATAATAAGAGAAACAAAGATGAAAATAATAATTTTCTTGTTGAGAGATGGAAAATGTACTTTATATAGTGATTCAACCTTTGATTTGCTAATCTTAAAGAAAGATACCTAAGTTTCACTGCTCAGGAGATAGTATGATTGTATATACTTCTTTCCACCTTTGTAAGAAGGAAGCAAATGACCAAAAATCAATTCAGAGAAACTTTTCTTTCCCAAGACAATTGGATTTAAGTGATTTTCCCAGGGTCACACAGCTAGGAAGTGTTAAGTGTCTAAGGTCAGATTTGAACCCAGGTCCTCCTGACTTCAGGACTGATGCTCTATCCACTGTGCCACTTAGCTAACCTAAGAGTAATCTTTTTTAAGAAAGCTAGTTGCTATGCTCAATCGTCATTCAATCTCATGTCCCCTACTATATTTATCTAAAACTGCAACATAATACAATGATTACAATGTTTTATATATTCTATTTAATAAGGCAGAAAAATGTGAAGCATATTTTATAGAGATTTCCACTTAAATGCCATTTATAATTTAATGGACTGGCATTCAAAAGGTTAATCCTTCAGCTCTTTAGAATATTTATTTATCCAGTGTGGTATATTCCCACAGGTGCCTATTAGCCATGATTCTCTTTTGTGTTTTAAAGTAGCTGTCATTTCCAGAGTCATAATTTTGTCTTGATCCCAGTAAAAATCTATTAGAAGTTAAGATCAGACTTATCAGTGATCTACTTAACTTTTTTACTTTTTTCTAATAGTTTTTTTCCTTTCAACTCATATTTTCATTTTGTTAGATTTTTTGACTCATTTTAAGATCACAATTCTTTATCATATTTTACAAGTAAAATACATTTATTTCTCATGATCCTTTAAGTGAGAAAATGTAACATATTTCTTAAGTTTCAATTAGTGAAAAGCATCCCATGCTTTATTTTATCTAGGAATATGAACTAATATTTTCTGGCATACAGTAGATTTTTATTCATTTCTACCTCCCATACAATAACTACAACTTTTTCCTATGAAAAAGAATTTTGGAGTTTCATCTGCCCAAATGTCAATAAGTGGATAACTGAGATTTCTGGGGGTGGAGCCAAGATGGTAGAGTGAAGCCAGGAAGCTGCTCGAGTTCTCCAAATTTCCCTCAAAAACTATATGAAACCAAGCCTCTAAATAAATTCTGATGGGATGAAACCATTCTCCAGCTCAAGATAGAATAAGTGGGTAACTATGTATTAGTTCCCTTACAATCAATAAATCAAGTAGCTTCTATGTATTAATAACATAAACCATTCTTTAATGAATAATGATTTTGGTTGTGAAAGCCATCTGCATTTGTATTTTCTTGTAAGCATTTAATATCTTTAGTAAAAACAATCTTTTTTTCTTTTAGTTGCTACTAAAAATAGAATCATTTTTGCCAACTATTTCTCCTAAAAAGCAATCATTGGCTAACTACTACTGGTGTCAAGTTCATCACTGAAGGTTCAACATTTTGTTTTCATATGCAGGGATTTTCAAAATGCATTTTCATGCATTATTTATAGTATAAAATATCTTTTGAGACATAAATTTATTTTCATTATATGTATTTATATTCAATTGCTTTTCATAGAATGTCAGAAAAAATTTTTTTAAGTATAACTATAATGGCAAAATCAGAAATGTCCAAATATTTCTTTAAATTCTACCTTAAGCCATAATTCCAGCAAAAGTATTATGAAAGACTTGTCTTTACCAAAAAACTGTTATTTTAACTTTTTATATCTGGCTATTGGACCACTTTCCCTAGTCCTCAACACCTATAATCCAGTTTCCGAATTAAGTAATTTGAAAGAAAAAAAATTTTTAGTAATCATAAATCATTCCATTTAACTGTCTTAATCATAGAATCAATGCTACAAGAAACTTCAGAAACCATGAAAAAAGTTATTTTATAAATGCCATAATTGAATTATCATTGAGAAATCATAAAGGATTGAGACACTCTTTTGTAAGACTTTTATGGCCATTGGTCTGAAATACTGGAAAGTTGTTTAAATGTTGGCAGGTAATTTGCATTTATATGACTAATGCTTTCTTATTTTATAAGCCTCCAAAATAATTGGCTTTGCCTCCAAATAACCATCTTATATATATAATATTTTCACAAAGAAGACTGAGTATGTGGATATCTCAGTACAAATCTATCCCCACTCCTGGAAATTCAATTCCAAGTAAATATCTTATTGATAGTGAGTTAGTAGCAAATGACAGACCATCATTAATTATACCCAGAGAGGATGTATGAGCTTATATGTTGGTTCCTCCAGACCAGTAATGTTGATAAATTTTATTACTTACAAATGATTGTTACCAAAATTAATAGCAGTTAACATTTTTTATTATTAATGAATACATTGTGAAACAGATTTTTGCTTTAAATTATGTTTTGATAAAGTTAATTTTTTGGCTCATTAACATGTTACAATTATCTTTTTAAACCATTTTCAAAGAGACATAGAATAATGTCTTATGATGCATTCTTTTTAATTTAATGTTGCCCTCTGTGTCAGGTATGATTGAAAAGATCATTTCTTTTGTGTTTTCAAGTATGTTTGTGATTGGTACTCCCTGAAAATTTCAGTTTTAATATTTTTAAACTGACCAAATATGATTTTAAGGTATTAGTCTAACATTGAATATTTGGCATTAACTTATGAACATTGAAATTCATATCTAGACAAATTCAAATATTTTTAGCATAATTATCCATCCTTGATTTCAAATCAGTCACCAAGAATTTATTGATTTCTTACTATGTGCCTGGCCCTGTGTCTAGAACTAGGGATACAAAGAATTAGGCACATATTATGTTTCTACAAAGAAAAACAAAGGTAATCTTTGAAGGCAAGGCTCTAGAAAGGGGCAAAGGGGATTGAAAAGACTGCCTTTTCAAGCTGAATCCTGAAGAAAGCCAGAAAAACTTACCTATGGAGGTAAAGGAACAGAAGATTCCAGGCAATGGGGCAACCAACAGAGTTCTGAGATAAAAGATTGAGTAGTTTGTAAGAGGAATAAGTAGTGGTTCCCTGTACAAAATTGAAAAAGTAGGAAAAGATCAATTTTGAAATGCTTTAAAAGTCAAACAAAGCACTTTATACTTGATCCTGGAGTTTATTGAATAGAGAGGTAGCAAAACCTGTTCAGAAAAAATCACTTTGGCCACTTAGTAGAGCATATTTTGGAATGGGGAGAGGTTTGAGGCAGCTGCTATTGTAGTGCCTCAGGTAAAAAATAACAAGATTTGAAATAAAGTTGTAACTCTGTGATTAAAGGAAAGGAAATGTTTATGAGAGATGTCATGAGAGAGAGAGAGACAGACAGACAGACAGACAAGATTTGGCAATGGATTGGTTATATGAAATGGGGGCGAGTGAAAAGGCTGTGACTACATCAGGGGTGCAGGCCTCTGGGAGGATTGGGGTATCCTTGCCATTACATACAAAGTTAGGAAAAAGAGGCACTTTGGAGGAAAAGATAAGAGTTCTGTTTTACATATCTTGAGTTTGAGATGCCAATGGAACATCTAGGAAATTAGCCTTGGTTGTAATTTAGCAGAAAGGCTAGGGCTGAAGACATATACATAAAGATCTGAGTGTTATCTTCATAGCTGCTTACTTAAGTGAATAGTATTTTGGGAGAAGTGGAATTTATTCCCATTCAGTAAACAATGTGAATAAGATCAGGGGCAGCAGAAATTGGCCATATTTTACCCATGGCATAAGGAGATGTGATGAAACAATGGTATGATAAAGTGTTCCTCTCCAGCAGACTATCATGGACCTCTTTTGTCACTCTGATGAAGCCTGTCAGCCCCTTCTCAGAAAGTGTTTTTAAGTGCATAAAATGAAATACAGAAAATTACAAAGTAAATTAATTATGTTTAAATAATTTTGTAATTTTTCTCATTTAATTTTATGCATCTCCATAATTCTATCAGCGTGGGGGAATGAATCCCAGATTGAGAAACTCCTGGACTACAGTCATATCAGAAGTCATTCTTATAGGAGCATCACTGTGTCCTTAAGATTATGTTGCTGACAATATCTGGGGGAAGAGTAAAAAAGTAATTAATCCAGATGTTGACATGTAGTGTCCTTCTAGATGTCTCTGTTTGGGCTCCAAAATGTAGTGTGTTTTCTAGAGCTCCCCAATTGGAATGTCAAAATATACCATCTGGTCTAGCTTTCTGGGGGATCTCAGGACCAGCCTGAGTCTTTGGTGTTAGTGGAGGAGTGAAGAAGCAGAAGACCCATGAGGATGGTCAAAGATAGAGTCCTTATTTCAAGTCTTCTCAGCCCTTAAATACCTTGGGATGATTACATCCATTACACTAAGCATGTGCCAACTAGAGAACCATTATATCATCACATCACACTGAGCAAGTGCTAACTATAAGCACCCTGCTATTGATATCTAAAATGCTTCTTTTTACTGTAAGTATCCCTTGCTTCAAGTAGAACGCAGGTGGTCACGCCCTCCCTGACTTCTCAGGAAGGCCGAGAGTCCTTAGGGGAGATGGAAAGCCGAATCAGACATTGTCATCAGATTCCCTCTGGGCTAAAGGGTCTTATACCTTACCTAGAGTTCCCCCACTCTCTGTGGTCCTCTACATTGACATTTGGGAGGCTAAATTCCCTCAAAAATGAATTTCTACTAGGATATTGTTATTTGCTAAGTTTCTGCCTTTGCTACAGAAGGATATGTACAGAGCTTTCAAACATAAAAATTTTTATAGATAGACATGGCATTTAAGAAAACATAGTTGGAAACATAGGATTGGTTTTAATCAAAACAGATTTCCAACAGTTGTGTCCTTTTTGCTGGCTAATACTTAGGCATATAATCAATTAGAAATGATCTTCTGGTCCCTAGATCTGGTCTGGATCCCTACTCACACATACCTTTCCTACTTATAATGGCAGCATTTTTTAATGCAAAGATCAAAGTTACATATAGATAAAAGAACTTGGGGGGGGGGGATCTAGGCGTAGCAATTAAAATCTTTTCTTTCAGATTTGAATGACTCGGTGAAATTACTGCAGGGTAGGATGAGCAAATAGCTTTCTAAATGCTTTTGAGACAATATCAGAGAGAATAGATGCTAATGATCATGAAGATGAATAGATTGTGAAAGCCTGAAAGATACTATCATGAAGTATTCTTAATTAAGAATTGGAAGTAACTATGTCATCTTTGAAACATTTTTCAGAATCCATTAAGTGATTTCAATTTGAGTCCTTTTTTTCTTTGTTGTCTGGTAAATTAGATGTTACATTGGGTCATCCTCTCTTTTGAATTTTTTTAAATATCAAAAGATTGGGAGGAGGTAACAATATGCTTTTGGTACTGAATCAGCCTCTCTATACTCTTTCCAACTTGCCTTCCATTCTCACTTTCTTCCTGATCAAAGGAAAGAGAAAAGAACAGATTCAAAGAAATGGGCATGGTACAGACCACATAAATCCAATTCAACCACACATTTTTCTTGGTTTCTTTGTCATTGTGGGTTTAATTCTAGTCATTTAATTAGATAGTTTTTGAGGTAGCAGACATTTTCAGGAAATATAGTCATTCTTGCTCTTTCTCCTAACAAATGAGTACATTTTACTTTATATCTTTTGTCCTGAAGTAATTCCTTACTAGATGATAACTTTTTTTTCACTTTTTAACAAGCCTGTGGCTCTTTCACTGTTTTAGTTGCCATGTTTTCAGAGTCTTCTAGTAACATCCTAAAAATAATTGACTTTATGTCAAAACTAGTAGTATTAAGACTATAGAAGAAAAACTAAGATCACAGGATTATAGATACTTTGGGATAATCTATCCGAATCCTGCTTGCTGTATTCTTCATTTTACAAATAAGGAAATGAGACCAGAGAAATTATAGAACTTGCCAAAAACTAAATATCCAGTGATGAGGTCAGCACTAAGTGAAAAGAAATTTATGGGAGAGGAGAGGAAAACTGGGCAAACAATGCAGTGAACTGTTTCTTGATATCATCTTGATATCTTAATTCTAATAATGATTTCATAACTAAAAATGAGTTCAGGGTTCATTTCAACAAATAACAACTTCTAACAGCCTCTCAGTTTAGAAACCTAAATTCAAGTCCTACCTCAGATACAATACTACTTGTGTGACCCTGTGCAAGTCATTTAACCTCTATGTCCCAAGCCTAGAAATTACAGGCATTGTTCAAGGGAATTTCCTCAAAGGGAACTTCCTACACCCACAACAAAAACAAACCAAACATATTGGCAAAGTTTGCATAAGAACAAAATCCACGTTTTTCTAGCTCTAATTTTGCATGCCTTCTCAATATTTGGCATCCATGAAAAATGAAAATTAATCATATGAAGTGAGTTTTGAGAATTTCTGGATTTATCTAAATACTACAAGCAGCGTAGCACAAGCATAAAAGTCTGTCTGATTTTGAAGGATCCATAAATAGGATTTGTTAAATAAAGTTTTAGCAGTAACCTTTTCATCATTTGTTCAGGGTAGACTACATATTGATTTAAAATCACATTATAAATTATACTTCATAAATGAGAGCCCTGATATTTTAGCTGTTCCCTGTATTCTCATCCTTTGTTAAACATGTAATAGACTTTGCTAAAGAATGGTAATAATTAGATGTTTCTGTCACCATAATCGTCTGTTTTTGTTTTTCTTGTGTGTGTGTGTGTGTGTGTGTGTGTGTGTGTGTGTGTGTGTGTGTGTGTTTTACCAAAAACCAGTGTAGAATTCATTAAAGCAAAAATTATTTATGGATCACTCTTTATATTATATATTAATATTTAACCTTATAACTTATACATAAAGTAGCCTTCAACTTTCACTGAACTTTTATCAGACTTTAACTGATAACCTGTCAGTAGCACTAATTATCACAAAACTTTGAATTTATCTGGTAGGTCCCACAGTATACTTTCTTTTAGAAGTAATACTTTATTATACAGGCTTTTAGTTGTTTATCTCAGGACCTCAAGACATAGTTTTTTGGTTGTGTGTGTGTGTATGTGTGTGTGTGTGTGTACACCCATAACTAATTTCATAAAACTCTGAGACAGGGAGTTGGGGATATAGAATATTGCAGATAATACAATGTTTTCAAGTGTTGGTTAGTTTTGATGAACTGTTTTTTTCTCTTTTTTTATTCTTTATTATAAGGGAGAGCAAAAAGGAATACATAGACAAGTATAGGTAATATAAATATAAGATATCAGTAAAAATTATTTGAAAATGTTAATCTCTACCATAGCTATCAAACATGATTATTGAGGACCAAATAAGATGATGTATGTATGTAAAACTGTTGATTTAGAGTACAGATAGATAGCCCAATAAATAGATTAAGAGGATCAAAGTCAAGAAAATTTATCTTCCTGGGTTCAAATCTGCCCACAGACATTTATTAGTTGTATGACCCTGAGCAATTTACATAACCCTGTTTGTCTCAGTTTCCTTATCTGAAAAATGAACTGAAAAAGGAAATAATAAACCATGCCAGTATCTTTGCTAAGAAAACTACCAGGGATCACAAAGAGTCGGGCATGACTGAAATAACTTATCAACAACATGCCAGTATGAGGATTATTGATGTAAACCTCTCTCACCAATGGGTTTATCATGGTTTCACTATAATTACGTAACTATTCTTTCCCTTCCCTTTTCTCTTCTCTTCTCTTCTCTTCTCTTCTCTTCTCTTCTCTTCTCTTCTCTTCTCTTCTCTTCTCTTCTCTTCTCTTCTGTTCTCTTCTCTTCTTTTCTCTTCTCTTCTCTTCTTTCTCTCTCTCCCTCTCTCTCTTCCTCTCTCTCCCTCTCTCTCTTTCTCTCTTTCTCTCTCTCTCTCTGTTTTTCATGTTTGTTACATGTATCAGTAGGATTCACTAATTCTCATACTTGGGACTATTTCAAATAAGAATGGGAAATCCAAGTTAGGAACAGACCTTCAGATATCAGATTATAGAACTATCTAGTAACAAGGTCACAAAAATCCTGCTCTAAAGTGTGTTTGTCTGTGTGTGTCTGTGTGTACTTGTACTAGAAACTAAAAGAACAATATAATGAGAAATAAAGTTATTTTGCTACATATAATGTCAAATGCATCTCAGTTTATCAAACATATGTCTAAAATAAATTTTTTTAACCTTTTCCAAAGTGTATAAACTTCTGTACATTTAAATTCAGTGATTATAATTCTTGGGAGAAAAGAAATATTTTTATTATCCCTTTATATATTGATAAATTTATTTTTGAAAGAGCTATTGCTTTTGAAAACAAGAACTTTAAGGGTAATCACAATTTGGTACATTGCTGCAAAAAAGGACATGAGAAAAATTAAAGCTTGCTTTGCCTTTCATCCTGAAAATTACCTGCATATTCTCACTTAGATCAACTAAAAGTTTGTAGGCATCATGAATAATGTTTTTCTTAAGCTGCTAATTAATGAATGTATTAAATGCCTACATTAATTTCCTACATCTGTAAATAAAGGAAGTTTATATAACTAATTATCACAAGCCATTTTTCATTGTTATTTCTCTTGAGAAGTTAGGAAGCACAATGGAAATCAGGAAGACCTAAGTTCAACTTCTACCTCAAACATTCAGTAATTGTGTGAGTCTAGACAAGTCTCTTAACCTTTCTCATATTCAGTTTACTCCTTTGTAAAGTGGTTATTACAGTAGCTTTTGCTTTATGGGGCTGTTGTGAGGATAAAATGTGATAACATAACTAGTATGCTTTGCAAAAGGTAAAGGACTATATAAGTGCCAGCTGGCTATTTTACCTAATTTTGTTTAGTTCCCATACTTAGTTTCATCTATACCACTATTTTTTACCTTCATACAAATAAGATTTTACCAGAGTTGCTTGTTCTTTGAGTGATACCTGAAAATGAAGTAAAAACTGTCACAAGATTGATTGGTAGATTCTTTTCATAGAAAATAAAAATTCTAATGAATATAAATATATGTGTGTATTATATATATATGCATATATGCTCTAATTAATGATTATATATGTTATATATATATATACGAGGATATTAATCTAATAGAAAGCTTACTGAATATTAAATGTGAGAAGACTTTCCTTCAAATCTTGGTTATTCTATTTATCTGTCATGTGACTACTATAAGCCTCCATTCCCTCTTCTTTCCAAGCATGATAATAAGAGTACTATAGCATTGTTGTGAAGTTCATGTGATATATATAAAGCACTTATTGGATTTAAAAATGCTAAATAAAGTTGTGTCATTATATATTTATGCTGAAAGTTCATGCCATAGTAGAAAATTCTAAAATCAAAGAACCTGGGTTCAAATACCACCTTAGTCACATAATAGCTGTGTGACCTTGGACAAGTTATTTAATCTCTCCAAACCTGTGTGTATGTGTGTGTGTGTGTGTGCGTGTGTGTGTGTGTGTGTGTGTACGTGTTTCCTAATCTGTAAAAAAGAAGATTGGAGTAGATGGGCCCAGAAATCCCTTCCAAGACCTATGATCTATCATTTTTTTATATTACAAAAGACTTACTTTTTTTAAAAATGCAAGACCTTTTTGGGAGACCCAGAAAACATATTTTTAAGAATAGCTGTACACAAGCAAAAGGAAAAAAAAGCAATATTATGTAACAATGAATGGATTTATATTTCCTTCCATTAAAAGTCTTTTCTAATTCTGACCACAAGTATTATCTCTTTTAGGGAGTATCTTCTATCTCAATCTACATTTTTTATTTTTTTTTATTATTTGGAGTAATATTTTGGTACAATGAAAGCAGTTTGATGATTTTTTTCTCCTCTTTGTCTATATATCTTCAATAGGATTGTGTCTTGGGGATACTTAATAAATATTTGTTGAAAATGCAAAAAAAAAAAAAAAGAGTAGTTATACACAGCTACTAATTAAAGATAACTGAAGAATTGTCAATCCATTAAGCAAATTATGGAAAGTCACACACAGATGTGCTTTTAAAAAGTGATGATTATTTAAAATTGTAAGCTTTAGGAGAGGGGAAAAAGATTGTATGAATATCTTCATTTAAGGTAAGTGTCAAAAGCTCCATCTTGAGTAAACCAATTTTTATTGAATTCTTACTTTAGTGCTTCTAAATTCATAATTTTATTAGTGTAGGAGCTATTTGAAACATTAATTTGATGACTTTATATCTCTAGTAGTAACACTTATTCAGTTCATTTTATCTTTATATTTCTGTTTTTCCCATTCTGAATCATAAAACCTTAGAGTTGGAAGGCATTTCAAAGATCATCTTATCCAAATCATGTATAAATAGGATTGCCCTCTATAGCTGTAATGTTCTTCTCTAAAATATAATGTTCTCTGGGAGCAGGTTTCTTAGGGGGCTTCTGGAAGCAGCCTTAGTTTCAGCTCAAAGTAATAATCATCTCAAATGCAGCCAGGAGTTAAAGTCCAGATCCTTTATTATTTCCTTCAAAATCTTATCTCCTTCCTGGGGCCCGGTTAGCTTTCTTACTTAGAGGCCTATCTTTCTCCTTGGTTCCAACAGCTCCTCCTGAATGAGCTTCTTGTGGGCTTCTGTGTCTGGCCCTGAGAGCTTCTTGCTTATATGCTGCACACCGAGTACACACCAATCATTATATCACTGGGAAACCATTAATTGTTACAGGATTAAATCAGTTCTAAACAAGATTTAAACATTGTCTCCTCAATTCTACTTTGTACCTTGTTTCAAGTTCTGGACCATAACATCTCCTTGTAGGATCAGATCAATCATATTGAAGCATGCTAAATTAGATAATTATTGTCTCTATCAATTCCACTGTCTTAGTACCTTATAAGAATCTTAATATATAGCACCTCTGACAAGTGGTCATTCAGTCTCGATTTAATGACATTTAGTGAGACAGAACTTACTGTCTCTGAAAGATCTCATTCCATTTGAGACAGTTCTAAGTGACAGAATTTTTTTTTTCTTTACATTGTTCCAAAATATTCCTCTTTGCAACTTCTACAATTTAGAGGTCCTCAAACTACGGCCCACGGGCCACATGCGGCAGCTGAGGACAATTATCTCCCTCATTCAGGGCTATGAAGTTTCTTTATTTAAAGGCCCACAAAACAAAGTTTTTGCTTTTACTATAGTCCGGCCCTCCAACAGTCTGAGGGACAGTGAACTGGCCCCCTATTTAAAAAGTTTGAGGACCTCTGTTCTACATCTTTATAGTTCTTATTTCTAGGGTTAAGCAGAACAGTTCTGAATCATTCTAATTATCATTTTTACATAAAATAATCCACCAAGTCCTAGAAAACTGTTGTCATGTGCTTTCTTAAATCATCTCTTCTCCAGGCTAAACATCTATAATTCTCTCAGATAATTCTCTCATAGAGTGGTCTCCCATATCTTCATCATCCTAGCATTATATCTCTATCTCTGTATATATGTATATGCATATACAGATTTGGTCAGATCTAGGCATGATACAATTAAACTATCACTTCCTTAGTCCTGGACACTTTCTCAATTCAGTCTAAAAATCATTGTCATGCCATGTTATAAAAGGAAATGGGGTGAATTTTGTCATGACTTTTTCTCTACTATTTGAAGCTCTATTATCTTTATGATTGCTGCTGTCTTTTATTAATGTTAACAAATCCTTTTAAGAATGTTTTATGGAATTTTACCATCTATCAAAGCTAGTATAATGTGACTATATTTCCTGATAACCATTCTCTTCACTTTTTTTAAAGTGAGGATTTTGCCTTTTTCTCCAACCCAGAATTCTTCTCCTTTTTCCTACACTTTTTAGAGATCAGCAGTCACATCTAAAACTCCTTTCACTTTTTGGGATGTAATTCATCTGGCTTTGGTGACCTGATTTAGTGAGAACATCCAAATACTTTTTTATTATCTTCTTACTTTGAATTGTTGTAGTTCAGTCATTTTTCAATTACATCCTACTCATTGTGACCCCATTTGGGGTTTTCTTTTACAGAGAAGGGAACTGAGGTAAATAGGGTTACATGACTTGCCCAGGATCACACAGCTAGTATGTGTCTAGTATGTGTCTGAGGCCACCTAGTACCCCCTTATTTTGAGAACTAACACTCTAATAGTACTTTTTGTTCTGTCACATATAAAACAAATACTTTAACAGAAAAAAATATATAGAAATGAAATGTCTTTTTAATAATTGTCATTATCCTGTGCTCTTCAAGAATGAATCATATTCTTTCTTTAGTTATCTACATTTTCCCATTATAATTTAAGAGTCTTACTTGTACTTGGCATTCTTGAATAACCTCATCTCAGTCACTTTGCCAAGCAAGGGAGAATATAAAAAGGGGCAAAAGACAATAGAGCCTTCAAGGAGCTCACAATCTCAAGGAGGGAGACAGTGATCAAATATTTATAAACAAAGCCATATACATGATACATAGAAATAATTGAGAGGAAAGTCACTAGAATTAAAAGGGTTTAGAAAAAGTTTGCTCTAGAAGATGGGATTTTAATTATGACTTAAAGGAAGCCAGAGAAGTAGGAGGTAGAATTGAGGAAGGAAAGCATTTCAGGCATAGGAAATAGGCCTGGACAGTATCCAGAGCTGAGAGATGCAGTGGCTTGTTTGTGGAATAGCCAGGAGGCCAGTGTCATTGGATAAAAGGCTATGTATGTATCGAGGAGTAAGGTGTAAGAAGACTGGAAAGTTAGGAAGAGCCAGGTTTTGATATTTGATAACAAACAGGATTTTGTATTTGATCCTAAAGACAATAGGGAGCTATTGGAGTTTGTTGAGGTGAGGAGGGGGTGGGGCTGTCATGGTTAGAACTGTACTTGAGGAAAAGTCACTTTGGTAGTTGAATGAAGGATGAATTGAATTGGGGAGAGGCTTGTGACAGGCAGACTCAGCAGCAGCAGTCTGTTGCAGTAGTCCAAGCGTGAGGTGCTAAGGGCCTGCACCAGAGTGGAACAGTGTCAAAGGAGAAAAGGAAAAGTATTCAAGGAGTCTTGCAAAGGTGAAATTGGCATGGACATTTTTGTAAACAGCAAGGAAGCAGCCAAGAGACAGGAACAGATTAAAAATAGCAGGAGAGTGGAGATGAGAGAGGTGCAAACCGTTAGAGGAGTCAGGATGGAATGAGACCACTTGAGCATATAGAAGGACTGACTTTAGTAAAGAGTCATTGTACTTTATTATGTGAGACATGAGTAAAGGAAGAGAGAATGGCAGAAGGCATCTGTGTAATAGGAGATGAGAAAGAGAGAAGAGGTGAATTATCAGGTCAGATATAGACTCTAAAACCAAGAGTATGATAGATGGTTGAGGAAGAACCAGGAATACAAAGCAACCAGTACTTATATTGTCTCGAAACCTTCTATGGAGGGAGGCTGCAAATAGAAAGGAGAGAGACAGCAGGCATATTATTTTAATAAATATCGTGTGTAAAATTAAATTTCCTTCTATGTCCATGAAATCCTACTTGGTATTGTGTTTAATTTTTTGTTATTTTTGTTTGCTAATTTTCCAAAATAATTTTTCCTGTCATAGATGATTCTGAACTGACAAGAAATTTAATCGAAGCTTTTTTTCCTCTCTGATTTGTAAAGGTTTTGTTTAAAAACCTTTGCATCTTCCTCCAGAATAAAAAAGTGAGATAATATATTCCTTAAACCATATTTTTAACATTGACTGTGTGTTTATTTTAAATCTTCAAGCTATTTCAGAATAAATGTATATTGTATTTGTAAATGTATTTGTATCTTAGTCAATGACAATTCCATTGAAAACCAGAGATGTAACTGGCTCACTAGTTTAAAAGTGCAGTTGGTTTGAAATTGCCAGATTCTATAAAAAGAAATAAGAGAGGATGCACACCTGAGGTGACAAGGTTCAAAAGATGTTCAAGAGGAAGCATAAATGGCTTTTAAAAAGGAGCAGAGACCAAAGCAATTGATATTTGTAGTCAGTTTTCAATGTTCCTGTCTACTTTTTCTATGAATTATAAGAGAGAAGCGGGAGTGTGAAACTTAATCTTGCTCATTTATTGATAACTAGTGAATATTTGTAATATAATTTCTGACTATACTTGGCACCTAATTAACTAGTCAGTCAACAAGCATTTTTGAGCACCTGCTTTTTTGTGCCAGGCACTATGCTAAGTATCCAGGGAAAATGCCTAGTCAATGTATATCTTGTGAGAGGTTAACAAGGAGGCCAAAGTCACTAGACTTCAGAGTACAAAGGGGAAAGTATTAAAAAACTGAAGAGGTAGGATGGGACCAGATTATAAAGGCCATTGGAAGACAACCAGAGATTTTATGTTTGATCCTAGAGATAATAGAAAGCCACTGTAGATTACGGAATAGTGAGAGTGGGATAATATGGTCAGAACTGTTCTTTAAAAAGATCACATTGTTAGCTGAATGGAGGATGGACAGGAAAATAGAGAGACTTGTTAAGACAAACAAATAGCTAATGCAGGAAGTAATCTATGAATGAAATAACTTCAGATTGGTGGTATTATCATGAGAGATTGTTCAAGGTGTTACAGAGGTAAAATTGACAAGGCTTGGTAACTAATGTGATTTGGGGGTTGAGTTGGTAAAGGGGAGAGGGCAATGAGTGAGGAATTCTAGATAATACCTATTTTGTTAACTTGAGTAACTTGGAGGATGGGCGTACCCTTCACTATAATAGGGAAGGAAGAAGAAAGGATGGGGTGGAAAGTGAGATATTAACTTAAAAAAACCTATAGGAATATCCCAATTAGAGATGTGAAGAGGCATTTGGAGATGCAAATCTGAAAGTTAGGAGAAAGATTAGGGTATAACCAAGGTATACAACCAAGCAGAAAAGCTAGGATTATCCTAAAGGTAAGAGAAAGTAACCATTGCAGTAATTGGTTACTAGGAAGTAACATAGTCAAACCTATGCCTCAGGAAAATTATTCTGGCAGGTGTAAATGGAAAGGAGAGGAGAAATTGTGTGCAGAAACACCATGGAATAAAATTATAGATTTAGAGCTTAAAGAAACTTCAAAGGTCAGTATACGCAACCTCCTTGTTTTTTAAATAATATAACAGGTATAAAGGATTAAATGACTTGTACAGGTCATAGCTATTTAAATGTCTGAGGTAAAAGTCCAATGTTCTATCCCCTAAACCATTTTACCAAATGTCTGTGTAAATAGAATGAAGGAATAAAATGCCAAATGTGTTGTGGCAGTCAAATCAACAAAACTTGGCAGCTGATCTGGATCAGAAGCAAGAGTCAAAGATGATATGAAATTATGAATCTGGATAACTGGGAAATGGTGATATCCTCTCCAAAAATAAGGAAGTCACCAAAAGAAAAGGATTTAGAGCAATCAGATATAAAGGAGACATAGAAGGGAACTCAGAAGCCCCAAAGTACAGTACCCTCATTTTATAGATAAATAAATTAGAGCCCAGGGAACCTAGTCAATTTGCCCAAGATCACAAATATAATAAGTGTTAGAGGCCAGAGTGGCACCCATATTCTGTGACTTTAGAATCTGTATTTTTGCCCTCTATGCCATATTCTCATGAAAATTGATACTACATCTCTTTTATTAAAAAAGGAAATTGTTATCAATGATGTCATATAACTAAGAGATGTCTTAGTTGTATGCCATGTCAATAATATAATACATAATTTAATTGTCTCAGGCATAAACATACAGTCTACTTTAGAAAAGTTCATGCCTAATCCATCGGTTAATAAACATTTATTATTCATCTCTTTGTAATTCACAGTCTACTATATAAGTACTCTATCCTAGAAAATGGAAGCTTTTTAACTGCCAATATCCATGGCACTTCTATCTTAACTATATTCAGCCACGATCAGTATGTTCTTTCAGGTTGAATTCATATTTCTACAAAACATTCTTATCTATATTTTCAGTCATTCTAGAAATAGAAACCAGTTATCCAAGACACCAGTTACCTTTTTGTATCCTCCAAACATAGATGCATCGTGGTCATGACAAGCTATGATATATATTACAAAAATCTTCAGGCCTTAGAAAAATAAATTAATCTCTAACACTAACACTTTCCAACAGAAAGAAAGAAAATAGCAAACTTAATGCTTCTCATAATACTTGTAAGTTGAAAGCAGTTAAACCTTACTTGCTATGTGATAATAACAAAATATAACAATCATCAGAATCCTCTGAAAATTAAGCAGAAGCAAAAATCCTAGAAAATGTAAGGAACTATTTACTGAATAAAAAATTGTATTCTTTTCTGTGCAGCCTTAATACTTTTCTTACAATTCTAATCTCAGTGATTGATTACTATTATTAAGTGATTAGAACCTTTGAGAAAATCTTTACATTATATTTGTACCAGAAGTCCAGAAAAATTGAGCCCTTAATTGCTCTGGTCTATAATTTAATCAAATGAAGGGAGACATAAACCAATGGACCATATAATATTGCCCCTTGACACAGAGTAAATATAAAACTGAAGATATATTTGTAACATCGTTCTCACAAATTGGGTAAAAGTAGGTTTGAAAAGGAAACTTTCTCTTGTAGCATGTCAACAGAAGGCAGGACAATTACATTTAGAGAAATCTGTTTTAAGTTCTTTTTCCTAACAAGTTGATATGAGAAGATATAATGAATAGTTTAAATGTTTTATGTATTAAATCAAACATTTGTTTTAATTCCAACCTTATTGCTTATTGACAGTATTAAATTTAATTTTATAGTAAATATTCACTCTTGTGCCCAAGGACGTTTTTAAACTAAAAAGATTTTGAGTTGCACATATGTTTTAGAGAATGCACAACAGAACTAAGACAAGATTTGTGCCATAATAGTGAACAAAGATTGATAGAGTAGGAAACACTTTGAAGACTTATGAGTTTGAATGTAAAAGGAGCTACGGAAATAACATTAAATTTGTAGTTTGGAAAGGCCAAATTAAACTTGTGATTTATAATATGGCAGGTCATGGTCCTATATGCCAAGTTTTATCACTTTGGGTTATATCCTATTTGGTCACCCAGATGTAGTATTCCCATTATACTTTGGTGTATATCTCTCCTTTATTTTCATACTTAAGAACCTTCCTACCAATTTAATCTCCTTGAAGTCTGTGACTGTTTATTCAACTTTGTAACCTCCACTGCCCCTACTTAAGGATATGTACATCATAAATATTAGCAGACATTTGTTTGTTTTTAATTCAGCTGAAGACAACTGAATTTTCTCCTGTATTGGTTCAAGAGGATGAATTTTCAAAACTTTTTAAAATAATGTAGTACCACTAAAACACTAATTCTTATTTTACATTAAATAGAATTATTTTGAAGCAAAACCATAGCATAACTTGTACTTAGAGGTTTTACCATTAAGTCATTTTTCTAGACATTAGTTGCTTATTTGTTAGTTTGAGTGTTCTAACCCAACCTTCACAAATTTGCAGTATTTTTCCATTGATTTCCATTATCATAAAAACAAAACTGCATACAGGCAGTTGTAAAAATCCTATTAATCAAAGTAGGAGACAAATCTGTCTTCTGTTCAGTTGATAGTAAAAAATGGCTCAATATGCCAAAGTTGATCTAAGCTCGTAAAGATAGCTATTTCTGGTCTACTGGAATCTGACAAGCAGAAAATAATCTCAACAAAGAGAAAGTTCTCAGTGATTAAATGGTTAAAAGTGTTTTATCAATATTTCTTTTTAAAGATTTATTTAATTATGTAGATGTTTTGTTTCCTTTTCAGTAAAGATTTGCATAGGTTATTAGAAGCAGATTCCTAATTTATTCTTCCTAAAATGTTTTTTCCTTCCATTGGTATCTTATCGTAACTCATCATATTGTCATACCTTTACAAAGAAAGTAAAACTGAATGCTTGAATTTAGTTGTCTTTTCTTTTTGGGTATTACAAAAGGATGGACTTTTAATCTTTCCTATGTCCGTGTGTAATTAGCAGTAATTTCTTTTGCAAACTATAGCATAAAAATTTCCTTATAGTCTAAAGTATTTAATTTACAAAATACAAGAAAAGTACATACTTAGTTTTGTAAATTTTACAGGTAAGGTTGGAACATAATCAACAAAATTATTCAATTTATGGGCTTTAATTATGAATTAATTAAGGCTTCTCTAGACATTTGCTAATCTATTGGCAAGAAATGTTTAGCATCTAAACAAACTTTTTAAAATTTTCCCTTACATGGGTATCTCTAAAGATGAAATATCTCTTTTCCTTCTTTTCCTTTTCATTTATTCTTTTCATTCAAAAAAACACTGAGTACCTACTATATGCACTACCCTATACGAAACACTTTTTTGAGGAAACTGAAATTACTGTTGTTTAACATTTTAATCAACTCTATTGTGAATATCAAGTTTCTGATTTTATGTAGACATTTAATATTCGGAGTCATCTGTATTACAATGACACTTGGCTGATTTGGGGGATTTCACAAATGGAAATTGCATATTGGAAGAGATTTCAGTTTTTAGTATATTAGAGCAGATAAGGCATGCAGATTGCGCACCAGCAGACAACATTGACTTCAGAGCAGCAATTCCAAAAATTTTCATTTTTTTAAAGTATTTCTAATCGCCTTGTCCATGCTTCTTCTTAATTTGCTATTCTTTTTGCTCATAGAAGCAATTCTCTCACAAATTAGGCAGAGAGACAGACTTAATGTACATAAAGTCCATGTGTCTTCCTATTTAGGTTAGGCTATTAATGAAATTGTGGAATTAGTTGTAGAATCTTCTAGGACATGTAAGAGGAAAAGAATCTAGTAGAGAAAGAAATGACTATGAAGTGGACACACAAACTCTTAAGAGCATTGTTGGAGAAAATCAGCTCCAAGTTAAATGATCCTCCAGCTACCTCACTTGATGGGAAATTAGACAGATTAACATAACACATTAACAATGCAGAATAACACAGACTGGCTCACCTTAACTTACTGAGAAGGAACAAATAAAGAAAATTAAATTCAGCCTCAAAGGAGTAGGATAGGTATCCTTAAGACAGTAAGACACAATGAATGAATACATACTGGATTATTAAATGAGATGACATGTTTTTGCGTTTTGGGTGTAATGAAGCATTGAAAGATAAGTACTATTGAAAAATACCCTGGATTAAAAATAAAAAAAACCACAGGTGAAATAGGACAATAATTTTGTTTTCTGGCAATAATATAGGAATAAGTTTAGGAATGGATATTAGTCTTCCACATAAGATGTACAAATCAAGAAATAATGACCATAGGAAATATTAACTAAAGAAAGGCAAGAGAACTCCAAGTACAAGTGGAGCAGAGCTTTTCCTTCCTGTCTAGATATAAATATTTTTGAAGACTACATGTTTCTACAGAACCTAGTAAGTAGAACCTTTAAAATCAAGCCAATGGCAGATGCTAAAAGATAGACAAATATGGTACTTATGCTCAAAAATTTTGAGTATGCAGCTTTTCAGAAATTCTCTTTTTATAAATATAATCTCTTAATGACAATCTCATCACTACCAAAAAAAAAAATAGTAAAATTGGCTAAAAATTAAAGTGAATAAGAAAAATACAGATTTTAGTTAGGAATTAAAACAAAAAGTTGAGTTTGTTCTTGTACTTAAGGTAATTTGAGAAGTTACCTTAAAATGTTCTCTCCCATTAGTTGAAATTATTATGTTCTAGGAAAGGTTACTTTGAAGAATTGGGGTAAGCATTATTTCTCTGAGTGTGTGTGTACTATGTACTGGCATGTACATGGATGAATGATTAAAGTACTGTTAATAACACTAAATGAAGTTCTAGAACTTTTTCTTTTAAAAGGTTCCCATATATTTATAACAGTGATAAAAATGACAGAGTGATAACCTTCAGAAATGGGTTAATGTATGCCATAGGGCACGGTGATAGGCATATCAGAAGAGTAAAAGAAACTAAAAAAGAATTGGGAGACCATCTTCCCTGCCAAAGGCCAGTTCTTTGTAGATAGCCGTCAGTATTGGCTATTGATGATATAGGATTTAGGTTGCATATTTTCCACAAAGCTTTTTAAAAATCACTTTTTAGTTTAGTAAACATAAATAAACATATTAGCCTGCCACAGTGATGGCAGAAGCATTGTTAGGGTTTTTATAGGGAGAATAACTAAATGCCTTTCTTTTTTCTTTTTTATAGCAATCAGCAAGCCTTTTTACTAGAAAATGTCCCCTGCAATAATGCAAGCTGTGAAAGAGTTGGTCGTATGTTTAAAGTCTACTGGGAGCTATCGGATCTTAATCAAATCAAAGATGCTGTGGTTGCAACCTTCTTTGACATTTATGAAGATGTGAGTTCAGAGTTTTTCAGTATGTTTGGTTTTTAACTGCCATCTGCTTCTTCTCATTTGAGTTCCTCTTCAGTATTTGACCAGAAAATGTAGGTTTCCTAATGAAAACAAATATGTGAATTAAAGAAAGCCTTAATAGTGAATAATAAGGGCACAAATTCATTGATGTCTTTCACTGATAGAGGAAAAATGGCAACTATCTGGACTAGATTTATGCATATTTGGTCTTAATAGTCCTAAGTGCCGAAGCTGCTGGAATTTTATGTTCATATACAATATATCAGCTGTTTGGAGTTTTCATCAGAAGACTAGCAAATTTCACTACAGAAAACCCTTCAACCTATTGCAGAGAAAAGAACTTAGTTTTTATAAGCTGTGTAATTATGAAAGTAAGTTCATAGCCTCAAATTGTTATTCTACTCCAGCCCTGATTGTGAGGTAAGTTTGTACTTAGCTCAAGATGTCTCTATTCTGCCATTTGTAAAATGGAAGTACAGCTCTTTTATGATATCAAAGGTTGTAGAACAACCTTCAAAACTCCTAAATTTAATATAACAAAAAAGTATCATAATTACTCTTCTCAGACTACTTAGAAGATAAGAAGTAAGGAGTAGTTAAATGTCAATTTCTGTAAAAATTTGAAAATTATAAACCTCACATTAAAAATAAAAACAATTAGGATAATCAAGTCTCAACTTTCAGGTGTTGATTATCTCTGGATTTATTCAGGCCCTTCATCAGCTTCTGGAATTGCCTCTTACTGCCATTCTTTTATCTTTTTTTTATCAAATAGCACCAGAGGGAAGACTTTGAGAAGGGAGGTGAGGCTTAGGGATGCAGGAAGGGGTGGGATGAAGACTAGAAATCAGACAGGAACTCCTATTACTTATCTAAGCAGAGACAACAAATTGTTTCACTCAACACTATTTTTTTTTTTTGGTAACAATTATTTGTAATAATTATTTAAAAACTACATTGGGTTAAAATTCATTTAAACATTAGAAATACTTGTGGCCTCAGATCCTCTCAAATATTTTGTAAACATCATTATTTTCATTTTTCCCATGAGTTTTGTGTATTGGCATGGTCATTTGTTATTTAGCTTGGTGCCTTTGTAACCTTATGGTTTGATCTGTGTTTTTCCTCCAGGGTATCTTAGACATCATTGTTCTAAGTAAAGGTTATACAAAGAATGATTTTGCCATCCACACACTAAAAAATAACTTTGAAGCAGATGCCTATTTTGTCAAAGTGATTGGTGAGTATTCCCTTTTTAATATGAAATAGTAATATTAGGTTTGGAAAAATTCAGCAAATGTTCAAACACATATTTCCAATGGCTAAGTAAATGAACAAAATATATAAAGGCACATCAGAATTCTCTCCCTTTTTAATGTGAGAATATGTACTGTCTTTCAGGAAGAAAATCTAGTATCATATTTAGCGTTCACAAATCCATTAGCCTTTCTTAACATTGCCTTTAATGCTATTAATTTTCAGGATACATAATTAAGATTTAAATGTGATCAACTCTTTTGTGTCATGCATTTGCTAAAAATTTTTGTATTAAATAATTTTTCAAGCTTTTGCTTTTGAATTCCTAGAAAAAGCTATGATTGTTGTTGATGCTTGTCATATTGCTTCTTAAAAATTCTTCTTCAATCCAGGTGAAAAGAATGTTATCTCCCAACAAAAACAGATTGTGTTTAGATTGGTTAAGGAAAATTCCAATTTAATTTTCTTTTTCTGTAATAGATTTCACTTAAATCAAATTTTACTTTTATTTTTTATTTTTCTTTTTAATATTATGAACTTGGCAAACATCGATAGACATGAACATTTTCCTTATAAACAAACAGAAGAAAAGATTGCATTTGTACAGCTTGAATTTTTAAAAGTTATTTTAAATTTAATAACAATTCCATTCCTGCCCAGCTTCTCTATTTTACCATTATTTTAATGCAAATTCATCTTTAAACCATGACAAATTATTCTATTTAAATATCTTTGTAATCTAGTTATTCTGCAAACTAATGCTTTATTTCTTCATTTTCCAAGATTCACTTTTATGATTTTTTCAACCTGATAAATATAAATTGTTAAACAAAAAAATGTTGACATTTCTGTAATGATGCTGCTGGATACAATTAAATCACAAGTTATGGTTTAAACCCAAAGTTCTACCAGAGAGAATTCAATGAAATATAAATTGAAGTTTGTAAAGTATATAAATTGAAATGTATATTGAAATATAAATGTTAAAGCCTTGAAAAATCATTTATTGGAGCACTTCTGCAATAGTTTGAACATAGGATCTAATGAATAGAGATTCCTATTTTTTATTCATGCTCACAACATCTTTTCAGAAGTTTTAAGGTTTCAACCATAGTCTGTTATCAAAACTAATTGATTTCATAACCTGAATGTTAGAATCTAGTCTGCTTGATCTCTGCTCTGGAGGGATACCTCACTTCAGTCTGAAATTTTAAGTACATGTTAAAAGAATGATGTGTTTATTCAGTTTACATTATATCATGATCTAGATCAGGGGTCCTCAAACTATGCCCGCGGGCCAGATGTGGCAGCTGAGGATGATTATCCCCCTCACCCACGGCTATGAAGTTTCTTTATTTAAAGACCCACAAAACAAAGTTTTTGTTTTTACTGTAGTCCAGCCCTCCAACAGTCTGAGGGACAGTAAACTGGCCCCCTCTATAAAAAGTTTGAGGACCTCTGATCTAGATCTTTGAGTGGCAGAATGAAAAATTATTCACATTACCAAAGAACAGCCATGAATAGACCACATAATATATTTTTTAATATTAAAATTCTAAGAATAATGCTAAGCACTTAAACATTTAAAGTTTGAAAAATATTTTGCTTATTGTTACCTCATTTGGATCCTCTTAACAGTCATATGAGATAGCTACTGTTATTATTCCCATTTTACAGCCAAGGAACCTGAGACTAAGATAGTTTAACTCATTTGCCCAGAGTCATAATACCAATAAATGTAAGAAGTATCCAAAATCTATCTTCCTTACTCCAGGTGCAATTGTACACTGTGTCAATGAGATGCCTAAGCATATAGCCCTATGGCATCTTTACAAACAGTGGTCATGTGCTCTGACAGAAAGAAATCATAAACAGATATAAAAAGTTAGAAATTATATATACTTTACATACAGTAGTACTGAAATAGTAAAGCAAGTCAGCAAGCATTTATTAAATACAGACTATGTACCAGGTACCATGTCAAACTCTAGAGTACCAAAAAAAAAGGGTGGAGGGGGAAAGGGCAGCTAGATAGTGCAGTAGATAGAGCACCAACTCTGAAGTCTGGAGGACCTGAGTTCATATCTGGTCTCAGACACTTAACATTTCCTAGCTGTGTGACCCTGGGCAAGTCACTTAGCTCCAATTGCATCAGAAAAAAAAAGGGAAAAAACAGTCGTTCTTCTCAAGGAGCTCACAATATAATTGGAAAGACAACATGAAAAGAACAGTGTACAGACAAAATATGTAATGGATAAATTGGAAATGATCTCAGAGGGAAAACATTAACATTAAGAAAGATTTCTTGTAGAAAACAGGATTTTATCTGAGACTTGAAGAAGTGAAGAGACAGCTGAATAGAGAGAATTCAAATCTTGAGGAAAGCCATCAGCAATGCATGAGTAAAGAAATGAAATGTTTTGTTTGAGAAAAAACAAAGATAGCAATTTCATTGGATCGTGGATTATGAGTTGGTAAGATGATGAAGGCATGAAAAAGAGAGAAAATAAGGTATAAGAAAACTGGAAGGGTAGGGAAGACCAATTTATGAGAACTATGATTGCCAGACAAAGGACTTTATGTTGGATCCTCTGGATCCAATAGTAATAGGGAGTCTCTGGAATTTATTGAATAGAAAAGAAATGGTGTCGTGATCAGACTATGCTTTATTATCACTTTGAAAGCTTGAGTGGAAAAAGAAGTTCAGAAAGACTTTGGGCAGGGAGACTAACCAGAAGACTTATCAGTAGTTCAGGGTAGAGGTATTAAAGACCTACACCAGAGTGGTAGAAGTGGTAGAAGAGAGAAGGGGCTATATTCAAGAGACATTATTAAGGTAAAATTAATAGAACTTTGCAAAAGATTAGGGAAGAGGAGAGGAAAATGACAAGTAGAGGTTGACAACTAGGTTGCAAGCCAGGGTCACTGGGAAGATAGTGGTACCTAAATAATAAAAAGAATGTGGGGAGACGAAAAAGATGAGTTCAGTTTTAGACACAGTTAAAGATGTACCCTAGATTTCTAATTGAAGTTGTCTAATAAGCAGTTGAAGATTCAATACTAAAAGTTAGAAGAGAAGGAAGGACTGGCTAAATAGATGAGTTATCTGCATATAGATATGATATTTGAATTAATCAGGAGCTGATGAGATCACTAAGTGAAATAACATAGAGGAAAAAGAAAAGAAGAAGGCTTAGGACAGAGGTTTGGTGAATCCTACTATCCTCACATAGTGTGTATGACCTGGATTAAAATTAAAGAGAGCAGACTGAAAAGTGATCAGACAAGTAGTAGGAGAATCCATGTCTTAAAAACCTAAAGAAAAGAAAGTATCAAGGAGAAGAGGGTAATCAAAGGCTGTAGAGAAAAAAATTAGTAAAAGAAAACATCTTGACAAGTAAAGGAGAAATAAAGAAATTTGAAAATAAAGATTGTAGAAGTAATAAAACTAAAAGCACATATTTTTTAAAATAATAGCAAAATTAATTAATCAAGAAAAATGGCAAGGTTCAAGAATCCCTTACTGCTGCGGTCACCATGATTTGGGCAATTCATGGCAGTTGCTGATCTGGTGTAGTCCCCACTTTAATGCCTTATTGAGGATAAGGGTTAACAAGGATAAAGATAAACAAGGGTTCTTAATTTGAATTCTAGTGTGAACTTGTTTTCTAATATCTTGATAATTATATTTCAATGATAATTAGTTGCTTTGTAATACTTTAAGTGTGTGTGTGTGTGTGTGTGTGTGTTTAATTTTAAAACTTTGTATTTAAAGGAGACTTCACTATACTGATCAAAGGGTTTATTAAACAAATAAACAAAAAGGTTGAGAATCTCTGTCCTAGACTCAGATGGCTCCATATCCATATCCAGTTTGCATAGTTCTTCTTTTGTTATGCACACTTGGGTTTCAGGGGCATAAAGGGTAAAATAGGTAGATGACCTTATTTTATTAGGAGCTGCAATTCTCAGAAAACCAGATTTTTGTAAAGAGCTTAGGACAGTTCCTGGAACATAATAGGAATTACATAAATGCAAATGCTTATTGTCTTTCCTTCTCCTCTCTCAGCTTTATTGAAGAAATATTGTAAATGGGTTTCTTGAAGCATTTACCTTCTCTGTTGATAGCCCCATGGAAGTAATAGAACAGAATGGCAGATTGGCAGACAAAGCCCATGAAAAACAATTCATAGGATGTAGCAAAGTTCACGTGCCCAAATGCCAAATCTTGTGCTGCCTGCCAAGCTTTCATGTATTTCTGGTTTTGAACCTCTTTATCACATGACAATTATAAATGCTGATACCTAAGGGAAGTGAATGAGTTATTACAAAAATATATAAATAAAAAAACAATACCAACAACAATAATAGAAGTCATAACAACCTAATGCCAGAAGAAATTGAGCAAGCTAATTATAGGGGGAGGAAAGGAAGGAAATTTTGCCACATGGATTTTCAGATAAATTCTGTAAAACATTTAAAGAATAATTCTTGTTCTCCAAATTATTCTCAAAAATAGAAATAGGAAGCATTCTGTTACACAGTTTTTAATGGGAAAACATGAACCCAATTCCTGAGTAAGGGAGATAGAAAGCAGAGGAATAAATCTATATATCAATCTCAATAATCGATATTGATTGCAAACTTTTAAATACAATTACAAGGAGAGAACAACAGTGTGAATAATTCTCTGTGGCCAACTTATAGTCATACCAGAAATATAAGAATAGTTTAGAATTAAGAAAACAATTAGCACTAACAATAAATATATAACAAAGAAAAGAAAAACAACAAGATTATTGTCAATAAATTCAGAAAAAAAGATTTTGACCAAATTCAGCACTATGTTTAAAAAAATAAAAAACAACTAAAAATTTAAAAATCATATTCTGGCAAAACCATCTTTAATGTGATTTAAAACATATTTAAAGTTCTAATATTTTCAATGGAGGGCTATCAGAAGCTTTCTCAAAAGAAATTTAGATAAGGCAAGGTTGTCCCACCCTCCCTGTTTACATAGTGAAATGCTATCTATAACAGTCAGTCAAGAGAATAAATGTAAAGGTATCAATCAAAACAGCAAAGAAAAAATAAGATATACTTATTTGCAGATGACAAAATGATGTCCTTTTAAGACCATGGAGAATCAACATAGAAACTCATTGAGATGATTAATCATTTCAGGAAAATATTGATATACAGAAGAGTAACATGAAATAATAAAGTACAAGCCTCATAGCAAGGAAGACTTAGGTTCAAATTCTACTTCAGACAAAAATACCCAAGTATTTCCTGGACAATTCACTTTTCTTCTCAATACCCAATAACAGAAGTGTTGAACACAGTCCATATGCAGCCCACAATATTCCCAAATGTGGCTCAAACCACATGAAAATGCAATTGGGAAATACTTAACAAAGTAAATAAAAGTACTATAAAACATAGATAATATTAATATATGTTTTTCTAAGCCAAAATACAATTCACAGGGATACTTACAAATCTCTGTCTAGTAGCCCCCATTTCTAATTGAATTTGATAGCATTGGCTTAGGCAATGCTCTAAGTTTTAAGTTACAAAATAAATGTACAGAAACTATTAGCATTTCCACAGGATAGCAACTACCAAATAAATAAAATGTCCTAATTAACATGCACACAAGATTTCTATAAATGCAACTAGAAGCTATTCTATGAAAATAAAGGAGAGACAATTAGCAAGATATTTGTGGTCATGACTGTGGCCTGTGCCAATTTAATCAAAAAATTTAAAGATCTTCCACAATGCTTATTACACTACAAAGAGTATACTTTTTATACCTAGGCAAAGTAACAAAATCATATAGAAAAAGAAAAGGTCCAGAATCACAAGAGAAATAAAGAAAAAAGTATGAATGGAGGGAGACATAGTTCTTACTACTAGACCTCAACCCTATATTATAAAGTAGTAGTCATCAAAACTTTGGAATAATTAAAAAGAAAAATAGATTCATGGAGTACTCCAGAAAAGCAAGAAACAGAATGACTACAAAACAGTAAGTAGCCCATTTAAGAATATAAATTACTACTGAAAATTTCCTACTGAAAAGATTTTTCAATTCAATGAAAAAAAAAATCATTAGCATAGGTTTTTAGTTAATGTGTAGTTAATATGTTAGTTAAATAACAGAATCATATAAATTACTTTGGAGTAATTTCATCACATATTTGTTATATCTTACAATGATAAGTTTAAAAATGAAGAATTTTTTTATTGCTTTCAGGAGAATAATATAGAATCACAGATGTAAAGCCAGAAGCAACCTTATAGTCTATTTAATCCAAAAACTTCTTTTTGCAGATAAGGAAACTGAGAGCCAGAAAAGTGAAATACCCTAGCCTAAGGTCACACAGATGGTAACTGGAACATCTAGGATTTAAACCCTGAATACTCTAACTTAAACCTGATGCTCTTTTAATTTGATAGTTATACAGTAGAAAGAATATTCAGAATATTAAAAAAAAGAGCAAAGTATATTTTGCAAAAGTATGATGCATATTTATCTATATTTTCTGCAAACAGATGCCTACTTTATTACCAAGCATCAGAAAGCTTGATAAAAGCAATTCAATTGCATGACTGAATTTCCAAGGCATGGATTTATGTGTGATTTTCCAACAATTTGACTTAATTGACCAGCACATTCTGTGACATTTGCCCTCATATGAGGAAAGTTCCATCATGTGAAGCCTCATGTTTGTTTTTTGTTTTTGTTTTTGTTTTGGAAAGAACTAAGTGCCAGTAAAGAGGGAAAAAACTTGTCATGTGTAGCAGCACTCTATAGCATGGAGATCCCATGCAGAGATCCCAGCCTAAGGATCTTTTCTTAAGTTTCCTCTAAGAATATGATCACATTCTCTTTTTCATATGAGTTTTAATACCTAAGGTTATTACTTCTGAAGTGATTGAAAACTGAAAGTTGTTCTGACTTCTGCTAATAATGGACACATATATTTTTAAATTTGTATCTGATCCAATATTATTTCTCTGTTTTTGTGAAACTCCAGTTCATTGAGATAGATAGGTGGAAAAGGAAAAAGTAATGAAAGTTCATAATATAGATCCTCACTTAAGCATCGGAGAGACTTATTTTCTGAGGAATTTAAGAGATGTCACTTGTAAAAAATTAGCAAGTTCTGAATATGAGATAGATTTGAAAGAACCTAACAGTGTATTCTTTAGTAATAATAATAATCCACTACATTTGTGTGGTGCTTTACAGTTTTCCAAATTTTTTCTGATTCATTCCCTTATTTTATCCTTTCAACAATTTGATAATTATCTCGTAGGAACTGATAGTCTTCCTAACTTTTAAATAGGCTTAACATCAAGAAAATAATTGTTATTAAAAAAAAAAAAGCCAAGAATACACATGACCCAATAACAATTGTTATTATAGTCAATATAACAAATCCATGTGCCTTTCTTTGTTCCCTTATAGCGAGGCTTATCCTAAATCCTGATCACAATGCACAGAATGAGGTAAAGGTCTTGCCTTGTTAGAGAAGCAGTGACCCCTCTTTCTCTAATTGCTTTAAAGCCAAATGTCTCTTTTACGTTTCACAATCTCTGACTCTCTTCTTTCCTCTTTGGCTTCATAACCTTGTTTTTCTCCACTCACATAGCTTAATTATGACTATACCCATCACCCTTGGGAAACATCAGTAAGCCCAACACAGATGGATAAATACTGATGTCAAACTCAAATAGAAACAAATCTCTACAACCTCCTATTGACTTAGAAAATTACAAATTGGCATTATCTGTGTTGTATTGTATTTTTTTATGTTGTTTTATACTTCCTAATTATATATTAATTAGGTTCATCCTACTTGAGAATTTGGAAAAACCCCTCCAATTATGATTTTTGCATCACTTCTATAATCTCTATTTTACAATTGAAAAAAAAAAAATCAAACATAGAAAACTTAAGTGACTCACCCTTACTCACATTAAGTGGGAGGGAGAGCCAGAACTAGAACCCAGTTGTAGTAGTCCTTCCATATATCATATATGATAAACACTATTACAAGGTAAAGTATCATATCTTTAAAATCCTACCATGTCACATTTCATGAGTATTAATTCTGTTTAATAATAGCATGACATTCTTTGAAAGAACATATTTCAAATCTTTTGTTCAAATAAATTTTGTGCAATCCTTAGAATTTAATTATGACTTGAAAGATGACAGAAACAGCAAGACATACTCTTGGGCCACTTCTAAGTAGGGCTATTTGACCTTTTTTTATTATGATCTACCTTTTGCTCAATATCTAAAAGCCAAAAAAGAAAGAGAATAATTAATTGTCTGCATTCTTATCCTGTGTTTATTTACTCATGATATATAAATTTCACCAATATAATAAAAATCTAGTAACTATATTATATTCATGATATTTGGCATCAAGATACCCATGTCTGTTTGTTAACTAGACACCACATATAATAGAAAATTTTATTATATTATTGGAAATAAAAATAATATAATATAGAACAACAGTGATCTGGAACAACTTAGAAGATGACTTCCGTAACAAAAGGTATGTTTTTATATATTGCCTTTAACAATAGAATATATATATATAATAGCCTTATATGTAATATAGACTGTTATCATAGAATCATAGCATCCTATATATTTGTTATCTCACTGATCAAGAATATTTCCTTCAGTGATATACAGCACTACCCATTAGTGCTCTCTCCATTCTATATTACTTTTGTTTATATCTACCCATAAATTCATCACAAAAAAATCCATACAATATACTTAGGATTATCCTTTAGATGCCAGAAAATTCTGAGGGGAAATTATAAATTTCACATTCTATTAGCCATATTTTTAAGTAATTTTTCAGAGATTACCTCTCTTTCATATAGCTGCAAGCATCATGTCAGTGCAAGTTAAACATTTTAATTACAGTTTTATTTAATTCTATAAACAACTCACCCTCTAGAATAAATTATACTTTATGCATTTCATTAATATTTTGTAAATAAGATATTTCTGGACCAACTAGTGGAAATAGTACTTGAACTGGAAGTTATATTAACTGAGTTATATCCAATTATATAAATCAGTCAATCTACAAACATTTATTATATGTTTGGTGTTTCTAGGCACTATGCTAAACAGGGTTCTTACTGTTAAGGGATTCTAATAGGGAAGGTGTATGCAAACAACAATTTCCACATGTAACTAATTCATTCTGTGACCTTACAAAAGTTAACTTCTCCCCTCTGGACCATGATTTTCTTAGCTATCAGATGAAAGTGCAAAACATGTTGTGACTATGAAATCTCCTGGGATATTGATAACCACTTTTCTAATAAACTATATAATAGCTGTTACATATGCTGAATGGAGGGGTCACTTAGATAGTATAGTAACATCCTGTAGTCAGGAGGACCTGAGTTCAAATTTGGCTTCAGGCACTTGCATTTACTAACTGTGTGACCCCAGGTAACACACATAGTCCTAATTGTCTTGCCAAAAATAAAATAAATGTCAAATGTCAAAGCTATATTAGAACTTCTGCCTGAGTGGATAAATATAGCTACTTTTAGAACACTGTTAAAATTTGAACTCTTAGAGCATGCCTGTGAATCAGTTTGATCTTTACATGACTGTACTGCTAAAGAAATGAGGCTTAGAGGGTGTGTGGTTTGGCAGAGGTTAGCTGGTATGTCAACTCACAGTATTTACTGTGAGTCCTAAATTGCTTACTATAGAAAGATCTAAAAATAAATAAATAAATTATTCCTTCTCCATGAATCTCAGAATTAAAGTCAATTGTAATTGGAAAAGATAAGAATAATGACCTGTTTTTTGTAATACTTCCAGGATTTTCACTACCTATACCCCTCTAATCTCCTGGGGAAGATTGGGTTCTTTATATATTTGCTACACACACACATAGTATGATTCTTTCAATAAACTCATAAACATTTATATAAAAAGTGTACATTTTTCCTAAACTGTTGGACAGTGTTTGAGGTTAGGCTTTTAATAGAGTAGTAATAAAATAGCTGTGATGATTTTAATATTCCTTTTCTATATTAAAATTATATAGCATATATGAAATTTTGATCCTTATATCACCTGGGAAATTATATTTCTACATTTATTTAGGAGAATACTGATACCTCAATTATTCATATCCTTGACATTATAGATTATAATTTAAAATTGACATTTGAAGGGAGGCTATCACAATCTACCCTTCCACTCACTTTTCCCCAGTCATCAAAAAGAAACATTTAGGAGGGGGAGGTCATAGAAGATAGTGCATCTTCATTTCCCAGGTACTCAGTAGCCTTCTCTCCACTTACATAAGCCACTTCTCTGAATTACTTAATCTCCATGCTTGTCCTCTCTCCCTTCTCATTCCAATCTACTTTTCACAAAGCTGCCAATATAAAATTGCTACAGCACAGACTTGACCAGGTATGTCCCTGCCATTCTCAAAGACATTCAGTTATTTTTCCATCACTTCTAGGATAAAGTGGAAATTCCTCAGCCTAGTATTTTATGAATTGAACTCCAGCCTATCACCCAAATTTATTTCATACTACTCTCCTTCATTAACTTGATATTCCAACAATATTATATTATTAGCTGTTTCCTGAACCTGACAAGTTAGGAGAGCTATTTTTTCCCACTAGACAATCCCATCAAGTTATTGAGAGAATTAAATGAGGGAATGAGTGGAAAGGACTTTGAAAACCATAAATTCCTACCCAACTATAAAGGATTGTTATTATCAATAGAGGGTACATTGAAAGCATTTAATTAAGTTGCACTGAATTGAATTGAATCAAATGAGACATTCCTAAGCCCATCCAAAAATCTATGGATAGTTATTGTTACCCACAAGTCTAGAAAAGGAAATAGCACCAGAGAAAGGGGTGGATTTGCTAAAAATTATACAGTGAGTAATAGAATTGTGATTAAAATCAAGAATCCTAACTATTACTATTATGTGGCTTATGATATGCATCACATCACAGAGAAGATCTTCCCATTTATATAGTCTCTCTGTGTCCTTCCCAAAAAGAAAAGTGATCCTTTTATAGATCATCCAATTTCCATATCTTTAATCTGTATGAAAATACCATCATCACGTAATTTCATGATTATTTCAAATGGATTGAAGTTGCCTTTTTATAGCACTGAATCTCTCCATTTCTAATCTCAGTTTTACTTCAATTTCATTAACTTTAGATGATGTTAATTAAATTAATTAAATAGCCACTTATTCAGAATACAGAAAAATCTATATTCACTTACAAGCTGCTTTCTCTTTATAATTTTACTAATATCTTTTTTAAACAATGAAGCTAATTAATGAAAACTTAAAAACAAAAAAATAAGGATTATGTTCATGCTAAATAAGACTCCAAGTCCAACTCAATATATTTAGGGATTTTTACATGAGTTCTTTGAGATCATGTAGGCATCCATTATTGACTCTTTTAAAGTATTAATAATATTACCAGTGGAATAAACAAATGAATAAGTTCATCCATGGAATTATCTTATTACATCTGGCTCACATTTTTCAATATCTTCAGATGAACATTGTTTATAATATGACTGAAAGCAACACCAAACTTTTCTTGCAAGCCATATAGCTCTGCTATGTGTGTAATTAACCTTTATATATATATATATATGATTCCCATTAGAATTAAAGTAGCCGATCTTGTATTTCTTAGCTGATGTTAATTTATTTTTTCTTTCTTTAGCATTCACTGACTTCTAGAAACCATTGAATGACTTTTTTAAGTTTTTCTTTATTTTAGCAGACTTTTGAAAGACTTTAAACTAATATGATACCAACAGAAAATGTGGTATCAAAAATGAACTTGAGGTTTATCTTCTAACAAATACAATAACCAATCATTACCTTGTGCCAGGTTCTGTGAATGCTGTTATAAAAAATGAAAAATCCCTCCTCAAGAAGCTAACAGAGTATAATGGACTTGTTTCACTATGGTAGTATATAGTGTATTCAATGCATTTCACAACTACATTAATGCAGTTTTACTTTTCCTTTGTATTGACCTTTTATGACTAACTTTTAATGCCTCTAGTAGAATACTGTTATATCTGTAGGGTTTCAAATCAATTCAGCAAATGTATAAAGGCAGTAGGATTACAAAAAAACAGTTCCTCAAGGAGCTTAAATTTTACTAGAGAGATATAACTTAATAATATACAGATAAGCAAGTAAAAAGTAATTTGAGAAAGTAAAAAATACTGGCAACTGTGAGAACAAGGAAAGCAATGTCAAATTACTGAGGTCTGAAATCTCCAGTAATTTCTGACAAAGATATAAAAGCTGAGTTGGCAGAATGTCTGCAAACTGGTATTTGTGTAGAGATAATAGAAGCTAATAAGATTGTTGAGTAGAGGAGTGACATGATCAGACCTGTATTTTAGAAATATGATTTGATAGTTACGTGGAGGATGGTTGGAGAGAGGAGAGACTAGAGATAGGCTAATGTAGTAGTTGAAGAGAGAGGTAATAAGAGCTTGAATTACCGATTGTGGCCATATAAATTGAGAGTAGTATAACATATAAGAAAGACATTGCAGGAAGAAAAGTGATAAGGTTTGGCAGCTGATAAGGAGATGTGAGAGAAGAATCAAAGAGGTCACTTGGATCCTTAGATGTTTGGAATGAGCAGGTTTTGAGAGAGTAAAATAATGCGTTCCATTTTTTACATGATAAATTTGAGATGCCAACTAGAATTTCAAGTTGAAATGTTCAGTATTTAATTAACAATCCAGGACAGAAGTTTTAGAAAGAATTTAGGATTAGATACATAGATTGAATAAACAAGAATCAATGAGACTGATGAGAGAAAAACAGTAGAGAGAGGAGGAAAAATGACTCAATACAGAGCTTTAGTAACCACTCTTGCTTTGTATACAGAAGAGAAATAATGACTTAAAAAGGGAGCTTACGAAAGAATAAATCAGACAGATAGAAGGAAAACCAAGAAAAAAAGTATCACAGAATCAAAAGGAGGGAATAGCAGTTTTAAAAGTTACACAGAAATTAAGGAGAATAAAGTCTGAGAAAAGGCTATCAAAGGGGAAATTAAATTTCTTCAGGCGAGAAGAGACTTGAGACAGGAAAAATAATCAGGGAACTATTACAACAACAGTTGATAAAGACCTAAAGTAGGGTAGGGATTGCATGTTTAAAAAAAAAAAAGGATTTGGCAAGAAATTATTAAAGTTGTATGAATAGAAAGAAGGGGTATGATAAAAGAAAGTGCAAAATAAATTTTAACAAGTGATTATATATGTGAGGTGGGAAAAATCAAAGATGACACAAATTGTGAAAGTTTGAGTAACTGGAAATATGAGGAGTGACCTCAACAGTAATAAGGAAGTTTGAAAGATTAATGGATTTGAGGCACAAAAGATAATGTAATGATAACTGTGATCCAAATTACAGTTCACCCATGACTACTCATTTGGGATACTTACTCTGAAATGAAGTGGAGCTTTTTCCACCAGTCACTGCTTCCAAGTTCACAGTTCTCTCCTTGCTTGCCATGGTCACTAGGTGATCTGTGGGTAGGAGGTATAGGCAGAATCTTCTTTATGGCATCAGGCAGAACCCAGGGAAATGGTTAGTTTAGGTCATTTCTGTCTCAAAAGGTTAACAGTAAGATCAGAAGCATGAAGCTTGGCACAGCTTGTACAGCAGAGGGAGAATAGAACAGTAGAATGGTAGAATGTTAGGTGATAATGGGTATATATAAATGTATGTGTGTTGAATTTGTCCATGATCCTATAATTCTTTAGGGTCTGTTTATGAATCCTAATTCTGATAATACCACCATTTCCACTTCATAGTCCCTATCACTATAAGATATATAGATATAGATATCTTATACACACATACATATGTGTGTATACTGACTGCCTTGCTAAATGAACCATTCATACAACTACATATAATAATCTGGAAAACAGTTACTCTTCATCTACTTGATTTTTCCTGTGTGGATTTCTAGGGACAGATTCTTGTAAGTTCTTATTTAGAAGCCTGTGCAGTATTAGAGGGATTGATGTTATCAGTACAATGCTATTTGCAAAAAAAGAACATCTGCAGGATCTATTTTATCCTTGTTACAATCAACAAAGAATCCAGATTGCAAGCTACCCAGATAGCAATGGAGAAAATCATGGGAGCAAATATCTTGCTAATGATAAACTGCTATGCAGCAAAAATAAGGATATTCTACATGTTGTGTTAGCACCCATATAATTTTAAGAGAAGGCTGCAAGCATGTTGAGTTCTTGTAAAGGATTTCTGAGAATACAGGGATAAGAATTATCTAAGATGAGGTATGGGTGGTTTATAAACTGCCCTTACCCACCTCAATGAGATCCCAGATCCATTAAAATCTAGCATCATGGGACTTTGAGTTTACACATCTTTTCTAATTATACTACCTCAGGTACATAATAAGCTCTCACAACACATTCCCTACCATTTTACTGCTAGGAAAAGTAAAGCTCAGACAGAAGGTGCTACTGCCAAAGCCAAAATGTCAGTTTTGCTTATATTTTTTACTTGATGCTGTTGTATTTATGCAAGAGCAGTATATCCTCCAGTGCTGAATAAAACACATTTGTTTTCTGCTCTTGCATGATTTCTGTATTCTCTGTGGTAACCCAGGAGATTTAGGGAAGTAGATTAGTCCTTCATTACTTATTACAGTAACTGCATGAATGTCACTGAAAAGGTCAAGCACTTTTATAGTTGAGACATTATTTGAGCACAGGTTAACCTTTATGATAATAACATATCTAGGTGTTCTGACCAAATTCTTAATTAAACAACATTCTCAATTAAACAAGAGTCCTCTTGCTGACACTGAATTGATGTTGAAAGAACAGGTGGTTCCTTTTGGAATTTTTTTTTTAAGTCTAAGACCAAATAAAATAATCCTCACATTCCATTTATATTCCATGGGCAGTTTTTCTTTTGCCACAAATGTATTGATTCAAAAGCACTTTATAGGTAGAGCTGATTTCATTAAATAAATTCTGTGGGGGAAAAAAAACAAAGCTTTAAGTGGCTAAGTATTTTAGTATTGTGATCATGTCATCTTAAAGTTAGAATGAAAAACACCAACAGAAAGACAAATCTAGTTGCACAGACATTTTTTTAATGGAAATTACTTTTATAAGGCAGGAGTTAGCAATAAATATTTTTTATTGTTTCTAAAATGTTGCTATAGAAGTTCTGATTTTTAAAAAATTATTTCAGAAAGTTGGTGCTAATCCATTGATCTATTGATTTTTCAAATATTTTAATTACAAAGTTAGGATTTGTTTTCACTAGTGCCTCTGATAATGAGGAGTAAGAGACTCCAAAGAAAATTTCATGGATAGGAATTTTAGGGAGAAATTTAGTTCTCATCTTGAATTATCATGTTGGCTACTGCCACCATCTCTTAGACTTCATTTTTTCATTCCTGCATTCAATAGACATTATTAGCTATCTACCATGGTACCTTACATATCTCTTTTTTTATTTTGCTGTCAATGTTAAATGTTAAATGATTCCCCATGTTCACACAACTAGAATATACCAAAAACAAGATTCAAACTACAGAGGTCAAAACAGAATCTATATGCATTAATCCATCCTGCATCTCATCTTGCACATAATAAGTGCTTAAAAAATATAAGCACTTTACAAAAAAATTATTTGATCTTCATAACAATCCTGGGAAGTTGGGGCTATTATTATCCCCACTTTACATTTGAAGAAACTGAGGCAGACAGGTTAAGTGATTGCCTAGCATCACACAGCTGGTAAATGTCTGAAGCTGGGTTTGAACTAAGTTCTTCCTGATTCCAGGCTCACCACTCTACATTTTGCATTGAAATGAGATCATATTATGGACATAGGCATGATAATAATGTGAACAACAGATTTCCTCTTAGGTTCTGGGGCAGGAAAGTGGCATAATGAAGTAAATGTCATACAGGCAGTACTCCCACTGAAAGGAATGTGTATATCATGGTAGACTAAAGACAATGAGACCCAGCTATATAAGCCTTATACTGTAATATGATTCGGCTATGAAGAATACTCAATATACAAGTATTGGCAATGTTAATGGAAATCCTCAGGTAGGTCTTCCTGAGTCCTGGGCTTGTTCTCTATTATGGAATACTGATGGACATTTCTATAATTCTGTCTTAGTAATTCTACTTTTTGCTTGTACAAAATCCAGAATAAATTGGGGAACTTATCATTAAGCCATTTTTATCATTATTCTTTGGTAATGAGCATAAGGAAGTGAACATTTAAACTATGGATGGTTACATCTTAGTCTATTAGCAAATTCAGTAACAAAAAAACAAAGAAGTCAGATAAACTTAGATGAAGTCTCTATTTTTGAAAGAAATTTTACTTAATGAATAGCATTCTGCTAAGAATTAATAATGGAACAATCTGCTAGCTAATGAGAACTTTTTATTTTTCCCATTTACAATTTCCCATTACAGATATTTTCTTTGATATTTATTCATTCGCTAAACATTTATTAAGTGTTCAATGGCTTTTGATTAAGTATATGAAATCTTCCCCTAAGAAAGGTGTTATTGTATCAGAGAAAATAATCATGACCTAACTAATTAAGTCTAATGTTCAATATATAAAATCCATAATATATAAACTGTAATATATAAAAACCACGTATTTTACTTGGGGTTGGATGGGATAGGATTACTGATGATATAAAGGAAAAGAAAGTAAGGAATAATATTATGTATATTATATTTGTTTTGTGTGTGTGTGTTTATATATCATATATAAATCAAAGATTTGGTCATCTTTAATATTTTTACAATTATATTCTGAACAATAACTTGTCAATCATATATGAAATAATTGGCCACTTTAAAGATCAATGGAAAAGTTCGTTTGAGATATAAAAAGTTCAGTGTTCTCTTTGCTATTTTTGGCACATATTTTAATTTGTTTGCATTTACCATGTCCCTGATAGTCTCAGTTGAAATTAGGCTAACCAATTGAAAAACAGGAAAAGTAAGTAAGTGTCATAAAATCTTGCAGTGATTAATTGTCTCATCTACAGATTTTGCAAAGTAGTATCAAGTTGGGCAGGTCAGAAAAAGCCTTTGAAATATTAGTTTAGGGGCAGCTAGATGGTGCAATGAATAGAGTGCCAGCCCTGAAGTCAGGAGGACCCAAGTTCAAATCCAGTCTCAGACACTTAATACTTCCTAGCTTTGTGATCCTGGGCAAGTCACTTAACTCCAATTGCCTCAGCAAAAAAAAAAAAAAAAAGAAAAAGAAAAAGAAATGTTAGTTTAAGTTGGACAACAGTAATTTCACCTGCTCATATCTAAAGGAACTAGATTTCTTTCTGTTTATAATTGTGAATCAATATAGTACATTCTTGGACTATAAAGAGAAAAAAATAGAAGAGATTAAAAACATTTGGCTTGTCATTTTAACAATAAGAATAATAATTTTTTTTTTTTATTTTTCAACAGTTCTCAGTGGTCTCTGTTCTAATGACTGCCCTCGTAAAATAACAGTAAGTCACAACAACTATCATTTGCAAATATTAGTATAAAATACTGTCTAGGATAGTTCATTTATATAGTAATTTAAGATTTGCATACTGTTTTTCATTTATTATCTCATTTTACCCTCATAATAACCTTGTGAACTATTATGCCCATTTTTCAGGTAAGGAGACCAAAGCTTAAAGAGTGACTTAGTTAAGGGATTTCCCCAAGGCCTCACTGATGACAAACTAATTAAATGGCTTTGTCAAATGGTGGTTAAATTACTATCAACTAAAAATTACTAGTATTTCTGTGGCAATTTAGAATCTACAAAGCACTTTCCTTATTCTATCCCATTTGTTCCTGCCTACACATATGCTCCTGACTCTTTGTTGCAGATTTCAAAAGTGAACCAGAGAGAGCTGACGGACTCGTCCAGGGTCCCACAGCTAGGAAGTACCAGAGGCAGGTTTTGAACTGCAGTTTTCCTGACTAGATCTAGCATCCATCCACTGTTCTCAAGTTTTCCCTGGTACCTCAAAATATTCTGCATAATAAATAAATCATTTTCTTATACTTTATAAATATCAGAATTTGAAGTGAATAATCAGGAATGTTTTAATTACCTTAATTATTTAGTAACATTTCAATTTGAGTGTTCCAGAAATCAAAAGAAAGGGCTGTATACACTCTTTGTGCACAGAGAAGAAAATTTTCAAGTAAACATGTGCTGATTAGCATAATCATACTATCAGTGGGAAAAGTACTAAGAACTTTGTTGCCTCTGTGATATGTAAAGTTTGTTGGTAGTTTTACATTTAATTGGGTTCTCCTTTCATTGAGTCCTAGATAGAGAATCATCAGGTGCCTTTGATCAGCATGCTTCCTATTTGTCTAAAAAAGAAAATTGGGCTCAGAGAAGTGTTGAGCCCAAGTTCATACAAATGCCCAGGTCTTCAGACTCCAACTCTAACATGTTTTTCACTCTGCCCATATGCTTTGCTCTTTTTTTCTTCTGATTTTAGCTAATTTTCTACTTATTAGCATATTCATCAAAAGACCAAGAAAGGGAAGAAGAGAAGTACAATCTAGCTCATTGTCTTGGCTACACATTCTCACAAATGAGTTCATGATGAAGTCTGTAACTTTCAAACAAATTACACTGAGGGTTTTCCCTTCCTCCATGTCCATTTCCCATTTTCTCTCTGTCTCTTTATCTGTTTGCATATATAAAGTATTTCTCCCTTATGCAAACTAGCCTCCAAATAAACCTGAATACTCTCTTGAAATCATTTTGAAAGTCACATCAGTAAAGTCCAATTTGCAAAACTGCTCCTAGATTGATTACTCTGACAGTTTAGTTCCCTCAGGGTTCTCAGCAGTTGATACATTAACCTCCCATTTATCCATTTATGACTTTCTTTGAGGTTCAGATCCTGTTGAACAGCCTTTCACATTTTTCATTTTCCTTCCCCAAAGATATAATAGATCACAACGAAAGTGACAAACTCAAAGATAGGAAGTACACAACACACTTCCCCAGTGTTCTGTCCATCAAATATGTACCTACTTTTGAAAATTGTCTACATTCTGAAAGTTTGCCTTCTTCATATTGATTTTGATTTCAGAGTAATTTTATCATGCTACAAAGTATCATCACAGTAAGATTTTGAATTAATCCCCCTTCCTTCCCTACAAAAGCTGGTAAATTACAATTTTTTTCACTGCTAAAGTTAGTTAATAAGGTAACTCTTCTTTTTTATTTTTGTTTTTTAAAAATATATTTAACATTTTATTTTCCCCAATTATAAATAGGAACAATTTTAAACATTCTTTTTTTTAATTTTGAATTTCTGATTCTTATCCTCCCCATGATTTGATATAGTTTGTACATGTGTCGTCATGCAAAACATCTTTCTATATTAGTCATGTTGTGACAGAAAACAGTAAAAAAAAAAAAAACCCTCAAGAAAAATTAAGTTTTTAAAAGTATGTTTTGATCTGCATTTAAACTTCATCAGTTCTTTTCCTGGAGATGGTTAGCATTTTTTATCATAAGTCCTTCAGAATTGTTTTGGGTCATTGTATTGTTGAGAATAGTTAAAGTTGTTCACAGTTAATCATCATACCATGTTATTGTTACTAGATACATTATTCTCCTGATCCTGCTCGTTTCACTTCGCATCAGTTCATTAAAGTCTTTCCAGATTTTTCTGGAAGTATTCTGCACATCATTTCTTATATTACAATAATATTCCATTACAATCATGTACCACAGCTTGTTCAATCATTCAGCCATGGGCATCCCCTCAGTTTTGAATTTTTTGCCATCACAAAGAGAACTGCTATAAATAGTTGTGTACATATAGGTCCTTTTTCTTTTTTATCTATAATCTCTGGGATACAGACCTAATAGTGGAGTGCTGAGGCATAGGATATGCATAGTTTTATAGCCTGTTGGGCATAATTCCAAATTGCTCTTAAGAATGGCTGAAATCAGTTCACAGTTCTCCTAACTGTTCATTAGTAGCTCAATTTTCCCATATCTCTTCCCACATTTGTTATTTTCTTTTTCTGTCATGTTAGCCAATCTAATAGGTGTGGGATGAGATCTCAGAATTGTTTTAATTTGCATTTCTCTAATAGTGATTTAAAACATTTTTATATAATTATAAATTTGATTACTTCATCTGAAAATTGACTGTTCATATCCTTTGATCAACAAATTAGGGAATAGCTTTTATTTTTAGAAATTTGATTCCATTCTTTATATATTTGAGAAATGAGACCTTTATCAGAGAAACTTGCTGTAAAAAAATTTTTCACAGTTATAATTACTATGTCTTCCCCTCTATACTATTTTTCTCCTTTTGTCCTACTCTCTCTTTTTTTACCCTCTCCGTCTTCAAAAATGATTTGCTTTTGACTAGCACTTCCCCCACTTAGTCCTCCCTTCTATCATTCTTCTCTTCTTACCTCTTCTTCCTACTCCCACTTTCTTACAGGGTAGTTTTCTATATCCAACTGAAGTTTATGAATTCCCTCTTTTAGCTGATTCCTATGAGAATAATCCTTCCTTCCCCCCATATCTCCTTCACTATAAAAGCTCTTTTGTGCCTCTTTAATGTGTGTATCTCATTCTACCTCCATCTTTCTTTCCTTTTTTCCACCCCTTAATTTCATTTTTTTGATATTATTCTATTATATTCAACTCATACCCATGCCCTCTATTTATACTTTTAATTGCCCTAATAATGAGAAAGTTCTTAGGAATTACAAACATCATCTTTCCATATAGGAATGTAAAGTTTAACTTTATTGAATCTATTATGATCTCTTTCCTCTTTACCTTTACATGTTTCTTGAATCTTCTATTTGAAAGTTACATTTTCTATTCAGCTCTAGTCTTTTCATCAGGAGTACGTGAAAGCCAATATTATTGAAGGTCTGTATTTTCCTCGGTAGGAATTATACTTACTTTTGCTGAGTACGTTATTTTTCTTCTTAACCTAGGTCCTTTTCCCTCCAGAATATCATATTCCAAGCTTCAAGCTGCTAAATATTGTATTATTTTGACTATAAGTCCATGATATTTGACTTGTTTCTTTTTGGCTACTTGCTACAGTATTTGCTTTTTGAGCTGGGAGCTCTGGAATTTGGCTATAATATTCCTGGGACTTTTCAGTTTTGGAATCCCATTCAGAAGGTGATTGGTGGGTTCTTTCAATTTCTGTTCTACCCTCTGATTCTAGAACATCAGGATAATTTTCTTTGATAATTTCTTAAAAGATAATGAGTAGGTTTGTATTGATCATGGCTTTCAGGTAATCTAAAAATTCTTAATTTATTTCTCCTGAATCAGTTTTTCATTTCAGTTGTTTTCCAGTGAAATATTTTACATTTTCTTCTTTTTTTTCATTCTTTTGATTTTGCTTTATTTCTTGATGTCTCATAAAGTCTTTAGCTCCCATTTGTCCAATTCTAATTTTTAAGGAATTATTGTCTTCTTTGAACTTTTGTATCTTCTTTTTCATTTCCAATTCTACTTTTTAAGGAGTTCTTTTCTTCAGTGAATTTTTGTGCCTCTTTTTCCATTTGGCCTATTCTGCTTTTTAATGTGTTATTTTCTTCAGTATTTTTTGTGCCTCTTTTGCCAAACTGCTGGCTCTTTTTTTCATGATTTTCTCATTTCACTTGTCAGTTTATCTTCTACATGTCTTACTTGATTTTTAAAAATCTTTTGTGAGTTCTTCCATGGCCTAAAGGCAAGTCACATTTTATTTTGAGGCTTTGTATGTAGGAGTTTTGATTCTGAGTTTCTTCTGAATTTGTGTTTTGATTTTTCTTGTCAGTATAATTAACTTTTTATGGTTAGGATCTTTTTTTACTCTTTGCTTATTTTTCCAGTCTATTTATTTACTTTTTAACTCTTTGCTAAATTGGGGCTTTGCTTCCAGAGGGGAAAGGACTTTTTTTGTTTTTGTTTTTGCAGCTAGTTTTAAAGTTAATTTGGTGGAAGAAAGAGGGAAGAAGTTTTCAGTTCTTTCAAAATGATATATCTAAGAAAAGGTTTTTTTACTACTCTTCTGGTCTATATTCTGCTCTGTAACCAACCACAATCACTCTTTCTACACTGGAACTGTGACCAGGGTCCCTGCTCCACTGTAGTTGCAAGATGTAGTATGCTAGTATTCCTTCTCTCTCTGGAGTTGTAACTCACATCAACATGTGGTCCATATAACAGAATCCTGCACCCAGTGTCAATAAAAGGACTCCTGTAATCTTCTTAGGAGAAATTATCTGGCATTATTTAAAGTTGTTTGGAGAGGAATGTGAGAGAGCCCAGGCAAGTTCCTGCCTTTTCTCTATCATCTTGGCTCCACCCTGAAGATAATTCTTCTGCTGACTCTCTGTCATACATCAGTCTAGCTATACCTTGGGGAACTGATTCCTTTTTAAAGCCTGTTACATTACAATTACATTTAATTGCATTACAATTTTACATTGCTCCATAATGGACTGAAATTGGTAAATTAAGTACCATTCTTCCCCAAACAAATGTCAGTATGCTTCCCATCCTCTTTAGCATTATGGTTAACTGAGCACAAAGGGAGTGATTGATATACTTACAAAGTAAGTCCTCAAATATTCTTTTGTAATCTTTGATGGGGAAAATTGATCTATCCTTTATGTTTTCACAGTCAGTGGTTTTCAGATTTGGTGGTCCAAATCAATTGTTTCAACCTATTGCTAAACCTGGCCTGTGTGTGTAGCAGAGCAAAATAGCTTTTAAGTCGTTGATGTTTTCGGTCAGAGAGACCTCTAGGGTTGAACCAGCAAGTTCTGTTTAACAGCTCACTGATAAATTATCTCAAATTGTTTTTCTTCTCTTTGTTTTGTCCATAATCTAATTGATTTTTGGCTTAGTTACCTTTATTTCACTATTCCCTCTATCACAGACACAACTTATGTGTTTGGTAGTTGAATTTAACATAATATTTCCAAAAATAAGATTTACTCAAAGACCTTCTTTTGTTTATGATGATCATATTTCATTGTGCTGAATTACAGTAAAGGGAAAAGCAGTGACGTGGACACCCTGTTCTATCTGCCCTTTCCATCTCTTTGGTTTCCTTGGTCTAAGGAAAAAGCAGATTGGAGTTTTTAGGGGAAAAAATGCATTAAAGAAAATAAGAGATTTCTTGTATTATCTCCCAGAAATAAGGAGCATGACAAGTAAATATGTGGGTGAACTAAATTGGAAAATACAACCAACACCTGAAAGCCAAAAAAAAAAAAGAAAGAAAGAAAGAAAGAAAAAAGAAAAGAAAAAAAAAAACACGCACTATGACTTCTAAAGGCAAAACTCACATGAGAAAAATAGGTACTTTCTTCCTGGAAAATAAAAAGTTCATCTTAGCCCTCATACATTTTTCACATCATAAATTCCCATATTTTCTTTTCATAAATTCTTTCAAGATCAATTACTATGATTCTCTGCAGTACTAGTGTGTTGCTTTAAGAAAATACTATTATGATAAACACAGAAAAGCATAGAAAGGTTTACATGATCTGAGGTAGAATGAAACTATCAGAGCCAAATTAGCAACATATACTGTGATTATTAGAAGGTAAATGGAAAGAACAACTACAAAACAATCAAAAGCAAATATTGCAAAATTGCAAAGACCTAGCATGGCCCCAAAGAAGAGAACAGAGAAGATACCCTCCTCCCCATTCCTTTGCACAGGTGAGAGGGCCACATGTAGGAAACATTGCATGTTCAAATTGATTAATTTTGCTTCCCCCCCCCCTTTTTTTTCCCTTTTCTTTATAAAATATTATTTTTTACATGGGATGGAGGAGAAATACTGGGAAATTTTCTGGTGGTATAAAAACAAAAGATTAAAAAAATATTTAGGACCATAAATAATGTCATTGATCAGTCAAATAACAAACTCCCTAAGACTCTAAGAATAACTCAGTTGTTCAGAATTAAATAGGCAACACATCTAAAAGTCCAAGGCAGATGAATTGTTTTCCAGGTTAATGTTTTCTGCAACACCAGGACTTCTCAAGTAAGTCATGAAAGGAACTGGAAACATCTTCCTTATATGCCCTTTAGAAGTTTTTAAGAAAAATCTTAAATTTGAGTAAATCCTCTATTCCCCCTGCAGGCAGCCTAAATTTTATAGTTATTTTGGTGTTGACCTAAGAATGAAACTCTTGGTTTCACACAATCATAATATCCCTAACAGCCTGTACCTTCCCCAAGAAGATATAATGTGTCATAGCTTTTCTTGGCATAGTCTTTTAAGGATATTAAGCCCCAGAGAGACTATATCCCAAAAAAGCTCAATGGTCTTATCCTAGTGCTTAACTCTTCCACTTATTCTAGGAAATACGTTAACCTTTTCAGGCCACTATTTCTGAAATTAGCAGTTAGGTAGCACAATGAAGAGGGGGTGTTGGATCTGGACTCTGAAAGATCTAAGCTTAAATCCTCAGTCAATCTTAGTGTGTAATCACAGGCAAGTCAAAAACTTTTCTTAGCCTTATCTTCATCATCTGTGAAGTAGGGATAATAATAGCACCTACCTCATAGGATCATTGTGAAGATCAAATGAGATTATTCATAAAGCTCTGTACAAAACTTAAAGTGTTAGAAAATTATATGTGTATGTTGTTGTTGTTAGCAGTTCCTATATATTAAAAAGTAGGTGCCAGGGGTTTAAAAATGAAAGTATTATGTATCATAAATCTCTGACCGTTCTGATGAGAGGCCCTTCCTGATCCTTACTCCAACTTGTAGAAATCCTCTGCAGCAAGAAGCAGAGCTGCCCCTTCCTTATCAGAATGCTATCAGACTGGGCAAAGGGAGCATGGCCCCATTTAGACATCTACACTGACACTTGATGCTGTTGACCACCTTCTAGATACACTCTTCTCACTCTCCAATTTTTCTTTCTGTGAATATATCTGACTATTCCTCCTCAGTCTCTTTTGCTCAGTCTTCACCCATATCATACCTACTGACTCTTAGTATCCCTCAGGGCTCTATCCTGGCCCTTCCCTCTTACTCATAGGTAATCATATAGGATGAAAGCTCGCTCATCCTATCTTTACAGATGATTCTGTCCTGCATTGGAGGCAGCTAGGTGGCAGCTAGCACAATGCACAGAGGTCCGTGCCTGGAGTCAGGAAGACCTGAATTTAATTCTAGCCTCCAAGACTTATGAAACATGGGATCCTTGGCAAATCTTGTTGCTTGCCTGTGTTTCATAGTTTCCTTATTTGTAAAATGAGGTAAATAATAGCACACCCCTCTCTGGGTTGTTGTGAAAATCCAAGGAATTAACATATTATGCAAAGTTCTTTGCAAACCTTGAGTTGCTATATAAAAGCTAGCTGTTCTTCTAACTATAGTCTCAGATCTATTTATCTAGCCCTACTCATTCTCCTGAACTACATCACATACCACTCTTTTAGGCTTCTCAACCTGGATGTTCCAAAGGAATCTCTAATTCAACATATCTAAAACAGAAGTCATTATCTTCTCCAGGTTTCCCCACTCCCCATTATACTTCCTTGTTACTGTCAAAAATACCCCGCCCCACAGCCTTGATGGTATCTTTCTCAACTTCTCACTCTTACCCTACATATCTAATCTGTGCCAAACCTCATAAATTACCTCTCTACAGCATCTCTGGCAGCAGTTCCCTTTTTCTCTATTCATGACTGCCACTGTAGTACAGGCTTTCATCACTTCTAACCTTGACTATTACAGTAGTTTCTTTCCATGGAAATATGTCACTGATTTTGATGAAGAGCAGAATTATCTTTAAAGAAAATTGTTGTACAGGCTGTGTGTATGAAAATTTTAAACATAGTTTATAAAGTAAAGCAGTCTCATAAATTATCCAATTCTTAGATATGGGTAAATTTCATATTCTGATAATCCAAGGAATAAGAATTCAGTTTCTTTCCTTTTGTAAATGACTCTGCTCTGTGTAGTCCTTCCCAAGTAAGTTGGAGTAGTCATGAGACAGATCAATGGCATAATGCTATTGATTACATTGTAAATAGCTAATGAATGTTTGTTGAAATTCAGTACAGTTGGTGGAACCAGGCCATACAGCTTCACTCCAAAAGTGGTATACCTCTCTTCTGTTATCTCTGGTACATGAAGGGGATTGTTCTTTGTTGTAACCAGCACATTTTGATTTAGCTCAAACCTTTCAGTACTCTAAGTCCTATAACAGGATCACCATATAACAGGATCACCATATAACTCTTACCTCCCACCTCTTATTCTGTTGCTTCAATTTTTATCTAATATGCCCTTGCAGACTAAATACATGATTATTCCTTCAAATAATTAATTCTCCAGTCATTCTATGTGTGCAGTATCATTTTGATTCAAATGACTACATATCAGACCACTGACCTTCATTTTCTCTAAGCTATGGGAATGTTACTGTATGGGCTTTAAATTCATTGGAACACAGATGCTTATAAAATCATAAGCTTATCTTAAAAAAAAAAGTTTACATTTCATGGAAGCAACACATTCTCCATATGATATAAAATATAAGGATTCATTTTTAGATTTATGGTAGCTTTAATCTAGGTTATACCACTTTTCCTTATTGTCCTTTATTCTACAAATCACAATCAAAAATACAGCTGCCAAAAATAGAATATCAATTTATTTTGAGTGATACAAAGGTTCTCTTTTGTGTCCTTTGAATTGATGGGATCCATTTGATTTTCAATATTGGGGCAGCATGGACCTCAGTGCAGAGAAGATGAGAAGGTCATAGAACACAAGAATTGACATTTAAACAGTGCTTTTATGGTACACAAAGGTCTTTGTTGTCTCATTTGTCCAGAATAGTGGAAGAATGGCATCCTCCAGGCCCTTGGAATCAGTAATCCCCTCCAGTAGGGAATGAATGATGAGGGAAGATTAAGGGGCTACAGAACCTACCAAAGAAAGAACAGAACATAATGTCCTACAATATAAACCCAGTGTAGCTGAGAGAAGAGCCACACTAATAAAGAGACAAAGGGAGTAAGAGTTCCTACATTGGCACATTAGTGGGTATGAGAAGTGGCACTTGATTATGGTGAACAGTAGATAAAGATGAGTTACCTATGGCACAGTGGCTAGCTCAGTCAGGAATACATATTACACCAAGAAAAAGTCAGGAGGCTCTGACCTTGAAGAACACTGTCAATCAATCAGCAAGTTTTTATTAAGTACCTACCGTGTACCAAGTATTACGTCACTATCTACAAATCAAAACAGAGTCTTTGGGCTTTTTGTCCATTGTCCACAGGCTCCCACATGCAGCATGAGGGCTCAAGAACATTAATAGGGCAGTGCTTAGGCAAAAAGCACAGTTTTAGAGTGGATAAAGCACAAATTGCCAAAAATAGGTGGGGGTGGGGGAAGAATAAGTATTCAGATCATGTATGTCAGAAACCAAATTCAGTTCAACAGACTTGTTACAGCTGGAAAGAACCTTAGAAATCTTCTGTACAACAATACTTCTGTATAGCTCTTGTACAGAAGTCACACAGATGATATGTAGAAGAGCAGAACTCGAAGCTAAATCACTTATTTACTACTTCACTGTCCTTCCTACTATAAAAACATTCCCTCAATGTTCTGCATTTACTTTTGTTTTGTTTTTTTTAATAATGTCATCTTTTTCCAGTTACATATAAAGATAATTTTTAACATTTGAGTTCCAAATTTTCTGTCTCCCTCTCTTACCACTCCCCCTCCCTGAGACAGTAAACAACTTTAAAAAGTTATACATATTCAATTTACTTGTGATTAAAATCAGAACAGAGTCACACAATCCCATACAAATACAAACAAATATCTGAAAAGGACTTTCTCCCAAAAATGTCTGACAAGTACTCCTCCAACTATTCTTTTAAGACCACAAGTAGTAAGAAACTTGCTGCCTTTTAAAAGGCAGCTTGTTCTAGATTGAAAAGTTATGATGTTTAAGACATTTCTTCACATTAAGATTAAAATTATCTCTCTGCAACTTCTAACCATTGCTATTTCTTTGTTCTGCCTGAAACCAAGCAAAACACACCTGATCCTTCTTTCATATGATAACACTCCAAATACTTGAGAACTAATCCTTTGTCCCACTTAAGTCTTTTCACCTCCATGCTAAATTTCCTTAGTTCCCTTTGCTCATTTTGAGGAATAGAATAATCTTGAATCCTTCTGCTTCATCTGTATATTATTTGACTTATCCATTATCCATCCAAGTAACGGTATAACAAACAATATAAATCAACATTGTGTTGTAAAAGATTGCCAAAAGTCCTAGAAGGAGAGTATGTAAACAGCAGTCACACATACACCTCTTCAGCAGCCAAGAGATAGTCCAAAACCAGTCTATTGTCCATTGCTTCACATATCAGGGAATCCAATGATCCCCCCAAGTTTTTGAAGTCCAGCAAAAGTCTTTTTATGTCTTAGGGAATCCAATGATTCCAGCAGATTTTGAAGTCCTGTAACAGTCTTATCATTTCTCAGAAAATCCAATGATTCCTGAGGGCTTTAAAGTCCTACAACAATCTTATGTCTCAGAGAATCCAATGATTTCTGAGGGTTTTGAAGTCCAATGATTTTCTATGTCCATAAGTCAAACGTCATAACTGCCACACTCTTTCAATGGTGAGCACAATCAGCAACAGAACCACCCGATGTTTCTTGGGTCTTCTCCTTCGTTTCAAGGGTCTGCTCCGTCTCTCTGCGATGGACAAGGCGAATACGGCTCGTTGGTACCCATCTGATTCCTTCTCCACCTGTAGAGATACAAGCAAACCCTCTCCCCCAAGCAGTTAGCCTATCTGGTCCCTTCCATTCACCACTTTCTGGGTCTCTCCACATCACCTGGCGATTATCTAAAGATAGTGGAGCCGCTCGCACTGGACATTGCCCTTCCGGTGGGTTATAAAACCTGTCTGCCGGAGCCAGTGCATCTTTGTCAAAAATCAAGAAGTTAATAGCATAAAGTGCTAGATTTAGAAGCTCTCAGGGAAGGGGAGGAGATGGCTCAGTGGAAAGAGCACCAGCCTTGAAGTCAAGAGGAACTGAGTTCAAATCCAGCCTCAGACACTTAACAAAACAGAAAAGTTGTCGAAAGCAGCAAAAGCAAAAAGAAGAAGAGAAACAAATCAGCTAGCAGAGAGAGACGCGAGCTGAGCCAACCGTGGCAATGGCAATCCCAAAAGTCTCTCCTCTCTTTCCTTTTCCACTCCTCTGCCTCCACCCACCAAAATCGTCATTTCCTATACAACACATCAGGACTTGCACAAAGAGTGGGTGGGGGCCATTCTCTCTCCAAGCTTATCTATTAATAGAGTATGGTCCAATTACTATTTAGCCTCATGTGCTTGGGACCTCAGTGCATCAACTCAAGCCTCAGCCCATTACATCGTGGCATCCTCCAGGCCCTTGGAATCAGTAATCCCCTCCAGTAGGGAATGAATGATGAGGGAAGATTAAGGGGCTACAGAACCTACCAAAGAAAGAACAGAACATAATGTCCTACAATATAAACCCAGTGTAGCTGAGAGAAGAGCCACACTAATAAAGAGACAAAGGGAGTAAGAGTTCCTACATTGGCACATTAGTGGGTATGAGAAGTGGCACTTGATTATGGTGAACAGTAGATAAAGATGAGTTACCTATGGCACAGTGGCTAGCTCAGTCAGGAATACATATTACACCAAGAAAAAGTCAGGAGGCTCTGACCTTGAAGAACACTGTCAATCAATCAGCAAGTTTTTATTAAGTACCTACCGTGTACCAAGTATTACGTCACTATCTACAAATCAAAACAGAGTCTTTGGGCTTTTTGTCCATTGTCCACAGGCTCCCACATGCAGCATGAGGGCTCAAGAACATTAATAGGGCAGTGCTTAGGCAAAAAGCACAGTTTTAGAGTGGATAAAGCACAAATTGCCAAAAATAGGTGGGGGTGGGGGAAGAATAACTAAGTATTCAGATCATGTATGTCAGAAACCAAATTCAGTTCAACAGACTTGTTACAGCTGGAAAGAACCTTAGAAATCTTCTGTACAACAATACTTCTGTATAGCTCTTGTACAGAAGTCACACAGATGATATGTAGAAGAGCAGAACTCGAAGCTAAATCACTTATTTACTACTTCACTGTCCTTCCTACTATAAAAACATTCCCTCAATGTTCTGCATTTACTTTTGTTTTGTTTTTTTTAATAATGTCATCTTTTTCCAGTTACATATAAAGATAATTTTTAACATTTGAGTTCCAAATTTTCTGTCTCCCTCTCTTACCAATCCCCCTCCCTGAGACAGTAAACAACTTTAAAAAGTTATACATATTCAATTTACTTGTGATTAAAATCAGAACAGAGTCACACAATCCCATACAAATACAAACAAATATCTGAAAAGGACTTTCTCCCAAAAATGTCTGACAAGTACTCCTCCAACTATTCTTTTAAGACCACAAGTAGTAAGAAACTTGCTGCCTTTTAAAAGGCAGCTTGTTCTAGATTGAAAAGTTATGATGTTTAAGACATTTCTTCACATTAAGATTAAAATTATCTCTCTGCAACTTCTAACCATTGCTATTTCTTTGTTCTGCCTGAAACCAAGCAAAACACACCTGATCCTTCTTTCATATGATAACACTCCAAATACTTGAGAACTAATCCTTTGTCCCACTTAAGTCTTTTCACCTCCATGCTAAATTTCCTTAGTTCCCTTTGCTCATTTTGAGGAATAGAATAATCTTGAATCCTTCTGCTTCATCTGTATATTATTTGACTTATCCATTATCCATCCTAAACTGTAATGCTTACAGCTGAATACAAGATTCAAAGTATTGTGTGATTAGGATTGGCCACAACAGAATTGTTATCTTCCTAGTTCCAACGTCTCTCTCTGGATACAGTTCACCATCATGTTAGTGTTCTTGGCTGTCAATCATACACTTTGAACTTAGACTTCACCAAAATTTCCAGACCCCTTTTCAAAAGAAATCATATTGAGCCACAGTTCTGTTATGTCATACTTGTGAACTTAATTTTTTTTTTTGCTTAAGTATAAGACTATACTATTATTATGCCTTTCAAACGTTAAGATTCAGCCTAATTATCTAACCTCTCCAAACCTTTTAACATCCTAATTCCACCAGCCATTGTTTTAGCTAGTCCAGCTTTGTATGATCTGCAAATTTTATAAGTATGCCATTTTTCCATTATCTAAGTCATTAATAAAAATGTTCAAGACAACAAGGACCAAACACACTTCACTGGGTGCTCAACTGGAATCCTCTTTCCAAATTAACACTGCACTTTTAATGATTACCTTTTAGGTGACCAACCAGTTCCATCCAGTTCCTGTCTCTCAATCTTTTTTATCTGTATTGCATTAAAGAGTTTTATAAACTCCTTTGCTAAATTCTAGGTAACATTCCTCTGATAGACAATCTAATAACTGTCCAAAAAGGAAATGAAACTTTTCTGGTGTCTCATGTTTTGAACATGTTGGCTGTGAATTATGCTGACTCTGTGATCGCTGTTTTCATTTCTAGATATTCTCAAATGATATCTTAAATAATACAGTCTAAAAATTTCCCAGGGATATAAATCAAGCTCACTAGTCTGTAATTTAAGAACTTCACTATATTCCTTTTCAGCAAATCAGCACATTTGCCTCTCCTGTGGCATCTACCCATTCACTATAATATTTCAAAGAAAATTGATTCTATCTTGGCAATATTATATTTCTTCCATTCCATGGAATGACATTCTTTTTTAGAGCAAATGACTTGAACTCATCAAGTAAAGCAAGAGGCTCTCTAGCCAATGGTGTCAAACTCAAATAGAAACTATCTCTTAGAAAACAACAAATTAATATTATCTATGTCACATGGTATTTTTATTCATTTTATTAAACATTTCCAGTTACATTTTAATCTTATTGAGGATACCCACTTCTACTATATTGCCAGGCTGTCATTCATAATATGAAGTCACATATAATTTTACTGCTAAGTCTTCATTCTACTGAAACTGAATAACTGCTAGAAAGCTGTAGGTGTTAGATTTTTACGAGAATTTGCCACTGATTGTTATCATATTCTTATGCCAAAATATCCCTGTAAAGTATTTTTTGTTTAGCTTCCCAGTGTTTTCTAATTGCCTGTGTGCTTGTCAAGGCAATCTGACTCCTGCGGAAACACTGACAAGGTCTTGCCACTTTGAGGTCATGTGCTGGCTATCTGCCAGACCATCTGGAAGTTTGCCCTTTAAAAAAAAAAAGGTAAAATTGTTTTGTTTCATCATTAGGAAAGAAAAAAATAAGGATCAATTCTAATGTTAGGATTTTTATATGGGCCATACTTTTTCTGTTTCCCTCATCAAGTGACTACTCACTTCAAGTTCACACTCCTCAGATCTGCACAAAGGAGAATCAAATGAAAGGACTGCAGATCTAATGAACAGTTCAGAAAGCTTCCTAATTATCTCAGCTGAGTTTTTGTTATTTTTCTAGTTCCTCCAAGCTGCAGTTAGCTTACTCTTCTTATTTGCATTGCTACCAGAAACATTACGATTTTTACTATATTGTTCACTAATACCTCCTAAAAAGGATACTAAGTATTTCAAAGTAAAATGTTTTCAAAAAACAAGTATTTGTTTAGTTTTCACAATAACAAATATTTTCATAAAACATAAAATCATTAGTGTGCCTTTCTCTATAGAGTACAATATTTTTTTCTAACCTTAATCAGTTGATCACTACACATTTAAATACCTACAAGTCATATACTGTGCTAGTCCTTAAAGAGTAAAACAGCAAAAAATGAAATGATTCCTGCCTTCATTGAGTTTAAATTCAATCAAGGGAAACAAAATATATATGTATAAATATGTGCAGAGTAAATACAAAGTAATTTTTGTGGAGAACCACTGAGTGCTATACATCAGGAAATGTTTCACATAGGAGGTTGTAACTGAGTTTGAATTCTATGAGATAAAGATGAGGAGGAAAAGAACTCCAGGCATGGGGAATAAACTGTTCAAAGGTATGGATGTGGGCACACCAGAGAATTTGTATTTGATCCCAGTGCAGGAATTCTTAATCTAAAGTCTGTATACTTGTTTTTGTTTTAAATACCTTGATAATTGGTTTCCTTTGTAATCCTGTGTATTTTATGCATTAAAAAAATTATCTTAAGAAGGGTCCCATTAGCTTCACTAGAGTGTCAAAGGGGTCCATGATACAAACAAAACGAAGAATTTTAAACTAAAAGGAGTGGATGCCTATTAATTGGGAATGGCTAAACAGGCTGTGGTACACAAAGGTAATGGTTCCATGAAAAATGATGAACAAGCCAATTACAGAAAGTCCCAAAAAACATGAACTAATGCTGAGTGAAACAAGTAGAACCAGAAATACATTGTATAAAATAACAGCAAGAATGTGCGATGATCAACTATGAAAGGCTTGGTTCTTCTCAGCAGTTCAGTAATCTGAAGCAATCCCAATAGACTTTGGACAGAAAATGCCATCTTCATCCAGAAAAAGATCTGAGGAGACTGGACCATGTTCACTTCTTTTTTCCGTTTTTTTATTTCTCCCATGTTTTTTCTCTTTTGCTCTGATTTTTCTCTCCTAACATGATTCATAAAGCAGCAATGTGTTTTAAAAATAAATAAACTTACTATAATAAAAAATTTTTTTTAAAAAGAATACCTATCCTAGAAGCAATAAGGAACTACCAGAATTTATGGAGTAGGGGTGTACATAATCATAACATTATTTATAGAATATCAATTTAGCAGATATGTTCAGCATGAACAGGGATACAATCTACAATACAGGGAGAAGAGAAACTTGAGATAGTAAGACCAATTAGGATGCTATTGCAATAGTCAAGTGATAAAGGCTTCAGGTAGGGTAATAGCGATTTAGATGATGTTGAAAAAATAGAATTTACCTGGCTTAGCCACTTGATTGCATGAGGCAAAGAAATCAAGGATGATTCAAAAGTTAGGAAATAAGATTAAAAAAAGAAAAGTAGGAAAAAGAGTGAGCTTCTGGAAAGAGAAAACAAGTTCTGTTTGGATATGTTATATATCTGAGGTATCTCTACTATATCCATTTGGAAATATCTTCATAGTCAGTGGTTGACATCCAACAGTAGATCAGGAGAGAAAATAGGGTTAGATATATGGATCGGGGAGTCTTTGGCAGAGGGATGATAATTTAACCCTTTGGGAATTAATGAAGTTTTATAGAGAATTAGAATAAAAGATTCGGGATCAGAACAGAGTCTTGATGTACACCCAAGGTCCTGTGTGAGCCTGTGAGTTGTGCTGACATACCCTGTGATGTAGTTCACATCATTTTACAGGACAAGGAGAATCAGAAATAAAATGCATCTTCTAGGTATGCCTGTGCCCACGGTTCGTTGATAGGACATAGATGGTGATTTACTAGAATTGACTGAGGATGACAAATTAGGTAGATGGAGAACCAGGAAAAAATGTTGTCACAAAAACCCAGAGGAAAGAAAGTACACAGGAGGAAGGTTGGTCGGCATTGTCAAGTGCTGCAGAGAAATCAAGAAGTACTCGTGTGAAAAAATGCAGGAACCAGGAGGGAGAGGCAGGAAAGAGAGCAGTTAGCTAAAAAAGGAAACACACAAACAAAAATAATTTCACCAGAACATTCTTATAGCCTGGGACTTCTTAAACTTTTTCCACTCATAGTCTCTTTTCTCCTAAGAAATTTTTATGGAACCCCAGGTATATAGGTATGTAAAATATTATATACAAATCAAATATTTACTGATAATCATAATTTTATGATTTCATATTTAACTATGAGACCCCATATGAAACTGGGCAGAAAAAAGTTGATAAATTTAGGGAACAGTTCACTAACCTAACATGGATGTCTGATAAAAAAAAATTTACAAGGGACTTCAATTATCCATTCAGACATCCACACCATTAGCCATTTATTAAGCAACTGCTTTGTGTAAAGTATTGTACTGGGCATTAAGGAATATAAAAACAAAACCAAAAAATACTTTTTGGGAGTTCTCTTTTTGCCAAAAGAGAGCTAATAAGTTCCTATTTTGCCTAAATGATTTTTTTCTTCAAAAGATGAAAGAAGCAATAAGGAAATTTCTATTATGGCTCCAGTTCTTAATAAGGAGAAACTGATGGGCTGGAAATGATCAAAAACTGAGGAACAAATCACTCTGTCTGAAAATTGTGTGATATACAAAAAGACAAGAGCTAAAAATTGTCTTATACATAATTTTAGATTTGAGAAAGCAGATTTTTGGAGCGGGGTGGGAGTCTTAACATTACATTAGTTTCTCTGTCTCTTTTTTTTAACATCATTGTCATTTCTCAGTAACTTTGTCTCCCAAAAGAACCTTTCCTTGTAACAAAGTAATACTATTAGGCAAAACAAACTGACATATTGGTCATGTCCAAAAAGATATGCCTCATTTGCCTCTGTACCATTTCTTTAGCTAGGATAGGAGAAAGGAAAGAAGGATAATATGTTTCATTATCAGTCTTCTAGAATCAATATTAGTTATTGCTTTGAATAATCTGAATTATAACATATTGTGGTTTTGTTATCTTTTATATTATTTTATTCATATCTTTTAGTTCTTATGGCATTCTATATGAGTTCATGTAAGTGTCTTTGTTTCATTGAATTCTTTATCATTTCTAAGAATACAGTAATTTTGTATTCCATTAATATGCCAGTTTGTTCAACCATTTCAAATTATTTGGCACTCAACTTTGTTTTATTGCTGCTATAAAAATTACTTCTATACACCCTATACCAAAATAGGTTGTAATGGACTCCTGATTTAGATATAAAAGCTAATACAATAAAAGAGAGAACAAAGGATAATCTGCTTCTCAGATCTATGAAAGAGGGAAGAATTCATTGCCAAGAAGAACTAAAAAACATTATGAAATACAAAATGGATAATTTTGAATACATTAAATTAAGAAGGTTTTACACAAACAAAACCAATGCAACCAAGACTAGAAGAGAAGCATGCAACCAAGACTAGAAAAGAAGCAGAAATCTGGGGGGGAAATTTACAGCCAGTTTTTCTGATAAAAGCCTCATTGCTATAAAATATATATAGTGAATTGACTCAAAAGTTATAAAAGTGCAAGTCATTAATGGTCAAAGGATATGAACAGATAATTATTAGATGAAGAAATTAAAGCCATTTCTAGTCATGTGAAAAAATACTTTAAATCATTGTTGATTAGAGAAGTGCAAATTAAGACAACTCTGAGGTACCATTTTACACCTCTCAGATTGGCTAAAATTATAGGAAAACATAATGATAATGGAAGAGATATGGGAAAACTGGAATATTTATGCATTGTGAAGTTATGAACTGATACAGCCATTCTGAAGAGCAACTTGGAACTATGCCCAAAGGGCTATAAAACTGTGTATACCTTCTGATTCAGCAGTATTTCTACTGGATCTATAGAGACCTAGAGATAAAGAGATCATAAAAAAGGGCAAAGGACCCACATGTACAGAAATGTTTGTAGCAGCCTTTTTTGTAAAGGCAAGGAACTGGAAACTGAGTGGATGCCCATCAGTTGGGGAATAGCTGACTAAGATATGGTATATGAATGTTATGGAATATTATTGTTCCATAAGAAATGATGAGCAGGCTGATTTCAGAAAAACTGGAAAGATTTACATGAACTAATGCTGAGTGAAGTGAGAATGACCAAGAGAACATAGTACACAATAACAACAAGATTATGCAATGATCACTGTTATGGGCTTAGCTCTTTTCAACAAGGTGATGATTCAAGGAAATTCCAATAGATTTGGGATGGAAAATGCCATTCATATCCAGAGAGAGAACTATGGAGACTGAATATGGATCAAAGCATAGAATTTTCACCCTTTTTTGTTGCTGTTTGTTTGCTTGCTTTTTTTTCTTTCTTGTGGTTTTTTTTTTTTTCTCTTTTGATCTGATTTTTCTTATGCAGCATGACGAATATGGAAATATATTTAGAAGAACTGCACATGTTTAATCTATATCGGATTGCTTGCTGTCTTAGGGAGGGGGAAGGAAAGAGGAGAGGGAGAAAAATTTGGAACACAAGATTTTACAAAGGTGAATGTTGAAAATATCTTTGCATCTATTTGAAAAAAATAAAATGCTATAAAATAATTGCTACTATAAGTATTGTAATATATGAAGGACTTTGTAGGACTTTACCATTTTGTTTATCTTTCTTAGACCACATTAATGTTATATTTGTATCAAAGGATGAAAACATATTTTAGAAGATTCAGATAAAGTATAAGAGAAGATTCCAAAGACTTCATAAAGGAGTGTCAAAAGAATTAAAATTCTGCTCTAGATGTCAGCTTAAAAGGGATGGAAATCTCTGAAATTATGAAGATACAAAGAAAACTCATTCTGATGAGGAATAAATATTGAAATTGTATAAAAAGGCTGATATGTATACACAAGATAATCACCAACCAACTAGATTTTTATAGACATAGAAAAGATGGGAGCAAGGACAAATAATGGAAGATAAATACAGTGGCAAAACATTTTTTTTCTTTAAGAAGAAAGTCTTAATCAAGATAAAGTTCAAAATGACAAGACCAACAACAATAAAATGAGTTTGCTGAGAAATTCTTTGAGAGTTTGGGAGGTTGAGATTTACTACCTAGGAATAAAGAAGAGAATGAAAGTAGGGATAAGACCAATGCTTTAGAATGAATGGAATAGGGGAAATGGAGAAGAGGCAGAATTGTTACTCAACTCTCTTTTAATTCTATTTTTTTCTTTCTTAGAGAATGAACTTTAGATTGGAAGATTCTGAACAAAAATGACTAATAGTTAATAACCAAAATAAATAAAAAAGTTGTAAAAGAGTACTTAGTTCCTCTTAATAAATTCTGTTACCAGGCCCAGATGGATTATTTTCTCAGGTATTAAAGAAACTGCCAAATGTCATTTCTAAGCTACTGTCATTGATATTTGAAAAGATTATGGAGAATAGAAGAAATACTACAGAATTTCAGAAGAGCAAATTTTATCCCAGTTTTAGAAAATGGGAAGAGAATTGTAAATCAAAACCTAGTGACTTAGAATCCTGGGGGTATTGTTAAACATATCATTAAAAATTTAAAGGGTGCCATGATTACAAAGAGCATGTTTTTTTCAAGAGCAAGTAATACAAGACTAATCTAATTTCCTTCTCAATTAACTTACCAGTTTAACCTGGCTGGAGAAATGCCATATAGATATAGATAGATAGATAGATGGATGGATGGATGTAGATACATGTATCTATACACACACACACACACACACACACACACACACACACATTGTTTAACTAGATTTTAATGATAAAACATTTGACAGAATTTCTTAATCCATTCTTATTGACAAATATGAGAAATATGGACCAGGTAATAGTACAGTTAGATGAATTTGGAACTCATTAAATGGCTGAACCCACAGAGTAGTCCTTAATTTATATGGTTAAAGGGTTGATGTGAAAGATCTCCAATGAAATACCCCAGCAAAATGTGCTTATTCTGTGCTTTTTAAATATATTTATCAATGATGAAGACAAAGATATATATTGTATATTCATCAAATTCATAGAAGATGAAAAAAAATTAGGAAAGAAAACTAAAATGCAGAATGACAGGGGTAAGATACAAAAAGACCTGCAGGCTTAAACGTCTGACCAAATCTTAATATAAAATTACACTTAAATAGAGGTAAATATAAAGTCTTAGGCTATAAAAATCAACTTCAGAAGTACAATTTCTACAGATTATTGTATACTTAGTCTTTCTCATTGAATGGGAACTCTTTGAGGATAGGAGCTGGTTTAGGGTTTGTTTTTAATCCTCAGCACTTAATACAGTGACTGGCAAAAAGTAAGTGTGATAAATACTTTTTAAATTGATTTTAGTAGAGGGAAAATGAGTGAATCTTATGATATAGTAGATATCACATTTGCCATGTGTTAAAGAGACTTGCCATTGTCTAATGCTAAACTGTTCATAGAACAGATGGCAAGAATTTTTCAAAATGACCTTGCTATGAATTTTATTTCAGCCAAAATGATACTATTTGCATTTGCAGCAAACTACGATAAAAGCTTTGTTATCTTACCATTTGGGAAACTAGAGATTACAGATTGGCCAAATTTAGTTAATTAAAAGACAATTCATGTTACCTCGGGGAGTATCCCAGTTCTCTTTACTTTCTTGAGATTTTTAAGGAAAAGGAAAACAATCGTTTACTCTAGATTCATGGATCAAAAATCTAAAAAAAAAAGAACCTATCCCTCCCCCAAAATCTAGAAACCTTAACAGTCAAACCCCAAATGAAAACTTGATTCAGTGCTCTATTTCCAATAACTGATACACAAGATATGCTCTTAGCAATGTCTTAATTGCTAGATGAGATATTTGTAGCAAAGTATTTTCAAAGACCCAGTTTCTAGAACTCTGTGACTAGGAAAGAGTCAAAGAGCACAGCTTTTCCTATAGCATAATACGGGGGGGGAAATTATCATGGGAGGATAATTATATTACTACTCACAAATGAAGTAACATTGAGAAACTGAATAAACTACTAATAAAACTTTATAATTATGATATGTTTGCTGAAGGATGTATATAGAACTTATTTTAATTGTGATATGTATTTGTAACTTCTAAGACTACAATTTCATCCATTTACAAACCATGCCTTTTGCAGTCCAGCTTTTCTCTTCATTTCCCTGCACTAAAATCTGAATTTTGCCCTGACAGGGAATTTTCACTTCATCTTTCTTATAACCAAACCTCCACATCATTATACCTGTGATTTCCAAACCATGCCACAAAATGTGTGCCCCTTCCCCCTTTATACTACTCTTTATATTAGAGTCAAGAAGATTCAGATTCATTAGTTCAAATCTGGCTTCATACACTAGTTGTGTGATCCTGGGCAAGTCACTTACCCCTATTTACTTCAGTTTCCTCAACTGTAAAATAAGGAGAAGGAAGTGGCAAATCACTCCAGTATCTTTGCCAAGAAAAACCAAAAATGGGGTCACAAGGAATTGGACTGAAAGGACTAAATGACTGTAACAATCCTTTATTCAAATAGAAAATACCAGCCAACAGACTATCTTATATGCTTGCATTGTATTCTCAGCACTTAGCACAGTTGTTGTCCTTTAGTCTTATCCAACTCTACATGACCTCCATGAACTTTTGTTCATAAAGATATGGGGGTGATTCACCATTTCCTTCTCCAGTATGTACCCATTTTATTTTTTGAAGAACAAAAGCAAAAATAAGGATTGAATGACTTGCTTATGTCACATAGTTAGTAAATGTCTAAGAATGGATTTGAACTCAGATCTTCCTGACTTCAAGCCTGATGTTCTTTATATTATACCACCTAATTGCCCCACCTGACACAGATTAAGAGTTTAATAAATGCTTTATCACTCATTCATTCATTCAAGGCACTGTTAAGTATTGGTAGAGGGCATTTACTTTTATCATTGAAATCACAGATCCAGTCTTTGAATCTGTCTCCCTACATATGTAACATGGGCTCTCGATATAAGTGTAATTATAATATGGAAACAATTTTTTACTATACTTCTTTAGAACTAATATATTGTACATGCCTGTTTTAAAAGTTTACTTAAGCATTAAATGACAACTCTGATATCTGGTATATAGATATAGATATTTATATACAGAGATATATAAAATATGGAGATATATAGATATATATACACATATTACATATACATGTGTAAATATATACATATATGTATTACATATACAAATATACATATATACCCATAAACACTATGGATTTCCTGCATGTCATTGATGGATGTCACTGGTTTTCTAAAAATTTTGACAGCTAAAGCAATAATTAAGTACTTTAATATTCAAGAAGAGTAGATTGATTTTTATAATCTTTCTATCAGGTATGCTAATTAAATATTTTCTTTTTTTCCCCACATAAAAATAGTTCTTTTGAAACTATTTTTGTGATATTTATTTAGTGTTATTTCCAAGTCCCATTTCATCTTGTTTTAAAATATAAAAATTGAAGCCCAAGGGAGTTGTGATTTGCTCCAAAGTTTTAGCTACATGGTAGAACTAGGACTATAACATAGGTCTCTTAAAATTTATCAATTATACTTAGTCCTCTATTATTATGAAAAAAACACTTTATAAATCTTAAGATGATAGGTAAATTTGAATTACCATTATTTCATTATTTAATTCAGTGCATCCCTAAGTAGTTACTCCATTGGTAAGTGAATTTATCCATAGCATTTACTTTCATTGACAGTGTACTTTTCACTGCCAGGTTGACACAAGCATTGTTAGAGTTAATTCAGTGTTTGGGGGGCTCTGAAGGAAAGTGGGGGAGAGGAGAGATATTAGATTGACTACCAAATTGAAGATCAACAAAGCTGATGTACTGACCTCATTGTTTTTGCCCGTGAACCTGGACAGTACCAGTGCCATGCCAGGAAACTAAAACACTTTCATTTGAATTCTTAGGAAGATTCTGAAGATCACATAGCAGGACCAGACATTGTGGTCCTTTCTTGAATTAGACTACCAAGCATTCATACTCTACTCAACTCAGTGGAGCTGGCCACATTATTTGAATGCCAAATGTCCACATGCCAAAAAGACTATTTTATAGAGAACTCACACAGGGCAAGCTCTTATGTGGTGGTCAGAAAATGCGATACAAGGTCATTCTCAGGTTTTCTCTTTAAAAGTAATTGCATGACCTGGGAGATGCTGGCACAGGAACAGCCAACATGCCATACCCCCATCAGAGAAGGTGCTGTGCTCTATAACCAAAGCAGAATTGAAGTAGTTCAAAAGAAATGCCAGATGCACAGTTGGAAAATCCATATGTTCATATGGACTATTTATATCTGACCTGTGGCAGAACATTCTGAGCTTGTAATGGTCTGATCAGCCACAGTCAGAAGCGCTGTGACTTGACTCTTAACATAGAGATGATATTTTGGTTCTTTTCAAGGGAAAAGACAACCAAACAATTCTACTGGTACAGAGAACAACCAATTGAAACCTGTGCAAATATTGTAAATGCCTTTTTATAAATCTACAGATGATCTATTCCAAATCTTGGAGACTTTCCTTTAAGTCCTTTAATATATTATACATTCCAATATACCATTCAGAGTGCCTATTCATCAGTTTTATTTCATACCTGTCCTATCTCTTTACATATCCTTGATAATGTCTTTTATTCACTCTCTTTCACTGAAGATATTATTTAGGTGATTCATCTGCTTACATTACTCTGGATCTTCTCATTTTGGCCTTTCTTTTCCCCTGCCTCTCCACCACTATCTTTGAAGAATGTATTGATTCCCAGATTCATATAGTGTTAGAGAAAATACTATAGTGTCCATCTAGTTGGATTCTTTCTTTAAAATCACCTTGAGAGGTGATATTACTTTGGCAAAACATCAGATTAAATCATAACAAATGATAAGGAGAGCTATGAGCGGTCAGTCTTGGTCATCATATTGCCATAACAGACAGGAAAGAAGGATTTCTGATGTTAAACTAAAGATTTCTAAACTACATTCCAAATTGCCACTTGGATTTCTTCCACAATTCTCCCCATAGGATTCAAATCCTAAATGTCCTATTTAAATAGACTTTTTCTATAGATGGAAGAAATTCTGTCATCTAATTCACCATTTCAGGAGTGTTTCAGGAATGGTGAAGTGATATACTTGTTAGAGACTCATCTCACTACTTTCCCATATCCTTTCTGGCCTTATCAGATTTGCTAAACTGCAGGGTGATAATACTTGTTTCTAAATTGAGTCTAGGATCTCAAATGTGCTGGAACTAATAGCAAACCTTTTCCCTTTCTAATTAGCATGAATGGATTTTGTTTATTTTGATATTTTAATGGGAGAAAGTCATCTCTTTTGAAACATTCACTGCAACCCACAAAAAGAGAATTAATGCTGCATTTAACATTAAATAAATGTCATTAATCACACTGTTATGGGTTTTATTCTATGGTGGACCAACAGTGTAATAGCAAATTTGGCTTGAAATGAATATACCCACTTTTCTGTATACCCTACAGAATTACCTCCACTAGTAGCACAATTTTAATAATAACTAGTTCATTGAATTTTAAAGATTGAACCATAAATAACTTAAAGCATTAATAATAAGGAATTTCTTCTCAAGTTTTACCAATGTTTAGCAGCTTTCTTAAGTGTCTGAAAGCCCCTTTTGACTGTTATTTTCATTAAAATTATTTTTATTATGAATGTCAAGTTGAATGAAGTACACCTATTCCCTTACTTTCTGAGATATAGAATATTCCTTTTTCCTTACAGCCCTTTGGAGTGAATCAGCCTGGACCTTACATCATGTACACAACTGTAGATGCAAATGGCTATCTGAAAAATGGTTCAGGTAAGATAGACAAAAGTCAGTAATGTCTAATGTTTCTTCTTTATTATTCTCTACTTAATATGATTGAGGCGTTCTGAAAAAGTGTCTCTTCTTTCTCTGTAATAGGATAAGCTTGTCACCATCCATGAACATGACTATTCCTGTCATGTTATTTTTCCCTAGTTGTGGTGACTGTCATAAAGTTAGAATCATTTAATATTTGAAACTGAGAGCTTTTTGGGCAAAATTGGCAAGGTAAATTAGGCACAATGGCTTCTAAATGAAAATGATGACAGTATACCACTCTCCCTTTATACAAAATCTGACACTTTCTTAAATTACATATATATGTGTTCTCTTGGAAATCTAAAAGTACTTTTCCTCTTGTTAATCTCCACCTCAAATAATAAGACCACTTTGAGATAACATTGTCATTTCATTCAACAGTTACAGAAATTGAGAGATTGGTAGGTAGAATGCCTGACTTGTCTGGGATCAGACATTCAATTAGTAAAAGTCCTTTAAATCAAACCAAGCATTTCTCTTATAGTATTGCTGTTATGATATACTGATTCATTCAAAATCATCTTAAGAAGAAATTCGGAAATACTACCAAAATCTAATATACTACCTCTTCCTTATTTCCTAAAACTGGAGTAGAAACTATTAACATTATTTAGAAATATCTGTTAGATCTATTAAATTTTTTATATAAAAGCAATTCCAGTTATAAATTGCAAAAGGTCATTTGATGGGAAAAATGATTATCAGGAATAAGTCCAGACTATGGAGAATTGAATGAAATAAGCTGTACCAAATCTGATATTAGAATGACTGTATTTATTAAGAATTAGAACTTACTGAGACCCTGGGCATAGTATATGTAGTAATGATATTTATCAATTAAATGAGTAATAGAAACAATTTTAAACTTTTAATTCACTACTTGAAGAGTTCCAGAGGTGGAAGAATATAGAAGTATAGATAAACATGGTCCTATCTTCACAGAACTAGAATTATAGATAACTCTTCTTTCTTCAACATCTTAAAAGGTTTTTTCCTGGTGAGCAAAAGAAAAAATAAATCAGAAAAAATTACCTGTCAAGTCATCATTATTTTTGTCTTATGGTCTGATATAAATCAAATATACTGTAACATCACTATCCTCTGTATTTAATTGCACTTATTTGGGACAGTCACTTAAGCCAGCATAACTCTCAGTCACATAACCACTGCTGAATAATAATATAGTGAGCATAAACTTATAGTAATAGATCAAATATTTCAAGCAAACTCATGCTACATTCCACACACAAATGTATATCCTAGCTAAATGGACTGTACTTATTGAATTGAAATCACCTTTGGGGAATATGACCATAATAACCCACCCAAAATTTGGAGCTATGATATTTATTTGGTCACTAATGTCAAAGCATGGAAATTCTAGAATGACAAAAGATCCTTGAACAGAGCTTTCCAGAGTAGATGGATCAAAAATCACTACACTAACTATAGTTAGCTGGATGTAGCTAGGTCTTGAATATGACACATACTAAAGAAGTAAGCCAAAGTTAGGTCAGTTCCAGTGTAAATATTTAGAGGCCTTTGAAGATGCAACTTGATGACTTGAGGAATGTGATGACTGTGAATTTAAAATCAGCCGGAGTCAGGAATTTAGGTTAAGGGAAAAATCTTCAATCTTTATTCTTTTTGAAGTGAAGGGGGATTGCGATAGCAATACGAGCAGCTGCGACAGGAAGCCAGCCAGCAGAGGTGAAGGGGGATTGCAGGTGAAGGGGGGTCACGATAGCAATGTGAGCAGCTGTGACAAGATGCTAGCCAGCAGCCTCTCTTTCCACTTCTCTTTTCCCTTCCTTGCCTCCACCCACCAAAATCATCATTTCCTATACAACACATCAGGACTTACACAAAGAGTGGGTGGGGGCCATTCTTTCTCCAAGCATATATATTAATAGAGTATGGTCCAATTACTATTTAGCCTCATGTGCTTGGGACCTCAGTGCATCAACTCAAGCCTCAGCCCATTACAGAGGAAGACCATGCTGAAAGATGTTACTCCATTTTAATTCATCAAATATCAACTCTGTACAAGGTACCTGGAAAAAAAAAATTACATAAAGTACAGAACCTATTCTTATAGGTTTTGCAGTCTAGTAGAAGACATGTTGTCTCCTCTCTGGACTGATCTAGGAAGGGAACATGAAGAGCTTTCTGACCTGAACTTTGAAATGATAGATTTTTTTTCAGTAAGGAAAGGAGGACATTCCAGGAAAGAAAATAACAAAAATTAAGACCATAAGAAAGAATGCATGGTGCATATTTCATTAACATCAGTTTAAGTGACACATATTTCCTATAAAGGGGTCATTAAAAATGAGGCTGGAAAAGTTGATTGAATTTACAAGGAGGGACAAACATAAGGAATTTGGATTTCTGTAACCAATAAGAAGCAAGTGAAAATAATAATGATAATAGAAATGATAAAATCAAGGATAATCTTGGCAGTTTTTTTCAAGATCATTAAGAAGAAGCAACATTTAGATTCCAGAAGACCACCTAACGTACTACAATAATCTGTAGATGAAGTAGAAAGGATCTCAACTAAAGTGGTTCTAATGGGTCGAGAAAAGAAAGGAAGAGACAATGCAAAACTTAAAGTGATTTGAAGTGATCTATCATTTCATAGACAAGGCTGTTGAATCATAAGAACCCTGTTGTCATTGTCATGTCTGACTCATCAATGTCCCTATTTGGGGTTTATTTGAAAAAGATTCTGGAGCAGTCTGCCATTTTCTTTTCCAGCTCATTTTATAAGAACTGAGGCAAATACAGTTAAACAACTTGCTTCGATTCACACAGAGGTTATATTTGAATTTAGGTCTTCTTGACTCCAGGACCAACCTCCTTTCCATTGCACTACCTAGTTGTCCCATAGAAACTTAGACAACTGAATTCAACCCATATCTGATAGTGAAATTGAGTTAGTTACATGAAATTCGTTAGTTACAGATCTGATAGCAAAATACAGGCTTCCAGATTTCTAATCCAATGCTTTTTACTGTTATATTTTCACTCAGAACTTTCTATAGAATCAGTATTTGAGGGTATAAAAAAGGAAGTGAGTAGAGTTTTTATCTCTGAAAGAGAATGAGAAAGAAATTTTCATCACTCTAAAAGTAGTAGAGCCTTTAATGAGTCTCCATAGCAACATAACTTTGCACATATCCTTGAGTATGTAACTTTGAAGACAGAGTGGATATTCTTTTCCCTAGTGTTAGTGATGACTAAGAACATAAAAGCCTCTCTGTCCCGCTATTACTGTAATTGTATTTAAATGTATTTGTTTAGAATTGTTTTTTGTCATGCACATTGTATTATACTGGCAGAATATAAAAAAATAAAAAATGTATTATATACCATAGATGAAGAGACTCCATGACTCTGTTGACCACTGTAAGAAAATCTCCTGGCTGCCCAGTTATTATGTATAAGCAAGGTCACATTTTTCCTTACCAGAAGCATTGAAATTAAACAAGAAATACTACCAGGCATCCTTCCCTGACTGAGCAGGAGAGGAGCCTGAAATAGTGGTTAAAGTCCTAGACTTGGAAATGGGATTCCTGTCTCTGGTCCATGCTACCTTTGTAACTCTGGGCAAGTCACTTATCTTCTCAGAGAACCCATTGATTCTTTAAAGACTATATGCTACCCAGAAATTACTGGCCTATGTTGGGAAAAAGAATTTCCATACCAGTAAAATCACAGTTTCAGATTTCCTCGTTCCTGACCAAAAAACCAAAACCAAAACAAACAAACAAAAAACTGAGGGTAGTCCTATTAGTAAACTATAATTCTTACATTATAAAAATCCTAGTACAGTCTTTAGTTACTGAAGAATTTCTAAATCTTCTACCTAGGCCATGTTAGAAGGGGCAGGAATCCAAATGCAGATTGCTGAACCTACTGCCAGAAAAGACAACCGACATGTATTATCACCGAAATGGTCCAACCTAATTATGTTTTGCTTGTAGACAGATCTCCTTATTTTTACCAAATTCCCTCTGGTTTCACTCCATTTCCCATCAAAGTCTGAATAGCCAAATGTTATTAGGAGCTTATATTACTGAGACTTCATTACTTTTCCAAATAGGCAGTAATACTCTGTGAAACTTTAAAAAAATAAAATTAAATGAAAGTACTTTTGTCCTAGGAGCCTTAGGGCTGTGGGTCTCCTATGTTTTAGAACCTATATTTTATTTATTCCTTTTGCAAAATAGTCAGTAATCAGTAATGGGAAGTCAATTCCCTGTAAATTAATATTTAAATCTACTAAGCTGGAATATCATATTTAGGAGTATGTGAAAAATTTTGTGACCTATCAAATAGTTACTCATTGACTAATAATACCTGTGTTGGGACTAACCTTTGTTTGTTGAGCACTGAAATTATTTATTTCATCCCATTGTAATAGAACAGGAGTTATTCCTTTTAAACCTTCTGAGATAGCTATTTGTTAATATTTTTGAGAAAAATCCAAGTAACTGTCAACCTCTGTCACCCTTCATATATTTTGAAAACTGTTATTAAATAATCACATGATTCAAACAAGAGCAGTATAATGCATGACAGATTGACAGCACAGCATGTTAAAAGGCAAAGGAGCATTTAATAAGGATGTAATAAAATTCATAGTGGCTGCAGATTTTAGTTTATTGAAAAGGATGTATCTCAAGCATATGTACAAAATTTTTTCCCCAAATTTGGTAATAATCATTCATATTCCACTCTACGGTCAATAATTTTCCACTAGGGACTCTAGAGGTGGTAAATTTTATTTATTTTTTTTTATTTTTTGTGCTTTTCTCTCATACATAGAGGTCACTCTAGTTTCCTAAAATGAAGTCTTCTTTCAGTTGTCCACATATAGATTTTTTCATCTAAATTCCTTCTCTCTCCATACAGTGAGAGTTCAGGTAAATCAAAAAGCAAAACTGACTCTCTTCTCTTTACTGTTCCCATTTATGTTCACCATGATTTTGTTTGGAGTTTTCCAACTCTTGAACAGCCATTTGTAGGCCTGTTAGATATGTACAGATTATCTTCAGCAAATTTCAAATTCTAGCTTTCTTTCTGTTACTTCAAACACTCAAACACTTCATCTCTTTGTTCATTGGTCAACAGGCATTTATTAAGTGCAAGACTGTGCAAACTACTGGAAACACAAAAACAAAGAATGAAACAAGTGCTGCTCTCATAGCTTAAGCTATTAACGAAGACAATACATATATACATAAGTGTGTTGCATATATTTTTACATACATTTATTCATGCATATGTAAATTCTTAAGAAATGCAAATAGTTTGATATTAGTCTATCATATATAATCAACTACTACAAAGATGAATGGAAAAAATTTTTAATATCTGCTATTTCAGGCTATCTGGTCTACTACTTTCTTGAAATGGAATGGATCATAACTACTGTCATGTTTTGGTAACATAGCTTTATTTACTTTAATCTTCCATCAACCAAATAGTTAGCCAAACTATAATTCTGAAAAAGTCATAATCAAATGGGAAATGATTTTTCTCTAGTGAAAGTCAATCAGTAAATAAATAATCCAAGTAAAGAATAACCATTAGCAACAGCTGATATTACCATTTGCTTAGTTGAATGAACTGCAGGAAGGATACAGCTTCAAAGGAAGCTGTCACAGGGTTTGAAAATTATCCATCTGCCTAACAAGTAGTAATCCCATTCCTACAGCTGCAGATGAATTGAATGCCTATTCTGAAATCTTAAGGATAAAACTATTTTTAAAAAGAAAAAGAAAAGAAATATCTAAAGAAGAAATTGGAGTTCTAGTACAAACAAAAAGACTTTCTTCATGAAATGGTACTTACACATTGACTTCCAGGATAGTATTTATATTCAGTATAGATGCCAGCACAGTAAGATTCAGCTGCAAAACAATTTCGGGAGGTGGGGAAAAGAAAGAATAATATTTGTCTGTTTTTGCTTATGAAGCCTTTGCTAGCAGATGTTTTTTCTTCCCACAAGTTGTAAATAATTCAACAAACCTTGGTTAGAATGAAGAGCATTTGGTATCAAGGCATAAGCTTGAGATCTTATTCTTTGCTCAATATTGATGCCTCTGATATTTTCTTTCTTGTTGCTGTAGTGTCCTTCATTAGATTTCAATAAAATGTTTAGGTTTTTAGTCAGTTCAGTGATAAGATGTATGCCTTACACAACAAAAACAAACCAAAAATGCCATTATGTTCTGCAGTAAAGACCAGTTCACAGATCCAAATCTCTGACATGATTCTTTGCTGCAGGAACATTTTGGAGGTTTTGTATGTTTGCTTTTTTGGGTTTTGACAGAGCTATGTTTTCATTGGTGAAGGAAACTCCTCATTAGGTACTTATAGTACTAAAGTAAACCTTCACTTTCTCTCCAACTTCTCATCTTAGAAAGGTGTGTAGGGTACTTACAAGTTAAATGATCTGTCCAAGGCCACACATCAGGACATATCTGAGGCTGGATTCAAACCCAGCTCTTCCTGACCAATCCTCTCCACAAAAGGTTATTGAGTGAAAAGAAGAGCAGAATTGCCTTTAACATTCACTTCTTAAACTCAGTCAAGGGGGTGGTGAAGAGAATCATTGTGTGTTCATAGCATCCACACTGTGCCAGGGACTAAGTGCTCCACCAGGATTCTCATTTGATCCTCACATTCGCTTCCACAGATTTGTTTACAAATGTAACCTTCAAAATTTTAAAGAACTGGGTAGCAGTGATTTTCAAATCTGATTTACTCCGCAAGCTGCTAGATAGTATAGTGGCTAGAGCACCAGATCTAAAAAGCTTAATTTAAGTCTGATCTCAAACCCTTACCAACTGGGTGATCCTGGACAAGCCACTTCAGCTCTGACTGTCCCTTATTTACTCATCCATAAAATGGGGATAGTAATAGCATCTCCCTTCCAGAGTAATTTTGAAGATAGGAAAAGATAACATTTGTAAAGTGCTTTATAAATCTTAAGGGGCTGAATAAATGCTAGCTATAGTTGTTAAATTGTATTATTAATAGTATCATAGTACTATTGTATGTATGCAATACATACAATGCTATATAGTGTGTTAGTTGAGCTTCATAAAAACCCAGTGAGGAGTTACTATCTTTTTTATTAGCATTCCTTTTTAATAAAGTAATAAACTGAGATTCATACAGGGCAAGTGACTTGCTGATTGTTATGCAGCTATTAAGTGTCAGAAATGGAAATTAAATCCACATCTTCCTGATTTGACATCCAGCATTCTGACTGCTATACCATATTGCCTGCAAATAATCTTTCAATAGTAGTTTACAATCCTGAAGACATTTGAATGTGCTCTAGAGAGCATCTAATATCATGTAATCTCTAGTAAGCTGCCAAAAGTTATTTTTAAGGGTTTTAACTTAACAGTTAGCTAATATTGAAAACTCTTTTAATAATGACATCCTGAATCAGAAATCAAGATTTTATTTTTCCATATTTAAAAAAGTACTTTCAAGATAATTTCAGTTATCATCTCTATGCTCATGAATTTCATATCCATTAATTAAGGCCTAATATCTCTGCTGACCTCTAGTCTTGCATATCCAAGTGCTTTCTGAACAGCTTGAATTCTATATCCCATAGACATCTTAAATTTAACATGTCTAAAATTGAACTCATCTTTCTCCCCAAATCTTTCCCTCTTCTTAACTCCACTGTCAAAAACACATCACCAGACTCACAACTTAGCACTGTCTTTTGCTTCTCATTCTCTCACTCCATATATCCATCTCTTACCAAGACCTGCCAATTTTAACTTCAGAACATCTCTTGCATAGGATCCTTCTCTCTTTCTATGATATTTCCCCCACCCTCCGGTGCAGGCCTTCCTTACCTCATTTTTGGATATTGCAGTAGCCAACTGGTCAGTACTGCCTCCTTCTCTCCCTCGCCTCCTTCTCCCCCCTCCCTTCTCCCCCCCCCCCCACCGGCATAAGTCTCTACCTTCTCCAATCTATCCTCTGCCAAGTGGTCCTCCGAGAGCACAGGTTTGACTGTGCCACCCTCAACTCCGTAAACTCCAGTGACTGTTACCTCCACAATGAAGCATAAAATCATCTGTCATTCAAAGCCTTTCATACACAATGCTTTCCAGTCTTCTTATACCTTATATTATACCTTATACCTCCCTTCCTTCTCCCACATATTCTGCATTCTAGTAACACTGGCCACCTTGTTGCTCTTTGATTTGAACATTTTCTCTTCCTGTCCCTTGTGCCTAGAGTGTTCTTCCTCTTGATCTCTACCTCTCTACCTCCTTTTATAGAAAGCCATTCCTGATCTCCTTTAATTCTGGTGCTTTCTCTCTATTTATTATCTCCAATTTATCCTGCTTATACAGGATATAATCCAATTTATGCAGCTTGTTTGGACATAGTTTGGACATGTCTCTTCCATAGGGCTGTGAATTCCTTAAGAGCAAAGATTGTCTTTTGCCTTTATTTGTATCTCCAATGCTTAGCATAGTGTCTGAACATAACAAGCACTTAATAAATGTTTATTAACTATTAATTGGCAAATTGTATCAAGCCAAATTTTGAATCTGATAAGGAACCAAGGAAATATCACACACAAAACATATTTTAAAATCTATATTTCATGAGTGCTTAAGGTAATAATCATTTTTAGTATATCTTAAACCCTTAGATGGTAACTATTTTAACTAATCAGTTTAAAGAGTTATCATGTAAAGAATTTTAAGAATCATACTGCAATTTTATGTTGATTTTCTTCCCTTTTATGTAATTATTGTAAAAGGAACATCTACAGAATGGTATAGTGAAAATAGTTTAACTCAAAAACTTATATGGTGTTGCTTTCATTTATTCATAGTAATTCTCTAAAACATAGGAACATTGAAAGCAAACACAAATTATTCTCTTCCTGTTGATTCTTCTTATTCTTGTGCAATTGATGTCTGGAGTTACAATCAAGAGAGAGGAGTGTAAATCCTAATTCTGAAAATAATTATGTGTCACTAGGCAAGTCATTTATCTCTGTAAAATGAAGGTAAAAATGTTTTTTTTTTCCGACTTATAAAGTTATTTTGTAAACTCTATAGAAGCATAAGGTATTATTAGCTTTGCCTCATTTAGTATTGATTTGTGGTAAATATAACAGATGGATTTTCTAACAGAAACATCTGCCTGCCCACTTGACCTGCAAATATACTAGCTGTTGGGTTATAGATGATTCATTATAGTGATATTAACATAAAGTGTGGTTAGATTGATCTGAGACAGAGGAGACTGTCACAGACATTTATGGACCAGGAATTTACCGTTTTCCTTGATAAGGAACTTAGTATCATTACATTTAAAATTGAAAAGTAACTTTTTTCAGTCACAGATATATGAAGACTTTTACATGTAAAGTGTATAAAAGTAGAAGATATTGGGAAATTATTTTGTTAAATATTCAGAAGGAAAAATGTATTCCACAGAATAAGTAGATATTATGACATTGGATTTGTGCTTTTATTGATTTCATTATGAGAGATTTCAATTTTCTTTTTATGAGAGATTTCAATTTTCTTAATATATTTTACATTAAAAAATAGATTTACTTTGAAAGTTCTAACATGTATGTGGGATACGATATGTCTTCATTTAGACGCAAACTAAACTTCACAATGATAGTACTTATTTAAGTTGTAATTAAATTAATTTAAAGAGGTACCTTGGTGCATCAGAAAGAGCACTAAATTTAGAGTATAAGAATCTGGGTTCAAGTATGAGCTCTTCTGTTTTTTGTCTTATGACCTTAACTTTTCCTCAGTGGGCTTCAGTTTTCTTCTCTATAAAGTGAGAGGATTTAACTAGATGAACTTAGGAGGTTCTTTCCAAAGCTGAATCTATGAGTCTATATTTTTACTATTTACAGAATTTAAATGCCTATTTTATTAATTTTATTTAATATTGACTGAGTAGCATCTTGATTGTATTACTTTTCAAACTTTTTTCCAAGTGAGTTCAACTTTTTTTTTAGTTTTTGCCAAAGTATTATTTTTATTATAATATTTATTATTTATTATAATATTAATAATAGTTCAAAGGAACAGTTTCCCTATATCTATAAATAAAAAATATTGCACAAACTCGGGAACAAACTCACTTTGCTGTGAAAAGTTATAATTAAGATCTATGGTAAGAAACTCATATAAAAATCTATGAAATATATCCTATTGCAATATTCTGGCTATTCTTTGATGTTTAAGTAATTTGAAGCACTTAGTTTTTAATCAACCAATATTTTGGAATTTCTATTAGTGATATTATATGATAAACTTAATTGTATAGAAAAGAATAAATATTCACTGTTAATTAGTAAGGATATTAACTGTCTTTACCAGTAGGGAATCATTTAATAATTCAAGTATTTTAGTGAAGTAGATTGGTGGAATGAAAGAGTTTTAATGTCTTCTACAAAGCAAACCATTTATTCTTCTTTTGCATTTTTGATTTGAAAGGTGTAAAAATATACATGCACTCACGCACAAAAGTAAATATGAAACATTAAAGCCACCTTTCAAACACATTTGTTTTAATGTTTAATCATTCTATATATCCCATTATCTTGGAAACAACAACCAACATTTTTTAAATTTTTACTGGTCTTTTTTTCCCTGTTATATATAGCTAGTAAGTAAATTAGAAGTGAATGTTTTAAAAGCTACCATGACAGAAGTCATTTGTAAATATAGGAAAAGAGGAAAGATGGAAAAAAATAAGCTATATCTTGGAATACATAATGGTAAATCAAGAGAATCACTTAGAGATGCTGTAATTGCCCTGTATTGCTTATCAATTCTCTATTGTTTGCAAGCTGTCCTCTAGAATGACTTCTTAGTAATTATTTTATTCCCCTTATAAGTAAAAGTGATTTTTACCTCCAATTTTAGTTCATTTATCTAACATGTGAGCTCACAGAATTAATATGCTATGTGTTTACTTCTGGCTATTAGATTTTTTTTTCCTTTCTCAAAGATAGTCAGATTTCTTTTTTGAAAAATTTATTATTTGTTTGTTTATTTTAACACACATTGCTTTATAAATCATGTTAGGAAAGAAAAATCAGAGCAAAAAAGAAAAACCATGGGATAAAAAAAAAAAAAAAAAAAACAGAAAAAAAAAATGAACATAGCATGTGTTGATTTACATTCTAGTCTCCTTAGTTCTTTTTCTGGACGCAGATGACATTTTCTGTCCAAAGTCTATTGAGATTGCTTTGAATCACTGAACCACTGAGAAGAACCAAGTCTTTCATAGTTGATCATTGCACATTCTTGCTGTTATTGTATACAATGTATTCCTGGTTCTGCTTATTTCTCTCAACATCAGTTCATGTAAATCTTTCTAGGACTTTCTAAAATCAGCTTGTTCATCATTTTTTGTAAAATAACGCTATTCCATTATTTTCATATACCAACTTGTTCAACAGTTCCCCAGTTGATGGGCATCTACTCATTTTCCAATTCTTTGCTACCACAAAAAGAGCTGCTGTAAACATTTTTGCACATGTGGGTCTTTTTCCTTCCTTTATAAAGTTAAGTTTCAGTAAGTTTCAATATTGGAGCCAATGGATATTTGAAGAGAACAATTTGAAAATGACAAAATATCCTCCTTCAAATCATTATGCAAGTGCATGTATAGACAACACACTCTTTTCCCAATAAAATTTTTAAGCTCTGTATTTTAGATTTATCTTGTCATAATAACACATTCTGAGCTTGCCAAAGAGATTAATTTATTAAGTAAAAGTATTCCCTCCCTCTCTAAAGCTCAAAGAGAACCATTCAAGTTCCAAATGTTGAAAGCCTCTGAATCACTAATTTCCCCTAATTCTAATGACTTAATGTGTATTTTAAGTATCCTAACTCTTGATTGACTATTACCTACATATATAATTGAAAAAAAATTAATTATGTATTGTCCTTTTTTAAACTACTCCTACTGAATCTTAAGAAAAACAGTTAATACAAATAGAGATGTTACAAGAATAGCTTAAACTCCACCTCCAAAGCACAAAGATTCCAACTATAGGCTATCTTGATTTTGAATTTTCTTATGCTTGGGACTCCATAGCCAACTTCTGTCATTACTCTAATATGATTTCTTTTTTCAGAAAAATTATACAATGTAACATAAGCTTGCTATCAATGTATTTTTGGTAATACTGAAATAAAATAATCGAAAATTATTCTTTAAAGAATTGTTGGATTCTACATGTCCAACTAGCTTTAAGAGAAATAAAACAAAGAGAAAAAAAGGAAGAAGAAAGAGACAGAGAAGAGGAGGGAGGGAAGGAAGGAAGGAAGAAAGGTGGGAATAAGGAAGGAGAGGAAAAGAGAAGAAAGGAGGGGAAGAGAGAGAAGGGAAGGAGAGAAAAGAGGAAAGGAAGGGAGGGAGAGCAAGAAAAAGAGGGAGAAGAGAGGAGAATAAATCATTTATATTAATCAGAGGCTAAATTATTTTGCTTGCTATAAAAAGGCCATTTGTTTTCACCTTTCTGTAGAAATCTTCAGTGAAAAGAGCAGCAAAATACCTACAGAATTCCAGGATGACAGCAGCCTACATAACACCATTTGACAGATTATATCTTAGCAACAGATTTATAGAGGTTCAGTACTCACTCAACTTTTTTTTTATTAGCCAATACCTAATTCACTACAGTTCATCAAAGAATCAAATTCTCCTGTCATAAAAGATTTCAGATGTGTAATCCAACTGATTAGCCATTTAGAATTACTGTGCCCTTGGGTGACACATTTTCTTTCCATTCTAAAACCAACAATGCCCTTCACTGCAATGGCACTACTTTTCTATATATTTGAGCTCAGTGATTTAGGGGAGAAATGGGTTCTTTTCACAGAGAAACCCATTTCTCCACTCAGTCAGCCAATATTTATTAAGCACCTCCTATATGCCAAGCACTGTGCTAGGGACAAGAGACAGACACAGAATGAAATAATCCCTATTTTCAAGGAGCTTCTATTCTAAGGGGAGAGATAACAAGTACTTCAATAAAAATATACAGCATAAATATAAAAAAATCAATACAAATACAATGCAGGGAAGTGTTAAGTATAAGGTAGCATTTGGAAGGGTCAGGAAAAGCTGTATATAAAAACTAAAACTTTGACACATGCCTTCCACAGTTGCTTCTCCCATGTGGAAAACACTTTTACTTTATCATGAATTATTTTGTTAAGGAAAGGGATTTTGCCTTTTACCTCAATGTGACATGCCCAGTTCTCTTGAGTTTTTAAAAGCTATTCATTTTAAGACTTGTGGAAAAATAAGAGTCAAATGTCACTAAAATATATGCCATTACAACAAAAAATCCTTTGTGACTAAAAAGACATAAAACTTTCAGGTGATGCCTGGAATATAGAATGATTTATATGGAAATTTAAAAAATATCCTATTGCTTAAGACTTCTTAGCAATATTCTATTACTTAAGTAGGAGCAGCTAGGTAACAGTGGATTAGAGCACCAGAGCTAGAGTCAAGAAGACTCATCTCCCTGAGTTCAAGTCTGGCCTCAGATAGCTTTGTGACCCTTGACAAGTCACTTAACCTATCTCAGTTCCTCATCTATAAAAAGAGCTGGAGAAGGAAATGGTAAATTCAGTATTTTTGCCATAGAAACCCCAAATGGGGTCACAAAGAGTTGGACATAACTAGAAAACAACTAGACAACAGCAAAAATTACCTAAAGAATATTTAAACAATCTTCTATGCAAAAAATTCTCATTCAACAAAAGAATTAGTACAACTAACTCTTCAAGTTTGGTATAATAGGATTTGACCTATAATGATTATTTCTCTTAGCCATATGTCTAGTTCAGTATCTGAAGTAACTGAACCAATGTAACATGGTCATTCTGAGCAGTGTGACTTTAAAGTTTTGATTTCAAAGTGCCCTTTTTACCATTCTTTGTCCAAACAAGCAGGAGGATGGTTCATCATACAACAGATCTACCCCCAATACATCGCATTTTAGTGATAGAAACCAGTTATTAGCATTTTCCATTGTCAGCCCTATTGAATTGTTTTGGTGTCATCCACCTGGCTGCCAAATGAATTATGTAAGCAACTGCATGACTCATGACACTCGGTACATAATTGTATAAAAGATATACCTAGAAAGATAATCATCTCAGAAAAAGTTTATTTTCTCTCTGCAGAATTGTTTTTCATCTTACAAGAGCAAAATGACTTTGAAAACACATATCTTCTTTATATGTAGTTATGATTTCTAAAGAAAGTCAGGATCAGTCCATTTGCCAAGTATACTGTCTTGTTAAAAACTTATTAGTTTAGCAGCATGAATGTGAGGGATCTAAACATTAGTGCCTAAATTTTGCTCCTAACTTGAAAGCAAAAAAGAAAACAGAGAAGAAAACCGAAAAGAAAGAATGACAATCTGGATCCCGTCAGATGACAAGGGAAGAAGTCACCACAATCAGTATTCATTGAGATCTGACAAGACAGTTAGGAATGAGAATGAAAGCCAGATGAGTCAGGAGTTTTTCCTAGCAAATGAGGAAGCTTTTAGGTCTTGTTAATTTCTATTTCTCTCTCTCTTTTTTTTTTTAATGAAAGGATCACATTACAGCATCTGAAAATCAAAAGAAATAGCAATCATCTAGTCCAATTCCTTCATCTTAAAGATGACAAAACCAGGTCCTAGAAGGGTTAGGACATTTGTCCACGATTACATGAAGTTTATAGTTTGCCCTCTGGCATGAAGTCCACACCTTCCTCAGAGCAAAAATAAAAGTACTGCCCTTCTTGTCCCTTGCATGACCTCCAATTGCAGCCTGTTAGCCTTAATGCTGAATGCATTGTCATGTCCAAGTCAATCATATTCTGAGATGTCAGAGAAAAAAGGCAATCCCAAATTTTTATTTAAGTAACTAGTATCCTTAATCAGTGTTTCTGTCAGACATTGTCCCCAAAATGAACTTGTATGACTTAGGAGATAACATTAATAACAGTTTAGTTTCACTTCTCTATGAGAGCATACTACACTTGTATACATCCAAATTGACTGGTTAAAAGTAATCAGTTCACATGACCAAAGGGCTATCAAACTGTGCATACCCTTTGGTTCAGCAGTGGTTTTCTGGGCCTGTATCCCAAAGAGATCATAAAGGAAGAAAACGGACCCACATGTGTAAAAATGTGGCAGCTCTTTTTGTAGTGGCAAGAAACTGGAAACTTAATGGATGCCCATCAGTTGGGGAATGGCTGAATAAATTGTGGCACATGAATGTTATGGAATATTATTGTTCTCTAAGAAATGATCAGTGGGATGATTTCAGAGAGGCCTGGGGAGAGATTTATGTGAACTGATCCTGAGTAAAATTAGCAGAACCAGATCATTGCACACGCCAACAAGAATATTTATAAGATGATCAAGTCTGATGAATGTCGTTCTTCTCAATGATGATTCAGATCAATTCCAATGATCTTATGATGAAGAGAGCCATCTACACCCAGAGAGAGAACCTTGGGTCCTGAATATAGATCACAGCATAGCATTTTTACTCTTTTTATTATTGTTTGCTTGCTTGCATTTTGTTTTCTTTCTTGTTTTTTTTTTTTCCCTTTTGATTTGGTTTTTCTTGTGCAGCAAGAAAACTGTATAAATATGTATACATATATTGGATTTAATATATATATTTTAACATGTTTAACATATGTTGGATTACTTGGCATCTAGGTTAGGAGGTAAGGGGAAGATAGAGGAAATTTGGAACACAAGGTTTTGTAAAAGTCAGTATTAAAAAATTATCCATGCATATTTTAAAAATAAAAAGCTTTAATAAAAAAAATGATCAACACATTTTTCCATATGATGTAAAACACTGGTTTTTTCCCCCCATAAAAGTAACTACTTCTCTTGGTATTATGAAGTTATGACTTACTCTACAGTGGGGAAAATGAGAAGTTTATAGGTACTATTATAGTACCACAAAGATGCAATTTTATTATTTATTACATATCATGCTTAAATTCTATTGCAGCTGTGAGATACTCTAAAATTCATAAAGTAAATAGTGAAGTGATGGCATTGGATTAAACTTAAAGCCATTTTAAGGAAGTAATTATTTATTAAACTAAATAAACTATATCATCTAATCTTACAAAGCTTATATAAGCTAATTTTCAAAGCACAGAAGTCATTCTGGTGTGTCTATTTCTGTCTTGTTATTTTTAACTTGGAAAGCTAAAAGGGATTGATGGGAGTATGATTTATTATTTGGCTCTTGAAATGAAATGTCATACCTATATGTCCCCCCCAAAAAAAAGGTCAGGGAATCCCTTGTGCTTAATAGGAAATCTAGAGCCTAATCCCTGGCAAAAAAAAAAATGTAAGAAGTGTAATGACTCTATATTCTAATTGTTTATCATTAACATTTTCCCCTAGTTTTAGTAAATGGGATAGAAAAATGCAAATGCCTTTGGACATATGAAAGATAAAATTATGGTGAACATTATTAACATTTAAAAATTATGCTACAAGGCGATCATGGTGGAGCATTTCCATATACAAAAAAAACTTAGTACATAGATTCACACAATTTTTTCATATCTGAATATTTCAAGAATAAATGTATGTTTCTGTGTTCATTCTGAGATGTTAACTAGATTTATAATACCAGACAGAGGAAAGAAGAGTTGAATGAGATGCCTCAAAAATAAAGGCAGCTTGCCAATATATAAATTAACTGCATCTGTTTGGCCTAAAGGCTACAGCTTTGATACTGTATTTTACATGGCAGATCAAAACTATGCCAGATATGTCATCCATCTTGTCAAAGATGGAAAAAATACAGAATTATCTGCACCCAGGCAATGCCCAGTATGAAAAAATGTCAGTAAATACCAGATTGTACACATTTTCATTCAGGGAATGCTTTGCTAAGCTTGAAATAGCCTTTGAGCCATCTCAGGAAAAGCAAATAGACTTATAGGAAATATCCATAGACCTAAATAGAGGGTTCTTTTGAACTAAGAGGAAAAGTTCTTAATAGAAAGGATACTTCAAGTATTTTTGTGACATTTGTAAACATGTGATGTTACTGTGTTTGATGCAATTACTGATTAGATATTATACTAAATAACCATCTATGAATTTGACAGAAGTGTTTTTGGTGTTTTGTTACTTCATAAATGAATGGTTGAATGCAAAAGCATTTATTCCATACTTAATATGTACCAAATAATAGAGATACAACTACAGAAAGAAAAAGTCTTCCCCCAAGTATCTTACAGTGTAATCAATGGAGACAAACAGGGGAAAGTTGTGGCCACAGAGAGACACTCAAAAGTTACAGAGATGATATAAAGCCGTAGGAAAGTAGACTGACATACTCCTGTGAGCAATGCTGAAGTTGATTTGATCACGATTTCAGAACTTAAAGAAAAGTAGAGAAAGTACATATACAAAGAGTAAGGCTATTGACAAAATTATCATGAAGATGGCCAGGGAGTAGGAGTGAAATAAAGCTGAACTAGGATCTGCCTAAAAATAATAGACCATGTGTGTCAGTTCCTAATTTGGATAGTGGGACTTCAGCATAGAAGTTCCAGATAGAAAAAGAGAAAAACCTATCAGGCGTCAGTTCTGGTTGAGATTGTGAAGAAGGAACTCATGATGAGTGGCCTCATCAATAAACTATTTCATAGAAGAATGGAGCCATTAAAAAAAAAAAAAAAAAACTTTGAAAAATCATCAAGTGATAACATTCTTTCTACTAAATTTATCTAGGATCCTATGTATGTTTATAGTAGTATGCGGATTACTTGGGACAGACAATTAATTATGATATAATTTCATTTTATGACAGCAATCACACATGTGTACTTCTGCTAAGAGTAAGCTAACTGAAAATGTCCATCCTGGATCAGATGAAACCAGACCTAGTTGGTTTGCTCATCTTTAATTGGTTCTGTCAGCTGAGTGCCAGATTTCATGTCATAAACATATTTCAATTTTCTCATGTTTTAAATTCTATCATTTTCAAAAATAGATATTACTCCAAAGAATTGAACAGAAGGTATAGCTCTTAAAGAACAAATTTCAGTAACCATTAGAGTTATTGTAAAGGCTACTGCTGTGGGGCAAGTCAAATATTTCTTGTCATTCAGCCCCACAATGAAACAGTCAGTTTTATTAAAACACAAAAGAAAGTGTAGTCTAAAACAAAAAATAATGCCAAGAACTGAGAAACTTTTGTGACAAAGCAGCCTAATTAATCCTCCAGAAATAACCAAAGACCTTCACAGGGAACTGGCAACTGAAGAGATTGTTATTGATTCCTCTGCATTGTATAGTGTAGGTTTCTTGAAGTTGGAATAGCAAGACCAGTTTAAAAAAAAAATTGAAGCTCCTAAGAAATACTATGAAAAGAAATTATTTTCATGGACAAAACAGAAAAAAGATTGAAATACTGAAGGTTGAATAAAGATAATTTTTATTGATGAAACTTACTTTTTTATTTAAAGCTATACAAAATCATCTTAGAAGAGAAGGCTAAATGATAGTATATCTAAACATTATCAGTTGTAAAACAAGCGTGCACACACACACACACACAGTCCCCCAAGAAAATTTTTTTCCCAAGAGGTGAGTCTTCTCCCAATTGAGAGAATGATGACAAGTTTATCGAGTCAAATGAACAAGCACTTATTAAATGCCAACTATGTACCAGACAATATGTTTTTACATAGTTTACAAAGAAACAATACCTACTCATGCTCACAATCTAATAAGGGAGTCAGTGAGCAAACAACTATGTATATATTTTCTATATTTTAATTATAATTTTCATTATATAAATCAACATAATTTTGTACTAATTAATTTACATATTGCCTTATCTCTTTTTGTCTACATGCAGTCAGATAAGTTTTTGGGCACTAGGTAAATCTAGTGAGAATTGTTTCTAAATTCAGTAGTTTATAGACATTATAAAGGGAAAGATGAAAAGTATTACTCTCCAATGTAAATGCTGTCACCTTTCAAATAACTTTATTGATTTCAGTAAAGCAGTGAAGCATGGTGGGAGATGATTATTATGGAAATAATCACACTCTTTTGGCCTCAAAGCCTAGCACGTAGTTCAGTTGTCATTAAATCTCCTGAGAACAAACATTCCCCCCTACTGTCTCACTTTAAGTTCAATCAAAGAGGAAAGCACCTTTTTGTGCCCTGGCTTTGATGGTAGGAGAGTAAGCACTCAGGTAGAAAATCAGCTGAATCACCACATTAGCCTCTGTCACTGTTGTGACTGCCTTGTGGGCTTTTTAAAGCTCAGTGTGGGGAAAATGAGCAATGAACTCAATAGAATACCTACAGGTTGCAGGTTTTTTCTTCTCACTGCATATATGTAGTGTTTTCTTATGATTTGCTTTTTGTCTTGGTTGTGTCTTTTTAGAGCTGACGCTATGTTAAAGGTTAAGGATTATGTACCCGATTTTCATTCCCCTCAATTTAGACTCTCCCCAATTTAGAATCTAGTTGGGGATATGTGATTTTAAGATCCAGTTTTTTGCATTCCAATATGTCTCTCTGCAGTAAACTACTACAGCATATCCCTAAACATACTTTTCCTGCTTCTTTTCCTCTCTTTCCCTTGATTTTTTTCAGAAACATGTACATATCTAACTGGTACATACATATATGAGAATTAAGGTGACAAGAAAATGGAATAATTGGGGGGGGGGGGAGAAACATAACTTTTTTTTAGCTGGGCCCAGATTTAAACTTCAACTCCGTAGTGAATTAATTAAAAACAACATTATCATATATTTACTAAACATCTACTGTGCTAAGTCCTGGAGGGAAAAAAATGGAAATTTAACTGAGACATAGATCCTATCCTCAAGTATCTTACAATCCAGTAGGAGACAAGATGTAGTTAACTCTAGTACAGATCTGAAGTTAGAACTCAGGAAAAACACAAAGAGAATTTCATTCAGTAGTCATCTGAGTATCAGCATCAAAGGAGGCATCAAACAGGAAGAAAAATGCTTAGATAAATGATTGCCATTCCCACTCAACAAAATTAAGCTTGTGTGAATGATTCTGTGGCAGATGGTGTCTTGCACAAAATCCAAGTAGTAGAATCTTTCCCTCTTAACAGATTCTGTAGTTTCTATTTGCAGAAGATAGTGTGCTGAGTGCATTGAACCTACAAATTTTTCTCATTGATATCTATAGTCAAAATAGATATCTGCCTAGCCATCCATAGTGGGGAGAAAAATGAGTGAAGAACATATTTTGAAATAGTATTAGGTTAGGCACTGCTGATGGACAATAAGCAGGGCCAAATTAGGAGGAGAGAACTAATCTGGATCACATTTCAGAAACTAAATACTTAATCCAATGATGCCAAGCAACTTAGTGCCACCAAGTTTATCTTTTTAATATCATTATTCTTCTGGTGATGCTATATGACTGCATTTCATGGACCATTACAGTCTCAAAGTATTCACAATTGCAAATAACCCAAAGGATATAATGTATGTATAAGTTACAATATAGGTTTACTTACAAGAAAGAGCATAAAAACTATCATGAAAATCATTCATAAAAAGAAAATGGTTCGGTCATTAACAAGAATGAGAAGTGGAAAAAACACGTTTTCCATTGTTATATATCAAATATTAAAAGATCCAGGAAAAAACCATCAAGCATTTTATAGTTTACTTATAGCTGTACAGAATAACCTAAACAAAAATCCCACAAGATGAGAGGGCATGGATTTGTTGCAGATTATTCTAGAGAAGGGCACAAACATCCTGATGAGATCATTGATTGACAAAGCATCAAAGTTAAGGAAATGTTTGTTTTTGTTTCCTGGATCATAGAAAATAAAGAAAAGGAAGTGGGATAATCATATAATTAATGAGGCACAACAAATGAATAGGCATAGTCCTGTATTACACACACACACACACACACACACACACACACACTAAACAAGACAAACAAAAAAATGAAAACCTTTGGATTTATGGAAAGACTGACAAATATTTGCATGGGATAAAAAGATGGGGAGGCGGAGGTGAGATTGAAATCAAGGATCCATAGAAGAATTCATCTCTGAACTAAGTACTATAATTTAGTTTAAAAAAAAACACTGACTAGGAATTAAAAGTATGTCTCAGAAGTGTGTCTGACTCCAGCAGAAATTTGCCTAGGAGACTCCAAGTAAATCATTTAATTTCTCTATGTCTGGAGTTTTTCATCTTTGCTTGATTATACAGACATATGTCAAGTGCTCTGAATTTGAACACAAGATATTAGGGAAAATCAATTTACTATTACTAAAAATCATAATTACCTTTTTCTTCCCCTGCCTGTTACAAAATTCTTAAGAGAATATAACTTTTATATCTACAAAAAAACTGGTCATGATAAACCAATTGTTTCTAAGTACCACTATCGAATATGAGATTTATACAAGTGAATTATAACAAATGATTACAATAAATTCAAATTCAATTTAAGTTTCATGTGTGATAAATTGAACATTTGAAACTCTATGTAATTTCATGTGGCACCCAGTTACATAAGGAATTTTAAGAAATAATTTTCTAAAATCAAAACTTATCACCTTACAAGCATTACAAATCAAGTTACATTACCCTTGAAGAATTTTGTGATTGTTGAACAATTATTTTGCCATTTCCTTTAAAGACTTGTTCACTGTGACAGAACCAATAGCTCATTTTTCTTTAAAAGTCTAAATTAGTAACAGATTTGACTCTACTATCTACAGAAATGTAAACTGTGAGCCCTATAAAATAGAATTGACTTGAAAAGATAATCCTTTCTCTCCCTCCCTCTCCTTCCTCCTCCTCCTCTCCCCTCTCCCCTCTCCCCCCCCCCCCCCCCATGAGATTGGGTTTCCCTATTCTGCCTAGGCTGGAAGTACAACAGTCTCTCATAAGCCTCATCTCACTACTACTCAGTATTGTAGCTTTGACCTGCTTTATTTCCATCCTGAGCCAGTTTGTCTCTCAGGCCTCTTGGTGGTTCTCTACTCTAGGGTACTTACAAAAGTGATAGATTTAGTGAGAACACTCAATTGTCTTTAAATCACTATAGCCCAGAATTCCTAAACTCAAACAATCAACCAGCCTCATCAGTATAGAGATTACAGATTATACCACTATGTTCTCTCCCTTCTACTCTCTCTCTGCCCACCTTGTACTCCATTAAACAATTTAAAAAAAAAAAAAAACCCTTCTTATAATAAACACAGTGAAGCAAAACAAATTACCACATTGGCTATGTCCTATAATATATGTCCCATTTTGTATTTTATGTCTATCATCTCTAACAGGAGATAATGTCATCTTCAGTCTTCTGGAATTGTGATTTGTCATTCTCTTTATCTTAACTATAAAATTCTTTGAAATTGCTTTTTTAAATAATGTTGATTCTATACAAATTATTTTTTCATTTTCTTCTGAAACTTTCTGTTTTTTTATTTCTGACAATCCTAACTAAATATTTCTGAATGGGTAATTGATACTTAAAGATACCCTTTTTTGCCTACTAAGAAAAAACTCTTTAAATTGAAAAAAGAAAAATATCAGAGTGAAGTGACAATGTGGTTTAAAGTAAGGTCACCGAATTGAATTTTGTTGAGGAATTATGGAAATTAGTAACTTTCTTATGGTCACAATCCAAGATGAAAGTTTTGACTCGGAGATGAGGTTCTCTATCAAACACTTTGCGTGATGACCTCTTGCAGTGAAACACAAGTGGAGTGTAAAAATTAATGTACCTTCAAAAGGTGAGGTGAGTGACTTCCTTGAACATCCAAGATATTTGTAGAACTAAGGGATGAAGGTTAAAAAAGGGGAAAAAATAGAAGAGAGAAAATTCTGCCTTGAAGAAAAACAACGTTTGTGAAGTAAGTAGAAAAAATGAATAAAAGTAAAGATCAAGCCTAAGAATAGAAAAGAAAATGACAGAAAACTAAAAAAATCTATGATCGGAGAAGTCATTCATACTATTTAAGGTGGTAAATCCTTAAGTGATAATAAAGGGGTCATTGGTAAGATTTGGGATTTTTTCCCCAATACACAAATATTTATTGATTATTATTATTATTTATTTATTATTTATTAGTGATTTATTCATCACTGTTGCTATTGTGGAGATATAAAAAGACATGGGCCCTGCTCCCAAAGATTTTATAATCTAGTTGAGGAAATTATGTATGTTTGTATGTGTATGTGTACACACACACACACACACACACACACACATATGTCTATATAGGTGGGTACATGTATATACATATGCATATGAAAATTTAAGACATAATAGAGGAGTATAAAAACTAGAACATTTTTTAAAGGAGTTAGCAACTTTTGGAAAAGATACTTCCATAATTTGTAAAGGTATACCTTAAATGGTAGTCTCTATCATTAGATTTTAAAGAGTTTTATCACACTTAGAAGACTTGGAAAACTAGATTTCTGTGAATAGTTCAGCTGGCCTTAAGGCTTCTCACAGCCCAAGGAGCATTTAATGGCTTTTCATAAGAGGTTTCTCAGAAGAATAAGATCCCTGATCTTTTTGGCAGACTAATCAATTACTCAAGAAACATTATGTCTCCAATACATAAGCCTCTGGCTCAATAATTATAGGACATACAAAAAAAAGCATAAAGCAAGGAATTTGCTTTCAAAAATCTTATAGTCAAATAAAGATCTATATATAAAGAATAAATTATATAAAGCAGCACATATGTGACAAATGAAAAACATAAATAGTAAATACTGTAGATAGTTAGAAGACAAAAATGAGCACATTTGATATATAATAGCAAGAATTCTGATTTTGAGATCAAAGGACTTGATTCTGAGTCCTACTTATCACTCTTTTTATGAATTTAGGCAAATCATTTATCTCTGGACTTCAAGTTTCATTATTACTAAAACAATAGGATAGGAATAGATGGCTTCCAACATTCTCAACTCTAAAGAGTCTGTGATTAATTACTGTGGCATTTAGAGTTGTTGAAGAAAGTAAAGCTTGAGATTGACCTAGAGAGTAGGGCTAGTGGCTTCTAAATGGCTCTATCTCAGCAAAGTAATAATAATAAAAATTGACTTGTTTCTGAGTTCATTCACTAGTGACAAAAAAAAGCAACAACTTAAAATAAAATGACCTCCAAAAATGAGGAAAGGCTATGTTTAATTTGTTTTTAATTTTCATAATTAGAAAAAAATGAAACTTCCTAGAGTATTTTTCATCTTTTTTTTTCAGTGAATTTAGGAAAAACTCTAGTAACACTATATAGTTTTTGCAGTGATTTTTATGTGTGGAAATCAAATGACTTTGAGTCCCTAAATGTTAGTTTTTCTGCATTATATAACAAAGTTATATACAATTTAGTTTCCTGTTAGAATACATTTTATCAAAGTATATTTGTTTCATTAATAATGGTGCTTGAAAACAAGAATCCCACTAATTTTTTTTTTAGCTTTTTGCATTTTCATTGCCTAACTTTACTTTCTGTGTAAGGAAATCAATACACAATTTAAAATATGCTTGATTTCCAAGAACTTGCAATATGTGAAAAATCAAGTATATATCTCTTGAGAAAAACTTAAATTTTACTCAGATAAATGTTTTTCCTTTGGAAAAATATTAATTAAAATGATTTTTCACATCACAGGATTAGACCATTTAGTTCTAATTATTAGTTCTGATTATTATAGAAAATCATTGCAGCTCTGCAAAATAGCCAGGTAGAACTTTTTTTTATATGTTATATCTAAACATTGGAAGGCTTTAGCTGTGCAGACAACTGCAATCTTGTGCTACTTAATTTCCAAAACAAAATATCATGTTTATGAATACAAACCAAAACAAAATTTTAAGGGAAATTGAGCAGTTACAAATCAGAAGCAAAAACCTTTGTAAAAGGAAAGTAAATCTTTTGTTTTTTGTCCCCCGTTCAGTTAAGAAGAAATGGGTATATACTCTAACTTGAACTTTTCTCAGTATTTTACTATCAGAAATATTAAAGAAAAACATTCTGTGATATTCTGTTCCAATTTTACAGCACCATTACTTTAAAAAGTGATCTGATTGTTGAAAGTCTTTTGGTTCTCATTTAAGTTCAGTCTCTACCTGGATGGGTTATACCTATTCTTTCTCTATAGCTATTTATCTGCAAAATGCAGAAAAAAAGAGACTATACCTACTTTACAGGGGATGTTATATAGACGAAGGACAAGGATAGTATTAAATCTTCAGAGTTTATTGTTGGAGCTTAGTAGATATAATAATTATATAATAATAATAGTTAGCTGAATTGTTTGATTCTATTCACAAACACCATTGTATTATCAACTCACTCAACAATGTAGCCTCCAGTAAAAAGTGGGCCACCCAGAGAAAGTTTGAAAATATGCTTGAAAATATAATTGAGAACAAAAGAAAAGAAGGTATAATCTTCTCTGTCTTTAGAAAAAGAAAAATCCTTCAGTATCTGTCTTTCAAATGCTGGAGCTGAACTATGTCAACCTTACTCTTAATAAAAGTGAACATAAAGATGATTTTATGAACATAAAATGATAGTGGTACTAAAAATGCATTCTTCTGGGGACTTGTAACAACTGAATAGCATGAAGTAGGTAGATTGAACACAAAAACACAAAAGAATTTCAGTGCCAATAGCTAGTAACATTTATAGTTGCAAAGAAGCATAACAGATCAGTGTAATGTCAGTGAGAAATTTTAATGAGTAAATATAATCACACAGTGAATGATGTAATGAACTATTTGAACTCAATCACATGAATTTTCTGGAGAAAATATTACTATAATCACCAGAATTGGGGAGAAGAGAAAGAGGGATAGAAAAGGATAAACATTAGAAATGGTTTGTGCTTAGGTGTTAACAGCTTATATTTTGAATCTAGGCAACACAACTCTTAGATCTTGGGATTAAGTGTCAATTCACAATGAGTACCCAAAATGTTTTTTTTTTTTTTTAATCAGAAAATACACTGTTCTAGCCCTGAACAGTAATTATGACAAATAAAAACACCAAAAAATAGGAAAGGGTGAGAGCATGTGTAGACAAGAGCATGATAGCAGAGAGAATGCGCTGAGCTTTTGTCCCCTTCAGAGAGGATCATTTTTTAAAAAATTTAACTGATAGTATCAGAAGTCTATCTTAAAAGAAGCTTCACTTAACCAAGGATTTGAAAGGAGTGGCAGAAGTTAGACAGATGAAAAGTGATAGTTCAAGACATATGAGGCAACAACAAAGAATTTACAGAAATGGATACAACAACTCTGATAAAAGATATACATGATCAGTAAAGCCCAGGTAGATAAGAAATGGGAAAAAACGAGAGATTAAGCAAGGGTTGTGAAAGGGATAGAAGGTGAAAATCTGTCATTTAAGAGTCAGAATATATAGTCGGAATTTAATCTAATCTTATTCCCTTATTTAAAGGAGTACATGAGAGACACGAGTCTACTGATGGAAAAGTTTGAAATATTTTTGTTTTGTTTAATTTCTTTTCGTAGCCAGGTGACCCTGCTTCTCTCTATGTATCTCCACTTGGAGGAAATGTGATATTTATTGTCCTAATCTAATGGATATGAAATTTTACTTCAACTAGACTCTAGTTGCAGCATTTTTCTTTCTTATATAAAAAGTTACTTATTTATTTCAAACTAAGGAACTTTCAAGCATTAAAAACAGGATGATAAAAAGCTCTAAACCTTCATACATTGAAAATTATCAAAGTTCTAAAACTTGTAGATATTTAACACATGTTCTTAAGACCATAAAGATATATTTTGGATCTTTTCCTCCTTACCTCTTTACTCATTTCTTTTCCCACATTTGAACCTAGATTTGTACTATTGAGAATTACAGGTGAGTTTGACCCATTATCAAAAAATAGCCTTTTAGTATTTTTAGCAATATTTCTTATTCAGAGATTGGCTTTCTCCATATTGCTTGTTAAACACTTCAATAATAGATTCAGGTGATAAAATCATCATCACTTTTCACTTTTTTTTTATCAACTTGCTTCCTTTTGTTTCTATTCTAGTTTAGTTAATTAAAAGTATATAGGTCACTGATGCACTAATAAAAATCTTTTCTAATTTAGACATTTGGGGGTCCTTGTGTACCCTATGTCCAAAGGACAATAAATTATCTGGATGTTTAAGGAATGTAGCGTTCTTATTAAATCCTCTAGTTTGGGCACAAAAATTAGCATGTCCACAAATGGATCATGTTCCAAAAGTTCCTTTTTACATTGTTATTTGAAACTTGGGACACATTTTCCTATAGAGCAATGTCATATCTGGTTATTAGGTTAATAGGTTGGCCCAAAATAACTCTTGGGCTAGCCTGGAAACTGATTTCCATGTGTAACTTTATTTCTCTAGGAAAATGTATCATGGCATAGAATAAGAAGGGACTTTGGCAACTGTGGGAACATGTTCACCATAACCAAAACAGTCCGGGGGGAAAGGGGGAGGGAAGAGAACCAGTTGTCACTATGGAGCAGCCTACTATTGGTGTATAGTCAAGCAATAAGCATTTACTAAATACCTACTTATATGTCAGGCACTGTGCTAAATACTCTGGGTACAAAGAAATCCAAAAGATATTACTGCCCTCAAGGAGCTCAAAATCTAATGCAGGAGCAGCATGTAGACAAATAAGTACAAACAAGGTATATATACAGATGAATAAGAAAAGAGAGAAGCACTAGAATTAAGAGGAATAAGGAAAGGCATCTTGTAGAAATTGAAGTTTTGTTGAGATTGAGGCAAGCCAGAAGATAGAGTTGAGGAGGAAGAATGTTCCAGACATGAACAACAGCCAGGAAAAAAATGCCCATATGTGGAGAGATAGAGGAGTATCTTGTTTGTAGAATAGCCAGGAGACCAACATAATTGGATCAGAGTATGTGAAGAAATATGTGAAGTTAGGAGGGAAGTTAGGAGCTACCTTATGAATAGCTTCCAAACAGAATTTTAAATTTAATTCTAAAAGTCATAGGGAGCCAATGGAGATTACTGAGTATGGAAATGATATAGTTGGCCTTGTTCTTTGAATGTACACCATGAAGATAGAAGTATATTGGGAGAGATGATTCATTTACCATTCTCTATGAATAGGCAAATTGTTCATATGTACAGAACATTCCAAATTTAAGAACGTACATGTAAAAAAAAAATTACAATAAATTACATTTAACATTATACCAATCACAATATAATTTTTCTTTGATTTAAAAGGTACTTCATAATCCTATAGTATGCTCTTTAATTCAAAAGGTACTTCAGAGAAATGGTTATAAACATAATTTGTCATTGAACATCTTCTTATGTGTCACTTCATGAAGAATTCTTAGCCAATTAATTAGATGTGGGGTAATAGTATATTTGTTATATTGAGTAACAACAGGAATATAAGGAGACACAATCACTTTTACAAGGCAATAGGGGACATTGAGTAAGCAGCAGCCTTAATAAACTAAATTTAGTGGTCTAAAAAAAGTGTATGTTTTAAATGTATAGTAAGCACCAGGAAAAATTGTATCCACTATTATGGGTTACTTCTGTTACTAACCATGATAAAAAGTAATAATATCTTCTCATATGAAATCTAAGACTTGTGTCAATCTAGATCACACTATTTCCTTTCAAAGCATTCATTAAGTATAACTTTACATGTTATTCCATTAAAAAGCTTACAAAAGAGTCCCAGATTAAAACTTCTTTTGAAGGAATTAGATAAAATCTCTTTAATCTTTCTGCTATGTGGATGTACATATAGTCTTTAAATTGATCCAAATATTTTTTATATTTCTCTTCCTCTGGGTCACCTTACATAAATATGTGATTCAACACACAATTATCATATCTCTTTCCTTACAAGGATATTGTCTCAAACCTTAATAGTCCATTATATTTCTTGCAGTAAAGATTTTTAAGTAATTTGTTAGCTTATAAAGGAAATTGTGTGGTACCAAGACATGGTGCATTATTTTAGCATCCCATAAAAAGGAATTTTCATTCTGGCAAATATCACATGGACTCAATCTAGAAGTAATGCTGAGGGAATTGGAGACTGGAGTTGGGATCTCATCACTCTGTCACTTAATGCCTGGGTGATCTTAGCAAGTCATCTCTTTGTTTCTCAGTTTCCTCATCTGTAAAATGAGAAAATTGAACTAAATGTCTCTAAGGACCCTTTCAGGTCTAAATTCACAATTTTATTATCTATGATTGATGACCTAGGTTTAAGTCCCATCTCTCTTTGCTACTTAGGAGCCATAAGCCCCTTCTGAGTGATTTGAATTAACTGATCTCTATAGCCCTTTTCTCCTCTCTGACACTCTGACTTGCTTGGAATTTCAGCCTAAATAATTATAACTATGTATAAAAATAAGTACTTGATACTCCCCAATTGCAGTTAGGATCAGCAAGGAGTTCATAATCACAAGTTAGCAGAGTCAATCTGGAACCAAACTGATCTTCAGAAATTTCTTTAAAATCACAAACGCCTAGATATTCACACAGTACCTAAGTGGTACAACTACCAGAAAGTAGGTTACAGATGTTGTTCCTAGATATACTCTGGAATTGGTGTATACTTCCCTGAGAAAGCATTAAAATGTTGCAGAATCTTTGGTCCATACAAATATATACATACAAATGATAGAATGCTGGACTTGAAATCAGAATGTTATGGATTTAAATATTGCCTCTAAAACTTGTTAACTTCATCAGTAAAACGGGAGTGTGAGAAGGGAGAGGTAAAAATTAAGGAAGGTTTCAAATCAATCATATTGCTCAAAGGATAGTTTTGAGTCTTAGTTGAGATAATATATGTAAATTTATTTTTTAATTTTAAAATTATTTTAATTTTTAAGAAAATAAAAATTAGAATGATTTTACACAATTAAAAGATCTTGTCTTAAAGCAGATGAATCTTTTCATTTAATACTTACATTGGTATTTTGTTTAGGCTTCATTCTCTGGTGTTTTTTGATAGTCTCCCTGGTTTTTAAATTGGAATCCATGTGGTCTCTTATAGATATGCCACAGCTTTAGAGGGGAACAGCCATTTTTAGACCAGAAAATGCTTCTCCAACCAATTTTCCTTTCTGAAGAGAGAGAGCCTCTGAAAGGAAACAAAACTTTGGTTGTTTAAATGTTCTTTCTTATCTCCTCTTCAGAGAGATGCTGGTCCTTTTCCAAGCTAAGGCAGTGCCAAAGGACTAGCAGGCACTCCTGTTACAAATGAAAGTTCCCTGTGGCTTAATGCCTGCTGGGAGCTGAAGACCACTGTGCTTTTGACTCTGAAAAAAATCAAAAACATGAAAGAAATCTCAGAGTTTGTTTTTCTTTTAAATCCAAGCTATTGAATATCCCCTTATGCTCTGCCTATCCCGTCCAAGAATATATGCATATCCTTTTGTTATGTTTAATGTATATTTTAGGGTTTGAATCATGGTATAACAACTTATCTGGTTTTGTCCTTCTGCCTAACACATAAGGTGTGAATAATTGCAGTGTAATTCACATCTTGTCCTGCCTTATTACTTAATTTAGTTTTCTAATTTACAACATAATCTATTATGATGTAGCAGGAAATAGTAGTATATGGCATTACAATATCCTCCTATAGAACATGAGAGGTCAGTCATAAAAATTATGCTGAAAACTAGTTCAAATGATATAATCTGTGTACTATTTTGTAAGAATCAAACCAGATTGTAAATTACATTATATCTGAATGTCATATTAGCATCACAAATCGAACATGTTCAAAATGAAAGTTACTATCCTTCCCTTGAAACCTTGTCCTACAAACTTTTATTGAGCATGCTACTACTATCTATGCAGATTCATAATCTTGAGTCATCCTTGATTCTTCCCTCTCCCTCACATCCTATATTATCTATTCATACATTCAGCAAGCAGTTATTGTGCCATCCATCTACTGAGCACTGTGCTAGGCACTGGAGATGCAAATAAAAAAGAAACAGTCCTTGGTCTCAAGGACCTTTCATGCTATTAAGTGAAATAGTGTGTACATAGAAATTAAATTAAAAATAAATAAAAAATAATTTCTAGGGGATGGGAAAGAGTTGTAACTTTGAGGATCCATATTGGTTTCCTATAAGAGTTAACACATTAGCTAAGGTTTTTTTTAAAAAAGCTAAAAATTCTAAGAGGTAAAGATGAAGAAAATTTCATTCTAGCCTATGCAGAGGCACTCAAGTAAATAAATAGTAGAATGTCACATTTAGGTAACAATAAGTTTGACAACAATCAAACTGGAAGGTAGAATATGTGAAATAAAGTACATTAATCCTATAAAGTGAGGTTAGATAGGCTGATTTCAAAAAAGCTTGGAAAGACTTACATGAACTGATGCTGAATGAAGCAAGCAGAAACAGGAAAACATTGCACACAGCAACAAGAAGATTATATGATGATCAATTATGATAGAATTTAGCAATTTGGTGATCCAAGGCATTTCCAACAGACTTTGGGTGGAAAATGCCATCTACAACCAGAAAGAGAATTCTGAAGACTGAATGTGGATTGAAGAATGCTATTTTCATCTTTCTTCTGTTTTTTTTTTCTTTCTCATCTTTCCCTTTTGCCCTGATTTTTCTCTCCCAACATAACTCATAAAAAAAATGTAAAAAAAAAAAAAAAGTATGTATAAAAGAATGTACATTTATAGCTTTAAAAAATAAAATAAAATAATAAATGTACATGTATAACCTAAAAAACAAAAAGGAAATATGTAAAAAAAAAATTGAATGTGCATGTATAACCTAAGAAAAGTAAATTAAAATGTACATATGTAACCTAAAAAAAAAAGTAAGAGTACCCAGATTGTGAGTGACTTAGTATTTAACCATAAAAGCAAGAGGGAGCCACTAGTGTTTATTGGAAAATATATTAGAAGGGAGAATCTGCTTCAGGAAGACCACTTAGGAAGTTATTTCACCTGAGTGAGAGGTGATAAGGGTGATAGCCATATGGAGGAAAAGAAAGGAACTGATATGAAATATATTATGGAAGGTAAATTAGCAAGATTTGACAGCTGATTAGATAAAGAATGTGTGGAGTCTGGTATAATGCTAAAATTGTAAATCTAGGCAGGGAAGTAATGTGATACTGTCCATAGAAATAGAGAATTTAGTATAATTTTGTTGGGCAGAGAGGTAAAAAATAATAAATTCTATTTTAAATATGTTGAATTTGAAGTGGTAATGAGATGTTCATTTGGCAATGTCCAACAATTTGAATTAGATATATATAGATTAGAGAGTCATCTGCCTATAGGTGATAATTAAATCCATGGAATCTGATGGAAATAATCAAGAAAAAGAGTAAGGAGAGAGCTCTGATTTAAATGCATACATAAGAGGCAATATAAGGATAATGATTCCATAAAGAAAACAATTAAGGCCAGACAAGCCAGGAGAAAACCAAGAGATAATGTTATCATAAAAACCTAAGAGGAAATAGAGGTGATTAACCAAGATAAATGCATTTTTTAAAAAACTAAGGAAAAGCTATCAAATTTCACAACTGAGTTCATTAGTAGCCTTGAGAAAAAAATTTTCAGATAAGTGGTGAGGTTGGAAGTCAAATTGCAAGGGATTGAGAAAAGAGTGTAAAATGACAAATTGGAGACACTGGGTATTGCAGATAGCTTTTTTTTTTTCCCTTTGGGTTTTAACGGTGGAAGGGAGGATACAGAACAGTGATTCAAGGAAGGAAAGAGGGAAGGAAGGAAGGAAGGAAGGAAGGAAGGAAGGAAGGAAGGAAGGAAGGAAGGAAGGAAGGAAGGAAGGAAGGAAGGAAGGAAGGAAGGAAGGAAAGAAGAAAGGGAGGGAAGAAAGGAGGGAGGGAGGGAGGGAGAGAAGGAAAGAAGGAGGGAACATAGAAGAGAGGGAGGAAAGATAAATGAAACATTTTTTAAAATAACAGAAGCAAGCAAAAAAATTCAGATTTTACATATATGTATAATATATAAGCAGGTGTTGGTGCTACCATGTTAAGTTCATATGTGTGTATAGTTTAATATATTTATACATATGTATTCCCAAGAAAAGCTACATGTAAGGGGCAGCTAGTTGGCGCAGTGGATAGAGCACTAGCCCTGAAGTCAGGAAGACCTGAAATTAAATCTGGCCTCATACACTTAACACTTCCTAGTTATGTGACCCTGGGCAAATCACTTAACCCCAATTGCTTCAAAAAAAAGAAAAGAAAAACTATATGTAAGATTTGCTGTTTCATATACCATCTCTTTCTATTCTTTATGTATAGAAATGCTCATTTCTAAAAATGTTTGTCATGTTAAAAATTGTTTATAAAATAATATAAATAAGGAAGAAACAAAATATTTTGCTTTGGGAAATAGATCAAATATCTAGAACAATGTCTTTTTGTCTGTATGTATAATGTGTATATATGTACATAGAAACATTAAGAGAGAACTACAGGAATTACTTGGTTGACTTACACAAATGAATGACTGAAGATAAGTGTATGTAGAAAGGTTATGCCTTAGGGCAATGCTGTCAAAGTCAAGTAGAAACAGATCCCTTTGGTCTATATAGATTTAGAAAACCATATATATATTTAATATTGTTCAACATTTCCCAATTACATTTAAATCTGTTTTAGATTGACACTTCTGCCCTAGGGGTTAATTGTTTCTGATGACCTTTTTCATAAATAACTGAGCTAGTAAAATTTCAGATCCTTTCCTTTACATCTGAAAGGTCTTACATTTCATTATTTCTGTCTTTTTGTCCTCCTAACTTTCAACTTTGATGAAGTCCACAGAGGTTACACTATCATAATAGTGGGTATGAAAGGCAGTATGTTGTAGCAAATAACCAATCTTGGAGTCAAGAAGTAAGTTTAAGTTAATCTCATCAATGGAACTCCTTGGAAAATCAATTAATTTCTGAGTGTCCCAAGATACTTTCTAAGAACATATAACTACAGAGCAGGTGCCAACCTACATTAGTAGAATGGTTTCCATATTGGAAGTTCCCTATAGCAATCAAATCACAAATCTTATTTCCTCACATCACCACCACCCAAATATATATTTATATTTATATATATTTATAAATATATATAGGTAGATATTCAATAAAATTATAGAGCTTTTTAAGAAGAGTCTTCTTATTTTTTACTTAAGTCAAGAATTGCTGTAATTTTTAACAACTGTATAAGTAGAATATAAGGCAAATTATTCTACCCACTTAAGTTTAGCATTTGTACAGTATTTTGACAGGTATTCCATAGTTACTCTTAGTTGTCATAGTTTTACTCATCTAATGATAAAAATTCTTCTTTTAGTTTCTTTTATTAAGGCATCTACAGAATCAATTGATATGTTGGCATCTTCTATCCATTGTTGCCATTTACTAAGCATCTGCTATATCTAGAGCACTCTGTTAGTTAGGTGAAAAAAAAAATTTAGAAATAATCTTTTCCCCATGTAACTTATGACATATATCCTGAAAATGAGGGCCACAAATGTGTAGTAAATATAATGAAAAACAGAATGTTATAAAAGAATTCCATAGAAAACGTTATTCAAAGTCCAAAGGAAAAAAGATGTCTAACTAGTACATCAAATTATGTTCTTATGAAGTAAGTACCATCTGAGCTAATTCTTGACTCTCAGAAGGCATCTACAATGGCTATCATAATAGCATGGCATCTGGAAATGCTTTCTTTACATTGTGCCCATATATCCTGTGATTTAGAAGTAAGACCCACATAGCTAATCTGTTTAAATGTAAATAAAATTCTTTCTAAGGCCTATCTTTAGAGGACTAATAATGACTGTGCCTCCTATTGGTAGGTACAAGTACAGGATGAGCCATACATTTTCACTCCCATCCAATGTGTTGCTTTGTTTGGCTTAGCCATATTAACTTGTAATTGAGAGTTTATTAAATGACAGTGGTATTAAAAAAGAAAAGAAAAAAATCAATAAAACATTTTAAAAGAAGTCACTTTTTAAAATCACTATCAAGCACACACACACACACACACGCACACACACACATACACACACACACACACACACACACACAATATCCCAGTTGATGAGAGGTTGTCTCTGATATATAATTCTAGCCACTTTGTCATGTATTACTGTGTATTTGATAAATGCTAAACTTTTACAGCCTATAGCAACATGCTACATTTTCTATTAATCCCTTACATAACCTACATTGATCATTGAATCCAGGCTTCAAAAGATCAACTTTTCTGTAGTTTCTCATGGCAGTGACCTTGTCCTGAATTGCCATTATAAATCTCTCCATTTCCATATCAAGATAATGACAATGACCATGACCATGATAGTGACAATGATGATGAAGATAATGATGATGCCATAAATTTGGAGTGTTTATGTCCATGATCATCTTAAATATTTGATTGGCATCTAGAATAATACCTAAAATGTTAATACTACATAAGCACTGATCAGTTATTGTGGTTTGTGAATTGTTTCCATTTTTATTCACTGTCTGTCTATGTTCTTTCTGGAAATTTGATTGGAATAATTGGGCATTTTAAGTGCATTTAAATTTTTTAAGAATCTCACTTTTCATTAGCATTTCATTAAACAAAGCAATATTAACAATGTTTATCTGTTTTTTGTATTTACTTCTAGCTGGGCAACTCAGCCAGTCAGCACATTTATCTCTCCAGTTGCCTTATAATGTACTGGGTCTAGGTCGAAGTGCAAATTTTCTTGATCACCTTTATGTTGGTATTCCTCGTCCATTAGGGGAAAAGGTAAGTTGAGGTTTTTTTTTTGGGGGGGGGAGATTGGGCAGCAAAAAAAAAAAACCCTCAAAAAACAGAGTCACCTATCACTTTGTTTCTAAAAATAATCTGATTTTTAAAAATTATTCTACTTTTAAACATAAATTGAAATGACTAGTTGAGAGTATACTATATAATCATAATAACTTGAACACACAATCACTAAAGAATAAAAGTAGCATTTAGTGAGACCAAAAACAATTCTTCTCTTAAAAAGTTGGATTAACTTTTTGCCAAGAATTGCCCTAAGAATAATTACCTTGGTTTTTACTTAATATAAAGGCATAAACATCCTAGTAGACTAATAATACATATTCATAATTCAATCCAGATATATACTTTCAGTTCAATCTAGCAAAAAAATTTTACCCAGCATTTATTGCTATAAGGCAAAGATGTCAGACATTCCTCATTTCAGTGAGAACCAGATTAAAATCTATTTTGGAAATACTTAAATAAAAATACAGTAAAACATGGGTAATATTAATATGTGGTTTTCTAAGTCAATATGTAGCCTGCAGGGGTCCTTAGGTACCTTTTAATGACCTTCTTTGGATATGACTTAAACAATGCAATTGTAGGGTACTATGCCATTCTACCTGTCAAACAATTTGAGTTTTAGAGTTTAATTGAATTGAATTAGAATTGAATTGTTTTATTCTATTATCTAAAAGTTTAAAGTGTCTTAAATTCTTTTTCGAGGCTATACGAAAACAAGAGTGGACTGCAATCATCCCTAACTCCCAACTCATCGTCATTCCATATCCACACAATATTCCTCGGAGGTAATGTCAGTACTTGAACTAAATTTGGTAAAATGATACCGTCAACTGTGCAAATCAGAGATGCAGTTACATCTCAGAGAAAACCTCTCTAACTCCTGCTGTGCTCCAGTATGAGTGCCATTACTTAATTTCTTTAAAGGAAACCTTAGAAGACTAAGCATGCCTACAGAAAAGGTCTCTGACACTTTTCATGAGGAACAAATTAAATTCTATTAAAAGAACAGCAGGTTAACTAATTTGAAATTTATACATGTATTTGTTAAGTAAATTGTTCTTCATTTAACAAGTGCATATTCTAGAATTTCAGGGTAATAGAAATGGTTTTCTAATATTCACTGCTGTTTATTTGTATTTGATTTGCAATGGATTGAACTTTTTATTTTTCAGTCCTAAATGGCTATCATTTTCTTTCCTTTAACTTACTATGTTAATTGTAATCTCTTTTTAAAGTATAAAATAATAAAGTTATTCATTTGAGTTTTTTAATTTTTTTGTGAAAAAATAAATTGTATATTAGCCAGATTTCATATCATGAGAATATACACAGGCTGTTTTTTCTCTACTTCCTCTATAATGAACATAGATCTATGTAGACATAGTGAGTCCTACATGTTCTTCCACATATACTTCCTGATCATAACCATAGTGGTATTTTCTTTTCATATGAAGCTATAATTTTATAAAATTATATGGAGAATGTCTATTATAGAAAAGTTCTACATCTCAGAGTTTTAGAAAGAGAACCACCTGAAGTGCTAAGAGCTGAGAGATGTCAGAAATATGATTGAAACCTAGGCCTTATCAAGGCCTCCTCTATCTATCTTTCTTTTTATCTAATTTTTAAATTAGATTGAATTAAATGAAAGAAATAGGAGAACTTTTGGTTATTGATTTGTCTGCTTTAATATAGTATTAAACTAGGAATAGCCTGCTGACAGAGTACATAAAATGCGGTCCTGGAATCAGGAAGTTCTGAGTTCAAATCTTGTCTCAGGCAATTATTAACTTTGTGAGCTAATATATAAAAAACTTTTACTCAGCACTTATTAAACTAAGGAAAAGTTGTCAAACATATTACTTTTCAATAAGAACCAGATTAAAATGTATTTTGAAAACACTTAAACAAAAATGCAATAAAATATAGATAATGTTAATATATGGTTTTCTAAGTTAATATATAACCTGCAAACATTCTTGAGTACTTTTTAGTGACCTTTCTTGGTTTTGACTTGGACCTATTACTAATTCTAAGGTACTACGCTATTCTGCTTGTCAAACAAATTATTTGAATTTTAGAGTACTTTTTAACTGAATTAGAATAGAATTGTTTTATTCTGTTATCTAAAAGCTTAAATTCGGAAATTTCTGTTTCTAAGCTATATGAAAACAAGAGTAGGAAAGTCACTTAATTTCTTAATTTCATATTCTTCATCTATAAAATGAGGATAATAGCACCAAGTTTCCTGGGTTGTTGTAAAGGCCAAATGAGATAACATGTTTAAGTTTTGCAAAATGCTATAAGCTTGCAAGAGACAAGGAGAGAAAAAGGGAGGGAGAGAGAAAGAGAAAGAATGAGAGACACAGAGAGAGAAAGACAGAGACAGACAGACAGACACACACACACACACACACACACACACACACACACAGAGTTGCTATTTAGTCATGCCTGATTCTTCATAACCTCATAGGCCATACTATCTTATAGAGCCCAAGCTCAGCATTCTATCCACTGAGCCATTCAGCTGCCTGATAGGGATATATATAAAAATATTTGTACATACATTCTATAATTGATTACACATAATATAAACATATATATTATATATATCTTTGATTAAAATAGAGTGAGAAAGAATGTGTAGTACTTTGCAAAGCTTAAACATTATATAAATGCTAGTTAGCAGAAATTGTGATGTTATCATTAGTAGTAGTAGTGTAATCAAGAAATAGTTATGGCTAAAGATTTTGGTTTTGGTTTGAGAGGCAGAGAAGAGAATAATATAAGTTTGTTATGTAGACTGTAGTTTTTTAATCTAATGTCATATTGATAATTGATTTGCTTTTCTTAAGCTAGATTTTTTTCCTTCTGCTTAATCCAGTAAGAGAAATATTTTATAATTAAACTGAATCAAAATAGAACTAGGAACAAAAAAAGATTTCCCTCTCCCTCCATTTTCATAAATTAGATAATTTGAGGAATTAACTTGGTATAATTAATAATACTTATTTTCTTCAGGTTCTTCTTCACTGGATTTTTACTTCCATTTCTATTAAATCTTTTTCTACCACAAACCTCTAAATAATTTTATCATACTGTTTCAGAATAAATTATCTTTTCAAATTTATGTACATAATAAAACACACATTGATTTCAGCTTTCAGTATATTTTGAGATATATTGACTAGTGGCTAACCTTACTGGTCAATAAATTTTAATTATGGGCCTCTAAGAAGTCAATATCTACTTGCTATTCATCAGAATGATCTTAACTTTATTAAAATTTTTAAACGAATATATAACTGTTCTCAAAGAGAATAGAAAGTTATCTTTCTACATATTGGTCCCTGCAGCATTGGTTATAAACTATGAGCTGTGCTTCATCACTCTGCATGTTAAACTAGGTTGTAGAGTGTGAACTTTTTAATCATGCTCTATCTAGGCCTTGGGTTTTGCAGTATTTTTTGTGATTGGTTTCAATGTAAATCCAAGGCATGTTTCCTACCTCATTTTGACAGAAATCAATGAAAGAAGAAGATAAATAAATGTAAACACCAACAAATGCTAGATAGCTTTCATGAAGCAAATATATTTTAGAAGCTTTTCATATCACGTTATTCTAAAAGGTAATCATATAGTTTCATATATATGATATATTTATATAGATAGATAGATCAATAAAACATTACACTAATGTCAGTCACGTAATTTCTAAATCTTAAGTCGTTCAAATTTGGATTTAGCATTCAAAGAAGTTAATTCAGTACTGAAATTATTAGGTAAAGTACATTTGTTTAAATGAAGATTTAATAAATAACCAATCTTTATAACCATGTCTTTATGGTTATTCAGTTAACACAACGGGTGTGTTGTTTATTCATTATATTTTATGCTATAGTATATAAGTATTTAGGCTTAAAGTTTCTTTCCCCACAAGTAGTTTTAAATACATATGTTAAAAATAATATAAGACTCCTTGATAAATAGCTATATTCTATAATCCTCTATTAACTCTTGGCGAGATACAAGACAGGGAGAGAGAGAGAGAGAGAGAGAGAGTGTGTGTGTGTGTGTAATTCATGATAGGTATTCTTTACTGTCATGGAGGATGCTCTGAATACTATCAGAATGGAGGATCCCCTAAAGATTGTAAGATCCTCCAGTTGCTGCTTTTTATAAAGATATTGTATGACCTTATTATAACCACTAAAATCCATGATTTTGGAAAAAAGATCATCAGCATAACAGGCCATGCAAAAACATCTAAATTATGAAAAATCTCTATTATCAGAACTATGGCATGCAAATTACACAGCTAGGGCATTGAGTTAGTGTTGTGTCCTGCTTTCTAGAGCCCCCAAGTTGGGGTAACAAAATGTACTGTTGCTTTCTAGAGTCCCCCACACCAGAGTGATTAAAATATCCTGCTTTCTAGTGGAGAAGTGATGAGGCAATGTGGTGTTATTTTTCTTTAAAATATTAATATAAGATGGTTCTCTCTGGGAGAGCAGGTTTCTCGGGGAGGTTTCCTGAAGGCAGCCTTCATTTCAATTCAGATCAGTAATCACCCCAAATGCAGCCAGGTGTTAAAAGTTCAGATCTTTTATTGCTTCCTCCAAAATAGTCTGGTTAGTTTTCTTGGAGGTCTATCTCTCTGCTTGGTTCCAAGAGCTCCCTCTGAATGTCTCCAAATCCAAAGGTTTGTCCATCAGCCTCCAACCAGCACAAAGGTGGAAAATGGAATGAATCACTTGTCTCCTTGCCGGGGCTGGGCAGCTTTCTGGAGAGCCTTTCAGACCAGCCTTGGTCTCAGTGGGGGAAGTGCAGGAAGCCAGCCACCATTCCAAATATCTCCAGCCAGCACCAAGGTGAAAGTTGGAATGAATCTGTCTTGCCTTCAAGAGAGGGCTTCTGGTTCTCCCAGAGCGCTCTGTGTCTGTCCCAGAGTGCTCCATGTCTGTCCCGAAATGCCTCTGTGCCTGTCCCAGAGTGCTCTATGGCCCTAAGAGCTTCTTGCTTATATGAGCTCTCTAAAGGTGCAAACATAAGCATTGTTTCTATCGGTTCCACTTAGTACCTTGTTTCAAGTTCTGGCCCATAACATCTCCTTATAAGATCAGATCAATCATACTGAACCATGCTAAGTTAGATAATTATTGTCTCTATCAATTCTAATGACTTAACAACTTGTAAGGATTCTAACAAGGCAGAACTCCCAAGGATGATGGAAAAATGGAGTCTTTTTATTTCAAGGACTTTCCCCTTTTTATAATGTAACAAAAACAACACTGAGCATGTGGGACCACATAAACAACTTGCTATTGTACATAGTTTGCCACCTGGTATCACTCTGCCTCAATCTCAGCACAGGTTGTTACTGCCCCCTGACTTCTCAGGAAGGCCGAGAGCTCTTAGGGGAGATGGGAGCCGAACTAGACATTGTCAGCAGGTTCCCTCTGGGCTTAAGGATCTTATACCTTACCCAGAGTTTCCCCACTGACTGTGACTCTCTACAAGTTAGTATATTAATACACAGACCTGGAGCAGGTAATGCATATGGACAATGAATTGGACTCAGAATTGACCAAGAAGAGAACAGGAGGCTAGATTAAACTTGGGAAACTATTCATTGATTCTAATGATCCTGAGAAGTTCCCCAATAATAAGCTCCATCTTTTCAACAGTCAGTCAGCAAGGAATTATTAAGTATTATATCCCATATATATTGCTAGGTAATGTGTACATACACAAACAATATATGTGCATATATGCTTATATGTGTGTTTTATGCATTTACATATATATATATAATAGCATAAAGTGAATAAATACAAAAATAAAGGATTTCTCAGTTTGACTGAGAAAAAGAGGAAACGCATAAGACAAAAACATTCTGCTGACAATACTCTGTTGTTGCAAATTTTGAGCTAACCAATCCCAAAGGAATCAAAGTTGTCTCAAGTGGCAATGGAGAAAGATCTGAAGGTGTATATGGGCTGCAGCTTATTTCTGCTAATGACCTATTCTCAAGATGGAGCATGAGGAATATAAAAGTAAGGAACTGTATGATCATAAAATGTAGTGAGCTAGCGATATGTCAAAATCAAGGACAAGAACTCAAGACTTCAGGGCTGGTGCTGTATCCACTGTACCATCTTGCTGCTCTCTGCTTGACACTATCTAAACTTTGTTGTACTTTTTGTTTAATTAAAATGATTGCATGTTGGTTGATTCTATGGAAACAGGCAATTTACATTTTCTCTGTTCTGGTTTTTAGCTGGAGTGCTAAACTGTATCTGACCCCCAGTAACATCGTACTGCTGACTGCTATAGCTCTCATCGGTGTTTGTGTTTTCATCTTAGCAATAATTGGAATATTACATTGGCAGGAAAAGGTATGTTCAATTAATTGATGGTTTAACTTTGGATAGTATCATGCTTATTAATTGGCATAGGAGTACTCAATAGAGCAGTGTTCATTCAAAATGTATGGTGTCTAGAAATTGCTTATTTACAAAGAAACAACTTCTGCCAAGAACCTCTGATGAGACTCTTATTTATATCTTTCTAATTAATCAGACCATTTGGAAACCAACACAGTTCTGTATGATGACTACTTTATACTAAAGCAATTTAGAGACATAAAGCCTGTGCATTGCTCATTTTATGAAAGGCTTGAAAAGTTTTATTAGTATATTATTAGTATATGTTTTCATGAAAAAATCTACAGTACTCTTAAAAAATGTATTTTCTCTCTCATAGTTAGGATTGTTATAGGTTCTTCCTATTTTACAGATGAAAAAAACAAAGCACAAGGAAGTTAAATGTTTTCCTTGAGATTTAAACTGGCAAGCCTCTTTCTTTATCAATTGTTCTATATACTAATTTAAACTACTTTCTGTGCTTTCAGTGCCATCAGCGGGGGGAAAAAATTAAGTGGGGAAGGACAGGAAAGAGGATTTTATGCTCAATTTCATATAAAGAGAAAACTCAAGATCATTAGTGGATTCTTTATTAGTTGGTTTTACAAATTTATGCATGCTGAGACTACTTTATATCTGTGTATAATTATGTATTAAATATATAACTACTCAGTTTCAAGATGTCACACACAGAGTTTTCATATTTTTGCTCCTATTTTGTTTTATCATCTCCACCTGACAAAGCAGACAATGAGAATTAACATCTGACCTAACTGTAATCATTATTGTCCATTTAAATTATAATTTTTATACTTAGCATGACTTTTTTATTCTTCCAGGGAGGGAAAAATAGAATATAGTCATTGTACTGATTAGATTTCATGCTCTCAATTTCCAAAAAATTATCATTCCCCCATGTATCAGAAATAGTAACATGAAACCTGTATTCAAGAAACATGAGATTAAGAAGATTTAATTTGACTGACAAGACTCAGGCTGACAGCCCATCTTTAACTTCTCTTGTTTTCTAAAATAGCAGAAAGCAAATGGTCTGATATAAGTTACTAAATTAATTTAGGTGCTTAAAATATTTCCCAAGAAAACAGTTTAAAATCACTACTTGCTATCATTAACCATGGCCTAAGTGATTTTGAGATTGTTGTGATATGAGAATGCCAAAAATGTGAGAGGGAAAAAATATTTTTCTTGGACTCATAATTAACATGTTTGTTAGCAGAATGTATAGCAAAATATCTAAAATCTTTACAAACTTTTATTTTTCAGAAAGCAGATGATAGAGAAAAACGCCAAGAAGCCCATCGGTTTCATTTTGATGCTATGTGACCCGCCTTAAGTTTGTGATAATGAAGCTACTGTTCATTTGCTTAATCAAAATACTAACTGCTAGCTTGAAGAACAGAATTGGAAGAGAGCTATTTTAAATCATCTATTTATAAATATTGCATTGCTTAGTATTTATTTGGTTAAGTATTAAGTTATAAGTGTATTACAAGGTCTTTTTGGTAAGCACTCTGGGATAATTTTTGGTCTTTGTTAAATAAAGTTGTACTTTTTTTTTTCATGGTCAGGGTCCTACTGCATGTACTGTGCTATTTATAAACTGAAAAGTCTTCCAAAAATAATGACAGAAAAAGCATCATGTGTAAATAAAAATAATTTAAATCAGTAATTTTTGTGTTCGAGCTATCTATATTAACCTTGAAATTTATATTCCTGTGATGAAATTATATTTTTTAAATGGTTCTAAGGTAAATAGGTATCAAAGGACTTACATGCATTATGATAGTTATCTAGAGGCTTTTAACTTGTATCACTTTGATCTTTTCTTTTTTTTAAAATCATCTACCCATGCAATGAAATTTAAACTTTAGTATAAAAATACACAGCAGAGATTTTCCTAACATCATTATATATGATTGATTGCCCCCCAAAAAATAAATAAATAAAATGGAAGCAAGCTTAAATATCCAATAATAGAGGGAGGATTAGATAAATTATAGTACATTGATATAATAGTATACTATAATGCCATCAAGACTGACAAGCATTAAAAATACAAAGAACTCTGTGAAGCCATTTAGGAAATAAAGCAAAATTTAAAAATCAAAAGTAGAACAACAGAATATATTACTAATTACAACCATGATTAAGAGAAAAAGTGAATGAGAATGAATTGACAAAGAATCTTGATAGATCCTCAGAAGGAGTATCCAAAAAAGTTGTTGTTATACTTTACATACTTTAAATTAATTCACTTTTTAACTGCAGATAGTTGCTAAGCAATTTTAGTTGAATACATAACAACTATTCAATACTGAATTTTTAATAATATATTCATTACCAAACAACACATCTAATAGTAAGCATATAAATAGATGGATGGATAGATGCTTCATATATTTATATGTACATTTGTTATACATTTAGATATATACATTATATTATATACATATATATACATTATATATACATTTAGATATACATATCTAAACTAGATATAGCATGTGAGTTCTCCAGTTCAGTATGATTGATTTAATCCTAAAACAAGGTGTTAACTCAGTAGAATTAAGATTAAGATTCTCTAGTACTTAGTATAGTTCTACCAGTTGATATCTATTCTACAAGATTGACACCTACAATGATGTACTTATAATAGAATATATAAGAACTAATAGATCTGGGAAGGGAGACAGACTTCAAGACAGAGACAGTCCTGGTGGCTCTGGTGGCTCTCTTGTCTCCTGCATCCCTCCACTGAAACCAGACCCATTCCTGAAGGACTTCCAGAAAGCTAATCTGGCCTCAAATGAAGGAGACAGACTGAAGGAGATAATAAAGACTTTGGACTTTCTCATGGTGATTATTTTGCTGAAACCCAAGGCTAGTCCCAAGACTTCTAGAAACTAACCAGAACACTACAGCTATATAATTTAGATCTCTGAAAATTGTGTTTCATTCTTTTTTGTTCCTTTAATTTATAGAATTTATAAAAATATATAAAATTTATAGAATGAAATAAACCTTTGTTTAAATCTGTAAAACTTAAAAATTTTGGTGGCTTTAAAAAAAAATCAATTAGGCTTTTCTTTTGTTGTTGTTTAGTCATTCAGTTATGTCCAAATCTTAGTGACCCCATGACTATATCATGGCCCTTCTGTGTCCTCTGCAGTCTGTCCAAGCTCCTGTTTGTTGCCTCCATGACACTATCTATCCATCTCATCCTCTGCCATTCCCTTGTCCTTTTGCCTTCAATTTTGCCCAACATTAGGATCTTTTCCAATAAGTCCGGTTGAAGTATTTGAGCTTCAACTTAATATTTATCCTTCTAGTAAGTAGCTTGAATTTTTTTTTGGGGGGGGGCTGAGGCAATTGGGATTAAGTGACTTGCCCAGGATCACACAGGTAGGAAGTGTTAAGTGTCTGATGGCAGAGTTGAACTCAGGTCCTCCTGACTTTAGGGCTGGTGCTCTGTGCTACTCTGGTGGCACTGCACCACCCAGGTGCCTCAAATTAATTTCTTTAAATATTGACTCATTTGATCTTCTTATTATCCAAGGGACTCTCAAAAGTTGTAAAAGGGACTCAGAAAAGTAGACCCAAAGAAATAGTGAAAGGATAAATGCTTTAAAGAAAATTAAAAATTAAAAAATCCATGCTTATTACTAGTTTTCTGTACATTATTTAATGCCTGCTTAATTGAAATTCATTATAACTACTTAGGGGAAGGACTGGTGATATCTTATGAGTCTGAGAACATTTTGTTCTTCCTCTATGCTATCTTGATATATCTGCTGATTGATTGGACCCAAAATGAATAATCAAAGACCTAGGCCTCAGGCATTACTTCTGAAGGATGAAACTGCTTTCCATATTGCAATAATCAGCAATTATTGTGGCAGTTCCTGACCACATATCTAGAAGAATTTGATTCACATCTCCTAAGGGTAAAATAAAATAAGTCAAGATCTGGTCATCACTAAAGACACCATGTATGTAAAGGTAATGCTGTAATATAAACTTGTAGCTAGGAAAGGATCCAGACCTCTGACTTTATCAATGAATTCCTAGTCAGAAAAGTCTCTTTACCAATGCAATAACTGTTTTACAACTTAGTCTTTAAAAGTTGCCCAAGGTACAAAGAGGTTATATTATTTGCCCAGAGTTACATAGCCAGTATATGTGATCAGTGGGATTTGAACCCTATTATGTCACCCTTGTTTTTTCTTGCTTTCTATATTAATATTACTTAACATATTAAGAGAGTTTGCTAGATATGATTTGAACTTGGTACATATATATATTTTTTTAATTTTTGTGTAAAGTTTTAGAAAAATTATTTTCCACATATTTTATTCCTTTTCAAAGTATTTGGTAGCACAAATTATGCTCAGTGACTTTTATATGTGGTATGCAACTAAAGCCAAATGATTTTTTTCTTTCTGCCAGAAATTTGTGAGCTACTCACAAAATAGTAAGGCAGAAGACAAGGTTACCACAAGATGTAGAACTAGAAGAAACCTTAAAGATTATTTACTAAGTTACCAACTTTGTACATAAGAAAACTGAGTTCCAAAAAGAGGAATTTGGGAATTGAAAGAGAACTATAGATTCTCAGAATTGCAAAGTTGCTAAAAGACTTCAAATCTAACTAATACCTGAACTACAATCATTTCCATAGAATTAGCTAAAAAATACCTATTAAAGGGCAACTTTATTACCTCCTCAAGTAATGCATTTCTTCTGGGGGGTAAATCTGTAGAAGTTTTTCCTGATATCAAAACAAAATTTGCCTTGGCAGTTCTACCGTGTTGGGCCCAAGCAAAACAAATCTATTTCCTTTTCTATATGACTACCTTTCAACTGCTTAAAGACAGTTATTTTACACTATCTAAATCCCATTCAGACATCATGCATAGTTCCTTCAACTGATAATAGGAAAAGAATTTGAGGTCCTTTTGCCATCTTAGTTCCTGTTCCCTCCTTTGCACATTCTCCAATTCATTACTGTCTTTTCTATAAATGTAGCACACCCAGAACAGAATTATAGTACTCTGAATATGGTCTGATGAGGGCAGAGTACAATGATACTTACCTCCAGCCTGAACCTTAACAGACTTAAGATGCAAGAGATGGACATTTTTTGGACAAGACCAAGAGGGGTAATTTGTTATGCTTGACTATATGTCTTTGTCATAAGATTTTTCTTTTTTTCATTTTGGGATGTGGGAAGGAAAAGAAGACTTGAAATTGGATTGCCAAAAAGAAAAAGAATCATTCAAGCATATTTTAGGATAGAAGGAAATGTGACATATCTTTGAAAGATAATAACATATTAAGTTTATTATGTACTTCAAACAAAAAGATATTGTATATAAAGCACATTTTATTATAATCCTCTTTTTATGTTCTATCGGCAAATATTTATCTGCTGTTTAAGTTCAGAATTTTAAAATTAAAATTTTGTTTTATTAAATTCAGCCTGTTAAGATCTCTTAAATCCCAACTCTGTTATCCCAACTATTTTTCCTCCCAACTTTGTGTCCTTTACAGTTTTGATAAGCAAGCCATCTATAGCTTTATCCAATTCATTAACAAAATTATAAACAATACTGAGCCCTGCAAGGTTCTGGAGGCAACTTCCATTGGAGATTTCCTTGCAGGATAACATCCCTCTTTGGGCTTGGCCATTTAATCAGTCCCAAACTAATCTATTTTTTTCTAACCTGAACCCACATTTTTTGACCTTTTCCTTAAAATACCATTAGAGACTAAATTGCTTTTCTAAAATCTAAGTAAATGTCTACTGCATTCCCCTGATCTACCACCAGTCTCTAGCTGTTAAAAAATAAATAAATAAAAAGAATATAAAATTAGGCTGACATGATCCGTTCCTGAAGTCATGCCGGCTCTTTTTTGGTACTTCATGAAGTCCACTAACTATACCCAGGATACATTCTGGAATCTTTCAAGAAGTAAAACTCAGTGGCCTATGATTTGTACAATACAGGGCAGATAATGTTTAAGAAATGTATATTAATTAATAAAATATATTATCATCCCTTTTGGGAATCAGGATATCTAGGGGAGGATTCTGGGAAGATGGCAGAGTAAGTCAGAAAACTTTTTGGCTCTCCAGATTTCCTCAAAAAAAAAAAAAAAAAAAAAACCCTCAAAGTGAAAGTAAAACAGCAAAAATAAAAATCAGGGTAAAACAGTTGTCCTCCTAAGAATCTGAGAGAACTTCAGTAAAGACTCCAGGGGTGGACTGAGGGAAGTACAAGCACTTCCAGGATGACTCTATTGAATCAACAAACAAGAAGCCCTGGGGGCAGCTGGGTCAGACAATAGCCTTGGCCTCAGGAATTTTCATCTTACAGACAAGATTGACACATTGAAGAGTCTTCTGTTTTCAAGGGATACCAGGCCTAGCTGTACTGACCAGACACAATATAAAACTGTAGCTTCTGGCATGAAAGAAGGAGCACACGTGGTGAAAGCAGTAACAGAGAAGAGTATAACCTACTGGCTATGGGAACTTACAAGAATGGAGTCTCTGGTTTTGATTCTAGGGCTGAAGTTTGCAATCTAGGAGGGAATATAGAAAGCAAAAAAAAAAAACCAATCCATGGTTTAGGGTGGAAAAATAGTATCTGAGGATGAACCTCTGGATGGAGCTCAGAAAAGTAAATAAGACAAAATAAAAATAAAAATGAGTAAGCAAAGGAGAAAGCACCGGACCATAGATAACTATTATGAGGATATAGAAAATCTGGATTTGTATTCAAAGATAGTGAAGTTTCAAAACATTACTCCTTTTTCAGAGAAATATCAAATGATCACCTGAGTTCAAATTTGACTTCATACACTTAACACTTCCTAGGTATGTGACCTTGGGCAAGTCACTTAACCCCAATTGCCAAGAAAGAAAGAAAGGAAGGAAGGAAAGAAGGAAGGAAGGAAGGAAGGAAGGAAGGAAGGAAGGAAGGAAGGAAGGAAGGAAGGAAGGAAAGAAAGAAAGAAGAAAGAAAGAAAAGAAAGAAAGAAAGAAAGAAAGAAAGAAAGAAAAAGAAAGAAAGAAAGAAAGAAAGAAAGAAAGAAAGAAAGAAAAGAAAGAAAGAAAGAAAAAGAAAGAAAGAAAGAAAGAAAGAAAAAGAAAGAAAGAAAGAAAGAGAGAGAGAGAGAGAAAGAAAAAGAAAAAAGGAAGGAAGGAAGGAAAAAAGAAAGAAAGAAAGAGAGAGAAGAAAGAAAGGGAGAGAGAAGAAAGAGAGAGGAGAAAGAGAAAGAGAAAGGGAGGGGAGAAAGAGAGAGAGAAAGGGAGGGGAGAAAGAGAGAGGGGAAGAGAAAGACTTAGGAGAAAAGGAGAGACTCAAGAAAATTAAGAAAAAACAAATTTACTGGGAAAAAAATTTAAAACCTTAAGAAAATAACTCCTTTGAAAACTAGGCAATGGAAAACTAATGTTGTTATTTTTAAAAAATTAATAAAATGAAAAATGAAAAAAGTAAAAGATAATCTGAAATATCTCATTAAAAAACTAATCTAGAGAACAGGTCAAGGAGGAATAATTTAAGAATTGTTGGATTATTTGAAAGTAATAATCAAAAAATCATATTACATATAATCATGTTACATATGAGCAAAAAATATTATAAGAACTTGTTCAGGAAAATTGTCCTGAAGTTCTAGAAACAAGAAGATAAAACAGAAATAGAAAAAAACAAAAACAAAAAAATGAAAAAACAATTATTAGCACCTGAGAGAGATCCCAGAAAGAAAAATTATAGAAATATCATAGCCAAGTTTGAAATCTTCCGGGTTAAGAAGAAAATATTATAAACACCAAGGAAAAAAACAATTTAGATATTGTGGAGCTACAATTAGGATCACACAAGATCTAGTAGTTTATACATTAAAAGACTTTTTGGAACACTAAATTTTGAAGAGTAATATTTTTTTTAAATTTTTATTTAATAATTACTTTATATTGACACTCATTTCTGTTCCGATTTTTTTTTCCCTCCCTCCCTCCACCCCCTCCCCTAGATGGCAAGCAGTCCTTTATATGTTGGATATGTTGCAGTATATCCTAGATACAATATATGTTTGCAGAACCGAACAGTTCTCTTGTTGCATAGGGAGAATTGGATTCAGAAGGTATAAATAACCCGGGAAGAAAAACAAAAATGCAGATAGTTCACATTCATTTCCCAGTGTTCTTTCTTTGGGTGTAGCTGCTTTTGTCCGTCCTTCATCAATTGAAACTCAGGTCTCTTTGTCAAAGAAATCCACTTCCATCAAAATATGTCCTCATACAATATCGTTGTCTGAAGAGTAATATTGAAAAATAACTTATGGAGAAAAGTATAATCCTGAACCAGGAAAAAAAATAACATTTAACAAACTGAAAAACTTTTAATTATTTGTGATAAAAAGACTAGAACTTGTTGAAAAATTCAGCATAAAACAGACAAGAGAAATATAAACATTAAAGACCAATTTTAAGGAACTCAATCAAGTCAAACTGTTTATATCTTATATGTGAAAATGTTATCAATACTCTTTTAAGACTGTCATTATTTGTCTTAGTTTGATGTGAAAGGAAGATGATAAGTGTGATACAGAAGCAGCAAGTGGAGGTGGAAGGTGGGTAGTGATGAAACCTTGCTCTCATCAGAAACGGGTCAAAGAGGAGAAAACATACATCTAAAAAGCATATAAAAGTCTTCTAAATTTCTATTGCATTGTTGGTGGAGTTATGAAATAATCCAACCATTCCGGAGAGCAATTTGGAATTATGCCCAAAGAACTATAAAACTACACTCTGACCCAACAAAATCTCTACTGGGTCTGTATCTCAAAGAGATCATAAAAAAGGGAAAAGGGCTCATATGTGCAAAAAATGTTTGTATTGGCTCTTTTTGTAATGGCAGGGAAATTAAGTGGATGCCAATCAGTTGGGGAATAACTGAATAAGTTTTTAAATATGAAGTTAATGGAATATTATTGTTCTATAAGAAATGATGAGCAGGCAGATTTCAGAAAAGCCTGGAAAGACTTACATTAACTGATGCTGAGTGAAGTGAGCAGAATCAGAACACTGTACACAAGAACAAGAAAATGATGAGGTGATCAACTCTGATAGACTTGGCTCTTCTCAACAATACAATAATTCAAGGCAATTCCAATAGGCTCTTGATGGATGCCAATTGCATCGAGAGAGACCCAGAGCCTAGTATTTTCACATTTTTTCTTTGTTTGCTTTTTTTTGTTCACTTTATTCCCTTCTGGTCTAATTTTCTTACACAATATGACAAGTATGGAAATATGTTTAAAAGGATTACACATATTTAATCTATATCAGATTGCTTGCTGTCTTGGGGAGGGAAGAGATAGAGGAGGGAGGAAGAAAAATTTAGAGCAGAAAGTCTTACAAAAATGAAAGTTGAAAACAATCTTTACATGTATTTGGGAAAATAGAATACTGTTTTAAAAATAAAAGAGTTGAGGATAAACTAAGGGAGGGAGTTTTTAAAAAAGAGTGAGGAGATTAAGAATTAGGAAGGTGAAGGAGAGGATAAAAGATAGACTTTTAAGGTAGTGTGTAGATTAAGGAATAAGGAGAGCAAAGCCATGGTTAGAAGCAAATTAAATGCATGATGAGGGATAAATAGAATGAGAAGGTTAGTGAGGGGAAATAGAATGGAGAGAAATACACAAGGAATAATTATAATTTTGAATGGGAATGGGATGAATTTATCCATAAAAATGGAAATGGAAAGCAGAATGGATTAAAAAGCTGAATTCAACAATGTGTTGCTTATAAGAAATACAATAAAAATGAGATACACAGAGTTAAAAGGCTGGAGTAGAATTTACTATGCTTCAGCTGATATTTTTTAAAAAAGGCAAGGATAGCAATCATGATTTTTGACAAATTTAAAGCTAAAATAGATTTAATTAAAATGAGATAAAAAGGGAAACTACTTGTGTCACCAATATTATTCAATATTGCTTTAGATCATTTAAAATAACTGTAAACAGTGGTTCTCACTGATTAGTCAACAATAGGTCCCAGACCAAGCCTCACTTGGAAAAATATCAATTGCTCATGGATAAGCTGAACTAACAATAAAAAATGACAACTCTAGCTAAAGTAAGTCTTCTTTTTCAATTCCATACCAATCAAACTGCCAAAAAAAAAAGTTATTTTATGGAGCTAGAAAAAATAGCAAAATTCATCTAGAAGAACAAAAGGTCAAAAATATCAAGGTTGGATCATTTCACAACTCCACTAGCAATGCATTAGTGTTCCAGTTTTCCCACATCCCCTCCAACACTTCTCATTATCTTTTCCTGTCATCTTAGTCAATCTGATAGTGTGAAATGGTGCCTCAGAATTGTCTTAATTTGAATTTCTCTAATCAGTAGTGAGTTAGAGCACTTTTATATGATTATGTGACTATAAATGGCTTTAATTTCTTCATCTGAAAATTGTTCATATCCTTTGACAATTTATCACTTGGGGAATGATTTGCATTCTTATGAATTTGTCTCAATTCTCTATATATCTGAGAAATGAGGCCTTTGTCAGAAACACTGGTTGTAAAAAATTGTTTCCCAGCTTTCTGGCTAAGACATAGAGTTAGGAGATCAGTGGAATATGTTAAATAAACAAGACACAGTAGTGATAACTATAGTAATCTATAGTTTGATAAACCCAAAGACCAGCTTTTGGAATCAGAACTCACTATTTGACAAAAATTGCTGGAGAAATTGGAAAATAGTATGACAGGAATTAGTCATAGACCCACATCTCACATTCTATATCAAGATAATGTTGAAATGGATTCATGATTTAGAAATAAAGGATGATACTACAAGCAAATTAGGAGAACAAGGGATAGTTATAGAACAGAGAATGAAGAAATCAAAGCTATATTTACTCATGTGAAAAAATGTTCTAAGATATTGATTAGAGAAATATAAATTAAAACAACTTTGAGATATCTTATATCTATCAAATTTGCTTAAATGATAGATGCCTTTTGATTAAAGAATGACTAACTAAATTATATTTGATTGCAATAGTTCTATAAGAAATGAACTGATTTTAGAAAAACATGAAGATGCTACCCACCTCTACTGAAAGAACTGATTTAAAAAAAAAAAAGCCTAACAAGAATTTGACACTCAAGATAAGGAGGGAAATAAAATAATTTTATAAACTATATACTCTAGAGCAGGTGTCAAGCTCACATCAAGAGAACTGCCAGAACCAAATTAAATTGTAATTTGCAAATATCTAGCCAAATAAATAAAAATACAACAATGTTAATTTGTAGTCAATATGCACTTTTGAATTTTGACACTACTATCCTAGAGTATTGAATTAATCAATCAACTATTTGTTAAACATTTATATGTGCCAGAAATTATTTTGGATGCTAGGGATTTTAACTATGCAGAATAAAACAATCTCTACTTACAATGAGCTTGGGAAGACAAGAAATAGTATATATATATATATATGGGTGTGAGTATATTATACATATACATATATGTATATGAAGCATATAAAGTTAATTTAAGTAGAGAAATGATAAAATATAAAATAAATACATGTATACAATAAATACATACATACAATAGTAAAATACAAGGAAATCTGTAAGAGGCAATAGTAGAAGTTGAGGTAATCAGCAAAGGCTTCATGCAGAAGTTAATGCTTAAGCAGCATTTTAAAGGAAGAAAAATCTTTTAAGTTGGAGGAAAAAAAGGGAAAGCATTCCAGACATAGCAAACAACCTGAGCAAAGAATATCCAGGAGATGAAGTGTCATGTATAAATGTAGCATATTTTGAAATGACAATATATTTATGATCCTTTGATGTTTTTCAAACTTCATTTTGTCATTTAGGACCCATTTTGAAACTAATTTATAATGCAACTATAGAAATTTACTACTTGGCTAGAAAAATCCCCCCATGCCTTGACTTCCTTTGACTGTGTATTCTGATTAAACTACCATTCTTTACTCTGTTTCTTGGCATAAGGCCATTACTGTCAAGATGGTCCAAAGCTAGAGCACTGAGTGGTCCTCCATCTACTCTGCATATAAAGGTAAGACAACACCACTCAGATGCTCAAGTGGGGATTTCATCCTTTCCTGGAAACTGAGGGAGGGATGTCCTATCCTTCCTTTTTCAGGTGGTCAAAGAGAATAATCCTAGAAAAACCCTATAAAAATTCCATTCAATATTGAGGGATCAGTTTTCCCACCCCATAGGAATTACCTAATTGCCTATACAGGATCCCCTCAGCCTCTGTCTCTTTCTCCCTTTCCTGCCCCTATTTAGGTTCCTCAGGCACTGAGCTACTTTTCTTTGGACCATTGGACACTACTCACTGACAGTGCTTGTAAATATCAATGTACCATTAATAAAGTTTCCTACAATGACTCTTGTAATCATCTCTTTCTGACAAATCCAACCAGACCAATTGGCTGGGTAACAAACCAAGACTGGGTCACAAGTATCTCTCTTTAGTTCATGAGATACTAACAAAAGTTCTTGGTAGTAGCAACTCTGCTGAAAAGGATTGACAGCTTTGCTTCCTAGCTTACCTCTTCCAATCTTCTCTGGAGAAAACAAGGGCCAGTATCTCCACTTACCTAATAAACCACAGCTCAGATATGGGATTATGCAGCCATACATCTACTCTGATACCCTGATAAGCATGATGCCATGATTCAGAATTTTAACACAAGGGCTTGACTGAAGAACTTCATGTGTCACTAAGAGGATTTTTGCCATCATTTTAAAATTATAAGTACTGATCAGGGCCATGACCAGAGGCTCTTTAGAGCCTCACTTTGCAGAAAAGATTGCCTTCCTTTTCTAAATCAAGAGTGAGAGAGTGAACTACATACCTCAGGAACAAAGAATTCCCTTTCTATTCTACTTCCTTAGATTCATAAGTCACTGACCAGGACCAGAATAGGACTAGTGATAAGGAATTCCTCTCTCATCATGGCAAGACCTGAGCACCCTAAGCAAAACAAAAAGGACAAACACCAATTTTAATGAACTGTAGTATGTAGGAGGGGAAAACCATTCAGTGAATCTGAAAAAGTAGTTCCAGTTGTACAGGTTGGGTTTTTTTTTTCCCCCTGAGGCAATTGAAGTTAAATGACTTGCCCAGGGTCACACAGCTAGGAAGTGGTAAATGTCTGAAATCAGATTTGAACTCAGGTCTTCCTGACCTCAGGGCTGGTGCTCTATTCACTGCACTACCTAGCTGCCCCTGTAAAGTGTTTTAAAAGCTAAACAGAAGACCTTATATTTTATTCTAGAGAATTGGCAGGTGTGATTGCTGAGTTGCCATTCAAATTATCATTCAACAATTAAGTTCCAAGAAATGTTTGTTAGATTGTTTTTTTGTGTTATTTTGTTAGATTGAATTGAGATATCACTAACAATGACAACCATAATTAATGGCAAGAAGGAACCAGTAACTACAGGGTGCAGAAGCAATGGGGCAGGGATGCTACTGGCTGTGAACTTTTGCTGGATGGTGGATCTCTTTGTTTGGAGTTCCTGGTCAAAGGGAAGAGTGCTTACATTAATACCTCTCATTAAAAAAAAAAAAAAAAGAACACCAAAGAAGAAATAACTCCACCATTGAAACATATTGAGAAAAGAAAATATAAGAATTGGAATGCCAGAAAATTGTGACCAAAAAGAAAACCTTGACACAATAATGCAGGAAATAATCCAAGAAAATTGTTCTGGAAGACAGAACATAAGAGGAAAGCAAAAGAAATCCACTGCTCACCACCTCAAAGAGATTCTTTGTGGAAAACATGCAGGAATATATTGCCAAATTTTGAAACTCCCAGATCAAAGAGAAATTTTTTCAAAGAACAAGAAAAACATTAAAAAAAGAAGAAGAAGAAGAAAAATTAAAATATGCTGGAGCTACAATTAGAATTATACAAGATTCAGCAGCAGCTACAATAAAAGACTGCAGGTCCTAGAATCATATCTACTGAAAATCAAAAGAACTAGGCTTGCAGCCAAAAATATCACATCCAGCAAAATTATCTATAATTTTGAACAAGAAAAAAATGGACCTTCAATGAACTTGCAGATTTTCAGGACTTTTTATCAACCAAACCTGAACTTAACAGAAAATTTAATAAATAAAAGCCAATACCAAAGATCAATTTTAAGGAACTCAACATGGGCAAATTGTTTTTTTTTTTTTTATGTGGAAAATGTATATTATATGTTTAAGATTCATATCAAAAATAGAACAGCTCAAAAGAAAGATTGGCAGAATTAAGGTAAAAATAATAATCACATTATACAAATTAGGTGCAGAGGAAGAATAGAAACAAAGGAAGGAGGAGAGTTCATACTTCTAAAAGCATACTCATATTGAGAATGGGTCCAATAGGCAACACTACACATATACCATGAAGGGTATAGTACCCTCCAAAATCTATAGATAAATAAAGTGGGAGGGGTGGGCAGATGAAGAAGCAAAGGGTGAGGGAAGAAGACAAAGAAGGGATCTTTGAGTAGAAGAAAGTTAAGGCAAGTTATGGAGCAGAATTTAATTAAAAAGTAAAAAAAACAAAAATTAAAGAGTCCCCTAAAGGGATAGAAAAGGGGCATGTCTGTATGTGTGTGTGTGAGAGAGAGAGAGAAAGAGAGAGAGAGTATGTATGTGAATATCTATATATGTATACAAAATATGTCTTTTCTTAACTGCAGCTTGCTTTGGGATGGGGGGGGGGGATGAAAGGGGAAAAAAAGAATAAAATAAATAAGGTGCACAGCAGAGAACCAAAGAACAATTTACAAAGAAGTAAAGAAAAAAATGGACATTCATGAATATAATTTCTTCTACTAATGAACTCATAACAAGTTAGTTGCTATTATTTTCTCCATTTTACAGATGAGGAAACTGAGGCTGAAGTAACTTAAATGACTTGTCCAGAATCACACAATAAAGGTTTCTGAGGCAGGATTTCAACCCAGATTTTCATGTCTACATGTCCATCATTCTGTGTACTGCACCCCCTAGCTGCTTTTATATGACAAAAGCAAGATACATCTGTTTGTTAATAAATCTTAATAATAGAGGGAATTATTATTACAATTAGTAATATTTCAAAAAGTTTATCTTAATATCACAATGATATTATCATATTTGGTGTGTTAATCTTCTGATGGCATTTTTGAAAAACTAACAATATAACCTTTATGTGTTAGACCCTCTCTGTTAACAGAGTTGAACTCTATGAATTTAGGAACATGTTGTGGTATATGCAGTAAAAAAGATCATAAGCTCTACTAAAAACTTGACATTGACAGTCATCTTAGTACATAAAGAAAAATGTTTCCTGGAGATGGTAAATGTAGGCACAGGAGCAGCTTGAACAAGGGCATTTACAACCTTCTCTAAGTCCTTGGAATTCACCAGTGTTTGTTGTAAAAAAGAAATAGGGAAAATGGAGGATGCTCACTGATTTAAGAAAAGTGAATGAACAGATGGAAACTATGGGAACTCTTCAGCCTGGACTTCTATCTCTTACTCAGCTTCCTAGAGAATGGCCTCTTTGGGTTATAGACATCAAGGATTGTTTCTATTCCATTCCTCTGGATAAGGAGGATATGAAGAGATTTGCCTTTTCAGTGCCCAGCGTTAACTTAGCTGAGCCTTATAAAAGATATGAATGGACGGTTTTGCCACAGGGAATGAAGAACAGCCCTACTATGTGTCAAATGTATGTTGCTGCTGCTCTTGCTCCAATAAGAAAAGCATTTCCAAAAGTTATGCTATTACATTATATGGATGATATATTGGGATGTGCACCTGAGGAACAAATGCTAGAAGCATGTTTACAAAAAACCATAGAAACACTAAGATACTACAAACTTCATATCCCTACAGAAAAAATTCAAAGGCATGCTCCTTTTCAATATTTAGGATATGAAATATATCCTAAGGCACTTACACTACAAAAACTGTCTTTAAGAACAGAGAGGTTGAACACCTTAAATGATTTCCAAAAATTAATAGGAGATATCCAATGGATGCGTTCAGTATTAGGTTTAACTACCAATCAATTGCAACCCCTATATGACATTTTAAGGGGAGACACTGCTTTAAATTCACCACGCCGGTTTACAAAAGAAGCTCAAGAGACCTTAAGAGAAGTTGAACTGGCTTTATCCAATGTAGTTGAGAGAGTAACTCAAAAACCCTTGGAAATATCAGTTTTTGCTACGAAAGAAGCACCCACAGCAGTCCTTCATCAAGGAGACAGTGTGATAGAGTGGGTGAACCTCCCAGCACAACCAGAACAAAGCCTTACGCCTTACCCAGTGCTTGTGGCTAGGATTCTATTAAAGGCCATTAAGCGAGCAGTACAATTATCTGGGACAAGACCTGACAAGATATACACCTTCTATACAAATGCACAAATTAATGTATGCTGTGAAACCATCCCAGAGTGGCAAAATTTTATTGGCCATGGCTCCAAATTTTGCACATGGATCTCCATTAAAGATAACCAGACTACTGCATAATTGGCAATGGATTTTTGAGGAGAAGGTTTCTAAGGTTCCTCTTGAAGGACCAACTATTTTTACAGACGCAGCCAAACAAAATATTTGTGCTGTATACTCTCATGATTTAACCGTAAAAAGAGTAGTCAGAACTCCTTTTCAGTCCACTCAGCAGAACGAATTATATGCGATCATGCTAGCTCTCACTTATTACCCAGGCAACATAAATATAATATCTGATTCAGCCTATTCAGTAGGTGTGGTACAAAGAATTGCCACAGCCCAAATAAAATTTGCAGCTTCTAATATATATCAGCTCTTTAAGGAACTTCAAGAGCAAGTGAGAAAGCATCCAGGAAAGATTTATATCCTGCATGTCCACTCACATAGTGGACTTCCAGGTCCTATTTTTGATGGAAATTCAAAAGCAGATAGCCTTTTAACTATGTTGGCCAGTACGCCTTTATTTCAGGAGGCCCAGGAATCCCATTCTAAATACCATCAAGCTGCTCGAGCTTTGCGTTTACCGTTTGGGATTACAAAAGAAGAAGCTAGGAGCATAGTGAAAAGCTGTACAGCTTGCCTTCCCTTCCACACTCCTACACTGCCTCCAGGGAAGAACCCTCGTGGTTTGAGACCCAATGAAATCTGGCAAATGGATGTGACCCATTATAAATCTTTTGGTCGTCTGTCTTTTATCCACGTTGTGGTAGACACCTTTTCAGGATTCACTTTTGCCATACCAGCAGCAAAAGAGACAGCCCGAGTGGTCACTGAATTCCTCATTCAAGCATTCACAATTATGGGTGTGCCACAAGAAATAAAAACAGATAATGGACCGGCATATACCTCCAAACATTTTGAACACTTTTGTGCACAGTATAAGATTTTACACACTACTGGCATACCCTTTAATCCTCAAGGTCAAGCAATAGTAGAAAGAAGAAACAGGGACATTAAGACACTCCTCCAAAAACAAAAGAAAAGGGGAGCCACGGGTAACCCTAAGAGAACTTCTAAATTTAGTTCTCTATACCATTAATTTTTTAATCTTTGATAAAGATGCACTGGCTCCAGCAGACAGGTTTTATAACCCACCAGAAGAGCAGTGTCCAGTGCGAGCAGCTCCACTATCTTTAGATAATCGCCAGGTGATGTGGAGAGACCCAGAAAGTGGTGAATGGAAAGGACCAGATAGGCTAACTGTTTGGGGGAGAGGATTTGCTTGCATCTCTACATGTGGAGAAGGAATCAGATGGGTGCCTACGAGCCGCATTCGCCTTGTCCATCGCAGAAAGATGGAGCAGACCCTTGAAACAAAGGAGAAGACCCAAGAAATATCGGGTGGTTCTGTTGCTGATTGTGCTCACCATTGAAAGAGCATAGCTGACAATGAGACTGTTAAAAGAACTTTTAAAATCTTCAGGAATCATTGGATTTCCTAACACAAGATGAAACTGTTTTAGTTCTTGAAAAACCAGCGAGAATCATTGGATTCCTTAAGATGAAAAATTGTTGATGAGACTTTTGCAGTACTTCAGGGCTTACAGGAACTATTGGATTCCTGGCACATGAACTAATGGACAATGGATTCCTTATGGACTATTTCTAGGACTTATGGACATGTGTAAATTTTCAGGTTGATTCATGTTGTTACACTACTACTAGCCTGTGTTATATTGCTATGTGCTTATGTAAATTATGTATAATGCCTCCCATATTGATGGATTTATGTATACCATGTATATCTGTTACAAAGTTCTGGCCCATATTGATGGATTTATGTGTACCCCTTCAGAAACCCACTAATCTGATTAGATTTCCTATTTCCTTTGGTGTTTTCATCTAACAAAAGAAAGGGGGAGATATTGGAATCCTTACTAACTGCTAACTAATTAGAGTTGATCTAATCTTACAAGAAGATTTTGGCCAGAACCTGAAACAAGGTACTAAGTAGAACTAATTAATACAAGGCTTGTGTTCACACCTTTACTCATTGGAGTCCACAAGTATGCTAGCTTCACAAAGTACACTTTCTAACTTCAAGGGAGTCCACACCTCCCTTCAAGCTCGTTGGGCCAGAGAGCACTATGGGAGAAAACCCATAATCCCATTCTCTCAGAAGAGTCAGATAAAAGGCCAGCGATGAGGGATCTATGGCAGAATACATTTTTTTTCCTCTTGGCTGGCTGGTGGCAGACGAAGTTCTTCAGAGTGAAGAAGCTACAAGTTGAGATTTCACCGGAATGACATGAAGAGTGGAGCTGGCTGGAGGCTGAAGAAAGCAGAAGCAGAGGCTGAAGGACCAGACCTTTGGATTTGGCGACATTCGGAGAGAGCTCTTGGAACCAAGCAGAGAGATAGGCCTCTAAGCTAACCAGGCTATATTGGAGATAATAAAAGATCTGAACTTTCATCACCTGGCTGCATTTGGGAAGAAGATCACCACATACTAACATATATACTTTATTGCTCTGTTAATTTGTTACATATTTTGAATCCTCCCTGATGTTCTTCTGAGCATATGACAATGTTCTCTTTTGTTTCATTTTTATTTTGTTTTGTATTCCTTTTTTGTTTTTCTTTTTTTTCTTACTGTTTTTTCACATAAAATAAATTTAAAAAATAAAACAATAAAACCAAAAAAAAAAAAAATTCCAATGAGAAACCTCATTCACTCCATTCAATTCTGAAGAGCCATAATCATTAGGAAGGTTTTTTTCATAATCAAATATAAATTTAGGTCACTCTAAACTATATTATCCATAGACTAAGACATTCTGCTATCAAGCTTATACCTCATAGTCCCATTGACAAAAAATAAATAAATAAATAAACATCAAAATATTCAGAGCATTTTTTTATGATGGCATAGAATTAGAACACAGCAGATGGCCATCAATTTGAGTATGGCTTGTTGTTGTGGTACAGAATGTAATGTAATATTGCTGTGCTATAAGAAAAAATAAATATGAATACAGAGCTTATTATTAATATAATATTAATTAATAAACATTAAGCTCCTACTACTATGTTCCAGGTACAGTGCTAAGTGCATGGGGATACAGAAAAAGGAAAAAATAATCTCTGCCCTCAAGGAACTCACAATCTAACAGGAGAGACAATATGTAAGCAAATATATTCAAATAAGTTGTATAAAGGGAAAATTAGAATTAAAAGGGGTTGGGAAAGACTCCTTGTAAAAGACAGGATTTCAGTTAGAATTTAAAACCAAGCAGGTCAGTAGTGGGAATAGATACAAGAAGACATTCCCAACTCCATTTCTTTTCAGAAATGAAAAGTCCATGGATACAGTACAGTTATATCTTCAGAAATGCTATTTCCCATCTATCTGCACTCATTTTTTACTTATTTACTTCATCATCACTGTAGTAAACTCACAACAAAGTCTCGTCAACATGAAAGATCCCAACCTTGTTATTCACACTTCATCAATACCCTCTACTCCTCTGAAGAAGCCATAAACTTCTCTGGCTTCTCTTACAGCACTCATTTTGAATACCTTTGGCTTTTTTCATCATGCTCTCATTCTGTGTATCTCCTCCACTTTTCAGCTTTTTGTGCTGTGTTGTCTTGGTACACTAGATTGTAAGTTCCTTGAAAGCAAGGTCTTTTTTTTTTTTTCATATTTATATGCCCAGCACTTAGTACAGTGCTTAGCACATAGTGCTTAATGTTTATTGATTGTTGGCATACTGTACCTGTTTCCAGGATTTTTCCAATGTACTGATCAGTTCTTTTCCCTCTTTTTCTTTTTTTCTTTAAAATATATATATGAGATGGTTCTCTGGGAGAAATGATGGAGAAGGATAGTCTTAGCTCTTCCTTCAGCTTTATGGCACATAAGAAATCTAATCACTATTCTAAATCCCAATAGTTCAAAAAGTTGAAGACTAATGACATGTCCCCTCATGTTCTCTCTCCTGATTAAATACCACAATTCCTTCAACCTTTTTAAAATGTGTCAAGAATTGAACCAAGTATTCCAGACATAATCTAACTATAGTACAGCACAACATAACTATTTATCCTTCCCCATTCTAGAGTTCATCTAAATTATTTTAATTCTGACATAGCCTCATGTGGGAAGTAGGAATTTCATTTAATACTTTTTAATAATTAATAACAAAGATCAAATTGGAATAATGTGTTTGCAAAGTCATGAAATAACTAATGAATTTCAACAGACACCTTGATGTTCCCTCCCATACACTAATTCCCCAGTTCCTCAATCCATTCAGTTTCTATAACTTAACCCTTCACTCTACCTCAACTACACAGATATGACCATTTCTGTATCTTGATCTCATTATAAATGTTGTATTTCCTTATTCATGAAATTCAAAATTTCCTTACCTGATCATAATCTTTTATCATTCCATTTTTCTCTTTGTCTTATGACTTCCCAACTCTTTTCTGCATCTTCACTATGACCTCCAATGCCTCAAATCCTCAGTAATTTCCCAGGCTGTTTACCTCTACACTGGCTATATTCTTCTCCCTTCCAGATCTCAATCCCATAGTAAGTCAATTCAACTCTAAATTCAAATCCATGGCTCACCATTCCTCCCATGACTAATTGCCAAATGACCACCCCTGGATTTTTCCCATTATCTTCTTCCTTCAACTTCTCATGCCTCTGAAGAGAATTAGACAAAGTCACAAAACTATGCCAGTCATGTCCATTATAAATTTCAAGTTATCTAATCTCAGCTGGATTTCTGGACTAGCAAGGCAATCCTTCTACTTCTAATTAATAATCTATCCCATTCAGTAAAGCAGATGTTCCAAACCTTTTATCTCAAGCCAACCACAGCACTCTTATTACATATTTAACCAAAAAATTTCAGGCCATCTGGTGAGAACTCTCCCCACCACATCTCACTTTTCTTATGAAGAGGCAATCCTTTTCTTTGTTGAGGCCAGTCTCTTTACATAAACTCTTGTTCCCCTCTACACCATCTTCCCTAACATATCGTTTCTACCATTACTCTTATATCTCCCTCTATATTGTCTCCTTTCCTGATTACAAACATGCCTATGTCTTCTCCATACTCAAAAAACTCTTACTTAATCTTACATTCACTGTTGATTTAACATCCCATAGCAGTCTCTTTCCTTTCTCTTATCAATCTCTTGAAAGAGTGATCTATATTCAGTGCTTGTGCTTTTCCTTCTCTCTCTTCTAAACTCATGGCAATCTGGCATCCAATCTCAAAATTCAAAATGAAATTACTCCCTCTCAAAGTATCAATGATCTCTTAATTGCTTTATTCTTTTTTCAGCCTTCATTATTCTTAGCCTCTCTGCGGCATATAACACTATTGATCACCTCTCCTAAATATTCTCTCCTCTCTGGATTTTTGTGACAGTGCTCTCAATTCTTATTGTACCTGTCTGACCTCTCTTTCTTGATCTCCTTTATTAGATCTTTCCCCCTCTATAATTATACCCCTTAATTCCCCCTTTATAATTACTCTAATTATAGACTTCCTTCAAAGTTCAATCTTCTCTCTTCTATTTCATTTGGTGATCTACTTAGCTCCATGATCTTCTTTATGCAGATGATTCCTCAATCTACACATCTAGTACTAGTCTAGCCCTACAACCTCCTTGAGAGAAGGAACTGTCTTTTAACTTTTGCCTTTCTTTGTCTCCCCTTCCAGAAACCAACACATCCCCTTCCCCTCTATATAGCATTGCTAGGAAAATAGTGGCATCAAAGAAATTAACTTTACAAACAAATGATTAAGGAGAAATGGAAAAACTTGTGGTGTTTTAAATAAGTTATATGATACTATGAAAAAAATAATTTTTAAAAGTATATTGCAAATGGCATTATTAACGATATGTAAAAATGGAAAAAGTGGGCTGGATATGTAACAAAAGTATAATAACAAGTAGATAGTCCAAATGCCATATTGGTACTCTATGATAGTAAAAGATCCTAACTGTGAAGATTTATAGGACATGGAAGAGAATCTCACAGAATGAGATAGCAAGCTGAAAGCAATATATACACATATGTGCACACATGTGTGCTTTTAAGTATTTAAATAAGAATTAAAACATGACAAAGAACTAAGTAAATTTCAGTATTAATCTTCTAGAGTTGTACACTCAGGTGTGAAACAGACATTTTAACAGTATTACCTAAATTAATCTACCTCAGTGCCATATGAATCAAACTCCCAAGACATTATTTTACAGATCTAGAGAAAATAACAAAATTCATCTGGAAGAACAAAAGGTCAAGAATTTAAAGGGAATTAATGAAAAAATTCCAATGAAGCTGGCCTAGCTGTGGCAGACCTAAAACTATATTATAAAACAGCAGCCATCAAAACTGTTTGGTACTGGCAAAGAAATAGACTTGTTGACTAGTTGAATAGGTTAGGTTCACAGGACAAAATAGTCAATGACTATTGTAATTTAGTGTTTAACAAACTCAAAACCCCGGTTTTGGGGATAAGAACTATTTGACAAAAACTGCTGGGAAAAGTAAAACTAGTATGGCAGAAACTAGGCATTGAACCACACCTACCACCATATTCTAAGATAAGGTCAAAATGGGTTCATGATTTAGACAAAGAATGACATTATAAGCAAATTAGAAGAACAGACCTGTGGAGGAGGAAGGAATTGGTGACAAAAGAACTGAAGCTCATTATTGAACACAAAATGGATAATTTTGATTACATTAAGTTAAAAAGTTTTTGTACAAACAAAACTAATGCAGACAAGATTGGAAGGGAAGCAATAAATTGGGAAAACATTTTTACATTCAAGAATTCTGATAAATGCCTCATTTCTAAAATATATAGAAAACTGACAAATTTATAAGAATTCAAGCCATTTTACAATTGACAAGTGGTCAAATGATAGGAACAGAATTTTCAAATGAAGAAATTAAAATCATTTCTAGTCTTATGAAAAGGTGTTCTAAATCATTATTGATCAGAGAAATGCAAATTAAGGCAATTCTGAGGTACCACTACACATCTCTCAGATTGACTATGATGAAAAAGATAATGACAAATGTTGGAGAGGATATGGGAAAACTGGGACACTAAAACATTGTTGGTGGAATTGTGAACTGATTCAATCATTCTGGAGAGCAATTTGGAACTATGCCCAAAGGGTTATCAAACCATGCATAACCTTTGATCCAGCTGTGTTTCTAGTGGGCTTATATCCCCAAGATATCTTAAAGGAGGAAAAGGGACCCACATGTGCAAAAATGTTTGTGGCAGTCCTTTTGGTAGTGGCAAGAAACTGGAAACTGAGTGGATGCCCATCAATTGGAGAATGGTTGAATAAGTTATGGTATATTAATGTTATGGAATATTATTGTTCTATATTTAATAATCAGCAGGATGATTTCAGAGAAGCCTGAAGAGACTTACATGAACTGATTGATGCTAAATAAAATGAGCAGAACCAGAAGAGCACTGTACATGGCAACAGCAAGATTATATGATGCTCAAGTCTGATGGACATGGCTGTTCTTAATGATTCAGATGATTCAGGCCAGTTCCAATGATCTTATGATGAAGAGAGCTATCAACAGTCAGAGAGAAGACTGTGGAAACTGAGTGTGGATCAAAACATAGCATTTTCACTTTTTTTTGTTGTTGTTTGCTTGAATTTTATTTTCTTTCTCATTTTTTTCCCTTTTTGATCTGATTTTTCTTTGTGCAGCAAGATAATCATATAAATATGAATGCCTATATTGGATTTACACGTATTTTTACCATGTTTAACATATATTTGATTATTTGCCATCTAGGGGAGAAGGTGGGGAGGTGGGGAATGGAACACAAGATTTTGCAAAGGCAATATCCTTGCTTATGTTTTGACAATCAAAAGCTTCAATTAAAAAAAGAATTAGCAAAACAATAAATTAAGCCCTTAAAAATGCATTGTAGAGAATAAAAAATGTACAAGAAACCAAAGATGGACACTTCTGAATATGTAATATTTAGTATACAGGCTTTTTAGAAATGGAAATTTACTCTCATATTTTTGAATCCTCTTATGTTCTGCTGTGCACATGGCTATTTTTTTTCTTTTTCTTTTTTCTATTTTGTTTCTTTTCCTATTTTGTATCTAAGTTTTAAATAATGAACAAAAAATACATATATTGCAGATTGAGCTGTGTACTTATCAATCTAATCAATCTATAATTGATAAACATTACTAATTTTATTCTCAATATAGTTTTAATTAGAATGTTGGTTCTCTCAATCATTTAAATAGATTACTAGAAAGTTTCCTGAGAATTCATGTAGTTTTAACAAAAAAGTGCTCAGGAAAAACAATGTTACTAACAAGGTTACTAAATATGGAATAAGACCTAACCAGGAATTCAGACAGTAAGTGACTTTTTATTATTCTTAAGTCTTTGGAAATTAATCCACAAAAATTATTTAAGACTCTATAGATGCAGCAACAATTCTGATTAGTAACATGAAAAGAACTAGTATTTTCTGTCTTTCACACACACAAAAAAATCTATATCCATGTAGTAACGAATAAAACTTTCTATATAGAAAGATGATATTTTCTGGTTCCGTTATCATCACTGGATTTGTAATTTGTACAATACAATAAAAATTTTGAGAATCTCATTCTATTTCACAATAAGTAGATTTTGTGTATATCTATTTTGGAGGTCAAAGAAGAGGGGAAATACGCTAAGAACTTGTGCATTTCTAGAAGTTAGAATTTTGGCATGTTTCCTCCTGTCTCTCTCCCATGGCTACCAGTCAAAACAAGATGGGCTGTAAAGTTCTTATATAAATCTAGGGTTTTTTTTTCTATGTTATTCTTTGGCTTTTGAAGGCTATGATGGTGCTTGTGGAATAATAGCATCAAAACACTAATTTTAAAAATAAATCCTACTAGAATAAAATATGCAAATGGAGAAATGGCAACAAAATAAAATCCAATATATTTCTGACTCTTAATTTGTAAGCTCATTTTTCCATTTAATTTTAATTATTTCATTCCAAAGTGCTGAAGACAAATGATACTGTCAGAAGGAATCTAGAAAGTATTACCAAAAAAAAAAAAAAAAAGTGATGTTAAAGGCAGGAAATTGAAGAATTTAGGAGCACAGGTGTTTTTATCACTGCTGCCTATCAAAATAAGAGCTTTAGGAAATGCAGGTGTGCAATGTGAACAACTGATTAAGAAATTGGTATCTGAAAAAAAGGATTTGGATTTCTAGACTACATCTTAAATTCTCTGAGACTCAATTTCCTTATCCATAAAGGAGATGGGAGAATAATAATGCCTTCCTCACTGAATCATTGTCTCAATGAGATAACATAAAGCATATGAATATCAGCTATTATGCGAGGAAAATCAGGAACCAGAAAGTGTGAACATGACATAAAATATTTTGATTAAGACCATTGGTCAAAAGTAGAATCAATATTTTTTTCAGAGACCACCTAAACAGAAAAAGGAAGTAGATGAATAATTTAGGAAAATAAATCACATTCTCAGAATGAAATTATGCTATAAAAGTATAAAGAAGGGCTTCAATTATTAGGACAATATGCTGGAGCACATAAGATGTCTCTGGCTAAAGTAGAATAACACATTCTACTGTAATACATTATAGTATGAAATGAAATTTCATCCTTTAAAACATGGAGTAATCAATAAAGGAAATTTCTTATTCTCACCAAGAAGGAAATGGTTGCTGCAATGGAAATGAGAATCTTGAGGAAAAGTGATCAGTGAAACTTAGAATTTGTGATAAAGGAAAGTCGACCATGATTGACATAGACTCTAAGATTTTGGAAGAACAAATATCAAAGTGTTCAAAGTACACCAGGGAACAAAATTCCATTATGAAGTTTTCATGTTAGAAGAAACAAGAAGTTCTCAATGAAATTATAGAGAAGCAATTCTGGAGAAAATGAAAAGAAATGTCTAAGTAGACAAATGTAGAAGTACAAGGAACTCTTCAAGCAACTTAGATTTTTTAAAAATATGTAATTATGTTTTTACCATGTTTAAAATATATTGGATTACTTGCCATCTAGGGGAGGGGGTAGGGAAAAGGAAGGAAAATTGGAATACAAGATTTGGCAAGGGTCAGTGTTAGAAAATTATCCTTGTATGTGTTTTGAAAATAAACAGCTTCATTAAAAAATTTTTAAATTAAAAAAAAATATTTAATATGCACTCAGTATGGATCTAGAAACCTATATTATCCTGCAAGAAAATAGGAAGGGAATAACTACAGGAAGAGGGGAGGGTGATAAAATAAAAGACATATTGGGGGAGGGAATGATCAGTAGCAAAACACTTTTGAGGATGGACAGGGTGAAAGGAGAGGGAGAATAGAATGGGCAGGAATATAGTTAACAATAGTTGTAAAAAGAATTTTGAAGCAAGTTTCTCTGCTAGGACCTCATTTCTCAAACATTGAGGGAACTGAGTTAAATTTACAAAAAATAGGAGACATATCCCCAATTGGTAAATGCTCAGAAGATATGATCTATGCCCAAAGGGCTATAAATTCATGCATATCCTTTGACCTAACAATACTACTACTAGGCATGAATGCCAAAAGAAAAAAATTTTTAAGGAAAAAGGCTTATATGTACAAAAATATTAGTAGCAGATCTCTTCTCAGGGCAAAAAAAAAAAAAAATAGGAAATTGAGGAAATGCCCATCAATTGGGAAATGGCTGAATAAATTGTGGTATGTGATTGTCATGGAATATTTAGCTCTATGGGAAATGAGCAGAATGCTCTCAGAAAAAACCTGGAAAGTTCTCCATGAATTCAAGCAAAGGTTTTTGTGTATTTTATGGAAGAAGCCAGTAGCATGAGAAAAAATGAAAATTAGAGAGAGAAAAGATTAGAGAGAGCCAATTGGTACCAGGGAAAATCTGGTGGAGGATAATAGAGGATGAAGTTGAGTTCAAAGTAGATAGGTTGGTCTTGGAAAACAAAGACACCTCTTCATAACGGACCAGCAAGAGAGTAAAAAATAGTGATATTGAAGAAGATTATAAAGTCTAGAAGGAGAAGAAATTTATGCTTGATGCATTCATTTCCTTGATAAAATATACTATGTTCTCTGTTAGTTGAAAAAGGAATTGCATGGTTTAGGAAAATTTGGAAATTAGTGATTGAAATTATTTATTAAATGTATATTAGGTACTGGGGATGCAGTTAAAAACACAATGTTTTCTGCTCTCACGAAATTTACATTCACAGTGAGAAATAACACAGAGTAGATTTCAGATGCAAGTTAAATGCAATGACTTTATGTCAATTGTGTGTAGTGTTGAAGCATATGGTAACATATCTTAAATGTTATTCCTATTGATAAAATATCAGTACCTGATATGGAACCATTTGAGAGAAGATTTTTTTTAATTCGCACTGTGTGGGAAGCAAGATATGGTTAATTAGGGAAAAAGAAAAGGTTTTCTGTGCAGCACCAGGGGCTCAATTGACATTAGATAAAATCAATTTATAGTGGGCCCAGTTGGCATGGTTGTATAACTTTCTCAAATAGTGTTCAGAAGCATTCAGTTAGGAGTGGAAATGGTAGGTGGTGGGGTAAACCAGGGTTGGTTGAGGTTTGGGAGAACATGCATAATGATAGAACAAGGTACCAAATATAGACGGTAAATATACATACATAGACACAAAAAACAGAAAGAGAGAAAGGGAAGAAGGGAAAAGAGGGAGGAAGGAAAGGATGGAGAAAGAGAGGATGAATTGGATAACTATAGAGTCAAGTTCACTAAAAAAAGGAAAAGAGAGCAAATTAATGGACTTATTTTGAATAGGAAGTGGTAGAACACTCATAGTAGGGATCAAGAATATATTTAAAAGGCAAAGAGAGAAATAGAAGGTTTAGAAGGTCATGATCAGAGAGAAATTTCAGGTTCAGATTATGGCTATAGAACACTGGTGTTGGCAAGTTCAATCTGTTCAGTGTCTAGAATGTAGTTGTTTAGTTGATGGTTGTCCTTTGTTCTTGAAGAGGACCAAAATAACATTACTATGTTAGAGACAAGTTAGTGTTTATGACTGTGCCTGGTCAGACCAATATGAGCTCAGAATTCTCTGCCACACATCAGACACAAATAGTCCCTATGAACATTTGGGATAGATTCTCTAACTTTGTGCATGTCACATTTCTTCTGAAATTCTAGTCTGCTTACAGAGCACAGCACCTTCTCTGATGGGGGTATACCATGCTGGGTGGTTCTGTGCCAGTGTCTCCCATATCATATAATCAATTATAAAGAGACCTTGACAATGTCCTTGTATCTCTTTTTCTGACCACCTTGTAAGCACTTCCCATATGTAAGTTCTCCATAAAATAATCTTTTTGGAAGTGTACATTTGACATTCAAGCAATGTAGCCATTCTAATGAAGTTGTGCTCTCTGCTGTAGAGTTGGAATGCTTAACAGTTTAGTTCTAAAAAGGACTTCAGCATCTGCTGTCTTACCCTATCAGGTGATTTTCAGAATCTTTCTAAGACGATTCAAATGGAAGGTGATTCAGTTTCTTGCCATGGCACTGGTATTGGTATACTATCCAGGTTTCACTGGCATACAACAATGAGATCAGCACAATGGCTTCCTTCAATTTGATAATCTTAATATCTCTCTGCTCCCATACACTTTCCTTCAGAGCCTTCCAAACATTATACTTGTTGATTTTATATATCTTTTTATTCACCTTTCTTAATCTCTGCAGTGTGAGGTTTATATAAGTTTTTATAGGTTTTTATAAAACTTTCTACCCTCCTCCTGAGTACTATCTGTTCCCTATTTTTTAGTGTTGATACCTTTCCCTGGTTTTCTTTGATATAGGTATTTTGCTCTTGTTATCCTTAATTCATCAAATCCAAAACAAATCTCTATATTGAAGTACTATATTGAGAATACTAGCATCCTTCTTTTAGTAATCAACTCTGCTTCCTCACTCCTAAATCAGTTATCAAGTCTTGAGTTTACTCCCATCACACAACTTGTATTCATCCCCTTCTCTCCTCTCACATGGCCATCAAGCCCCCTAATTACCTCTTACTGACACAACTGCCTATTTTTCCTAGGCTCATTTTTTCTAATTATTTCTAATCCAACCTCTACAACAGACAAAATATTATCTTCCTGCAGCACAGTATATTTGAAAGTGGAGGTACCCAGCTCAAGAATATTCATTGGCTCTCTATTTACAAATTTAGTATTTAAACTTCTTTATGTTATAGTATCATAGTTTTTTAAGCATTACTCTCCTTCATGTAGCCTATATATTCCAGGCAACCTGTTCTATTTACTATTCCCTATATTTGGTATTTCATATCCTCAATGTCTGCACAATTCCATCCTTGTGCCAGCAATGTAGTCTCAGTTTACATTAACCTGTTGGAATCCCAACCCACTGCATTTATTCCAGTCAGGTTGGTCTTCATATTGTGCTGCTTTTGGCTCCTACACAGATGCTCTCTTACTTTTTACATTTATCTTTTAAGTTTTACTCAGCTCATGTCTTATCTATTTGAAGTCCACCCACATTGATAACTTTTTTAAAATGTCTTTTACAGTTATTTCTACACCCAAATACATACTTTACTATGTTTGATTTCGGGCGATGAATAAACACTGATTGGGCTTCAATTTCCTCATTTGTAAAAGTAAAGCTTTGGACATTACTTCTAAGATCACCTTCATCTCTAGATCTTTGGTCCTGATTCTATTGTCTAATAAGAAATGATATTGAATAATGCTTGATTAGTCACTAATTGTTTGGTATGTGCCTTAGTGACCCAAATATATTGTAGCTTTCCTGTGAACTGAAATCTTTGTCTTTTTCTTTCTTTGTATTCACCAGCAACCAGCAGCAATAAATACTTAACATGCAATCTTCCAGAAGGGAACCGACTCATTGATGTTCTAACATATCTGTCATCTGTAATTATCTGAAAAACCTCTCAGGTGAACTGAATATAATTTGTCTATTTGGGGTAAAGCTAAAGCAGCCTGCCACTCTTGGAAACTCTTTGCTATTTATGCCTTATTTTAAAAAAAATTTTTTTTAAAGCTTGTTTGTAAGAACATTACCAATAAATACTGAATAGCTGTGTACATATTTGGAAACAGTGAAATTATAGGTTCAGTGCCTATCCCTATGCTAAGAGTGGAAAGTGTAAGAGTGGACTTGAATCGGAGGACCCAAGTTCTTCTCAACTCCTTTTTCCTTGTGACCTTGAACCTCTCAGCCTCAATAAAACATAGGGATTGCACTAGGGATACAATGATCTTCAAGCTTCATATTCTATGTTCCAATTCTGAGAGATCCTTCTAATATTATATTGTATTGTCTGAGACTGGACCAGCAAAAACCAGGAGCCAGAATTTGCCTTACAAGGAGGAAATTGAGATCTTGGGTGGATGTATATAATGTATGCTCCAGGGTTTGCTCAATTTTGCTTCCTCTCTCGGGGAATTCTTGGCCATTGGGGGACTTTCATGAAACTAGAGGTGAATCAGGAAAGTTTTGCTAGATAAAAGACATAGACACCAAAGTCCCTAGTCCTGCTAGGCCAACGGGAGCCCCTAGAAATTAGCTCGAAACCGCCAAGGCGGCGAGGGGAGCCCAGCTGACTGCTCAGAGGTCAGACAAACGGGCCACGCCAGGGAAGACGGCAGACCCGGACCAGCTCGCCCACATACACGGCTCTTTCCTCAGGATACGAAACTGGCAGCCGCTTCTCGGTGAGGGGAAATGCAGAAGATGGGCCGGGAGGAGTTAGGGACGCGGACTTGACTTTGGTCCCCCGAAAATTCTCTGAGTGCCTCCGCCCGAGCCCAGCTCTGCCTCTGTCCCTCAAGAAGGAGCTGTCCGACCCGTGGAATGAGAAAGGAGAGCTCGGAGCCCGCAGGAAAGCTGCCTCTGGGGATAATTCCCGGGGCCGCGACTGCCGAAGCAGCGATTCTGCCGCTGCCCTTAACCCTGCGAGGCCCAGAGCAAGAGGAGGGCGCGTGATGGGAGATCAACTCCTCCCCCAACCCCCATCTCCTGGTCCTAACGGTCAGCCACACGAGGCACGGAGAAGCATGAGAGAAGACGACTGCCCCCTCCCTGCTACTCTCGCTCATCTAACGTGTGTGTATGCACACACGCACGCACGCGCGTACACACACACACACACACACACACACACACACACACAGGCACGCACACACGCAACTCTGTGGGATAGGCGGGGGTGGAGAGAAGTGGGGTGGGGGGGGCAGGAGGGAGAGAGCATAATAAGCTAACGGCTGTCTAGGCGCGAGCCGCAAAAAGGCTTTATTTGTCGGGAGAGGAGCGCGCGGGATCGGAAGGCAGTGGGTGGGAGGGGGAGTTAAAAGAGGAGACAAGAAGTGGCGGGGGAGGGGGTGAGGAGTGGGGGGAGAGTAGAGCTGAGGAAGAACACATGCGCAGAGTTGGCACAGCCGGCACGCGGCGCTCGCGCTCACCTCTTAAAAGAGCCTGGGCTTGGGGTGACCGCCACTTCATTCCAGCCCGAGCGGCTGCTGACTAGGGAGAAGCTCCAGAGAAACCTAATGCCGGAGTAGGACCTGCATTGAATCGACGCTCCCTGAGACCTAAGGGAACTCTTAGCCCCCTCTGACTTACCCCTTCGCTGCCGCTCCTGAACTCTAGGAATCGACTCCTCTGGTCGATGGGACTGAACGCCGCGAAGCCGGAGGTGACTCCCGTCGAAGGGCTCCGGCAGCCCCCTCGCTTGCCCGGGAGCCCAGGCATGGCTGGTCCGCGAACCTGAGGACTGGGGGAACGGCTCCGTCCGGCTGATGGAGAAAGCGTGGGGCTGCTGCCGGACTGGGCCGTGAGGCGCTTTCCTCCCAACGCCCTCCCTCTTACCCTTTTTAGCCTAGGACCCAGCGCTGGAGCACGACTGGGAATATGGCCCTGGAGAAGCTCTGTTCGGTCCTCAAAGGTAAGAGCCAGCCCGCCTCACCCGGGAGGGAAACGGCGCCCCCTGCGGGCCGGGGCCCCAGCAGCCAGCCGCCGGAGCTGTCCAGGGTCTGCTGGACCCGTCCCAGAACAGGAACCGCCGCTTCCCTTGCCTGCACCCTTCCTGGCAGCCCCAGTCCCTGCCCGGACCCCGAGTCCTCCGCTGCCCTTTCCCAGACCCTCGATTCCAGGCTCGTTTCCGTGACCCTGGAGCGGCTGAGCTCTGCTCCCATCTCCGTTTCCCCTCAGCGCGCTCTTGCCCCGGCTCGGAGAGCACTGGATGCTGGCTCCTCTCTCCTTGTCCTGGGTCGTTTGTCTAAGGGAGGGATGGTGGTGGCCGACTCAGCGGACCGAGACTTTCGACTAAGCTCCCCCTCGCTCTCCTCTTCTCCCTCCCTGCCGCCGCCACCGCCACTACCGCCGCTGCTGCTGCTGCAAGCCGCCTTTGTCACTCAGTGCAGCCAGAAACGTTGTCCAGAGCGATGCATTGGAGCTACCCTGGGTGAAATGCACTTAAGCTGCTATAGCGGCACCTCCAAAAACCTAAAAAATATTTGCCTCTTTAAAATTACTTGTACTAAAGTGTCCCAGTGTAATTTTAAAGCAATCATTTTTTAATTCAGTTATTTTGAGAAAAACTAGATTATTGAGGGGACGTGGCATTTCATGATTTACCCTTAAGAAGTGGGTTTTTAAAACTCTTTTCAATATATTTGATTTTCATGATTTCTTCTTTGAATATACAAAAATACAAGGAATACGTATCTCAGTAATCTTAGATATTCCATTTATCCTGATTTTTTGTGTGCCTTATAGATCACTTTTCTTTGTGTTGAATGTTTAATCCTATCAAATAATTCTGTACTTGATTTGTTATAAAATCAAGTGCAATATGTATAGGTAAATAGAACCAAAGCAGTTTTTATGGTCACTTCTTAACCAAAGCAAAACCAATAAACACAATTCTAGGCAATTTATTTTCAAGAAAAACATTATCACAGTACTACTTTACTACATAGATAAGTCATTAAAAAAAAAAAAGCAAGCTTCATGGCTGAGGTCTAGAATGTGACATTGATGTGCTAAATTCATAGTATTCTCACCTTCTTATATTTGTGCATAAAGTACTCATGTGTTTTACTTCCAGCCAGAAGCAAAATATGTAAAGGCAAACCTGTAGAGCTTTTAATTTTCTTTCTTCTCCTTTTCTAATCTGAGTGTCCTATGTTGATGAAAGCCATGCACAACTGACAGACAATAATGTTTTTAAAGACTGACTTAAAACCAAAGTCATATTGTCACTTGTGGCTTAAAGTATAACATTGGAGAAGCTGGTTGCACTTTAAAGTACTAGGGGCTCTTATTTGTGTGTGTATGGGGGAGGGAGGGTGTCCTTTTTTTTTCATGTCTCTAATCACACTAATACTCCTTGATGGTGGTGGTAGTAATAGTGATAGAGGAGGAGAGTTGGGAGGCTGCGACACCACTGCAGGCTTTCCTGAAGTGGAGCTTAGCCAATGCTGACCCGTTTTCTAATGATGTACAATGTCTCTGAGGAGTATGGCTTCTTTGAGTCTTTGCTTTGGACTTTTCCATAGATGCCATCTCAGTTTGACAAAGTGATATGCCTCCTTATATTTTGAGTGAGATCTTAAAACACAAAGCTGTTGCTATTTGGTTGTCCTCCTCATTTCTGATCCGAGGCTCCTTGCCAAAAGTAGTCCATTCAGATAAAACAGTTATTTCAAATATTTCAAGAGAGGAAGAGTTTGTGTCGTGTATTGTTGTTTTAATAATTAAGGTTGCATCTCAAAGTTGCTTATGAAATTCTTTTTAATTCTCAAAGGAAAACAGCACAAGGAAACAAATTGGCTTCTCCCCCTCCTTTAAGTAAAAAGGTGGATTTTGTCTTACACTTATAATTTTTTTTACATTTCATGGAAAACTTGAGCTTTATATCTATGCTTTCATCAGTATCTGTTTCCATCAGAAGTTTGTGCCAAATTAGGGAGTTTTTTTTTCCCAAGTCAGGTCACATTAAGACAAAAGTTAGTTTGTAATGAAAATGTGATAAATTTTCAATTAATAATGACTTTTGAATTAGCAAAACTTTTGTCAAATTGATGTTGAATAGCAAATTTCATGTTTTAATTTAAATTGTTAATAATTCAGCTATCTAAATGTTTCCTAAATTAACATTTGAAATCTCTTCAACAACTTCAAATAATTCTACTTAATTTTTTTCTTACATAAGCAATTTGCAATAAATTAACAAACAAGACTTTTTGGATAGTGAATATTTACTTCTCTTCTGTGATCAGATTTTTAAAGTTCTTGAGAGTATGTAAACTGTATGTTCCTTTCTACTTCCTAGATTTTTAACTATTTCTTCTTGTGTTCTAGCTATAATAAACTAATATTCATTTTTAATTTGATTCTGTAATTCTAAAAATATGCTTAATTTCTTAACTTAAACTATACATAACAAGATGTTATAATTTCATTTGTATTTTTAAAATAGAATTTGGGATTAGGAATAGACTAATTTTGACAGTACCTTTAATATCTCAAAGTAAAGAATTACTATAGTACTCTTAAGGTAGCATGGGACAAGTCATTGAAAGCTTAAAGCAAGATTAATAATTGCTATTAATTTACATTAATAATAAAACATTAGATAAGGAGTTCAATCATTGGCCTGGAAGATTAAGAATGGGATAAGATAAAATGGAATTTGATAGAATGATAGTCAATTTGATATGCTCATTTTCTAGACATGTCATATTACATATGTGTGTATGGGTACACATATATGTGTGTATATGGATTAATGGAAAGATGTATTTGTGTACACATATATTTATATGTGTGTATAATATATGTATACATGCATACATTCCATATGGAAAAATCTAATGTGGCAATGGTATTCCTCATAAACTAGTACTGGAAAACATGACCAGAAAATAAAATTCATTCTCCCCATCAAAAAAAAAAAAGTGTTAGGTTTTCCTTAATGTTGCCTGTTTTACTTTTCCCATATTTCAGGAATGCTTTTACCTTGTGTCAATGCATTCTGTCCTCTTGTGCCACTAGAAAAAGGGGAATACCCTCTATTCTTTTAATTATTCAATGTAAATAAGTCATTTTTACTTATAGGCAGCATGGTAGAGTAGAAAGAAGTAATGAGCCACTATTTACTTAGAGTGTAGGACTAAGGGTCAGATTTGATGAAGATTTTATTAGACTTTATGAAAATTTATTATGCAAAGTGAATTAAGTATCTCTATTACTTTTTCCTGGTGACATAAAAACTTTTCACTTGATTTCTAATTTCTAAATATCAGATTTGCATGCAAATAAAAATAGGAATAGAAACACAAAGGCAATCCATGTTTACTCTAGTAGCTTTCCACCAAATATAGCAAATAAGCCAAATCTTATATTTCAAGTTATAAGATTTTAGTTGCATTTGTGATAAGGATATTACAAAGGAAAAACAACTTTTCATTGGCACTACTTTGTTAAAAACTCACCTACTTTGGAATGTGATAAGGCAATAAAATTTTATTTTACATCCTTAAAGCTTATTAAAAAAAAAAAAAAAAAACAACCAGTCACAAGGACTTGGAAGAATAAGTCATTTATATAAGAGCAATGTGTAAAATAAAATAGTAGGGGCACAACTTCAATTACTAAGTGCTTGCAATTTGTAAAGCACTGTACTAGACCCTGGTGCATACAATCTTGATTGCCTTGGTTGAAAGGTAGCCTGTTAACATTGTTGTGTTATAAGTAACAAGAGCAGAAAAGAACTTTTCATCCCATTCAAAATAACTAACAAATTAATTTACATATGATTTCTGTGATTTAACAGAAAATATAAAGCTGGAGGTTGGACTAGAAGAAAGGTGAATATGATTTGGTATCACAATTGTAAGAAGGTAGTCCACTCTTGACTAACTGTGTCTGAGAAGGAATCTTTGGTAATTACAGTAGGAAGCCATGCACAACTGTCTTCTCAGGAGCACTTTTAATTTCCTACAGTGGTTTGAATTTGACAAGGAGGATGTCATATTTTTTAGAAGAGAAGGCACTACTTCTACAAGCTACTTTTTTTTTTCTGGAAGAAGTGATTGGCAGTATAATTAACAAGCATATGCTAGGATCCAGGGATTTACAAAGTACACTGAAGCCTTGAATACTTCCTGATAAATAAATGTTTAACTACCATTAAAAAAGACTGGATGTTGTTGAGGTTAAACACCCTCTTGTTATTAGGTACATAATAAAACATTTTTGGGGGCCCGATATCTCCTGTTATTAAAAAAAAATTGCTTCAATGACTGAATATCTGCAACTCCTGATACTTAAAAATAGAGACAGGGCTATAAATGGAATTTCCTCTGTCTTTCATTGAAGATCCTTCATTATATTATAGCTTAAGTACAGGTTTAAAAAATAACAACTATAGAATCATCTCATAGAAAATGGGATTGGCCCAAAATTGTGACTAGGCAATTATTGAGTGAGATCTCAATTGCTTTCTTCTTAGTTCTCTTCTTTGTCTTCAAAATAAAAAGTATGACTTCATTATGGCTCCTAGTGGTTTAATTTTGTGTGGTAGACAGTCAATAGATATTGACTGTTTTAAGATACCATGAATGTGAAAAATAAAAGCAATTGACTAAAGGAGGTAGATTGAAGTTGGTAGGGACTTAAAGACCAAGATTTGGAGTTTAATCTGAAGAAAAGAAATTTTACTTTTTTCATTTAGTAAAATTGGAAAAAAGAACCTTTAACTGGAAAGCCAAAATAAAGACAAGAAGAAGGTAGGGTTAAAAGCTAATATTGGTCATTTTGATGGGATGAGTTGGAAGTATACCTAATACCTACAGTAGCATAATATAAGTTCATATCCTAACATCCTTCTTTATTAGAAAGAAATGAGCCATAACTAAGAATATCGTTATCCTTCACGTGAATTCCAGAATCAAAATGGATAAAAACATTGCTTTTCACTAAATCGTTGTTTAAAACTGAGTTCTTCCCTTTCAGCTGAATAACTGAATAGACCTGCATTTTACTTCTAAGTTACAAAGTTTGAGAACCATGGTCCAGACTTGATCTTCAATTTCAATATAATAACAATTGAAATTGATATAGTGCTTTGAAATTTGCAAAGCATTTTACACACATTATCCCATTTGAGTCTCAACAATTCTTGAAGTTGTTATGAAAAGCATTATTCTAATTTTCTAAATGAGCAAATTGAAGGCAAGAGAAGTTATATGGCTAAGCCAAAGTGATAGAAATAGCAGAGATGATATGTTTTACACATTCCAAGTCCTTTACTTTGTCCATTATGTCATGGTGATGACTTGGTCATGCTTTTTTTTGCATGTTCTTTCAAGTATGGATTGCCTCGAGTGATATCTGGATTTGAGAATTCATTTCAATCAACACATATCTAAATATCTGTGAAAGACAAGGCATTATGCTAGGTATCAGGGATACAATGATTTTTTTTTAATGGCACAATCTATATCCTCAAGAGCCTATATTTCACTGGTAATAGGGATAATTACAGAGAGTAAGGTAGAGATCCAGAAAATTTGAGAAAGAAGGAAATATCCTTGCCTGGAATGATAAGTGAAGGCTTCGCAAAGGAGATGGCAACCAAATTACAATGAGACACATTCTGAAAATCCAAGAAGAGGAATGTATACAATTCAGGCATGAGCAAAATTATTCAGATGCTCAGAATATGGGGAAAGGTGTATCAAGTTTAGGAAAGAACTAGTAGCCCAGTAAGTCAGAGTGTGAGTAAATGAAGGATACATAAGAGTGGGCAAAGGGAAGTTATGTGAAATAAAGCTAGAATGAAGCTAAATTTTAGAACATTTTAAATGCCAAGTTAAAAATCTTTATTTTATCCTATAAGCAATAGAGAATAATTAAAGGTTTTTGAGCAGATAACGGTCATAGTTAGACCTGTGCTTAGGAAGATGATTTTAGCATCTGTATGAAAGGGTTTGGAGAGGGGAAGAGACTGAAAGTGCTACTCACTCCTATGAACTTAGCTTTGAATCACCTTGTGTCCACTTCCTCCCACCTCCACCCTCAATGGTATCTTCCTAGAACTAAAGTAAAAGGAACTTAGAAACCCAAACAGTTCAATTTGGTACAAAAGCTGTTTTGGCAACCTTTACTGGTAGCTACCCTGTATGGGAAAGGCAGTTGGGTCGAAGTTACCTGTTTTCCTTATTGGTCTCTTTCAAACCAAGACTTTAATGAAAATCTGAAACTTTCTAGCAAGCATATAGCTAGAAACTTTCAGCAACTCAATCATACTCTCCAATTAACATTCACCAGATTCCCTCACCAATAAGCTCCCATGGTCATACCTTTCCAGTACTAGAACTATATCCTGATATTATTAAAGTATCCCAAGGAAGAGCTATCTTCCTTGTCACATACACTCAAAAGAACATTCAACTCTCAATCATTCCCAGCATTTAGTAAAAGACAATGAGGTCAGTTAGAAGACTATTACAATAATACAAGCAAAAGTGCTAATATTGGCATGAAATAAGGTAGTTTGGCAGTATGAACAAAAAGAAAGGGAAAATGTGAAAAATGTTATGTCAACAGAACTAAAAAAACTTGGCAACTAATTGAATGTGAAACATGAAAAAAAATTGTGAACCATTAAGTCAGAAGGGAGGAAAAGCAATAGAAGTTTTGATGAGACAGAGGGCAGAAAAAATACAGAAGTGCCATGTGTACTAATTAATTACATTCAAATTATATTTGCTCAGTACTAGTATTATAAACAACTTAAGTGCTATTATCTTGTCATAATGTTAAATTGCAGCAGGGAGATATATCCTAACCTAATTATTCATCAGTATTCTATGATGTTGGACATTCATGGCATTTGTTTTAATAATTCAACCTGATTATAACTCAGTTCATTACAAAGAATCTATTAAATTCTCAGCCAAACTCATATGTTTGTTATGACATATTACTAGGATGATTAATAGTCATTGCTTTACCACTAGGAGAAAAAGAAGCAGATATTTCTAGGTGTACTACAGAGTCCCTCCTTTCTGTATTTTTATAGTACCTTTGTTTCAAATGGCACAGTTTCAGAAAACTAATTTGTGTGCAATCCTAGAAATCTTGCAAAAATATAATGAGCATTTTATGTTTTTGAAGCTTTAGTTAAAACATTTTGTCCTACTTGTGAATAATATGATTGATATCACCAGTAAACCAAATTTGTGTACTGCCAGATTTTTATTAGGCGTTGTCTATAACTACTGAATTAATTTTTTTAGTTCATTTTTCTGTCAGTTTTACTGGTGATCCCCTGATTTCAATTTAGTGATTGCTTACTTTACTCTTTCTTCCTCATACCATACATACTTATATATTTGCCATGTGTTGTGCATAAGAAAGTTGTTTATTCATAAACATGCTCATTTGCCAGTGTCATTCATTAACTAAGATGAAAAGAATGCAACTGCTAAAAATTTTACTTGTCTTAAAGGTGGTGCCTCTGCAGCAGTTTCTTGTAGCATGATGCATTGATTCCATATTGATATATATATAGAGAGAGAGAAAATGCTATTTAAAGAATCACCAGAATTCTCTGATTATTATCATATTTTCACTGTGAATACATTTATCCTAAGAAATATAGTGATATCTCTCTTCCAAGGGTCAATCCCTCTAACTCAAATGCAATTTAGGTATTTGGGAAGTTCACTAAAAGAATAATTCCTTTGTGGCATAGTACAATAGTACTGATCATTACACACACACACACACACACACACACACACACACACACACTCCAACCCTTCTACCAAAAATAAATAAATACATAAAAGAATAAAAGGAAAGGAGAAAGGAAAAAAAAACTGAGAAATGAGCTGGAGTAGGTCAACAAAAATATAAAGTCTGCATCCAAAAAAAGAATTAAGGAGACAATGTCAATCAACACATGCTATGTTCACTTTTTTGTTTGTTTGTTTGTTTTTTAACTTCTCCCATGTTTTTTCCCTTTTGCTCTGATTTTTATCTCCCAACATGATTCATAAAACAATGTGTATTAAAAATAAATTTACTTAAAAAATATACAAAAACTTAAGAATTGAAAAGACTGTAACAACTAGATCACAATTTTCTTAATAAAGTCAGAGATTGTTTCTTAAACATTATCTTCCAAAACCTAACAGTATTTTTTTTACACAAAAGTATATACTTAGTGTTTCTTATTGGAATGGACCTTAGAGAGAATATAGTCCAACCTCTAGTCCTTTCAGGAATCCCCATTATGGTTCCCTAGCACTTGGACCTTTTCTTTAATGTTCAGTCTCTTCTTTAACAGGTTCAGTGGCAGAGAACTCTCTTTCTTCTTGAGGAAATTAATTTCATTAACAATTTTAACCATTAAACCACCTTACATTAAATTAAAACCTGCCTCCTTGTAACAACTCTCCACTGATCTTAGTTAAGCCCTTGAAGCTACATCAGATATATCTAATCCTTTATCAATGACACACCTTCAGACTGTTTTTAAGATATATCTCCATACCATATCTCCCTAAATCTTCCCTCAAAGCTAAATATCCTCAGTTCCTTAAGTTTGTTTTAAGTATGTTTATAGTATAGTGTCCAAAGCTGAATAGTATTTTGGATGGAATCTGACTAAATAATAATACAGGAGGACTAGATATTTATTTTAATGCAAATCAAAAAAACATTTAGCATTAGGTTTTGACCATTTCCTCATACTTTTCACTATTATTGAACCTACAAACTATCAAAACCTCCAGATCTTTTTGTACACTAGTATTAAGTCAAATCTCCCCAAATCTATACATATACATTTGATTTTTGAAACCTCATTGGATGGATGGATGGATGAATGATAGATAATTGACAAATAATATAAAAACTCACATGAATATACGAATGTTAGGTTATAGGAATTTTCCATTCAGGGAGAAATTATCATAAAAGATAGCATCAATACTGATAAATAGAAAATAAAGATAGGACACATAATAAAAATCATCTCAAAGTTATATAGCATCTTTTTGACCTCTAAAATTTTCACTTGTACTATAATGAAATTTTTGTTAGGTTCCATTTTCTAAATATAGATTATTTTGTATTATAGGATTCTGCACAGTGTGAAATTTCTTTAATTGATTTCTTTGAGGCTGCTGCCCCCTTTCTGTTTTTATCATGTAGAAGCTTGGATGTCAGAGAATCCAATTGAACTTTCACTGACATACATTCATGAGTTACCCATGTACATGGAAAGACAGTATTGTAATCCAAAGATAAAAAATAAGTTTAAATCTAGAATATTCAGATTAAAACCTGTTTAAAATATAGTACTTCGATTCAAGAGTTTCATGTAGTAGCAGTCTTTGTTTTAAAGATTTTAAACTTGTGCTTTTTCCATTCATAGCTAAGGAATAATCATTATAAATTCATAGTTCATTTACATATGTAAGTACAAATCAGATTTTAGTGATTTTTCTAACACTAAGAAATCAAAGTAGGATTTTTTTAAAACCTTGAGTTTAAAGGCATATAATTAAGAAGAATGTTTTTATTTCTCCGTGTTTTGCCATCAATTTTTCGTTGGGAATATAATCCTTTTATATATAAGTTAATATTACTTAACTATGGTTTCATTTTAATATGTGTTTTCTGTTCTTTTACTAGTGTTGTTAATAACAGTACTTGTAGTAGAAGGCATTGCTGTGGCCCAGAAGACTCAAGGTATGGTATTTATAGAGATAGTTTATAACCTATACAAGATAGTAGGATGGGTTCATAGAAGGTAGTCTAGCTACTGAATGCTATTTCCATAATCCCTCTGGGTTGTTGTAGTTACCTAAGGCATTCAGTCAACAAATATGCTTCAGGTAACTGAGTTCAACTGCAGTTAAGCAAAGTAAATTGTCAATAACTATTCTTGCCCAGGTTAATTCAGTAGTCTGCTATTACCATTTACTTCTGATTTACAATGGGAATTATGCACAAAATTGAGTAAAATTCATGGATAAATATAAAGCAGGAGGAGAAATCCATTTTTGCAATATGAGCAGACAGAAAGACAGCATGGTATTCTAGAAAAGATTCCTGGTTTGAACTTAGAATATTCTTTTAAAAATTCCAAATATGTTATTTACTCTGTATCACCTTGCATTTAACCACTCTGGCCCTCATTTCTTCATCTGTAAAATGAAGGGATTGAATTAAACTCTCTAAGATCCATTCCAATTCTCATTCCTATGAATACAAAAGAACTCCACAATACTTGACAGCTTGTAAACCTGTCCAAATCTTCCTGGATATGAAACTATATCAGGTGAATTACGTTAGGTCAGATTTTCATGACAGAGGGCATCATGCCCTTTCCAATAAAAACTCTTAATCTTAATTTACTATAAATTATGCATAGGAATATACATATATCTATGTAAGAAAATAATTGCAGAAAACTTTAGTTAAATTTCTGAACATTGAACTGTTTTGATATATGAGTTGCCCCCTCACAGGCATCATAATATTCTTATTTGTAAAGTGGTGACTCGGCAGTTTGTTTTTTTCCCCATTGGGACTGAGAAAAAAATCAATATTTTTGATATGTCCTAAGGACAGTAACGCCATCAGATAAGTTAGAGCAATATCTAAGGCCCCAAATATCTTGTTTTATTTTCTCCTATGACTATCATACATTTCAGTTTTCCTAACATAGAACACAGAAACCTATATCTCCTTCATTCTTGCTAAATTATGTCAAATTTGCCATGGACTATATCAAATTTATCCATAAATCTCTGGATGTACAATGGTAGAAGAAGGTGTGTGTGTGTGTGTGTGTGTGTGTGTGTACTCGTGTGCACATGCATGTGCATGTGTTTGTTGTTGGGATTGTTTGATTTGTTTTAATTCATAGATTTTAATGTAATTTTTTTTCAAGATGGGCAGAATATTGGAATTAAACATGTTCCAGCTACCCAGTGTGGAATTTGGGTTCGAACCAGCAATGGGGGTCATTTTGCTTCTCCAAATTATCCTGAGTCATACCCACCAAATAAGGAGTGTATTTATATTTTGGAAGGTATTTTTTTTAATGTTTTTCCCCCTCTTGAATGTTAAAATTGATTATAAAATTTAAAATATTATCGATATAATATAGTTTTAATCATTTCAAATCAAATTAATTTTTAAATGATAATCAAACAAGTAACAAATACCTTTGAATTTTAGATATTCATAAAAATACAGTGGTTGGCTGTGTGGTTCAGGGAGGCAACTAGGTGACACAGAGGATAGAATCCTGGACCTGGACTCAGGAAGACTCCTCTTCTTTACTTCAAATTTGGCCTCAGGCTCTTGTTACCTATGTAACTCTAACAAGTCACTTAACCCTATTTGCCCCAGTTCCTCATCTGTAAAATAAGATGGAGAAGAAAATGGTGAAATCATTCCAGATCTGTGCTAAGAAAACCCCAAATAGGGGTCACAAAGAGTTGTACACAACTGAAACAACAAAAAAACTAATTCCTAGATTTTTTTAATTCCTTAAAAGAACCTTCAAACTAGTAAAAATATTTGTTTCAATTTTCATTTCTTCAAGTATCAATATTAATGAGAAATGTTTTTGAGAAACTTCTTTAAGTATTAATATAATTACTGGACCCTATGCAAATTTTTGGTCACAATCTTCATTAGTATAGCAGTATTTTTCTTGTTAGTATTGTCATTTTTTCCCCATTAATCCATTATATTTCATGAATTGAATATTTGCTTCTTGAAATCTTAATTTCAATAAAATATATGTTTAACCAGTATGATAAATAATATATGCTGGGGGAGAATGTTATTTTTGTTCTACAAAGAATCGTGCTATGGTTAATACAAACTATGTAGCCTGACCTATATTCTGTATCTAAGTTAAGTTATTAATAAAAGCAACTATGTTGCTGCCAATTCCACTTGATTTATTTACATTGGCTCCAAGTATATTATTTCATTCATATTGATGTCCTTAGTTATAAAGTACTGACTCAGCAACTATCTCCATTTTTTTTCCCTTTTAGACTTTTTTAGTGTTTCTACATTACATATTTCCTTCTTTAAAAACTATCCCAATTGATTCTCTATGTTACAGCTGCTCCACGTCAAAGAATAGAACTGACCTTTGATGAACATTATTATATAGAGCCTTCATTTGAATGTCGATTTGATCACTTGGAAATTCGAGATGGACCATTTGGGTTCTCTCCACTTATAGATCGTTACTGTGGTGTAAAAAGCCCTTCATTAATTCGATCAACAGGCAGATTTATGTGGATTAAATTTAGTTCTGATGAAGAACTAGAAGGATTGGGATTTCGAGCAAAATACTCTTTTATTCCAGGTAAGGATTCTTTCAGGTAAAGGATTATTTTTTTCAAGATGCACTACCTCAAAAACAGAATATTAAGATTTTTTGGAAGGTATTTTGGAAGGTAGAAAGGAGGTCTACTAGTCAAGCTGTATCCGTTAACACAGATGCAAGGCTTTAAATTAATTAGGCAGAATCTAAAGAAAGTTACTCTGTTAAACAGAATTTTAAGAAAAACTAATATTGATTCTATGATGCTAACATTTTTTATATTCTCTGTCATTAGAAAATATTACAAAAGCTTCCCTGGCTCTTTTCACAATGGCAAAACAACCAGATGAAACAGAAAAATGTACCCAATCAGTTCCTTTATCCCCTTGATTCCAAATAACTACATTAATTCTTTTTTTTTAATTATATAAAGTGACTACTATCTGTAGGATTGATCATTCAACAATAATTATGAATCACTTACTGTATTTTTAAAAAGCACTCTAGATAGAACTGTAGAAGCAAATGAGAACCCTGAAATCAAAGGATTTATAATATCATTTAAAGAGTTATTTTTGAGATATTAAGAAATTTTAAATAATTGATATATTATACTTGGGATAAATCTTAGCAGTCGTCTTGACCAGTCTCTCTTTTTACAGATGACAAAACTGAGGCACAGAAAAGTGAAGCAACAATTACTTAAAACTGGAATTAGAATCCTGGTTTTTCTGACTCCCAGGCTAATACTCTTAAAAGAATAATATTTTCCCCAAGACTTTAATCTTTTGGTGTATTCTACAGGCTCTTAATTTTTTACCCAATGACATAAAATTCTTTTTACAAAAGTGAGAAAATTTGAGATTGGGAACAAACTGTAGTGTGCTTTCTAGAGCCCCATATTGGGGTGCCAAAATGTACTGTCCAAACTAGCTCTCTGGAAGATCTCAGGACTAGCCCAAGTCCTTGGTCTTAGAGGAGTGATGAGGCAGGGACCAATGTGGATGGTTAAATATGGAATCCATTTATTTCAAGTTCTCTCAGCTTTAAATACTTTCGAACACTTATATCACCACAGTACACTGTGCATGTGCTAACTATAAGCACCCTGCTATTATTATGGAAATGCCTCTTTGCTGCAAATATCTCTGCTTCAAGTAGAACACAGGTTGTCTAACTCCCCTGACTTCTCAGGAAGGCTGAGATGCCCACAAGGAGAGATGAGAGCTGAACCAGACATTGTCAGCAGGTTCCTGTGGGCTGAAGGGTCTTATCCCTCAGAAAGTTTCCTCACTGTAGCCCTCTACAACAAGACAATAAAGAAATGACTAATTAGATGCAATCACTCTTTTAAAAACACAAGAAAAAATATATATATAAGAATTTCTAAGTTAAACACTTCTCTGAAAAGATAATCTTCTAACATAGTATGCATCTCACAAAACAAAGGATGAGCCAAAATTTCTCCACATTTCAGAAAGATAACATTAAAAGGATGAACTGCAGATCAATGGAGTAAACTTAGTGGATTGAAGTTTCTGAAAGTATTTCATGTACCATATTTTAACTGACTACTTCTGCTTAATTAATTAAAACTCAAACTTGCATCAGAACTGTTTATCTTACTGTAGAATTTTGTTTTCTTTGTGTATACTACAAATTATAATTTGAAAATGGCTTATGGGAGAAAGGTTTTCAAAAGTACAATATATTTCTATAACTTTGGATTTTCTCTCAAGCTGAAATGCTTAAAATTATAATAATTTATTTAATAAAATTCTCTCTGGCAAGTTTGTCTCTTTACCCAAAAAAGGATCCTAGCTATTCCTTGTAAATAAAAATCTATTGGGAGAATTTTGGTCATAAAAATCATGACTACTTTACTATGTAAATTCAGATATCCCTTTAGCTTTGAAATAGTTAATAAAATAACACAAGCTAATGTCAAATGTGTCTTCTTCTAGAACTGTTTATTTTATAATGTCTTTTTAAAAATATAGTTGTACCTAAATTCTACCTGGGGCACAATTGATGCCAGTTGACTTGAGTTTGACTTCTATTTTTCTTTTAGAGTATGATAATTACCTGTCCAACTTTGGGGAAGTTATTTCACTTCAGTAGGACTCAGTTTCCTTATTTGCAAATGAGAATTAGATTAGATGTTCTCTAAGCAGACGTAGATATAATAATTCTGATTCTTATTCTTTAAAATTGTGTTTTATTAATTATTCCAGAAATGTTGTGTTTGTCATCTAACTTATTTTGTGAAAATTTTTAACCCATATAAAATTGTTCTTATGATATGAAAAACAATAGAGTCAGGAGGAACTATTATCTGGTTCTTTACTAAATTTTTTATGGTATAATATTTGGTAGTCTGGTCATATTCACTATGATTTTATTGTGGCATATTCAACAATTAGTCTGAACCCACTTTCTGCCAGATTTTTTCCAGTTTTCTTAGCAATTATAACAAAAAGCAAGTTCTTTTCTAAGTAATTTATGTTTTCATATTCTCAGAAGTAAGTTGTAGTGTTGTCCAGCAGACAGAGAACTAGTCTTAGATTAGAAAGTTCTGAGTTTCTTCCTGTTACATCCACATATTATTTGTGTGACCTGAGGCAAGTGATTTGAATCTTCAATGCTTTTTGGAAACTGTCTAAAATCATAAGTTGCACAGAAGCTGACATCTGTATTGGTAGGCGTTTCCTTACCTGGAAGTTAAAAGTTTAGTCCCAATTCCTATTTCATGCCATGCTCATTTATTAAAATGAAGTTAACTGATGGTTGTTTTAAATAGTATGATTTGTGAAATTGGCAACTTTTTTTAGATGCCTTCACAATGTAGTTAAATATTGGTTTACAAATATTTGGTCTATGCATAAATAAACAAATCTGTGTGTCAATATGATGCCAAATAATCTGCCAGTTCAAATAATTTATTTAAAGCTTAATCATTCATTTGGATATGGATAAAATATCCATAAGATACAAAAACAACTGGTTGGATTAAATTGAACAGATATGCTGTGTCATGGAGAACACTGGTCCTTAGATGCCCATGTAGCATGGCTATGTCAGCAAGGCAAAATATCCTATGGATCTACCCTGCCAACTTCTGTTTACCACAGTAAAACAAACATACACTTCACCAGAATGAAAAGCCTGGTGCTGCTTTTGCTGAAATGAAAAGAAGATGTCATGTTCTACTATATATTAATTAACTGTTAATTAATACTATAATAAAAAATAAATACATACTAACATAACAATGTACCATTCAATAGCCAAAGTACCAGCCTACAATAAATGTAAAGGATGCTTAGAAATATAAAATGTACTTATGAGAATGGGACATATATACAAATTGTAAAAAGCATAGTAACACAGGAACAATGCATAAGAGAGGTACAAACAAACTACTATGTGAGGTCTAAGGGGCAAGGAAGAAAGTAATCATTATTAACTGCAGGGATAGGGATTGGAGAATGCTTCCTGGCGGTGGGCCTTAAAAGACAGCAGATACAATTTAATGTTGAGAAAAAGGAAAGGAAAAGTATTTCATATTTTTATAAAGAACAATGTAAGCAAAGCCAACATATGCAGAAAAGCATGAATCATGTAAATATATCAAGAAGCAATGTTCCTATGTCATTAAACTTACTATGCCTTGAACCAACTCTAAAATCTTTTCAACACTAGTAATTGTCTTCTTTTCTGTTACAGATCCAGACTTTACTTACCTAGGAGGTATTTTAAATCCCATCCCAGGTCTAGTATTATGTTGTCACTTTTTTTCATTTTATGACATTTGCAATAAGGCTTATTTTCCATTGACATCATTTACATGTCCTCTCTAGACTGTCAATTTGAACTCTCAGGAGCTGATGGAATAGTACGCTCTAGTCAAGTAGAACAGGAAGACAAAACAAAGCCTGGACAAGCAGTTGACTGCATATGGACAATTAAAGCTACTCCAAAAGCCAAGGTATTTGTATGAAATCAGTCATTTTAAGTGAAATATGTTGATTATATTTACATTATTTGTTACTTTGGTTTGAATAAGCTATTTTGGACTATTATATCTATTACTGTATATGACAACTTTTTTATATCTATTACTGTATATGACAACTTTTTTTTTAAATCCATTCAACACATACTATAACACATAACAACCTATCATTGTTATCATAAAATTGTCCAAAATGTAACATTTGAATGTTAAGGGCTAATACAAATCCACTGAAACTTTTAAATTTGCAAATACCCAACTTGTTAGTTTGTTTTGGTTTTTTTTGGAGGAAATTGTGTTTAAATGATTTGCCCAGGATCACAAAACTAGTGTCTTGAGACCACATTTGAACTTAGTTCCTCCTGACTCCAGAGTTAAGGCTCTATCGACTGTACCAATTAGCTACCCCACAACTTTTAAAATATGAATTAATAAATATAATGCTAATCATGAATCATTTATTAGGCAATAACCATATGTTACAGTGTGGAAATTACTTTAAATAAAAAACACAACATACCTTATCAAAGTAAACTTTTCAAAGTAAACTATATTCTTTTAATTTATAAAAATATTTTTTTCCATTCCATTTAATTATACTTGGGGTATGAAATACCTATAGTTTTGTGATATTTATATTTGTAGATTCATTTGGAATCTGTGGGCTTGAAGTGGCTATGCTATTGAATGACAACAGAATTTTATTCCAATTAATCAAGCAGGGAGTAAAATATTACCTACTCCATTAAGTAAAATAAAATTTTAAAGTTTTTTTTAATTAAAGCATTTTCTAAATTTAAACATTTGTAAGCAAATCATAATCTAAGCCAAGCCATGGAGATGGTCCATTCATAGCTTTTTAATCAGATCATTCCATATAATTTATTGTAAGCTATATTTTAATGCCTATGACATTGAAATTGGTTAGTGCTTGTCAGTTACCAAAGTACAAAGATCTATGTTCAGCATAAATAGTAACAGAACCTAGGCCTTCATATTCCTTTTCTTGTAATGTATCTATAACCTTCCCAATCTGTTTAAGTAGAACCATTAAGAATGTCTGAAGTGTCAAAAATTGCCTATATCACTTGCACATCAATAAGAAAATCTTATGCCGTACATAATCATCTAGAAGAGAACTCACAAACAGTATTGAGCAACAATGCAAAAAGTGTCAAACAAAAAAAAAAAGTTAACAAAATTAGAAATAAGAGGGACCTTGGTATTAAAAGACTGCTAATCTCTTTCCCATCTTGAATAAAATTAGTGGGATCAGAAATCAGTTGTTTTATTCAATTTCACAAGCTACAAATATTGTATTTCTGCAGTTAATCAACTAACTCTAAGTTAAAAGCACTAAGTTTAATTCATTGCTCAGACAATTAAGAAAACTAAAATAACATTTCATTATTTTAGCAATTGATTAACCATTCAATAATAAGAACGATTCATTTCCCTCAACTATTACTGTGTAATAAGAAAAATCAATTGGCTTAAGTTAGTATCAGTTCAGTAGAGCACTGTCACAGCAGGTCAAAGTTAGATAGAAATATACACATGAGCAACACAGTCAAAAGCAAATTTCATTTATTTCATTAACAGATTTACCTGAGATTCCTAGACTACCAAATGGAACATTCAAATGAATGCAAGAGAAACTTTGTTGCAGTTTATGATGGAAGCAGTTCTATTGAAAACCTGAAGGCCAAGTTTTGCAGTACTGTAGCCAATGATGTAATGCTTCAAACAGGAATTGGAGTGATTCGAATGTGGGCTGATGAAGGTAGCCGACTTAGCAGGTTCAGAATGCTCTTTACATCATTTGTGGATCGTAAGTAAAGAATACATTCCCCAAAGCAAAAGCTATGTGAGAGATTTTTCACAATCATTTGTCTCATATATAAGCAGATATATTCATTAACTGATGAAATTTAGATGATCAATCTAAAAAGAATAATTTTTGACCTGGTATGATTCCACCAGGTTTTGTGTTATTTTTTTTCTTACTATTTATGCAAAGCCCCTATGGAAATCTGATTATATCTAAAAGTGATATATTATAAAAGGTCCATCAAAATTATTAGGGTGATTGATTCTGATTTCAGATTGATTTGATTATCTAAAGTAACCTACTAATTCTGTCTATTCTCTTTAAGAAAAATTTTAAAGCCTAAATGCCTCATGAATACCTCACAAGGCTTAACTGACATTGTAAATAGATCTTTGAAAGTAATGACATTTCAATTAACCTTAACATTTAATGTTGTTGCCTGTTCTTCACAATTAGGCTGATAAATCTGTTTAAGGATGATCATTTTCTGTAGATTATTAGCTAAAAGTAGGGTCAAAAATTAACTTATCCTATGCCAAATTATGTTCTATGTCAAAGAATGTGTAACGAGGTTCTATCTCTTATATTACATTCTCATCAAGGAATGCTGGAATGAAGTGGTATATAATAAATCAGAGAAATAAATATTAACCTCTGTCTTCTGCCTGTTTCATGAAGATGGTGTGAAGATGAACTACATAGATTCTGTAAAGCTATTTGAGCCCTTAGAAAAAATAAAGTTGTTTAAAAAGTCTCATTTATGAAATTTTAGACAATAAACCATTTTGATTGGTAGTTTTTGCCTTCATGTGATACTTCTTCATTAATAGTGACCTTGGGTTTAGTAATTTCATGTTGCTGCTTTATGATTGTCTATTTATATGGTAAGACATACTAAAATATGATTGAATTATTCAATCTGGAAGTTTAAATAATCCATTTGAATTGCCACATGGTGATTTAGGCTGTGATGTTTCTGAATAAATAGCAAAGACAGAAGATGACAAACTGAACTAACCAGTTCTGCTGTTTATACACATCTTCATTCAACAAACATTTATTAAGAAACTATTATATTTAAGGCACTGTGTTCAAAACTGTAAGGGATCTAAAAAATACATATGGCACAGATTCTGCCTTTAAAGAGCTTTTAATCTACAGGAGGAAATATGCCATGTATAAAAACAACTGTAGCATAAGTGCAAAGAGATGAATCAATGGAGTCCTGAATTAAATTAAAGAATTCCTTTTTCAATTTTCCAATATTTCAGAGAACTGGGCCATTGTTCCCTAATTGATTTGGTGTACTCAGGGGCACATTGGTCCATGAACCTATTCCTGGATTGCTTTCTTATGACTGAATGAGGCTCAATTCACTATCCATAGTGCTATGTACTGAGTTTAACAATGTTCAAATGAATAGTTCTTAGATGCTCCCAAATTTGTGTCTGAATAAGGATCCATATTTCTCAAAGCTGATTATCCCCCTAGAGCTTATATTCATCCCAAAAATGGTTCTGTAGTTCATACTTAGGTTGGTACTTGTAAAGAACTAGCCCAACCCAAAAACAATTTTAAAAGGAAAAAAAAGGGGGAGAGTTCCCAAGTGATCTCTTAAGATATGTAGGACTCTCCTAATATAAATTTGGGACTTGGGATTTCCTAAGACCAATTCCTTATTCCCCTGTGAAAAGCCAACTTCCCAATAAGTCACTACAGAACTTAAAGCATTCCAAAATGAAGATCTGGGATGGAGTTGGAATTGATGGGAGACCAGCCCCTTATTCTACAGAAAAAAATATCAGCTAATCAAGATTTTCCCCAGAAAAAAAAAAAAATATCTCAGGTTTCTAGACCATTAAGCAAAATGCATACTATGGACATAGACTCCACAAGAATAATGGAAATATTATCTGTATTCATGCCACAATAAGGCAAGCAGTTAGAATCTGTTTAAAAATAAAATAAATGTTCATGGACCCAAGAAATAGGCAGGGGTCCCAAAAAGGAATTAGGTACTTAGTATTAATTGGAAACTACCTCACACAAATTCAGGAAAGCTCTCAAAATGTGTGGCTCCACAAAGGGATGTGACACTTGAGGACAATTGAAAATCAATTACTCAAGTCCCTTTGGTTTAATTAAACAAATAGTAACTAACTGCCATTGTTAAATTCAGATCACCTGATATGTATGGACTTTTCCTTTGGTATTTAAAAAATGGTAGATTTTGATTTTTGGACCACTTATCAATGATCTTTAAATTATCATGTAAGTGTGAGATATTGCAGCATTGGAGAACAAATATCCTGATTTTTTTTAAGAAGTGAAAATGGAGTCTATAGATTATAGACAGTAAGCTTGACTTCAAGTCCTGGAAAAAATTTTAAAGATATTATTTAAGAGAATGCTAATTAGCATATAGAAAAGGAAGAATATGGTTTCATCATGAAGAAACATATTCTAAACATATTCTAAAACAACTTTATTTTCTTGTTGGACAAGATCTCTAAAACAATGAATTAGGAAAATGCTATGCAGTTTGCCTTGATTTTAGCAAAGTCTTTTGATAATAACTCAAGCTATTCTTGTGGAAAATATCAAAAAATCTAGATGAACTAAGTTATAGTTACAATATAAGCTAGTTAGGGTTTTGAATAGTTAAATGATTAGACTCAAGGAGTAGTCATTAAAAAGTTTAATGTCAATTAGAAAGAGAATGCCAGTGGAATCTGTGCTTGCCCTATTATATTGAAGGTTTTTAATCACTAATTTAGATAAAGATACGATGGCATTCTTATCTAATTTTCAGGTGACATGTGGGAGAACTGGATGACAAAGTCAGGATATGAAAAGATCTCAGTGGGCTAAATTGGGCGGAATTTAATAGAAATAGATAAATGTGAAAGTCTTATGTTTGACTTTAAGAAACAAATTCACAAGTACAAAATAAAGGAGATATAACTAAGCAGAAGTTCTAAAAGAACTGCAAAGTTTAACTGAACTGCAAACTCAATATGAGTCAACAATATGTTATGGCAGACAAAAACTTAAGTGCTCTCAGGGTTAATTAAGAGAAGCATGATGTCCATGATTAGGGAGGTGCCAGATAGTTCTACTTTGCTCTGCCCTTGTCAGACTACAACTGTAATATTGTGCACAGCTTTAAGTACCATACTTTATGGACATTTATGGACAGAGAATGTTCAGAAGACATCCACGATAGAAAAAGACTTTGAGATCATATCTCATAATGACTTCTTAAAGCAATGGAAGATGTTTGGCCTAGAAAAGAGAAGATTTAGACAGAATGTAGTAAAATCTGTAGAGGTCATATAGAAGAAGGGAGAAATTAGGTTTGTTCTACTTGGATTCACAGGACAAAATTAGAAATATTGGGTGAAAGGATCATAGAGACAAACCTAGATTTGACATAATTAGATTCTATTAATTAGAACTGTGAAAAAATGGGAAATATGCTATCCAAGGAAGTATAGTGGTATGTAAATTACTTGGGACAAAGTAAAATACTTAAGCATATTAAACTATACAATAAGCCTTACAACTTTTTGCAGCTTAAAAAACATGGTCTTTTGCTGCAATAACTTTCTTACATGCTTTAATTACATTGAATATTAAGCAAAAAAACAAATCCCAGTTTTCCAAATGTTGTCTTAGATTTTTTATTGAGCTTTAAATCAGACAAGTTCCCAGTCTACTGAAGCACATTTATCTCCATTTCTCAGATGTATTGCTTAATCCTCTTCTATGGCATGGTACAAACTCATGTTGGAGAATTTGGCCCTCATCTGGAAATTTCTATCATTCCAGAACAATTCTTCTTCTCAGTTTATCAATATATGTATTAGAGTGAATCATTTCTTCAATGGGGTCAAGACATCTAGGTAATGAAAATAAAAAATCTGCAACACAAACACAGAAGAGAGTAACTCTAAAACATCCACAAGTAATGCTTAAGAGCAAAACATAGCTAGATGAAACAAATTTTTATAAATGGAATGAAAGCACTTGAAGAAATTTTTGAAAAAGAAATGAGAATTATGGGGGGAAATTATAAAAGCATTAACACCTTGGCACAAGCAAGAACCTCCCTGAAAATTAGAATTGGACAAATAGAAGTCACGACTTCATGAGGTAACAAGAAAATTAAAAGCCAAAAGCCAAAAAAAAAATGTAATCTATTTCACAGCAAAAATAACTAACTTGGAAAACATTGAGGAGAAAATAAGATTGTTAAAACATTATTGAATTATATGAATGCTGTGACCAAAAAAAAAAAAAAAACCAAGTCTAGATAATTCAAGAAATTTTAAAAATGTGCAGGCCTCATCAGAGAGCAAAGTGGAAATAAAAAGTATTCTGCCATTCACCTCCTAAAAGAAACTCTCACCTGAAAACTGCCAGGAATATGATAATCCAAATCCAGAGCTTCCAGGTCCAAATACATATATAGCAAGCAGTTACAAAGAAAGAATTCAAGTATTAAGGAGCCATAGTCAAGATTGAACATGACTTAGCAGTCACTACTATAAAGAAATGGAGAACTTGGAATATGATATTCCAGAAGGCAAAGAATATCAGCTTTCCACCAAGAAAAATTTTATCAAAACTGAATATAATCATAAAAGGGGAAAAAGAAAAATTTAATGAAATAGAGGATTTCCAAACATCTCTGATGAAAAGACCAGAGCTATGGAAAAACTTTGAAATTCAAACACAGGAGTAAAGAGAAATATAAAAAGGTAAACATGAATGCAGAATGATAAAAAAGTAAACAAGGATAAACTGTTTACATTTAAATATGGGAAGATGATAAATGTGTCCTTTCTTGATCGGTTCATAGAGTTCAAATAGTCAGTGGTTCTACTATAATCTTAAGAATGGAAAGAGAAAGGAAGAGGAATACTTTGGGGGGAGGTGGAAAAAAGGAAGGTTAGGGGAAATTGTCTCACACAATCAAGTATACAAGTAGACAATTATACAAACAAGAAGAAAAGTGAGAAGTGGTAATGCTTGAACCTTTTTTTCATCCAAACTGGTCAAAATAAGAAAGGAGAGAAAGAAAAGGAGGTGAAGAAGGGAAAGAGGGAAGGAAGGAGGGAGAAAGAGAGTTGAATACAGAAATACATTTCAATTGGGAAATAGGAGAGAAAAAGGGAAAAGGTGGGATGAATACTTCCTGAAATGTGGGGGAAGCAGGGAGAGGAAGAAGGGGAGGACTGGATTAAGAGATATAGTAGTATTTCTATGCAAAACCAAATCTTAAGAATATACAAAAATATTTAAGGCTCTTTATGAGGTAGCACAGAATGGGAATCTGAGGGATGCCCAGCTGAGGGGGGAATGTTATGGAAATTTGTGGTATATAAATATAATGAAATACTATTGTGCTGAGCAGAGTACTTACCAACAAGGATTCCAGAGGAATAATACCCCACCTCTTTCTTCATAGAGAAGTGAAGGAATCAGAATGCCAAATGAGACAAATTTTTTTTTGGACATGGTCATGTAGAAATTTGTTCTTATTGACTATATGTTATAATAGGTTTTGTTTTTCTTATAGTTTCAATGAGAGGAGTGGGGAATAAGATGGAAAACATCTTATTGGTGAATATTTTAGCCTAATAAAAATGTTCAGACTTTACAGACTTACCTTACTACTTCTCGCAATAGTTTTGGGAAAGACTTAAATGAAAAAGTGAGTTTCCTCAGCAAAATTACCTTTTTCTTAATTTCAGCACTCCATTTTTTTAATTATCTTGCTTATAACAAGCATTTTTTCTTCTAAGAAAATCTTAGTAAGATTTGTTTTTTTTTTTTTTACTAGTCTTCCTGTTGTTACAATTTTAAGGAACTCACACCATAATGAAAAAAAAAATGACAGCTATTTTAGTTTCCAGATCCTGAAAAAGTTTTTAGTTTTCTGAAAGATCAGATTTTTTAAAATTCTTGGCATTGCTTTTCATTTTTTGACTGCATTTTTTCTTCTATTTCAATGCATATGATAATGTTTCATTGTAGGCTTCAGTGATTCTTGAAAGACAACTTCCTCATACAAACTATTGCAACTTTCTAACTTCTAATAGTCATTGAAGTGTGCTGTTTAAAGTTATACCTTCCTCACATTTCCTTAGAATAATATCCATTTTTTAAAAATACAATTAAAAAGACAACAAAAATAAAGCATTAAAAATATATATATATGCCATATATGCCATGCTTGCATCCAATATGCAAGTGATAGAAAACTAACTAAAGATAAGAAAAATAGTTCAATCTAGCTGAATTTGGTCCAGGTCAAATAAAATTCTGAGTAGGTATGGTGTCAACAGAAATATACACAAATGACCAATCCCATCACAAAATGAAACTGTACATAAAAATAATTGTTTCAAGTAATTACCACACCACTCTTAATAGGCTTTCTACCTCTCCCAAAGGCTGGATGACCATTTGTTGGGTATGTTCTAAAGAAATGACTTTGTGGGAGATTGTACTAGATAGTCACTGATTCCTTTCCAACTCAGAAATTCTCCAAACTAGTAGAAAATAATGCTTAAAAGGGAAATTGGGATAAGTTTGTGGTAGTTATTGAATGTCAGACTATACAGATTTTATTCAGTAGGAAATTGTGACTGGTGATAAAAAAATCACGTGAGTGATGTCATTAAAGTTATATATATCCAGCAATGATATGACAAATTGACAGGAGAAAGAAGTTGGACAAATTTAAGACTTTGGGGAATAAGCTAAACAAAACACAATGAGGTCTAGACTAGAGTAGTAGCATCAGAGAGCAAGAGACATTACAAAGCTAAAATTGACAGTATTTGATGACAGTATATGTAGGGAAAATAGAAAAGTAGAATGTAAGGTTAACTCTAAGGCTTCTAATCAAGGAGAATAGTGGTACCTGTGGAATGGTCAGGAAAATCAAGAAGAGAAATATGTTGAGAGGGAGGAGAAAATGATAATTAGGTAGTGTTAGTGGATATGTTAATAGATATATATTTACACATTATTTATGTGTGTATATGTATTATATAAAGGGGATTCATTATGAAATTGGAATTGGAAATCAAGTTATTTGTTCCCTAAATGCTGCTGATTATTGTTGTCAGAGAATTTAAAGACCTTCATAAATTTTTATACTACACAAAGAACTATTTAAACTGGACTTAATCAGTATTTAAAGGAGAAAATAGCATTTAAATTTGTCAGACTACTACTGATTGAGCAGTTTGTTTGCCTCTTAAAGCTCTTAGGCTTCTAATAGAATAATCAGAGTACCAGAAAATGAATCAAGTAGGGAAAATAGTATCAGGGAAGAGGTAAAGAGATGCTGCAGATCAATAGAGAATTTCATGGATTTTTTTATAAAACGAGGCTTCCAATTGGAAAAATCTCCCTAAGATAAGCACCTTTCAGGATTCTAAACAGTGAATTTATATGCTTATCATTATTTTCAAGTCATTGGGCTATTTTTGGATTTCTTTAAATTGTTAATGATTTGTAATTGTTACAAATCCATCCATGAAAACAATATTTCTGAAGAGGTTTATATAAATGGACTAATTCTGCATGACAGATTCACTTCACGCCTCCCCATTGAGATTGCAGATGTGACTGAAATAGCATAATTCAACTAAGGGGACAATGCAGAAGAGCAATCGATGTTTGCCTTCTTCCCAGGCACAGAATACTAATATATACCTAACTCTAAGAAAAGACATATTAGGAAAACAATTTCTAAGACTAGAATTGTGAAAGCAGCAGAAGATATTTTCATTAAAATAAAATCCATAAATGTGATTTTTAGTAGCATATTGCCTAATATGCCTGAAGGGCCAATTGAAGGGCATAGATACCTGTCAACATTGTTGCCTCATTTTGTCATAGGGAAACTAAAACAGAAACCTGAGTTCTCTTTGCTCCCTGATCTTCTGACCCAAGAAATCAATGGAAAGGAAAAAGAGGGAGTCTGGAGATTATAAGGGAAGACTAATATATCACTGTCATTAGTGTTAGCTTGTAGTATTTATTTATATTTAAGTCTGGATTTATAACTTAGCCACAATATATGGTTTGAAGCGAAACATTATAGCCTCAAAAATGTTGTTGCTCTTAATGCATCTTTGGTTCTAAAACCTCCAGATTACAACAAAATCTGGAAATAAATATATAGTGTTTTTTAAATTATTTTGTTATTCCCAAAGTAATTAAAGAGAATTATGTGATTAGAATGCCATTCTTCCAATATGTTAAACACATTGGGGGGTGGGGAGAGGAGTGGTGGAGGGAAATTAAGCAAAGAACTACACTTAAGGAACAAAAAGAAAGAATAACCCAAAAAAGAAAAAATAACCCAGATTAAGTTTAGTAAAATTGTTACATATGGAAACGATGCTAATGATGGTTGTATCACTAGGGCCTTGTCTCATGGTAGACACTAATTTTATGTTAGTTAAATTAACATAAAAATTCAAAACGCCAAAAAAATGTCTGGTTGTGTTACATTCCCAGTCAGCACATCTTGGAAAACAGATTTTTGTCTCCATGGAAAAAATTAATTTTACATAGTAAATATAAAATTATGTATAATTATTAACAGACCTATTATTCAGGCTTCATAGTCTGAATTTTTTTAAGTTTTTAAAAGTATAACCATGAAAAGTTCTCAACGAAACTCATGGAAAAGTAATATACACATTTTTTGAAGAGGTCAACTTTTATCCCTATATATTATGTGACTTAGTTTTCTAACATTTACAAATATTTACAATATCTATATTATACCTAAATAGAACTAATGAACTAAATATCTAATGCCCACCAATGAAAAAAGTAATAGATTACATTTGTGCTGAAACTATGTATTCAAATTAATGGTATTATGTATCTAAAGCAGAGATTTTAAACAATTTCGTGTTAAAATTTTTTTTTAAAAAAAACCCAACTTTATGGATTTTAGGTTAGGAATAGCTAGTGCAATTCTTATTAAAGAATTTTAAGTTGAAACAAATACTTTTTATCACTTTATTAGATTAAACAAAGTTTTGATACTCTCAAAACTCCAACTAAGAACAATACACTAGTTAAATAAAATATTAACTTAAGAAAAAAAAGATGTTAAGACAGACACATAATGATAAGAATTGTAAGAATTTCAGAACTGGAAGAGATTTTGGAGGCCATATTTTCCACACCCTCATTTTACAGATGAAGATACTGAAACCCAAAAAGGTGAATTGACTTGGCCAAGTTAAATGACTAGAGGAAATGAGAGGTTCAAGATGTCTTTTCTCCTGATGCCCTAGTACTTGTGATTGTCTCTAAACATTTCTCAGCCACAATGTATGCATCTCAGCTTGTCTTACCAGGCTCTAGAATTCAAAGCCATTTTATAATTCTAGTACAGTGCTCAGGAAAAAACGAGTTAAACTATACCAGACCGACAAAGTACTTTTTAAGTGTTTAGTGACAAAATTAAAAACAAACACTCAATTCAAGGAACACATTAAGCTACTACTACCAACTAGTCGGAAATTGGGAATTTAAAGAATTAGGAACCCTCAAAAACTTTACTTGAAGTGGATATTTACATAGGGAAGTTAGGTAATTTGAAGAAAAAAATTTGGTAGAATATGTGCTGCCTTTTCCCCCTTTATTTTCAGTTTCAAATGTTCTTTCCCTCCCTCCCCCAAAGAAATCAGAGAGAAAAAGGATCCATGTGTACAGTAAAATATTTACAGCAGCTCTTTTCATAATAGCAAAGAATTGGAAACTGAAAGGGGTGTTCATCAATTGAAGAGATGATTCTTAACAAGTAACAAAAGTCAGGAAAGAGTTCTCCTTAGTTTCCACCAAGAAAAGAATTTAATTCAACTTGGTGGAAACTTAACTACAAATATTTAGTTTGTTTTTGCTAAACTTCTGGTGTATCTTTAAGGTTAGTGGCTTAAGAGAAATTATAGATGAGACTGGTAACAAGACCATTTTTACAAATTATCAAACTTTATCTTCAATGTGGACCATATCCAATACCAAATTATGTTATCTGTCAGATTGTTTTTAATGAGGTTCTAGTATGCAGTTATTATGTGCTTATCAAAGGAAATGAAATTTAAAAAAAGAGAGCCCTAAAGTACTATTTTAGAAATATTGGTGACACTAATCAATAATTTCTTTTTTGTTTCAACCAGATGTGGTGGAGAAAACATTTCAGGTTACATCAAGTTCTTATCTAATACTGTGTCCAATTGCTTTTACTTAATATAGCTGGGTTTTTTTCTCTCTAGAAACAATTCTACCTTTTTGGTCTCCCAAAAAATACATTTCATCCAATAATTTTCATAGAAGGTACCAAAATGACTAGTTCCTTTCTGATATTTTTAGCCTTTATCTCAACTGGAAAACATTTAAGCTTTCTCACTTCTTGATTTTCATATTCTTTTGTTTCTTAAGCTGAGCAGGGCCCCAAATTTAATAAACCAGTAACTCTCAGCTCAGATCTTGGGCTTATCTTCCCCCAAAGAATTCTGTGTACATTTGCAACACAAAATTGAATCACTGTTCACTTTAAAATGTGTGAGACCTTAAGGATCCAGTTGCGGTTTGAGGTTTAAAAAAAAAAAAAACACCTCACATGATATCCTCACATGAAGTAAATGTTTCCCACAGTCTTAAAAACTTGAATGTTGTTAGGTCAGATTTAAACTATTCAAAGCAAAAAGCTCAACAAGCCCCTTAACAAATTTTGGAAATAGCCCTAATTAAGTTTCTGAAAACTATTACTTTTAATCTCTCTATTTGTGATTTTCAGTGCCATATTTTTATCTAGGATATAGCAAACAATATTTTTCAAGGTTTTTTATGGAAAATTTATTCCTAAAAATCAAATAATAAAGTTACTGTTCATTTGATAGTGTTTTCCAATAACATAGATCATTTCCATGGCTTATAATTTAAGATCCACAGAAACAATTATCATCACTTTTGCCAACATGATATTTGCATGCATTATGGTAGTTTTTCCTTTGGTGTTTAAAATCAGGAACTGCTTTTAGAAGCGAGAAGTTAATGATCTAGACATTCTCTGTATTTTCTTGACAACTCAGCTAGCTTTCTTTTTCCCTACAGCTCCCTGCACAGGCAGCACTTTCTTTTGCCATAGTAATATGTGCATCAATAATTCTCTGGTCTGCAATGGTGTTCAAAACTGTGCATACCCTTGGGATGAAAATCATTGTAAAGGTGAATACAGTGCAAAGTCTAACCTCTGAGAGAAGAGTTTCACTTGCCTTACTATGAATGTGCTTAGCATAGATTTTTTGGCAGAAATGGAAAAATATGCTCTAAATGTTTCCTTTTAATGGATTATTGACCTTCTCTGGGCTGCACTGGAGTAGAGGCAAAAGAATAAATAATATCTTTGCTTTGAAATTAAAGCATTGTTACCTTTAAAAGAATGTTAATTAACATTCTTTATAAGTTATATCAATAAATTTTTCTTTAATATTGAGTTATTTTCTTTTAAAGGCCATTTAATTTTGTTTTCAAAATTATTTTAAAAGTAACCTCTGTTTTTTATCAAATTTGAATTTCTGAGAATAAAAATTTTAAATTCACAAACATAAAAAAATTGTGAAAATTTTGCAGAATAAAACAACCCTATTTCATTATTTGTTTTAGAATTCTTTTAAAATCATCATGAAATCATTAATGTATTAGAATTATTTAAAAATCATTATGAAATTACTCATATGTGTAATCTCGATAAATAATGTTTACCGATATTGGTCAGATGTGTGCATGCCTATTATCAAAATGATTTGCCAAGTTTTTTTTTTCATTCTAGAAGTATAGTAAATACCTTATAATTATAAAGTGCTGTAATCTGATACTGCCATCTTGTGTATTTGACATGAAGTGACATGAGTTCATCATTGAAATAACATTTAATTCTGATTTATATGCTAGTATGTCATTTATAGTTCAACTAACATTAGAAATAAATCAGTCATTTGAGTATTTTCAGTATTCCTAATAGTATACAAATGCGAATAAATTTTAGAATCAGTGATATTTTTACCAAAGCTATTAATAATGTAAAGGAAGAAATTGGATGGAATTAAGCAATAATATTGAATTTGGCACAATTTGCAATATTACATTCGTTCAAATTTGCAGAATTCATGCATTCATGTACAGTCTCTAAGTATAGAAATCATCATTTCCTTTGCTTATACTACATGATTTCTAGCTATTTTGACAAATATTCATGGTCATTATTATTCATGAGCTTCTTATCTTTGTTTTTAAATCTAATTATAAATTGTGCCATCTGCAGTATATTTTACCAAAGCATTCCACACTTTTTACTAAAAAATATATTACCAAGTTTGTTTGTAAAATAGACAAAATCATTGATTTTAATAGATTCAATCTTTTTCTTTCTACAGAGAAGAAAAAAGCTGGACTCTTTGAACAAATCACCAAAACACATGGAACAATCATTGGCATTACATCAGGGATTGTCTTAGTTCTTCTCATTATTTCTATTTTAGTTCAAGTCAAACAACCTCGAAAGAAGGTCATGGCTTGCAAAACTACTTTTAACAAAACTGGATTCCAAGAAGTGTTTGATCCTCCTCATTATGAGCTATTTTCATTAAGGGACAAAGAAATTTCTGCAGACTTGGCTGACTTATCAGAAGAACTGGAAAACTACCAGAAAATGCGACGTTCTTCCACTGCTTCCCGTTGTATCCACGACCATCATTGTGGATCTCAAGCCACCAATGTAAAACAAAGCAGGACCAACCTCAGTTCCATGGAACTTCCTTTCCGTAATGATTTTGCACAACCTCAGCCAATGAAGACATTCAATAGCACCTTCAAAAAAAGCAGTTACACTTTCAAACAATCACATGAGTGTTCTGAACAGGCCATAGAAGACAGAGTGATGGAGGAGATTCCTTGTGAAATCTATGTGAGAGGACGAGAGGATTCTGCACAAGGGTCAATGTCCATTGACTTTTAATCATTTAGAGATGAAGATGATATATTAGTATGTATATATGCAGCATACACAGCACACACACTGCACATATGTATGTTTTTAAGCTTTTCTGCAATCAACACCTTTCCCCTCCTCAAATGAGAAACATCTTCACTGTCATTAATTATCATAATGTTAGAGATTGTATTCCTTTGTGCTCCCTAACCCATGTGAAGTTAGTTGGTAAACTTAGGAAGTTGAATGGGAGTAGAGGAAACAATCATCTATTGCTTGGTATCATATAAGCAAATAACCAGTTAAATAACTGAATTCACTTTTTAACTGGTTATTCTGATGTCTTGTGAACATAGACTTATAAGCTACCTGTTGAGTTTTACCAACATAACTGAAGGTGTGCATGGGAACAATGACACAGACTTTTAAAATCTACAGATACACCAACAAGTTTTAATCATTGAATAAGTTTAAAAATAAAGTTTCCATCATATTTTCACATTCCTTCTCTTTTTCTTTTCATGATTTTCAAGTCAATGATTTTAATATTTTAGTTGCATAAAAGTGATTATTTCACTATATATATTTTGATATGGGCATTTACTATTGACTTTGTCAAATTAAAACTAGAGTTACTGTGGTTCAGTGTCAATTATGACCCAGAGTTATGTTGCAGCCATCTGTTTCTTCTGAACTAATTTCTATATTGCTGCCATTTAATTATTCGTTCCCTTAGCCTGTGTTTTCTGTGAGAATTAAGTGAAATGGCTTATTGCCTTTTACGAGTATTTTATCTTAGTTAACATATTAGAATATTTTAGATCCTTGAGATATATAAGCCTTTGCAAATTATGTGTACAAACTCTGAAATTAAACAGGTCTTCAAAATTTCCAATATTGAGTCACATGTCATGTTGGTGAAGGGAAAATTATTTAATTTACTGTTATGATATTTATAGTCATATAAGTGTTTTTAATTCTCCAAATCTGGGGTCCCTGTTTTTTGTTTGTTTGTTTGTTTTGTTTTGTTTTATTTTTAAGGTATCTTTGCTTTCTTGTAGTATTTAATAAATCCAGGACTTCTCACGTGAGACAGTCACATTTTTTTAGAGCTGATGAAGAATTACAACCTTCAATTTTCTTTTTAACTTCAGTTTTGGCATTTTGTTGTTTTATTATGGTACATGAAATAATTTGTAAACATGATTAAAAAAAACTTTGTGGTTTTTTTAGGCTTTTGATATAATTTGATACTGTACAAACTTTATTAAATCAAGATTAAAGACTTTTGTGGCCATTTTATTTCAGTGCTCACATAGGCAGTTTGAATACATGACATTCTGAGTGTGTTATTCATTATACTTTATTGTAAAGAATGTGGGAATCTGTTAGTTTTGGGTTCCTTTGTTGTTGCTCAGTTTATGATAAAACTTTTTATAACATTTATTTTTCTAAGTCACTACACATATTTTATATTTAAAAATACATCATCCCTTAGTCATGTTATTTTGCTGTTGATTAGGTTTTAAAGCTTGAATTGAGGTAATACAGGAAATAGTAGCTTGCCATAATTTTATAGCATCATAACTATCACAGTAATTTCCTTTAAAAAGAAGAAAAATTTCACTCTTTTTTAAAATTTTTTGATGAAATGAAAAAGTGAAAATCCCAGAAAACTTCAAAGTACATTCCAGTCATGTTCATTCTATTGAATGTTATATAGACATTTTCCCAGAGACTACATTTTTAAGCTGAATATGAGAGCTATACAAATGTTGAAGATGCTCAAAGATATTCATTTTATATCCTATTTCTCAAAGCTGCATTACTCTTAATCAAATTATATACCTAAGTTAATAATCAATAAAATTATTCCTTTTTTTAAAGGTAAAACTTAGAAGTACTTACCTTACAGCATTCAATGATTAACAGCAGAGCTAGGATTAGATATCTGAATTCTGGTCCATGGATCTTTGAATCAATCTGTCAATGAACATGCATTCATTAAATATCTCCTTATGTAACAAGCTGGGAACTGGGGATACAAATGAAAACTATCTCTGCTCTCAAAGAGCATACATTCTAATCAAACAATGTAGTGCTTCATACAGAGTATTCATTCTAATAATAGTAACTAATAATATGCTTCAGTGATGCTGTAAAGAAAATTAGCATCTTAGAAGTATGAGAATTTCAATGTTATTTTTAAGAACTATTAAATGCATTATTAAACTTTTTAACTTTAATCAAAAAATGTAGGCTAATTTTACTCACCCACCCCCTTTATTTGCATATACTTATATGTTTCACACTTGTCCCTCACCTTGAAAAGGACTACAGAGGCTCACAGGTTAAAATAAATGTATAGTAAAGCATTTAGAATCAGCCAGTCAAGGTTCTCAGAAGAAAGCAAAAGGTTTCGATCTTTTTAAGTCCTTAGGGTGAAAAATGACACTTGGCTATGAGTTTCCTGGCAGGAAGAGGTTGGATTACATAGTTTTCTTTTCCTTATTAAAGAAAACATAGAGATTTGTTTACAGAGATGAGATTTTTTATGAAGCTAGAATCAAGAATGAGTCCTTATGTAAAGGGCAGTTCTTCATAATTTTATAAAAAATATATAGAAACATTTATAAAACATTTCATAAAAGACATAGAGAAACATTTTCTAACCAGACTGTATTCATTATGACCCTCTGCTAAAGTCAAAGAATATGGCACAGTAAATGATTAAAGGTATTTCTTCAAAGAACTGAAATAATGTAGTCCAGGTAATTGTTTTTTGATGGTCAAACTTGATCCAGGAATGGAACCTGGACAATCTAGATATAATTAACACATCAATTAGATAATATCAAATGTCAGGTGTCTTAAATGGGCTTAAATTGGCCTAGGTATAAAATCTCATATTCGTGATGTCATGATCACCATGAAGTAGAATATTCTGCTCTTTAATTAAAATGGAAACCGGAAGTATGATTTAGCAATTTAGATCAGAAGGAAATAAAGATGATGTTCTGGTGTGAAAGTCAGCCCCTCACCCCACATTTCTTACACTTTAAATGCACTCAAGGATTAAACATAGCCTAAAGTCATTTAATCTAAAATATCAAAAGAATCAGAGGTCAAATTTATCAGACTATCACAGGAAAATATTCTGCTATTGAATGTCTTCACCATCCATCCCCCACCATTGCATTCAATGCAATTAACCAAAATCGACACAGTTCTCGGATCCTACAAAATTCTAGAAGTCTTACTTATTAGAACTTCTAATGTATATAAAAATGTATAATGTTCCTTTTTGTAGGGAAGGGGGGAGGAAATCAATTCAGATGTTTACCAAAACTTGGAAGAGATTCTATAACTCAGCATGTTAGGAGATTATGAAAGCCCTTTTAAGACTGAATGTTTACCAACTCTTCGGTGGGTGTCTTTGTCATGTTTCATATAATTGTCAGGCATTAAAAAACTCTTGTAAGTGAATGTGTCTGAACCTTTTTGTGATTCTGCTATTGTTTCAGGAGAAAGATGCTTCCTTTTTTTACTAGCATGTCATCTGTTGAGACAAAATGAAGAAATGCCATGCAAAAATTACTATGAATCAAAGTAGGTCCTGCTGTCATTGTAAAACACTGTTATATTGCTCTATTTATTTGAAGTGCTAAAAAAATGTTGTGCCTTCATTGTGAGGTAAAAATGGAATCTTTTAACAACAGCCACAAAAATGCTATCCAAGGGTTTGCTAAAATTACTTAGAGATTTTTAAGTAATTAATTCGGCCATTAACAATTTTTATTCGTCTTTTCAACTCTTCGTGGACTCAATATCTTATACTCTTAAATTCATTCTGTGAAAGAGCTGTCATAAATTCTTAATAGACAAGAATTTCTTAAATTACATTCTTAGTAATTGGTAAGAAAAAGCAAAGTTTTTGCTTTGGGGATATATTTTAAGCTCCAGAAAATAAATAGTGCACAGCTTACTTTAGAATTAATACTAGTGTGTCTTATCTTAACTTCAGAATGCTATCTGAATTGTATAGCACTGCAAGTAGAAAGCTGCTATTGAGATTCTTATTCTATAAACTGGGGAAGAATCCACTTAGAGAAATCTTTTTTCCATCTGTTTTATATGTCACCATTAATAACTCCTTCAGAATTCCAAGCTTCCCTTTATCCAGCTCAGCCTAATTCAGGTTGCAGCCACTTCAAACAATTTAATCTTCTAAATCACTATGATCCTCATGACCAGACTAAAGCCCATTCCACTAAGAAGTTCAAGATTATGTTGTTCCCCTGTATCTCTTAGAATAGTTTTTTAGCATATTTTTTTTTTAACAATCAGGATGCCAAATACAAACTCTTGTGTGACATTTAAAGCTCTTCACTACCAGCTCCAGACTACCATTCCAGACTTATTATATACTATTCCTCTTCACATAGTACAATCCTGCCAAACTGGCTTTGATGTTCTTCACAAGATACTCTATCTCCCATCTCCCATCTCCCAGTCTTTGAACAGGATGATCCCTATGTCTTCCTTACCCCAGATACTAAAAACTCCTACTTTCCTTTAAAGCTCAACTCAAGGGACACCTGCTACCTAGTAATTTTCCTTTTCCCTAGTTTCCTTTTTGTCTCTGTATGTCCAGGGCCTAGCACAGTAACTGACAGAGACATTTTTAACTGATTGATTCATCCAGATGGTATAAGAGAATCCTCAATGCTCCTTCAAAGTAACAGTGATTAGTTTAATGCTGGCACTTTATAAATGAAAAACTAACTTTTGATCTTTGGCAAGTTTGCCATGAAGCAGCACAATCCCCTTGTTTGTCTGATTTATAAAATCTTTAGGAGGATGGAAGTATATAATACTTTAGAGAAAGTTCTTGTTTTTCTCACAAATTAAGCATTTGTCATGTGCAAGGCACTATACTAAGTGCTATGGGTACAAAGCCAAAACTAAAAAATAATCTGTGCCCTCAAGAAGCTTACATTTTAATGAGGTATGTGATGAATGAAAAGTTTGAGAGACATAATTTCTGGGTGATTAATTATTTTATTAATTATGGCTAGCAAAAATTAATAAGAGGACAGTTATCTGACTTTCTCTCATAAACCAAAGACCAATCTTAGAGGCCTCTCAATGCTTATGTGCTGTTGAACATTTTTTACCTAGCCTGAATCACTGAAGTAGCAATCAATTGATTGGTTAACAATGAGAAAATGAATATTATAAAGAAATGTCGACCTAAAGTCTGAGGAACTGACTTTAATTATGTTACTCTTACTCCTCTCTACCCATACCATCCCTAACTTTGGGTACCCTAGACAAACAGATCTATGGCCTCTCTGAGTAGAACACATTGGCCTAAAATTCACCTAAATTAGATTCTCCTTATAAGATTTTCCAGTGGAGTGAGGTAACAATTTCACCTAGATAAGATAGATGGTCTAGATGGGGCAAATTTTGGGGCAAGGTCAATAATGTTCTTCAAAGACTAATGGGTTTATTTCTGAATGAAGAAACAGGGGAAAATTACTAATAATTGGTTACTACTATGAGAGAAATAATCATTTAAGTAGACTACATATACATACACACACATGACATACAGATCAAGCACAAAGTAATCTTGGAAAGAAAGATATGGCAATTGGGGTGATCTGGAAAAGCTTCCCACAGAACATAATGCTTGGGATGAGTCTCAAAGGAAATCAAGAATTCCAGGAAGCAAAAGTGTGGAAGAAGAACATTTCAGGCATGGAGGAGAGCCAGTGCAAAGAACTAGAGATTAAAAATGGAGCAAAAGTGTGTGACCAAGTAGATCAGGATGGTTCGACCATATAGAGCATAGAGATATGTATGGAACAAGAAAGGTAGGAACAGACCAGCTAGAGAAGAACTTTAAAAAGAAATTATTGCAATAGTTCAGGACAGTCTAAATGATAGTGTGAATTACAGGGTAGCTTTGTGAGTGCAGTGTAAAGAAGGGGAAGTATGTCAAGTCAAATCAACAAGCATTGTGCTAAACACCCAAGATACAAAGAAAAGCAAAACAATTTCCACTGAGGGCTTACCATCCAATGAGGACATCTATGTATCAACAAGATACAATCAGAATAAAGAATAAAGAGAAGGCACACATACATATATACATACACACAAAAGTGTATATGTATATGTTGTGCATATTATATATATATAGTGTGTGTTATACATATGTATGTACATATGTGTGTCAGGGTTGTAGAAGTAGCAATAAGATTTGAAAACTGATTGGACAAATGGAGTAAATATGAGAAGTCAAAAATAACAAAACTGTGAACTTTCTGGTTTCGTGGGTAGTATCCTAGACAGGGGAAAAAAAGCTTGAGAAGAAAGAAAGATAATGAGTTCTGTTTGGGACATATTGAGTTAGAAATGCCTATAGGACATGCAGTTAGAAATGTCTAATAGGCAATTTATGGTGCATGTCTGGAGCTCGGAAGAGAGACTAGAGCTGGGTGTGTGTGTAGAAGTGGTAAATGAACTTTTCGAAGCTGGTGAGGTCACCAAGTGAGAAAAAAAAAAACTTCAATAAATGTTAAGTACCTAGTTACTGTGAACAGAGCAACTAAGAAAACACAAAAGTCAAACAAGACACAGATTGTCCTCAAGCATTTCATAATCTTGTTGCAGAGGGGCTCTGGGTGTCAGTAATGATAGTAAGTTATTTCCTCAATGTAGAAGCCCAAGTGCCAGAGTGAGTAGGAGAGCTTCCTCTTGATGACTTCTAAGACAATGTTAGAAGATTACATAGAAGAGACACTGAATAGTCACTGACCTCCAAAATAATGCTAGGTTATAATTAGGATTATGTTAAAAACTCAGTTCCTTTGATGCTTGATAATGACATGTAATATCTCTCTTTAATTGTCTTAAGTGCAAAAAAACCATGTAAAATGTAAAGGAACCAGATCCATTTTGCAACAAGCAGGCACAATTGTCTCCACAGCATCCAGTCTACTGGGGTCTAATCACTGAAGCCAAAATTATGTGTATTACACAGTGGGATGTCAAAGCTATTCAATACTGTCATACTCCAGGCTATAGAGATTTAAAAGCAAGGTTGCTGAGTCTAATAGCCACAGATCAGTTTGCACAAGCCTGTAGTGAGATCTGTTGAATGAAGCTGAAAAAAAAGGATGGCCTTGCAAAAGAAAGCAAGAACTTTCCCTGAGGAGACTTACCTCTATTAAAAGGATACGGATCACACAATGAAGAAGGGAGGAGGGAAAGGTATCAGGGAGCTCCCACTGGGCATGTTTTTATAAATAAAATCATAATTATAGGGCACCTGTATCTTCTATATTTAGGGTAAAGGAGAATGCTTTTTTCTGAAATGCCCCAAATCTCACTCTGCACTTATTTAGACCATTGACCACAAAAGTGGAAAGACAGCAGACCCTATTTGAATGAAATATTTCCTGTAGTTGCTTATTGCCTGGTAAATTTTCTTTGAAAACTTTATTTCTGAAAAAAAACATATCTGAACTTTCATTAGATCCCAGTTAAGATAGTGTCTCTGAAGAGTCATCTATGTCCAACCACAAAGGATATATAAGCACTTGAGAAGAGTGAGTCTAATTCTATTAACTAAGTCCCATTCCAGAGGGCTTTTGTCTACAGCCTTGTGAGTCACTCAATGGGGTGTGCATCCCATGTGGTAAAATGTACCTCTGAAAGTTCTTGCCCTAGAGAGCAGCACTATCAGTTGCTCAAGGCTCTCCCACAGCTAAGTTCAGATATGGCCTCAGACAATAAATGGTAAGTGCCTACTTGTAGGATCTTGGAAAAGTTATTTAACTTTCCAGGGATTCAATTTCTCATTTACAGAATGATAGAATTGGACTAGCTCTAAAGGTTACAATCTATGAGAAAGTCTCAAGTCAAGCAGTCTCCTCTATCATTGGTATTTGAAGTATTTGCTTTCAATTCTAACACTTCACAGAGGTAGAAAAGCAAAAGAAACTATTCCCATATACCAGGTCCTCAGAAAAAGTACTAGAAAACCTGCTGGGTTTTCTGTGAAAATAATAATAGTTCACACTTACACAATATTTTATACTTGACAAAATGTTTTAAAGGCATATATTTTAATGTCAGGATAAGAGTCCATTGACTTGCCATCTAGGTAGGTGGAGCAAATGAAGGAGAATTTTTTCCATGTTATCTGCAGTTTTTCACAAGCTGGTACCTTCAACCACAAGTTTTAATGCCATTGACATTCTAACCCTATACCAAAGTCCTTTGTATAATAAACTCCCTAAAATTAATTCCAGAAAAGGAATATGAAACTACATTTTAAAAATTTGAAATTTAAATTAAATTAAACCTTAACTTTAGGATGTTTTCTATTTTGAGCCTCTCACCAATTCTCTTTTGAATCAAATTAAATTATCTGCAAGGTAATAAAGGAAATAATTCCATTTATGCCCTAGTTGGAATTCCTACAATTAAGCCAACACCTCCTCTGTTTCCAATCACACAGCAACAAAGCCCACTTAATAGCTGAGTTGCTAGACTGCAATGTTAATTACATCCATTGTAATATGATTCTTACAACATGTAATGGAGAAAAATCTGATAAAATCTGAAAAAATTCCACTGCTTGGATGGGGAATTAGCCCCAACCTTTTTTTAATCATTAGGGAAAGAAGGAGCAGGAATATATGCTACAAGCAGCACCCTCTTGGTAAGCTGGCCCAAGAAGAAGCAAAGAGATTATTTTGTTGTGATGAAAAATAATTTTCTGGAAAGACAATGTTCTACTTGCTTTGCTCTGACCAGAAAAATAAAAAACCAGGCCAGACTGATTTTATGTTACAATGATATTCAGTGACAAGTTGACAATCACAGTTACTCTTTTAAAGAAAAAAAATAGTACCTCTAATTGTATCTTCACTGTGCCTGTGATTATGTGTATTTTCTTTTTGGTTTTGAAGTCAGCTGTTACCCTTGACGTCATTACTCCTGTAATGACTTGAGTGAGTGACCTGAAAGCTTTCCTACCCTGAATTCTATTGCTATTTATAGGACATGTTGATTTTGCAGCTCTACTTTCTTACTCACGGGCTCTGCTCCCAAGCGGGGCCCTATTTCTAACTTCTGGATGTCAGGTCGGCCTTTCCTAAGATCTTAATTCCTAGCAATTTATGTCTATTCTACAATCCTTAAAATTCTTACCCACTTTTCTTTCATTTAAGCTCTCCAAATGGTACATGTTTGGAGATCCTCATACAAAACCATAAAACTATGCCAAATATTCTTCTCATCTCCAACCAGAAGCTTTGTTTCTGCTATAGAATAAATGAATGAATGCAAATGAATGAAAAAGCAATAAAGCTCTTGCCAAGCTCCACACTAAGCCCTGATATGTATGAAAAGAGAAAATACAAAAAATGAGACAATCTCTGTTGTCAAGGAGTTCATTCTCTACTTGGGAAAGGCAATAAATGTCAAAGAGTTTAACTGCAGGGCAGACAAAAAAAAGCCCAGGAATCCTTTAGGATGGATCATCTGGTCAGACGACAGTGTCTGGGGGTGAAGGGCAGATTGGTAGGCTAGGCCTAGAGAACTTTATAGTTGCTAAGGCCGGGTGACCTTCCGTCTCGCTGGGAGGCTTGTACTTGGGGACTCCTCCCTTATTCAGTGATGTGAACAGCTGGATAACCTTTCCTGCCCAGTCCCCCAGATATGAGATTGTAAGATATAAGCTATCTAAACCATGTCAAGTAAAGGATTTGTGGGGCACAAATGCTTCTGGGTGTTTTTGCAAAGGCCTCCCCAGATCAGAAGGAAGCAAGAAATGTTCACAAACTTATTGATGAGAATAAGGAATCATCCCAGAAATGGTCATGGATCAGCAGCGAATACTTTTTTTTTTTTAATGAGTCATTAATAATGGAACTTCCAAAACTAATTTCAATTTTTGCAAAATATGTTCCTCACACAAATGCTGTGAGCTAGATAGTACATTATTATCTCCATTTTATAGATAAAAAAAAAAAAAAACTGAGGCTCAAATGGAATTGATTTATCTAGTATCACATAGCTAGTGAGTAACAGAATAGTGAATCCTGATTCTTTGACTGCCAATCCATTGCTCCTTCTGCCACACTATGTTGTTTTACATAGATAAGAATTGAATCCCATACAGAGGGCTTGAGTTACTTACTGCACAAGACCACTAGTATTTTAAATTGATTTTACTCTTTTTTCACTGCTCATACAAAAGAAAAGCCACTTAAAAAAAAAAAAACCCTCTTCTCTAATTTTCATCAAGTGGGCAAAGAACATGATTATCCATTGAGTATAATTATATGGTTACAAAAACATACAAGTTTGAAGTATTGATTTCCAGGACTGTAGCCTGCACTTTCATACAACTGAGCCACATTTAGGCAGCATGCCAGATGTGGAACATCAGGATTTAATGGCAGCATTTCAGCAACAGCCCCAGAGTTTAGAGCAGAACGGTTATTGAATGCTAATGCACCACAAAGAGGAAAACAGGAATACAGACATGGCTCTTTTTTCAGCAACTTTTTTTTTTTTTGTTTTTGATACTGTTGTTTCTTTCTTGAAGATAGAGTACCTGAAAGCAATTAATTGCTCCATGAAATGCTCCATAAAGAAACCTGAGTTAAAAGGAGTATACAATCACCAAGACTCTGTTCTCATCACCTTATCAGTCAGTCAAAGGTAAATGAATTTTCTTAAGAGATTTTTTCATATTAATAGAGCTGTGCATTTATGTGGTTGGTGCCTTTTTCCAAGAAGTACAAAGATTTTTCAATTTCAGGAAATAATTATGTACATGGGAAGGATATGAACTAAACCACCATGGGGTAAGCCATCATTTCTGCCTCTCTTGATTTACAAAATGGATTTCAATTTCCTTCTTGAGGGGATAGGAAAGGAAGGGAAGAAAAATTTAATTCATGAGAAAATATATTTTCTAGGAGAAATTTTAGGAGGGGGGAACAACAGTCGTTCATTTTAGACCAACTGAGCACTCACTGAACTTCACAGAAACTCCCCTAAAGTCTCTCTTCTGAGCAGGGAAGTTAACGTTCGCTAAAATGCAGTGCTTGGTCTGTGAGAGAATTCCTCTAGCAGCATTTCTTTCAGTTCTTTCAATCCCATCTGACTCTTCTTGACCCCATTTGGGGTTTTCTTGGCAGAGATACTAGAGAGGTTTGCCATTTCCATCTCCAGCTCATTTTACAGATGAGGAACTGAGGCAAACAGGGTTAAGTGACTTGCCTACTAATAAGTGTCTGAGGCCAGATTTGAACTCAGCAAGATGAGTCTGCCTGATTCCGGGCCCGGAGCACTATTCATTGTGCTGCCTAAGCTGTCCTACCAGCATCTCTTTAAAGCTGGGCAAATCTCCAGCTTAATGAGATTTATTGTTGCAGCTGACCACTTCTGGCCTACAGAAATGACAAGGGAGGTTTAGGGAAGCCTGAAGGTTTTAATCCCTTGGCCTTGCTTGCTTATGAGATGACCAAATCCTGCAGAGATTATGGTTTAGCTATTGCTACTTCTGGGCTCAGTACATCTATCACAGCATCTCGATCCTGGGGAAGTTCAGCCTCAGTGGCTGGGGTAAGGACTTGAGGTGATGATAATAAGGGGAAGCGCCAGCACTCTCCCCATCTGAGTTTTTAGTAGGCACTGTCACTAATTGCATCTAGCTCAGATTTTTTTTTTCCCTAGAAAGAGAACAGATCAAGTGGTTCTGAACAATTTATAATAATTGCCCTCTATTCAGCACAGCCCTCTTCAGTCAAGTAAACAATGATATGTTTTAAAGTACCCTTCAGGAGACAGTCATTTCATTTTAAAAGCATTTATTTAAAAACCCAGATATATCAGATAGAAAGAACCGTGATGCTCAAATTGATTTTCCATCACTGCTATTCCTTGTCCAGTGTTATGCAGCCAAGAGCCTCTGGTTTGGATTCCTCTTACCTCTACTACTGATATTAGGGATCTGTTTTGCAAATGCCAAAATGGGAGCATTTCCATCTGTGATTCTATGATTATATGTGTGTCTGAAATGAGTACATTCGCTCTTATTTTCTTTTTTATGAGATTTTGTAAAACTAATAAAATTATATGGCTCCCTGCTCTCTCAGTCATCCTTAGAGAGAGGCCGGCATGAACCATAGGCATTTTCCTCCCAGCTGTTTGCTCATAATCAGGCCATAGTATTTATTGAGCTCATCCTGGACGGATGGAGATCCCAGTACCACATGCCTGGGGCTTAGTGCCCCCACTCCCTTCTAGGATCCCGACGTTTATAACCTGAATGGGTGAGAAGCTGCTAATAGCAGCTTAGCCTTAGTGTCTCTGGCTGGTGTGAAAGGATGGGAGTAAATGATATCCATTTATTTGCCACTTACAGTCAGCTAGAGTCACCAGGGTGTCTGCTGTGTGCCAGGCACTAATTGGGCTTATAAGGAAGTGCCCTCATATATAAAGGTCTTATCTATGAGTCTATTGCCTTAAAATGTAGAGGAAAACAAATTTAGGTCACAGAATTTAGATATGAAAGAAAACTCAAAGATTGTCTCACAACTCCCAGGTAGGAAGTAATGATTATAGCTCATGATGATATAATTTATCTTCTCTAATTCTCACAACTCTACTCTGAGACGTAGGTGCTATTATTATCCCCATTTAATAAAAAAGGAATCTGAGATTTAGAATGTGTAAGTGACAAACACAGGTATATGGCCCAGGGGATAGAGCCTTTTCCTGGAGTCAGGAGAACCTGAATTCTAATTTAGTCCCAGATATTTGTCTGGGAATTCTCTGCTTCTAGTTTCTCTAGTTTCCTTAAGTCTCAACTGAAATCTCTCTTCTAATACAGTAGAAGGAAAACTTTTCAGGAAGTCCTCCACCACCTCATCCGTAATTCTAGTGCCTTCTCTCTTTTAATTATTTCCTTTTTATCCTGAATATTGCTTTCTTGTAAAAATCAGTTTGCTTGCTACCTCCTCGCTGAAACTGAGCTCCCGAATGATAGAGCCAGTCTTTTGCCACTTTTTGTATCCCTACCCTTTAAACACAGTACTTGATAAATAATAGGTGCTTAATAAATGTTTATTGACTGAGGACTTTCAGCTGTGTGACTCTGGGCAAGACACTATCTACTCAGTTTTCTCAACTATAAAATGAGGAAGATAATGAATGATAGCACCTACTTCCTAGGATTAAATGAGATTAATATAAATGCTTCATGCAGGGCTTGTCACATAATAGGCTTATTTCCTTGTTTGTCCAAGTTCACTCAACTAGTAAATACTAGCAGCAAGATTTGAATTTAGATCTGACTCCAAAATCTGGATTCACCTAGCCCTTGTCTTCTAGGAGCTTACTTTTTAAAATTTATTTTTATTTTTAGGTTATATGTGTACATTCATTTTTTTACGTATTTCCATGAGTTATATTGGGAGGAAAAAATCAGAACAAAAGAGAAAAAACACAAGAAAAAAAAAAAAAACAGATGAAAGAAAAAAGCGTGAAAATAGTATTTGTTGATCCACAGTTTCTGTGGTTCTCTTTTTAGATGCAGATGGCATTTTCCATTCAAAGTTTATTGAGATTGCCTTGGATCACTGAATTGCCAAGAAGAGTCAAGTCTATCATAGTTGATCATCACCCAATCTTATCGTTGCTGTGTACAATGTTTTCCTGATTCTGCTTGCTTCACTCAGCATAAATTTGTGTGAATCTTTTCAGGCTTTTCTTTCTTTCTTTCTTTTTTTCTGTATTGATCGATGGAGTGATTTTAATACACATTGCTTTCTGAATCATATTGGGAGATAAAAATCAAAACAAAAGGAAAAAATCATGAAAGAGGGAAAAAACAGAAAAAAAGAAGTGAACATAGCATATGTTTGTGTGGTATGGCAAATCCAATTTACAAATACTCAGAGATATCTCAAATGAAGAATAGAAGAAAAGAAGAATATTTTAGAATCTTGCAAGAAACAATTATCTTTCCACTGAATTTCTACCAGTGGAGAGAGGTTAATTTCCACAGAGATTGAAATGAGTTATATAGAATTAATAACCCCTTATCCAGTCGATTCTCACTATCTCGCTTAATGCTTGGAAGTAACATGAACTTGTTAAATTTTGGCCTGAATTTCTGATGGTCAGTTTTACAAGGTTTACAACTATTTGCAGGTGTACTTTATGGTGATCAGTTTTGCAATTGTTTACAACTGTTTACTTTAGCTAGTATGAGCCCCCCCAGATAAACTGAATCTAAATTATAAATTAAACCTACCTTAGTCAATGATTTTATAAGAAACCATATAATCCCCCACAAAGAGATTTGTTTAGAGATTTGTAATCCATTAAACTAGAATAACTAAGGAGATTTCATTTACCTCCGGTTTCCTCAACAAATAGATATTAGCCCGTTTATAGACCTTTTAGAATATCTCCAGGCCATTAAATAGTTAGATTCTTCTCTAAGCAGTTAAGGTCCAGAAGATCAGATATTTCTACTAGAAGAGCAAGCCTTTTGTTCTTCTTCCCAGAGCCTTAATAAAATTGGGTCTGGAATTATCAAGTGACTATTCTTGAGAAGTCCTCAGTTTCCCGTTACACTCATGTTGATTTATATTCAATTTCCATAGTTTTTCTGGAAGCAGATTTCTATTCAAAGTCTATTGCTTTGGATCACTGAACCACTGTAAAAAACCAAGTCTTTAATAGTTGATCATCACACATTCTTGCTGTCATTGTGTTTCCTGGTTCTGCTTGCTTCACTCAACCTAAGTTCATGTAAATCTTTGCAGGCTTTTCTAAAATCAGTCTGTTTATCATTTTTAATAGAACAGAATTTATGGAATGTACCGTTACTTCCATATACCATAACTTATCTAGCTATTACCCAACTGATGGGCATCTACTCATTTTCCAATTCTTTGCTACCACAAAAAGAAAAAAAAATTTTGCACAAGTGGGTCCTTTTTCCTCTTTTATGATTTCTTTGAGATACAGATACAGTAGTAGCACTGCTGGGTCAAAGTTTAGATATGAGGTGCTATCTCAGAGTTGTCTTCTCAACAGAGATTTAAAACATTTTTTCATATGATTATATGTCTTTAATTTCCTTATCTGAAAATTGCCTGTTCATAGCCTTTAATCACTTATCAATTGGGAAATTCTTGTATTCTTATAAATTTGACTTGATTCTCTATATATTTAGAAATGAGGCCTATATCAGAAACTCTGGCTATAAAAACTGTTTCCCAATAGAGTTTACATTTTAATGGAATAAATCAAGTCATGTAAAATAGATAACAATCAGGGGAAGAGATAGGGGAAAGTGCCTACTGGGGAATGGTGGAGAACTCCAGCAAATCAAAAGAAGGGGTGGCAGAGAAGTGAAGGAGAGAATGTAATTGGCCTGGACACTTCCTCCAAAAATGGAGGCTCCAGAAGGAATTCACCAATTGGAGAAGGGAACTGAAATGGTAGGGCATGTTCCAAAGTGAGAAGAGCATTACGGTTATAGGATCCCATAAAATAAAAAGAAAAAACATCCCAACTTCTCTTGTACAAAAGGAGGGTCAAAAAGTTTTTTCTTAGTTTTCTTTTTGCATTTATTTATTTATGTTTGTTCCACAACTAATACATAATTTATTTTTTAAATAATAATAGCATTTTATTTTTTTAAAAGACATGCAAAGATAGTCTTCAACATTCACACTTGCAAAACCTTGAGTTGTGAGTTTTTCTCTCTCCTTCTTTATTTTCCCTCTCCCATAGACAGCAAGTAATCCAATATAGGTTGAACATGTGCAGTTCTTCTAAACATATTTCCACATTTATCATGCTGCACAAGAAAAATCAGATCAAAAGGAAAAAAATGAGAAAGAAAAAACAAGCAAGCAAACAAAAACAAAAGTGAAAATACTATGTAGTTATCCCACATTCAGTCCCCATAGTTTTCTCTCTGGATGCAGATGGCTCTCTCTATTACAAGTCCATTAGAATAAGGGCCAAAAAAATTTATGTGGATTTTCCAGATCTCAGGGGATGCCATATTTCTAAGTGTGTATGGTGTAGAAGAGATAACTGTAAAGCTCATTAGTTTTGAAGACAAATAAAGGACCTAATTTTTATCCCTATTCATTTTCATCTTATTAGATGCCAATTATCCTTTTAACCTTTGAAGATTTCTTTGGGTGATGATTCTCTTATCCAATGTATTAATTCTCTCTTTTCTAGATGTAAGTTACTAGCAGACTTAATAAGCTTGTCATCTGTATTTTCATCTGAGTCTTTACTATATAAATATAACAAAAAGAATGGAAGAGAAAGGAATAGCTAGGTGACACAGTAGATAGACCACTAGTCCTGGAATCAGAAGGATCTGAATTCAAATCCAGCCTCAGGTACTTTCTGTGTTACCCTGGGCAAGTCACTTAACACCAATCATCCCCTCCCCCCAATCAAATGAACAGAATGAGGCAAAAGATAGAAGGTGGGATGGGGTAACCCCTGGATCTGTAGTTAGTAACTTGGTTTGAACACAGGCTCTGCAATTCCCTACCTTTCTAACTTGAAGAAGTTATTCAGCTTCTTGGTCTGTTTCTTCATCTATAATTAAGGGGATTGAAAGAGCTCTTTTGAGATCTTTTCCAGCTCCAAATCTATGATATCTTGATATAGCCCTGAGTTCCTTATTCAGGGTTCATTTCAACAGTCAATACAGTGTTTCTCAAAGAGCAGATGCTTAACAAGTGTTTGTTGGTTGACTGAGATAGAATTTAAGCCTCCTGACATGAGCTGCTGAGAATAGGTCCCCATGGTGAAGTCCTCAGGGGCCAGCAGGTCCCATACAGACATTTCCAAGAGGTGTGATTAAAAGGCAATCAGTTGTTCGAGGAAAATTTTCTCAGCTGGAAAGCAATGGGACAACACTCCAATGGCGTAGAAAAATCAATTTTTAATATCCAAAGGCAACACTCAAATTCTCATTTGTACCATCCTGGAGCTGAGCATTGGAAATAACATATGTTTGATAAGCCCAAATCACTTCAGTACTATGGAGGGCTAGGCAATAATCAATCAACAAACATTTATCAATGCCTGATATACAGGTCTGTCAATACAAGTACAAAGAATGAAATAGTCTCTACTCAGAAGAAACTTATATTCCAATGGGGGGTGGGGTGCAGGTAGGAGTGGAGTGCTATTGTTATTAATTGTTATTAACAATACCCCCCCACATATATATACATGTGTATATATAGGCATATAAATGTAAAATGAATAAATACAAATTTATACAAAATTGAATGTAACGTAGTTTGAGAGGGCAAGTACTACCATTTGGGAGATCAGAAATGTCTTCATGCAGAAGGTTCATAGGTTGCATCTCAAAGGAAGAGAAAGATTCTGTAAGTCAGAGGAGAGGGGAGAATATATGAGGAACAATCAGTACAAAAGCATGGAGATGGGAGATGATATGACCTATGTGTGACGAACAAAGTGAAGTCCAGTTTAGCTGGGTAAAGAATGAGAAAGGCAAAATAATATTCAATGAGACTGGAAAGACAGATCAAGACATGGCTGTGAAGGACTTTAACAGCTTTACAATTGATGATGTTCACATTTTATCCTAGAGGTAAGAAGAAACCACTAAAATTGTGATTGAGCAGGAGAGCCACGTAAAGCTCTGTGTTTAAACAAAATTATGTTGGTGACAGTGTGTAAGATGTATTGAAAAGGAATCTTAAAGCAAGGAAGCCTCCAGCTACTGCAGTAATCTGGACAAGAGGTGATAAGAAAACTATGTGAGTAGAGAGAAGGAGTCAGGTACAAGAGATATTTTGGAGGTAGAAATGGCAAGATTTGGCAATGGGTTATAGACCTGGGAAAGTGGGAGGCTATTGCCTTTAATAGAAAGGGAAATTTGGAAGAAAGAAATATTTGAGGACAAGATAATGAATTCAATTTTTTTAAATTTTTATTTTTAATAACTTTTTATTGATAGAACTCATACCAGGGTAATTTTTTACAACATTATCCCTTGCATTCACTTCTGTTCCGATTTTTCCCCTCCCTCCCTCCACCCCCTCCCGCAGATGGCAAGCAATCCTTTACATGTTGAATAGGTTACAGTATATCCTGGATACAATATATGTGTGCAGAACCGAACAGTTTTCTTATTGCACAGGGAGAATTGAATTCAGAAAGTATAAATAATCCAGGAAGAAAAACAAAAATGCAAGCAGTTTATATTCATTTCCCAGTGTTCTTTCTTTGGGTGTAGCTGCTTCTGCCCATCTTTGATCAATTGAAACTGAATTAGCTCTCTTTATCGAAGAGATCCACTTCCATCAGAATACGTTCTCATACATATCATTGTTGAGGTATATAATAATCTCCTGGTTCTGCTCATTTCACTTAGCATCAGTTCATGTAAGTCTCGCCAGTCCTCTCTGTAATGAATTCAATTTTAGACATATACGTTTGAGGTGTTTCTGGATCATCCAGTTTCAAATATTCTAGTTGTGTCCTGGCCACTGCCTCTCCTAAGATCAGGAGGAGTCCCCAGCTCAAAGATATCTTTTTTTATTTGGCTCCTAAATTCTTCCTCTTCTTAAAATCACACATTATTTGGATAGATGAAGGCTCCATTCCGTCTTTGAGATCAGCAGAATAAAATCTCATCTTCACATCCTTCTTCTCCATGTTAATAGAGAGATTCCTTATTATAGGGAGAGATCTATGGGAGGGCTAGATGAGGAATGGTAAATGGTCTGAAGTGGTTCAAGTGGCCAGTCTTTGCTTGCAAAAGATGACTGTTTTCTTAATTTGGTAACTATATTCAGAGACAGCATTACAAAAGAAAATGCATTGTCCAAGGAGCAAAGCAAGTTAGATGCTTGCTCTTTCACTCTCACTAATTCACTGTATGATTTTGAATAATTACCTATACTTCTCAGGGCCTTGAGTTCTCTGCCTTTGGTATGTTAAAAAGGCAGTGCATAGATGAGGGATTAGATCCATTAGGAGGGCCCAGAAATCATCTCATATCTATGCTCCAGCATGGGACAATTGGAGATTAAGTACCCCAAATAAGGATTATGGTAGAAAGATGGGAAAGTTAAATGGTAGACTTTACCAAAATATTCTAAAGAACTAAAAATGCAGTCAACATATTGTTTCTTGGAAGCATTAATGACAGAAGTAGAAGAATACTTCAAAAGAATTTTTAAAAAAATTTTTTTTAAAGAATTTTTTGGGCGTGTCTAAATTGAATTCAACAATCACCGCATCACCAGAAAATAACTAAAAAAAGAAAATGGCCCAAAGTGGCTTTGTGCCTTCTGTCGTTGCAGCATGAATTTCTTAATTCCAAATCTACCTACCAGAAAATATTAGAGAGCCAGAATAAGATTTCTGACTGCAGAGAGATGGTGATGGATGAACCACAAGAATCAGAAAAGCAGCTATAGTCTCTTATGGAAGCCAATAACCAAGTTCATTAATAAGGCACCAGTGCAATTACCCAACACTCACCAGTTTAAACACTGGTCAGCTAGGTGGCACTGTAAAGTGCTAGGCCTGGAATCAGTAAGACTCTTTATCTCCCCGAGTTCAAATTTGACCTCAGATATTAATAGATTTGTGACTCTAGGCAAGTCATTTAAATCCTGTTTGCCTCAGTTTCCTCATCTGTAAAATGAGCTGGAGAAGGAAATGGCAAACTATTCCAACATCTTTGCCAAGAAAACCCCAAATGAGGCCACAATTAGTCAGATACAGACTCAACTGAACAACAAACCTCACCTACAAAAATAATCTCTCACACACTGAAATTGAGCCAATGACAATAATGTATGCATGTCCTCCAAATTCTCATTCAGATGGACTCCAAAGAGCTGTTTCCTTTGATGGGGGTAGGGTTATAAAGTAATGTGATTGGTTTATTTTTAACAGATGTCAGCACTTAACCACTCAAATATTCATTTTCAAATTTATCTCTGGATGTTCTACACAGAATCCACTGATGGATTCCTTTACTCAAGACATTTTTGGAAATTTATTTCAGAAGTGATGACACATTTCTTTAAAATTATCCTTAGTGGCAGCAAAACTTCATTTTTAAAAGATAGAATTCATATTTCTCCTTGAAATGACAAGTTATTGAAATCTGGTGAATAAAATTGGTAATCCACCCATTTGGCATTAAAAATGAAGTGACAATAAAATAATGGTGTGTAGATATTTTTTATACAGCTCTGAAGGAACTTCCAAAAATGTTTGGAATAATGACATCACTAAAGAAGATTAATGAGGTAATTATTTTGAAAGATATGTTGGTACTTTAAATTTTTGTCTCATTTTTGTTGTTCAGTTGCTTTTTAATCATGTCTGACTATTTATGAGCTCATTCAGAGTTTTCTTGGCAAAGTTACTGGAGTGGTTTGCCATTTCCTTCTCCAGCTCATTTTACAGATGAGGAAATAGGCAAATTGGGTTGCATGACTTGCCCAGTGTCACACAGCTAAGAAATGTTTCAGGCAGGATTTGAATTCAGGAAAATGAGTCTTCCTGACTCCATCAATCTATCCATTGTGCAACCTCGTTATATTAGTCCCCATGTATATGTATATCTCCTTCTTTATTATCTTATGTATCTTAATAATTATGTTATATACCCACTATCCATAGTATAGAAGATACACAAATACTTGTTTTTGTTTTCTAAAATAACATTCAATAAAATCCATATGGCTAAAAAAAAAGACAGAAAAATTAAAGAAAAGTTAAATACCTGGCTCTGAGATTTATGATTAAGATCAATCGCCTCCTTCAAAAGATCTTCCCTGCCATCTTTGCCATTTTACTCATGTCTATCAAATGACCAGTGACCTCTCCTCACATTTCCATCTCTACTCAACTCAGTCTTTCCCTTCTCCAATCCTATCTGCTTCTGCCATCTCTCTCAACTTGTGCTCTATTAATTATAGCTTGCTACTTCATTCTAATCTCTTCTCTTCATCTCTTCATCACCTGTTACTAATAGAAATTGAGATTTTCCCCTGAATATATTTTCTCTTTCAAATATCTTCAGTATTGGCTCTTTTCTCAGGCTCTACTTCCTGACAAACTAGGTTAAACAGAAGAATCAGTCTAGTCTTTGCTCCTTACTGCCACTTCTTGCCACTTTCTCTGCTACCATCACTTTTCAATCTCTCTTCCTTTGAGATTCATTTCATCCATTTCCATCATCTATCCAGATCATTATTGCCAGAATCTACCAGAAGCAAGGTCATGCTCCTTTCTTTGTCAGTATTCAGTACCTGATCATAATCTTTCTTTTTATCTCAAACTTTTCCCTTTCCTTGAAGACTCCGGTGTTTGTGTGGCTATTCCTTTAAAAAATGTTGTCTTCAATCTCATCTACCTCCTTAATTGCTGTGGTCTACAATCTCCATTCTACCTAAATCACCTGCAGGAATGGACATTATCTTAAGCCTCATATCTCCCATCATCATCAAAACTCCTCTCCTTCATGATCTTGAACTCTGGGATTCAATTCTATTATCATCATAACTTCCCTTCCATCTTTCCCTCTGCCTCACTCTATTCTTGTTCTTTGTTCTTGCCTTTAATTCATCACTAGTCTACCAGTTCATCATCCCTACTCTGATTTTGCTTTCCTCCTGTGACCTATAATAAATTAGTTTATTTGCTAAGTGCTTGGGATATGAGGAAAAACAAAAGATGGTTCCTGCTTTCATTGCATGCATATAAACAGGTTTTATATAGGGGAAATTGAAGATAATCTAAAAAAATAAAGGGGGATTGGAAAAGACTTCCTGTAGAATGTGGGTTTAACAGGGACATAAAGCAAGCCAGAGAAGCCAGGAAGCAAAGATAGAAAGGAGAATATTCCAAATATTTAGAGTTAGCCAGTGAAGATGCCTGTAATTGGGAGGCAGAATTTCTTATTAAAGGGACTGCAATGACAGTATCATTCATTAGACTGTAAAGTACTTGGGGTAATGATTTAAGGTATGAAAAAGCCTGGAAACTATGAGGGGGAAAGCTATGAAGGATTTTGAAAGTCAAACAGAAATTTTTATATTTGGTCCTGGAAGTAATAAGGAGGCTCTAGAATTTATTGAATAAGAGGAAGGATCACTTAGGCACTTTAGGAAGATCACTTAGGCAACTAAAGGGAAGATAAACTGAACTTAAGAAAGACTTGGAGCAAGGATACCCACCAGCAGGCTATTGCAATAATCTAGGTGTGAGATGAGAATCTGTACCAGAGTGGTGATAGTGTTAGAAAAGAAAAGGGTGTATGGCAGAGATGCTACAAAGTCAAAATTGGCAGGCCTTGGCAAGTAGAAAGAATAAACTTAGCAAGTTTATGAGAAAGTAAGAAAGAATAAGGAGTCAATGATAATGTCTAGATTGAGAGGCTGGATGTAAAGGAGAATGCTGGTCTCTTTGACAGTAGTAAATAAGCTAGGAAGAGGAAAGGATTATGGAGAAAGATGGGTTAAGTTTCAGACATACTGAGTTTAAGATATTCACAGAAGATTCAGTTTGAAATGTCTAATAAACATTCAGAGATGTGAGACTGGAGGTCACAAAAAAGCTGGGGATATAAAAGTAGATGTGGGAATTATCAGAATAGAAATGATCATTGAATCTATGGGAATGAATGAGATTGCCAAGTAAGATAATATGGAAGGAAAAGATAAAAGATATTAAGACAAGGTCCTGAGACATATACACTAGCAAGAGTGACCTGGTTGAAGATCCAGCAAAGGGCACTGAGGAGAAATTAGCAGGAAGAGAGCCAGGAAAGAATTGTATCATGAAAACCCTGAGAGGAAAGATTGCTAAGAGAGTAAGCAACAGTGCTATAGGCTACAGAGAAGTCAAAAAGGTTGAGGACTGGGAAAAACTCATAAGAGTTGACAATTAAGAGAGCAATAGTACTTTGAAGAGGGAAATTTTGGTTGAGAGTTAAAAAAAAAGAGTGAGAGGAAAGGAAGTGGTCTTAATTATAAGGGGAGACTTAATAAATAAATATACACATACATGTAAATAAAAGGGGGGGGTGGAATTCAGCCTCATTTCTCCAACCTCCACTAGCACTGATGAGTCGGGTTCCTTAACCATGGCCACTCCTCCACATCCTCACCAGAGTTCTAGAGGCAGTGCTGAGTGTTTAGGTATCTTTATATTATATTGTTCTCTTGCTCCTACTTGTATATTCCTTAAGATCAATCGATGGCTTATCAATTCAGTGTCATCCAACCACTGAACCACTTTCTATCTACAGTTCTGTCTGGTTCCAACTACACTGCTGAGTCTTGGATCCCACCTGACTCTCACCTCAGATTGGAGGTGTGGGGCACCCCCTCCTGTACAGTTCTTGGCAAGCAGTTGTTCAGTCGGACCTAACTCGCTGTGACCCATTTGGGGATTTTTTGGGCAAAGATACTAAAGTGGTTTTCCATTTCCTTCTCATTTTATAGATGAGGAAACTAAGGCAAACAAAGGATTAAGTGACTTGCCCAGGATTATGCACTTAGTAAGTGTCTGAAGCTGGATTTGAATTCAGGAAGATGAATACTCCTGACTCCAGGTTTGGCACTCTATCCACTGCATCACTTAGCTATCCTGGCAAATAGTAGGTGCTTAATAAATGTCTGTTGAATTGAATTGGACCTTTTCATGCCTACTTAGTCCAGGCTCAGACACCAATCAAAAATCTTTTTATCCAGAGCATAGGCAAAGCACTGAAATGATGTAAAATAGAAATAAGGAATCCTCTTTCATGTAACACTGGGCTTTTCCAAAAGCAGACTCCTCAAGCCTCCACTCAAATTATCTGCAGGCAGAATAATGCAAGAGAATGGTGACCAGGGAGGAACACTTTGGTCTGAAAAACTACTAGACTGGGTGAGTGGAGCCTACAAAGAGTATTCTAATATGCCTAATAGTATGCTGGACAGCTAGGTGGTACAGAAGAGAGAATGACAGACCTGATATCAGGAAGATTCATTTTCCCGAGTTCAAATCCAGCTTCAGACACTCAGTAGCTGCAAGACTCTGGGTCAGTCTCTTAATCCCATTTGCTTTAGTTCCTCATCTGTAAAAGAAGACGGAGAAAGAAATGGCAAACCACTTCAGTATCTTGGCAAGAAAACTCCAAATGGGATCTCACTCAGAGTCAGATAGGACTAAATAACAGTAGTGGTATGCTGATTAATATTTAATAGCCAGCTTTCTGGAGGGAGGGGAAATATGTACAATATGTTTCTGAGCTTAATTTACATTATGATTTTCTTCATCATTTTATTGTCTAGATTAAATCAAGAAAACCAAACAAGTATAATGTTTGCCAATTCCAAGGTGTAAATGCTCACACTGAAAATTTAACAATCAGATCTTAAAAACCAAGAGGAACTGGCTCCAGCACACCTCTGCTGGATGGGATTCATCCCATCCAGAAACAATAATTGAGCTAAATTGGTCATGTTCATGGTTCCAGAACTGGAGAAGGAGCAGACAGGAGAAGATAAATGCTCAGCAGCATGGAGATTCTTGGCAAGGAGGCTGTGGAGGAGGTAGCAAGAGAGAAGGGAGTGAATGCTATGTCAACAGCAGAAAGCAGCTGCAGGCAGAGTCCCAGTCAGTGTCCATAGTCTGGTTGCCTCTGTGTATCTTAATAGCTACTATCAAAGGTTACTAAATTTAGAATAATTTTTTCTTAAGTAACTGGTATCAGGCCAGCTTAATACATAGATTGAATAGGCAGCTGCCTACATAGTATGATTCAAGGAGCTCCCTTGTCCCTAAGTTTGTATTCCTACATTATACCAGTGCCTGAAAGTCTAGTAGAAAAAGGAAACAGATTAGATCTGTGGCCCACCCTTCTCCATGGGCACCAACCCCACTGCAACCACCTTGTGTTTTAGCAGAAAAGTCTAAAGCTGGCTTTCCGTGGGACTGACTCATATTCTCCAGACATTTCACAGAGCCAGCAAGTGATCCCTAATTCATAGCTCACTGATTCAGAGGACGCTGGGTCTGGGAGAGTGTACCTGCAATAAAGACCCCAAGAGCACTTATGAGAGAAGGAGACTTCAAGTCTCTCCCTCCAGCTGCATGTTACTAACAGTAGGAGACAGAGGGAGGTGATATCCAAGGCTTGAGTTAACTGTATGGGGATTAGATTAGAAGTGATAAATTTACCATGGGAGGGTATCCTGTTCAATGAAATTGAAACCAGACAGAACTACAGACACTTAAGAGCTGTGTAATTCTGGGCAAGTCACTTATTCCATTTGCCTTAATTTCCTCATCTGTAAAATAAACTGGAGAAGGAAAAAGCAAACAACTTCATATCTTTGCCAAGAAAACTCCAAATGAGGCCATGAAAAGTTGGACAGACTGAAAATGACTGAATAAATAATTAACTAGTTAGGGAGGCAGGACACAGATATGCATAAAAAGTGAAAACAAGAAATGCTACAATTGGCACCTGGCTGTGTATTTGTAATGCTTTGTATTACAATAAGTCTGAAACGACTAAAAACAACTAGTAGAGTCCTTGAAATAACCAGAGTCAGGATGAGCAAAGTTATCTGGGAAATGTGAAGCTAGGTCACAGGAGGGGGCCTCGATGACCATCCTTCCTCCCTACATCCCCTTCTTTGTAGCCTCTTATGGTAGCCCAGTTCTTATTCAGCAGGTCCTCCTTTCCCCTCCTATTCAAATCCAGTGCATTCCATCTAAATCTTACCTCATCTTGAAGGTATCCTCCAGGATACTTTCCCTAATTACTCTAGTCACACTGATCTCACCTCTCTAAGAATTCTGATAGCATTCACTGTCTGTATCACAGAGTATCCATAACCATATGTAATTTAGTGTTTCCCTCTCTAAATGTTTTATGTCTCTAATATTATCTTTACAAGCACAGAGAAAAGTCCTTAAGGAGAGTGAACTTTGCCATAATTCTTAGAGGTCCTTTTATTTTATTTTCAACTGTAAGTGATGCGTGTGATGTGGACTTAGTCTCTTCCCTTGTCAGAAAGAAGCCCAACCAACTATTATCAAACATAACCAAGTCCCAACTATCCTGTTAGTATAAAGTGATTTTGTGAAGATAGAACTTTTTATCTGCCTCTATTGTCTATCCTCCAATCTCTGTGCATCTTTAAAAAAAACCTTTGAGATTAAATAAATAAAAACCTTTGAGGTATTAATTAGCCACATCTTTAGACCAGTCTGGAACCTGGTCTGCCAGGTACTTTCCATCTGGCTCCTTGATCCTTCCCTGAGTTCCCTCCTTTATCTCCCTGATTTCCCTAAAAATCCCCAAAGCTGTATTTCCCCTATAAAAGATCTGCTCATGATGAAGATCTTTGCTAAATTCTTTCTAGGACTAAACACACATGAAGCACTCTTTCTCCCCCCTTTTAGTGTCTTCCCTCTAATGGCAACTTTCAACTTACTCTGCCTAACTCTGATCAGTGTGCTGAACTCCTCTATGGATCTAGCCTGCCAGTCAATAGCATATTCAGGCCTCATGACATATTCCTTTAATGGATTTTTCCAAAGCCCTTTCCTTGGTAACCTTACTGCTCTCTCAATTTTATGTTTGCCATTCCTGGTGCCTATTTTACCTCTTATTTTCTCTGGAACCTCTTCTTCTAAATAAACCTATCTTTTGCCAAAGAAAATAGCCATTGTGAATTTGTCACATGTTTATGTGAACTAGGAATTGTTTTCCTGATCTCATCATGTGGGACACAAGAAGATAAGAATTCTCTTTTCAATTGGGAGCCTTAAAAGTCTCTCCTAAACAAGGGTTTAGTCTGACCCCATTATCAGAAATAGATGTATAGTTTTCATATCTTGTCTCAGTGACTCTCACAAGCCTTGCATTGAATCTTCCCCCCCTAAAGCAAGAAGCAAGAAAGATAAGGAAAACCATTACCATCTCCATTTCACAAATAAGAATATTAAGATTTAGAAAGGTGACCACTCTATAAAGGTCATCTTTTCAAGGATATTCAAACCTGGAACTAAGGACATTCTCTTTTCTACTTTTTCCCCTACCCCCAACAATAAAAGGTAATGTTTAAGAGTCTCCTTCCTTTTGGAACTCATTGTCCAGACAGCAGAATTAGGCAGACATATACACAAACACTTGATGAGACTCTGCTTCATTCAGAAGCCAAAATATGATTAGAGTCACATTAAGAGAATTAGCCATTCAATGGGGAAGGAAATATTTCTAAGGGATTTAAAACAATTCTCTTAAAAAGGGTTCATCTGAAAGTAGATCATCCAGCTAATAAAAAAAAAAAAATTTAAAAAAACCTGTCCTCTTTGTACTGTTGTGAACATTGTCTCTTCCCCCAAGGACCCTACAAAGATGACTATTTCAAAAGCATTGCTCAAAAACGGGTGTGAGGGACAAAGTTGTCTTCTGGGGCAGGGATGCAATGGTCCTCTCAGCAAATCTATCAGATATTTTAACAGTAGGCGATGTGCCACCAGATTTTCAGTCTTGATGTCCCTCTACCAGAAAATACTTCAGTTAAAGGTTCCTCTTCAAAGCTTCTTTTTGAATCCAAATATGGTATAGTGGCAGTGTTGAGGCAGAAGACACCCCAACAATATTAGGGTCCCTAGGACGGTGTTGAAGATGTGGCCAAAGAATTCACAAATTCAGTTTGTCTCCAAGTTAAAGAAGACAAACTTATTACAGATAACAGAGGAGCTAAGTTCCAAAAGAATTTAGCAAAGGACCAAGATCAAGAAGATAAATTGATAGGAAAAAAATTAAAAGATCAAGTTTTTCATGTCACTGATATGCTAATTTTATGGCTATGAAGTAGAATTGAGAAAATCTTAGAGGCGGGGTTGATGAATATTGAATTCTATGACTTAGATGTAGAATTTTACCCCATTATTGAATTCTATGGCTTAGAGGTAGAGTTGCTCCCCATTATTGAATTCTTTGCTTAGATTGTCTCAGAAGTTTTGTTGTTACTGACAATTAGCATTGACATCACTCCCAAGACCAGGTGGTTTTAAGGTTATTGCTACATCCTCCCTAGGAGCTCTACCACATCAGCAGAAGCACATTAACTTTGAACTCTGGTTTCAAATTCTGACTCTTTTCTCACTTTCTGTGTAATCTTAGGCAAATCACATAAGGTCCCCAAGCTTCAGTTTCCTCATCTGTAAAATAAGAGATTTGAACCAAGGGGTCTCAGAGGCCCTTTCCAGGGGTTAGAAGCCTATTTATTGTTATTCAATTGTTTTTTCAGTCATGTCTGACTCTTCATGACACCATTTAGAGTTTTCTTGGTAAATATACTGGAGCAGCTTGCCTTTTTTTCTCCAACTTATTTTACAGATGAGGAAACTGAGGTACATGTGTTAAGTACCATGTCCAGCTCACACACCTTGTTTCTGAGGACACATTTAAACTCAGGTTTTCCCCTTTTTCAGACTATCTCTATCCACTGTGTCGTTCCCTGCCTCTCAAGAAGTCTATTATCAGCTCTTAAATGTGGATTCGTCAATCATATTGCTGAGCCAGCAGAAAGCAAGTGCAGTAGCCTGATTCATTCTCAGTCTCAATGCTTCCAGGTTAGGTTAGTTAAGGACCCATAATGAGGGAATTCTGTGAAGTTGGGAGTGTGGCTTGTAAACAAGAAATGCCTGGAAGGCGGACTAGGGAATCTTAAATGGAAAACTCATCAAGCTGAAAAAACTGAATCTGAATATTCTCCTATATGAGGATCCTCCACATCTCCAAATGGACCCATTGAAGAGCTGTGAGACAGTAGCAATGATGAGAAGCCCTAAGGCTAGCCGGCCTTGAGAGTGGCACAAATAATGCTGGCCAGTAGCAGTAATTCAATACCGATTTGATTGGTCAGTAAGCTGTAGAACTCAATGGTGTAGAACTACCACTCTGTAATTGTACCTCTAAACCATAATATTAGCACATCAACCTAATCCTTGGTTCTCTTTCCTATAAAGTTATCTCCTTGATTCTAACTCTGCTAGATTCCCTTGGAACTTTAGTCCGCTATCAAGTAGCATAATAAATCTTGGCCTCTTAATTTGGAGACTGAGTGTATGAATTCTTTCGGCAAACTCACTACACCGACCAGGGGGACCCTAATTTTATTGGAATATCTTTCTTCTCAATACTATATGTGGCAGGCAGGACTTTGGGCTCCACAGTTTCAACTTAAAGAGGGGGCTCAGACCAGTTTTCGCCCATTTTCCACCAATTATACTACTTTTGGACTTATCTGGAAGGTTCCCTTCTCATCTAGTCTCCCTGCCTTGTCCACCTTGCCCTCATACTCTATTGAATGCAAATTCCTTGAGGGCAAGAGGTGTCTGTTTTTATTTATAGTTATATCCTTATGTTGAGTTTGGGAAGGGAGACCCCAAAGGTGCCAGACTAGTGTCGCAAGGTGTCTCAAAAGAATTTGCAGACTTGAACCCATCTCCTAGTCAAGGGACAAAGTTTTATTGAAAGTAATGGTATGCCATTACAAAGTGGACTGAATTGAAGTGAATTCATTAAAAAAAAAAATTGAAGCAAAGGAGATACTCTTATACAGCTTTTATCATAGATATGTTAATTCTATGGCTCAAAGGTAGGGCTAGGGAATAATCTCCAGATGGATTGACAGTGATCTCTGAAATTTGATTATCACTGACCAGATCATCAGTTAGTAATGAACTGAGAAGTAGTCTTTTCAAAATCAGACAGTTTGGGTGCGGGAGGTTTCTGAGCCAGAAAACCCAGGACCACTGATTCATTAAAACAGAAGTCCCCCAGGTTTAGGGGACCACAAAAATCACATTACATCACTTAGAGTTCCTGGCACTTTTTTTGTTGTTGCTCAGCAATAAGTGACTCTTCATGAAGTAAGGAACTTAGATACTCAATAGATACTTAATACATGGCTGGAGAATGGCATCTGGCAGCTGTAGGCTGGACGCTGGATTCTTTGGGTCCTCCAGCCCTGGGACCAATATGGATTCCTTGGTCCCAGTATACTTATCTCTGTCTGACTGGATAATCTGAGACGAGAGTCCTGTCCAGTCAATCTTACTCTCCCATTAATAAAATATTAAAAACTCTCTAAAAAAAAAAAAAAAAAAAGATACTTAATACATTTTTATTGACTGAAAAGGTCCAAAAACCCAATTTATAGAACTACAAATCTTGTAGAGCCCAACACCCAACATAAGAATTTGCACATATTAGGTGCTTAATAAATGTTTCTTAAAATTAATGAATGAACCGTTAAAAAGCAAAATTCCTGTTGCATGGAACAGCAACCCTTGCCCAAACTAAAATCAAAGACTTTCAAGGTAAAAAGCAAAAAAGGATTTGTTATGATTTCACAAGAAAGGGCAACTCCCATTAGAAAGGAGTGCAAAGCATGAACTATAAAACACAAGATTATATAGACCGTAATGTGGAAACCCCCACCCTCTTCTGACACCTTTTTTCCCATTGACTGGGTAGTCCAAACCTCTGGACTTTAATTTAATTTTTAATTTAAATTTACTTTAAAATTAAATTATACTTTAATTTAAATATCTATCTCAGAAACCAAGAATACTAATCAATAACACACTCTTAGGCACTTAAATATTAATAAAAAGATGGGGTTGAAGGGATGGGGACAAGAAGAGAATGTAAATTTATCTAAGATAATCAAATACCTGCAACTTTTAGCTATAACTCAATTTGTTATTACAAAATCTAAAATCACATTTAGGTCATATGAGAGGTCTTCATTCAGTTTATCCTTCCTGTTCAATGAAATGTCATTATCTAGTCCAACTCTCTAATTTTCTAGATGGGGAAACAGGCTGAAAAAAAGGAAGGAAAAGTATTGCAGTGAAAAATGTGCTAGATTTCGAATCAGTCTTGGCTTTGCCACATTTTACTTTCTATGCCCTTGTCTAAGTTATTGAACATCTCAAAGTCGCAATTTCTTTATCTCTAAAATAAGGAGGTTGAACTAGATATCAATTCAGATCTCTTCTGTGCTTTTTTTTATTTTCCCCAGCTAATCAATAGCACATTTGCAACTTCTCTGAGAATCCCCCCCCAATATTTTTGCCAGTTAAATTATTGGTTTCCATTTTTTCTCTTATGACTTGCTTTTGTCCCTTTTTTGTAGATTATTGTTGTGTCCTGCTTTTTAGAGCCCCCCACCGGGTGATTATCCTGCTTTCTAGTGGAAAAGTGATAAGGCAGGACTCCCCAGGATGGTGGAAAAATGAAGTCCGTTTATTTCAGGGACCTTCGCCTTCATATAATGTAACAAAAACAACACTGAGCACGTGGGACCCCATAAACAACTTGCTATTGTACGTAGTTTGCCACCTGCTATCATTCTGCTTCAATCTCAGCACAGTTTGTCACTGCTCCCTGACTTCTCAGGAAGGCCGAGAACCCTTAGGGGAGATGGGGAGCAGAACCAGACATTGTAAGCAGGTTCCCTCTGGACTGAAGGGTCTTGTACCTTACCCAGAATTTCCCCACTATCTGCAGCCCTCTACAGATTATTCCCTAACTGACCTGACCCCACCCCCAAAATGAATTCTTCTTTTGCTTTGGAAAGAAATGTATTTCATGGTGTAGATATATCTTATTTGATGTATGTTCATGTATTAACATTTTAAAAAATTGAAATTTTAAAATACACTCATGAAGTGTATTATCTAAAGGAATCTCTAATGAAAATTTATGTGAAGTGGATTTATGTTTTAGAATTTTATTTATTTATTTATTGCTGAGACAATTGGGGTTAAATGACTTGCCCAGGGTCACACAGCTAGGAAGTATTAAGTGACTGAGGTCACATTTGAACTCAGGTCCTCCTGACTTCAGGGCTGGGGTTCTATCCACTACACCACTTAGCTGCCCCCCTGGGGACTTATGTTTTGTAAGATTGCATCTTTATATGTTGGACTCTTTTAAAAGCATGGCACATCTATTTAACCATTTTTTGAAATGTCATTCTTTTTTTCTGATAATTACATTAATATACTAATCATGTGGGCAGCCAGGGGGCAAAATGGATGAAGCCTTGGGCCCTGGAGACAGAAAGACCTGAATCCCAATCCAGCCTCAGACACTTACTAGCTGTGTGACCCTGGGCAAGTAACTAAACCCTCTTTGCCTCAATTTCCACATCTGTAAAATGAGTTTCAGTAGGAAATGATAAACCACTCCATAATCTGCCGAGAAAATCACAAATGAGTCACAAAGAGTCAGAAAAAATTGAAATGTCTGAGTGACAACAACAATAACAAACTCATTGTTAAATGTATCCCAAGTATTCACAACTTCCTGATTCCTAGGACTAAGTTTTTTGCATTGTTGGTAGAGTTGTAAACTGATCCAATCATTCTGGAGGACAATTTAGAACTGTTCCCAAAGTGCTATAGACTTGGGCATACTTTTTGATCCAGCAGTGTCATTACTAGGTCTGTATCCCAAAGAGATTAAAAGGGGAAGAGAGAGAGCAAAGGCTGAAAAGACCTATTAGTATGAAAATCCAGCTTTTTTTTTTTTTTTTTTTTAGTGGCAAAGAATTGGAAATTGAGGACATGCCCTTCATTGAGGAATGACTGAACAAGTTGTACTATATGATTGTAATGGAATATTACTGTGCTGTAAGAAATGATAAGCAGGTGGATTTCAGAAAAACCTAAAAAGTCTTATAGGAACTGATGCAAAATGAAGTGAGCTGAGCCAGGAGAGCACTGTACACAGTAACAACAATTATCTACTATGAGTGATTTAGTTATTTTCAGCAATACAATGATCCAAAACAATTACTCATAATGAAGAATGCTAGCCACTTCCAGGAAAAAAACAAAAACAAAAACACTGATGGAATCTGAATGTAGATCCAAACATACTATTTTTTACTTTCTGTATTTTTTTCATGTTTTTTTCTCTTTTGGGTCTATGTCTTCTTTCACAATACAATTAATATGGTTATGTATTTTGCGTGATTGAACATGTATAATCTTATCAAATTGCTTGCTGTTTCAGGGAGGGAAGAGGTGAGGGAGAAAGAGAGAAAATTTGGAACTCAATTTTTTAAAAATGAAAACTAAAAATCACCTCTACATATAACTGAGAAAAAATAAAATATTATTTTAAAAAATAGTTGATACACACACACACACACACACACACACACACACACACACACACACTCATTTTCACTCCATCTCAGGCTACTTTTCCACATGGATAATTTTAGATTTTTCTCATTCTTCCCACTTCTACTTCTTTTGTTGATTGATGTAGATTATATATCCATTCCTGTGCTAAGTCCTTGCACTATCATTTGGGTAGGAAAGTCTCTGCCTACCCAGGGTCGGAAACAAAATCTGGCCTGGTAACCTTCTCCTCCTGTCCATCTGTTCAGTAGCATCTGTTTCTTCCTCTAAGGGAGTTGTTGAAGCCAAGAGATGACATGCAGGTGACAGATAAGTAAGAAGCAATAGTCACACTATTGAGTCCAAGCTGACAACTTGAACCTATCCCAGGAAGAAGGGTGAGGGTGAGAGTGGACATCGGCATGAACCTGCAGACAATTAGGACATTTTGAACGATCAAACTTTACAGTTGAAAGTTCCTCTACCATAACTCCTTTATTTTACTGAGACCCAGAGAAGGAACTGTATGTAAACCAAGATATAATTTTATAATCATTTTTAGGTTGAGCTGACTGATAAGTTGAATGATTTACTGAACAACCATTGTATATCAGCTTTCCTGCATATCCCCACCTTTTAAAAAGACCCTTTTCTTCCTTCAGAATTCACTTCTGTGTTTATACTTTGTATTTACTTCTTGAGTACATAATAACTTCCTTCCTCATTCCACCACCACTCCCAGAAGACCATAAGCAACTTGAGAACAAGGACTGCTTCAGTTTTGTCTTGATTTGTTTTGTGCTTAGCATGTAGTAGGTATTTAATAAACATTTCTTCTCATTTATATCGAGATCATGGAAAGAAGAGATTCAATCAACAAGTGTATATGGAGTATATACTGCCTACCCAGTGATGCTCCAACACGGTGGAGAACAGAGAAGTATGATTTGTTCCTTGCTCTCAATGAAGTTATAGTCAAGTTGGGGAAAGAATGAAACAATTAGGGGATATTGTACTATAGGAATACAGACAAGGGACAGATCAATGAAGAACTGGAGTGGTCAGGAATTGCTTCATGGAGACCAGATTTGACCTAGAATTTGAAAGGTGATTAAAAATGTGTCATCCTGAATGAATGAATCAACCAATCATTATTGACAATGTCTATTATGTGCCTTGAATAAACTCTGACTTAGAAATGTTTTGTGTCTGTTCTCTCATCTTTCTATGGAAGGATATGTCCCATTACAAAGAATGCCAAGGGACACCTAGAAAATAAAGGAGGCAGGAAAATAAATTGGGGGCTATTTCTGAGTCCCCAGTATATATAGGCAGATATCTGATCCCTCTTAAAGCTTTCAACGTTATTACTACCTTCTTAATGGACTAGAGAATGTATTAAAAGGAAATATCAAACCTCATTACTCTCAGCAGACTATGGTGGCAGACTATTATGCCTGACATATTGGTTGTTTCTACTGTGCAAAGTCAGGATACTGGGCAAAACATAGTCTGAGAGACACCCCCCCCCATCTTAACCTTTGGGTACTGTGCTCACCCAGACAATAAGAGAAGGTGAAGTTCCTTTAGATTAATTCCATCACCCCTTGATTTATTCCCTTCATTTGAGAACTAAACTCATCTTCCCAATGAAACAGTAATGGGAGGAACTGATATGATACTTATACAACCTCTTCATTACCATTTGAGATTGTCTTACTCTTATAGGTAAACTGTTCTACTACTATCTATAATGACAGGCTGGAGCTTGAATTTGGCAGCTGATTTCATTCCAATTGCTTGATGCCTTGGGATGTCAATAAATCCCTGAGTTTGTCTTTAATTGACTTGTGAAGCTGAAACCAGGATTTTTCCCTTAACATTATTTAACTGATTTTCTTAACCAAGGAAAGTTAGTTTTAGGGGTGGGGGCATATAAAAAATTGCCTATGTTGTAAAAAAAGAAGGCACTGAGAAAACTTTAAAAAGAGAGAAAAGGAGAGAGTAGTGAATGCTCTTTTAAAACATTAAGGAAAAAAAAACAATCCTTATATCTTAAAGAAATATCCTACCCAGCTCACAATCAGTTAAGGCCTGGTTCCAGGCCTGTCAGTCAAGAAAGGGAGGGCTCCTTCATGGAGGGCTATTTTTAATATATCTAGCAGGTTAGCAGCAAGCTTCTCTCCTGATGGAAAGCTAAAAGAATTTCCCCTGGAGCAAAGCTCAGTTACCCAGAACCAAAACGCAGAGGTTCCAGGATTTCTAAAAGCAAATTTTTTTCTTTATCCTTCAGAAAGTCTATCTTTCTCAGAGACTGGGAGGTCAAAGGAGTAAAGGTGAATATTCTACACAGTTTGACCTTCCTGTTCCCTCTCAGATTCTCTTGCTGACTAGAAAGAATGTAAATAAATTCACTAAGGTAGTCATGACTTATAATAAATTGATATTACTCCTCCCTAAAGCCTTTATTCCCATTAGGAAGAAATTTCTTAATCCAAAGGAATATTATCTAATAGTGGATTCTCAAGCTTCACCCAACAGCCAATGATAGGTGGGGTCCTTCCTGCTACCCCAGGGGTAACACCACTAAAATGACAGCTCATGGATACCTCACTAATACTCATATAAAGCTGGCAATGCTTCTTAACTAGTCCTCCTCACATTATTCATCATCTTTCTGATGACATATTCCAATCAGTCCAGTCTTTATATCACAAACAAAACCAACAGAAGAAAATGAAGAACAGTGTCAAAAGTTGCAGATCGTAAGAGGATATGTAGGGAAACGACTTTGTACCATTATCTTGTTAAAGTCAATATACATTTTTTGTCAATATATATTTTAGAAACATAAGATTTCATGTATAGTTTATTTTTATCATTTATGTATTTGAAAATTTTTCAGATTTGGGGTTATCTAAGAATATTTTGGGATAGTTAGGTGGTACAGTGGATAGAGTGGCAGGCCTAGAGTCAGAAAGACTCATCTTCCCATATTTAAATTTGTACTAGCTGTGTGACTCTGCCTCAGTTTCTCATCTGTAAAATGAGCTAGAGAAGGAAATGGAAAACCACTTTAGTATCTCTGCCAAGAAAACCCCAAATGAGGTCAGGAAGAGCAGGGCAAAACAGAATAACAGAACAACAAAAATATGTTCATAAAACATCTCTTAGACATGCTATAGTGTCTTTGAGTTAGGACTTATTCTAATATGAAAGAGGTATCAGAACAATACAGTTCTTCTAGTGATCATAGCTCTTTGTTAAATGAAGTTTAATGGAAACCACAAGAGAAAAAACACCTTGAAGAGCAGGGGGCTTACCTGACAGAGCCTGAGGAGAAGGAAAGATTTTATGGAGAATCTAAACATTTATTTCTCTCCCTCCCTCTCTCCTTCCTTCCCTTTTCCTCTCTGTCTTCCTCTCCCCAACCCCCCAAACTCTGTCTTTCTCTCATTCTCCTTTTTCCCCTCCTCATACCCCTTTACTGAGAAGGCAAACAATTCCATACAGGTTATACATGTGTAATCATGCAAAACATTTCTATACAGTCATATTGTGAAAGAAAACATAGACAAAAAAAAACAACTTCAAGAAAAATAAAGTATGCTTCAATCTTTGTTCAGACATCATCAGTTCTTTCTCTGGGGATGGATAGCATTTTTCATCATAAGTCCTTCAGAACTGTCTTGGATCATTATATTGCTAAGAATAGCTAAGTCATTCATAGATGATAATCTTAGAATATTGCTGTTACTTTGTAGACAGTACATTTCACTTCACATGAACTCATGTAAGTCTTCCCAGGTTTTGCTGAGAGTATCCTGCTCCTTTCTTTTAGCACAATAGTATTCCATCATAATCATATACCTTAATTTGTTCAGCCATTTCTCAATTGGTGGGCATTCCCTCAATTTCCAATTCTTTGGCCCAGAAAACTACGATAAAAATTGTTGTACAAAGTGGTCTTTTTCCTTTTTGCTTTTTATCTCTTTGGGGATACAAACCTAGTAGTGGTGTTTCTAAGTCAAAGGGTATGCATGGTTTTATAAACCTTTAAGCATAATCTGGATAGTCACTCTCAAGGAAGACAGGTGAGTTGCTAGAGTTGAAAATCTGGCTTCAAAGTAAAGACTTCTTTACACTAGGAAGATGGATAGGAATTCAAAAATCTGGATCAGGACTCCTTGCAAGAAGTAAGGGAAGTCTGACAAATTTGAGAAGGGAACTTTGGGTGGGGAGGGAGGCTGGGTTTTGGTTTAAGTAAGCTTTGGTTCTGCTGCCTATAAGGAAGGAAGGGTACCTAGGTAGGCTCAGATAAATGCTGGAATTTGTATTTTATTAAATATCATCAGTATATCATAGTTGCATTGCTTGTATTAGTGACAAACAGTAAATAACCAAAGTGTACAACTCAGAAGAAAGGCTGCATAGATTATACTATGTTGAAATAAAGAAACATTGAAATGTAATTGAGATTGATGAGTTTGAATCATCAGAGTAATCTGGACATTTATCTATGAAGTAATATAAAGAGAAGTCAGAACCCAAAGAAGTTGGATATCCCAGTTTTCTTCAATTCCATGGATCTAAGATTTCATTAGATAGAGTACTTTTCCCAGATGCAGACTGCATCCTTTCTCATCCAGTGAAATTTGTATCCATGCCATTTCCATGAATGCTCTTTATAGTGTGAGGATGGGGGGGGGGGGGGAGGAGGGAGAAACTAAAACAGATTACCAACTCATCCCTCAGTTATAGTGTTAGTTGACTGAGGGCACAGAAGTTAGGTCACTTACCAAGGTCTCCTATGTAAAAGTCTAGTTTGAACTCTGACACCATCATTGGCCCTCAATCTGTTATACTTTGTTCCTCTCTGTAGATATAGAAGCAGTATGGTCTCACAGAAGAAAAAGTGGGTTTGGAGTCAGATATCTTTGACATAACCTTGGAAAAATCACTTAACCCTGTGAACCTCAATTTCCTCATTTTGTAAAATGAGAAACTGAGACTAGTTGTCCTCTGAGTTCCCTTCCAAATATAAAAGAAAAGAAAAATGCATAAAGATAAATAGGAAAAAAGAAAGCAGTTCAGACATAAGGCCACAATAAGTTATGATACACATTTTAGGGACGGGGACATGTGATTTCATGACAACAAGGAGCTTTTTTATGAGGGATTCTAATATAGGTCAGAACCTTCTTGACAACTTACAATCTTAGAGAGTTATCTAGATTGATTCAAGGTTAAGTGAAAAGCCCAGGGTCAAGTAGTCAGAAGCAAAACTTGAATTCTATTCTCTATCACCTATGGTACTATGGCTTCCTTGTGAGCCTTTTATTTTTAATAACTCACAATTTATGACATTTTACATTTTTCAAAGTACTTTTCTCTCAACCACCCTGTGAGGTAGATAATGAAATTCTTATTATTACATTTATATTTTGACCCAGAGAGATTAAGCAGCACATCTAATTCAACAACATGACTTTGCTTCCAGTGCTGTTTCCCTTGTATTAGTTTGATAATTAGGTCTGTTAGATGGCACAGTGGATAGCTGTGTAACCCTGGGCAAGTCACTTAACCCATTTTGCCTCATTTTTCCTCATTTATCAAATGAGCTAGAGAAGGAAATGACAAACTATTCCAATATCTTTGCCAAGAAAATCCAAAAGAGGGTCACAAAGAGTCTGACACAACTGAAAAAGGACTAAACAAAAAGTCTGATAACACTTGATAGACAAATGAGACTTTGCTGAGAATTGATAACCTGAAAAGAACCTCCTAGTTTATTTTCGGAACCTCCTTTTTTACCATTCCAACCCCCTTCTATCACTGTGGGTTCCTGCCCAAGATCTGTCACTTAATAACTCTATCACCTCAGACAGTCCATTTTTACTTCTCAGGGCATCAATTTTCTGTGTTTCTTTCTTTCTTTCTTTTCTTTCGTTGTTTCTTTGTTTGTTTGTTTGTTTGTTTCTGTCTTTCTGTCTGTTTTTCTTTCTTTTTTCTGTCTTTCTGTCTTTTTTTCTTGCTTGCTGGGGCAGAGTTAAGTGACTTGCCCAGGGTCACACAGCTGGGAAGTGTTAAGTGAATGAGGTCACATTTGAACCCAGATCCTCCTGACTTCAGGGCTGGTGCTCTATCCACTGCATCGCCTGGTTGCCCCTAGGACATCAATTTTCTTTTTTTTTGTTTTTTTGTTTTTTGTTTTTAACAGTTATATAGTTCTTTTTTTTTTTTTTTAAATAACTTTTTATTGATAGAACCCATGCCAGGGTAATTTTTTACAGCATTATCCCTTGCATTCACTTCTGTTCTGATTTTTCCCCTCCCTCCCTCCACCCCCTCCCCAGATGGCAAGCAGTCCTTTACATGTTGAATAGGTTACAGTATATCCTAGATACAATATATGTGTGCAGAACCGAACAGTTTTCTTGTTGCACAGGGAGAATTGAATTCAGAAGGTATAAATAACCCGGGAAGAAAAACAAAAATGCAAGCAGTTTATATTCATTTCCAGTGTTCTTTCTTTGGGTGTAGCTGCTTCTGTCCACCTTTGATCAATTAAAGGTCTCTGTAACGAAGAGATCCACTTCCATCAGAATACATCCTCAAACAGTATCGTTGTTGAGGTATATAATGATCTCCTGGTTCTGCTCATTTCACTTAGCATCAGTTCATGTAAGTCTCGCCAGTCCTCTCTGTATTCATCCTGCTGGTCATTCCTTACAGAACAATAATATTCCATAACATTCATATACCACAATTTATTCAACCATTCTCCAATTGATGGGCATCCTTTCATTTTCCAGCTTCTAGCCACTACAAACAGGGCTGCCACAAACATTTTGGCACATACAGGTCCCTTTCCTTTCTTTAGTATCTCTTTGGGATATAAACCCAGTAGAAACACTGCTGGATAAAAGGGTATGCACAGTTTCATAACTTTTTGAGCATAGTTCCAGATTGCTCTCCAGAATGGCTGGATGTATTCACAATTCTACCAACAATGTATCAGTGTCCCTGTTTTCCCATATCCCCTCCAACATTCCACATTATCTTTCCCTGTCATTCTAGCCAATCTGACAGGTATATAGTGGTATCTCAGAGTTGTAGGACATCAATTTTCAAAAAGAACTGGATGATAACTCTAGAACTAGAAGGACATCAAAAGTCATCTAGTCCAACCCACTTATTTCACAGACAAGGAAACTGTAAATAGCAGAGTCAGGATTTGAGTTCATATCTATTGACTTCACTTTCTTTTTGTTTTGTTTTTTCTTGAGGCAATTAGGATTAAGTGACTTGCCCAGAGTCACACAGCTAGTACCTGTTAAGTATTTGAGGTCAAATTAGAACTCAGGTCTTCCTGACTCTAGAGTCAGTGCTCTTTCCACTGCACCAAATAGATTTCTCCAAAATCTTCTGTGTTCCTGGCATCTTCCTGCCTGGCTGATATTCCCTTAGCCCAAGAATGTCATATTAATAAATATCAGGTCACTTAGTGTCTTTACCCAATCTCATGGATATCATAGCTCACCCAGGATTTAATTGTTCCAGCCAATGCACAGCTGGGTCTCAAAGGTACTGGGCAATCATGCATGCCTAAAGGAAAATAACAAAAAGTGATTTCATAAACATAGCCTTTTACCTTTGCCTACTTTTATCCATTAATACCCAAGTTTATGTCCTTTTCCTTATGAGATCTTCAATAGAACAAAAAAATAGCAAATGATGATAATGGGGGGGGAGGGGGGAGGCATCAATAAAGCTTTTTTTAAAAAAAGAATACCACAATGTATTCTATTTTGAAGACATTCCTCTAACTCATCTTAGACGTTTAGCCCTGGAGCCTGAGGAAATTTAGGCTGGACTAGGCTTAGTAAATGTAAGCAAAGGAAAATGAGAGCTTCTCCTCTATTATATGGATGAAAGCATTTTGCGGGATGTAAAGTGGCATACTAGTAGAAAGTAAGTCCCTGAAGGATAAGAACTATTTCATTTTTGTCTTCATCTCCCAGTACCTAGCACAGAGGACTACAAAATGTTTAAAGTTTGATTGATAAATCTAGTGCAAAGAACTGTTATATCCAAAATAAACTGGGAGCTTTCTCTAATGACAATAAGAAAAGCCCAGTGACTAATTTGTTAATGCCTACAATAGATTAAGAAAAACTTGATTCATTCATGAATCTTTTCATAGCCTTCTCTGGCTACTTGTAGGTTGATTCATCAGAAAGTTCTTGTCTAAGTGATAGAGGAATGAATGGAGTTACGAATTTATGTGGGGTATTGTACTTAATGGCAAAAAAAAAAAAAGAGACTATAATCACAGTGTTTTGCTTTGTCTTTTGTAGGATGAGAGTAGGTGGAAGGGGACTGCTTTTCAGCAAAATGGAGCAGTCTTAATTAAATCTAAAAGAGAATCTTGTTATGATTCAAGATGGATTTTTGTTGTTGTAATCATTATGAATAATGTCAAACAGCTTATCTCAGGGAGAAGAAAAAGAATTAGATGAATTAAACTCAAACCATCCAATCCCAGAGTGGAATGAATCTTAAAGATATCATCTAATCCAATGCCTAGAGGCAGCCAGGTGACACAAGGGTAAATCCTTAAGGCTTGGAGTCAGGAAAGTTTGAGTTCAAATCCAACATCAGACACTGGTTGTGTGTCTCTGAGCAAGTCACTTAACCTCTGTTTGCCTTAATCCATTAAAGAAGAAAATGGAAAACCACTCCAGTATCTTTACCAAGAAAACCTCATGAACACTATGATCCACAGGGTCACAAAGAATTAAACACAAATGAATAACAATCCAGTGCCTTAATTTTACACAGAAACAAATTGAGTTATGAAGAGGGAAAAGGACTCAACAAAAGTCATGGAAAATTAGTGAAAGAGATGGAACTAAAGGGCGTGGTCTTCTGGCTTGTAGTCCATTCTTGAATGAATTCATTTTCTTCTTCCTGTCTATCCTCTTGTCTCTCATCTATTAACATCTATTATTGTTGAAAATTAATGGCATTATTCTGGAGAGCAGTTTAGAACTATGCTCAAAAAGTTATCAAACTGTGCATACCCTTTGATCTAGCACTGTTACTAATGGGCTTATATTCCAAAGAGATCTTAAAGGAGAGAAAGGGACCCACATGTGCAAAAATGTGGCAGCCCTCTTTGTAGTGTCAAGAACTGGAAACTGAGTGGATGCCCATCAATTGGAGAATGGCTGAATAAATTATGGTATATGAATGTTATGGAATGAGCAGAACCAGGAGATCATTATATACGGCAACAAGAAGACTATATGATGATCAATTCTGATGGACATGGCTCTCTTCAACAATGAGATGATTCAAACCACTTCCACTTGTTCAGTGAAGAGAGCCATCTACACCTAGAAAAAGAACTGTAGGAACAGAATGTGGAACACAACATAGCATTCTCACTCTCTCTGTTTTTATTTGCTTGCATTTTGTTTTCTTTTTCTTCCTTCTTTATCTGATTTTTCTTATGCAGTAAGATAACTATAAATATGTATACATATATTGGATTTAACATGTATTTTAACATATTTAATATGTATTGGACTACCTGCCTACTAGAGGAGTGGGAGGAAGGAGGGGAAAATTTGGAGCAAAAAGTTTTGCAAGGGTCAATGTTGTAAAAATTATCCATGCATATGTTTTGTAAGTAAAAAGCTTTAATTTTTAAAAAAAGGAGAAAAGAAAAAAATAAAATGAATGGCATTTCCCCCTCTCCCACCTCCATTAATTCCAACATTTCCTTTCCCCATTAACTATTATGTGTCTTCTTAGAGACTACAAGGCACATCAGATAAAAGCTTTTCTGATGCTCTAAAAGAAATAACCTAAGGACACTTCCCCAAGCTCTGTGACTAAATAGATATTTTCCATGTCCCCATAATCATTCTTATTTTTCCTTAGATGACTAGCTTCTCATAAAACAAACAAACAAACAAAAAACTCTTCTAGGTGCATTGTCGTAGAGAAGTCAACACCATAACCGGTAGAGCAGTTTGAACAATATCAGCACCAGAGCAATGGACAGCACCAAATCATTCTAAAATGAGTAAGAAACTGCCTCAACACAATAGCATTCCAAAACTGAATTTTGTAAGAGCAAACTATGACATCGATAGATTTAATTAAGATAAATGATTTTTTTAAACAAAGGTACAAAAAAGTGCCTAAAAATATAAAGGTACTTAAAAAGGTAATTTGGGTTGTTTACAATTCAATTGAATTCATTGAAGCATAAAGAAAGGGACTTTCAAAGTCATTTGGTCTGAATCCTTCATTTTTCAATTAAGTAAATTGAGATCCAAAGAGGTTCTAGTGACTCCCAAACATCTCACAAATAATAATAGCATAATAAGTCAAAGAAATAGTCTTTGAATCCAGGTGTTCTGATTCCAAATGCAACATTCTTTTCACTGACGGTGCATTGTCTCTACAATTCAAAAAACATTAAGTGCCTACTAAATAAAGGCCACTGCATTGAAAAACATAAAGACAAATAATGAAAGTAAATCCTGCTTTCAAGTAGTACTCATTCTACTAAGAATGCAACACCAATCAACAAATATTTATTTACTCCTTACAATGTGTTAGCACTGTGCTAAGTGCTTGGAAAGGAAAGAAAGAAAGAAAGAAAGAAAGAAAGAAAGAAAGAAAGAAAGAAAGAAAGAAAGAAAGAAAGAAAGAAAGAAAGAAAGAAAGAAAGAAAGAAAGAAGGAAAGAAAGAAAGAAAGGAAGAAAGGAAAGAAAGAAGGAAGGAAGAAAGAAAGAAGGAAGGAAAGAAAGAAAGAAGGAAAGAAAGAAAGAAAGAAAGAAAAGAAAAGAAAAGAAAAACCTCTATAGGAACTTACATTCTAATAGAGAAACAATTAGTATATATAGAGATACATAAGCTATAAAGAAAATAAATGTAAGGTAGCCTTTAGAGGAAAAGACACTGATAGACATGGGCATAGGAGATACTTTCTGCAAAGGGTGGCATTTGAGCTGAATCTTGAAAGAACCCTTCTAAGAAGTGCAGATGAGGAAGAAGAGGTATAGGAGACAGAAAGCACTAAAGCAATTGAGTTAGGAGATCGAGTAGCATGTAAAAACAATTGGATTATAGCATGCATAAAGGGAGATAAAGTGTTAGATGACAAATGCAGGAAGGAGTCAGGTTAAGAAGTATTATTGGAATTTGTTGACAAGAAGGTGAAATGTGGTCAGAACCATACTTGGGAAAATAACTTTGGCAGTTATGTGTAGGATAGATTCAAGTGGGGAAAGACTTTATGCAGAAGAAGTGCTTGGTAGATCATTATAATACTTCAGGGGAAAGATCATAAGAGCCTTAAAAAGGTTAGTGACTGTGAGTCATTGTGAGAGACTGGAGAGAAGATGATGTATGTGAAAGATATAGAAGCAGAATCCACAAAAATTGAGAATAGTGTATAAAAGGGGAACGATGAAAGAGATGTTAAGGGCAGGCCTGACAGACTAGTATTCTTTTAGTTCAAAGTCAATGTTGGGATAAAATATAATACACATAGGTAATTCAATGGTTAACAAAATGGGTTTGACTTAATCATAGCATAGAATGGATATTCAACAAAGATAGCATAGCTATTAGCTTACAGAGATACAACCCCCTTTGTTTCTGTTTTGTAAAACATGACGTGGTGATTCACAAGATTTAGGAGATTATGACTGGCTATAGAGACTCAGCAGTCTATATAGAGTCCATATAGAAAGACTATATCCATAAAGTGATAAACTCTTATGTATGGGTGATGACTGAACCTACGAGAGCTGATGAGAGCACTGAGAAAGTATAAAGAAGAGAGAAGAAGCAGGTCTAGGAAAGGAGATGTCTACCCTTATTTAATGGGGAAAAGAAGATAATGATTCAGAAAAGAAAAGTAAAAAGTCAGGTTAGTAAGAGAACCAGCTGATAATACTATCAGCAGAGAGAAAGTATCCAGGAAGAAGGAAAGATCTACAGTTTCATCACCTAAAGAGGAATAGAGTAGAATGAGACCTGAAAGAAAGTCACTAAAGTAAATACTTAAGAAATAGTTGATGACCTTGAAGGGAATAAGTTCAGCAAAACAGTAGGATCAGAAGTAGGTTTTGAGAAGTGAGAGATGAGAAATTAAAGCAATGAATCCAGCTAACTTTGGAGATTTATATATAAATGGAAGAAGAGCTATGGAATGACCTTTTAAGAGAAAGGCTTAGTCAAGAGTAGATTAGTTAAAGGTAGAATTGTTCGTGTTTTTAGAGCATAGGAAAGAAGCCAATGAATAAGATAAATAAGACATTCTTGAGCACTTATATGCCAGGCACTGTACTAAGTGCTGGGTATAATAATATAAGCAAAAAAGATGGCTCAGCTTTCAGGAAACTTAAAGACAAAACATAAGGGGGGTTGAAAGCATAGTGGGTGAAGGAGAGTATACCCTTGAAGGTGCTATTGTGAAAGAGGTAAAGTTCAAAGAGTAAGTCAAGGCAAGAATGAAATAATATGGATGGGGCCCCCTCATGAAGCTAAGGAACCATTCCTAAAGTTTCTTTAGGATGAGAAAGCTATTAGTAAAAAACTTAGAAGTTCAGAGAGTGATAGAAAATAAGAAAGAAAGATCAGAAGAGACAAAAGGAGACAGAAACAAGGGCAGAGACAAAGGGATTGTCCTTTGACTTTGGCAAAGAGCAGTGTCACCTCTTCCTCCAAAACTTGAGCAAAGAAATAGAGTGAGGATTTATGTAGCTATCTTGATGTATCTCTTCCCAAATTTAATAACTATCATCCCTGGTACCCTGGGGTCTCTGTGCATCACTTGGTATCATTTCCACATGGCAAAGAGTAAGTGTTCCAGTGAGAATTGGAATGAGAAAGTCCTTAAGAGATAGCTCTAGTAACATTTCTGGTGCAGTGCTTGTTTCAAGACTCTGCCCCATTACCTTATGGGCATGTTTTGAGAACTTGTATTTAAATACTCCACAAAAATTTTTCAATATGTTTTATAGGACTGAACTCTCCAAAGACATTGGGCATATCTCCTGGAGTTTCCTGGCAGAAAGCAGTCCTTGCTCGTACTTGTCTGGAAGCAGGAATAGAGCAACGGGGGGTCCTGGACACTCTGTTCCACTGGGTTTTGGCCCACACTGCTTGGAAGATTTCACCCAGCCCAGGTGGGTAAGAAAGGAAAGAAAAGTTGGAGCATGCCAGTCAGAGAAAAGACCACGTCAGCCTTGGCTCTGGCCAGCACACTGACTTCTAAATGACTTTACTGGCTGCACTGAGAGGCGCCAGCTGGTCGGCTTGACTGGTGCCCTGGCCTGCTGCCTCTGTGGATTTGAATCCTGGTCATCTTTGGGTCAACAGTATAAGTGAGGCTGCCCAGCTGGGCACCATTCCTAGAGGCTGTCAGCCTCTCTCATACCACCTGATGCCCTAGACTAGAAAGGACTGTAGCAACCCAGCAGGAAGAAAATCCCATCTGTCCCAAGATACCCAATTGTGTCTCCCATCCCATCAGAATGACAGGTCCTGTGTCTCACTCTCCCCACATTGATGGAGGAAAAGCAGAATCTTCCCACACTCAGCAACAGGATCTTAGATTCAGACTTATTCATTTATATTTCCCTCTGCCCTTTAAGTCTCTTAATGCAGCACTAAAGAAATAAATCATTCCCCTAAATCAAGACTTCCTCCTCTCATCTGATCTGCCCTGGTCAGAATAAATGTATTTCAAGCTAAAGACTTCTTTCCTGCAAATACTTCCTGAGAATGTACTCTGTGCAAGACCCAGAGATAAGTGTGGAGAGGGATATGACAATAAATAATTCAACAAGCATTTATTAAGTGCCTCTTCTACACAATTCACTTTGCTTGGGGAGAGACAAAGGTAGAAAATGACATGGTATATGCCTTCAAATATATTATAATTTCATAGAAGTGCAAGATGCACATAAATAACTATAGATTTTTTTTCTATCTGGATCTATATTTTCACTGGAATAGAGAGCTTCTATTGAGAAAACTCCCCCTATTAATACAGATCAACAATAACTCTGCAACTTAACACTTATAAAATTAGTTGCCAGGGGAACTCAATGGATAACTTGCCCAAGGTTACACAGCCAGTGTATGTCAGAGATGAAACTTGAATCTAAGTTTTCCCAGCTCCCAAGTTGGCTTTCCATGCTACCTCTCACAATAATACAAGTTAAAATGAAAAAAGTGCTTTTGGGGGGTTAGAGTACCTGGTAAATTATGGAAGGAAGATTCTCTTGCTATTCAGAATAGAGCAGATCATAAAGGAAGAAATATTGAAGGAAGGCATTGAATAAAGGGCAAAATCTCAACAATCAAAAATGACAAGAAAAGGACATTCAAAGCAGAAGAAAGAACATGTGCAAACCTATACACACACAGAAACACATGCATACATACACACACATATACACTCCCCACAAATTCTCTCCTGGGGTAAAGGTACACTTTCCTTTCCTTCAGCAGAATATTAGACATGCCTTACAAGGTCAATCCCATGTACAAGATTCCTAATGTCTTGTGTCCAAATCTAATGGATTTATTCAGTCTCTGATGGGAACAACAAGAGAGAAATTATGAAAGAGAGTAGATATTCTCTTTTCTCCTTGATTTTTTCTCAAGGTGGAAGGAACTACCTGGGGGAAATCTGTTTAAATGAATCTAAACTTAGGATGATCATTTTTATTCATTTAAAAGAATTTTCTTTTAACCACAAAAATCTTTAAGTAAATGTCCTTCCTTTCCTCCATCACCACACCCATGAGCAATATTGGTAGTTCTACTCCAAGGCTTCTTCTCATCCCAAGTCAGGTCTCAGCAACAGATAGGGTGGATGCAGACAAAGGATTTAGTCTACCGAAATTAAGAAAGGCTCATTACCACAAGATTTGCTGCTAAGTGACAAATTCACAGTGATTCATGAAGCACTTATAGTAATTTTATCACAATTCACCTCTTGGAAGTGGAATGAGTACCTACCTAAAATCCCATACAAATATTGGCCCCAGGAGACAGAATTATAAGCAACAGATAGATATTGCAAAGAGAAAATTTTAAACTTGATTGTAAGGAAAAATTTACTGAGCTATTCTAAACTGAAATAGTCTGTCTAGGAAGGTATTGACTCCTTAGAGGGCTTCAGGCAAAGACTTGATTTGTTTGTTTGCCATAGAGGGCATTCCTGTTCAAGTATGAATTAGACTAAAACAAGGCTTCTTAAACTTTTTTCACTTGTAACCACTTTTTACCTGAGAAATTTCTATGTGACTCCAAGTATGTAGGTATATAAATCAAACATTCACTAATAATAAATCGTAATTTCATGACTCTCATATTCAGTTACAAGAGCCCATATGGGAGTTGCAAACCACAATTTAAGAAACTGGGGACGAGATGAATTCTGAAGTCCCTTCTAAATCTAATATTCATGATTCATGATTCTTGAGCCTCTATTCTAAACTATACAACTTCTTGAGATAATGAAAGCCATGGTTTATTCTTCACTGTGTAAAATAAGATATATCCTCCTTTGTTGTTTTTTTTTTTCCTTTCTTTAATTTCCTTTTTTCAAACTCCAAAGAAAACACTAATTTTGGTCATTGTGATTTTGGTGAACAATAACAACAACTATGTTTTACATATTGAGTTAAGGTTTACAAGGTATTTTTTATGTGGATTCATGCTCTCCCCCACCAATCTGTCCTCCTTAATTTTTTTTTCTAAATATTCAGTATGATACAGTGGAAAGTCAGTTAATAAGCATTTTATTAAGTCCTTACTATGTTTGAAGCATAGTGCTAAATTCTGGAAATACAAATGCAAACAGAAAGAAAGACAGCCTCTGTCCTCAAGAGATTAAATTAGATGTTTATCAGCATCCCCCTGGGTGGAAGGAATTTCCAATGTGTGAAGTCCAGGTGTGAAGTGATCTTTAAGGGGGAAATCATTTCTTAGGCATTGTAAAGAAAGCTCTGGAGAATCAAGAATGCAGCTGGGGGGGGGGGGTGGAGAGGGAGGGTGGGGAGAATGAAAGCAACTCTGATTTGGAGTCAGAAAATGTGTGCTCAAATCTCAGTTCTACCCCTTTACTATCTGCATGGGCTTGGCTAGGTCATTTAGTATCCACTGGACTCATATCTGTAAAATGAAATGGACTAAAAAACTTCTAAGAAATCTTTCAGCCTTAAATGTACAATACTATGCCTTCTCAATTGTTTGTGTTTTCACCCATTTTTCAATCATGTCTTAGGGTTTTCTTACTATGGTTTACCATTTCCTTCTCCAGCTTATTTTACAGATGAAAAAACTAAAGCAAACAATTAAATGACTTATCTAGGATCACACAGTTAGTAAGTGTCTGAAGTCCAATTTGAACTCACAAAGATGAATCTCTCTGACTTCGGGCCTGGCATTCTATCCTCTGTGCTTCCTTATACCCTGTAATTTCTATCATTTTAGTTTGTCCCCTGTATTCCATTCAAAATCTTAGCTCTCCTCTGACCTTCCTTTTTGTTTCATTGTAAAACTCTGAAAGAGTAGTAACTGAAGAACACTCAACAACATTCTAAGAACAGTTTGCACCATGGTTTTTGTACAAAGGGAGAATAGTGTTTGCTGTTAATATTCCTAATTTCCTTAGCTTCACACACACACACACACACACACACACACACACACACACACAAGCACAATATAAGCTTTAAATGTGTACTCTTTATCTCCTGTCTTAAGCCAAGTTGCCCCTTCCCCACCTCTTTCTCCAGATGCAGCTTCAAATAATTCTGATTCAAATTGTAATTGGAAATAAAAAGAGAGGAGGGGGAATATATATATATATATATGTATGTATATATATATATATATATATATATATATATACATACATGTGCTATCTCCACTAAGAGAAAGTAAGCTCTTTGATTTATATCTCCCACAGAGCCTGGCACATAGTAAGTGCTTAATAAATGCATGATTGATCCTTTCGGATAATGCTCATTAACACAAAATCCATTGTTAAATTCCTATTGTACTGGGCTGAGTTTTATACTGAAAAATGGGCAACTAGTTGGCACAGGTGCCAGGCCTGAAGTCAGGAAGACTTATAATTTCCTGAGTTCAAATCAAATCTAGCCTCAGACACTTAGTAGCTATGGGATTGAGGGGGGAGGGGGTGGACTCTGAAACTGTGTCCCCTTAAATCTGTAAAAAAAGGGAGATTCAGAGTCTCTGGCCCTCCTCTGGGAAAGCATATCTTTCCAGACAAGGTAAGTGGCTTCATTCAATTGGAGATCTTGATCAAATGACCCTCCCTTGATCTTTTGGGAATGGCCCTGATCCTCCTCAGAAAATCCCCAAGACTCTGGGAAAAAGCCTTTAAAATGATTTTATTCAATTGGAGATCTGGGCCTGATATTCCTATTGAGTGGCTTGAAACTCCAAAATAAATGATCTCTTTTCAACTAGAAATCTAGGCCTGGAGGCATTGACAACATTGAAGGAATCTCATTCAATGGAAGCCCTTGCCCCAGATTGCCAATAAAAGACAACTCTGAACTCCAAATCTTTGCAGAAGTCTGAAGCAGGATTATACCTTGCCAAGGAACCTCTCTCCCTGCCAGTACTCTTGCCCACTGTAAAGATACCCTCTTCTCAGTGATAACCTTTGTTATTTCTCTGACAGGACCTTGCCACTGAAGAGTCTGTCTTCCTAGCAAAGCAGGCTTCTCAGTGCCAATAAAAAATCCCTTTTGTCATTCAGACTTTTTGGGTTCTCAAATTCTTTCACGTTGGACCTATGTGATGACCAGAGGGGATTCCCATCTCAATTCTCACACCTCTTCACTACTACTAAATCCACATCAGGATCCTGAGAAAATCATTTAATAATGTTTTCCTCAGTTCCCTCACCTGTAAAATGAATGGAGCAGGAAAAGAAAAACCACTCCTCGATCTTTACCAAGAAAATCCCAAATGGAGTCACAAAGAGCTAGACACAAATGAAGTGACTCAGCAATAATTATCCTGAAAAATAATCATTATCCCAACAAGGTTATACATCTGATAAGAGGGATCACTCACTCAAAACCTGAGGCTTCAAATAAAAATTCCCTTTAATTAAAAAAATATTCAAATCCTCTCAAAGCAACAAAGGAAAGTAAAAGCAAGTAAGGTCCTTACAAGGAAATGAAAAGCAATAAGAAGGTACCCTGGAGTCCCAGGAACTCTTCATTAAAGTCCTAAAAACTACTTTAGTATTCATCTTGCCCAAAATCTCATATTTGCATCCAAGATCAATCTAGCTAGGGGCAAAATTAACTCAAACTCTCCCAGATCTGCACCCTCGTCCCTTCTCTCACAACAGTCTAGGTTGGGATTATAGAATGTGAAGGGTTAGCCCATGTCTCTTCAGTTCGACCAGAATCCTGACTCACAACAGACATAGTCTCCATTCTAAGGGAACTTTAATTTTAAACAGACAATGTAGAAACCAACGTACCTTTGTAGAACCCACAGACAATTATGGAAACAATGTTGAGGGGCCCTGGCCTTCCAGGTTTGGAGTTAGCTGGCTAGGGAAAAGCTCTCTCTCCTTCATCAACCCTTTCTTTTAGCACAAAGGTGCTTAGTAACCAAGAGAATGGCACTCAGTAGTTTGTCTCCCATGAACCCAGCCAGGAGTTCCTCCTGCTTCTCCCAGAGTTGTCTCCAAACTGATGGGAGATGCCGATGCTGTAGCCTTTAATAGAGCTGGAGAACATCCCAATATGTTATTTTGTCACCATCTGGAAGCAGTGCAATGACAGCCATAAGGACTCCCCTCTGCCAGGGCTCCTGACTGGAGACATTGTAAATTGAGGTTACCCTGACACCAGCTGCTCTGGTCACTGTGAACACGCCAAGCCCTCATTCTCTGTGTTTTTCCCTCTCTGTTTATCTCTTTTTCTCTACCCTTCCCTCCCTCCTCTCTCTGTGTCTCATTTCTCTGTCTATCCCCACCACCACCCCACAGACATACACACTTTTCACTTTATTTTGTCCTTTTTCTGATTCCCTCCACCCTTCCGTCTTTGGGGCTCCATCCCTAGAATTACACAGTTCTCTGATTCAAGTAAGGAAAGATCTATAGGCAACTCTAAGCCGTCCCAAGTGACCTTTTCATACCCATGTAACAAGTGTTGCAGCAGTCTTTTAATCAATAGCAATTTGAGTGCTCTAGTAAGAGCTTGTCCTGATTCCTGATCCCTTCGTCAGTCAGGTAAGTGAAAGATGGAAAGATCCTTGTCACAGAGTGCGGAAGGTGGTCATGACCAAGGAAGAGGGGAAAAAGATACATCACCCAATTCATTACTCTTCGAGGATGAAGGAGATATGGAGCAGCTACACAGGGTAGTGGATAGAGCACAGACCCTGAGTTCAAATCCAGCCTTCAGACTCTTGATACTTAACTACATGAGCCACTTAATTGTGACTGCCTTGTGTGTGTGTGTGGGGGGGGGGGGGTGTATAAGAGAGAAAGAGAGAATGAGGAACATACAGACACATACACAAACACATACACGCACACATGGGGGGGAGGGAGAGAGAGAGACAGAGACAGAGAAGGAAACAGAGACAGAGAGACAGAAAGAGAGCAAGAGAGACAGAGAGAGACACAGAGACAGAGACACACACAGTGTGTGTGTGTGTGTGTGTGAGAGAGAGAGAGAGAGAGAGAATAAAGGAGGTAAGTTAAGAAAATGAGAAAAAGAAGGAAAGTGACAAAGTGGTAACAGTTAGAGACTGTTCTAAGCTAGTGTTTCTGTAACATTCATTCCCCTTTGGGCTCACTCTCCAACTCCCAATCATAGTGACAGTCACGCCCTTGCTCAGGTGGTTTGGATTTTTGTGGGTCACAGTGTCTCAGGTGACAGGTCAATTCACTTCTGGTTTGTATTAATCAAATTATTCAAATGCTATGCTGGTCTCCCCCCTCCCCCCCTCCCCGATTTGGCTGCTATGGCTCTTGGCTTTGGTTGCTAGTGAGATCTCTCTGGTGGCTCTGATGGATCCCAAATTCACCTGGGTACTCCCCTCTCAGAATATTGTTTCGTCCTTCATTTTCAAAGAGGACCAATGATATTATTCAGTGATGTGTTGACTGGTGAATCAATTACATTTAAGTGAGGCAGTTGCACAAAGTTATCAGGCTCACTCTCTCTTCCAGAATAATGGAAACTCAGGATGACCAATGATAGCGTGGGTTATTATAGATAAACTTTGGTTTATCTATAAGCTCTATCTGTTCCATAGCACCTGCTTCAATGGCCTTCATGACTCTCCGAACAAATTCTAATATACCATTCCATTGGGGAAGTCTTCTGTTTCTTGGGGAGACATCCCCCTACTTCACCAACAGGTCTGAGATCTGTCAATTATCCTCCAACAGTCACCCTCAATTTGGTTTAGCTCATCTATGAGACAATTTAACTGGGCATGCTACACCTTCTTAAAACCACAGATGAGAGTGGGGTGAAGATGAAAACTAAAAGTGGATGAATAACCCTGAAAAGGGTTCTGTAAACTCTCACAGAGGATGTAGTAGTCTTCCTCAACACCCCCTACACCGTATTTGCCAAAGAGCCAAAAAGAGAGAAAAGAAACAGGTAAAATGTATTCACTGGCACATAATGGCCAGGTAGGAAAATAAAGCAATCATGACCTTTTCCCTTCCAAAAAGCTCATAGTAGTTCTCACTTCAGGCAAAAAAAAAAAAAAATGCAAAACAAAGAAGGAGCATATTAGATCATTCTCTCTCTCTCTCTGTGTCTCTGTGTCTCTGTGTGTCTCTCTCTCTGTCTCTGTCTCTGCCTCTGTCTCTTTGTCTCTCTGTCTCTCTCTGTCTCTGTCTCTGTCTCTTTGTCTCTCTGTCTCTCTCTGTCTCTCTCTTTCTTTCTCTGTCTCTGTCTCTGTCTGTCTCTCTCTCTGTCTCTCTCTCTCTCTGTGTGTGTCTCTCTCTCTGTCTCTCTGTCTCTCTCTCTCTCTTTCTCTCTCTCTACACACACACACACACACACACACACACACACGCACACATATATATGAACTTAGTTCCAATGCTTCAGTCATTTATCCTTACAGCTCAGATATCAATTCAAGAGTTTTTGTTTTGTTTTGTTTTGTTTTTTTGTCACTACACAATATAGAACTGTTTTATAATGGCCAAAATCAGTTTCTGAAAGGCAGGCAATTAGTTTCTGGCTTCAAGGACTGGGCCCTCACTCAGTGAGTGATCTTCCCATTATAACTCCTTTATCTTTAGCCCATATCGAGACTTCCTTTTCCATCACTACCACCCTCACACACATATACTCAAGTGCTATATCTCCCAGCAGCCAAACCTGTAATTTCCTATGCCTGTGGGACATAGATCAAAGCCACTGGTATTTCCAAGTACATTTTCCATTCACTCCCCCAGGACACTATGGGAATATGGATCAAGGTGATTGTAAATTTCTGCAAAGTTTTATTGAGGTTTGGGGGCATTGGACCCCCAAAACACATTGAGGTTAAATATCGGTGTTGCAAAAGAATTTGTAGGGTTAGACCTTCTCCAAATCAAGAGGCAAAAATTTTATTATCCTGCTAAGAGCTAGCAAATCCATAATGGTTTTTAATAAGGAAGGGGATTTAGCAATTAACAAGGGGGCTGGAGTGGCAAATTGGGGGATTATAGCAGTTAACAGCAGGTTAAACTCCTAAAGAAGTTTGGGGGAGTGGGAGGTTTGGAATGGATTTACAGTAGGATAGGGTTTAAAGGGGAAATTTAACCTGGAGTTGACTTCATAATTTATGGTAAACCTTGAGTTCCTAAAGATTTTATCTAGGCAAGTTATTAGACAAGAAGCAAAACGCCTACTTATGAATAAAAGGCTCATCAGTGATCCAAAGCAATCCCAATAGACTTTGAACAGAAAATGCCATCTGCATCCAGAAAAAGATCTAAGGAGACTGAATGTAAATCAACAGATGCTACATTTACTTCTTTTTTCTGTTTTTTTTTTTTAATCTCTCCCATGGTTTTTCTCTTTTGCTCTGATTTTTCTCTCCCAACATAATTCATAAAGCAATGTGTATTAAAAATAAACTTACTACCAACAACAACAACAAAAAAAAAAAAAAAAAAATGAAAGACCCACTTAAGGCTCAGTGCTCCTCCCTGATTGATTCTGGGAATTGCTTGGCTTCCAAATTCCAGAATTTCAGGCTCTCTCCAGCTACTCCTGGGGGTCTTACTCAGCCCCCATCAGCTTCCTGTGTGAAGATTTCCTTATTTTCAGATGTCCCAGAGGAATAATTTTCTTGATAAGAAGATCAAATAAAAGAACTTCTTCTGTGCCCTGGATCTTGTCAAACTCAACTGACCTAATCTGACCTCGTCCCCATTTCCAGACCCATGAATTGCTTGAGACAGACCAGACATTATCACTCATTATCACTGACTAATTTTGCAAATGTCTTAAACTCTCCCTGCCAGAGATTCTCAAGCTTTCTTTAAGGACTTATGCTTGTTATATAAAATAACTTAACCTAGCAATATTTTGAGCTATCCCTACCCTCCCATCTGCAGCCTAGCTATTCCCTCTGCCTTAGTAGCCCATGTAAGCCTTATTCCCAGTCCCCTTCTTGGGTACCCCAGCATTTGTATGATTAAAGACTTCAATTTTGCTATATCAGCCATTTTATTTTGAATTCAGGTTGACAACTTAGAACAGGAATCAGTAGGAAAAGACTGATAGATAAAACAAATACTTGGTATGTGCTGGGCACTGTGTGAAGTCCTGGTGTTCGGTAAGGATCATAGTTCCCCCTTTCAATTAATCAATCAGAGACTTGTCTTAGGAGAGGCAAAAAGGAATTTTTTTCATGAGAAAGGACACACCCACTGTCAGCCAAAATGGCATCAGCCAGGGAGTGCAAAGGTGAGCAGCTCTCAGCAAGTTTATATAGTCCCCACCCACCCCCTGGCTCTTGCTGACATTGGCTGGCCTTCATAGCTTAGGCAGGAATTCTCCCCAGGCACAAAAGAGCCCAAAACAAAGGTGCTTGCTCAAGAGGGAGGGAGGTCAGGAGAAAAAGCAAGTTCTTGCAGGGATTGTCAACCTCACCCCTCCCTTATCTAGAGTAACAAGGGGAGGTGTGGGCAAGAAGGTGAAGGCACTAGGGGGCTTCACAGGCTAAGCCAGGGGCAAAGAACAAAAGATTGTTCCCCGATCTCAGGGCACCACCCTTCATTACAAAACCCAGGCCCTGCCCCTAAGGAGCCTCCACTAAGCTCCACTCTGATGGGATCTATGATGTGTCATTGGTCACCAAATGGTGGCAGGTACCTACAGTTGGGGTTCGGTCAAGGAAAGAACCCACAATGGTCATTCTCTTTGGCAAAAGGTAAATTTATTTAGAGGAAGAGGTTCAGACAAAATGAAGGGATACAATAGACACCAGGAATGGTAAATATGAAATAACAACATGATGATCAATTCTGATGGATGTGGTTCTTTTTAACAATGAGATGATTCAGGCCAGTTCCAATGGACTTGTAATGGAGAGAGTCATCTGCACCCAGAGAGAGAAGTGTGGGAACTAAATGTAGATCGCAACAGTATTTTCATTCTCTTTGTTGCTTGTTTGCATTTTTTTTCCTCATTTTTTCTTTTTGATTTGATTTTTCTTGTGAAGCAAGATAATTGTATAAATATGTACACATTAAATATATATATATTTTAAATTCCTTGGGGACAAGGACTGGTAATGAAATAAGAGGGGGAGATTCACATTCCGTAATTTCTGTAACACCCAATTAATGGAGAATGGGGGGAGGGAGAATGAAGTTCTTGCCTTTTAGAATAGGAAATAAAACATGGTCTTTGCAGTTCCAAAAGTGGTCTGCTAACCTAGGCACTCACTCTTGCAAGAATGTAAAAGAAATCTTTTCTGCATTCATCAGTGAATCTGTGGAGTTCTTGGTAAGATTTTGTATCTTACAGTCACCAATACTGAGATCCTGAGAGCAAGCTGCAGAGTGGAGGTTTCCCCAAGGTGGAAAGGAAAGCAACTAGTGAAGAGACAGAGAAGACTGGGGAGTGAAGCTATCAAGGAAAAAGAGGAACAATGACCTTGTTTCCCGCTTGCCTCTATTTCTGGTGAAACAGGGCGTCTATTTCTTCTATCAAATTCAGTGGAACTGTTTGAGTAATCAGTTACACAAATCACAACCAAGGCCCCATCTAGCACAATATTCTATTACCAAATTGTACAAAAGACACAAATCCAATAGTAATGCATTGCAGGCACAAAGATCATATTAAAAGCAAGAGAAAATAAAATAGTAGAATGACATTCTATCTCATAAACAAATGGAGGTAATCTTGCACATATTCTCAGGAGGGCAGATAGGATATAAATCTCATAGGAAAATTTTTAAATGGAGTGAGAAAACTGTTAGTGTCCCCAACTCTTCTCTGGATGTTTAATCAGTCAATTAACATTGACTAAACAAGCACTGATGTGGTTCAAGCAAAATGATGTGGGTGATGAAGACACCAGATGATGACAGGCAACAAAAGTTGAGTTCAGTCATGTGATGATCATGACCGTAAAAATGGCTGTTCTCTTTAGCAAAAGATAGATTTATTTAGGGGAAGAGGTACAGACAAAATTAAGGAATACAATAGACACCAGGAATGGTGAATATAAAATAGAGTGAGAGATCATATTGTTGAGGGGGGAAGACATTCCACTAATGGGAACTAATGTTCCCAGGTCATTGTCACAGATGTGGCAAAAGAATTCACAAACTCAGTTTGTTTCCACGTTAAAAGGGACAAAGATTTATTGAGTTGATAAAAGTAAGTTAAGTTCCAAAAAGGATTAGTAAAGAACCAGGAGCAAGAAGATAAATTTATAGGACAAAATTAGAGAGACCAGAGCTTCATGTTACTTATTTGCCAATTTTATGGCTTAGGTTTGAGGGGTAGCCTATTCATTATTGTCTCAGGAACTTGGTTATCACTGACCAACAGACTGTCTGTCTGAAAGTCAGCAATGTTTGTAGTACTATATTATAGTATTCCTAAGGCCAGGAGACTTTAAAATCATTGACAGACAGATTGTTAGAATAATAGCACTCTAAGGTCAGGGTGTTGAGGTTCAGAAGGGACTCCAAAAGGCTGAGGTTACAGATTGGTGTCACAAGGTGTCTCAAAAGAATTTGTTGGCTTGAACCCATATCCCAGTCAAGAGGCAAAGTTTATTGTAATTGTAACCCCAAATGAACCGGGCTAAGTTCCAAAAGAATTTAGTCCCAGGAATTTGGTTATCACTGATCAGAAGATCTAAAACTATCCTAGGGCCAGAAGACTTTAGAATCATTGAAACACAGATTGTCAGAACAATAGCACTCTAAGGTTAGAATCTTGGGATCGTAATATATCTTCCCTAAAGTCTAAGGGAAGAAAATTATATTCCTGGGCCAGAAGACTTTTACAGTCATTGATGGACAGATTGTTAGAACAAAAGCACTCTAAGGTTGGGGCATTTCGGGTTCACTGATTCTAAAGCCAGAAGACTGTCTTAGTTAGCTGTAGGGAGGAAGAGTGGGGTTGAGAAACATTGTAGAATTAGGGGAGAAACCATGTGGTATGGGAGAAGGGGAAGGGGAAAGACATCATGAGGCAGAGTGCCATGGTAGACTAACCCGCAGCAGCCATGGGAAGGCCCATAAATAGAGATCTAACCTCAGGGACATGAGTAGGACAGGTCATGACAAAATGAGACTGCTTCAGACCTCTACAGAGGGTAGGTCTCAGGGGGCTGACAGAACTTGGATTTCAGACTATACTACCTCCCCAGAGAGTGGGACGATGGAGCTAAATAGGTCTCTAACAAAGCCTTCTTTTTGCCTGCCTCAGGGATTAATTTTTATTAATTCCTCTGCTAACTGCCCCTAACATTGAAAACCTCATCAACTATTAATTGCCAGGTACTGTACTAAAGACTAGGAATACAAAGAAAGACAAAAAACAGTTCCTGTTGTCAAGGAAGTCACAGTTTAATACTCAGTAACTAACAGAGTTCTAACCTTCTAGGGTAGGCTGGAATCTTCTGGAGCCCCTCAAAATTGTTCTGAGAAGGGAGCAAACACAGGAAGGAATGGTCTAAATTACAGGGGTCCTCAAACTACGGCCACAGGCCAGATGCAGCAGCTGAGGACGTTTATCCCCTCACCCAGGGCTATGAAGTTTCTTTATTTAAAAGCCCACAAAACAAAGTTTTTGTTTTTACCATAGTCCGGCCCTCCAACATTCTGAGGGACAGTGAACTGGCTCCCCTATTTAAAAAGTTTGAGGACCCCTGCATCTAAAACCTTACATACTTTTTCCAGGTCAACCCTTTTGAGGATTATGTTGGCAGCCATTTAGTCATTCAACAAGTACTTATCAAGATACAAAAAAAGGAAAAACTACAGCTTCTTGAGTTGCTCACATTCTAAGAAGATAATACAAGAACCACCATATATATATATATATATATACAATACATATGTATATGTATACAAAATATGTGGATACTATAGTATAAATGTAATGTGGACTTTGAACCAGTTTATTTCCTTCCTTATCTCCTGGCAAGGAGCCCACCCAGCTATTATCAGCTGTAATCAAATCCCAGACCATTGTCTAGAATTCCAATCTTCTGAGTCTGTCTAGTTAGTATCTTTAAACAACCTGAGATCTTGTTTAGCATATCTTTAGACTAGTCTGAGATCTGGTCAGCTAAATACATTTCACCTGGTTCCTCCAGGGTAGAGGGTGGCAGGTAATGGGGGAACTCTGGGTAAGGTACAAGACCCTTTAGCCCAGAAGAAACCCACTGACAATATCTGGTTTGGCTCCCCATTTCCCTTGGTGTTCACACCTTTTCCTGAGAAGTCAAGGAGGGCGAGACCACCTGTGTTCTACTTGAAGCAAGGGATACTTTCAATAGCAGGGTGCTTATAGTTAGCACTGATTGCTGAGATAATGGCTCTCTAGTTAGCACAAACTTAGTGTACTATAATGATGTAATCATACTGAGGTATTTAAGGGCTGAGAGGACTGGAAATACAGACACACACTCCATCTTCAACCATCCTGGTGGTTCTCCTGCCTCCTTCACTCCTCCACTAAAGACCAAAGCTGGTCCTGAAATCCTCCAGAGAGTTAGTCCTGCCATTACACTCTAGGATAAAGATCCTGTCTTTATCTCTAACTCCTCCCTGGTTCCTCCCTTTACTTCATAGGTCCTGCTTCCACAGCTCTGAGACTAAAAATTTGTGTATTCCAAAATGCAAACTGTTCATTCATTTATGATTCTGCACTGTAATTCCCTGAGCCTATGAAGCTATTTTCACATAAATAAAATAGCAACCTGTGATGGATACCTATGAAAATTTCTTTATGCCACGAACTCTCTATTAGGCTACTTTAAAAATAACATTCTTTACATTTATGCTCTCCCAAACTTATTTTATATTACAACTTCTGGTGCCTATTTTACCTCTTCAAATAGGAGGTGGTCTCTAAGGAAAGACCTCCATACTGAAATGGAAAGGAAGATCAGGGAGGAAGGAGAAGTCAGGTAGTTGTCCTGAAGAAAGTAGGATTCAAAGTGAATCTTAAAATCAGAGAATCCAGGAGATGAAAGAATGAAGGGAGATCATTCTAGGAACAGAGTCCAAAGGTGATATATGGAACAGCTAGAAGGCTAGTACTGGAACAAAATAATTAGAGAACAAAATGTATAAAGACTGGAAAGGCAGGAAGAGGCCATGCTGTGACTCCTTTAAATGCCAAACATGGGATTTTATAATTGATCTTGGCAGTAACAGGAAGCCAGTGGAGTTTATTGGGTAGGAGGTAAGGGTGTCATATGAGCAGACGGTACTTTTAGAAAATCATCTTGGCAGCAGAATGACAGATGGATTGGCAAGAGGAGAGACCAGTCAAAAGGTCAAGGAGAAAACTGATGAAGGCCTGAACTAAGGTGCTAACTGTATGAAGGGATATTTTGGAGATATGTTGTGATGGTAGAAATGATAAAAGTTGACAAGAGATTGGATATGGAGGGTGTGTGTGAGTATGTAGTCCAGGATGAGACTGAGATTGTGAGTCTTGATGGCTGGGAGAACAGTAGTACTCCTGGCAGTAAGAGTCAAATTAGATAAAAGGGTTTGAAGGGAAAGGCAAGCACTTTTTTAGACATGATGAGCTTGAAATGCCTGTAAGACATCAGTTTGAGTCACTGAAAAGTATGTTAGTATGTTAGCAATACAAGAGTAGGGCTTATGAGGAAAATTTTGAGGGGGGGGGGGGGGAGAGAAAGAGGGAAGGAGGGAAGGAAGAAAGAAGGGAAAGGTGGAGAGGAAGAGAGAGAGATAATAGGCAAATGGATAGATGAGGGAACCATAAGAATAGAAATCATAATTAAACTGGAAGTTGATAAGATCTTCAGAAAGATGATACAGAAGGAAAAGAGAATAAAAGAGAATAAAACAAAGCCTTTGGGGATAACTGCATTTAGTAGTAGTGACAGGAATGAAGAGCCATCAAAAATTGAGTAGTCATGTTGAGGTTGGGAAAGGAGGGCCCCAAAATTTTGGGGTCCCAGACCTGTGTTGCAAGGTATCTCAAAAGAATTTGCAGGCTTGAACCCATCTCCTTAGCCAAGAGACAAAGGTTTATTGAAATAGTAATGTCATTACAAAGCAGGCTGGAATTCTAAGGGAATTTCAGCAGAGAAACTGAAGCAAGGATATATATTCCATCATAGATATGCTAATTCTATGGCTCAAGGGTAGGGCTAGGGAGTTGACCAGATTACTACTGACAAGATTACCAGTCAGCAATGAATTGAGGAGTGGTCTTATTACTATTGTCTAAGGAGTTTGATCTGTGGGAGTTTCCTGAGGTCAGAAGCTATCTGACTAAGAAGTGGTCAGAATCAGACAGATTAGCCGGGAAGTTTCCTGAGGCAGAAAAATCTAGAATCACTGACTTATTGCCAGAAGCCCCCCCCTAAAATCAGGGGACCACAAAATCATGTTACATCAGTCAGAGGGTAGAAAAAGAACCAGGAGTTTGAAGGGCCCTAAAAACCAAGAGTGAAACATATCCAGGAGAAGATAATTGATATAATCATGATAAATGATGGGGTTTAATCAGACACCTCCCATTCCATCAAAATGATAGGGTTTGGTCACTAAATGATGGGGTACAAAGTAATATCCAAGAGTATATTAGGGTTACAGGTCAGTGTCACCAGTAGTCAGAAAAGAATTTGTAGGCTTAGACATCCTCCAAATCAAGGAGCAAAGATGTCTACACTGCTAAAAGCAGTTACTTGACTAACCTGAAAAAAGAATTTGCTATAACAGGGAGTACGCCATTAGCTTGTGGACTGAATCATAGATAAGTTAGCTAGTGTGACATTTTAGCAAGCAGACTAACCCCCAAAAGGAGTTAGCTATCATAACAAGCAGAATGATGTCATAAAGCAAGAGTATGCCATTACCTGGCAGGCTGGCCTTAAAAAAAGGAGTTAGTGAAGAGCTACAGTGGCAACAAATCTTTTACAGGAGAAATATAATCTCAGGAGTTTGACTTCATGTCTTGGCTTTCTGCTTGGATAAACTAAACTGTAGTTATGATGAGTTTGTCATAATAAGGAACAAAAGACCTATTTAAGAGCAAAAGGCCCTCTTAAGCCAGAGATGATCCTATCAAAGCTCCTCCCTCCTTGCCTCAGGGAGTAGAGAGGCTTCCAGATTGTTTACAATAATTCAGGCTTTCTCTACTAAAGCCAAGTTGGTTATCCAGGATCTCATCAAAAGTGTACAGAGAGATCAAAATGACAAAGATCAAAGAGAAAGAAAAGGCAAAGATCACTCCAGACAAAAGGACTGCTAAGTGTTGTGTAGATGGAGTGGGAGACCTGGAGTCAGAAAGATTCATCTTCCTGAATTCAAACTGGGCTTCAGACTCTGGCTACTTGTGTGACCCTGGGCAAGTCACTTAACTCAGTTTACCTCAGTTTCCTCATTTGTAAAATGATCTGAAGAAAGACATGGAAAAGAACTTTCCAATGGAAAGCCACTCCATTGTCTTTGCCAAGAAAAACCCAAGTGGTCATTAAAAAAAATCAGACACAAACAATGACTATAACAATTCCAGATAGAATTATGAAGTCAACTAAATTCACTTTTGGTTTCTTCTTGTCCTCTTCCTATTTCTACCTCTCCTCCCCTCTTTTGACCAGACTCCTATTCAGTATCTCATCCCCACAGAGGTTTACTCTCAGAAACTTGCCATTGAAACCCCATAAAATGTTATCTATTAGAATTTAAATTCTGATCTTTCCCTGGAGTATTTGATGATGGAAAAACCTTTAAGATCCAAAAGAATTCATTTTAAAGTGATAGTGTTATGCCACAGTTTCCTTTTATTGTCCTGCCTCAGTTTCCCTAAATTGTTCTGCCTCAATCCCCCTGGTTGCAACCTCCCTCCACTTCCTGACCATTAGGACTGAGATAATTAGGGCTGGGAGCCCTGACCATTAGCATTCCATAGTCAGATAAGTTACTAAGAGATATATCTATATATCTCTTGTTCCAGACTTTCTGTCTCTAGTGGCTACCTCGTTCACTACCAATTTATCAGAATTTATCATTCTACCACAATCTGTCAGAACCAAATTAAAGAACCGTTCCTGGAAATTCCCAAGCTCACCAGTGTTGGGACTCTACCTCTTCCTTTATCTCCCCTGATTACTTGAAGCCATATAAAAATCATTGGAATCTCACATTAGATGCTGGATTCTTTGAGGGGAAAGTCCAATTCAGCCCTGGAGGCAGAATAGATTCTTCTCTGCTTCCAAACTATTTCTCCCTCTCAGAAACCCAAATGAAATATTAAAAACTTTCTAATCTCCAGCTTGCCTCAATTTCTCCAGCATTACAATAGCTAATAGAACTGAATATGGTATAGTGAAAAAGAGCCCTGGATTTGAATCTGAGTCTGAGGACCTGTGTTCAAAATCTGGAGAGGATTGGGGAAATTTTTTTTGGTCTATATCCAATATTAATTTATTTCTAAAGCTAAAACCAAACCAAACCAAAACAAAACAAAAACAAAAAACACCTTTTCTGTCCCTAATTAATAATATGCACTTAAAAGCTCAAAGAACAGAAAACCATATAATTGATTCCAAGTGCAGCTGCTATTGGCTTTTCTAGGGCTGCTTCTTTATCTGCAGATTTACCTCCATTACTGCCAGGAGTCTATAGGATCATAAATCTGGAGTCAGAAAGGACCCCAGTGGCTACTATCAAATCTAACTCCTTCATTTTACAAGTGGGGAAGCTGTAGCCCAAAGAGATTAAGTTACTTGCTCAAAGTCAAAAATCTATTAAGTGAGGCAGGATTTAAATTCTTATCCAGCACTCTATTGCACCTCCTACCTGCCCCTTCAGGTGGAGACTTGTAACTTCTAGGTTCTCAGACTGACTTTCTAGACCACCTCTTCTTTCCAGGACTATGAGAAATATTCAGTAACTGAATCAAGTTTAAGTTGCTAAAGAGTCTATATACCTTTTTAAAAATCAAGGTTTCAGCTTGACCCCTCCCTCTGAATCTAGTATTCCTGATGATTGTTTTTCCCTTCATTCAGTTAAATGTGCATTTAGGATTAGGGTCAGGAGGGTAATGAGATTCAGGTAACCCCATCTGGAGTTTTCTTAGCAAAGACACTGTAGTGCTTTGCCTTTTCCTTCTCTGACTTATTTTACAGAGGAGGAAACTGAGGCAGAGTTAAGTGATTTGCCCAGGGTCACACAGCTAACATGTGTCTGAGGCCAGATTTAAACTCAGGGAGATGAGTCTTCCTGACACTACACCCAGAACTTTATCCACTAGCTACCTCATTGATATAATGAGGTTCTATGTTACAGAACTTTTTTTTATTATTATTATAGATTTTTATTTACAAGATACATGCATGGGTAATTTTTCAGCATTGACAGTTGCAAATCTTTTTGTTCCAATTTTTTCCCTCCTTCCCCCAGATGGCAGGTTGACCGATACATGTTACAGAATTCTTAGCATGAAAGAAACATAACAGCAAGAGTCAAGCCACAACATTGACAGTGTTTGATAACAGCAGTGTGCAGAATGGAAAACTGAAAAAGAACAAGAAATCTAGATCTGCAGACTTTTGTGAACTTTGATTAGAGCGAAGAAGAAAAACAATATTGTTGTTCGTCCTTTTGTTGCAGAAAAGGACCAACGATTTCAGGAAGGACCCAAGATTTCAAGGAAGTCTTGACTTATGTATGAACTGTATTAAAATGAGGTAGAACTATTCAAAGTCATCAACCTCACTCTTTACTCTGGAATCATCAGAATCCAGTGGCAAGTCAAGTCAAGTCAAGAAGGCTGGTGATGGCCAAGAGAGTAAAAGCCCGGCAGCAAATATATGCCCAGAGAAGATTATTCTATTCTCAGGAGTATGAGCCAGGTATGGCTCACACCTGTGTGACCTCTCTGGGTCTCAGCACGTCATTTATAATACAAAGGGGAAGGATTCTCAGGTGTTTTCCACTGTGATCCTGTAATGTCCCAAAGCTAAGAGTCCTGTTTGGCAGTAATTTACCAAAAAGACCCTAACCCTAAGTCTCCCCTTCTCTGCTCCCTTCTTTCCCTTGTCCATCAATGTCCTTAGATTGAGGAAGGAGCAATGTTCTCTCTCCTCACCTCTACCTCCTGGCTTCCTTCAAATTTCAGCTAAAATCCCAGCTTCTACTGAGAAGCCCTTTCCAATCCTTCTTAATTCTAGTACTTTCCTCTGTTGATTATTTTCTATTTATCTGACATATAGCTTAGTTGTGTAAAATTGTTTGCAGAAGTTGCCCCATTAGATTGTGTGATCCTCACAGGCAGAGATTGCCTTTTCTCTGTATCCCCAATGTTTAACAGAGTACAAGCACATAGTAAGTGCTTAATAGATGCTTATGAACTCATTGAACCTACCCTCTGCAGAATATTTTGCATCTTGAAGATAAGTACTATATAATTCAGCAGCTGAGAATGAAGTGAACTTCATCACAAGGCTTTCTCTCCATTTCAGAGAAAAAAAGAAAGCAGAAGGATTTCCTTTCTCTTCTCTTTATTATCTGGAGAAAATCATTTTAACAAGCTGAAACTCCCTCTGGTGGTAAGAAGTGATAAAGAGTTCTCAAGCACTCACAATATAGGATGAAAATGAAGTTTTCTCTCAACTTCTTAGGAAGGTAGGCCCAGGCAGGCGTTTGCTCGTGAGGAACATTTCAGAAGAAATCTCCAAAAAGATCTTTGGTGTGCAGTCATCAAAGCCCATCCCAAAGTATGTCTTAGGGACTCTTTTACCTGAAGCAAAAAGAGTTGGAGGTGGGAACCACTGGTAGGGGTGGCAGTGGTGACAATCACAGGAGCCAGAGAAAAGGAGTAGAAATACGTGGAGGGTGTGGAGCAGGAAAGATTGACTGAAGTTGTCTGACTCCTCTCGGGATCACCTCCCAGATTCAAGACAGGAGGGGGAGGGGAGGTAGACAAAGAAATCATGATGTGTGAAAATGGCTCCAGTTTGGAAGGAGATGCTTGTACTTTTTAGGAATACCCTATAAAAATTCTTTGATGTTGATATATTAAATTAATAGTGGGCCACTAATTATTGGATTATTCAACTACATAAAAAAGATACTATAATTGGTGATTGATAAAAATGATAATGAGGATGATAGCATTTATGAGATAGCACTATGCTAAGTGCTTAACAATTATGTTCTCATTAGGGAGAACATGCTAGAAAGGGAGAGGGTTTAAGCCAATGGCCTTTGAAAAATATCTCATAACCTCTGAGAGATACCCTTAGAACTCAAAGGAGAAATATAGCCGGCTGCTCTCTGGGATCCCAACTAGTCAGTGTGAGTAACAAGGACTATTTGAGTTTATATTGCTCACACAACTAAATCTAAAGACATTTGAATTTAAAACAACTTCTTTACAAAGCAAAAATAAATGGAAAAAAATGACTTCAGGATCCCATTCCTATAGTTTGGGTCACAGTCCCCACAAAAGATCAATGACACACATACACACACACACACACACACACACAAAAAAAAAAAAAAAAAAAAAAGGACATGTAGTTTGAGTAAGTAGCTTGTGAGGCAGCTAGGTGGGGTATTGGATAGAGCCTTCAGACCTGGGGTTAGAAAGACCTTCCTGAGTTCAAATCTGGCCTCGATACTTACTGGCTGTATGACTCTGGGTAAGTCACTTAACCCTGTTTGTCTCAGTTTCCTCATCTGTCAAATGAGCTGGAGAAGGAAATGGCTAACCACTCTTGGCCAAGAAAATTCCAAATGGAGTAAGAGTTGGACACAATTGAAATGGCAAAACAACTCCAAAGTTTGAGTGCACTGCCTTTGTGGGTTCAGGACACTGAGATGAGCTGCCTATGTCCTAGCTCCAGGCCTTGGAGGTACACTGCTGCTGCAGCCACCAGTATCAGCCATTTGCCTTCTACTCCACTCTGCTCCTGGCTTGTGGCTTCCCTGGCTTCCAGCAACTCTGAAAGATGCTCCCTGAAAAATGCCTTGTGTTTTTTCTTCCTAACAATCCCTGAAAGCACTGTGAACAGCAATGTTATGATTACGTTTCTAGGAGTACATTTGGACTGGTTCCTCAAGCTCTTGAACATGACTGAGGTCAGTAAAAAAGGAGGAAAGGACTGTCCTTAGTCTCAAGAATGTTGGTAACATATATAAAAGATTCATTGTGAAAACTAGGATCAACTTGATAAGACTAAAGTGACTATTTGATTGAATCTTCCTATGGAGAACATGAATAAGTGAAGTATTTACCTGACTGAGCAGATTGAGTATCTCAGCCTGGGACCCTTTTAATTTATTTACCTCTCCTTGGAGAGGAGTAAAGAAGTAACAGGAATTGGGGATGATTTGATTAATTTGGTCTAGTTTGAAAAAAGTACTTTTTTGTGCTGGATACACAGCTGGCAAAACTATAGTGCGTTTTTTTTTTAATTTCAATTAACAAAAATCTCTATTTTCTCCCTCTTGCTTCTTTCTCTTTGGGGGAAAAAACAACTTTATAATAAGCAAAAAAGCTTTATGTCAAGAAAAACAAATTGACACATTGACCATGATGGAAAAAACACATTTTTCATTCTGCACATTGAATATCATTTCTCTATCGTGGAAATAGCATTTTCATTATTGGTTCTCCAAAATAGTGGTTGATCACTGTTATATTGATCAGAGTTCTTAAGCTATTCCTCAAGTGATTTGACATCCCTTTATTTTCCCATTTCTTGTCACCACATAAAGGGGTGTTATAAATATTTAATTAATTTTTATATTTTTAATTATTATAAGTCTGTTTTTCCCTCCCATCTCCCCATTCTCATTAAATTAAAAAAAAAAAAACTCTTACAAAAAATATTCATAGTCAAATAAAATCCCTGCATTATCCACTTCATTCACGTCCAAAAATTTTTTCATTCTAGACCTTGAATCTATCACTTCTCTTTTTAGAAAATGAATAGAAGACTTTATCATTGTCTTAATCAGATTTCTTAAATCATTCAATCTTTTGTTTTTATTTTTACAATGTTGTTATTGTAGAAATTATCCTCCCAATTCTACTCACTTCACTTCACAGCAGTTCATACAAATCTTTCCAGGTGTCACTGAAACTATCCTCATCATCATTTTTATTGTCCAATAATATTTCATCACATTCATATACAATAATTTTTTAGCCATTCTCCAGATGTTGGGTATACCCTTTGTTTCCTGGTCTTTGCCCCTACAAAAATATCTGCTATAAACATATGTGTATACATAAGTCCTGTTCTTTCTTTGATGTGGTAGTTTTATGCTTTTAATGAAGATGAAAAAGAAGAGTGTAAAAACTGACTTGAAGCTTAATATTAAACAAAAAAACAAACAAAATCACTAAGATCATGAAAACTGGTTCTATCACTTCCTGACATATAGAGGGAGAAAAAAAGGAACCAGTGTCAGATTTTATCATTCTTGGGTTCAAAGATCTGTAGATATAGACTGCAATCATGAAATTAAAAAAATGCTTGCTCCCTGGAAGAAAAGCTATGGCAAATTTGGACAGCACACTAACAAACAGAAATATCTTCTTGCTAACAAAGCTATGATTTTTTTCCAGTAGTAACGTATGTTGGATTGTGAAAGTTGGATTATAAGGAAAGCTGAGTACCATAAAATCAGTGCCTTCGAAATGTAGTGCTGGAGAAGATTTTTTTAAAGTCCTTTGGATAGCAAGGAGATAAAAATCAGTCAATCCTTAAAAAAATTACTTCAGACTTTTCATTAGAAGGACAAATACTGAAGCTGAAGCTGAAGCTTAAATAATACAGTCTTCTCTCTGGATGCAGATGTCTCTCTTTATCACAAGTCTATTGGAACTGGCCTGAATCACCTCATTGTTGAAAAGAGCCACATCCATCAGAATTGATCATCATGTAGTCTTGTTGTTGAAGTATATAATGATCTCCTGGTTCTGCTCATTTCACTCAGCATCAGTTGATGTAAGTCTCTCTAGGCCTCTCTGAAATCATCCTGCTGATCGTTTCTTACAGAACAATAGCATTCCATAACATTCTTGTACCATGACTTATTCAGCCATTTTCTAACTCCATATATATATATGTCATCTTGGAAATGAGACCCTTATTATAGAAACCTGTTGCAAAGATTTTCCCCCCCTAGTTACCTGGTTCCCTCCTAATTTTAGCTACATTAGTTTTGTTTCAACAAAACCGTTTTACTTTTCAGGGATCAAATTGTCTTATTTATCTTCTGTGGTCCTCACTTGTTTAGTCATGAACTCTTCCCCTAGCCATAAGTCTGAAAGGTATTTTTACTTTTTTTCTTGAGGCAATTGGGGTTAAATGACTTGCCCAGGATCACACAACTAGGAAGTGTTAAGTATCTGAGGTCAGATTTGAACTCAGGTCCTCCTGACTTTTGGGCCAGTGCTCTACCCACTGCCTCACCTAGATGCCCAGCAGTCTTTATTTTTAAAAGCTTAAAAAAAAAAAAAAAAGAATCCTGAGAATAGAACAAAAACCTAAATCCAGGAATGGGCCAGGTCCCTGAGCAGAGTAAAGAAAGCCTGAAGAACTATCCAATGGCCCCACATTGGGAAAAAAGCAAAGAAGGAATTGTGCCTGGAAGGGAGAGGCAAAAACCTGGAGTGTGTTCTCCCACACTATTTCTCTGATTCTCAGAGGATTATTTTTTTAACCACCTTGTCTATTTCCCTCCCAAAATTGTTCAAGTCCTTATATTACCATATAGCTAGGGGTCAGATTAAATCACTGAGAATAAAAGTTAACATTACATGATGCTTTGGAGCAGCTAGGAGGCACAGCAGATAGAACACTAACCCTGGATTCTGGAGCACCTGAACTAAAATCTGACCTCAAATACTTATCAGCCATGTGATCCTGGGCAAGACATTTAACCCTGTTTACCTCAGTTTCCTCATCTGTAAAATGAGCTGGAGAAGGAATTGGCAAACCACTCCAGTATTTTTGCCAAGAAAACCCCAAACGGGGTCAAGAAAAGTCAGACACAATTGAAATGATTGATGGACTGATTTGCCATCCTTCTCCAGCTCATTTTACAGATGAGGAAACAGTCAGACAAGGTTAAGTGACTTATCCCGGGTCTCACAACTAGTGAGTATGAGATTTGAACCCAGCGCTTCCTGATTGGGCTTGGCACTCTATTCATTGCACCAATTTGCTGCCCAAGAATTTTGTATTTTATCATAAAGGTAATAGGAAACCTCAGAAGATTTTTTAGAACAGGAATGGTGTTATCAGACGTGTATTTTAGAAGTGTCAGTTTGGCTATTGTGCAGAGAATAAATTGGGAAGGAGAGATTAGACCCATAAAAAAACCTAGACCAACCAGTACACAAAGAATAGGCATTATGATTTTTTTATATATACATAAGCTCTAATTAGTTAAATATAATCTATTATGGGTGGGGAAAATGTGCCACTGAAAGAATCCTGTCACTTGTTCATCAGAAAGGTAAGAAATTACTGAAACTTTCTGCCTGCTCCTTAGCATATATGGGAATTCTCATAGTCCTGACAGTGGGGTTCGATATGCTCAGTCCCGGGTGGTTTTCACCTGGATGGAAATTTTCTATTCTTGTATATGTCACACTCAGCAAGAAGGAAGGGAAAGTTTGGGGCCAGCAGCAAGTACCTTTCATTAAGATGGTGATGAATTCTGAAGACAACTTATCATGATGAGCATCGCCTCTGACATTTGTCATCACAAGGAAATTGTCTTCTAGGCCATAGCTTTTTTTTTTTTAAACCTGATAGTATCTATAACAGCCATAAAACATCTTAAAGATAGCATTTCCCTCATTTCCCTATGCAAAAGTTTATTTTGGGCATATGAAAAATGTATTATAATAGTCAATGGGAAGTATTCACTCACTGAGGCTTGCTCTTCCATAGCCTCTCTCCACAAACCCTGCAATAGATCTATGTATACACTAATATTAGAACACATTTATAATGATCTACTGTAATTACACAGAACAAGAATTTGATTATTTTACAGCTCTTTATTTTGTTAGAGAGCAATTGAAGCATTAAATCACATTAGACAATCCACGCCAGTGCTGTTACAAAACATCTTTGTATTTGGAGCAAATTTGGAATGTCTTTTCTAATATCATAGATTATTCATCTTCAGCTTTGAAGTCCTTGATGTCCACATTCTCAACTTTTGGTATCAACAGAGAGAGAAAAAACTATAAGCCAATTTCTCTAATGAATATTGATGCAAGATTTTAAATAAAAAACTAGTAAGGAGATTATAGCAATATGTTACAAAGATCATACATTATGAAAAGATGGGAATACTAAGAATGTAGGACTGATTGAATATTGAAAAACTATAAGAATAATTGATCATATCAGTAAAAAAAAATAAAAAGAATGCTATTATACAATAGGTACAGACAAAACTTTTAACAAAAATACAACACCCATTCCTATTAAAAACCCTAGAAAGGATAGGAATAAATGGAGTCCTGTAATGAGAATAAACTAAAAGCCCTCCCTGTATGGTCAGGAGTGAATCAAGGATGTCCATTATACCCACTATTGTTCAATATTGTATTAGAAATACTAGCTATGGCAATGACAAGAAAAAAGAAATTAAAGAAATTAAAATTGCAATGAGTAAATAAAATGATCACTCTTCAGATGAAAAGGTTTAGAGGACCCTAGAGAATAAACTGAAAAACTAGTTGAAATAATTAACAATTTTAGCCAAGTTGCAGAATATGAAATAAACTCATGTAAATTATCAGTATCTCTATATATTAGCAACAAAACCTAGCAAAAAGATATAGAAAAAGAAATTCCACTTAAAATAACTGCAGAAAATATAAAATATTTGAGAACTTACCTGCCAAGAAACCAAGGGACTTATGAATACAATTGCAAAACACTTTTTACACAAATAAAGACAGGTCTAAACTATTGGAGAAATACTCATTGCTTACAGGCAGGCCTAATCAACGTAATAAAAATAACAATTCTATTGAAATTAATTTATATTCAGTGTCATATTGATCATACCACCAAAGAATTTTAATAGAGCTAGAAATACATGTAGATAGATCAAAAGGTCAACAATATCAAGTGAACCAATAAAAATAAATATGAAGGAAAGTAGATTAGCAGTACCAGATTTCAAACTATATTACAAAGTGGCAATGATCAAATAATCTGGTACTGGCTAAGAAATAGAGAGGTGGATCAGTAGAATAGATTAAATAACATAATACATAGTAGGAAGTGACTATAGTAAATCTAGCATTTGATAAAACTAAAGATCCAAGTTTTAGGGGCAAGCAGTTATCATTTGACAAAAATTGCTGGGAAAATTGGAAAGAGTTGGTAGAAACTAAGCATAGATCAACATCTCACACTATGTACAAAATAAGATTAAATAGGGAAATGATCTAGTGATGAAAGGTAAATTTCACAAGTAAATTAGTGGAGCATGGAAAAATTGATCTATCAGATCTATGGATAAGGGTGAAGTTTGTGGTCAAACAAGAGACAGGATAATGAGAAATATAATAAATAACTAAGTTTGATAAAATTAAAAAGAGTTGCATAAACAAAGCCAATCAACACAGCCAAAATTAGATGGAAAGCAGGAAACTGGGGGAAATAGTTTTATAGAAAGTTTCTCTGGTAAAAAGAAAAAAGCTTCATTTCTCAAATACATAGGGAACTAAGCCAAATTTATAAAAATATGGATCACTCCCCAATTTACAAGTGGCCAATAGATATGAATAGGAAGTTTTTAGAAAAAATAAAATCTTTCAATAGTCACATGAAAAAATACTCTGTATTGCTATTGATTAGAGAAATTGAAGTACTACCTCACACCTATCAGATTAGATTATATGATAGAAAAGAAAATTGATAAATGCTGGAGGGGATGTTGAAAAATAGGTACATTGTTAGTAGAATTGTGAACTGATTCAACCATTCTGGAGAACAATTTGGAACTATGCTCAAAGGGTTATAAAACTGTGGATAACCTTAGACCCAACAATACCTCTCCTAAGTTTGAATGCTAAATAGATTAAAGAAAAGACCCATTTGTAAAAAATATTTATAGCAGTTTTGTGAGCGTGTGTGTGTGTGTGTGTGTGTGTGTATGATTGCGATGTAATACTATTGTGGCGTAAGAAATGAGGAACAGGATGGTTTCAGAAAAACCTGAGAAGACATATATAAACTAATGCAAAATGAAGTGAACAGAACCAGAACATTGTATCTAATAATAGCAATATTATGATCAATTTGTGAAAGACTTAGCTACTTTCATCAATACAATGATCTAAGACAATTCCAAAGGACTGACAATGAAATGTAGTATTTATCTCCAGAAAAATGATTGATGAACTCTAAGTATAGATTAAAGTATATCTTTTCCCATTTCTTTAGTTTTCTTCCTTTTTTCCCATTTTTTCTATAACACGTCTAATAGGGAAATATGTTTTACATAGTTCCACATATAAAATTTATATCATATTACTTGCCCTCTCAGTGGATAGGGGAGAGATGGAAGGGAAGGAGAGAATTTGAAAGTCAACATTTTTTAAATGATTTCTTTTTTATATAAATGTTGTGAAGATAGTACCCTGCTGCAATAATCATTTCAGGGGGAAAAAAAAAAGATAATTATATAGAAATTTCTGAATTTTAGCCCACCCAGCAAACTCTAAGAAATAATTGTCATTATGTAACACTAGTTTACATCACAGTAAAACTTCACAGGAAAAAATCTTTTTCCCCATGGCACAACATTAGTGGGAAAATGGGGAGAGAATTTAGAAGAGGGGGGAGGAGAAAGGCAAAAGGAAAGAGCCTGCCAATAATGAAAATGAGAAATCATCCAGCTATTTGGAAATATCAGTTGTTAAATCAAGAATTTAAAAGCACTGGCCTTGTTTTTTCTCTTTTCTGATCAATCATGTTAGCAAAATAATCTTGAAGCAATATACCCTATCTTAGATTGGGCCTAGGTCATAGCCACAAGTGTCTGGATAGATGGAGGAAAATGAGTCCCAGGACCAGAAGTTTTGCTTTACAGAATGGCAAGTGATATCCCAAGAGTTACAAACATCTGGATAAAATAGCTTCTTTTAAAAAAAACAAAACTTTTCATCTAGATTTTATTATTACATAGATGTAATCTCTATCACCTCATCCAAACCTGTGAGTCAAGAAATTCTACTGATTTGAATGCAAATGAGATTAGGAAAATAATCACATATGATCTACAACTAGTAATTATCTGTGAGAGGTGATAAGGGCCCTGATAAGACAAAGACAAAATATCTTACAAAATGCCAAGAGAATTCAAATAGTTGGAAAGATCTATTTCATAAGTTTACTAAAATATTTTTTTTTTTTTGGAGAAACCAAACTCTCCATATTCCATTTTACTTTATATAGTAAAGTTTAAGAAAAACTGAAAAGTCCAAAAATGACCTTTTTTCTTGCTTTATGCTAATTTTTTTAGGCATTTTTTAAAAATAAGGAGAGAACAATTCTTTCTTATGAACAATCTCTTTGATAGTGGCTATAAACTAAAATAAAAAATGTATAAGTTATTCATTCAGATGGTATCACTCCTCTCAATAATGGGAAAAGATTCATTTGTCCTCATTCTAGTTCTAGCAAAACTTTTCTTAGCAATTTTTCAAAAGTGGAGGGATAGAAATCTCTTATTGTATAGAAATGAACAGAGACCCATGGCTCTTTCATGCTTTACTTAATAAGAAAGAACAATTAAATTTTAAAAACACACCAATGACTAGAACCTTCATCATACATTTTTTATGGCACTTAAAGGTTGGTCCTTTCTCATTTAATTTTCTCAATAACCCTGTAAGATAAGCACAATTGTTATCTCTGTTTTAGGGGTGTAAAAACTGAAGAGATAGTCTAGCTAAAGCCCAAAGGTCCAATTCATTTACAAAGAATCACAGTCTTACTTTAATTTGGAACTTTCCTCAACTTCAATGACAGAAAATTATGGTGCAGGTTCCAGGACTATTACTTGGTAATGGTAGTCTGGTCACAATTTCCTTCAATATTTACCTTTTCTTTGAAATATAAGTGACATTTAGGTATCTTGACAAATGCACTTATTGAGGTGACCATAGTTGTTTCTACCTGAATTGATTAAGACTAATTAATCTTCCTAAAACTCTAGCCATTTCATTTTCTCCATGAAAGGAAGGGACATGAGGAAAGATATGATATGTTTTCTTTTTTTTTTCTTTAATTGTAGTATTTATAATACACATTGTTTTATGCATAAATCAGAGCAGAAAGGAAAAATCATGGGAGAGATTTAAAAAAAAAACAGAAAAAAAGAAGTGAAGATAGCATTTGTTGATTTACATCTAGTCTCCTTAAATCTTTTTCTGCATGCAGATGACAATTTTCTGTCCAGAGTCTATTGGATTGCTTTGAATCACTGAACCACTGAGAAGAACCAGGCCTTTCATTCCACATTCTTCCTATTATTGTATACAATGTATTCCTGGTTCTGCTCTTTTTTGCTAAGCATCAGTTCATGTAAATCTTTCCAGGCCTTTCTAAAATCAGTTTGTTCATCACTTTTTATACAACAATAATATTCTATTACCTTCATGTACCACAAGCTGTTTAGCCATTCCTCATTTGATGGTCATCCACTTCTTTTTCAATTTTTTGCTACCACGAAAAGCAGCATAAAAAGAGCTGCTACAAACATTTTTGCACATATGGGTCTTTTTCCATCCTTTATGATTTCCTTAGGATACAGACCCAATAATGGCATTGCTGGGTCAAAGGCTATGCATGGTTTTATGGCTGTTTGGGCATAGTTCCAGATTGCTCTCCAGAATGGTTGGATCATTTCACAACTCCACCAACAATGCATTTTCCACATCCTCTCCAATATTTATCATTATCTTTTCCTTTCATCTTAGCCAATCTGAGAGGTATGAGGTGGTACCTCAAAGTTGTTTTAATTTGCATTTCTCTAATCAATAGTGATTTAGAGCTTTTTTTATATAACTATAAATGGCTTTAATTTTATCATCTGAAAATTGTCTGCTCATATCCTTTGACCTTTTATCAATTAGAGAATGATTTGTATTCTTACAAATTTGACACAGTTCTTTATATGTTTTAGAAATTAGACTTTTTTCAGAAATACTGACTATAAAGATTTTTTCTCCAACTTTGTATTTCCCTTTCAATCTTGTTTCTGTTGGGTTTGTTTGTGCAAAACCTTTTTAATTCAATATAATCAAGGTTGTCTATCTTGCATTTCATAATATCCTCTAGTTCTTTAGTCATAAATTGATATGGATTTTTTAAAAAATGTTTCATGGCAAACTTGGGCTTTTGTTTACACAGTGACACAAGAAACAGAAACTGGATAGAAGATAAAAATTTTTCCTACCCTCAAGTGATTTTTAATACCATGACCATGTCATGAACCTATTTAATCTAAAAATTTCTATGTGATAAATAGTATAAAGTTCAACCCAACTGTTTCTTCTTTTTCTTCTTCTTCTTCTTCACTTGGGGTTAAGTGACTTACCCAGGGTCACAAAGCTAGGAAGTATTAATTATCTGAGACCAGATTTAAACTCAGGTCCTCCTGACTTCAGGGCTCTATCCACTGTGCCACCTAGCTGCCCCCCAATTGTGTGGCTATAAAATAGGTCCTTAGGGTCATGGGACAGAATCTCAAATAAGTTATCTTTCCAGATGTGCAGCCTGGCTATATCTTAATTGCCATGAATTTCAATAACTTGACCCTAAAGTTTACATCTGTCCTGAGCACAACCATGGTTCAGAGATCTAGGGTTTTCTAACCCTAGACAGAAAGACACTAGCAGAACACACAGAAATATTTGCACGAACTCACATAGATAGAAGCTGCAAAATGCCATGGTGGGCTTCACTCAGTCAGTGACATGCCAATCTTATCTAAAAGCAGCCAAGTTCCTATATAGTTCCTTTATAGCTCCAAAAATGGAAGGGTCATTCTTTAGTGCCCTCAATCTAAGAGCCAAATACCATTCACCTCTTCTCTGTGGTTTCTAATTATGATGTTAGTGCTAATTCTGAATACATGACTTAAAATACCTGATCTCTATTTCCTATCAAGGATGACCACTAGTTTTGTAGACAGAAGACCTAAATTCAAATTCTAGTTTTGTTTGCTACCTGTGTGACCTCAAAAAACATACAAAATTCCTTTCTGGGCTTCAGTTTCTTTATGTGTAGAGTGAAAGAATTGGGCTAGTGGATATTTTAAGTTCCTTCCAGCTCTAATTTCTATGATTCTGTGGAAGTAGAAGCAACAAAGAAACCTTAATGCAATTAAAAATTTAACAAATATTTACTAAGCATGTTTTCTGTGTAAGACATTGGGGTAGTTTAAATACTTTAAATAAAGGTCTTTATTTTTATGATTTTTGCAATCTAATTCAAGGGTGTTTGGGGAAAGCAAATAATTAGTTCTATGAAATATTCAACATATCTCATACATTTCTTTGTTGCAGCACTTATTCACATATTCTACTGGGCAATGGGGGAATTTCACACACTTATGTTTGTTGCCTCCTTACCATTTTTCCCTTCTTCTTGACTGACCAGAATTTAGCATAAATTCAATCAATTTACTGATCATTATTTGTTTACTGTGGATGTTAAGTTCCCTTTTAAGCCCCTTACACTTTTCTCTCTATATTCTCTCTCAGTAATCGCTTCAGTTCCCATGAGTTTAATCCAGACCAATGACTTACACATACATTCATGTATACAAATATATACATATATGTACACACATGTACACATACACATATACATACCTATCTCCAGTCTTAGTCTCTCCTCTTTAATCTCCCATTACCAATTGCTGATTGGACATTTCAAAGCAGATGTCCCAGAAACACCTCAAACCCATTAGAATTTGTTATCTTTCTCCTCAAAACCACTTCTGAACTTCCCTACTTCCATCATAGCACTACCATTTTTCCATTCTCTTAGATTCATAATTTTGATATTGTATTAAATTTTTCACTGTCTTTTATGGTATATCCTTCTATCTCCACAATATCTCTCAAAATGTACTCCTCTCCACACAGCTACCACTTTAGTTTAGGCCTTTATTTTCCTTTCCCATTCCCTATTCTAATTAGTCTCCTTTGCTTAAAGTCACCAGTTAGTCCATCTTCTACATTTCTGCCAAAATGTAATGTAACATACAAATGGTGGCTAAAAAGGAAGGTTCTGTTACAGTGAAAGTACCAGTGGGTCTGCTTTTATCAGGCTATACTGAACTACATAGAGATACATTTAGAAAGGTATGAAATATGGTCTGGCTTATCCCAATTCTGTTGAGATAATTTCCAACTCTGCAGAGCAGTAGGAAAACCATGCTTGGTTCCTCATTTCTCCACTCCTAATATAATGCCGGAGAAACTGAGACAAGAGAGCGATTAGAGAGTTTTTAATATTTTATTGAAAGGGAGAGATTTGCTGGGACCAAATGGATCCATGGTTTGGTGCCAGGGCTGAATGAGACTATCCTCTCCAAGAATTCAGCATCCAGCAGCCAATGTGAGTTCTCCATGACATATTTATACACAGTATCTAAATAAAGGAAGGGGGCTGGAGTCCAAACTCTGATGAGCTGGAATCTCCAGGCAGGAACCATTAATCCTGTTCTGACAGGTTGGGGGGGTAGGACCATAAATTCTTACTAACTGGGAGGTAAGAAAGTATCTAGCTAGAGAAAGAAAGTCTAGACTCCCCCATTTTGAGTTTACACATTGACAATTTATAACTTCTGAGTTATACTGGTCTTAATGAACCAGAGGTGGGGTTTACAACTAAGGGGATTGAAGCAGAACAATTAGGGAAACTGAGGCAGGACAATTAAAGAGAACTGTGGCAAAACACTAACTCCAAGAGATGTGGTATGGTGATTGAATCCCCAAAACATTTTGGGGTTTGGAGCCAGTGCTGCAGAATGTGTCAAAAGAATCTGTAGACTTAGACCATCTCCAAATTAAGAGGCAAAGATTTTATTATTACACTATTGACTGGTGAGCTAAATTTGAAAAAAAGAGTTTAATGATATTAACAAGGGGAAAGTTCACTAACAGAACTTGGAACTTGTCATTCACAAAGGGTAAGATGCCATGAGGCAGGCTAAATTCCTAAAAAAGTTAGCAGAGTATTGGGCTAAATCCCAAAAATGAGTTAGTCATTGTGCAGATTAGCAAGTGGACTAATCCTAAAAGGAGTTAGCTTCTGGTAAAAAAAAAAAAAAATGGGGTACCAGTAGGTTCTTTTATAAAAAAAAAAAATAATAACTTCAGGTGTTAACCTCATAACTTAGACTTTTAATTGGATACAGTAACTGGGATCATGATACTATTGTTAAGGAATTCAGGGACCTACTGCAATAAAAGTCCATTTAAGAATTACAAAAGGCCTCCTTAAGAACAAAAGGGCCATTTAAAGAAGGATAATTGGATCAATGTTCCTCTCTGATTGCCTCAGGAAATAGTTTGGCTTCCTGATTGTTTACAGTAATTGTCTCTCCTATGTTAACACCTCTCTCTATGACCTACCCAGCAACTAAGGGGTCTTTATTCTTCCTCATCAGAGTATCAGTCAAAACTAATGTTGTTCAGTCATTTCAGCCATGTCTGACTTTTTGTGACCATATTTGGGGTTTTTTTTGGCAAAGATACTGGATCAGTTTGCCATTTCCTATTCCAGTTCATTTTATAGATGAGGCAAAAAGGGTTAAAGTGATTTATTTGGGTTAATAAATGTCTGAGGCCAGATTTGAACTCAAGAACATGAGTTTTCTAAATCCCCTGTTCTTTCTATTGCACCACCTACCTGTATTTGGTTAAGGGATATTTTGGGAAGATGATGAAGCAAGTCAGAAATTTCTAGACTTCCCTAAAGTCAGGAGGACCTGATTTCAAATCTGGCCTCAGTCACTTAACACTTCCTGACCGTGTGACCCTGGGCAAGTCACTTAACCCCAATTGCCTTAGCTAAAAAAAAAAAGAAAGAAAAAAATTTCTAGGCTTTCCAGGTTTCTCCCACAAACTGAAAATCACCAGTAAATTAACCTAAAGCAGCAAAAATAAAGGGATAAACTAGTTGTCCTAAGAAAATTTGAGAGGACATCAGAAAAGACAGGACCTCCAGGGGCTGAGGTTTGGCCTGAGTGAGTTTGGCCTGGAGATGATTCCACTGAATCAACAAACAGTAGGCCCTAATGGCAGCTCTGTTGGGAAGCAGAGTAAGAGTCAAGAAATTTCACCTCAACTTTTGCCTCACAAAACTTTAGAAAAGAGAGAGCATGTGCTGGGTGAGTTTGGTACCTTAAGGAGCAAGAACATTTTCAGAACAGCATGAGTAAGGGCCCCAACTGAGAATTGGGGGAAGAGAAGAGTCCCTGAAGTTGAGCCCCTGGACAAAATTCAGAAAATAACAGTAAGGACAATCTGAGGCTCAGGGCAACATTACTCACAATTCAGGATTAAAATTTCATTACAATAATAAGCTGCTAAAAAAATTTTAAACAAAATAAAAATAAAAGTAAATAATGTCAAATGGCCACAGACCCCCCCCCCAAAAAAAAGCACTTGGAAGAACTTAAAAAGAGAGATTAAGGAAAGATTGGGGGGAGAAATGAAAGCAAGAAAATTATGAAAAGAAAATTAACCAACTGGAAAAAGAGGTATGAAATCCTAAGGAAGAAAATAATTAGTTATTATTAATTAATAACTATGATTAATAGTATTGATGCGGGAAAGATTCCTTTCTAGATTCCCACCCTCTCCTAGTTAATAATGTAAATTGCCCTTTAACTCACAAATCCTGGTCCCTTTGAATTCCAATAGAAGATCTGACCAAGTTCCCAGCCCCACCCGGATATGAGCCAACTTTGGGGCTACACCCAAAAGCCCCTCGAGCTAAATCTCCTATTATAAAAAGTCCATGCTGGGAACCCCTCTTTGCAGAGATTCCAAACATGGCTACCATGTGAGGACCCTCTGTCCACTGGACCCTCTGTCCAGTGCCCTCTTTATCTCTATCTTCCCCTATACTTTAACTTTGCTTACCCAATAATAAACCTTTTTTATCAATCTAGCTCTCCGGGCCAATAAATGCTTTTATTGGGAACTCGCGCTGCTACTAGACCCCTTTGCGCCGAATCTGTACCCCAAACCTGCCACTAGACCTTAACCCTAATTTCATTTAGGTACCCCAAAGCTAGACCTCAACAGTATTAGCTACACTGATAAAAAATTATACTTAAATGCTCTTATTTCCCCCAATTTAGAGATAAGAAAATGAAGGAAGATAGAAATTAAGTAACCTGCCCAGAATTATACCTCTCATAAGGGTCTGAGGTTGTTTCAAATTTAAGCCCATATAACTTCAAGTTCAGTACTAGTCACTGTCACAGACTTGCTGACCTGCCCTTTATATTTATTCTTTGTGTATATGCATAAATACTTGTTGACTCCCCCATTAGAATGTAGTCTTCATGAAAAACAATTGTTTTACTCATTGTATTTGCATTCCTAGTGCCTAGCACAGTGCTTGATACATGATAATTTCTTTTAAAATAATTGTTGAAAGGCAGCTAGTTGGTGTAATGGATAGAACATCAGCCCTGAAGTCAGGAGGACCTGCGTTCAACTCTTACCTCAGACACTTAACAATTCCTGGGCAAGTCATTCAATCTCAATTGCCTCAGCAAAAAAATAAAATAAAATAATTGTTGATCGATTAACATATCTAATAATATTTTATGAGTGAATAAACTAGAGTATCTGAAAAAATCAATTAGGTATTGTGACAGCTTCCAGAAGAAAAAACTAATTTGAAAAACTAATTTCCCTAGTGCATGACGAAGTCATTTGGCCAAAGATGATTGCTGACCTCTGGTATAACTGGTCTATAGCAACACACACACACACACACATATTAAGTGCTCTCTCTCTTTCTCTCTCTCTCTCTCTCTCTCTCTCTCTCTATATATATATATATATATATATATGTATATATATATACACACATATATATAACAAGCTATAACTTGGTGATCTCATCATAATCATAATAATGGACATAAGTCCATTTATCACCTCTCTGAAGGTAACTAACTCAATCCAGCCTCCTCCCTCCTGAGCTCCAGTAGCAATCTCCAAATACTGTAGGTGATCTCCAGCTAGTGATCTCGAATATCTCAAACTCAACAAGACCAAAACAGTACTATTTTCTTTCCCCCTCTTCCCAAGTTCTCAATTTCTCTCAAAGATATTACCATTCTTCACAGTCACTCATTTCCAGTGTCCAATTAGTCATAAAGTTTTATCAAATTTATTTCCACAATATTGTCTTCACAAACAGCTGTCACTGAAATTCAGGCCCTCATCACTTCTTACTTGATCTGTTATAATAACCTCCTAACTGGCCTTCCTGCACTTAGGCTCTGACTCTAATCCATCATCCACATAGCTACAAAACTGATATTCTAAGTGTGCAGATCCTAACTTGCTTCCTCAAGAAGTTCCAAGAAAGGTCAAAGGGTCTAAAGGACTCCATACGAAAGATCCATGAAAAGGACATGGACAAAGCTGACAAAGATGGGTTATGATATACTTTGTCAGAGAAAATATCCCCATCACTGTGATCATAGATAGGTAAACTATTAAAAAAAGAAGACTTAGTGGTGTTTTGAACATAATTTCCATACTTCAAGGGTCTATAGTTTTGTGCCTATAATTCTTCATCATTAAATATAGATCATAACATCTCCATGCCTTCAGATCACAAAAATTCACCTAGTAACCAACCTTTTAGGGATAAGTCTCTTTGAATTTACCTTAATCTCTTTTTTTGGATGAGCCACTTGTCCAGCTTACCCAGACCTGCCAAAGCTTTCACTAAGATGGTACAATTAAAAACAAACAAACAAAAGTTAACACCACACTATCAGATTGGATTGGAGGAGGGTTTGAGTAGAGAACACTTAATATTTGAAGAACAGAGCTGACATGAATATTGTCCCAAAGCCTACATACTTTTCAAAGCAAGAAAGAATGCCTGAAAGAACACTGAACTGAAAAATCAGAAAATCTGGCTTCAAATAGGCAAATTACTTAACCTCCAAAATCCATAAAGAAATAAGGGAGAAGGCAATAGGATAAGGTAGGGTATATAACGGTGTATAGATTAAAAGGAATGGCATGAAAATCATGTAGATTAATGGGAATGGGATAATGATAGAGGAAAAGGATGAGGGGAAAACATAAGGGAAGGATGAGGAGAGGTAGGGAGGTTACGTAATAGCCATCATTTTATGATGAAGAAATTTAGGAACACTGGTTAAGTAACTTGATGTAGTTGATAAGTATGATTTGGAACTCAAGTTTTCTTGACTCCAAACCTATTCACTTTGCCACCTATCTCCATTATATGTGAAAATCTTTTTAAAAGTACAAAGTGCTCCATAAATATAACATGCTGGTATTAGTTCCTTTGAGATTTCAGGATAAGGTATATCAACCAGGCGATTCCTACACACGCACGTAACTTAGTTTAAGATTCGTCACTTGTGTCTGATTACAATGTGTCAGATGATCAAGCATCAATTCAGTCATCAAAGCAGCCAAAATAACCTGTATATCAATATGATCAGCTATACAAACCCACTGTTGATCTAATTTGTCAGTTTATCATGACAGTCAAGAAACACAACCATAGTTGAGTGGATTCAACTAAAGCAAACAGATACAACCAAAGCTTTCATGTAGAAGATAATCTAAGTCCCAGCAATACAAATAAGTATAACATCAATTCACATTGACATGGGTTTTAGGGTTTGCAAAACACTTTCTTCACCACAACCCTGTGATTTACATAATATGTTTTAATTAATTTTTTTAATTTTTTAATTTTTTTGCTGAGGCAACTGGGGTTAAGTGACTTGCCCAGGGTCAAGCAGCTAGGAAATGTTAAGTGTCTGAGACCAGATTTGAACTCAGGTGCTCCTGACTTCAGGGCTAGGAATCCACTGCACCACCTAGCTGCACCCTTGATTTAATAATTTAAAACATCTTTGACTATCTCTTAAATCAAGTTATACAGACACCTCAGGGCCTAATGTGCCTGAATGTATCTTTAATAGACCTAAAAGATAGTATGTTATGGATGTAAATAGAAGTGTTTTTGGTACCTTGCCAGTACCTTAATGCCCAGGGAACATAAACTAAGAATGTAAAAGGGAGGGATTTCATAGAAAACTGGAGACAAATATGTAGAAAAAAGGGATAATGAGTACCAAGATATTCTGTAAGCCTCATCGCATGCAGTATTCTCTAATGCAAAAAATATAGGTTTAACAATCAAGAATAGATTACTCTGCAAAACTAAGCATGATCTCAGAGGGGAAAATACATATATATATATATATAATATATGTATATTATATATATATATTTTTTTAAATTTAATAGCGAACTTGCCAGAATTTCTGATGAAAAGATCAGAACTAAGAGTAAACTTTAAAGTATAAACACAAGAGTAAAGAGAATCTCAGAAGACAAATTTATTTACAGCTAATGTGGAATAGGCAGTAATTTCTCTCCCATACTTGTGAGGTACCAGAGTAGATGGAGGGAAGTTCCCGTTTAGCCAGAGAAAATAAAATAGCATGGAAAATCAGAGCACAAAGATGATCCTTTAACTATCTGTATAACATATTTCTTAATTTTACTTTTTATTCTGAACACCAAAAAAGGGAACAGTTCAATCTAGACACAACACAAAAAAGAATATTGTATATGAAGTCAAGAGTCTTCATTTCATGTTGCTTGATTTTAAAAAATATATAATAAATTTAACACATTACTTTCAAAACTGACTTGCTTGTCTGTGCTTTCTAAATTTCCTGCTATTCTATTTTGAACATTTAAAAAATGGCCTTTTTAAAAATATCACTATTGCTAAAAATGTGTTAGTTAAACAAAATGAATCCATATAGCGGCTATGTCCAACAACATATATATCTCCCTGCTGTGGGTCGATCACCTCTCTGTCAGGAGTCTGGCAACATGTTTCATCATAGGTCCTACAGCGATGTGAATATATGGCTAATTATTATTTTAATCAGGGTTCTTAAATACTCACACACACACACACACACACACACACACACACACACTCATACACCATATATATATATATATATATATATATATATATATATATATATATAAAATCCCTCTTTTATTGCTACAACCATGTTGTTTTTTTTTTTTATTCTAGAGTTTATTGTATCATACTCACCACAGCCAGTATTCCAAACCTTTCTCTCCCTGAGTCCCTTATACAATACAAATATCCTTCTCTTCTGATAACCTTTTCACCTACTTTAGTGAAAAGAATGGGATCATCCATGGTAAACTCCATCATCTTCCATATTCCTTACCTCAAAACCTCTCTGCCTTCTCACCTAATCTTTGCTATCTTGGAAGATCAGGAGCCCCAAGCCCTGTACTTCTAATCTTTTTCCCATCCCTCTCTTTTGGGTATCTTTCCAACCAATCAACTACTCTTTCATGTTTAATCTACATCTATCTATTCCCTCCTTTCTTCCTAAATTGGGCTACAAATATTCAGTTCAAAGGTATAGAGTTAGACCTAGAAGAGACCTTTGAGCACTGACTCCAAAATGCAGAGCTGACAAAGATTAAAAGATTTACTCCACAGCTAATAAGTATCTGAGGCAAGATTTAACCTCAAACCTTCATTACTCCAGACACTCTATCCATTCCATCCTCAGTTCATTAAAATCTTTCTCTTAATACTACCATCTCCTCTATATCTTTCTTCCCTTTCATTTCTAAACTTTCAGGAGAAACTTTTACACAACTTTAGCAATCACTTATTCTTCTAAATTTGTAACATGACTTTCAGCCTGATGACCTTACTGAAATTGCTCTCTCAGAAATCACTACTCTTAACTGCTCAATTCCTTTTTCTCAGATCTGATCCTCCTTAACATATCTTAAGAATTTGACACTATTGATCACTTCATTCCTCCTATGTACTTTTTTGCTTTTATTTTTATGATATCCTCTCATGGTTCTATTTCCAGATTGCTCCTTTTTAGACTTCTTTGCTAAATTATCATTTATAATCTCCAATCTAATGTTGGGGCTCTTGTTTTAGGCATTCACAGTGTTTTCATCAGCTCACTGGGAGTATCATCTCTATTGCAGATAACTTATAAATCTATACTTCCAAGCTAAATCTTTTCTAAACTCTAATATTAGATATTTAACTTATTTCTGTTCACTTTTATTTGGATGTCCTAATAACACCTAAAATTCCACATCTCAAGAACTGAACTCATCTTCCCCCCAAATTTGTTTCTCCTCCACACTTTCCTATTTGCTACATACTGGATTATTTTTTGTTTTGGCTTGGTTTGGTTTGATTTCGATGAGATTTGGCGCAGGGCAGAGAGTTGTGGGAACCCCTTATGGTTGACACAGGTCCAACATGAAAGAATTCATGTACCCGAAAAGTTAAGACTGGCAAAAAGAAGTTTATTGGCCCTGAGAAGTCAACCTTTACAAGAAGGCTGACTTCCTTAGTGGCAAGGTCCTGACAAAGAAGTAATGATGGGAGGAACCCTGAAACTGTCCTCTGACTTTGGAGGGCGAAAACTCTTGAGAAACTCTTTAAACTCTGAGAAACTCTCCTCTGGGACAGGCCCAGGGAATCAAGATAAAGTGTTTCATTCTGTTATCTTTGTGGGACTAGTGACACTCTCTATTGAGTCCAAGACTCCTACTTAGTGGAACTTAAGTGGTCTCATTTAGCTGGAGATCTAGATTTGTTATTTCTACAGACCTCTATTGAGCTGAAAATTGGCTCAGGACTGTAATATTCTCTTTAAAATGTAATGTTCTCTGTTAAGGTTTTCTTGGGGTCTCTGGGAGCAGCCTTCGTTTCAGTTCAGCAATCACCACACGGGTAGCCAGGGGTTAAAGTCCAAATCCCTTATTGTCTCCTTCAAAGTCTTGTCTCCTTCACTTGAGGTTCTGCTAGTTTTTCTAGGGGCCTATCTCTCTCCTTAGTTCTAAGAGCTTGAGCTCCCACCTACATTCTCTGGCTTCTGAATCTCTCCAACTTCAAAGGTTTGTGCTTCGGCTTCCAGCCACCACAGAGGTAGACGATGGAATGAATCTGTCTCAGCCTTTGAGAGCTTCTAGTGCACTTGTCCTTCTGGCTCTGAGAGCTTCTCCATATATACCCCACACTGAGTATACACCAATCATTATATCACTAGCAAACCATTATTTGTTGTAGGAGTAAATCAATGCTAAACTAGATTTAACCATTGTCTCCTCAATTCTACTTAGTATCTTGTTTCAAGTTCTGGCCTATAACATCTCCTTGTAGGATTAAATCAGTCATACTGAACCATGCTAACTTAGATAACTATTCCACTGACTTAGTACCTTGTAAGAATCCTTTGTTTCAAGTTTCGCCCATAACACAGGACCACTCCCAATAAGTGGTCCCATTCAACTGGAAATCTAGACCTAGGGGCAGTGACAGCATTGAGGAAATCTCTTTGGTTGAAACTTCAGTCTCAGATTTCCTCATAAAAACACGCAATTTTTGGCTCATAATTTGCAGAGATCCAAAAACAGGACCACGCCTTGACAAGACCCTTGCCCACTGTGAAGTCATTCTCTTCTCAGCATTAACCCCTCTTTATCTCTCTACCAGTATTTCTCTGCTAGGACCTTTATTTCTCTGTCAGGACTTTGCCACTAAAGAAGTCAGTCTTCTAGCAAAAGCTGACTTCTCAGTGCCAATAAAACTTCGTTTTTTGCCAAACTTTTCAGGTTCGTGAATTCTTTCATGTTGGACATGCACTGACTAAAAAGGGGATTCCCATGACTCTCTGCACTGCCACTAGAACCCCATCATTTGGTTCCCTAACCACATCAGTTTGGGCTTTGTTTGTTGTGTTTTTTTACCCCTTCCACATTTCTTATAGACCATACTTTTTTTTTTCACCTTGCTACCCCCCCATATTCAGGTTCTTATCATCATTTACAGGAGCTAACTATAATAGCCTCCTGATTTTGTTATCTGATTTCACTCTCTTTCCTCTCTAATTCATTTTTGTCATAGTTGTCAAAGTAACTTTTCTATCAAAGACACTGCTCCTTCTATCTCTTTCTCTGACCCAACAATATTCACTGATTCAATATTGTCTCAAAGAAGTGATTCCCAACAAATGGCTCACAGACCTTTATGGGCAACATGCCATTTCATTAAATGACTCAATATAATAAATGAGCAAATATTCCTCTGTAGATTTAATAAACATTAGCTCACACAAAAATGTCTGTTCAAGCATTTGTTATTCTAATTAATAAACTATAAATTCATTAAAAAGTATTATTAGCTAGCCTTTAGTCATTATGCGTTTTCTCAATTAAGGGATATCAATAATATAACTATCATTTATCACATTATTCTCATATTCTAAAAGTTTGGAGGGAAACCTGCTCTAGAATAACATATAATTCTCTCTTTTTTTTTTTTCCATATAATTCTCTTAATCTGAGATTAAAGGCATAACATAAATTGACTCCAATTTACCAATCCAGAATTACTTTACCTGATTTTATTTCCACACAATGCTCCCAAGTAGACTACTCTCCTATTCTCATCTTGCTATTGAGGGATGAGACACCCCAACAGCCTTGTGAGTCCCCAGGCTAGTTTTGTAAAAGAATGCACAATCCCAGATCCAAATTGAGGTTTAGTAAAAAGAGTTTATTGACACTGAGTAATATTCAGTGGGCTCCTGATCAGGAAGGTAGTGTTGTATTGAAAGACAGTTCAATTTTATTTAGTCTTCTATGACCTGGAGCTAAGGAGGATCTCCTAAGAGAGTAATCTCCAGGTCAGTTATGGGTGGTGATTATTCTCCAGGCCAGAAACTAAAGAGTGGTCACCAAGTGAATTGAGTCCAGGTGAAAGGGAAGGGGGTATGAGCCAGAACCAGGAGATTTAGGGTTTTCTGACCCAGGTCTCCACAAAAATCAGAGGACCAAAGAATCCTATTACATCATTGCCATTCCCTGCCTCCTTGAATTTGCTCAGGCCACCTTCCATGCTTAGAATATACCTTCTTCCTGAATTCTTAGCTTCTTTCAAATATCAGATCAAATGCCACCTCCTATACATAGCCTTCCCAGATCCCCCTACTAAAAGGTTTATCTGTTTCAGATTTTCTAAAATAAATTTCTCCCTTCACTACCTTTTCTATTATGGCCATCTCTGTATAATGCATAAGTTTAAATATGCCTTCTGCAGATTTATTTCATATATAGACCTGGAAGTGAAGATAAAGTAAGAGTTTAGAGCTCAGAAGTCCTCTAGTTATGTCTCTAAACAAACCTTAGGACACATGGAAATCTCTTAGAACTCAGCCAAGGGAGCCTACCTGAAAAAGTTCTCTAGATCTCAGGTTTATGGTTTCTACTTTTGCTGAAGTATTGTAATATTGCTAGTTCAGCCAAGAGAACAAAACTAAAGAATCTACAGATCCCAGGTTTATGGGTTTTGTTTAAGCTTAACAGAGCTTCTTACCTCAGAAGATAAGAAAAGAGGAAGTTAGCAAAGAAATGGCCAGCAAGAAAATAGAAACTTAAAAAAGGAGGGACCTCTCCCATTAGTGAATTATTGTGCAGATTGCTCTGCTAGGGAAAAAAAAAAGACATCAAGGTCTTACTCCAGAGTTATGAGTTGCTATAGATGTACCCTGACTGCAAACTTTGGTATTTAATAGACTTTGTCTTTGTAAGGAGAAGAGACAAATGGGATGTAAGAGGAAGAAGGCAATATATGGTGCAAAGGGATGGACAGATCAGAGACTTGTCCTCTCCAAGCTAAACATTCAGATGCAACAAAAGCAACATCCTGTACCAGAAGACTTAATGTCAACAGATTAGAGTACTTTTCCAACCTGAAATGTCTAACTTGGAAGGAAACTGAGACAACACAGAGTTGGCAACAGTGAAGCAGAAAAGAAAGGAACAACTTTCAGAGATCTGGTATACAGCATCACATTTACTCATTTGGGTCAGAATACTCACAAACATCATAATTGGTTTGATGAAATGATGGGGAAATTCAGAAGTTACTAAATGAAAAACAAAAACACAAAAACCAGTAAGATAGACCATCCATCTCTAAAAAGGCAGCATTTAACTCCATCAAAAATAAAGTCCAAGCAAAGCCTAGAGAGGTGTAGGATTCTTGACTCAGTAGGAATGCAGATGAACTTCAGTTTTATACTGATATAATCCAAAGCACTTTTATGATACCCTGAAACCTACTTATAAACCAAAGACCAAAAACATCTCAATTACTCAGCTCTGATGAAGCCACTTTGATTAGTGATAAAAATCTGATCCTGGAGAGATGGGCTTAACACTTCCATAGTGTTTTTGATATGGCATAACTTCTAGGGAAATATAGCAGTGGTTTTGGAGTCCCCTGACCTTGGGACTTCTGTCCAGCAATCTGATTCCAAAGTCCTCTGGCTTTGCTCCATCCCTTCCCCCCTTTCCCCACCCTTCCCCACCACACACACACATAACCTAGGAATGCTATTGTTCTGACAATTTGCCTGATTCTGGAGACCATTCCTCATTTCATTGCTGACTGATAATCTTGTCAGTGAGAACCAGATTTAGAGACCATTCGTCCTTCTTACCTATGAGTGTCATAGAATTAGAATATAATAATAAAAAAAAACTGGATAAATGTGTCTCCTTGCTTCTGTTTCTCTGCTAATTTCTTTTAGAAATTTAGCTCACTTTTCTAATAGTGTCACAATGACAGTAAACATTGTCCCTTGACTAGGAGATGGGTTTAAGCCTACAAATTTGTTTGAGACATCTTGTGACACTGGTCTGTGACCCCAAACTTTTGGGATCCCCTTCCCAACCTCAACATTCTCAGTAGCCATCATCAATCCATTGACCATATGGCCAAATTCTCTCTAGCTGAACTTCCAATTGAAGAAGAGATTTTGAATGCCATTAGACTCCTCCCATGTGGCCAAGCTCCTGATGCTGATTCTATTCTAGCAGAAATTTACAAAGCAGGGGTCCAACGCTTATATAAAAGCTGATTGAAATCTTCTAGGTTATATGACAAGAGGAGGTTATCCCCTAGGAGGTCAAGAATGCTTCCATTATCTCTATAAAGGAAAAAAAGAAATGAGTTGTTCTGTGACAATCATGGAGGAGAGGGTCTCTCTCTTAGTCACTGGTAATGAGATTCTTGCCATAATCCTCCTTAATAGGCCATTCTTTCTTTTTTAAAAAAAATTTTAATTAATTTTTTTTATAACTTTTTATTGACAGAACCCATGTCAGGGCAATTTTTTTACAAGATTATCCCTTGCACTCACTTCTGTTCCGATTTTTCCCCTCCCTCCTTTCACCCCCTCTCCCAGATGGCAAGCAGTCCTATACATTAAATAGGTTACAGTATATCCTAGATACAATATATGTGTGCAGAACCGAACAGTTTTCTTGTTGCACAGGGAGAATTGGATTCAGAAGGTATAAATAACCCGGGAAGAAAAACAAAAATGCAAACAGTTTATATTCATTTCCCAGTGTTCTTTCTTTGAGTGTAGCTGCTTCTGTCCATCCTTGATCAATTGAAACTGAATTAGATTGCTTTATCAAAGAGATCCACTTTCATCAGAATACATCCTCAAACAGTGTCGTTGTTGAAGTATATAATGATCTCCTGGTCCTGCTCATTTCACTTAGCATCAGTTCATGTAAGTCTTGCCAGTCCTCTCTGTATTCATCCTGCTGGTCATTTCTCACAGAACAATAATATTCCATAACATTCATATACCACAATTTACCCAACCATTCTCCAATTGATGGGCATCCTTTCATTTTCCAGCTTCTAGCCACTACAAACAGGGCTGCCACAAACATTTTGGCACATACAGGTCCCTTTCCCTTCTTTAGTATCTCTTTGGGGTATGAACAATAGACCATTTTTTCACTTGAAAGATGGTCATCTACCTGAGAGTCAGCTTCAGAAAGGATTTAGGAATGGCTGATATGATGTTTGCTGCCAACAACACCAGGAGAAATGCCAGGAGCATAATAGAGGTCTGTCCAGAGATCTGTAGTCACAAGGGATTTTAGAAGGTCATGACAAAATTTGGGTGTGTGGGGATTAAAATTCTCTCACCTATAATAAGACAGCCTGAGGCAGAGGTCTGAGCTAATGGCATTTTTTTTAAAGGATCCTGGTCCGAAGTGAACCTCAGATCTTCCTCATGATCTGAGGTCTCTCCTCCTTCCAGGAGGAGCTTCTCTTTATTTTGGGCAGAAGGAAATGGTACAAGCTATCACAGTCGATGACCTAAGTGGTCATATGATAGTCACATACTCCTATTGGACAAAGGATTAGTTTGGAGGTACAAAATTATTCTGGGGGACTTTTCATGTAGTTGTGATCTCTATCATGCTGGACAAACATGGGTGGAAAGCTTTTAGCTAACTTTCTATAGTGAAGCAAGCAAACTTAGAATCTGCAGCTCAAAGCTCTGGAACTGTATATGATTCTATCAAAATGATTAATATTGATCAGAATAGAGTAGGAGTCCAAAATGAATTATTTCTCTTATTCACCCAGAGAAAGTAATCAGAATTGCATGTCAGTTTCATGATGACATGCTTGCATGGGTTCTGGATAATGGAAGATACTTTCATATTTTTCCAGTCATCAGTGGAGTGAAACATAGCTATATGTTTGTTCCCATGCTTTTTAGCATGATGTTGTGATATCTTCAGAGAGGATGAAAACAACATCTGGGTCAGCTACTGACCTAGCAGATACTGATGGCAAAATAGTTAACAAAAAAAAAAAGTCAAGACTAAAGTAGAGAGAGAATTGGTGCTCAATTTTTTGTTCACAGATGATTGTACACTCAGTGCAGCCTCAGAGATTGAGTTGCAACAGAATATGGATCAATTCTCTTTGCCACTTGTGCTAATTTTGGCCACACAATTAACACTAGGAAAACAAAAGTTCTCCTGCAGCCAGCACCACGCCATCTGTATGTGAATACTTGATACAGCAAATGGAGAAATTTTAAATGTTGTGAATAAGTTCATTCACCTTGGCAGCATACTTTCCAAGGATATTCCCAGAGATGATGAGATTGATGCACGCATTGCCAGAGCTAGCTCAGTGTTTGCGAGACTCTGGAGGAAAGGCCGGGAGAGGGGAGGGATTAGGGGTCCTACCAAACTGAAGATCTTCAGAGCCATTGCACTGATTTCATTGTTGTAGGCTTGCAAAATCTAGACCACACACCATTTGACTAGTCTTCTGAAGATCACTTGGCTAGATAAGGTACTAGACCCTGAGGTCTTTTCTTGAGTAGAGCTACTAAGCTTTCATATTTCACTGCAGAGAGTGCAACTCTCAGGCCCTGGACATGTTGTTCAAATGCCAATTGTTTGTTTGCCTAAAAGATTATTCTACAGAGAACTTCCACAACGCAACTGACATGGAGGTCAGAAGAAGGGATGCAAGGACACATTCAGGGTCTCCCTGAGGAATTTTGGAATTAATTGTGAGACATGGGAGACACTGGCGTAGGACCACTCAGCATGGTGTGCTTACCTCAAAGAAAGCAATGCGCTTTGTGTAAAAACCAATGGAGCAACACAGAAGAAATGTGAGATTTATTTAGAGAAATCTCCATTTCAAATGTTCATATGGACGATTTGGTCTGACATATGGTAGAACCTTTTGAGCTTGTTTAAGTCTGATCAGCCACAGTAGGACACATTGTACATTGATCCTGACATAATGATGCCATTTTGATCTTCTTCAAGTAAGAAGGACAACAAATAGGTACTTGTTACCTACTTGTTGCAAGTAGGTAACATTCTTGCAATGATGCTCTAAATTAGTAATTATTTTCCCTCATGAACATTGTATATATTAGTAGGAGAGTATGCTCCTTGGTTTAAAAGTAGAATGCTATATTTTAATTATTATTTGTTATCCATTTAGTCAATTTTTCTGATCTAGAATTAGTGGAATTCTCTTAGTTGATTTCTTAATGGCCTCCACCAGTGGAAATTCAAGAGTTTCCTCTGGAAAGCTCCAATCTGCTGAAATAGATGTGATAGGGTGAGCAGATCAGAAAGAGAAAAGAGAAGAGTTGGGATTGGGACGTCCTTTCCTAGCTAAACAGATTTTATTCAATTATATTTAATTGAATGTTTCATTTGCTCATATGCTTTAAGTCCATCTCCCACAGTGTCATCTCTTTGAGCACAAACTTCTAAAAAGCAAGGATTATGACTATATCTCTGTTAGCTTAGTCTATACAGCAACTAGCAGAATCACAGACATACATATAGACTTAGCAGGCATTTGCCTGCTGACTAGCAAATGTGGCTTGAAAAGGAAGAGCATTTTTCTTGTCATTTTTCAATTTCACAGAAAAGATTTTGATTCTTAAGAATTACATTCTTTTCTCTAGCTGGAAAATTAAACTGAAAGCTCAATTGGAGATCCAATTCTCTGTCCTGTAAGGTCTTAATAGACTGGAATCACATTGGAGTTTTCCAGAGCAGAACTGTGAACAATAAGAGACTCTGTTTCTAAAGCAATTCTGGAATGTAGTGTCTGCACATGAAAAGAAGATTTGCTGAACTCATATATGGATTCTTTATGACCTTCTTGAACAATTTCTGATTTTAGCAACAGAAGTCTGCTTCAATTATAACTTTAAGAAATGCCTTTTCTGATTAAAAAGTGTATGCATAGGAAGACTTGCCTTTAATATATCTATTTTTAACTGGCTTATTTTATGTTTCTATATTTTTCCAAAAATTAGAATTTTCTTAATTTCAGCAATCCACTCAAATCCTCTAAGGAAATAACTAAATTAATAGCAATGATAAGGATTTTTTTAAAGGTTTTCTAAAACAAACAAAAAAGTCTCTAATTTTCAACAAATCACCACATATAATTGTTTAAACACTTACAAATAAATTACTAGTTTATTTCAATAATCCTTTCCTCTTATGTTCATGAAGAAATTCATAAAAAGGCTAATAAATCAATAAGCAACCACACTGGCCATCATGGCTAAGTCTATTGGCCACCAAAATATCTACATGAAAAACAGAAAAATAAAAAAGCAATTGCTTCTTATTACCATGACATGGAACCTATTTGAGGTTTTTAAATTATTTGACTCAATTCATTCCTGGTATGATAATCACATAAGTATACAATAGAATTCTGTTAGAGTTCAAACATGATAATTGTATAATTAATTCCTTCCTTTTAGTTAATGGGTTCTCAAAGAATTATTTGATCAGGACATTTATGGAAATCAAAGTAATTGCTAATTACTATAGTCTGTGTTGCTTGGGTGTATGCATAGCTAGATCCAAACTATTTTTAATGCTTTCTCTCTTTAGAAAACTGTCACTACTAAAGAAAAAAAAAAGGATTCATAAATTCATTCATTTATTCAACATGTATTTATTAGGCATTGGGCACAATGCTAGGCACCAAGGATCGATACAAAGACAAAGAAACATAGCAGTCATTTATGTTTTAAATATCTGTCAATGTTCTTAATGAAATGTGATATACAAAGATCAGTGTTATCTGCCAGGTAGGGTCTGGCCAGGGCAGAGCACAGTCCTGCTGAGTGGATTCTGAATTTTCACTCTCTACTTCATCCAACTCTTTTTTTACTACTCCATTATACTTGTACAAATAAGCACATCATTGTACTGTTCCTCTCCATTCCCCATTATACTAATCCATCAGTTGTCAACTATAGTATTTTGTAGATTGCTGACATGTCATCTTTTATTTTTCACTTAGGCAAGTTACACATTTTTAGCTCCTTTAATCTTTCTTCATATTTCAGCCCCTCTAACCTTTTAATCACATATCATTCTCCCACACAGGGTGGGCCTATGCCCAGAAGGCAGTCAGACAGCAGCTAAGTTACACAGAATCTCAGAGTTGGAAGGACCTTCAAAGGCCATTTAAGCCAACCTGAATCTGACCAAGAATCCTGCCTACATCATCCCACAGCAGCTATTCAGCCCCTCATTCAAAACCTCCTGGGAGGCAGAATCCCCTTGGCAGTAACTCGTTCCATTTTTGGACAATTCAAGTTATTCTAAATACCTCTAATTGCTAGTAAAGTTTTTCTTACATTGAGCTAAAATGTGCCACTCTTAAACTTCAACCCAACTTTTGTGCTTCCCTGAGTCAGGAGTTACAGCAGCTCAATCTATGGAAATTAAATTCCGGAAATTAAACTGAAAAATTCTCAGTAGCCTAGTGGTTAGGCCTCTGTATAAAGCTGTTCGCCCTTGTTTCTGACCTACATTCTCATGTACATGGCAGGAAGCGGGGAAAAGTTGGGAGGAAAAGAATATCATTGAGTCCCTTGGAAACAAATCTAATGTATATATAGAAAGGATTTGTACATGCCCAAATCTGCTAATATGGAAGCATTCTGCTTTTGGAAATGGTTTTCCTCCCATCCTACGTTATCCTATAACATGGTTGGGAATAACCTTGTATAATTCATTGCATAGTGGGAACAGGCTACATCTTTAAAACCGCCATACTCTGAGACAGCCTTATTCTCTTTTCTGTGAGCTCTTTTCCTGCAGCACCAAAGGTTGAAAATCATATACAGTTCACCCACAATGTAGATGCCATGAACTGAACTGGAGAGGGAGGGTACTTTCTTCCCTCCCTCTCTCTTTTAAACCTCATCATTCCAATAAATGGATTTGGGAATCTCTATTCTGTCTTTGTTCTCAGTTTCATTTGCAGACAGCAATCCCCACTAGCCCAGGAGTCTGAGCTATGGCAACCTTAGAGTCAGGATTCTAGGGGGGATATTACAGTCAACTAGCCCGGTAGGGAAGCCATGAAAGGCCAAAGTACCTGGAGCTCGAACCCAGTGAAAAGTTTTGGACTTGGAACTTCAGATGTGTACAGGAATTAACTAAGCTATTTGTATATTTGTTTTTATATCTTTGAAGTAAACATTTCTTTGTAGCAATATGAACAAAGAGTGGGTAAATGAAATTGAGATGCAGGGAATTGAGCAAATACTATTGATAAGGGCAGAAGACATTAATAGAGTCTAAATACCCCAAACTCCCTAAAGGGTAGTAGAGAACTCTGGGAGAAGGGTGGAATGTAACATACCTAGCCTTCAAAAGGCAAGGCCAAGATAATCAGTGTTATATCTATAAAGCTAAATTGATGAAATACATAATTTAGGGAATGATTTCTTGCCTAGCAAAAAATATTTTTCACCTTTTAAAAGCTCCTTTGAATAGTGAACTTCCCTAGTACATTTAAAACTTTTTAATTTACCAGCATTCAATTGACCGAAACCACATGTATGAGAAGAGGCACATTTCTATCAATCAATCAGCAAGCAATTACTAAATACCTGTTCTGTGCCAGGTAGAGTGATAGCACTGGGGATACAAAAACAAAAGTGAAATAGTCACTGCCTTCAAGGAGCTTGCAATCTAGCTAGGGGAAATGAAATATATATATATATATATATATATATATATATAATGACATAAGAAATAATTACAAAGTAATTAGGGAAAATAGAGTAGAAATAGTACAGTTGAGCTCTCCCCAAAACCTGCTCCAAAAGTTTGTAGAAAATGTACCAAACTGCATCTTCATGGGGAAATCTCAGAAAAAGTTACAATAACCTTCAATACTTCAACAACAATACTATATGATGATCAATTCTGATGGATGTGGCCCTCTTCAACAATAAAATGAACCAAATCAGTTCCAATAGAGCAGTAATGAATTAAATCAGCTACTCCCAGTGAAAGAACTCTGGGAAATGAGTGTGAACCACTACATAGAATTCTCAATCCCTCCATTTTTGTCCGCCTGCATTTTTGATTTCCTTCACAGGCTAATTGTACACTATTTCAAAGTCCAATTATTTTTGTAAAGCAAAATAACTGTATAGACTTGTATACATATATTTTATTTAACTTATACTTTAACATATTTAATATGCATTGGTCAACCTGCCATCTGGGGGAGGGGGTGGGGAGAAAGAGGTGAAAAATTGGAACAAAAAGTTTTGCAACTGTCAATGCTAAAAAATTATCCATGCATATACCTTGTAAATAAAAATCTATAATAAAAATGTTTTTTAAAGTTACAATAAGTCATTTTTCAAGTCCAAATTGATATAGGAAGACAGAGAGGATATTTTTGCACACCTGCATTTTTGAGTTCCTTCACAAGCTAATTGTACAATATTTCAGAGTCCGATTCTTTTGTACAGCAAAATAATGGTTTGGTCATGTATACTTATTGTGTATCTAATTTATATTTTAATATATTTAACACCTACTGATCATCCTGGCATCTGGGGGCGGGGGGGAGGAGAGAAGGAAGGGAAAAATTGGAACAAGAGGTTTATTTTGTCAATGCTGTAAAGTTACCCATACATATAACCTGTAAATAAAAGGCTATTAAAATAAAGATAAAGAGAGAGAGAGACAGAGAGAGAGAGAGAGAAAGGAAGACAGAGAGGTCTAAGGACACTGAGGTTGGATTCTGAGTAGAAATGCTAGGCAGAGACTATTTCAGCACAGGCAAAGGGTATTCACCAGAACAAGCAAAAGTCCTAGATCCTTACCAGGGCATCCCCAGACTCATACCAGGACATCTTAATGAGGAGAGGTGCCAACAAATAGTGTTGTTTTCCATTACTCAGCTCCAGGGTGAATTGATGAGGAGAATTTGTGCCCATTGGGGGTGTTCACTGGGTAGAGAGACCCTGAGTGATATGCTAAGAAAGGGGCAGATTCAGAAACAAGCAACATAAGTATCACTGGGTAGAGAGACCCTGAGTGATATGCTAAGAAAGGGGCAGATTCAGAAACAAGCAACATAAGTATAAAGCCTGTAGAGGAATAACCAGGACAAGAATTCTGGACCAAAGGAGACCTTGTAGTTCTATTACCCTGAAACAGTATAACTTTCCAGCTAGCTGATAGTGGCTGAGTCTAGCAGTAATTTTATGTTTTAGACAGACCCAAGGTGGACTCAAGAGCAGAACTTAGATCCAGGGAGAAGCAATCAATTTTTCTTGGATTAGACCATTTTGAGAGTATTGAAATCTTTTAGGATTCCACCTAAACTGTCCCTGAGATTCTGTAATAATACTCAATAACCCCAAGAAAGCAGTCAGAGAACCAGATCAGATCCCTCCAGAAGTGCAGCAGTCTAGCTTTAACTTCAAGTCTAAAGTTAGAAAGTAGGCTGGGAGAATAATAGAAGAAGAATCCCATCATATAAAGCAATCATTCAAGATACAGAGAAGAGAATGACTCCAAAATAGCTATAATGAAAGCCTTAAAGAAAAACATAGCTTGGATACATCTTGGAATTCCTGAAAGGAATGAAGCAAAAGTTTTAAAAATGGTTTTGTCAATGAAATGACAGTGCTAGAGGGGAAAATTAGAAAAGAAATAAAAGAGAAAAAAAGAATTGGAAGGGGAATGAACAGTTTGGCACAAGACTTACAAAACTATACAGCACACACCTATAACAATTTCTTGTTGTCCAGTTGTATTTGACTCTTTTTTACCTCATTTGGGGTTTTCTTGGCAAAGATACTGGAGTGGTTTGCCATTTCCTTCTCCAGTTCATTTTATAGATAAGGAAATTGAAGCAAATATGTAGAGGGTTGAAACTATTGAATGAGGTCAGGACTCACAAGAGCTTGAGGCTAATTACTGATTGGACAATACTCTACAGGCATATGCTTGGAAAATGTCCTTTCCACTATCCGTGCTGGCTCAATGATTGGTGTATACAGAGGATTGTAGGAGGGACTAGGGGGGTGGAGTAAGACTAGCCAGAGTCACTTTTTGGTGGTAGAAGAGGGAGAAGGCAGTTGCAGAGATTCTGCTTCCATCCTGTTCAATCCAGCGTCTAAAACCAAGCATAAAGATTAAGGACTTTTGCTTATCCTGACTCTGGCTGATTCTGAGGTATCCTGAGTGTTAGCGTGGTCGTCACACAAATAGGTTAAGTGACTTGCCCAGAGTTACAGAGCTAGAAATTATCTGAGGCCAAATTTGAATGCAAGTCTTCCTGATTCCAGGCCCAATATTCTATGCATTGCACCATCTAATTGTCTCTTAAAAATTGGAATGGACTAAATAGAAGACAATGATGTCATGAGGAAAAAAAAATTAGACAAAGTCAAAAAAATAGAAGAGAATATAAAATATTTCATAACAAAAATTGACTTGACAAACAGATAAAAGAAAAAAAGATTTTAAGTCACAGGATTACGTGAACTCTATGACCAAAACAAGATCCCAGGCATCATATTTTGAGAAATCTCAAAACTGCTCAGATCTCTTAGAACTGGAGAGCAAAGTGAAAATAGAAAGAATCCACCAATTTCCTTCTCAAAGAAATCCCTAAATGAAACTAAATGAAACATTATAGCCCAAATTCAGAGATTCTAGGTTAAAGAAAAAAAATTGTTCAAGCAGTCAGAAAGTAAGAATCCAAGTACTGAGGAATCATAGTCAAGATCACACATGACTCAGTAGCCATCATTATCAAAAAGTGGAGAACTTCTAATACCATATTTAAGGAGTGAAAAAATATAAGACTATAGCCAAAAATAACTTATCCAGAAAAACCAAATTTAATTCTAAAGAGGGGGAAATGTGTCTTTAAGGTAAAAACTAGACTTATAGGCATTCATGATGAAATGATCAGGACTGTGTAGAAACTTTGAATCTCAAACACAGGACTTAAGTGGGGGTAGGAGGAAGGTTATAAAAGAAATATGATGGAATAGTGATAAAGGGATAAACAAAAACTGTTCACAATCTAATATGTGGATGTTTTCCTACTGAACCCTATTATCTTCAGGGATCATAGAGGAAGTCTAGTTAGAATATCTGGGAATAGTACTATAATATCTGGATTTTAAGAGAAGAATGGAAAGAAAGAAAGGTGAATAGACTAGGGGCAGGGAAAGGAAGATTAGGAAATACTATTTCATGTATATAATTAAGATACATAAGTAGACATCCATACAAACAAGAGGCAGGGGATAATAAAGGAGTGGCTGACACTTGAAACTCACTATTATCTGAACTGGTAAAAGAAGAGATGGATATTTACATCCATAGCTGGGTACAAACATATATCTCATTCAACAAGGAAATGAGAGAAAGGAGAATTGATGGAAGAGTAATTTAAGGTCCTAAGCAAAACAAACTCTAAGAATGTGAAAAAAAATAGCTTTTTGAGATGACAAAGAATGAAAATCTGAATCAACTGGAAAATGGCTGATCCATTTATGATATAAAACCGTGTTCCGGATGTTATTTTGCTGTAAGTGATTAAAGAAAGGGTTTCAGAGAAATCTGGATAAGTAGATATGGTCTGATGCAGAGTCAAGTGCACAGATACAATGATAGCAATATAGTAAAGACAAAACACTCTGAAAAAACTCTGATCAGTATAATCACCAGTTATGATCCCAAAGGAGAAATGATGAAATTTGCTGTCCATCTCCAGATAGAAGGGTGAAGGACTAAGAGTGAAGAACAAATGGTTCTGGATTTTCTTCATTTTCAATTTAGGAGTGAGGTTAGGATAGAAGAGAAATAAGCAGATTATTGTTGTTTTTTTAAATAAGATAATTAAAAGAAAGGGGCACTAGGAACTGAAGGGATCAAAAAAAGCTTCAGGTAGAACATAACATTTGAGGTAAGCCTTCAGGGAAGCTAAGGATCCTAAGAGGTAGAGCTAAGGGAAGGTATGCTTGATGTGAGCACAGACAGTACAAAGACACAGAGGTAAGAGTTGGAGCACCATAAGTTAGGAAGAGTAATGCCAGTTTGGTTAGATCATAGTGTTTGTAGTTTGTAAAAAGCTGGAAAGAATATGGAACCAATTTTGAACAGCTTCAATTATACTCTTCTACTGAGTTGCCCCAAACCAAATACACCAATTTTATAGAAAGATTACACTCCTATTCTATACAGATCACTTAATGTCATCTCTAGTATATAAGCAAGGACATTATTTATTTATGAGTCTTAAAAATTACAAGTTTATCCCAAGTTTAATATCAGAGTCTACCAGAAATAAATACAACAGAAGAGGGTTCCATTCTCTTCCTGTATTACTGAATGTGTAAGAACATACTTTAAAAGATCCTTATATCATAGAACCTTAGATCTGGAGCTGGCAAGTACCTTTCAAGTCAACAAGCACATATTAAGTACTATGTGTCAGGCACTGTACTAAGCACTGAGCTTACAAATACAAGACAGAATCTGGGGGAAGGGATAGAGGGAGGGAGGGGAAAAAATCGGAACAGAAGTGAGTGCAAGAGATAATGTTGTAAAAAATTACCCTGGCATGGGTTCTGTCAATAAAAAGTTATTGAAAAAAATAAACGCTTGTTGCTGAAAAAAACAAAAAACAAAACAAAACAAAACAAAATACAAGACAGAAAGACAGCACCTGTCTTAAAGGAGCTTACATTCTAACAAGAAAAGACAACACATATAAGGGAATTGAAAAGCTAAGTATGAGGTATTGAAAGAAGACCATAAAATGAAAGATGGGATGGTCTGAACCTGTCCTTAATATGGACATTGCAAGAGGGATGCGCTAATGGAAGAGCACATGGGTGAAAGGAGAAAGAGCTGAGTTACAGTGGTGAAATCTAGAGTGTGGTCACTGAGAACAACCTTCTCAGTTTACAGATGAAGAAACTGAGGTCCAGAGAGGTTAACTGACTTTTTCAGTCACCCATTTAGTACTGGAAACAAGAATTCAGCTCAAATCTTCCTTATTCCAAGTCCGATGCTCAATTCATTATACCACCCTATCTTGTCTAAGATAATAATTGGCTATATATATATATATATATATATTATATATATATATATATATATTACTCATTTTATATATATATAATAAAAGAAATTATTAATTGCTTTTGTTCTGTGCTCTAGGAATAGCAGCCACTTTTTTCCTTTTTTAAGTTTTATTGATTTTTTTTCTTTTAAATTGTTAATTTCCAATGATTCCTTCCTTCCTCCAACAAATTCTTCCTTTATGACTAATATGTATAGTGGAGCAATCAATATCTGAATATTGGCCATGTCAGAAAATGTGCATATGTTTTATTCTGTTCATACTGTTCAACATTTCTTTGCTGATAGAAAGGAAGCATGCTTTATCAAGTTTGATGAATTTAGCAGTTAACAAATGCCTAGCAAATAGTAGGAATTTAATAAAAACTTGATTGATGGGTCAATGCACTGATCAGAGTTCTAACATCTTTCAGAAATGTTTTTTAAAATGTCATCATTGCCCATCCATTGGAGAATGGTTGAATAAATTATGGTATATGAACATTATGGAATATTATTGTTCTGTAAGAAATGACCAGTAGGATGAATACAGAGAGACTTGGAGAGACTTACATGAACTGATGCTGAGTGAAATGAGCAGAACCAGGAGATCATTATATACCTCAACAACGATACTGTATGAGGATGTATTCTGATGGAAGTGCATCTCTTCGATAAAGAGTGCTAAATCAGTTTCAATTGATCAAGGATGGACAGAAGCAGCTACACCCAAAGAAAGAACACTGGGAAATGAATATAAACTACTTGCATTTTTGTTTTTCTTCCGGGGTTATTTTTACCTTCTGAATCCAATTCTTCTTATGCAACAAGAGAACTGTTCGGTTATGCACACATAAATTGTATCTAGGATATACTGCAACATATTTAACATGTATAGGACTACTTGCCATCTGGGATGGGGGTGGAGGAAGGGAGGGGAAAAGTCGGAACAGAAGTGAGTGCAAGGGATAATGTTGTAAAAAATTGCCCTGGCATGGGTTCTGTCAATAAAAAATTATTTTTAAAAAGATTATCATTGGACTTTTTATGTTTCTTATTCAGTTTTCATCTGCAAATTCCACAAAGGTTGTTCCTGTTCTGTATGTCCATTAAAAAACTAGTAAATTTGAATATTTGAAAAAAAAATCCAGGTGCTGCAAATTCTACCATTTTATTAGCCAGAACAATTAATCAATTGGCATTCCCATGTATATGTTTAATAATGTTCATAGTGATATTGTTGAAAAACGGTGCTAATAATAATAATAAATTATAATAACTAGCATTTATATAGTTCTTTAAAGATTACAAGCACCTTGCACTGGTTATATCAAGTGCTTTCTGAGTTAACAAAGAATGTGTTCAGTCTAATGTTTAGTGTTAAATTCATATTAGTAGCCTAATGTATTTGACCAATTTATTCTATTTTATTGCATTGAACTGAAACATAATTTAATGCAGTAAAATGTGTCAAATCACATTTCATATGCTTTTACATACACATGTGTATATAACATACATATATGATTGTTTTTTTTAAATGTTTAACTAATATATGTCATTCACTTAAACTTATCACAATAAAAATGATTCAATAAGTTTTCAATTCTGATGTTTGCTCTCATACAAGCATAGCTTCTGTCTACTATTTATTTGTTTTCCCAGGCCTTTTAAAAGGATGAGTCAATATTTATGTAACACTGAGGTTTTTGCAAAATGCTTTACATATCTCATTTTAGCTTTGCCACCAATCTGGGAGGTAAATGCTATAGATATTGTTGTCCTCTTTTGATATATAAAGAAATTGAGGCTAATAAAGAGTCACTTATATGCCTGGAATCAAACAGGTAGAAAATGCCTGACATTCTTCCAATCCAAATCCTCCTGGCTCTAATTCCTAGACTTCATCCACTATGTCATGTTGATTAAATCCTGGCAATCAACAATTTGCTCCCTAGATACTTGGTAATTTATCACTGTTTATTTTTTCAACCATTTCTTCATTCCTATAAACATTTTTTTTAATGCAAGTTCAATTAAAATTGGGAAATCATGCAAGACATTCAAAGATCTCAAGCTGCTCCCAGACACAAAAGTTCATAATGCCAATATTTTCTCAATGGCACTATGAGGCAAATCATGGGATAGCTCAATCTCAGAAGAATCATAATTGTGAATCTATATTGATAAAATTGTAAACATATAAAAACCCTGAAGCATAAATTAAAATAATTTTGCAAGTAACATTTTGAAAAATTATAGTTGGCAAATGCTTTGAAACAACAGAAAATGGACTATCTCCCTCGTTCATACAATCTACCAGTATTGCGTTTTATTAAAAATAGATATTTGATTCAAAAATGGTTTTTAGTCCATATATTCAAAATACTTTTTTGATATTCATAATCCCATCTTTTAGGTATCCATAGATATTATCTTCCAATTATTTTGCAAAACAGTAAAATGAATTCAGATATTTTCAAATGATGGAAATCTGCAAAAAGAAATCAATATGGTATTTCTAAATTTGCCAAGTTCCTTTGTCAAAAATTAAGTAGAAATTGTTCAGTAAGAATATAGGGAAATGATTACTTTGTATTAACCACTGTGGAGTATTTGAGGCCATTGCTTCATTTTGGATTCTGGAGGCTCCATCTGGATATTGCCCCATCTCAAAATATCCATTTGCTTATGATATTGAGAGGAAGACTAAGTTGCAAACTGAAGTGTGCTAGTGTCTGTTACTGTTCTGGTATTTGTAGAACGGTAGCACATTACATCTTCAGACTGCTGCCTAGAATGTCTTCCTTTTGCTGAATCAGAGGAGGAGACAGGGAAAAATATTAGCATTCCAGTGTTCCATGACTGGCTGACTGAGCTGTCAAATAGCACCAAGTCAGCCAGTTTGTGTGTAAACAATAATTATAATTGACAGTTCACCCAGATCCTTTGATGTTGATGTGTGCCATAACTAATTTTGGAAACTTATTATTATAAAATTCTTTCATATATCCTTAATTAATATTCTAAACTATATGATACCTGCTTTTATTTAAATTGTAATACTCTTCCTTAGCTACACAAAGATTCAGAGACTTTTGAGGTCATTATTTAAACAAAGTCATAGTTGAAACCCCAACAGCTATACCAGCCCATCACAAATAAGACATGATTTCAAAAGTAAATGGCTTTTAGCTAAAATAGTACAGTAAGATAAGTAATAATCAATTTAATCAGGTCATAAACATTGATTACATTTATGGTATCTATATCTCAACTTTTCAGGGGAACTCTTGTCAATTCCTCTATGTTGTCAACATAGCAGTGAAACTAAACTCATATTTCAAGTATTGAAGTAAAGAATTCAAAGCTGGATGATCAGGAGCTGTGACTGATCATCCAGTCACAGCTCCTTTCCATCTCAATGCAACAGTTTAGTCCATTAGTGAAAAAGCACTGATTTGGGGGCTCTAAAGTCATTTCTGAACTATTTTGTTGTACCCTCTATATTCATTAGAATAATCTAAATAGGATACCTGAGTCCAAGACCAAGTGGACAGCATTTTCTTTCTCTCCACATAGATATCCTTTCTTTTTCTTCTATTTTTGCTCATCTCCACTTTCATTACTCTTTACCAGCCTTTCACTGTGTTGTTTTGAAATATATTTTTAAAATTCCCAGGGGAAAATCAAGCATGGAGTGTTACACCAACTTCACCAGGTAAATTTGGGAGATCCATTGGAGGCTTCAGAGAACATCTAGAGCCATCCTAGAATCAGGAGCGGCTGACAGCAGTTTCTGCATTATGCCCTGAGAAATATACTGAAGATAATAAACTGGATACAACAACAAATCTCAGAACTATACAGAGACACTGATACTCAGAACCCAACTCTAAGCATCTTGAATATGCAAAGTGAGAGTGTACTCCCAGTTTTGGAAGATATCTCATTGATATCTTTAATGTCTTTGGAATACCTGATAATCAAATACCCTTTCTAAAAGTTAATTAACTCTGCCTGATAATCAATAGTAATATAGTGGATAGGCTCAAGAGCAACATTACTAGAAAACTCTAATTCTTTAGTTACCCCTATGATCTTGATGGTCAGCTATCCTCTGGGGATTCAACCTACCAATGTTAGTAAAACTTTGGGAAGTATCCCTGAAGAACATGAACTAGTTAGATAGATATAGATATAGATAGATACATACACACATACATACATATATATGTTTGCTTATACACACACACTTAATTTCATTTTGACTTTAAGATATATAATATTGCTATAATTTTGGAAGAAACATTTATGTCATATCATTCTACTAGATTATATCTCTAATTATTATCATCATTTTATTTAAATAACAAAAGAATCTTTGACCAAAAAAGCTAGAACATTAGATCCCTTCTTAATATAAATTATTTTCTTTAAAGTTTCACAGAGAGAAAAAGACCACAAGGAAATATGTAAGATAAAATTAAACCTTTGTATAAAGCAATCCAAAGACCAATAAATTTTAATAAAGTCATATCTGGGAATCTACTCAAGAGTAAACAGAAACAGGTTTTTAGATCCAGCATTCTTTATGTAAATTTATCTAATAACAATAGATGAACAATTAAATAAATCAAGGCAGGGATCTTCCTCACTGGCTGCAGCTCTCCAAGGAAACATGGAATGTGATCATTTTGTGCCTTCTTTTCACAATAGTAGAGAAATAACAAACTCCTGTCCATTAGTTAAGCTTTTTGGGACCTTCTGCCTTTCAGGTCTAAGACTGGCTGCAAAAAGAGAGAGAATAATGCATTTTAGACTCATGGAGCTTTTTGGACCATTAAATGCTGACCAGATGGTCCATCTTTAATAGATTCTATTTAACTTAATGAGGCATGAAGTCACTATATCTTTGAAATTCTTTCTATACAGTCAAAACCAAGTGTGGAAATGAGCAAGGCCTAAAGAATTTAAATATTGTATACAGTCAATACAGAAAATTGTAGCCCACGTTTGTAATAAGAGTTTGAATGCTTATAAATTATGGATCAAATCCCCATTCTTAAAAATACAAAACAAAACAAAAAACTTAATGTTTCTAACAGTATGAAATTGTCTAATAAATTGGGAGGCAATGAAGTAAAATGGTAAGATATATAGAGTCAAAAGACTTGATTTTGAATCCTGATTCTACTCTCCAAATTCTAAGCAAATCTCTAGGCCTAAGTTCTCTCATCTCTAAAAAGAAGTTGATTTAGATTGTCCCTTCTAACTTTAAATGCCATTAGGTCAAAATAGAATATTCCTGCAACACGACTTATTGTTTTAGATCTATATTATGCATCCTAAAACACAAGATCATACAGTAACATCCTGTCTCTTGGAGGTAGAGCTATTCCTGACAACCTTATTATAAAGGGGTTCCACTGCAGTCTTTTTTATTTAGATTTGGGGCATGAGATTTAGGGACAGGTCTCTATCTAAATTGACTCTCTTCCCTTTTCACATTTAGATTTTTAGGAAGGAGGTTGATTTCTTTAAAAACTTTTAAATATCTTTCATAAAACAATTCCCCAATTTACCTCCACTATTATTAATGGGAATGAACCTGGTTTTAATTTTCTTCCCTAAATCTTCAAGTTATCATTTATTTAAGGAAATGAAAAACATTTATCCTTCCCCGCAGCTCTAAGTGAGTCTAGTGACTCCAATTTTAGTGTCAGCCATCCAGTTTGGTGTCCAGTTAGTTCAGAAAATAATTTTCTGCTGAATTAATTCCATCAGTTCACAGCTGTGCTGATCTTTTGATATGACAATGAATCCTGCTTCCTCTTAAGTTATCATTGACAGCTTATACCTAAGTATTATTCCCCTACCCTGCCATTGCTATTTCATTCCCTGTTCATCCATCAAATATATGATAGATACTTATCAAATAATTACAAAAAAACAAGAATCAAACCAATATCTTGTAACAGAGGATCAGAGAAATTCCTTTGTGGGATATAGGACAGAAGGTCTCTCCAGCTGCTGGAAAACTGCCTTCCCCTTTTATATGATTTCAAACATTCCTGGGGAGGCTACTCCAAATAAACATTGCTCCAGGATCTGTGCAAATAAAAGTAAAATTCCTATCTTGACAACCTTTCGGCTCTATCCAAGTTATCAGGTTTCATGGGCTTCAAAGGCCCAGTAGAATTTTAGACTAACTGCACCACAGTAATGGTGTAATTATCAACTTCCATATATTTACTATCAGGTACCTAAAGAATGAAGTTGCTTCATCCTCTGGAGGAAGAAAATGGAAAGCAGCATTGTCCCCATTGCACAAAAAAGCTAACTGATATGGTACAATGGATAGAACAGTATATTTAAAACTAGACATTCTATTTTCAAATACTTGGTTTTTTCCCCCATTGTTATTAAAAGAAGACACATTTAGCTACAGAAAGAAAAGAATATCCAACAAATATTTGACAATATTTGACAAACTGAGTTAATTCTGAATGAAGTTCCCTTGTCTGACTTGCCCATTATGGTCTGCTCACCAAAATCAGAGAGCATTTGGAACATCTTGTGTCATTTTATATTCTGTATTCACCAAGAGATGATGTCAACTATCTGAACTTTTAGACATCTGAGTCAATAAAATCTCAAGGATGGTTCCAATCCCTTTTAAAGAAACACTAGCCTAATTTGTCTATACAAATACTAATTTGTCATGGATTAATATATTTCTTCTATCACTTTTCTATTGTCTTAGACTATGGCAATGACAACTGAGGTAGAAGCAAATATGAGTAGTCTACAAATACTATAAAACAATACTGTGAGAAACTTTTACAAAAACCTCTATTATCTCATCAAGATACTTCTTGTCTTCCTTCATGCTATGTGCTCTAACATACTATTGCCAGGACTACTTTTTGTTTCCCTTTCTTCCTGTCTGTGACTTGGATAGTTATCCTATAAACTCTACCTTAACTCAGCACTTAATAATCTGTTTAAGGTTTTAGATCATTACTTAGGCCATGTTCTTTCTTCACGGAAGGGCTCTACTCAACCATCATATCCCTACCTTTCCTAGGGGAAAACACTCAAAAAGCAGTATCCAGCCTGTGCTTTGTGTCCTTTGCTACTTTCTTTTACCTTTGTACTTAAATGATGGCACTCCCAGTACTCTCTCTACTTCTCTGTCTACAATTCTTACTCTTACCAATTTTATCCACCTTTGGTGTAAAAACCAAAGTTTTTTGTACCTTCTGCTTACAAACCTAATCATTTTGCAAATCCTGTCATTTCTGCAGATCTTTCCTTTCCATACTGGATTCAATTCTTAAACTCTACTACTTAGTGCCTGGATAGTAATTCTGAGGTCTATTTCTTCATTTATAAAAGAGTGAGCCTGGATGACCAAGAAGCAACTTTGAGCTCTAAATCTACACTTCTATGAGCAATTGGCTGGAGCTTATATGGAACTATTTGCCTTTTTTCATGGCAAGAGGCATAGTCTTTAGCTTACATTGACTATTTACAAGAAATAGGTTAGAATTTTATAAATGGTAAGCTAGTCAGAAAAATAATTAGTCAATCATCACAAACACCATCCCTTTAATTAGTTATCACAAATTTTATCACAAACTCATTTTTATAATGCCACAAAGTAGATGCAAGTGTCATTACTTGTATGCCTCTAAGGAAATGTAATTTAAAAAATTTTGTAGTAAATCCCAAAACTGTCAACAAAGACAATCAAATAAACATACAAAATAATTTAAAACTTACTCAAAATACCACAAACTACTTCATGAGAGTAAAACCAAATAAATTAAAAATCAATATACAAAGGAGAAAAAATGCCCTTGTTCTATGATTTCTTCTAGGTCTTTTTTTCTATCTACTTCTGATTTTGTTTTGCTTTCTTTCTTTTTAAATATCACTATAGTTAATGTATACACAATTCTCTACTGAATCTTCTCTCATTTATCTATCACTTTCTATCACTTTATATAGGTCTTCCCAAATTTCCATGTATTTTTCATATTTTTGATTTTTTTAAATGGCAACATAATGATCTATTATCCTAATATATCATAATTTACTTTATTAATTTTTCATTTAATCTAACTTTTTCAATTAGCAACCATTTTAAAATTCATTCTATCTCTTGCCCCAATTTAAAAAAAAAGAAAGAAAGAAAACCCGTGTAAGAAATTTGAAGTCAAGAAAAACAAATTCCCATACTCAATCTAATGAGGTTCGTATCCCCTTGATTCCCAGTGGTGATGAGGTTAATGACAATAAGAGAGTTGTTAAAATCCCCTCTAGTTGGCCACAGGTTCAAAGTGAAAGAATTCACTCATCCCAAAATATTATTAGCAAAATGAAAGTTTATTGTTGGATAGAAACCAGTTTGCCAAAAAACTGACTTCTACAGTGGCAAAGTCCTATCAGGGAAATGGAGCCTGGCATTGAGAAGAGAATGCCTTCGCAGTGGGCAGAGGGTCCCAGCAGCTGAGCAAGCTACTTTAGGCCTTCTGCAAGGAGTGAGTTTAAGGAAACCTGTTATATGGTTAGCTCTTGATGGGGGGCTGGGACAGCCTGTGCTGATCAAAACAGGATTTCTCAATTGAATGAGAATTTAGAATTTCAAAAACATCAATGGGAGTTAATTTGCCCTTGAATAATGTTGCTTTTCTTATCCTGGGAGGATGGGTCCTCTTTCTTCAAAAAGGGGACACAACTTTAATTTTAAAGGGAACAGTTTCAGAAAAAGGAACAGTTTCAGAGTGATAATCTTAAAGGGAACACAGCTTCAGTAAAGAGAACAGTTTCCCTCCCACTTCAAATCTGTCCAAAAATCACATCAATTTATTTAAGCATTCTATAACTGCTAAACACATAGGCTATTTCCAATTTTTAACTTTTATAAATAAAGCAGCATAAATATTTTTGTATAGGTTAAGTCCTTTCTTCTCTTATGATATTTTTAGCATCAGGTCCTAATAATGATAGGCAGCATAGAATAATGGTTGAAAACTCTCTTTTGAATCAGGCAGGCCTTGGTTCAAGTTCATTTCTGACCTATAATAATAACGGCATTTATTCTTTGAGCAACTCACTTAAGCCTATTTGCCTCAGTTTCCTTATCAATAACATGAACTGAAAGAGGAAATGGCAAACCACTCTAATATCTTTACCAAGAAAACCCCAAGTGAGGTCACAAAGAGTTGGACACAACTGAAATGATTGAACAATAACATTTATATAATGCTTTAAGGTATATGCTTAAAGTATACAAAACATTTTACACATTATCTCATTATATCCTCCCAACAACTCTTTGAAGTAGGAACTACTATTACTATTACCACAGAAGCTGAAATGTTTTTAATTCAAAGTCCAGCACTTTATTTTACCAGCTGTCATGTTTGACATTAATCCTAATCATTAATCCTTCAGTGACTGCAGCTAACACTCTACAAATGCAAGTTGAAGATCAGTGTTGATAAAGGGAGTTTCTTTCCTAGAAATTCCCCCATACCTATATAGTCTCAGGTCTAAACAACAAACCACAATCAAATTTAGAAATAAATAAAAAGATCCTTTTTTTTTTTTACTTTTATGGTATATTTTTCTCCAATGTATGAGACTGTTTGTTCCTCTGAAGTCCCAGTGTCATTAACTTTTAACAGTTATGTTGGAACAAAAGGTTTGGCAATTGTCAATGCTGTAAAATTACCCATACATATAACTTGTAGATAAAAGGCTATTAAAAAAAAAAGTTATGTCAAATATGCATATTAATGAATATCATCTATTTTAAAGAAATTATGTGGTAAGGATATATACTTACTCCTACAATAGTGCTATGGCTCAAAAAAAAATCTGAGAAACCACTTTTGAAATCACATCACAAGGAGATATGTTTGTGTGTGATGTATAAACACATAATAAACATACATTAAATAATAATTACTAAAGTTAGCTATGGTTTCACACCAAAGAGATGTAGCACTGAACTAGAAAGAATTTTTGAAAAATATTATATCTCCCTTATCCCTACCTGCAGGCTAGGAGATGACAAACCTCAATTTAGAGTTGGGGAAAACAATTGTTCTTGCTATGCCATTTTATTTTATTTTTTTTATTTTAATATCTTTTTATTGATAGAATGCATGCCAGGGTAGCTATGCCATTTTAGTAAATTCTTTTATAACAAACTAATATTGGCAGATGAGTAATGGGAAAAAACAGTGGTAGAAGCTCATGACCTACAAATTAAGTTAGATTTAGGAGTAACCACAGAGTGACTCTAGAACACAAGGTAGCAATTGCCCCCTCAGGGGATCCAATATACATACAAGTGCTAGTTTGGAGAATAGTTGTTGTTCAGTCATTTCAGTCATATCCATCTCTTTGTGACCCCATTTGGGATTATTTTAGCAAAGATACTGAAAAGGTTTGCCATTTCCTTCAACTCATTTTACAGATGAGCAACTAAAGCAAACAGAATTAAGGGGAATAGACCATTGGCTATTACATATATATTCTCTTATATTGGTTAGAAAACCATTTTTAATAACCACATAATATATGAACATGGGGTAAGGGTTAATATTCTTCTCACTCTATTCCCTCCATTTCATAAAATCACAGAAAAGAGCACATAACTAACTGATAAATACATTAATGAAGTACAAAGTCACAACTTAAAGGTAACATTAAAAACATTTCCCTTATTGAATTGGAAGGGAATCTTGATATTCACTAGTCACATTTCTCAAATCTTTAAAAAATTTGTTAGTCCTGGGAGGTGTGAGGCAGAAAGCAGCTTCATGGAGTATGATTACTGCACTTCTGGCAAAGAGGAAAGAAATTTCTTCTATTCCTTACCATAGGCCATGAAATATGGCAGAATTATTTGCCCATTAAAAAAACTTCACATCCAGCAGGTTTAACACAAACAAGTAATTTCAAGCAGCAGCAGAGAATCCCTTTTTTTTTCTTAAAAGTATTTTATTTTTTCCAATCACGTGTACAGTTTTCAACATTCACTTTTGTAAGACTGAGTTCCAAATTTTTCTCACTTCTCTCCCCTTCCCCAAGACAGCAAGCAATCTAATATAGGTTTTATATAAATACAATCATTTTAAACATTTTATCATCTTTTCCTATCATCTTGGCCAATATGATAGATGTGAGACATTACTTCAGAGTTGTTTTAGTTTATATTTTTCTAATCAAGTAATTTAGAGCACTTTTTCACATGATTATGAATGGCTTTATTTTCTTCATCTGAAAATTGCATGTTCATAACCTTTGACCAATTTTATTCAATTCCCTCTATATTTTAGAAATGAGGCCTTTATTAGAAATATTGGTTGTAAAAACTGTTTTCCAGCTTTCTACTTCCCTTCTAATCTTGGCTGCATTGGTTTTGTGCAAAAACTTTTTAATGTAACCAAAATTATCCATTTTGCATTTCATAATATTCTCTATCTCTTCTTTGATCATAAATTCCTTTTCCAAAGATCTGACAAGTAAACTACCCCTTGTTCTCCTAATTTGCTTATATCGCCTTTTATGTCTAAATCATGAATCCATTTTGAATCTTGGAATAAGGTGCCAGATATTGGTTTATGCCTAGTTTCTGCCATACTATTTTCAAGTTTCCTGGCAATTTTTGTCAAATACTGTTTTTATCTCAGGAGCTGAAGTTTATGGTTTCATCAAACAATAGATTTGAGCCACTGACTATTGTGTCTTGTGTACCTAACCTATTGCACTGATCCATCATAGAGAATCTTTTAACAATGAAATAACTATGCATTCAGGACAGAGTTAGCCCCGGAAATAAAAAGTCAAGTTGAAGAGAAGAGTATCCAGGGAACCCAGTGGAGTGATTTTGATGCAGTTAGGGATCCAAATGATGTGGTTAGTGGCAGGGCAGAGAGTTGTGGGAATCCCTCTTTGGTCGGCGAGGTCCAATTCACAAACCTGAAATATTAGAATGGTAGAAGGAAGTTTATTGTTGGCACTGCAGAAGACAGCTTTTGCTAAGACGACTGATTTCTGAGTGACAAAGCCCTGGCAGAAAGATAAAGGTCCTAGCAGAGAAATCTGGCAGAGAAATAAACAAAGGGTCTAACACTGAGAAGAGAATGTCTTCCCAGTGGGCAGGGGTCCTGACAGACAGCTGTGCCAAGGAGAGAGGTTCCTTGACAAGGCGTGGTCCTGCTTTGGGCCTCTTTAAAAAATGAGTGAACAGAAACCCATTTTATAAGCAGATCTTGGCGAGGCTGGGGGGGGGGGGGGGGGGGGGGGACACGGGGGGTAGTTTGATCAGATCAGGATCACCCAATTGAATGAACTTACTTTGAAGTCTTTTTCAGCCTGAATTTGAATGGGGATCCGGCTATCAATAGGAGCAGGGGTGGGGTGGGGTGGGGTAGGGGAGTTGGGGGGCATAATTTGCCTTAGAAAAGGCCAGCCAAGAGGATATGCTCTTCTCATAGACTGGTAGACCAGGAATCTCCATTCTTTTACAGATCAAAAGGGGACACAATTTTAGAGTGATAATTTTACAGATTAAAGGAAACACAGTTTCACTCCCCCATCAATTTCATTTAGCAAAAATATGATCCAGAAGACAGCAATGTATGGCACCACAAGAAAAGGGCACGAGTTGCTATAGCCACATGTCCCCTATGAGTATGCCTTACTACAAATGCATTCCAAATTTCTGCACAATATTCTCTTAAGTGCCTAAAGATCTTTGTGGAAAAGTACCGCCCCCCCCCCCATCCAGGTTTATTGGGGAATGTTTCATAGCTACAATTTTTATGCCATGTTTGTAAATGCCTTTTTTGCTTTGAACTGATTTTGTCTACTGGATGACTACTAAGGGTATGCTCACCAGCTAGGGCTCATATGCTCTACCTTTAGGAATATGGACCCATAGAGGTTCTTTGTAGTAGTTACTTATCCTGTTAGGGGCCTAACTTGAAAAGCTGTGAGTGTTAAGATGAAAAGGTAGTCCATAATGGGTGCTATGTTTAAGAACCAAATAAAAATACTTAACTTGAATTTATATAGAATTTCTTCCTTAGTGAAAATTTAATTTTAGACTAATTAGATGTTCTAGACAAATGCTAAATATTTTTTACTTCAAGGTCATCAGATAAGGTTGCTCACACAATTGCAATAAGTTTTAAGTCTATCTTTCCATGAAAATGCACAAAAGAATATATGGTTCCTCTTCTCTCCTTTACCTGGATGTTTCAGAAAGCAGAGCCATATATCTAATCACAATCAGATACCAAAGGGGAAATCATTGACGGACTATTGAGAAGCGAGTATTGCTTTTTATAACCTATAGACTTATAAAGGAAGAAGGTGTACCACCTACCTGAGAGGCTACAGTTTATAGAATTGAAAAGTAGAGCCTACAGAGAAAGGGAGGGCCCCTTTAGCTTCTGAAAAACCTCACAAATGTGATTCTTCTATGAAACCATAATACAAAAACAGACTTCAAAGAGGGAGATATTGTGGTATGGAGGTATGTTTTACTCTCTAAATACATCTCTGCTAAGACAGAGACTCTAGAGCAGTTTTAACTTTTTTGATGTCATGGATGCCTTTGACAATCTATGGAATCCTCAGAATTATGTTTTTAATGCATGAAATAAAATACATAGAATTACAAATGTTACAAATTACATTTGCCATTTAATGATTAGAAAGTTATTTTCATAACTGTATTTCAATTATATCAAAATATTAAAAGGCAAGTTCATGGACTCCACATTAATAAGTCCTGCTCAACTGTGCATACCCTTTGATCCAGCAGTGTTACTACTGAGCTTATATCCCAAAGAGATCATAAAGAAGGGAAAGGGATCTGTATGTGCACAAATGTTTGTGGCAGTCCTCTCTGTAGTGGCCAGAAACTGGAAACTGAGTAGATGCCCATCAATTGGAGAATGGTTGAATAAATTGTGGTATATGAATATTATGGAATATTATTGTTCTGTAAGAAATGATCAATAGGATGATTTCAGAAAAGCCTGGAGAGACTTACATGAATTGATGCTGAGTGAAATGAGCAAGACCAGGAGATCATTATATACTTCAACAACAGTACTATATGATGATCAATTCTGATGGACCTGACCATCTTCAGCAATGAAATGAACCAAATCAGATCCAATGAAGCAGTAATGAACTGAACCAGCCACGCCCAGCAAAAGAACTCTGGGAGATGACTAAGAACCATTACATTGTATTCCCAATCCCTATATTTTTGCCTGCCTGCATTTTGGATTTCCTTCACAAGCTAATTGTACAATATTTCAGAGTCCAATTCTTTTTGTACAGCAAAATAACAGTTTGGTCAGGTATACTTATTTTGTATTTAATTTATACTTTAATATATTTAACATCTACTGGTCATCCTATCATCTAGGGGAGGGGCTGGGGGGAAGGAGAGGAAAAATTGGAACAAAAGGTTTGGCAATTGTCAATGCTGTAAAATTACCCATGCATATAACTTGTAAATAAAAAGCTATTAAAAAAAATAACTCCTGCTCTATTCTTCCTATCTGGGCCATGATAGGTAGTCCTATTATATATAGATAGCTAGTCCCCTTGGAAAGGGAATAAATGTTAGTTATCTTATAGATGCTATAGCAAATATATATATATATGGTAAATAAGAAGAGGACTAAAAAAGTCTTAAAAAGCTTAACCGGATCCTATAACATGATTCATTGTTTCATGACTCTCCCAGTCTAAAATTTTTCCAAATTTCCTCCTCTTGAAAATTGCCCTTTTTTTAAATCTTTTTCTCTTGCATGTCATGGCATCACTTTCCTGAGGTCTCTTCTGAGAACAAAATGCAAACAATAGTACAATCATCTTATATTTAAAAGGTTTTGTGATATCATCTAATCTACAATACAAATAAATGTCTACTATAAATATTTTTGACATTGGTTCACTTTATTAAAACTTTATTGCATATAATTTACATTGTATTTTGCAATTTGTTTCAAAAGACCTTTGTGTGAAAATCTGTAATATAAAAAAGTAATACAAATATGATGATCATGATCACATAAAAATGAATTCAGGTAAAGAGACCACATTTGTTATTTTAATTTTTCAGCACAGTTGGGGAACTCTCAGAATGAATATATAACAAGAGTAAGCTTCACCAAAGAAGAGTTTTATAGGACAAATTAAATGAGATGTTTAACAAACCTATCTAAATTACACATCCAGTTATATTAATTACTCACAAGTGAAATCTTTCAAAGCCAAAAGCTGTGTATAAGCAATATTCCCAGTACACCTTTTAATTTCAGCATTTTATAATCAGTAATAATACTTTTGAATTCTGAACCATTTGTATCAGTGCTGGCTACAATTAAATGCATTTGTATTAAAAGTTTAATTTGTTACCCAGATGAGCCATTTAGAAGTAGAAATTAAAATAAAGAATTCTCAAACTATCTCAAGCACAACCTTATTCAATGTAGAAAATGAATTTATAATATGCTGTTTCATAATTGAAAGGAAAAAGGACTTCTACTGAAACCTTAAAACTCTTCTTTGGTAAAGATCTTTGAGAGTAGCTTATTCTCAGGCAGAATACAAAAGGTGAGATTTTTAAAAGAGGATTTTTAATACAGAAATATACATACATATACATATGTGTACAAGGTTACATATAAATTTAATTCAACAAGCAATATTAAACACCTTCTATATGTAAGAAAAAGTCAGGTAAGATATAATATGCAAACAAACAAGTAGATGAATATACATATGATATATATGCACTAAAACCATATATATGATAATTTGAGGGAAAAGTATCAATAATTTAGATTTCTTGTGGAAGATGACACATTATCTGTCTGGCAAGAAGCTAAAGATTCAAAAAATCAGAGCTGAGGAAGAATGGAATTTCATAATAATCTTTAAAATAAAGTTAATAATCTCAACAAATATAAATAATTAGAATTTTTAAATTTCAAATAAAACTTAAGTACCTAAATATGAACTTTAATAAAATAGTAATAGCTTATTTGTTCATATCCTCTTTTGATCTTTTTTTCTACCTGTCTACTTATAAAGTTTGGCTACTATTAAAGTTTTGTTATGTTACACATATACTAGAATTTCATTGGCATAAGGAATTCCCAATGAGGAAATATTTTTTACCAATATAGATCAGCCCAACAAAAAAGCTCAAAATAAACACAAAAGAGGATATATTGGAAATTAGAGGAGGAATAGATATATTAGAAGCAAAAAAGTCCATGAAACAACAAAACATCCCAGAAAAAGATGTCAGAAGCAGTTCTGCAGATAGCCATAAAATGGCAGCTCTATAAGGTAGAGATGTAAGGTATTTGTAGAGACAGAATGAAAAAAGGAAGGTATAGTCAAATGCTAAGAAATGGATATACGAAAAGTATATAATGTATTATTATAATATATGCACTAATTTTTGCCTATCAACAGATTCTAATGGATTAGTTACTATCAATCACACACCAAGAAAACCATGTCAAAAATTCAACATAACAATTACCCACCAAGCAAACTATACCAAAAATTCCATATGCCAAGAAAATCACACAAAAATCCAACATGCCAATTACACACCAAGAACATGTCAATTGCATGTCAAGAATACCACATCAAAAATCCAACATTATCTTTTTTTTTTTCAAGTTTGGGAGTTCATTTATAACTTGTTCAATACCCTATTTCTGACACTGGGTTATTTAAAGTCTTGTTCTATTCACTTAAGCCTTTATTTTATAAATAGCCATTGGTGGCTTTATTACATATGGTTGGGTAAAACATTTTCCCTTTTAAATTCATTCTGAATGCATGTCTTCCACTAAACATAACTGATCTCATGGACAAGCTTTTTTTTTTTCCTTTTGAGGCTTTGTTTTTATGTGTTATAGAATTTTCTTTATTTAAATTTGGCACCCCTGATTCCAAAAAAAATTTTTAATGTGAATGTCTTTTTTTTTTTTTTGCTCATTCTTCCACACTTATGTTTGTAGACACCAAAAACAAAGTATGACTAGAAGAATACGGCACAGTGAAGTCTAGCACAACAGAAATGAAAGATCAAAGCTGTAGACTAGAGAAAACCATATAAAGGTACTCTTAAACTTGTCTAGGATATATGAAGTCTAGGGTTGACTGAGAAGACATTCCAGTGACATTCCAGGGTGAGGATCAGTCATGGACCTTAGACTATATAATGAACAACAACAACAAAAAGTTCAGAAGCAAAGAGGAGTTGTACAGCTCTAAGGCAAGAAATTGAGTAGAGGTCTCAGTTCCAGCCTCCAGCCAATCTTAGACTAGAAGGGGAATAACTTCAGCAGAAATCCCAAAACAAAAAAGAGCTTGTAGTTCTATCATTTTGAACCAGCCATCTAAGATGGCTGAAAGTTGATGAGTGTAGTATTAATCCGCTGAAACTTCAACAAAAAATGAGGCAATAGGATAGTTATGCAGATATTAACCCAGATCAGGAACTTGAAGAGTTCAAATAAGGGAGGGCAGTAATCAGACTTTGCTCTAAAACCAATGTGAGAACACTGAAAGTTTATGGATCTTTAATCTAAGTTGTCTCTGAAACACTAAACTATACTCAGTAATTCAAGAAAGCATCAGGAAAATCTAAGAGAACAAAAGCTCAACTCAGACATTCCCCCTCAGAAATGTGGAAAGCCTGGTTCTAACATAAAGCATAATGTCAGGAAATAAACTGGAAGAATGAATAATCAAAAAGAAAACAAAACAAAACCAAAAAACCTATCATACAGTTATTGTGATGACATAAATTCAGAAAAAGAGAATGACTGTAAAGCATCTACAAACAAAGAAAAACATAGCTTGTTTACAACTTCAAGTAGAATTCCTGGAAGAGATAAAGCAGGAGAGTTTTTGAGAGCTAAAAACTGATTTTTTTAAAATTGTAGCTATCAAAGAAATATTTGGAAACTAGAAGTTTCCTGATTAAAGGAAAAAACTCCATGAAAATTGGAATGACCAAATAGGAGCTAATGACTCTACAAGATAACAAGATAAAAAATAAAACAAATTCAAAAGACTGAAAATCTAAAGTGTTTCATACCAAAAACAACTGATCTAGGAAAGAAGACAGAAAATGTAAGAATATATATGCTTGCCATCTAGGGGAGGGGGTGGAGGGAAGGAGGGGAAAAATTGGAACAGAAACGAGTGCAAGGGATAATGTTGTAAAAAAAATTACCCTGGCATGGATTCTGTCAATATAAAGTAATTATTAAATAAAATTTAAAAAAAAAAAAGAATTCTTGAGAAAAAAAATTAATTAGCTGTTTGAGAGCTGAACAGTAGGACTTTTTTCTAAAGCTAAGAAAAAGTCATAGGAACACAAATGTAGCATAAGTGACTGTAGCTGTATTCTTTTTCACTACTTATAAAATGTATATAATTATTTTTAAAAAAAGAATATATATGTTAAATGTCATGATACACCTCCCCCAAAAAAAGTATCTAATCCTTAAAGAAATCATAAAAGTAAACTATCCAGGATCTCTTAGAAATGAAGACCAAAATAAGAAATGTTTTCAACCTATTGTTTTCTAAAAGAAAAAAAAAAACAAACTTCAGGAATTCTCAGTTATAGACCAAAAGTTTCTGAGTCCAAGATAAAAATATTGCCATACAGAAATGTACTGAGAAGCCAGTGAAGATCATACAAGATTAAACAGCCACCATCAAAAAAGAAGCAGAAAACTTGTACGGTGATATTTCAGAAAGCATAAGCAGGCCAAAAGACATAGACTTACAATCAACAACTACTGGCCCATCGAGACTATTTATAATCCTAGGAGGTGGAAGGTGAGAAGAGAAGTCAAGAAGTATGGACTTTTAAGGAAAAAGGAATTCTAAACATTTTTGATGAAGAGAGCTATGTAGAAATGTGAAATATAACACTGAAGTTAAGAGAAAAAATGGTACACAAAATCAAACAATTTTTAGGGACTAAATGAGAATAAATTGTTTACATTGCATCCCTCAGAATTTTGTAATCATTAAGGGTCTTAGTGGAAATATCATTAAAAGGTCTGTGAGAGATTATGTTCTTATCTTGTTTTGATTTTTTAAAAGAATAATGAAGAGAAGAAGAGGAATACATTGGGAGAAGAATAAACTAGGAAAAATTATCTCACATAATTGATGTGCAAGTAGAAATCTCTAGAAATAAGGACCTTACTCTCATACAGAGTTGGGTTCAAAAATAATTTAGAAAGGGCTCTAGGCAAATTTTTAATATTCACTTTGGTAACTTTTGAGTTCCAAATTCTCTTCCTCCCTTCAGCCCCTACCCTACTCATTGAGAAGACAAGTTATTAATGCATGTAAAGTCATGCAAAATGTAGGAAGACAAGCAACTTCCCTGAGTATTATTGAACCTAGAGTTTAAGTGCCAAATTTTAACTACTAGAGTACCTGAGAAGAATGTAGCTTTTGAAGAGAATCTTAAAAGTCTGTGAATTCATTTTGGGGCTCTAGGTAAATGAAAGAGAAGAGGGGCAAGGGAACAGAAGTAAATAACATCAAACCTAGAGTACCAGTGCTAAACTCCAATGGTGTTTATTGCCTCTGGCAGCAAATACAAAATCATCCATTTGGCTTTCAAAGCTCTTCATTAACCTTATTCTCCTCCTACCTTTCCAGTTTTCTTTATACTTTATTCCTTACCACATACTTTTTAATCCAGTGGGTAAAGCAAGGGTGTCCATTATCACTTTACCATTCAATATGTTGCTAGAAATGCTTGGAGTCTATGGGATATTAAGGGAAAACTAAGGGAACTATGGGAAAAGTTGTACCTCTGGAATGGAGGCTGTTGAGCTTTTTTAGGGCTGCTTCCCCCCTTTGTTATTCACTTGCCACCCAACTCTCACCTGTAGGCTCCAGGAAGTTGCCATATGCCCAACAGCTACAACCCATTAAACCATTTCAGCAGATAAGGCTAAGGGTTGAGGGTAACATATGAGCCTCAATATTATGGGTCAGAACTCTGAACTTGAAACAAAGGATTCTTACAAGGTACTAAGTCAGTGGAATTGATAGAGACAATAGTTATCTAATTTAGCATGATTCAGTATGATTGATTTAATCCTACAAGGTGATGTTATGGGCCAGAACTTGAAACAAGATACTAAGTGGAATTGAGGAGACAATGGTTAAATCAAGTTTAGCACTGATTTAATCCTACAACAAATAATGGTTTCCTAGTGATATAATGATTGGTGTATATTCAGTGTGTGGCATATAAGTAAAAAGCTCTCAGGGCCAGAGGGAACAGGTGCACTAGAAGCTCTCGGAGGCTGAGACAGATTCATTCCATCTTCTACCTTTGTGCTGGCTGGAGGCTTAAGTACAAATCTTCGGATTCAGAGACAAGTGAAGGAGACAAGACTGTAAAGGAGACAATAAAGGATTTGGACCTTAATCCCTGGCTACACTTGTGATTACTGAACTAAAAGGAAGGCTGCCTCCAGAAAACCCAAGAAAATCCCAATAAGAGAATATTACATTTTAAAGAGAATATTACACCTCAAAACCTTTAATGAGTTAGTAATTGTCTACTGGAAACTTATGAATACTTTTCTAGCAGAATAAGTGGATGTGAACTATTTGGTCCAATGGACCATGAAGGTGGCAGAAGCAGTTACTGTGGAGTGCTTAGAGCTTTGTTAGACATCAAAGATGACAAGGTCATCCACTGCATGCTGAGCCATTGACAGTTGGCTTGAATTTTGTTTTGCCATTGGACTCCCAATGACTTTGGAAGAAAGTGAGACCAAATGTCTTTCTGCAATTCTGCCTTACAAATCCAATTTATGGGAAAATCAAAAGGTATTACCCATATCATTTTGCCATTTACACCTTTTTAGGAATCTTGTGGTGACAGGCAAGTGACAAAGCAAAAGTTGTATATACATTGGCAGCTATAGTCACAACATTGGACATAAGTAGCCCAAAACAGAGCATTTTCTCACTGGACTGAAGCAGCAATGGAATTTGACAGCCCCATTGTTTTTTTTAAGGACCACATGGCTCACCTGCTGACATGAGGAAAGGGCTAGAAAAGGTGCTCTGAAAATTGTCTACTTCACCCAATCTATCCCTGGCCTGCTTACTACAGCAGGCAGGGATCCTATCCTATAGTTGAAACAACAACAACAACAAAATGTACAAAAATTCTGTGAAGATGATTCCACTCATCATCTACTGATCCAATGTACCTGAAAGTCAAACAGCTCTTGTTGCAAGAGAACACAAATATCCCATGTAGTAACAGCCCTGAAACGATGTTGGCAAATAAAGACCACCTTAACAAAGTCAGAGGTTGATACACATTTTTTTGGAGTGGTTGCAGCGATGTGGAGTGTTATGAAGCTGGTGTAGGTTTTGCAATCAAAACGAATCTAGTTAACAAGCTTGTATGTCTCCCCAAGAATGACAGGCTCTTTGCCACCATCATCAGTGTGTATGTTCCCACCATTACAAGGCCTAATGTGATCAAAGGAAAATTTTACAAAGATCTGGAGATCCTCATCATCAATGTGCCAAAGATGGGCAAGCATGTAATTTTGGGTGACTTTAACCACAGAGTAGGCACAGACTATCAACTATGGCAGGGAGTCCTTAGAATGAAGTCAGAAACAGAAAATCACTACTAAAGACTTGTTTCATGACCTTTCCATTACCAATACAGTCTTCCCTTTACCTAAATACAATAAAACCTCATCAATACATCCTGAATAAACATTGACATTGAATCAACCCTAAGCACTTCTAGAAAAAAATGGACTAGAACTTCTAAACATAAAAAATGAGGTTCCATTTGAAAGAATTTATAAATGTCCTCCAGAAAAAAAAACCTAATGTTCATGGGTAGGATGGATGAGTTAATAAAAAATAACAATACTATCTGAAGTAGTTTTATTAATTCATAAATTTTGAATTTACTTATTCAGGACCATACTAATGGAACTACCAAGAGACTACTTGATAAAACAAGAAAAAAAAAAAACTCATCAGGTAGAACAAAGTCAGGTCAAAGTAATTAATATTTTTTTAAAAGTGGGAAGGAGAGAGTTTAACATTATCAGTTTTAAAAACCACTTCAAAGCAGTAAACAATTTGGTACTAGCTAAGAAACAGAGAAATCCAGAGTTTGATCAGTGGAATAGATGCAAAATATACGGCAGGAAACAGACATAATAGTCTTGGGTTTAATAACCAAGAACCTCAGTTATGATGATAAGGGAGTGGTATTTGGGTTAAAAACAAACCAAAAAACCTGTTAAGACATCTCACTCTGTTTACTGATAAGCTCCAAAGGATATATAACTTAGAGATAAATGATACCATAAAAAAAAAATCAGAGGAACATGGAATAAATTATGTCAGATCTATGGGTAGGGGAAGAATTCCTGATCAAACAAAACATAGAATGACAAAAGGTAAACACTTTTGATTGCACAAAATTTTAAAGTTTTTTTTTTTCAACAAACAAAATCAATAGAGCCAAAATCAGAAAAGCAGATAAACGAGAAGAAATCTTTGCAGCAAATTTCTGTGACAAATATTCCTAGCACCTTTATCTTAGAAAAATGAGCATCTTAGAGAAACATCTCTAAGACATTCTAAAATGTATAGGGAACTGACTCAAATTTATAAGTCATTCCCCAAATGGTAATATGGTAAAAGAATATGAATAAGCAGCTTTCAGAACAAAAGCAAAAGTACAAATAATCATGTTTTTAAATGCTTTAAGTCAGTAACAATTGGAGAAATACAAATTAACTCTTAGGTTTCACTTTTCAACTAAAAGACTGAATTTCACCAAAAACAAAAAACAAAACTCAAATGCTCGAGGAACTATGAAATAACAGATATATTAATTTCCCAATGGTGAATGAGAACAACCATTCAGGAAAACAATTTAGCACTATTGTCCCCCTCAAAATTATTCAATTTTGTATAATTTTTTTTGACATTACTACTATTATTAGGTCTGTATTCCAAAGAGATCAAAAGAAGAGGGAAAGGATCTATATGTACAAAAATATTTATAGCAGTTCTATTTGGGATGGCAAAAAAAAATTAAAACTGAGAGAATGTCTATCAAATGAAGAATTTGATAGATTTAGTTCAACAAGTACAATATTTGAATGTGATGGAATACTATTATACTGTAACTAATGAAAGGGATAATTTGAAAAATGAGGAAGATCTGAAAGAACTGATTCAGAGTGAAGTGAGCAGAACCAGGAGAACAATTTATAACAATGTTCTAAAAGTGATTAGTCAACTTTAGAAAACTTAAGAACTCACATTATTACAATGACTAACCCTAATTGCAGAGGACTTATGATTTAACAGGATATCCCTAAAATAGAGGTGATGGATTCAAAGCACAAACTGAGACATATTTCTTTTTGGACACAATCAATGGAAGGATTTGTTCTGCTTGACTACATATTTTGTGACACTAGTTTTGGTTTTTTGTTTTCTCAATTGGGCACATAAAGTAAAAGAAGGAATATAAAAAGTAGATCTTCATTTGAGGAAATGAAATTTAACATAAAGAAATTTTAAAACATTGGCAGAAGATAAGAAAAAGATAAAATGCAAGGAGGGAAACAGACTAATTCTATATGAACCAATCTAATTGATCTTGAAGGTAGGAGAGATCTAGAGGAAAACCCCAAGTGAATTCAAGATCTATTAAGCATTATCTATGTTCCAGGTGCTGTGCAATGTGCATAAATACAAGCAAAAAAGAAAAATAGGCCCCACTCCTAAAGAACTCACTATATTCTAACAGAAGACAATATGTAAAAAGGAGCTGAAAAGAGGGTGAAGTATAGATCTATGTTTGCAATGGTCTACACAACGAATCTCTGCTAGTCTGCGCCCTTCATCAAAATGGAAATTCCAGGAAAAACTCACCAATGGAAGAAGACAGTTGCAGAGGCAATAGGGGAAGGCAGCTGAAGTAATTTAACAAAATTAGGAGAGTAAAATATGTTGGTTATACTCCCACTGTTGATTCATGGGAAGACATGAACATGATCCAAAGAGAATGAAAAGGCATAGATGCTCTACAATCTTCATTGTTGCAGGTAGTATCCACTTTTGAGCATGAGTCTTTCCAAGAAGTACCTTAGAAAGCAGAGTCCCAACATAAAGGAAGAGGGAGAAAATCAAAATATTCAGAACTAGAAAGATGAACACCCCTCCTTTTGTAGAAAAAGAGAGTGAGAAAAACTTTTATGACATTACAGAATCTGGAAAGATAGAAAGCTTTTGGCAAGGACCTACACTAGAGCCTCTCTCAGGTGCCAGAACAAAGAATGGGGATACTGCACTCTAGTGAGGAAGGGTGATAAAAAGACCAACTGCATATTTCACAATTTTGCTGAGAGCTAATTAATTTAGACTAACTTTAAGGGATATACTGGATTCCTTACCTGAAAAATGAATGGGTTGGAACTAGATGATTTCTGTAAAATCTATACCCCCTAATTACGTATGGCCAAAAATAAATGTATACTTTTCCTAGCTGTTCAAGTAAATAATCAGTGCATATAGCCAGAATCAAAAATTTAATTTTCTTGTTGTTCAAGTAGGTGATTAGAGCCCAGTCTTGGCTTCCCAGTTAATCTATCAGTTAGAAGGAAAAAAAAAAAAACCCTACTAACTCAATTAAATTTTAATCATTCAATTTTCAATAAGTGTTTGTTAAGCACCTCCTATTGTGATATCCAGCAAGAACTAAGACTTGGGAGAAGTACAAAGAGCATTTTAGTTTAGTAACAGAACATCTCAGAGTGCAATGTTCTTTCCAAATGAGACACAAGCTTACTGCTACAATAATTTCAATGTGTCACACATAGAACAGAATGATTTTACTGTGTATCACTGAATATTCTTTTCTTAAGACTGAGACCTCCAATGTTGACTTAGAGAAAAAATTTCCTAGATTCCTTTCCTCTGTTTTTTTTTGTTTTTGTTTTTGTGGTTTTGTGGGGGTTTTTTGGTTTGTTTTTTTCCCCAATAGGACCGGAGAATGATGTTTCCTTAGTAAAGGACATTTGCCAGCTGAAGTCAAAACCGATATACTGCCTTCATTACTGTAACCTAAAAACTGTAATTCAAAGCTACTGTTCTTACATTTTCAAGGTATCTTTCTCTAAATTATAAGTGAAGGCTAATAACCTAAATCTCAAATGGCAAAAACTTACATTGATGAATATGAATTCTAGATGATTATTTCCTGTGAGTCTAGTAAACTCCAATAGCTTCCTATTTCCTTTAGGAACAAATAGTCTCCTGTGTTTATTTTTTAAGTAATTTATAACCTGGCCGCAATATATGTTTCCAACTTTATGTCTTCCCCCTATCCCATTCTGCAGTCCAGTCAAACTGGGTTTCTTGAAATTCCTCACATATTATTCTATTTCCAATCTCTTATCTTTGTGCTGCATAGTCCCCAAACCTGGAATATACTCCTTCCTCACCTTTGCCTCTTAGCCTTGTTTCCTTAAAAAGATTCAGCTCAAAGTAATGAATTGAACCAGCTACACCCAGCGAAAGAACTCTGGGAGATGATTATGAACCACTACATAAAATCCCCCATCCCTCTATTTTTGTCCACCTGCATTTTTTATTTCCTTCACAGGCTAATTATACACTATTTCAAAGTCCGATTCTTTTCGTACAGCAAAATAACTGTATGGACATGTATACATATATTGTATTTAATTTATACTTTAACATATTTAACATGTATTGGTCAACCTGCCATTTGAGGGAAGGGGTGGGGGGAAGGAGGGGAAAAGATGGAACAAAAGGTTTTGTAATTGTCACTGCTGAAAAATCACCCATGCACATATCTTGTAAATAAAAAGCTATTAAAAAAAAGATTCAGCTCAAGTAACATCTACATGAAACCTTTTTTACTTTCCCTTGTGTAAAGAACCTGCTTTATATTTATTTTGTGTATACTACATTATATGTATATTGTCTCCTGATTAGGGTACAAGGGCCTAGAAATCAGTCTGTCCATTTTGGTTTGCATCCTGAATGCCTAAGGGCTAATTGGTATAGTAGATAAGAGTACTCAGCCTGCAGTAAGAAAGACCTGAGATCAAATCTTAAGACATTTACTAGCTGTGCAATCCTGGCCAAGTCATATAACCTCATTTGCCTCAGTTTTCTCATTTGTAAAATGAGCTAAGGAAGGAATGGCAATCCACTCCAGTATCTTTGCCCAAAAGACCCTAGGGACACACACCGTATGACATGACTGAAATGATTAAATAAACAATTCCACAGAGTTTCACACAGTGCCTGGTCCTTAGTTCAATAAATGCTTGTTAGCTGATTATGTGATTCTACCCATCAGGATCTAATACAGTTACAGAATGCTTCTTTTTTCCCCTTGAGGCAATTGGCGTTAAGTGACTTACCCAGGGTCACACAGTTAGTATTAAGTATCTGAGATCAAATTTAAACTCAGATGCTCCTGACTTTAGGGCTGGTGCTCTATTCACTGCACCACCTAGCTGCCTCTCAGAATAATTCTAAAAAGTTCATTCCTTTTAGTTAAAAATGCTCTGTTTGGTATTCAAAGACCTTCATAATTTAGATCCCCCATACTATCTTTCCTGTCTTCTTACCCTTTACTCCTTCTACCCCTTTGGCTTCCTGGCTATTCCACAAACAAGACACTCCCTGTTTCAGCACCAGGCATTTTCTCTGGCTATTCATCATGACTGGAAAGTTCTCACTCCCTCACTCTAATTCTAGCATGTTCCCTCTTAATTATTTTCCTATTAATCTTGTATATAGCTTGCTTTATATTTGTTTTCCTGTTGGTTCCCTTATTAGATTGTAAGCTTCTTAAGGGCAAAGATGTCCTTTTGACTCTCTGCATCCCAACTCTTTGTGACCACATTTGGAGGTTTCTCAGCAAAGATGCTAGAGTACTTTGCCATTTCCTTCTTGTGCTCATTTTACAGATAAGAAACTAAGGCCAACTGGGTTAAATGACTTGCCCAGGATTAAACAACTAGTAGGTGTCTGAGGCCAAATTTGCTGATTCTTCCTAATTCCAAAGCCAGTGCTCTATCCACAGTGTCACCAATTTGCTCTACTGTCGTGTAACAAGCACTTAACAAATGTTGATTGATTGATTGATTGATTGAAAGAAAATTTGAAATTTAAACTATTTAAACTAGATAAATATTCAGATTTGGAGAATTTAATACAGTAAAAGAATATATCTTCAAAGTTGAACAATCAATAACCCTTCCTAAGGCATTTTCATTTATGTCATACTGCCTTAAATAAGAACTCCAACATAGATTTTTCATAGACTTGGGTTTAAATTTAAAGACCAATATTTTCCTTCTTATTTCAAGATTCCAAGGATCTATGATTTAATTAAGTATGGGTATTCTTGCAATCAATGGATCAAGACCTTTTACACTGTAGTAGATAAGTCCTGAGATTATGAAACCAACAATTTCATCCTGATTTTATTAAGATTAATAATATTATATAGAAAAAAATGTTATTCTCTATCTAACACTGACACAACCAAAATGTTTCTTCAATTCTTTTGAAAATTGGTTAGTATGGAGCAGTTAGGTGGTAAAGTACATAGAATACAAGGCCTGAAGTCAGAAAGACCTGACTTCAAATCTGACCTCAGACATTTAACATGTCCTAGCTGTGTGATCCTGGACAAATCACTTAAACCCAATTGCCTCAGGAAAAAAAAATGAAAATTGGTTAGGATCATAAATCTAGTACTTTAAAAGAGTTGATTAAAATATACACTATTAATTGGCCTGAAGATGAGAAATGAGCTGTTAAGAATCTAATGACTATAAGAAGTTTACAGTTTAATCTTTGGTTAAATTTAGCTAATGAAACATAAAAATCATTTTTACTGCCTATAATTTTCGCAATCTTTTTTTGAGTTGGCATTGCCAAAGTAATTTTTGCAGCAACACTAGTTTAGTGGGATCAAGAGACCAAAAAAGAAAAAAAAAAAAAAGATATTGTTCTATCTTTCCTATTCATGGTAAATAACACAGTCTTGGATCAAGTCTTGTATTCAGGACAAAAAAAATCATTAAAACACTAACACTATTCTATACTCCATTTAAAAAATTTTTTAGTCTGAAATCTCTTATGAAAACTCATTTAAAAAAAAACCTCATAAATATTGCTTTAAGATTTGTAAAACTTTATACATAAATTAAGAATAAAGAGATAGCCCACAAATAGCTAGGAATCACTATGGATAGAGTTCCCAACCTAGAATCAGAAAGCCCTGAGTTCAAATTAAGCTCCTGAGATTTACTAGCTGTGTGATATTAGACAAGTGCCACAGTTTCCTTGTCTTTATCTCAAAAATGTTGCTTAAACACAAAAAGCATTATTTTCAGTCCAGGACTAATTGGGAATAGGTAATTTCAGCACTAAATGCTTCAGGACCAAAATTTTAAGCAAGCATTTTGCAAATGTTGTGATATCCTTCTTTTTCCTTCCCATTCCCATTCCCATTCCCTAAATAAATACATAAAGAAATGAAGCAACAAAATAAACTGGCAGAAATTTGACATGACTCTAAACTTGAACTTTAAATCATTTGCAGAACTATCTCAGCTGCACTGTGACTCAGCATTTTATAATGCCAGAAACCAAGTGAGATAAAGGCCTTTCTCTTTAATTGCACAGGCTAAATTTGGAGCTAAAGAGCATGAAGTACCTCAAAATAAAAAGTAAATAGTTGGGAAAATTTGGTGGTTAGTGCATAAATGGCCTGACTTGGTACATGATAACCAATAGGCAACTTGGGGCTAACTGAAGTGGAATTACAGTGTCTACAATTCAAAAGGAGGAGACAAAGCTGGCCTCAATACAAAAATCGTTGGCATATTATTCACAAATAACCACGTAGGTTACAATGAAACAGAGGAGAAAAAACAATTACCTGAACTATCCTTAAGTTATGAATGTTTTAGAATCGGCAAACCAGCAATTTAAGTATTGAGAAAGTAATTTCCTCACTTTTTCTTAATGCAAGTAAAACTGAATCAATATGAATTTTTTGTAAAAAAGTAAAATTAAGTCCAATAGAAAACAATCCATCTCTATTCATACCGAAAGCAATGAGAAATAGAAACTAACTTTGCCAGGAGGTTAGAAAAACAAGACGTCAAAAGGCAGAAGTGGGGGGAGTTAAGAAAGACGACCAAAAGAGGGAAAGGAGGTGCTTGGTGTGAGAAAGATAGAGAAAAAAACCAGCTAATGAAACATGGAACTCCCATAAGGCTGGAGGTTAACAAAATAGTCATCCTGCGTGCAAGGGCAACAAATTAACAAAAACAGGTCCTTAAAAACTTAAATAAGTGTTTCACAATTTGAGAGACAGAAAGGAGGGTGATGGACTAATAAAGGGCTGCCTCTGCAGTCAAGAAGTCCTGGTTTCAGCCCTGCCTTTTACACAAACTATGGGACCATGGGAACTTGGACAAGTTACAGGAGAGTGGCCACTGCTAATCAATGATGTCCCCACAGAGACAAAAAAAAAAAAAAAGGTTTCTAAGGCAGAAAAAGTAAAGGGCATCCCTAAAATACCTTCCAGCCATAATAAACCACAAACTGGAAGGATTCCAGTAAGAGCCAATCACTTCTCTTCTCTGAGCCTCAGTTTCCCTAGCTGTAAATGGACAGGTCAAGTCTCCTTGCAGTTTCCAAAGTCCCTCACAGCAATCATGAGACGTAAGCGAGAGATTTCCAAGTTTGAGAGGAGCTCTGAAGTCAACGTCAAATTTTTCTTAGTTTATTTTCCTCGCACAACCAAGAAACAACTTTGGGGATATTTTCCGCTTCTATGCCAGGAGTCAGTGCCCCACACAAGCCGGCTTCCCCTCCCCTCCTCTCTTTTCCTCCGCTCCTCTCCCTTCCCTCTCCCTCCCCTCCCCTTTACTCCCGTTTCCTCCTTTCCCCTCCCCTCCCCGCCCCGCTAAACTAACCCCGCAACTGCTGGTTCCAAGTCTCTTAGATGGGCGGGGCGGGGCTGCGCTGCAGCGTCCAGCGACCGAGGGGGGCGGAGCTAGCTCGCGACGTTATACGTGAGTTCAGAGTTCAACCCCTCCTCTTCTTCCCTCCTCCACCTCTCGCGTCTCCTTCTCCTCAGCCGCCGCCGCTGCTGCCGCTCGAGGGCCCGGGTTCGCCGCCGCTTTCTGCAGTCTCCCGCCCTCTGCCCCGCGATGGCGAACGTGGCCGATACAAAGCTCTACGACATCCTCGGGGTTCCTCCAGGCGCCAGCGAGAACGAGCTGAAGAAGGTAGCGGCATGCGCGGGCGGTGCGGCGCGGAGCCGGCTGGCGGGCGACCGGCCGGCCGGCCGACCGGCGCGGGGTCGGGACTCGGGCTCAGACGCGGGGCAGGCTTAGAGCTGGGCAGCCCCCAGCGGGGCGAGGGGCCAGAGGCGGGAGGAGTTGTACGGCGTACGGGGTTTGAGGCCGCACCGGGGCCTGCCGGGGAAAGCGGAGCAGGCCTGGCTGGGGCCCACATGCGGCGCCCGGGCCTCGGCCTCCAGGCGGCTCCCTTCCTCCTTCGGCTTCCTGCTGCCGCCGCACCGGTAGCTCCCCCACCCCCACCCCCCCGATCCTACTCATCCTGCTGACCTTGGGAGCAGCGATGCCGGGCGGAAATGGAGGCCGGTGCTCCCTGGGGAAACGTCCTGGGGCCTCCTACTCGCTTTTTCATGCTGTACCTTCCCCTAAACAAGGAAAACCCTCGAGGCCCAGGCGCAGAAACCTCCGCCCTGTGGCCGGCCCCAAAAACCGCCCCACCTCCCTGGCATCCCGGTGCCGAGGTCACCACCCCTGGAAGAACAGGTTGAACCAAGGCACGGGGGTGCATCCTCAGCCCGGCTTTTACCCTTTTCTTAGTAAAGCAGCCACAGATAAAAGGGATGTGTACATTGGGACGAGAGAGAAGGTTAGTTGAGAAGAATCTTTACACTATGTCATCAGTGGCTGAAGCCCTTTGCCCTCCTTCGGGCCCACTCCTGATTGTCCTATGGGCTGGTGCTAGGAAAAAGGTCCCGGCATTATCCGGCCCCGAGCTCCTATTAGCATTGGAGCAGCTGTGAATGTGAGAACTGTTTTCGTGGATGCTGTTGCTACTTCATAACATGCCTCATCAGCATGGGTGACTAACCTGGGGCGTAGCACATGGACACGTTGGGCTGCATTGTTGTGAAGCCTGGTCAAAGTGTTAGTTCTACTAGTATGAAGCTTGTGCTTGGTCTGAAGTAAACACTTGAGAGCCCTCCCTAAAAAAAAAAAAAAGAAAGAAATGGAAGACCTCTATTTGTTGTAGTGCTTCGGTCTTTCACCTGTCAATTTCAGAATTCTTAAGATATTTAATTAATCTTCACAGCATTCTTTAGACGTAATATCAAAATTTGTGAACTAGCTGAAAAGGAATTATCCTAAGCAGTGAGGCTGAGGACTTCTGGGAGTAAAATCTCTGAAAATGGGCTTCCTGTCACCTTACCGGAAGTGATTTACTATTATATAATTCATTTCTCTGCGTGAAGACTTTAGTAAAATTGGTGTTTAATCTAATAGTTTAGCGTGTGTTTCCAATTCAGTCAAGCCAAAGAGCACAGTATGACTTAATTACCCACAGTATTCCTGTAAGAAAACAAGTTATAAGCCTATTTAGTAGTTTTGTTTTTTCCTGTTCCTGGTTGGGTAGTTGGCCTGTGATTTGGACATGGACTAAAGTCTTTTTACCATCCGCTCTGAATATTCATTAATTCCTAGCACATATGTAAATGATTGAAAACTTTTTGCTCGATTCTTTTCAATAAAACACTCAAGAATAAGTGAGGGGATGAAACAATGTTCCACTGTATATTTTTCTTACTATTATTTGTATCTCATTTTTTAACTCTGCAGCAATAATTGTAACTGGGATGTTTTGGCTACATAACCAAATTATATTGAAACTGAAATTATTAAAGTATCCTGGTAGAAAGGAGCTACATAAATTTAGGATATAAGCTTGATAGATTTTTTTTTTTACTTTAAATTCTTATTCAAAAAAGTGTATAGTCTTTTAAGCTAGTCATGTGAATAACTTTGTTGTCCTTTCTTAAAGGCTTATAGAAAGTTGGCCAAGGAATACCACCCTGATAAGAATCCAAATGCCGGGGACAAAGTAAGTTTTTAGATATTTGAAATTTTGTCTTTTACAAGGTATTTAGTGTTTATGTTTTATAATGAATTTTGGAGACTACTATGTACAAAATTTTTGGATTTCTCCCCTAAATCATCTTCATAAAGTAAATCCCTGCTCTTAGAGCATTTGCAGTCTTTATGGGGAAATACACATATACAAATAACTAGTATAAAATAATGCATAAGTATATGAAAATTGCAAGGAAAGTATCTTATTAGTTCTGAATTGGGGTGAAGGTAATTGCTGAAGGGAAGGAATTATGGAAGTCTTACTTAAGGACTTGATATTTGCTTTGGACATTAAAGGGTTGGTTTGTAAATCAGTGGTGGGGAAAGACAATTCCTAAAATGAGAAACAGCACAAGCAAAAGTACAGAAAGAGACATCTTGGGGTGATGGAAAGATTTATATGTTGTGACCTTGAGTGAGTCACTTGAGTTTTCTGGGCTTAGTTTCCTCATTATTAGATTATATGATTGAACATTATTTCTAGTTCCCTATTTGATAAATTTAGATTAACAATATTTGGATATACTGCAGCAGGTTTTTAATTAGCTTGATTGCTATACCCACTTGTCAGTGTGTGTGGCTAGACAGTAATATAAACAGATTTTAATGTTAGCCTAACCAAAATATAATCAAGAGGGTTATTTGCTGCAGTGGGAAAATAGAAAGCAAAGAAAAAATATTTTTAGCATTAATCCTTAATAATGAATAATAGAGAATTAATTGTGACTTTTTTGTTCCTCTGAAAAAGAAATCTTATAAATCAGAGAGCCCTGAAAAAGTTAGAAGATCCACCTTCTAGCCCTATCTCTATCTAGTCAACCAAATAGAGGAACTCTTGAGCTCTCTTCCAGCACTAAAATTGATTTTTAAAATTTTCTTTTGTAGTTCAAAGAAATCAGTTTCGCATATGAAGTTTTATCAAACCCTGAGAAACGGGAGCTCTATGATCGGTATGGAGAGCAAGGCCTTCGAGAAGGTAGTGGTGGAGGCAGTGGCATGGATGACATTTTTTCTCACATTTTTGGTGGAGGATTGTTCAGTTTTATGGGTAATCAAAATAGAAGTCGAAATGGTAGAAGAAGAGGTGAGGACATGATGCATCCACTCAAGTGAGTATTTTTTTGTAATTGAATTGTTATAGTTAATGTACTTATTGAGAATTAAAATTAAGTTTTAGAATTACCAATATTTTGTATGCCTGTAGCATTTGCTTGTTTTAGGAAGAGGCAGCAGGGGATAGAGAACTCAACCTCAGGGAGAAGAATGCTTAGGTTCAAGTCCATTGGCACACATTTTCTGGGTTGAAGCCTAGACAGTTCAAGATTTTGAGTAATGAAGGTGCCAAGTGGCATGGTGTGTATCAGAAAAACTGTGTTTGTGCCCTTCCATGAAACTAGTTTTATTATACAAGTTACATGGTTGTACTTTAGTTCTGATTTTGGCCTGTTTTAATTTCACTTTTTTGGAAGGTGCTTTTGTGAAGTGCTTCTGAGGCTGATATGACCAAAATCTTCAAAGCTGTTCTATTTTGAAGTAATTAAATGTTTGTGTTAACTCTAGTTAGATAGAACCCATCAAATTCATATAAAGTGGTAGATTTGTTTACAAGTAAAGTCAGATTGATTCCTTAGCATAAGACCCTATATTTCTGTTGGAGTAATTTGGCTTTTAGCCTATACTAACCTGCCAGCATATGATCAGTCTCTGACCTTGATTTTGTACTTGGAACCTAGAAGTCCTCTAAGATTTGAAAATGGCTGTTTCACATTATGTAACATAGAAAGTTTTTTTTTTCCCTATTAAATGTTATATGGATTAACAGTAACTGAAGAATTCCTTAGTTTCAGAAAATTAAGTACTCTATTAGTATTTCTAGCTACCTAGCTTTCACATTTGAGTAAAAAATGAAATTAATATGAACTTAATTAATTTTTTGCCTTTTATATTCAGTACTACTGGGATTTAAAGAATGTATTTTCCCTTAATCTCTGAGAAAACTTTATGAAAATTTTATGTTCTATTCCAGGGAGGTATGAATTTAGTTCATCATATTTTTATATCTGTACAGCATCCAAGTTTGAGACTAGAATGTCTTTGTATTATCTTTAGTATTGCTTTATTTAGTTGTGATATTAAGGTAATGGGGAGGACTGTGAGATTTGGGGGTTTTGTTTTTGTTTTTTCCAAATGACTGTAAATACTGTTATGGTTCCTTTACATTTTTTTTAGAACAAGCCTTGGGTCTGTATATTTTCAACTAGGATTTTTCTCTATTTGAAGCTCTTTTGGATCTAGAAGAACATGAATACATACAGTACATTTATTTATCTTTTAACCATTAGATTAGATAGTTTCAAATATAAAATATTGTCTGAGCTGGAAAGATGTCATTAATTGAAAATGTTACTCAATATTTTATCCAAGAATATGTCTAGGCCCCTTTACATGCGAATAGAGCATAATGATAAATTTGAATTAAACTCCTTTTTTCATTGGAGTTTGTGGTGGTGTTCCAGCCTAGTTTTTCCAAATAGTGTGACTCTAGCAGATTCTGTCAAGCTAGAAAATTTTCTAGCATGGGTTCAGATAAATCCTCCATTGTGAGCATTTGCCTATCCCATCACTAAATTAATTGCAGAGTGATTAATTTTTCAGCCTGTGTGTTTATAAATACTAGCTTGAAATTGGCTGGAAAAAGAATGCGAAACTTGAGGGTTTCTTTTGTTGAAGTTATATTTTCAAAGGTTTCTTCCATTACTTGAGTGAAAAACATTTAGTAAATCTTCACTTTTGTCAAGCACTGTGCTAATTGAAAATAAAAATTGAAGACTATCTCTGCCCTCAAGGAATTTACATTCTAATGAGCACTAGTAGACTAGGAATGATGTTTTGGTTTTTGGAAGCCACTGCAATGTGAGAAGAGTGCATTGATTCCATTCCATTGCTCCTCCCAGAAGCAATGAGAGTATTGATTTGCTTACCATTAAGAGAGCTAAGAGAGGACTGGTTGCAAATACATGTGGCAAGAAAGATGGTGAAGGTGGAAGGCATGATCTGGAGCCACGTAGATTACAGTGTACTATTTGAGTTTGTCCTCATTTAACTCACCAATTGGTATAGCTCAGACACCGGATGAGTCCATTTTGGCTCTAGTGATAGCATATTATCTGCAGTGTGTTCTGCAATAAAGAAAGTATGCCTTTTTCCTCCACTCTGCTTTTGTTGAAAAGGGTTAGAAACATTTTATTTAATCTGGAGGGTGACTAGATCCTCTATACTAAGGACTAAGAACACTCATTAGGCTTCCCCCACCCTCTCTACCTCTGCTCTAACCCATAGTAGAATTTTGTTCCTGTCAAGTCTTATCAGTGCATTTAGAAGAACAAAAACCAGAAAGCTTGGCTTTATATTCCAATGTATGAGAAGTCCTACTTAGCCTGTTCCACCTATAAGAAACTCTGCTTCATAGCACAGCCACAACAATAAAACATCAGTTGGATTGATTTTTAAAAGGATTGCTTAGTAATTCTCTATTGTAAAAGTGTTGTGAAATTGGATATGGAAAAAAACATGTTAGTGCTAAATGCTGATTCAGCAATACTGAAAGTTGAACTTAATCTTATTTTTATATTTTCAGGGTGTCCTTAGAAGATCTTTATAATGGCAAGACCACCAAACTGCAGCTTAGCAAAAATGTTCTTTGTAGTGCATGCAGTGGGTAAGTGTATATTTTTATTTTGTCTTATTAGGAAGGTTTCTTTCAGTTATTTTAATAACAAAATCTTATACCATGGGTTTTCTGTTAAATTTCATTAAGAAATCTGCTTCATCTTTAGCCAAGGTGGCAAGACAGGAGCTGTTCAGAAATGTAGTGCATGTCGAGGTCGAGGTGTGCGAATAATGATAAGACAACTGGCTCCTGGGATGGTACAGCAGATGCAATCTGTGTGTTCTGATTGTAATGGAGAAGGTATGCCTACATTTCTTTTCCTTTGCTTTTTTCATCATCAGAATAAATGACTATTGCCTCTAAATTGGTTTGAGATGTTTCATCTCTAATAAGATAAATGATAAACAGTTCTGTTTTCTTCTTGAATTATACAAAACTTAGAATAATTTCTCTTTTTATTTTAAAGGTTATTTGAATGGAGTGGGTGACAGCAAATTGATTTAGTTAACATTTAGATAAGTGAAGAATTTAAAATTAGTTTTTACTTCCAAGAATTTTGATATTGATGGAGACAAAGTAACACTTTCTCAGTGTGGTTAAAATACCTAGGGTTACAGGCTGAAATATGCTTACCCACTTTCTGAAAGAGAGATGATAAACATTAGTGACTAGAGATTTTTTTTTAAACATGGCCAGGTAGAATTTGTTTTGATTGATCATGAACAGCATATTTTTAAAAATATATATCATAATTTTTTCTAGGAGAAGTAATTAATGAGAAAGATCGTTGTAAAAAATGTGAAGGAAAGAAGGTGATAAAAGAAGTGAAAATTCTTGAAGTCCATGTAGATAAAGGAATGAAACATGGACAGAGAATTACATTTACTGGAGAAGCAGACCAGGCCCCAGGAGTGGAACCAGGAGACATTGTTCTTTTGCTACAAGAGAAGGAGCATGAGGTAATTTCTTTGATTGATGTAACTAGATGTGTGACATAGAGGAAATTTATTTGTCTATGGCAGCCATATTATTTTGATTGAACCTAAAGGGAAGTTGACAAATGATTTCTATTGGAAAGTGTGGAGAGTAGTTATAGTTTGAGGTAATGGGATATTAGCACCTCAGTTTAGTTATTATTAATGGATGTCATTTAAAAATAGGTGTTTGATAAATTTATTTTTAATTGAGGGTATAGTATACAATAAATATATTTTATGTTTTCATGGACTTTTTTTTTTTAATTTAGTCATTCAAAAGTGAAACCCTAATGTCACATATCTGGTTTGAGTTGGGGTCTATTTGCTTTTTTAGATTGAGACAAACATAATGTTAGGTAGGAGGGAAGTTGCCTTTAAAGTCAATAATGGCAGGTTGTTCACAATAGAATTTTGTTTGGTGGGCTAGAGTAACCAAATCTCTAAAGTAGAAAACAAGAGGTTGTGAAAAGGTGGTAAGATGACCATTCTGGGTTTCGACATAAGAGAATGATGAAATATAACGCACTGTTAAAACTTAGCTGTATTCTTTATTTTCCTTGTTTCAAAAACAATAGAAGAAAATTGAAGGTAGCTAGATGGTGCTGTGGAGCTAGCTCCAGAATCTAGAGGATCTGAATTCAAATTTAGCTTCAAACACTTCTTAGCTATATAACCTTGCACTTAATTCCAAATTGCCTCATAAAAAAGAAAATTGAGCAGTTAGCCAAAATTGAAATATTTTCTTTAAGCTTCACCTTCTTGAGGAAACTAGAATGCTCTGAGCTAGAACATACAGCAGCACTTTATTATTATTTTTTTTAATGTAAACTTAACTGGCAAAAACAAATATCAGATAAATCAGAAGTTGATATATCTTGCCCTAAAACTTTATCCTTTAATAATTCATTTGTGAGTTAATGAATAGGCAGAGAAAAATGGTTCTGTTCTTTGGCCACTTAGGACTTTACAAGTTTTACCTTATTTGACCCTGGTTCTGATTTCATTCATTGAATGTCACTTCATCTAATTCCTTATGTGCTTCTTAGTTATTGTTCTTCATAGCTATATAATAATTCTGATATGATTTCATCATTCTCTAAATGGTTAGCTCTAGGTTTTGATCTAGTCAGAAAAAAAAATCATATTGCTGTCTCATCAACAAATTAGCATGCCTTTTTCCTCATCTTAACTAACATTTTAACCCTTTTTCTTTGAGTTTTGCCATTCTAGTAAAAAAAAAGTATCTAAAGGTTTTAATTTGCATTTCTCAGATTATCTCCTTTGCAAATTGTCTGTTTATTCTTTGACCACTAAATTTTATGTTAACTATTGTAAATGTATCTGATGTTGGCAGTTCTTTCACATCTGGCTCATGTCAGGAAGTGAGATTTGAGCTATATCTTGGAAGGAGAATAGAAACTAAGGCAGAGAGAGGTAAAGGGATAGAGCATGGGACAAGCCAGTGCAATGGCATAGAGATGGAAAATATTATGAAGACACAGCAAGTAGGCCATCACTGTAAATGCATCGAGAAATTAAAGTATAAGAAAACTGGAAGTGTGAGTTGGTAAGAAAGGATCTGATTATGAGAAACTGTAATTGGCAAATACAGAACTTTTATTTTGATCTTCTAAGTAATAGGGAGCCACTGGAGATTTGAGGATAAAGGAGTGGCATGATGAGAACTACCTGTGCTTTAACAAAATCACTTTAACAGTTGGGTGTAAAGCAGAGAGACCTATTGAAAAGGCATTTGTGATTATTCAGATGAGAAGTCATAAGGGCCTCAACTAGAGTGGACAGAGGGGGTCATAAAAGAAACATTGTGAAGATAGCATAATTTCTGGCAGTATGTTAGATGTGCAAGATTGGTTAGCCTGAGTCTAGAAAGAATAGTAATGCCTTTAATAGTCATGGAGAAATTCAAAAAAAGGGAGAGGATTTGGTTAGAAAGATCATGGGTTTTGGAAATTTTGAATTTTTGATCGAATGAAAGAACATTGAGTTAGTGATCCTACACTTGTAGCTCAAAGAGACTAGGGCTAAATAGGTAGATGAGAATCATCTGCCTTAATAACTGAGCTCAGGGGGACTGATGAAATCACCAAGTGAAATAATATAAAGAGAAAAGATGACCTGTGCTTACATAGTGTTATAGCAGAAACAAACTTGAATACCGCTAGGAATTATTTACTATTTTTTTTTAAAAATGCAGTTAGTAATTAGTTTTTTCCCCCATGCAGATGAGAAGCATGGCTTCTTTCATTTTCAGATAGTTTCTGTTGGAGGAAAATGTGACCACAAGCTGTTCCGTCTTGTCTTTCGTAACCATGGAAAAGCACATTGAATAGATGTACTATTATGAATCAACATCTCTTGCCACTCTTAAAGCACCACTATGATTCCTTATCAAATCTGTTCTCTCAAAACATCAGAAAATACATTCTACATTTAATATACATAATATATATTTAAAATGTGTTTTTTAATATTCTGCTCTTTTGTTGCATCTATTACAATAGGTATAAACAGTCAAGAGCTATCTGTGTTAGATATTTAGCTTTCCTGGATCTGTGTAGCAGGCTGTGCTTTGACCAAGAGATTCCCTTGCTGCTGCTTGAAGTTTTTTAGAAATGCTATATGCTTCCTCAGTTTACCATGCTAACAGGGTAAACTGAAATAAACTTTTTTTTTTGAAGACACATATACTAATAAAATCCAAGTTTAAGGTACTTTCCATACGTTATATACTTTTATTTGACTTAAAAGTTCAAAAGCTAAAATTTAAGCAAATAAAAGCACAAATAAAGCTCCTTACATCAGAACTCCCTTATTGTTATACAGCTATGAAATTGGTTGATACTTTTTATAGTGAGTGCCTAAACATACCAGAACCTCAAAGTGGTTTTCACATTAGCATTAATCAACCCAAACTATATTAAATTTTCTACTTAAAACCAATAGCTCTTCTAGCATGAGGGAGGAGGTTAAAAGGATATATGAAGTAAGATAGATGGTAGATTCATTGGATTGGCATTGTACTTGCTCCCTATATCTCCTTCCTAGCTTTTACATAACTCATACATACACATACAAGCCTCCCACTTATCTGTCTGGGGTAAGGGGGGAGGCAAGTGTACATTCTGTTTTGATATTGTAAAGCAAAATAATGATCCCTGAGTCTAGCACCTTTTTTATTTTATAAGGAAAAAAGTGGAGGCCCTGGAAAGAGAATTGCCATGGTTATACAGCCAGTAGCAGAGTCAGATCTCTAGAATCTGGGATTCCTTTATCCCTGTCCATTCACTACCCTATTCTCTAATTTAAATCTGTTTTCCCCAAAGTATTAGCATACAAGATAATTTTTTTTTCCTAAGCAATTTATTTTATTCTGTGCTTAAAAGCTAAAAATACAGTAAATATTGTCTTCTATTATTTTTCATATTTCACCTGTTATGAAAGGCAATTTAAAGTAGTGTACAAAGAACTGCCAGGAAGACTTGAATTCAAGTTCCACTAAGTTCAAGATGTCTTCATATTCCTAATAAAATCTTAGTACAGCTCTTCAGACTACATAAGACTTGAAGAAAAGTTGATCCAGTCTCTGTTCCTAATATTATAGACTAGACCATTTATTTCAGAAAAATGAGTATAGAGTTCCAAACCATTTTAGGAATTGGGTTTTGGGAGCTTGCTTGTAAATTGATTACTACCCATATTTTCTAAAATGAGGGCCTCTCTAAACCATCTCCAAAGGACTACTGTAATGGTTCAGTTTTGAAATAGGTTATTGGTTGGATAAGCACTGAACTTGAATCCCATCTCTGACACTTAATTCTGTGACTATGAACAAGTCATTTTGACCTTTCTCAATCTCAGTTTCCTCTTGTTTAAAATGGGCATATTATCTATTAGTATCTGCAAGGTACTTGAGGGGACTAAATAAAAATATACATGAAGTGCTCTGTAAATATTAGGAGAAATACAGCTTTTGCTATTTCAGTTTCTTGAATTGCCCTATGCTAATTAATATACACCTATCCACTTAGGGCTAGCTGTTTAGTTCAGAGATCTTATTCATTGTTCACAAGAGTTGTAAAATCAAATTTGTACAGGAATTCAGGATAAAGCAAGTGTTTTAAAATATATTGTATTAAAAATGGCCAGCATTTATATAGCACTATAGCACTTAAGGTTTGTGGAGTGCTTTACATATTTCTTTTGATCCTTTAGAGTTTTTTTTTTTAAGTAAGAGTTATTAATTAGTCTCATTTTACAGATGAGGAAAACCAGACTGAAAGAGTTTAACTGACTTGCCAGGGCTTGCCAGTAATTTGAGTTGGGTTTTCCTGATTTGAAATGTTCAATGCACTGTGCTCCCAAGCTACTTGTATATCTTGAAATTTTTTGTCAGCATAATTTTTTTTTCCTGAGGTGCAATTAGAGTTGAAGTGACTTGCCTAAGGTCACACAGCTAGGAAGTGTTAATGCAGTAATGTTCTTAATAAATGTCTCCAGATACTTGGCTATCTTGCCTTGGCTTTTTCTCTTATCTTAAGATGTGTTCAGCCAGTCCCAATCCTGTCCATTCTTTCCTTGTCTTTTCTAGCATTTGTTCATCCCTTCTTGATTTTCTTCATTACCTGGAATCTGTACCACAGTTTAGCTCTCAAAGTTGCATGCTCATATTTCATTTCAGGTCCAGTTCTAATTTCCTAACTCCCTCACAGGATTGAATTCCTTCAAGACAGGGCAGTGTGTCACACCCTTTGCTTACCTAATTCTCAGTGATTAGCTGGACAATTGGGTATTAAACAAATAGTTATTATCCAAGTCCCCAGGTTAGGGAACCTGAGGAAAAACGAAGTAAATGATAGCAAATATAGCTGCTCACTACCTTACTTCAGAGCTGTTCATTTCTGCCTTCAAGACATGAGTGAACCACTTCTTGTTAGAGCTTACTTAGGATAAATTGAGCAATGATGATCTCAATCAGTATCCTAGTATGCTTAACTAATAAAGGACCTCGAGTCCTGCTTCCTTCTATCTCTGAGGACAACAGGCACACACTAGGTTTTTCATACATTGAACTCCAAATTAACCAACTGTTAATTTTTTTTGTTTTTGTTTTTTCCAGAACATTTCCTTTATGTTTACTTGCTATCTAGGGGAGGGGATAGAGGGAAAAATTGAAATACAAGGTTTTGCAAGGGTCAGTGTTTAAAAATTATCCTTGAATGTGTTTTGAAAATATTTCAATTAAAAAAGAAAAAATAGTCCCTTTGTGTGCATGCTAGCCCTTGATTCTACAGTTAAGTTCTGTTTTTCAATCCACAGGTATTTCAGAGAGATGGAAACGATTTACATATGACACACAAGATAGGACTTGTTGAAGCACTATGTGGATTTCAGTTCACGTTTAAGCACCTAGATGCCCGTCAGATTGTGGTGAAATATCCACCTGGCAAAGTAATTGAACCAGGTATTTTGTTTTAAAGACCCAATAATTAGATGTAATCCTGGTTTTCATGTGTTAATGAAAATGTGTAGTTTCATCTTTTAAAAAACTGGGCAAAATATGTCTGGAGCATGTTAAGCTGGATAACATACTGATTTATAGTTCTCTTTTTGGGTTTTCAAATATAAAGGCTGTGTCCGTGTAGTTCGAGGAGAAGGAATGCCACAGTATCGTAATCCCTTTGAAAAAGGTGATCTTTACATAAAGTTTGATGTACAATTTCCTGAAAACAACTGGATTAGTCCAGAGAAACTTTCTGTAAGTATTTTACCAACTAATTTATGTAGTGAGCGGATATCTGTGTGATTAATGATAGTTATTTTAATTTTGGAAACTTAGTTGTTGAATTTACAATGATACCAAAATTATGAAAACCTCTTTATATATTGATATGATTTGCTTATAAAATTTCTCTATTTCTACTTATTTGATATTTTATCCGGGTAATTGCTTCATTAAGGGTCAGTAATCCCTTTCCTTTAGAAATTAAAAAGGCATTTCCATTTAGATCTTGTCCAAAGGAAGATTGAATATGTTACCTTAAGAGCCTAATAATTTTTCTTTTTCCTAAAGGAACTTGAAGACCTTCTTCCAGCTAGACCTGAAGTTCCTAGTGTGATTGGTGACACAGAAGAGGTAGATCTTCAGGAATTTGATAGTACTCGAGGCTCTGCCAGTGGTCAGAGGAGGGAGGCTTATAATGACAGCTCTGATGAGGAAAGTAGCCATCATGGACCTGGAGTACAGTGTGCCCACCAGTAAACATTGCTTTAAAAAAGAAAAGAAAAGAAGTTGCACAAGAGGAAATAACTTTCCAGTTTTGCCTGATTTGTTTTCAGCGATCTAGCTGGATTGTCTAAGCAATCCAGATGAACTGATGGACATCTATTGCTGTATGTGTAACTTTAAATTGGTTATAGTATCTACAGAGAGTGTATAATTTAAACTAACCACAAAGCTTTACATCTTCATTTTGACTGTTCTCTAGCAGAATAAAGCACTTGAAAGGAAAAGATTCCCTTTCACATGGGTTCTAAGTTTCAGTACTGGTATCCGTGCTTGATTTTTACAGTTTGTGTAGATTTTGTTTCCTATTTTAAATTCAACTCCTACATTGTAAAGTTTGTGTACAATTTGTCCTGAGGCTTTGTATTTGGCTGCACTTGCATAAGCTGCTACAAATAGAATAAAGAATTTCATAGCCTGTATCTATCATTTAGATGCATGGTCAATGGGCTTTGCACACAATGGGTTTGGAGCTGAGTGGGAACAATGGAAAACTACATTGGAAATGGTTGTGAAGTTTTGGGAGGTTTTCATTTCGTTTTGATTTGGTTTTAATTTTTTTTTTTTTACCATCTTGTGAAAGTTTCTGAACTGAGTAATAAAAATAGTTGGTGGAAATTAATCCCATGTGTCACATTTTTAGAGGGATGCACACACATTGAGAGCAGGAAAAAAATCTTGTTCTGCTTCGTAAACAGCCCTTAAAAAAAACCCATTGGTGTAAAGTTTTTGTGCTCTAAGCACCTGCCCATTTTGTAGTTACAAATGACAAAAGTTGGATTTTGGTAGAAACAGGCTTTATTGGTAATAAAAATGAGACTTTGTAGTGTGTGTCAGCCAACAAGGATATTTAAGTTATATAACCACTAAGTCTTGATCCTCCCAGCAATGCTGGCCAGGCTAATGCCTTTCTATACTCCCTTTTTATAGGGCTTCAACTAAGGTTACAGCAAATCAGTAGTAGAACCATGTCTATATAGAACCTATTACAGTGCTGTATTCATAAGTGTTAAGTAAGTTAATAATGATCTGTCTTCCACTTTCAGTTGAGTATTTGAAATTGGGGGAGCAATGATTGTTACTAGTATTTTAGAAAAGTAAGAAGGTTAAGCTGGTATAAGAGAAATCGGGTAAAACTATAACATGAAGGTGTAAAAAGTGTTTTGAAGTTATTATGTTTCTGTTCTTTCTACCCTTTGATCTTTCCTTTACTCCCAAGTAGATGTTCATTGAACACACTGATTTGAGGGGGGAAAGGTAGAAGTCAAATTATCTATTACATCATTTAATAGCTTCTGTAAATGGGATACATAGGAAAGGAGGTAAAACAAAGCCAAACTATTGAATTATGTGTTATGCCATCCATTAGCCTGGCTAACCAAGACTTTGGGTTCATTAATTCCAAGGTCTAGCAAAATCTGAAGGAGTGAGAATTTCAGGGAAATATTCCTGACAATAATCAGGGCCTATGAGACTTAAGTTATTATTACCCAACAACCTCCACTGTACCAAAAACTAAAACCAGCCTTGGCTAGAAATCAACAAAATTTTTGTATCCAAGGTTACTTCCCCACAAGCACTGAACAAAAGAAATACAGTGACTTAATATTAAAGTTTGTGGCCTTTCCAATAAAGGTTTATAAAACAGTGTTTCAGTGTAATCTTTCTTTCAGCCCCATACCCAGGAGAAGATAAAAGTAGTATGAAAGAACATCTTCAGAATTTAAGCACATGAGCTTATTTAGAAGATCTGCAATTTAATCAGGAATGAATAATAGACAGCAGCCTGCCTCCTTAGATAGTTTCCATGAATTGTTTTGGTCAGTCTTTTGAGAATCATTTCATGTTATTCCCTTAAGCATTTCAGAGAGATGTTCCAGTTAAACTGGACTAGTTTTCCCCAGATCTTGCCTTCTACAGTAATAAATGTATTCATGTTGACCAGAGCTTCTTAAACTTTTTTTGTAATTTTTAATGTGACCCAGGAGGTATATAAATCCAGCATTTCAGATGAAACGCCTAAGGAGTCACAAACCAGTTTTGAGAAGCTGAAGTTTAAACCATCTACCTCACAGTTATAGCATACTCCACTAATTTACATCTTTATTTTCCCCCAGGACCCAGTTCAGATGCTGCCTTCATTTAAATTAAGCCCTTTTTATCCAGTCCTTAGTAAAAATGATCCTCAGTTCACTTCAGGAAGCATTACTTAATAAACTTCTACAAGCCAGGGATACAAAGATGAAGTAAACCCTGCCTTCCAAGAGTTTACATACTAAAATTAAAAGTTTTATCTACATCTCCCTCAAGCTTTCCCTAGGATACTTTGCCCAGATACTCTCCTACTTTGTATAGTGTTTAATAGGTAAGAACACTGGATTTAGAATTAGAAGGCCCAAATTCAAATCTTAACTTAATCTCTATGGGGATTTGGGCACAGCAGTTACCCTTTTCTAAACCTCTCACTTTTTATGAGGGATTTAGACCAGAAGTAATGTTAAAGGATCCTTCTAGTTCTGTTTCTAAATTGTTTCCATCTTTGATTCAATGTTGTCGAAAGTTTATTCTTTACTAGTATATCATTTAAGAATATAGTATGATATTCCTGCCCTGATAAAGAGTCAGGGTAAGATTCTTCCTGATTAATGAATCAGATGACAATCATTTACAATTTAGGTAAAGGAGACAACTGATTTGTTAATACCCAATTAGACTGACTTTAGAAGAGGCATTTAATAAGCAATTAATAACAATTAATAGCAACTGACACTAGCATAGTAAGGTAAGTTTCTTGCCTTACTTTGATAATTTTCTGTAATACTGGTAAGCTTTTCAATCCCTTGATTATTCTAGGTATGAAATTTTCAAAAATGAAACTTCTCAATTGAATTTATGTATAAACCAGAGGTAGATAACAAAAGTAAATATTTCCCCATGATGAATGAGAATTAAGGAAAGTAATCTCCCTCCACTATTCCAGAAAATACTGTTTTAGCAAATTCCAATGATCAATGGTGCCATGTTTTCCATTTACTCCAATGGAAGAAAATTGCCAGTTGCCCAACTTCAACATGTAAATATAGCAAGGAATTTCTGTTAAGTTAGTAGCAAGAGATTAGAGAAGTTGCTATAGATCATTAATTTCAGAGCACCCTTAGTGGGAAAGGAGTGTCCTAAGCTTCCACTGAACATTGCACAGCGCAACCAGGTCTCATACATTGACGTGGACTATTTGCCCACTAGTTAATAAGATATTAATGTATGGAAAAGTTTCAGTGTGGGCTTGGAAAGTTTCTTTTCTGTGAACAATAAGATATACTATGGGTTGCTAGAAGGGAAGTTGGAGGAGCTGTTTTTTTATGAAAAAACTGCCTCACTAGCATTAAGGGATTGTAAAAAGATGAGACTTTACTTGAGATTTGAAACTAAGGCAGGATCAGGAGGTAAAAAATTCCAAATGTGAGGGCTGGCCAGTAAAAACTAGAGGGGGGGAGATGGTAGATTGTGTGAAAAGAGCACAAAAACCAAAGCTACTATCAGTACATGAAAAGTATGAAGTGTAAGAAGACTGGAAAAGTAGGAAAGGGCCAGATTATGAAGGATTAAAAACTAAACAGAAGATTTGATATTTAATCCTAGAGGAAACTTCTGGAGTTTATTGAGAAGAGTAACAAAGTCAGATCTAAGCTTTAGGAAGATAATTTTAATAGCTAAGTGGAAGATGATCTTTGTAAGAAGGGAAAGGGTGTGTAATGAAAGCTATTGTGAAGTTGGAATGGCAGTACTTGAGAAATGATTAGTCCTTGGTTTCTTCATCTGTAAAATGAGGGGATTGCCTTTTTAGATACCTTTCAGGTATATCCTATGACTAATTTATGATAAATGCAAATCCTCAAAACACTGAAGGTATTTTTTTTTAATAATAACACAATAAAATTGGATAGGAATGAAGTAAAAAAAATTGCCTCTAGTTCAATGCCCTCCCTTGACAATAAAAGGCATTAAGTACTGTTGGAGTTGTGAACTGATTCAATCATTCTGGAGAGTAATTTGGAACTACACCCAAAAAAGTGAAATTGCATGCCCCTTAATCCTGCAATACTACTACTAGGTCTGTATCCCAATGAGATTTTTTAAAGAGGAGGCAGGCGGCGTAAAGGATCTATTTGTATAAAAATATTTATAGCAACTCTTTTTGTGGTGGCTAAGAATTGAAAATTGAGGGGATGAGATGCCCATCAATTGAGAAATGAGTAAATAAGTTGTAGTACATGATTGTAATGGAATACTGTTGTGTTATAAGAAATGATGAGCAGAATGATTTCAGAAAAACCTGGGAAGAGCTGCATGAACTGATGCAGAGTGAAGTGAACAGAACCAGGAGAAAAGTATACATAATAATATTGGACAATGATCAATTGTGAATGACTTGACTATTCTTAGCAATACAATGATCCAAAACAATTCCAAAGGACTCATGATGAAAAATACCATCTGCCTCCAGAAAAAGAACTGATGGAATCTGAATACAGATTGAAACGGTATTTTTCATTTTCTTTCTCACTTTTTTTTTGGGGGGGGGGAGGGGGAAAGGAGGGTCAAGTTTTCTTTCACAAAGCAATTAAGATGGAAATATGGTTTACATGATCACACATGAATAACCTATGTCAGATTGTTTTCCATCTCAGAGGGAGGAGAAAAGGAGAGTAGTAGAGAATTTTGAACTCAAAATTAAAAACAAACAAAAGATATTTACTAAGCTGCTCCTATGCATGCATAGTGCTACAATGGTCAAGTTTACAGAAAGTCCATACCAGAGAGCTTACAGGAAATTAACATCAGGAATTAAAATGAAGGTAATGCATTCAGTTAGTTGAGAATAGTACTGAAAACTCAGTTCTCTGCAAGTGAATTATCTACAGCAGACTAGCAAACTAAGTGAAGCAAAGCATATTAGAAATGAAAAAAATCACAGCCAAATCCAAAAGAAAAAATTGGGGGAAAAGGAAGGGAGGGAGGGAAGGATTTAGAGAAAACGAGAACATCATCCCAAAGAATGATTATATTTTAGGAAGCTGGGGTGTAATTTTATTTATTTTTAAATATTTTACAAAAATCTTCCAGATCCTTTCCCTTTCTGCCTACAGATCCCCCCATCCCATTGAGAAGACACAGGTAAAATTATGCAAAACATTTCTATAAAAGTCACATTGCAAAAGAAAACAATTCCCTGCCCCCCCCCCAAAAAAAAAAAAACCCTCAAGACAAGTTTTCTGTTTTGTTTTGTTTTTTAAAGTATGCTTCACTCTGTATTCAGACAATCAGTTCTTTTTCTGGGTTTGGATAACATTTTCCATCTTAAGTCCTTCAGAGTAGTTATAGATCATGTATTGCTGTGAACAGCAAAGTCATTCATAGCTGATCATCCCACAACATAGTTATTACTTTATACACATGTATATATATATATATATATACATGCATTTCATTTTATATAAGCTCATGGAGGACTTTTCAGGATTTTCTGAGCATCCTGCTCATTTCTTATGGAAGAATAATATTCCATCATAATCACATACCACAATTTATTAAGCCATTCCCCAATTGATGAGTATCCCCTCAATTCTAATTCTTTGTCCTGAAAAAAGAACTACTCTAAGTATTTTTGTACATATAGATCTTTTAAAAATCTCTGTGGGGATATATGCTAAGTAATAGTATTGTTAGGTCAAAGAGTATGCATGATTTTATAGCCCTTTGGACATAGATCATATCTTTTGATCATTTATCAGTTGGAGAATGGCTTATTGATATGTGTGTGTGTGTGTGTGTGTATACATATACATATATAGAGATATAAATTTGACTCCGTTCTCTATATATTTGAGAAATGAAGCCTTGAGAGAAATTTTCTTTAAAATTTTTTTCACAATTACTATCGATAACTATTTCCTTTTCATTTATTCTATTCTCTTTCTCCTTTCACCTGTCCTTCCTCAAAAGTGTTTTGCTTCTAACCACCCCATCCTCCAATATGCCTTCTCTATTATCACCCTCTCACTATTCTTGTATCCCCTTCCCAGGGTAAGATAAATTTCTGTACCCATATTAAGTGTGTATATTACTTCCTCTCTGAGCTAATTCTGATAAGAGTAAGGTTCACTCCACCTCTATTCCCCTCCACTTTAAAAGCTTTTTTTTTTTTTTTTTTTTTTTTTTTTTTTTTGCCTCTTGTGGCAGATAATTTAGACCATTTGGGGTGTCATTGAAAATTACCTGACCCTAACCTAGATGAAAGTTGGCATGGCAAAGGCAGACCTGACAGATCATCACCTGGCTCAGACAATTCAAGGATTCCCCAGTCTTCTCTAATTCATCTCAGTTTGAAGGGGATGCAATTACCCAAAGTGTACAGTTCAAATGGGGAAGCTCTGATTTGTCATTATTAATGTCAGCTATCTAGGAACTATGTATAGTTCTCTTCCCCCCTACCGCCGCCAAAAAAAAGTACAGGCATCCAAATTCCAGGGCCACCAGTGCTATCTAGCTATCTGAGACTTAATCCCTCCAAAACAGGAAAGAGAATAAAGTAAGGAAGAGAGACCTAATGTCAAAAAGAGGTTTTATAATCCTAGGATTGCCATGTGATATTTTATAGAATCATAAACTTTAAGAGGCAAAAAAGGCCTTAAAGATTAGCTTGTCCTGAACCTACCTGACTTGTGAATCCCCTCTGCCAGATCACAGCCTCCGAGTACACAGTACATTTTTCCTTACTATATCATAAGCCCATAAAATAGGATGGTATTCTGTTCTTTAAACTACTGTTTACTATTGATGTATAATACTGAAGTTGGTAAACAGGATGTTTACTCCAAATTAGGAGCAAAAAATGAAAAATAAACACCTAAATTTGTTTAAAAAAATTTTTTTTCCAAATCTTAAATCACTGATGTATAAGCACTGATGATGTTATTTTATTACTATTATTTGGTTTACTTATTTTGCTTCTGAATAGGGGAAAGAATAAGAAGCAAAGGAATACCAAGAAATAGAGTAGTAAATTGCCAACACTCCCAACTACAATATTGTTTTGACCCCCTCATAATTCTTTTTTTTTTAATAGCTTTTAATTTACAAGTTATACACATGGGTAATTTTACAGCATTGACAATTGCCAAATCTTTTGTTCCAATTTTTCCCCTCCTTCCCCCTCCCCCCTCCCCTAGATGGCAGTATGATCAATGCATGTTAAATATATTAGAGTATAAAATACAAAATAGGTATACATGTCCAAACCATTATTTTGCTGTACAAAAAAAAATCGGACTCCAAAATATTGTTCAGTTAGCCTGTGAAGGAAATCAAAAATGTAGGCGGGCAAAAATATAGGGATTGACCCCCTCATAATTCTTAACAAAGCTCTCAATGTGAATAAGGAACTAAAATGAAATATTTGGAGAAGTTGCAATCAAGTTTTATTTTCTGATTCCTATAAGTAAAACAGAACTGGTAACCTGTAATAGCAAGCATTCCAAACCTTTTTTTCATTCCAACCTTAAATCCATGGAAATGTCCTCCCTCTTATCTAGACAAAGAGCTATTCTCGTGGACTTCTTTGGAAGACAACATTAATGACTTCATCTTGGCTTCTTTTCAAAAAGCAATGGAAAAGTTGAGATTGGGCTATGTAAAAAAAATAATAATCTCAAACTTGCTAAGAGTAACACAATTCAGGCTGAAGACAGGATAAATATTTAGCTTCAGTTCTAGAGAAGATATGCTGGACATGTGATTAAATGAGCTCATTCTTATTGCCAGAATTATTTTTTGATGCTCATATGACTTGAGGGAAAAGAATAATGAATGTTTCATATGACTTGTAATACATATGGAGGATTTTTTTTAAGTTCTAAAATGTTTATATTTTTATATTGAATTTAGTTTCACATCAAAAGAAATATGAAACCATTTTTCTTCCCCCTTCTAAATTCATAGTTCTCTCTCAATCTCACTCTGTCTCACTCTCTTTCATTGACCCTCCCATTCCATAACCTTACTGTGTAATTTAAAAGTATGGTCTGTGGCCATGAAACATGATCATAGATTAATATTAAATGACTCTGAACTCCTTAACAAGCCCTGTCCTCAAGAAAATTATATTCTAAACAAAAACTTGTTCCAAAATATGTCTTAGCACCTGTTAAGCTCTTAATCAGAATTGTGGTTTGATCTCTTCAAACAAATAATTTAAGAAACCTTTTCAGAATGGATGATTTGATCAAAATCTAGCTAGGTCTGACTTTTAAAGGGATTCTTAGTTTATCAACAGGAATATGGCTTCAGGGGACCCTTTGCTCTAAGAGCAATCCTGTTTGGGTGAATCCTGGGAAGTCACTCTGCTCTAGACACTCACCTTCAAGAGAAAGTATTAGCAGCAGTTCTTGAGATTAGGATAACTTGTACATTCAGCTTCATTTGCCAACTTCCCCATGGAAGCAAGAAATGGAGGTCAGCACAAGAAAAAGAAAGAATAAGAAATATTCCTCCAAAGATGCCCATATTTATAGCCAGTGATTCCCAGACCTTCCTAACTGAATATTACTGAATATATCCCAGGTACTCCTGAATTTACATTAACATTCACACATTACTTTAAGTTTCTTTCTCCTCAGTGAGTCCACTGCCTTCCTCAATAAGGCTTTTCTTTTCAGGGCTAAAGTATCAGGGGTACATTGCAAAAAAGTTTGTGGCAGCCCTTTTTGTAATGGCTAGAAACTGGAAACTGGGTGGATGCCCGTCATTTGGAGAATGGCTGAATAAATTATGATATGTATTGTTTGGACATGTATACATATATTGTATTTAATTTATACTTTAACATATTTAACATGTATTGGTCAACCTGCCATTTGGGGGAAGGGGTGAGGGGAAGGAAAGGAAAAGTTGGAACAAAAGGTTTTGCAATTGTCAGTGCTGAAAAATTATCCATGCATATATCTTGTAAATAAAAAGCTATAATTAAAAAATAAATTATGGTATGTGAATGCTATGGAATATTATTGTTCTATAAGAAATGACGAGCAGGATGATTTTAGAGAGGCTTGGAGAGACTTACATGAACTGATACTAAGTGAAATGAGAAAAACCAGGACATCATTATACACAGCAACAATAAGATTATATGATGATCAATTCTGATGGACGTGACTCTCTTCAACACTGAGATGATTTAGGCCAGTTCCAATGGTCTTGTGAAGAAGAGAGCCATCTATACCCAGAAAGAGGGCACTGGGAGCTGAGTGTGGACCACAACACAGCATTCTCACTCTTTCTGTTGTTTGCTTGCATTTTGTTTTCTTTCTCAGTTTTTTTTTTTTTCTTTCTTCTTGGTCTGATTTTTCTTGTTCAGCAAGATAACTGTATAAATATGTATATATATATATTGAATTTAACATATATTTTGATATTTAACATGTATTAGACTACCTGCCATCTAGGAGAGGGGATGGGGGGAAGGAGGGGAAAATTTGGAACAGAAGGCTTTGCAAGGTTCAATGTTGAAAAATTACCCATGGATATGTTTTGTAAATAAAAAGTTTTGATTTTTAAAAAGTATCAGGGTTTGATATCTAATTTGGAAGGCACTCTGTAACTAGCAATCCTCCACAGAAAGATAATAAGCAATTTAGACATAAAGAAATTTGGCCTCTCTCATTCTGGCTCTGGACAGTGAAGTACCAATATTTACCTTCAAGTTAAGGGTCAAGAGCTGCTTAGTGTCAGCTGGATCACCACAACCACATCATTTCATCTACCTGATCCCACTTTTTCTGTCAACAAACGAAGACAGTGGATCTCTGAAGTCTGGTTCAGCTCTAGATACCGTCATAAAGCTGTTCAGAGCTGTGGTCGAGAAGTTTCCCACTTTTGTGGAACAGGGACCAGATTACCTATAGCTCCTCCCAGTTCTAAATCCCATGATTCTATTTATTAGTTATGTTACTATGAGTAACAGAGCTGTCAGAAGCTACACAGTCTAATGGAAAGAATCCTGGGCTAGTAACAACAAACCTAGGTGCTAGCTAGTTCTTGCCCTGCCATTGGCTGAATGATTGGCCAAGTCTTGTTTACATCTCTGCACCTGGATGTCTTCATCCACATCATGGAGATAATGAATACTTATTCCTTCCTATCACAAAGATCAAGTGAGGAAATGAATGTGAAAAAAACTTTTTTGGAGTTTTGTTTTGGATTGCACAGACGTAGCGAACAGGGAGAAAGCTCCTTCTTGCCAGTGCGTATCAGCAACTGCTCCACAACCTAACTAGAGCCCTCTGAGAAGTTTACAGATTTGTCTAGGACCACAGAGTCAGCATATGAGAAATGGGACTCGAACCCAAGTTTTGCTGACACTAAATCCAGTCCCTTATCCACTACAGAACACTGCCTTGTCCTGAAAATATTTCATCTTTTTCAAAATATTATGCTATCACAATGAATTGTTAATAATGGGTTCTGGCTTTTTAATTGGCATAGTAGAGAGTTTGGGTCTCTTTTACTGTACTTTCTCCTTCATGTATTCTACAGATAGTACCATGGGACAGCTCTATTAGCATCAAATTACCCCCTCTTTATGCTCAGGGCTTCCCCCCAGAAGTTCATGGAATCATGTCAGCAGATAGCAGCATGAACTATGTAATCTATTTCCTGGAAGTGTCACTAAATTCCACAGAATCCTACCTTTAGAACACAAGTTCCAGGAGGGACAAAGTCATCTAATCTGATCCCTTCATTTTACTGATGGAGAAACTGAGGCACAATTAAAGGTAAGTTATCTGCCCAAAGTTTCACAGGGCAAAATTAGGACTAAATGTCAGATCTCCTGATTTTCAGATCAAAATAAATAGTCTTTACATGAACTGATACTAAGTGAAATGAGCAGAACCAGGAGATCATTATGTACCTCAACAACGATACTGTTTGAGGATGTATTCTGATGGAAGTGGATCTCTTGGATAAAGAGAGCTAATTCAGTTTCAATTGCTCAAAGATGGAGAGAAGCAGCTACACCCAAAGAAAGAACACTGGGAAATGAATATAAACTACTTGCATTTTTGTTTTTCTTCCCGGGTTATTTATACCTTCTGAATCCAATTCTCCCTGTGCAACAAGAAAACTGTTCGGTTCTGCACACATATATTGTATCTAGGATATACTGTAACCTATTCAACATGTAAAGGACTGCTTGCCATTTGGGGGAGGGGGTGAAAGGAGGGAGGGGAAAAATCGGAACAGAAGTGAGTGCAAGGGATAATGCTGTAAAAAAATTACCCTGGCATGAGTTCTATCAATAAAAAGTTATTAAAAAAAACAAAAACAAAAACAAAAATAAATAAATAAATAGTCTTATTATATACACTATATCAGCTCCCTTTATTGAGGTTGGGAAGAGAACCCAAAAGGCTGGAGGGTCACAGACTAGTGTTGCAAGGTATCTCAAAAGAATCTGCAAGCTTGAACCCATAGCCAACTCAAGGAACAAAGTTTATTGTAATTATAAGGCCAATAGAAGCAATCTAAATTACAAGGGAATTTAGCAAAGAAACAGAAGCAAGGTGACACATTTAACTAATCCTTCATGTTAATGATATGCTAATTTTATGGCCTAGAGGTAGAACCAAGGAGTGCTCTCAAAAATTTGGTCATCCCAGATCTACAGAATGTAATGTTTATAGGACTATACTAAGGCCAGAAGACTTGAAATCACTGACAGAGTGTTAGAGCAATAGTCTCAGAATCACTATTATATCTTCCCTAAAGTCTAAGGGAAAAAATATTATTATATTTCTGGGCCACAGGACTTTTATAATCACTGACAGAACAACAGCATTCTTAGATCAGAGGGCCTCTGGATCAGGTTCCAAAGCCAGGAGATTTAGAATCACTAGTAGATTGTTAGAACAGAAACCCCTAAGGTCAGAGAACCTTAAAATTATTATCATCTCCCCTAGAAGCTAGATTACATCATGTCCCCTCTCAAGCAGTTTGCTGAGACTATTTATTTGGGACAAAGGATGGAGATCTCATCTTCTGGAGCTGGTTCATGCTGATAAAGGGTGTAAAAGCCTTCCCTGCCTAATGGGGTTCAGATGAGGGGAGGCAAATGACTTGAAGACGGTGGCAGCAATATTCAGAGGGGTCCTGAGTGTCACAATCAGTTAGCCGATGATATTCAGGATGAACAAAGAGTGGGGAGTTCATAGCTTGCAGTCTAAAGGAAACACATGTACCAATAGGAATGTTAGTTCTCAGGATGTTATGAAGAAGCTTCAAGGAAGGAGGTGTAGAAGCGCTATGAGAGAGTTTGCCAGGATAATTTTGGAATGGATATCCTGCAGTTATTATGTGGGTAAGAGATTTTTTCTGTCAAGAAACCAGGGGATAGTCAGGTTGAATTCAGGTCCTCCTGACTCCAGGGCTGGTGCTCTATTCACTGTGCTACTTAGCTGCCCCTCTTGTTATTTTCCGCTTTTTCCAGGTATACCTTTACCCTAAATTGTTCCCTAAATGGGTTGGAGATAGTGACATTTGGGAATGGGGCCCATCAGGTCACATATATGAGCTGTCGTGAGATGCTGAAAGTACACCCAACTGTTATGCCACAGTTCTCTTTAACTGTCCTGACTCAGTTTCCCTGCACTAGTTTCCCTTGTCTCAGTTTCCTTAACTATTCTGTCTCAATCCCCTATGCTGTAAACCCCCCTCTAGTCCATTAAGACTGAAGACTATTTGCTCTAAGGTTATAAATTGTTAGCAAGATAAACAAGAGAGTAGACCTCTTGACTCTTTTCTGTCCTCAAGAATTTACAATATCCCTCTAAAATATTCCAAGATACCTCTTTATTTCTTTATTTGATATCTTTATTTCTGTATATTCAGACATCTTGTCTCTGGGTTTTTAGGATTTATGGCCTCCCCTATCCTGACAGAAGTTTTCCAGTTTTTCCACGCTTCTTTTGTGTAGAGAAAAGGTATTTAAGAAGTTGGGGTTCCTCTATTCATCGCTGGAAGCTGGCGGCTGGATTCTGGATGCTGTCTGCTGGATTCTTTGAGATGACAGTCTCCTCCAGCCCTGGGACCAACATAGATTCCTTGGTCCCAGTATATCTTTATCTCTGTCTGACGGGATAATTTGAAACGAGAGTCCTGTCCATTCAATTATACTCTCCCATTAATAAAATATTAAAAACTCTCTAATTTCCCTTCTGCCTCAGTTCCTCCGGCATTACACAACAATTCTAAATGCTTTCATTGCCCATGGAGTTCCCTAGCCTGACTAAAGACTAAGGAGTTATCTCCCCACTTATGAGGGCCCACAGAGTGACACCAAGAGAGCTGGAGAGAAAATGCTAGGAACCAAGCTCTCATCCTTGGGGTTGTAAAGGTATACCTGGAAAAAGCGGAAAATAACAAGAGGGGCAGCTAAGTAGCGCAGTGAATAGAGCACCAGGCCTGGAGTCAGGAGGACCTGAATTCAAATCTGGTTTCAGACACTTAATGCTGCCTGGCTGTGTGACCCTGGGCAAGTCACTTAACCCCAATAGCGTTAGCAAAAAATAAAATAAAATAAAAATAACAAGGAAAAAAAGAAAGCTAGAGTGAGGGAGAGAAGGCCACAGACAATTTCACCCTTCTCTGTCCAGTATGTTTCCGGTGTTTCCAGGAGTCCTGTGGAAGAGTAGTGTCAGGTCCTCTCAGGTCCTCCATGGGTTCACAGAAATATTCAGGAACGTCTAAGGGAGAGGAAGTAACAGGGGTAGCACTTTTAATTCTAGAAACATGAGTCCAGATGGGGAAACCTTTGAGTTAGAATAGTCAGAATGATCATATATGGTTCCTTTTTAAAGGGTGATTCTTCACCAATTCTCTGGGTTCTCCAGGCACAGTTTAGTAAAGACTTGCTTGAGTGTGTGATTCATTTTCTTCATCTTCCCAGAAAACTGAGGCCTCCAGGCAGAGGGGAAATAATAAGTAATCTTAGGTGCCTCGGCCACTTTTTGAACTATTTGAGAAGTGAAGACTGGGGCCATTGTGGCTGGCCAAAGAGCCGGGCAGGCCAAAAAGAAGTTCCCACTGGCTTGCCTCTGGGTTAGAAGCTGGCATGAAGGTGTAGCGTGTAATAGGGGAATTCTTTTGCTGTCTTTCCCGTGAGCATGCAAAATATGATAAGCATATTTAGAGTCAGTAGAGATGTTCATTCTCATTCCCTTCTCCAGTTCCAAAGCTCTAGTCAGGGCAATGAGTTCAGCTTTCTGGGCAGAAATTCCAGGGGTCAATGGCTAAGCTTCTAGGGGGCCAATGAGGGTCACCACAGAATAACCCACCTTTCTTTCCCCATTTTCAAGAAAACTCGACCCATCTGTAAACCATTCACCATCTGGGTTATCAAGGGGAATGTCTCTTAAGTCAGGTTGGCTGGAGTAGACAGAATCCAAAGCTTCCTCACAATTATAAATGATGTCTCCCATTAGGGAGCAGGATGACAGGATTGAGAGTGTGATACACCTGGAGAGTCAGGTCAGGGTGTCTATCAGGAGAGCCTGATATCCAGCAAGCCGCCCACCAGCAAGCCGCTGATGCCCTTTGGCTTCCAAAATGCTCTGAACCCGGTGGGGGATTAGAACCTTCAATGGTTGGCCTAGGGTGAGCTTGGAGCTTCCTTAATTAGAAGGGCTATGGGAGCTAGCTCTAAGGCAGGAGGGTCACCCCCAAAACACCAAGTTTCTATGAGAAGTAAGCAATGATCTGGGATAGAATTTCAGAGACCCTAACTGAGTCAAGACCCCTAGGACCTGGCCCCGCCTTCCATTAATGTATAGTGTAAATGACTTTAGGTAGGGCTAAGACTGAGTAGGAGATTAGTTTAGCTTTCAGAGTAAAAATCTTGGCCTGATCAGAGCCCCCATTTGAGGGGAATTGTGTTGGAGCCTTGAATAGAATCAAAGAGGAGCCTGGAAATAACTAAAGTTAGGTATAAAATCCAGCCATACCCAGGAAAGTATATAACAGTTCAGGGAGTGATTAATCAAACTGATAGGCTGTGTGGGCCTTTAGACAAAAAAACTTCACAGTCAGCATGGGGAGAAAGGGGCTGGAAGTTAGGGGTTTGTATGGTTGCAGCCAGAGAAGACTCTTGCGTGGGGCTGCAGATCAAGACATCATCTTCATGCTGGATAGCCAGGGCCTGTCCTAATATGTGGGGTTGTCATGGAAGTCCTGAGCTACCTCCATGTTATGGACATGACTGCCTATATTCATTGGTTGGGGTTATGTTCCCCTGGATTTTCCCCTTCAAGAGCAAAAAGAAATTGTGAATGTTTATGCAATGGTGTGCAAAAGAAAGCATCTTTAAGCTCTAAGGTAGAACTACACACCTGTCAGATTGGCTAAGATGACAGGAAAAGATAATGACAAATGTTGGAGGGGATGCGGGAAAACTGGGACACTGATACATTATTGGTGGAATTGTGAACAGATCCAACCATTCTGGAGAGCAATTTGGAACTATGCCCAAAGAGTTATCAAACTGTGCATACCCTTTGATCCAGCAGTGTTTCTACTGGGCTTATATCCCAAAGAAATACTAAAGAAGGGAAAGAATCTTGTATGTGCAAGAATGTTTGTGGCAGCCCTGCTTGTAGTGGCCAGAAACTGGAAACTGAGTGGATGCCCATCAATTGGAGAATGGCTGAATAAGTTATTGTATATGAATATTATGGAATATTATTGTTCTATAAGAAAGGACCAGCAGGATGATTTCAGAGAGGCCTGAAGAAACTTATATGAACTGATGCTGAGTGAAACGAGCAGGACCAGGAGATCATTATATATTTCAACAACAATAATACAGGCTGATCAATTCTGATGGACTTGGTCCTTTTCAACAATGAGATGATTCAGGCCAGTTCCAATGATCTTGTGACGAAGAGAGCCATCTGCACCCAGAGAGAGGGCTGTGGGGACTGAAGGTGGATCACAACATAGTATTCTCACTCTCTCTGTTGTTGCTCACTTGCATTTTGTTTTCTTACTCATTTATTTTCTTTTTGGATCTGATTTTTCTTGTGCAGCAAGAGAATTATATAAATATGTTTACACATATTGGATTTAATATATATTTTAACATGTATAACATATACTGGATTACTTGCCATCTAGGGGAGGAGGTGGGAGGAAAGAAGGGAAAATCTGAATCACAAGGCTATGCAAGGGTCAATGTTGAAAAATTGCATATGTTTTGAAAATAAAAAGCTTAAAAAAAAGAATTCCAATGATATTTTATTTTAATAAAAATCTGCAGTCTAAGAAAAAAAAAAAGATCTAAGGTAGAAAACCATTGTGTCCCCTAGGATACTTGTATTAGGCTCATGGCTTCTACTGACCATTTGCTCAGATTGTAGAAATTTGCTATAAGAGGAAAAAACAGGTACAAGATTATAATAGCATCAAAACAGATCCTTCAGGCCTCATCCTGAGAGCACACACATGACAGGATAAATATCTTAGATCTGCTTAGACTTAGCCAATCATGCAGTAATAATTCCACCTCATAGCCAGACTCAGGAATAATCAGGTGGGAAACAAACAAACAGAACTGGAAAACTAAGGAAGGATCCCACCTTAAGCAGACACCAAGGTTGTCTTCCCAGCTCTTGTCCAGAGAAGACATTCAGAAAGGCATTTCTCTGAATAAGTTACAGCATTTCTCTGGAATGGTGGGTTACTGACAATGATCAGGCAATGAAATTCAGAACTCAAAAGAATACAGTTCCAGGAGATTTTATCTCATAGCAAATTCTACTAATCGCAGCTCAGGACTAGATACATTATTTTAAAAGTTAACCAGGACTTACACATGAGATTTTAGTTTAACATGTTTTATATGTTTAAAGTTATCCTGGTACAAGGGATCAATCATAAAACAAGCTTATAGATTCTTAGTAAGCACATTCCTTGTTTAGAAAATATTAATCCTAAACAGGCTCATTTCTCAGGGCTGTTGACCTTGCATACCCTGATAGTTTCAAGAAAACTGACAAGCTTACAAATTAAGGGGAGTTGACAGAGACCCCTGGGGGGGGGCGGTAAGCTTGCTGTTGCCCACCCCAACTATTCTTAGTGTTTTCATGGGCTGTGCTATTTGATACTTCTCCCCACTATGTGAAGGTGGAAAAGGCATTGCATACTTTATACTTGGAAGTGAACTGATAAGGTTTTCATGTCATCCCTCTTGTTCCACATACAGTAATTAACAGTTTTAGATTTAACATGATGACAAGAATTCCAAATAACTTAGTTAACAATTTTTAAATTTTCCTAAGTAATAGTCAAATAGTCTTAGCTGTAGTTCCTATTCCCTTAAACAAGTTTCCTTTTTGTTTTAGGGAGAAAGCAAGACAATTCTTAAAATTAAGATCAATTTTTAAATTGACTTAACTTTAATTAATGAGATTCTCTAGATTCTGATTAAATGTTCTAAACAAACTGAATTGTCATTTGGTTATTTTCCAATTTACGAAAATCATTTCTCTTTTGTGAGCCAGGAAAAGGTTAAGGTGCCAGTTTTTACTGACAGGGCCCTCAGAAGTCTGACTCTGGATAACTCAAAAGCAGGCTGTTTGTAGTTAGAGTTTTTAAAATAGTAGCATATTGCTCTTCTGTTTTCCTAAAGTTCCCAAATTCTTCTGTTGTCCCTATCAGTGTAAATAGACTATAATTTACATATCCCATTAGTGGGCTTTAATTAGAGCTCCTTTAAAATTACTTTTATCACCACATCTCAAACAAATTTCCAAATTACTTTATACACACATAGAAATAATTTGTCAGTTGGTCACATCTGAAAAAATCCATAAAGTTATCAAATATGAAGAAATCATATCCAATAAAGCAGTTAACATTCATATAGCATGTTTTATGCTAAGCACTTTTGCAGTCATGTAATCTTCACAACAATTATTTCTCTTTAAAAATCAGAAAACTGGGCAGAGATAAAACAATTTGCTATAAATTACGTAGCTAACACATATCCACAATTGAAACAGAGAATGGTGGTCTTATCAAATTCAGAGACTGACTGGCTTTCTCACCTCACACTGCCATGCTGGATGGTGCAAGGTGTACCTGAATTCTTCCCAGGCAGTTCTTGGACAGAATCTACTGAAAGCTGGGGTGACTGGTGCCAGGATCTCTATTTGATGATAGTTTCAGGTGCCAGGGCTCAGGGAATACTGACCAAGGAACCTAATCCCCACTCCATCCCCATTCCCTCAACCTGGGTTGGGGAGGTATTGGGCGAGGTTGTGTGAAGTCCCACCGCTGCTTCCCCTATTTCTGCAGGTGAGATAAAATTTGAATTTTAATCTGATCTGAGATGAAAGAATTTAGCAAACAGAGGGATTTGGGCTATATCAATCTTATTAGCAATCCCCAAACTCTGGGGAGTGGAGCAGAGAAAATCCCTTAATACCTTCTGGGGTGCTTTCCCAAAGGAGTAGAAGGAGATTCCAGACAAAATAGGAGTCAAGGAAGAGTTAGCAAAAAGTTGCTATTTATATTTTCTTTTTTTCCATTCAGAATGGGGTAAATTCCTGGAATCATCCCTAATGTTTCAGGAATTTGTCTAGCAGTCTTAAAATGACTAATTGACAAACTTCTTAATCATTGCTCTCAAAACTTTGAGAATCTGCTAAGATGTTATTTTAATTTTAATTAGCTAACTTTTTTGTGTAGCTGTCAGCTTGGCCAGACTGAAAGTCCACAGGAAAAAGTTAGGCTTTTAAAGAAATTTTCCCAGCATCCTAACTACATCATAAAGGTTTTTTCTTGCTGGTTGTGGTTTAAATCTTTCCAGGTAACAAAATCTACTCACAGAACAAACATGACACAGACATTCTGCACAGAAATGGTTAGGTTGGTGAGAAGCTCAGCCTCCAGTATTTCTGACTAAAGATTTCTCTATGTGAGTTAGTCTATATTTTAAGAGCTCTTTGTGTAACAGGCACTGTGCTAATCACTGGGGATGCAATGAAAGGTAAAAAATTATTTCCTGCTTTCAAGAAGTCCACATACGATCTAATGAAGGAGGGACAAGGGCTCAGTATTTCTTAAGCAGCCAAAGTCAAAACAAAGATGCTGAATCAAAAGAATGATCTTTCCATGAAAACCAAGAGATTTATTAATGGGGTGGAAGTTGTGATTCCAAAGGAAGAAGGACAAGAGGAAAGAAGAAAAAGTCAGTTCTCAGGCCCAGTGATTTTCTAACCAATTGTTCCTTTTCATCTCTCCCATTGATGCAGGTCTAGTGGTAGAAAATTGATGTGAGAATCCCTTCTTTGATCAGAGGCGCAAGTCCAAAGTGATTGCAAACCCTAAATCTTAGTGGCAAAAGAGGAATTTTTATTTTTCACTAAGAAGCTCTCTCTTAGCAGACAAATCTCTTAATGAGGAGATTCTCAAAGAACGTGTTAACAGAAACCTATTTTATGAGCAAATCTTGGGGGCTGAGGGCAGTTTGAGCTGATTATCAGACTGAAATCTCCCAATTGAATGAATTCACTTTGAAGGCTTTTTTCCAGAATTTGGAATGTCCTAAATGGGGATTCGGCTACCCCAAAAGATTAATGGGGGGTGATTTGCCTTAGAAAATGGCCCCTCTGGAAAGTATGCCCCCTCCCAGACTCTGGAGTCTGAGACCCTGAATCTCCCTTCTTTTATAGATCAACGGGGACACAATTTCAGAGTGATTATTTTACAAATTAAAGGGGACACAGTTTTAGAGTTCACCCCCCACCCCCGACCCCGTCACCATCTGAACAGTTTGGTAGCTACAAGGTTGAGCCTGGAATCAAGAAATCCCGAGATCGAATTTGATCTCAGATACTTTCTAGCTGTGGTGTCTTAAACAAAGTCACTTACCGGCTATCTACTTCAGTTTCCTAATCATTGGTAAAATGGGGATAATACTAATAGCACCTACCTCCCAGATTTATTGAGAATTAAATGAGACACGATGCCTCTTTTGGTAATAGTCCTGGGCACAGTAGTAGGTGCTTAATAAATGTTTATTGATTAATATTTTTAAAGAGCTTAACAGTGACTGGCAGAAAATGGTACCTTTCTTCCCCACCTCAGAAGGAATACGAATGGATAAGAGAAGGAAAAAGAAAAAGGAGATATAGAGGGAAAATATTTGTAAGAAAAGGGATAGAATAAAGTACCGGGAAGGAGGAAAGAAAAGGTGGAGTGGGGAGCGAGAGAAACTAGAAGACATAGAGGCTCCAGCGGTGTTCCCTGTATCTGATATAATGGCTCGTCACGGTTCACAGTCCCCTGCTCCCTAATTCAGGTCAACGCTGGCCCTACGAACACACCCCGGAGCCTGAAATCCCCCAGCCCTCCAAGGGCGGCCTTTCCACCACTTCCCGGCTCCTAACAGCCATCACCACCACGGGGGCGTGTCCAGGGACGCTCCAGGGAAATCGATCCCAGGAACCTCACCTGGACCAGGAAAAGTCTGAGAGTGGGTCAGCAGTGCCGCTGCCGCTGCCGCCCTGTCTTAGCCGATGTCATGGCCATGAATGTGGCCCCGAGCCCCGGCGAGCCAATCCAGATCCACCTGCTTCCCGTAACGAAGTAATCCATTTGGGCTGAGGATCTCCGCAGGAGGCCTCTTGGGATGCGATCCCTAGCCAGCTCACCTGTTTACTGCCAAAGGCTGGTTCTAGCTCTCCGAGGCTCCGCCTCCTGTCTCGGAATTGGAACAGAGGCCTCTTTGCCCCTCCCCCGACTCCATCCTTCCCTAAATCCCCGGGACGCAGACTGAGGTGGAGCCCGATATCCAGACGGAGAGAGAAGGCCCTGTGCAGCAGTCACGAAGGGATGAGAGAAACGCAGTTTTATTCTCAGAAGGCCAGAGCAAGAAGACGTTTGCATTTATATTGCGGCTTGCAGAGCATCGAAAAAATATGCTGTTATATCCTCAGAAGAACCCTATGAAGGAATAGGAAAGGATAAGGGAAAGAAAGAGAAAAAGGAAGTACAGAGGAGCTGAACAAAAGGGACAGAATTAGGTACAGGGGAATAAGGAAAGAAAAGGTTGAGTGGGGAGGTAAGTGCTGTTATTATAAATACCTCATTTTACATATAGACAAATGAGGGGATGAGGAGTTATCATTTGCTAGGGTCCCACAACTAACAGATCTGAAGCGGGATTTAAACTAAAGCAGGGTGATTAATCTAAATCGCCCACCGCCATCGACCCGCTGCCATTCCAGGAGCTGAGGGGTTCAGAATGGGTCATAGGACACGACTGGTTGCCTTCCCCATTTCTTATTCTCTCCAATATGACATCATTCTTTCCCTTATGTGGATTTCCCCAAGGTTAGTCGGTCATTACCACCTGTTGTGTGGGGGAGCATCCAGAAATACTGGTTCTCTCCAAAATGTTCCATCTCTGAGAGGCAACTTGTGCAGGTGCCGGGACACTGACCTTAGGGGTTGTGGGACTTGCTCAGCTTCATTTTCCTAATCAGGGGTATGATTCCATAGTTTTTTAAGGTTCCTTCAAGCTCTATAATTCTATGAAGTGTAACTAGATCTGGCTAAAGCTTATGAATAATCTTCTGTATATGTACTTTGTATAAAGGAGTACAGGAGTTGGAATGAGATGACCTGAGTTTTAGTCCCCAGTTCTCCACTTCCTAACTTTGTCACTAAACTTATTACTTCCTCTCTCTAAGTCTTTTTTTTTGCACAATCTCCCACAAGTGACATTGGCATATTGGGTCTCCCTCAGAGGACAACTACCTCAAATTCAAGGTACTCTCTGGCTATATGCTCCTAAAACTTTATTTAATGAGCCCCCACCAATGTGTCTATCCCCAGTAGGCAGAGAGCACAGATCAAAACAAATGCATGTATTGGAATAGTTTAGTAGCAAAACACCTTTCCCCTAATCCTAAGTCACACCCTCCCACAAGTACACATTACATCAAGTAGAGTTTATAAGTAAATAAAGTAAACTATATCAGATTGTTTACCTTTTCAAGAAAGGGGAAAGGATAGAAAGTATAGAATTTGGAACTCAACTTTTATTTATTTATTTTTAAAATAACTTTTTATTGACAGAACCCAAGCCAGGGTAATTTTTTACAGCATTATCCCTTGCACTCACTTCTGTTCCGATCTTTCCCCTCCCTCCCTCCCTCCTTCCCCCAGATGGCAGGCAGTCCTATACATGTTAAATAGGTTACAGTATAACCTAAATACAATATAGGTGTGCAGAACCGAACAGTTCTCATGTTGCACAGGGAGAGTTGGATTCAGAAGGTAAAAATAACCCGGGAAGAAAAACAAAAATGCAAGCAGTTTATATTCATTTCCCAGTGTTCTTTCTTTGGGTTTAGCTGCTTCTGTCCATCCTTGATCAATTGAAACTGAATTAGCTCTCTTTATCGAAGAGATCCACTTCCATCAGAATACATCCTCATACAGTATGGTTGTTGAGGTATATAATGATCTCCTGGTTCTGCTCATTTCACTTAGCATCAGTTCATGTAAGTCTCGCCAGTCCTCTCTGTATTCATCCTGCGGGACATTCCTTACACAACAATAATATTCCATAACGTTCATATACCACAATTTACTCAACCATTTACTCAACCATTCTCCAATTGATGGGCATCCATTCATTTTCCAGCTTCTAGTCACTACAAACAGACCTGCCACAAACATTCTTGCACATGTAGGTCCCTTAGAAACACTGCTGGATCAAAGGGTATGCACAGTTTGATAACTTTTTGAGCATAGGAACTCAACTTTAAAAAAAAAAAGTTTAAAAGTTGTTTTAATATATAATTGGGAGAAAAATAAAATATATTAAAATAGAAACAAACACATGTAAGAAACTGATGTGGTCAGGGTACATATGAAAAGGTGTGACTCATATCTTCAATACTGCAGTAGTAGACATCTTGGACTTGTTCCCATCGACCCATTATTGTAATGATCTACTGAGTGTACTTTGTGGGTCACATAGTGCTGATTCTGGAGGCAGTTAGTGGTGCATTTGTTTAGATTGTTGGGCCTAGAATCAGGAATACCCAAGTTCAACTATGTCTTCTTTCACTTATAACTGGGCACAGTCTCCATTACCTCCATATCAGACTCAGCAAAGACTTGGCTCTGGGGACTGCCTTCTCCTGAGAAGCAGGGGCCCAGGCTTGGGCCTTAAGCTCTCTCTGTTCTTTCCAACTCCCATTTAACCCTTGAACTAGACTTGGGAATCCTTGAATTCCCTTTGTAGGTTGCATGTAAGTACTTGTTTCCTATACTTAAGTGCTTCTGGTATAAGGTGCCATTATCAGTAATGTGGAAGGGAGAGAAAAATCTCCCCTTCCTGCCCCCTTTTTTCCCTAGAGACATGAAGGAAAAATAGAACCATTTTCTCAGGGCTGAAGAAAGGAAGAGAATAGCACCCAATTTGTGACAGACACAATGCTAAAGGGCTTTTTTTGTTTGTTTGTTTTGTAATTTAAGCAAATTCTATTTCATTTGATCCTTATAACAAACCTTCAAGTTAGATGCTATTTAGTATCACCATTTTACAGATGAGGAAACTGAGGCAAGCAGATGTTAAATGGCTTGCCCAGATTCACTCAGCTAGTATCTGAACCCAGATTTGAATGTAAACCTTCTTGACTCCAGGCCCAGAACTTTGACACTAGTTGCCTTTAACACTTTGACAGAAGCTGCTCTTCTGCTTTTAAACTCTGTTACTCCCACTCTTGGGCTCAGTCTCTGAGTGAAAGGGCAAAGAACCACTCAAGGAAAAAGGCAGGTCCTAACATTTCATTGTCTCTGTTCCCTGATCCTTATGTCTTGTACTTTAATCAAGTGGATTGCCAAGAGTTAATTAGTCAGTGTTTCGTTATTATTTATAATACCTATCTCACTGGTTATGGGGAAGATACTTTGTATATAGTAGTTTGCTCTTTCTTTTCTCTACACACATGGTTTTAAAATTGAAAGATCTGAGAGGGCTAATCTAATCCTTTCATTTTACAGAGGAAGAAACAGAGGTCCAGAGAGAAGTTATTTTCTTAATGCACACTCATATCTATGATTCCCCTTCGGGGTTCTGAGGTTATTTGGGCCCTGATATTTATACAACCCACTAGTAGTAGAAGCAGCACAATTAACCCTCATCAGAGCCAAATATACCCTGGGAGAAGTTCATGTTACCTTCTTTCCAGATGGCTTGGAACAGTAGCAAAGAATTGGGAAATGAGAGGTTTATCAATTGGGAAATGGCAGAACAAGTTTATGAAGATAATGGAATATTATTGTTCTATAAAAATGATGAATAAAGCCTGTAAAGATTTACATAAACTGATACTGAGCAAAAGAAGCAGAACCACAAATACATTGTACACAATAATAGCAAGAATGTTTAATCAACTACGAAAAACTTCTCAGTGGTTCAGCCATCCAAAGCAATCTCAACAAACTTTGGACAGAAAATGCCATCTGCAGCCAGAAAAAGAAGAATGAACACATGCTATGTTCACTTCTTTTTTTCTGGGGTTTTTTTTCTCTCTCCCATGGTTTTTCCCTTTTGTTCTGATTTTTCTCTCCCAATAGGATTCATAAAATAATGTGTGTTAAAAAAAATGTTTAAATGATTTGGAACAACCCCCTGCATTAACAGCCTCAGAAGGAGGCAAATCATATAAATATCTATCATTAAAAGGTTAGAAAGAACCTCAGGGACCTTTTGAGTGAAATTTAATTTATTAAGCATCGACTATGGACATGTAGTTTTTGCACGCTGCAAATAGGAAACCTAAAGAGGCCCTCCTTTCAAGGGGATCATATTCTAATAAGAAATTCCAGCTACAGAGAAGATGTCTAGGTCCAGAGGTCTTTAGGGTACTTTAGCAGGTTAGGCCACACAGTGGTAAATTAATGGAAGGCTGGGTGGAACTGCATCTTGCTAAAAGGATTGTGGTTGATTATTCCTTGCTCACCTAAGTGATGTGATAGCTTATTCTCAGAAGGGAAGGGGACAGTGGGCTGAGGGTAATGTTTGGAGTTAAATGAGGACTCAGTTCTTTTCCCATGGGTACAGATTGAGTTAGGTAGGGGGTTAGTATCTGGTTAGGAGAGAGAAAAGGAAAAGGGCATTGAGAGAACAGTCGGAAGGACTCATTTAGCCCAATCTGCCCCCATGCCCACTTTAGAAGAATATGAAACTGAGGGTAAGAAAGATGAAGTGACAGGCAAAGTCATGTGGTAAGTTAGGGATCTTGGTCTCCTAACATCTAGTCCAATACTCTTTCCTTTCAGGAGGCTAAAAATGAGATTGCAGGTAGGACATTGGAAACTCATAGAGTACTGTATTCTCACCAAGCTTTGGACATAAGAAATATTTATGTTCCTCTAATATTTCCCAAACAATTACCCAAAGAACAAGAATTGATTAGGTGCTAAGAGCTAGGCACTATATTAAGTACTAGGTATTAAAAAAAAAAAAAAGTCCCTACTTTCAAAATGCTTATATTCTTCCATACAGAAGCTGAGATAGCTGCCCACAAAGAATTCAGATTTAGCCATTCTTCTTTATTTGCTACTACAATTTTGGATACCAAGTCAGGAGAGTGACAGCATGGTATACTAGAAAGGGAACTAGAGTTGGAGGAGCTGGATTCAAATCCCACATCTCCTAGTTTCTGGGTCTCAGTCTCCCCATCTGTAAGGGACCAGATTACTTTTGAGGTCTCTTCAGCTCTAAATTTGTGGTCTGATTTCTAGATCTAGTTCAGGCAATAATCACAATAATTATATGCCCTGGCCAGCCTTTTCCCCTCTGGTTCTATAGTGTCCCATTCCTTAAATGAGGCAAGGAGACTGGATGATCTTTAAGATCCATTGCAGTTCTAACAATCTGAGTCTGGGATTCCTGAGTTGTGGCATTCCTAGAATGGGATGAGGGGGGAGGGAATGGAGACTCAACTTAAGTTGAAAAGGATCCTCTTTCCTCCCTCTCCCTCCAATTCAGGAAATTTGACCAGAAACATTTCTTGTGTGAGCTGATTGTGAGACTATGGGAGAAACAGGGCTAATGAGGTAGTATCACCTAGAATTCTCTAACTGTTAAAATCTTCCCCATCCATTCTATACCTGGCAAAATTACAGGATTCCAGAGCTGGAAGAAATGCGAGCAACCATCCGAGGTATTTGAGTCTCATGTGGAAACTAGTGCAACTCAAACCCTAAGAGGAATCCCAGCTCTAACACTCCTGACAAGTGGTCACAGCTTCTCCTTGAAGATCTCCAAGAACTGGGAACACAACCTATAGAAGGAGCTTATATAACTTTTGTACAGCTCTTGTTGCTCTTCTTGAAGAGGACCAACGATATTAGGAGGGGGATAACTTGCAAATGAATTGGATTTAAGTGAGACAGAGCTGTGCAAAGTCATCAGCCTCAGTCTCTCTATAGGTCTGGATGACTGGAATGAGAACTCTTGGCCTTTGTAAGTCAAAGTTTTTCCCGGGATCTCAGTTTTTCTGAGGCAATATCCATTCAGTGATTAAAGGTGCATGGAACTAGTGGGATAGAAGATAGATTGCCAGACTTGGAGACAGGAAAACTCCTCTATCCTCTGATACCAGCTTTGTGACTCTGAGTAGCCATTTTAACCCTGTTTGCCTCAGTTTCCTCATCTGTAAAATGAACAAGAGAAGGAATGGCCAACCATTCCAATATTCTTGCCGAAAAAACCCCAAAATGGATCTTGAAGAGTTAAACACCACTGAAATGACTAAATGACAATTATTCAGAAGTTTACTTGACATTGAGCCCACATTTGCCCCTTTGTGACCCACTCACTGTTTCTCATTCTGCCCTTGAGGCCAAGTAAAACTAAGCAAGAACCCTCTTGCAGCTGATCAATCCTTCAACTGTTTCAAATCCTTCAAATATTTTCTCTATGCTGAACATCCCCAGTTCCTTCAATTGATTCTTTTTTTTTTTTAATTTGCTGAGGCAATTGGGATTAAGTGAACTGCCCAGGGTCACACAGCTAGGAAGTGTTAAGTGTCTGAGACTAGATTTGAACTCAGGTCCTCCTGACTTCAAGGCTGGTGCTCTATCCACTGTACTATCTAGCTGCCCCTCAATTGATTCTTACATGTATTGCAAGATATTGTGCCAGACCTGGAGAGACTTACATGAACTGATGCTAAGGGAAGTGAGTAGAACCAGGAGATCATTATACACGGCAACAAGATTATACAATGATCAATTCTGATGGACATGGCTCTTTTCAAGATTGAGATGATTCAGACCAGTTCCAATAGACTTGTGATGAAGAGAGCCATCTGCACTCAGAGGAAGGACTGTGGGGACTGAATGTGGATTACAACATAGTATTTTTGTTGTTTGCTTTTTTTCCTTTTTTCTCTTTTTTCTCTTATTTTTCTTGTGCAGCATAATAAATGTAGAAATATATTAAGAATTGTACATGTTTAACTTATATTGGATTACTTGCTGTCTAGGAGAAAGGGGTGGGAGAGAAAAAAATTGGAAACCAAGGTTTTGCAAGGGTGAATGCTGAAACTATCTTTGTATGTATTTGGAAAATAAAAAACTATTATTAAAAAAAAAAAAGTGTGCCAGGAAAAAAAAAGTCAGTCCTTGCCCTCAATGAGCTGAGGGAAAGGGAGGAAAAGAAAGGAGAGAAAGGGAAAGAGGGAGAGAGACCCTCTGGACAAAAAGTATACATAAATAATCCATGCACTTAATCATGTTTTGATTTGGATTATAATTATTTATGCATATCTTGTTCCTTCTCTAGATTTTTATAAATGCATGCCAAGGACCAGAATAGCATGAATAGGAGAGAATCACCTTTAGCTAGGGGTCAGAAGGGAGAGAATTTGGGAAGATTTCATGGAATTGACATCTGAATTGGACATTAAAGGAAGGAATGTATAATGGAAGAAGCACTTATGTGACATCTCGGGAACCGGGTTCAGATCCCAGTTATAATATTTACTATTGTCAATCTGAATTCAAGAGAAAACAGCCACGTTAGTAAAATAGAGATCTTTAATGGGGGCAAGTGAATTTCAGGTAGCATATCTTGAGGTAACAATGGAAACAGAGTTTATATGGAATATTAAGGGAATATAAGGGAATGTCCAGGCTTCTGGTAGAGAGGTATGGATGGAGTAAATTGTTTAACATAATAAGTGGAAGTCCTTAGAGAAAGCTTGGGAATATCTGGAGGGGAGAGTTTAAGACTTTTACAAAATTAGTTAGAGGTTAGGAATGATGGTATCTGGTTAGCCTCAGCTAATTCATGGGTTCTGAAACTGGGATGAGGTCAGATTCAACTTGCTGAGTTTACCACTATTTTTGTTAGCTTAAATAAGTCTCTTCCTCTGTTGGAATCTGTAAAATGGTGACTAAAGGATGGGGAGTAATTAATGTGATCTCTAAGATACTTTTGAATTTTAAATACCATAATTCTATAAGGATTCCAACAGGTGGAATGAGGCATGGAGGACACTGTGAATAAATCAAGGTGTGGAGTGTATAGGAGATCAGAGTACTTCAATTTTTCAGGAATATATAAGAGACAAGGAGTAAGGAGTAAGACTTTTGTTGTTCAGTCATTTTTTTTTAGTCATGTCTGATTCTTTGTGATCCCATTTAGAGTTTTCTCAGCAAAGACATTGAAAGAGTTTGCCATTTCCTTCTCCAGCTCATTTTACAGATAAGGAAACTGAAGCAAATAGGATCAAGTGACTTTTCCAGGGTCACACAGCTACCTGAAGCCAGATCTGAACTCAGAGAGGAGGCTGGAATAGCAAAAAAAAAAAAAAAAAAAAAAAAAAAAAAAAAAAAAAAAAATTGGTCTTTCATATTTTTATTGCTCTCAAGTCCCAGACTTGAAAAAAACAAACAAACCCAATTCTCAGGATGCTATGAGGATGGAACAAATCCATTCTTAAAAGGTCAAAATAGCATATATTTTGGTGATTTCAAAATATCTCACTTCTTAAATGGAGATAAAATATCAAGCAGACCTATACTTCAAAGCACAAGGGAAATAGAGAATCCTATGATGAAACTAAAGAGAGATGACCATTTGATAGAATCTTAGCTGTTGCCCCAGCCCCAATAATCCTGCCATTTTCTCTCTCATGGATTTCATTGGAACAAAAGTCCTTTTTCTTTTTCCATGCATCCCTTCATCCCAGTATAGGGGCTTTTCTGAGATTTTCCAACTATGCAAAATCTCCTCTGATTCAGTTTTCTGATTTGCCCAATTCTCCAGGTTTTTCCCTTGCTTTCCCTTCTTTATATAAACCTCACTCTTCTGAGTTGCTCCCTTCCCTTAAGGAGGAGCCCCACATCATCCCTTACCCCAAATGGTTTGAGCCTGGATTCTTTCAGAAATGACACTATATCCCACAGCTCACGACCCCAACACATCTGTTGCCCAGAGTGCTCTGTGAAGTTACTGAGCCAGGGAGCAATTCTAGCACTAGTGTCCTAGCTACTCTTAGAAGATGGATCAGTTTAGAGAGGATCAGCTTTCCATGCTATTCCTGCAAACACCACCATGCAGCCTGTAGTGATAACTAACACTTGCTACCCTCACTGGGGCTCCTCCTGGAAAGCTCAGCACCTTGGAGGCTGCAGGAATGATAGAATGCTGGGCTGAAGTCAGGAAGATTTGAGTTCAAATCCTGCCTCATATACTTAGAAAATGTATAACTGTAAAGACCTGGAAAGACTTTACATGAACTGATGCTGAGTGAAGCAAGTAGAACCGGGAAAACACCCAGCAACAGCAAAATGATGTGATGATCAACTATGATAGACCTAGCTCTTCTCAGCAATTCAGTGATCCAAGGCAATTTCAATAAATTTTGGATAGAAGATGCCATCTATATCCAGAGAGATAACTATGAAGACTAAATATGGATCAAAGCATACCAATTTCACTTTTTTTTCCCCTTCTGTTCTTTTTTTCTTTCTCATGGTTTTTCCCTTTTGTTCCTTTTTGTTTCTCTCCCAACATGATTCATGGAAATTTGTAATAAATAAATAAATGAGATGAATGCATATGTATAATCTAAAAAATAAAATTTAAAATAAAAAATATTTTTAAAAATAAAATAAAATGTGTAATTGTGGACAAAACCCACAAAAAGTATTATCTCTTGTTGTTCCCAAGTGTTCATCCAGCTTCTACTTGATGACTTCCAGAGTGATGGGCAATTCACTGCTTCCAAAGACATTTCATTCCATCTAAAAAGAAATCCTGAATAGCTCTGTTAGGAGCCTAAATATGCTTCTCTGAAATTTCTTGCTGCTTCCAGTTTTATCTTCTAAACCCAAGCGGAAAAAAATAATTTTCCCTTCTACAAAACAACTCTTCAAATGCTTGAAATATAGTCAGTTGGGCTGTAAAGAGACATTCATTCTGAAAATTCACCAAGCTATACAAAAAAAAGTGCAATAAAAACTACAGAGTTATGGGAGAAATGGAGTTCAAGTCACAACACTTAAAACCTTCATCAGTGACACATTTTTAAATAAGAAATATGAACCTAATAAACATGGAAGCACAATTTAATACACATTAAGTCTATATTATTAGTCCTTGCCCTCTGACAAAGGTTATGTGACATATCCTTGTCTGCCTTTAAGGACCATACTCTCTCTCATCCTCATCAATCTCTTTATGGTCCTCAAAGACCTCAAAGTGTAGCTCTAGAAGCAGAGGTATCTGATAAGCCCATGTTCCCCAACAAATGCTATTCTGGAATCCCCCAAGACGAGGGAGAGTCTCTAATGTACCAGATGGGACTTTTTCTAAACACAAAAACAAGAAGAAACCTTTCGAGGAATTGTCACACTACTTAGTCTGGAAGTAGATTTGGAAGCCCAAAGAATCACATTTTTGTCTCCAGATGCTGTGAAGGACATCCTTCAGTAAATCTCTTTTGGTTTCCTTGTTTGCCTTGAGGATGATGCCTTTGTGAGGATGCCCGAGTTACACAGAACCACTTATTGAGAGAATTATTTGTCACCAAATGAAGAAATTAATCAAGTCACTTAGAACTCAGAGAGCCCTCCTTCCCAATGCTGGAGTGGACCCAATTTATTGCTTTCACAGTATTGTAATGAGAATCAAAAATGAAATTCACTTCTCCATCTCTTGAGTCTCTAGTGTTTAGCAAACACAATCCAAATCATACCTCAACAGAAGGCCTTTAATGTTCTTCTCACCTCCAACAATTACTTTGCATTTGCTTTGTATATATTTACTCAGGTCTATGTTGTTTCACTTCCTAGAACTTCCTAAATTCCTAGAATTTAAGTTTTTCAAGGGCAGTTTGGCTCAGTGAATGGTGCATAATGGAATATTTAATTAATGCTTGTTTACATTATTTCTGAAAAGCACGATTGTCATGCAAGGCACTAATATAAGCAGTTATTTAGCAGTCTCAAGTTCCAAGTAGATGGATGGTTTTTCCCCAACTAATAACCTGGTTCCTAAAAAGAGGACATGTACAGTATTTTGTATAATAGGCACTCATTATGGCTAATGGCAATGGGGGAGGGGCGGGTACATGAGCTCTGAATCTGAGATGCTAAGACTTTTATATTGTATAAAATCACTTAACTTCTTGCCTCAGTTTCTTCATTTTAAAATGAATTGGAGAAGACTATAGCAAACCACTCCAGTATTTTTGCCAAGAAAACCCCAAATGGGGTCACAGAGTCTAACATTCATTGCAAAACAGGCCCCTTAAAATTTAGACAATGGCATTATCCAACTTTAAAGAGGCTTCCTGGTTTAGGGGCCAAGGTATTGGATTTTATCAGGTCTGGTTTTGAACCTCACCTCAGACACTTAATAACTATGTGACATACCCTTCATTTCCCAGTGATTCTGAACTTTTGTAGATCATCACACAAAGCCTATTCTCCAACCCTTCCCACTTGCTTCCTTATTCCCATCCCCTCAAAACTTCCCCCTAACTCCACCTAGCACCTTCTGGAAGCCTGTTCCATAGGCAACAAACTTTCCTTCATCTTAATCTTTTTCCTCCCCACTTCTACCAGTTTTTCCTGAAACCTGACAACTTCCCTCTGAGGACATAACCTCCCTGGCCATTCTTTCCAGGACTGATTGCACCTTCATTCTTTCTCCATGACTCACTGGTTTAGGAGAGTTGGAATACTCCTTGCTCTTCATTGCCCCTTTTCAGTTTTGCCCCTTACTTCCTTCACTCAATAACATCTCTTTCCTTGAAGCTCATGCTATTTATATCTATCACCCAATCAAAATCATGATCTTGTGATTACCCACAAATGTACCAACCCTACATTCAAGAATTCTGAAAACCCTCCTCTGACCTTAGTCTATTGGCTTTTCACCTTTTCTTCTGCCTTCCCTTACAAAACCCTATTCTCTGGTCACACCGTGACCTCCAATCCCTTCACTCTTCAGTTCTCTCCTAGATCATCTCCCCTGCACTAGTCACTTTCTCCTCTTCTCTCGGTAAACTAATTCATCTCTGGAATCCCTAGCATCCTTATATTAGCCAGCCAAGCCTCAACCTTGGATCCCTCCCACCACACCTGCCTTTGCTTTTCCACACACATTGCTTAAGAAAGGGGGGTAATGCAACTAGTTCTGATTGATTCTACTACAAATTTGTTACGCAACTCCAACTAGATGCTTACTGCTGCTAGCAATTATCCTATGCCTCCCTTATTAATTCATCATCCAACTTTACACAGTGCCTCTTCCAGAACTTTTCATCCCTCCTCAAACTTCCCATGGCTTCCCCTCTCCCAACACTTTCAGCTGAAAACCTTACCTCATTTTACAGAAAAAAAAAAATTGAGGCCATTTGCCATGGACTTCCTCTTCTCTCCTCTTCCTCATTTCCTGTCACTTGGGTGCCTTCTACCACCTCCTCCTTCACTCCGGCCTCCCATGATGAAATGGCCCATCCATTCCATTCCATCTCCTCCAACAGATTGTCTTCTTTCATCCCTCTTCTTTTCCTCATGTTTTTTCCCGAGACAATAGGGTTAAGTGACTTGCCCAGAGTCACACAGATAGGAAGTGTTAAGTATCTGAGGTCAGATCTGAACTCTGGTCCTCCTGACTTCAAGGCTGGTGCTCTATCCACAGCACCACTAGCTGCCCCTTCTTTTCCTTATTCTTAATCTCCTCCACAAGCTTAAATCCTACTGCCTACAGACATGACCATGTCTTCTCCCTCATTTGATCTCTGCTGACTATTGTTTCTCTTCTGCAGCTTTGTAGCTAAACTGCCTCCTGCGACAGGGCCATCTCCAGTTGTCCTGATCTCTGTCTGGCCACTGGACCCAGATGCTCTGGAGGGGAAGGTGAATCAGTGACCTTGCCCAGCCTCCCTCGTTTAAATCCAACTCACTCACATGTCACAGCGCCACCTTCCTGATGTCCTGGTCCTCTTCAAGACCAAAGGACAAACAAAAACCGCTAAACTCCTCCTAAAGGTCTTCTACAATAGATGCTTCTACATTCTCCACTCTTAATGTCTTAATTCTTTCCTGTCCAACTTCCAACTTTATCATCCCACTGAAACTGCCTTCTCCAAAGTAATTAACGCTCTCTTAGTTGTTCCGATGACCATTTCTCAATGCTCTTCCTCCTTTTCTTCCATTTCTCTGCAGCCTTTGACACATTCTCTTTGATCCTCTCTTCTCCTCCCTCCCATAGCAAGCTGCTCCTTCTCTGTTTTCTTTGTTAACTCTTTTTTAGATTATGCCCATGATATCCTTCAAGTTCTTGATACTATTTCCCTTGGTAATCTCATCAGTTCCCATGGATTTAATTACCACCTCTCTGCTAGTGATTCACAAATCTACCTATCCTTCCCCAAAGTCTCTGCTGACCACCTCAAAGGGCATTGGGTATGTAAAGCATTTTGCAAATGTAAATCATGTGCATTTACATGCAAGTGACATGTAGCCATCATAGATGAGAAGGTAAACTGTATCTCAGATGCCATCTAAGTTCATGTGCTACCTATAAATTGCCTCCTATCTTACTTGCCTACAATCTCAGCTTTTTTTTCCCAAAGGAATAAAGCCAGTACCTGCTTCAGCAGCCAGTGAATAATATCCTACATAGACATACCTTGTAGTTCACAATGTACTCTCCCAAATATGATCTCATTTGATCCTCACAACAGCCCTGAGGTAGGGTGGACAGATTACTGTCCCCATTTTACAAGAAGCCGCCCAAGAAATTGCTCATAGTAACATGATTAATAAATAGAATCTTGCAATTGGCAATTGGAAGAGATGTAGGTAATACAGTGTCTGTTCCACAAAAGGGAAACTGAAATCTTGGAAAATAATTTAATTAATCTTGAAGTTTCATTAGGATGAAAAGTAGATGTTTCATTTACAAAAGGGTACAGAGTTTAAGACTTACTGGCCTGAAGGGAAGATAACAGATTATCATTTACAAGCCTTGAAGGAACTAGATATGCTGGTGAGACTCAGATTTGGGGGGGGTCAGCTATTCTATAACATCTTTCCCCACTGGAGGTGAGAAACTTTTAAGCTAAAGATACTTAACCTAGGGTCTATGAATTTTTAAAAAATATGTATCAATATATTATGTTTCTTTGTAGTCCTATTTTACTTTAAAAATGTTATTTTGACGTTTACTGGCTTTACCAGAATGCTAAAGGGGACCATGATTTAAAAAAAAAAAAAGTTAAAACTTTATTTTAAGCCATATCTCACTAAAGCAACTCCACCCCAGTCCTACCCTTCTACCTCTTGCCACATCTCTTCATATCTGGGGCTAAGGGCAGCCTGATGAGGTAAACTAGTAAAAGTTTCAACGCAATAAAGCAACTTCTTCCTGGTTCTGGCCTATGACCCTCTTGAAACTGTCCATTGTTAGCCTGAGCAGAACAAATGGCCTTAATAATCAAGGTTTTCTCCAGATCAGTCTCTACTATATATCGAGAAGATATATACTGGAGAAGAGGGAATAAGGGGTGGAAATCATCTTTAGATTTTTGGTTCCTGCATCAACCATCACCAAGACCCTCCAGTTCTCTCCTCACCCCCATCCCACTCCTTGCAAATTACTCATTGGTTCTCAAGCAAGCTACCTCAGACATCCAGTCTCCCTGTGAGTGTCAAAGACACTTTCCTCTTTTTCCTATTGGATTCAAAATACATTATTTTGAAGATACTTTGATTTGCTACAAAAGTTATCAGCTATTTCATCATCATAGTAGGAAGGCAATTTGTAAATTCAACTACACGGGAGAGCAAGGTAAATAGATCTTTGGAGCTGGAGTCAGGAAGACCCATCTTTCCTGAATTCAAATCTAACCTCAAACATTTGTAGCTATGTGACCCCGGCAAGTCATTTAGCCCTATTTGCCTCAGTTTCTCATCTATAAAAATGGGGTAGAGAAGAAAATGGGAAACTACTCCAAGAAAATCCCAAACAGGGTCACAAATAATTAAATACAACCAAACAAGGAAATTCAAGTATTTGAGAGGCAGCTTGGCTTAATGGAGTGCAATCAATGTTGAAGTTAAGAAAACCAAGGTTTAAATTCTCTTAAAGTAATGGCTATGTCTTAGGAAAGTCACCTCATCATTGCCTGAGGCAATTTTCAATCTTTGTGGCAGTGGAGTGAGTATATTGGTATGGAAACCTGCCTCTGGTGGCAAGACCCCTTACCTTGGATTTCATTATATGTAAAATGAGAATAGCAGCACCTACTAAACAGTTATAGTTGGATTAAATAAGTATAAAGTGTATTGCAAGCCTTAAAATGCTACAGAAATATTTATTATTAAATTGTTAATGTATTTAATTGTTAATTAAATAGTTAAATTAACTATTATTGGTAGAGTTAGTTTCTTCCCTGGGAGTTCCTTATGGCAATACAATCACCTATCTGTGATTATTTAGAGAAAGCCCAGACAAGACAATTGGGCCTAGAATGGTTAGAGTGGATGGAGGCTTGAGCTTAGTCAGGAAGGCCAGGGTTCAAATTCCACTTCTGAGACTTATTTAGCTATGGGACATCCGGCAAATCACTTAACCTCTATGTACCTCAGGTAACTAAGTCCCTACAAATTTACCAAGTTACAGATCGCATTTCTTACAGGTGGAAGGGTAGTCCATATGAGGAAGTTTCTACATGGGTGGAAAAGGTATTTACAATGTGATGAGGTTCACATTTACAATGTGAGGGGGTAGATGGGCTTCAGCAGAGAAAGCCTGGAGCACTGATAGCATACTCATGGGAGCAAGAAGGTAGAACACTGATAGGATCATGTCCATGATGATTACACTCTGGCCCCAGATGGTAGTCTTATTATATGCAATCAGAAAGCCAAATTATGAAGTCAAATGCTCAGTTTCTATTTCTCCTATAAAAGATCTGTTTATACTCTAAATCCTTGCTAAAAATCTTTACAAATTTAGCTCCTTCTCCTTATCAGACACAATTTCACCTTAAAGCATTTTCTTCCTAAATTGTAAGTTCCATTAGAGAATTTGTCTTCCCCTAGTCAATTGCCAACACCCCTTTCCTTGCTAACTTCTCTTAGAATTTAGCCTACTCTTAGCAGCTTAATAAAATTTTGGCCTCTTGATTTGGAGGTGAATGCTTACAAATTCTTTTGGGAGGACTAATGGCCCATAAGCCCAATATATTTTGGGGTGTCACCCCATACCTCATTTGGTGACTATCGTATCATTCTGACTGTACCCCACACATGGGGCAGTTCTTAATGTTTTCTTGGGTCACAGGTCCCTGTCCATGTATTTGTGCTGAAGCCTATGGACTCCTGTAATAAAATTTCTAAAGGCACATAGAATTAGAAGAAACCAAAGGTCAGTAGTGAAAATACCGATGTAAAGTATTGGTTTTTTCTCCATCCAAGTTCATGGGAAGTATCTTTCCACAGAACTCAGTTAAAACCCCCAATATGGTTTTCTTTCTTTTTTTGGTGGCAATCAGGGCTAAATGACAAGTCAAATGACTTGACTTATAACTAAGTAAGTGCCTGAGGCTGCATTTTAATTTGGGTTCTCCTGATTCCAGGACATGTGTTCGATCCATAGCACCCCCTAGCTGCCATTCCCTAATGTAATTTCAAGGAGGTGTTTTAGGAAGTGAAATTCTTCGTAGGAGAAAAATTTCTAGTTTAAGTAGATTTTAAAAAAGAGAGAGAGAGAGCTGAGGAGATCAGGCTTAAAGTTTGTATTAGGGTAAAATCTCATGAACTCTTTTAGAACATTAAGACACAGCCCTGCCTGTAGCATCAGCGGTTTTTGCAAAAAAAGCTAAATACAATCACCTATTTTATATGTATTTTATTGTTTTAAAACTTCCAATATAATAGCTATCATTAAAGACCATACCAGGAGATCCCTGTGAGAACCCAAACGGGAAACATGCAGAATTAAGTCTGTATTTGCTTTTGGTGGCAAGCTACAGTTAACAATGGAGAGAGAGTTCAATAACCTGGGCTTGCAACTCCAGGAACTTACCTCTGAGAGTAAATTTTCTATGTATGAGGTTGGTTCCACTGATTATAATACAGACAGATGTGGCGAAAGACACAATAGAAAAACCTTACATTTTTGATTAAAAGCTTCACAGGAATCAAGGGATAACTGGCTCTCCCTCTACCTTTCAATCCCTATCTCCCTGGTGCCAGAAAAATTAAGGCACCAAACAAAAGGTGCATAAAACTCAAATCTCCAAGAGTACAAACCTTTCACATGAAGTTAACTTCCCTAGAATAGCTTTATTTTTTTAAACTGGATTTTGTATGTATGTGTTCTTAAGTGTTACAAATGTTTAGCATCTTTAAAAATCATGTAAACCTTGCAAAGTTTTTAGGGCTGTTGTTTGAAGGGAAATATAAAAATCTATTGGGTTCGTTAAGACGAAAATACGAACCCTTCCTCCCTGCCCAACCCCCTCCCCATGAAAAAAGCAATTGTTACAAAAATATAAAAAAATATACTAACTTCTCCACTGTTAAACCTTTTCTTTCAAAGAGCATATTCAGTCCTAGCTGCCTTTTCCAAGCAGCCAACCAGAAGTCTCCAACTACCTTTAGACATTTTGCTATCACATACAGCATATAAGTGCAAAAATTCTTAAGGGGGGGGATGGGAAACCTTCAATCCTTCCTTTTTGATATCTAAGAACCTGACTACTTCTTCCAGAATAAATTTGACACTTTTGAATAATGACAGATTAGAAGTACCAAATCAATTTCCCATTGGTTCTCCTTTCTTTGCTCTGCTCCCCCACCCTCTCAGTCCATGAGGACACAGAGAAGTTTCATTGAGGAAGGACACTTTAAGAACCCCCTTTTTCAGCCTACTCCCTGACAATCCTTCTTAGGAGAGTAAGTGGTATCTGAGTCTCTATCCCAAAAACTATACATTGAAGAGGGTTAAGATATTAATAAAAGATAGCTATGTTATATGAGAACAAGATAGGGGATTGAGATCACCTATGTCAAAGTCCCTCTCACAGTTAAGTAAGCCTCTCTTGGCTGTCTGACCTGAATACCAAGATGACTGAGGGAGTCTGGGAATCAGAAGAGGAAAGAGGGTAGCTGTATTGCTCACCAATCCCTAACTCTGGATCTAGTCTACAGCTATCTCCTGGGAGGTATGAGATCAGTGTCTTCCCTCAAACTCTTCCTCCACCCTAATAAGCTCCATCTGGAAATCTCCCTAAGTGAAGAGAAAGCTGGTTATATGGTGTGAAGCAGCTTCTAAGGGGAATAGACTTAGCTGCATATAATTTAAAAATCAGACAAGGAAGAAAAAAAATACCCTGGTTTTGGGGAGAAGGGGACTGAGGAGCCAAAGTTACTAGGTCCTCAATGTTCAAACTTTTAGTCAATAAAGAGATGTTGAAGGGCCTATCAAACACAGTCTGTACTATATCACTTGCACTCTTCTGGATCCCTTTTCTAACTGTGTAGAGGACAGACAAGTCAATTTTTCATATCCTGAGACAACTTGCAAGGGCGAATTGATGGGAGCAGTAAAATCACTGGATTGCAGATAGATATTTCCTTAAATCCATGAACTTTTTTACCAGGAATGTCAGGGTATGTGTAACCCAAGAGTCCCTCTATCCATTATCCCCAAATCCCCAGAGATGCCTCCTACAGAAAAGGGGTAACGGTCTGTGTCCAACAGGCCTAAGGCTCTCCATGAGGACAAAATCTGCATCTCATTTTTCCCAAGTGGTGTTACTGCTGAGCTCAGAGCTCCATATCTCCACCTCCTTCCTCTTCAGCCCCATCCTTCCACATGCCTACTTGGCCCCATCCATTTAAGGCCTGGAACAAATATGCCTTTACATGTTCTAAAATCCATTGACATATTTAAGGGCAAGGTCCTTTTCCTAGGCTGCTAAACTTTCAGCATCCTCAATCTGATCTCTGAATACCCCTTCTCTCAAAAGACTAGGTTCTTATAAGAATAAATGTTTTATTTTACCTCAGCTACCCAATACTTAACTGAAATTAAGATATTCTCTGGCACCTATTTTTTTACCCTAGATCTGAAACCACTTAGAACAACATAACTTTTTGTTTTGTTTTACAAACTCAACTAGGATTTTCAAATAAATCAGAGGGCACTGGTTGGCCACTTCTGCTGATCAAGTTCATCTTTCAGCTCTGTGGATACCAGGGCCTATGGAGCTTTCTGAATTGTGACCAATTCCCAGCTTGATTGGAAAGAGAAAGAGATGGAAGAGAAGTATTCTCATTATCAAGGCACAAAAAGTCTTCTATAACAAAACCAAAGGTCAACATCATAAAGTCCCTCAGGCGAGATGCTTGGTAGTGTTGTTGTTCGGGAAGAATGGTTCTGGTCCAACTAGGTTCCTAAGTCAAGGCTTCTGTGGACCCAGTTAAATTAGAAACAAACTCCCCAGGTCTCTGTTCCTTGGGCAATGCTGTCTTGGGGCTCATGCGTATTTTTCCAAAAATTTTATGTGAAAGTCCTTCAACTTCTCCAGGACAATCTTTAGCTTCTCCACAGGAGGGAGGATAGTCATTCTAGGGGAAAAAAAAATAAGAAAGAAGATTATAATAATTCCTGGTTAGCCACAACCTAGATGATGTGGAGCAGGAAGGGACTTAACCAGCCATCTAGTCCAATACCCTCTATAGAAAAAAATAGGACACAAAAGCTCTTGGAGTTAAGGAGAGAAAATCCTGAAACTCTTTTGCCTATGTCCTGCTAGTTCATGCTAAAGAGCAGTTTTATGTCCATGGACCCTCAGCCCAGTTCAGTTCAGAAATTTCATAGGATTTCAATGCTAGAAGAACCCTCTTTCATTTTACAGATAGGGAAACAGATAAAAGGAGAAATGATTTGTCCCATGCTACACAATGAATTAGTAATAGCTGAGCTCTTCTTATTACCCAGCCTAGTCATTACTTTTATAACATATGAAAGTTAAGTGACTCACCCCAACTCAAAAAGGAAATTACAGACATCCTTTTAGAAAACCAAATACACATGCTTTGTGGCCAACACTTCAGCAGAATTTCTGGCATCAGTTGACAAATCCACAGAATTATTTTAAAAATGTGTGCTGATGATACATTTACGAGCAATATTGCTCCAAAACCAAAACACTTCTTCCAGGAAGTCCTCTCTAAATGAACAAATCCTACCCTGAAAGCTTTTATATTCACTGTCTTTCTCAAAGCTTATGGTTGGTTTATACTATATTCAGCCCACAGTCCTTGCACTTTGAAATCCAGACACCCGTCACAGTTTCAGCTACCACAAAATTTTAGTCTCATGAATAAGAAGGGACCTTAACAGTTAATAGAAACCCCCCCTTTACAAAATTCCTGACAAATGGTCACATTCAGTGGTAGGAAATGCACTACTTCCTGAAGCTATCCAATCCACTGTGGGCACTTATAATTAAGAGGAAGTTTGTGCTTCAATTGAGTCAAACATTCTTTTTATTAGAACTTACCCTCTAGGGCTGAGCAAACCCAGTCCTCTCCATCTCCTATGTGACAATACTTTTCAAACACTGAAATATGGTAAGACTTGTGTAAGTCAATGAAGTGTGTATTTCAGACTCTTCATCTTTAAAAGTGGTTTAACAGTACTTGCCCAGCCTATCTCCCAGGGCTACTGTTAAAATTAAATGAGAAAGTAAAAATGCTATCAGTGTGAAGTACTATTATTGTGCTCTCAACAGTTTCGAGTAGTTTTGTCTTCCTAACAACTGGCAGGCTTTTGTTCCTTTTTAAAATTTGGTCCTTATTGGAATAAACAAGCTAGTGATTTGGGAGCCCTGAGTTTAAAGTTATCTTGCTATGGATTTTGGAGGAAGGATATAATTACCTTGTACTTCACTTTTCTTTCTTTCTTTCTTTTTTTTATACTGGGAAGGTGACATTACTAAGTCACCTTATAAGGTTCTTGAGAGAAAAGGGATATAAATATAATTGCAAAATACAGGTTTTATGGGAATGTAAACAAGAAAGAAAATTTGGTCCAAGTACAATAGCAGTTAATGCCTTCAGATTTGATTTTTTTTTGCATATATGTTGAAAAATGATCTATAGTAAATAAAGCAACCAAAGGAGCAGATGTTCTAGGTATTGAGCTAGGCACTGGGGAAACATGCAATGAATAAGACAATCCCTATTTATAAGGAACTTACATCCTAGTGGAGAAACAGTTAAGTACATGTATAATTCTATACTAAATAAATATAAAAATAATAAATATAAGCCAATTAGGGAAAGGAAGACCCTATTAACTACAGTGGTCAAGAAAGACTTCCTGTAAAAGATGTTGCATGAACTGTATCTTGAAAGAAAAAAGGGATTCTGTGAGACAGAAGCTAGTAGGGAATATATTCAAGGCAAGGAGGGAGATAGTACAAGATATGAAGATCAAAGATGGAATAATGAATGTGAAGAACACAAGGGCTGGTTGGCTAGATCACAGATTACAAGAATATCGTATCACACAAAGAAGCCCAAAAGATTAGTTGGGGCCTTGTTGAGGGCTTTCAAGAATCTGAAGATGAGTTGATATATTTTTTACTAGTGGCAACAGGATTTAAGGAATAGGGAAGTGATGTGATCCTATCTACGATTAAGGAAAAGGGTTTTGGCAACCAAGGCAGGAAGACCAATTAGGAGGCTGTTGCAGTATGCAGGCTAGTGGTGATGAGGGCCTGAAATATACTGAGGATTGTATGAAGAGAAGCAATCACATGTGAGAACTGCTATGAAAGAAGAAACGGCAAGATCTGACAACTGATTGGAAATGTTGCGAGAATGATAGCAAGGAGGTGAGGATTATACCAAAGTTTCAAATTATGGAGCTGTAGACTTGGGCATGATTGAAGGAAATAGGGAAAAATCTACTAGCTAGGGAAGAGATTGAAAATGAGAGAAAGAATAACTGAAGGGGAAATATGCTGGAGATAATAAACCTCCCCTCTTCAGTGAAGAGGCAAGACACTATGGGTGAAGCATGCTGAATAGTCAGCGGTGGTCAACATATCAGTTAATTTTGCTGAATTGCTTTTTGGTGCTGATTTTTAACTTTGTTACTAGGGGCAGCTCAATCACTGGGGGAGGAAAGAAGTGATGACTAAATTTGGAAATGAATATGATGTAAAAACAAAAGATATCAATATTGATGAGTTGTTAGGAACCCTTTCTTGCTTCCTCTCCAAGGCAGAAGAAAACAAAGGCAGCTTTGCTGGGAGAATTTGGACAAAAGTCACATAAGATGAGCAAGATAGGCCAAAATGAGACTCAGTGGTGAGAATTTCTGAAGTGATGAGATCAGAAATACAGCTGGATATTTGTGTATCAACAGAAATAAGACATACTTTTTTTTTTTTTTAATAGAAGCTATGTAAATAGAAGGTGGTATTATCCCAACTTAAGAGAATCTTCTATTTCCATAAAGGGAACAAATTTTTAGAAAAGGAAATATCCTAGTAGAAGGGAGAAAACACTCATTTTTGAGTCAGATCTCTCATCTAACACAATGTAGTTGTGTGTTCTAAGACAATCACTTCTCACTGGATCTCAATTTTTTCATCTGCAAAATGGAGAATACTGCTGCTACTAATTATCTCATAGGGAGATTGTAGAAAAAAATGGTTTGTAAAATCTTTACAATTCACGCAGCTTGTGTTACAGTAGCTAGTACTAGACTTGGAATCAATGTAGACTCAAGACTTACTATATGGGCAATTCACTTAACCTCTATGTCTCAGTTTGCTCATCTGTAAAGAGACTAATAATAATAGCGCTCCCAGTGAGGATGAAATGAGATATAATTGTAAAGCACTTATAGCATAATGCCTAGAAGAGAGTAAGCACTATATAAAAAAATTTGCTATTCAGATTTATTATCACCATCGTTATTATTAGTAGAAGGCAAGGATAATCACCATCCAAAAGAGACTGGAAATAATCATGTTTTTGACATCTCTGGGTGTTGGATGTATATTCTCTGTTATGAAAAAAAAAGTAGTAGAGTAGAAGATGGCCCTTCTCCAAAGATTTCACCCTGGCCTAGGACTTGGCTCCTTTTGGGGCTGCACATAAAACCACAGTTGCACCCCAGACTGAGAACTATCCCACCCAGGATAGAAAGCAGACAATACCTTAAGTGGTAAGTCCCTTCTCTCTGGCCAAAACCACTACCAGGTACCACACAGATTCCAGTTTCTTCCAGAAGCTTCATACAGTAAAACATGTCTGGGGCCATCTTATGGGCCTGAGGAAACAGAGCAAAATTAATGAGTCATTATTTGCTTTTTACATTTACAATCAAACCAAAAGGAATATTTCCCCACTTTTACAAGTTCATAAAATTAGAAATGGAAAGAAGCTCAAACAGTCCCTTCATCTAATCGAACCCCATCACTTGGCAGGTGAGCAAAGTGAGGACCAGAGAAGGGCAATGATTTGCTTAGGCACATGAAAGGTGAGTGGCAGAGGGAAGATTCATACCCAGAGTTCCTTGACATTTTTCTTGTATCAAGCTGCTCTTTCCCACATGGGCAAGTGTTGGGTCCTGGGAAGAGGTGGGGTATAGGGTGGGACCAGAGCGGAAGAAAATATATTATATACTCTGTCTCCTAAAGGCATGGAATGGAGTAAGTTACAAAAGAAAAAAGCCTTAAGCTGAATGCCAAGATACTCAAGTTCAAATGATAGCTTTATCATTAAATATTTGTGTAATGTTGGAGCAATATACTTGTCTCTGAACCTCAGTTTTTTCATCTGTAAAATGAGAAGTTTAGATTAGATTAACCAGTGGTCCATGAACTAAAATTAAAAAAAAAAAAAAAACCATACTTTAATCTAATAGTTCCCTTTGTAATCCAAAGCATTTTGTTTTACTTTAAACATTTAAAAACATTATTCTGATCATAAAAACGGGGGAAAGGAAAGGACCCACATGTGCAAAAATGTTTGTAGCAATCTTTTTTGTAGTGGTAAGGAACTGGAAACTGAGTGGATGCCCATCAATTGGAGAAAGGCTGAATAAATTATAGTATATGGAGTTATAGAATATTACTGTTCTGTAAGAAATGACCAGCAGGATGATTTCAGAGAGGCCTGGAGAGATTTACATGAACTGATGCTGAGTGTAGTGAGTAGAACCAAGAGAACATTGTACACAGCAACGAGACTATATGATGATCAATTCTGATGAATGTGGCTCATATCAACAATGAGGTGATTTAAGCTAGTTCCAATGGTCTTGTGATGAAGAAAATGATGGATGTCTGCATCCAGAGAGAGGACTATGGGGACTGAATGTGGATCACAGTATAGAATTTTTACTGTTTGCTTGGTTTTTTTCCTCCCTCTCTCTATTATAAAAACAAAAACCAAAAAACCCCATTATTCTGAGAAAGGATCTATAGGCTTCACCAGACTGTCATTGGGGTTCATGACACTAAAAAGGTTAAGAAAGCCTAGGACTAGATTATCTTTCAAGTTCCTTCCAGCTTTAATCCTATGTTCTTGTGTCTTCTCTAAATCTTGGTTTCTCCATCTATGAAAGGGGGAAAGTAATATATATCTTTTGGGCTTCACAAGACTATGGTGAGCCTCAAATGTGATAATTAATGGGTAGGGATGTACCCTGAAAAGTAAACAGCATTACACACAGATGTACCATGCTTTCCTATGGTTAGCTGAAGATTTCAAAGCTTCTCAGGATAGCAAGGTTCTCAAGAAAACAGCAGCTGTAACACATCTGAAAACAGGTCACATAGGTCCCTAACTCCAACAATAATTATCTCCACAGATGACAAAGTTTGTCAGTCTTGCAGTTAATAAAATTATCCACCCCCAAAACATGCTAATACCTTAACCCCCAACAACTGAATCACAAAATAAAATGTTATCAACTTGGACTTTGTGGTCATTTGGATAATGCTGGAACTCTGCATTTATCTAGAAAGAAAAAGTCTTTAACCCTGATGTAAATGTAAGTGTAAGGGGAATGTTTAAATTATGAAAAAAGCAAACTATTTTTAAGTTCTGACAAGTACATTAGAGGCATTTATATGGTTCTAATTAATAAAGCACATATGATATGGGCTTCAACTTTCTAAGCTTAGTTCAAGTCATATAAATGTGCTCAGAAAAATTGGAAGAATCAGAGAATTTGAACACCTGAGATCCATAACTAAGCCCAAGAGAATTTTGCCATATCTCAAAACTTCTCTCCCACCAAGATTTCCATCAAGGAAAATGAAGGGCTTTTATTAACTCAATGAATTTCATCACTTTGTCTTTTCCCAAAAGAAGTTGGGATTTGGAATCAGAGGACCCAGATCAGAATTCCAATTCTACTACCTGTGTGATTTTAGGCAAGTAAGACCTCTCTGGGCCTTGGTTTATATATGTATTTGCTTTTCTTTCTGGCTTCACTATTTTTGATGACTGTAGTTCTACTATTACCTTTTATTCTTTCACCCATGTATTGAATAGAGTTATCTGGGGTTGTTTTATTTTAGTTGTATTCCAAATGACCAAAAAGAAGAAGAACAAATTTCCTGTCCAAGTCATATAAATGTGGTACATATATACATACACATATGTATGTGTGTGTGTATGTATATATATTTGTCTATTTATTTATGTGTTTATTTATTGGGGCAGCTGCCTGGCATAGTGGACATGGCGCTAGTTAGCCCTGGTCAAGTCATTTAACCCATTTGCCTCAGTTTCCTCATCTCTAAAATGTGTTGGAAAAGGAAATGGAGAACCACTCTAGTATTTTTGACAAAAAAACAAGAAAAGTCAGTCAGTCATGACTCAACATATATGTGTGTACCTGTATATGTTTGTGATGTATTGTGTACATCTGTAGCTATGTCCTCTGGAATTATGATTAGCAATTACAATGGTCAGAATTCTTATTCTTTCTAAGATGTTTATCTTTACCATATTGTTGTCATTGTATAAATAGTTCTCTTGGTCTGTTCACATCTGTATCAGTTCATATCAGTCTTTCAGGTTTTTCTGAAACCATCCTCCAGCATGATCTTTGTCCCTCTCCCTCATGTCATTTGATCCTGTTGATTCTGTCCCTGCAGCATCTCTTGAATCTGTCCCTTCTCCTAAACCTCCCTTCTGTAATCCCAGTGCATGCTCTCAATAACAGTAACTTGGATTATATTGCAATAGTTTCACTATTAATTCTACACTGACTTATTTCTACCTTGTACTGATCACATACCGCTGTACCCCCAATCCTGCCTTCTCTATCGCTCTGAAACAGCTCCCAAAATAATCTTTCCTATCTATACATTTGGTCATTCTCCTCTGCTCAAAAACAGAGACTCCTTTCTACTTAATGACTTAAGTTCAAACTGCTCTGGTCCAGTATTCAAGCCCTTCTGGAAATTCACCTTTCCAGCTTTTCAGATTACCCGAAGAGACCTCTTCTGTATTCCTCACTCATGACAATCCAATTCTCCCTCCCCCCCACCATCTCTGCATTGGCCATTTCCCAGGCCTGGAATGAGGATTCCCCTCATCCCTCACAGAGACATTCTCTTCCTTTACGATGCAGCTCAGGCACCTCCCTTTCCATGAAGTCCTCTCCACCCATGCAGTACTTTCGCCAAACTAGATTACTCTCTGCTATGAATGCAGGCTGTGTTCTTCTGTCTCTCTAAATTAGAATGTAAGCTCCTTGAGGACAGGGGTTGTTTTTGCTTTTTCTCCGTATCTCCAGTGCTTAGCATGGTGCAGGGCACACAATCAGCACCTAAGTACTCTTCGATCCATTATTTATACCATTCTCTGGTCATAATGTCACTTCTTCTTTCCCGACTTCCTTAACTATCTTGTAAACTCTAACACAAATATCACCTTTTCCACGACATCTTCCCTGTTCCCCCTAACTTAGGGACAATCTTACTTGTCAGACCTGATGTGGCCTTCTGTCTTATATCTAATATGCTTGTCAAGAATTGCTCATCATAATAATCTGCTCTGTGCTTGACCTCCCCTATTAGAAGGCAAGTTCCATGACAGCAGCAATTATTTTGTACCTCCCTTTTGCCCCCTACACAATATTCTATACACAATAGGTGCTCAATGATTCAATGTCAATTAAAGTCAGCAAGGATTTATAGCTCTCACAGTGCCAAATACTGTATTCAGTGCTATATATGTTGACAATCAATCTCTGAAAACTAACTAGAAAATCAACTTTCTCCAGTCCCAGTAAGAGCACCAAGCAAAAATTCAAGCTGGATTTGAATTTGTTTTCATTTGGATTTGCCAAAATGACATGGCAAAGTCTTGTTCATAGCCCTGGTTCTAGAAGCTAGTGCTCTATATGCCAGAGCAAATATAAGCCATTGAGGTGATTTGTAATTCAAGGGCTGACTCAGCAGAGATACCCAGAGACCAGGAATAAACCTTTTCTTTGGGAATAAAACATATGCCCTGCCTAACAGTAGCCCCTTTTCCAAATGTCACAGTAATTATCATCAAAAAAACTAACAATATATCTCTATCTCTATTTCTACTTCTATCTACCTATCTCACTTATTATGTGTAGATAGCACTTACTATGTGCCAGGCACTGTGCTAAGCACTTTGCACAATGCTGAAAGATATAGGCTATTATAATCCTCATTTTATAGAAAAGGATCCTAAGGCAAATGGGTAAGTGATTTGTCCAGGGTCACACAAATAGGGTCTGAGGCAAAATCTGAATTCAGCTAAGAGTGAAGCCAAGAAGGACCAACCTACCTTAGCTGCCTCAATTGCCTTCGTTGGGATGAAGATCCTGGGAAAGGCATACATTGCTCCTTGTAGGGGATTACAGTGGATTCCTGGGACCTGGTTAAACAAATCTTCTGTAAGCTTGGCTTTTTGTGCAAGATTGCTCAGGACAAATTCCTTCTCCTGTGGAAAGAGAGAAAAGAGATGAAGTTAAGTTCACGTTGGGCAGTAACAATGACTAGGCTCTAGAACTGGTTCCTTCTATATATACCAACAAAAATACAAACCAACAGTACTTTGGAAGGAGTCTTTTCTTCCCAAGGGAATAAGATTATCATCCTGTAGTAGAGTCACTTGAAGTTTAAAAGCTAGAAAGGACTTTTAAGGTTATAGTTGTATCCCCCTTAAAGAAAGGAAATGGGCAGGGGAGAGGATCCAAGAAGCTAATTGGAAAACACTAGTGGAGAACCCAAACCAGAAGACATTGCCACATATTACTTTCAATGAAAGTCCCTTTCTGAGGCTTCCAAATAGTCTAGGACTCGAGGAGGAGGAAAGGAAAAGGTTTGGAAAGGAATGAAACCATGACTTGTAGCTATGTGGCAGTGACAGCAGCACTAGATTTGGGCGTCCTGAGAACTTAGGTCTGATTCCTGGCTCCGTTCAAAATCTACTTGATTTTTGGGGCAAAGTTACATCTCCTCTTTGGGCCTTTCAACTTCCTTATCTATAAATGAGGAGACCCTTGTATTAGAGGATCTCTGAGTCTTATGATTTCTTGTGTCCTAAACTGGAGAAGTCCTGAAGAACGAAGGCTACAGAACTGGCCAGGTAGGTTACTATCAAGCTTTCTTTCCCTTCAATCCCTATTCACCATTCTCTGACTTCACTCCACTCCCAAGGGGAGAGTCATTCCTTCTTCCTGCTCCACTCAAGATGCCCACATCCTGCCCTTGCTCTGGAATTTGGGCAGAAAAAAACACTTTTCTTTCCTCCTGTCAGATCTTCAGTTGAAAATGAAGCTGCCTTATTTTCCTGGAATTGCCCATGATGCCCCTGGTTCTCATATAACAACCAGACTCTGAACTCAAAAGGCAAAGCCAGGGATGCGGGGTTCCCAACATAGGAAAGCACTCCCTCCACCAGAAGAGGATTTGAATGGACTTTGCTCTCTTCTAGCAAATGACAGCTTCAAAATCGTTCCCCAGCATTTTTGACCTCTCAGAAATCATAAGAACCACACGAAACAGACTGCTTTTGTGTGGGGCATGCCCCCACTTCCTGGGCCTTTTCTAGAAAACTCCATACCCTGGCTTGCTTCCCTAATTTTACTCACTAACCAATCCTGAGCATTCCTTGCTTTTGACAACAGAGAATGAGAAACCTATGGTATATGCCTAAAATCCTGCCTCTCTCCCTATAAAACTCACATGTTGCTTTGTCCAGGTGCCCTATGGTGAAGGCAAAGGGAAACTAGACAGCCACACATATAGACTAGAAAACCTTAGCAAAACCAAATATGCCCAGTCTGCAGGATGAGTCTCTCAACAATCATCGCTGATCCCAAAATTCACAGAATTTGAGACTGGAAACGATCCCTTTGGTGACCATCTGGTATTAGCCACACACTAAAGAAATCACATTAACATACTTGGCAAATATTTTATCCAGTTACTGGTCCCCTTGAGGAAGGGGAATCTAGCAGCTCCTTCTGACTGCTAGAAGTTTCCCCCCTAGATGCTGAGTCTAAATTTGCCTCTTTGGAAAGAAGAACCCACTGATCCTGGTTTTGCCTCCAAAAGAACAAAACTAATCTTTCTTCATATGACAGCCCTTGAGATATGAACAAGTTAATATGTCTCTTCTGAATCCTCTACAGACTAAACATCCCCAGTTCCCTCTGCTGATAAAGCAGGATAATACAGAAGAAACATGAAATATCAAAAGACTGCATTTGGGTCGCAGCTCTATCACTGTGTGGCCTTGGACAAAGCATTCAATCTTTGCCATCCTCAGTTTTCTTATTTTAAGAAAACCTACTGGCTCTGTCTGCCTAGCTCAGGATTTCTCTGAAGCCTAAAAGAGAACAAGTCTATAAAAGTGCTTTAGACTTGATATAACTCAGGATCTGAGAACTAAAAGGTTTGATAATTTTATTTCACTGTAATTGGTTTCCTTTATAATCTCACATATATTATTTTATGCATTTAAAAATATTTTAAGAATAGATCCAAAGACATCACCAGACTGGCCAAGGACTCTATGACTTACAAAAAGGTAGGAGCTCCTGTTCTAGATTAACCTGAGTTATTCATTTACATCTTGCACCATGACAGAAACTATGAAGGAGGGATACAAAAGAAGGATTTTTCTAATCAAAGTCACTCTTTTGGGGCTTCCAATAGCTCTAGGAATGTAGAGGAGGAGTACACAAGGTTTGTGGTAGAACCATGACCCATGGGATATAGTGAGAAGAGCACTAGATTTGGGGAGCAGTGGTAATGGAGAATGATGTCATCCTAACCTTGCCCTTTGGGGAGGAAAAGGAGGATTGGCAAAATATACTAACTCCACACACAAAGTAAGCTCATCCTTAGGAGATATGTCTGCAAGAAGCCTGATCAGGGAGTGGGGGTCAATGCTCTGTTACATTGGAACAGGATTTTGTCTTTTCTGGCAAACTAACCAGTCTATACCAAGCTGGAAGCCATGGCCACAGCCTCTCTGCTCTACCAAGATAGAAATTGTAACTGTGACCTCTCTCATTCTAACCAGAGCCATTGCAATGGAGTCTGTCAACAGGACTGGATTTGGAGTAATAGGATCACAAATCTGAAGCTGAAATCAACTTAAGAGGCCATAAAGTCTAATTTCCCCCATTTTACATATAAAAAGAGTAAGGCAGTCAAGTGACCAGACTGGGATCACAGAGCTCATAAGTGTCTTGAGGCAGAATTTGCACTCAGGTCTAACTTCCTTCAAGTCTAGTTGGCCTAGGCAGAAAATAGGCTTACTCTGGATAAATCACTTCCTCTCTCTAGTCCAACATTCAGTTACCACTAGGATACTCAACAGTCCCACGTCTAGTATCCACATGTGCCTATGAAGGCACACCCAGGACGTCAGAAGCGAGGAGCCCATTTGTACTCACCCTACTGAACTGCTCGTAAGACTCCTCTGTAGGCACTGGGGGGTTCACAACAATATCCAGGGCTGCCTGTCCAGAAACTGGGGGGCAGAGGCGGACTGAGAGCATCTTGACAAGCTGTCCCTTAATCTCTGGATGTAAGTTGATCATCTCCATATAGCCTCCTCGGTAGCCACACCTAGCCAGCAAAGGATAAAAGGGCAAAATTTCAGGTAAAGCTTCAATTGACTAGAATCCAGTTAAAACATTCACATTCCATCTTTGTTTATTATTTTAATCAATCAGCTGACAAACATCTATAAGGCACACCAAGCACCGGGGATAATTTCATGGAGTTTACATTTGAATTGGGGATACACCCTGCCTACATAAATAAATATAAACCCACAAGAATCTGGGAGAAAGGGTAGCAGCAGGCAGGAGGGGCACCCAAGCTGTTCCTTAAAGGAAGGGAAGGATTTCACGGGCAGAGGTGAGGAGGGAGCGCATGTGCAGGAAGAGCTGAGAGAAACTCAGTGTGGCTGTAGGATGTAGGAGAGGAAACTGCAGGTACTGAGACTTGGAAGATCAGCCCAAGCCAGACTGTGAAAGGGTTTACTGCAGAAGCACTAGGCAGCCCCAGTTTCCTTAGGAGGAAGGTGAGATGGTAAAAGCCAAACTAAAGTTAAATCTCTTTGGCAGCTGTGTGGAGAAAAGACTGAAGGAGAAGAGAGGCCTTTGGCAGGGTTATTGCAAAAACCTAGGCAAAGAGCAATCGGTCCCCAGGCTAAAGCGAGAGAAGGATGTAGATGCAAAAGAGACTCTGTAGGTAACTTTGGTTTCTAAAAACCATCTTTCAAGAAATATCCCAAGTCAGTCTGCATCTGGCCCAATCTCCCAATCCTTCTTGATCCCTAGTCACAGGCTTGAAAAATAACAACTAATGTGCAGGGGGCAGACCTAGAGACCCACAATGAACAGGGACAGAACTACCACAGTACATCAATTAACCTCACTGGAGATAGAAGGTGTCCAGCCAAAAAAAAAAAAAAAAAAATTAAGTAAAAAGAGTTGAAACCGCCCAGAACATTCCATTCCTTGAGTATCCTCATTACCATAGGGTCTTTAGGATAATCAATTACTGTTAACAGGCTACAACTTATACAGTTATCACTGCTCCTTAGTTCCAAATTACATCCAGTAGGTCAGAGGGGAGGGGAAAGAAGCATAAAATCACATGAAGTCTGGTGTGGACACAACTTCTGTAATTACAAGCAGCCTAGGGATCTTGGCACTGTCCTTTACAAGCCAGTTTGGCCAAGTTTTAGATTGTCAACTGTGCTATTGGAGTGTCCCCTTCTTCCACTTTCCTCCTAAGTCACAAGCATCTCCCCACCACATTCTCTCTACCAGGATCCAATTGCAGTTTCTTTTTTTTTTTTTTTTTATAAATTTTATTTTATTTAATAATAACTTCGCATTGACAGAATCCATGCCAGGATAATTTCTACACGACATTATCCCTTGCAATCACTTATGTTTCGTTTTTTCCCCTCCCTCCCCCCCCCCCCCCCCAGGATGGCAAGCAGTCCTATATATGCTAAACATGTTGCAGTATATCCTAGATACAATACATATTTGCAGAACCGAACAGTTCTCTTGTTGCACAGGGAGAATTGGATTCAGAAGGTAAAAATAACTCGGGAAGAAAATCAAAAATGCAAATAGTTCACATTCATTTCCCAGTATTCCTTCTTTGGGTGTAGCTGTTTCTGTCCATCATTTCTCCAATGAAACTCAGTTAAGTCTCTTTGTCAGAGAAATCCACTTCCATCAGAATACATCCTCATACAATATCGTTGTCAAAGTGTATAATGATCTCCTGGTTCTGCTCATCTCACTTAGCATCAGTCCATGTAGGTCTCTCCAAGCCTCTCTGTATTCATCCTGCTGGTCATTCCTTACAGAGCAATAATATTCCATAACATTCATATACCACAATTTACCCAGCCATTCTCCAATTGATGGGCATCCATTCATTTTCCAGTTTCTAGCCACTACAAACAGGGCTGCTACAAACATTTTGGCACATACAGGTCCCCTTCCCTTTTTTAGTATCTCTTTGGGGTATAAGCCCAATAGAAACACTGCTGGATCAAAGGGTATGCACATTTTGATAACTTTTTGGGCATAATTCCAGATCGCTCTCCAGAATGGCTGGATTCGTTCACAACTCCACCAACAATGCATCAATGTCCCCGTTTTCCCGCATCCCCTCCAACATTCATCATTGTTTTTTCCTGTCATCTTAGCCAATCTGACAGGTGTGTAGTGATATCTCAGAGTTGTCTTAATTTGCATTTCTCTGATCAATAGTGATTTGGAACACTCTTTCATGTGAGTGGTAATAGTTTCAATTTCTTCATCTGAAAATTGTCTGTTCATATCCTTTGACCATTTATCCCAATTGCAGTTTCTAAGGGACAAGCTTGCAAAAGAGCCCAAGCCACCTGACTCCCAAGCTTCTCAAGGGTTTGCTAAGACAGCCTTGTACCTAGAACACACTCTTCTACTGAACTACTTTGTATTTAATCTCTTTATACAAGGCATCCCAAAAGTCTGAGTGTAACTTAAAATGACTCCTTGTATTTGTTCTGTACGTACTTATTTATGTACCTTTTCTCTTCTGTTAGAACATAAGCTCTCTGAGATTATTCAAAGAAGCCTCCTCTCTATTACTCATTCATAACCCTCCAACTCCTCCCTCCCACCCTTTTTTTTATGATGCAGCTCATGTACCATCCTTCTTGTGAAATCTTTCCTGATTCTCTGCCCCCCACAACTCTCCCAGCTGCTGCTGCTGCCCTCCTTCCTGGGGCTACCTTGTATTGTACATGTGGGGATTAATTTTTGAATAATAGCTAGCCTTTATATGGTATTTTGAGGTTTGCCAAGCACTTAATTAAAGTTGCTCAATTGAGCCTCACAACATTGTGAGATAGGCACCAGTGTTATAGACTACTTTACAAAAAGTCTGAGGCTGAGAAACTGGGGTCTCAGAGCTTATAAATGGGTCTGAGGTAGGATTTGAACTCAGGTATGCCCAACTTCAAATCTAGTTCTCTACTTATAGGACCACTGAGATGCTTTTCTATTTCTGCTGCATAAATTTATGTATGTACAGTGTCTGCTATAAAGCTGGCTCTTAAACACTTGTTAATTAATTCAACTAGTACATTTTACCAAAAATTATCCTCAAATAATCAAAACAGGCAGTCTCCAGCATCCATCAAACCCACTACATTTTGAATTGTCCCTCTCCATCTTTGGCAAGCTCTGTTGGGAAGTCTTCCTAAATGGCGGCCAAGTCTGCCTCTCAGAGTTTATTCTGTCCTTTGCAATCAAGCAGAATAAGCCTACGCCTTCTGCCAGTCTGTCCCACCTAAGTTTTCTCTTTCCCAAAGCTGAACACCCTCACTTTCTCTGACCCATCCTCTGACCCATTTATCATTGCAGCTATCTCCTACACTCCAGAATGGTCAGAAGCACTACTAGCCAAAAAGATCCATGGCTGCTGGAAGTCTGGGTCTTCCTTTCCATGGCCTGGTTTCTTTGAAGTGTGGCTTAATTGTACTGGAACTCCAGACATAAAGGTTTCTGTTTAGGAAGGTTCCAAAATACAATCCCACTTCAGCCCAATCGACTTTTGGGAATGAACACAGAATGGCCGGCCTGGCACCTCAATGGGGCTGGTCTGATACAGCTAATGGAACCTGCATCCTCTGCCCTGTCTTGTCTGCCTAGTCAGCAGGGACACCTAAGGACTCTTGGCTCCAGAGCTCACTGTTCTTAGCATCTTCATCATCCCCAAGTTTCCAGTGATTAAGTCTCCATTCCCACATTCTATAAACCAGTCCTTCCAGGACCTAGCTCCATTCTCCAGGTTCAGTTCCTAGGTGCTCACTATGGCCTGCCAGAACTCAACTAACCCTGAGGGGACTTTAGTCTACTGTGCTTTGCAGAATAGATATTTAATAACTCTAGCTGAATTTGTCTGTGGCCTATGACAAAATGCTCCAACTAAATCCTCTGAGACCCAGTACTCACCAGCCCAGAGATCCCATATTACCTGAGGCTAAGCAGTTACCCATTGGTAGACTTCCCCACGTGACTAAGGCTAGTGCCCAATACTCACTAAAGCTGTCTCTCAGCTCTAATTTTTTTCTTTCTCTCATAGACATAACTTTAAGGAGTAAGACACAGCACTCCAACTCCCATCTTAGGGTCCTAGGTTCTTGATAGCTTTGTCATATGTAGGTGCCCTCAGGCCTCCCATGATGCTCTCTGACTACCTTGCCACCACACTGCCATACACATACCTATGTCTCCTCCTGCTTTCTGCTTCTTGGGCTGAGAACAGAAGTCAAATCAATACTACCACTTCTAAAAGGTATGTCCATCAGTTTTTTAATAACTCTAATCATTATGTCCTCATGACTTCCCAATCCAAATTACCTCTTCTTACTACTACTTGCTTATGGGGTTGTCTTCTTTTCTTCAAGTGCCTTAAGAGCATGTACTGTTTTGCTTATTATAGATGTATCTCAAGAGGTGAGAACAGAATCAGGCATATAGCAGGCATTTAATAAACTCTTTTTCCTTGATTCATTCATTAGTGAAGGGAGAAATCTTCATTAAAATCCTCCTTTGATGGTTCACAAATTTGTGAAGGGGATTTTGGGTTCTCAATGACTGTTAGCAGAGAGAAAGCTCTGATACGTTTTTGTTTTTGCTGTTTGAGATTTCAGTTGGTTTTAACTCTTTATGATCCCATTTGGGGTTTTCTTGGCAAAGATGCTGGAGGGAGCTGCCATTTCCTTCTCCAGCTCATTTTACAGATGAGGAAATTGATCCAAACAAGGTTAAGTGGTTTGCTTAGGATCACACAGCTTTGAGTCTTCCTGACTCAATCCACTGAGTCACTTAGCTGCCCTGGTATCTATTACCAAACTGGAAATGCTTTGTATACTGGACTAATGATGAACTATGAGTCTGTTGTCTAAGGTAAGTGTGGGGAAGCTCATTATCAGGTCACAAAAACTCTGAAAGCCTACATATTAAACTATGAGGCATTGCAATGTACATTAGTAGAGGGAGGACTCGTACTGATAGAATCACAAATCTGTAAAGTAAATATAACTTTTTGAATTATCAAAAGGACAAGATTAGTTGATTTGTCCTAGAGTCAGTCAAATGGGTCAAGCCCAGGACAGAATACGTGAAGAAAAGTTCTCCACATCCCTGAATAAACAGCAAAAAGCCAATGCTGACATACTCGCCCATGTAGCCTTTGGAGGTGGAGTGGAAGGATGCGAGCTCCACATTGCTTGAGTAATCTGGCCCCATCTCATAGAGAACCTTCTTGAAGGAATGAAATTGGCAATCCTTGGCATATACGTTGTCCTGGTACACCTGAGCAATCAACCAAGGGAAGCAAACTGAGTCTGTGCATGAACTCGTATACATTAAAATGAGAAGTGGAACAACTAACTTACAGACAATAACAAAGCTCTAAAGACAAACAATTTCCGAAAGACTTAAGAACTCTGGACAGTGGAACCATGATTCCAGATACCCCATGATGAGACATGCTACCCACTCCTGAGAGAGCTGATGGACTAAGCTATGTCTTTTGGACACAGCCAGCTTGGGAATTTGCTGTGTTTAGTTAGGCATATTTGTTATAAAGAGAGATAGAAGAGAGGGGTAAGGGAGAAATCATGTTTGTTAATTTAAAAAAATAAAATTTTAAAAAATGTCTGAAGATGCAAACACCACAGGATCATAGCCCTGGAGTTGAAAGAGACTTCAGAGTCCCTGTAGTCCAATTCCCTTCTTTTATAGAGACTGAGTCCCAGGAAAAAAGGGGGGCTTGCCTGGAGTAGCTCCATGGAACTCTGGGAAGATGTGTCATGGTAAGGCAGACTAGGGCAGCATTCTTGAGACTGCCGAGTGGCCAGTGGGAGACCATCATAACAGACTGATGACACCCACCTAACATTCACATGTAGACCTGAAGGGGCCACAATCCAAGTGTCCCAAAGACATAACAAGAGAGCTCGAATCTAACATCATGCAGAACAACTATGAAATAGCGTTTATGGCAAAGAGCAGGTCTAAGCTTAGGGAAGTACTTCTTGGAGTAAAACTGAGTAGGACCTGGGAAGAAGGAAAGAAGACTTTAAATACCTATTTCTCTAAGTGTAGGAGGGGTTTTGGGCGCACATTGATAAAACCACCAAAGCACTTTATCTAATAAGCCAGCAATTCATTAAGTTTCTAAGAGGTAATTTGGTATCCTGAAAAAACATTTAAACTTGGTGGTCAGAATAGTTGGACAATCCTGGTTGTGACACTTATAAAAGGTGTGAGCACAGACAGACCCCTTAACATTTGAGCCACAAACTCTCATAGGGTTGTACTTATCACCACAGACAGTCCTCTCACAGGATGGGTATGATGAAAGGAATTTTACTACAAGCCATAAAAGTGCCAGTAGAAAGGTGAATTCTGAGCCTAGTTTCCTTATCTGTGAAACAGGGACAAGAATCTTTGCCCTCTCTATTTTAAAAGGCAATCATTACATTGCCACAAAATAATGGAGTAAGATATTTGAAAGCTGGAAAGTACAGTACACACAGAATTATTTATGTGGCTCCACACCCAGAACTAGGCTAAGAAAACAACATGACAGAGGGAAGAAAAAGTCCCAGTTCCTCTTACCTCATCAGCCAAGAGGAAGAGTTTCTCTTCCCAAGCAAAGTGAATCACTTCTTCAATACACTTTCTGCTCTGGACCTGACCTGGAAAGACCCCACCCCAAAGAAGAAAAAAAAGCTAAATTTAAATTTATTTAAGTTGGCACCTGGCCCAGATTTCCGCCCAGAACCTCAATATACTTTTCCAGTTACAACAATATCCAGTATCTATCTTCCTCTCTCCATAGTCACTATCATGCCAGAGTCAGTGTGGTCTGCCTTCATGCTTTCCCCCTCCCCCAAAAAGCACTTTCTTAACCTGCTAAAGCAGACACAGATGAGTAAATTACGAGTCAGACTGTTATATGCTTTTGTGGAATAGGAAGAAATACTGCAAACAGTAGCAGGGGCAGAAATTGAGGGAAATGGATAAATTAACTCAGCTAGCTTCTTATAAGGCCTGATCAAGTCATATGCACCACAAATCCACCCAGAATCAGGAAAAAATTATTACAGTCCCCTCATCACTGTGAATTTGGGCATCAATCCAGGAATCTGAAGGTGTTAAGTCTTTACTGACATTCTAATCTGTCCATAGTATTATTGAGGGAAAGCTCAGAAGTCATAATTAGACTTAGCACACCCCAGACCTAAGCTATTTATCAGGTATAATTTTTTAAAGTCTGCAAAGCCCAGATTTTCCACAATCCATCAATATTTATTTTGTGGCAATTCAAGTTGCTTAGGATGCTATGAAGAATCAAAGCCTTTCCTAGACCACAACAGACAGGGAGACATAGTTTTTGAAGTGTGTTTAAAGACATACAAAAATCTTGTTTAGGTCACTGTTTAAAATTTTTTAAAAAGCTATCAAAACATATGGCCAGAATATTCTTTCCTCCTGACAAGTGATCTTAATTTTAAATGTAAACCTCCTTCTCATCTAAGCTATTTGTTTTAGTTTCCCCAACTGCAAGTATGGACTGATTCTGGAGAGAGAGAACACTAAATGGAAAAAAAAAAAATAATGCAAATAAAACCAAAATGAAACTTAAGTTAATTATAACTACCAATCAGTTTGCTTTAACAGCTTTTCTTTGTTATAGATTGTAGTGACAAAAGAAAACCCCACCAGAAACAAAAACTTTAGACTGATAAGATAGCTTGTGTCCACCAGGAATTCAAATGATGCTTTCACTTGGGTGGGGCAGCATTTTATGCCCCTGAGACAAAAGATTCCAGAATGAACTCAGACACATTTCAGCTGCTGCCCATTTTATCTCCAAAGGGAAAGGGAACAGCATTTTTTTTAATGGATTTTTCAGGCTGAGTAAAAGGAATATGAAGCTAGCAGTCAGGATAGAAACAGGCAGTATTATGTACATGTTTAAAAACAACAAAAGGGAAAATATACAACATTATATTGCTTTTCAACCCATGAAAAGTCGGATTTTTTCCCTAAATGGCATTTCTTTAAAAACATCATCATTACTGATAGCTTTGTTTTGACAGAGATCATTTCCTGGCAAGTCCTTCACCCACCCACCTCTCAACCAAACAGTCAAGCACTCTAGTAATAAGAGGAGGTAGGGGAGAAGGTGAAGATGGTGGTAAAGTTAAACAAAGCCATAACAAACACATCAGACTGCTTATGCAACATTCTGTATCTGTAGTTCTCCACCTCTTCTTTGGAAAGGAGCAAAGTCACATGTCATTTCTTATTCAGAAACATACATTAGGTTCTAGGCTAAGGAGAGGACACAAACTACTGTGAACACTGGCTCATCAAAAACAATTAAGAGAGGAAGCTAGGTGGCTCAGTGGATAGAACACTAGCTCTGAAGTCAGGAGGACCTGAGTTCAAATCTAATCTCAGACACTTAACACTTCCCAGCTGTATGACCTTGGGTGAGTCACTTAACCCCAATTGCCTTGACAAAAAAAAAAAAATTAAGAATTTGAAAATGATAAGGAAAGTATATAAATCTTTTAAACATCTAATTAAATTATGCCTTCACAGATATGTTTCTGCTTAAACTTTCTCCAATTAATTAATTGTTTGAGACTAGTATCAAAATTACAATTTTGCCCTGAAAAACATCCCTATTGATTTGCTCCTAGTGACTTAATGGGACATATACAAGACCATCAAAAGACTGTATACCCCTGCTGGTTCCAACTTGTAGACTGACTCTGGAGAAGTCATTTGGCCTTGATGACTTTTAAGTCCAATTGCATCCCACCTTCTTTGGGATGTTAATTCCTTCCCCAAACCCTCTTAATTACAGTGCCTTCCTTCTGTTAACTATTGCCTAGTAATGCTGTAAATAGCTTGCTTTATATATATTCATTTACCTATTAGATGTCCCCTTCCTATTAGACTGCATGCTCCTTGACTATGATCTGTCTTTTGGTTCTCTTGTACCTCCAGAGCTTAGCATAGTGTCTGGCACATAGCATGTGCTTAATAAATGTTTAAAAATGTTTTTAGTGTTGCCATTTGCAAAATGATTCCAATATTTATAATATAATCACATAGGTTTGTTTTAGGAAAGGGCTTTTAGTAAACTATAAAAATTTCCATAAATTAAGATAGATTTTTAAAAATCACCTCATTTCTATATCAGTTTTCTCATTAATAAAACGGGAATAATATTTGTAATGCTTATATTACAAGGTAAAGCAATAGATTTGGAGTTACAGTACTTAGATTTAAAACCCAATTCTCCTATTTAACTCCATTATATAGTCCTGAAAAAATATCAAGACTTTCTGAATCTTCATTTATTTAAATGGAAAATGGGATGTGAGAGGGAGCAAGGTAAAATATCTAGTACATGACTGGTTGTTGACCTTACTATACACAGCAAATATTTAAGAGACATGCAAAGAGCTAGAATGTTTCAGAGACAGGACTTGAAGCTAGGTCATCTTGACTCTGAGGATAACCCTCAACATGATTCATGTCACTCGGCCTTTCTAGGGGGCAAGTTATAATTATTATCCTATCTACTCCAAACTCTCTTACCTATGAACCAAAGGTAAAAGGAACCTCCTGTGGCATCAGAATTCTAGGTTTACAGATGTAAAGCCTACTGTTTTGCCATCGTACTCTGAGAAGCTTAGCAGCAGTACAAAGATTATGAGTAAATCAAATACTACCACGAGAAAATCTGTTCTTTTGGGAAACTCAGTTACCTCCATATGGAATAATGCAAATGCCTCCACAGCTTGCTGTCCATGGCTGTTGCCTTTGGTGATTCTATTTCATACTCCTCCATTATCACTTCTGTTTTGTACACCTCCATCAATCCTAAGATCTATTCGAATTCTCCCTTTCCTCAAAGAGCATAAAAATGTTTAACCTCACATAGCACTTAGACTGTGACTACTTTACTCCATTTTGGCCATAAGAAGTAAAACTATGCCTCAATTAAACTGAAAATCACAGTTACTCGGATTATGTCTTCAATATCATTTACCTGTAGGATTGCCAGGGTTGATGATGCAGAGGACTTTGGGGTTACAGTACTCCTTGGCTTCAGTCACTGCTCGTCGAAGCTCATTCACATCCAAGGCCCAGCAGTTTTCTTCATCTAGGTAATAGTTCACCTGGATGGCATCCAATTCCGAAATGACAGCTGAATACAGTGGATACTGGGGTATGGGGATCAATATTCCAGTCCGGGACTTTCCTCCACCAGACACCAGAAGCTTAAGAATTGTCTACAAGAGGAAGCGAGTGGAAAATTGAATCAATCTTTTTAGATCATCCACTTATTCCTGGTTATCTTTCACAAACTTAATTCAACCAACCAAACTGGGGTTTTTTTCTGATTGTGAAATACACCTCTAACACTCCTACATCATCGAGGAAATCCTTAGGGTTTTAGTTGACCTTTTCCCATAAGAACCCATGAAAAAGAAAAACTTATTAAGCCCTGCTTTCGGAGCAAAAATGGCATGTTTAGTCCTTGTAGAAATAAAAATCTATTAATAACAATAACATTTATAAAATATCTTAAGGCTCTCAAAATATCGTATCTCCATTCTTCCATTTGATTTTAAGACAGAATTTGAAGGTGTCTTCCTGATTCCAGTATTCTATCCACTGCACCCCCTTACCTATCTTTATTCGGAATTAACTATCTTGGGATGTAGAGGGAAGTCTGCAATTAGAATGTGGAATGCTAGCTCTACTAGCTTTATTGAAGAAGAAATTCTTTAGGAGGCTAGGTGGGTCCAGATGGCCTTTTTTTTTTTTTTTTTTTTTGGCTGAGGCATTTGGGGTTAAGTGACTTGCCCAGGGTCACACAGCCAGGAAGTGTTAAGTGTCTGAGGCCAGATTTGACCTCAGGGCTGGTGTTCTATACACTGCACCACCTCGCTGCCCCCAAATAGCCTTTTAAGTCTCTTCCAACTCTGTGGGCCTTGGATTAAAATTCCACCTTTGCTGTTTGCCACTTGTAGGACTCTGAATAAATGACTTCACCTCTCTGGCCCCATCATCAAAGTGAAAGAGGAGAGGACACAACTGTATAATTGCTAAAGTTACTTGCAGTTTAAAACCCTACATTCTTAAATAGAAACCCCCCAACACCACAGCAATATCACCCTAATCCACCAGAGGGAGCTATAAGCCCTGTTTTCCAATTCAGAGACCAAGTGGGCAATGTGGGTGTACGACACATGCTGAAGCCATGTGGAAGAAAAATCCCTAACTCAGGGTCTTCTAGGGGGTAGATAATTCATTCAATTTCAGCCAAAATCACATTCCTAGTGGAACAACCTCCCACTACATACAGAGGCCTGTATTCTCTTTTGTTCCCCCTACGCTGGCTGTGTAGAGTTGGAACTTTTAAAAAATTAACTAGGAACAGAATCTACCAAAGGGTCATGAGTGACACAAAGTGACCGTAGAAACCTGTCTTCCTTGTCACCACCTACTCAAAATTTCTGGGATGAAACAGGATGTTCCAGACAACACAGAGTTAAAATTTTTTTTTTTAAAAACCCACATCAGGAGCTGTAGGATTCTTGCTCTGGCTTTGACACACATGCACTTTGTCATTACAGGAAAGTCTCTGGGCCTCATTTTCCTCTGTAATATTTCTTTCATTCTCTAACATTTTTTTCCTCAATAGTACTTTATTTTTCCAAATCCATGTAAAGATACTTTTCAATATTCATTTCTGTTTTCAAGATGCATTTTTGTAAAAGTGTGCTCCAAATTTTTCTCCTTCCCTTCCTCCTCTACAAGACAGCAAGCAATCTGATATAGGTTTAAACACATTTCCATATTTGTCATGCAAGAAAAATCAGACCAAAAGGGGAAGGGGGTAAAAATGAGAAAACAAAAGCAAACAAAACAAAACAAACAAACAAAAAAAAGGTGAAAATTCTTTGTTTCAATTTACATTCAATCTCCATGGTTCATTCTCCCAAGTCTATTTGATTTGCCTTGGATCACCACATTGCTATATTCTCTAATATTCTTAAGAGAGTTTCAGGAAATGTGGATTGTAGGCCCTGAGTCTGCCATATACCCGCTCTGTGACCCAAGGCAAGCCATAAGACTTCTGGTTATCCCTTTAGTTACTGGTCAAATGGGGAAAACAATAGTGCTGCCTCCCTCAATCAGATAAAATAAAAATCAAAGCCTAGCTATGTAAATGAAAGTGAAATCTCCCCTACCCAAACTGCAAACACAGGGATAAAGAGATAAGATAACCCCCCAGGACAAGGAAAACCTCTACATTCTAAGGATAAAGATAGCCTTCAAGCCCCAGCTTCTAGACATTATCCAGTGATATTCCACTCCTATGGGATAGTGGAAGAGAAGGAAACAAGTACTTCTTAAAAGTCTATTAAGTGCCAGACTCTTATCAAATATTACCTCCTTGGATCCTCACAATAACCTTGGGAAGTAGATACCATTATTACCCCATTTTACAGATGAGTAAATGAAGTCAGAGGAAAAGGGACTTGCCCAAGATCATCTAGTATCTGAAGTGACTCCAGGATGGATGTATGGACTGTGCCACCAGCTGCCTAGAGGCAGAGGGTCCTAATCTTAGCTGGAGGGCCTGGGCTTCAAGAGAGTTTGGTGGTAAGTGTTTTCTATAAATTTTCTGTCAATATCCCCAAGTGGATTAGGGCAGCTTGGTGGTACAGTGGAGAGAATGTTAATCCTGGAGTCAGGAAGAGTCAAATCCAGCCTTAGACACTCATTCCTTGCGTGACCCTGTTCAAGTCATTACCCTGTTTGCCTCAGTTTCCTCCTCTGTAAAATGAGCTGGAAAAGGAAGAGGCAAACCACTCAGTGTCTTTGCCAAGAAAGCCCCAAATGGGGTCGTGAAGAGTTGGACACGAACACCACGGCAAAGTAGGTTAAACTCAGAGGGGGTTTTCAGATGTCTTCAGGTTCCAAAGAGCTTGGAAATCACTGGCAGTTAGTGAAGGAGGATGGAACCTCATTCTTTTGTGAGGTCAGCAGCTAAGGAGTGGTTTCTATCCTGCTCCCTGTCCAACCCCATCAGAGAAAGTTGTATCCCTCTGCAATTCCAAAGGTCAAAACAAAAGGAGAGAGCATTTCTTCCTTTTATTTTCACTTTCTACTTACATGGTCTATCTTGTCTACTGCCAAAGGATTTACAAGAGAGCCAAAGGCCTAGAGCTGGAAGATGTTGGGAAGCCTAGTGCCCTCCCATTTTACAGATGAAAATGGAGGCCCAGAGAGATTGGGTGACTTGCCAAGGTCACACAACTCCAAAGTGAGAAGGGCAGTCTCCTGGAAAGCAGGACTCTTCCAACTTTCCATCCTCAGCACCTAACACAGGCAGTTAATAAAAGCTAGGAAATTTATAGGTTGGACTAGATAATCTCTTCAGGTCATTCAATTTCTAACACTCTATGGCCCTGGGTTCTGTTCTCTCCTTTGGGGATCTGGTTCAGATATGGATTTTAAAGCCATATGCAGGTAACAATTTTAAAAGTGGAAAAAGTGATGTGGGATTAATATGTTTTTCCTTGTTGTCTTAAGTAATAATTCATCACATTATATATTCTATAAAAGTATATCCCATACCTAACCAGCTTTCTCATTCATTCACAAAATAAGGAAGTTGGATTAGAAAATCTCTGTGACTTTACCATTCTGGTATTATCACTTCCATTTCACAGATATGAAAACTGAGGCCCAGAGAAGGGACTTGTCCAGGTTACACATTTAGTTAAATGTCTGACCCAAAATTTGACCCTGATGCTGAGGCCAGCTCTCTTTTTCCACTGAACTTTGCTGTCTTTCAAAGACTGTGACTGCCATTGTCTGTCCTCGGTTCTTGAAGAGGCCTTGCTCAGGACAAGAGCAAGGCAATGCTGTGACATGTAATCGAGTTGGATTTCAGTGAGAAGGGCTGTGCACGGTCACTGGCCTCACTTTTCCCTGCAGAGCATCTGGGTCCAGTGGCCAGATATAAAACAAGACGCCTGGAGATGGCCCCAATGCAGCGGGAGACCTTGGCCTGTTTCAGGTAAGGTCTTCCACAGGTCTGACCAAGGCCGCACCCATTCTACAATCCAGGCCAGGTGGCAATTCAGGCAAAGAATCTCCTCTTTCACCCAGTCCAAAGAAATGTTATTAAATGATATGTGCCTTCAATCTGAGTGAGTCAGGACCCAAACAATAACCCACGGGCCAACGGGCTGGGCCGGGGACCAAGTCCTCAGATTGCAGGGTGCACAGGCTCCACCCTCCCATCAGCCTCCCTCGCCCCCTCCTGCCCACACCTACAGAAATGCCGTCGCTGGCTCCAGTGGTCAGGTAGATGTTGTCGGGGTCCGCGGGCACGCCACCATCTCTCCGCTCGATGTACGCGGCCACGTCTTCTCGGATGCAGCTCACACCCTGGCTTGCACTATAAGCCCCTGGAAGACAGCAACCAAATGCTATGACAAAGGCTCATGCAGCACCATGGTGCTTGGGCGGCTGAATGGAGAAAGTCAAGGACTAGGGCAAACTCCAGTTGTAGTCTTGACTCCCCCAACCTGCCCATTCCCACTCCCACTCTCTGGCCCCTAGCTGAATGACCTCAAGTCACTCTCTCAGGTAAATCTCTAGGCCTTAATATTTTTACCAACAAATTTGGAGATAATAACACTAGTCTGATTTACCTCAGGGATAAAAAAAAATAAGCTGTATTATTTTCTAATCAATGAACAAGCATTTACTAAGCACAAAGAAATAAACTAGTCCTTCCCCTCAAGGAATTTACATCCTACTGGGGTGGGAGTTGAGGGAATGAGATCTTTAATTGCTCCTAAGGAATTGGGTTTTTGTTTGGCTTCACCCCGGGGAATCCTGAATTCAGATGTAAGAAATTGAACCTGCAGGAGTAGGCCCCAGAGAAGCAGACAGTACCAAGAGCTTCTGCTCAACTCTGACACTGGCTACCCAACGGTAGTGGTCACTCAACCTTGAAGGACCATGTCTCTAAGACCATAAATTGTAGTGTAGTTGCTGATCTACACTGAGAGAAGGCAGCCTTCTGAGAAATCCTCCATAACAGGAAAAAAAACAACAACTCAGATTTGGGCCAAAATCACTTTTGGCCACACTGTCACACAATGAGTATTAGTCTCATCATCTCAACTTTTCCTCAAGTTCCCTGAAGGCAGATTTTATATCTCTTCCTATTTTCCATAATCCCCAATTTATAGAACGGGAGCCTGATAGATAGGAAGTGTTCAATGGAAACATTGAGTCAGTTCTGTTTATTGGCCCTAGGAGAGAGCGAGAGTGGTTGTTTCTAACCTTTGTCCTAAAGAGCTTACATGCCCTTAGATAGTTTCTATGGTATTAAAAGATAGAGTAATACTTTGGACCCCCTGAATACTATCAAATAATAAGTAATATATTATATTACTTTATCAGCATGATATAGGAAAAGCAGAACAGTAGAGCAAGGAGAGAGCTGACCTTGGAGCCAAGAAGACCTTGAGCCAAGAAGACCTTGAGCCAAGTCCCTTCTTTTGACACATACACAAAGCAATAGAACACTGGGTAGGTCAAGTGACCCTCACCCCCGGGTGAATTAATCTAAGAAACTCAGTGAGATTATGTGCTAATTGGGATTCCTCCCCTTTATCAAAGTCCAGTGCCCATCCCTTATCCTATTAACACTGTATTTCTAGGGGGCTTAGGTTCTTAACCCTCATGTAAGTCTTTCCAGGTTTTTCTGAAGTCTTCCTGGTTGTAATTTCTTTACAATTCTCTGAAGTAGGTGGTAGATGTATTATTATCCCCATTTATAAAAAAAGGAGATACAAAGAATTAAAGTGCCTTGAACATCTGTTAAGATCCTGTCCAATTCTATAACCAATAATGCTATCATTTGTTCCTAATCACAAAGGTTGTAAGAACTATATCCAGGATTGGAACCTAGGCCTTCAGATTAAAAGGCTTTTTTTTGGAGTATCAACTTCAATAAAAAGAGAGGCCAAAACTGATATACTTAAGAAGTCTCGGTTCAAATCCTGCCTGTGATACTTAAGTAGGGACCCTATATGCATACCCTTTGATCCAGCAATACTATGTCTATATCCAAAAGATATTAAAAAAAAAAAAAAAGAAAAAGAAAAAAAGACCTATTTGTACAGTATGTATAGCAGTTCTTTCTGTAGTAGCTAAAAATAGGAAATTGAAAGGAAGTCCATCAATTGGAAAATGGTTAAACAAGATAGAGGGAGGTCCGTCAATTGGGGAAATGGTTAAATAAGATATAGTATATGATTATAATGGAGTACTGTGGGTAAGAAATTACAACCAGGATGACTTCAGAAAAACCTGGAAAGACTTACATGAGCTGATGCAAAGAGACTAGAACCTGGAGAATGTTATATACAGTAACAGCAATATTGTTGAATGAAGAACTGTGTAACTATTCTTAGCAATACAATGATTCAAGGCAATCCCAAAGGACTAACAATGAAGCATATTATCTGCCTCCAGAAAAAGAATAGATATTGTTTGAATACAGACAGAAGCATGCACTTTTCACTTTCTTTCATTATTTTTCTTTTGAGTCTTTTTTACAAAATGACTAATATGAAAATGTTTTCTATGACTGCACATGTATAAACTATATCTGATTGCTGCCATCTCAGGGAAGGGAGAATGCAAGGAAGGATAGAATTTAAAACTCAAAATTAAAAAAAAAAGTTTAAAAACTGTTTTAACATATAATTGGTGAAAGATTATATATATATATATGTATATACACATGTATGTATGCATACATATGTGTGTATATATAAATTTAAATCCTTACAGATGTCTTGTAGAATGCTGACTTATCTCACAAGGTTACTTTGCAGCTTAAAAGTAATGACTATGAAATCACTGTGTACCCTAAAGCCTTATGTAAGTGTCAACTATTATACCATGCTGATTTCATAGACTAGCTTGCCTTTATATCTATAACTACAGGTGTTAAGTCAAGGACCAATTGAACCTCAACTACGAGAACGACCTGTTCTTCAAACAAAAAAGGAAAGTTATTATTAGAGAGAAATAAAAAACATAGGCCTCAAAAAAATGTATCCTTTGTCTCAACTGAGTAAAGTCACAAACCTGGTTCAATTAGCACAAGGTGCCTGGCACAGGAACAACTGTCTAACAATAGCTGGGACAGTAATAAATTTCCTATTTGTCTTTATCAAAGAGTCCCCAGACTGATTAGCTTAAGTCAAACAGGAAGAGCTAAAAAAGAACTTTTGGAGATCAGCTGGCCCAAACTCTCTCATTTAATAAGGGAGGAAATTGAAGACCAGAAAGAAGTGACTTGCTCATTGCCACACAGTAAACTAGAACAGCTGTTTTTTGTGAAAGAACCTGTCTTTATTTTTGGCCCAATTTTCTGGTCTTCAAAATCAGGCCTCTCCTGCTATCTCCAATTAGAACTTCCCTTAGCATTTGGGGCCTTATCCCTTCAAACATCTTACCACTCCTGTGGTATAAGGCCTACTCCTCTGCAGGGCCAGACCTCTATTCTCCCATGAGGGAATTGCTCCTGAAGTTTCCATTTCATGAAGGAACCAAGCCAACCTGCTTTACTGCCACACCTGTTCCTGACTTTCTGGACTTTAGAATCATGCATCCCATACCTTTGTTGTTTCCCCATCCCTTTTTAGCTCCTTCTTGTGTGTCTTCCCCCATTAGAATGTAAGCTCCGTGAGGGCAGGGACTTTTTCCCTTTTGCTTCTGTGTGCATCCCTAGTGCTAGCACAATGACTGGCATCTAATAAGCACTTAATATGTTTCCTTCCTTTCAAGTCCTCTGCTTTCAAATCCAGTGTTCTTTCTGACATCTCATAATGCTTTCTTCCCTTATGTTTTAGTGATTACTGGAGACAAATAAATTGTACTGCCATAACTAAAGCTCTGTGGTAAGAAGGACACATTCTGCTATGGGGCAGAAGCTGGCCCCAAAGACCATCTTTTCCCTCCCACTTGGATGGCTGGCATAGGCCTGCCAAAAGCCACTTCAAAAGCTGGAGTTCAGCCATTGAACAACATTACTTTATTCCAACAAGGGTAGCTCAATGAAACAAACGTTCAACCTGGATTGCTGCAATAGTCTCTTATGGGGTCTTTCTACCTCTACTCTCTCTACTTTGTTGTCCAGTTGTTTTCAGTCATGTCTGACTGACTTCAGTTGCAATTTCCTTGAAAAAGATATTGCAATGGTTTTCCATTTCCTTCTCCAGTTCATTTTACAGATGAGGAAACTGAGGCAAGCAGGGTTAAGTGACTTGCCCAGAGTCACAAAGCTAGTGAGTGTCTGAGGTTAAGATTTGAATTTGGGGAAAGGAGTCTTCCTGCCTCTAGGCCCAGCACTCTATCCTTTGTGCCACCCAGCTGTTCCCTCTCCATTCTACCTTCTGCATGTGTTGTCTCTCTTCTACTCAAAACACTACAATGGCTCCAAAATGCCTAGCATTCAAACTTCAAATGGCATTCAAGGCCCATGACAAATGTAGCAATATCCCAACCTTATCTTCCCAGTCTTATTGGCCATCATGCCCCAGAAAAACTGGCCTATTCTTTCTTTTCTCTGAAGATTCCTTGTACTTTTCCATTTCCGAGGCTTTGCCTTTGCTATATTTCCATGCCTGGAATAACTGTCTTTCTAGCTCTCACTGAGCATTTACCATGGCATTTTTCTTCTCTCTAATATACCCATATACCCCATTTTAGCTTTGGGTTATCCTGTCTCTCGGCTCCTACCAAGGTGCTCTTTACACAATAAGCACTTGGTATCTGCTGAATCAGGGTGGCAGCATGACTGAGTGGACAAGTCTGTAGTCATTCTACATTTGTAGTTCAAATCTAGTCTCTGTCACTGACTACTTGAGGGCCCTTCGGCTGATCAATGACCCTCTTTGTGTTGCCGAGATCCTCATCTGTAAAACAAGGAAGAGCAGAGATGTGCCACTAAATTCTATAATTAAGGACAAATTTCTGTTTTCCTTGCAAGAAAACCTGAAGTGGTAAAAGACATTCTGTGACAGATGGAAGAGGTAGGCAGAAAGGGAGTACAGATGTGTTCCTATTTGGAGAAAATATCTCTACTCAGGGCTGCCACTCTACAGCCTCAGAATACACATCTGTAAGAAAGAAAAAATAAACCATCTTATTCAGCGCAGCAAGGGAACTCCAGAAGCACCCCGGGAGTCCCACAGGAATGCTCTAGGGAGTGTTTGACCCACAGGGTAATCATCAATTTCCTTTGTAGTCAGGGCTGCTTGTAGGACATTGAAGAAAGAGAAGGCAGTTTTTCTGTGACCCAGGACCCTGTCTGTGGTCTGGATATCAGCATTCAAGGTCAGGACAGTGCTGGAGGGTTAAGGAAAAGGAAGAGAAAGAAAGAAAACACAAGAATAGGGCTATTTCTGAAAAGGTGATGAACCTGAAAGACAAAGCCCAGACAGCCTAAGAGTCAGAGAGCAAAGGCAGGAAGTGGTAATAAAAGGGAATAAGAATGGAAAAGGAGAAGGCAGAGAGGATCGCTGCTCACCTTCAGACAGCAAGAAAGCTCTGTCTTCTTGAAGGAGCTGGCTGATATCATGCTTCTGGACAAACAACTGGATTCTGGGCTCCATTCCCTTGCTTCTTCTACTCTACTCTACAAAAAGCACAGGGGCTAGGGCAGACTTTGGTTTCACATCCAATGCCAGGATCTTCCACAAAGAGCCACCCCTCTGAGTGGGCCAGAGTACAGAAGCAGGGAGAAAAAGAGAAGGCAAATTCCCAAAATCTCAGCCTCAAATGAGAAGCTGGCTGGTCATTCACTCCTTTCCCAGCAGGAAAAGGGGAAAGAGAGTATCATTTTCACCCCAACAGCTGAAGGGGGTCAAATTCCTGGCCCTTTGCTTGTGGTATAAAGAATTTCCAGGCCCCTTTTGGACTGACTTTCTCAATAAGGATGCCACAGAAAGCAGGTCATGAGTGGCCCTGGGGTGGGAGGAACTTCAAACTCAGTGAAATGGAAAATGTAAGTGAGCTCAAGATACTCAATCATAAAAAGAGAAGACAGAGAAAAGGATAAAGGGAGAGGTGTGTTTGTGTGTGTGTGTGTGTGTGTGTGTGTGTGTGTGTGTGTGTGTGTGTATAAAGTCACCAGAATTAATGTCTGATGTGAAAGCATGTTTAGCAAAACCAAGCAACATCACTACTTCTTTTCCTCTTCTATTCCCAAAGCTAATAAATCGCTAAATACCTTCAATCTTTAGGGTCATTGACAAATGATAGCTATTTACAAAACCTGCCCAGCTGGTAAAACTTAAGCTTTATAAAACAAATACTTTGGTTAGTGAACTGCCCTTTGAAACCTTGGGAAGACTTTATTTAAAATAATAATCTTTGAATACAGAAAGTTAACCTAAGCATAACCAAAGATGTAGTCATTGGCTTTCCTCCTCTAGGAACATTACCCAGAATTTGTATTTTAGTCATTGACATGCACAATTTAGCCTGCAGCCTTTTATCCCATTCAATATGATGTACACAAGGAATCCCTCCCCACCCACTCCCCCATCTCAGGCACATCCCATTTAAGGGCTCACCCAGGCTGTTCCCCCCACACGCCTTTAAGATCCTCCTGGCTCGGTTCTTGGCATCCTCTGGGAAGCTAGGGCTGTCCAACAGGTTTGGATATGTGCAAAGAGCCACCACCTAGAAGGCGAGAAAGGTGCATGGGCCTTTTTCCCAGAACCTCAACTCATTCCTTGACATCTGATCTTTATTTCGTAAGCCCCAAGAGACAAAATGTGGAGGGAGGGAAAACTCTCTGAAAACAGACACATGCACACACACATACACACTCACTCACTCACACTCTCTCTCTATCTGTATCCTCTGTCTCTTATGTATTCATACACACACACACACATATATACATTTATTTATTTGTTTGTTTATCTGGGATTTGTTCCAGAGATTACAGTAGCTCACCTCTCCTTAGACAGTTCTCCTAGACCTCCAGCTGGTGGGGAGAGTAATCATAGTACAATGGCTCACATTTCTATGGCATTTTAAGGTTTACAGAGGATTTTTCTTACAAATCTGAGATAAGCAGTGGAGGTATTATCTATTTTTAGAAATGAGGAAATAGTGTTAGAGCAATTAAGTGATTTGCTAACAGTTGCACAGCTAAGTAAGTCTGGAGCCAGGATTTGAATCCATGCTTCCTGACCCTAAGTTCCATATTCTCTTTCTGTTCCATCTCATACTTTTGGCAGAGGAGGATCGGAAAGGAGGGAAATACAGCTAGCCCCTGAGCTCTATAGTACTGTCTGAACATCCGAGGACTTGGGCAGAATGGACACTCAAAGGAGAGCTAAGAAGCAAGTCTGATCTCACAGTTCCTTCTATGAGTAGGAGCTGGGAAATCATTCATGGAGTTTCCTGTGGAGAGATAGGGAAGGTATAAAGGGTTAAGGTATTCTTAATCTTTTCTTGTGTCGTGGAGCCCTTGAACAATCTGGTGAAGCCTATGGAACTCTTCTCAGAATAATGCTTTTAAATGCACAAAATATACAGGTTAATAAAGAAAACCTATTAGATTGAAATAGTTAAATATTTAATATTTTTTAAAAAACAAATTCACAGACCTCAGGTTTAGAGCCCCTGCCTGAGCTAGGAACTCAAACTGCCTATTTTGTGGAGAGTGAACTCAAAAGCCATCTGATAGGCACTCAAAAAAGAAGCATAATTGGATGGAGGTGGACCAAAGCTTATTAACACGGGATAGTCATAGAAGATTTGTTCTATCTACCTTCATAATCTAAGGCTCCTCTTCCTCTTCTATTCACTCTTACTCTCCTCCTTCTGTACAGCTTTCCAAGTTGGAAGATGCATAGCCAGAAGGAATAGCATTCAGCAAGAAGTTGCTAGCTGTAAAAAGCTGAAACACCACCAATCTGTGTCCTGCAAGCTTTCCAGCCTCCTGGGTACACTGGATAGCTGTGTAGAGAGGTCTGTTCTGAGGCAGAATCATTTCAAATCCCTTCAAGTTAAGTTCACTTAATGAGCCCTTTGACTTTTTTTTCCACCCTGTACTTCCTATCCTCTCCCTCCCTGGCCCCCAATTTGTTTGTCTGTCTCTTCCAAGAAATCTTATTTAATGATTTGCCATGCCCTAGGACTCAAAGATTATTCTAATTTCAGCAGCTTGCCCCTGCCCAAGTGAGGCCAGTCCTTGTTTGAAAAGGTCAGCAGAATAGCCTGTGAAGGTATGTGAAGCTGGAGGGTGGAGAAGAGGATATAGGGACAAGAGTTTCTTTATTCTTCAATGGCTTTTCATCTCTGGACTACCCTTTGCCCACTCCCACAGGAGCAACAGCATAACTGGGCAGTTTTTGGTTGGGAGTCTTCAGAGTTAAGCTCCCCCTTTTTTGAGGGCAAGAAAATCACTTTCTCTTCTAACAGGTATATTCTTTGTGCTATTGTAAACGAAGGAATAGTCAGGAAACCTAGGTTCAAATCCTATATGAACACTTCCTGAGTGACCACGAGTGAGCTGTGAGTGACCATTCTTCCCAATGGAGGAAACAAAAACACTGGCATGATTAATTATAGAGAGAAGCACTTTGGAAACCTTCAAGCACTACAGAGATATGAACCCTTTATTATTATTGCAGTTTGTTCATGCTCAAGCTAGTCACTCACCTACCAGGCTAGGGTGAATAAAAACATCGGTTGCCCAGTGAGGAGGAAAAGAACACTGAAGTCACTTGTTCTCAATGCCAGGACTCCCTCTGTGGGAGAAGCCAGGCAGGCTGCAGGGAAAAAAGGGCATGTGGGGGCAGGTCAATTTTCTATACTTGTTTACAAGGCTGTTTTTGGTCTCATGAACTGTCCATTTAAAAAAAAAAAAAGGACTATCTGTCATTTTAAACAAAAAACAATTTGGGGCCACCTTTCTGGTGATATTTTATAAAACAAAATGAAAAAGTTTCTCAGTGAAGACTGAGGGCTCCCTGGGGACTCTTGATCCCATTCAGGCCAAGTCTATTCAGAGAGAGATAAATCCCACCAGCAGCAAAGCCCAGCAGGGCCTCAACTAGTACTGGTTAGAGCTCCTTGAGAGAATATTTAAAACAAAGCAATCATCATCCCTATTTACCTCAAGTCTGTTTCTTCCCCTTGCTCTTTTAGCCCCCATAGTATTCTGATTATGTATATGCCTGTTTGCAAAGCTACAAAGAGACTAGCTTTAACTCCCACCTCTTCAGAAATTTCCAGGGCTCTGTCCCTATCTGTGCTTCTATCCCCTCCAGGGCTGTAGCTACTGCCTCCATGTGTTCTCCAGATCACCTCTCCTCCAATGACTCCTCACCTTGTTGTCCCCTCTTCTGTGACCTTGTTAGCGCTGCCCAGAACTACACAGGAACCCCTGGAAATGATGGGTTCTCATCCCTATATCTCCAAATCTGAGAGGCAGAAGGAACCACAGGGGTTTTATAGTCCTACTTGTACTCAGAGAAGAATCCTCTCTACAACACCCTGGGAAATGGACATCCAGACCTCTGGTCAAAGACAATTCATTACCTCTCAAGGCAGTCCACTTCACTCTGACAAAGTTAGGTGTTGGGATGTTTTCCTCACAATGAGCTTAAATCTACTTCTTTGCAACTTCCAGCTTTCTTGCTTTAGAAGCAAGACAAAAAGTCTAATCTCTCTCCCACAAAGAGCCTTTTAAATACTCGAAGCTAACAATTGTGCCCTCTACCACTATTACCACCATACCAATAGTAATGAGAATGGTACAGTGGAATGACAGATTTAGACAGAGAGGATCTGAGATTAAATCCTGACTGCCACTTCTATGTTGACTTTCGACAAGTCACTCAACCTCTACTGGCCCTATAAAATGAGGGGGTTATATGACAAGACCTAACATCCTTCCCAGCCTTAAATCTCCTCCACATTAAGCCAATCAAGCCCTAAAAGCAACAGGCTTGTTTCTTCTAAGAAATTTTATCTAAAGAACACATCCTTGCAACCCATCGGGGATTATTCCAATTTCAGCAAATGTTAAATGATTCCCTGCTAGAAAAGAGACTAAGAAGCTATTGGATAGGATAGGTGGGGCTGAGTGGTGAACAAGGGGAAAGGAAGGAGATTAAAGAGCAAGAGAAGAATGTTGCTCCTGCTCCCAACCAGGCCAATGATATAAGCAAGTTCACAAGCACATCTATCATAGCAGTTGGGACCTGCTGCTTCCCAAGAAGAAAAGACCCGAGTGGTCAGACACACAGTTTAGGAGGGACTGGGTTTTGGTTTGTCTTTCCCATAAGCCCACCTCCCTGTAAATTAAACAACCTGCTTTTCTCTAATCCTATCAGAAACAACTCGTGCCCAAGGTCTTACCTGTCGGAGGAAGGTGATTGGTTGCTGGCCCATTGCATGGGCATCACCAATGTTGGCCTTTATGACTTCTGTGAAAGGCTTTTTAATGCCCTAAGGAGAGAACACAAGGCAGTGGGTGGTTACATATAGGATGGAGGCAGTGTTTTATATTAGAAAAAATAGGTTCTGCAGTCAGAAGTCTTGGGTCCAAACCCTACCCAAAGCTTAATATCTGTGGTACATCTGGCAAAACACATAATCTCCTCAGATGACGGCATCCTCATCTGTACAATGAAGGGACTAGATTAGGCTGCTCTGAGGGCCCTTATAGCTCTACAGCTATGATCCTATGGGCAGGTAGAGCTGAAATTCTATAGAAAAATGTTTCCCTCCCACCCTAATTTCAATCTCTCCCTCCCACCCTAAATCCTTTATCTTATTGGCAAGGAAAGAAAAACAAGACTTCTGTTACAAATACGTATGGTTAAGCAAGCACTGACCACGTCTAAAAAAATGTCTCATTCTGTACCGAGTTCTTCACCTTTCTAAAAGGGAAGAATAACATGTTTTAACATTAGTCCTTTGGAATTATGGATGGCCATTATGGTGACCAGAGTTCCTAATTCTTCTGTTATTGTATAAACTATTTTTCTGGTTCAGTTCACTCCACTCTGCATCTATTTCATATGAGTCTTCCCATGTTTCTCTGAAACCAAGTCCTTTATCATTTCTTATGCACAAAAGTATTCCATCACATTTACACACTATAACTTGTTCATCCATTTCCCAGATTTAGAAAGACTAATGCTGAATGATATTCTTACAAAAGACCCAAGTTCGTGAAAGGCTACAGTAAGTTTTATGGTAGAATTACTCCTCAGAGCATCCAGAAACAAGTAAGGTACACTTGGTTTGAAAGTTCCTACGATTTCTGACTCTCCCTGGAGAACCCCTCTCATTGCAAAGAAAAGTCAAGAGGGTACACACAGGGAGCAAAGAAAGATCAGGTCACACATGCCCTCTGGAGACATCTGCTGTTATTCAAAGTCTCTATCAGAGAAGGCAGCTTCATCTTTGCCTCCTGAACAAATAAGTGGGAGTCTTCAGAACATTTCTTTAACGTTCCCAGGAGGCAGACATAACTACAATAGGAAATATTAGGAGTGGATGCTTCTGTTCATAACTTAAATTAAATAGTAAATATAGATGCAATTTTCCACTGCAATAGAAAAGTGGTCCTGGTGGGATGGTTTAGTAAAGGAGGGAGGGGGCATGGTCAGCTGAAAAGGTCTCTTGAAATGCCAAAGTGAAGATGCAATTGGAAGAGGGAGGAAATAAGGTTTCATTGAAAGTTTATGATTCAAGCCATTCTCCAATTGATAAATGGTCAAAGGATATGAACAGACAATTTTCAGACGATGAAATTGAAACTATTACCACTCATATGAAAGAATGATCCAAATCACTATTGATCAGAGAAATGCAAATTAAGACAACTCTGAGATACCACTACACACCTGTCAGATTGGCTAAGATGACAGGAAAAAATAATGATGAATGTTGGAGGGGATGCGGGAAAACTGGGACACTGATGCATTGTTGGTGGAGTTGTGAACGAATCCAACCATTCTGGAGAGCAATCTGGAATTATGCCTAAAAAGTTATCAAACTGTGCATACCCTTTGATCCAGCAGTGTTTCTATTGGGCTTATATCCCAAAGAAATACTAAAGAAGGGAAAGGGACCTGTATGTGCCAAAATGTTTGTGGCAGCCCTGTTTGTAGTGGCTAGAAACTGGAAAATGAATGGATGCCCATCAATTGGAGAATGGCTGGGTAAATTGTGGTATATGAATGTTATGGAATATTATTGTTCTGTAAGGAATGACCAGCAGGATGAATACAGAGAGGCTTGGAGAGACTTACATGAACTGATGCTAAGTGAAATGAGCAGAACCAGGAGATCATTATATACTTCGACAACGATATTGTATGAGGATGTATTCTGATGGAAGTGGATTTCTTTGACAAAGAGACTAACTGAGTTTCAATTGATAAATGATGGACAGAAGCAGCTACACCCAAAGAAAGAACACTGGGAAACGAATATGAACTATTTGCATCTTTGATTTTCTTCCCGGGTTATTTTTACCTTCTGAATCCAATTCTCCCTGTGCAACAAGAGAACTGTTCAGTTCTGCAAACATATATTGTATCTAGGATATACTGCAACATATCTAACATATATAGGACTGCTTGCCATCTAGGGGAGAGGGTGGAGGGAGGGAGGGGAAAAATCGGAACAGAAGCGAGTGTAAGGGATAATGTAAAAAATTACCCTGGCATGGATTCTGTCAATATAAAGTTATTATTAAATAAAATTAAGAAAAAGTAAAAAAAAAAAAAAGTTCATGATTCCAACTGAAACCCAGAATTATACCAACAGTATACAGTTATCCCTTCCACATTGTGAGAATTAAGGATGAGAAATTTCCATGTTCTGGAAAATCCACATAGAATTTTTTGGTCTTCCCTTTGCATCAGAGAAGAAGTCTGAAGTCACAAGGAAGGGATGACCATATATCAAAAGCAGAACTAGAACACAGGTCAGTTATTAATTCTGACAAAATGCCTCTCTGCATTTTCAGAAAAACATAACCAGCATCATTAATATAGTATAAACTGTAACACCAAAAAACCCAGTAGATAAGGCATAATCTCTTATCGTTTTAGGAGACAGCATAGATTAAAGGTAGATAAGACCACAGTTCTGGTCTTGGGATTTAAAAGACCTAAGAAGTCAAATTCCAACTCTGTTCCTTATAACTCAGATACCTTGAGAGCAAGTTACTCATTTTTAAAAAAATCTTCCTTGATTTTCTCATCTGGAAAAAGATGATCCATAAGGTCTTTTCCAGCTCTTATTCCTATGGCTCAGTGCTAGATAAAGAGGCTGTTTCAATGACCATTTTTGTGCTTTAAGTAAGTAACTTGTTCAGCCCTATATACTCATCTGCTGCCTCACATCTTCTGCTGCCAGTTGGATATCTTGAGCAGAATGAACCACAGACATCTTAAATTCAACTCATCATCTTCTCCAGCCCCCAAATCCTGACATCTTTTAAACTTCTCTATTGCTGTTAAAAGCACCACCCCCCTCCCAATTACCCAGATTGGCAACTTGGATATCATGTTCAATTCCTCATTCTTTCATCTCCTACAGCCAATTTTTCTTTGTTTCTATCTTTGGAACATATCATATGACCCCTTCTTCCTTGTCACTGCCATCACCCTGGTATAGTTCCTCACCTCACCTCACACCTGGATCACAAAATAGTCTACTTGTTTCAAGTACCATCAATTCCCGCCCCCCACCCCCATTTCTCCACTCCAATGCATCCTCTACTCAGCTATCAAAATGTCTTCCTAAATAACAAGTTATTTCATCTCCCTAGTCAACCAATTTCCCCAAGATCAAATATAAGACCCTCCATCATTCCTATCTCCATCTCCTGAATCTAAGCATTTCTTTCTCTAGCCTGGAAATCTCTCCTCGAGTCTATGTCCTAGCTTCCTTGTCTTTCCTTTAAGAATGAGCTATAAAATCCCATGTTCTGCAAAAAGCATTTCCCGGTCCTCTTTAATCTTAGTGTTTTCCTTTTGCGATCTCTTAATTTATCCTGCTTATGTCTATTTTGCAAATAGTTGTCTATTCCATTAAACTGTGAGTTCCTCGAGGTCTGGGATTATTTTTTAGTCTTTCTTTATATTCTCAGTGTTTAGTACTGTTCCTGCACATAGCAAGTGCTTAATATATGCAGTTGGCTGATAAGAAGATAACTCTTCAAACCCCTTCCCTCCAAAGCCCTAGAAAGAATTCTGGCAATAGCACAGACACTAGTGCATCACAAGAAAACCAGGCACGTTCCACATAAAAAAGGGCAAATGAGGGTTGCCACTGAGCTCTCAGCTCCCCCGTTTCACTCAAGCAGAGGCTATGAACCTGAGACCTCTTTCTTGTTGATTTGGGTCAGCTCAGAGAAAGAAAAGACCTTATCATGGTCCCTAGAAATCATTTGGAGAAGACACTCCCTACTAAAAGATTTCTTTTAAGGGGCTTCAGAGTGACATGGAAGCTAAAACATCTATCATTCGAAAGCTAGAAGGAGAGATTGGCAGGACAAATGCCTAATAATCCAAGCCACGTCTCCCTCGTCCCAAGCCCAGCCTGTGGGGAGGTGGGGGAAGGGTGGCAGCCTTGGGATAGCGCCAGATACATAGGAATTGAGTCTAGTCTCATGGAAATGTTTGGGAACAAGAAGACAGAGACATTAGGAGAAAGGGGAGTGAAATAAGGGTGATATACTATGAGAGGACAAACCAGCAGACTTCCCGGGGAATATGTTCTAGGACTAAGTGGTCAAGGGGCTGGCCCTAAGAAAGAAGCCTAAGCCCACAGTCCCATAGCACCCTGGAAACCAGCCTGGCTTGCTGGCACAAAGATCTTTCTGTCAGCCTGGCCCACTCCCATGGGCTCCCCAGGCATGACCAACTGAATGAAATTTCCATGGTTCCAAATTAATATATTCACTAGAAGGAAGCAAACCTGTCACTGGCATGACAGCAAGCAACCAAAACACAGCTGTAGGACTTCAGTGCAGGCCCATTATCCAGCATAAGAATAACACTTGGGAACACCCTCCCCTGCCCCCCGTCCCCTTCACTGGCCAACTTCTTCACTCCTTGTTTCACCCAATGGACTCAAAGCTTGCTTTGTAGGGGACTTGGGAATGGTGACTTTCTCTTTTCTGTGTGTCCTTGAGACAGCAAAATGATAGATGGTTTTGGGAACAGGGAAGTCAGCCACAAAACAGCCCCCAATATCTCCCTCCTAAAGCATGGCTAGTTCTTTTCAAATGGCTATTTGAGCCCTTTAAAAGGTGTTCAGAGGAGGGGAGGGGAAGGGCTACACTAAGCTGCTCACCTACTGAAGCAAAGCCCAAGGCATAAAGATACAAATACAAGATGTTTTCCAACAAGGGGTAGGACATTCCCTGTTACACCTCTGGGGATCTGGCAGTATGGGGAGGAATAGTCTATTAGCACTCCTGCTCTCTCCAGTCACTTGTCTTCTTATGCTGGTACATGAAGATCAAATCCATAGGGACAGATCACAAGCCCTACTTACATACATCAGATGTTCGGGAGACAAATGCTCTTCTCCAGTGCTCTATGCCCAGCCTCAGGGTTCTGGTCCATTCACAACATTCACCAGATAGCACTCCCCTTCATCTAGGAGTCGTGAAGCCACGTATTGATTGCCAGGCTGGGAATTTACCTCATTGTTCTGCTCTTACTCCCTTTAAACACACTTTTCCCCTCTTCCCATCTAATCTCCCCTGCTTAATTAATACCCTATCAGGTTGGGGGAGGCACTCAATACAATCCCAATCTCTCCAGCTCTCTCAGGCCCATCAGGATGATCCAGCAGCAGGAGACAGCAAGCAAGACCTTAGAAGCTTGATGAAGACAAGTCCAGTTCAACTCTCCTCCACTTCCACTTTCAGCCCCAATGCCTCTTCTCCACACACATAAAAGTTCTGAGTTTTTTGGTTAAAAAAAAAAAAAAAACAACTTTTCAGGGCAAGTAGAAAAGCTACAAGTTCTGACTTGAGAATCAGGAAATTGAGCCTCTAGTCTCAGATTTAACACCACCTAGGAAGAAATTTAGGCAATGCAAACCAAAAGATCTCAAAAGAAACTTATCTTTTACAAAAGAATATTATCTAGTTGTATGATGTTGAAGGAATCTTTTAGCATCTATGCTTACTGTTCCATTTTTACCAAATGGGATAATAATTTCTATTCTACATGCTTCATCTCCAGCATCATAGATATGAATGGGCTTTGACAAATGCAAAGTGCTAAGCAGAGACAAGGGATGATGTTAGGTGGTAGTTGTTGTTGTTGTTGTTGTTGTTAATAATCAGAGTATGACCCTAGATTTGCTCCTCTACAATCCACCCTCCACAGAGGTGGGTTTGATTATGCTTCAATCTAGGCCACAAACAAACTCCTATAGGGGAGTTAATGCCCTTTGCAACTAGGCTCCAGACTACCTTTCCAGATTTGTTACACATTATCTCCCTCCCTTCTTGTTGTTCCTTTCACATAATATTCTATCTGCCATCTTGGTACCTTTGTAATGACTACCATTAACTCCTAAGATGCTCTCCTTACTCACCTGTACCTCTTAAAATTCCTAGTTTCCTCCAAAGTTCAGTTTAAAAGTTCTCTCATATGATTTTCCTGATTTCTGTCCTCTACAAGCTGCTAGTTCTACCTCCCTCAAAATACTTATTTCATATATATACACACACACATATATTCATATATATGTTTATGTGTGTATGTATATACATTTATACATACATACATACTTAGAGGTGCACATGTCTCCCCCAATAGAATCAAAATTGCTAAAGGTAAGGGATGGTTTCATTTTTGACTTTGTATCTCCAATGCCTAGCAGAATGCTTGAAAAAGAACAGGAGCACAATAGATGTTTATTGAATGATCACTGTGGCTGCTTCTCACAGTGAACAAAGAACATTTGGATAAGGGCAGACTGCCCAGGAGAAGGGGAAGCTACATCCACAAGACACTAAGAAGAGGAAACTCACTCTTTGGTTCCTATCTCTTGATCCTCTCTGCAAAGGCTCTGGCCCAAAAGCCTTTTGCTTCTAACCAAAAAAGATTACAGAATGAAGAATGCAAGAAACTAAACTGAGGATCCTTCAGAAACCCAAGAGTTGTAGCAAAAAGGAACTTCATAAACCCATTTCCTCCTAAAAACCGTGGCCCTGGGAACCTCTTACCAACAAATGCTTCCAAAGGACACCAGAGAAGAGAAAGCTTCATCACAAAGGGGGCAACTGCAGCAGGCTCAAGGCTACAAATGCAGCCCTGGAGGATACCAGAAACATAGGGGATGGAGGGAGGGGGAAGGTTCCACTTCTTAAAATCCAAGAGGAAGAAACAAGACTTTGGATTATATAAGTCCTCCATCCAGCCCTCTCCAGGAAGCCAGAATCCAGAAATAGCCTGACCAGGTTGTTAAGAAGAGATTATAGATCAGGGCTCCAAGTGTCTAATTACCTAGTACATACCAAACTCTAGCAGCTCCCCGTCTCCAGGGAAAATTTGCTTCAACTGGCCAGTTGCTGAGGTATTTTGTCAATGCTAACTAACTAGGAGCACCTGATGTGGCTGGGCATTTAAGGTTCAGTTGTTCCCCAAAAGTGACATCCGCACCCACAAGATAAGCCTGTGAAAAAAATGCCAGAAGCAAATGTCAAAAGATTTGAATTTGTGTCTTGACTCCAAAACTTATTAGCTCTATTACCCTGAATAGTTCACTTCTATGAAGCTCAGTCTTCTCTGTAACATGGTCTGATACCTTCACTACCTGTCTTATGTTCTTGTGAGAACAGTGCTTTGTAAGTAACAGTTGTTTCTTCAGGGAGAGGGACTAGTCAAAAAGACCAGTGGCCCAGCTTTCCAGCAGGACTACTATGAAAAAAATGCTTTTTCAACTAAATCATGACATATAAATGGAACCTTATTGCCTATATCCATTCTCAAATTTTATGAGTGAAGTCGTTCTAAGACTTAGGGAGATAGAAGGCTTGTAGGAAGGGTTAATTGAGGGGAGAGGAGTTAATGAGAGAGCCAAGAGGAACTGAAAATACACATGTACCTCTGATCAACAAGAAGCTAGCAGCCAGGGTTTTCAAGGAAATGCTGCATCAGCAGCTGACAAGGAGCCTGGGGGTGGGGAATGAAGGGGTTTACCTCACTTTGCCCAAGATTGAATGGGGGAAGAGAAGGAGGATAGGGAGCAAAGGTTGAATCTTCAGCACTAAGAGAAAGCCCTGATACTTTAACTCAATCTTTCTAACAAACAACTCTTACTGCTGAAGAGAAAGGGAAATCCAAGCTTAATTAAGATAAATGATTCTTTGTATTTCTCTACTAATTTCTGCTTTTCTGAACCTCTTCAAATACATGATATTTCCCATCCATGATTACTGGTCAGAAGGCTGGCACTGCTATCTGCATTTTATAGATGAAGACGTTAAGTGAGAAGTTCAAGTTTTACACAGCAAATTAATGGCAAAAATACTAGTCAATCACCAAGGGTTTATTAAGCACTTACTAATTGCCAGGAACTATGCTAAATGCTACGGGTTCACAAAAGGTCAAAGACCCTGTTCTGCTACCTTCAAAGAGAACAATGACATATTTAACATAACATAAAAATATATAGTTAGCTCTGTACATAAAAGATATATGAAAAGTAGATACAGGATAATTTCAGAGGGTAGCCAGTACCTAACAGAGGATGATTTGGGAAAGATTTTCAGGTCTCCTAATCTCCCTTTCAAAATTGAATGCCTAGCACTAGATTTGGTCTTTATTTTTCAGATGCCCAAATATCAGGCATTAAAATGGAGGGGAAAACTTCACAAAAACATTTAATCCTCTTTGCCTCCCACCTAGCATTATCAAAATGTGCCAATATTAGTTTTAAGGATCATTGTAGCAACATGGGCTGAATGAACATTGAGAGAAAAAAAGGGAAAATGGAAAAAATCTCAAGTTGAGAGCCTTTTCTCTTAGTTCTCACAAAACATTTTACTTTGTAATCCTAATGCACTACTCATAGCATAGACTGGAGTATCACAGAAGTGTGGTTTATAACATAGGAGCTCAACAAATATTTATTGACTTCGAATTAACATGTTCAGGTCAAAAATGTCTTAGCTAAAATCTTTATCTTCCCCAATGTCTATCAGAATGCTTTGCATAGAGAAAGGGTCTCATAAATGTTTATTCTATTTGTATTTTGAAATTCCTGTTCAAGATGGCAAAAAATATCAGGGATAAGTAGGGAGTCAGTGTGGGAATCAATTCAACATTTGTTGAGCACCTACTAGATGGAGAGCACTGTTTAATTCAAATTCTATAAGTAATGGAGACATATACATTAAAAGCATCCTAAATCTCAAGACATTTATAGTCTTAGCAAAGGGGAGGGGAAAAGAATGGGAAAGATTGGGAGATATAATATATGCAATGAAAAATAAATAATTAAATGCAAAGTAATTTGATAAGGGGGAGACACAAAGATGGGGAGGGAGAAATGGGAGACAGGAAGAACAAACGCAGGGCGGGAGAGACAGGCATGGTGCGGGTGATTTGGAGGATATGTAATATGTTTGGGTTGAAAAGATGGAAAAAAAAACCCTTACAAAACACACCACCATGGTACTGTGGAAAGACTGTTGGATTTGAAAACAGAGGACTTGGATTGAAGTACCAGTTCTGCCACTTGAATGACTAGGGAAATCACATCATTTCTCTGGGTCTTCATTTTTTCATATAAAAATTATAGGGTTGTATTAGAAAAATTCTATGGCCCCTTCTAACTTTTAAATAGGTGACTTTATAATAGGCCAGTGTGGCTAGAAAACAGAATGGGTAGAGGGAAGTAATACAAAATAACTGTAGAAAGGCAGGTTGAAAACAAGACTGGTGCAAATTTCATTTTATTCCTATAGGCAATAGGGATCCATGGAAGGTCTTTGAGCAGAGGAGTGACATGATCTGTATCATTCTGGCCCTTAGGAAAATTACTTTGACAAATATAATGGAAGATGAATTGGAAGGAAGTGTGACTGGTGGCAAGGAGAATTGGTAGGCATCTCTTGCAAAAGTCCTGGTGGAGGAGATGAGGTCTGACCTTCCCTCAAGGTAGTTAGGAAGGGTACCAGTTCCCATAATATATGCTCAGATTCAATTAACTTCTCTCCCATCTTCTCTCTTTTCCTTACACACACACACACACACACACACTCATTCACTCTCTCAGATGCAGTTCAATGCATGGATTTTCTTCTCATCACTGTCAGAGTCTCAGGGTTCTAAGTCTACTTCTATTCTTGATTACTTCATGAAAAGAATGAGTTAGTCATCCATGTCCAAACTGGATGCCAAAGTCAAGTTTCAAAGAACAGAGAGTTTGTCCTCAGTAAGATGTTTGCAAATAACTCAAAAGAGGGCTGTAGTACAAAGTTCTCTGATTAGAAAGAGAATATGCAATGTTCTTAGGACATCCTCAGATGAAGTCACAGATATACTTTAGGGTATTGTGAAGAAATGCAAATTGGATTTGGAATGAGAAAACATAGTTCAAGATCTATCACCTGTTAGACCCTGGACAACTCAATTAACTTTCTGATTAACCTTCCTCAATTGTAAAATTAGGGGACTGGATTAATTTCCTTCCATTTCTATATGGATTAAGCTATGACATAAAGGACATTAAAACTAATCAAATCTCATTTTACAGAGAAGGAAATGGAGACTTAGCTACATTTGTCAGAGAAAGCTAGTTCTAAAAGATTATTTGCTTCCAACAAATCACTATTAAGGAGAGTGAAGCTCCTTATTACAGTGGTGTATTTTGGTCACATCTTTAAACAAATTCAGAGAAACTGAAGCAGGTTCTAAAAAGAGCTACAAAAAATATTAAAATAATGGAAAATAGGGATTATAGAGATAGGTTAGAGAACTAGGGCTGTTTAAAGTTGGATAAGAGGCTAGTAATGTAATTATCATCTTTAAAGGAAAGAAGAGTTCTTAGGAGGATAAGGCTGACTGATTTTCTTCAGATTCATAAAAGGAAATGGATTTAAATTAAAAACAAGATAAGTTGGGACATCAGGAAGACTGATGGGGTTAAAACAAAGTTAAAAAAAAAAAGCTACAATAAAAAGTTATCTGTCCATAAGCTTTTCAAAAAGAGAATAGATGATGATCTGTCTTAAACAGATTAAACATTTCTTGGCAACTTGATAACAGAATTAGAGACCATCTAACTATCTTACTCTCACTTTAGAAGTTAGGAAATCATGATTCAGTAGAAAACGTGCTAGATTTGGCATTAGAGAACCTCGTTCAAATCTTAGCTTTCCTATTTACCACTGATATAATTTTGGACCTCAGTTTCCTTTTCTGTATGTAAACTGCAGATATTGGGACTAAATGGCCTCTCAGGTCCTTTCTAGCTCCAAATGTATGACACTAGGAACCTGAGGCCCATAGCAGTTTTAAGTAAATTGCACAAAGTGACAGTGAATCAGTTGTTGTTAGCCAATCTACTAAGTGTTCAAGATAGAAGAGATCAGTCCTGAACTCAGGGAAAGCTGAATTCAAATCCTACCTCAGCCAAACATCTAGCCATGTGATCTTCAGCAATTCTCTTAATCTTTCAGTGCCTTAAGCAACCCTCAAATTACAGGAGTTGCTAAATTTGAGGAAGAAGTTTCTACAGTGGGAGTGTCTCCGATACCTATGAAATCATATTTGACAAAGATAGAGCCAACCACCAAAAGTGCCAACAAAAAAAAGTTAAATGACGGCTCTATCTGGTTTATGGGAGGCAAGTTTCAAAGAAGATTGTCCAAATAGTAAAGGGAAGAGAAAAAACTACTTATTTTCTCTTCAGTCCCTTCTTAAGGGATAGGAATACACCTGGTTTAGGAATACACCTGGTTTAGGAAATTAAAAACAAACAGAAGCAATTCTTGCAGAAAGCAGAAGTGATCTTGAAACACCAGGAAGGAGACAATGATTACAACTCAATGATGAGACTTGCACTTTGGAGTTGCTGTGTTAATTTGACTCAGCAAAATGAAGTGTCCTGACACATCTACACCAGAATTATCATCATTAATCTCTCTCTGCCTGATCACAGGTGGAGTTGGGGGCCAACCAGTACTGCCTGGAAGAAGGTTCCAGAATACAAAATAGGGCCAGAATAGTAAGAAGAGCATTTTTCTGTGGAAGCTTGAAGGGCTAACATCTCAGATGGAGAACAATGAGAATGTTTAGGGCAAGGAATCCATAACAGAAAGAAAAGGAACAGAAAGTCAATGGTCTCCGTGCTTCATTTATTCTAACTAGTCTTGTTCTCTAGAGACAGAAAGTCATTATACCATGGTGCTACTTTTGATACTATTCTGGATTTTCACCACAATGAACTCAAACAGTACAGCCTAAACTTGTCCTGGCCATAGGAAAAAAAAATCAAATGCAGAAATGTTGGGCTCATTTTATCAAGGCCAGAGAAATTAACCCTAAGCAGAACAAGAACATAGAAAGCTAGAGAGCCTGAGAGCAGGGAAAGAGCATCAATAAAAACTTGGAAGACAACCCAAAAGCTCCAAAGACAAGCTCAGGCAGGGAAGAAGAAATTCCAATGTACTTTTCTCAGCCCCACCTACACCTAAACCCTGACAACAGTAGGAAGGGAGGTGAGAGGGGTCCTTCTCCAGAAAATTCATAGAATCACAGAAGCGCAAGAGCTGGAAGGGATCTCAAGAGATCCTAAAAAGACCATTTTAATTTTAGCCCACACCTCTCTTTACAATAATAATGCCTCTAAAATGGTCACTGTCCTTCCGTCAACTCACTGTTTTCAGAGGCAGCGCCATTTATTTTTGGCCAGCTCTAATAGTCAGCTTTTTCCCTATATTGACCTGATTCCACTTCCCCCAAACTTCTAAACTCTCGGATTACTAAGAGGGTAGAACAGCCAGATGGGAGAGGTTCCTCCAGATCAAAGCAAGCTTGCCTCCTGGGGAAAGGAAGGGATAAAAAGGCAATTTTTTTGGCTCCCCTCCTAGGAAGGAGGGGTTAACAAGAAATGAGTTTGAGGAGCCACTTTGAGGTTATTTAAATAATGAATGATCTTCAGGATGGACACAGGAAACTAATGGGATTTCTCAGACTCCTACTATGCCCAGGTTAAGTGAGAATTTGCAACGAAGTCAGACTGAGATTCTAATGGGTCTCAGTCACCTTTAAGGACTCTGTGCCTCATTAGGGGAGTCACTCCCTTTCTCTGGGCCTCAGTTTCTTTTTCGATAAAATGGGCTTAGTGGATAGAGGATCTCTCTGTCACCCATACACACTTCCAGCTCCAAAACCTGGATGCTTCTACCAAGGCTCTGCCCTGAACTTCAGTCCATGAACAAGCACTGGGGGGCAGGGCAGGGATGCCAGCAGCCTGGCAGGGTGGCGCCCCCTCCCCGGTACCCCTCTCTCTCACCCGCTGCAGCTCCATCTCGATCTCGCCAGCTTTGAGCAGGATGGGCCCCCGCACCGCGTACTCCACCGCCTTCACCAGCGGATTCATAGATTCGGGCGTCAGGACCCACTCGCGCCCGTTCCTCTCCGGCCTCAGCTTCAGCACCGCCTCGGCCGCCTCGGCCGCGCTGCTCCAGTCCCGGCCACGGCTCCATCCCCGGGAGCGCGGGCAGCAGCCGGCACGCAGCCCCAGCACCAACCCTGCCGCCCGCTGCATGACTCCGGCGTTCTTCTACCCGCTAGCCCGGGACCCTGGCAAAAACAAACGCTCGATCAGCAAACCGCCCGCCCGCCCCGGGCGCCGCCCCCCGGCAGCCTCCTCCCCCGCCCCCGAGGCCGAGCGGAGGGGTTATTTCATCAGCTGAGGAGCCCGATCATTTGCAAGCGCTGACTCTAAGGCACTCTCCGTGCGCCCGGTCGCGCCAGCTGAGCCCAGGCACCCAGGACTGGCAAAGGAGGCGGCGCAGGACGCCACATGCCTTTCTACTCCTTCTCCTCCCTGCGCCTAAGCCCGGCGCGCTCTCCTCAAGCTGGTCTCGGACGCAGGCGGTAACGGCTGTGCCAGCCGCAGCATCACCCGGTCTCGGCTCCCGGCTCCCGCAGCAGCCACTCACAAGACCGGCCTCTCAGACTCTCTTCCACACCCACCAGGAGAAAGTCAGGGAGCCGGCTCTAGAACGCCGCGCCACTCCCTGGGATTTGTAGTTCTAGGAACGGGCTTCGCAGCGCAGGTGCAAAAGGTTGGGAAAACTACAGTTCCCACGATGCACTGCTCTGAATTCGTAGAGGTGATGGGGGTGGGAGGCAAGGAAGGGAACCAGACAGCTCCTCCCTGGCTTGAGGCAACTTCTTGTTTGGGCGATGAGAAAAAAAGGTGAAAAGAAGGACACCCGAGGAGTTCGTGCTATTTGCCGCAGCTGGAATGTGTCTCCTTTTCCCTTCTCCCTCAATCTACAAAGTGCACTTTATTTGTAAATTCTGCCCCGCCCCCTTTCCCCGCCTGCTCACGCACACACCTGCTTAAGATGCTTTGCTGGCTGGGCGGGAATTCAGAATCTATTGCAGTCTTCCAGTTGATTTCATCATCTCTTCCCCTTCAGCTGAGTGGACAGCGTTTGTTTAGCTGCCCAAATCCCAGCGCTCCCCCGTGACCTGAGGGATTGCATCGGAGGCTGGCTGTCTCTGGGGCTCGACGGAGAGGGAAACACAATAAACACGTACTGTATACTACATACAAAGCACTGTACTTGGTGCTGAGATATGCACAAATAGGAGAGCCTTACTCTGTGAGTTTAATAGCCTAGCAGCAAAGAACTACCGCAACTGGCTGGATTGTAAAAGGTGCTGGATAGAGTCATAAGTCTGTCACAACTTTGACTCGGCTATTGTCTGATTGACCTTGCATAAATTAGCCAACATCAATGAGTGTTTCCTTACTAAGAATAGTTGGTTGGAAAGGACTTCAGAAGTCACCAACGCCCTCATGCAGAGGAGGAAATTCAGGCTCCAGAGAAGTTTCATACCACATAACACAATTCGCACAAATAGTGAAAGAGTGGTATCGGAAGACTTCAGACTCCAAATTTCGTGGGTGTTTCCACTGTGTATCATATCTCCTGACGTATATAGACCTTAGTTTTCATACACACATACATCCTATAATACTACTTTTTTTTTGATCAGGTAATTTGAGGGGACCAAGAGGCATACACAGCTAGGAAGTATTAAGTGTCTAAGGTCGCATTTGAACTCGGGTCCTCCTGACTCCAGGGTCGGTGATCCAGTCACTGCACCATCTTAGCTGCACTAAGACTGGTTTATTTAATGGACACGGGACTAAATCCTAAGAGAGACCTCAGAAAATCCCACTTCGGATTCTTATCTCTGTGATTTAATTAAATCACTTAATCTTTCCGTGGTTAATTTGTAAAAAGAGGAGATTAGATTCCTTGGCCTCAGAGGTCTCTTCTAGATCAATTGATTAATCTAGATTAATATGATCAATTATGGATTTCAGATTGGCAATCTCGAAGCAATTTATGTCTCTAGGGAACGAAGTAATTAGACCAAAATTACCTAGCCATTATTTGCCAGTGATAAAACTTAAATTAGGGTCTTTCCTCATTCTAAAGTTGGTCCTCTAGTACCTAAGCAATTTTGTCACTCTGTAAACACTTCATTGATAAGGAAACAAGACAAAAAAGTGTGATATAATACCCATGGTCGCAGAATTAAAGGTAGAATCTGAATCCAAGCATTCTCACCTCATCCTCTCATTCATACCACTCTCCATGATTTTTTCCAGCTCTAAATCTTGTGAGGCTGGAAAATACTCACCAAACTAGTATGTCTTTTTTTTTTTTTTTAAATAATTTTTTATTGATAGAACGCATGCCAGGGTAATTTTTTACAGCATTATCCCTTGCATTCATTTCTGTTCCAATTTTTCCCCTCCCTCCCTCCACCCCTTCCCCCAGATGGCAAGAGTCCTTTACATGTTGAATGGGTTGCAGTATATCCTAGATACAATATATGTGTGCAGAACCAAACAGTTTTCTTGTTGCACAGGGAGAATTGAATTCAGAATGTATAAATAACCCGGGAGGAAAAACATAAATGCAAGCAGTTTATATTCATTTCCAGTGTTCTTTCTCTGGGTGTAGCTGCTTCTGTCCATCTTTGATCAATTAAGGCTCTCTTTATCGAAGAAATCCCCTTCCATCAGAATACATCCTCAAACAGTATCATTGTTGAGGTATATAATGATCTCCTGGTTCTGCTCATTTCACTCAGCATCAGTTCATGTAAGTCTCGCCAGTCCTCTCTGTATTCATCCTGTTGGTCGTTCCTTACAGAACAATAATATTCCATAACGTTCATATACCACAATTTACTCAACCATTCTCCAATTGATGGACATCCTTTCATTTTCCAGCTTCTAGCCACTACAAACAGGGCTGCCACAAACATTTTGGCACATACAGGTCCCTTTCCTTTCTTTAGTATCTCTTTGGGGTATAAGCCCACAAACTAGTATGTCTTTGATACATGGCCTTACTCTCACTGTTCATATGTCAATAATTTAAATTTGAGTTAAAATGATTGTTATGAAACTAAAAATACCTGATTCATACAAATAAAAATATTAGATTTAGAGTTAGAAGGGATGTTAGAGATCACTTAATCCAATCTTTTCCTATTACAAATGAAGAAATTGAAGCAACTGTTCTTTAAAAAAATTTTACACATTTTTTTAAACATATTTCCATCTGTCACATTGGGAGAGAAAAATCCGAACAAAATGGAAAAACCATGAGAAAGAAAAAAAATGGTGAAAACAATAAGCTTTGATACTTATTCAGTCTCCATAATTCTCTCTCTGGAGATGAATGGCATTTTCCATCCAAAGTTTATTGGAATTGCCTTGAATCACTGAATTGCTGAGAAGAGCTAAGTGGATCATAGTTGATCATCACACAGTCTTGCTGTTGCTGAGTACAATGTTTCCTTGGTTCTGTTGATTTCATCTAGCATCAGTTCATGTAAGTCTTTCCAGGCTTTTCTGAAATCAGCTTCATCATTTGTCATAAAACAATACTATTCCATTATTTTCATATATTATAACTTATTCAGCTGTTCCCCAATTGACATGTATCCACTTATTTTCCTTTTTTTTTTGCTCCCCCAAATAGAGCTACTACAAACATTTTTGTATATATGGGTCCTTTTCCCTTTTTTAAAATTATCTCTTTGGGATACAGACCCAATATTGGCACTGCTGGATCAAAGCGTATACGCAATTTTGTAGTTCTTTGGACCTAGTTTCAGATTGCTCTCCAGAATGGCTGGATTAGTTCACAACTCCACTAACAATGCAGTAGTGTCCCAGTTTTCCCACATCCCCTCCAACATTTATCATTATCTTTTCCTGTTTTCTTAGCCAATCTAAGAGGTAGTATTTCAGAGTTGTCTTAATTTGCATTTCTCTAATCAATAGTGATTTTGAGCATTTTTTCATATGACTATAGATGCCTTTAATTTCTTCATTTGATAATTGTTCACATACTAATATCAATTAGGGAATGATTTGTATTCTTATAGATTTGACTTACTTCTCTATATATCTTAGAAATGAGGCCGTCATCAGAAACACTAGCTGTAAAAATAGTTTCCCAGCTTTCTGCTTCCCTTCTAATGAAAGGAATTATGATAATTATGGAGGAAATGGATAAAATGTGTGTATTGTGAGTTGCTTTCTGCTTCCCTTCTAATGAAAGGAATTATGATAATTATGGAGGAAATGGATAAAATGTGTGTACTGTGAGTTTGGGGAAAATATATTTTTCCTGGGAAGAATAGCCTTGGCCATTCTCCAACTGATAAATGGTCAAAATATATGAACAGAACAGAATTTTCAGATGAAGAAATAGAAACTATTTATAGCCATATGAAAAGATGCTCCAAATCATTATTAGAGAAATGCAAAGACAACTCTGAGGTACCACTACATACATACATTCTGACATTAGTCAGAATGGCTAAGATGACAGGAGAAGATAATGACGAATGTTGGAGGGGCTGTGGGAAAACTGGGACACTGATACATTATTGGTGGAATTGTGAATGCGTCCAACCATTCTGGAGAGCAATTTGGAACTATGCTCAAAAATTTATCAAACTGTGCATATCCTTTGATCCAGCAGTGCCATATAGCTGGGGTTATATCCCAAAGAGATCTTAAAGAAGGGAAAGGGACCTGTATGTGCAAAAATGTTTATGGCAGCCCTTTTTGTAGCGGCTAGAAACTGGAAATTGGATGGATGCCTATCAACTGGAGAATGGTTGGGTAAACTGTGGTATATGAATGTTATGGAATATTATTGTTCTGTAAGAAATGACCAGCAGGATGATTTCAGAAAAGCATGGAGAGACTTACATGAACTGATGCTGAATGAAATGAGCTGAACTAGGAGATCATTATGCACTTCAACAACAACAATACTCTTCAACAATGAGATGAACCAAATCAGTTCCATTTGTTCAGCTACATACACCCAGTGAAAGAACTATGGGAAATGAGTGTGAACCACAACATAGCATTTGTCTGCTTGCATTTTTTATTTCCTTCTCAGGTTATTTTCACCTTACTTCTAAGTCCAATTGTTCTTGTGCAGTAAAATAACTGTATGGCTATTTATACATATATTGTATTTAACATATACTTTAACATATTTAACATGTATTGGTCTACCTGGCATCTAGGGGAGGGGGTGGAGGGAAGGAGGGGAAAAGTTGGAACAGAAGGTTTTGCAAGAGTCAATGCTGAAAAATTACCCATACATATATCTTGTAAATAAAAAGCTATAAAATAAAATTAAAAAAAAAAAAAAAAGAAAGAATAACCTTGGAAGTTAAAGAAATAGAGCTTCCACGTTGTATAAATAGAGACCCTCAGTAAGTATAGTAAGTACAGGAAGAATCTTACTGTGTTTCTACTTGAAGTAGGCCTTCTCTATCTTAGAAATTTCGTAGCTTACCAAGAAATTATAAGACTAACCTCAGAAAAAAATGCATTATCCTGCTAGAATGAACCTGGTCTTTCCAAATTCTGAGATTTAACACACCCTAATTCTAGAGATAGCAAATTCTCCACCCCTTTCCCTGTGACTCAATCTCCCAATGAAAAAAGTAGAGTTATCTCATCGGATAGGTTCCTTTTGTTGACAAAATAGCATTTATTTGGTATTTTAAGGTTTGCAAAGCATTTACAAGTATTTCATTTGATTCTCAAAACAATCCTTCGAGATAGGTGCTATTATTATCCCCATTTTATGGTTGAAGAAACTGAAGGGAATAGATATTAAGTGACACAGGGTCACACAGCCAGTAAATGTCTGAGGCTAGATTTGAAATGAAATCTTCCTGGTTCCTGCCTCAACACTATTGTCTTTATACAAGGACTTGGATCTAAGTCTTACAGGATGGACAGGCATTAATGGTTAATGCTCTGTATCATTAATTTTTTTTTTTAATTTTCAATGGTATTTTATTTTTCAAATACAGGTAAAGATAGTTTTCAACAATAATTTTTGTAAGACTTTTGTGTTCCAGATTTTTCTCCCTTTCTCCCTCCCTCCTTTATCTTCCCCCTGTCCTCAAGACAGCAAGCAATCTGACATCAGTTAAATTTACACAATTCTTCTAAACATATTTTCACATTTGTCACATTGTGCTAGAAAAATCAGACCAAAAGGGAAAAAACCATGAGAAAAAACAATAATTGAAAATACTATGCTTCGATTCACATTCAGTTTCCATAGTTCTTTTCTGGATGAAGAATTGCCTTAAATTGCTATATTGTTGAGAAGAGCCTAATCCATCACAATTGATCATCACCCGGTCTTGTTATTGTGTACAATGTTCTTTTGGTTCTTGCTTCATTCAGAATCAGTCCATGTGAGTCTTTCCAGGCTTTTCTGAAATCAGCCTGTTCATCATTTCTTATAGAACAATAATATTCTATTATATTCATATATCAAAACTTATTCAGCCATTCCCCAATTGGGCGTCCACTCAATTTCCAGTTCCTTGCCACTACAAAAAGGAGTGCTACAAATATTTTTGCACATATGATCTTTTCCCCTCTTTTATGATGTCTTTACGATACAGACCCAATAGTGAGACTAATGCTCTATATCATTGACAAGACCATTCAAATATGAAATTAATGAGATCGCAGATCTATTTAGTACATGTGGTTTTTCACTGGGTAGAATATAACTTGTCTCTGTATCTTCAAACTGACTGGTGCCTTGTACCTTCCATTTTTTTTTTTTATGGGACATGTGATTTCTTTTTTTTTCCTAGTGTTTAATACACATTGCTTTATGAATCATTTTGAAGAGAAAATTTTGAGCAAAAGGGAAAAACCATGAGAGAGAGTAAAAAAAAAAAAAAACCAGAAAAAAAGAAGTAAATATAGCATGTGTTGATTTACATTCAATCTCCTTAGTTCTTTTTTCTGGATGCAGATGACATTTTCTGTCCAGAGTCTATTGGGATTACTTTGGACCACTGAACCATTGGAAAAAACCAAGCCTTTCATAGTTAATCATTGCACATTCCTGCTCTTGTTATATGCAATGTATTTCTGATTCTGCTTGTTTAGCTCAGCATCACTTCATGTAAATCATTCTAGGCCTTTCTATAATCAGCTTGTTCATCAATTTTTATAGACAATAATATTCCATTATCTTCATATACCACAGCTTGTTCAGCCATTCCCCAATTGATGGGCATTTACTCATTTTCTAATTCTTTGCTAACACAAAAAGAGCTGCTACAAACATTTTTGCACATGTGGGTCCTTTCCCCTCCTTTATGATTTCCTTGGGATACAGATCCAGTAATGGCACTGCTGGGTCAACAAGTATGTATAGTCTTATAGTCCTTTGGGCAGAATTCTAAATTGCTCTCCAGAATGGTTGGGATCATTTCACAATTCCACCAACAATGTATTAGTGTCCCAGTTTTCCCACATCCCCTTCAATATTTATCATTATATGATTTTCCCAAACATGTGATTTCATCAACATAAGAAATTCCTGATGAGGAAACCCCCTTGACTAATGAAAATCGTCAGCTTTTCCCTGACTTGCAGAATTACTTTGGCACTGAGAAGTTATATTACCGGAGTCATAGAATGTCTAAGAGGCAGATCTTAAACCATAGCTCACACTGTTTGACTAAGCAACACTTTCTTGGAGTGTTGTCTTACACACAATGGATGCTTAATAAATGTTATTTGAGTTAAATTAATATATTCAGACAGGACATCTTATCCCATTTATTTGCATAAATCCAAGAGACTTATTTACAGATCAGAAAGCTGCTCAGAGAATAAAGAATTAGAGAACTAGAAGTTAGATTTTTTTGGGGGGGGCGGGATATTTTCATTAATATAGATGAAGGTATTATATTCTTTTTTTTTTTTTTTTAAGGCCAATCCTTTAAATAAGCAGCTTTATATTTGTATCTTCTCTAAATTTTGTTCATTTTCTAGCACTTGGTGTAGTGCTTAGCACAGTGTAAAAAGTTAATACTTTCAATGATGTTTTATCATAACATAATTTTATCAAAAATTTATCACTCTCAGGCTTATGACAGAACACCCAGCAAATAGACACAGATTTTCCCTTCCTCCATAGTTTTTCCTCAAATTATGCATATATTATACATTACTATTCTACATATTATGCATGGGCAAGTTCTAAGCCTGTTTCACCTAGGAAAAATACCTCTCAAAAATGCTATTTTGATCAGTTAATAAAGAAAATAAGTGAGCCATAGGAAAAATTAGAGTCATAAATTTAGAATTAGAAAAAAACCTCAGAAGTAAACTAATTCAACTCCTTTTGTACACTTGAGAAAACTGAGGCAGAGGAAGGCTGGTTCCTCTATCTCCCAATAGTAAAATATTGGGCTGAACCACTGAGAATGCTAAGAGAATTGAGTCCATTTTCCTAACTAGATAGCCTTCATTCTCCTTCTAATAATTCTTGTTCCTATTTCTGACACAAGTTCTTTTGTCTGTACTGTTTTGCAGCTTTCCTCTCAATGGATATACATTCACCTTCCTATAAGGAACTGAAATCACATTGGAGTGGGCACTCAGCAAGAGAATCTCAAAACTTCAGTGTCAGAAAAAATTTCAGCAGTCTTTTGGTCCAATTTATGAAAGGTATGCCTCGTCTAGACTTCAGTAAATTTGCAATTCATAAAGGGTAAAGTGAAGAGACACTCATGCAGAGTGAACTGTTTTGTGTGAATAGAAGACTTCCTACACGAGGTGAAATTCTTTGTAGTTTGTTTGCATATGAAAAGCAAAGGAGAAAGCTTCTAGGACTTTTATTAGCAATCAGGGAGGACAAAAAAATTTAACTCCTACTTAGGAGATGGCTCCTGTCATGGCAGAGACCCTGAAGAATTAGAGCTGGAAAGACTTCTGCCAGTCCTAGGCTAAGGATTGTACCTGATAAAAAACGACAACAGGATGATTTCAGAAAGGCCTGGAGAGACTTATACGAACTGATGCTGAGTGAAATGAACAGGACCAGGAGATCATTATATACTTCAACAATAATACTATATGATGATCAATTCTGATGGACCTGGCCATCTTTAGCAATGAAATGAACCAAATCAGTTCTAATGGATCAGTAATGAACTAAACCGGCTACACCCAGATAAAGAACTCTGTGAGATGACTAAGAACTATTGCAACGAATTCCCAATCCCTATATTTTTGCCCGCCTGCATTTTTTATTTCTTTCACAGGCTAACTGTATAATATTTCGGAGTCCAATTTTTTTTTGTACAGCAAAATAACGGTTTGGTCATGTATACTTATTTTGTATTTAATTTATACCTTAATATATTTAACATGTATTGGTCATCCTGCCATCTAGGGGAGGAGGTGAGGGGAAGGAGGGGAAAAATTGGAACAAAAGGTTTGGCAATTGTCAATGCTGTAAAATTACCCATACATATAACTTGTAAATAAAAAATAAAAAGCTATTAAAATTCAAAAATAAATAAATAAATAGATAGATAGATAGATAGATAAATTAAAAAAAAAAAAAAAAAAAGATTGTACCTGAACCCAAAGCTGGAGATGCTAGGACATACCACCAGCCCACTGAAGAGTGAATTCTGGGAATAGTAGAGTAGAGGGACCCTTTCCAGCAGAGAGGCCTGCCCTGTGAGAAAAAAGCCCATGTTAGTCACTCTCCAGCATAGATGGCACAACCACAGGAATTTTGTGAGGATTTCACAAAAAGGGATAGTGTGGCTCTGTGTTTGTGAGGTGCCTTGGTCATATTTTTTGTATATATCATTACCAGTGAATTTTAAGTTTGAGCCCACTTTTCAAATAGAAACTCTGTGCATAATTAAGGTGGAAATGTCTTTGTGTTTACTCTTTTACTATTCCACCTTGGTAAATACATATGCTTCTGTTTGCACCCAAGGCAAAATAAATCTATGTTCCATTCACAGGTGCAGAAGAGGTTAAAGCTGATCAGTTCTATGAAGGCCTAGAGCTTAAATGAACAATATAAAAAATTGAAGAAAACAATAGAATGGGAAAGATAAGAGAGTTCTTCAAGAAAATTAGAAATATCAAGGGAATATTTCATGCAAAAATGGACATGATAAAAGATAAATATAACAGGGGCTTAACAGAAACAGAAGAGATTAAGAAGAGGTGGCAAAAATATACAAAAGAGCTATACAAGAAAGATCTTAAGCTCATCAATAACATAGTTACTGATCTAGAGCTAGACATCCTGAATATTAGCTATTTCTATTGTTTTCCTATAAATCTTAGATATCAGATGCTTATTAAAGATTTTTAAACCAATCGTTTACTCTTATCCTTGAAATATTGATTTTGTTAATGAAAAAGCTTTTCAACTTTATGAAATCAAAATTATCTGTCTTTTCTTTCACGAATATATCTGAAAGATATGTGGCCAATGTAAACAGGCTTCAGCATATAACCCCTAAAAACCTTTGAGGAAATATAGGAGATGAAAATATCAAAAAATTAGACATTAGGAAGAGAAGATGGGCTGATTAAGTAGAGAGGGTGAGGTATGACAGGCGAGAGTTCTCTAGATATCAGGAGAAAGCAAGAAAGGTTTTCATAACATTGGATGGATTTCTTATGGTGAATCAGTGGTAAAAGGAGAAGAGTCAAACCCAGGATAGAGAGACATAAATAAGTTGCCTCTGTATCACTGAAGGGAATGTTCACATCAAGGAGATCGCAGTTCCATTTGAGTATGCATTTTGATCTTATAATGGTATATGGCATAAAAATTTTCATTTAAATCTAATTTCTGCCAAATAGCTTTCCATATTATGTATATCCTCAGGTTTGTTGGATCCTGTTTTATTTGTACCTAGATTGTGTAGAGGCTAGAGAACTGCACCAGAAGTCAAGAAGAACTGAGTTAAAATTCTTAGACACTTAATAACTGTGTGACCCTGGGTAAATCATTTAACTTTTGTCTGTCTCAGTTTCCTCATCTTTGAAATGGGGATAATAATAATAATAATAATAATAATACCTTCCTTTCAGGGTTGTTATGAAGTTAAAATGAGATAATATTATAAAGTCTTATGTAAATTATAACTATTATTATTCCTTATCTATTTGTACCTGTTTACTTTTTTATTTTTAGGCATTTGAAAGATTGTTACAAATTTCTAATAATATTAAGAGAAATTCAGACCAAAACAACTTTTCATTTTCACCTTACAGCTACAAAATTGGCAGAGATGATAATTGATGGGAATAGTTAATGTTAGATCATAGAAATACGGGAACACTATTATATTCTTGCTAGAAACATGAATTAATCCAATCATTCTGTAAAGGAACTCAGAAGACTAAAATGTCCATACTATTTTACTTAAAGATCCCACTGCTAAGTACATAACTTAAACAGGTCCTATACCAAAATAATGCTCCTAGCACCATTTAAAGAAATGGAAATAAAGTAGGTGCTCAATGGTAGGAAAATAGCTAAATAAATTTCATGATGTGAATGTAATAGGATGTTATTTTACCTTAAGAAATAGAAGAATAAGAATTCAGAAAAATGTGAAAAGATTCATATGAAGTAACCTAGAGTAAAGAGAACCAGAATAATATGTAGAATGACTACAACATAAATGAAAGAATAATAAAACTAAACTGAATACTGTATAATTATAATGACCAAGCTTGACTCCAGAGAAGAGATTCAATGAATCAATTAACAAGCATTTAATAAGTACCTATTATTTGCCAGGCACTGGGGAAACAAACACACAAAAATAAAATAATTACTACTCAGAAGGGGTTTACATTTCAATAAGGGAGAACAAGAATATACACATATATCTAGCATTTATGCATACATCTACATTTATATGTACACTAAATATATATGCAAACAGCATATCTAAATATATAGACTTAAAGAACAAGTATATATGCATACACATATATATCATATGTATGTATGTATGTATATATTTTATTGAACCTTTGGTTATTGGCAGTCAGATTGCACAGTGGATAGAGAGCTAGATTATGGGTCAGAAAGAAATCAGTTCAAATCCTGCTTCAGATATTTACAAAATATATACATATATATGTATGAGTGGGTATACAGATGTTTATTTACTTGTTCTTTAAGTTCAAGTATTCATACATTTTTAAATTAAATGTGCTTATTTCAAATTTGAATACAAAATAGAAAAAGAAATAGAAAGAAAAAAAATTGTCATGTGCCCAGCAGAACATAAGGAGGATTCAAAATGAATAACAATAAATTTCCTTTTCAAGAAAGCTTCCCTGTTGGCTTTCCTTTGTTCTCTGCTTTATACTTTTTACTTTATTTTTTTTCCTTTTTCTTCTCCCCACCTTCCCCTGCAGAGGGAGAGCAGGTTCAATAGGTGAGAATTACCTGGACACAGGACTGGTTTCTCAAAGGAAAAAATTTTATTGTCATATAAGGCAGGATAGGATCAAGCAGTATCAGGAGCCTGATTGGTCTAAGAAGATACATAAAGATAAGTATTTTATAAGTAAAGATAAGGCTAAAAAGGAAGATATTTACTCTTTGCTTGTTGGTTAGATTCTCTCAAGGGAGCTATTTACTTAACAATTGACCAAATTTTGAGAAAAATAAATAGAAACATGTTGAGGACCAAACTTCCTGGCAGCTTCTTTACTAGGACTCAGGCTCCTTACACCTGGATATATGGTTAACCAAGTCCTTGTTTTCCAAAACCCAAGTCCTCTTACACCTGCTCTGGTGGGCAACAATAACTTGTTTCTCTTCCCTTGGCCCTAACTACAAAGAGTTAAACATGAATATATTTATGTGTACACACACATGTATGTATATATATGTGTATGTATTTTTATTCACATATACACATACATAGACATACACATTTAAAATAATATTAATATGGCTGATAAATAATGTAGATTTTTCTCTTGATTCAATCTTTTTTATTATTATAGCTTTTTGTTTACAAAACATATGCATGGGTAATTTTTCAACATTGCAACCTTGCAAAACCTTCTGATCCAAATTTTCCCCTCCTTCCTCCTACCCCCTCCCCTAGATGGCAGCTAGTCCAATATATATAAAATATGTTAAAATATATATTAAATCCAGTATATATATATACATATTTATACAGTTATCTTGCACAAGAAAATTCAGATTAAGAAAGGAAAAAACCCTGAGAAAGAAAACAAAAATGCAAGCAAACATCAACAGAAAGAGTAAGAATGCTATGTTGTGTTCCACACTCAATTCCCACAGTTCTCTCTCTGGGTGTAAATAGCTCTCTTCATCACTGAACAATTGGAAATGGTTTGAATTATCTTATTGTTGAAGAGAGCCACATCTGTCATATAATCTTGTTGCCGTGTACAATGATCTCCTGGTTCTACTCATTTCACTCAACATCAGTTCATGTAAGTCTCTCCAGGTCTCTCTGAAATCATTCTGCTGGTCATTTCTTACAGAACAATAATATTCCATGATATTCATACTCCATAACTTATTTAGCCATTCTCCAATTGATGGACATCCCTTCAATTTCCATTTTCTAGCCATTACAAAGAGGGCTGCCACAAACATTTTTGCACATGTGGGTCCTTTTCCCTCCTTTAAGATCTCTTTGAGATATGAGCCCAGTAGAAACTTTGCTGGATCAAAGGGTATGTACAGTTTGATAACTTTTTGAGCATAGTTCCAAATTGCTCTCCAGGATGGTCTGATCTATTCACAACTCCATCAACAATTTTTCAATGTCCCAGTTTTCCCGCATCCCCTCCAACAGTCGTCATTATTTTTTCCTGTTATCTTAGCCAATCTGACAGGTGTGTAGTGGTATCTTAGAGTTGTCTTGCAAATGCAATTGCATTTCTCTGATCTGAAAAGTGCTTTGGAGAACCTTTTCATGTGGCTACAAATAGTTCCAATTTCTTCATCTGAAAATTGTCTGTTCATAACCTTTGACCATTTATCAATTGGAGAATGGCTTGGATTGAATCTTTTTTTTTAACGTTGACTTTACCTGAGATCAATGATTACTACCTCTTTTCTTTTTTTCTAATAAATTTTACTCTCGATCATTGTTTTTGTGTATATCTCTTGTTTCCTATCTTTTACTTCTACTTCTATCCCTTATCCTGCCTTGCTATAAATTAACCTCCTTCTTCCCCTGCTCCCCTCCTTCCCTCCCAATCCCTTCCTTATCTTTTTTTCCAACTCCTCCCTTTCCCATTATTGTACACATCTTAAAATAGTCCTTAATCTACACACCCTTCTTTACCTTCCTCTATCGCATTTCCTCCCCCTCTTAACTCTTTATAGATTTTGGATGATGCTTTACATATGTAGGTATTATTCCCTCTTTAATTCATTACTGATGAGAGATTTCACTGTGTCAGTTCTTGCTCTCACACGTATAGTATAAAGAATGCTATACAGGGGCACACACACACACATACACACAAAGAGACGTTAACATAAAGTATACATATATACTTTTCCTATACAGTTTGGCTTTTTAGAGTCACATCATCCTTGACTCTACACCAATCTTTTTTTTTTTTTTTTGGACTACCCAATTACTAATGACAATCTTAGACATATGGTTTACATTCCCAGGTATGAAACCAAGTTTGTCCTTATTATTAGAAAACTGGTATTAAGCAGGAGTATACTGCTAAATGTTTAAGAACCAGCTCTCCCCAAACTGACATATTTTTACATTTAATCTGCTTTGTTAATGTTTTCTCTGTCACTTTCTTAAGCTTAGACAGTCAGTCAATGAATAATCATTTACTAAGCACCTGTGATATGCTAGGCACTGTGCCCCATGTCTGGCAATACAAATACAAGCAAAAAGAAAATCAAATCCCTGCACCCCAAGAGATTTACATGGGAAAGACAGACACATAAAAAGAAGATGAAGAGGTGGAAGTGGGGGATGGAATATGACAGAAATGTATGGAGTGCAGATTGTGGGAAATAAAAAGTTGGCTGGCCTGAGTGCCCTCCCAATAGAGGTTTTGAGGGAAGCCATCCAATGGGCTCCAAGGGTAGAGGGTATAAAATCAACAAAACAATTAATTAAGCCCTGATGTAGCATGTATTTCTTTTTCTCTTTGCCGAGGTTATTGGGGTTAAGTGACTTGGCCAGGGTCATACAGCTAGGAAGCCTTAAGTGTCTGAGGTTAGATTTGAACTCAGGTCCTCCTGGCTTCAGGCTGATGCTCTTATCTACTGCACCACCTAGCTGCCCCCCCCCCCCTTTGTAAGTACCTGTAAATTTCTGAGGTGTAAATGCTCACATTGAAAATGTGATCATCAAACTAGTTGGCTCTATTATGAACTGGCTTTAAAACATTTCTGGTGATGGGGAACTGAAAATAAGGGGAGAAACACTAGAGCAGGAAATATTGATCTCAGTATAACCTGTGGAGAGATAATAATTGAAACAATTATCAAATGAAAGAGAATAGGAAGAAAAGGATAAAAAACCTGTATTTACATGAACTGATACAAAACAACGTAAGCAGAATCAGAAGAACATTAAACAGAATGACAATATTATACCGTGAAGAATTGGGAATGACTTAGCTCTTCTTAGCAATACAATGATCCAAAACAATTCCAAAGGACTAATGAAGCATACTATCCGTCTTCAAAGAAAGATTGTCTGAATATAAACTGAAGCATGCAATATTTTACTTTCATTTGTTCTTTTTTATTTGTCTTTTTTGTGCAAAATTAATAATGTGAAAATATTTTGTGTGATTATATAGCCTACATTTAATTGTTTATTGACTAAGGGATGGAGATGGTGAGAGGGCAAGAACATTAGAATTTGAAACTCAAAACAACAGGAAAGTAAAGAGAGGAAATGAAAGTCATCAGCAAAGGTAGCTTTTTCAAGGAGTTTAATTAAAGAGGAGAGGAGAAATGCACATGATTGCTAGCACAGAAAACAGAAAATTTCCACATATGTCAAAATATTCATAACAGAACTTTTTGTACTAATAAGGAATTGTAAACAAAGTGGATAATAATTAAGGAATAGCTCAGCAAATTTTGGTATATGAATGTAATAGAATATTATTGCATTTTAAGAAATAAAAACCATGAAAATTAAGAGAAGCATGGAAAGAAATGACACAAAGTGAAGTAAGCAGAACTAGGAAAATGTTATATACAATGACAACAAAAATGTAAGTCGTACAAACAAAATCAATGCAACCAAGAATAGAAGGAAAGCAAAAAACTGGAAAACAAATCTTTCCAGCAAGTGTTTCTGATAGTGGCCTTATTTCCAAAATACATAGAGAATCGAGTCAAATTTATAAGAATACAAGCTATTTCCCAATTGCTAAGTGGTCAAAAAATATAAATAGGCAGTTTTCAAATGAAGGAATCAAAGCTATTTATAGGCATGTGAAGAGATGCTCTGAATCATCTTTAATTAGAGAAACGCAAATTAAAACAACTCTGATATACTACCTTGCACCTATCACATTGGCAAATATGATTAAAAAAAAAGGAAAGTAATAAATGTTGGAGAGAATGTAGAAAAATTGGAACACTAATGCATTATTGGTGGAGTTGTGAGCTGATACAACCATTCTGAAGAGCAATTTGAAACTATGCCCAAAGAGCAACCAAACTATACATAATCTTTGATGCAGTGATAAGACTACTAGGTTTGTATCCTGAAGAGATTATAAAAAAGGGGAAAAAACCTACAAGTACAAAAATATTTATAGCAACCCTTTTTATGGTGGCAAAATATTGAAAATTGAGAGAATGTCCATTAATTGAAGAATGGCTGAAGAAACTGTGGCATATGAATGTAATGGAATGTTATTGTGCAATAAGAAATGATGAGTAGGCAGATTTCAGAAAGGAAAAACTTGCATGAATTGATACAAAGTGAAATGAGGAAAACCAGGAAAATGTATATTGTAACAGCAATATTGTATAATAATCAACTACAACTGCCTCAGCCCTTCTCAGCAATATAATGATCTAAGACAAATAGAAAGGACTCATGAAGAAAAATGCTAGATCCAACCATTCTGGAGAACAATTTTTTATTATGCCCAAAGGGGTATAAAATTGTGCATACCCTTTGATTCAGGAGAGTCTCTACTAGGTCTGCATTTTAAGGAAGTCATAAAAAAGGGAAAAGGAGTCACATGTGCAAAAATGTTTATAGTAGCCCTTTTTGTAGAGGCAAAGAAATGGAAATTGAATGGTTGCTCATAAGATGGGAATGGCTGCATAAGTTATAGTTTATGAATGTAATGTAATATTATTGTTCTACAACAAATGATGAGCAGGCTGATTTCAAAAAAGCCTAGAAAGACTTACATGAACTAATGCTGAGTGAAGTGAGCAGAACCAAGAGAACATTGTACACAGTGACAGCAAAATGATATGATCAACTGTGTGGACTTGGCTCTTCTCAACAATTCAGTGATTCAAGGCAATTCCAATAGACTCAGGGTGGAAGTGCCATCTGCATCTAGAGAAAGAGCTATGTAGCCTGAATGTACATTGAAGCATTATATTTTCATCTTTTTATTATTTGCTTGGTTTTTTTTCTTTCTCGTGGTTGTTTCATTTTTGGTCTAATTTTTCTTGTACAACATGAAAAATATATGTTTAAAATATGTTTAAAAGAAATGCACATATTTAACCTATATCAAATTGCTTGCTATCTTAGGCAGGGGGAGGGAAGGGAAGGAAGGAGAAACATTTGGAGCACAAAGTTTTACAAAAATTAATGTTGAAAATTATACATGTATTTGGAAAAATAAAATGCTATTGAAGAAAAATCCTATCCATAATCAGATAAAATACTGATAGACTTTGAATACAGATTGAAATGTACTTTTTAAAACTTATTTTATTCTTTCTACAGGGTTTTTCCTTCTTTTGATCTGTTTCTTCTTTATCTACTAGGATTAATATGGAAATATGTTTTATATGAAAGAACATATACAAATATATCAAACTGCCTACCATTTTCCAAAGAGGGGAGGGAGGGAGAAAAACTTGAAGCTTAAAATCTTGCAAAAAATGAAAGCTATAAATTGTTTTGAAATATAAGGGGATATAAGACTATTTTAAAAATGTAAAGGGTAGGAATAAGAAACAGAAACTGTAAATGTAAAGACCAAATTTGGCTTCCAAAGCAGAAAAAATATTCTTTCTCCTCTTCTTTGTAAAGATGGAGCACTAGAAATATGGAACATTGTACAAAATAATCAACCAATCAAGAAATATTTATTAAAGATCTACAACATGCCAAGAACTGGGCTAGGCACTGTGGATGTAACTACAAAGAATGAAACAATCCTTTCTTTCTAATGGGTGAGACAAGTACATATATTGAGATAAATATAAAGCATATATATATATATATATATATATATACATACATACATAAACGGAAAAGTATATACACACATATTTAAACAGAATAGTTAAATACAAGGGATTTTGAGAAAGAACCAGGAGTGTGATGATAAGAATTTAACAATGACTTTCCAGGAAAAGTTGTATGCTAGATTTGACAAATTCTTAAGCTTAATATATATTATTAACATTTTCTCCATGACTTTCTTAAGTCTTGACAATCAATAAAATAATAAATCAAGGCCTGATCAGTTTGCTGATTTCCAACATATAAATGCTCACACTGAAAATTTAACAATCAGCTCTCTCAAGCAGGCTGTGAGATCCCTGGAGAGCTAAATTATTTGTTGGGATCAGGAAAGACTTCATGCAGAAGGTAATACTTGAGCTGCATATTAAAGGAAAAGAGGGACTCTAAATAAAGATGCAAAGGAAACACATTTCCTGCATTGGGGAAATGGCCATTATAAAAGTACAGAGATGACAGATAAGAGTGTCTTGAGTAAGGAACAGAAAAGGCTAATTTAGCTGGGTCATAGAGAGCAGGAGGGGGAGTACTAAACAAAGGCAGCTTAGAACTAGGTTGGAAAGGACTTTAAAGACCAAACAGAGGAGGCTTATATATCTTATTCTAGAGAATGGAAGCTACTGGAATTGGTTAAGGAAAGTGGTCACATGACTGCATCTATGCTTATGGAAAATCAAATTGGCAGCAATGAAGAATGAACTGGAGTACTTTTGAGAGACCTGAGGCAGAGAGAGACCTATTAAGAGGCTGTTGGAATTATTTAGTCAAGAGATTAACAGAGCTTGAACTAAGGCAGTAGTTTGCATACAAAGGAAAAGATAAGAAATCATTGCTTAAACTTGTAGAATGAAAGAGTGGAAGAAAATGAGATAAATGCAGAGTTTATGGAACTGAGACCCTGGGGGTGTCTTTGATAACAATGGGGAGATCTAAAAGATGAGAAGGCTAGGAAGAAAGATAATGAGTTTAGTTTTTAGAGTAATTAAAGTAACATCTATATCATCTTAAACTTTTTCCATTTGTGATCCCTTTTCTCCAGAGAAATTTTTATGCAACCACAGGTATACATATAATAGTTGTACAAACCTCACATTTACTGATAGTGAATCATAAATTTATTTTAAAACAATTCTTTGGGATACTTAAAATTTTACAATTTCTTTTTAAAATTTTATTTTTAATATACATTGCTTTATGAATCATATTGGGAGAGAAAAATCAGAGCAAAAAGGAGAGGAAAAAGACAACAAAAAAAGAAATAACGTTTGCACTTAATCTCCATAGTTCTTTTTCTGGAGGAGATGGCATTTTCTGTCCAAATAATGAGGTCTAGATTGGGGGTACCTAAATGAAATTAGGGTTTAATTGAGGTCTAGTGGCAAGTTTGGGGTACAGGGAGTCAAATAGAGCTTCCCTGCAACCCCTTTGGATTCGGTGCAAGGGTGAAGAGTTAAATGAGGTCTAATAGCAGCACAAGAGTCCCCTGTAAAGGAATTTACAGACCCAAAACCTAGATTGATAAAAGAGGCTTATTATGGGGTTTGGAAGTAAGGTTAAAGTATAGTTAAGGAAATAGGTGAGGATAAAGAGAGGAGGGCACTGGAAACAGGGTTCCAGTAGACAGAGATCCCTGGCATGCCAGGCGTAAGGCTGGCATGTTTCCACCCTCTGCAAAGAGAGGATTCCAGTTTGGCTCATTTATAATGAGAGATTTAGTGAACGGGGCCTGTGGATGGAGTTCCAAGTTGGCTCCTTGCTGGGTTCCAGTGAGAGCTAGTTTGCTTGGTGGGGGTTGGGAAACCTGAGCAGATCATTAGAATGGGGACTGGGACAGATCCAGATCTACTGGAATTCAAAGGGATGCTTTTGACCAGGATTTGTGAATTAAAGATCCTAGCTTCCTGAATTGATAATGCATCAGCTAGGAGAGATTGGGAATCAGAAAGGAATAAATCAATATGAAAGGGACCACAACCCTCATCACAAAGTCTATCGAGGTTGCTTTGGATCACTGAGAACCACTGAGAACCCAAGTCTTTCATAGTTGATCATCGCACATTCTTGGTATTATTGTGTGCAGTGTATTCCTGGTTCTGCTTGTTTTGCTCAGCATCAGTTCATGTAAATCTTTCCAGGCCTTTCTAAAATCAGCTTGTTCATAATTTTTATAGAACAATAATATTCCATCATTTTCATATACTACAACTTATTCAGCCATTCCCCAATTGATGGGCATCTATTAATTTTCCAATTCTTTGCTACCACAAAAAAAGTTGCTACTTTTTGCATATGTGGATCCTTTCCCCTATTTATTAAAAAAATATATATATTTATTTATTTATTTTTTTGGTGAGGCAACTGGAATTAAATGCCTTGCCCAGGGTCACACACTAGTAAGTGTTAAGTGTCTGATTTGAATCCAAATCCTCCTGACTTCAGGGCTGATGCTCTATCTACTGCACTAACCAGTTGCCTCAATTTGCAATTTCTTTCTTTCTTTCTTTTTTTTTTTTTTTTTTGCTAAGGCAATTAGTGCTAAGTGACTTGCCCAGGGTCACACAGCTAGGAAGTATTAGGTATCTGAGATCAGAATTGAACTAAGGTCCTCCTGACATCAGGGCTAATGCTCTATCCACTGCGCTACCTAGCTGCCCCACAATTTCTTAAAGATTAAAATACATTTGCTTATTAATGAAATGGATGTGCTCATTTATTTTTATATAAAGAATTAAATCTTGTGAAGAAATTAAAACCATTTCTAATCATATGAAAAGATGCTCTAAGTCACTATTGATCAGAGAAATGAAAATGAAGACAATTCTGAAATATCACTACACACCTCTGAAATTGAAAAAAATAATGATGAATGTTGGAGGGGATGTGGGAAAACTGGGATACTGATACATTGTTGGTGGAATTGTGAATACATGCAGCCATTCTGAAGAGCAATTTGGAACTATGCTCACACAGTTATCAACCTGTACCTCTGATCCAGCAATGTTCCTCCTGGGCTTATATCCCAAAGAGATCTTAAAAGAGGTAAAGAGACCTGTATGTGCAAAATTGTTTGTGGCAGCCCTCTTTGCAGTGGCTAGAAACTGGAAACTGAGTGGATGCCCATCAGTTGGAGAATGGCTGAATAAATTAGGGTATATGAATGTTATGGAATATTATTGTTCTGTAAGAAACAGGAGGATGATTTCAGAGTATCCTGGAGAAACTTATGTGAACTGATGCTGAGTGAAATGAGCAGACCCAGGAGATCACTGTATATGGCAACCTCAATATTATATGACGATTGATTCTGATGGACGTGGCTCTTTCCAACAATGAGATGATTCAGGCCAGTTCCAATGATCTTGTGACGAAGAGAGCCATCTGCACCCAGAGAGAGGACTGTGGGGACTGAGTATGGATCACAACATTCTTTTTGTTATTGTTTGCTTGAATTTTGTTTTTTTACCCTTTTTTTTGCTTTTTGATCTGATTTTTCTTGTGCAATGAGAATTGTATAAATATGTTTACATATATTGGATTTAACCTATATTTAACATGTATAACATATATTGGACTACCTGCCATCTAGGGGAGGGGGTAAGGAAACAAGGAGAAAATCTGAAACACAAGGCTATGCAAGAGTCAGTGTTGAAAAATTATCCATTCATATGTTTTGAAAATAAAAAGCTTAAAAAAAAGAATTAAATCTTAATGGAATATTTCATACCTTTTACTGTTTGCATATATTTCAAGTTTAAGATGCTTTGATCTATATGAATATTGAAATCAATATAAGGACAAGATTTTGGGAGGAGAGAAAGATAGTGAGTCAGGTGGTGAATTCCTTTAGAAAGGAAGGAGAATAACCTAGGTGTTAATATATTATGATTATCATACTTTTGTTTGATTAGAAAATTTTAATTGTGTGGACCTCAAAAAAAGAAAAGTTAGGAAAGGGGGAAAAAAGGAAACATCTGGAAGTGATGAGAGACAACAAAGAGTGTTCAGATTTCCCTTACAGGTCCACTGGGGATGAGGTGAGGGTGAGGGTGAGAGAGAAGGTAGTACCAGTGTTGGGGAGAATAGTTACAAGTACATTATCAGAGTGGGGACCAATTCTCTGTGAGGAATAATAGACTGAAAGAATGTGACAGAAAGAGTTCTAGGATAAAAGGGAGTTTGTTTAATATGAAATGAGAATCCCAGAGGGTACAGTGGAAGAGGTGAATGGGGTTGGATTGGGGTAAGAGGGATGGGATGACAAAAACTGAGGAGGAGACAAGGAATCATTTTCTCTTAAATTACCTCTGGTTATTATTGCTTGTGGTTCAGTTGTTTTCTATCATGTTCAACTCTTGGTGACTCTACTTGGGATTTTCTTGACAAAGATGCTGGAGTAGTTTGCCATTTTCTTTTCCAGATCATTTTACAGATGAGGACAGTGAGACAAATGGGGTGAAATGACTAGCTCAGGATCACATAGCTAGTAAGTATCTGGAGCCAGATTTGAACTCAGAAAGATGAGCCTTCTTGCCTCCAGGCCCAACATTCTTATCTAATGTAACATCTAGATGCCCCACAAAATTGATTGAGCATCTATAATATTTAAGTCATTTAAGATACAAAGACAGAAACAAAATTCTGTCTTTAATGAGAATTTTATTTGTTGTGTCTGACTATTCATACCCCATGGACTATAACACACCAGTACTATCTATTCATGGGGTTTCTTTTTTTTCTCAGTAGTATTTTATTTTTCCACATATATGTAAAAATAGTTTTCAACATTCATTTTTGTAAGATTTTGAGTTCTCTTTCCCTCCCTTAACTCCTCTTTCCTCAAGACAGCAAGCAAGCTGATATAAATATACATGCATGTATAATTATGGGGTTTTCTTGAAGAAGATACTGAAGTGTTTTGCCATTTTCTTCTCCAGTGGACTGAGACAAGTAAAGGTTAAGTTACTTGCTCAGAGTCACACAGCTAGTGAGTATCTGAGATTTGACTGAGGCCTTCCTGACTTCAGGCCCAGAACTCTATCCACTTAGCCACCTAGCTGCCTTCTGTTTATTAGAAAGATAACTTATATGCTCTGTTCCAGATCCAGACCGCTACATCTGACCCTCCAGATTCCAGGGAGTTACTCTGAAGGGTTGGGATATCTGCTATTGCCATTGGCTCAAGCCCTCAATGTCTGTGTCCTCTCCCTTCTATTGATAAGGGCCCATCTCTAGAACCTAAATGCCATTTAACTACTGAACACCAATTAGCTTTTACAAATCTATATTCCCTCCTCACCCCCACCTTGCTGAGTGTTTAGATTTAAGAAAGTAATGAAGAAAATGTTAATAATGCAAATTAAATTTAAAAGCAGGCCATCCATTTTTTCCAAGGAGCTGTTTGTTAAACATTTACTAGCGCACCACTGCATAGGAACATTAGTGGGTAGCAGAAGAGGAGAGAAGCTCACAATTTCCAAAGGTAATTCAGAATGTAACACAGGCAGAACTTGGATCTGTTTTTTCACCTCGGAGGCCAGAGAAGGGTTGCTGGCTGGGTCTGTATCTGGGTTATACTGTCATACTAAATAGATGCATTTGATTAGTTTTGCTAAACGCCACTCCTTCCCCCGCCCCTTCCCCTTTTATCTTTTATTTTTTGTTACAGGATTAGCACTCTGGATAGGAAAGGGAGGAGGGAAGCGATATATCAGGAAATGAAAATGATATAAAAATAGAACATAACAATCCAATTTTCAAAAAATGGAGAGAGTTGATTCACACTGTTAGAGAGTTTCTAAAGATGGAAATTAGAATTAAACCCAGGACCTGTAGCAATCCCACCAAGTGTAGTGATCAACATACAGCCAATGCGTAACAGTCAACTACTCTCTGTGTGTGTCTCTGTCTCTTCTCTGTCTCTGAGTCTCTTTCCCTCTTCTCTTCCCCCCCCCCCCTTTTGTCTCATCCTCTAATTTTAGAACTTTTCTAGTCCACCAATGAATATTGGATTGTTATTTCTATTCTTCTGAGTCCAGATCCTCAATCCCTGACTAACCTTCTTGCAAGGACATGCTGTGGGTCCCAAGGAAGACTGGGTGGGAAAGCTTTGATAGATCAGCACAGATCCATCTCTACAGTTCTCCTCAAAAACAACTCAAAGCACGCATCCTACTGATCAATAGGATCACCTTCTGTACACAAAGAACAGTACAGCCACACAATGTGCTCGGCATGTCCTTTTGAGTGCTTCTATCATATTGTACAAGCCGTTGCCAGGCAGGGACTGGGTCCATGTCTCTCTCTCTGTTTAGCATTCAGCAAAGTGTTCCTCTCCCAGGCAGCAAAGCACTGAAAATGTCCTGTGGTGCTGATGATGCTAAAGGTAATAGTGATGATGGGGATGGGGATGGGGATGGGGATAACTGATGGCCATGATCATGGTGATGATGGGGGGAGAGGTTGCAGCTTTTATTAACTGTTGTTTATCTTCCAAGGGAAAGCCAGATCACTAAGTTAATGGTCCTTATTTTTAGCAACAAGCCTAATTGAGAGGCAGTGTGTAAGCCCCAGGTTAACTATACCAACAAAAAGATCTGAGGTGCACTTTTATAGAACACTAGTTGACATTTATACTGCTCCTTTCATTCATTGCTTTATTTGATCCAACAGTTCTGTGAGCTAGGTGGGGTAGCTATCATCATCAATACTTTACAGGTGGGGAAACTGAGGCACAAAGTGATGTTTAATGGCCTGCCCAAGGGGCAGAGCCAGAATTCAAACCTAGATCTCGATTTACATATCCAGCACCCATCCACAACAACCCTGTTGTGTCACAAACAAATATCATGATAATCCCCACCTGCTATCACTATCAAGCAGAACTGAGGCTGGTTGCCAGGAAAGATGCTCTCTGCATCCCACATTTCTTTCTCTGTACTGAAGCTACCCTCAGGTTGCCTTTTTGTAATACCTTTTTTTTCCCCCTTAGCAATAGTGTTTTTTTTTTTTTGTTCATTTAATTGGGTTTGATATATTTTTTTAAAATTTAAGAAAGGTCAAGAGGCAGTACCATGTAACTTGTCTATGGCTACATATCTAGAGATATCCCTGCTTTTTCAGAAAGGGAATTTCACATAGATGGGTACGGTATTTGTTGTCTGCCAATGGGATGGAATAGTCAAGTGATGCTGGGAACTATATGAAGTGGGTAGCTGGACTCAGATTCCAAAATTCATAGAAGGGATCTCAGGACTGAGGAGCTATCAGAAGCCTTAGAGATCATCTGGCCCAACATTTTTCATTTGGCAAATAAGTAAACTAAAGCCCAGAGGGGAAACAGACTTGCCAAATGTCTAGTAATAGTAATTATTATTAAATAATAATAAGCAGCAGAGCTGAAGCCCAAACTGAGGACCTCTGTTTGCAAATTCAAGGCTTTTCCCATCAAGCCACTGTTAAAGAAAAAATATTAATTCTAATACTGTACTCTTCATTTAGGCATCTGACTGTCAGAAACGATTTTATTTAACATTCATCAATATCCAAGTCATTTCTCTGAGATTTCTCATAGAGAGTTATTCAAACTGGCATAGTTCTCTGTGCCTCCTGATATAACTCCCTGTCTCAGCTCTCTGCCTAAGACAGAGATAACATTTATATGAATTGTGAAGAAGAAAAAGATATTTTAAAATAAAGTCTGGGTTAATATTTCAGAATGGAGAGAAAATATTATTTTCTAATACTTCTAAAGACACTAAAAAGGAATTTTAAAAATCATACTTTGTCACTATGCTGCCTTTGAATGAGATGGACTGTCTTCCTTTTGTATTGAAAGTGCTTGTCACAGTGCCTTGAACATAGTAGGAGCTTAATAAATGTTTTTGATTACCTGACTACATGCTGTGTGCCTTAAGCATTCCTCAAATGAAGGTTAACATTCTCCTTATCACTGGTCATTTATTAGGACCTATTATGTGTCAGGCACGGGGCTAAGCACTGGGGAACACACAGAAGGGCAAGAAACAGTTTCTGCTTTCTAGGAACTCACAATCTAATGGGGGAGATAAAATATGAATGACTATGTACAAACCAGACATATACAAGGTAAACTGGAGGTAATCTCAGGAAAAAAGCACTAAGATTGAAGGGGATTTGAGGGAAAGGCTTCTTTTTTTTTAATTTAAAATTTTTTTTATTATAGCTTTTTATTTACAAGTTATATGCACGGGTAATTTTACAACATTGACAATTGCCAAATCTTTTGTCCCAATTTTTCCCCTCCTTCCCCCATCCGCTCTCCCAGATGGCAGGTTGACCAATACATGTTAAATATGTTAAAGTATAAATTAAATAAAATATAAGTATACATGTCCTAACAGTCATTCTGCTGTACAAAAAGAATCGGACTTTGAAATAGCATACAATTAGCCTGTGAAGGAAATCAAAAATTCAGGCGGACAATACTATAGGGATTGGGAATTCTATGTAATGGTTCATAGTCATCTCCCAGAATTCTTTCGCTGGGTGTAGCTGGTTCAGTTCATTACTACTCCATTGGAACTGATTTGGTTCATCTCATTGCTGGAGATGGCCAGGTCCATCAAAATTGATCATCATATAGTATTGTTGTTGAAGTATATAATGATCTCCTGGTCCTGCTCATTTCACTCAGCATCAGTTCATGTAAGTCTCTCCAGGCCTTTCTGAAACCATCCTGCTGGTCATTTCTTACCGAACAATAATATTCCATAACATTCATATACCATAACTTATTCAGACATTCTCCATTTGATGGGCATCCACTCAGTTTCCAGTTTCTGGCCACTACAAAGAGGGCTGCCACAAACATTCGTGCACATACAGGTCCTTTTGAGGGAAAGCTTCTTATGCAAGGTGAAACTTTAGCTGAGGATTAAAGGAAGCCAAGGGGGCAAAATGAGGAGGGAGAGAGTTCCTGCCATGGGAGACAATGGGCCACTTCTTTTTCTTTTTCAGGTATGATACATAGTTCCCTTCCTTCCCCTAGGAGGAGAAGTGATTTTTAAAAATCCCAGAATGATTACAGTCCAGAGACTAATCTTCTAGATGTTTTCAGACATATGATCTTTATTAAGTTAATCTATTCCTGATTGACTTTCTTAACAAAATGGAAGATCTTGAATTAAAATAGAATTCCTACCAGTTTAATGGAAATGCTTTTAACCCCATAATATTTTGCCTAAAGTTTCCAGTGATACTTTCTTAGGGATTGAAATGAGCAGGCTCTTGCTTAGAACCTATTCAGATAAGGTGAAGAGAGAAGAGGAAAGAAACTAAGACCCTGTAAGAACAATACACAGAGTATTGTGTTTTTTTGTAGGCTGCTTCAAAAGCTTATTTTAGGATGATTGTAGTTTTTTCTCAAAGTTGGCTATAAGGAACAGCCCTTTTTGTAGCGGCAAAGAACTGGAAACTGAGTGGATGCCCATAGTTGGAGAATGGCTAAGTAAATTATGGTATGTAAGATAAGGTTGAAATGGGTTCAGGATTTAGACATAAAGAGTGGTATTATAAGCAAATTAGAAGGACAAAGAATAGTTTACCTCTCAGATCTGTGGAAAAGGAAGGCATTTGTGGCCAAAGAAGAACTGGAGTTCATTATTGAACATAAAATAGATAATTTTGATTATATTAAGTTAAAACATTTTTGTACAAAGAAAACTAATGCAGACAAGATAAGCAGGGAAGCAATAAATTGGGAAGACCTTTTTACATTCAAAGGTTCTATTAAAGACCTCATTCTAAAATATATAAAGAATTGACCCAAATTTATAAGAATTCAAGCCATTTTTCCAATTGATAAATTGTCAAAGGATATGAACAGAAATTTTTAGATGAAGAAATTACAACTATTTCTAGTTATAAGAAAAGATACTCTAAATCACTATTGATCAGAGAAATGCAAATTAAGACAACCCTGAGATACCACTGCACACCTCTCAGATTGGCTACAATGACAGGGAAAGAGTATGACGAATGTTGGATGGGATGTAGTTAAACTGGGACACTGATACATTATTGGTGAAGTTGTGAACTGATCCAACCATTCTGGAGAGCAGTTTGGAACTATTCCCAAAGGGCTATCAAACTGTGCATATCCTTTGATCCAGCAGTGTTTCTACTGGGTTATATCCCAAAGAGATCTTAAAGGAGGGAAAGAGATCTGTATATGCAAAAATGTTTGTGGCAGCCCTTTTTGTAGTGGCAAGAAACTGGAAACTGAGTGTATGCCCATCAGTTGGAGAATGGCTGAATAAGTTATGGTATATGAATGTTATGGAATATTATTGTTCTGTAAGAAAAAATCAGCAGGCTGATTTCAGAAAGGATGGACTGATGCTGAGTGAAATGAGTAGAATCAGGAAACCATTGTACACAGCAAGATTATATGATGATCAATTTTGATGGATGTGACTCTTCTCAATGGCTCAATGATTCAGGCCAGTTCCAATTATCTTGTGATGGAGAGAGCCATCTACATACACCCAGGGAGAGGACTGTGGGAACTGAGTGTGGATCACAACATAATATTTTCACTCTTTTTGTTGATGTTTGCTTGCATTTTATTTTTTTTACTCATTTTTCCTTTTTGATTTAATTTTTCTTATGCAGCAAGATAATTGTATAAATATGTATGCATATATTGGATTTAACATATATTTTTACCATATTTAACATATATTGGATTACTTGCCATTTAGGGGAGGGGGTAGGGGGAAGGGGAGGAAAGATTGGAACACAAAGTTTTGCAAGGATTAATGTTGAAAAATTATGCATGCATATGTTTTGAAAATAAAAAGCTTTAATAAAAATTTAAAAATGAATAAAATAAGCTATGGTATATGAATTATGAGATATTATTATTATATTAAAAACAGCCAGCAGTATGATTTCAGAAAGGCCTAAAGAGATCTACATAAACTCATGCTAAATGAAGTGAGCAGAACCAAGAGAACATTTTACACAGCAACAAGAAGATTATGTGATGATCAACTATGATGGACAAGGCTCTTTTCAACAATGAGCTGATTCAGGTTAGTTCCAATAGGCTTGTGATGGAGAGAGCCATCTGCATCCAGAAAGAGGACCATAGGGACTGTATGAGGATCACAACATAGTATTTTCACTTTTTTGTTGTTGTTTTCTTACATTTTGTTTTCTTTCTCACTTCCCCCCCTTTTTGATCTAATTTTTCTTGTACAGCATTATAATTGTGAAATTGTGGAAAAAGAAGAAATGTACACGTGTAACATATTTGGGATTACTTGGTGACAAGGAGAAGAGTAAGGGGAAGGAAGGAAGAAAAAACATTTGGAACACAAGATTTTGTAGGGTGAAGGTTGAAAACTATCATTGCATAGGTTTTGAAAATAAAAAATTTTTTTGTTTTTTTTAAAGGTAGCTACAAGGTCAAGACTGATTTCTTGAAGTAAAGGAAATATTTGTCCAGGGCTTTTCTCTAAGAAATAGGGATCTATTTCTGCCACAATTCTGACAGCTCCATTGACTTGGTCTAATATCCATATCCATATCCATATACACACATATATGTTTATATAAAAGATGTACATATTTTGAAATTATTTCAAAATTAGAAACTAAAAGTTCCTCTTACTAAGGAATCTTTTTAACTCTTGATGTGGTTAGAATTTAAGATGACCATAACTATTTATAATTCCTTTTGAGTCTTTGTGGCAATTATAGTTTTTTTTTGAATGAAATTCTTGTTTCCATCCTGTTCAAAGTATCATAATGATTTTTTAATAACTTTTTATTGATAGGACCCATGCCAGGGTAATTTTTTTACAGCATTATCCCTTGCATTCACTTCTGTTCCGATTTTTCCCCTCCTTCCTCCACCCCCTCCCCCAGATAGCAAGCAGTCCTTTACATGTTGAATAGGTTACAGTATATCCTAGATACAATATATGTGTGCAGAACCAAACAGTTTTCTTGTTGCACAGGGAGAATTGAATTCAGAAGGTATAAATAACCCGGGAAGAAAAATAAAAATGCAAGCAGTTTATATTCATTTCCCAGTGTTCTTTCTTTGGGTGTAGCTACTTCTGTCTGTCATTTATCAATTGAAACTCAGTTAGGTCTCTTTATCGAAGAGATCCACTTCCATCAGAATACATCCTCAAACAGTATCGTTGTTGAGGTATATAATGATCTTCTGGTTCTGCTCATTTCACTTAGCATCAGTTCATGTAAGTCTCTCCAAGCCTCTCTGTATTCATCCTGCTGGTCATTCCTTATAGAACAATAATATTCCATAACATTCATATACCACAATTTACTCAACCATTCTCCAATTGATGGGCATCCTTTCATTTTCCAGCTTCTAGCCACTACAAACAGGGCTGCCACAAACATTTTGGCACATACAGGTCCCTTTCCTTTCTTTAGTATCTCTTTGGGGTATAAGCCCAGTAGAAACACTGCTGGATCAAAGGGAATGCACAGTTTGATAACTTTTTGAGCATAGTTCCAAATTGCTCTCCAGAATGGCTGGATGTGTTCACAATTCCACCAACAATGTATCAGTGTCCCTGTTTTCCCACATCCCCTCCAATATTCTGCATTATCTTTCCCTGTCATTCTAGCCAATCAGACAGGTATGTAGTGGTATCTCAGAGTTGTCTTAATTTGCATTTCTCTGATTAATAATGACTTGGAGCATATTTTCATATGGCTAGAAATAGTTTCAATTTCTTTATCTGAGAACTGTCTGTTCATATCCTTTGACCATTTACCAACTGGAGAATGGCTTGATTTCTTATAAATTAGAGTCAATTCTCTATGTATTTTGGAAATGAGGCCTTTATCAGAACCTTTGATTGTAAAAATGTTTTCCCAGATTATTGCTTCCCTTCTAATCTTGTCTGCATTAGTTTTGTTTGTACAAAAACTTTTCAATTTGATATAATCAAAATTTTCTATTTTGTGATCAATAATGATCTCTAATTCTTCTGTGGTAATAAATTCCTTCCTCTTCCACAAGTCTGAGAGGTAAACTTATCCTATGCTCTTCCAATTTATTTATAATCTCATTCTTTATCATTTCTAAAAAGAAATCATATCAGAGATTTTGATAGTAGAATTATAAGATTATAGTTTTAAAAGTGAAGTCAAGGGTGATATGTTATCCTATTTGCTCAGAATCTCTTGAGAACATATGGTAGTATGTTCATTCAGTCTAATGTTAGTTGAAGTGAGCTATTGACCAGTAGCCTCAAAAAAAAAAATTCATTTACTCTTAGGCTTACATAATGTTTCAAATTGAGTTAAAGTTAAACTTGTGATGATTCAAATAACTGCAAGGTTCAAAGCAAAGCTAGACACAAGGGCATTTGAAAGGATCACCATTGACGTAATTCTTGGGAATTATATTAAGTAAATATAATTCGAAAAAGTCGTATTTTCAGTTGCTGTTGATTTAAAAAAAAAAAAAACTAGTTTGGGTACCACATTTTTTTTTTATCAAAGAAGTTACTTGAAACAAAATAGACATGTACTCACTACCCCATGCTAGAAACTGAGTAGGAAGAAAGGGAATGAATGAGAGAGAAGGCAAAGGGTGAGAGGGGGAGGGAAAGAGAAGTAAAATAAGGGAAGTAGAGAAAGGGGGTATAAAAGAAAGTATGGGGGGGGAGAAAAGGAATGAGAGAGAGAAAAGAAAAAAAGGAGGAGGAAAAAAGGACAAAAGAACCAAGAGAAGGAAGAGAAAAAGAGAAAGAGAGAATGCAGAAAAGAAGTAAGAAAGGCAGGAAAGGGATGGAAAGAAAGGAAGAGAAAAGAAAAGAAAGATGGAAAGGGGGAAAAGAAACAGAGAAGAAGAGAGAAAATAAAATGTCTTTCTTTTAGAAAGATAATTTTTAAGCCATATTTCCATATTTCTTTAGTTTCTTGCTTCCTGGTATTACAAGAAGTTTTAACCTTAACTCTGTTGCTTCTGGCACTTTGGAATGGTTTCAGGAAAAATCCAAGCTACCATATTCTTGGCAGTTCAGTGAAATACTTTGTTAAAGTTCATTGACAGCACAGAGAAAATATTAAGCATCAGAGAAATATTTTTAAGGTGTCTACTTTCAGAGAAATATTTTTAAGGTGTCTACTTTCTGAATTATTTGCTACATGAAATAAAGCTGTCTTCTACTTAAAGGATCTCATGAAAAGTTTTTTGAATTTAGTAATTAAGAAAATTGGTGAATACTCAATGACAGTTTGTACTTATGTTTTTATTTTAAAAACTTCAAAGCCTTCCTTCTTTACCTCCCTTCTCCCAAAAAAGTTTCATCTAGTCCCTAAACATCTCTATTATAAAAACAAGGCAACTTTCCTATTTACATCTGAGGAACATGGCATGAACTATCCTTTGGTAATGACTGGGGTCAACTTTTGGCTCTGCCACTAAATTGGCTCTGTGGTCTTGGGCAATCTCTTCCCTTTTGGGCCCTGTAAATGAGAGGATTGGACCCTAATGCTCCTTGTAACTCTAAAATCTATGATTTATTGTTTCCTTGCTATGTACTTTTTAAGTTTCTCAGTATTCTCTGTCAGAGTAAAATGAAGGTTGCCTAAAGGCAGAGAGGATTTGATCAAAAGTCAATAATATTAGAAGAGAAAAGATGGTCTCCTGCGATCCAGGCACAGTGAAAGGAGTGAAAGGGTCTTCTCCTAGACACCATCTCTCCCATTCATCATCTCTCCAAAAACTCTGGCATTTGGCTGAAAGTTTCAAAATGAGACTTAAGTAGTTTCCAGTTCCCAGTTTTTGGAATATGAGGTGACCTTGCTTTGTAGGTAGGCTAACTAGATTTGGAAGAAGTCTCAAAAGTTAGGTTCTTAATCTGGAGCTTATACACTTTTAAAAAAGCATTTGGATAGTTTCAATATAATTATTTTCCTTGTTAACCTATGAAATTTGTTTTATGCAAAACTTTTTTTCCCCTGAGAAGGGATTCATAGGTTTCATCAGAATGACAAAATGGTTTATCACACACACACTTGTGTTAGAGGTTATTTGGTCTAACCATCTCATTTTAGAGATGAGGAACTTGGGATTTGTCCCACAGTGATTTGCCCCAACTAATGCAAATACCATAGGAAGGAAGGTCAGGATTTAAACTTAGGTCTTTGGATCCAAATTCTATGCTTTCCCCACTGTATCAGGTGATTTCCCTTTTTTTTTTTTTTTGGCTCAAAGAAGTCTCCTTTACCCCAGAAAACATCACTTTTAAAACTAGAAATACTGGATCATTCAGTGGGGAAGAAGGCCATGCAGTTAAGAAAAGCAAATTAGTTTGCAGTGAGAGCATCAGAATAATGAGGACTAGACTTAGTGGGTACAAAGAAATTTTGTACAGATCTTTTAAAAAAATGTATCTCTGAAACAAAAGTATCATTCAAAACAAGAAAACGAAAACATCTTTATTTTTAGAGCAAAACAGACTAGAAATGTGGCCCAGGCACTTTCATAGAATAATGAAATCTGAGATCTAGAAGGGACTTTAAAGATCACCAGAATCCAACCACTTAATTTTTTTTAATTAAATTTTATTTTTTTATGTTACAAAAAATTATTTTTCTACATCCTATTTTCCCCCAAACTAAAACAAACAAAAAATCTTTTGTAACACATATGCAGTCAAGCAAAACAAATTCCTAAGTTAACCATGTCCAAAAATATCTATCTTTTTCTGCATTCTGAGTCCATCATTACTGTGTTAGGAGGTGATTAACATTTGTCAAATTCTAGTTGAATATTGGGTTGATCAGAGTTCTCAAACTGTTCAAAGTTCTTTGTCTTTACATTGTTGTTGATATTATATAAAATCCCTTTATTTTATAAACAGGGAAACTGAGACCTACTAAAAATGGTAGATCCTTCTTTTTAAAGGCTCTTGATAGCTGAAAGTACTAAGGTTTCTTAGTCATATCTCAAGTATATGCGGCTGGGGATTTTATTTTCACTTAATTCCTAATGCTGGACTGGCTTTTCTATAGCTTCTCAATATGCTTCAGGGACACTTTCTTCTGCTACCAATGTGGTAAGTGCTAAAAATATTTAACATTGTATTAACATTAGTGTAGAATATAGGCTGATGAATTTGGAGTCAGAAACATTTGGGTTCAAATCCCACAGCTTGTACTTAACTAGTTGTATGACTCAGACTTTGGAGAGGGAGTGTTTCACCTTATTAAATAAACTTTGGTAAAAGTTTAAAAATTTAAAAAGAACTCTAAGCCCCAAATCATAAAACAAAACTAGCTGTGACTCCAGACAAGTCTCTGTATGTCTGAAACAACTCCCTAGTGTTTATTTCCTAAATCACTGCAATCTGCATTGATGGAGTCCAGTGGTCCAATGACAGGAATTCCTCACCTTGACAAAATGATAGATCTTTCCATATTCTTATATTGGTATTCACTTTGACCAAAGCAGAACATGATTGAGAAGTTTAATTTCTTGTCTTCCTTCCCACATCACATGTTACATAATACATTTCAGAGTTATTTTGGTAGTGATTTATGATTCTCAGTCTTAAATAGCACTTCTATTATCCAGACAAGTACCATATAATATGCTTGGGGCAAATAGCATAAAAGGAACTCTCACATTAGCCTTAAAAAGGTTTTCTAGATATCTTTTTTAATATCACATACATTTCTCAATATATCCCAGTCTCTTGACATTCCCAGGTTAACTCATAACAAAGAAAGAATAAAAAATTCAGCAAAGCTAACATTTTCAAAATTATCTGACATCATATGCTATTTAACCCTACTTCTGCTAAGAGGTTGTGGGGTAAGATGCCTTCTTATAAGACTTCTGTAGGACCTAGCTTGGTCATTATAATTTCAGAGCATTTCAATGAATGAAAATTCAGAGGTTTTCATTATTTTGTTATTGTTCTTTTAATTTCCATATTGTATTCATTGTGTATACCCTTTTTCTGGTTCTACTTTATTTCTCATCACTATATTTGTCTCTGCACACTTCTCAGTATTCATTTTAGTCATCATTTCATATGACATAATAATATTCCATCCATTACTATACCACAATTTGTTTAGCAAATGATGGCTACCTATTTTGTTTCCAGTTTTTTATTGTCACAAAAAGTGATGCTGTAAATATTTTGTTGTTTATGGGGCCTTTTTTTTTTATCATTGATTCTCTTGGGGGAGGTACAAACTTAATACCAGGATTTCTAGGTAGACACTCAAATTCACTTTTTAAAATAAAATTTCAATAGTATTTTATTTTTCCAATTACATGTAAAGATAGTTTTCAACATTCATTTTTGTAAGATTTTGAGTTCCAGTATATTTTTTTCTCTCTCCTTCCCTTACCTCCCTCTTCCCAAGACAGCAAGCAATCTGGTATAGGTTATTCACATTAATGATCAAATTTATTTTTTAAGATAAATTCTGTTTAGAAGATGATAGAACTAGATCTTAGGAAAGACCTTAAACACAAAGACACAGAGTAGTGAAGAACCAGGGTACTGCCCAATAGAAGAGACTCAGAGATAAAAGGAAAAGTGGCTGATGTAGGAAAAATTAGGGAAGGACAAGACTGAGGTATAGCTGGGGAAGTGGGAAAAGGAGGAGGCAGAAAGTAGTATATCATTTAATAGTATGGAAGCAGATGGATCTCAGAGGGATCCTCTCCCTTCTCTCTTTTAGAAATATAAAGAAAGCATTTATCCTTTGGACTAATTGAAAAGAGAAACCTATTTGCATTTTAAAAACTAAAAATTCTGTAATAAAAATTACATCCTGCAGGATCTGTGAGTGTATTGATTTTTGTTGTTTTGGTCACTCCAAAATGACTGGGATTAGAGAAATTCTCAAAGCTGTGGGGACACCCTGACTATCTTTGCACCTCTTTGCTAAGATTTGAATAATCTAAATTTAAAAAAAATTGTTTCTACAAGACATATTCCTAAAATACAAAGGACAGAATTTTTTTCCTCATTAGCTTTCTATTTTAAATATTTATTCTTTTTAATTAGGTGCTAAACATAGTTGCTTCTGTCTGCCAAAAGAATGAGGCTCTGACAAGAGTCTCTAAATTTTGGCAACCTACACTAAATCCCAGATCCTCTTGCCCTAGTGATATAGCTGTTAGCTCTTTCCCTCTTCATCATACAAGTCTACTATTGGTACATGTTATAGACAATGTAAACTCTCTTGTTACAAAATCTATTCTTCATTCTATCAAGATGACCTAGTTGAATACATATTTACTGTTCTACTAGAGAACTGATAACTACTGAACGTTTCAGTTCCAGTATCTCATGGGGTCTAGGAACTGTATTTCTCTATAACATGGTTTGTTTGTTTGTTTGTTTTCTCCTTTAGCTGTAACATTTGTTTGGCTATTCTCTCATTGCTTGGAGAAGACAGACATGCTCTGCTTAAGCAATACTGAAGAAAAAAAATTTAAATTGTACTCTGTGATTAGGCACCAATCTGTCAGAAACTATTTAATATAATTTAAGATTAATCTAATTCTGAGTGATTTCTGATTTAAAAAGAAAGAAGAATGCAAACTGTCTCTGTTCCAAACCAATTTTAAGTAACATTTATAGAAATCCAAAAATGAAAATCAAGATATATAATAATGTACTTCTGAGTTAATTTTTCTCCTAGTCTATTTTCCTTGGGAATCAATAGGATTTCTCCCAAAGAGCTCTATCTGAGAATCCAAACTGAATTGGAAGAGGCTGGAATATTTCCTGTTGAATAGAAAAGGGTACTTTGCTTAGGGTCTAATTCCTTCACAAAATAAACTGAGGAGATTGCCCTTAGAGGGTGAATATTTTGATCTACTAAGAGGATAGAGAAAGAAAAAGTCATTTCTAGTTCAATTTGGATTTTCAAATGTAGCTCTGTGGGGAAACATACTGATTCCCAAGGAGAGAAATTCAAGAGGAAGGGAATATGGTTATTTGACCATTGGGAATGTTAACCCAGAAATATATTGTTATCTGGTTAACATCCTTAATTTATTCAACTAATGAAAGATTCTTTTTCTTTTCACCCTAACCTATCCTACTTCAAACTAGAAAGTATTGAAAGAGCAGTTATTTTTTTTCCTCCCAGGAGCTAATACTGGCCCAGGAGGAGATAAGGGTGGGACATTAAAGGAAGGGGATAATTTATTCTTTGTTAAATATGTTCTCTAGTTGTGCTATGCTTGTTCTTCCTTCACAGATTGTGAGCTTCTCAAGCTCAGGGACTTTTGCCTTTCTTTGTGTTTTTGGCTTAATACAGTGACTGGCACACAGCAGGTGCTTAATAAGTGCTTATTATCTGCCTGAGGTACTCTTAGGAGATATCACCAGCTCTCTAAGATTGAACCAGAAAGATGATAGTTTCATAGTTCTTCATACCCAAAGCAAGATAATACCAGGATGCCTCTTCATATTCTATGGAACCACTTTCTACTGATAGTGCTTAAATAAGTCTCTATTGCTAACTGAGATAGAGTAAATTGTTTCACATATCTTCCTCTCTCCCAGTGCCTTATTGGGGTGCCTCCCACTTGTTCAATATCTTCCAGTGAATCTTTTGGTTTAGAGATACGCTTCCCATTTCCTCTCTCTGTTATCCCCCTATTTGTTTCCTATTTCCTTCTTCCTCCATGCTTCAGAAAGTACTGGAAAATAAAGGGAAGAATTGGGGCAAAGATCTGGGATAAGCTATGACACATGAGAGTGCATATGCATATATGTGGAGAGAAGGAATTGAAGAAGCAACCTTAATTACATTTTTAAAGAATGATATAAATATAAATTGTAATCATTCTTAACTTTCACTCAGATTCTGAAATCATGGAATTCAATACCAGAAAGACTTAGAGATCAGTGGATTATAGATTTTAGAACTAAAATGCGCATTAAAGGTCATCTAGTCCAGTTTTTCCTCTATCTACTCAGTCAAGAACCTTGCCTCATCTCACTGAAGAAAAAAAAAAAAGAAGTAATTCCCTTCAAAAAAAAAAAAAAGAGCTCCTCTTTCTCCCCTCTTCCTCACCTGACATTGCCCAGATACTTTCCAGCATTATTTGTTCTTTCACAAAGGTGAAGGACAAAGGTCTTCCATGAAGATGTCGTGATCCTCTTCATTACCAAGATAAAACTTTCTAAATCCATGAGCTATCCCATTCTATATATGTCTTTTCCATCAGATTGCCCCTTCTAACATCCTTACTCTCACACTAATTTTCAACTGCTTCCCTACTGCTTATAAGTACTCCTACATCTCTTTCATCCTCAAAAAATCCTTGCTTGGTTAGTCCATTTTCCCCTTAGCTATCACTTATATCTCTCCTTTCTTTAATGGTTAACCTCCTTGAATAGTCCATCTACAGTGTCTCTATTTACTTTGCCTTTCTCTTACTCTCTTTTTAATTCTCTGTTGTTTAGTTTCTGACCACCATTCAACCAAAACTCCTCTCTTTAAAATCACTGAATCTAAAGGTCTTTTCTCAATAGTCAATTTTTCATTCTTCTTGACCTCTCTGCAGCTTTTGACATTGTTGATTACCTTCTCCTTGAAATTTTTTCTTTCTAGGTTTTTGTGACTGTTTCTCCTGGTTTTCTTCCTATCTATCTGACAATTCCTTCTTATTCTCCTTTGCTGGATCTTTTTCCAGGTCATACCTGGAAGGTCTTCCAAAGCTATGTCCTGGACCTTCTCTTTTCCTTCTATATTATTTTACTTGGTAATCTCATTAGCATCCTGGATTCAATTATGTGTGACCCTAGGAAAATCACTTAATCCTATTTTCTCCAGTTTCCTCATCTGTAAAATGAGCTGGAGAAGGGAATGATAAACTATTCCAGTATCTTTGTCAAGAAAACCTCAAATAGGATCATGGTGTCAGACAAGACTGAGCAACAACTCAACAATAACCTCTCTGCTGACCTACAGTCTTATATCTCCAACTGTCTATTAAACATTTCAAACCAAATGTTCTTAAACTTAATATGCTCAAAATTGAATTTATCTTTCCCTATAAGTCTTCCTTTCTTCCTAAGCTTCCTATTATTGTTGAGTATACCACCGTCTTTCCAGTCACAACAGTAGTATCATCCTGACTTCTTATTCTCTGACCTTGGTGAAAGTTTTCATCACTCAGACTATAGTCTTTTGGTTAGCCTCCCTGTCTCAAGCCTCTAGTTACTCCCCAGTCCATCTGCTACTCAGATATAATAAAAATATTTTAAACATACAGATCAGACTAAGTCATTTTCTTATTCAATCAACCTCAATGGCTCCCTATTACCTCCAGGATAAAATAGAAAATTACTTATTTGGCTCTTAAAGCTCTTTATATCCAAATCCCTCTAATCTTTCTAGTTTTGCTATTATTTACTCCCCTCCACATATTCTCTGATCTGGGTTCCTTTCTATTCTTTAAACAAGATACTCCATCTCTTAACCATATGCATTTTTACTGGCTTTCTCCAGGATTAGAACTCTCTCCTCTTCATTTTTGCCATCTGGTTCCCTTCAAGCCCCAGATAAAATCTCACCTTTCATAAGAAGCCTTTCTCAGTTCTCCTTATTGTAGTGCCTTCCTTCTCCAGTTTATCTTGAATATATCTTAATCAAACATTGTTGTCATGTTGTCTCCCCATTAGACTCCATAAGAGCAAGGACTTTTTTGTTTGTTTATTTGTTTGTCTTTCTTTGTATTGCCATTACTTGGTATGGTGCCTGGCACATAGTAAGTACTTAATCAAAACTTGCTGTTTACTTACTAATCATTTTATTTTGCTGATGAATAAAAAAGATTAAAGACCTTATATGATTTGCCCAAGATTACAAAGCTAAAATTTGAACTCAAATCCTTTTAATCTAAATTTAGGAATTTTCAACCACCCTGTCTCCCAATTGTTTAATCCATCCCTTCAATTAATGGAATAAAACTCTAAGGATTGGCTGTATGGTGATGTATGGCTAAGGCCATAGATGTGAATAGATAAGACCCTGGCAATAAATTTGCCCTAAGGTCCCTGCCTCGCTAAGCCAGCCTTAATTTTATTAGGTCATGTCAGTAATTATAAATCCTGCCTATTAAAACTCCTTTACTTTCTTTTGAGTTGTCCCACAAATATAGAATTTTTTTTTCCATAAAGGAAAGCACATTTCTCACCAATATCAGATTGCTTGCTGTCTTGAGGAGAGAGAAGGTCAGAGAGGGGCGCAAGAAAAATTTGAAACATTTACATATAGTACAATGAATTTCAATGCATGAACAAAGTTTAGAATTTGAGTTTTTTTTTCCTTTTTTTCTTTTTAACTGTGAGTTTGGAGAATACCAGCCATTGGCAACATTAGAGTCTCTTCGGCATACTCACTGTTAAACTCAGAAAATAAATGACCAAAGAGCCACGGAGGTTATGAAACAAGATGATGCAGTGAATAGAGCACCAGCCCTGAAGTTAGGAAGACCTGACTGAATTCAAATTTAACTTCAGATACTTAACATTTTCTGGATGTGTGACCCTGGGCAAGTCACTTAATCCCAATTGCCTTAGCAAAAAAAAAAAGTGAATGGTGAAAACTATTTTTACATGTAATTGGAAAAAATAAAATATATTAAGTCAGGGAAAAGCAACCATTAAACTCTGAAAAAATAAAGTAGAATAGCTAATAGTGATTATTAGTAAAAAAAAAAAAAATTCTTTATTCCATTAGAGGGAAGTGAGACACTTATGCTTACTACAATAAGGCTGAGCCTTGATACCTATAGTTGTGACTAGATAAAAAATCAACAGTATGTTATTACTACTATAATAAACTGTAGTGAATCATAACAGCACAGTGAGACAACATTGCCTAGTGACAAAAAAATCTATCCATAACAGAGCTTCTGGGCCTGCTAGTGCTTGCCTGAGCTCAGGGACCATAAGTTCTGTGATTTATTTGCAGGAGAATTTATCCAGAGGGAGAACGCAAAGGATTGTTGTTATGTCAAACTCAGGGTACAGCTTGCTTGTTGGGTCTTAGTTCTGGAAAATACAGGATGTCTCCTACTAGTAAAAAAAGAGAATTGAAATGAGAGGGGTGGTCTTAGCATGGGAATCCTGACATTACTAGGGATATCAGTGGTAAAAATGTGTTAAAGGGATCAAGGAGGTGAGTCCTTGAAAAGTTTCATGAGTTTCCTAATCAACCTGATGAGATTATGAGGCATGACCATTTTTGGGGAGGCATCCGAAGGACTTCTTCCCATGAAATTGGACTTATGCCTTGCTGAAGCTATTTCCAAGATGATTGATTGACTGGAAATCAAGGTGACAGACTCTTGTTAGAAGAGTTGTCACACAAATATAGAATTTTTTTTTCCATAAAGGAAAGCACATTTCTCACCAATATCAGATTGCTTGCTGTCTTGAGGAGGGAGGAGGTCAGAGAGCGGGGGCAAGAAAAATTAGGAACATTTACAAAAATGAATGTTAAAAACTATTTTTACACTTATTTGGAAAAATAAAAGACAAAAAAAAAAAGAATCATCACACTCTGGTTTATAAGAGTGAGTTGTTAAACTAGTTCTTTTCCTTTTGTAGCATTGGTTTTTTGCCAAGTATTTTGCAAGTTGCATCTTGTTTGGAATTCCCCTGTTCAGAAGATAATAGGGAGCAGCAAAGCAATTGTAGAGGAAGAGGCATGGCACAGAAACCTTCCTTCTTCATCCTCCCATGCACATGGCTTGAGAAGGTTGTTTCTAGATAATGCTTGTAGTCCCCAGTTCCTGTGTGGAAGATGGGGGCTTTTGAGAAAAAATGTGAAACTAGAACATAGCCTTCTATCCTGAGAAAAGGGGTTTCCTGAGTAAGAGGAAATTTTTTTTGTTTCCTGCCATCATCAGCCCCACCACTCCACATATATATCCTTCTTTCAAAATGTATTTTGAAAACTAATTTGACACTAGGTATGTTTGTCTACACCTATAGTCAATCCCTGCTACTGAGGAGGCTGACACTGGTAGATCACTTGAGTTTAGGAGTTTTGCAGAGTGCTAAGTTGATCTTGTGTCTATCCAAAGTTTAATACTTATATGGTAAGTCCTCTTATGGCAGGTGGTTACCAAGCTGCTTAGGGGAACTAATTAGACCAGAATGGAAATGTAACAGGATAAATTTCTGTGTCAATCAGCAGTGGGTGACCATTGTATTTTCAGCCTAGGTGAAAAAGGAAGGAAGAAGGAAGGAAGGAAAAAAGGAAGAAAGAAAAAAGGAAGAAAGAAAAAACTATCTCTCTCTGGGAAGGGAGGGAGATAGAAAAGAAGGAAGGATAGGATTGGAAGAAAGGAAGAAAGAAAAGAAAAAGTTAATTTGAAGCTCAACTCCTACTGATGGTAGTTATCTAGGATTCTTTAATTTCTTGAGTAAAATACCTAAAGCAGTTAGGTGAAAAAGAACAAGAAAAACCAAGAAAATTCCCTTCAGGGAAAGGCATCACATTCAAAGTTCTGGTTAATCTAATTGTTTTCAATTAATATACACATTCAGTTACTTTATCCAACTTAATCATATTCCTTAACAGAGAGGAAAGAAGTCCCTATTCTGATTCCTGCACCATACAATAGAAATCACATAAATTCTCTGAGATGCACAATATAGAACATATTAATCCAACATCTCATTTAAACCATCAAAAACAATTTTACCATTCCTGGGGCAGAAAAGACAATGGTAGATCTCAGGCCTGAGGAGGAAGGGAATGGGGAAGCTGGAACTAGTCATTAATGATCGTTAGTCTGGACTCCATTTTGTTCAATTTCTTACAAGACTGTAATAAGTTCTTCTTGGATTCCAGGAAGCTAGACATTCACAATATGTTTTTCTTTTCAAGTCTTAGGTAAATCATTGATAATCTCATGGAATGGAATGGAACCATTCTGCGCATTCTTAGACTCAATCCCCACTGTAGCTAAAGCCATACTGTCATGGTCAACTGACAATCAATCATGATCAAGAGCAACTTTGGCTCAAATGGCCCATTTTCAAGGGGAACTTAAGGTCAGTTAGCTTTTTGATGAAGTTAACTAAGGGCCAAAAACTGTCCCATTACATAAATACATTAATGTACTTTTGGATGATTCATGATAAGCAGAATTTGCCATCCCTACCAGTACAAACAAATAATCATTTGGTTAAGGTAACTAGGTATGTCCATAAAAGTTATCTAATAATCAGACTCATTCATTTGGTTAAAGTAACTAGCTATGTCCATAAAAGTTACCTAATAATCAGACTCATACATTCAAATTGTTTATATTCTTATATACTTGCTGTAAAGACTTTTATTGCATATTCAAGATGGACTCACTCATGTGAAATGTATTCCAATGACAATTAGTCACTAGGATCCTCTCAATAAATGAAAAAACTTCTTGACTCATAGTAACAATAAAAGTGCCTATGTGATCACGGTCTATTTATTTCCCTGTTAGCATCAGGGACAGGGGTCATGATATTAGACACAGAGCTGGAAGGGACTGAGAGGTCATGTAATCCAACCCTCCAATGGACAGAAACTTTTTTTTAAAGTTTACTCTCCTTCTCTCCTATAGTATCATATACCAATGACCTTCTGTATAGATTTTCCCCCTATAACTAGGAGTTATAGTTAAACAAATTAAATAACATTCAATTAAAATTTCAAAAACAATTGAAATTGTTTTTTGCTCTTATGCAACAAAGTGCTTTAAGGTTTTAGTATATATTATTTCACTGGGTCTCTACAACAATCTTGGGAAATAGGTGCTACCACAATTCTCATTTTTCAAATGAGGAAACTGAGGAAGATAGGCTAAGTGACTTGACAGGGATAAAATAGCTATTTGAATTATGGGGAAACATCTGAACTCAACTCTTTTGATTCCAAGTCCAACAATATATCATTTAACTGCTTTTGTAAACCTCACTCTGTGTCTTCTCTTTAACAAGAGATGGAAGGTATGTTTCACTATTAATCCCCTAAAGCAGTACTTCTAAATTTAGCTCTTTAGGGCAGTTATAACCTAACCACTCCCCAATACCCATGGGAAGCAGCTGCTCAGGTATTATTGGGGTAATTTTCCTCCTTACTTCCCAACATGCCTTGCTTTTTGTCTATGTCACCTTGTGGCAGCAGGAAATACATTTCAAAAAGTAGGTTTTGCACTCTGATACAGTGATCACTAAGAGCAAACTCTCCATTTTCTCTTTGAATAGGACAGAATGAAACTCACAGAATGAGAAGACATGATGATGATCATATGTATGTATTACACTAACCTTTTTATCAAATCCACTCCTCTTTCAAATTTCCCTATTTCTGTCAAGCAGATCATCATTCTCACATTTCATAACTTTGGTGTCATCTTTGACATCTTATTCTCAACCCAGGTATCCAATCAATTTCTAGATGATTGCTTTTACCTTTATATTTTTAGCTTTTGTCTCCTCTCTCTACTCACTCAACTAGTACCCTGGTTCAGGCCTTTATGTATGGACTTTTGTATGGACTATTGCAATAACTTCCTAAATGATCTCCATGCTCAAAATCATCCCACAGCTGTCAATGTGATTTCCCTAAAGATGATGACTGACCATATTAATTCAACAAACCTGAGTTTATTATTATTAAGTCATTTATCAGTCATCCCTGATTATTGGTAACTTTATTTGGGATTTTCTTGGCAGAGATACTGGAGTGATTTGCCATTTTCTTCTCCAGCTCATTTTACAGATGAGAAAACTGAGGCAAACAGGATTAAGTACTTTGCCCAAAGAGCCACAACTAATAAGTGTCTGAAGCTGGATTCTGATTCCAAGCATACTGTACCACCTAGCCTATTATTGACTGAAAATCAAATATTATTTTTTCTTTATTTCATTCTTTTTTTAATTTCTTTTTTATTGTATGCATGATTACTAGAATAGTAGTACAAGTATGAACTTTATAAATAAGTAAATATACACACTTTGGGGTACAAAATTTTTTTATTGATGGGGCACACACTCAAAGAATTTTAGAGAACATTGCCTTAAAGTCAAAACTAATAACTTCATTAAAGAGAGTTCTAAAGTCTTGCAATGTTACCTTTTTTTCCATTAATTATAATCATTATGTAAATTGTTTTCTTGGTCTGTTTACTTGGTTTCTGCATAAGTTCATACAAATCTTCTCTCCTTTTTCTGATCTCTTTACATTTGTTATTTCCTATGGTTCAATAAGATTTCATTATGTTCATATTCCACAGCTTGTTTAGCCATTTTCCAGTTGATTGGCACCTGCTTTACTTTGTGCTTTTTTGCTACTACAAAAATATTGTTATAACTATTTTTTTTTTTTTTACTGTGACACTGGAGAAAACATTTCCCCAATTAGAGCTATAAAATTGTGTAAATAGAGACTAGGGCAAACAGAAGGCATAAGACTTTCTGTATTAAAGGAGGCTTCTATTATCTTACAGATGTCTTGTTCTATAAGTATATATGATAAGACTTCCCCTAGAGAAATTCATTATCTCACTGGAACAAATATGGTTTTTGCAGCTGCTGAGACCCCAAAGTTATCAAGTCTCTCTCAAATCCCCAGACATCCTTTTCCTATTACTTGTTCTCCCAAATTAAAAAAAAGAGGTGAACAGTCTCATGTGATAGGTATCTTTTGCTGACTATAAAGTCATTTCAAGGCTTTGTAAAACTCTATGTGTGTATATATGCAACAGCTGAAGTTAATTCAATTTTTTCTTTTCTGAACTTGCCTTCTGATTAATTGACTTCTAGTCAAAGGACCAAGGTGAGAAGAATTACTCTTCAAGAGGATTTTAGGACCTATGAGTTGAGGAATTCTTCAAGACTTTTTGTCTTTGACCTCTCTGGATATAGAAGCAGAAGTGATATCACCAGGTCAAAGTGTTCAGCTAGTTGAATGCATTTTCTAATACTGTTTCATGCTTTCTCCTGAAGTGAAGGACCAATTTATAGCTCCATTCATAATGTATTAGTGTGATTATCTTTTTGCAATTCCTTCAACCTTAACTGCAGAAATCATTTCTTTAGCAGCCTTAACTGCAAAAACCATTTTCCTAGATTTAACCAGCTTCTTTCTGCAACTCTCAATAAATAAATTTATTTCAGATCTGATATTCTCCTAGATTTAATTATACTCTACAAAGTCCACAAACAATCTGGTAGGATTTGCCCTTACTACCAATTCTTGTACATTTTGAATCCAATGCTGAATGTCAAGGACATGTAAGTTGCAAAATTTTCCCTACAAAATAGTTTTAGGGCTCCATGATACTCATCTTTGAGTTTTGCTTAAAGTTAGACAGCAATAGCTACTTTGGACCCTGATATAGTAAATTAATTTATAAACTATTTATAGTTTTTTTTCTGCTTAAAACAACTTCCTACAAATGACTCAGTTTTCAGCTGGAAGAGAAAACTGGAGATTAAAATTGGCCTTTTTGTACAATGAAGTTTAAACTGTTCTTTTGAATGGTACTTTCCTTACTAATTTCAGAGCTTGTATGCAGTAATTAAGGACAGCCTGCTAAATAAAACTTCTGCTTTCAAGATGCTCTAGTTTCCATTACTGAAGTTTCCTTTTCAAACTCAAATGTTTAATTCCCTTAGGCTTTTTGCATTGCCACTAAACTCTATTTCTATATTTTATGTTTTCCTATCTAGGTTGGAAACCTTTCTTTAATCTGCTCTGTTTCTTTCCCACTCCTGAACAAAGACAGCAAGGTGAAAACCATCCCAAAGAGCACATGACTGGAAACACATTTTATTCTGTGCTGATAGATACATAAATCTTTTTGATTTAAAGTAATTTTGGTCAGATCTTTATTTCCCTTGTGTTCTTAATGGAATTTGTTTGAATTCCTGATAGATAATACTTCAGGCCAACTTTAGGTCTGTTAAAAGCACCAAATAAGAAAATACTGTTAGGTTACCTGAGATTTTCATCTGTTCATGTTTTCTGATTTTCTTTTTTTCCTCTGTAAGAAACAAAATATCTTATCAAGAACTCTACTGACTCACTGATGAATGCAGTAAAGATTTATTTTATATTCTTGCAAGAATGAAGTAGACACACCTTTGAAACTCTAAAGGCAGCATTTTATTTCCTATCCAGAAGCGCAAGTCCTTCCCAATCCATTTATTGGATGTTTCAGAAGTTATACAACATGAATCTCCAACCCTCATTACATAGCTAGTCCTTACCCCCAAGGAACTTACATTCTGGAAGGAGAAGATAACAAGGAAGGGCTAAGGGCAAAGAATAAAAATTTCAAATCTCAGGCTACCATCCCTAGTTACAAAAGTTGGTCCTTGCCTCCAAAAAGTTTACTTCCTTTTGGAGTAAGAAACCTCCACTCTTGATTATTCTTAGATGTGCTTGTGGGTTTTAGTTTTCTCATTTGTTTTACTTTTCTAATTTAATTTTCTGTGGAAACCAAATAAATATCCATCCATTCCCCCCATTTCTGTTTTATTCTTTAGATAAAGGATTTTTTTTCCCTAAAATTCATTCTGCAAATGTTATTGAACAAATATTATTCAGTACCCAAAGAGCAAAAGGTACTAGGAATTAAATTATTTTTAAGTGGTAGAATTGTTGCCCTCAAAGAGTTTACAACATTCTGATTGAGGTTACAGGATGAATAAAAATAGGATTGTGAAATCAGACAATCCCTTTATTAAGTACCCACCTAGAATTGGAAGAGATCTTAAAGTTCATCTAATTCAACCTCATTTTATAGATAAGGAAACAGGTCTGTAGAGATTGACTAACCCTAAGTTATATAGGTAGTAATGGCAAACTGTCTGGTCTCTCATTGCTACCCTTTAGCAGATGGCTTAACTTCTTTGAGATGGGTTCAATTCAATGGCAAAGTTATTCTTGTCCCTGACAACAGATTGCATCTAACTCCCTCTAGCAGTCCTATAAATGTGTGTTTAGGGTCATAAAGGTGTCTGTGGAAATCCATGAGTGAATCCTAGGGAACCTGACTCACTTTGGAAAACATATCAGAAGTGTGATAACTGACATTTGCTAGACAGTATCAGTTGCATAAATAAAAAACAATGGTATACGTTAAGGCAGCAAAATGACACAGTGACGGATAGAGGTGATGGACCTGGAGTCAGGAAGGCCTGTGTTCAAATTTGGCCTGAGACATGTGCTAGCTATGTGGTTCTGGGCAAGTCACTTACCTTCTGTCTATCTCACTTTTCTGAACTGTAAAATGGGGATAATAATATTATCTATTTCCCAGAGCTCTTAGGAGGATCAAATAAGATATTTATTTTTTTAAAAGCGCTTAGCACACTGCCTGGCATATAGTAAGGCACAATATAAATGTTTATTCCCTTCCTCCATATTTATATACATGACTATGCAAATATATATAAACATATATTTATATTGATATGCATGTGTTATGTATGCAAATATGTGTGTCTATACACATATGGGTTAAAATGTTGAGAACTGGGATATATATATACACACACATACACACACACATACACATGCACAGATTAAAATATTGGGGAACCACTATTTAACTGGGGTGTTTCTCCCACTCTTTGTTTTCTTTCCAGGAATTTGGACTGTGTTTAGTCTTATTGAAGTCTGTCTTCTGAGAGGAGTTAGAACCCCTTGTCTCATACTGTTTGGCTTAATAAATGTCCCACACTACTGCTCAAGGTTATAACTTAGGTTGTGACTCATATCTAAGGCTTTTCCAACTATAAAATAATTAATGTACAGTATGAATCAGGTGTAAAATAGGTAATTAATTTATAAACATAAAAGATTCACAGAGCATTTTAGAATAACTTAAAACAGGATTTGGTCACAGCTTATAATCATTATTACTACCTTTTGGGAAGTTAATATATAAACAGTATCAGACCATGAAACAATTTGCAGAACTGCTAATTTGGCATTTTACATGTCACTTCAGTCCTTTATTGTCGAAACACTATGACTCTATGTTAGAGTAACACCTCTCTAGCACCATTCATCTCTGATGCAATAGGAACAACAGCATCTCAACCTCTCAAATTTACAAGGTGTCCCTCCCCCCCATGTCAAGAGAGATACTCATTCACTAAAATTAGGAAAGAACAAAAGAGCTAGTCCAGATTGATAGTCATTGGCTTTTAAAGCAAAACATGTATTTTAGATGCATTTATGTTGATGGTTAGACTGGGATAAGGGATTAGGTCAAGTCATTCTTTCTACTCTCATAAATCTCTTCTCCACTCACAAAATCACTACCCTAGTTCAGCCCCATCATCACATTTTGCATGAAAACCTAATTGATAGCTACCTAATTGATCACCCTGTTTCAAATATCTCTCCCTGAAACCTTCACTCAGCTGCCAGAATGAACTTCCTAAAGTGCAAATTTGACCCTGTTACCCCCTATTCAATAAACTCTAATGCCTCCCTACAACCTCTCAAATAAAATATCAGTTCTCTTTTCAGCCTCTAAAGCTCCCCATAAACTGGGATCTTTTAAATTTTCTATTCTTCTTATACTTTTCTCCCTTCCACATTTTTTACAATCTAGCAATGTGGGTCTATTTGTTTTTCCTTAAATAGGAATGTTCCATCTCTTAGCCCCTTGCCTTTGCCCTGGCAATCTCCCATGGCCAGAATACTCTCCTATTCACCTTCCTCTCTTAGCTTCCCTTTCTTCTAGATTCGGCTTAAATCTTGCTTTCTGCAAGAGTCCTTTCCTGTTGATTCCAGTAGATATTAACTATTGTCTTTCCCTTTAGGATTCTCCTCCTCTTCCTCCTCCTCCTCCTCTTCCTTCTCCTCCTCCTCTCCCTCCCCCTTTCTCCCCCTTGCCCTCTTCCTCCTCCTTCCCCTCCTCCTCCTCTTCTTTTCCCTTCCCCCTCCTCTCCCCTCCCCCTCCCTTTCCCCTCTTCCTCCTCCCCCTCCCGCTTCCTCTCCCCCTTCTCCTCCTCCTCTTCCTCCTCCTTCTTCTTCTTTTCTTTTTTTATGTAATAGGAGATAAATGACTTGCTCAGATGCTCTTGACTCTGGGGCCAGTACTCTACCATACACTGTGCCCCCTACCTACCCCTCTAAAATTATTTTCTATCTATTCTATATTTTGGATCCAGGCCACTGATAAAAAGCAAGTCACTCATGTGAATTTTTTTTTGGTACCCCAATGCACATAATATTTATCTTTATATTAAGCTACACCCTATGAAGTGTGCAATAGTATTATGTCTAAAAAAATGTATATACCTTAATTAAAATACTTTATTGCTAAAACATGCTATCATCTGAGCCTTCATGAATGGTAATCTTTTTGCTGGTGAAAAGTCTTATGTCATTGTTGATGGCTGCTGACTTATTAGGGTAATGGTTGCTGAAAGTTGAGGGTGGTTACAGCAATTTCTTGATAAAACAACAATGCATTTTTCTGCATTCCCTGACTGTTCATTTCACAAAAGATTTCTCTGTAGCATGCAATGTTGTTTGATAACATTTTATCCACAATAGAACTTTTTTCAATTTGGAGTCAATTCTCTCAAGCCCTACTGCTGCTTTGTCAACTAAGTTTATATAATATTCTTTACTATTATTGTGCTTCAGTGAATAGGGAGACCAGAGGAAAGGGAAAGAGTTGGAGAGCAGCCGGTAGATGGAGCACTCAGAACACAATATCAATTAAATTTGCCACCCTAGGCAAAAATTGTGGAATCCCAAAACAATTACAGCATCAAACATCAAAGTAATATCAAAGATCATCTTAATGGATATAATAATAAAGAAAAAAGTTTGAAACATTGTGAGAATTACCAAAACGTGACACAGAGACGTGATGTAAGCACATGGGAAAATGGCACTGAGACTTAAAACATAGTATTACCACAAACCTTTAATTTGTAAGAACAAAAACAACTCCCCCACCCTCAATCTCTGTCAAGAATAATAAATCGAAGAGCAATAAAATGAGATATGCAAGTGTCTCCCCAACTAGAATTGTAAGAATTGGCACTATTTGCCTTTCTTGCATTCTCACTACCTAGCCCAGCGCCTGGCTCACATTAAGCACTTAATAAATGCTTGTTGATTGATTGAATGGATCTGTCATTTCATCCATGTAAGGAGTTCTCTGTGATGAATTCTCTCTCTCAGCACAGATTTATGCCTTCTCTTCAACATACTGTCTTAGACAGTTGCCTAAAAAAACTGTTAGATTGTGGCACATAGAACCAGTTTCCGGGAAGTGTTTCCTAGCCAGAGAAGACAATGTAATAACTCAGGTTTTTACAGTACTTTAAAGACTGCATAGTGGTTTATGAACATATCTCCTTTGATTCTTAGAGCTCTTCTGTGAGGTACTAGGTAGCACAAGTACTATTTTCATGGAATCTCAGATCTGGAAAGGACTTCAGAGGCCGGCAAGCTCAACAAATCACAGAGAAAGGAAGCGACTAAGTCAACATCATACGGCCAGAAAATGGCATTCTGGGATTTGAACCTAAGTCTTCTGACTCTACATCCTATTGTAGTGATAATAGTAATAATAATTGTTATTTGATGCTTCAGGAATTGAATGCTTCATATCCACTCATTCATTTGAGTCTCTCAACTTCTATAAGGCATGTTTATCTCCATTTTACAAATCAGAAAGTGAGGCTCAGAGAATTTAATTGAATAGTGCATAGTTACATAGCTATTAAATGTCAGAGGCAGGAGCTGACCCTTGATCTTTCTAATTCATTTCATTCTCTTATTCTGGAAGACCATCTGGAAATCATTTGGGAAGCAGAGTAGCTCAAAAAATGCTTTCTCTTACTTCTTTCTGCCAGACCAACACCTCTTCCTTCCAGCACTTATGTGGGGCCTTGAACACAGTAAGTGTAACAAGAATTTGTTGATTTGATCTATTGAATAAAGCTATTCTTTGCATGTTTTATCTTTGCTTGTATATGTGGATATTCGCTATGTATAATCTGTATCAAATTGCCTGCCTTCTCCATGAGGGCAGAGAAAATACAGGCAGAGAATTTGAAAGTCAAAATTTAGAATAATGAATGTTTTTAAAAAATGTACTTATAATTTAAAAATACTAAGTATATGTGTGTGTGTGTGTGTGTGCTCACCTGTGCTGTTACTCTACCTGTTTAATCTTACTGATCATCGCCCTGAGACATTTTTGTCTCTTACTGAGACATCGCCCAGGGAAACATTTTTGCTTTTGATGACTGCAGAGGAACCAACTAGAGATTACAGAGCCAAGAAGTGACAGACACAGATGAAGAGCATAAGAAAAATCTCACAGAGACTTAGCCTTTATGCTGAGGAGGCGGGGGTGTGGAGAATTCCATGGGACTGTAAATGATGAGGCTGGAGCATCTCCCTGCTGGAGGTGACAGACTCTGCTGAGGGAGTCAGTCATGGGCTAGTCAAGGGTGCCACCTAGTGCCATCACATAGGCTCTGCATTTTCAGTGGGCTCAGGGGCCCTTCCACGATTGTACTAAGAGCCGGTCTGCGTTATGGGTCAAATATTATATCACATTACAAGAGAAGATAGAACATCGCATAAGAACTTTGCACTTCTAGAGCATTTTAAGGGTTACAAAGCACTTTCCAATGATCAGAGCCTTAAGTCTTGTCCTCAGCGTCTTAGGGACGCTTCCTTCCTTCTTCCTTCCTTCCTTCTTTTTTCTTTCTTTCTTCCTTCCTCCCTCCCTCCCTCCCTCCCTCCCTCCCTCCCTCCCTCCCTCCCTCCTCCCTCCTCCCTCCCTCCCTCCTTTCTTTCTTTCTTTCTTTCTTTCTTTCTTTCTTCTTTCTTTCTTTCTTTTTCTTTCTTTCTTTCTTTCTTTCTTCTTTCTTCTTTCTTTCTTTCTTTCTTTCTTTCTTTCTTTCTTTCTTTCTTTCTTTTTCTTTCTTTCTTTCTTTCTTTCTTTCTTTCTTTCTTTCTTTCCTTTCTCCCCAGAATCCTAGCTATAGCTTTGCCTGGTAGGAAGGTGCTGTTGTTATTCATTCAGTGACTAGAAATTGAACCTCCATCTTCTGTTGTCTTAGTCTAGTGCTTTGCATGACTAGCCACTTCACCAAAGGCAAAGGAGGTATTTCTTATAACCACTTTAATTTTTATTAGCTCTTGGGAACACTGAAAACTATCATCATAATGATAGCGTTATACTATTTAGGTCGCTGATAGAAAATCCTCCAAAGCTTGTCAAATAAATCTGATATGGAATACCCTAGGCAAAGGATTTCAATTAAGTAGTTTCTGAAAATTGAAGTTTGGCTAGTGACTGTCTTAATTCTGATTCTTTCTTTATTATTTAGTGGGATTTTGTACAGATGTATCTTGGTTTAAGCAAACTCTAATTTAGAAAAACACCAAATTTACAAAAAAAAAAAAAACAGAGAAAGAAACAAAAAGAATACATAAATTAAGAAGAGAAGATTCTCTTTACAAAAGGATTAATTTTATATCTGGGAGGCAGTATGGTATAGTAGGAAGAACACAGACTTTGCAGTGGGAGGATGTAGGTGGGAATCTTGACTATACTTTATTAGCAATGTGAATTGGGGTAAGTCACTTCACTTGAGCATCTACCTCTAAAATAAGAAGGTTGAACCACATGATTCATTTGAGTTATAGATTTAGAATTGAATATACTCTTAGATGTTTTCTATTCCTATTGAACAGTAAGATATTTTTATGTATTTAAAAATGATTCATGAAATCCAAAATTTGGATGATAACTCAGAGAGATTCTGGAATACAAAATATCTATAATATACTTCAGAAGCTCATTTAGTCTTCACTTGAAGGCTACTGGTGATAGAGAGCTCCCTAGCTTTTGGGTCAACAAATTCAAACTTTGGGTAACTTGTTTCAGAAATCCTTTTATTTGGGTTGTAAACATGTAATTTTCACACAAATTTTCTGAAATGTAGCTTTTGCGTAGAGGAAAGTATATACTTTGGTCAAAGCACATTACACATTTCCTATTACCCCATTGTGATGGGGTATGTTTGTGGGCACTTAAATTGACAGACATTTATTGAGTACTTATTACAAGTCTAGCATGTTACTAAATCCTATTTGTGTATTCAGGTGTACAAGTATTTGTGGCATTATTTATGGTTTAGTTTATCCTCTCATTTACTGTCTAAAGACCACATTTTCTCCTAATACCCAATACAATGCCATTTGTCCCTAGAGTAAGGACAATATGATTTTTTTTGAGGGAGGGAGAGGAAATTAAAATAAAATATAATTGGTGGAGTAAGATTGCACCCTGATAAAACCATAAGCAAATCTAAACAAAACAACCCCCCCCAAATGAGGTCTAGACATAGAAATACAGAATCAAAGATTTAAAGATGGAAGGGCCATCTAGTCCAACCCCCTCACTTTATATTATTAGAATGTTTTCAAAGGAACAATTTCTTCAGTCATTTCTACTTCAACTCTGGAATTTTTTGTAAGTAGGTGACCTACTTAAGACAATGATTACTGACCTATTTAAAACACTTCTCATAGCCTACAGTTAATATTCCATATGATTCTGGATGAATTTGAAAGGAAAGTACAGTCCTTTTTCCTCTTCTTCTCATGCTTATTCAATTTAAATTAAAATCTTAATATTAAAAAAAATTCCAAGCACAGTAACTGAACATTACACTGGCATCACTGTGTTAGAAGAGTAAGAATATAGCTTTTAATGCATTGGGTAAATCTTTAATGAAAGATTTATTTAAAAACAAGATTGAACATTTCATTAAATAAGAAGGCTTAAAAGTGATCAGTACTAAGGAAGAGATGTCCATAATGTTGCAATCATGTATGCAATATTTTGAGATCTTTATATCTCAAAATATTGAGGTATAAATTGAGGAACCATCAACAAAAATTTTAAAACTTAAATGATTATGCATAAACTATAAAATCCAAATTAATACAGTTTATTGAAATGTGTAAATTACTTTGTAGCATCTCCTCTGGACTTCCCCTATCTTTCATTCACAAAATGAGAAGCCAGGAGAATGACTATCATAAGATTTAGGGTGATTAGTAGAGTTGGTCATCCTGAATATTGCTTGGGAACCTCCATCAATGTGTTTACCTTTGATAGTCAGCCAGTAGACACAATTTGTCCAAAGCAAAGACATTTACTGAGGTGGCATTGTAAGAACAGCAGCAACAAAGCATTCCTTCCTTAAACCCAGGGTACTTTCCCTCACAATTATATAGTGTCAGTAGGAAGACTGGGCATTAGCAGACAGTGCTCTAGTAGAGAGGAGCTCCTGTAGGTATAGCCTAGACAACTCATACTTCTGGTACTGCAGGGCCCTGACTTCCTTTCCTTTTCTGTGGAATCTTCATGCTGTTCCCCCAAAGCCTAACTCCTGATGTCTAGGGGCTGTCTCTTTTCTCATTTTGCACAAGTCCCAATCCTGTGGTCTCTTTCCTTTAAAAAGAGCCACCACATGTACTGATGATTTTTTATCAATGGCTAGCTAGCTATCCCCTAACTCCATCAATTTTTAAAAAAAATAATTATAACTTTTTATTGACAGAACCCATGCCAGGGTAAGTTTTTACAGCATTATCCCTTGCACTCACTTCTGTTCCCCTTCTCCCCTCCCCTCCTCCCCCAGATGTCACGGTATATCCTAGATATACATGTTAAATATGTCACAGTATATCCTAGATACAATATACTCCATCAATTTTGAGAGAAGAAATTGTTCATACTTTGTGAGTAAATGTATGAATGAATGAATGAAAAAAATTAAGTGCTTACTCTGTGCTAAGTACTAGGGACACAAAATCAATGGAGATTCCCTGACCTTAAGAAGCTTATATTAGAATAATAAGAGGAAACCTTATGTTTACATAGGGGCATGGTGGACAGAGAAAAGTATTTTGGTTTAGAAAGTTACAGAAATGATTAAGGCAACAATAGGGCAGCCCACTGATCATGGTAAAGGGGGTGCAGAGTACAGCTACATTTTTTAAAGCTTCATTTAAGATATCACTACCTTAGTTTTCTTTGTCACTTTTCCTTTATCTTCTATAGCTTCACCAACCAGAGAAATCAATTGATCAAGGAGGTCCTACAAGACTCTTTCCCACTACAGCTTTGGTACAGTTTTGAAACTTGGATGGATTTGGGATTTCATTTATAAGAGTTTTTCTCACAGTGGTACAAATCATAAGCCATTTGTGTTTTCTCAGCCTGTGCATGTCTTATCCATGTCCTACCATAAATCCTCATAGGACTTTCTCTCAAAATGTTAAGAGACTGACGTCTTAATGTTGTTTGGACACCATTAGAACATATGAAGGATCTCTAGTCCAACCTTTTCATTTTCACAGATAAAGGACAAAAACCCAAGAAATGTTAGGTCATTTGCCCAATGTTATGCAGATAAAAACCCATGACAGGCAAGCTTTGAATCTACATCATCTGAAACTGGATCCAATGCTTTCTATTACACTATGCTGTCAACTCTCTGATGATACCTAATCATCAAAGAAAACAAGATATTTAACATATAATAGCAGAAATTCCAACAAACATTTATTAAGTTCTAATTATATATGTTATCATGTATCCACAAAATCATAGATGTAGAGCTGGAAGGACCATTAAGAGGCATCTAGTTCAATTTTCTATTTCCTCATTTTTACAGATAAGGTTAAATATCTCTCTCATAGAAGAAATAGGATCAGAATGGTGAAGTCATGATTTCAGATATGTTCTTTCCACTGTATTATGTTGCCATACAAAATTAAAGACAGAATAAGACAATAGCATAGAGGAGAAGAGGGACATGTTACAAAGTCAAATTTTATATCTTTAGGAGTGAGATGAATTCAAAACTTTCTGGAGGAAAACTTTAGTAAGTTTATTTATTTTTGCTGAAGCAATTGGGGTTCAGGGACTTGTCCAGGGTCACATAGCTAGGAAGCATTGTGTCTGAGACCAGATTTGAACCCAAGTCTTCCTGATTTCAGGGCTTGTGCTCTATCCATTGCACCACTTAGCTGCCCCAAGTTTTTTAATACACTTTATGAAATCATGTTGGGAGAGAAAAATCAGAGCAAAAAGGAAAAACCATGGGAGAGATTAAAAAAAAAAATCCGGAGAAAAAAGTGAACATATCATGTGTTGACTTACATTCAGTTTCCTTAGCTCTTTTTTGGATGCAGGTAGCATTTTCTGTCTAAAATCTAGTCGGATTGTTTTGAGTTACTGAACCACTGAAAACAATCAAGTCTTTCATAGTTGATCATCACACATTTTTGCTGTTATTGTGTACAAAGTATTCTGGTTCTGCTTGTTTCACCCAGAATCAGTTTATCTAAATATTTCCAGGCCTTTCTAAAATCATCTTGTTCTTCATTTTTAAAAGAACAATAATATTCCATTACTTTCATGTATCACAACTTGTTCAGCCATTCTCCCAAATGATGGGCATTTTCCAATTCTTTGCTACCACAAACATTTTTGGCATATGTAGGTCCTTTTCCCTTCTTTATGATTTCTGGAGAACTGAATATTTTTTCTTCTCTAGATTGTAAATTCTGTGAGGGCAGGGACCAAGTTTTTATTTATTTTTCCTTCTATCTCAATGACAGGCACAAGATTCTGAATATAGTAGTAATTTAAGCATATTGTAGTCTCTTATTAATCATAGTTGTCATGAAAGGACTGACCAATGAAAGCCCAGTCCTTCCAGCATACTGCAGTTAAACCATAGGGATTTGTCTGAAACTTGATGATAATGGGGTCTTTTCCTTCCCTACCTCAGATCATGTACAGGTATCCTGACTTTCCTATGAGCTTGCTATGGGATAATAAAAACAGAAACAAAAACAAAAATCATCCACCAAAACCTTTTTAGTAAGCAGCTGAGCCAGAAATGGACATGCATACAATAAGGCTTGGATGTCCAGTCAGGCAAGAGTTGCTGTAAGCTTCCGAGGAGTTGAAGAGGTAGTAGCTAACCACTCTGTCTCCTCATTTGGGATGGGATGTGCCTACCATCTCACTGCTGTTTCTCTTTTGAGTTTGTTTTTTCCTGCTCTTAGAATGTCAGAGACAGAACAAATCAAATTATGACATGGTAAGCTTGAGGAGGCCAGAAAATCAGCTAATGGCCCAGGAATTGGAGGTCATGGTAGAATTTCAAGTAGATGCAACAGCAGAGCCTGGTGAAGAAACAGATCTGGAAAACATCCCAACGCAGGAGCCAAGCCCCCATGTCCTGTGAATAAAGGAGTGCAAAAGAGGGATTTGACTACGCCATACCTTAAAGTAAATTGGGGGAGTAGTTGGTAATAAACATTTTGTTTTTGCTTTCTCTAGGAACCAAGGTCATGGAGCAAAGTAGGCTCTCCGTTATTGAGGTTATTGAATGGGCCCCAGTGAAGATTTCTCAAAAAGTCTATGAGATGAAGTGGATCAGACTCCCAAGCCCCCAAAAGTCACGTGACCCACAGGACGTAGCCAACGTTGCTGACCATTGGTTAAGGGTTACTTCCTTTTCAGTCTATCTAAGGAATCCATGTCTTTTGCTATTTAACCAAATCCATGATTTCCGGCTCTGTAGATCAGGCACTTTGCTGGGAGGGGGAGCCGAGGGCTTTGGGCCTGCTCAGGTGTGCTTGGGCCTGCTTGCTAGGACCAAATAAGTGCTTCCTCTTTGTGTCTGAAGATGCCTCTGAGTAGTCAGTTTGGGCAGGGGGTGAGGGGGAGGGTCTAGCAGCTGTCCCACACATGATGATGCTTCTGTTTTTGCTATACTATCTCAGTAAATATCCCTTATGAAATCTAAGTGGTGTTAATTCTATTGAAGAAAGATCAACTTTGAACTGATATTGATGAGATCCCACCCTGGCAATTGATATTATGGGAAACACACTAGATGGGAGTTTGTGAATAATAACAGACAATTCCAGCAGCTCAGATTTACTCATAAATTCCGGGGGTAGGTGGGGAGGAGGGGAAAGGGGAAATAGGAGGCAGGCTCTGAGAATCTGACCAGTCAGTGGAGTGTAGGTACCAGAATGAACCCAGAGCTTACCATAAAAGCACAAAGTTCCCCTACTTTATAGGGTCCACACATCACTCAAACTAGTATTCAGGATAATAGAACTGCACAATTGCTGGAAGGTTTTAAGGAATGGCTTAATGCTGAATTCAGAAGACAGGACAATTCCTTAGCACAAAGTGAAGTTTAGGAAATAATAAGGCATGAAAGAAAATCAGAAAATCAAAGAAAAGGTAAAGCAGGGAATAGGTGCTAGTCTTCCTAAGTTTTCCCAAGTCTAAACAAAAACTGGTAGGTTACAGACAGAATTGTGAGGGAGGACTTTCATCACTGCCCTTAGAACCTACAGCTACCTTGCAAAAACTGGCAGTTATTTAAAATTATAGACTTTTCAATGAGTTTTCTCAGGAGAGAATTCCTATCTATAATGCATTATTGTTATTTTTTAATAATATAGGCATGCATAATTTTTCAACATTGTCCCTTGCACTCACTTCTGTTCCAATGTTTCCCTTCCCTTCCTCCACCCCCTCCCCTGGATAGCAGGCAGTCTCATACATGTTAAGCATGTTAAAGTATATCTTAGATACAATATATGTGTACAGATCCATAGAGTTCTCTTGTTGCACAAGAACAATTGGATTCAGAAGGTAAAAATAACCTAGGAAGAATAACAAAAATGCAAGTAGTCCACATTCATTTTCCAGCATTCTTTCTCTGGATGTAGCTAATTCTGTCCATCCTTGATCAATTAGAACTGAATTGGATCTTCTCATATAATGCATTATTTTTAAAAAAATCATTAATATCTTTATTCTTAAAAGATAGAAAAGGAAAAAAGTTTAGTAAAATGGAGTCCAGTTGTTGATACCATATTCCCCTTCCCTAATTTCCCTACTCTTTAAGGATACATTTTGTAAAAATAGCTTTTTATTTTACAAGTTATATGTATGGGTAATTTTACAGCATTGACAATTGCCAAACCTTTTGTTCCAATTTTTTCCCTCCTTCCCCCCATCTCCTCCTCTAGATGGCAGGATGACCAGTAGATGTTAAATATATTAAAGGATAAATTAAATACAAAATAAATATACATGACCAAACTGTTATTTTGCTGTACAAAAAGAATCGGACTCTGAAATATTGTACAATTAGCCTGTGAAGGAAATCCAAAATGCTTGCAGGCAAAAATATAGGGATTGGGAATTCTATGTAATGGTTCTTAGTCATCTCCCAGATTTCTTTTGCTGGGTGTAGCTGGTTTAGTTCATTACTGCTCCATTAGAACTGATTTGGTTCATCTCATTGCTGAAGATGGCCACGTCCATCAGAATTGATCATCACATAATATTGTTGTTGAAGTATATAATGATCTCCTGGCCCTGCTCGTTTCACTCAGCATCAGTTCGTGTAAGTCTCTCCAGGCCTTTCTGAAATCATCCTGTTGGTCATTTCTTACAGAACAATAATATTCTATAATATTCATATACCACAATTTATTCAGCCATTCTCCAATTGATGGGCATCTACTCAGTTTCCAGTTTCTGGCCACTACAGAGAGGGCTGCCACAAACATTTGTGCACATACAGGTCTCTTTGCCTTCTTTATGATCTTTTTGGGATATAAGCCCAGTAGTAACATTGCTGGATCAAAGGGATACATTTTTTTTTTTTTTTAAACAAATCAGGTTTGAGGGCTTTGAGAGGTTATGACAGGCAAAAATACTAACTTTTATTTATGATGAAAATCTCTTTCTATAGCATTCCACCTTTATGTAGAAATGGAATAAAAGAGGGGAAAAAGCCTTTAATACTATATAATCTCACACTCCAATCCTCCTTTGATGCCTTATTCAAGGAAGAGGTGATGAGAGTCTTATAAAACGATGCAGGCAGAGAATACTTGCTCTGGAAGATCCTACCAACTGGAATTTAATGATACATTGCATGTCTGTTATATAAAGACCAGTCTCACTAAATTCAGAGGTCTTTGGAAGAACAGGAAGTGGGGGTAAAGGTTTAACCAGATCATCTCAAATGTTCCTTCCAGCTCTGAATTCTGTAATCATTAATATGCTATTTGGGTTTAGGATGTCAAGGAACACAAAATCTCACACTAAATTGATCTAACCACAGTATATATTGAATAATATATAAATCTTGGATCCATTCAGAATATTCATATTCATACATATGAGAGGGCAAAAGGAGAGGTGCCAAAGTACCTCTTTGCCCAGTCTTTTCCTAGACCAGGGAAATGAAACTGCATGGGCAATTGCTCCCAATATATAAACTACCCAGACACACTTTTACCACCTGTGATAGGACTACAGATTCTAGGAATATAATTTTTTAATAGATGCTTTTTTGTTTTTTAAGTCACACTAATTTCTGAATCTATTCCTCCCTTTCCCTTAACTCAATAAGCCAACTCTTGGTTAAAGAGAGAAAGAAATTTAAAAAGAAAAAAATTCAATAGAACCAACAATTCAGATAGTATATATCCATACCTGGAGTCCTCCACCTGTATATTAAAAGGAGGGAGGTTCATTTTTTCAATTCTTCTCTGAAGTCAAACCTGGTTATTATAATTATGCAATATTCAGTTTTATTTTTCCTGTTCTTTCCATTTACATTGCTGTAGTCATTGTTTTTTCTTGGTTTTGCATGCTTCATGATGAATCAGTTCATATTAAACCTCACTTTTCTCTGAATTCTTCATATCTATTTTTCCTTATATCTAATAATATTCTATCTGTGTACCACAATTGAAGAAGCCATTCTTTAATCAATGGGCACCTATTTTGTTTCTAGTTCTTTCTGCCATGAAAATTTGGGCACATTATGACAGATGTGTGTGGCCTTAGGGAAGTCACTTAACCAATGTTTGCCTCAGTTTCCTCATCTGTAAAATGATCTGGAAAAGGATATGGCAAACCACTGCAGTATTTTTGCTAAGAAAACCATAAATGGGATCATGAAGAATTGAACAAAACTGAAATGACTGACCAACAACAAATCAGATGGACTGCCAAATCAAATATGATAGAAGCGTTCCTATCTACAGATACTTTGTGTCATAACTAGTCAGACATCAAAGCCCATAAGCTTTATCAGACTTCTAAAGGGAACTCACACACACACAAACACTAAGAACTGCTAATTTTAGGCTGGTTTGTGTTGGTCTGTCAAATGTTTTTATTTTATGAAATTTTTTTGATATATGTGAGACCTTTCTATTGGATTTTTACCTCCTTGAAAAATATACCGAACAGCAGGATTGCTTTGTAAAAGAGTGTAAAAATTTTGATGACCTTTTAATCATAATATATATCAACTTGCTTCAAAGCAATTCATAGATCTACCAAAGATGTATAATGTATTTGTCCCTGTTTTCCCAAAAGAAGGTTTGGTTTAGAGAAGAAGAATTGAAGCCCTTTGCAATGTGTTTATCTTAATTAAATCCAAAAAGTCAGTAAACATTGTTGTTTATAAATTCCTTTAGTATGCTTTTGGGGCTGTACTCTTGAATATTCATATGTCACTGGAGTTATCTCTATTTTATGATCTTCCTGTAAATGAAAGAGCTGATCTAACAGGCCTACATCAATTAAATTAGTGTTTTGATGATGAATATTTTGATCACTAAGAGAAAGGCTTCGTGTAATAAAAAGTCTGCTTGATTTTGGAGTCAAACGATCAGATTTCTTTTCTTTCCTTCTTTCCTTCCTTCTTTCTTTCTTTCTTTCTTCCTTCCTTTATTTCCTTCTTTCTTCCTTCCTTCTTTCTTCCTTCTTTCTCTTTTTTCTTTCTTTCTTTCTTTCTTTTTTCTTTCTTTCTTTCTTTCTTTCTTTCTCTTCCTTCCTTCCTTCCTTTCTTTTTTCTACTTACTTCCTTCTTCTCTCTCTCCCTTCCTTCCTTCCTTCTTTCTTTTTTCTACTTCCTTCTTCTCTCTCTCTCTCCCCCTTCCTTCCTTCCTTCCTTCTTTCCTCCCTCCCTCCCTCTCTTCTTCTCTCCTTTCCTCCCTCCCTCTCTTTCTCTCTTTCTTTCTTTTTTCTACTTACTTCCTTCTTCTCTCTTTCCCTTCCTTCCTTCCTTCCTTCCTTCCTTCCTTCCTTCCTTCCTTCCTTCCTTCCTTCCTTTCCTACTTCCTTTCCTCCCTCCCTCCCTCTCTCTCTCTCTCTCTTTCTTTCTTTCTTATAAAGATAGTTTTTTATTTTTGAAAATACATACAAAGATAGTTTTCAACATTCACCCTTGCAAAATCTTGTGTTCCAAATTGTTCTCCTCCTTTCACAGAGAGCAAATAACCCAATATAGGGTTAAACATGTTCAAGTCTTCTAAATATATTTCCACATTTATCATGTCATACAAGAGAAATCAGATTAAAAGGGGGAAAATGAGAAAGAAAGAAACAAGAAAGCAAAAAGACATCGAAAAAAGTGAAAATACTATGCTGTGATCCATATTCAGTCTCCATAGTCCTCTCTTGAATGCAGATGGTGAAGTTTATGGACATTGATATCTGGTGAGTTATGTCGCAAAGCATTTGTAGACAGGAACATTCCTATCAAATTTGATCTAGCAATGGGTCTCATTTGTTGTTGCTCAGTCATTTCAGTTGTGTTCAACTCTTTGTGACTCCAGTTAGGACTTTTTAAGAAAAGATACTAGAATAATTCATCATTTCTTTCTCTAGCTTTTTTTACAGATAAGGAAATTGAGGCAAACAGTGCTAAATGACTTGCTTAGGGTCATACAGTGTCTAAGGCCAGATTTGAATTCATAAGATGAGTCTTCCTTACTCCAGGCTTTAATAACAATGGGTTCAACAACAGTAATTTTGAGGTTGTGATGAATTTAAATTATATTTTAAGATATCTATAACTGTAATATGATATCTGTGAAAATATGTGATTTTTCTTCATAATACAGACACAAGGATGGTTAAAACTCTTGTGGTTTATTGCCTACATTCATCATGGGTGGAAATGCTAAATTTAATTTAGAGATCATGGAAAGTTAAGATTTTTTTTCCTATAAGTTCACAGACCACCCTCCCTCCCCCTGAAAATTATCCACAAAACCTTTGGGATTCATGGCCTCCACATTAAAATCCTTTTGTCTTAAAGGCTTTTCTCTGACAAGAAATCTCTTTAAGATTGCCTCAATAAAATGACTAATGTGGAAATGTTTTACATGATTGCATATACATATTATATGTTGAATTGTTAATCTTCTCAGGAAGTATGGAGGGGAAGGAGGGATAGAATTTGGAATTTAGGATCTTAAAAAAAAACCAAATATTAAAAAAAATTATTTTAACATGTAATTGAGAGAAACAAAATATTAATAATTTTTTAAATTGTCTTGACAGATGCGACAGTTCTCTGATTATTAATGTTAAACAAAGGATAAAATAGAGATATATATGCTACCTGAAGGTATTCATCATTATCAAAGACAATATCTTATTCAAAGTCCAAATGGAGGAGATATTCACAAAGATTTCCTCTATTTTGTAAATACTGATTACATCTAACAGAAGTTGCTTTAGTAAGATATATCTTAATTCAGGAAATTGGCCTAAAAGTCAAAACAGGAAAAACTAACTAAATAAAAACTTCTTATTGTCCAGGCCATGATATTCTGTTACATAGCAAGCTAGACCACTGAATTAAAATGACTAATTTTAATAATAAAATAATAATGAAATGACAAAATGACTGATTGAAGAAATGAAGATGGAAAATGAAGTGGATCCACAAATGAATAATAATAATACTTTAATAATGGAATACATGTAGCCTTTTAAAATTTGCAAAGTGCTTTTTACATGTTATTTTATTTAATCCTTACAACAACTCTAGGAGGTTAGTATTCTTCTTCTTCTTCCCATTTTACTGGTAGAAAAGTAAGGCAGACAAATGTTAAATGACTTGCCCATGGTTACATATCAAGTAAGTATCTAAGGGAGGATTTGCTCTTAGGTCTTTCTGTTTTCAAGTCTGTACCACCTAAATGAGAGGAAGAGAGTGGTCTGCATTAAATATGGGAAACTGTACTTTGCTAATAATAAGGGTAAGCTACTCTTTAGTACAATGATTCTTTTTTTCCTTTTTTAAAGATATAGAAAACTAGTGATATGGTACAGTAGAAAGAGTGGTAGATTTGTCGATGGAAGACCTGGGTTTGAATTCCTATTTTGCCCTTTGTGATAAAGTCACTTAATTTTTCTGTACCTCAGAGTCTTCCTCTATGAAATGAGAAGATTGGAATAGATGCTCTCTAAGGTCCCTTTTGGGGTAGCAGCTAGGTAGCTCAATGAATAGAAAGTGTGGCCTGGAGTCAAGAAGACTCATTTTCCTGAGTTCAAATCTGATCTCAGACACTTATTAGCTATGTGACTCTGGGCAAGTCATTTAACCCTATTTGCCTGAGTTATCTATAAAATAAGCTGAAGAAGGAAATGGAAAACCAGGACAGTAATTTTGCCAAGAAAACCCCAAATGGAATCATAAACAGTCAGACAGGACCCAACACCACCACCAACAACAAAAAGGTGGTACTTTAAACTCTACTTCTACAATCCTGGCAATGCTCTATGGTTGTGCATCTTGGAATATCACAGTTTTTGAAGATTGCATATTTTGCTTTATATATTTTAAAACATCATTCTGACAAAAGGTCTTTACTAAGCTGATTAAGGGGTCCATGATCCCTGGTAACAAAGGCTATCACTGAGGAATTATATGACCTGATAAAGGAGGCTTACTGTTCAGGTAGTTAAGAGAGAAAAAGTGAGGATAACAGGAGATAACCTGAGGGCTTGATGAAGACTATTGACATCTGTGGTTGATCCATTGTAGAGAATAATGAAAGAATGTGGACAATTGTTACACAAAGGATGAGGAGGCATGGATGGATTGAGATTTGTCTTAATGGTGGGAATTCCTACTATCCAAGAATTCATATATCCACTGAAGTATAATAAAATCATGTTTCTCCATCATTTTATAATTTACTTGTGTTGTACACGACAGCCATGAGGCACAGTAAGTATGCACTTCATTTTACAATGGGAGAAACTGAGGCTCATTAGGTTGGTCCAAAATCATGTAGATAGGAAATGTCAGAGCAAAGACACAGACTCAGGCCTCCTGACTCCTGACTCAAGGCTACCAGGCTGATTTTGTATGACCTGTTCATTCTTCTAGTTACTTTGTTTTCTAAATAACATAAAAATCACATACATTTGAAGAATTGCCATGACCCAGCAAAGCAAAATAACTTGTGAAGCACTCTGTGTTCTAATATCATGTATAAGAAGGAACGTGGGGGTTGAAGCTACTGGGATTTCTAAATGTCTTTTTTCAGGGACAAAGTAAATTATTTCCTTTAATTTTCCCTTAGGTATTTAATTAAGGATAACTCATGTCCTAATTACAAGAGAGAACAAGAAAGGGCTTTAAATAGATAGCCTGATTTATAGAGTACCTAATACCTGTAATTAACAAGGACCTTCTCTCAAGTAATTGCATATTTGTGAGGGTAGAATCCTATCATCCTTTTATGCTCATGTAGGAAAAATCTATTGAAACACAAGAAATTACACAAAAAGTTAAAGCAGTTTCTCATTTGTGACACAATCTTTTTGTATTTTCTTTCTAGTTTTTTAGTTTAAGTTGCTTTTTCTTATTCATAATCTAGTTTAAGATAATGACAGTTCATATTCATTTAATGTTTTTTAAAGATTGATTTTCACATATATTATTTTACTTGATCTTCATTTAATACAAGGATTATTGGCCCCATTTTGCAGATGGAGAAAATGAGGCACTAGAGTGACTGAATAATCAGCCACACAGCTAATAAGGGGAACAGCTGGGACTACTCTGATCCTCCAGTTTTATTCAGATTTAGAGTTTTTCACTATGCAATATATCATAACAGGAATATCACCTGTGTTCTGTCTAGTAGTCACAATCAGCTAATCTTCCTGCCAGTAACCTCTTCCCATTTCTCAACTCTACCTGTGAGGCAGACTTGGCACTTTATACTATTATGATGAATAGGAATTCACTGTTATAGCTCTTTTTATTAAATGGAGGATTTCTTGGCCCTATCACTAAGCTTTGTACTTCATTGAGACTTATCATTTGTCCCACTTCTGAGCCTCCTGACTCCTTAGATTTTGTCATTTGCCCTGATGCAGTTCCCTAATGACCATTCCATCCCTCCTGTAGCCAAGCCCTCCAACCTGTGTTATCTCCCCCTTTAGAATGTGACCTCCTTGAGAGAAGGAACTATTTTGCTTTTTCAATTTGTATCTACAGGATTTAGGTACATATAAGTACTTAATGTGATTTTTTTCTTTATTAACTAATCGGCAACTGAGCCTACCTCAGTTACCCCAAATAATTGGGGCTTTGTCTTAGGGTACTAGCATCCAGAAGATGTATTTTCTTCCCATGGAGATTCTCTAGCACAATGGCTTCTGTCCCCTTGTCCACCTCTTCTCACACCATTCCTGATTAACAATTATTTAAATTCCTTCCCTTTCTTGGCCCCAGGCTATTATTGTCAGGATCCTTATGTCAAGACTACCCCTCTCTTTTTACTATTAGGAGATACCCTGTTTTGCAAAGCTAAGACCCAGCAAGAAAGCTGTGCCCTGAGCTAGGCATAGCAATAATCCTTTGCCATCACTTTCTGGATGAATTTGGGGCAGCAAAATCCCAGAATTGTTTTGTGTTTTGCACTAGCATCAGGTCATTCCTGAGCTCAAACACTTACAGGAATCATGTTTTGGTCATGAATCCCTGCTATGAATCATACCAGTCTCATTGTTGCTGTTACCCCTCATTGTCAGTCACAGCTCACTGCATAGCCTTTGCTATATGTATTAAGATTTTGCCTCACTAAAGCAGATCTTCTCAGTATCAGAACACATATGGCTAGTTTTCCTCCTCCAACAGGAATGAGCAAAGTTTTTGCTTATCACTGCTGTTAGTTCCATTTTAAAATTTCGTTCCTTTTAAAATTTTATTTCTTAAGAGTTAACAGTGGTTGTGAGAACCTGGGTGAACTCTTTAATATTTTTTCAGTTAATTGTATTTGTGACAACCTTTATGAGTTCTTTGAGATTTTCAGAGTTAACAGCTATTGTATAATTTTTTTATTCTCAGGTCACTTATTCTCAGAGATAACACTATACAAGAAGTTCCTCTTTGCCATTATATTCACCTTCTGGGACTTATCTTCTCCCACTGCCATGTTTACATGTTTATTATTTTTAATCTCTCCCCTAACTTCTCTCAGCATTTGAAGGCCATGGCTTGTTAACTGGGATGAAAAGTTATAGGCCAGATTTTCTAAAGCACTACCCATTCTTCATCTAACATAACTGAATGGCTCCAGGGATTCATTGACTTCATTGACTACTTTTCCCTTACCTAAATTTGCCTCAAGTTCCAAAATGATTAGTTAAGACTTGCATATATTCCTAAAAACCATTTGATAGGGGATTGGGATGGAGTCTTTCAAAGATGACAGATTAAGGGCTGATCAATGCTTAGGGAACAGTATAGTTTGAAATTTTCTGTATTTTGTTCTTAAGTATCCAGTGTAATTTTTTTTAAAAAGAGAGAATAACAGAGATGAATGCCATCCTTTCTTTTACCATCCATGTGGCTTTCACATGTCTTTAGAGAACAATGAAAAGAGCATTGGACTAGAAGTCAAATAACCTGGATTTTTGCTAGTCCTATCCCTATCATTCACTTAACAAATATTTATTCTAACTGTATTCTAAGTATCCTTATTTCAAAGATCTGTGATTTTCTTCTTGTGGCCACCAATCCTTGGGTAACAATAAGAGCTCCAGGAACAGAAGCATCTTCCAGAAACCCCATTCTGTCTCCAACTCAGTTCCCCTAAATCATCCAACCATGAAACGAATTCAATCCTTGTGGAGAATAATGACAACTGCTTCTGAATGCTAAAAAACTGAGTTACTAAAGATCCAGAAAAAAATTTTTTTGCCATCAAAGTCTTAGGCATTGTCAATGGTTCCACATCAGCTTGTATAATTTTATCTGTGGAAATGATATCAAAGAAGAAACATCATTATTATTTGCTTGCTACTACTCCTATGGGACTTTTCTATTTGTCTTGCAGCTGAATCTTCTAAATACTCTAAATCACCTTAGAATGTGAGCTCCTTGGGAGAACAGACCGTCTTACTTTACAATTTATATTCCCAGTGTTTAGCCTATGACTTTGCACATAGTTAATTATCTTTTAATTCACTCACTCAGTTATTCATTCATTCATTTCATTCCATTCACTCTTTGTTCTCAGAGACTGGACAAACACATTTAAAGGTTATTTTGGTAGAAGAGTGCTAGCAAAGATCCTTGGTTTTCAAGGTAAGGGAGTGGGAAAATGGACTGAGCTTCATTTGACTATCTCTTTTGCATGTCCACTGTTGACTATGAATGTTCCTCTTTTGATTTTATATTTCTTTTCTCTTTGCGCTTCCATATACTACCCAGATCGACCAGTTCAAAATTCCTGATATGGTCCAATTCAAGATGTTTCCCAGCTGAAAACCCAGTTTCTTCTAGAGCTACAAAAATGCTGTCTCTCTGTGGGATTAAAAACCCAGATTATTAGTTAAGGTTTCAGACTTGCACCCTGCCTTCAGGAAAATCTGTACAAACCTGTCCCAAAATCTGGTTGTATGAGTACATATGGAATATTTATTCTACATAATAAGTACAAATTAGTTTAAGGAAGTAGAGTACTAGTCATGGGAGGATAGGTGAAAGGGAAAGGGAGAGTCAGAAATGACTTCATGCAGGAAAGTAATGCTTAAGCTGGGTTTTGAAGAAAGTAAGGGATTCTATTAGGTGGAGATGAAGAGGGAGAACATTGTAGACTTGGGAGATGATGAGGGCGAAGATATTGGAGGGCGAAGACACTGGAGATGGAATGCTATATGGGAGGATCAATAAGAAAGACAGGCTGGGACCAGAGTGAGGAAAGGGAATAAGTAAACTATATTAAGACTGGAAAGGTTGTAGCCCCTTAGTAAAGAACTTTAAAAACTAAACAATAGAATTTTTATATTATCCTAAAGGCAATAAGGAGCCATTGGATTTGTAATGAGTAGGGAAGTGCTGTGATCAGGATTTTGCTTTAGAAGATAATTTTGTTATCTATAATATGGAGTGAGGACAAATTTGAGCTAGGCTAAACAATAAGGAGGCCATTATAATAGTCCAAGTGAGAAGGAATGAGATCCTGAACTAAGGTGGTAGCTGTGGTAGTGAATATTCTGATAATTCTTTCTTTGCTTTGGATGACACTTAGAAGGGACCTTAAAGATCATGAAGTCTAAGTCCTCTTTTTCTAGAGATAAAGAATCTGAGGCCCTGAGAGCTGAAATAACTAAGGGAAGGTTGTAATTCTTATTGTGTCTTTTTATATTTCTTTGTATTCTTCAAACTTCTATAAGAGTATCCCTGGAAGTAATATATGTTTTCTATGAGTTAATCTACCAGCCAGGTGTACTAGATACAGAAAAAGCATGTTTGCTGAAAGGAGCCAATCAGGAGCCTACTTACTATGAGCCCAAATCTGGCTCCCTCTCAGGTGATTTTGCTGATGACTGACTTTGCTGAACTTCACACCTCAAACTGACCCAACCCAGTCTTTTGGTCAATTTTTCTTATAAAAGATCCTGCTTTTACATTCCATCCAGTTCCTGAGAAAGGATATCCATTTTTGACTCTTAACTCCTTCCCAAACCTCCCCTTTTTGGTTTTCAATCATAAAATTGTTCCTGCTTCTCCTAGGCTGCAGGCTCCCTTGTGCTTTATACTTGGGGTGTCTTAACATTAGCATATGATTTTCCTCCTAATAAAACTTTTCTGCTTTTAAACTTATCTTGAACTCCTCTGTATTTTGAGGAGAAGGCTTTGCTTAGTTGAAACTGCCTATGTGCTAGGCCATGGGGGTACAAAGACAAGAAAAAGTCACACCTAGTGCTTTCAAGAAACTTACGTTCTACAACAGTATATGTATATGTGTGTATGTCTGCATATATACACACACACACATATACACACATATGTATATATGTTATGTATATATAATAAATTCATAAATACAAAATAATTCAAATAAATAATAAGATACAGAATTCATTGAAAAATGCAAGAATATGTCATGCAGTTACCAGCACTTCATGTAAAAGGTAATGGGGGGAGGAAGAAAAAAAGGAAAAGAAATTTACCAATGTATTATATATTTAAAAGGAATAACAACTTATACATAATACAGTTGCAATTTCATGGGCAATTACCTTTTTTATTGTATTATATCATAGACATGCTTGTTTTATTCCATCAATAAAAAAATCTTTTAAAAAAGAAAACAACATGTAAAACTAAGCTTTGAGGAAAACCAAGGACCTAGGCAGTAATGCATTCAAGACATGGGGATAGCCTTTGCAAAGACAGGGGAAGGAGACAAGGACAGTCTTTTGTGAGAGACAGTAAGAAGTCCATTTTGACTAGGCAAAGATTTAAAGTCTTAATTATTAGAGAAAATATTCAACAACCCATTGCAGTTTATTGGATAATGTGAGGTGACATGGTCAGACCCGTATTTGGGGAAAATCATTCTAGTAATTGTTTAAATCTTCTCCATCTATAAATAGAGGGAACACTCCCTTAGCACTGAAATACCTGACCTACACTCCATTTTCCAGATATGGAAACTGAACACATAGCAATTTGTGGAAGGTCACACAGCATATTAGTGGTCGTTGAAGTTTGAACACTAAATTCTATGCTGTGCTCACAGGATGCCTTTATCTCTAAGCTCAGCCTTCCCGCTCCTTTCTCCTTATGAGATAGGGGTGGGGTCCTGGCTAAACTGTCAACTACTTCTCTCTTCTGATTGGTTAACTCTTCCCTTATTACCACCAAGCCCCTCCCCAACGGGGGGCCTGTCTGTCAGGCAAGGCGAGGGGTGTGGTGTTTGTCACGCCGGCGCCTCGCGGCCTTCTGTCCCCGCATTCCGCCCATTGCCGCCGTGCGCAGGCGCGGCGCTCCCTCTACATTTCCCCCTCCCCCCCAAAAAAAAATCCAGACAGAGATCCACACACTAGGATATGCGAGTGCGCGCAGGCGGGTTTGGCAGTGTGTCTTGCGGTCGGGTACAGGGGCTTGAGGGGCTAGAAGAAGGGAGGCGCGGAGACTGGGGATGGGTCTGACCCTTCTTCCCGCAGCATAAACGCTCCTCACCCCCACCCCCACCCCGCCTCCCGCGCCCCTCCCCCTCTGGAGCTCCGCCCCCCTCCCTTCCGAACCCCCGAGGGCGGCTCGAGCCCCCAGCTTGCTCGGTCAGCCTGAGTCAGTCAGTCAGTCAGGACGCGCGGGGCGGGGCTGAGGCCGAGGCCGGGTCGGGCTGCTGAGGAGGGAGGGGAGGAGCTGCCGCCTCCGCGGCCAAGGGGAAGGAGCATGTCTGCAACTAGAGCCAAGAAAGTGAAGATGGCCACCAAATCCTGCCCAGAATGTGATCAACAGGTGAGTGCCCCTCGCCGGCTCCCCGGGCGGTGCTGGGGGCCGCGGTCAGGCCGGGACGGGCTGGGCGGAGGGGTCTCGCGCGGCGCCGGCGAAGCGCGTGCTGGGCTGGGGGTGGGGATGGGGGGGCACGAGGCGGGGCGCGGGCGGCCGGAGGCGGGGCGTGGGCGGCGGTTGGCCAGAGGCGGTTGGGGCTGGAGAAGGGGCCGGGTGACCGATCCCGGTGGCAGGGGAGGGGGCAACAATCCCCACTCTCTTCTAGGTCCATTGACTTAGGGGCTGGGACAAGATGGAGAGATAGTCTCTGAACTTGGCCCTCGCTCCCCTTGGGGTGCCCTGGGATGCCCCAACTTAACTTAGGATAACTTGGGTGAGACATCCCGGAGAAGGGGGCTGCTGGGGCGGAGGAGGAAGACGGAACGCTTCCTCAGCCCTGCTGGGATCTTTTTTTGGGGGGACGAAGGGGTTGGCCTGCCCCCCACCCCAGGTTAGGGATCCATCCCTCCTTAAGCCAGGGGACTGTCCCTTCCCCAAAAGGGGAGGTCCAATATGAGTAGGCAGCACTCGTGATCTTTGGACTGGCTTTTCTCCCACCTGGCATTTAGGTTTGTCAGCTCTCTCCCCCCACCCCCCTTTTCATTATTTTTGGGGCGGGAGGCTGTCAGCAGATAAACTAAGAATTACATTTATTCAGCACTTACTGAATCCTGCTAACAATCCCTGGAACTGCAAGAAAAATAAAAATTCGTTCAATTCAGCAGAGAATGTGTTAAACTCCTGCTGTGCAGTGTGCTAGGTACTGGGTAAAATGCTGCCTGCCCAGAGCTTACTGTCTTAAGAGGTGGGTTAGATTGGGGAGGAGAGGAAAGGGGAATGAGAAGATCACAAAGATAAATAACAATACAAATAAAATATGATTAAGTGGAATATAAAGGATTTAGAGCTGAAAGTGTAATAGAAATTTGATTCAGTAAGCATTTAATTTATTTACATTAGATTATTGGATATCTAGTTCGAACTATGCATTTTTGTAGAAGAGGAAAGAGCCTTGGAGGAGGTAGTAAAGGACTTGCTCAAGATAAGAGGTTGTACAGCTGGAATTCAAACCTATGTTCTTTGACTCCAAATCTGGTGTTTTTTCTGAGCTGCTTCAGATGAAGACATGGAAAATGGAGCAAGCACTATTCATCCCACTCTGGAAAAAGTCACCCTGTAATAGTTACCACTATGGTGTCTAGATTGGATCCCTCTTGCAGTGTATTTAACTGCTAGTCCTTGCAAGCCCTTTCTGGCAATTTGGGGTCTGAAGGGCACTTTGTCTCTTTTACTAAAATAAGATGGCTGTAAGCCTGCAGGTTGGTGTATTTCCATGCAGATGGTTTCTAAATGAACATTTAACGCCCACTGTCTTCTGTATGAGAATAAATGCCAAATGTCTGTTACTTTAATCTAGGCCCCCAGCACTGATTGTGTACTCTTGCCACATTGGGTTGCTGTGTTCAGTTTTAAAATATGTGAGTGGTTGGCTCAAATATCTTGCCCCTGTGTGACCGAGGTGGTCACTCTAATCTGACAGCAGAAGCTACAGTTAATGAGATTTAACTCATTAATTTTGAATTTTGAAGTCTATTCTCTAAATTGAACGAATGACTTTACATCTCTAATTTTTGAATGGGAATTGCTCTGTATTATGTCACTTATGCTTAAAATCTCCCCAGTTTTAAGGTTTCTTAGGTGTAAAAAAAAAATCTCATTTAAGGTGTCAAAAACATAAATCACTTTTATATGATGATTTTATTGAATGATAAAATGCAGATTTGAGTATTTTTCACTTGTACCACTGTGGAATATTTTCAAAATGACTCCCTCTTTTGTCTTCTTTTTTTTCCTTTCCTCTTTACTCCAGTAATTTTCTTGCAGCTATTTTTTTGAAATGATCTTACTTTTAAAAGCTAATAGTATATTACATACTTATAAGGAGAAATCTTGTAGGTTGACAATGATTCTGAAGTGTTTTCTTTAAAGATCTATTATAGGCATTTGGTAAAAATGAGGCTCAGAGAAATGTTGAGCAGTTTGTGCAGTTCTGGTGTTTGTCAGCCATACCAGTATGCAGATCATCTAGCAACATACAGATGATTTAGTAGTTTTACATTCATGGTTTCCAGAGCAAAGAATTTCCGTTCCTACTATTTTTCTTTAATGGACAAAAGAAGGGAGGGGGAAATATTAATAAAATTCTGACTCATATTTTGGCATGCTTTATTGCCTTTGCAAAAAAAGTTATTTCCATATTAAATCATTTCCATTTGTTCTGGTTAATTATGTAGAAGTTTAAGATTCGTGTGGTATGCATTATGTGTTCCCTCTTATGTAGGGCATGAGTCTTTGCAAATTTTGACATGTTTTATTTGGCATAAAGTAAAGTAATGTTTTAGGAAAAAGTAGCATACCTGTTTTTACTATCCTGACTGGAGAAAAGAATAGAGAATTTCTAAGGAAGACTTGGCCTGAGGCCTTATAAGTAATCAAAATAGTGTTTGGATTTCTTTTGATAAATCACAGAAATGCTATTGCTGTTTCAAAATGAAATTGTTGTAGCCTTTCATGTAAAGAGGGGAGGAGGACCAATTAGACTTGCCATTGTTTTTTAAAATCTAGTGTATCTGTTCATTTGCATGACATATTTAGGAACTAGGAATGAAGGAAAATAATATATTAAAGTAACTTTGTAATGGAATGTATAGTAAATGCTATCTTGTGGAAAGAAGCCAGGGAGAAAATATCTAAATATTTTGGTAATCATGTAATCCTTTACTGTGTAGATATGTTACTCTTTGATTTGAATGTAAGCTCTCTGAAGACAAGAATTGTTCCTTACCCTAACTGTGTGTCTCATAGTGCTTAATAAATGTTTGTTAAATGAGTGAATAATTCTGGTTAGAAATATTCTTATTTAACTATGCTTTCTAGAGCAGATAAACTATAAAAAGCCAAAGCTTTTTGTTTTAAATAGGTTAAAAGAGTATGGGATGATTTTTTTTTTATTGCATTGAGTTGTATCACAGATTATGTACTACATATCTTTTCTGATTTTATTACATTTAACTAAAAATTCTTAATCTTAAAATACCTCGTTTAAATATGTTTATTTTCTGTGGCTCCTAGTAATTTGGGGAATGCATATTAATTGCACAACAAAAATATTTAAAGTACAAAGGCTGAGCAAACAGAACCACAAGTTTTCATTTTCTTTGTAACATCTTTGCTAACGGGTACTAAAAATGCAAAATAGATAAATTTAAACTTCTAACATTTAAACCCATAATGCTTTTCATCCTGAAAGTGTTTCCCGTCCATTAACCACATAGTCTGCCTAGCCAATTTTGTGTATTCAAGATTCTTGTCAGCTCTCGGGGATCTTTACTCATGTGTATGTTTCAGTTTTTCCTTTAGACTTTTTTTTTTTTTTTTCCATTTAAGTGATCTTCCATTGGACATATAGCAAACATTAAATCTCTTCCATGGAAAAGAAGTTAGAGTTCCTAACAGGGCAAATTTAAATGAAGTACTCGGTAATGTGATTGTTTTATAGTCTTGACTTTTTAATCAAGGAAACAAAATAAGACCCAAGATTTTTTCCTTATAAAATTTACCAACTATACTTTGGAAACTGAAACAATAATAAGTAGACTGTAAGGACTTGATGAAACTATAGTTGTGCCAAAAATAACAGTAATATTTTGGGGGTTTATTTTTCTTAAATCCTGATATGCTAGATAGAATACTTCATTTATTACTAGCATTAACATGTAAAATTTAAGAAATTTGTAGGAAGTTACACAAACTTTTTATAATTAACTACATGATAGTAAATGGATATTATTATCTGACTTGCCTGGCTGCTTTATGAGAGGTTATTTTATTAGAAGCCTATAAGAGATCATTCTGTTGCTTAAAAAAATATTTTCCCAAAAACTTTGTTAAAAATTTTAGAATAAAGCAGCTCTGAAATAGGATATTATCTAAGAAATAAATAATTTTTTGAATGTATAGGTGGTTTGTTTAACAATAACAATTTGAAGGAAAAACCAGGCCAACATGTATGTAAATTCTAATCCTCAAATACAAATTTGGGCTTTCTCTTCTATTGAAGATAGTTGGTGATGTTATTGAATAGGGTTTGTGTGGTTTCCCTATGTACAAGAAAGAACACTATTTAGAATTTATTGAGATGAATCAGTGCAATAAAAGTCTTGCTGAGTGGGAAAGGATCAATTCTCTGGAAAATCCTTCTCCTCCTTCTACCCCTCCCCCCCCCTTTTTTTTAAGCTTCTTGGAGGTCAGGTTTTTTTTTTTTTTTAAGTTTAATAAATACCTGAGTTCATTATTGAAATTGCTTACTCCAGCTTCATTATTGAGGAGCCACATATTAAAAAAAACTGATTATTGATCTTTTTTGAGAACTGAAATTAAATTATTTTAGAGTTAAATTGTTAATTTTTCTTATATAGAAATTAAAAATAACTTTGGTAGTCTTCAGCAAAGTTAAAAAAAAAAAAAAAAAAAAAAAACTTCTGCCAGAATTGTAATTTAATTAGACCAAATGTTTACATAAGATTATAAACCATTCTGTAAATACATGAATTAAAACAGGAATATAACTGAGCCTTTCAAAGATAGAACAGCAGGAGAATGGGTTTTTTTACTATGTGAATTGCAGTTTTCTAGCTATAATCATTTTACTGGTAGTACTGTAGTTTGTTTAGATTAATTTCTTTTATATGGTTCTGCTTTAGGGGGGAGGGGAGTCCATGTTCAGTAGTTCAGTTGTCAGGAATATCTTAATGGAAAGATAATGGGAAAAAATTTCCTGAGTGTTTCTGCATTAGTGATTTTTAGATATGAGGAAAATCTTGTGTTTTAAAATTTTAAAATGTGTTTCCATTTTTTCCAGGTTCCTGTAGCATGTAAATCATGCCCCTGTGGTTATATTTTTATTAGTAGAAAGCTTTTAAATGCAAAACACTCAGAGAAATCACCATCTTCTGCAGGTAACCCAGACTCTTTACTATCAATTTCAATTTGGTGAAAAAAACTATAAATGATCTTTTTAGAAAAAATTTTCTAGATTTAAGTCTGTAAAATTACTGTAAACTTAGAAATCAATTAAAGTGTTTATATACATATGCATATATATGCATATATATAAAACTTTCTGAAATTTGTGGCATTGATATTGGTTTATTTGGTTTTTAAACTGAGAGAGTTAACCTTAGTGTTGGTAAAATGTCTCCCAGAGATGTTTTTTTTGTTTCGTTTTCCCTAATTCTAGTTTGAAAATTAATGAATTTGGAAATTTCAAAGTACTAATTAGTGAATTCATTTAAACCTCCAATTCTATATATGCGAGGGATATACACATCGGACCACCCTTCTGAGAAAATATATTGAGGGAAAGGCATAGGGGGGGTGTAGGCTTTTTATTAATGTAAACATCCTTGATCTACATATGGTTGCATTCAGTACTTTTCTTAAAAAAATATTTTTTTATGAATATGGGAAAGATTGATATTTAAAGAAATCTATTTTAAAGAAATGATATATTTCAAAATGATTTGTCTAACACTCACTTAAAATAAGGTAGTCTAAAGCATCTTTGAAGTATATGGAGTTATACAACTCCAAAGGGCAAATTATCCCCAAAATATTTTACTTAGAAAGATTTACCTATCTTGAATTACTTTTATTTTGGGTTTTAGAAAATGATTTTTCCCATTAATTAGAACTGGCAGTAAAATTCTTCAGTACCATATTCTTTTGCTGTGATGGGACCCCTTTACTTCCTTTCATTGTGATGATAAATAGACTGTCATTTCAAACCAATGAAAATCACCATCCTATATAGTAGAACAGATTTCAGTGCTTTGCACTGCATCATAGGTTTTAAGAGAAGTCAGTGAAGGCTGAAATAGAGAAGGCTTTATTGAGGAGGTAGAAATTGAGCTACATCTTATAGGATGGGTACTAATGAATAAATAGGAGAGAAGATGAAGAGAATTGCTGACAAGAGTAAGAGCATTAACAAAAGCCCTAAGGAGGTAATGAATATAAACTGTTTAGTGCATAGATAATTGGAATGGAAGGTGTGTTGTAGAGCCATAAAAAATAAAAGTTGGCAAGGCATGGTGATGGGACTAGATTATGGGAAGCCTTAAAAGCCAAGCAGAGCAGTTCAGACTTGATATCTGGGATAGGGAGGGGACTTAATTGGCTTTTGAACTAGAGTTGAAAAGAATTGACCTATTTAGAATGAGAGGTGAATGTTGTAGAATAGTAGAAAATAAAAGTTGATTAGGTAGGAGGGAACCAATCATTTGATAGAAGGCTTTAAAAATTAGGCAGAAAATATGTTAGTCTTGATATGTAGTATATTAATTTTTAAGTAGGAGTGTGGCATGAAATACTTTCCATAAGATGATTTTATCATTGGTATATCTTAGATTAAAAGAGATAGCAAGCACGAGGTTGTTGAAATAATCCAGGTATAAGATGATAAAGGTATACACTAAACCATTATAGATTAAACCAGGATGGATATAGGTAACAAGGAAGAGTAAAGAGGCACAGATGACTTAATTTCTAAATTGGGGGGGAGTGCTAGACAAATTGTGGTACTATTGATAAATGGCATAGTTAATAAAGGATCTAGTTTTGTTAAGGGCAGAGATCTTGAGTTAAAGATGTAAGATATTTATGTGGAGATATGCTGTGAGTATTTGGAAATATGAGATAAAAGAGATTAGGAGACTACTTTTTAATTAGGAATCAAGTAGTAGTGATCTTCTAAACTTTATGGGAGCAGTCGAGTCCCACAAGAGGAGTATGGATCACGTAAAGAATAGTGAAAAAAAGAAGTTGACAAGAATTGATCAAGAAAGTAGAACCAGAAAAATAAAAGACTCATAGAAGTATTTTGCTCTTTCTATAGTTAAAATATCTTCTCTCTTAAATGGCTACCACCACCTCTAATCTAAATTATTGCAACAGTTTCCTAATTGGTTTCCCAGCCTCAGGCCTTTCACTACTCTTCATTCTATGCACTGTTGCAAAAATAATTTTATTTAAGCACATATCCAACTATGTGACTTGCCTATTCAATCAATGTTAGTGGCTTTCTACTGTCTCCTTTGTTTAGCATTTGAAGCCTTAGATAACCTAGCCCCCACCTTCTCCTTTTCTGAGTTCCAAACAGATTTACCTTCTTTCTCTATTTCAACTCCAGTTTTTTTTTCATCACTAATTTTATATTTATGCGTAGTACATTTTTATATATACTTACCTCCCCGTTTATAATGTATGCCCATTAAGAATAGTCATTTTATATACATATATCTCTGGCATTGAATACAATGTCTGGTGAGTATTAGGTGCTTACTAAATATTTGCTGATTGACTGATAAAATCAAGAAAGATTATATGAACAATGTTGAATAGTTTTTCATGAATAAATTAATCTATGAATGATAATCAGAATTTGATGGTAAATTTAAAAATCAGTTTCTTAAATTTCTGAAGGGGCCCTAATTAAATAAACTAGATGAACTATAAAATACCAGTTTTTGAAAATAAGCTATGAAAATAAATTTTCAATAAATAAAAATTATAAATTTTTCTATTTACTGATAAATATACTTTATGTTACAGTTGGAAAATGAAACTAATGTTCAGTTAAATTTAACTGATTTTGAATATGAGATTCAGATACTTAAAATACATTGACTATAAGTTATATATACCTAGCAAGTTGGGAGGCGGAATAGAACTCGCAGGTATGAAATTTGGTCTAGATGAAAATGTAAATATTAACAAAATCCAGTTTCACAGGATAGGGTGGTGGTTCTCATAAATGTTGAATCATTTTATTTATGGTTTTACCTACTGCCTCTCTTCCCATCCTCTTTGGGGAGAGGAAGAGATGAAAAGAAGTATTTGAAGCTGCCTTTGAGAATTTCTAAACTTTTTGGTAGTTGCGTGATAAATGAAATCAAATTTTCTCTCTTTTTATGTGTTGCTATGAGAATTAACCTGTTCTTTGACACATACCAGTGAGAGCTAAGTGAATTTTTCTTTCAGTATTTCCTTTTTATTTTGACCTCTTTTTCTGTAAATAGAAAATTCTTGGAAAATTATAATTTTTTTTGTTGTTTTATGGATTTCGTCTCTAAAAGTATTTTACGGTGATCAGTTTGAATAATTTATTAGAAAATAGAATTATTAGAATGAATATGCCATTTTTATTTCCTACAACAATATTTGCTTTTTAGTTCTAAGACTTGAACTTCATATACTATAATATCAGAAACTTATCAGAGACTCAGTATTCCAGAGTTCTAAGCAATGTGGTATAACTCAGTAAACTACCTCAGTGTAATTATTTTATTTTCTTACTTGAAATGAAGATAAAAAGTGTCCCATTATCAATTATATAGAATATAAAATATAGATTGTTGTACCTGGACATGTTTTAAATATCTGTATAGGATTTGTAATGTTTTTTCTTTTCAGTATTAACATTAATATTGATATTAGTGGTAAAATATCACCTTTCATTCCATTAAAGATTGGCAGGGGAAAGTAGCTTGTTGTTTTGGTGAAAATGCTTCCTCAGGGACTAAAATGAAATTACTTAATTTGCCTAAATAATGTTGAGAAAGAACATGATCATTCACTATTCATTATAAGTTCAAGTTAACCTTCTGAATCAGAATCATGTATTCATATTTTTAAACCAAATCTGAGGTGGGGAGAAAAAGGGAAGTGGGAAGGTTCTTTTTGTTTCCTTTGCACTAATACTATTTGATTTGGTGGGAGGAATATGGAAAGTTGTTGCCTTCTCATAGGAGTTTGGAATTAAGTTGGGAAAGAAAGAACTTTTCCCTTTGAAACAATTCCTCTTACTTTAAGCATGGCCAAGATCTAGAGTAAATTGAGTGTGTGTTTTTTTTTTAAACAAGCATTCCATAGTTGTGTACTTAGACTCTTTTGAAATATCTATTGCCTTGTAGAAATTTGAATATTAGGAAAGAGATACCAAGCCAAAATTTATTATAGCCTTCAAATTTGTGACTTTTTTTTGTCTATGCAGAAAATAAGCATGATGCCAAGAGAAGACGAACAGAGAGAGTTAGGAGAGAGAAGATTAATTCTACAGTAAATAAAGACTTAGAAAATAGAAAGAGGTCTCGAAGTAGCAGCCAATCAGATCATATCAGACGAGGAAGAGGAAGACCTAAAAGTGCATCTGCCAAAAAACACGAAGAAGAAAGAGGTATGTCCAAATCTACCATCACTGGCTTAGAGTTTGTTTTTTAAGTATTAAAGTTTTTTATCATAACCGAATAGAACTCATGAAATAGTATGGCTTTGGGTTTTGATAACCTGAATTTAAGAAGATTGTAATAAATGCTTTATTTTTCAATATAAATTAGATTACAAATATGGAAACATGTGAATTACATATTCCCATAATCATCATATAGCTTATAAAATCAATAGAAATTTTATTTTCCTTGCTAAAAGTGAAGACAAAGTTGAGCTATTCAGCTAGTGTATCTGATTCATTGGCTTTCAACTACAAAACAAGATATGAAAAGTGCTAAACATCCTATTTGAAATATTTGGACTATTTTTGCTTGTAATTTAACAAAATAAATTTAAGTTGACAAACCTTTGTTTTTTTCCTTAATTTTTATTGGTAAATTTTTTTATTTTCACACGTCTTATTTCTCCATGCATTCCCTTCCTAGAGAGCCATTCCTTATAATAACAACAAAAAAATTCCCAGTTCATCAAAACAAAGCATGCTTCAACCAAGTCTGACTTTGTTTTGAGTTCCAGGCCCACAATTTTCCCCATTCCTTGCCAAGAAGGGGGAGGAGGATAAACTTTTTTTTTTTTTTTTTTTTTTGGTAAAAAACTAACCTTAGTTCAGCTAGTAAGTTGTTTAGAAGAACTGTTGTCTTATAAGATTTAAAATTTTTAAAAAAGAATTGCTATTGGGTGTTTTTTTCTTTTAAGAATGAGGTTTTGAATTGTTTAGCTTTTCATAATAATTAAATTAGAGGACACTGTTTGAAAAGTAAAATCTTTGCTGTTTAATCTAAAGCTAGTTTTTACTTAAAAAGAAAAATTCTGATCAATAGTTTTTCCTTAACTTTCTATGTGTTTTAAAATTTTACTTATTTATTTCATAAATACATTCATTGAATCCCTGTTTTTTGTAGGACTGGGTAGATGCTTTGGGTAAGTATAATAAATAAGATATGGTCCCTCTTCTCATTGAGAAGTGTAATTGATGTTTAATAAGAGATAAAATTTATGCAAATAACCATGCCTAGATAGAATATGAAAGTGTAATTATGCATACTATAATATGAAAGTATTTGGCCATTTTTGAGGGAGCCTTTGCTTAAGTACTTGAATATTCCTTGGGTAATTTTATTGGCATTTCTTTTGCTTTGACTAGATACTCTTAGTTGAGTAAAAAAAGTTGAATGTGCTTCTTGTTTGATAGAATGACTGGGAGAAAAGGCTGTTATGTTAAGGTTAGGAAATGTGAAGTAGAATAGAAAAATCAACAAAGAATAGGGAAATACTGTTTCATATGGAAAATAAAATGGCTTCTGTGGTTCTTAGAAAAGGGATTATAGCCTAAAGAGGAGACAGGCTAATAGAGCATCTGAGAGTAGATGACAAGGAGAGAATGAGGGAACCAAAATATAATCACTTTCAAGTCAAATGAATTTGTTTGTATAGTATTAGGGTCTTTGATGTATCCTTTTTTTTTGATGTGCAGACTTTTTTTTTTTTTTTTAAAGCAGCAAATATTTGTTTGAAGATGAAAGATTTTGAATTAAGAATTAATGCTTTCTAAATCTATTATTATGTTGTAAAGGTCAACTTGTGAAAATGTATGCCATTTCTAAATATTATAATTGGTGTTTCACAGATTTTTAAAAATGATATTCCTGACAAGTCAGTTAATTTACTTTCGGTTTTAGCCCTATAGTCCTGAACTTCCTTATCTATAAACACTATCTATAAACACTTAATACTTGAAACATTTTGAAGTAAGTTGTAACTGGAAGACAACTAATGACAGTTTTCTTTAAAAGAAGTTTTAGGGCAGTTCATTTTAACATGAGTTAAAGCCTAAAAGGTTTATTTGAAAAATAGAAATATTTCTAAATGTCCTTCATGTTGATTCTATTTTTAAAAATGCTTAAAGAACATTTTTCAGATTTAGTTTTAAGTTTATTATTATAGTGCTTAGGAAGTCCATAATAGAATTGCTAACCTTTACCCAACAAAAAAGCAATTAAATGAATTCTCCATTTTGATTTTGTTGTGTGGATTTATATTTTTAGTTGTGTAGGTATGAAATTCTGGCAGATTCATAATTATTCAACATAATTAATTTTTTTTATTGAAGCTTTTATTTTCAAAATATATGTAAAGATAATTTTTCAACACTGATCCTTGCAAAACCTTGTGTTCCAATTCCCCCCCCCCAAACTCCTCCCCTAGATGGCAAGTAATCTAATATGTTAAACATGGTATAAAATATATGTAAATCAAATCTAAGCATACATATTTATTTATTTATTTTATAATACTTTTTATTGACAGAATCCATGCCACAACATTATCCCTTGAACTCGCTTCTGTTCTGATTTTTCCCCTCCCTCCCTCCACCCCCTCCCTTAGATGTAAGCAGTCCTATATATGTTAAATATGTAGGCATATATATTTATACAATTATCTTGTTGCACAAGAAAAATCTGATCAAAAAGAAAAAAATATGAGAAAGAAAAAATTCAAATAAAAGAAGTGAAAATGCTATATTGGGATCCACACTCAGTTCCCATACTCCTCTCTGGGTGTAGATGGCTCTCATCATTATAAGGTCATTGGAATTGGCCTGAATCATCTCATTATTTATTCAACATAATTTTAATACAAAGTTTATTACTGCAATTAAAAAATTAATTAAAAAAAAATCTTCTTCTAGGCAGCTAAGTATGCCAGTGGATCGACTGTTGGATTTAGAGTCATAAAAACTTGAATTCAGATTCAACCACAGCTGTGTAACCCTGGATAAGTCACTTAACTTCTCCACTTTAGTTTCTTCATCTGTAAATGTAAAATCCTCACAGGATTGTTGTGAGGATAAACTGAGATGATAATCTGTAAAGCGCTTTTCAAACCTTAAAAGTTCTGTATAAATGGTAGCTATAGTTATATAATTATAGTGTTTCCCAGTTAAGTAAGCAAAATTCATATTTACTGTTAACTCATTCAAAAAAAATCAAAATTCTTTCAATTTAGAAAATGAGGATTGTTGTGAATGGGCTGCTTTGAGACTTGAAATAATAAAACTAACAGATAGCTCTTTAAAGTTTGAAAAATGTTGAACATATATCATCTTAGTGACATTGAATACCTTTTATTATAATTTAAATTTTCTACAGTTGTGGCCTAATAACAAAGCAAGCAGTTAATCTATTTGTAAAACTGTACTTGTTTATCAGAGGGGGTCATCTATCATTGTGAGAAAGATTAAATCTATCTTAATTTAAAACACTGGATTTCATCATAATTTGGGGAGGAAAATATTTTAATTTTGGTAGAAAATGTATTTTAATTTTAATATTTATTCATTGTTAAAGAACCTGAGTTTTAAATTTTCACATATCCTCAAAACTGGTTCCAGAAAATAATCAAACATTTTAATTATTCATTGTTATAGAATGATTTTTAAAATACAAACTTTAGATCTAGAACATAGCATTAATAACATGCAACAATTTTACATCTATTAACTAGTACTTTAAGGTGATGCTTGATTGTTAATTGAATTTATCACTAAATGTAATAATGTTTTAACTTTCTTTTAACAGAGAGACAGGAAAAGGAAGTTGACATCTATGCTAACCTTTCTGATGAAAAGGCTTTCGTATTTTCAGTCGCCTTGGCAGAAATAAATAGAAAAATTATCAATCAAAGACTTATTCTCTAATACTTGTCTGCAGAACTTCTGGAACTTTCTTCAGGATTACATCGACAGAATTTCAAATTCTTAAGGACTCTCAGGAGTACTCTGCCTGCAGCTACAAGGGCCATTGATTCTTTCATTTCCCTTTCCCCCTCCCCTTTTATCCTTTACATCATTTAGCCTGTGCAACACTTTTGGACAGAGTTGTAGACTTGGACTTTTCTATGTCTCTCTTGTTTACCAAGAAACAGTGTCAGTGTTTCATTCACGTCTGGAATATGTGACTACATTTGGCCTTTTGAAAATATATGCTGGATGAATGCAAAGGGGGGAGAAAAGTGGGGGAAAAGCAGGAAAATAAAATGCTTGATAGCATTTAGATTTGCCACCAAAATATTTTAAATTTTTTCAGAGTGATTTTGCTTTTTAAAATATATTTCAAATTTTTCAGCTCTTTAACAGTTTACATATGTACAGTTCATCTAACCTTTATTAATAAACTGGTAATCGTTATTTTATTGAACTGAGTATTAAGAGAATATATAATGTAATTTTTCTCTTAAATTAAGGTTTGTTCTTGGTCTTTTATTTTTATGGTTGAAGGTCTAGAGTCTAGTTTGTATCCTGGTGATGCTTCTAGGCAGCTAGTTGATAAGTTGGGTGATACTTGAAGATAAATATTAAGGATATGTTATACAATTCAGAAATATCACCATGTCCTTTTGAATATGATTTCTTGGTTGAACAAAAGTTTTTTTTTTTTTTTTCTGCTCAAGTTGGTGCCTGTTAACCTAAATATAAATTATATTTATTATAGGCAAAATGTTTCATGGTTACTCATTTTTAAACAGTAATGTTTTATCTGGATGGATTTATATCAAATATCTTCAAAATGATTAAAATGTAACAACCTCATTCTCTGGAAATAAAAACTCTTAAGGTAAAACTAAGAACATAGTTTTAATAATATTGGTCAGCCCTTTGTTCTAGTGAAGATTGTCATATGTATTTTCATTTCTTACATTTTTGCAATGTGTGAAATGTTAAATTGTTATAGCTTATCTATTTTGCACTAAATGCTATTAAATTCTTTACTCATAAACTTAATGATTTAACATATTCAATCCTCAGCTCTTTCTTTAATAAAATCCAAATTAATATGGTTTATATTGAGGTCAATCAATAATTAGGAGTCTATTTCTTATTCCCAACCACTTTTGTGTCTTTTCTGCTCCATTTCAACAATACTACTATGTGTTATGTGTGGGAAAGGGGGAGGGTATCCTAAAAAATAATCTACTTCATTTTTCTGCTATTGTAGAAACCAGTAGAGGAAGTTTAGATTAGACTTGTCCCAAAGTAGTATTAATGTATGATTTTTAAAAACAGAAGTGTGACTCTAGGCAAGTCATTCAGCCCCAATTGCCTTGTCAGAAAACAAACAAACCAAACCAAACCTAAAAGCTACTAGAAAAGTCATTTTAGGATCTTCATTAAAAATAGTGATATAGCAGTTAAGGTACTTGTAAAGAAAGATTGCCAGATGTAGAAGTGGTTAGTTTCGTTTTATTTTCAGATATTGTTAGATTTTGTTCAAATAAGGAATTAACAATGTAGTTCCTGTGAAATGATTTGCTTAAAATTTACACGAGGAAAAGGAGCATACTAAAGTTTTCTCTAGTTGAAACTGAATTTAATATATTTTATCAGTTATATTGCATTATTAAAGCAAGATTTTTCTTAAAACAATATAATTTGAACATTTTATATGGTTGATCAGTGGTCTCAGAAATAGGCCTTCAATTTTAGTACAAAAATTGATCATTAAAATAAACTTATCAGCAAATGTTTTAAGAACATAATAAGCTTAATATTTATGGCAGTTAAAATGTATATGTACTAAATAATTTTAAAATTCTGAATTGATTTTATGAATATATGGGTCTGTTCAAGAGCTGCTGTTCAGTCTTAAATAAAAGGAGCATATTGAACTCATTTGGGAACTAGTCAGCTAGCTACTTTTCTATTTACATCTTAATTATATTTCATTTTTTTTAAGATTTATAAAATGTGTTCTCAGTATTTGGAAGCTGAAGATTTGATCTTTTTTAAGATGATCATGTTTTGTAATTGTAAATTGTGTGTGAGCAATCAGGGAAGAAGGGTCAGAAATAGAGAATTTTACATGTCCCTTAAATTTTTGGTCAGCTTTGAACAGTTTGCACATTAAAAAAATAACACTTTTGCAGATATGACAGGCTGAGCTCAACACAAGTGAGTGAATTAATGTACTTATCTTCCCAGGGCCCCCCTACAGTGTATTAGTGTGTTGATCTTCCTAAAGCCCCTCCAAAATTGATTTATTTCTACTTTATTATCTTTGCCAAAATGATGACTATGAAAGTAAAATGTTATCATTTCTGATTTCATTTACCTTATTAATGATTTGGAACATTTTTTCATTTTCCATTTGAACTGTAAATATTAAAATAGAATCAGTTTAGGACTGATAACTTTTGTATTCTTTTCTAGGTTAAACCATTTCTGTAATACTGTGTTTCATTCTAGACATTAGATTTTAGGAAGAACACTTGTTTTAGCTGCAGGGGAAACTAGAGTGGCTTTAAGGGTCTCAAAAATACATAGTATTCTATATGAGAATTAGTTGGGAACTGGAGGTATTTAGCTTAAATAAGAAAAGATTGAGGGGAGAAGAGGGGATAGTGTGTCTTGAATTTGAAAAGTTGTCATATAAAAGAGGGATCTGACTTGTTTTGCTTGGATTCAAAAGACAAAAGGGATGTTGCAGAGAGGCACATTTAAATTTCATATAAGGAAAAATTTTCTAATAACACTATTTTAAAGTGGAATGAACTACCTTAGAATGTACTAGTAGGTTACCTCTTCACTTGAGGTCTTTAAGCAGGGCCAGATAGCCACTTTGTTAGGTAAATTGTAGAGAAGATTTATTATCAAGGCAAAGATTGAATTAGATGACCTTAATTTTTAAGTATGTCCTTCCCTCTCCCCCCCTATCCCCTATCCTCTGGGAGCTATCCCTCATAATATAAAATTCTGTGATATGAACTTTAGGAATCAGCCTGATATTTAAAAAAGCATTGATTTTAATGTTTGTCTTACTCTGAAATTGAGTATTATTAGTAAAGATATCTTAACAATGAAGCAATTTTTGTATGCTTTTTAAATACATGCTGAATTTGATATGTGTGCTGCCATCCTGGGTTAGTTACTTCTCAGTTTTTTTTTTTTTTTTTCAAAGTTTGCATATTTTATTTTCTTCCTTTTTTTTTTTTTTTTTTAAATTTTATTTTATTTAATAATAACTTTGTATTGACAGAATCCATGCCAGGATAATTTTTACACGACATTATCCCTTGCAATCACTTATGTTTCGTTTTTTCCCTCCCTCCCTCCTCCCCCCCTCCCCCCCCCAGGATGGCAAGCAGTCCTATATATGTTAAATATGTTGCAGTATATCCTAGATACAATACATATTTGCAGAACCGAACAGTTCTCTTGTTGCACAGGGAGAATTGGATTCAGAAGGTAAAAATAACTCGGGAAGAAAATCAAAAATGCAAATAGTTCACATTCATTTCCAGTATTCCTTCTTTGGGTGTAGCTGTTTCTGTCCATCATTTCTCCAATGAAACTCAGTTAAGTCTCTTTGTCAGAGAAATCCACTTCCATCAGAATACATCCTCATACAATATCGTTGTCGAAGTGTATAATGATCTCCTGGTTCTGCTCATCTCACTTAGCATCAGTCCATGTAGGTCTCTCCAAGCCTCTCTGTATTCATCCTGCTGGTCATTCCTTACAGAACAATAATATTCCATAACATTCATATACCACAATTTACCCAGCCATTCTCCAATTGATGGGCATCCATTCATTTTCCAGTTTCTAGCCACTACAAACAGGGCTGCTACAAACATTTTGGCACATACAGGTCCCCTTCCCTTTTTTAGTATCTCTTTGGGGTATAAGCCCAATAGAAACACTGCTGGATCAAAGGGTATGCACAGTTTGATAACTTTTTGGGCATAATTCCAGATCGCTCTCCAGAATGGCTGGATTCGTTCACAACTCCACCAACAATGCATCAGTGTCCCTGTTTTCCCGCATCCCCTCCAACATTCATCATTATTTTTTCCTGTCATCTTAGCCAATCTGACAGGTGTGTAGTGATATCTCAGAGTTGTCTTAATTTGCATTTCTCTGATCAATAGTGATTTGGAACACTCTTTCATGTGAGTGGTAATAGTTTCAATTTCTTCATCTGAAAATTGTCTGTTCATATCCTTTGACCATTTATCAATTGGAGAATGGCTTGATTTTTTATAAATTTGAGTCAGTTCTCTATATATTTTGGAAATGAGGCCTTTATCAGAACCTTTAATTGTAAAGATGTTTTCCCAGTTTGTTACTTCCCTACTAATCTTGTTTGCATTCGTTCTGTTTGTACAAAGGCTTTTTAATTTGATATAATCAAAATTTTCTATTTTGTGATTGGTAATGGTCTCTAGTTCATCTTTGGTCACAAATTTCTTTCTCCTCCACAAGTCTGAGAGATAAACTATCCTATGTTCCTCTAATTTATTTATAATCTCGTTCTTTATGCCTAGGTCATGGACCATTTTGATCTTATCTTGGTATGTGGTGTTAAGTGTGGGTCCTTGCCTAATTTCTGCCATACTGATTTCCAGTTATCCCAGCAGTTTTTATCAAATAATGAAATCTTATCCCAAAATTTAGAATCTTTGGGTTTGTCAAACACTAGATTGTTATAGTTGACTATTCTGTCTTGTGAACCTAACCTTTTCCACTGATCAACTAATCTATTTCTAAGCCAATACCAGATGGTTTTGGTGACTGCTGCTTTATAATATAATTTTAGATCAGGTACAGCTAGACCACCTTCATTTGATTTTTTTTTCATTAATTCCCTTGAGATTCTCGACTTTTTATTGTTCCATATGAATTTTGTTGTTATTTTTTCTAAATCATTAAAATATTTTCTTGGAAGTCTGATTGGTATAGCACTAAATAAATAGATTAGTTTAGGGAGTATTGTCATCTTGTTACTTCTCAGTTTAAAAGAATTTGTTTAAAATGGCCATAATAATAAATCTCGCCATCTACAGGTTTATTAACAAATGATCAAGTCCCCTCTCTTAGAACAATAATCCAGTCTTAGAGCTTTTATTTGAGAACAATGTAACAGCTAAACAGATTGCCTAAGGTATCAATGAAACAAATTTTGAGGCAGTTACTATTTTATGGTTTTGTTTCCGATGAGTGAGAAGAGGACCACAGTGTACTAAAGAGACTAAATAAAACTACAGAATTCCCACAAGATGGCCTAATGACCATTAGATAGAGCTGTATTTATATCAGGTTTCACAGTGTCAGGCATCTAGGTAATGTAGTGAATAGAAATCTTTGAGTCAGGAGGACTTGAGTTCAAAAACTGCATCAGCTGTTTGATCCTTGGAAAGACATAACCTCCCTAAGTCTGTTTACTCATCTGTAAAATGAGATTGGAATCCATAACCTCCAAGCTCCCTTTCAGCTTCATAATCTTAGCTACTGTCTCTTCACACTGACTTTTGAGAAATCTTTAGAAACAAAGACAATGTAGATTAATAACTTCCATAAACAAGATCTTTTTGGTTTGGCCACTAGCAGTGGTAGGTCTTCCCAGGAGGCTTCTTAATTTTTTATTACTTAAATGTAACTTGTCACTTTGAATTTTAATTCTAACTTGTACAGTTTCACATTTAATCACATAATAGCTGCTATCAGATAATTGCCATTTTTGCGCAAAAGTCTTCTGATGCCTTTCATCATAGCCTAAAGGTAATCCTGAGTTTTTGAAGGCTTGATTATTGGAGCAATGGCAGCTTCTCTTAAGCTGGAAAAACCTTCAATGCACAGGCTTAGCAATAGATTCTGCTTATAGATAATTGCTGCCATGATTTTGATCATGAAACAGATAAAAATGGCTTTTGAGTCTCAGACAGCCCTCTTCCATGCACTCTCCACCTCCAGTTCAATTATGGGTCCAACTTGGTGTTTATCTGCTTATTCAAATACACTGCCTATCCTAACTAACTTCTAACTAAATATAAGGTAATAGATATTATTCATCCACTTTTTTTTTCCTATGTGGATTATGAAGACAATCCTTTTTTTAGTGGAGATGGATCTCAGTGCTCTACTGTATGCCATTATAAGAAGTAGAAGAGAAGTATGTGTGGGATAGATAGGATTCTAGGAGTCTGTGAATTCTAGGAATCTGTGTAAGCCCTAGGATATAACTAGATATAATCAATACAATTCTTTCTTCATATAGCAGAATTTGTTTTTTGTTTTTTTTTTTCAGCTTTATTTTTTTATTTTTTATTTTATTTTTTTAAAGATTTATTTATTTATTTATTTATTTAATTTTATTTTCCCTCCCTCCTTCCACCCCCTCCCCTAGATGGCAAGCAGTCCTTTATATGTTGGATATGTTGCAGTATATCCTAGATACAATATATGTTTGCAGAACCGAACAGTTCTCTTGTTGCATAGGGAGAATTGGATTCAGAAGGTATAAATAACCCGGGAAGAAAAACAAAAATGCAGATAGTTCACATTCGTTTCCCAGTGTTCTTTCTTTGGGTGTAGCTGCTTTTGTCCGTCATTTATCAATTGAAACTCAGGCCTCTTTGTCAAAGAAATCCACTTCTATCAAAATATGTCCTCATACAATATCGTTGTCGAAGTGTATAATGATCTCCTGGTTCTGCTCATTTCACTTAGCATCAATTCATGTAAGTCTCGCCAGTCCTCTCTGTATTCATCCTGCTGGTCATTTCTTACAGAACAATAATATTCCATAACATTCATATACCACAATTTACCCAGCCATTCTCCAATTGATGGGCATCCATTCATTTTCCAGTTTCTAGCCACTAAAACAGGGCTGCTACAAACATTTTGGCACATACAGGTCCCTTTCCCTTCTTTAGTATTTCTTTGGGACATATAGCAGAATTTGGAAAACCTCATCTACGTTCAGTTTTGTGTCAGCAAACACTTTTAGGAAACTGCATTTTCCCTGTATTGTGCTTTGCTCAATAACAATTATAGAATATTTAACAAAATTTAACAAAATCAGTGCTTTAAAGTAGCTTATGTTAATATGTAGCCTGGATATTCTTTGTTGAATGAGAATCTTGTCTATCTACATTTTTGCTCTACTATGCTATCAAATGTTAAGAAATAGCAAAATCTTGAATTCCTTACATCCTGTCAAATTTGTGACTGAAGGCTTAGTCTACTGTAGCAAAAATATGAAAACTAGTTCCTGCTGCATGTTTTCATTAAGCATACTTTTAAACACCGATCTTTTTTAAGAACTGGAATCTTAAGAGTTTGTCTAGTCCAACACCATTTTATAGATGAAAAAACAAGCCCAGAGGTCATAGCTTGCCAAATGACACAAGTAGAAGAGCTGGGTTTCAAAGCCAGGTCTCCTGTATCCAAATCCAAATGCCTCATAGATCTTTCTCACATAGAATTTAGATGAGAAAGCCAGTTTTATTTGGTTGCCTTTTTTGTTGTTGTAGTTGCTAATACAGTAAGATTCCTCCCTTCCCCCCAAATTTCCACTCTTTTTCCTCTATGAGATATTTGAAAATCTTCTAGTGCTTTCAGATTGTCAACTCTAGTGTGATACCCCCTTTCTCCATAATGATCCATATTTTAATATAAAATTAACATTTATGCTTATCAGATTTTTTTTGAAAAGATGTTTGACTTAAAATTTTATCTTTGAAAATTCCTTATATGTATAATCATGCTAATAGTAATGTTACAATCTTACTTGAAAAGTATTTTAACTTGAAAAAATTATCTTTTGATTTTATATTTTAATTTTTAAGTATGCCCCTCTCTCTGTCCCCCATCCCCTGTCCTCTAGGAACTATCCCTCATAATAAAATGAAAAGGAAAAAAAAATTCAGCAAAAGTAAACAACATATCAACTAAATCTGATGACATATGTAATAATCCCACATTCCTAGATGCCTAAGAAGTTGAAAGGGAAGATAATATATTTTTTCCAGCTCTTCGCAGCCAAGTTTGGTTGTTATAATGGGATTTAATTTGTTGAGGCACTAAAATAGTGGGAAAGACACTGGATACAGTCAAAGGACCTAGAATCCCAGAACTTTGAATTCTAGTTCTGCCATTTTCTCTTTATATTCTCTGTGTCTTAGTGATTCCTATAACTGAAGTAATGGTGGTCTGTAATACACTACCTATAAAAACCTATCACTGTCTGTCATATTTTTACCAAGGATAAAATTTCATAAAATATTTTGCTTTTCTGAACTTAACACCAAATAAACATTTCCATATGCAAAGTAGACTAGAAAAAAGGATTATACATGCAATTGTATATTTCTATTATATATAGCTTGCTTTTTTAGGTATATGTAAATTAGTTTTCAAGCTTGGAATATTATTCCTTAACTATCCTGAGTGATGGAGAGAATGATGACTCATTGTTAAGTATGCAGTCATGAAAAATAGAGTTAGAAGAGCAATATTAAGTAAAGGACAGATAAGATTCTGTACCAGTGTCTCCTCCTCAGAGGAAAACAAGGTATTTAACTTTAGGAATTCTCCTGTACCCCTCTAGGCATCAATCATGGTCTCTCCTGGAGAGAGATAGGTAAGATTCTAGAAATAGTAATTGCATCCTGTAAATTACATTTAGATAATGTCGATATATATATATATATATATATATATATATATACATCTTATATAGACTTCACATACTTTACATATAAAATTCAGCATGTAACCTTTAAAGCTGACCTTATGTATATATTTTTTTTCTTCCCTTCAGATCTTTGCATTAAAAAATACTTAAATGACCCACTTTTTGTTTTTGGCAATCCTTAACTCCCTGGCACTAGTGCAAATCCCTCCCATTAAAGAAAAAAAGCCTTGTGAAAAATAGGCATAATCAAACAAAACAAATTCCCACATTATCCATGACTATAGAAATAAGTCTCATTCTAATACCTTGAGTCCGTTATCCTTAATCAGGAAATAAGTATATTTTTGTCATTGGCTTTCTGGAATTATGGTTATGGTGCTGATCAAAGTTAAGTCTTTAAAACTTGCTTACTGTGTTGTGATCATTGTATCATGGTTCTCTTAGTTCTGTTTAACTGCATTGGTTCATACAAGTCTTTCTAGGTTTCTCTAAAACAGTTCATTGAAAATAATTAGGAAAAAATATTGTTAAACATTCATATACCATTTAACCAGTTCCCAATGGATTGGGTATCTCTTTAGTTTTCAGTTCTTTACTACAATAAAAAAAAGCTGCTTTAAGAGTTTTTGCATAAAATTAAAACAACTCTGAAGTACCACTGCACATCTCTCAGATTGGCTAAGATGACAGGAAAAGATAATGACAAATGTTGGAAGGGATATGGGAAAACTGGGACATTAATACATTGTTGGTGGAATTGTAAAATGATCCAACTATTCTGGAGAATGATCTGGAACTATGCTCAAAGCACTATAAAACTGCATACTTTTGACCCAGCAGTGTCTCTACTGGGTGTGTATCTCAAGGAAATCTTAAAGGAGGGAAAAGGAACCACATGTGTAAAAATGTAGCATCTCATTTTGTGGTAGCAAAGAATTGGAAAATGAGTATAGATGCCCATCAGTTGGGAAAATGGCTGAACAAGTTGTGGTATATGGAGATAATGGAATATTATTGTTCTACAAAAAAACAATGAACAAGGCTGAGCGAAATAAGCAGAACGAGGAACACATTGAATACAGTAACAAGAAAACTATGTGATGATCAACTACGAAAGGCTTGGTTCTTCTCTGTGGTTCAGTGATCCAAAATAATACCAATAAATGTTGGACAGAAAATGCCATTTTTATCCAGAAAAAGAACTAGACTGAATGTAAGTCAACACATGCTATGTTCACTTCTTTTTTTTCTCTCTCATGGTTTTTCCCTTTTGCTTTGATTTTTCTCTCCCAACATGATTCATAAAGCAATGTGTATTAAAAATAAATAAATTTACAAAAAAAGAAAAGGAATTAAAAGAATAGCTGCAATTTATATATCTAGCATGCATTGTTGTTTACAGGAAAGAGAAAGAATAGAAAAATAATTGATCTATAACATTTATAAAGGCTATCATTACACAATGCTTATATACATACACACCCTCACAAATTAAAAAAAAAACTGAAAGAAGTTTTTTCTTTAATCTTTTTGGTTTACAGTTCTAGTCATGATCTGAGTCAAAGATCATGCCCAATATACTAATGTTTTAGACAGAGTTCCAAATTGCTTTCCAGAATGGTTGAACCTCTTCACACTTCTACCAACAATGTATCAATGTTCCTGTATTCCTGAAACCCCTTCAACAGTTATAATTTCTCTTTTTTGGTTGTTAATGCCATTCTGATGGAGGGAACCTCAGAGTATTTTAATTTATATTTCTCTGGTTATTAGAATTTTGGAGCAATTTTTCATATCAATCTCATTTTACAAATGAGAAAACAAACATGGGAGAACTTGCTTTAGGTAACAGTGAGAGAGTTGGGATTAAACATGCTCCTTCTAAGTTCACATTCAGTGTTATTTCCATTTTACTGTCTCTTACATAAAACCATAATTACAAAAATATAGGAAGTCACAGAATCATGGATTTAGAACTGGAAGGTTCAGTAAAGGTCATTTAATCCAGTCTTTACAGGTGAAGGAACTGATGTTCAGACATTTGAGCTCCAAATTCAGTGCCTAATCACCAATTCTTTGAAAATGTTAAAGCCCATTAAGGTTTTATTATTGGTATATGTATTCATTTATGTTCAAATCTTTATGACTCTATTTTGGGGTTTTCTAGGCAAAGATATCCCAGTAGTTTGCCATTTCCTTCTCCAACTCATTTTACAGATGAGAAAACTGAGGCAAACAGGGATAGGGATAAGTGATTTGCCTAGGATCACACAGTGTCTGAAACTCTATTTGAACTTATAAAGATGTCTCCCCATTCCAAGCTCTATCCCATTATAGTAGTTTTGCCTTTAAAGCAAAGTTCACTGAATAGTTAAGAAGATAGGTCATTCTTTAAAGGTCAAGAAATTCTACCTCAATTATTAAATTGATAAGTGGAGTCTACTTAAAATATGTTTTTGAAATTAATTAGCTAAGTTCTTTAATTCACCCAACCCTTTGGATAGATTTAAAGATAAAGGAAACTCAAGCTAAAGTCTGAATAATATTAAACAGTTGGACTATACTGAACCTTAATAAGTTTCCAATTTATTTCTTTTGAAAATGTATTATCCATTAAAATAACTTCAAATAACATTATAATCAACTAAACATGCTTAGTAGCTATATGCATTCAAGTTAATTTTTAATATATAATAATTTTCAGTCACCTTAAGGGCTCATCAGAATTTTTTGTATTCATTCTCATCCATTTTCTCTCTAATGAATTTGTAATTGGTATGTGTGCCATTTTTTTTTGGTTTTATGTTATTTGTTTCAATATGTACTTCTTGAGTGAGTTAGATTTATTTCTCTATATAACTAATGGTTTTCTGAGATTATGGTTTAATGTAGTGGTTCAACTGTCATCAGGGTTAGAATAGATTGCTTTAGAAATACCAGCCAAATTAAGAATTAGACTAGTTGATCAGTGGAATAGGTTATGTCCACAGGACAAAATAGTCAATAATTATAGCAATCTAGTGTTTGACAAACCCAAAAGACTCCAGCCTTTAGGAATAAGATTTCATTATTTGAGAAAATTGCTGGGAAAATTGGAAATTAGTGTGGCAGAAACGAGGCATTGACCCATACTTAACACTTTACACCAAGATAAGATCAAAATGGGTTCATGATCTAGGCATAAAGAATGAGATTATAAATAAATTAGAAGAACATAGAATTGTTTACCTCTCAGACCTGTGGAGGAGGAAGAAATTTGTGACCAAAGAAAAATTAGAGAAAATCATTATTGATCACAAAATAAAAAAATTTCAATTATATTAAGTTAAAAAGCTTTTGTACAAATAAAACTAATGCAAACAAGATTGGAAGGGAAGCAATAAACTGGGAAAACATTTTTACAGCTAAAGGTTCTGATAAAGGCCTCATCTCCAAAATATATAGAGAATTGACTCTAAAGAAATCAAGCCATTCTCCAATTGATAAATGATCAAAGAATACAAACAGACGATTTTTCAGATGAAGAAATTGAAACTATTTTTAGTTATATGAAAAGATGTTCCAAATTACTATTGATCAGAGAAATGCAAATTATTTTTTATTACCTTTTTTAAAAAAATTTTTATTTAATAATTACTTTATATTGACAGAATCCATGCCAGGGTAATTTTTTTACAACATTATCCCTTGCACTCGTTTCTGTTCCGATTTTTCCCCTCCCTCCCTCCACCCCCTCCCCTAGATGGCAAGCAGTCCTATATATGTTGGATATGTTGCAGTATATCCTAGATACAATATATGTTTGCAGAACCGAACAGTTCTCTTGTTGCACAGGGAGAATTGGATTCAGAAGGTATAAATAACCCGGGAAGAAAAACAAAAATGCAGATAGTTCACATTCGTTTCCCAGTGTTCTTTCTTTGGGTGTAGCTGCTTCTGTCCGTCATTTATCAATTGAAACTCAGTTAGGTCTCTTTGTCAAAGAAATCCACTTCCATCAGAATACATCCTCATACAATATCATTGTCGAAGTGTATAATGATCTCCTGGTTCTGCTCATTTCACTCAGCATCAGTTCATGTAAGTCTCTCCAAGCCTCTCTGTATTCATCCTGCTGGTCATTCCTTACAGAACAATAATATTCCATAACAAATGGTCAGTATTTTAAAAATATTTCATGTTTTCTTTTTAATATCACTATCCTCTACTTTCTCCACAAATAAAAGCCCAACCTTATAACAAATATATGTAACCAAGCAAAACTATCCTATATTGTATGAATCCTATATTGTGTCTGAAAATATATTTCACTCTGTATCTTAAATCTATCACTCCAAGAAAGTGGGGGTCATGGATCATCATTAGTCTTCCAAGATCATTATTAGTTAATGCACTAAGTCTGAAATTTTCACTTGCATTGTATTTGTAGTTCTCCTGGTTCTGCTTTTTTTTTTTTTTTTTTTTTTTTTTTTTACATTATATCACTTCATACAACTTTCCTCTTGTTTTTTCTGAGTCCCTTTTTCTTTCCCCTTTTCTTCATTGGTGGTTCAATCAACTATTACATTCATATACCTTAATTTGTTTTGATGGTCACTATTTTAACTTCAGTTTTTTGCTACAACAGCAGATGGTGCTATAAATTGTTTTTTTCAATTAAGTCCTTTCTCTTTGTCTTTAATCTCTTTAATAAGCATAAACCAAAAGGTATCAACAATTTAATGACTTTGGAAATGTAATTCCAACTGCTTTCCAGAATGGCTTGACCACTTTATAGCTCAACCAACAGTGCTTTAGCATACCTATTCACCCATGGGTCCTCCCAACAAATGTCATTTTCCTTTTTATGTTATCTTTACTAAATTGATGGGTGTGAGGTAGACTATCAAAAGTTTAATTTATATTTCTTTAGGTATTACTGATTTGAAACACTTTTTCATGTGGTTATTAGACTTCTTCTTTTGAGAAATACCTGTTTTTATCCTTTTTTGTATTAGAGAATAACTTTTCTCATATATGGTTTCAGAGGTATTAGACTGGCTACCAAACTGAAGGTCTTCAGAGTTGTTGTGTTGACTTCATTGTTGTGTGCCTGTGAAATCTGAACAGTGCCAGCACCATGGCAGGAAACTGAACTGCTTCCATTTGAATTGTCATAGGAAGATTCTGAAGATTACCTGGCAGGATCAGATTCCAGACGCTAAAGTCCTTTCTTAAACTAAACTGCGGAGCATTCCAACTCTACTGCAGAGAGCACAACTCAACTGGGATGGCCACATTGTTCCAATACCAAATGTGTGTTTGCGAAATAATATTATTTTGTGGAGAACTCACATCTGTATGAGCAAGCAATTACAAGGTGGTCAGAAAAAGCGATGCAAGGACACTCTCGAGGTCTCTCTTAAGAACTTTGGAATCAATTATATGCCATGGGAGACACTGGCACAGGACTGTCCTCATCAGAGAATGTGTGGTGCTCTCAGAGCAAAGCAGAATTGAATTAGCCCAAAAGAAATGTGAGTTGTGCAGAATTAGAGAAGCTAGTCCAAATGTTCACATGGACTATTTGTGTCTGACCTGTGGCGGAGCATCCTGAGCTCTGATCAACCAGTCGGACACATCGTAACTCGACTTTAACATAGTGATGCCATCTTGGTTCTCTGAGTACAAAGGACAACCAACCAACCATGTAAATACATGTTTATACATATATGTATTCATATGCATATATATGAGATACAGCTTGGAATAACAGACATAGAACTGGACTTAAAGCCAGAAAGACCTGAGTTTAAGTCCTACCAGTGATATATACTGGCAAGTCTTTTAACTTCTCAGTGTTGTAGGCAACCCAAAAAAGGTGTCATGAAGAGTCAGACATGACTGAAACATAACTAAACATTTCATAGTGTATTTTGAGATCTTCCAATATTTTTCATTATTTCTCTTGAATTTCTGATCTTTTTTGTTGCTGCTGTTTAGTCTGATGAGTTTTGTTATAATTTCATCTAGTTCTATTAAATAATGCTTTGGTAGTTTGGCTTGGCACTGAATAAGAAGATTAATTTATGTAGATAGTCAAAACATTAGCATGTTCCAGCCATGACTAGTTAATTCTTCTTCAATTACTTATATTTTCTTTTATTTCTGTAATAGTTGTATTTATATAATTCCTGTGTCTGCCCCAGATCTTTTATAATTTTGAATTGGTTTATCTTTCTGCTGAGTTTTACTAAGTACAAAGAGGCTGATGATTTTTTTCAGAATACTGTTATTGTTGTTTTTAATATTTAGAGAAATCTCTAGGGTTAAGTGAACCATGTAAAATTGATAATTTTGTTTCTTCTTTGCCTGTTATTTCCTCAATTTTTTTTTTCTAGCAATGTATCTTAGAATTCCATCTATCAAAAAAAAAAAAAAAAAAAAGAACTCTATCTTATCTAGAAATTTTTAGACCTATCACTCACTGATGGCTTTAGGCACCATTCTATAGAGACTGTCACTGGCTCACAGGGAGATGTCTGTTTTTAGGTATTTGTGAGAGTTCACTCTGGACCTTTTCTCTCCACTTTTGACAACTTTTAGCCAGATTACCTTATGTTGGACACAGTCTAATTCCAGTATGCTGGAGCTGTCCTAAATTAGCTTGACAGAATTGTTTGCTAAATTTTCAGTGTGAGAATGTATATCTTAGAAATCAGTGATTGATGGAGAAAATGTTAAACTTTAAAATGTCTTTTTCCTTTTTATGTTATCTTTACTAAATTGATGGGTGTGAGGTAGACTATCAAAAGTTTAATTTATATTTCTTTAGGTATTACTGATTTGAAACACTTTTTCATGTGGTTATTAGACTTCTTCTTTTGAGAAATACCTGTTTTTATCCTTTTTTGTATTAGAGAATAACTTTTCTCATATATGGTTTCAGAGGTATTAGACTGGCTACCAAACTGAAGGTCTTCAGAGTTGTTGTGTTGACTTCATTGTTGTATGCCTGTGAAATCTGAACAGTGCCAGCACCATGGCAGGAAACTGAACTGCTTCCATTTGAATTGTCATAGGAAGATTCTGAAGATTACCTGGCAGGATCAGATTCCAGACGCTAAAGTCCTTTCTTGAACTAAACTGCGGAGCATTCCAACTCTACTGCAGAGAGCACAACTCAACTGGGATGGCCACATTGTTCCAATACCAAATGTGTGTTTGCGAAATAATATTATTTTGTGGAGAACTCACATCTGTGTGAGCAAGCGATTACAAGGTGGTCAGAAAAAGCGATGCAAGGACACTCTCGAGGTCTCTCTTAAGAACTTTGGAATCAATTATATGCCATGGGAGACACTGGCACAGGACTGTCCTCATCAGAGAATGTGTGGTGCTCTCAGAGCAAAGCAGAATTGAATTAGCCCAAAAGAAATGTGAGTTGTGCAGAATTAGAGAAGCTAGTCCAAATGTTCACATGGACTATTTGTGTCTGACCTGTGGCGGAGCATCCTGAGCTCTGATCAGCCAGTCGGACACATCGTAACTCGACTTTAACATAGTGATGCCATCTTGGTCCTCTGAGTACAAAGGACAACCAACCAACCATGTAAATACATGTTTATACATATATGTATTCATATGCATATATATGAGATACAGCTTGGAATAACAGACATAGAACTGGACTTAAAGCCAGAAAGACCTGAGTTTAAGTCCTACCAGTGATATATACTGGCAAGTCTTTTAACTTCTCAGTGTTGTAGGCAACCCAAAAAGGTGTCATGAAGAGTCAGACATGACTGAAACACAACTAAACATTTCATAGTGTATTTTGAGATCTTCCAATATTTTTCATTATTTCTCTTGAATTTCTGATCTTTTTTGTTGCTGCTGTTTAGTCTGATGAGTTTTGTTATAATTTCATCTAGTTCTATTAAATAATGCTTTGGTAGTTTGGCTTGGCACTGAATAAGAAGATTAATTTATGTAGATAGTCAAAACATTAGCATGTTCCAGCCATGACTAGTTAATTCTTCTTCAATTACTTATATTTTCTTTTATTTCTGTAATAGTTGTATTTATATAATTCCTGTGTCTGCCCCAGATCTTTTATAATTTTGAATTGGTTTATCTTTCTGCTGAGTTTTACTAAGTACAAAGAGGCTGATGATTTTTTTCAGAATACTGTTATTGTTGTTTTTAATATTTAGAGAAATCTCTAGGGTTAAGTGAACCATGTAAAATTGATAATTTTGTTTCTTCTTTGCCTGTTATTTCCTCAATTTTTTTTTCTAGCAATATATCTTAGAACTCCATCTATCAAAAAAAAAAAAGAACTCTATCTTATCTAGAAATTTTTAGACCTATCACTCACTGATGGCTTTAGGCACCATTCTATAGAGACTGTCACTGGCTCACAGGGAGATGTCTGTTTTTAGGTATTTGTGAAAGTTCACTCTGGACCTTTTCTCTCCACTTTTGACAACTTTTAGCCAGATTACCTTATGTTGGACACAGTCTAATTCCAGTATGCTGGAGCTGTCCTAAATTAGCTTGACAGAATTGTTTGCTAAATTTTCAGTGTGAGAATGTATATCTTAGAAATCAGTGATTGATGGAGAAAATGTTAAACTTTAAAATGTCTTTGGCTTACACTTTTCCCTCTAAAAAACTGATTGTTAAATATTTACAAGCATACTCCTGATTGAAGCCCCTCCTGGCTTTTAAAGCTTTCAAGTTTATCTGAGTTAGCGCTGGCTTCCCTAGTAGAGAAGTGAATTTAAAATCTTTTGTACAACTGAAAATATGAAGAAATAATGTTCTTATCTAAAATCCTTTATGGACTCCTTTTAAGAAGGTTGGTGATAGATAGAAGACAAAAGGGCTTTTTTTTTAGAGAAAATGGATTAAGGGTAATAACTAAAGCTAACTCTTCCCTTGTTCTGACATTACTTCCTCATTCACCTGAAATGATTAACATTAGGATTTAATCCTTCCCAATTGATGAAGTATCAAGGTATATGAAGCAGTATCAATAGAACAATATGTGCAATAATAAGAATTAAAATGAAGAAAAAAAGGACATCTAAACTGAACAATACAATAGCCATCTTAGTGCTGGAGCACACGTAATGAAACATCTTTCCTTAAAAGAAAAGTGAAGGACTCTAAGTATGGAATGTTGTTTCTTTTGTGAGATACGAATGATTTCAGGTAGTTTTGCTTTTTAACTGTTAAACAGTAAGACACTTAGCATAGTACCTGGCACATAGACGCAAAATATGTGTGTATACATAAATGTATGTTATAATAAATGTTAGCTATTATTGTTATTTGGGAAGGTGAAATCAGAAAGTGATTTTGGTATAAAAACAAATCATTAATAGAACTTTTGAAAAAAAAGATAGAAAATTAGCTTTTAGGAAGGTCCCTTTGTGTAACTCTAGGTGCAAGAGGAGTGGTCTTGGAGGAAATGCAATGGTAACTTGGTTACTCCAATAAATTTGGAATGTTACATATTATGATCTTTTTCTTGTTCAAGATTCCTATAAATGCTTCTTGAAATCATCTTGGGGCAATCATATTGGAGAACATGAAATAATATCCCTCTTTCTTTAAGCTAGAAATGGTTTCAATATAGATTTATGTTAAATAAAATTGTTTCTGGCAGTTGGGAACATAAAAAACACAGAATAGCTTAATTTTTTTTTTGACACTGATGAAATATTTTTTACTAGTTTTTACTTTCTGACCATCTTTTTATGCATTTCTAGATTTCATTTTAGTCAGTGCATATTTGTCATTGCTTTATCTGGGGTTAGTTTCAAATATTTGTTGAGATTTCTGAGGAAGAACTGAGCTTCTGTACGTACTGTATAACACTGATATCTTGACCAGAAATCTCCCTTCCTATTTCTTCTATGAACATTCTTAAAATAAACTATGGCTTAGCTGGGTTTATGCCAAGCTTTCTACAGATTCTTTTCCTTCCATCTCTTATGCTAAGCTATTAATTTTCTTCCTAATTCTTTTTTCCATAGCTTTCATTTCTTTTCCAGTTTTTCCTGAAACAACTTTCATTCTATTTATAAAAACATTTTAAACTGGGAAGGGTTTTTTTTTTCTTTTGTAAATTCTTGTTTTACTTCTTCCAGGAGCTCTGATTGAGTTTATATTCAACCTATACTGGTTTCTGAGGCATTGCTTGTAGTTATTTTGAGTTATTTTCTTCTTCATTTGTGCCTTGTGCATCTCTGCTACTGTGGTAGTTCATTATAGCAAACTTCTTTGTTCTTTCTTCCAGGCAACTTCCTGACTTCAGATCTGATGTTATGCCCAGGTTCTGCACACTTTTGGAAGAAAAGTCTGATTCTGTTGCTGCTTTTTTAGGGTATTGAGTATTGCTTTTTTAAGATCTCAGGAAAAGACTGGTTACTTGAAAGTTTTCAGTGCTCCCAAAGAGATTTAATCCAGGAAGAAGTCAGATTGCTGCCTCCCTGGTCTGAACTCTGCAAGTCTAAGACTTTACAGTCTAAGACTGTAAAAGAAACTTGCTGTACTCTAGACTCTTATCAGCTATCAGTTAAGTTCTCTTGGTTCAAAGTGGCAGAATTTATGTTCCCCTTTGGCCTGGGTTTCCTACTTTGATTACTCCTCTGTAGGCTGTGCTTAAGAAATGAGATTCTGATTTGAGCCTGAGTCTGAACTGCAACACTACTGATGACAGCTGCTTTATAATACAGTTTTAAGTTTGGTACTACTGAGTCACCATTCTTCTATTTTTTTCAATAATTTTCTTGATATTCTTGACCTTTTGTTCTTCCAGATGAATTTTGTTATTATTTTTTCTAGTTCTATAAAATAACGTTTTGGCAGTTTGATTGGTATGTCACTGAACAAGTAAACCAATTTAGGCAGAATTGTCATTTTTATTATATTAGCTTGGCCTAAGCCATGAGCAATTGATATTTTTCCAGTTGTTTAAATCTGACTTCATTTATGTGAGAAATGTTTTGAATTGTGTTCATATAGTTCTTGGATTTATCTTGGCAGGTAGACCTCCGAGTATTTTATTTTGTCTAGAGTAATTTTAAATGGAATTTTTCTATCTCTTGGTGATGGGCTTTGTCAGTAATATATAAAAATGCTGATGATTTATGTGGATTTATTTTATATCCTTCAACTTTGCTAAAGCTGTTAATTGCTTCCAGTAAGTTTGTGGATGATTTTCTAGGATTTTCTTTTTCTAAGTATGTCATTATATCATCTGCAAAGAGTGATAGTTTTATTTCCTCATTGCCTATTCTAATTCTTTAATTTATTTTTTTCTTATTGCTAAAGCCAAAATTTCTAATACAATGTTGAATAATAGTAGTGATGTACAATATCCTTGTTGCATCCCTAATCTTATTGGGAATAGGACTGAGCTGCACCACTCCTGTGGCTGCTACTGCCTAACTTTCTTTTTCCTCAGCAGACCTCCCAGGGCATCTCTATTATGCTCCTCTCCCCCATGTCTACCGATCTCTGTTTGTCTCTCTATGCTGATCTGGGCCAGACAATGGGCTGATTATGGATTTCCATGTTAGGATTCAGTCTGGTGCAATTTATAGATCTGTTGGGAGAAGTTATGGATGGGAGTTCAGCTACATGGCTTTCTTCTATTCTGTAATCTTTGCTCCTGCCCAAAAGTGCTATTGCAACCATAGACAGGGTATTCAAATGAGCTTATGGCCTAGGTGCCTATGACTAAAACAAAAAAATTAATTGTTAATCATCTAGAAGTATGATGTGAATGAAGCACTGAATTTGGAAATAGGATGACTTGGATTTACATCCTTAGTTACTTACCAGCAATGTTACTCTGGGCAAATAATATCTCAAAACTTTATATTACCTCATCTATAAAATGGAAATAATAATAATACCTGCCTTTTTCAGTATTATATTAAAGTTCAAGTGAAATGCTTTGCAAACCTTAAAATGTAATAGAAATGTTCCAACTGTAGACATCATTCTAATAGCTGTGAGCTATCAGACTTGAATTTTAATTGGAAGATATTGGTCTACTAATTAGCAAAAATGGTTAAACATTTAACAAAAATATACAAAAACATATTATCTAAATCATTTGCAATTTCCTAAAAGGAAAAAAATCAACACATTTTACTAAAATAATTTTATTGCTTTTTTATAGTGCCTCGAATGAGCAGTTAGGTGGTACAGATGGTAGAGTACCAGGCTTGGAGTCAGGAAGATTCATCTTCTTGAGTGAAAATCTGGCCTCAGACACTTAATAGTGATACTAGGCAAGTCACTTAACTCTATTTGCCTTGGTTTCTTCATCTGTAAAATGAACTGGAGGAGGAAATGGAAAACCATTCATTCTCTTTGCCAAGAAAACTCCAAGTGGAGTCTTGGAGAGTCAGACATAACTGAGAAATAATAACAAATTCCCTCTGATCTTCTCTATATATACTTTTTGTTTATTTTAAAATAGCCTGTGATTTCCTTGATATAGGAACTTCCAGAGAATAACTTTTCTCTGTCAATGGAGAACAGTGCATATTCCTCAATTTAGAGAATCTAAACCACTGAGAAACTAAGTGACTTCTTTGATCAGAAATAATGCATTAGACTCAAGACTACTTTAGACAATGACTGGCAACATGTTCTTTGAGATGAGAAGCACATGAAGATTCTAAAAAGATGGACTTTTTTTTTAAAGAACACTTCTAATTTTGAAATGGAGCTGGTCAAGGCAACCTCTTCCTACATTTTTACAAAACAAAAGCCAAATTCTTGGGTGGTTTCTAGACAACATAATAAAAGTCACAGTTTATACACAACCAAAAGATAATATAGTTTTCTTTCTCTACAATAAGTCCCTTCAAATGTGGCACAGAATTAAGATTTTTTTAATAGAAAATATATTTATAACTATAATGGCCCATGGAGGAAATAAGTGGCTGCCAAATAACTTATTCCTGAATGCTTTCTTTGTCATAAGTGGTTCTCTTATTGGGTAAATGATTCCACATTCAATCCAAAGATGTTAGTGGTTTTTTAAATGTGTGCAAAGGCCACCAGATAGACCTTATTAATTTGACAACAGTAGGAAAATCACTGGATTCCAGAAGCAGAGAATTTTTCTGCTATGTAGAAAAGTATGGTTCAGCTATTTTGCCTCTATCTCATTTTCTTCAAACTTAAATGTTTGGAGGCATGAGTTCCAGGAGATTTGAAGATTTTATTTATATACACACACACACACACACACACACACACACACACACACACACACAAATGTATATATGTTAGGATTCTTACAAGGGAGCTAAGTCAGTGGAATTGATGAGATAATGATTCTCTAATTTACATGTACTTAGTCTTAGTACTTACTATAATTCTACAAGATTCACACCTTTAAGAGAGCATATATAAGCTAGGAGTCTCTACCAGGATCCAATCTGGGACATTCAGAAGTCAGAAAGGACAAGCCCACTCTTGGAGGAGGAGACAGATTCATTTCATTTTCTACTTTTGTGCTAGCTGGAGACATCCAGAGAGAGCTAGAGGCTGAAGCTGGCAGAGGCAAAGAACTAGCAACAGGAGCTCTTGGAACCAAGGAGAGAGAGCGGCCTCTAAAAAAGCTAATCGGGCCCAAGGAAGGAGACAAGACTTGAAAGAGAAAATAAAGAATTTGGACTTTAACTCCTGACTGCATTTGGGGTGATTACATTGAACTAAAAGGAAGGCTGCCTCCAGAAGCCCCCCAAGAAACCTGCTTCCAGAGAAAATCACATTTTAGAAAAGAATATTACATATATATGCATATGTATATATAGATATATAAATATATATGTATACATATCCATGAACACATGCAATATATATGAATGTGTATATGTACATATATATTTCAATCACTTCTGTTATCACTGGTGAGAAATCTGTTTCAGAGTCTTTCAGTGTTCACAGTGCCATTGGACTATCATATTTCTTGGCTGAATAGCGGCCTCGATGTATTTATGAAGTTTTTTTGGAGTGCTATACATAATATACAGTATTTTGAAACAATTCATATAGTTAGGTGTGTACTAATCATTGTTTTTAAGTTACTAATCCATATGACTTTCAAATGATCCATACATATTTATCTATACCTACTATGTGCTAGATACCAGGCTAAGCTCTAGGGATGCACAAAAACCCATTTCTAGTCCCAAAAGAACCCACAAACTAATAGGAGACAACATGCAAAAAAATTTATGTACAAACAAGATGTACACAGGATAATCTAGAGATAATTATTAGAGTGGAGAAGGTAGCATTAAGGGAAAGGTTTCTTGCAAAAAGTAGGATTTTAGCTGAGATTCAAAGGAGTCAGGGCATCTAGGAAGTGGAAGGAGAGATTTCTAGCATAAGGGCCAGTTCTCAAGGGAAAATGCTCTCAAGGAAATTAATTTCTATAGAGTAGAATTCATACATAAGTACATAACAGAGTTCTACAACATAAATAAAAGCTAAATTTTTTTGTGTGGTGGGGAGGAGACCAGTCACTATATTGTTCAGTCTGGGCCAAATCTTTGTGATCTCTTTTGGTGTTTTCTTGGCAAAATTACCGGAGTGGTTTGCCATTTCTTTCTCCAGTTCTGTTTACAGATGAGGAAATTGATGCAAATGCTGTTAAGTAACTTGCGCAGGGTCACACAACTAGTGTCTGAGGTAGAATTTGAACTCAAGTTCTCCTGACTCCAGGCCTGGTGCTCTTTCTATTGCATCACCTAATTGCCTTTCCAGGTAACTTTAAAGGGAATAGAAGAGGTTTCAAGTAAAAGAGGGCTTCTTAAACTTTTTCCACTCATGTGGTGATCTATCTTTTATTGTCTCTAATATAGCCCGGTTAGCTTAGAGGTCTATCTCTCTGCTTGGTTCCAAGAGCTCCCTCCGAATGTCGCCAAATCCAAGGGTTTTGTCCTTCAGCCTCTGCCTCTGCTTTTTTCAGCCTCCAACCAGCACAGAGATGGAATGAATCTCTTGTCTCCTTCACTTGGAGCTCAGCTAGCTTTCTGGTGAGTCTTTCAGACCAGCTTGGTCTCAGTGGGGGAAGTGCAGGAACCCAGCCACCAACTACAGTGGTGTGAGATGAAGATGAATCTGGTTGTCCGTTGAATTCTCGACTCGTAGCTTCTTCCTCTGAAAACTCTCCTCTGCGACCAGCCAGCCAAGTGGAAAATATTCTTGAATAGCTCTCTCTTCACTGGCCTTATATTTGACTCTTCTGAGAGAATGGGATTATGGGTTTTCTCCCATGGTGCTCTCTGGCCCTAAGAGCTTTAAGGGAGGTGTGAATTCACAAAGTTACAAAGTTTACTTTGTGAATCTCCCATACTTGTGAACTCGGATGAGTAAAGGTGTAAACACAAGCATTGTACTAATTAGTTCCACTTAGTACCTTGTTTCAGGTTCTGCCCAAAACATCTTCTTGTAAGATCAGATCAACTCTAATTAGTTAGCAGTTTGTAAAGATTCCAACACACTCAAACTCTTTTTGCTCAAGAAATTTTCATGTAACCCTGTCTCAAAATCTGAGTTTGAAAAGATGTGATGTAGAAGATAATATTTTTTAAGACAACATATCAAGGGACACTAATGCATTGTTGGTGGAGTTGTGAACGAATCCAACCATTCTGGAGAGCAATCTGGAATTACGCCCAAAAAATTATCAAATTGTGTATACCCTTTGATCCAGCAGTGTTTCTATTGGGCTTATATCCCAAAGAAATACTAAAGAAGGGAAAGGGACCTGTATGTGCCAAAATGTTTGTAGCAGCCCTGTTTGTAGTGGCTAGAAACTGGAAAATGAATGGATGCCCATCAATTGGAGAATGGCTGGGTAAAATATGGTATATGAATGTTATGGAATATTATTGTTCTGTAAGAGATGACCAGCAGGATGAATACAGAGAGGACTGGCGAGACTTACATGAACTGATGCTAAGTGAAATGAGCAGAACCAGGAGATCATTATACACTTCGACAACGATATTGTATGAGGACATATTTTGATGGAAGGGGATTTCTTTGACAAAGAGACCTAACTGAGTTTCAATTGATAAATGACGGACAAAAGCAGCTACACCCAAAGAAAGAACACTGGGAAACGAATGTGAACTATCTGCATTTTTGTTTTTCTTCCCGGGTTATTTATACCTTCTGAATCCAATTCTCCCTATGCAACAAGAGAACTGTTCGGTTCTGCAAACATATATTGTATCTAGGATATACTGCAACATATCTACCATATATAGGACTGCTTGCCATCTAGGGGAGGGGGTGGAGGGAGGGAGGGAAAAATAATTGGAACAGAAACGAGTGTCAATATAAAGTAATTATTAAATAAAAATTTAAAAAAAAATAAAAAATAAAAAAAAATTCAGGGAGAGGAAAAAAAAAAAAGACAACATATCAAAACCTATTGGATACAGCAAAAGCAGGAATCAGAATAAAGTTATATTCCTAAATGCTTATAGAGTAAAATAGAGAAAGAATTGGATATGAAACTTAAAAAACTAGAAAAAGAACAAATAAAAAATTCCCAATTAAATACTAAATTAGAAATCCTAAAAATTAAAGGTGAGATTAATACAATTAAATGTTAGAAAACCTTTGAATTAGTAAATAAAATAGGAATTGGTTTTATGGGGAAAAACACAATAAAATAGACAAAGCATTGATAATATGATTTTTTTAAAAAGATAAAAAAGCTATATCACTAATATCAAAAATAAAAAGGATAAATAACACTGTTAATGAAGATGAAATTAAAGCAATTATTAGGAATTATTTTGCCCAATTATATGCTAATAAATTTAACAATTCAAGTAAAATAGAAGAATAGTTACAAAATACACATAAACAGAAGAGGAAATAAAATATGTTAAAAAAATCTATTTTAAAAAAAGAAATTGAATAGGCCATAAATGAGCTTCTGATGGAAAAAAAACATTGGAACCTGATTCTACCAACATTTAAAAATCAACTAATTCCAATGTTAAATAAATTATTTGGAATAATAGCTAAAGAAGGAGTCCTACCAAACTCCTTTTATGAAACAAATATGGTTCTGATATCTACAAGAACAAAAACAGAGAAAGAAAATTTCACTGTTGAATATGGATGCAAAAATCCGCCCCCAAATATATTGGGTAGAAGATTATAATAATATATCACAAAGATTATACATTGTGACCAAGTATGATTTGTACCAGGAATGTGGGAATATTTTAACATAAGGAGAAATATTAACATAACTGATTATATCAAGTATAAAAGTAACCAAAACAATATCAATAGATATAAAAAAGATTTTGATAAAATACAACACTCATGCTTATTTAAAATACCTGAAAGCATAGGTATAAATGTATTTTTCCTTAAAATGATAAGAAGCATCTATCTAAAACCATCAACAAGTAAAATGGGAATAAACTCAAATATTAGGAGTGAAACAAGTATAGCCATCATCTCCAATATTATTCAGTACTATAACACAAATGCTACCAATAGCAATAAGAGAATAAAAAGAAATTGAAGGAATCAGAGTGGGTGATGAGGTAATAAAACTATCTCTTTTTTGTAGACAACATAATTATGTAGCTGAGAAATCTTAGAGATTCAACTAATAAGGCTGAAATAATTACTGATTTTAGCAAAGTAACTGTAAATGAAATAAATCCACATAAACCATCAGCATTTCTATATATATCACCAACAAAACCCTATTAGAAGATGTAGTAAGAAATACCTTATTGAAAATAACTGTAAGACAATAAAATATCTGGACATATGCCTGCCAAAACAAATTCATAATTAATTATAAAACACTTTTTAATACAAATAAAGTCTGACTTAAATAATGGAGAGATATTAATTGTTCATGGGTAAGACAGAGCCAGTATAAAAAAATGACAATTCTACCATACTTATTTATTATAATCCAAATTAAGTTACCAAAAATTGTTTTGTTGATCTACAAAAATAATAATAAAATTTATTTGGAAGAACAAAAATTCAAGAATATAAAAGGAATTAATAAAAATGCAAAGTGGGGAGGTTTAGCAATACCAAATCTTAAACTGCATTATAAAGCAGTAATTATCAATGCTATCTGGCAGAATGGATTAAGAAATAGAAAGGTACATCAGTGGAACAGAATAGACACATAATACATAATACTATAAATAATTATAGTAATGTTACATTTGAAAATTGTGAAGATTTAAACTTGTGTGATAAGAATTCAATATTTGGTAAAAAATTATTGGAAAAATCAATAAGCAATCTGGCATAAATTGGATATCCCAGGATAGGTCAAAGCAAATACATGATATAAAAATATAAACCAACATATCATAAATAAATTAAAAGAACATGAAACATATTATCTAGCAGATTTATGAATAAGAGAATTTATGTATAATTTAGAGAGCATTATAAAATGTAAAATGGATAATTTTGATTACATTAAATTAAAATGTACAAATAAAATCAATATAGTTATGATTAGAAGAAATAAGAAAATTGAAGAAAAATGTTTAAAAACAGTTTTTCAGATGAAGGTCTCATACCTCAAATGCATAGAGAACTTTGTCAAATTTATAAGAATATGAGTCATTCTCCAGTTGATAAATGAATAGGTAGTTTTTCAATGAAGAAATCAAAGCTGTAATTATTGATTAGACAAATGCAAATTAAAACAACTTTGAGATTTTTTTCTCACCTCTCTAAGATTGACTAAAATGATAGAAATGGAAAATGACTAATGTTGAAGGTGATATATAAAAATTGGGACACTAAAACACTGTTGGTCAAACTTGTCAAATTCCAGTCATTTTGGAGAGCAATCTGAAATTATGCTGAAAGATTTATGAAACTGTGTATACTCTTTGACCTAGCAACATCACTGTTAGGTTTGTTTCTCATGATGAACAGAGAAAAAGGAAAAAAAAAACCTCTTTGTTATAAAATATTCTGGTGGCAAAGAACTGGAAACTGAAGGAATGCCTATCAGTTAGGAAATGACTGAAAAAGTTGTAATATATTATTGTGATGAAATACTACTGTACTATAGGAAATGATGAGCAGATTGATTTTAGGAAAAATCATGGAAAGACTTACATGATGAAGAATGAAATGAACAGAACCAAAAATACAATGACAGTTGCAAAAAGGATGAATTAGAGATAGAAGAGATTTGCTTGTAAAGAGACCAATTAGAAGGATCAAATAGAGGTTAGTCCCGGTGAGAGGTGATTAGGGCCTGAACTAAGACTGTGACTGTGTGAGTAAAGCAAAGGAAACATGTGGAAGAGTTAGTTTGGAGGGGAAAAATAACAAAATTTGGCAACTAGTATATTATGTGGAGTGAGAGAGTGTGAGAAATAGTAAAGGATAATATCAATATTACCAACCACGGTGACTATAAGGATAGTAATTCTCTCTACTGGGGAAAAAAAGCAGAATTTAGAAGAGGCATTGGTTTGAGCAATAATTTCAGTTATAGACATGTTCAGTTGAGATGCCTATGGAATATCTAGTTTGTCCATAGGCAATCAATGATGTGGTACCAGAGCTCAGCAGAAAGCCTAGGGCTGGCTATATAGACTTGGGAATTAACCACACAGTGATATGTCCAGTTTGTTCCTATAGTCAATGCTTACTCTATCCTGTCTTTTTAAAAGTTTTTTTGGGGTAATATCATTTCTTATATTTCTGCACTCCAAGGTATCTTGTTTATGTCACAGTGACAATTGAGATTCCATTCTTAAGTGTTACTTTGCAGTAAGATGAATTAGAAAATAATTCAAAGTTACTCATAATGTGTGTGCAAGAGTCCTTGGAATATTCCCATTTCTGTTGCTAGGTGGCAATCAACTTCCAGTGACAACTTACTAAGTTGATGTCAGTTGTTTGCTTTTGGGATTCTAGAATCTTCAAGGAATTCTCTTGCTCAGCAAATAATACACATTTACTTCCTTTCCTCTTTGGGGTTTAAAATACTATTTTCTAAAGTGAAAATAAAAATGAATATTTGGGTTCATGGAATAGACATGCCATATTATATTACAAATAACCCACTTACTGGCATCCTGCTACTAATCAAACCTGCCAGTGAATTCTGCTTTTAATTTTGTAATAAGGTATTGAGAAAAAAAATGCTCCAACTCTGTCAATATCTTCAACATTTACTTAGTGTCCCTGGATTCAGAGCAGCTTTCTAGATATTCCCTTCATATAAGATGATATATATAGAGAGAGAGCTGGAAGAAACCTCAGAAGCTACCTAGCCCAATCTCCTCATTTTACAGATAAGGAAACTAAGGCTCAGGGAGTTTGAGTGACTTTCCCAGAGTCACACAGGTAAGTATCAGAGGTATAATTTGAAATATTCTTAGCCCTTCTCTTCATTCACTGCAGAGGAGATTATAGCAACATGTCACAAAACATTTCCCTTAATGCTTAGCATAAGTTTTGTCCCTTTCAAAGGGATCACCCTAACTCTAAGTAATATGTCCTCCTTCTTGGGCATCTGTAGCATTTAATTTCTTTTTCCATTAATAAATATTATTTTAACTTTCATAGGCAGGAATGATCATTCAAACAAGTGAACAGGGACAAAATAAAATATACATGTATATTTGTGAGCTGTGTACACAGTTGAACTGCTCCCCACATGTGATAGAGGAGTATCATTGTGTAGCTCAAAGGGAGGCAGAATAGATATCTCCAGCCTTTTCTCTACTTACTTTTCAGCAAAAGGAGATTAATTTCTTCTAGGAGGGGGCCACAGGAAGTGGGGGCTAGAAACTTGGCTACTCTGTTCTTCTTAAAGAAAGTGGACATTGGGCTAGAATTATATCTATCTGTTCCTTTAAGTATTATTAGTCTAATGGGTATCGTTTTCAGATTTAAATTAAACTTCAGATTGATGTTTATTAGGTTAAAGAGGATGTGAAGCTTTATACCCAAGGCTTGATTCCTTTCACACTTGATGCCAGTTCCATAATGAACTCAAATAGCATTTAACAAAGAAAGCCATTTATCCAAGTCTATAAGAAAACAGAAATCAGAGAAGGTATACATAGGAGACTATATACTAAGAAGAATGAACTTCTCTCTTCTGCTCTCACTAACTCTGTCTTATTGCTCAGAAAGTTCCATACTGACAGACTTTGGAACTTGGATTATATACAGGTAAAATCATAGTTCTTCTGCTATTCAAAATGAATAAGAGGAAAGACAAAGGGAAAGGACTTCATTGGAAAACTGATTCTTTTTTTTTTTAATTAGGTCTAACACAAAGAACTGGTTTCAACCTGCAAAAATCTGAACCAAACAATTTATCTCCATTTGCCAAATCACAAAGCTCTAAATAAAGGCTTGCCATTTGTAAGCTAATCAAACCACTGAAAGAAAAAAAATGAAAATAGTTTAATAACACAAAATTAGAAAGTAATTGCAAATTTATTATTGAGTTTGTTGTTAACATATTTTGATAGGTTTTTTTTCTTTTTCATTTTGTATCACTTCATTCTTCATATTATTTCTTGCAGGTCAATAACATTCTATTGTAGTTATATTCAAATAAATAATATTCCTCGGAGTCTTTATTTTAGGGTCTTTTTCAGAAGGTGTTCGATGAATTCTTTCAACACCTATTTTCCCTTCCGGTTCTATTACTTCTGGGCAGTTCTCTTTGATGATTTCCTGTAAAATAGTATCTAGGCTCTTTGTTTCATCATAATTTTCTGGTAGTCCGATGATCCTCAGGTTATCTCTCCTAGATCTATTTTCCAGGTCTGTTGTTTTTCCAAGTAAATATTTGACATTTTTTCCAATCTTTCATTTTTTTGGTTTTGCTTGACTGATTCTTGATGTCTCAATGAATCAGTCATTTCTATTTGTTCAGTTATGATTTTTAGTGAGTTATTTTCTTTATTAGCTTTTTTTACTTCTTTTTGTATATGTCCAATTGAGTTGTTTTGCTCTATGGAATTTTTTTCCATTTCACTAATTTTTTTTTTTTTTAGTGAGTTATTTTCTTTTTCCAATTCACTACCTTTTCCAATTCACATTTCAGGAAGTTGTTTTCTTTCTACATGTTGTAGAAATGTATATCTTATAAAATTTTAAAAATGCATTTCAGCTTCACATTTCCTTCCTATTCAATTATGAGTTCATTTCAATGTCTATTTGATGTGCATGTCAAAGATATGTGTATTAATGTGATGATGTACCAGCTATTCAAGTAGATATCTATATAAAAATATTTTCACCTCTGTGAAATTTCCTGTGCAAATTTTTAGGGAAGTTTTTTGGAGTAACTATGGAGTTCCATGAGGAAACCTTATAATATTCTAAGCTTTGATGTAATCATTCATGTTGTCTTTATACAAGATTGTCTGAATGGCTTTATCATCTATGGGAAATCTCTTCTATTTGGATCCTGAGGAAAACCATTTGTGAGCAAACGTATCTTTTTAGTGTTATTTGCTTAACATGAATAATCTGAGATTAACTGAACAAAATTATATCTATGCTTATTTCATCAAGAATTTTATATGATCTTAACTTATACATGATTCTTTGTTGCTAATTTGACATAGGGTAGAATATTAGATTTAATCTCTGTTTCTTAGATTAGAGATTTTGAATAAGTTTTCATGTTTGAGAAATGCCTTAATATTTATTTCAATTTTTTGAGATAGCTAGGTAGCACAGTGGCTGGATTGCCAGACATGGCATCAGGAAGACATGAGTTCAAATTCTATCTCAGCTCCTGGGCAAATTAAAAATCTCTCTGCCTTTGTTTCCTCATCAGTAAAAAGGGGATAATAATAGCACTTATCTCCCAGGACTATTATGAGGATAAAAAAAGATATTTGCAAAATTATTGGCAAATTTTAAATAATTATAAGTATTAATAGTATTTGTATTTATTATCTTAACACCACTATTGTTATCAACAAACAAGAATAGGCTTATTAGTTAAAAGCAATTATTTTGAAACATTATATTATCTTAACTATTATTAATAATATTCTTCATCTAATTATCTACTAAAGAATGACTATTACAAATAAATTTGTGTCAGTATTGTAGAATTTTTTATTCTGAACTATTATCAGAAATGCTTAGCAATTTTTCCTTGCTTGTTTTCTTTTTCTGGTTACATAACTTTTTGTTGTGCAGAAACTTTTTGTTTTTATATCATTGTTAGTTGAATTAACCTATCTTGACTTTTATAATCACCTCTAAGTTAAAGATGGTTAAAAATTTGTGCTTTAACTGTAAAATAATAAATAATAAAAATAAAATAATAAATTGTCCTCTATGATTAAAAAAATAGATCATTGATTCATTTGGGATTTTGATGAATTATGTAAAATGATCAATTTTTGCCAAATTGCAATTTGTCTTTCCCAATAGTTATTGTTGAATAATGAATATTTTTTTCCTCTGGGTTTTGTGACACTGGCTTTGTCAAACACTATTCTACTGTATTTATTTGCTTTCAACTCATTAATTATCTATTCCTGACCTATATATCTATTTTTATACAGTATAATTACTGCTTTTTAGTATATTTTAAGACCTAAGAGTACAAGTTCCTCTTTTTCCAATCCTTACTTTTTTATTGTAGAAATGCCTCCACAGAAGAATCCTTTATATCTGAGGCAGTGACAAAGGAAAAAAATAGATTTTCCACAAGAACTACATGAATAATTAAAAGAAATGAAATAAACACTCTGGAGGAAAGAATTAGGAGAATAAGTAGTTGAGAAGATATAGTTCTGACCCTTATCCAAGAAATAGACTCACCCCAAACTAGAAAAGATTAAAGAGAAATCAATGACTCCATGAGAGAGCAAAAAATATTAAGATGAAAAAATAGAAGAAAATATGAGATATATAATATCATAATGAGGGTACAAACCCATATGAAAGAGAACTGGGGGGGGAGAGCCTATTTCCAGAAAGGCATGATGACATGAAATGCATGCGAAGACATCATGTAAGTGGCTCTGCTCTCTTGGTGATGTGATTTAAAGGTGTTTGCACCTTTGACTGGCTATAGAGACAGAAGTGGTTAGAGAGCAAAACTGGGATGCATTTAAACAGGCACTACTAGTGCATTACTGCAGGTTCTCCTCACCTCCTCAGCTGCTGACAATGGAGAAGAAGTACAAGATGCTGAGTTCTTTTGGTAGAAAAGGGATCAGAAGCCCCCTTATGCTCTGCATAAAGCTAGGAATGCATAACTCTGCTGTTGCTCCAGTTTCTCTTGTGTCCATTCTTTCCTGCTTCTAGGCAAAAGAGACTAGAGATAGCTATAAAACTGTGAAAGGTTAGAACAAGCTACCAAAAGGTCCAGGAATGGAGTCCATACCAGGTTTTGCAGTCAGCTTGCCCATCATTAAGCTCCCAAGTTGAGAAATGATCTTCAGACCTAGCTCATCCACAGGAGGTCTGAGGCTTCATCTAGCAGCGATGCTTCATTTGTTGCTATAGTTGTTGTTTTAACATTTATTTTACAAAATTTTGAGTTCCAAATTATTTCTCTTGTTCTGTCCCCTTTCCTATTCGTTGAGAAGGCAAGCAATATGAGACACATTATATGTGAAGGCATGAAAATATTTTTATATTAGCCATGTTGCCAAAAAAAAGTCCAAGAAAAATAAAGAAAATGACAAACAATATACTTTGATGTACATTCAGAGTTCAACAGTTCTCTCTTTGGAGGAGGAGAGTATTTTTCATCACACCTTTGAAATTGTCTTGGATCATTGTTTCAATCAGAATAGCTGTCTTTCATAATTGATCATTGTTATAATATCGTTGCTACTATGTATAATGTTCTTGGGGTTTTTTTAAATTTCACATATAAATATTCCCAGGCTTTTCCTGAAACAAGTGATACCACATTTGGTTGTGAACTTGGTGAGGGAAATTGTTAAATCTGAGTCTATTTTCCCCAGAGACTGAGATGGGATAAATAATAGTGTTCCCCTGAGGTACTGGGAGAGGAAATATTTATACTTTTGTTCTTTGTTATATCTTTGAAGTAAAAAATCTCTTTGTAAAATAATATGGAGAAGCCCTAGAATTCTGAGGAAAGGTGTATCCATCCTCAGTCTGGAAGAGTGAGGTTCCAGAGTCATTGCTACATCAGAAACAACTGACTTGGAAAACATCAAGGAGAGATAATACAAGAAACATTAGATTCTGTGAAAACCATGATATTAAATCAACAACAACAAAAAATCTGGACATTTTGTTTCAAGAAGTTACAAATGAAAACTGCCCCAATCTATTAGTATCAGAGGGCAAAGTAAAAATAGAATCCACTGATCTCCTCCTAAAGGAAACCCAGGAGGAAAAATTCCAGGAATGTCAGGGCCAAAATCCAGAGTTCTCATATCAAAGAAAAGGAATTGTATGCCCCCAAAAAAGCAGTTTAAGTATCAAGGTATCAAGGAACCACAATTAGGATCATATAAGATCTGGCAGCTACATAAATAAGAGGAGATATTGGAAAACAGTTTTCCAAAATGCAAAGGATATAAATTTATATCCAAGAATAGTTTATCCAGATTCATTCATTCATTCATTCATTTTTTGGACTAGGTGAAAGAGGTCTCAATTTCTACCTAGCATTAATCACTTAAATAGCTGGAGCTTCAGTCAAACTGCTGAAGACCTTAGCTTAGAAAACCAAAATTCCTCAGGGAGGAAAGGTATGGGTTGGTTCTGTTTCAAGGATTGGAAGAGAGGATAAAAATAGGGATAGTAAAAAGGAGCACATTAGTGTTGAAAGGAGGAAGATCTTTTATTCTCATAATTGGGCTTGCATGAGAAGATAAATATGGAAGAAGGGATAACGGATCGGGCCTCAGATGAACTTGACTATTTTCTTAAACGAGCAAAGAAAGAGTGAATAGATACACACTGTTACGTGTAGAAGTACATCAAACTCAACAGGGAAAAAGTGGGGATGGGGTGGAGGAGGAGTAGGACAGTGAATAACACAAAGAAGGAGTAGTTACAAATAAACCAAATTTCCTGATCCTGAAGAAAGGATTAAAAGGGAAAAGAAAACAACTAGAACCCAAAACTTGCCTCTTTGATAAATGGGGAATAACTGAGCAAATTGTGGTACTGTCTATACATATAAGGGAATTTGATCATGCCTTAAAATATAATGAAAGATATGATTTCAGAAAATTTTAGGTAGTATAAACTGATGCAAAGTGAAGTGAGAAAAATTATAAGAATAATTAATATATGAGGATGACAATATTGGAAAGAAAAATATCTTTGAAAGTTTTAAGGACTTTGATCAATACAACTATTAAAACATGCTTCCCAATAAACTGGGAAAAAATTTTTACATTCAAAAGTTCTAATAAAGGCCTCATTTTAAAAATATATAGAGAATTGATTCAAATTTATAAGAATTCAAGCCATTCTCCAGTTGATAAATGGTCAAAGGATACGAACAGACAATTTTCAGATGAAGAAATTTAAACTATTTCTAGTCATATGAAAAGGTGCTGTAAATCACTATTGATCAGAGAAATGCAAATTAAGACAACTCTGAGATACCACTACACACCTGTCAGATTGGCTAAGATGACAGGAAAAGATGATGACCAATGTTGGAAGGGATGTGGGAAAACTGGGACACTGATACATTGTTGGTGGAATTGTGAACGAATCCAACCATTCTGGAGAGCAATTTGGAACTATGCTCAAAAAGTTATCAAACTGTGTATACCTTTGATCCAGCAGTGTTTCTACTGGGCTTATACCCCAAAGAGATACTAAAGAAGGGAAAGGGACCTGTATGTGCCAAAATGTTTGTGGCAGTCCTTTTTGTAGTGACCAGAAACTGGAAACTAAGTGGATTTTCATCAACTGGAGAATGGCTGAATAAATTATGGTATATGAATGTTAGGAATATTATTGTTCTGTAAGAAATGACCAGCAGAATGATTTCAGAGAGGACTGGCGAGACTTCTATGAACTGATGCTGAGTGAAATGAGCAGAACCAGAAGATCATTATATGTGGCAACAACAAGATTATACAATGATCAATTCTGATGGACGTGGCTCTCTTCAACAATGACATGATTCAAATCAGTTCCAGTTGTTTGGTGATGAAGAGAGCCATCTACACCCAGAGAAAGGACCGTGGGAACTGAATGTGGTTCACTACATAGCATTTTCACTTTTTGTTGTTGCTTGCTTGCATTTTATTCTGCTACTTCTTTTTTATTACTGGTTTGATTTGATTTGATTTTTCTTGTGTAGTACAATAATTGTATAAATATGTGCGCATATATTGAAGTTAACATATATTTCTACCATGTTTAACATATATTGGACTACTTGCCATCTAGAGGAGGACATGGGGAAAGGAAGGGAAAATTGGAGCACAAGATTTTGCAAGGGCTAATGTTAAAGAATTGTCCATGAATATGTTTTGAAAAATAGAAAGCTTTAATAAAAAAAATTAAAAAAAAAAACATGCTTCCAAAGGGTCTATCATGTGACCCACTCCAGTGCAGAGAATTTATGAGCACAAGGTGCAGAAACATGTAATTTTGGACATAGGCACTGTTTTGCCTGACTATCTTTATTTGTTACAAGAAATGACTTTTCCCTCTTTTTTCCCCCCTTACTTTTTAATGGGGGGGAATTTTGGAGAGGATGGTTAGCAATATTTTTCTTTTAATTTTTCAATAATGTCCAATTCTTCATGATAACAGTTGAGGTTTTCTTAGCAAAGATACTAAAGTATTTTACTGTTTCCTTTTCTAGCTCATTTTTTACATTAGGAAATTGAGCCAAACAGGGTTAAGTGAGTTGAATAGGGGGTCACAGAGATAGTAAGTGTTTGAGATCAGATTTGTACTAAGGAAGATGAGTCTTTCTGACTTTAGGCTTAGTGCTCTATCCAGTGAGCTATCCAGAAGCCCATGGCTAGCAATACTGATGCCAAAAAACAAAGAATTTTTTTAAATGCCCCCAAAAAACAAAAAAGAAAATCAGAAAGGAAGGCAGGATAGTTTTGAAAGTAATCTGTGAAAGCTATTATATCTTTTTTTTTAAAAAGTAAGTGATACAGAATGAAGATTCACAGTATCATGTAGAATGCTCCTTCTGTGTACTGCTTATATGAAAAGTTTCCTTTTTTGTATTTAAATTCAGAATTTTTTTAAATTAGTAGGGGAAAAAAGGAAAAAAAAAACTTTGTCTTCCAATATGTTAAAATTTTGAACTTTATGTCATTTGCAAATGTTACCTTTTGGTCAATTTTTCTATCAATTTTTTTTCTTGTTTTTGTTGATGGTGATATATAGAAATTTGATGATTTTGTGGGCTTATCTTCTATACCACTGCTTTGCAAAAGCTACTCATTATCTGTTTAATTTTTTTTTTCATTTTTCTTCTAGGATTTTCTAAATTAATCATCATAATGTTTGCTTCCCTCTTTAGCTTCCACCTGTTTAGCCTCCTCCTAATCTTTATTCCTTTCATTCTTTTTTTATGTTATAATTATCAACATTTGTAGTTTTGTGTCAAATAATAATGACGAGAACAAGCAACTTAATTTATCCCTGTTCTTAGGGGCTAAGGTTCTAAGTTTTTTCTATTTCAAAAAATTCTGGTTTACAGATTTAAATATAGATTTGTTGTGTGGAGGGAAAAAAAATCACTTTATTCTTATACATTTTCATTTAGTTATTTATTTATTTTTGCTGTGGCATTTGGGGTTAAGTGACTTGCCCAGGGTCACAGAACTAGGAAGTATTAAATTTCTTATGCATTTTAAACATAAAGGAATATTAAATTTTATTAAATGTATTGAGGAGTTTCTGTATCTATTGATGATAGATTTAAAAAGGTTTTAAGAAGAGAGGAATATAATATAAGGGAAAAGGTTAGGGTTAGAACTAGAAGAACTTATATCTTACTTCTGTCATTTTATTTAGTTTGAGTTTGAGGCCACACCCATTCAGGGATTAAGGCTTGTTGAAAACCTTTGCTTAAAAAGACCCAGGTTTCCCACTGCATCCAGAACTATCTCCAGTCATCCTGATCTATGTCTGGCCACTGGACCCAGAGGGCTCTGTAGGGGAAAATGAGGTAGGTGACTTTGCCCAGGTTTCCCTCACTTAAATCCAATTCACTTGCATGTCATAGCATCACCTCTCTGATGCCATTGTCCTTTTCAAGAACAAAGAACAGAACAACAACACTTTACTAGCTAATTTTCCACCGACAAATTATCTAATTTTTCTGTTTCTTCATTTCTAAAATGGGGACAATTTCTGTAATACCAATCTCATAGAGTTGTTGTAAGAATCAAATGAAATTATAAATGGAACCCATTTTGTATTCCTTAAAGTGTTTTGTAAATGTTAATTACTGAGATTTATTATCCTGTTGTTTTTCTTTCACATCAACCTAAAATTGTTGGAATAAATCTAATTTGATCATAATAAATATTTGTTTGATTTATTGCTGTATTCACCAATATTTTATTTGTTTTTTTTGCACTCTCACAATATCCTCTCAGGAGTGATTAATATTCATTCCCTTTCCCCGAAGTTGTGAAGAATTCTTTTCTCATTTGTTTGTGATGTGATTTAAAAAAATATATATTTAAGTAATTGACCCATTGGGGGCATATTATAGTGTACCAAATAAGAAGATAATCTATTTCTATTTAGTCAATAAGCATTTATTAATGTCCTATCAAGTGGTAGGTGCTGTACTAAGCATTATAAATACAAATATGAATACAAATTCACATATCAGTCCTATTTTGGTTTCTGTCACTTGACACTTATCTAGCTATGTGAAATTAAGCAAGTCACTTAACCCCAATGGCCCTCTTCCCTCCTCCCCCAATAGTACCTGCCCTCAAGGAATTTACAGTCTAATAGGGGAAGACACACACACACACACACACACACACACACACACACACACACACACACAGAGGCTAAAAAAAGGAGAGAAGGAGGAGGAGCTTTGTGAAGAACTCAACAAAGTCCTTCAAGTAATGCAGTCAGGTGAGGAATGAGGGAGTGTCTGTAAGAATCTCTATATTTAAACAGAAATTCTCAATGGTTAAATATCTACTGAGCTTATTATACCTTGTTCAAGGCATTGTACTAGCTTTGTTTCTTTGAATTCTGGTGATACCATAACACTATTGAGCTCAATAGACAGAATGTTCATCTTAGTCTCAGGAAGACCTGAGTTAGAATCCTGCTTTAGATACTTATTAATTGTGTGATAGGGAAAATTACTTAAACTCTCTTACTCTCAATTTCTTCATTGGTAAAATGGGGATAATAATAGCATCTACCTTTTAAGGGTCATTGTAAGAACCAAATGAAAGAACATGAAAAGTGACTGGTAACCTTAAAGCACTTTATAAATATTGGTTATGATTATTATATGAAATGTGAAATCTGAAAACTAACAGAAAGGTTGCTTTAAAAAATAATCAATGTGACTATATAGTCAAAACTATTAAAAGGGAAGAATTTAGTGTTCTTATTTCCCAAAGCTCTGTCCTGAGCTGTCTTCTGTAGAGAGATACAGAAATGATAATTAATCTTATCAGTTCCCAGGAGTTCAATGATCATTTCCAACTGAATGATTCTGATATCTAATATCTGGTCCTAATCTCTCTTCCTAACTCCAGGCTTGAATTGCCAGAAATACATATACCATAATTGGGAAGAGTGAACAAATCTGAAGAAGATCTATAGAGGGGTATATACTGAGGGAATGCAAATGGCCAGGAAAGATGTTTGGAAGGGCAATTTAAATTTATTTTTTACTTTGAACTTAAATACTCCCCAAAATGGTATTTCCATATACCCAGCAAAACACATAAAAAGTATTGTATATCAATTTATGAATCTCAATTTTATACTACTCAGCTTGTAAAGTATATACATTTTATATATTATTTTAAAAACTGCACTGTTTTTCTGTGCTTCCTTAAGAACATTTTGTTCTCTTCTATGCCCTTCCTTTCCTCCTTCCCCTTTCCTTTCCTCCTCCTTCTCTTCTTCATTCTTTATTCTTCTTTTCTTCTTTCTGCAATCCCATGAGGCTCACAACACTGCCACCAAATTAGAGTAAAATATAATTGGGAAATATTTAACAAAATAAATAAAAATATAACAAAACATAGATAATGTGAGTTTTCCAAGTCAACCTGTGATCCACAGAATTTCTATTTGACTTTGACACTACTGCTCTATCTATATAGCTTGTTAGGGGCTGACTTGTTATGCAATAAATGGATTCCAGATGTCTCAAGATTACCCCAAGTCTGGCAAGTTTACCTGTGTGTTTTTCTGTGTTTTTCTCATTTGTTTCACAAAGCTTCTAAAAGCGTCATAGTCTTTATCTTAAACTGTTCTGTGCAAGCCTGATTGTAAAGTTGGCAGTTTCTCATAGGGCGGCTTTCAGCATTTGCTGGGCTATCTGAAAACGAGACACCTGCTACTTGTGTTACTTAGTAACCAAGTTGATCCCACTCTCGCACTTGTGGCTAAATGTGGTTCAGGGCCTGGGTCCAGACCCTGGAGCAGGAAATAGAATATAATATCCATCACTAGGGAAACAATGGCCTAGGTTCCTGATTTAACCCTGTGCTAATGAAAACAGTTCACTGAGCTGGTCAGCAGAGAAAGGGATTGCAGTCCTGAGTGATTAGGGAGGGGGTTAGTGTGGCTGTCCGGTTCTCAATTTTCTCCTGAGTACCCTTGGTTATATCCTTGGGCAAATCACACAGCTGCCCCAGTTCTTAGTTTACTTATTAATAAGATGGAGGTGATGCTACTTACCTATATCACTGAGGAATTATGAAAGCAAATATTTCAGAAAGACAATTTGACATCCATGGATGGAAGGCGGTATGTAAGTGCAAATAATATACTTATTTTTAAAATGTATTTAGAGTGCTTTCAGCAAAAGTGCTAGATAAGCGACTATGATCCAACCAAATGAAACAATTTTGGGAACCAGAAAAAGGGGTAGTATAAGGAAGATGGGAGATAACCTAAAACAAACTAAACGTTAAAATTTCTTGCTTTTATGAATGAATTCATTGACCATTTTGTGTGTTTTTTTTGGAATTATGTGAAATTATTCTCCAAAATTTCTATTATTGTTCATTCCTAAACATTTTCAGCATCATATTGATTTTTTTTTTTGCAGAAGTTTTTCAATTCAAAAACAAAAACATCTCCAAACCAAAACTATAAAGCAAAACGAATTGATAGGGAAGTTTGTGTCTTCTAGAGCAAAGGACTGCATTTATTTGGTAAATTGTTAAAAGCTTTGTTCCATCAAAAAAAAAAAATCAGGCATAGTTACCATTACTTTGGTATATTTCCTTCATGGAAGAAATTCTCAGCCTCATTAATTACTACTTACATAGTTTCAGTTCATTAAAGTCTCTACAATTAACATATATTTTCATGCCAGTCCTGAACATCTTAGTTTCCTGCCAAGTTGGGATCTTTGAAGGGGTTAGTGAATCATTTTTAAGTTCCCTTTGTCAGTTATACATTTCTCTGGTGTGTTATCTGCCCAGAGCATTTTTTAAAAAATAATCCAGGTATGCATTGACCATAATTCTTTTTTAAAATTTTACAATAACAAGAGTCCTGCCTTGAATTTTTTAACTTCTTATTTTGAAGGCATCCTGATTCTTTGTAATGGAGGAAGAGTCTGGTGGGATTTCAACCTTTATTATGTGACCATTTGATGGAAGGGTCCAAAGAGGCATTTTGTAGGATTCTCTTCTCTTCTTGCTTTGTATTCCTTTGTTTTAGTGATAGCAATTGCACAGGAATTACTATATTTGCTGATTACCTGCAGTATGAGACATTGTCATCTATTATAATTGATACTGATATAAGACTTCAAGATTTACAAAAGGTTCCATATACATCATTTGATCCTAATAACAAATCTGGCAGTTTGGTGCTATTATAATCTACATTTTACAGATGAGAGAACTGAGACTCCAAAAATTAAATTACTTACCAAAGGGCTGCAAAGCTAATAAGTGTTTCAAGTGGAATTTGAATGCAGCTATGCCAAATTCCATGTCCAATACTTTATCTAATACTATAGTTAAATGTTAGTATCCTTTCTAATCCATCCTGTCTATACCTGTCAAATTAATCTTCCTTAAATACTATCCCACTCAAAAACTTCCAGTGATTCCCTATTGCAGGCCAAATCAATGCAAACTACTCTGTCAAATTCTCATGGCTTTCCCATAATCCAGATTATTCCGGCCAATCCGATTCTCTCTTCAACTATCTGCTCTGCCAGGCAAGCCTTCTCACAATTCTATGACCATGACTGCCTTTCTTGCTTCTTTTCCTTTAATTATGTCATCCTCTTTACCTGTATTCCCCTCCTGTCTGCCTATCCAAATTCTGCCCAAAGCCATCTCAGTTCTACATTCTATGGGCAGCTTCTGTGTTCTGATTATTCTTTGACCAACTTGTCCTTTGAACTCTTATAGCATTTATAGTTGATACTATCCAATTTATATTTTAATGCCATCTAAATTACTATATCCTATCAAAAATCTGCTTTGATGTATAAAACCTCCACAGTCCTTTAATACTTCACGATGGCATGAAGGTGATTCTGATTTTCATAAGCTATGCTTGTGGAGGTCATGAATTCAATTATGCTAGAGAGACTTTGTGTGACTCTATTGTCTGTCCATGAACCAACTCAGCTAAGAACAGAGGGGCTCATCATCAGCAGGTTAGTTATTTGCTAATCATGGCAACTATTGAATCAAAAGTCCATATTGTTCATAAACCTTCAAGAATTCCTAGTATTTACCAAGTACAATTAGATTTCTCTGCCCAGTATTCAAAGTTCTTCACCATCTAGAGGTATTCTATCTTTCTAGCCTTGACTCATGTTATTCTATATTCTAGTCATAATAATTGAGTATTTGCTCTCTGAATGTACCCTGTACTATCCTGCCTTCTTGCCCTTTTAAATATTATTCCTTATGCTTGGGGTGCCCTCTAATACCCTTAGAACTTACCAAAAATGTCACCTTCTCCACGAAGCCTTCCTTGAGTTCCCAAGGCAGCAAGAATTGTGGACCTCATATGGCACCTTGTTTTTTAACTCTAATGAGATTTTCCTGTGTTAATAGTACAACATGTGCATCCATGCTTGTGTCTTATTCTCCTACTGAATTATAAGCTTCATGAGGACAAGGACCCCGTTTTATTCTCAACTTTTAAAATAATAACAGGTAACAATATAGAACTGTATTGTTGACAGTGCTTTCCTCATAGCATCCCTATAAAAAGATAGGGCAAGTACTATTATTCCCATTTTACAGATAAGGAAAGAGAGGTTAGAGAAGCAAAGTGACTTTTTAATAGTCACATGCTAGTAAACCTTAGAGCTAAGATTTGACCTCAAGCCTTCTGACTCCCCAGCCAATGAATCTTCCAGATATCTCCTACCCTATCTCTGTATACATTGTATACAAAGCTATACATGTATACACAGTGCTCTATATACATTAAGAGTTTGTTGAATGAATGAATGAATCTACTTTCCTCTATTTTTTGCTGTTGTTACGTGCATGAATGATATCCTTTCATTCCAACTGGACTCTGAATTCCTTGTGAGCAGGGGCCAAGTCTCTTTTTTGACTGCAGTACCTAGAACCCTGTTGGTGCTGGTGGTCATGTGAAGGGAGCAGCTAGTAAGTATTCAGCAAAGACTTATTGATGGATTTAAGTGAAACTTTGGCCTTTTAGGAGCCATACAGTTACATAGATATGTTTATAATCTATTTTGGTTTTTTTAAGTGCCATATCATAATCCATTCAACTTTATAATCTACAGTCACCTGCTCTTTGTGAAGGTTGATCATATGCTAGATAAATTGCATGTAAGAGCTCTCGCCAGTGATGGGAATGTGAGAGATCCAGTACAATGTAATTTGGGGCATTTCCAGCCTTAACAGCATGCATGTGATTTAATTGAATATGGTTAAGGCTCCAGACCCAATAATTTTAATTTCCGTCACTCTTCACTCAGAGGAGCCAATTCTAATTACAGGCTTTTCCCCACATGCATTTCTTGGTTTCATCCTGGCAGAACCTTGACTCTTGCTTAATAACTTTCTGGATGACTGGGCTTGGCTCAATGGGGGGAAATTTGCCTGTAAGTTAATAAGTAAACTGTATTAGTATACAATCTTCCTCAACCTCTTCATGCCTACAGTATCTCTCCACAGACACCAACAACACCTGGAACCTATGGTGTACTGACTACCTCACTCCACCCTACCTGCAAGAGTCATTGGCCCGCCTCCCTTCTCCAAAAAAGCCAGAACAATTAGTTGCTTAGTCCACAGAAGCTCTGAGTTTCTATAAAACAAAATGTCTTCTTGTCTTTAAGATTTCCCAGACTAAAAGAAAATGAACTGAAGTTAGCTTCCTTTTTTAGGGAGAAAGGGATATAATTTGAAGAAAGAGAGCTAGATTTCTTTTTCCATTCCTTTCTTATATCAAAATTTATCATCCCATATTCTATTATCTCAGAACCCTACTTTGTAGTAAGGGATGGTTACCCAATCTGACATACTAATTCTGACTAAACTGTTAATGGGCTAATACACTACTTCCAGGTGAAATATTTGTCTTTAAATAGGGACCTTATGGAAACATAATTTCTTAATCTAAAGATGCAGCTTTAGTGATGTGACTATATACACCATATATGTGTATATATACACACATACACACACAGAGTAACAAGTCAGCAAGTCAGAGAGGGAGATATTTGGGAGCCAGATGAACATTTTGGATAACCCTTCAGTTAAACTATGAAGGCATTTGCCCACTCCAAGGGCCAACTCTGTAAATAATGTCATCAACATTCCTTTTTCTAAATCTAAGAGACAGGAAGGAATAATTGCCAGAAGCTGACTGGATACATCTAGGCGGTACAGCTATAGGATAAAGGTGTTTTAGGGTATCAGGTCACTGCTGTTCCCTCCCGACCCCGGAAAGGCAAAACCATAACATTTTCTACCACATGTATTGAATTCCTTCTTGCATTTTTGGGGTTGTTCATTCCTGCCTGGGTGAGAGGAAAACTGGCCTGGACGTCACAGACTTGCATAATTGATATAATTGTACACAGAGCTTGAAAAACTCACATTGCAATATCACGAGAGAAAATTTTCCAGATCTGGTTTCACAAGATAACAATTTTCCTAATGTTTTCCTGGCAGAAGCTTCTTGTTGTCATCATAAACACAGACAATTTCAACCTAACAGAGAGAAGGGATACCTTGTTCACCCATTTCCAAGGATCTTTTGTGTTCTATTTAGGATGCAACTTATATATTGCTTTTTGTCTGAAAAGAGAAAGTAAGGAAACACCTGAATGCCCTTGAGGAATCTAAATCAGAATTGGCACATGTGATCATTAAGTCCCTGTCAGTGATCTCCAAAAGATCACAATATGTATGAAGAAATGATGCAGAATTAGAAAAGGACACTGCCTTCTTTTTCCAAAGGGAGAATAATGGAATTTGCAAATGACAAGTCAATACACTTGATTGTGACTTTGGAAAAATTCTCATATGCATCATTGAAGGAATGGGTGAGAGAACAACTAGAAAAGGAAGCAAAGAGTGATTACAAAAAAAACCAGAACAGCTTTATTAAGAATATTAAGAATAATTCATGTGAAATTTGACCAAACTTTTTTTGAACAATACAGTAATTGGAAGGAGTGCAAAATCTGGAGTCACAGGACTGAGATTTGAGTTTTAGCTCCATCACTCTGTACTTTAATGAAACCTCTCAACCTTTTGGGGCCTCATTTGTAAGATGAAGGGACTGAACTGCTTTATGTGTCATTTTAGCTTTGGTCTGTTATCTAACAGTATGATTCTTTGATCATGTAAATAGGAACTCCTGCTCATCAACTGTTTAGGCTAACATGGAAAAAGTGAACTACTAAGAAAAATTTTTGTTTTATATATACTTATACATTTACACACAAACACACATCAAAGGATATTGCTTAAAATTAAAAGCATTCACACAAGAAGAATAACATTGCTCCCCATATGCTTTTCAATATGTCATGATCATATCATCTCTGACAAAAATCTCTATATTTCAAATTGTGTATTAGCTTTGTTTTTTTCCCCCATGGTACAATTTTCTGCTTTTTTTATTACCTTTCCAGAATGGATGTATAAACCATTAGCTAATCCTAGTATTTACAATCCCTAATGAAGTATCATCTCCAAATTTAATTAGTGCATTTTTACTTCTCTTCTCAGAATATTCATGATAGAACAAAGTCTCGGTTTGCTAATGATGTCCACTATACTGTTTTTTATTTCTCACAACTTCATCTTTTATAATTTTTCCTTCTAAACTTTTCATACTATCTTTTTATTTTAAGTCACTGTGAGCTTATATCTAAAATCAGGTGGATTAATTTGCCAAATAAATGCTTCTGCAACAATAAAAAAAAAAGAATTGATCATTCTAGGCTAACCTAGTTTCCCTTTTTGATAAGGTTATTAGGCTAGTCAATCTGGAAAGTGTTATCAATATAATACATTTTGATTAAATTTAATATTTTTAAAATATTTGTTGATTAAAAAATATTACTGACACTTTCTAATTAATCCCTTGTCCTCCTCTCCCAGTAATACTTTCTTATCTTACTAAAAAAAAAAAAATTAGGCAAAAAGCAAAAAACATACAAACAAAAAATTCTGTGACCATATCTAATAGTGTGTACAATATTTTGGACCTGTGGTGCCCCAAATTGGAACCAATATCGTTAATTAACTTTGTCCTGGGTTCTGATGTACTTTAGCTTTCTTTTCATTTACATTATTGTGTTTTCATGCAAACCACACACAATGAAATTGTATTTTCATTTTTTTCTCTTGGTTTTCCTTTCTTCACTCTAAAGAAGTTGATAATTTCTTTTTATGTCATCAAAATTTCCTTAAGTAATCCTTCTCCTCTTAGAGAGCCATCCCATATAACAAAATTTTAAAGGAAAAAAAAAAACAAAAAACAAGGAAGAACTCAGCAGAACTGAACAATACTGTGAGAAAGTCTGAAAATATGTGAGATGCATCACATTCATGGACTTCTCACTTCTGTAAAAAATAAAGGAAGATTTTCTTTGCATATATCTTCTTTGGAGCCATACTTATTTTTTTTTTTGAAAAATAATTTAACAACATTAACTTTTGTGGTTATTCTTTTCATTTATATTGTCATAGTCATTATGTATGTTGGTTTCTTTTTTTATTATAGCTTTTTATTTACAAGTTATATGTATGGGTAGTTTTACAGCATTCACAATTGCCAAACTTTTTGTTCCAATTTTTCCCCTCCTTTCCCCCATCCCCTCCCCCGATGGCAAGCTGACCAATACATGTTAAATATGTTAAAATATAAATTAAATACTTGTATTTAATACAAGTATACATGTCCTGACAGTTATTTTGCTGTACAAAAAGAATTGGACTTTGAAATAGTGTACTATTAGCCTGTGAAGGAAATCAAAAATGCAGGTGGACAAAAATAGAGGGATTGGAAATTTTATGTAATGGTTTATAGTCATCTCCCAGAGTTCTTTCTCTGGGTGTAGCTGGTTCAATTCATTACTGCTCCTTTGGAACTGATTTGGTTCATCTCATTGCTGGAGATGGCCACATCCATCAGAATTGATCATCATATATATTGTTGTTGAAGTATATAATGATCTCCTGGTCCTGCTCATTTCACTCAGCCTTAGTTCATGTAAGCCTCTCCAGGCCTTTCTGAAATCATCCTGCTGGTCATTTCTTACAGAACAATAATATTCTATAATATTCATTGTATATTGCTTTTTTAGCACTGTTTACTCTGCATCCATTTCTATTTATCTTTCCATTTTTCTCTGAATTTATCACATTCATAATTTTAAAAAAATACAATAATATTACATTACATTCATGTTTTGCAATTTATTTAGCCATTCCCCAGTCAATGGGCATCTCTTTCATTTCCAGTTCTTTGCTAATCACAAAAGGTGATGCTATAAATTATTTGATGTACATGGCGACTTGTGCTTATCAATGATCTCCATCAGGTATAAGGATCTGTAGGTCAGAGAATATGGGAATTTTAGTCACTTTATTTGAATTTCCAAATTGTTTTGGATCTACAGCTTTACCAATAATTAACAAATGTTCCTATATTACCATAATCCCTCCAACATTAACTCCCCTCCCCTCCAATCTATTTTTACCTATTTGCAGAGCATGAAGAAAAAGTTCAGGGTGATTTTAATGTACATATCTTATTATTAGTAATTTGGAGCTTTCTTTCACATAGTTATTAATAATTTGTAATTCTTTTGAGAATTGCTTTTCCCACATCCTGTGACCACTCATATATTGGGAAATGTCTTTCAGTCATGTATTCATTGCTTAATGTTAAAACCCTCATTAGAGAAACTTACTATTTCTTCCATCTGATTTAGTTTCATGTAATCAAAGTTTTCCATTTTATCTTTTTTTGATATCATATAAAGTACCTATGTAAAACCAAAAACAAGCATCTTATATGCTAGTAACTTTCTTAATACATAGAGGAATAAGGCAAGAATGCCCCCTTTATTTAATATAGTTTTGGAAATGCTAGCAATAATGGCCACACAAAAGAAAGAAATTAAAAGCATAAAGTTAGGTAAAGAGGAAATAAAACTATCCTTATTTGCTGATAACATGATGATTTATTTAGAAAATCCTAGAGAATCAGTGAAAATACTAATTGAAACAATAGTTTCAGCACAGATGCTAGCTACAAAACAAAACAAAAATTTAACAGCATTTCTATACAATAATAACAATCCAAGAGGTCAAAAAAGGGAAATCTCATTCCAAATAACTACAAAATAAAACATTTGGAAATCAATGCATGACTATGTACCTGTATGTACCTGTATATATTCAATTTCAAAGTATTTCTTAAAGAAATAAAGAACAGATTAAATAGTTGAAAGAATATTTAGTGCTTATGGCCATGCCATGCTAATATAATAAAAATTACAATGCTACTAAAGTTAATTTATAGTTTTGATGCTATCCCCATTAAACTATTAAAGGGATATTTTGTCTCTATAACAATAATAAAATTAATTTAGAGAAACAAAAAATATAAAGAATAAAAATGAAAAGAGGTAAGGATAAAAGGGCTTCTAGATCTCAAATTATATTGTAAAACAGCAATCATCAAAACCATTTGGTATTAGTTTAAAAAAATAAATCAATAGAACAGACTAGATAAGACAGAATGAGAAATGTGAACTCTATAACGCAATGTTCAACAGACCAGAACATATAAATTGTTGGGGAAAGAATCCCCTATTTGAATAAACTGCTGGGAATACTGGAAATTAGACTTAGTCTAACACCTTATGCCAAATTCTATAATAAATTCTAAGTGGATATGCATGATCTTAATATTAAAGTTCATAGCATAAAAAAGTAGAAGAGAAGCAGATTACATACCTCTCTCAGCTATGAATAGGAGATGTATTCGTAACCAAACAAGAAATAGATTTAATTACTAAGTTTCCAGGTTCTACAGCTATTTTCCTCCCAAAATTTGCTAGCTAAATACTTTGGTGTCTATAATAATGGTCAAAAAGAATAATGACATGTGATGTCATGTGATATGATATCAAATAGAATCATGATAGATTAAAATGTTGAGCAAATCCTAATAAATGAAATTTAATACATTTCAAAAATCAACTTCACAAGTACAAGATATCAGAGTCATGTTTAGATAATAAATAAATAAATTTAGATAATTTTCTTTAATAAAGAAAAGTGTTTTATAGGACTGCAAATTCAATATAAAACCACAGTTGGCTATGGTAGCCAATAAAAAAAGACTCAGTGAGATCTTAAGTTGTATTAACAAAAATTTAATGTGCAGAAAAAGAAAAGTAATGGTTCTGTTTACTCTAAACTTATTGAATCTTTTCTGGGCACCTCATTTTAGAAAGTTGGAGAGCACTTAGAGAAGAGCAACCAGGATATTTGAAGCATCTTGAGATGATGTTACATGATTTTCAGTTGAGAGGACTAGGAAAAATTTATTATCTGGAAGAGATAATATATGGTGGGATGGGGGTTAGGCACAGTGTGGAGGAAACAGGCAGGTATATGCTGGTTAAGATTTAATAGTCACCTTTTGGGGGGAATATGCATTATTAATATTTTAATATGCGTTACTAATATTTTTCTATCACTTTATTAAATTTAGAAATAAAAACCCCCAGTAAATCAAGTCCTGATTTGAAGCATTTACTGATTTCCAAAGTCAAAGTGTAAATGATCAAACTAAAAAGTTAACAATTTGCTCTCTGGAATTTGTATGAACTCAATATACATCTGGGGACAGAATTAGCATATATTAAGGGGATTATAGACATTCAGTGTGCTAAACACCAGTGATGCAAAGACAGGGAAAGAAAGAAAAAGAAAGAAAGAAAGAAAGAAAGAAAGAAAGAAAGAAAGAAAGAAAGAAAGAAAGAAAGAAAGAAAGAAAGAAAGAAAGAAAGAAAAAGAAAGAAAGAAAAAAAGGAAGAAAGAAAGAAAGAGAAAGAAGGAAGGAAGACGGGAAAGAGAAGGAAGGAAGGAAAGAAGCAAGAAAGAAAAAGAAAAAAGAAAGAAAAAGACTAGAAATTCTTGCTTTTATGGAGTTCACAGGCTAAGGAGGGAGATTATATATATATATATATATATATATATATATATATTTGATGAGGCATTTGGGTTAAGTGACTTGCCCAGGGTCACACAGCTAGGAAGTGTTAAATGTCTGAGATCAGTTTGAACTCAGGTCCTCCAGACTTCAGGGCTGGCGTTTTATCACTGCACCATCAAGCTGTCTTTGACAATATTTTTTAAAATGTACAAACAAGATATTCAGGTGTCTTGAAAATCTTAATTCAATTTTGAGCTATTAAAGCTTAAAGACTTGTGCTGATACTTCAAATTGTGCTCACCTTCTCAAAGACTGAAGGAACTTCCATGAAGTGATTTTCTCTTTCTCCAACTTCCTTTCCCAATGCTTACTAATAAATATTATGATATACTCTTCTGGTTCTTTACCTTAGCATTTCCATTAATCTGAATTTTTCCTTAACTGCAAGGAGGTCTAGAATTAGCCAGAGATAAATATGAATGTAAATTAAAGCAGACACCCAAACTTTTGTTTAAATATCGGAAATTTTCCTAATTTGGGGCTCAGAGTCTTTGTACTCCTAACTTTTCACTTAACATAAGCTCCCGAAAGCAGCAGGATGGGCAGCTAGGTGACACAGTGGTTAGAGAGAGACCATGGAGTCAGGAGGACCTGAGTTTAACTCAATTAGCTGTGTGAACCTAGGCAAGTCACTTTACAATAGCAAACAGTATTTTTGCCAAGAAAACCCCAACTGGGATTGTGAAGATTTGGACACAACTGAAACAATTCAATAATGAAAGCACCAAAGGAGGGAACCACATGGAAATGGATCTGAGAACATGCTAGGCTTAAAATGAACTAATTAGTATACCAAGATGTCATACTAATAGAGTCCCAAAATGGAATAGGAAAGTGGTATTGGATTCTCCCCTTACTAACTAAGGTCTTCAAACAGAGACTGCACATCATCTTGATTTGGATTGGACCAATTTGTCTTTTTCTTTTTTTCAGCCAACTCTTTAAAAAAAAAAAATAGACTCATGAGTCTGGCAATTCACCTTCTGCCTTTGTCATATATGCCCCTCAAACAATAGAAAATAGCTATGGAGCTACTTCAAAGTGCAGGCTTGTTTGGGAAAGGGAAGGCTGTATTAGTGATGCCCTCAGGTGGAGAAAACTGCTTTATAACACCATTAGTAGCTGTCTAGTTGAACTATTTTCCTTTCAATCTTTGATTCACTAACTCTCTAAAGACCCCGAAAAAGTACTTTCAAAACAATAAGGATGGAATTGTAGTTTGGAGAATCACACTGTAGAGGAGAGAATAGATTTTTCATTCCCTGAAGATGATAATTTGTTAGGGGTAGGTCTCAATCAGTCACTCAACAACTGAGTATCAAATGTCTATTATGTACCTGACACTATGCTAAGGATTGGATCCAGTTTCCAGGAAGTTTGGGTTTGGTCTTGGAATGAAATGAAGCATTTATAGGTTATTTCATCAGTTAATAACAGGAGGCTTACTTAGCTATAGAAAGGAGAGAATCTTTGTCAAGCATGCAACAGCAGTCAGGTCAGATATGGAAACTGTGTAGTCTGCAGAGCAGGGGGCAGTGATTAATTTCATCATCCACTAAATCTAAAGGGCCCCAACTCAACTTGAGTGAGCTTTTTATGCTCTATGGTGTAGGACACTATGTCAGTATGGGCAGAGGCTATCATGAATCTGATCAAGGGAACTACAGCTTGAGCCTTAGCTATCTGGACTAATCAAGTTCTGGGATAGTTTGTTGCCTCTCAGGAAAACAAAACAAAAAACTAGCCTGTCAAATTTGGGGATGGGGAGATGTCACATTATTCAAGAATAGATACCAAATAAAGTCTCTTATTTCACAAGTGTCCCTACAACCAGTGAATATGCATTTCTGTAAATCCTCATTTCTTTTCACTGTAATATTTAGTAATATGGTGCTATGAGATCTGTGAAATCATCATATTCTTAGAGCAGGGACTCTGCATGAACAGGGGTACCTTTCTCTTCCAGCTTATCCTTATCATAAAGTATTTATTCACTTTGATGGGAATAACTTTCATTAAGGATCTACAATGTACAGAGCTCCATGATAGGTAATGAGAGAGATGCAGGGGTTAGAAAAAATACTGTTCTAACCTTGCAGAAATTACAATCTAGTAGAAGGATAAGGGACAGAGGATAATTCTGATCTTCTTGAAGTTTATCAAGTAAGACAGACATTATTGACTCAGAGAAACATATAGAAACATGTAGAATATTCAGGCTGAAGAGATTTGTAGATACCATGGAGTCTAATCTTCTCAGTTTACTTATGGGCAAACTGGAGCATAGGAATGGGAAGGTTGTTTTTGTTTTTTAATTTTCATTAGTATTTTATTTTTCCAAATACATGTAAAGATAGTTTTCAACATTCATTTTTTGTAAAACTTGGTGTTCCAAATTTTTCTCCTCTCTCCTTCACCCCTCTGCCCAAGACAGCAAGCAATCCAATATAGATTAAACATATGCAGTTCTTTTAAACATACTTCCATATTCATCATGCTGTACAAGAAAAATCAAAACAAGTGGGAAAAAGCACAAGAAAGAAAAAAAAAAAACAAACAACAAGAACAAAAATGGTAAAAAATATTATGCTTTGATCAACATTCACTCTCCAGAGTTCTCTCTCTGGATGTGGATGGCACTTTCTATCATAAGTCTATTAAAATTGCCTTGAATTACAATATTGTTGAAAAGAGCCGAGTTTATCACAGTTGATCATCACATAATCTTGTTACTATGTATATTATTTTATTGGTTCTGCTCACTCAGCATCAGTTCATGTAAGTCTTTCCAGACTCTTCTGAAATCAATTTGCTCATTATTTCTTATAAAATAATACTATTTGTATGCCATAATTTCTTCAGATATTCCCCAACTGATGGGTATATACTTCATTTCCAGTTTCTTGTTGCTACAAAAAAGGGCTGCTACAAATATTTTTGCACATGTGGGTTCTTTTACTTCTTTTTATGATTTCTTTGGAATATAGATTCAGTATTGAGACTGCTGAATCAAAGAGTATTCACAGTTTGATAGTTCTTTGGGCATACATAGTTCCAAATTGTTCTCCAGAATGACTGGATCATTTTACAATTCTACCAACAATGTATTAGTGTCCCAGTTTTCCCATATCCCCGCCAATATTTGTCATTATCTTTTCCTGTCATCTTAGATACTCTGAGAGGTGTGGAATGGTACCTCAGAGTTATTTTAATTTGCATTTCTCTATTCAATAGTGATTTAGAGCATTTTTTCATTTGAGAAGAAATGGTTTTAATTCCTTCATCTGAAAATTGTTCATATCCTTTGACCATTTATCAACTGGGGAAATGACTTGTATTCTTATATATTTGAATCAGTTCTCTCTCTATATATATTAGAAATGAGACTTTTATCAGAAACATTGGCTATATTATTTTCTCCAATATTCTTCTTGCCTTTTAATATTAGCTGCATTGGCTTTGTTTGTGCAAAATCTTTTTAATTTAATGTAATCAAAATTGTCTATTTTGCATTTCTTACTGTTCTCTAATTCTTCTTTGACTATAAATAGCTCTCTTCTCCACAGAGGTAGATTATTCCTTTTTCTTCTAAATTGCTTATAATATGCTTAAAATATGAACCCATTTCAACCTTATCTTAATATAGGGTGTTAGATGTATAATTCCTAGCTTTGTTAGAACTACACCATCATATTATCTACAAAGAGTGATTATTTTGTTTTCTCATTACTTACTCTAATTCCTTCGATTTCTTTTTTTTTCTTATTGCTAAAGCTAACATTTCTAGCTACAATACTGAATAATAGTGGTGATAATGGATAATCTTGTTTCATCCCTGATCTTATTGGGAGTGCCTCTAACTTATCCCCATTATGTGCAATGCTTCCTGATGGTTTTAGAGAGATGTTACTTATCAGGGAAATTTGCTAGTAAACTTTAGAGCTGTAAAGTATCTTGGAGATGATAACAAGGAGACAACAACTAACCTTTATATGGTCCTTTAAGAATTTCAAAGTGCCTTCTATATGTAACACAGAAGAGAAAGAAGACCTTGGAAAAGCCAAGGCTTCCTTTTCTCTCCCTGGTAATTCCTCTTCAAAGATTTTCCTGGAATGCTGAATTTCCTCTAATTTCTGGAATAACTTTGATTTCAACTAGCTTGATGTATAATAGATGATTTTTTTTTGGACATAGTCTTGCGTTTCCTCAAGCCTATCTGATTTTTGGGCAACCTCACTTCTCAAGGGCTTTTTGCACTTAGTTTAAAATCTTTGATTGATAGAATAATTGAAACTAAATCCTATGATGTGGATTAGTTATATTCACCTGTTCTAGCTACTGGGCCAGCTTATCATTTATTTTTAGTGGGATTGATTGATTTATTCAACCCATTCTTCTACATCTGTTATTTCATTTTATTCTCACAATGATTCTATGAAGTATTACTATTCTTATTTTCCTCCTCCTTTGTCCCTTTTGTCATTTCCTCCTCTTTTTTTGCCTCATGTTTTCCTTTTCTCTTTTGCTTTTCCTTTTCTCTACTTTGTGTCTTAGTCTCTCACCTTCTCCAATTCATCTTGGCTTCTGCCTATATGCCTTGTTCAGTTACTGGTCCTCAGCACTGCCTCAGTTGCTGGTGCAGATATTTAGAGAACTTGTTGGCATTTGTTCTAGGAGAACTATGGTTTTAAACACAGAACTGAATTGATTTCTGAAGCTCGGTTTAAGGCTAGAGAGCCTCTAGCCTACTATCCTCTTTCTGTGTTGTTGTTCAGTCGTGTCCAGTTATTTCATACTCATGTGGATCATACTGTTCATGAGGCCTTCTTGGCAAATATACTGGAGGGGTTTGTCTTTTTCGTCTTCAGTGTATTAAGGCAAACAGAGGTTAACAGGTTCACACAGATAGTAGGTTTCTGAGGCCAGTTTCATGATCCCATTTGAAGGTTTTCTTGACAAAAAATTTGGAGTGATTTGTGCCATTTCCTTCTCCAGCTCACTTTACAGATGAGAAAACTGAGACAAACAGGATTAAGTGACTAATTAAGGTCACACAACTAATAAGTGTCTGAACTCATGAAAGATGAATCTTCTTGACTCCAGGACCGATATTCCATCCACTCAGTCACCTAGCTGTCTCTCTTTATAAAGGGAAACCAAGGCCAATAGTAAGAAAATGACTTGTTCAAAGTCACACAGGCAGTAAGAGGCAAAATTTGGTCAAGAAACCAAATCTGTCAATGTCATGGTTTTCTGGTTTTCTAAAAACCAACAGAACAGGTTAGGGTGGAGAGAAGGGGTTGCCCAGGGAAAGCACTGCTTTCCTGTTATGCTAATAAACCAAAGAATTAGGAAGAAAATGAGAGGGTAAGTGTTTCTTCTTGACTTTCCCATGAAAGGGGATTTTCAGTCATATGATCTTAGAGAAAAATCAGACCCTGTAAGAAGAACTGGGTAGAAGATATGTGGGCTGCTAGAAACTTACAGTTAGCATCAGAGGATTCCACCTCATTTTTCATGGGTTTTTCAGGCTGCAGAAGAAAGAGGGCTGTCAAAGGAAATAGAAAGTTTCTTTTTTAGTATCTCTAAGAGTACAACATTTCTCATAGCACTTTTTGTTTGCAAAACATATGCAGGCTGTATCAGGGGAGGATGTATAGAAGGAGGTTTGGACTTGAAGTCAGGAGATCTGGATTTTAATCCTAACTATTTGCCTAACTAGCAAGTCATTCCCTGTCTTTTGACCTGTTTCCATGGACAAAATAAGAAAAAAAAATTTATATCATGATGGAACTTTTGTAAGGATTTATTTATTTATTCAGTGAACATTCTATAAGCTCTTGCTATATGCCAAATATGATATCAGGTTAGGGGGTACAAAGATAGACATGGCATAGCTACTACTCTCAAGAATATTATAACTTTAGTGAAGAGTAGAAAAGAGACAAAACCTACTTTCCTCCTTTTTAGTGGAAAAATTGGGAATTATGGGAGTATAATTATAGCATTACCTACATCAGACAAGGTGGCTTAGTTTTGCTTAATTGTTTTTCTTTGTTACAATGGGGAGCTTAATGGCCCTGCAAGTATATTGGGGAAGGAGGAGAGAAATTATCTGTACTATTTTTTAAAAAGCATCAATAAAACATTTTTTTTAAAAAAATCAAATGAAAGGAAGAATACATATAGATCCAAATATATGTGTAGCTAAAGAAAGTTAGGTGAATGTGAAGGAAAAATTTAGGCAAAGTTTGTTCGCCTAATTGCTTAAAATTAGAAGGATTTGAAAAGGGAGATGTTACTTTGAGCTTGTGGGGTCAAGGAAGGCTTCCTGTAGGAAGGACTACCTGAATCAAAGAGATTTCTGGAGAGGAAGATAAAATAGTACAGTAGAAAAAATGCTGGTCTTGGTGTTAGAAAGACATGAGTTCAAATCTCACCTCAGAAATTAAATTATGTGATCCTAGTCTAGTCATTTAACCTCTGTTGGCCTCAGTTTCTTTATTTATAAAGGGTGATGAAAATAACTTCAACCTTCTAGGTTATTGTGGGGATCCTATGAGATATATTTGTAAAGCCCATATAAATGCTAGTTATTAATATATGAGCAAAGGCAGGGAGATGGAAAACTGGAGATAGAGATGGAATGAGAAAGGGAAGGGTATGGGGACTGAGAAACCCAACTGGACTGAAACATAGAATACTTAAAGGGAATAATATGAAATAAGGCTAGGAAGATGGGTGGATTGTGAAGGTTCTTAAATACTGGTATCAGATGTAATTGTCCCAGGGAAAGTTCACTATAACTGGAAAGTACAATGGATAGAGGCTTGGTTTTGGAGTCAGAAAGCCTTGGAATTGAAACTCATCTTTAACAATTCCTGGTTTTGCTCTGATCAGGGCAAATTCATTAAACTTCTCAAGGTCTAACTTGGGCATGGGGATGGTAGTGTGATGAAATAGTGACTGAGCCCCTTAAACATGACTGGCCATGGACAGCTTTGCCTTCCTGCTACCACTTTTTTGTAGAATATTCTGTCTGGATAACTCATTAAAAATAGTTTTAAAAAATTATTGTGGCTATTCCCACTGCTTTCTAATTTTCATAAGTACCCTATATAAAGAGACTATCTATATGAGGTTGAAGGATGACATTTAAGATGATTAAAATTTTGCCTTTCTTCAGTCTTTTATAATAGATGCTAATCTAAGATATATGAGGAGTGAAAAAGGAGAAAATTGAGGGTGGGAAACAGAAACAGGAAGAGAAAAGGAGGAAAAAGGAAGAGGAGAGAGAAAAGGAGAAAGAAAAAGTTGGAACATAAATGAATGAAGAGAAATGAATGAAAGGAAGGAGAGAAAGAAAGAGAGAGGGTGGAGAGAGGAAAAGGAATAGAAGAAGAGGGAGTAGAGTTGGAGAAGAGGAGACGGAGAAAAGGATACAAGGAAAAAGGAAAGAGGAGGAGAAAGTGAAGCAAGGTGAAAAAAAGGAGGAAGGACAGAGGGAGAAAAGTGAGATGAGGAGAAGATGGGAAGAATAAAAAGAGGGGAGAAGGGAAGGAGAAAGAGGGGGCAAAAGGAGAAAGAAAGAGAGAGAAGAAGAAAAGGAAGAAAGGAGGGGAAAAGCAAGTATTTATTATGTGCAACACAATGTGCACTCAGGAGAAGAACAGAGAAAGGGTTAAAGGAGACAGAGTAGTGGGAAGAGGAAAGAGGTGGGGAAGAAGTAAGAAGGAGGGGAATGAAGGAGGGAAAAGATAAGAGAGGAGAGAGGAAGGGGGAAGAAAGGAGAAGAGAAAAGAGCTTTCTATGATACAATATCCACACTAATCTTAGATTAGAGGAAAGAAGAAAGAGAAGGAGGGAAAAGGGAAAAGAAAAAGAGAGGGAAAGAAAAGAGAGAGAGGAGTGAAGGGAGAGGAAGAAAAGGGGAAAGAGGAGAAAAAGCTAGAGAGGAGGGAGAGGGGAAAACAGAAAGAAAAGAGGAGGGAAAAGAAAGAAAGGGGAGGGAAGAGGAGAGAGATTAAGGAGGCAGAAAAAGAGAAGGAAGAATTAAAGAAATCTCTATCTTCAATTTTTTGCTTTCTAGGATGATCTCTAAGATCCATGTTTAAATCCTATAATTTTAAATCTTTCTCTGTTTCAAAGCCCAGCTCAGGTGCCACTTTCTTGATAAACTGATTAAACTGAATCAAGCTTGAGGATCTTTTCCTTGGCCTTCCTGTTCACAAATCTCCCTCCCATTGGCCTATAGTAAAGTTTGAGATTTTCCCATTGCCTTTTCCTTTTCATCAAGGCACAGAAGGCTTGATAGTGGATAGAGTGCAGGATGGAGCATCAAGAAGTCTGAGTTCAAATCTTACCTCCTAATTAAATCTCACCTTACCTAACTTGTTTTCTCATCTGTAAAATCATGAGGAATAGGTAGGTCTAGAAAGCAAGGAGTGGAGAAAGGACCAAATCAGGCATTTTCTAGGGACAGTGAGGAGGTTGGGACTTTTTAAAAATGGGAGACTGTGAGATAGTTTTATTTCAGTATAAAGATTTCACTGGATTGAATAGATCAATATTATTCAACAATGTGGTCCAGCAGCCAAGAAAGTGAATTTAATTTTAAGTTGTATTCATAGAGGTTTGGTGTCATCTAAAAGATTCTTTTCCTGTTTGTGGCAGCCCTGTTTGTAGTGGCTAGAACTTGGAAAATGAATGGATGCCCATCAATTGGAGAATGGTTGAGTAAATTGTGGTATATTAATGTTATGGAATATTATTGTTCTGTAAGGAATGACCAGCAGGATGAATACAGAGAGGACTGGTAAGACTTACATGAACTGATGCTGAGTGAAATGAGCAGAACCAGGAGATCATTATATACCTCAACAATGATATTATTTGAGGATGTATTCTGATGGAAGTGGATCTCTTCGATAAAGAGAGCTAATTCAGTTTCAATTGATCAAGGATGGACAGAAGCAGCTACATCCAAAGAAAGAACACTGGGAAATGAATATAAACTGCTTGCATTTTTTGTTTTTCTTCCCGGGTTATTTATACCTTCTGAATGCAATTCTCCCTGTGCAACAAGAGAACTGTTCAGTTCTGCACACATATATTGTATCTAGAATATACTGTAACCTATTTAACATGTAAAGGACTGCTTGCCATCTGGGGGAGGGGGTGGAGGGAGAGAGGGGAAAAATCGGAACAGAAGTGAGTGCAAGGGATAATGTTGTAAAAAATTACCTTGGCATGGGTTTTATCAATAAAAAGTTATTAAAAAAAATAAAAGATTCCTTTCCTGTCTTACTTAATGTTAGTGACTTTTTTTTTCTGAGATTATCTGCAATTTATCCTGTATCTCTTATTTGTACACATTTGTTTCTTTGTTACCTGCCCTCATCATTAATCTTTCCTTCTTTAGACTGGGAATTCCTTAAAAACAGGGACAATTTTTTGTCTTTCTTTGTATCCCAGTGCCTAATACATAATTGGTATTTAATATATGCTTGTTGATTTGACTAGATTTATCAAGGTATTAGCTTACTTCTCCTCTGTTCTTGGATGCTATATCTACAGGATTGCATTCAGTTCTGGGTATCATATTTCAGGATGTTGATAATCTGGAGTGTGTCCTGAGGAGGGTGACCAGCATTTTACCTTACAAGGGTAAATGGAAGCAACTGGAGAGATTAAGGCTCAAGAAAAGATAAATTAGAAACATAACAGCTTTCTTCAAGTATTTGAAGGACTCTATTTGGAAAAGGGATTAGATTTTCTTTGATTAGCTTTGCAGGCAGAATTACATGCAGTGGATGAAGATTTCAAAAAAATCAGTTGAACAAAAATCAGTCTAGTTGATCTATGTAATATCCAAACTAGCTCTCTGGAGGATCTCGGGACCAGCCTTGGTCTTAGTGGAGGAGTGAAGTAGGCAGGAGAGCCACCAGAAGGTGGTCAGAGATGAAATGTCTGATTTCCAGTCCTCTTGGCCCTTAAATACCTCAGTATGTTTACATCATTACAGCACACTAAGTATGTGTGAACTAGAGAACCATTACATCACACTATGTACTAAGTATATGTGAACTAGAGAACCATCATCTCATCAATCACATTGAGTAAACACACTGTTGTAAGTATCCTTGTTTCAAGTATACTTTTCCAGAGCCCCGGCCCTCTATAGATCTAAGCCATGATGATCCTTATCCTAATTCCCATTCCTACTAACTAGTCTGGTCTCCAGAGCTTGGCTAGTTACCTCTTTCCCACAAAGTTCTAGGGAGTATCTGGAAGGGGCAATGGAATGGTGTTCTCTAATGTAGAGGTTCTTAATCATTTTATTATTATTATTATTAAGGACCCTTTTCAGAATATTTTTAAATGCATAAAATAAAATGCAAAGGATTACAGAAGAAACCTATTATATTAGAATACATCTATCAAAATATATATTTTTTAAAATTCAAAGATCTCAGGTTAAAGAACCCTTACTTTAAATGCTTAGATATTTACCAGTGTGCTTTCTCCCAAGGATTATCAATTGAGTATAATCAACCAGTCTTAAGTAGTTTTTAAGAAAGGGGAATCTGTTAAGATGCTACATGAGAACAGTGTGTAAAGCATTACCCCTAAATCTGTGTCGTGCCCTTCCTCCAGTATATGTAGTCCTGGGAAAACTAGGCTCAAGCTCAGAGAGCACACATGACAAAGGGATAGCTCATACTTCCTAGTGACTGAAAGAAATTTCCCTCAGTCATAGGGTAGTCTTTTTTCAAGGCTTCTTGTAGAGCTGTGAGTCCATGTCTCTCCTTGGCTCCTAACAATGTAAACACTAGGAAGATGTCATTTAAGATGCTCATGAGAAGATGAAAAGATTCAAAATCCTTTGAAGTTGGCAAGATACTCAGCTTGAAAGGAAAACCTCAGAAGGAGATGTTGAAGTCTCTCCTTCTTCTGTCTTGTACTACTCCCTTCCCCCAAAGATGGTTCCTTCTCAGGGGTTTTAGCTAGAATTCCACACTCACTCAAATTTCTCCTTTTCTGTTTCAACTGGTAATTTATACATGATCCCTGGAGTGCAGCCCAAATTTCCTGATCTATCTGAACACAGTTCTTGGGCAAGTGAAAGTCCCAATCTTCTTCTCATCTCCCTCGCCCCAACCCCCGACTTTGTTCAAGGCATATTCTTGATTGATTAAATGAGACATATCCTGATCTATTTAGGGCATCTTGCTGGTGGGGTGGTTTTCAAACAAAGTTTTGTAGGTAGAAAAAAAATTCTTCATATTTAGAGCTGTTCCAAAGGGGAAAGGGCTGCTTTGGGACACAGTGATTTCCCCTTCATTAGAGATTTTCAAAAAGAGGCCAGATGAAGATGTTTTAGAGAAGATTCTTGTTCAGTCCTGGCAGGGGTCCTCAAATTTTTTAAATAGGGGGTCAGTTCACTGTCCTTCAGACTGTTGGAGGGCCGGACTATAGTAAAAACAAAAACTTTGTTTTGTGGGCCTTTAAATAAAGAAACTGGGTGAGGGGGATAAATGTCCTCATCTGTTGCATCTGGCCCGTGGGCCGTAGTTTGAGGACCCCTGGAATTTAGACTATATTAAATGCCCTCTGGGTTCTGTCTCCTTCGGCTTTAAAATTTTACAATTCTGTGATAATTGTTTACATGATGCTGCTCCAGAAGCCTGATAGTCACAGAGACTGGAAGGCCCACACAGTGTCTGGAGAAGGTATCACTTTACTTTCCTGGGCCATATTTAGCTCTCCTCAGAAAAGGCTGTGGAGCCCAGAGGGGGCTTGTTCTAGGATGAGGGCCAAGTACCCTAGAGGAAGACAGCTCAACCTCCTGTTGGGTAACAGGCAGCTACATCAAGGAGGGCCATCTGTTGTCAAAGTCAAAGTGACAGGAGGAGAATTTTTATCTGCTCGAAGTTCCATAATTTATTTTTGAAATTCCTGTGGGTGGTGTACATAAGACTTCAGGGCAAGCCAGTTCTGCTCTTGCATTTTCCTGGGAATCTCCTATCTATGCCAGTTTAATGATAATTCAATTTTATTCAGCATTTATTGAATGCCCATTATGTACAAAAGAAGAATAAGCAAGATGAAAGTAGTGTTGTTGTTTTTTGTTTTGTTTTGTTTTGTTTAAAGCTAGGATCCTAAATCTTTTTGGTGTATTGACCTCTTTGGCAGTCTAGTGAGAAACCCATGAAATCTTAGAATTCATAAAATAAAATAAACAGGATTATGAAGGATATTGGAATATTTTGAGAAAAAAGTTTATGGACTTTAGGTGAAGAGCTCTTGATCTAAAGGGATTGCTTTGATTTGTGTTTCTGGAAAAAGTGGGGGGGGAGAAAAAGAGAAAGAGAAACAAAAATAGAGACACAGAGAGGGGGGGAGAAAAGACAGAGAGAAAGAGAGAGAGAAGGAGGGAAGGAAGGAGGGAGGGAGGGAAGAAAGGAGAGAGGGAAGGAGGGAAGGAGAAGAAGAGCTTAATAAATGTTTTTCATTACCAGTTTATAGTTATCTGGCACTTTACAGTCTCTAGCATACTTTCCTCATAACAAGCTGAGAAAGTAGGCCATGAAGATAAATGTATTTTCAAAATATATTTTTAGTGGTATATTTTACATCATCTGAATTTCTCTTTGTATCTCTTCCTCTTTTCCCTTCCTGAGAAATGTCTCATACAACAAGAATTATTTTTAAAAAGAAAAAAAGGCACAGAAAAAAATCAGCATAACCAATACATTGAAAAAAAAATCTGACAGGATATGCAATATTTCATACTTGTGTTATCCCTTCCCTCCTCTGCAAAGGAATTGGGGGAAATATCTTATATATCTTTTTTGGAGCCAAAGTTTATTCTTTGTAATTTTCACTTTTGATTGCTTTGTAGTAGTTCTTTCCATTTAGATTATTGTCATCATTGTGTGGATTATTTTCTTGGCTCCATCAATGTATAGAAGTATTTCTATACTTTTCTGTATTTATCACATCAGTGTTTCTTACAGCATAGTAACATGACTTTCCATTCATGTACTACACTTTCTTTAGGCATTTCCTAGTCAGTGGCTAGCTACTTTGTTTTTCAGTTCTATGCAACAGAAACTGTTGCTATAAATATATATGGTATGCTTGGAATCTTAACTTTTACCAATGACCTACCCAGAAGATAGATGGATGGATAGATAGATATAAATATAAAGATATTTCTGTGTGTGTGTGTGTGTGTGTGTGTGTGTGTGTGTGTATACACATATCATAAGCATGCTTATTTCTAGTTTGAAAAGTATAGAGATTTTATGTATTTATTTGCATAATTCTGAATTACTTTCTAAAGCTCTTATACTAATTCATTGTTTTCCCAACAGTGATGGGATCTACTCTTATTCACATTTTGTAGCTGAGGAAACAAAAGACTAAGAGAGGTTATTACACAGCTAAGAAGTGGTAGATCACATTTGAATCCAGGTCTTCTGACCATAAGTTACCCAAAATGTGATTAGGTATTGACTAAGGCACTTTAGCATGATTCTAGTCTATTGTCTTCTTCTAGATGAGAGAACAATTGTGGTCTGAATTCTTGGAAATTAGGTTTTGTAGCCTGGCTTCTGAGTAATATCCTTAGCCTGTTTAAGGAAATGTGTCATTCCAGTGAGACCCCTCTAAGTTTCAGTTTCTTATTCTGTACTATGAGAAAGCCTGAATTTGAACATGTCTTAGGTCACTTCTAGTTCTAAATTCTATAGGGTGGTAGATACCTTCTCTAGCACCTGTAGGCTTTATTCCTCATTCTTTCCTTATATGGAAAAAAGGGTTCAAAGGTTCTCCCTGAAACTTTTGGGGATTGCTATATTGGTGACTTGTAAAGAGCATAACTTAAGAATTCCTACAGGAGATAATCACCAGGGACACTGATTTTTCAATCTTGGAATGGAAGTATAAACTGCAAAAGGCTGTTGATCTGTTCTTTTTCTGATTTTCTTCTGTTTTGAAAGGTTTCTTGAAAACAGCAGAAAAGATACCAGAATCAGATATTTCAGAGCTGTCAAGGGAACTTAAAAGTTGTCTAGTCCAATCCATGCCTGGAAAGGAAGCTTCTTTAATACTTCCCTAGGATGGTTTTAGAGAAACCTGGGAAGATCTATAATCAGAAGAAAAAGATCATCAACTTGGAAAGAGTAACTCTGAACAACCCAATGACCCACCACAATCACAAAATATTCTTAATGAAACATGATGAAAACCTTCCAGAAAGAAAACTAATGGACTCAGAGTGCAGATGGAAGCATATTTTTTTCTCATTTTATTGTATTATATTTCAGTGAGGAGGAACTCGGCTAATGCAGAAATTGGTTTTACATGACTATACGTATTTGTAATAGGTTTTATTTTTCTTTCCTTCTCATTTGGGGAAGGAGACAGTGGGAAAGAAATTGAAATTGAAAAAAAAAAGAATAAAAAACCTGTGCTTTAAAAATAAATAAATAAAACATTCCTAATACATAGTCATCTATATTCTGCTTGAAAAATCTCAAGTCTTAGGGAACTCACTACTTTCCAGAACATATCATTCTGCTTTGAGGAAGCTATTATTGTTAGGGAAAAATTTTCTTTAAATAGGGCAGAAATCTACCTTTCTACAACTTTCACTTTATGCTACAGGTTCTGCCCACTCACTCCAAGTAGAAAAAATCTAATCTTCTATTTTTTTTTTTTTAAATCCAATAGAAATCTCTTCATATAAATAGACAACAACTTTGGAAGGGATCCTTAAGGTCTCTTCTAGCTCGAGAATTCTCTGGTTAAAGACAGGTTTGAGCCATACCAAGTAAACTCTTACAAAGCCTTCCAGTGACTTCACTGTCCCTGGTTGGGCGGCCAGTCACTCCCTTAAGTGGCCCAGGAAGTAGAGGCCCCAAGAGAGGCAGATAAATCCAGTGCGGCTGATAAGCGAGTGAAACTCTCTGGATGCCTGTTGTAGGGACGGAGATAAGAGGAAATTCTAGGCTTATCGCTCTGGGCCGAGTTCTAGCGAGCTCCATCCTGGCGGCCTGCCTCATTTGCAGAGCTGCTCCAGGAGAGATGGGCAGGGGGCCACGTCGGGCAGAAGTAAACAAGCTGTGAGCGCTGCTACTGGGATGGGGACCTTGTACCAGGCGCCAGAGCCCTACTGCTCAGACCCCGGGGGATGCCGGAGGCCTGACCATGTGCAGAGGTTGGCGGTAAGGGCAACTCTTCCCTCTGCCCTCTTTCCCCAAGTTCAGATTGAAGTGGGGGCCTGGAAAACAGGATCTCGGGGGTCCTCCGAAAGCCCTGCACGCGCACACTTCCCTTTGATTTGCACTTTTTGGATGAGCAGTATGGTTGGGCAGTGGATAATCAGTTACCTTCACCATACCCAGGAAAGAAGTGTAATTGGGCCCTAATGGTGGATAATCTTGAAGTCTGTGTTTCTAGGGCCCTCTCCTTACTCCTTTTCTATGAGATTCTCTGATGCTAATGTGTACTTCCTAATACAAGCAACTACTTGAAGAAGGGATGAAGTCAGGGGATGTAAGAGAAAAATACCAGGAAGGGCCAGGAGCCCTTTTATTGTTTAGTCGTTTTAATTATGTCCTATTCTTTGTTTTGTTTTTTTAATTATAGCTTTTTATTTTCAAAAAATATATACATGGATAATTTTTGATATTCACCCCTATGTTCTAATTTTTTCCTCCCTTCCCCCCAGCAAGTGATTCATATCTGTTAAATATGTGAAATTTCCACAAATATCATGCTGCATAAGAAAAATCAGATCAAAAAGGGAAAAAATGAGAAAGAAAACAAAATGCAAACAAACAAGAACAGAAGAGTGAAAATACTATGTGGTGGTCCACATTTAATTCCCACTGTCCTCTCTCTGGTGTAGATGCCTTTCTTCATCACAAGCTATTGGAACTTGTCCCATTCTTTGTAATCCCATTTGGGGGGTGATTTGCCATTTCCTTCTCCAGTTCATTTACAGATGAGGAAATTGAGGCAAACAGGATTAAGTGACTTGCCCAGAGACACAAAACTAGGAAGTGTCTGAGGCTATATTTGAACTCAGGTCTTTCTGACTCTGGACTTGGCACTAACCACTGAGCTATTATCTCTAGTGGTCTAACAGCATTCCCCTTGTTAGATTGCAAACTCTGTAGTGGCAAGAATTGCATCTTACCTATGTTTTATATAAGTTGACATCCAACTAGACAGTAGGCACTAAATAAATCCTTGTTAATTGGATGAAGTGTTAAATGAGTGCGTTGTTGGAGAGACTCCATGGAGCACAAGAATCATAGAGAACTCTGTGAAGAAAAAGATAGCGAGCCGACCTCTCTGCCCCAAGTTCCCAGACTATTTGGCATGGACATAATTAAGCAAAATCAGGATGAAAGAGAGGCATGATAAACATGCCTTAAAAAAAGAGCTTGGGGGCTTTGGTGACTATTTTTCAATGAACCATAGAATTCTAGAATCAGAATTAGAAGTGATCTTTGAGGTCATTTAATGCAGCACCTACTAATAATTATGAACATTTTCCTAATAGAATAAATAATAATAATTATAAAAATAAAATAAATTATAAAAAATAAAAAAAGCTAATTTGCCTTTTTTATTATTTTGTCCTGAAAAGCTTCTAATAATGCATGGATCAGTGAATAAAAAGTTGAACTTAGAGCAGAAAGATCTGAGTTCAAATATGGCCTCAGACACTTATTAGTTCAGTTTCTCATTCTATAAAATGAGGAAGCTTGTATTTGAACATGTCTTAGGTTACTTCTAGTTCTAAATTCTATGAGGTGGTTGATTCTTTCCTAACACCTGTAGGTTTTGTTCAATGATCTAGGCAAGTCATTTAACCTCTGCTGTCTCCTTTCCTGTAAAAAAACCATTTGTAATAATTTGTAATAATAGCATCTTCCTCCCAAGGTTATTGTGAAGATCAAATGAGATAATCCTTGCAAAATGCTTTGCAAAATTGACAATTCCATATAAATGCTAGCAACTATTATTATTATTAAAGTCAAATTTGTCTGCTGTTGTTCCCCTTAAATAACATTGCTTTTCTCATTTGTTTACCTTTATATGTGCTGCACCTCATGTATTTCCTTCTCATTCCTTGCTCTTAGAATTTTTAGCTTCCTTCAAAACTCAACTAACTACCCAGGAAGCATCCTCCCCACAAATCTACAACTATTGTAAGCCTACCCCAAGTACCACTTCCTCCATAAAGTGTTCTTTGTAACCAAGAGTTACAGTGGGGGTAACTCACTTCTCCTTATACCTAATATGTTTCTTATACCTCCTTCCTGAAATAACCTCATTTACAGTTTTTATTTTATTCTCTATGTACCTGCCATACCCCTCCCATCAGGAAAATGTGATGAAAATAATAAAGCTAGAATTTATATACTCTTTTAAGATTTGCAAAGCATTTTAAATACATTAACTCATTTGAATATCATAATAAAACTGTGAGGCAAGAAAAATCATTATTTCTATTTTAAAAACAAGGAAAATGAGGGTAGAAGAAATTAAGAGAGTAGAATGGGGATGAGGTTCACAGAGCTAACTACTGAAATAGGGTTTGAACCCAGCTCTTCCAGGCTTCTATTACACCACCTAGCTATCTTAAAGGAATGGATTGGGTTTTTTGTTTTTTTGTTTTTGTTTTGTCTTTGTGACTCCAGGGCTTTCCACAATGCCTAGCTCATTTGTTGTTCTTGTTCATGTTCCACTCTTAATGACCCCATTTGGGATTTTCTCAGCAAAGATACTGGACTGGTTTGCCATTTCTTTGTCTAGCTCATTTAACCAGATAAGAAACTGAGCAATCAGGGTCAAGTGACTTAAAAGTCACACAAGGATGAAAATCTTCCTGACTTATGACCTGGTGCTCTATCTGCTATAACACCTAACTGCCCCCAGTATATAGTAGGAACTTAAATACTTGTTGAATTGAATTGAGTTAATCCTTTGAATTTAGGAAGTTGAGGCCGATAGATGATGCAGTACAAAGGGCACAGGCCCAGAATCAAGAAGATCTAAGTTCAAATTCGTCCTCAGATATTTACTATATGTGTGACTCTGGGCAAGTCCCTTAACCCTGTTTATCTTAGTCTCCTTATCTGTAAAATGAACTGGGGAAGGAAATAGAAAACCAGTCCAGTTTCTTTGCCAAGAAAACCCCACCAACCATGAGGTCATGAAGAATTGATCACAAATGATCAACAACAAATTTTTTTTTAATTTAGATTTTATTTTATTTAATAATAACTTTGTATTGACAGAATCCATGCCAGGGTAATTTTTTACAACATTATCCCTTGCACTCGCTTATGTTTCATTTTTTCCCCTCTCTCCCTCCATCCCCCCCCAAGATGGCAAGCAGTCCTATATATGTTAAGTATGTTGCAGTATATCCTAGATATAATACATATTTGCAGAACCGAACAGTTCTCCTTCAACAACAAATTTATATAGTCACTTATAAAGCATTTTTCAAAGATTGTTTTTTCATCTTTCCTGAGCAGTCTCTCAGGCTTGTTAAAGAGAGGATTTTAGAGAAATTCGTGGGGGGAACAATCTCAGTAGAGATAGTGACTTGATGGGACAAATCTGAACTGGTTTCCAAGATTTGATTAAAACTCCAAAGACTTGTGGAGCGCCTATTGAATGCAGGATTCTGGGTTAGCACTAAGGGGATGATAAAGATAAGTAAGACACATTTTCTGACCTGGAAGAACCTACATCCTAATGGGAGAGATAAGTGGAGAGAGATACAGCATAAGATAGAACATGTTAAGTGCTATGGGGCATCAGAGAAGAAGAGATCACTTGCTTTAAGGATACAGTAAACACTTCATGGAGGAGCTATGGGCAGATTTGCAACAGGCCTAGGTGTGGGAAGAGGATGCTTCTTATTTAGAATGATATATGAGAAAAAACACAGAGATGGAAAAGTATGGGATGGCAAGTTTAGTTGGCTTGAATTCATGTTAGGTATCTGAAATTCTAAAGGGAAAATTTAGGATCATTGCACTGCTTTACAAGAGCTGTGATAGATACTTTAAGTGACTCAGGAGGGTGTTATCTGTTCAAAGGATATCCTTGACAAAGAGTAGTGAAGGGATGAAAAAAACTGAATCTTAAGAGTCAAGTGATTTGATTTTTTTGATGTTCTAATATTTTTATTTCCCCCAATTACATGTAAAACAATTTTTTACATTTATTTTAAAATTTTTAGAGTTTTACATTCTGTCTCTTCCCCCCTTTCTCATATTAAGAAAGGTACATGTGAAGCTAGGCAAAACATTTCCATAAAAATCATGCTGCAAAAGAAAACATGGATCCCTTCCCCCCATATACATACACCACACCAAAAAAGAAGTTTAAAAAAAAGAAGCATAGTTCAGTCAGGAGTCAAGTGATTTGACCGAAGCTGCGCGAATAAGTAGTAGAGCCAATATTTGAACACACATCCTCTGTTTAATTAATTATTAGGTCAAATCCAAATTCAACCTGGTATAGTTCAATTAAACTTTGTAGCACAGTAAAAAAAAAAAAAAAAAAAAAAAAAAAAAAAGAGTGCTAAAAATGGGGAATCAGAACATCAGGTTTTGAAAGGGTATGTGCATTTTAATAATTTTTGGAGCACAATTCCAAACTGCTTTCCAGAATAGCTAGACCATTTCACAGTTCTACTAACAACAGCACATTAATGTGCCTGTTTTAGATCATTGTTAATAACATTCATCTGTGAACTATTAGAGCAACTAATTTTCCTTTTCTATCAACTGAATTTGTCTTAATTACTTCTTATATTATTTTTGCATTATGAATTACAAAACTGGTTTGAGGGCATGTTTCTTGTGAATACTTGCCTCAGGTGCCAAAATAGCTAGTTATAACTTAACTGAGTATTCATTGAATGATTAAATTCAATTTTTAAAAATAATCCAGATTATTATTGTATAAACTGAATAGTAATTGGTTTTCCTGGTATATATTTTCTATTTCAGGAAGAAATATTTCTCATAAATCTCCCATCCTTTTTAGTTTCATCTCCTTATATATTGTTCCTTCAACCTAGAATGCTTTCATTTCTCCTTTTCACCTATCTAAATCCTTACCAATTTTCAAGGATAATAGCTGAATACCTGTCTCTCCTTTAAGAATCCTCTCTCGATCATTGCAGCCCACAATGATTCCTCTCTTCTCCAAACTCCTTTACCACTTAGAGTAAGTGCTTTCCTTAAAAAAAAAGTCTTTTATCTTTATTTTACCTTTATATCTAAATATATTCCTCCCATGCCACTTTCCCAGAGGGTTATCACCTTGTCATAATTATTTAAAAAATAATGCAGAAAAAATAATTTCTGCAAAACCAACTGTCACATCAATAGTACCTAACAGTAGATGTAATAGTCCATATCCATAGTCTCTTACCTTGGCAAAGAGGGAAGGAAACATACTACATACTTGTAGCATGTGATGATAAACTACTACTATTCTCTGACTACATACATAGTTGTTGATTTCTCCAACAGAATTGTCATCTCTTTGAAGACAGGCTGTACCTGAAGCTTCTCTTGTATTCTGTGCGGTATGATACTTAATAGATATTTGGAATCACAGAATGTTAGAGAAAGAACATTAGAGGTTATCTCAGCCCAACTTATTCCAAAGTGACAATTGAATTTGTTGTATGTAATTCAATTAACAAACACTCATTAATGTGTCAGCACTGGGTTAAGTACACATTATTTAAGACAGAAAATGGTCCTTGCCCTCTGGGAGCTTACATTAGCCTGAAGGGTTACATTTATCATTTATTAAATATTTATTCAGCACCTACTATATGCCATCCACTGTGCTAAGGCTGGTTATAATATGAGTGTTGATAAGTAAATAAGAATTAAATGGAGGAGAGATAGCACTAACAACTCAGGGGACCAGCGAAGGCTTCACAGAAGATATTACACTAGAATTGAGCTAGAAAGGAAGATGAGGTTTCTGAAAGGTAGGAATGAGGAAGACACTCATTCTAGGACTGGGTAAGTGCTTTGTAGTTAAAGAACAAACATCAAGTTCACTGGGGAAGGGAGGGAGAGATAGTTCAGATTAGCTGAAATGTAGAATTCATAAAAGAGTAATGTGAAATAAATCTGGGAAGGTGGGTTAGAATCAGATTGTGGTAGACCTTAAAAGATAATAATGATTTTTTTGGTTTTGATTTTAGAAATAATAGGGAGCCATTGACATTTTTTGAACAGAGCTACATAGTTATGGTGACATCATTGTGATATAACACAGTGATGACTATTTGGAAGGGTGTAGTCTCATATGCTATACACCATCTTGTCTCCAGGTTGTATTATTAAGTTCCTTTCCAGAAGGCCCACGTCTCTTATGGTTGATTCAGAGTAAGACTCTAATGTATATTGAGAACATCACAGATGGCAAAGAATCATAAGATTTTAGAGCAGAAAACGACCTACTAAATCCTTATATTACATTACATACAATCCTTACATTACTTAGTCCAAGAGGAGAGAAATTACTTGCTTAAAGTGATATAGTGAGTTAGAGGCAGAGTCAGGGTTCAACAAAGGTTCCTTGATGCCCAGTTCAATATTCATTTCTTTATAAACATTAAAAGAAAATAATACCCTGATATGATTACTTTTTCTTTTTGTAAGAGGTAATATTGTTATTTAGGTGAGGTCTTCCTTCCTTCCTTCCTTCCTTCCTTCCTTCCTTCCTTCCTTCCTTCCTTCCTTCCTCTCTCTCTCTCTCTCTCTTTCTCTCTCTCTCTCTCTCCCTCCCTTCCTCCCTCCCTCCCTGCCTTCCTGCCTTCTTTCCCAGCGAAGATCATCTTCTTAAAACTTCCTTAAATTTAGAATTTCATTTTCTCTATCCCTATCTTTGCATTGATTGCCCCCCTATCCCTAAAGCGTTCTTCCTCTTATTTCTGTTTCTTGGAATGCTGAGCTTCTGTCAAAGTTCAGCTCAAAGGCCTTTCCTGATTCCACTCCTTGGTAATGCACCAGCCTCCTCCCCATCCCTGAAATAATTAGTTTTGTTTCATATTTACTTATCTGAATATGTGCTATTTTTCATATCTCTAAGTTTCTTGAGAGCAAAGACTCTCTCATTTTGTCTGTGGATCTTCACTGTCTAGCACAATGCCTGGCACATTGTCACTTAAGAAATACTTATTAAATTTTGAAATCAGTTAAACTGATTCAAAGTGAAACATTCATATAGTGTAAGTCTATTATGCATATAAGTATAACACATATGTGGTTTTATGTATACACGAACACATGCATATATACATGAATGAATATATGTATATATATATATGTGTATATGTATTTCATGTATTGATGTGCCTAGAAACATTAGCCTAGGCCTCTGGATACTGATGTGTATATAGATTCAAAGGATTTTAAAAGATAAACTAACACAATTTAAGATGCTTTCTTCTGGGTCTTTATTCTCATCAACAATTAAATAAAACGGCTTTTCTTGCTTTACATTTACTGCTCTCCAAGCCTGGATATGTCTCTCATTCTCTGTGCTTCCATAGACAAATCACTTCCTCTCTGGGCCTTAATTCTAGGCTCTAAAATTCTCTCATTCCACAGGGAAGCGGGTGCTGAGTAACTGCATGGTCATCAACTGGCAACAAATACTCTCAGTTGAGGTTGAGGAGGAACCCCTACAAGGAATGTAGCTCCAGGTTGTCAAGTGTATCTTGGTGCCAGGAAAGAATTGGAGGTTATTGTCGTTGGGTTCTATTTTTAAAATCAAGTGATAGGTGGCTGGAATGTGGCTCCGGCATTCAGGGTCTGCCCAACCATTTCTTACATCCCAATAATATCCCGAGGGATAAATCCAGCCTTCTTGGGCTCTCTTTCCCTGGAGAAAGCGAAGTTGCCTATAAAGGTTTTTCTTTTTCTGAAAGTTCATGTCAGTTCCCCAAACCAGGTGATGTCACTTCTGAAGATATTTGCCCATCAGCAGCCTCTCAGAGAGGAATTTTAAATGTTGCCGTGACGTCAAAGTGCCCCCAAAGAGGGACTCGGGCCAAGGATTGCCTGTCACTCTTGGGCAGGCCCTGCAGAGGAGAAGATAACAGAAAAACAGAGTCCCTGCTCCCAGTAACAGCAATGTTCAGGGGGCTAAAGAAGACAGCCTAAAAGCCTCTTGAAGCAATTTGAATTCCAAAGGAGAGTGAACTTGACACAAACATAATGCATTTCCAGGGGCCCACAGTCTAGCTGGCAAATACCAACTTTCATTAGACTTCCTGGTGATTGTTTCTTGCCTAGTCAAAATGTCAGACTCTTCCAAGGAGAGCACAGGGACTTGTGGGGACGTTGGGAAGCCCAGGTTGCCCGTAAGTGGCAGGAGTTGTTTAAATACCATGGACAAAAAATTGAACTTGCTGAATGAAAAGGTAGACAAACTTTTGAATTTCCAAGAAGACGTGGCAGGAAAACTAGAGAGCGTATATCAAGGCATCGGCAACCTCGAACGGGACATCAGCAAGATCGCGGCGGCTTCGAAGGCAGATCTCCCCTGGGAGGGTCTGACTCAAGCCCCGGCTCCGACGGGCTGTCCTGAGATGCTGGAACTGGTGAGGGCTGTGCAGCAGGACACTTCCCGACACAGCACCATGCTTGAAGGGCTAGTCAAGATGGTCACCGCGGTGGACAAAGCCATGGCTTTGATCGGAGTGCTTTTCCACAATTCTAAAGTGGTGGATTTCATTCTGCAAGGCAGTAATCCCTGGAGGAAAGGAAGCTTAGCTGAGGCTGAGAGTCTTGAGGAGGTTGGTTTATATTTTCTTCTTTCTGCACTGTCCCTTGTCAGAAGAGGATTCATGGTATGGACATGGGTGGATGGCTTCCCTCATAGAATTCAGCATCAGGATTGGCAATAAGGTCTGGGCTATTGCAGACTAGACTTTTTCCCCCTCACCTTCTTCTCTGAATGAATCTTCTTTGGGGAATTTGTTTGGGTGCTAAATTCTCATATCTTTGTGGAATCTTATTTAATTGGACATCATGAGGTTGACTGAGAATGGTCATTAATAAGATCATAGGATTTAGAGCTGAAAGCATAAAGATCATGTGGTCCAACCCTTCCATTTTACAGACGAGGAAACTGAGATCTAAGGAAGTTGAAGGTCTTGTGCCAGGTGACAGAAATAGTAAGTAACAGAGACAGACCTGACCATGTCACTTCACTCTCTACATAAGAAGTTTCAGAGGCCACAGAATGAAATCCATATCCCCCTGTTTGGCAAATGTCCTTCAGCCTACCTTGTCAGACTTTTTGCGTACTGCACCCTTTATGCCCTCTGAAAAGTTCAAGCTGGCTTTCTTTTTGTTCCCATATAGAACATTCCATTTCCTATCTCAAGACCTTCAAATGGATCGTCTCCCATGCTTTTCCTTGCCAACTCCAGCTCATTGGAATCCTTAGCTTTATTCAATTCTTGGTGCCTCTCTTCTATTCAAAACCTATCCCAATCACCTTCTGAAAAGCACTTTGTGTTTATCTTCTTAATAGATGTCAACCTAATTTTCCCCAATAGAATGTAAGGTTCTTGAGGTTTCACTTTTGACTTTGTCTCTCTAGTACTTATTTAGCACAGTGCCTAACTTGATGAACGAGTGCATTGGGACACTGTGTACTCTAAGTATAATTTCAGAACTCTTTCCAATATGTTATGTTACTTTTCAAAGGGACTACATGTTAAGGCAATCGGGCTTTTGGATTAGCTTGGGGAGTCGTAAAATTATACTGTTAGAGCTATTACGGATTTCAGAGACCTTCTGGTTCAATTTCTTTATTTTATAGAAGGGGAAATTGGAACTCAGAGAGTGTAAGGGATTTGAATCATTTCTTCAATGTCATTTATGAGATGATGTTGATATGTTCCTTGTGTGGCTCTTTTTCTGTGATGAAGAAAAGGATGATGGCTAACCTTAATGAGAATTCTAAGGAGGAAAAAGGCTACCATGATAAGTAGGGGGCACACTGTGGATCTTGAAAGGAATCTCTCTTTGATAATCCTATAATACCCTTCCTTGGACTGGGGCTTTCTGAATGGGTGACTTTTTTCAGTTTCTTCTTTTTTCTTTTTCCCTCCCTTCCTTCGTTCTTTTGTTCCTTCCTTCATTCCTTCCTTTTCTTCCTTCTTTTTCTTCCTTCCTTTTCCTTAAGGAGAGATACGCTGGTCACATGGGGGTATCTACAATGAGGGGATTAGGTCAGGACTCTTTTCCCCCTTAGTCTGTCACTAAAAATACCTGCAGATTCTCACCTCTTTCTTTCCTTCTCCATTCTCCTGTCCTATCCAACCCTGTTCGGGGTTATCAGTGTTCTAAAAACAGTCAGGCCCTAGGTGTCACTGCCCAGAGGCCCATTCGTGGGCAGGACTGCTGAGCTGGCATTCATTGCTAAGTGTTGTGCAATCAGAAACATTTGTTTATAAAGGCAGAGGGGACAGACTGTCAGATACTGCCTGAATGGACACTAAACGATGGAACACTTAGCAACACCCAGACTGCCTGGAGCCACAAGTTCAAATCTATTTAGTTATTCATAATCCTCCAGGAGAAGATAGCCAGACTAGAATGGCTACAGTGGAGACTACCCTTAGTAGTATTGAAGACTAGACTTTTTTCCCCTCACCTTCTTCTCTGAATGAATCTTCTTTGGGGAATACATTGACTTAGCAGTCAAACCAGGCTGGGAAACAATCCATGAACCTCAGGGGAAGTTTTTCTTTTGGAGGAAGGGCTTAAAAGAACATGCTTTAAGGGCAGCTAGGTGGTGCAGTGGATAGAGCAGCAGCCCTGAAGTCAGGAGGACCTGAGTTCAAATTTGGTCTCAAACACTTAAACAATTCCTAGCTGTGTGATTCTGGGTAAGTTACTTAACCCCAATTGCCTCAGGAAAATAAAAAACAAAACAAAACAACATGCTCTTGAGTAAAATATGTATATGTTCAGTTGTGGTTGGACATATTGCTTGTGTATTATCTTGCATCTCTTCTTTTTTGTGGCTAAATTTCTTGAGGAGGTTATCTATCATAAGTTCCTTCTCTTCAATTAAAACTTCTCTTTCCAAAGTTACTGATGATTGCTTAATTGTCAAATCAAATGGCCTTTTCTTAGTACTCATCCCCTCGATCTCTCTGCTGCCTTTAATATTGTCGATCATCCTCTTGACTCTTTTCTCTCTTGGTTTTCATGACTCTGATCACTTCTGGTTCTCCTCTTAGCTAACTAATCCTTATGTGTCTCTCTTGCTGGATCTTCATTCAGATCACGCCCCATAATAGTGGGTGGCCCAAAGGGTCTATCTTGAGCCTTCTCTTCTTCTTTTCACTTGGCGATCTTGTCAGCTTTCATGGTTTCAATGATCATTTCTATGCAGACGACTTTTGGTTCCACTTGTCCAGCCCTAAACTGTTTCCTCTCTCTGCCTATTGGATATTTCAGTCTGAATGTCCCACAGGCATCTTAAACTCAACAAATCTAAAACTGAACTCATTATCTTTCCTCCCAACCTTTTCTTTTTCCTAACTTCCTTATTGTTTTGTTGTTCACTCATTACAGTCGGGTTCCACTCTTTGGGACCTATTTGGGTTGTCTCGGTAGAGACACTGGAGTGATTTTTGCCATTTCCTTCTCTAGTTCATTTTCCAGATGAGGCACACAGCACTAGGTGACTTGCCTAAGGTCACACAGTTAGTGTCTGAGGCCAAATTTGAACTCAGAAAGTGTCTTCCTGACACCAGGCTTGGCACTCTATCTACTGCACCACCTACCAGTCCAACTTCCCCAGTACTACTCAGGATACCACCCTGCTTTCAGTGCGCCAGGCTTGAAACCTAAGTGTCTTCCTAGACTCTGGACTCTCGCCCTCCATATCCAATCAGGGTCAAGTCCTGTCATTTCTATCATCTTATCTCTTGTATAAGTTCCCTTTTTTCCTCTGACAATACTCTCTCCCTGGCATAGTCTCACAGGACTTCACACCTGAAGTATTGCAATAACTTTTCCTGCCTCATGTCTCTCCTGTTTCAATCCAATTTATATTCTGCTCAGTTATCAAATTTAATCTTTCTTTAGACACAATTTTGACCATTTTACTACCCTATTCAATAAACTCCAGTGGCTTCCTATTCTTACCAGGAAGAACTATAAAATCCTCTTTTAAGGCTTTTAAAGCCCTTCATGATGTCACTCCTTCCTATCTTTTCAGTCTTATACTTGCCTCCACTCACAGTACTGTACTGTGTGATCCATTGACAGAAGCTATCTTGTTCCCTGATCTTTCAACTGGACATTTTCACTGGCTATCCCCCATGCCTGAAATTCTCTCCCTATTTATCTCTCTTCCCTTGCTTCCCTGACTTCCTTGAGGTCTCAACTAAAGTCCTACCTTCTGCAAAAAGCTTTTCTCCATCCTCCTTAATCTTGGTACTTTCATTCTAAGACTATCAATTTGTCACACTGTGTTTAGCTTATTTGTACACAATTTTTTTGTATGTTGTCTTCTGCCAATTAGACTATGAGATCTTTAAGAGCAAGGACTTCCTCCTTCTTTCCCTCTTTGTTTTGCTTCTCTCCCTTCCTCCTTCCCTCCCTCCTTTCCTCCCTCTTTCCTTTGTTCCTTCCTTCCTCCCTCCCTCCTTCCCTCCTTCTCTTCCTCTCTCTCTTCTCATTCCTTCCTTTCTTCCTTTCTTCTTTCTCCTTCATGTTTTTGTGAAATGATTTGTTTTGTGTAAGAGGCTACCTATGTTTCCAGGCCCATCTCAAGGTCCATCTCCTCCCTCAGTTTAGCACTTGGTTTTTAATGAAGTCTTCTATTGCTCTTTGTGTGAGGAGTCCTGTGCATTCTAGATAGAATTTCTATAAAGCACCCCTGCCATTAAAAAATTCTTAACGTTTAAATTTCAATTGTTAACATTAGTAGGAAAAAAGTTGTAAATAGAATTAAAGACCAAATGAATTTCCTTCTCTCAGCCCCCTGGCTTTGAATCTTGTCAAGCATAAGATACTTTTCTTTCTTCCTATGAACTCAGATCACAAAATCTGAAATTAGAATATTCTATTCTAGAGAGTGTCTTTATCCTAAGCATTAACACACTTACTTTTAAATGCTTTGAAGTTGAGGGAGGCAAAGAGTTCAGATCTTGCCTTTGCCATGTATGACCTATAAGATCTTGGGAAAATTACTTAAACTTTCTGCGACTTCAGTTTCCTCAGCTGTAAAATGTAGGGGTTAAACTGCAAGTCTTTGAAAGTCGCTTTAGGTTCTGAATCTCTAAACCTATATTACTCAGAGAATATCTAGATGGTTCAGGAGATGACATCTGGAAAACAAAGAAGCTCTTTATGTATTTCAGTGGGGAAAGAGCTCAGCCTGGTCGTTATGAGCCTTGACTCTGATGCCTTCCTCTGCTGCTTACAAGCTATGTCACCTTAAGCACTTTATTTCGGTGCCTCAGTTTCCTCAAATTATCATGAAGGAGATTAATGCTTGATTTACCTCCCGGAGTAGTCATGAGAAAAGCAAATTACTCTAACACGCTCTAGAAGCATGAACTTTTCCCCACTGTGCCTCTTACAGTATTGAACTTAACCTTAGAAGGCCAGAGCCGAACGCAGCCTCATGGATCATTTGGTCTCTTCATTTTAGACAAAGGCAGATAAACCGAGATCATAGAAATAGTAAGTAGCAGAGCCTACTAGAACTCCTTCCTAAGAACATAACAGCCGTTAATGGATGTGTGATCATTAGTTTCAGCCAGTGTAGCACCATGAATAGAGAGATTTAGAATTATGGCCATCTGGGTTCAAGTCTCACCTCTGACCTTTATTCTATGAGTGACCCTGGACAGGTCACTTGGTCCTCATTGCTGTAGGCAATTCTCTAAGGCTACCCCCTCCCTCACTCCCACGCTCAGAGGGCACTGTAATCAGAAGTAGCATCTCTCAGAACTAAGGGCAGACTAGCCTTCCTTCCCTTCCCCTTACCTCTAGGAGGACATATTGGGTGGGGAGGAGAACCATTCTAGTTTTTTCTGAGGGACAGTCTCAACCTTTCCATTCCTTCTGGCTGGGATCTGCAAGGGAGGGGAGGAAAGGGTTTGGTCAGTGTCCCCACTGGAGCAAAAACTTTGAGCTTGTGTGGGGGTGGGGAAGGAAAGGGAGAGATTATAACATTTCAATCCAACAAGGTCTGCCAAAGGACACAGATAATGACTTCTGCTTCCTGAGGATCAGGTCAGACAGAGGCTTTGTAGAAAGGAAGCAAATCCCTGCAGAGCTGGGAATAATAGTGTTGCAGTTCAAAGGAGACCCCAAAAGGTTGGGGTTCCAGATTAATGTCGCAAGATGTCTCAAAAGAATCTGTAGGCTCAGACCCATCTCCAAATCAAGGGACAAAGTTTATTATAATTGTAATAACAATTAAAGTGGGCTAAGCTTCAGAAAAATTTAGTAAAGAAACAACAAACAAGAAGACAAATTTATAAGAAAAAGTTAGAGTCCAAGTGCTTCAAGTCACTTATGTGCTAATTTTATGGTTTACAGGTAGATTTGAGCAGTAGGTCTGATGTATACCTCAGAAACTTTGTTATCACTGGCCAACAGATTGTTATCTGACAGCCAGCAATGTTTATAGAACTGTAGCACTCCCAAGGGACCTCAAGATTATTGCTACATCTTCCCTAGAAGCTAGGGGATATTTTTAAACTACATCACTCCCAAGGCCAGGTGGTCTTAGGATTTATTGCCTCCTCTCCCCTAGAAGTTGACCTCTGCCAATAGTTAGATCAACCTGAGAGATAATAGTATTTATCCCTTCGTTCTGCTGCAAAAATCATCTTTCTCAAGTAGAGTTCTGATCATGTCACTCCTTTGCTCAAACATCTTAAGTAGTTCCCTATTGCCAGCTAGTGGTATAGTGAATGAAGTTCTAGACTCGAAGTCAAAAAGACTCAACTTCCTGATTCAAATCTGGCCTAGATACTAACTGTAGGATCCTAGGCAGGTCACTTAGCCCTATTCGCCTCAGTTTCCTTATCTGTAAAATGAGCTGGAGAAGGAAATGGCAAACTACTTTGGTGTCTTTGCCAAGAAAACCCTAGATGGAATCATGAAAAGTCAGATTCTATTGAAAAAAAAAAAGAACAACATTGCTTGCTGAGTCTATTTAAAATGACTCTAGCTGGCATGCAAGGCATTGGTAGAGGGAATTTCTTTACCCACATGAAATCATGAGTCCAGCCCTAAGCTCTTCCAGTCTCCCCTCACCAACAGTTACATCCATATCCAGAGCACAATCTCATTAGAAGAAGCATTTTTCTGCTTTGTACAAACAGGCGGCATCCTGCCTTTCCAGCTTTATCTTCTATTGCTGACCTATTTGTACTCTATTTTCTATTCAGAAGGGACAGTTCTTTGCCCCACCCCAAACACATCTCTTGCCCTGAGACCTTTATGTCTTTGTTCATGTGGTCTATCCTTTGTTTTATGTTTTTATGTCTTGGTCCTCCTTTCCACCTCTCTGTTGAAAGAAAATGATCTTTTTCCGAAGCTTTCACTTAGCACTTTGTTGAACAATTCTCTAACTTCTTCTTCATGTAATATTGCATTCTCTAGTTATTTTAGTCTGTGCTTTAACTCTCCAACTAAACTGAAAGTTCCAAGAGGGCAAGAATCATATGTTTTGATGATTTTGCATTAATATAGTACTTTGCAAGAGTAAGTAGAAGGTTAATTAATTTTGGTTGGAGTGAAAGGAAATTAAAAACAAGAGGAGGAAAGAAAGAGGAAAGATAGGGAGGTAAAACAGGAAAAAATAATGAGTTAGTAGTACTTATAATGGAAGTGTATCTCAAGAAGGGTAAGGAATGCTTAAATATTTAGAAAAATATTTTATTTTTCTCCCAATAACATATAAAAATAATCTTAACCTTTCATTTTGAGAAAAATTTTTGTTTCAAATTCTCTCCCTCCCTCCCTATTCTCCCCCCTTCATGAAATGGCAAGCAATTTGATAAAGTTTCTATCTGTACAATTGTGTAAAACATATTTCCATATCAGTCATGTTATAAAATAAGACACAGACAAAAAACATAAAAGAAAATAAGAAAGTGAAAAATAGTATACTTCAATTTGCATTCAGATTCCATTAGTTCTTTCTCTGAAGGTGTTCATTATGAGTTCTTCAGAATTGTCTTGGATCATTGTATTGCGGAGAATAGCTAAGACACTCACAGTTGATCATTGTACAATATTGCTATTACTGTGATCTGTTCACTTTGCATCAGTTCATGTAAGTCTCTGCAGGTTTTCTGAAATCAGTCTGCTCATCATTTCTTATAACACAATAGTAGACCTTTACAATCATATATCACAACTTGTTCAGCCATTCAGTTGATCCCCTCAATTTCCAATTCTCTAATCACAAAAAGAGCTGCTATAAATATTTTTGTACAAATAGATCTTTTCCCCTTTTTTGATCTCTTTGAGACATACACCTAATAGTGGTATAAATCCCTTTTTTAAAAAAACTGTTTCCCAAACCAGGGTTATGGGTTATATCTATCTTTTTCCATTACTCTGTATAAAGGTCTCTGGGAGCTAGGTTTTCCTTTTCCCAAAGACTATGGCCAGGTAACAAAAAATAGCAGAATCATAATCTAGGTATGAGGTCTCCAAACTTCAGACTTCTTCAAAGGACAGAAATACCAAGAAGACAGAATAATATTTCTGCTCCACTTTAAAAACTGCTTTTGTCATTACAAAGAGAAAATAGGAAGTTTTTCTTTGGGAATTCTAAAGTAGAGACAGACATGCAAACAGAACCAGACTTTGATTGTAACAATGTCAACCACTACTTTGGGCTTTCTCAGAAGAATGCCACTAGAAATTTTCAGAGCTGTGTTGTATGCTTTTATAATAGTTGACATATCTGGGTATGTTACAGTCACAGAAAATAAGGGCTGGAAGAGATTTTAGAAATCATCTTGTCCAATCCTTTCATTTTTACAGGTGAGAAAACTGAATTGAGAAAAGCAAAGTGATTTACCTAAAATTATATTTGGAGCTAGGGGCAGAACTATGAGTTGTATAAATACAAGTCTTTTGACTCCAAGTAGAGTTAGCACTAATTGTACTTTATTTTTTTCTTGAGATTTATCTAGAGGTGGGATTGGAATGTGTGTATGTGGGAGAGAGAGACAGATAGACACACAGATACACAGAAGAGGAGGAGGAGGAGAGGGAATAGAGTAAAGAGAGAGGAGGAGAAGAAAGGAGAAGAAAAATAGAGAGGAGGGGAGGAGATGGAAAGAGAGGAGGAGAGAGAAAAAAGAGAAAAAGGGAGAGGGAGAAGGAGGGAAAAGAAAAGAGGAAGGAAGAGAGAGAGAGAGAGAGAGAGAGAGAGAGAGAGAGAGAGAGAGAGAAAGAGAGAGAGAGAGAGAGAAGGAAAAAGAAGGAGGAGAGAGAGAGAAATAGGGAGAGGGAGAGGGAAAGGGAGAGAGACTTTTTAATGACAGACATGTTGCTAAGCATGCTGGGGATATAAAAATGAACAGCAAGATAGTCCCTGCCCTCAAGCAGAAAAATAACACAAAAGGAGAACTAAAATGGGTGTGGTAGACTGGAATGGGGAGGGGGGACTAGCCACTGGCTCCCCAGCATAGTAGAGAGGTGGCTAGGAACTGGTGTGGAGATTTCATTCCCCAGCAAGATGGGAGGAATGCTCACTATTAGAGCCTGGTGATTCAGGAATGCAGTCCAAGATGGGAATTATGAGCTGAATGAAAACAAGTCAAGAGTCAAATTCCCCCTTGGCTCCCAGAACATACCTAGGCACAAAATAGGCTCTCAGTAACTACTCGTTAAATACAGCTTCCACTTAGATGTTTTGATCTAATAGTTAATGACTTTCATGTTACTATCCAAAAAGAAATGCAATCTAGCTCCGGTGGAGTTTCATCAGAAGGTGCTTATTAAACTTGAACTTTGAGAACTTAACTTTTCCAAGGTAAAAAAGACTTATATCTCCTTGGGCGGAGAACTCGTTTATTACTGAGGTCAGAGAATTTAGGACTGGAAGTGATCTTAGCAATTATGTAGTTCAACCCCTTCATTTTACACATGAAGTGAAAGTAGGGCCTAATAGACCACTCTTACCAGCAGAGAAAAAAAAAAAAAAAAAAGGCTCTTCCAAGATCACTAAAGTAGGGACTCAGGAAATCTAGGTGAAAATCCCACCTCTTACATTTATTAGCTGTGACCTTGGATCTTTCTGGGTTTTAGTTTCTTCTTCTATAAAAGAGGAATAATAATACTTCCATTGCTAATTTCACAAGATTGTGATGAGAGAAGTACTTTGTTATTAATCCTTTAAGTTCCGTAAAAGTGTGAATTGTTATAATTAAATAGAAGATACTCTTTTTCTCAAGTCAGAACTAATACTTTTATTGATATTAATAGATAATTTGGTTAGAGACTACCTGTAGCAATTAATTCAACCAGTTCAACTATCTCTTGAAAGCCTCTATATGCAAAGCCCCATGATAGAGACTGAAAAAGCAAATTTCCAAAAAGTTCTTTTTCATAGCTTTGACTTAGTATGTGCTTCCTTAGTCTTAGTTCTTATATATTATTTCAAGTGTCTTCAAAGCTATTTTTCTCTTTAGAGAGTGTAGAGTTGTGTCTTCCCCTTCCCAGTGTCCAGCACAAAGCTCTGCATGCAGTAGCATCACAGTATAGGGAAAGGGCCCAAACCAGTCATTTCATTGGTATAGGGAACTCCCAAATGGGGAAATTCCTTCCACAAGTGCAGGTCAGCACCTTCTCAACTTTTGTCTTTGAAAGTTCCCAAGAACACTGAAGGTAGGAAAAGCCAGAGCAGCTAGACTAGTTTTCTGTTCACTGGGCTCTTCTGTTTGTTTTTTCTTTCTTTCTTTTTTTTAATTAAAGTTTTTTTATTTTCAAAACATATGCATGGATAATTTTTCAACAGTAACACTTGCAAATCTTATGTTTCGATTTTCTCCTACCCCCTTCCCTAGATGGCAAGTAATCTAATATACTTAAACATGATAAAAATATATTTTAAATCCAATATATGCATTCATGCCATTTCTTTAGGATCCTAAGAACCTAATACTCATGATTTGTAACTGAATGAGATCTTTGTGTTCCTCTAGCCCAATACCCCCATTTTATAGATGTGGAAACTGATCTAAAACAACTTGTCCAAGTTTATATCAGTAATAATCAGCAGAGTAAGAAGTGACCTCATCTCTTGTTTGCCTGAGCAAGAATTTTTATTTTACATTGTGTAATGATGTCTGTGATAATGCTTGCTTTTTAGAACAAGGAGAAAGCTGAGGAGAAGGGGGCTAAGCCAAAGCAGACCCTTAGCACTCGAGGAGTACAAGCTGAGATCAGGAGGCCTTTGGAAGGTATGTGAGAACGTTTCTATTACTCCCTTGTCCTGGAACATTTCCTGCACCCCCAACTATCCATATGACCCAGGAGCATAATCTTGTTTTTGTCCTCCACACTTTGGTGACAGGGAAGTTCTCAGGACAGTCAGGACCAGGGAACTTTGAAAACAGTTTTATTTAGCAGGTATTTATTGAGCTCCTACTTTATGAATAGCTATATACTAGGCACTTCGGGGAAAGAAAAAGGTTACAGAAGAAAGAGAGGATATTTCCTTTCTCAATGAGTTGATCCTCTCTATTTAGGAGTTCTTAGCCTGTGATCTATGAACTTTAAAAAATTGATAACTCTATTTCAACATAGTTGTTTGTTTTTGTAATCCTATGCATTTTGATTAATACTTTAAAACAAGTATTTTTCTAAGAAGGAGCTCATTACACCCAAAGAAAGAACACTGGGAGATGAATATAAACTGTTTGCATTTTTGTTTTTCTTCCTGGATTATTTATACCTTCTGAATCCAATTCTCCCTGTGCAACAAGAAAACTGTTCAGTTCTGCACACATATATTGTATCTAGGATATACTGTAACCTATTCAACATGTAAAGGACTGCTTGTCATCTGGGGGAGGGGAAAAATCAGAACAGAAGTGAGTGCAAGGGATAATGCTGTAAAAAATTACCCTGGCATGGGTTCTATCAATATAAAGTTATTAAAAAAAAAAATAAGAAGGAGCTCATAAATTTTACCAGACTGCCAAAAAGTTCCTGGATACAAAAGAGGTAGGAGACACACAGCATGCAGAAATGAGGCTGTATTCAACATTCATCCATTCATTTTACAAACATTTATTTAGATTCTAATGTGTACAGGGCACTAGGCTGGTCACTGAAGGAGATGAAAAGTTTAGATTAGATGTCTCCCTCAGAGGGCTTACAGTTTAGTAGATGTTAAGAATAATAACAAAACTATATGTGCTATTGGTATAGAAAAAAGTAATAATTTTGAATATGAGTGTTCTTTTGGAGGAGATGGAATCCTCAAGCCTACCTTGGGATAAAACATTTCATTTTTAGAGTTTATACAAAAAAAAGATAAGGGAATCTGGCCCATGATTCAAATCAACATATTTTATTCATCACAGTATGTGGTATTTAATTAATTTAAGATTTTTATTGTCTGTTTTTCTGTTTAGAAAGCCAAAAAGCAGAGTTGCCAGAGGGGAAGGACAAGAGGCTGCCCCCAGTGACCTCTAAAGATCCTCAAGTTAACTCAGACCCACTCAAAGGGGCAGGAGCCTCCCTGAGGAAAGAAGATGGAGCTTCCCCTCAAGCTTCTTGCCAGAGGCCTTCATCACCCAAAGATGTAGTATCTAAAGACCCAGAGAAAGCTGGTACCATCTCTCTTGTGCATCCAGATGGGGCAGTGACTGTTCCACAAGGAAAAAGTAAAATCTCCCCAGTTCAGGTGGCGCCCGAGGGAGTGGAACAAGGAGGAAACACGCCTGCTTCTTGGCGTCAGAAGAGGAGGCAAAGCCAGGTCCAGGACACACCGCTGAGGTCCCAGGAGCTTCTTCTCAGACCGTGGGAGCTTCGGGTGGAGGGATGCCTCCAAGGTAGGGACTGATTATCCTGTCCATAGCTATGGAGGAATAATTTGCAGCTATCTGTCAGACTTTGGTTCTCATGTATAAAATGGGGGGATCAGACAAGATGACTTCCAAAGTCTCTTCCAGTCCTAGATTTGTGATCATTATGATTAAATATTATTATGAGTAGATATATGTGATCCTAAGATCACACAATAGCAAAGCTGGCAAGGACCTTAGAAATCATCTAGTTCAAGTCTTCCCCCCATGTCCCTCTCAATTTTACAGATGAGTCACAGAAGGCTAGCAAAGGAAAGAAAGCAAAAGAGGAAAGAAAGGCTAGAGAAAGGAAAGATCAGTTTCTTTGTTGTAGGATTCAGTTTTTCTGACCCCAAATCTAGAATTCTTCCTTTTGCTTTGAAATTACCTCTTCTCCACCAAGCCCTGACATTTTCATTTAAACTGTGCCCAAAATCACTGAATCACAGAATTCCAGTGAGTTGGAAGCAACCTCAGGGACCCTCTGGCAAAACATTCCAGAAAAAGCATCTCTCTTATAACATATCCTACAAATAGTCATCTCACCTTCACTTGAAGACCTCCATTGAGGAGTCCTTTACCTTCCGATGTCTCTCATTCCACATTGCAATATCTCTGATTATTAAGTTCAATCCTAACTCCACCCCTATGCACTAACCCTCAGGAGCATCTGAGTTCAAATCTGGTCTCAGACACTTAACATTTCTTAGCTGTGTGACCCTGGACAAGTCACTTAACCCCAATTGCTTTGCCAGGAAAAAAAAAAAAAAAAAAAACTGAACTGCTCTAATACCTTCACTACCTCCTTCTTCACATCCCCCAAAACTTTTCTTTCCTATGTCCTTCCAGTTCTTTTAACTGATTTTTTTTTTTTAAGGTATGGCTTCCTTTCCCTTCACCATCCTGTCTTTTTCTGAATTCCTCAGATTTTAAAATTTTCTTCTTAAAATTATTGCCCCAAACAGAATATAGTTTTTTAGATATAGCTGAACCAGAATACAGGATTGTCACTCTCCCTGTCTCTCTCTGGCCTCTTTTAATATAACCTTGTATAACATTAGGATTTTTGACTTGTGTCATACTATTAATGAAATTTAAGCTTATAGTTCATTAAAACTCCCAGATTTTTTTCTTAGTTATGTTCACAATTATTTTCTATCCAGAACTCCCCTATTCTGTGATTCTGAGATTGATTTATACCTATTGTTTTATTTAATTACATTTGACATCTTCTACTAACCTGTCGAGATTTTTTTGGATCTTGACTCCATCATTTAACATGTTAGTTATCCCTCCTAACTATGTATTGTCTGCAAATTTAACAAATACCTAAAACTGTACAATTATAAATGTGTCTCTATTTTGTCCAGAAGGTTGGGACAAAAAAGACTTTTTTTTAGATATTTTGTTGGAATATAAACAATATATTTATAGCATTCCCCTCACCTATTATAATTAACCTTTCAAAAAAAGAAATGAAGTTAAGCCATCATTACCTTCTCTTTATTAAACCATACTGCCTTTAAATGATCACTGTCTCTCTTTCTTTTAAAAGTTATATTCAATTTTCTTTTATTTTCTATTCCAGATTTTTCCCTCCTCTATTTTTCTTCTTTAATTCTGTTCCTCATTTTTTTTTTTAATGTTTGTATGTATCTCTTGTTTCTTATCCCTCCTGACTCCTGTTTTGCTTTTATTCTGCTATCTTGCCTTCCTATTACTTAATCTACATACCCTCAATAATCCCTCCCTTATCTTCTCTCCCCAACCTTTCCTTTTCTCCTCTTGATTCTATTTTTATAGCCTTCCAAGTTTGTTATCCCCTCTTTATCCCAGTCCCATTGACTTACCTATCCTTCTATTCTCCCTCTTCTCCTTTCCTCATTCTCTTATTTCTTTATAAATTCAGAAGACTTTTATTCCCCTCTAAAAGTATATGTTGTTCTTTCTTTAACTCAGATGGAAAGACTTAATTTTCTCCCACTACAAATGATGCTTGCTCTTGGTTTTAGATAGATATTACTTATCATTTTAAAGAATTTATTTCTATTTTTCTAGTGTTTTTAATAGGAATAGGTGTTGTATTTTGTCAAATATTTTTTCTCCATCTGTTGAAATAATCATGCAATTTTTTTTTGATTATTGCAGTGGTCAATCATACTTGTAGTTTTTCTAAGTTTAAACCAGGCCTACATTTTTCATATAAATCCTTCCTGGTCATAGATTATAAACTTTGTGATATATTGTTGTAATCTTGTTAGATTTCATGTAAATTTTTTGCATTAATATTCATTAGCAAAATTAGTCTATAGTTTTCTTTTTTTGTTTTGGCTTTCTCTAGTTTAGGTATTAAGACCATATTTGTGTCACAGAAGGAATTTTGTAATGGCCACAAGCCATGTCTTTAAAATGTGTTCTAATTTTTTTTCCAAGAATAGAAGTCAATTTTATCAGTCTAGAATTGTCATATATTGCTTCTTCTTTCTATAAAATTAGGGCAATGTTTGCCCTTCCCAATCCTGTGGTACCTTTATTATTTTCTGATGCAATCTAAAACTTACCACCAGGTGCTTGGTAGTCACATCTGTCAGTTAAGTAGTAGTTTATTTAGACTTCATTTAGATGATTGGATTTGAATTCCAACTCAGTAAGTCATTTAACCTTTTTGAATCTCATTTCCTCATTCTGCAAAATGAGAAACTTGAACTAAATTATTTCTGAATTCCCCTCTAGCACTAAATCCTATGATCTTGTGGCCTTGGATATAGAAAGGAGTAGGAGGAAGAGAGAAAAGACAGACTTCACAATTTGCTCTCAGATTGGCTGTGGAGGCATTTGACCTGCTGGGCAACTTCCCCTTTTCAAAAATCAAGCCCCAGTAATCTGAAATTAAACCATCCTTGGGATTTAATTCACTCCTCTGTGGAGGATCAAATATCTTTGTTTGCTTTGGCAATTGGCAAAGTCAGGGCTCTTCATTTATCTGTCATTGTTCAGAGGGGAAAGGAAACATGAGACTCCCTGAAGTCAGGAAAGCCAGTTAAATTCCTGGCCAACAACTGCTGGGAGACCCACCTCACTCAAAGCTCCTGAGTCTGGGTCATGGACTGAATTTTAAAGGATAAAAGCTAAGGCTGTGAGGAGAGGAGATGGAATTACTGCAATGAGCCTTCCAGGAATCCAAGGGCAATGTATAGAACCCGGGGAAAAAGTAACAGCAATTTAAGGATTAGATCAGAACTGGAGCCTAAGAAAGTGTGGTCTTGGCGTCATACTGAGTGATGAGATGCCCTGGACTGATTTTCAGGGAAATCAGACACCAAGACATAGTTCTTTAATGAGAAGGCTCTGTGTTTGTGTGTGTAGTGGGGAGGAGTTTTAAGATGGAGATGAATGGGGTTCAAAAGGATTGGGGAGGTGAGTTAAAAGTGAAGAGAGAATAAAAGGGTCCCTGGGCCTGAAGTCTCTGTATTTCTCCAATAGCTTAGGGCAGGAGTAAGCTCAGTTAATAGCTAGCATTTATATAACACTATAAGGTTTGCAAGGAGTTTTGCAGATAGCGTCTCAGTTTATCCTCACAATAATCTTGGAAAGTAGGTGCCTATTGCCATTTTACAGATGAGCAAACTGAGGCAGACAGAAGTTCAGAGTCTTACCCAAAAGGCTAGCAAACATCTGAGGGTGATTTGAATGGAAGCCTTCCTGTCTCAAGGTCTAGTCCTCTGTTCATTGTGCCCACTTAGCTCACTCTCAGTTTTCACATCTGTAATATGGGACATTACTTTCTGATCCTTTCTACCAATTTTTCAGCATTGTAAGGACAAAAAGTGACATCTGCAATGAGAGTTAGTGTATAAGATCATATCTTTGCTGTTAGGATCATTGAGGGCAAATAGCTGTAAGCCTTCTGAAGGGTGGCTGAGAAGACCTTAGAATACAAAAGTATTTGGGTGTAGCATGTCTATTACTTCCCTATCCTTTAGATCAAAAGGACATGGGAAGGATATCCTTATCCCTTTGATCACGACAAGAACAATGTAATTTTTTTTTTTATACATTTTCCCCATTTTCCAGTTGAGGCAAATGAAGTCCATCAGTCGAAAGTGACTTGCTCAAGATCACATAGCAAGTTAGTAGAATAAGGCTTAGAATCTTTGCCTGACTAAAAACGCAGCATGCATTTTCACTGAACTGTGCTGTTTTTTAAATCTCATATTCACATATTATTGTGCGTGGTCTTCAACAGAAGGTGTCTATAGATCCGGGCACAGGCAGAAGGGAACCAAATAGACTGATGTATCCAGGAGAGACAAGGGCAACAGCCTGGTAATAATCCAGAGCCCTGTTTACACCCACACACCAGGACTTTCTCCTCTGAAAAAGAAATCAGGAATTGCTTACAGAGTTGCTGCCAGGTTTCAAGGTCACCCTGAGGAGGAAGATAATGTGGCAAGAGAGAGAACTGATTGTACTGGGAGCAGGTGACCCTAAGTATGAAATCCACAGGCTGGCAGGGAACTTGAGGGTATCTGGGCTACCCCTTGAGTTCATACTGGGCTAAATCAATTGTTTTTTCACCCAGTGCAGAATCTCTGAATTGGAAAAATAATCATGAGGACTAGGATTCCCTCTAGCCTTATGTGATCAGTAATCATAGACTATCCTAGAATCACAGACATGGAAGGAACCATAAAATCATAGGAACTAAAAGGGAACTTAAAGCTCCCTGGTGAATCCCCTCTCATTTTATAGATGAGGAAACTGAGACTCAGAATACCTGGGGTGTACACACCTAAGTGACCGAGCTGGAATTTAAACCCGTTGTTCTTTCTATTCGACAACCTTAAAGAAAGTCAAATTCAACCCCCTCATTTGAGAGAGAAAAACACTTGGACCCAAAGAGGAGAAAGTCACAAGACTGTGGGAATTCAGCAAGAAGGCAGCTGAGCTGGGGCTTGAAACTGGGTCTCCTGGCTCTAAATCCAGTGCTCTTTCCATCATACCACACTTAACGAATACTTTATTATCCTAACATTTTATGTATTTGATCTCTCATTAACATGTGACATCAGGTACCATGGGAGGAAGAGAAGGGGGTGGTCTCCTGGTCCACTACACCCATACATCACATTTGTATAGGACGTTATGGTCACGAGGCACTTCCACATCAAGTATCTCATGTGAGTTCCCCCACAAAAGTCCTGTTAGATCGACTAGATACAGATTATTGTTTCCATGTTAGAAATGAGAAAACCAAGGATCAAAGTGTTAAAGCTGTTAACACGTGGGAGAAATGGTGATAAAGGCTCCTTGTGGGAGTGGGTGTAGAAAGATTTTGTGTCCAATGAGAATTCTCTTCTCTGCAGGTTTTCCATCCATGTTCAAGAGACAGATACACCCGGGGAGATGCTGGTGAGCCGCACAGGAGGCCGCTCCTCAGAAAAGGCCCCTGGACCCAAATCCTTAGCATCAACATCCCCTGATGGGGGAGGAAGTCCAAGTGGACAGGATGTATGGGTGCCCCTTGGCTCTTTCCAGCCCTCCAGAACTGATTCCACTGTTATTGGCCTTGAAGGGAAGTCTCCAGAGACAGGACAGAGTGAACACAACCCACAAGGCAAGAAGAGGGGAAGCTTCTCCCTTGGGACTAATGACCAGAAAGCAGAGGATAAATCTGAGTCAGAAGCTGGGTTGGCAATGGGGAACACCACTGGCCAGGAGGATAGGAAAGAGGCCACTGGAAGTTCAGCTGAGGAAGAGAAAAGCCCGGGAAATGGAGCCCAGGAGCCTGAAAATGTAGCAACTGTAGAAGGGGAAACCATGGCTGCAGGAACGAGTATGCACTGTGAGAAGGCAGGTGGTCTGGTGCTGGGTAAGTGACTCCTTTTGTGGTCCCTTGGTGGCTCTGTGTAGGACTCTCTTTCTATCAAGGCAGCCCAAAATCAAAGTAGATTTCCCTTCTCTTCCCTTCCTTGACCTTCCCTTCCCTGCCCTTCCCTGCCCTGCCCTTCCCTTTCCTTCCCTTTCCTTCCCTTCCCTTTCCTGCCCTTCCCTTCCCTGCTCTTCCTTTCCCTTCCCTGCTCTTCCCTGCCTTCCCTGCCCTTCCTTGCCCTGCCCTTCCCTTCCTTGTCCTTCCCTGCCCTGCCCTTCCTTTCTCTTTCTTTTTCTTGCCTTTCCAACTTGCCTTATTTTCCCTTCCCAATTTCCCTTTCCTTACCTTTTCTTCCCTTCTCTTGCCTTTCCAACTTCTCTTCCCTTTCCTTCCCTTCCATTTCTTTAGAAAAGTCCCAACCTATCCAGTACAAATCCTACTTCAACTCCAACATAGGCCCTGACATATAGTAAGCACTTAATCAATGTTTGATTGACTGGTTGTTGACATCACAGATTCTGTCTCTTCCTGGGAAGATTATACTTTGAAACACTGAGCTACAAATCCTGAGACCCTTAACTGGGACTCAGATCCTGAACCTCCCACCCAAAGGATTTAGGACTCTACCACATAAAATAATATGCTTTGTTAGGAATGACATTGACTTGTCAATATGACCCTTAAAAGCAGAAATTGCATTATAGATTCTAGGGAAGATTAAGTTGTAGTGGAAAAGAGTCTAGAACAGCCCCATAATTTGACATGAGAGAGACCTCAAAATATTCCAAGGAAAGCAATCTCTTCCATTGATTTACCACAGTGCCCTACTTTCTTACAATTACAATTCCTCCTTTGAATTAAGCATTGAAGACTTTTTTTAAAAAAGCAAATATTGCTTGGAGGAGGAAAGGGACATTTCACTGGACTATGTGCCACTTAGCAATATCAGCACATGTGATAAAAAAGAAAAAACTTTAAACCAATATCAACATAACTCAATTCCCAAATTAGCCAATTGTCACCTCACTGTTGAGGAAGAAGGATGCAAAAGTTGAATGCCTTCGTACTTATCCCATGCTTATATTTAAAAAATAACAATCAATCAACCTCTAGAAAAAGAGAAACTTAATGAATATGAAATTTTATTTAAGTTTTTTCAACCTTTTTTATAATTACATATATTTTAAAATAATTTTATAACAGTAACTCCTATTAATATAGAATAAATCTTTTATAAATATTTATTGTTTATATATATTTATTATATAATATATTATGTATATTTTCCATTTGATCTTCATAATAACTGCATGTTATTATTAGCTTCAAAATACAAATGAACATGCTAAAGCCTCAAAAAGAGATTTGCCTGGTGTGCCACAGTTATTCAATGGCAGAGTTAAAATTCGAATCCCGGTCTTCCAGCTTCAAGTCCAGTGGTTTTCCTATCACTCCACACTGGGCACAGATGACCTCATGTTCTACTTTCTTCACTTGGCCCTTTTTATATATTCATTTCTATGTATCAATGTACTCTATGATTATTGCCAGTGACGACTGTCACTTCTGCAGGACATTGTGACCACATTCCAGTCTGTTCAGAGAGGACTGAATGTACTAGGACCTTGGAGAGCCTCACTCAGAGTCCCGGCTTCCCCACTGACTTAGCTTTGTAAAGCAAGGACTTTCCCTTCCCACAACTTTAGTTTTCTCATCTACAAAACAGAGAGATTTGTTCTACTTACTCCCAGAACATTGGTGTGAGACGCCAATGAGAAAAGTTGTAGGAAAGAACTAATGCTTTGGGAATGGAAGTTTTTATTATTATTTAATGGATCCATGATTTCATTAACATAGGGAGTTCCTGGTGAGAAAACTCCCTTTACTGGCAGGTTGCTACCTGCTCCGCTGTCTTCGAAGAGTTTCTTTGGTGCACTTAGGAATTAAGTGACCTCTCTCATACAAGTCAGCTTATGGTGAGGCAAGATTTGAAACTAGTTCTTTATTTTAAGGTTTACTCTCTTTTTTCTATATAAAATTTTATTGATAACTTTTGTTTCATGTTGCTTTATTTTCCCACTCTGTCTCTCCCTACCTTTGGGAGCCATTCTTTATTTAAATTTTTTTTTTTTTAAATACAGGAAAAGAGAAAAAAATTTTTAAAAAGCAATTAATACATTGAAAGAAATCTGACAATATATGCAATATTCCATGACTGTGGAACCCTTGCTTTTGCAAAGGAGTAGAGGGTGTTATCTTAGAAAATAATTTTCTAAGTTAAGATTAACTCTCTATCCCTGAGCTCCTAGCTTCTTAAACTTGGTTCACAACCTCATATGGGGTCTTGTAACTGAATATGGGAATGTCGCAAAATTGTGATTTTATTATCAGTAAATGTTTGATTTATATGCCTGTTTTATAGATCTATATATCTGGGGCCATGTAAGAATTTCTCAGGCAAAAGGGGATTGCAGGGGGTCAAAGTTTAAGAAGCCCTGCCCTAGACTATGCTGCTCTCATTATTGTAAACAATGCCCAAACCAAGGTGATTATGAAACTGCTGAGAGCTATCTGCTCCCTGCCAAGTCTTCTTGAGTGATGAAGATAGGGGATGTTTGCTTTTGTTCCCTTTAGATGACAGCCCGGCTCCCCCAGCCCCTTTTGAACACCGGATAGTGAGTGTCAAGGAAGTACCGATCACCACAGGCTACACAGTGTGCCAGCATGAAGTCTTAGGAGGGTAGGTGGACTTCTGTTTTGGTGGGTAGGGAGGTGGTTGGCATGGGGACTGGTGCTAGGATATCTGGAGAACTGAAATGGGGAGCAGAGATGATTGCTGGTGTTTCTTCACCAATCTAACTCCAGGCAAGACAAAGCTTAATGGATTGTGGGTAATTTAAGGCCAAGAGACTGGATGCAAAGTCCCAGGTATCATTACATTAAGAATTAGAAGACACTTTAAAGAGCATATATTCTTTTGTTTTATAGAGGAAGAAAATGATACCCAGGGTGAAGAAATTTGCTTCTAATATATATATATAGATATATATGTAATATAATGTGTATATATATATATATATATGTATATATATAAAACATAATATAGCAAGTCAAATATATGTGTATATGTACATATACATATATATGTGTGTATATATACATATATATATATATATATATATATATATATAAAATAGAGAGAGATAGCATAATAGTCATTACCCTGATCTACACTGCCTGAATGACAGGGATATTCCATTTCACTTTTCATCTAGATTTTTCCAATACCCTAAAGCTCAGCTTCTTAAACTATTGTTTATGACCCCATATGGGGTCTTGTAACTGAATGTCGGGTTGGTGAAATTATGATTTATTAGATGAAAATATTTGCTTTGTAAATCGATTTTATATACCCATATACCTGAGGTCACATAAAAATTTCTCAGATGAAAAGGGGTTGTGAGTGGGAAAAGTTTAAGAAGCTCTTCCCTAAAGAGTGCTGGTTCCTTCAATTTTAGGGGATTCTCTTTACCCCAATTTTATTTAACTACTTAACAATCAGATTAGCTTTTACAAAGAAATGTTTACTTCAATGGCACAAAAAGAAAAAAAGTATACAAATACTACTTTCCCTCTCCCAAAATGCAGGGGCATACTCTTATATCATCTCAGTTTCTGTAGAAGAGAGAAGCATTAGGTTTACAACTTAACTTAATTCCCATATAGCACAGATCCACCAAATCCAAATTCTTCCTGAGCTTGGGTCTAGAGCCCCCTGGCTTCTTAGGGTTTCCCTGCTTGAGCTGGCTGCAACATTTGGCCTGGAGTTTTGCCTCCAAGGTCACCATGACTTATGGCCATGTCTGGGGACACTATTGCTTGTGCCTAGAACCTCAGAGGGCAAACACAGACCAAAACTCTAAGCCTGATTCTAAGGACCACAGGGCCTACCATTAGGGAGGAGAAGACAATTCTTCCCTCCTCTAGCTCCGTTCATCGTGTCCATGCTGTGAATAAATGGGATTTCAGCTTCTTTGATACCACCAGAAAGAAAGAATGTCCCATTCTGATGTTCTGAAAGAAAGACTTTTCTGGCCATGAAAAAGTCAGTGAAGAAGAGGCTATTCCCATATGGTAGGGGAATACAAAATATTTTCTCTTAGAAGGGATCTTTCACATGGATACCCTCAACTTAGGTGATTTGGGTATATGCAAAGCAAAGTCCTATTATGGGAGGAAATAATGGAGCTGGGGCTTGAATCCAGATCCCATGCCTCTAAATCCAGTGTTCTTTCCACTATTCATTGTTCAGAAGATAATGAAAGACATATGGGATTAATTAAAGTCAGGAATCCTGAGTTCTGGTCCTAGTTCTTCCATTAAAGTGGTGGTGATCTTGGGGAAAGAACTTCTAACTGCTGTAAAGGAAGGATGTTCATTGAGATGATAGTTTGAGAGTTGGAAGGCATGTTAGTGGCCATCTCATCCAGTTCCTTTATCTCATAGATGATGAAATGAAGGCCCACACAGCAGCCAGGATTTAAGCCCAGGTTCTCTGACCTCAGACTCAGTTCTAAGCACACTGGACTAAAGGGCCCTAGGGGTCCTGGGTTGAAAGTTATCTTTCTTTTATTAAGTAGCAATGATCTTGAACAAAACAATTAACTCCATGGGAGCTTCAGTTTCTCTCACTGTAAAATGAGGGGGTAGGATTAGATCTTTTCAAAGGTCTCTTCCAGCACTCACTTCTACACCCAATGATCTTTTGACGGTACGGTGAGCCTGACTTCCTATGTTTATATCATCATTTGGATTCTCAGGTTTCTGTTCCCCAGTGGCCCAACCTACCATTCACATGGATGACTAAGGTTTGGGATTACTTCAGCTCTGAGGGCAGGGATGATGGATGTCTCTACTCTGAAGGCTCTCAGTCTTTTGTGCTTGGTATCTCCTCAGGGGAAGATTTGGTCAAGTCCACAAATGCACCGAGAAGTCCACTGGGCTCTCTCTGGCAGCCAAGATCATCAAAGTAAAAAATGCCAAGGACCGGGTAAGGAGCCAGCTCTAAACCAAGCCCTCCCACCTCCAGCAGAGCTGGGATTCCCCCGCAGGCCCTCCGACTCCAAATCCAGCTCTTTCTGTGGTGGCCTCTTGATACAAGTTCCTCTGTTTAGTATTTAGGCCCTTTACATCGGGCTCCTGCCTACCTTTCCCAGGTTATTGTACATTTGTCCCTGTCACGCCTGTTGTAGGCCAGCCAAACTGGATTTCTTTCCATTCTCAAATGTGGTACATCTGCCTCCTACTGAGTATATCATAGTGGGGATTCCTTTGGTGGGTGGGTTGGCTGCTGAGGTACTTTCTAATTCTTGAATTCTGCGATTCTGTAAATGTACATGTTGGGAGGAATAGTTAATGAATTGTAAAAGAGGGTCCCAAAAGATCTTGGTACATTAGAACAAACATTGAGCTGGATTTGATAAGATGAAATTTATTAGGAAAATTAAATTTAAACTTAATTAAAACATACAACCAAAAATATAGCAAATATTTGTATTGTGCTTACTATATATGTGCTAAGCAGTATATAACATATTTTTCCATTATTATCTTGTTTGATTCTCATAATAACTCTGGGAAGTCTGTGCTATTATTATCCCCACTTTACAGAAGAGGCAATTGAGGCAGACAGAGCTAAGACATGACTTGTCCACGATCTCACAGCTACTAAGTATCTGAAGGATTTGAGTTTAGGGGTAACTGATTGGAATTCTTGCTCTGTGCACTATGGTACCATCTAGTGGCTGTTCAAGGAACATAGAACTTAGTATTTTATTTAGCAAAAACAAGCAAATGAATTAAAAAATAAACAAAAATTTTATTCCATATTCAGAAACTGTTGGAAGGCCTGCTACCCATAGTTATGTTTTAATAGCATAAATTTAAAGTATTACACAGAGATTTAAAAAATCAACTTTCCAAGTACAAGATGGTGGTAGCATGGATAAAATTCTTCTTAAAAGATATAAAATTATTGACTCAGTATAAATCTACAGGGTGACACGATTGCCAAAAAAGCAAATGCAATCTCAGCATTTGAAGACCGAAATCATATCTAGATTTTTACTAGCTTTTTGACCTTGGACAAGCGAGCAAGTCACTTAACCTCTCTGTGTGCCTCAGTTTCCTTATAATAGATAGCACCTAACTTGCAGGGTTATTGAGAAGATTAAATGATATATTTGTAAAGTGTCTTGCAAACTTTAGGGTAGTCGATAAATTTTAATTGTTGTTATTGTTACTGCGCTATGCTCCGATCCCATTTGAAATGCTCTGTTCAGTTTTGGGGGCTGCTTTTAAGTAAAGACATTGATAATCTAGGGGGTGTCCAGAGGATAGTATTGAGAATGGTGAAGGATCTTACCATCACATTATAATTAGACCAACTGAAGGGACTTGGGAGATTTGGCCCAGAACAATAATGTCAAACTCAGATGGGAAAGGGAGCTACTGAACCACATATAAGGATCCCTGTGAGCTGCAAATTGACTCAGAAAAACCACGTTTACATTAACTATACTTTATCATATTTTTATTTCTTTTATTAAACATTTCCCTATTTTCATCTGATTTTGGCAATGTTTTGACACCTCTGACCTAGAGAATAGAAAATGTTTGGGGCCATCAGAGCTATTTTGAAGTATTTGAGGGACTTGTATGTCTAAGAGCTACCATGTCTGAGATGGATCAGATTTATTCCACGTGGTTTCAGAGGGTGGAACTAGCAGTGATATATGGCAGGCACAGAGAGGCAGATTTTGGTGCCAGGTGAAGAAAAATTTCCCAATAATTAGAGCTTGTTGAAAAGTGGAGTGGGGACTCCGTACATTGTATGCTTCCATATATTGGAGGTCTTCAGGTAAAGGCAATATAATGCTTTGTCAGCCATTGAGCATTTATCAAGTACATGCTATGTGCCAGGCACTATGCTAAGAACTAGGGATCCAAAGAAAGGCAATCCTTTCCTCAAAACCTCCCTTCCACCCCCCAAAGAAACCAGTCTTTATCCCAAGGGATTCCCGGTCTATTTGGAGCAAACAAACATACAAAGAGCTCTGTACCAACAAGATAGATACAGGATACATTGGAAGTAGTTTCAGAGGGAAGGCCTAGTGTTAAAGGGAAAGGCTTCTGGAAGAAGGTGGGATTTGGGCGTTGTTGTCCTTTGTCCTCAAAGAGACCCAAAATGACATTGCTGTGTTGGGGTCAAGACACAGCGGGTCCATCTGTGGCTGGTCAGACCAATATGAGGTCAGAAGGCTTTGTCACAGGTCAGAAACAAAGAGTCCTTTGAACATAAGCTAGATAGAGGAGAAAGGTGGTCTAGAACAAGAAGAGGAAAGCAGGAGGAGTATGTGTGTGTGGAAATGGGGGTTTCCAAACATTGTTTTCTCTTATCATCTCTAACCCCCTATTCCTAAAAACGCCTCTCTTCCCAGGAGGAAGTAAAGAATGAAATCAACATCATGAACCAGCTCAGTCATGTGAATCTGATTCAGCTCTATGATGCCTTTGAGAGCAAAAACAGTTTTACTCTGGTCATGGAATAGTGAGTATAATCCCAAGGGAGGAAGTGGGATGATGGGCAGAAGCTCAGGGAAAACACTGTGCTCTCACCGGCACAGCCAACATTTGCAAAGAACTCCCCCTTTATTGCCTAAAATTAATTAGTCCTCAGGAGTATGGTCTGGAGTGAAGGTGTCAAATATGAGTATACTACAGCAACACTCCCAAGTGCTACCTGAACCATATTAACATATAGTTGGAAAATATTTGACAAAATAAGCAAAAATACAATAAAACGTAGATATGTTGATATGTGGTTTTCTTTTTTTTTATTAAAGTTTTTTATTTTCAAAATATATGCATAGATAATTTTCAACATTCACCTTTGCAAAATCTTGTATTCCAAACTTTTCTCACTCCCTTCCCTCACCCTTTCCCCTAGACAGCAAGTAATCTAATATATGTTAAACATGTGTAATTCTTCTATTTTCACAAATATCATGTTGTACAAGAAAAATCAGCTCAAAAAGGAAACAAATGAGAAAGAAAACAAAATGCAAGCAAACAATAACAAAAAGAGTGAAAATACTATGTTGTGATCCACACTCTGTTCCCACGATATGTGTTTTTCTAAGTCAATATGTATCCAGGGGGCCTCTGCTTCTATTTGATTTTGATCGGAATGGTCTGGAGGAAGGTTGATGGATTTCAAGGTAGAAGCAAAGGTTCAGATTCCTGGTGGTCCACTTTCTGTGTGAGCTTAGGCAAGTCATTTCCCTTTTCTGTCCCTCATTTCCCTTGTCTGTAAAGTGAAAGGGTTAGACTAAATGTAAGCTATGAAGGCAGAACAAAATGCTGTGAGGTTTGAGGAAGACTGGGATGGTAATAAAACACACCAAACAGAAGGCAGCATTTAAGCTGCGACAACTGAAGGATGGTTAGTATTTTTTATTATTTTTATTTTATAATAACTTTTTATTGACAGAACCCATGCCAGGGTAATTCTTTACAACATTATCCCTTGCACTCACTTCTGTTCCAATTTTCCCCCTCCCTCCCTCCACCCCCTCCCCTAGATGGCAAACAGTCCTTTATATGTTAAATATGTTGCAGTATATCCTAGATACAATATATGTTTGCAGAACTGAACAGTTCTCTTGTTGCACAGGGAGAATTGGATTCAGAAGCTGAAAATAACCCGGGAAGAAAAATCAAAAATGCAAATAGTTTACATTTATTTCCCAATGTTCTTTCTTTGGGTGTAGCTGCTTCTGTCCATCATTGATCAATTGAAATTGAGTTAGTCTCTTTGTCAAAGAAATCCACTTCCATCAGAATACATCCTCAAACAGTATCGTTGTTGAAGTATACAATGATCTCTTGGTTCTGCTCATTTCACTTAGCATCAGTTCATGTAAGTCTCTCCAAGCCTCTCTATTCATCCTGCTGGTCATTTCTTACAGAATAATAATATTCGGATAGTTAGTATTTTAATAGGCAGAAAGAAGGGTTATTCTGGGTATAAAAAAGAATAAGCAAAGGCATGGAAGAAATCATGGGACATAATTAGGAAAATGATGAGTATTCAATTTTGCTAGTGCAGAAGGATCAGACCAAACTACTAGTAGGAGATAGATTTGGAAAGATAAGTTGGAGTTGTATCATGGAAAACCTTGGACGCCAGGATCAGGGACATGGGTTTTATTTTAGAGGCAGTCAAAAGCCATTGAAGATTTTGATCCCAGGAGTGACATATGCAAGTCTATGATTTAAGAAGGCTCTTGATGTTTCTTTTGCTCTGCCCTATTTGCTAAGTGAGGCAGCTAGGTGCCTCAGAGGATAGAGCACAGGGTTTAGAGTCAAGAAGACTGGAGTTCAAATTCACTCCCAGATCTGTGTGACTCCAGGCAAGTCACTTAACCCTGTCTGCCTCAGTTTCCTCATCTGTCAAATGAGCTGGAGAAGGAAATGGCAAACCACTTCAGTATTTTTGCCAAGCAAACCCTATGGACAGCATTGTCTATGCTAGGGTCTAATGAGTCACAAAAAGTCAGATTGAATAACAGAATGGCCACAATTTGCTATGTGATCTACAGCAAGTTTTCTTTCATCTCCATTCCCTCAGCTTCCCAGTTTCTATAATCAAAGTTTGGTAAATGGCATAATTGTTTAAGCAGAGCTAGATTAGAAATTTGCTATTAAATAAGATTCTAGATGATTTATGATCTCCAGGGCCAGAAAAGACAGAGCCATAATCAACATGTCTTGATAGCAGAAAAATTCTTTGATGGTTGTTGATGATTTTTTTCCCCAAATTTCCATTCTGCCTACAATGAGCAGAATGAATACATCTGAGTTTCTTTTCTTCTCCCTTTTCACCAGAAAATAGTAAATTTTGACCTGAAAATAGTAAGCAGAAGCAGAAGCAAGAGTAAATATCCTGGTGATTGTTACTAACTTTAGAATAATAGAGATTAAAACCTGGGAGTTATGAGGGAGGAGTGAAGGGCTGCTGTTTAGTTCATTGGATGCAAAGCTGCAAAAGACCTTAGAAATCACTTAGTTCAAACCCTTTATTTCTTTTAAAAAATATTTAAAATTACATCTTGTTTTTATAATAATTTCATTACTAATAGATCTCACCCCCATTTCTTAGTGGTGAGTCATACTTTGTAACAAAGAATCAATTAATAAACATTTATTAAATGTCTACTATGTACCTTGCACTATGCTAAGTGCTGAGGATATAAAAGAGGCAAAAAGACAGTTCCTAAACCTCAAAGAATTTACAATCTCCAACAAATGTAAAAAAAGAGAGAGAGAGAGAAAGAGAGAGAGAGAGAGAGAGAGAGAGAGAGAGAGAGAGAGAGAGAGAGAGAGAGAAGAGAGAGAGAGAGAGAGAGAGAGAGAGAGAGAGAGAGAGAGAGAGAGAGAGAGAGAGAGAGAGAGAGAAATAAAACTCTCCAGGAAAACCAGCCAATATATCAATTGAATCTGGCAGTGTACTTAATAATCTTCATCCAGAATCTCCCATCTCTGCAAAGAAGGAAGGTGAACTTTCTCAACTCTTTTCCAAGCTCAAACTTCTTGGTTATGATAAGTATATATTCCTTATTTTTATTTGTTCTATTTCTATGATTGTAGTTATTGGGTGTATTGCATATTTTTGTTCCATTTACTATCAGTCTTCTGCCTCTTTGAATTCTTCATATTAAAAGTAATTACTTTCACGTATGCCCATTTAAAAAAAACATTCCTCAATTGATAATCATTTGTTCTCAGTCTTTTGCTATCATGCAAAAAATTGTTGCTATCAATATTTTGGTATGTATGGGACTTTTCTTTCTGTTTTTGCTTCTTGACAACTTTCTCATTTCATAATGGAGGAAATAGGGTGATGACTTGCTCAAAGTTACATAGATAGATTTTAAACCCTGATCAAATGCACTTGGCACACTACCCAGCACATAGTAAGCACTTAATAATTCTTTCTTTTCTCCTATAGTGTTTTGACCTCAAATACAGCACTTTCTCAGGCACTAAAATCACATTGTTATTAGATCTCTTGCTATAAGTAGAAAGACAGGGATGATCACAATACAATCTTCTTGGAAATTTATTGACACCTTCTTCTGGCTTGAACCTGCAGTGTTGATGGTGGCGAGCTATTTGATCGAATCACAGATGAAAAATACCACCTGACAGAGCTAGATGCTGTCCTATTCACCAAACAGATCTGTGAGGGCCTCCACTACTTGCACCAGCATTACATTCTGCACTTGGACCTTAAGGTGAGTAAGAATGGATCCTAGAACCACAGGCTGTTGGAACTGGATTATTCCAGCAATTATCCTAGAATATCAGTGCTAGAAAGGATGCCAGGGGCCATTTACTCCAACCCCTTCCTTTTATTTGGACAACACTGAGAGGATAAATAAAATGCCCAAATTTATATAGCTAACTGATGTCAGGTCATGGGTTAGAACACACATCTCCCAATCCTTCATTTTCTCCAATACATTGGACCTTAGTCTCTCTACTTTGGTAGAAGAAAACTCTTTACACTACTCTGTATTTTAGGCACAAGTTAGCCTTTTATTAATTTAAATAAAATGAATTCTAAATATTTCTGCTTTGGGAAAGATCCCAAGTAGGCAGTTACTCAATGCAGCTATTAATCTTTCTTGGAGTCGTAATTTATGATATCCTCAAACAAAAGACAAAATTTCATAGTTAAGATTTAGCAAGAGTTGAGAGTTTAGGTAATAGTTCAGTTAATGGTCTGCTTCATTAATCTAAACAACAGTCACTTAAAATGTCTTAGAATCCTAGAGAATCATTCCCTAAACCAGTCAATCTGATCAAAGGTGACTATAATCAAGGACTTTACCTAGACTAAAGTATCATTATCATAGTTCTAAGCCTCTTAATCCATTTTTAGGACCTTAGAATTTGTTCTAACCTTACAATTTCCTTACACAAAAATGGTAGATAATTGAAAAAAGAGAAAAAGGATTTAGTAAAAAGCATTGTTTCCTTAAAAGTTTAATAGATGTCAAACTTATATCTTTCTTCCAGGATTGGCCAAGTGTACTCTCCTTATAGAAAGAATATCTCAAGATTTTGACAGATTGTTTTAGTTTTCTTTATGAGCTAAATAAACTAGTAATAATAATAATAATAGCAATTAGCTTTCATATACCTCTTTAAGGTTTGCAAAGCACTTTACATATATTAGCTCACTTAATCCTCATGAAAACCCCATGAAGTAGGTGCTCTAATTATCCTCATTACACAGATAAGGAGGTTGAAGAAGACTAGAAGAGGTTGAAAAACTTGCCCAGCATCACACTGACCTGCATTTAAATACATATTATTATGTAGTCATGTCTAACTTTTCATGACACTATTTAGGATCTCCTTGACAGAGATACTGGATCATTTAGCCATTTTTACAGCTGAGGAAATTGAGGCAGATGGAGTTATGTGACTTGTCCAGGTTCACACAGCTAGTTAGTGTCTGGAGCCAAATTTGAACCCACAGAGATGAATCTTCCTGATTCCAGGCCCTGTACCCTATTCATGGCATACCATAAAATATATAAATATAAATCAAAAACAAGAACAAATATAAATCCCTGGGGCAGAATTTGAACTCAAGTTTTCTTGATTCCCAGTGCAGCACTGAATTAGGAAATTTGTTAATCACCACAATAAATAATAATAGTTAACATTTATATAGCACTTACTATGTACCAAGCACTGTACTGAGCACTTGATAATTATTTCATTTTATGTGAATAACAATCCTGGAAATGGGTACTATATTATTCCTATTTTACAGATGATTAAATGACTTGCCTGAAGTCATCCAGCTAATTAACTGTCTGAGGCTGTATTTGAACTTAAGTCTGATGGACTTCAGGTCCAGACCTTTATTTACTGTGCCTCCCAGTTGTCCTATTTCTTATTTCCAATCTAGCCAGATTTCATGTCATAATCTTCCCTCTGAAATAGGATTTAGGAGTTCAACTAATTCCCATAACTAGTAATATTTTTAGTTCTGGACCATAGTTCATTTGGCTAGCTGACTCCCATAGAATAAAAAAAAAAAAACCAATTGTGCTTGTTTGAAAGGGACAGAGAGAGATTTGTGAGCACTAGCACATTCATGGACTTAGCTATGGACAAACACAAATTCTTCTACAACAACTTATCTGAACTAAGAATGTAATTCCTTTTTTTTTTTCCCTGAGGCAACTGGGGTGAAGTGACTTGCTCAGGGTCACACAGCTAGAAAGTTTTAAATGTCTGAGATCAGATTTGAACTCAGATTCTCCTGACTTCAGGGCTGGTATGAGAATGTAATTTTTTTTTCTTTCAGTTTTCAAATAATCAATACCTTTATTATTTAGGGTTTGTTTTGATCTTTGAGGTATTAACTTTTGATGATTTTCTCTTCCCTTCCCTCTTTTTTTTTTTTTTTAATAGCTTTTTATTTACAAGTTATATGCTTGGGTAATTTTACAGCATTGACAATTGCCAAACCTTTTGTTCCAATTTTTCCCCTCTTTCCTCCCACCCCCTTCCCTAGATGGCAAAATGACCAATACATGTTAAATATATTAAAGTATAAATTAAATACAAAATAAGTATACATGACCAAACCGTTATTTTACTGTACAGAAAGAATCAGACTCTAAAATATTGTACAATTAGCCTGTGAAGGAAATTAAAAAAAATAAACGCAGGCAGGCAAAAATATAGGGATTGGGAATTCAATGTAATGGTTCTTAGTCATCTCCCAGACTTCTTTCTCTGGGTGTTGCTGGTTCAGTTCATTACTGCTCCATGGAACTGATTTGGTTCTTCTCATTGCTGAAGATGGCCACATCCATCAGAATTGATCACCATTTAGTATTGTGTGGGTCAGAAACCATTTAATAAAAAGCTGGAGAGATCTCTAGAAGCAAAGCAAAGTTTATTATATTTTTGAAAATTGAAAAAAAAAAAAAGAATTACATTCTCATACCAGCCCTGAAGTCAGGAGAACCTGAGCTCAAATCTGATCTCAGACATTTAAAACTTTCTAGCTGTGTGACCCTGAGCAAGTTACTTCACCCCAGTTGCCTCAGAAAAAAAAGGGATGTCCTACCCCTTCCTGCAGATAATCAAAGGGAGGAGGCACCATAGGGGGCAGGGTCAACACTTTTAATCCCTAAGTCAAATACTCCCTCCCACCACCACATCCTTATTGGCTGAGGATCTTACATTCTAAATGTGGGAACTACTCAAGAAATTGAACTTGACCAATAAGTACATAGTTGCCCACATTTGACTGAAATAGGGAGACACTGATGTCATGGGAGGATAACAATTAGGGGACTTAAGTATACCTTTAGAAGGATAGCAGGGAGGGGGCTTAAGTATGCCCTTGACTTAATGCTTAAAGTCCTTCAGGCCTACTCAAACTTTGAAACAGATGAAGCCTTACTCGATTTGCACAACTGTCTTGAAAGATCTCACCTCATCTCATTCAATATTGTTGTTGAAGTATAAAATGATCTCCTGGTCCTGCTCATTTCACTCAGCATCAGTTCATGTAAGTCTCTCCAGGCCTCTCTGAAATCATCCTGTTGGTCATTTCTTACAGAACAATAATATTCCATAATATTCCTAGACCACAATATATTCAGCTATTCTCCAATTGATGGGCATCCACTCAGTTTCCAGTTTCTGGCTACTACAAAGAGGGCTGCCACAAACAAGAATGTAATTCTTAACAGTAGCCCTAAAAAGACAAGCACTCAAGCAATCCTAAAAATAAGAGGAAATCAGATGACCTTTTCGGAGGGAAGAAGAGAAAGAGGAAGCAGTGGAGAGAAGGAGAGAGGGGGGAACACTGTACCTTCATCCACCAGAAAGGGAGGGAAAAGAGCTATTGATTGTCTCTGTGTCTAATATTGTCACTGTATACCAGGAAAAACCCAAAGAGTGAATTCTCAGGAAAATCATAGTATCTTTTAACTGAGTCAATTACTAAGGGACAGCTAATACCTTTGTACTTTGAACAAATTACTTATTCAGTGTGAGCTTCAGTTTTTCTCATCTGTAAAAGAAAAAGGTTGGATAAGAAAGCCTTTAAAGTTCTTTCTAGCTCTAAATCTGTGCTCCTACTTCCAATCTAATCAGATTTCACATCTTTATCCTCCTTTTACTCAGCCCCATCCACACCTGCCACAGGTTGGGGGCAACATCCTATCTTCTGCACTCTTAGCTAAATGCCAGACTTGAAGACTAGTGGAGGTATACCCTTATCAAGGGGCTGACTAGTCAATACTGAGTCAACCTGTTATCAATCCTGTTAACAACAGGAGGCTATGAAACAGTCTTATTCACTTTTCTATTTATTTTGGTTAAAAGTGAATTGAGGAGGGGAAGGAAAAAGTTATTACACTCCCTGTTCTGACAGTAGAGCTGTCAATAAAGTATTAGTTCATAATTAAGATATGATATAGAAAGTGGATAAAGTGGCCAGCCCTGAGTTCAAACTTGACTTTAAATATTTATCAGCTCTGTGACCCTGGGCAAGTCACTTAACTTTGCCTCATTTTCTTTATCTGTAAAATGTGGTAGAAAAGGAAACAGCAAACCACTCCAATGTCTCTGCCAAGAAAACTCTACATGGGATCAGGAAGTGTTGAAGACAATTGAAAACAACTGAACAATAGCAATAACAAGAAGGATGACTAAAGCTGTGTAGAGAGGAGGTGTTCTTAACCTGGCTTCTAGTCTGGGCCCTTGTTACTAATGAATAGTCTGCTATTTGTTTTTTAATTTTAATTAAAAAAATTTTTTTAATAAAACTTTTTATTTTGAAAATACAGGCAACGATAATTTTCAACCTTCAGCCTTTCAAAACCTTGTTTCAAATTTTTCTCTCTTCCTTCCCTCACCCTCTTCCCTAGACAGCAAGTAATCCAATATATGTTAAACATATGCAATACTTCTATACATATTTCCACATTTATCATGTTGCACAAGAAAAATCAGATCAGAAAAGAGAAAAAATGAGAAAAAAAACCAAAAAGTAAGCAAACAATAACAAAAAAGATAAAAACAACAAAAAAACTCACAAAAAACTATGTTATGATCCACATTCATTCCCGACAGTCCTCTCTCTGGGTGTAGATGGCTCTCTCCATCACAAGATCATCGGAACTGGCCTGAACCACCTCATTGTTGAAAAGAGCCACGTCCCTTAGAATTGATCATCATATAATCTTCTTGTTGTCGTGTATGATGATCTTCTGGTTCTGCTCATTTCACTCAGCATCAGTATATGTAAGTCTCTCCAAGCCTCTCTGTATTCATCCTGCTGATCATTTCTTACAGAACAATAGTATACCATAACATTCATATATCATAACTTATTCAGCCACTCTCCAACTGAAGGGCATCCCTTCAATTTCCAATTTCTGGCCACTATGAAAAGGGCTGCCACAAGCATTTTTGCACATGTGGGTCCTATTCTCTCATTTAAGATCTCTTTGTGATATGAACTCTTTGCAACACAGACCCCATAATATCACTGCTGGGTCAAAGGGTCCGCATAGTTTGATAGCTCTTTGAGCAGAGTTCCAAATTGCTCTCTAGAATGGCTGAATCATGAGCAGTTTACTATTTAATGGAGCACTTAGTAGGTGGATCCCAGAGAAGGTTAGAGTCCTGTTTTATTTAATGTTCAGAGCAATTCTGCTGAGAATGAGAGAGGGGGCTGCAATTATACTCCTCCTGGAAGATAAAGGGAATATTTCTCTCCCAAAGAGAGATGACTTCTGATGCTCATGTGCTAAACATACTAAGATGATTCCTAAAAAGTTTTAGTCCAGTCCATTCCTCATTCTTAGCTTCTCTGGCCCTACCCTGAGGAATTCTGGCTTTTTCAGATTCTCTAGATTCTAGTGATATCTGTGTCTTCGTGGCTCTAGTTTCCCAGATAATATTAGATTATGTTGTGGGCAGAGAAAGGGAAGGGAAAGGAAAGAAATTAGCATTTATATAGTCCCTATTATGTTCCAAACACTGTACTAAGCACTTTGCAAATATAATCTCATTTTATCCTTGCAACAAACCTGAAAGATAAGTGCTATCTTTAATATTTACACTTGAGGAACTGAGGCAGGCAGCAGGAGTCACATAGCTAGGAAATGTTTGAGGCCCTATTTGTATTCAGATGGGATCGTAGAGAATTGGGGACACCACTGGAATGGATGAATACTTTCTGATTCCCAGTGCATTATGCGCCTAGATGCCCTTTAGGAGATAAAAGATTAGTTGGAAGTGGCTTAGAAGCCATTTTACTCAGTGCAGGCTGCAAGAAGTTTGCAGCTGTTCAGAATTTTAGTATACACAGGCCTTTAAAATAGGTATCAACTTACAAATACATTGTTGGTGGAGTTGTGAACTGATCCAACCATTCTGGAGAGCAATTTGGAAATATACCCAAAAGGCTATCAAACTGTGCATATCCTTTGATCCAGCAGTGTTACTACTGGGCTTATATTCCAAAGAGATCAAAAAAAGGGGAAAGGACCCATATATGCAGAAATGTTTGTGGCAGCCCTTTTTGTAGAGGTAAGAAACTGGAAACTGATTGGATGCCCATCAATTGGAGAATGGCTGAATAAGTTATGCGATATGAATGTTATTGGAATATTATTGTTCTGTAAGAAATGACCAGCAGGATGATTTCAGAAAGGCCTGGAGATACTTACATGAACTGATGCTGAGTGAAATGAGCAGAAGCAGGAGATCATTATACACAGTAACATCAAGATTATGCAATGATTAATTCTGATGGACATGGTTCTTCTCAACAAGCGATTCAGGCCTGTGCCAATTATTCAGTGATGAAGAGAGCCATCTAGACCCAGAGAGAAGACTATGAAAACTCAGTGTAATTCACAACATAGCACTTTCACTTCTTTTGTTGTTGTTTGCTTGCATTTTGTTTCCTTTCTCATTTTTTCCATTTTGATTTGATTTTTTTGTGCCACAAGATAATTTTACAAATATGTATGCATATGTTTAACATATATTGGACTACTTTCCATTTAAGGGAGGTGGTGGAAAAAGGGAGGAAAAATTGGAACACAAGATTTTGCAAAAGTTAATGTCAAAGAATTATCCATACATATGTTTTGAAAAATAAAAAAGCTTTAATAAAAAATTAATATACATGTACTTATGAGTTCATAATAAAAAATAGGAGTCAATTGTCCTGTTTGTTTTTGCACAGCTCCAGTAATGAATGGGTTTTACATTTTGAAAATAAAATAACACTTTATTTTAAAATGTAAAAATCATTCCTATATTAACGACCTAACAAAAAAGAGGTGGAATATAAAACAAAACAACTTAGTAAATTTTTTTTGTTGTTATTGTTCAGTTGTGTCCCATACTCTGACCCCATTTGGGATTTTTTTTTTTTTTGACAGAGATACTGGAGTGGTCTGCCATTTCCTTCTCCAGATCATGTTAAAAATGAGGAAACTGAGGCAAACAGGATTAATTAATTTATCCAGGGTCACATAGCCAGTGTCTGAGACCACATTTGAACTCAGGAAGATGAGTTTTCCTGGTTCTAAGCCCAATGCTTTATGTACTATGGCATCACCTAACAGTCCAAATCATTTATTTGCCTTGTATCAATTTTTCAGACATATTGGATTGGTGACCCTATGGACTACAGTATGCCAGACCCTTCTGTCCTCTGTGATCTTCTGAAGTCTGTCCAAGCCATATTTGTTGCTTCCATGATAACTTTCTCCATCTTATCCTCTGATGTCCCTTTTCCCTTCAATCTTTCCATATAACAACAGTTCTTACCCTTTTTGGTCATAAGACCCTTTCAACTCCTCCTTTAACAAAGAAATATTTACTTTAAAGATATAAAGCAAATATATAAACAGCTTAGCCCATTTCCTATAAGCAAATGATTAGGTCGATTTAAATGCCAAAGAACAATATGAACATTTATACTGGATGGTAGCATTCTGGTAAGGACAGAACTCGCTCACATTAAAATTTCTGTCTGTACTTTTGCAAAACTCACTTAATATAAAATCTATCAATATTATCAATACTAATATACAAAGAATTCAAAATATGAAGTGTCAAACAACCGACAAATGAAGTTTGCAAAATGATAACAATGGAATTGACTTGATAGTACAACGCAAACTATAACTATAAAACAAATAGACACACAGCTTAGTTTAGTTCCTTCCTCTAGAATACAATCCCAGTTCAAGTCCTAAACTCCACCCCTGGGAGTTGCAACATTATACATGGAATACTGGACCTTGTCCAAGGTTGCCTTGACTTGTTCCTAGGTCAGTCATCTAGTAAGTTGACATGGCAAGGAACTCAGGATCTCCACATTAGGCCATCTGAACAATTTACACTTAAAAAGGAACTCCCCAAAGAGCTTTTATTTGTGTGGACCATATAGATCCTGGGGGTGGGTTGGGAATAGCTTAAACTAGTTTGGGAGAACAAATTATTAAACTTTCAGTATGATCATTTATATGTACCTTTTAAATTTGTAAATGCCACAAATCAAAGTTTGACATTTTTTTATTGATTGTCAAGATTTGAGAAAAGTGATGGGAAAAAAATGTTAGCAGTACAACTTAAAGTTAAAAGTGTATTACAGAAACATTTAGTTTTCTGAGAGCTGATTACCAGCGCACCATTGACTTTAATCTATCTACATTCATTGTAGTAGAAATTAAAACATATTAGCACTACTATGAAAATAGTTTTCATCTTGCCAACCCCTGAAAGGGTGAAGTCCCCAAACTGTTGCCCTAATACATCTGTTCATTCATTCAGCAAACTGTTTTCTGCAGTAAATGTTCCTTGGTTAAGTAACCTTTTTGAATGCTTCATTCACCATAGGAATAACAGTCATTTGTCAAATTCTCTTTTTGTCTTTCCTAGCCAGAGAACATACTATGTGTAAGTCAGATGGGAAACCAAATTAAAATCATCGACTTTGGGCTGGCCAGAAGGTAAGACCGTTTCACCCTGCATATTAAATCAATTCAACAGTCGTTATTAAGCACCCATTATGTTTAAGACCTTGAGTAAAATGCTGGGACTAAAGGGAAAAAAAAATACTGCTTGAACATAAACAAAATAATTATTTTTCCACTATATCTTCTTATCCTTGGCTTCCTTTTAGATATACCTTAAACTGACACTTTTTCCTGAATAATAGATTAACCTTATATAAAGAAATCTGGTCTTAATTGACCATCTATATATTACCCCCTTTACAAAAAGGTGAAGTCTGTTATGTGACATTTCATTTACAAATACATAAAATATGATAAATGTAGTGTTTTATAACTTTCAGGAACCTTCGAAGAAAAAAAAAATTCTGAAATTTTAGTTTGTTGCAAATTTAAAAAAAAAAAAAAAAAAAAAAAAAAAAAAAAAAAAAAAAAAAGGGAACACTAGGTGTCCCTATCTTGCCCAAGCTAAAAGTACAGGGGTTAGTGTCAGAGCCCTTCCATCCTACCAGTGATTGACCTAAGAGCTTTGACTTGTTCTAAATTCCTCCTCCTGATGGCCCCCACTCCCAGGTGGCTCATCATATTCATACCTTTCTTAGTTCTGATACCCAGTCAGCAAGCCTACAGTAGCTTAGCCATCACCTGAGTGTAACAGGGATTATAGATTTATGCCACCATGCTGTAGCTCAATTAAATTCAGAAAATATGAAACTCTTTACAACAATTAAGGATATTTTTAAAAGGAGTAAGGCAGAGGTAGCTATGGAGGAGGAAGGATAAAGGGTAATGAAAAGAGAATTTCACAGTTCAAAATCTTGAAGACAGCACAGTTATAAGTAGTGTAGATAAATGGGGTGAATCTTCAAAGAACAAAAGTTTGGGAGTGATGGTGGCTGAGGGGAGATTTTGAAAGTGGGTATGAGAGGATATTAGCATGTTTGCTCCTGCTGGGTAAACAGGCAGAGGATGGAGGCCAGGGATGCAGTGAGGGCCAAAGATAGAAAGAAGTCCAAGATGGAAGGAAACTTATTAAAAATAAAATTTGGCTCCTGAAGGCACAGTAGAATGAGTGTGCATAGCAGCCTTGGGACTCAGGAAGGTCTGGCAAGTGGCAGTCAAAGCCTCTGAATAATAAAGTTTTCAGATAAAGTTTGGTCTCCAACCAAAATTTCCATATTGTTTTCACATTATTCCTCTTCTCATCCTCTAAGTTCTAGCCAAATTGGCCTAGTTATAGTTTCCCATCTACCATATTCTATCTCTTTGACATTTGCATGGGCTGTGCCCTTCTTTCCCTTTCCCTTTTCCCCAAATGGATTGTTCATCTCTTAGAATATTGAATACAGTTCAGTTCAAGCCTTACCCACCTTTTATAAGATATTGTTAAGTGCTTAGTAGGTATTTTAAAAAAATGCTTATTTTCCTCTTTTCTTTGTTAGTTTCCTCCTAGATATGAGTTTGCATTTAGAAAATATATGTGTGTATATTGCATATATGTGAGTGTATATGTATTTTTAAATTTTTATTTAGCTATGTCCGTATTGTATAGGGTATAAATAAGGAAATTCTTTGAGGGACAAGACATTTCATTTCAGTGTCTGCATCATTAGCATGTAGCATAATGCACACACACAAAAAAAGCATAATGCATGTACTTAATACATGTTTATTGAATTGAATTGCTGTTATCCCCATGGTGTGGTCCATAGAGGCATCAACTGATTCCATAAGGATTTAATTTTTCCCCCCTAATTACATGTAAAATTTTTTTAACTTTTTAAAAAATTTTAAGTTTCAAATTTTTTTTGCACTCCCTCTCTGCATTGAGAAGGCAAGCAATTTGACAGTTAATACAAATATAATCATGCAAAACACATTTCTATGTAAGTCATGCTATGAAAGAAAACAAAGACCAAAAAACCCCCATAAAAATAAAATTAAGAAAAAGTATCTTTGATCTGCATTCAAGCTATCCCAGTTCTTTTCTGGAGATGGACAGCATCTTTCATCATAAGTCCTTCAGCCTTGCCTTGGATCATTGTATTGTTGAGAACAGCTAAGTTATTCACACTAAATAGTCATACAGTATTGCTGTTACTGTGTATAGTGTGCTCCTGATTCTACTCATTTCACTTTGCATCAGTACATGTATGTCCAGATTTTTCTGAAACCTTTCTTATATCACAATAGTATTCAATCACAATTAGATACAACAGTCTGTTCAGTTCTTAAGGATTTGGTAAAATGTATGAACAAAGCACTAAGCTCTTGGTGGCAGACACCTATTTTCATATACAAATACACAGAATAATTACCATAGTTTGTTTATATTACAATTATCCTTTGGATTAACTATGTTTCTAAATCATCTTACAGGAAGAAAAATAGGAGACAGTAAGCCTAGGGGAAGCAGTTCAGTTTAATTCATTCATTTTCATCACATATTAAGAATCTACAATGTGCACAAAAGATTATGAAGGTTAGAGATGCATGAGACTGGTCTCAGTCTTCAAGGAATTTGAGTTACTTGGAGAGATGTTACATATGCTTGAAAAATTAATTCAATTTATAAGATAATTATTTTCTCCCTCCTTTAATCTACAAAGGCTACATACTAATTTTCTGAAACATTGTTCTACTATATTGCTTCCATGCTCAAAATTCTTTATTGGCTCCCCATTGCCTAAATTAAGGCCTTCCAAAATCTGGTTCACACTTATTTATTCCAAGCTTATCTCAAGATTGATTCACTCTCTCATTCACTCCGTGTTTTAGCTAAAATGTATTATTGACTTTTCAGTTGGTTCTTTATCTATACTCTCCAACTCCCCCGTGCCCTCCCACTCCCTACCCCCAAAACCTAGACTGTACTGCCTCTTAATGATTGAAATCACAAACCCAGCATGTCAAAAATGCAACTCATCTTTCTGGAGTACCCTCCAACTCAATGATTTTTTTTTAAAAGTTCCCTGTTTTTTGGTTCCATTTAGCTTCGTTTTATTTTCAGTTCCAGATTCTTTCCTTCCTCTCACTCTTGCCCCACCCCTTGAGGACACAAGAAATACAGAAGTCATTTCAAATATGAAGTCATACAAAACTAATTTTCACATAAGCCATGTTCTGGGACTAAAAACAAACAAGAAAAAGGCAGAGGAAAACATGCTTTAATCTGTTCTCCATGAGGAGATGGATAGCATTTTTCTTCATGAGTCCTTTGGAACTGTAGTGGGTCTTTGGGTTGATCACTTACTAAGTCTTTCACAGTTAATTATCTTTACAATACTGCTCTTACTGTGTAAATTGTTCTGTTCACTTCACTTTGTATCATCTCATATGTCTTCCTCAAATTTTGTAAAATCAACTCCTTCATTATTTTTTACAGCAAAATAGTGTTTCATCACATTCATATACCATAATTTGTCCAGCCATTCCCCAAATGATGACCATCTCTTCAGTTTCTAATTCTTTGCTCCCATAGAAAGAGCTGCTAAAAATATTTTTGTCCATATGGGTCCTTTTACTTTTTCTTTGATCTTTTTGGGGATATTAGTATTGTGGATAAAGAAGCATATATAGTTTAATAAGTTTCTGGTGTAATTTCAAATATTCTCTTAGAATTATTTTACTAGGTGACATTTCAACCGAGGGTATATTAGTGTATCTATTTTCCTGCATCCCTGCCAGCATTTCTCATTTTCCTTATCTGTCAGCTTTGCCAGATGGATGGGTGTGAAGCTTTACCTCAGAAAAAATTGCTTTAATTTGCATTTCTCTAATTTTGTATCAAGTAAGGAACTTTTTTTTTTTTTTTTTTTTTTTTTTGCTGAGGGAATTGGGATTAAGTGACTTGCCCAGGGTCACATAGCTAGGACAGGTTAAGTGTCTGAGAGCAAGTCAGGTCCTCTTGACTTCAGGGCTGCTGCTCTACCCACTGCACCACTTAGCTACCTCAAGTAAGGGATATTTAAAGACCACTGGGTACATAAATTCAGGGCCTGCCTTTGCTATCCACCGAGTTGTCTAAGAGCCTTGCTGTGAGAGAAAACCACACTCCCTCAGGGAATCCATTTCATCTGAGCCTTTTGTTGGCATACCAGGGGATCCAGGGAGTGGTCCAATAGAATAAGGAGAGGAGATATGTCAGAATAATTACAAAAATATCTTACATTATCATTAGAAATACATGGTTTCTTAGTAAAGATAAGAATTTAAATGAAGTACATTTCACATGTGAGTATTAAATCCTAGCCCAGTAATTGGAGGATTGAGAGGGAGTTGCCACCCCAGAGCATATTTGTGTGTAGCTATAACTTCAAATCCAGCTTCAAACACTAGCTGTGAGACTTGGACAAATTACTTCACTTTGCTTGCCTCAGTTTCCTCATCTATAAAATGAGCTGGAGAAGGAAATGGTGAACCCTCCAGTAAAACAAAAAGTCAGACACAAATAAAAGGACTGAACAACAATACTGGTGAGGAGCCAGTGGGTTCCCAGAAATGCTCCCCCCTTTGGAATGGGAAGTACCAGTTTGAGTGGGTAGCCTAGGCAACGGGATTCCAGGGCTTGAAAGAAGGCCTATCTCTGTGGGTTCTGGAAGGCATTCTTTCCCTCTCGCATCTGTCTCCTTAGCTGCTGAATCTCTTAGCACAGCTCTGACTTGTTCGCTAAAAGGCAGGCCTGAGTTGTAGTCTTGGTCCTGCTCCTACCCCCTCCAATTAGATGGATATCTGGGAACCTGAGGTTATTAACAAGCCCTGCTCCTCAGAGATTGAGGTATTAGTCAATCCCAGAGTGCTTGGCTCTGAACTTGCCTTCAATAAAAAAAAAGCAGAGTGAGGAGGGAGTCAGGCAGAGAAGCTGAATGATTCACCCCTCATGACCCAGGTAGTCATGAAGTGGAAGTCAAATCCCTGTCTTCCAAAAAGCTATCTCTAAAGACACTGCCCAGGACTCCATAGCTCCTCATCACTACAAACAGTTTTAACCAACTGGAGGAATAACATCAAAAATAAAAGCTGAATGCTTGAAATGATAATGACCAAGATTGGTCCAGAGATCTGTGAGAGTGTATCTCACCTGTTTCTTTAGAGAGTACTTTAGAGTGCCTAGTGAACAAGGGCACTGCATGTGGGAAACTGCATACAATGTCAGACTTTTTCAGTGTGTTGGTTGTTATTCATCTTTCTTCCATCTTCCCTCCCTTCCTCCCTCCCTCTCTCCCTTTCTTCTTCCTTCTTTCCTTCCTTTTCTTTTTTGGTGTAGTGATGCTGTTCTAGTGGTAGAGAATTGAGGTGTGAGAATTGATGTGAGAATCCCCTTTGATCTCAGTGCTGGTCCAATGTGAAAAGAATTCACTAACCCGAAATTTAGTGGCAAAAAAAGTTTTATTTTTCACTAAGAAGCTCTCTCTTCATGGACAAATTTCTTAATGAGATTTGCAAAGAATGTGTTTTAACAGAAATCTATTTTATGAGCTGATCTTAGTGGGCTGGGGGAAATTTGAGCTGATTATCAGACCAAGATTTCCCAAATTGAATGAAATCACTTTGAAGGCTTTTTTTCAGAATTTGGAACTTCCTGAATGGGGATCCGGCTATCCAAAAGATCAATTGGGGTGTGTGTGTGTGTGTGATTTGCCCAAGATCTCCAATTGAATGATGCTGCTTATCTTAGAAAATGGCCGGTCTGGAAAATATGTCCCCCTCTCAGACTCTGGAAGACCCTGAATCTCCCTTCTTTTACAGACCAAAGGGGACACAGTTTCAGAGTGATTATTTTACAGATTAAAGGGGATACAATTTCAGAGTTTACCCCCAAAATAGAAAAAAACCAACGAGCCAAAGATGGCTTTTTGAAAAGAGAGTAGGTGTGATATACTAGGAAATGTAGCTGATATAAAAACAACAACAAAAAAAAAATGCCAACAAAATTTTATTTTAAAGTTTTCACCTTAAGGATTTACTATTTATTTGCAAATGGTATCTCTTCTGTCTCCCCATCCAGAGCAAGCTCTCTAAGAACAGGGAATGTGATTATACTATTTCTTTTGTGTTTTTCTCATAGTATCCCCTAGCTCTGCATTCCCAGTTTCAGTGTGTGACCAACTGGGTAAAGTGGGGGAGAGAAGGAGAATGTATCTCCTCCACATTACAAAGGATTCACAGAGTGGAGTCAAGCTAGTATGATTGTCAGAGGATTCTAAATTCAGAGATATCTCCCTAGAGTCATGTTTACCTGTTGCACCTTTTCATGTCTTCACCAACCCCTTTCTCAGAGCTCTGATGTTCCCCTGGACTCTGGCTACAGGTACAAGCCCCGGGAGAAGCTGAAAGTGAACTTTGGTACCCCAGAATTCTTGGCTCCTGAAGTGGTGAACTATGACTTTGTCTCCTTTCCCACTGACATGTGGAGTGTGGGTGTCATCACATATATGCTGTAAGTAATTCAGGTTGACCAGGTAGTAGTTTAGCAATGATGAGAAAACTCCTATGCTGGGTTTGGACTAGGAAGAGGAAGTAGCTCCATCATGCAATTGGTTGGAGATTCAAGTGTCCAGATTCAACATCCTCAACTTCCTATGAACATAGGTCTCTGGTTCCAGTTTGGAGAAAATCTCTTGGCTTTCACTTCCAGGAAAGCTGGTTATCATAGCTTTTGGTTTCCTTACAGCTTGGGCCCTTTGCAGACACTATATGTGCAGACTCAGGCCTGGAAGGGAATCTTAGCTGCTTATTTCTTATTTCTCTAACATCCTACCATCTATGCCTAGAGTAAGTTAATTACACATCTGGGTAGCAAGATTTCTGGGAAGAGACAGGGGAGCATTTTATCTAGTCTGGTTGCTTCAGATATCTCCAGATATTTTTATTGAACCAAAGTCTAGAAGACTGATGATTTGAGATTTGGGTCCAAATTGATTGTGATTGGAGAAAGAACAGGGGAAAGGGATCAATATAAAATTTCTCCAAAACATGTTGCACTACTCTTGGATATATTCCTTCAATTTTCATTAGCTTTCTGACCCACAGAGATGTAATAGGTGTTTTCTTTCATACACACCCCTTCCTTATTCCTATTTAAAGTTATGACTTATTTCATCATAATGTGCTTTTCCATTTGTTGATGGGCATTTATTTCCTTTCTAGGCTCAGTGGCTTGTCTCCATTTCTGGGGGAAACAGATGCAGAGACAATGAATTATATTGTGAATTGTAGCTGGGATTTTGATGCTGATGCCTTTGAAGGGCTGTCAGAAGAAGCCAAAGATTTCATTTCTAGGCTCCTGGTTAAAGAGAAGAGGTATGTCTTTTTCAGAGAGATCTGACCTTACCAAGTTGGGAGAACCCCTGTAAAGAACGGGGTTAGTTTCAGAAACCTTGCCTTGGTTCTGTGATCTGCTGGGAGTAAAAGATCCCATTTTCTTCCATGAAAATTTCTCTCCTGGTTACTTAGTCCACACTTCAAAAAGATTGGCAAAAAGGACGAGAGAAAAAAAATCTAGAAAAAAATGCCTTCACAGAATGAAAATATTTTCTAAATGCATGAGACTGATAATTTTATATGCAAATGCCTAGGCAGGAGAAATATTTGCAAATGGTTATTTCCAAGTACTTATACATGTAAGGGTATTACATAATTAGAAGGAAGGAAAATTTTATTCCTTACTGAGGAAAAGCTGCTTGCCTCCTCCCTTCGCTTTTTTTTTTTTACACTTAAAAGCAATAAGAAGCTATATCAAAATGAGTGATATAAGTTCTACAGTGAGTATAAAAGACAGCAAGCACAATGACAAGAGTTGTCCTCAAAACCAAGCTGACCTTAGGCACTTATGTGCTGTGTGGTCCTGAGCATTAATAACTTTCAGGACTCCAAGCAACTAATTTTAAGTTGAAGGATTTCTTCAAGGGTTATACTGAGGCTCAAATGAGATATGTCAAGTATTTTGTAAACTGTAAAAGTGATTACTGCTAGTTTAATAATTTTTGACTTTGAAAAAATTTCAACATGAGAAATTATTTCTAATTCAAATGTTCAAGTTTACATTAACTCTTATAGGAGGTTCCCCTCTTTGATTCACATATATTTGGTTATTTTTCTTCTACAGAGTAGACATTGCTTCCCTAAACCTCATTCCCTTGATACTACAGGCTATCTGTGCCTTTTAAATTACATGGAGTTAGGGAACTTTTGACTAGCTTGGTAGCACATGGGAATTTTTAGGATTTGATCAGACTTCCTTTATTAATATCCAACAATCACAGATTTTGAGTTGGAAAGGACCTGGGTGGCCATCTGGTCTAATCTATTCACAAGAAGAAACTCCTTTATAAGATAGCTAAAGGACCAAAATCTACCTACATAAAGGATCAATACCACTAGCTTTTGGCTTGCCTTCTACCTCAGATTTCTGTATAGTCCAAAAGATTACAGCCAATTGTCTAATTTCACCTGTTTGGTTTTCTAGTTGTAGAATGAGTGCTGCACAATGTCTGAAACACGAATGGGTGAATAATCTGCTGACCAAAGCCACAAAGTCTAAAGTTCGGCTCAAGTCCCAAATACTTCTACGGAAATACATGGCTCAAAGAAAATGGAAAGTAAGATTTTTGTTGTAGTTTTGCTTCAAAGGAAAAGAAACAGGTTCTCTTTTATAGTTCCTTTAAAAGTACCTTGGCTATATTTGCACTTGATGTTTTGAATACAAGAGGTCAAAATATTTTCCTTCAAGAAACCTAAATTAATAGTCTAAAATACTGGTGGCATATTAATCAATAGTTGGTATATTTATAACTGAAAAAGCCAGAAATTTTAAACCTATGTTCTCAATGGTGTCGTCAGATACCTGAGGTGGGATTTAAATGCCTGATGCCTTCACAATTCAGAATTGAGTGAAAATGTACTAAATTAATTTCATAGACTTAAATTGACAACCATAGCTATGCTATCTTATCTATCATGTAAGAGAGCTTTAAAAGACTATCCTTAGGATAGACTGCATTCTTACTTAAGGCTAAATGTAAAAGTAGAGGGTTGTTAGGGCAAAGCCAAATTATGTTACTTTAGATAATCAACTCTAAGGTCATTAAAGAGAAGTGTTTGACATTCATCAAGTGCCAACTATATGCAAAGTTCTGTACCAGAGGCCAGGGGAAGCACAATGAGAGTACTTGATTAAGACATGATCCCTGCCCCCATGGAGCTTATATTCTAGCAACTTTTCAAATTTGTGAGTTTGAGGTCACTAGATAATTTAACTACAACTAAAACAAGAAATATTTGACCATATTTCCTTGTTTTTTTCAATTCCTTCCTCTTAAATGAAAATTTTCTCTTTTTTTTTTTCAAGAAACACTTCTATGCAGTGACTGCTGCCAACAGGCTTAGGAAATTTCCAGGTTGTCCTCAAGCCTCATCTATGCTGCTTTGAACATTCTGCAATACTGAAGGCTAGAGATGAAACTAAGAGAGAAAATTCTTTGTATAGTGATCTGGCCTTTTGCTATTACTGTATTTGATTTCCTGTTTTTAAATTGTTTAAGTACTATGACTATGACTATGGCCTGGATATGAACTTGCTATAAAAGAACTGCATTAAAAACTTTACCAGGTGATGACAGTAGGCATGTTTAATGGGTTAGGGAAATAAGATTCTATTTTAAGAGTGATTAGTATCCGTTTTTAACCTGTTTTGAGTTACAATTATAGTAGTATGTGGCATAGGGGCAAGGCATTCAGTATTTTCCTACGGTATTAAGTGGAGATTTCTTTTTGGTTTTAGTTGTTTAGGTGGTATAATGAAGTTTCAATACAGGGATTCTTAATCTTTTTTGGGGGAGGGTTATAGTCCCCTTTGGGAGTTTGGTGAAGCCTAGAAACCCCTTTTCAGAATAATGCTTTTAAATGCATTAAATACAGAGGATTACCACCCCCTGCCCCCCACCAAAAAACAAAACAAAACACATCATATTGAAAGTTAAGAAAATATTTTTTAAAAGTTTATGGACCTCAGGTTAAGAACCTATGTTTAGAGTATAGCAACACTGGGTTAGAAATCATGGGAACTGGTACCAAAAACCAAGAGATAGAAGAGAAGTGTTTTACATGATATTTTCCCAAAGGAATGGGATTGATTGTTGCTCAATTTTTAAACCAAAGTATACGGCAATAACAAAATAGTGGGGAAAAAATTTTTATATATAGTTCTTTATATGCTTAAAATTTGAAATACAAAATGCAAAGTTATATATATACACACATATATCTGAATATAGGTATGTACATCTATATATACACAGACATACATATATATATATATGTAAGGAGAAAGGGAAAAAATGAGAAATAAAAACAGCAAGTGACTTAGATGGTTTTTAACTCAATTTTTGCCTTACTGTTCTAAATGTGAAACTTGGCAAGTAGTTTTGAAAACTACAAGTAACTTTTCAAGTCCTCTCCCCCAAACCTGTAACTCTAAAGCCTTTGGATACTTAAAAGTTGTCAGAAACCAAGATTCAATGTTAGGGCTGTTAAACAAACACTGAATAGAAGTAATAGGGCAGAAGATTTTGGCTTAATTTAAAGGAATGATTTTTCAATACAAGAATGAGTTGTCTTGTAAAATGAAGAGAGCCAGCCTTGAGCCAAGAGGACCTAGATACCGCTAATATATTGGCTGAATTCTGGGCAATAATTTAACCTTCCAGTATTCTAGGCTACTCTCAAAGATTGAAGTTTCAGAAAAGGTGCCAACATGCATTGGAAGAGGGAATTTTCTTATTTGAGAGTTCCCTATACCACTGAAATCACAGATCCAGGCTCTATTCTAATTAAGACTATTATTTACTTTTATTTTTCTAACTCTAAACTTTAGAACAGTTTTCATTTCTTGTCCCAGGTCCTATGAACAAATTTTAGGGGTTTTAGGTTTACTAGCAACCTGACTAGAAATTTTATTATTTTGAATAAGAATTTTTCACACAGGAATAGTAAAATTTTATGTAAAATTAGAATGCAAATTGATAATACAAAGCAAACCTAAGCCCTGTTTAAGAAAAGACTCTTTTATAAATTTCTCCAACTCATTAAAGGAAAAAAAAAAAAAACCAGCTTGAAACACAAAACTGCTTGAGAATAAATAATGAGCATTAATAGAATATCAAGTCTGTTGAAAGCCAGCAATTTTTCCTCATTGCTGGTTTTTATTCCTATTTTCATTCCCATTAGTTGTTTTCCTTTCAAGTTCAAGTAAGAAAGCAAATATTATATTGCATACAGATACTGGCATTTTTGATTGCTAGATGACTTTCCTTCCAAAAGGTGGGGAATTGCCATTCTCAGATTGAGTATAAGCATTAATATTTTTAGGAAACTAATTTTGCAAACTTTACTTGTAGGTTACAAGTTACAACCATATAGTCAATTAGATAGTTTATATTTTTGTCTTATAATTTTTAACCTTATCCTGCTCAACTGCTCTGTGACTTAAAAAAAAAAAAATCTCTAAGATTCTTTAAAAGTGCTTTTAGTCCCTTCAGATTTCACACAGGCTGTGTATTTTGCAAAAATTGGAACATATCCAAGTGGTGGCAGAAGAGTAATGGAATTGAATAGAGAAAGAGCTGGGTTCAAATCCTGGTTCTAGGGCATCCCTGTATTTGTGACCACTGGTAAATCCTCAAACTTCTCGGTGTTCCAATATATAAGAAGTTATATATGAGCTGCTCATCTACTTTACCAGTAGGGAATTTCTGCAACCAGAGTATATAAGTCAATGAAATCATAGGTCTAGAGCAAATAAACAAATTATGTGCCTACCATAAGCATCTAGTAATAAAATGAAATTTTAAAAACTGGGCTCAGCACTTTTGTGTTTTAATTCTTTGAAGATATGTAATTAAAAAGTAACCAACTAACCAATATAAAATTCTATATGGTACCACTTCCCAGATCTTTTCACCTTCTATGAAGGCCAAATGCCATAGGTTTATTTTTTAATGTTGAGTGTATAAGTGCTGCTGTGTCTGTTAGCTTGTATATATCTGAAGCTTAAGCACAAATAAATCTTGGTTCATTTCTTGATTTTGCAATACTGTCCTCATTTATAGTCTACTATGTGGCCTTCTTAAATCACTATTAGTATGGTAGCTAATACAATACAGAAAAATTCAATTTTCTTCTCAGATATCCTGCTAGAGTAAGCATTTTTTTTTTTTTTTTTTGCCTAAGAGGAAAATTATTCCTTATTTATGGCAAAATGCTTTTTAAACAAAAAGCTAAGACAGGCTGGACACAGAAATAAAATTTATTATCTTAAAAGTCTCAGTATTTCATTTAAACTAAAAGATTCTATGATTCTAAAAACTGCAAAAACAATCAAAAGCATCAAATAGTATGAAAACCTATTTGTATAGCTTTAAAACGGGAACTTAATATATTATCTAAATACTAAGTTTCCTTAGACTCCTTTAAAAGAGAGCGCACATACTTCATGGGCAAATGGACAAATAACAAAATTAACTGTGTCAAGTTTATTTCCAATTCAGGAGCTAGCTCCCACAGCCTTAAATGTGACTTTTGTGCTACCTACCTTCTTTTAAATAACCTCTCCAAAATATGGAAACTCAGAATGGAGTTGAAAGGGTTTTTCTTGGCATCACATGTTTGGTACTGCCTAGGAAAAACAATCCCAAGTGTATTAAGGCAGTGTTTTTAGAATTCTTGCTCAAGAGCAAAAGCTCACTGGGGAAGAAAGAATCATGTTTGGTGGCAGGTGTTATCTGGAAACTGAAATTACTTCTTTTGTGCTTTTGTAGCATTTTCTAAGATTTTCCTTTTCCACTCTTCATAATCTTGTTTTAAATCTTCACTTTGCTGCGGCTTACGTGGAGACTCTGCTTCATCTTCTTTTTCTGTAAGGAAAATTTCAAGAGATTAAAAATTCTCAATCTTAGCAACTTGAAAGTTTGTCTCTATTTTAAGAAACTAGGACAGACAAAAAAATCCCAACCTAAGACTAAAAATAATCCTGAATTTCTAAGATTTAAGTTTTTCATATATATAAGCAACAAATTTAAATAGAAAGCTAAAAGTCTCATAGTTTTATTTATACACTCCAACTATTCTAAGAATTCTTCAAACTTTTCCATTGCTTATGGTGGGGACTACCTTTAAAAGAACTTTTCTAAAATGGCTAGCTGATAGATTTTTATACTAGATTTGATAACAGAATATTTAAATAATTGCTAGAATTTTAATACTCCCTTAAATTAATTTCATTTCACAATGACTTTTGTCATTGTGATCTTTACCTTCATCTTTCTTGGACTGTTCAATTATAATCTTCTGTCTTTTGGCTGGTGGAGAAGCTGAACTGCTAGATTCTCCTTTAAGAAAAATAAAAACATTATTGTTATTATTCTTTTTTTCCCTTCCCCACCTCCGGGTATGAAATCTTGAATCTAGTATGCTTAATTTCCAAACAATCTTACATTATATTTACATCATGAGATCTATGGATTCCATCTTTGTAAATGAGGGGAGAGACCGGATGAACTTTAAGGCTCTTTCTTGCTCTATCCTATGATCTTTCCTACTCAAATGCCATTGGTTTTATTGGAAGTGGGGAAGGGAAGCAAAGACATTTTGAGGTTTTTCTTTGGCTTGGTTTTCTCTTGTAAGACAATATGTCCCAGTTGACAGATAATTACTATAATAGTCTGACCTATGTGCATGAATGGAGCATATTATAGCATTTGTCTGGGGAACCAATCTATGTAACACAAGCTTTTGTAAACTATAAATGTGCAATTGTGGTAATCTGGCTTAAATTCACAGAAATATAAATTGCAGAACACTTACCCTTAACTTGCTGTTCAAACTTTTCCAATTGTTTACAGAGTCGATCAAAAACAGTTTTCTTTACACCAGATGTGGCCACTATTTTGTCTTTATTCACTTTTATCTTTAGGACCCTATAAAATAATTTATTTTCTTAAAATAATTAATGCCCTCTTCTTGTCACTTCCACAATAATAATACTAGACAATAATGATAGTTGACATCTCTTTAGCACTTTAACATAACAAGCCCACAAAAACATTTTATACAATCATTTGATTCTTAGAACAATTCTATTAAGGATAAGTATTTTTATATCCATTTGATTTATGATAACATGGAACCATTCATTACGTGTCAGAAGAAGGATTTGCACCTACATATCTGATAATTCAATCCAAAACATTTTCCATTATACTATAATTGTTCTTTGTTTCCCTTGCATTATTAGCGAGGGTTCTAAGTGTCTAAAAACTGTTTTTTTTTTTTTTTACCATTCAACCCGAATATAAAATTTTAGCCTTAAGAATGCTGTCCATCTTATGAATCTACTTATTCATTTAGTTAGTTTAGTTAGTAACAATGTGGAAAATACCCATTCTATATCAGAATTTCTGCTATAAGAGAAGAACACATGGGAAGACAAAAGAATGTCAGAATTGGCTATATTCATTTTCTTAAATTTTCAGCTATTTAAAATATAAAGAACTAACATTTTTGGCATACATATCCCATTATTTTCAGATGCTTGACTCACTTCATTTCATTGCTTACATTTACTATGTGGGACCAAAAGAATTTACAAAGTGAGGAACCCTTTCAAATCTTTCCTTGCTTATAAATCAGGGATCAGATTTTAACATTCATATGCAGATAGCCTAAGATATAAACACTGAACTTGTAAACATTCTTTACTAATGAAATGAATACTGTGTAGCTTTCTGAAAGGAGAGGAATTTGCTTGCTGTCACTACAGCTACAGCAAGGAGAAGGATATTATCAGTTAGAATTTGGAATGCATTTCTCTATATCATGTGCCCTAAAGAGTAACTAAGTCCCCAGGTTAAGTTCTTAAAATCCTAACTAATTCTTAATGATTCTTTAATTTTCAATTAAAAAAATACAGTAATATAAAGTATTATAGTTGTGAATATATAACATTTCTGTGTTCAACAGATCTGCAATCTATTAAATGGCATGAGAACTCCCTCCACTGGTGCAGACTGCAAATTACCCAAGCTTTCTTCTCATCATCTATAAAATTTCCCACAGGGATGGATTCAATGCATTGATGACCTTTCTTTGTCTTTTAATACTTGGTAGGAAACAGCACAATATATCTGTCTATCCATCATCCTTTCCCTACATGAATATATCTGACTCTTTTTTTCCAGCTGTACACGTTGCCAACCATGTCTTTTATGCCCATAAGTCATTGTTGGTAATAAACTACTGACTATTCCATACAATATGTACTCTTCATACATTTTCCCTTCCCCTTCTGTGTCACATGCAATTTGGATTTTTCTATGATTGTGTTACTTCATGATTTGTAGCCATATCACATTATGAGAAGAATAGTGGTGTTAAAAAAGATGGGCCTTTGTGGCAAGGAGCAATATGGCATCAATGGAAGCATTGTATAATTTCCCATCCTTCCTCTTACTCTTAATCAGTTTGGGGCCCAGCTCACTGTCCCTCTGCAAAATACATGAATGGATTTATCACCCAGTCTATGACATTTATTCTTTTTTTCAAACATGCTTTATTGAAGCCCTGAAGGAAAAAACAAAAAAAGCAAAAACCTGTCACTTCCCAATAATTCCCAATGTCTGCCTTTACCCCCTACCTCATCACAACAAAGAAGCACAGTAAGCAAAATAAATGATAATTGGTCATTTATGACAATGTATGCTTCATTCCACTGTCAGGTCACCTTTTAACTGTGAGAAAAAAAAGCATATCTCACTGTCATTTCTCTGACATTTTGAATGGTAAGTATAGTAATCAGAGTTCTCATATGTAACACATTCTTTTAAATGAATTTTTTTTTATTAAGAATGTGATCAACAAATATTAACACTTCAATATACAAAGTACAAACAGTATTTTATATGAATCTATCAACTTATTACTTTAGGTTTTTTTTTTTTAAAAAAATTATGTAAAAAAATTATGGTAGTAACAAAATCACCGTATTCTCTTATAATTTTCTTCTGTGTATTTTAAAACCTTTTTGTTGATGCTCTTTTCTTCCAATTATTTTTTGAATTTTGCTCATCATTCATTAATTTGCTACCATCAAAAGAAACACAGTCAAGCAAATTAACATATTGGTATGTCTCAAAATGTATGGATTATTTTGAACAGTTAGTCTTTTTAGTCTTCTAAAGTCATGGTTAATCACAGATTAATTCACTGATCAAATTTCCTAAAATCTCTAAAAGTTGTTTGCCTTGATGTTGTACTCACTGTTAAAATTGTTTTTTCAGTTCTCTTTATTCTATTCTGTAAATCAGTTCATATATATCTTCTTAGGTCTCTGAATTAGTTTTATTCGTCATTTCTTACAGTGCAATGATATTCCATTACACTTATATATAATTTATTCAACAATTTGGCATTTGATGGGTACTTATTTTGTTTTAAGTTCCTTATTACAACAAAAAATATTGCTATGAATATTTTGATATACAGCTATCCTTTTTTTCTGAATTTGAACTCTTTATGTGGGATATATGCCTTGAAGTGCTGACATTGCTGAGTCAAAGAATATGTATAGTACATATAGTTTAATGACTCTGAAGATATAAATCCAAATTGTTTCTCAGAATGTTTGGATAATGAGGGCAGCTAGGTGGTGCACTGGATAGAGCACCAACCCTGAAGTCAGGAGGCTCTGAGTTCAAATCTGCTCTCAGACACTTAACATGTCCTAAGTGTGTGATCCTGGGCAAGTCACTTAATCCCAACTGCCTCCGCAAACACACACACACACACACACACACACACACACACACACACACTACACACATATGGATAAATTCATAACTCTACTAACAATATATTAATGTTCCTTTACAACACATTTTTAAAAATTTGTTTTTCCTATATGAACTTCTAAATTAAAAGCCTTCTAATCAGAATTTTATTTGCAAATAAAAGCAAATCTATGGGTATCACCTGGATTCTGTGTAGGACATTAGGACGTTGTCTATGACTAACTTTGGCAGACACGATATCCTTACTTTATGCCTCACCTGAGATTGATATTCAGAATGTTACTGGACAAAGTTATGTCTGTGGTTGCATCCATGAAGGAAACTTGCATGATCTAAGATAAACATAGTTGCCACCATATGGGAGAGGATTTTTAAGGCTAAGTTTGCTTTACTGAATCAATACTTAAAATATATATGTATATATGTAAATAATTTAAAAAATATTGTTCCTTGAAACAATAAACACAAAGATTTTGTATCTTCTACATCATGAAGTAAATTATGATTATTAAGATGTCTAGAAAACAGCTTGTAAAAGTCTGTTCTATTGTCATGTTATACAAAAATACCTTAATATGTACATAGACTGCACTAAAAGATTTTGTTGAGAAAATAGGCAAACGGAACAAAAGATTCTGATCTCTTCTCAATTATCCTCCCCCCTCCCCTCCCCCTCGGTAATAATCCCATATATATTTCCATTCTTCTGGAAGTTCTTTTTTTGAGAGGGGTAATAAGATATTGGATTAGATGACCTCTGAGATGGTGAAAATCCATTCTCATGCCTTTAAAATTGTATCATCTTTTGCATGGATTTCTTTTTATGTATTTGGTTAAGTCAAACTGTTCTGACTTGAGTGCAATTTTTTACTTCTTTTATGGCACATTGGTTTCTGAGATAATATGGCTAAATGTAGTACTTGTACCATCACAACTGATAAGAACAGTTATATTACAGGCTAATGGGCTTTGGGAACTATCCTGGAAACTAACCACCAAATAAACATTATTTCTGTAAGAAAGTGTGTTCTGAGTTGCAAGTGACTTATAAACCTTGGAAACATAACTCCTTAACAAAATATATCCTTACCTGCATGCTGAAAATAGTGCAGCTGTTGTGAAAAGAGGCTTGGACAAATCTAGATCTACTTTCTGTATCTGGGGAAGGCTGGCTTCATACCTATGAAAAAGCAGTATTTATAGTATTCATTAGAAAAGTAGTCCAGATTCTAAAGTGATATATAGAATAAGCATGATTTCTAAGGTATAACATAACTAACATAACACTAACATCACTAAACACTTGTCAGTTTTAAGTGTACTAATTATTTTTATAGGCCAAAATCTTTGATAACAAAGCTAGATATTTTTTCAAATCAAAAATTTTAATTTGTGGAACACCAAGTTTGCAATCACATAATTCTTTATTCTTCATACCTCTGCAGTATCTGTGAAGCTATGTTTACTGCTTCCACGCAGTTAAACTGTACAGCTAAGTCTTTTATTCCAAGATTTGAATTCAGGCCCAGCAAACACTCAAAAGACTTAAGACAGCTTTGATACATCTTCTTGTTCAAACCAGAAAGTTTTACTAAGTAAGTCTTCCAAAAAGAAAACATGAACATGATTATGTCAATAAATGCAGAAAAAGCCCATTACAAAATATAACACATTTTTGTTAAAAACCAAACAATGTAAAGACATAGGACAAATTTAAAATATGATTAAAAGTATCTAAAAGCAAAAGCTAGCACTATCTGCAATGGGAAAACATTAACATTGTTCTCAATAAACATAAAAAAATGCACATTCCCTTTTCCCACAACTATCTGTCATAATTTTAGAAATGCCAGAATTTAGATAAGAGGAAGAAATTTTAATGCATGAACAAAAGCAAAGAAATATAATTATCCCAATTTGCTGATGGCATGATGGCTTATTTAGAAAATTCTACAAAGAAACTGTAGCAACAATAAAGTAGCAGGTTTCAAAAATAAATACAAAAACTAGTAACATTTCTACAAAGTAATAACAATCCAAAAGCAAATAATAGGGAATAGTTCTTAACATGTGCAGGAGGCAATCAAGAAAATTGAAATAAATTGGATGATACAAAATTGAAGAGTTTTTGCATAACCAAAACTAATATAACTATAATGACGAGGAAAAAAAAATATCAAATTTCTTTGGAAGACCAAGATATATAGGATATTAATAATAATATTTAAGAGCAAGAACCATTCCTCAATGGATAAGTAGTCAAAAGGTATGAACAGATTTCTGAAAAATTACAAACACTGGGCTATTGACTTTAATTGTTTTTGATTCTTCTTTATTCAGTTTGTTCTATTGATGGTATTTTCCTATTTTTACCTATAAGAAATATGGCTTATTAATGATTGATAAGAGATATGGGAATGAAAACAACACTAAGGGTTGTACACTGCACACCCAGCAGATTTGCAAAGAAGACAAAATAGTATAATCAGTATTGGAGGAGATTGTCAACAACACAATAATATGCTTTTGATGCAGTGTGTAAAGCAATTTTGAATTGTACTAAGGAAATGATTAAAATGTCCATATCTTTGCCCCAGTGATTCCATTTCTGGACACATACTTCAGAAAGTTAATGTCAAAAAAAATACCCCTACCTACACCAGCATTTTTATAAGCAAAGAATGAAAAAAAGTAGATACACATCGCTTGGCATATGGCTAAATAAATATTATACATAAATGTCATGGAATATTCTTGTGCTAAAAAAGAAATATGATGAATACAGAGAAGATGAATATAAAAGCAAAGCAAGCACAACTGGGAAATCACTATGATGACTACAATATAAACGGAGAGAAAGAAAACAAAACCATCAAAACAATTATTATGACCAAGCATAATATCAAAGAAGGCATGAGAAGACACCTATGCCCAATTTTTGGCAGACCCTCAGTATAGAGTATTGTGTATAATGTTAGATTTTTCTGATATGTTGGTTAGTTTGTTAATCCTTTTTTCTTTCTCTCATTCCTTTTTTTTTCAAAATAAGGGATTGCTTTGTTAGGAAAGGGATATAGTAGAAAATGTAAATGATGTGAAAACAAAAACTATAGATAAAATGTTATTTTTAAAAAGATGCCCATGCTGTTTTATACAAACATCCTATTATTAGGCATATGCCCAGAGGAAATTAAATTCAGAAAGAAAGACTAAAATATTATAGCAGTACCTTTTATGGTAACAAGAAACTGTTAAGAAAAGTTACATGAGGTATGGTTCATGAATGTATTAAATATTCCTGTACCATGAGAAATGAAAAATATAAAGACTCCTGAGAAGCAGCTGAAGATTTATAGGAATTTATGCAGAATAAAATAAGCAGATTCAGCTAAATAATGACTCTGATAATGTAAATAGAAAGAACACTACCAAAAAAAGGATGTTATATAATTTACAACCAAGCTTGACCTCAGAGATGAGAAAATTAAATTCTCTCTTTTCAAACATTTACTAAACACCAACAAACAAATGTGCAATGCACTTTGTTGGGCATTGGGGGAGAGAGAGAGAAATAAGACACAACCTCTGCTTCTACCGTATTGTATATTCTACTAAAAGCAGATAAGACATATCCAAATAACTATGGTTTATATAATTTATACACTTTGTGAATTTAAGAACGAGAGGCAAATAAGTGGAAAAGTCATTATACTGTGAAAGGGAGTCACTTACTCTGTCTAAAGGCCATTTCATATCGGTGGCAGCAAGGTCCAGACACATGATTGCATTACTTGTTTCTGTTGTATGAGCAGACAATCCAGTGCACTTTACTTGGGAAAGACGCAGATACTCTTCAGCTTTCCTATATTACAATATTGAAACTATAAATTATTTCCTGTGCAAACAGTAATGACTTTTTTCAATAATGGTGATAGAAGATTAAGTAAATAGATTTCACCATCATTCTACTCTGCCTACAATTCAAAAGAGTCCTTCAAAGTTGCTGTTATCAATATTTTCCTCATTTTCCCTAAGTGAATCACTGAAGCAGGAATATCTTCAGCACTATTGACAAATGATAATCCTCTCTTTTCCCTAAAAACTTCCAATGATAGGAAACCCTCCAACCCATTCCACTGTGGAACAGCTCTAATTATGAGGAAACATTTCTTTTTATCGGGTGAAAATCTGCCATTTGATATCTAGCATATAATACTTAGTTCTTTTCTCTAGGACCTAGAAGAACAAGCCAATTACTTTTTCACATGACAGACAATAAATATTTACAGGCAGCCATTTGATTTCCCTCATCTCTTTTCCAGTTTTAATTATTCCAGTCCCTTGACCTGCTCCCCATACAGCCTAGTCTCCATTTCCTTCACCATCTTAATGATGCATCTTCAACTTGGCAAATTAAAGAAATCAGTATTTCAGCTATGTTCTAATAGCACAATAAGCAGATCATTGCCCTCATTCTAGACACCCTTTTTAGAAGTAGCTTAAAATGTGGCAGCTTTTTTTGACTCCGGTATTACATTGTCACCAATGAAAAAAAACAATTACAATGATCAAGCACAGCACCAAAGAAGACAGGAGAAGGCACTTTCTCCTTTTTTGACAGAGGTCTGCACAGGGCAGTATAGACCACTATATATAATGTTAGACCTTTCTGGTCTGTTTTGCTGAAACCTTTTTTTCTTTCTTTTTTGCTGTTGCGGCTTTCTCTTCCTCTCCATCCTAGCTCTCTTCCTCTGAACAAAGTCCTTATATAGTGGCATAATAAATGAAGAACCAGAGGAGACCTTGGAGAATATGGGAGAGGAGGACTTGGATTCAAATTCCACCTCCTTCTAAGCATTATCTTGGCAAACAACCTCTCTAGGACTTAAGCTTCTTCATCTGTAAAAAAAAAGAAATTATAGGACCATACAGAGATGGCTCTTTCAGTTATAAATTATATGATCTAGACAAACCATCTCACGTTAGAGACCAAGAAACAGGCCAGGTAAATTTCTTTCAAGCTCTTAAAAAATTTCTTTTCTTTCCCCATAAGCCTCCCAAGTTACGAAATTCTTCCTCGAATCTGAATAATTAAGAACAATGAGATGTTGTCACTTAACCTCTCTGTATGATCCTAGGCAAATGCCCCAAACATTTCTTGAAGAATAGAAGTGATAAGACTTCCATAAAGGATTCCCACTAAAGATCCCGATACCACTTATTTTTCCTTTGGTTTGATTCTTCATGACCCTATTCGGGGTTTTCTCGGCAAAGATACTGGAGCGGTTTGCTATTTCCCTCTCCAGCTCATTTTTACTGCTGAGGAAACTGAGTCAAACAGAATTAAGTGACAATCTAGTAAGTGTCTTAAATTGAATATGAACTTGGGTCTTCCAGACTTCATGCTAAGTCCTCCACACCACTCAGCTGCATGTAATGATCACACAAATCCGGTTAAAAAGTAAAGTAATGACAGTTTCTCTTGATTATCATTGTATTCCTGCTCTCTCCCCCGGGGGCTTCTTTGAGGAATTGGGGGAACGCAGCTATTTCTCCACAGGGTGGCCCCGAAAAGCTGTTCTCGAAGCACCTCCTGTGTCCTGGGGGCCCGGCACCACCACTCACCTCAGGACAGCTGGGTCCGTGATACCCAGTCGAGGTCCGAAACGCGCAACGGGCCCGTGCTCCATGGCGCACAGATAACGGGGATAGAAAGCCTCCCGCGGGAAGGACGAAAGGCGCGCGCCAAGCGGCTCACCCACCAATGAGACCCTGGCCTGACCCCCTTGACACGATAGCATTGGATCCGAGAATAGGGCAGTTTTTCCGCACGAGCCAATCCGCGGTCTTCATCGGCGCCTGCGTTTCTTCCGGGACGGGTGTGTGGTGAGCCTCTATCCCACCTTTTCCGAGTCTTCCTTCCAGTCCAACGCTCCGTAGCCCTGTGCGAGTCAGATGATTCGCTGTCCCGGCAAGCGTCTCTTTACTTCCCCTTTATTCAGGTGCTTCCCTACGCCTCTCCTCCCAATGCACGCTATGGCCCCGCCCCCTAGTTCCCGGGAGAACGATTGGCTTTTGTTCCCGTCCTTTAGTGTTCCCGTCCGTCGTTTGGGCGATGAAAGCCAATGGGCGAAAGCGATCTTGGTTTCTGGGCATGGGCCAATGGAGGGGCGTTCTGAAGGGGTGGAGCGCGGGGAAGTGGAAAGGTGGGGCCTCGCGGGGCCGCAGAGTCACATGACGGCGCGGGGCTCGACGCGGGGCTGGTGCTGCTTGCCGCAGGCTCTGGGCAGTCGCCATGGTGAGTGTTGAGGGGGGCAGCGGGGACCCCTAGAACCAGTTCTTCTTTCCATTCCTCCCTTGCCTCTCACCTGCCGTGTCCAGCCTCTTGGGGCCAATGGGGCGGTGATGGGGTGGGCTGATACCTCCGGGGCTGGGCCGGCCTGGAGCCGGGGGCGGCCAAGCGAAGGCCGCAGGCGGGGCTGTGTCCAGTGAAGGAGGGGGCGTGGAATCCCAGGTTGCTGCGGCTCCCCAACGAGTGGTAAGCTGCTTGCTTGGCCTGGGACTGCGGCATCTAGGGAGCAGGAGCGGTGGACAGCCGAGAGGCCGGGGGCCGCTCCTGTCATCCCGCCGCTGCAGCCGTCCCGCTATCGGGAAGAGCCTACTACCCCACCGCCAGGCGAGGGCCGCGGAGCGTCCGCTGTCCTGCGGGCGAGGGGAAGCGCTGATTCCGCAAACAAACACGCTTGGCATGGGGCGGCCCCTTTGCTGACCATCCTCCAGCCCTCATCCGCCCTTTGTGCCCTGCACCATCTCGGCCGTCTTGACTTTGCTTTCTTTGAGTGGGGAATGAATATAAAAGGCTCAGTACCCTCCAGGGCCCTTGGATGGGCCAGACCCGTCACGTTCATCTGTCAGACCTGTCCTAATGTCAACCGAGAGCCCACCCCCTCATCGAAAATCGGTAATGGTCCTGTGTAAATGAGTTACGAGTACCTTGACAGTGTCTGGGTCACTTCGGATTTCATTTCTAGAAATGAAGGTCCTGTTTCCTTATTTTAACCTGAGCAACCATTCTCTAACTCGCCCCACCCCATATCTAAAATCTAATCAGATATATTTATATCTGAATAAAATGAAATTCAGGTCTTCTAATTGCTTGTGATTCCTTATTACCTTCTGAATTAGATTCAGACTACTCTACCAAGGCATTCAAAGCTTTTTATAACTCAAGACAGAGTTAGCCTTTCCAACCTTCTTTCCAGTTCCCTTTCATACACTCTTGCACTCCTTCCTCTGACCCCCACCTCCAAGCTGCTTGCTTCTCTTTGTCCTGCAACAAGCGCTGTGTTCTCAGAACTCCATTGCTTTGCTCAACCTGTTTGAGATGTCTGGAATGCCCTCAGTATCTGTACCTGTTGAATTTCACTCATTTCTTAAAGGAATTTAAGATTATCACCTTTTTCAAAAGGCTTTGCAGCACCATATTTTGGACTTTTTTAATGTGTCCTTATGTTCTGGTATCCTAGCTTTCTTTTAAATTAAAATCTCTATGAATAAGGTGGAACTTTGTACTACTATAATGCCTAGCATTATGCTGATGTACAAAAGTAGTTGCTTAATAAATGTTTTACTATTATTTGTGATCTCTTCATAAAACCAACTTATTCTACTTAGCTAACCTTAGTTACAGTAGCAAATCATGATAAAACTGGTGATAAGTAAATTTTAACTTGAAAAAAATTTTTTATTGATTATTATAAATCACTTCCCTGTCTTGGAGCTTGACTTGTTTTTTTGATTATGTTATATGAAAACATTTTTTAATGTTTGTTTTAGTTAAAATGACATAGTTATCTACCTTAGAAGAATTCAGTGCATCTGAAATTATGCTTTCCTCTAGTTGTTAATTTTATAAAAATTTCACCTGAAAGTAGAATTAAATTTGGCATGTTATTTACTCATATAACTGGTTGTTGTCATAGTTCAGTTCTGTCCAATTCTCTGTGGTCCCTTTTTGGAATTTTCTTGGCACAGATACTGGAATAGTTGCCATTTCCTTCTCCAGCTCATTTTATAGATGAGGAACTGAGACAAACAAGGTTAAGTGACTTGCCCAGGCTCACACAACAAGTGACTACCTGAGGCCAAATTTCAATTCATGAAGATTAGTCTTCCTGATTCCAGGTCCAAGGCTCTTTGCACTTTATTTTCCATCTACTATTTATGTTATCTTTTATGATAATAGTTGTTTGCCTGTTGTCTTCTCCTTTAGAATATGAATTCCTTGAGGACAGAGACTTTTTTTGGGGTCCTTTCTTTGTATCCCTTTGGCTTAGCGTGATGCCTGACATAAAGTAAATGCTTGTTGATTGTGCTGATAAGAAATTTTACTGATGCTTTTCAATTTCTGGTAGATTTTTATTGACATGACTTTTGGCAGACAAGTAGGGTAGCATAGGGAAAAGAACATTGATATGGAAGCCAGGAAGTCTTGGTTCTGGAACTTCTTCTTTGATCCTGTCACTAACCTGTCACTAATTTGACCTTTGAGAAAGCCCTTAATTTTTTTTGCTTCTCAGGCTTCTCATCTGTAAAATGAGATTAAAATAGATATTCTCTAATTTTTTTTTTCAGTATAAACTTTTTTTTGTGATTTTAATTTCTCAATTTTGGACTTATTTTGTAGGGCCCAGATTTTGTGGGAATAGTTTGTCAAAAAGTGCACACATCTATAACATCTGGATTAAAATTGTATTCTAAAAATACTGCTATAAAATGTTGCAGAAAAGCCTGTTCTTTATATCTAACATTTGTAAATATGGGAAAACAGATTTTGTCAGAATGAGGTATTTTTGTTTTGAGAATTTAATCCATTATTGCAAGTTGCTTACCCTCTGTATGCTTCGGGTAGTCCCTTAAGACCTAAGTAAGCCTAGCAATAACTATTGTTCTTTGTAACCTTTTTAGAGGCAATCAGTTTGTTTTGGGAAGTAAAATATAAGATTTTTATTGTATTAAATTTGTAAATATTTAGAGTGATAAGCACCTAAGAAATATCTGGAAAAACTTACCAACTGAAGGGCTAAGAAAAGGTTGAAAGAATGATAACTAAGAGGTACTTGGGAAATTATAAATTTTTTTTGCGGGACAAGATGTAAGAAACGTTTTCTTGGATTGTCAGTTTTGTACGCTGCTTGTGTGTATGTTTGTCATGGGCAATTGGTGCTAAATAACTTGCCCAGGATCATACAGGTACTAATTCAGATATTTGTAAAATATCTGAGATTTAAACTCAGGTCCTTCTGACTCAAGGGCTTTATCAAGCCCTGTGCCTAGCTGCCTCTGTGTGGCTGTTTTTCCCTCTCTAGTATCAATGGCATGATTTTTCTGTGCCATTAATAATACTATGATATTTGGTAAAGTCTTTATTTTGTATTTTATATATATGCCTTTTCAAATTAATTAGATATTAGTATTTTAGGAAGAGCTTCCATTAGAGAGTAGTATCTGAGGAACATTGTGTAGGGTATGTGTGTGTGGGCAATTGGTGTTGAATGACTTGCCCAGGGTCATACAGGTACTAACTCAAATATTTATGAAATATCTGAGATTTGAACTCAGATCCTTCTGACTCAAGGACTTTATCCACTGGGCTCACCTAGCTGCCTTTGTATGGCTGTTTTTTAATGTGTCATTTCCCCTCTCCCCCCAATATCAATGGCATGATTTTTCTGTGTCATTGATAATCCTATGGTATTTGGTAAAGTCTTTATTTTGTATCTTGTTTTATATATCTATCTGTCTCTCTATATAAATATATACATATGCCTTTTCAAATTAATTAGATATTAGTATTTCACGAAGATCTTCCATTAGAGAGTAGTATCTGAGGAACATTTAAAAAAATGTTTTTGGATTTTGTATTGAGAAAAGGACACAAGATTTATAATCTTTGTGAATACGATCTATGTTAAATTTCCTTTGGTTCTCATATACTGTTGTTTTACTTGTTTTTTATTTTGGGTAGTTGACATCAAAAGAGATTTTTTAAAGTTTTGAAAAAGATGACATGGTCTTGGTTACAACAAGAATTTCAGCTATAGCAAAATTTCACATTATAACAATTTCTGTTCAATAACTTTAATAATTGGTTATCTATATTCTACGCTACTTAAGTTATAATAGATTTGACTGGTGTAGAGAGTAGAAAATCCTACTTTCTTGTTCTCTTAAATACAATTGACTTATAGGTTAGCGCAAAGGATATCCTTCATGGGTATTCTTAAAATTATACTAAATTTCTTGAAATATATATGGCCACAGATCATCTGAGCATTAAGTGAAACATAAGACAGGAAGGCTAGCTAAAGGCATTTGTTGGGATTTTTTATAGATGGATGAGGTCCTCCAGATACTTTTGTTTGTAAATGGCATTGCTCTTATTATATTGACTCCTGCTATACAGAATTTCCTTGATGAAATCCAGTGTTATTGAAGAAATTGCCCTAGTAGTTTATTCATCTAGTAAAAGTCAAGCAGGTGAAAAATAGAATATCACAAAAATGAAATATAGTGAAATGCTAACAGGCCTTTTATTTTGTCAGCCTCTCAGTTATCTACAATTAAGGTAACATGCCTTGTTTGGTGATGTGTAAAGAATCTTATAACATTGAAAATTTTAATATTGATATTATCCTTTTCTGTTAAAAAACTATCTTTACAGAGTATTAGGATTCTAGTGACATTATGGCCTTTTTAAGTTAAGTGTAAAGAAATTTTACTGATTTTGTGGGTACAAGTGTCTAAAGGTAACAAAAATGCTATTTACAAGGGATTGTCTGAAAATGCAATGGAATTAAATTTCTGGCCCTTCCCAGCATTATTATGCTGCATTCTTTCTGTTTTGCCTCCTAAATAAGTCTGAGAGAAACTTTCTCCCTTCAGTGGATCAGAGTTGGAAGGAACCTCACAAGTCATTTAGTCCCTTTAGTCCACATACCTGACTAGTAAATATTGCCTTTGTTTGACCTCCTGGGAGACGAAAACCATTACCTCCTGTGTTAATCCATTTTACTTTTGAATATTAATAATTGTTAGGAAGCTTTCTGGTTGTTTTGTTTTAAAAATCACAATTGTGGATAATTTCCAGACTCAAAGTATAATTTTTAAATTGGCAATTTAACTTGCTAATGTTTTTCTTAAGGAAAAATTATAAACTGGCATAAAACCTAATAAAATCATCTGAAAAAAACTTTTAAAATGGTAATGTTATTTTACCCATGGATATTCTTTAGGCCACCAGAATCCAATGTTAAATTGGATTTTAGAATGCATATTTCCTTTATTGTGGCCTCAGAATCAGTAGTTTTGGTGGTCTTAGCTAATACACTTCATGTTCTTTTATGAACTATTGTCCTCTAAGTTTACTTTGAATATGTGTTTTATATCATTTGTTTTTTATAACATTTGAAATTTTGCTTTAAAACTTTTAAAATTACTTTTTAAATACGTATATATTTTTAATTTTAGCATTTTATGCTATGTGAAGACACACAGGCTGTATACATACTATTAGTTTGACCTTAAAGACTAGGTTATTATAAGTTAGAGATTAATGTTAATGTATTCATTTGTTGAAAGAAATGATAGTATCATAGAATGATAAATTTAGACTTTAAAAAGACCTTATTTAGTCCAATTCCCTAAATTTACAGATGAGAAAATTAAAGTTGGGAAGTAGTGACTTGCCCAGGATAATCCAGGAAAATGGTGGAGTTGAAATTATAATAAAGGACCTTTGCCTCCAAATTCAGGGTCCTTTATACCAGATCACATTACTGAATAATATCTGCCTTGTAGTTATATTTTTTCAATGTTGTAGTTCTGTATTATGTAGTCCTATATAGGATAGGAAATATATATAGCCCCTTTGTGCTTACTAAGTGATTTGCTCATAACATTTCTGGTGATAAGTAGTATGAGCATTATTTTCCTTAGTTTTACAGATGAGGAAATTGATGATCAGAGAAGCTGTGACTTGCTTATAATTAATAGCTTTTAAGTAGTGGAGTCAAGGACCTGAACTAAATTCTGGTGTTCTTTTTAATATAGTTATGTTTCTTTCTAATTGAAATGATATGGAGAGGATTTCCAGCATTAGTAATTAAAAGTAATTAGAGTTTTAAAATTATCAACATTTATTTAATATTGGAGGTACCATGGGATCAATTGAATCATATTATATAATATTTTAAAATCTTGTTTCCCAAATGTTTTTCTTCCCTCGTGTATTACTTAAGGAAAGAGATAGTACTTCCACAATTTAGTTACTGGATCCATGATTTCTCAGTTCAGAATAAACTTAGATGGGGGGAAAAAAAAAACCCTGGAATAAGGAGGAAATGATGCTATCTGCATTTTAAATTGGACAGCTCCTGAGGAAAGAATTGTTTTGGGAGAGTGGCTGTGCCCATGGTGATTTATAATGTATTGGCATAATGCAAGCATTCTGAAACCAGCAGCACATGCTTCTTTGAGAGCAGTCTGCTATTGGGATGTAGAGTCAGTTCTGGAAACAGAAGCATTTATTGTATATGTGACTGCCCTCTCTTGGCATCCTTAGGTCATTAGCCTAATATGTGAATATGGACATAGCTTTCTTTGTATTCAAGCAAAAAATCAGAGGTGGTTGGTTCTGGGAGGTAGAATGGGTCTTAAAGGAACCTAGATAAGATGCTGTGGCTAAAAACTATTGTGATATATATTTGGCAGGGAAAATGTGCTGATAAAATTTTCAACTGTTTTTCTTTTTTCAGCCTACAACACAACAGTCACCGCAGGATGAGCAGGAAAAGCTCCTAGATGAAGCTATTCAGGCAGTGAAGGTTCAATCATTCCAGATGAAACGATGCCTGGTAAGAATGATGTTGAAGAAACTTTTGTAACTTAATTGTATCTGGTGTAATGCTTATTACATTATTGTAATCTGTCATTAAAAACATGTTTTTTAAAAAATAAAATTTTGCTAACATGAACTTAGTTATTTTTTGATATGTAATAAAAAGAATTGCATTTTAATTCATGGTCTTATAGTTTTTAGAAGTGTATATTCATTAACAAGGTAGTAACAATGTTGCTATGTGTTTTTGTTTGTTGTGTGTTTTTAAGATATTTTATTGATAGTATTTTTAATTCTTTTGCACCATTATCTACCAATTTATCCTTTTCCCCCCATGTAATTAGTAAAAATAATTAAGCAAAATAAATCAATGTGCTAGCCAGTCTGGAAAAAATCTACTGCATTTCATATCTCTGTTCTGTCACTTTTATGCCCAAAGGCAAGAGCCAAAGACAGTTTGTATTTTAAATGTTCACTTTCAAAAAGCATCATGTAGAACAATTTAAACAGGTATGACACTATCTCTAGAAGGTTACAACTTGAAATAGTCATTGGTGATACGGGCAGATGGATACAGTTTAAGGAATTGTGGAATATACACATTCTTCACATTATATTGGTATTTGAAGAAAAAATGCAACCAATTTTAAATTTGGGGGTACTAATCTGTCTTTCCCAGTACTAAGTATTTTAGCTATTTATGAATTGTGTGGTATATTTTTTGTTGCTATTGAATACATTTAAAAGTCAATTTTATTCTTCCTTCAGTTATGTTTAAACAAATGAGTCAATGTTGTTGAGTTTGTTTGGGTTTTTAAACTACTTTAGCACCAAAAAAAGAAAAAAAAGAAACATTGATTCATTTGTATATGTCATAAGGTTTAGTATGTTATACTTCAGACCCTTTCTCCAACATTACTTCTGTTTGACTTCTGCTGTTATCCTTGTCTCCTTATAGATATTTAGAAAGAAGTCTTTTAATGGTTTATCTGTTGTTATTTTGTTGTTGTCATCTTTTGTTGCTACATTCAATTACCTTTCATATATTTTTGTCTTGGGATGTTTGAGAAACAAAGAATTTCTTTAGGTCTGGTTTTCTCTCTATGACTGCTTTGGATGTCTACTTCCTTCCCTCTCTTTCTCCGCCCCTCCCTCTCCCCCCAATCTTTTTTAATTTATGGATAAGTTCAGATTTGGAGGAAGGTCACAGTGGGCTACATCTTGAGCTCATTTTTTAATTTCATTCCCTCTTGTGTTTTCTGGTAGGTGCAGATTATATAGTTAGAAATTCCTTTCCTTTGTACTTGCAGATCTGGGTGTTTGCAGAATTTATTGTTTTTCTTTTTTTTTTTTCCAGTGGAATTGTTAAATTTTACCACTGTGTATTGAACTTTTTTTCTGCAGATACACTTGTATATTCCTTTATTGGCACTTGTTTGTGTGTGTGTGTGTGTGTGTGTGTGTGTGTGTATGTGTGTATGTGTGTGTGTGTGTGTGTGTGTGTGTCTTACATTATGGTATATAGATTTTTTGACTTGTTTTCTTCTGTTGTCTCTACATATCCTGTCTCAATATGTTTTGCTTGAGTAAAGAGAATACTTTCTTTTAATGTTATTATGCTTTATTTCTTTTTTTCCAAATTATCCTTAATTTCTATGTATTCATATTCCTATTCAGTTGTTCTCTCCTTTGTTTCTTTGGTGAGATTTTCGACCATTAGACTATAGGCTAGCTCCTTGACAGCAGGAAGTATTTTTAGGGAGTTGGGGTGAATGGTAGGAGAGCTTTCTTTGAGCACTTGGAGCAGTGACTGGCATATAGTAGGTTCTTAATAAAATACTTATTGACATGACTATAGGGTAAATAGCTTTGCATTGAGTAGACTTAATTCTATAAAAATTGGGGGTAGGGAATGAGAACATATGCCATAGTTTCCCTCCCCTATTAGAGTTTGCCAAAATTGGCAGGGTTTGCTATATATGGCTTGAAAAATTCCATTCCATAAACATTTATTATGTACCTACATCCAAAACCATATATTTAGGTACTGGGTATACAAAGACAACTATGCTAACTAAAGTCTTTGCTCTAATGGGATGAGATGGACAGGGGGAATGTGAGAAGATATCTATCCATATTTATACATGCTTATGTATATATGTATATAAAATACATATACCCATATATACCAATGATTGGGAAATAAGGGAGGGCATGATAACTACAAATGAGAGGCCACAGTGTGCATGATAAATCTGATGTGAGAAAAGATGACTAACAGTATGAGCAAATGCATAGTAATGAGAGAAAGCAAGTGCACGAGTTCCAGTTGTAGAACCAAGATGACAGTGAAACCAGGAAGCTGTTGGAGTTTTCCCAGTTTCCCTCAAATACTTCATGAAACTAAGCCTCTGAACAGAGTCTGATGGAATGAAATCACTCTCCAACTCAAGATAGATTGGAAGGACTCCAAGAAAGATTAGTTTCACTGGGGTGAAAGGCAGTATTCAGCCTAACTCAGATAGTGTATGGGAAAGCCAGTAAGAGATTAAGACTCCAGTGAGAGGGTCTTAATCATAGCAGCTTAGCTGCAGTGCATACCAGTGGGGCATCCTCCAGTCTCTGCACAGAAGGCAAAAATTGTCAGCTTGAGAAACCAAGTTGTTGGCTGGAGAGAGAAGGTAGAGCTACCCTCTGCTGTGAGCAAGACACCAAACACAAGGAGCCCTGTGATCAAAGTCAAGCCTCAGAGAGGCACAAGAAGCTTGGCATAGTGCTCCCTGGACCCTAGGAGCAGAACTCAACCTTAAAAGTCAAAAATGGGAAAAAAGAAAGAAAATGAGCAAGAAATAGAAAAGAATCTTAACCATAGAAAGCCACTGTGTTGACATGGAAAACCAAAACATTAGCTCAGACAAAAACAAAATGTCCACATCTCAAATGATGACGTGAATTGGTCTCAAGTCCAAAGAGGCTTGTTGAAAATGCTCAAAAAAAAAAAAAAAAAAAAGACTTTAAAAGGCATATTAGAGAAATAGAAGAAAAGTTGGGGAAAGAAATGAGGTATGCAAGAGAGAGTCAATAGTGTGGAAAAGGAAAACAATTTCTTAAAAAATACACATGGTTAAATGCAAAAAAAAAAAAAAATCCACTAAACCAATTCTTTAAAAAAAAAAAAAAACAATTGGCCAAATGTTAAAAAAAAAAAAAAAATCCACTGAAGAAAACAACACCTAGAAAAATGGAATTAATCAGATGGAAAAAGAGATACAAAAGCTAACTGAAAAAAATATATATTAAAAATTAGAATGGGATAAATGGAAGCTAATGACTCTATAAGAATCAAGAATTAGTCAGACAAACTAAAAAGAATGAAAAATGGAAGAAAATTTAAATTCCTCATTGAAAAAACAGCTGACCTGGAAAATAGATTCAGGAGAGACAATTTAAAAATTCTTGGTCTAACCAGGATGATTTCAGAGAGGTCTAGAGAGAGCTTTATGAATTGAAGCTAAGTGAAATAAGCAGAACCAGGAGATCATCATACACGGCAACAAGAAGACTATATATAATGATCAGTTCTGATGGATGTGGCTCTCTTCAACAATGAGATAACTCAAACCAGTGCCACTTGTTCAGTGATGAAGAGAGCCATGTATATCCAGAGAGAGGACTGTGGGAACTGAGTGTGGACCACAACATAGCATTCTCACTCTCTCTGTTGTTGTTTGCTTGTATTTTGTTTTCTTTCTCAGTTTTTTTCTTCTTGATCTGATTTTTCTTGTGCAGCAAGATAACTGTATAAATATATATACATATATTGGAGTTAGCATATATTTTAATATATTTAACATGTATTGGACTATCTGCCAGCTAGGAGAGTGGGTGGGTTAGGGTTCCAACAGAGAGGGATGAGAATTGTCTGAAGTTTAATCTCTTTAGTTTTGGCTCAAAGAGGGGATAGCATTCACTCATTTGAGTATAAAAATTTATTTATCCTATAAAGAAGTAGGAGGAGAAAGGAAGAAAAAAGGGAGGGGCTGGATAGAAGGAAGGATAGAAACTTCAGGAGAAAAAGGAATGAGAAAAGAGGAGGGCTGATTGAAGGGAGAGCAGATTGAGAGTGGGATGGATTAGAAACTACTAAAGAGGGACTGGGTGGAAAAAGAGAACAAAAGTACATATAGGAGAGAAAACAGGATGGAGGGAAATACACAGCTGGTAATCATAACTGTGAATGCGAATAGGATGAACTCTCCCATAAAGCAGAAGTAAAGAGCAGAGTGGATTAAAAACCAGAATCCCACAATATATTGTTTACAAGATGAGAGATGGCAGGACAAAAACATGAGTCGGAGCATAAGATCTGTGGCTCTCTTCAACAATGAGATAACTCAAACCAGTGCCACTTGTTCAGTGATGAAGAGAGCCATGTATATCCAGAGAGAGGACTGTGGGAACTGAGTGTGGACCACAACATAGCATTCTCACTCTCTCTGTTGTTGTTTGCTTGTATTTTGTTTTCTTTCTCAGTTTTTTTCTTCTTGATCTGATTTTTCTTGTGCAGCAAGATAACTGTATAAATATATATACATATATTGGAGTTAGCATATATTTTAATATATTTAACATGTATTGGACTATCTGCCAGCTAGGAGAGTGGGTGGGTTAGGGTTCCAACAGAGAGGGATGAGAATTGTCTGAAGTTTAATCTCTTTAGTTTTGGCTCAAAGAGGGGATAGCATTCACTCATTTGAGTATAAAAATTTATTTATCCTATAAGGAAGTAGGAGGAGAAAGGAAGAAAAAAGGGAGGGGCTGGATAGAAGGAAGGATAGAAACTTCAGGAGAAAAAGGAATGAGAAAAGAGGAGGGCTGATTGAAGGGAGAGCAGATTTAGAGTGGGATGGATTAGAAACTACTAAAGAGGGACTGGGTGGAAAAAGAGAACAAAAGTACATATAGGAGAGAAAACAGGATGGAGGGAAATACACAGCTGGTAATCATAACTGTGAATGCGAATAGGATGAACTCTCCCATAAAGCAGAAGTAAAGAGCAGAGTGGATTAAAAACCAGAATCCCACAATATATTGTTTACAAGATGAGAGATGGCAGGACAAAAACATGAGTCGGAGCATAAGATCAGTTTGAATGAAAAGATAATATGTGAAGGTGAAGTTATAGAGATAAATTTATATGGTAGGTTGAAAATGTTCTAGTATAATTCAAGAATTTATATTTTATTTGTTAAGCAGTAGAGAACCACTGAAGATTTGAACATAAGAGTGACTTGATCTCATTGGTGTGTTGTTATTTGTCCTTTGTTCTCGAAGGGGACCATTGACTTTATGAGGATGATGTTTTGTGCATGAATTGGATTTTGGATACCAGTATAAATGGATGACCATGACAGATGGAAACAGATGGAGGCAGAAAGGCTTATTTGGAGACTAATAAAGTTAATCATGGTCAAGAAAAGATGAGGGCCCAAAGTAGAATGTGTAGTTATAGAAATAGTGTAGTGTAGAGAAGAGAAGCCAGATACAAGAAATATGACAGAAGTAGAAACAGCAGGACTTGAGAATAAATGTGATAATTGGTGAGTGAGAGAAAGGGAACAATCAATGCTGACTCTGAGGTTATGGTCCTGACTTTATCAAGAGAAGTAGCAAAGGTAAAAGGAGATATAGAGATTTTTGGGGGTTTTTGGAGGGAAAGATGAATTTGCTTAAGATATCAGTCTTTAGATAGAAATTTAGGTAGAAATACTTATCAGTCAGATGGTTGGAAGCATAGAGCTGGTACACTGATGATATATTAGGGGTAGAAATAAAGGAATAATTAAAGACATGGGAATGAAGGTATAGTATATCTAGATGACACAGAGGGTAAGAGCACAAGACTTAGACTCGGGAAAACTTGAATTCATATTCTGCTTCAAGACATTTATTAACTGTGTAAACTTGGGCAAGTAATTTAATACCTCAGCCTCAGTTTCTTCATCTGTAAATTGGGGGTAATAATATAATTTCACAGGGTTGTTATGAGGACTAAATAAGATAAGAAGTGTGCTTTGCAAGTATTATATAAATGATTGTTATTCTGAACAAATTGATCAGGTCCATGGAAAGAAATAATAGGGAAGGATAGAGGAGAATAAGAATTAAGCCTTGGAAAATAGTCTTTTTAAAAAGTTGGGTGGAAATGAGCCAGCAAAGGAGGCAGAATGTGTAGTCAAAGAAAGTCAAAGCACCATGAGAATGTATTAGAGTCTGAAATAGAAGAGAACATAAAGTTGCAGGGTTATGATCAAATGCTGCAGAGAGGTCAAGAATGAGGAAAGTCATTTAGTGACTTTGGAAGAAGCTGTTTTCATTTGAATTGTGGGACAGAAGCTAAATTGCAAGGGATTGGAGAATGGGTTATGAGGAAGTAGAAGCAACAGGTAAATATGACTGAAGAAGAAATATAATGGCTCACTTTTTAAATTCACTTTTAAAAAATATTTATTGATGCTTTTGTTTTCTTTTGTTAGTCATTTTCCAGTATATCTTCCTCCCCTATTGTAATAAAGAAAATCAGTGAAGTCAACCTAAATAGTAGTCTGACTATATTTATCTGTAAATGCCATTTAAAATCTTAATTTTCTCTTTATACTTAATATATCCTTAGTCTTTTCTTTTGCCTCTCTCCAGAGAGAGAGGGGTATTCTTCATCATTTGTTTTCTGCAATCACTTTAAGGCTTTGAGTAAAATTTGAGTAAAATTTTTATTTACATTGTTTTATTTTTAAAATTTTTTTATTTATGTTTCTTAAATTTATATATTATATATAATATATTCATATATATTTATATTTTCATTTATTTATTTTTTGTGAAGTTTTTAATTATATCTCTAATTTCATTCCAAGATATTTGATATTTATCATTCTGCTTTCCTCCCTCCTCACCACATTTTAGTGTTTCTATTTTCCCCAGTTTTATGTAAAACAATTTTTTTACATTTGTTTTTAAAATTTTGAGTTCTGGATTCTCTCTCCTTCTCTTCTCCCCTCCTCCCCCCCCCCCCCAATTAAAAAGGCATATGTGAAATTATGCAAAACATTTCCATAAAAGTCTTGTTGCAAGTGAAAACAGATTTCTTGATTTTTTTGGGGGGAGGGGAAATAAAGTTTTTTTTTTTTTTTAAGCCTATATTTAGACACAATCAATTCTTTTTCTGGATATGGAAAGCATTTTTTGTCTTAAGTCTCTCAGAGTAGTATTAGATGTTGTATTGCTGAGAATATCAAAAATCATTCAAAGGTGATCATCCCACAACTTTGCTATTACTGTGTACACAGTACATTTCACTTTACTTGAGAGTTTATGGAAGACTTTACAGGTTATTCTGGTAGCATTCTGTTCATTATTTTTTATAGAACAATAACATTCCATCCTAATCACATACCAAAATTTATTCAGCTGTTCCTCAGTTGATGGGCATCCTTTCAATTTCCAATTCTCTGCCCTGAAAAAAGAGCTGATATAAATATTTTTGTACATATATACATTCTTTACCCTTTTTTTGGGGGGGGGGTTCCTGCCTAGTAGTGGTATTGTTAGGTCAAAGTATATGCATAATGTTATAGTTTTGGGGGGATAATTAATATCTTTTAATCATTTATCATTTGGCACTTATTATTTTTTGTAAAATAAAGTTGACTCAATTTCATGTAGGGAACTTGTGAAATTTGGCCTTTATCAGAGAAATTTGCTTCAGAATTTTTTTCATAATTACTATTGCTAACTGTATTTTCCTCCTTTATTCTGTTTTCTTTCCTTTCACCTTGTCCCTCCTTGTGTTTTGCTTCTGACAAGCCCCTCCCCCAGTATGCCCTCTTTTCTGTCACCCTTGCTTCATTCTCATATTCTCTTTCGCTCCTTTTTTCCTATAGGGTAAGATAGATTTCTATATCCATATTGTGTGTGTGTGTGTGTTGTTACCTCTTTCAGCCAATTCTGATGAGAATAAAATTCACTCACTCACCCTTTTTTCTTCTTCTCCTCCATTGTAAAAGCTTTTTCTTGCATCTTTTATGGCAGATAATTTACACCATTCCACCTTTCTCTTTACTTTTCTACCAGTATATTTCTCCTTTATCCCTTAATTTTTTTTATATTATCTCTTCATATTCAACTCATACCTGTACCCTCTGCTTATACATACATACTCCTTCTAATTGTTCTTATGAGTTACAAATATAACCTTCTCATATAGGAATATAAATAGATGAACCTTGTTATGTTCCTTATGATTTCCATTTCCTGTTTACTTTTTAATGCTTCTCCTGAATGCTGTTTTTGAAAATCAAATTCTCTATTCAGCTCAGGTCTTTTTATCCCAAATGGTTACAAGTCTATTTCATTGAATGTTCACCTTTTCCCCTGAAGGATTATATCAGTTTTGCTGGATAAGTTATTCTTGCTTGTAATTCTAGCTCCATTGCTCTCTGGAATATTATATTCTAGTCCCTCCAATACTTTAATGTAAAAGCTGCTAAATATTGTGTTATTCTGAGAGTGGCTCCACTATTCTTGAATTATTTCTTTATGAGTGCTTGCAATATTTTCTTCTTGACCTGGGAGTAATTGGAATTTGGCTAGAATATTTCTGGGAGTTTTCCTCTTGGGATCTCTTGCAAGAGGTAATTGGTAGATTCTTTCAATTTCTATTTTACCCTTTAGTTCTAGAACATCAGGACTGATAATTTTTTGAAAAATTATTTTTAGATTCATTTTGCTTTCTCTATACTTTATTTGCTTTGCATTAATTCACTCAAGTATTACTCTATTTCTTTGAAGTCCTCATATTTGTTGTTTCTTAGGACAATTCTTAGGATATTGTTTAAAAACTTGCAAATCTTTGTAACAAAATTAGAGCCATTATGAAAGTAATTGTTTTTAACAGTTCTTTTCCTTGTTTTTCTTTTTTATTTAGGACAAAAACAAACTTATGGATGCTCTGAAACATGCCTCTAACATGCTTGGTGAACTTCGAACTTCTATGTTATCACCAAAGAGCTACTATGAACTTTGTATCTTTTGAAACTTGTTAGATAAATATGTAGGATTACAATTCTTTTTTAAAAATAACTCTCTTTTGTTAACCATTGCCTTTCAAATATGTCTTTATCCATGAAGATATGCTAAATGGAGACAAGAAAAGCTTGGTCTCATAGTAACTTTTTATACTTATGAATATAAGTACTCTAGAGAGTAGGTTAATGTTAATCTGTTAATGTTAATCTTATACATTTCAAATATGACATAAATGGGAATGAGTAATGTTAAACTGTCAAGTAACAACCCAATAGGTTGCTGTTACTTCCCTCTCCCTCTCAAATACTGCAATTTTGACCTATAAACCTTATTTTTTTAACTCCATAGTCTTGCCTGATTCTGTCAGCAATATTCTATAGCTAGCTATCATTTTACAGCTTGGATTAATTTTAGCTAGAAGGCCAAATGCCTTTAGGGAATAGCTAGTTTACTTTTAAGAAAAGAAGACCTAATAAAATTAAAGTCTCTTCATTTTGATATACTCTTTGGCTACTAATATGGAACGCTATACTGAAAATTTAATCTTCCAAATGATAACAAGATTAATATAAAGTGGTGCTTAGATTGGACTAAATATCTTTGTAGTCCTTAATCCTAAATTGAAAGATATGGCTATTTCTGATGAGCTGCACTATTTGGAGGTCTACTTGACAGATGAATTTGCCAAAGGAAGGAAAGTAGCAGATCTTTATGAACTTGTACAGTACGCTGGAAATATTATCCCAAGACTGTAAGTAAAAAAGAAACCAAAGAAGTTTAAATGTTAACAAATGACATTTCCTCCCACCTATAGCATTTCACTGTAACATTCCTTTTTAAAGTACCATATTGCCAATCTTAAAATTATTAATTTATTTCTTATTTCTTCCAGTACCTAAATAGGAATGTACTACAAGATTAAGTTCAGGTTTTTTTTTCCTCCCCAAGTTTTCAGAATAGTTAAGTTTCCATTTTATTTTATTGAAGATTATGAGTAGTTTAAACAGTTGTTAAGAGGTTTAATGTCAATGTTTATTCCTTTATTTAGAAACGTGACTTGCATTGTAACAACTTAGTGTTACTTCCCACATTAGAGTTCAGATTAGATGACCTCCAAAGTTTTTTCTAAGTCTATGATCCTGTGATTCCTCAAAATGTACCCTGCTTTCAGACTTCACTTTTTCTGATGTGTGTACCATCATACTTCTAGGCACCTATGTTCAAAACCTGAGAGTCTTCCTTGACTCCTCCCTTCATTCCTTTCCCCTGAATCTTGTTGATTTTACATTGATATCTCTTACATTTCCGCCCCTCCTCCTCCCCCCCATATAAGAACAATTTAGTTTATACCCTTATCACCTATCACCTGGACCACTGCAGTAGTCTTTTAATTTGAGCTTCTGCTCCAATCTATCTATTCACCCCCAATAATCTGTTCTCCACATAACTGCTAAATTAGTATTCCTGTTGTATACATCTGACCACATCATTCCTTTGCTCAAGAATCTTCAGTAGCTCCAGTAGAGTGAAATGCAAAATTCGTCTAGCATGTTAAAAATAATAATAGCTTTTAATTTTTCAAAATACATGGAAAGATAGTTTTCAATATTCATCCTTGCAAAATCTTGTATTCCAAATTTTTCTGCCTCCCTCCCTCCCAAGACAGCAAATAATCCAATATAAGTTACACATGTACAGTTCTTCTAAATATATTTCCACATATGCTATATAAGAAAAATCAGATCAAAAGAGAAAAAAATCATGAGAAAGAAAAAACAAGCAAACAAACAACAAAGGTGAAGATACTATCTTATAATCTATATTCGATCTCTATGGTCCTCTTTCTGGAGGTGGATGTTTCTTTGTATCAAAAGACTATTGCAATTGATCTGACTCCCCATATTGTTAAAAAGAACCAAGTCCATAACAGTTAGTTGATCATCACACAATCTTGTTAATGTGTACAAGGTTCTCTTTTGGTTCTGCTCATTTCATTCAGTATCAGTTCATGTAAGTCTCTCCATGCTTTTCTGAAATTATCTGTTCATCATTTCTCATAGAACAATAATATTCCATTACATTCAGATGCCATAACTTATTCAGTTATTCTCCAACTGATGGACATCCACTCAGTTTCCAGTTCATTGCCACTACAAAAAGGGCTGCCACAAACGTTTTTGCACATGTGGGTTCTTTCCCCCTTTTTATGGTCTCTTTGCGATACAGATCCAGTAGAGACACTGCTGAGTTTTTTGATAGCCCTTTGGGCATAGTTCGAAATTGCTCTCCAGAATGTTTAGATCAGTTCACAACTCCACCAATAATGTATTAAGTGTCCCAGTTTTCCCATATCCCCTCCAACATTTAAGTTATCTTTTCCTGTCATCTTAATCTCGTGACTAAGATGACTATAATCTGAGAGATGTAAAGTGCTACCTCAGAATTGTTTTAATTTGCATTTCTCTAATCAATGATTTAGAGCATTTTTTTATTTGACCAGAAATGCCTTTAATTTCTTCATCTGAAAATTGTCTATTCATATATTTTGATCACTTATCAGTTGGGTAATAGCTTGTATTCTTAAAAATTTGAGTCAATTTTCTCTGTATTTTAGAAATCTGGCCTTTAATCAGAAACATTGGATGTAAAATTTTTTTCTCAGTTTTCTAATTAGCCCAGTATTTAAAGCTTTAGAATTTGACATAGTTACTGGTAATTTTTTCTCTTTCTAAAACTTTTACAGGTTATATTTTCTTTTAATTCAGATGGTATTCTGAATTTTGCCAGGATTCCTTTAATACCAATGGAAATGAAAGAAACCAAAAATGGAACCTTTCTAAAACAGTATTTTTAAAAGTTAGTTAAGAAAACAAGATAGAAGATTTACATATTACCTGAATGAATGTGTTTGTAGCTATCATAAAGTTAAACATTTGAGACTAGAGGTTTTATTAGATGACTTAATTGCATTTCTCCTTTCTAGACTTGCCTCTTAGAATTTTTTTCCTGGTCTGTATATTTACTTATCTCAGTGGAAAGATTTCTATTTTAATATTTTCATTTTTAATCAAATTTATTCTCATTTCTTCTAGCTACCTACTTATTACAGTGGGAGTTGTTTATGTCAAGTCATTTCCTCAGTCCAGAAAAGATATTTTAAAAGATTTGGTAGAAATGTGCCGTGGTGTACAGCATCCCTTAAGAGGTCTGTTTCTTCGAAATTACCTTCTTCAGTGTACCAGAAACATTTTGCCAGATGAAGGAGAGCCAACAGAGTAAGAGATGATAATTGTGTTAGAATCACATACCATAGCTATTTTTATCTTTGTTTTTTCAAATGAATATTCTTTTAATATTCTTTACCCCCTGTTGTTTTGCATGAATGTTAAATCAATGGCATGATTACTTCAGAAAGAAAATAGCTTTAATTATTAGTGTCATTATATATAGATGAGTCCTATCATTTTCAAGGGTGCTCATTTATTCAAGGTAGAATTTCTTTAAATCCAGTTGGATTTGGGCCATAATCCATGAAATGATGATGGTCAAGTTTCTTTACTTGGGGATTAGAATTGTGATCTTTACCCAGTTGGGTGAATTATATATGGATGTCCATTATATGAAAGAAGTACATAACTGAGAATGTACTATATCAATGAAAGAGTTTTCCCCTCAACTCTATTTCTTTGCAGCTTGAGAGACTTTCACTTAGAGTAAAAATTATGAAACCTGGGTTACTACCTTTTTATGTAAATTGAATTGATTTTTTTTTGAGTGAAAAGTAAGATCTGACCATTTTGTTCTGTATTTGACATTTAGTTCTATAGAATTTTAATAATTTCATCAGCAAGTGGATCTATACTGAAGTCTTCTACCTAACACATATAGAGTATTGCAGTAGCCACTATAGGAGTTATTAAGAATAGGAAGCTGTGTCTTTCTTCAAAGGACTTCAAGTCTTACTTTGGGCATACAGATAAATTTGCATAAGAATTTACCTGGCCTGTGATGAGCATCAGTTTTCTTAAAACTTATTAACTTTAAGTGATATTCATCAGCATAAATTACTTCAGGGTGGTAGAAAAGGTGGACAAAATAAAATCACCTTTTGAATGCCTACTCTGCAAATATATTACCTCTACATTTTCTTCTCCTTGAAATACAACAGAAGCAAATGATTTTGAAACTAATTTTTATAATTTCTAGCCAGAGTTTGCATAAAATAAAGAAAAAAATGAGCAAAGGGAGAGGTTGGGTCCATTTTTAGGTACCATTCAATTATAAATATTCCAACTATTGGTTTTTATTTCAGTGAAGAAACAACTGGAGACATCAGTGATTCTATGGATTTTGTACTACTAAACTTTGCAGAAATGAACAAGCTCTGGGTGCGAATGCAACATCAAGGACATAGCCGGGATAGAGAGAAACGAGAACGGGAAAGACAGGAACTTAGAATTCTAGTGGGAACAAATTTGGTCCGCCTCAGTCAGTTGGAAGGTGTAAACGTGGAGCGATACAAACAGGTTATTTGTTGCTGTTTACTAATTTTCTAGTATTTCATTTGAAATCTATATTTTTTGGTAGAAATATTTTTTAAAATTGATTTTTAAATGGCTTCTAATTACTACATAGAAATAGCATTTTCATTCAATTTCTAAATTAGTTTAGTTTGAATATATAATATAATATAGTATTTTAACTGTGGGTAACTGCAAATTTTATATCATGTAAGTCTTAAAGAAAACAGTCTAGATGTGTGAAGCATTGTTAAAATAAATTTTTGTGGACTTAGCCAGTTTTTATGGATTATGCAATAATTGGGGGATAATTAGTTGGGACTTCAAAATTCCAAAGACAACTGAAAAATAAGTAAACTTCATTTTCCTTATTTTCTATGTTAGATTGTTTTGACTGGTATTTTGGAACAAGTTGTGAATTGTAGGGATGCCTTGGCTCAAGAGTATCTCATGGAGTGTATCATTCAGGTAATATGTTAATCTTCTATCTTGTTTTCTTAACTAACTTAAAAATACTGTTTTAGAAACATTTTTGTTTTCTTTCATTTTCATTGGTGTTAAAGGAATCATGGTAAAATATGAAATATATTTCCTTGTATAAATCCCTTTCCCTCAAAAACTCAGCATTTGAATTAATACTGTATTTTTTTTTTTTTTTTTTGCAGCTGGCATAGAAAATTAATGATTAGTATTCAATTCTATAGCTTTTGCTAGTTGCTCATTTAGATGGTGGTGAATTTTGATTTGTGTGATCTCTTTTTATTTCATAAGATCCTAGATTTGGAACTGAAAAGAGATTTTTTAGGTCAAATGGTTCATTACTTCATTTTATAGATAAGGAAATAGATCCAGGGACATTAAAAGATTTGGCTAGTTAGTAAGTTGCACAATAGAAATTTGAATCCAGATTTTTCTGATTCCAAAGCTCTATGTCATGCTTCCTTATGTGCTTAGTGGATATTTCAAAGGTAACGTTTAAATATGAACCTTTTATGGATGGATTATTAGAATCTAGTTGTGTAAGATATAAATTATATTTTGCGAAATAGATTACTGCTTTTGACTTATATAGGTGTTAAGTAAATGGACTCTAGGAAATTGTATAAAGAATTCATTGTAATTGGTGGCACTTAATAATAATTGCTCTTACTTTGTAGGTCTTCCCTGATGAATTTCACCTACAGACTTTGAACCCTTTTCTTCGAGCCTGTGCTGAGTTACACCAAAATGTAAATGTGAAAAACATAATCATTGCTTTAATTGATAGGTGAGTAGAACAAAAAATTTGACTAAACATTTAATAAGTTTGGGGGCAAGGACTCTGCCTTAGGAATAAAGAATTGATTAACTTCTAAATCTGATTTATTTATTCATGTTGTCTCTTTTATATACAGATTATTCCTATTTTTTTTTTTTTTTTTGGTCAGACATCAAATAATTTAACAAGTATTTGAGTGTCTACTATGTGCTTTAGGCATGAAGAAATTGTAGCTCTTTATTGCAGGAAATAAAGTGCTGTTTGCTGTGACCTTGTGACTAATATCTAAAAACCAAATGGATTTAAAATCTTTTTTACAGAAAGCACTGTTAAGTCATTTGATATTTATTAGCTACAAGGTTATAGCAAACAGCATTTCCTTTGACTATAAAAGGAATGGTGGATAGACAGGTAACCTTGGAGTTAGGAAGTGCTGTCTCTAATATATATATTAGCTGCCTAACTTACTTATCTTTCCCACCTACTAGGTAGCTAGCTCTTAGACCAGAAGTTGCAGAAAAAGTGCCAACCTGCATTGAGGGGCAGTTTCATTTTCAGCATGTTTTCTTTCATGAGTGAAATCATGGGTACACTTCCTATTCTCCTTAACTACCATACTTAATTCTGTTGTTATTCCAAGAGAAAATATGACCACAATTTAGCCGACATCTGTAAATTATATTGCTAGTCACAGTATTTTAATGACAATAGAATCAGATAGTTACTTCTCTGGGGTAATTTGATATGGAAAGTATGGGTTGTAAGTGTTTTTAAGTCAGAATGCTAGGTTAGATGACTTCTGTTAGTCCCGTTAATGGTGTGTTATTGTTCAATTTATTTGGGGTATTAAAGACCTATGGTAGCTATCTGTAGTTTTGTTATCTTTTTATAATGTAACTATTTAAAAACACATATCATTGTCACCTTTTGAAATCCCATGTTTAAATGAGTGTATTTGTCATAAATTATAGATGTTAGAAGTACATTACTTTTACAGTTTGATTTCATCTATGATTTTAATACTTTGTTTCCATGAAGAGTGTGTCATGGTGAATAGTGTGTTGGACTTGAAGTCAGGAAGACCTGACTTCAAATTCCACCTCTGGCTCTTTTAGCAACTTGATACTAAGCAACTCACTTAAACTCAGGGAAGTCCTTAGGATTTAGCTTTTAAATCTAATTCATTAGAGGAGTTCTCACACTGGAAATTCCCTCATCCTAACAGACTCATAGATCCTATTTGTATATTCTCTTATCAGATTTTGATTTCTCAAGTTTATAAAAAATAGCAGGAGAGATTTGGAGACTTTCACGCTTGGCTTAGACTTTTTTTTTTTAATTTAGTGTGGTAGGAAGAATAAATGAAATCTATCGGAAAGCTATTCAACTTATAAGTGATTATCTCCATAAATATTAGATTGAGATGTTATAACCTCAACAAAAAAGAGTTGGTAGATGAAAGTTGTTATAGATTTGAAAGTTGCAAAAAGAACATTGGTCAAACATATTAGAAAATTGGTATAGTACATATATACTAGAGTGACACAGCATTGATATAATACAGAACATTTCATTTGAACTTTCAGATAATCCACAAGGATTAACAAGATTATTTTCTTTTTTTTAGATTAGCTTTATTTGCTCACCGTGAAGATGGACCTGGAATCCCAGCAGATATTAAACTTTTTGACATATTTTCACAACAAGTGGCTACTGTAATACAGGTATATGCAACATTTCCTCTTAAGTTTTCAGAATTTCTTCTGATTAGTTTTTTCTCAAAAAAACCTTTTATGTTAATAAGTTATATTTTTCTAAAATTTATAGTCCAGACAAGACATGCCTTCAGAAGATGTGGTGTCTTTACAAGTATCTCTCATTAACCTTGCCATGAAGTGCTATCCAGATCGTGTGGATTATGTTGATAAAGTGTTAGAAACAACGGTGGAAATATTTAATAAGCTAAATCTAGAACAGTAAGTAGAAATGTAAATTTTTACAAGATGTTTTACACAATACTTCCTTTTCCGAAAATAGTTTTCTTTGTTCTATTGTTTTTAGATTTGGGATATAGTCTAAGCATTTCTGAGACTAGCATACTTCGTGATGGGAAAAGGGAAATAAAAGCTGACAGTATAAGTTGGCAGAGTTACTTTCATAAATAAATAAAAAGTATATATGTAAAAGTTATATTTTTAAAGTAGAAAGTCATTATATTTGCTGTTAATTTTTTTCTAGCTTGAGATTTAGTATTGAAGAATTCTTTATTTCGTACAGGCAATTCTCTTATGAACGCCCAGTGTGTAATTGATACTTGCCACAAAGCTATTCTAAACTAAGGATATCTTGTAATAAATTGTCTGACCTAATGGATTTTTCTTCTCTCTTCCCTGTCTACCATATTATGTTTCCTTCTTTTCTCCCTTGAGTAGATCAGTAAGAATTCAATTAATTTTATGTAAAGCAATCTTTCACACAAACTTATGCCTACATATAAATTTCATCCTCTGTCAACCTTGTATAAAAGAACATAGATAAGGATTACAGAGAATAAGGTATAAGTGGATTGCAGTATATAAAGTTGAAAGAACTTCCCACATCTGTTGAGATCACAGATCCTCTGAAGTGATAATGTAGCCAAAACAGAAAATAATGTAAAATGTTGAAAAAACAGTATGGCTTAGTGTGGTAGAGATTTCCTATAAGTCTCTTTACAGTCTGTAGGTACAAGTATACTGAGTCTTCCATCTGTTTTACTCATTCTTGTTCCATTATGAGCACTGTGTTCCTAGTCATATATTTCCTTGGTATCTTTTATCTAACTTCTTTTATACAAGTTCTTGCTGGCAATGTACTATATAGTCTTTAAACCCATAATCTCTTCTTCATAAATCTCTTCCTTTACTCAATTTTGATTTGGGAGAGGATTGGATTGACCTGTAACTTATAGTGGTTTTTGAAACATCAGATTTACATTCATTTAATTGTTTTGTACTAGTTTTTATGGGCATTTCTGCTGCTTATGTTTAGATGAATGTCTTCATTTCTTTGGAAGGAGTTTACTTGAGTTGTTGGTATTCCTAGGTTAAACTTTTCAGATTGCATGGAGGGAGGTGGGAAAAGCAACCCTCTTTTTGGTATGTAGAAAGATAATTTATTAACAAATTAATTAATTTATATTATAGTATTGCTACCAGCAGTGCAGTTTCAAAGGAGCTTACAAGGCTGTTGAAGATACCTGTTGACACCTATAACAACATTTTAACAGTTTTGAAGTTAAAACATTTTCATCCCCTCTTTGAGTATTTTGACTACGAGTCCAGAAAGAGTATGAGTTGTTATGTGCTTAGTAATGTCCTGGATTATAACACCGAAATTGTTTCACAAGACCAGGTAAGAACCAATGCCAAGATAGATATGTGTGTCTGTGTGTGCATATATATGTGTACATGCTGTCTTTTAAAAGTACTTTTAAATTGGCTTATGAAGAAGGAATTAGCTGATAACCTTTCAGGACAGCATATTTAAAAATGTAGTTACCTATGTTCTCATGTGCTCTCTCATGTGCTTTCATTTTAGATCTTTAAACAAGACACTTTGGATAGTGTCTTATCTTTAGTATCATTTTTGATGGTAGGCTTATTTAATCAATATATTTGTCCTTTTCCATATTTGATAGGTGGATGCAATCATGAATCTAGTATCAACATTGATTCAAGACCAACCAGATCAACCTGTAGAAGACCCAGACCCTGAAGACTTTGCTGATGAGCAGAGCCTTGTGGGGAGGTTCATTCATCTTCTGCGATCAGATGATCCTGATCAGCAATTCTTGGTATGATTTAATATATCCATTACTCTTGCTTATATGTAATAATGTATGGAATATCATTGAACTCTTCTAATATAGTTTGTAGTCTCTGTTGGAGAATTTTGAGAGAACTTAAAATAGCTAGCCAGCTGTAGTACTTAAAGTACTTTAAAAAAATAAAATGCTTTGCAAAACATTGTACATAGGTTAACTCATTTGATCCTCACAACAGCCCTAGGTGGTAGGTACTGTTTTTCTCTAGTTATTCCATTTATGTGTCAGCTTCTATTTCTCAGTGAAGTGGGAAATATTTCAAGCTTCTTCAGTGAAAAATAAATCTGCTCGTTTTTTGAAAATACATTAGTTTTTTCAGAACAGCTCATTATCTGCTCTCATCTGATTATTCCTTGTTTATTTCCATTTTAAATCATTGTCTGCATTTTGGAAAAATATTCAAGTGCACATGCTTGATTCTTTTGGTCAAATTTCTGTGCTTTTCCACCAGACAGAGGTAGCATATTCATTTCAGTTATATTTGCAGTTTGAAAATAGTGCAAAAAATGCTAACTTTGTGGTTACTCATATTTATACCTAATTCTGTTATTTATATGTTTGTTATGATAAAAATAAGAGATGAAGAGCTTAAAACTCCACCCATCTTACCTCCCACAATATCTATGCACAGATACATTGGAATAAAGTACTTAGATTATTATTTTTTTTAATGAACAGAAATGCTGGTGTTGAAATTGGTGTGCTCCTTTAAAAAAAGGTTGCATTGGGTAACTATTTAATTTTTTTAGTTTTGGCCAAAGTACATCTAACTGCTCTATAGATTCACTATAGTTAGTTTGGCTCATAAAATTAAACATCAGATTTCTTTTGATACAGCACACTTTGAGAATGACCCCTGATTTTTCATTTAGATTGCAATTAACACGTAACAATAGACATGAAGAACTTGAGGGTCCTTCATAATTTGTTTTAATTTTGGAACCAAAGGATATGAATTCAATTTCTAGCTTTGCTCTATTATTTTGTGACCTTGGGCATGTCATCTTCCAGGACATAGTATTTTTCAACTAAAAATGAAGAGTTAGATTAGCTAGGTTAAGAGTGTCCTGGATCCCTTTGGCAGGATGGTGAAAACTATGGATTTTCATTCAGAATAATGTTTCTAAATATGTAAAATAAAATATCTAGTATTACAAAGAAAATGGGTTTTATTGAAATTAGGATACAGATTTTTTTCCTCCTATCTATTTCATGATGGGAATCCAAAAGAATTCCTTGTCTATAAATCTCAGCTTAAAAACCTTTGAATTGGTAATCTTTCTAATAGGTTCCTTCTATATCAGTGATCTATAAGGACCTCATAAGTAAATAAACAACTGAATTCTTATTTAATGCTAATGTTTGAACTAAGAGGAACACAAAAATATTAGCACAGATAGAGTTCTCCTTACATGAGAAGTGAACTATAATTGTAGTTGCTTGACTAGTTAATCAGGTAACACTAACTTCAAGTGAAAAGTTTATTTTTGTTGTTCAGTTGTTTGAGCTATGCCCAACTCTCTGTCATCCCATTTGGATTTTTTGGGCAGAGATACTATAATGGTTTGTCATTTCCTTCTCTACTTCATTTTGTAGATGAGGAAACTGAGGCAGACAAGAGTTATTAAGTGACTAGCCTAAGGTTACACAACCAGTAAATGTCTGAGGCTGGATTTGAACTCATGAAAAATGAGTCTTCCTAAATCTAGGCCCAGAACTCTGTGTACGATGCCACTTAGTTAATTAGTGAAAAGTATGTGTGTGTATATATAGAGTGTAAGAGTTTTATATGCAGAAATTGAGTGGCAACATTGTGTAGTAGGTGACTGCTTTGCTGCAGGAAGTCTTGGGTTTGAATATTGTCTTTTACAGTGTGGCTCTGAACAAATCACCTAACCTCCCAAAATGACACCTTTCTCATCTGTAAAATGGAGATAGTCTGTGTAGATTCTTTTGTTAGCCTGTTGTGAAACTCAAATGAAAATATGTATAATGAGTTTTACAAATATTAAATATATGTCAAACATCAGTTATTCTTACTTGTGGTTAACATTTATTTGCAGATACCACATGGTTAGTAAAGAAAAAGGTAAATAGCCATATAAGTCAGATAGCCTAAGATAGATATGCTATCTAAATATGCTATTGCATGTGAATTAACATTCCTATATAGTTGTACTTCATATTTTAAAATGACAGTACTTGATGAAGACCAGTGTTGAAACGGGTGAGTGTGACAGCAAAGACTAGTTAGGTCCCAGTCATGTTTATGAAGACTCATAATTAATCATTTTAACTGCCCTTTGCAGTGCCTGTCAATGTATGAAAGCCTACCTTTTAGAACCTGATCCACTAATGATAATCCTTTTAATTATATGATAAAATGTACTTTTAAGTAAGATTTTCTTAGAGACCTAGGAATTAGAGATAGTACATCATTTCTTATACTATAGATGACCCTCAGAGTTCATAGTTTATTCTATAATTATGACTCACATATGCCCATTTTTCAGTGTTATGAAATGGTTTTATTTGTTGAATAATTGAAAAAAATTCACTATCTGTTCAGTGAAATTAGATATCTCATAATAGGTGCCTAATTGTAGAAAAGATAAAGTTTTATTGATAGCACTTAGTAATATAGCCATTGTTCTAAGATTTTGTGTTTTACTTGTTTCTGTTTTGGTTGTAGATTTTAAATACAGCACGGAAACATTTTGGAGCTGGTGGGAACCAGCGCATTCGTTTTACCCTGCCTCCCTTAGTATTTGCAGCATATCAACTGGCTTTTCGCTATAAAGAAAATTCCAAAGTGGTAGGTTTACTCTTAAGTGTGTGATTTTGTTTCCTTTTCCCCTACTTCCTGTGTTTTTTGAAATATGGTGATCAGTTGATCAAGTCAAAGACATGTTGAAACATTAAAAGCAGCATACTGTCCTGCTGTCTTATGAGAACTTTTTATTTTTGTTAAATGTCATTTAAAAGAAATTAGTAACTTTATGTACACTATAACACCAATATGGTGATCTTTTAATGAGCATTCATCTCTTTTTTTTATTTGACTATTCTGAAGTGATGCAGAAGTTTTATGTAAGAGTTGTTTGTTATGTTGCAGGTACTGTTATGTTGAGTTATATTGCATAATGAAAGACTTTACCACAAAATAGTAACTTTTCTTCTAAATGCAAATAATTGACTCACATTGTAATATGGGTTTTAAAGCTATAACTAAGGCAAGTGAACTTTGTCTTTGGGCGGAGTATTAAGCTTGAGATGCTAACAAAAATTTCAAATGATGTTTTTTAAAAATTGTATAAGTAAGATCTTGTTCACTTTGAATATATATTAGTACACTTAGTAGTATGGAGACAATAAATTTAATATCTAGATATCAGTAATAATTAATTAAACTAGGAAGCTGATTCTTTCCTGTCCATCTCTTTCGTAGATTTCGTAGATTCAGATAATGAATTTCCCAATTATCCTTTCCCTGTGGCCCTCTATGGGATTGCTTACTGTCGGTATCTGGGGTCTTTGTTGTCTTGTAAAAAAATGTCTTAGGTTCTCCTCTCCCACTTGATTGAATTTGTCTTGTATCATTTTTCTATCAGGAATGATAAAATTAATTTTCTTCTCGTTCTAAGACCCAAAATTGCTAGCTTTATTCTGAGCATATTACATGAATGAAACAAAATAATGAATTAGAATCTCTGGTGATGGCTTTGAAGAAAATATACTTAAACTTGGATAATCAAGCTTATTATGTTTAAGAAACAAGAAGATTTTATTTTGTAACAGAAAAAAAGAGCATGTTCACTTTTAAAATTGCAGTCATGTCATCTTAAATTAACACTATTGTGTTTTTTGTAAGGTATTAGGTTGCCTAAAGTGGGATGAATGGACCCAAGATGGTCAAAGTTACCCTGCTGTAGGGCTTGGCTTTGAAGCATTTCTCCATTTCCAGTCTGGGCAAGATAGGGAGACCAGTTTTGTTTTTGTTTTTTGTTTTTAATTAAAAAAAATCAAACAAAAAATTTTCTTTAAAAAATTTAAAGTTTTTTGAAGAATAGTTTTTTATTTTTAGAATGCATGCAAGGATAATTTTCAACATTCACCCTTGCAAAATGTGTGTTCCAAATTTTTTCCCTCCCTTTCCCCCACTTTCCTCCCCTAGATAGCAAGTAATCCAATATAGGTTAAACATGTACAGTTGTACTAAAACACATTTTCATAACAAAAAACTTTCAACAGGGGAATGATTAAACAAATTGTGATACATGAAAGAAATGTTAGTGTTACTTCCTTATAAGAATTGATGGTTATGAAAAACTCAAAGATGCAAGGAAAAATTATATGAACTGTTATGGAGTAAAGAAAGCAGAAAAAGAAAAAAATGTAATAATAGCCATTATGTAAATGGAAAAAATAATGTCATGTAATTATAAAAAACAAAAACTTAGCCCTGGAGAATTGAGAACATGAATTTTTTCTGTCCTACTTTCAAAGCCCCCTATTAAAAAAAATTTTTTTTATTGACTTCGCTTATTTTTACATCACCATTACATCCCTCCTTCCTTTCCTAGCTGGCTGTCTCATATAACCAAGATTTTTTTTTTTTTAATGAGAAAAAAAGCAGGTCAGCAAAACCAGCCAACACAACAACTGGATCTGACAGTATTCTTTACCCATATTCTCTACCTTCTGAAAAGATAGGCAAATGCATGTTCTCAATTCTTCTCCAGGGCTAAGCTTTTGTTTTTCATAATTATATAGCATTCTTTTTCCATTTATATAATAGCCATTATCATACTTTTTTTTTCTTTTTCTTCTTGCTTTACTCCATATTAGTTCACATAAGTGTTCCTTACATCTTTTGCGTTCTTCATAATTATCAATTCTTATAGGGCAGTAACATTGACAGAACTTTCTTGTATCACAATTTGTTTAGTCATTCTTCAGTTGAAAATATAACGATAATCAATTTTTAATGTACTTAAGATTCCAAAGTTGTCTTTTTTTTGCTTATTTTTAGTGTTTTACATTCTATAATGTCCTTTAGGTATAAAATTCGTAAAATTGATGAAGTGAATTTATGACCATTCTGTATATTCAAAATATGGGTTTTGTTTGTTTTGTTTTCTTAGGATGATAAGTGGGAAAAGAAATGCCAGAAGATCTTTTCATTTGCACATCAGACTATCAGTGCTTTAATCAAAGCAGAATTGGCAGAGCTGCCTCTACGACTTTTCCTTCAAGGAGCTCTAGCTGCTGGGGAAATTGGTTTTGAAAACCATGAGACAGTGGCATATGAATTCATGTCTCAGGTAACAAGTTTTAGTTTAGGTTATTTTATAAGCATTTTTCAGTGTTCCGTAATTCAGTTTTGCTTATCAGTAGTAATAATATGAACATGTCAAAGATTTTTGCAACTTAAAAGAACCAGTCCTCTCCCAGCTTAATGGGACTGGGCTTAAGGAGAATCTCTTTTTTCTAAAGTCACATTATCAGAACTGGGCTTAGTTCCATAGAACATGAGGCTGAGGTCCTGGTTCCATCCCCGCATTAAGAAATTAGCCTTGAGGGCAGCTAGGTGGCACAATGAATAGAGCACCAGCCCTGAAGTCAGGAGAACCGGAGTTCAAATCTGGCCTCAGCCACTTAACACTTCTGGCTGTGTGACCTTGGGCAAATCACTTAACCCCAATTACCTCATCCAAAAAAAAAAAAAAAGAAGAAAGAAAGAAAGAAACTAGCTTCATCATGTTCACTTAATCCTTAGCCAAAGTGGTTTTCTTTTGTTCTAAATCACAGACTGTACCCTTACTCCTATCTTTTTTGTAGTTGTGTTACAAAAGGAATAAATTATGATTAGTTGGGTACAAATTCCAGTATTTGGTAAACAGTGTGTGTCCTAGTAAAAGCTGATTACTTGTGCTATCTTGGGTAGAGAGAAACCTGTGGTGGTACCGTAAGGACTCCTGGGCTTTGTCATCTGCCATTCCAGTGTCCCTCAAGGACCACCAGGTCTTCCATCTGACCTACAGAAAAGCCCTTTTGTATATGGTGCCTTCCCTAATTAACGGTGAGCTCCTCAAGAGCAGAGATTCTCTTGCTATTTTCTTTTTATATCCTCATAGTACATAGTAAGCCCTTAAATGTTTTTCTGTTCTATTGTGTGCTATGTCTTAGCAAAAAAGCAAAACACAAATACATGCAATTTCTATTTGTTGGAAAGAGATTCCAGATAACTTGAAAAAATGCATAGAATAGCTACTGGAAATAAATGATGATTATAGAAAAAATTAGCAACACACAATGTATATTTTCTCCCCAAGGCATTTTCTCTGTATGAAGATGAAATCAGTGATTCTAAAGCCCAGCTGGCTGCCATCACCTTGATCATTGGAACATTTGAGAGGATGAAGTGCTTCAGTGAAGAGAACCATGAGCCTTTAAGGACTCAGTGCGCCTTGGCAGCTTCCAAATTGCTCAAGAAGCCAGACCAGGGCCGGGCTGTGAGTACATGTGCCCATCTCTTCTGGTCCGGCAGAAACACAGACAAGAATGGAGAAGAGGTGAGTCACAAGGTTTAGAGGTGTAGGGAACATGGAGAAGAGAAGCTTTGTCTTGGTCACATTCTCTAGGTTCATCTTAGGCAGGTACTTACACTTGTGAATTTCAGTTGAAAGAGCAGGCAAAGGACATTGGTATGCTTTGTTTTAGAAATCCCTAGAGTTAGAACAGATATATTGAGTGAGTGTCAGGGGTATTTGCTTACATTCCCATCTTGTGATAGGAATTTTAAGAATTTTTCAATACAGCAAGACTGTGATCTGATATTTTACTTTTATAGTATTTATTCAAAAATAGTTGCAAAATATATATCTAACGTTTAAAAAATTGGCTTTTTTTTTTTTAACATAACCTTCATTTCTGAAGATAACTCAGTGAGCAATCCCTGTGTGATGAACAATAAAAAGAAAGGGGAGAAGGGGAAATGGCAGTCAGCAAAACTAATGGAAGCCTCAGCCAAACTTGACAGTGTTTCATGCTTTCTGAGAAAGGATGGAAGTTCGTTTTGTCATACCTTGGGGCCAAGCTTGTACCCCAGGCTTTTTTTTTTTTTTTTTTTTTAAGCTTAAGAATGGAGTAGCCTAAAAGAAATATTTAAACTTGCTGTATATTTTTTGAAACATTGAGAGAATTTCTTCCATTTTAAAAAATTCATAAAAGCAAAGTAATAATTATTTCATCACCAACCTCTCTTTTTTCCTCTTTTACTGTCATCCTTTATAGCTTCATGGAGGCAAGAGAGTAATGGAATGCCTAAAGAAAGCTTTGAAGATAGCAAATCAGTGCATGGATCCCTCGCTACAAGTTCAGCTTTTTATAGAAATTCTGAACAGATATATCTATTTTTATGAAAAGGAAAATGATGCGGTAAGTGAATAACATTAATATCTGAAATTTTTTGCCTTGATTCTAGAACTTTAGGGCTGTCTTATCCTTCAGATTTACAGGTTAAGGAGAGGAGAAAGGAAATGCTTGATGATTATTAAACTCTCTTATCTTTATTTTTGCATTTTATAATTTATACTGGTAAGATAGCTGATAAGAACAATACAAAGTGTACATATAATTCTTGTTACACTGTACAGTCTATAGTTGTTGACTGTTTAAACACAAGATTAAAAGAATACAAAAAGAGTTAAGAACATTTAGGGCCGTTGCTACTTAAACCATGAGTAAGTTGCTGTCATTTGAGTAATTTTTCTACAGTGCTATTACCAGAATGTCTACAAATTAACATTTGATTCATACTCACAAAACTCTCTTTGGAAAATTGAACTGACTAAAAAAAAATCTTATATATATATATTTATTTATTTATTACATATCCAGAAATTAATAACTTTTCTTTAAGCCTTACTTGTAGGGATAATATGTGGAAAAATCCTCCCATTCCCTCCCCTCTTTCTTATCCCTGGTCTTTCCAACCATGTGTTTTTAGGAATGGAATTTTGAAGAGAAATATGTGACTGATGGTAAGAACTTTGCTTACCCAGTTTCTGTTCTCATAAGTGACTGTATGTGACATTGGTACCTGAGTCTCTGGACAAATGACCTTGAATTCTATTTATATTGGAACTTTTGCTGAAATTGAATTTATCTGATTTACTTGTAGTCTTGTTTTGATCATTATTACTTTTGTATCTGTGTTATTTCCGTCATATTATATGTTTTTATTCTAATAGCCTTTCTTAGAAGTTTCTTTTACTTTTTCTTAATTCTGGTGTTTCAGCAGAGTATTGCATTTTGTGTATGTTAAATTGAAATACTTCATTGCATAAACCATAGTAATCTAGACTTAATTACACTAAAAAAAAAATCACTTAACTAAACTAAGCTATAGTTTAGTTATATATATGTATATATGTATGTGTATATATATATATAGTGTAAGCTATAGCTTATACTTAATGTCTTATTCTCTTTGAATTTCTATACTGAGATATTAATGTATTTATTATATGTGATTTTTTCCACCTAAAACACAATATGTGTTCTAGTAAAAAAAAAAAAAAGTTTTAGTATAAAGGCTCTTTTCTTGGTATGTTTAATTGATTTGATACTTTAAAAGTTTTCATTATATGAGTACTTTCTTCTTTATATAAAAGGATTAAAAAATTGCTAGTTATTAGTCTTCTATTTTGAAGTTATTTTTTAATGCATTTTTATATGCCTTAATTTTTTGTGTATTTGGGAAAATTAAGAAGAGCCTTAGGAATTTAAATGGAATTTGTTGGACCTTTGCCAGTAGCTGCTAAGTGATCTTGGACAAATTTCTTTCTCTCTTTGATGGAAGAACAGGTTGTGGTTGAGAAAATTCTGTTCTGCTTACTACTTGGAAGTGTTCATAAAATAGCCATCACAGATAGCCATAAGACCCCTAAAATCACTTGTCAGTGCTAAATATTCTCTTGTCATTGTTATCATCGTTGTTGCATTGTCTTCATCATCATGTGTAAATTCTTGGGAACATTTCTCAGTGCATTATCCTAATAAATGATCACAGTTTTTTTCTTTTAGGTATCATTTTGTTATTGTCTTTTTTTACCTTAGGATCTGAAGCCAAATAAAAGCCTACATTAACTATAATAAATTTTTAATTGTATATGTGTACCTAAGATTGCAAGATTTCTTGGGTGATAGCAATTGATTCCTGGTTGAGTAGAAATTATATTCTTAATAATGCTTTTCTTTTAATTGTGGGCTATGTTTTCTTAATTTAAATTGGTTTCTAATTTTTATAGTTACTATGTAATAAGAGTAATATATATTGCTAATAATATGTACTGTTAAAAATAGTATTATTTAATTCTGTTTTTATTATTAAAATAGTTTATGGAGTTATATGTATTTTATTGTAGGTGACAATTCAGGTTTTAAATCAACTTATCCAGAAGATACGAGAAGACCTTCCAAATCTTGAGTCCAGTGAAGAAACAGAACAGATTAACAAACATTTTCATAATACCTTGGAGCATTTGCGCTTGAGGAGGGAATCACCAGAGTCTGAGGGGCCAATTTATGAAGGTCTTGTCCTTTAAAGAGAAGAAACACAGACACACTGTACTTCTTTCCATTTACATACAGTATGGTTTTTTATTATGCTAGGTTATTTCTTCCCTGTCCCAACCCCCCCCAATAGATTGTGCCTTTCAGAAATGCCAAGTTAGGTTATCTTTCTCTTATCTGTGATATATTTTATTCAGCACCTCCAGACACTCACCTTCAGGACCTTAACAAATTAATTCACTTCATAGGTATTCAAGTTGGGTCATCAAATGTTTGTCTAATCAGCAGAAGTAGCATGATTGACTTTTTTTTTTAATTCCTCTGATCTTCAAGGTCTCTTCTTTCAGCTACTAATCTTTTCTTTCTGTTTCTCTTCACTGTTTGTTGTTGCTTCTGTAATTTTATTCAGTCCTAGGGAGTACTAACCAGGAAGTGGCTAGCGCTGTCTGTCTTTGTATTCTTATAGCCCATCTTGATTTTTATAAAAGATTTGCTTTGGGGGTGGGAGGGATATTGTATGTTGAATTCAGCTTGAGCTTTTCTTTAAATGCAAGACAAGGCTATGTGTAATATTTTCCCTAAAACTAGAGTATATTAATGCATGTTTGAAAGTTTAAAAGTACCATGGTTAAAACCAGAAGTTTATATTTTGCAGTTTTGGACATCCACTAGGGGCCTATTCTCTTTACTGGGCATATTTATCAAGGAAATTTTGTTCTAAATCGTATAAAAATAGAGAAATTGTGATCTATATAGTTTATGTTTAACCTTCATTATTGTAAATTTAGGGGAAAATGCATTACACAAGTATCATGATTTTGCACCAGTGAAACAATAAAATTGCTATAACAATTTAAAGTGTGTGTCCTTTTTTCCTTTTTATTTTTTTTTCTTGAAGTACTGTTAGCATCTCTGATGTAATTGAGAAAGTGACAAGAACAGTTGGATGTTGTCTCAGGATTAGCACCATTTAAAAACCTCAGCTGTCACTAGCATTTCAGGTTTCCTCAACTTCACCTAATGAATGAACCTTCGATGTTTGAAAGATTCACCTTAATTAGACTTGTTATGATAGATAGCAGTTTTGAGTGAGGGTTTAATATAAACATGCATGTTTTTGTACTGAAGAATTTATAAATATATGTGATGTAAACAGATCTTTTTGGGAAAAAATGATGTCACCTTTGGGGGGGAGAGGCGGGTGTAAACTGTGTCTCCTTTGGGGAGACTCTCAAACCCTGGGAAAATCATAACTTTCTCAGACAAGCCTTTTTCAAGTTAAATGGTTTCATTCAATTGGAGATCTTGATCAATTACCCTCCATTGACAAGTCTTTTGGGAGGCCCAGAAACTGTGCCCCTTTTGGGGAGTTACCAGATCATGGGAAAGCCTTCAAACTCTTAAGTTAAGGCCAAAACTTATCCCAAGATAAAAATCCCAAGATTTTGTTAATCCATCTCTGCCAAATTCCTAATTGGGAGATTTACCTGCTAAGAAAGCTTCTTTCTTAGTGAACAATAAAAATCCTTTTATGCCACACAGATTTCGGGTTTGCAAATTCTTTCGCCTTGGACCTGCGCTGACCAGAGGGGATTCCCCACCTCAATTCTCACACCTCATCACAACTACCACTAACCTCATCACTTGCACCTCATCATTTTGGTTCCCTGACCTGGAATCCCCGAGAATCTGGACAAGGTAAAGCCTTTTCTTGTTTTCTATTCTATAGCTACGACACTCAAATACCCAGGAAGATTTGAGTCGTTGGAGCTCAACGCTTGAGCAGAATTCTCTCAGGGACCCCTGTATGGGAATTCCTGCATTCTCTGACAAAAGTCCCCTTAATCAGAGAGCATTTTGTCATCTCTCCATCTCTAGAGACATCTAGAAAAGGAGAAGGCGCCATAGAATTGGGGATACTAAGGCTTGTGGCAAAATGGGACAAAACACCTCTGTTTCTAAGGATCCTTCCTTAGGAAATCTCTTAAAAAACACAAATTCGGCTTGAAAGTTCTCAAAACTAAGAAGCTTAAAACAGCATTGCAGGATACTACTTAAATTTGCTGGAAGGAAATCAAACTCTCTCTTTCCTGCTCCTCTGCACCCTTATGCAGTCCCTATTAGGAGGCTTCTGAATCCCTGCCAGAACAGGACCTTATGTCTGGCAATATCTCTTTAACTCTGTCTCTCTCACCTGAACCAGATCCTGAGATTTCTAGTCTTTTTTTTTCTCCTCTTTTAAATGGTGCTAAATCTCCTGATTTTACCTTCTCAAAGCACTCAGAGCAGAGGTTCTCCTTTCAAATCAAATCTCTCCCACACTAAGGAAAAATTTGGCCATTACTCTGAGGACCCCACCCACTTTTTCAAGGGTTCCATGGCCAATGCCCTTCTTGATCTCTCCTGGGGAGATGTTAATATTAAACAATCTGCCCCAGATATATGGAGGTAGCTTCAGAAACCAATTCTGGGTCCTCAAATTTCTCCCCCTTTGTTGTTAGAAACAGCTATTGGAGTCTTTAATGATAGGGATCAAACTGCAACAGAGGAGAGAGGTCGCAGAATTAAGGCAAGATTTGGAGAACTCTAGGCTGCTGACATTTTGGGGAAACAAAATGTTTGTGCTTTAGGTGTCATGGAAACTGTCCAAGGAGACTCCCCAGTCCTTTTCCTGAGTTTGAGCAGGAGGAACACTGGAGGAGGGACTGCTTAGAGGGGACGAGCTATCCCCCAATGCCCTGCCCTCTGGTAGGAATTTAGGGCTTGGTCAAGCTCCCCCTCTCCACCACAACTTCAGAACGCTGGCTATTCTCGCATGTGACCAGTAGGACCATTGAATTTCTTTTTACTATGGGGGGTACTTCTCCTTCATTCTTACTTTGGCACCCCTCCCATAGAGTGGGGATTGCAGAGGAACTTAAAAACTGCTTTGAGACCTCTTCTCTGCCAGCTTGGTGACCTGTCATTTAAATGGTCATTTCTTATTATGATCTCCTATTCTGCTCCCTTATTGGGGTGTGATTTAATGGTGAAATTGGGTACTCAATTTTCTCTTCTCAGACCACCAGATGGTCTTTTGGTGCTGCTCCTAAAGCTCTCCTATATTTCCTCTGAAATCTGGGAGAAAATAGATTTCTCTGCTTCAGCTTTAGCCAGGATTGAGAAATTTCTTAAGCACAAACTTTTAGTTAGAGAGTTAAGAGATTTGGAACCGCTTAACTACAGTCTTATCTTGAATTACAATCCTGAAAGGCAGGGCCACACCTGGGCAATGCCAGACAGGGCGTCTATTTCTTAAGGGAACTGGAGCTGTTTAACATCCAGTACATGGATGATATTTTAATCTGCAGTCCCACTAGAGAGGAGTCCCTAAATGCAGCCATGAAAACCCTAAATTTCTTAGCCTTGAAGGGCTACAGGACCTTCTTACCCAAAGCCCACATTGCTTGCCAGTGTGTCAAATACTTGGACCACAATGTTCCCCCTACTTCTCACTCTAACCAAAGAAAGGGAATGCATCCTTTCTCCTGGCTAATTTCAAACTGCTTTCGGTTTTGTTAACATCTTTACTAAATAGGTAGATGTTTTCCCCCACACGACTGAGAAGGCTCTGGAGGTATCAAGATGCTTACTAAGCTTGCCTACCTCCTTGCAGAGAGACAAATAGTCCAGCTTTTACTCCTCAGAACACACTGGAGAAAGAAGGGTGAAATTGTCTATGTCTTTCTTTCTCTCGCTAAGCTTGCCTAGCTCCTTGCAGAGAGACAAATAGTCCAGCTTTTACTCCTCAGAACACACTAGAGAAAGAAGGGTGAAATTGTCTATGTCTTTCTTTCTCTTATTCTTCTACCTAACTTTTCCCATTCTGAGGATAAGAAATTTCTCCCTGGCATTTTCTCTCCTACTTTTCTTGATTGTCATTCTATGGTCCCTGCCAGTAGTTAACTCCTTAGGCTTTCAACTAGGGAGCTCTGTGGACAGTGGGGCGTTCAGGATTGTTGGGTGGGTTATCAACATCTTCAAAGCAGCCCACAGAAGGGAGCTATGTGTTTTTTGCAAAGGCCCATTCCCAAACATCATCTCCACCCTGGATGACACTCCACTTTTAATCTACTTCTGAGATTTATTTCCTCTAGGCTCCAAGCTATGAATATCTTCACTACTTCAGCCTAAAGATCATGGAACACTCCACATCTCCTGGCTTGAGTTGCTGTAATCTTCAGTTCTTGCACTTCCCTTCTTGCTCTGAATCCCTAGTGAACTTAGGGACAGCTCTACGACCCTTGTCAGCTTGAAGCAATTACAGAAAATGAGACCTTCATCCTGTTACCCCAAATGAATTTGGGGGGAATTGCTTGAGGGGAGAAAAATGATATAAACTGAGATTTTTTGGGGGAAAAATAATGTCACCTTTGGGGGGAGGGGCCTAGATGTAAACTGTGTCCCCATTGGGCAGACTCTCAGACAAGCCCTTCTCAAGTTAAATGTTTCATACAATTGGAAATCTTGGTCAATCATCTTCCATTGATATAAACAGATCTTTTGGGGAGCCTGGAAACTATCCCCTTTAGAGAGTTCCCAGACCCTGGGAAAAGCCTTCAAACTCCCAGTTAAGTAATTTTATTCAATTAGAGATTTCTTTCTGATGGTCCTCTATTGATTAGCCTAGACAGCTCCCAGCCCCAGGCCATGATTTATCCCTTATAATCAAGATTTTGTTAATCCATCTCTACCAAATTCCTAATCAGGATTTTTGCCCACTAAGAAAGCTTCCTTCTTAGTGAATAGTAAAAATCCGTTTTTACCACACAGATTAACGTTTGCGAATTCTTTCACATTGGACTCCAATTCTTATACCTCATCACAACTACCACTAACCTCATCATTTGCACCTCATCATATGGAAAGTTTCTGGTTTGAAGAATTCTTTAGTGTTACAAATAGGAGTCCTTGTCTTCCAACTAAAACTCATCCATCCACTCCTTGTTCTGAGTTGCTAAGTGGCCAAGTTCAGAGGTTTTTGAGGTGAGGGTTTCTGAACTGAGTTAGTCTTTCATTTAAAGCCAAGTAAGGATATCTAAAAGTTGACCTCTTCATGTAGTGAAATTCTGCCTGACTGCCTCCTCTGGAAAAATCCTATTATCTAATTTTTTTGTTTGTTTGTTTTTAATTTACAGTGTGGTTATCCTGAGAGTAAAAGGTCTTGAATTCATGCATTAGGAATAGTAAGTATTGACTCATCTTCCTCAATAGTTAGCATTTTAGCAGATACTCAAGGGATGTTTAAATGTTTGGGGACTTTTATGTTAATCTATGTTCGTCTATGCTTGATTTAAGTTTTCAACAAAAATAATTCAGAACTCGAGTCCTATAATATTTTTGGATTTTGGTGTGATTTGCCAGGTGTATCAGAAAGAGCGTTAGACTTGATGTCAAGAGACCAGAATTCTGACTTTATCTGTGATCTTGGGAATTACTTCTCTTAACCTTTTATGAAAATGATATTTGTACTACCTCCCTCATAAGATCATGGAAAAAGTCCTTTGTAAACTTGAAAAGAATTATATAAAGTTGAGTTATTTTGTGTTGTTAAATTTGGGTGATTCTTGCAAAAAATATTCATAGAAGGAGATTCTATTTTATTATTATTATTTTTTTACTACTTAAGTATTTAACAATATTTCATGGTAAGAAATTACCTAAAGTTTTTCAGCTTATGGTTTAAATTGAATTTTTTTTCTTGCAAGAGATAATAATCACATTCAAAGAAGCTGTGAGATTTTTTTTTGTTTTATTTTAGCTTGATAATTGTTAAATGAATTTTTATATTTGAGTTTTTAAAAGTAGTACTTTTATTTATCTACATGTTATTTTATAAATAGACATTACTTTGAGCATACAAGCATCTGATGAACACTTGCATAAATAAAAACATTTGGTATACTTATTGAGAAAAAAAAATAAATTTCTCTGTAGAAATCTAGTCAATTGAACTCAGACTCCAGTCATTTTTAAATCTCATTAAAATTTTTCCTAAGTAAATAAATTAAAAAATGATTTCCCCCTCCTAACTCATCCCTTACCCAGAGAGAATATTAAATTTGGAGTGATACTCGTAGTAATTTTCATTTGATGCTTTCACTTTTTGTTAGTTAAAGATTCTCCATGGTGAAAACTGTAGTAAAAGTAGAGTGATTGATAGTCACCAAGTAGACTTCATAGACCCCATTTTAAAGAGAAATGAAGGTTTTTGGTGATTGCAGCTTGAGATGGGCCTTTTCTTCACTTAAAAATATGTGGGTGAATTTTGGCTTTACCAGGACATAGCAGTTTGAGGAAAGCTTTTCGAAAGCTCACGTGACAGAGTGGGTATAAAGCAGGATTAATGGCTGAATTTAGCCAAAGTAACCAAAAAGAAAACTCATAGAAAAAATGCTGTACACATGTCCCATGACACATAGCTCTGATAATCATAAGCAGTGTATAAGGTGCCCAGCATAGCCCAAATACGCACACAATGATGGCCAAAGATTTAGCCACTCTCTTGTCCCGAGAGAGCCGAAGGCGATTTGCCATTGTCCTGGCAATATCTGGGTGCCTTGTGGCATTGCAAATACTTTCTGTGGCTTCATAGACTTGGCTTGCTTTGTTTTTCATTTCGATTTGTAAAGGAGGCAGATCTTGTGCATCTTGTATATCCAAGGAAGAGGGGCTGTCATGTTTGGAACCAAGAGACCCATTAGGGAAGAGACCATCTTCTTTTTTCTTCTTCCTGTTCCACTCAGCTGGCTTAATAAAAAATATGACATGTCCTTTTCTTTTTTCCAGAAGGTTCATTTCACAGTTCTCTCTGCTGGAGTCAAGATTGTCTATTCTCAGGAGTGTACGTTTTCTGATGCTGATGTAGATGCTCAAGTTAAAGTAGGAGACACTGATGAAGGGGGTGAAGAATTCAATGGTGGAAGCAATCATCAAAAAATACCAATTGTAGTAGAACTCAGCATAGCATTCTCCTCGGGGCAAGATGCTTTTTCTGGCAATGTACTCCCAACAGATGATAGCAGGACCATAAAGGAGGAAAGCTGCAAGCCAAACTATGAGCATCTTAAAGACAGCATTTCTGGTCATTCCCTTCTGAGCTCTGTAAGTCACCTAGAGAGAAGAAAAATCAGAGGCAGAAGGGGAAAGACCAGAATCAGGAAGCAGTTTCACTGATTCATCTGAGATTGATTAACCAAATCTTCTAACACTTAATAAATGACCATGGATAAGTTACTTCATCAGCCAAATGAGGATAATACTGCTTGTCCTACTTATCTCATAGAAGTGTCATGAAGGAAGCACTTTTTATTCAGTTAACATTAGGCACCTGCTATATGCAGAGCACTGTGCTTGACACTAAATAACAAAAAAAGTTTATGTAAGTCAACCTTTCCTGCTCTTGTTGATCTTATTGTATAGTGGGAGGATAAAGCAAGAAAACAAGTACTTAAAATATTTAATATTGTAGTTGAATATTGCTAAGCACAAGGCAGGATTGGTAGGGGAGATCATTCCCAAACAAGAAGTTACTGTGAGACAATGTCTCCCCCTGCTGGTGCTTATTAGAAGCAATAAGTGTGAGAAACTGAACTATGGAATTCATAGAAGGGAGAAATCACATGACTTGGGGAAAGAAATCAGGTAAAGCTTTATGGAGAAGAAGGCACTTGAGTTAGGTCTTGCATTAGAGAGGACTTGAACATATGTCCTAGAGACAATAAAAAGACACTCAGTAAATTACAGTGGCTTCCTTTTACATCCAAGAGCAAATATAAAATGTTCCCTTTGGTATTCAAAGCCCTTTATAATTCAGCTCTCTCCTAACTTTCCACTTAAGGTGTTAGGTTTCTTATACCTTAGTTCCTAATATGGTTTCTTTCAATGATACTGACCTACCTATTCCACTACAAGATTTTCTTGTCAGTTCTGACTGTTCCTCTGTGTTAGAAATGCTCTCCCTCTTTCACTTCAATTACCGATTTCTCTAGGTTCTAAATCCAAATCTTACTTTCTTCAGAACCCTTCTGCAATCCCTGTGCCTGTCTTCTGATAATTATTTAACATAATTTATAATATAATTTAACACAAACTTCTTGAGGGAAGGGAATGTCTTTTGTATGCCTGGAATTTAGCATGTAGTGTGTGCTCAATAAATGTTTATTGATTGATTATAGGAAAGGCTATTTCAAGAGAGGGAACATAAGCAGCATGTAGATGATCATCTAGACAGAAAAAGGAAATTAGTTTAGAAAATAGATAACAGGCCTGAAATAAGAGTAATGATGGAGACTTCAGTTATTCCAAAATTTACTGGATCACTTTCTTCCAAAAGTAGAGCTGTAAATAATTTCTTAATGATAACATTTAAAAACTAGAAACAAAAAGAATAGTAGTTGCTATTCTATTTCTATTTCTCACCAACAAGGAGGTAGAAATAATAGAGACTTTGATAGAAAGTAGCAACTTCACCTCAGGATATGTGAGAATAAACTAGGAAGCCAGGAACAGTGTGAAGTTAACTCTAGAGGCAGTTCTAGAGAACCAATTCCACAAACTTCTGAGAATCAAGAGGTGCGATCTCTGCCTTGAAAATCTGATAGGGCAGTGAATTCAAGAAGGATGGAAGTTCTCAAAAATGAAATTCTGAAGCCCCAGAAAAAGTTCTATTAAAGAGGAAAGGGGGAGGAATTGTTTTCATTTTGGGCATCTAGGAAATTTAGCAACCACATTGAAGATTTTTTAAAAGCATGTATAAGTGAGCAGAACATTGTAGATAGAATCACCATGGTGTGATTATAACCAAGAGTCTTAAATCTACATAGAAAAAACTGAAAAATTGTACTTCCTTTTTCAGAAGCAGAAGAATATGGATGTGGAATATGGCACATATAATTGGTTGGTGCATTAGTTTTGCTATTACTTTATCTCACCTCTTAATTTTTTATAAGGTATGACCTCTTGTATTTCCCCTTGTGATGGGAAGAGATGTATTAGGAAATAAAAATGATATTTAAAAAAAAAAAGGTTTTCTTTAAAGATGCCTAGAAAATGGATGCAGGAATAAGTAACAAATATACATGTAGGGCTAAAACTCAGAATAAATTAAAGCTAGTAAACATTTTAAGGGCAACACAATGGCTTTTATTTATCTTTGTTACTTTGGGGGGGATAATAAGGCTATACATCTAGCATAGCTCTTGGTACATAATAGTTGCTTTATAAGTGCTTCTTAATTTAAAAAAGTATACTACTACTATTCAGGATGGACAAAATGATGATTATGGAAAGACTGAAGAACCATTCACCTAATTTGCTTGTATTTTCTCTAATCTTTGAATTAGAACAAAAGTAGCTAATAGGGAATTTAAATTCAATTAAGTAGATAGTACCAGTAGTATTTGTTGAGTTCAAGTCATTCTAGAGACTTGAAAACAAACCAAAAAAATGGATAGATATCATTGCTGAGCCACTCGCTTGAGAATTATGCAGAACAGAAGTATATTATAAAAATGGGAAAAAAAGCAAATGCACTGATTTTCCATAACAAGGCCATGTTGTTGTTCAGTTGTGCCTGACTCTGACTCTAGTTGGTGTTTTCTTGGTAGATAGTGGAATAGTTTGCTATGTCCTATTCGTCTCATTTTAAAGATGAACAAACTGAGACAGAGTTAAGAGACTTACTTAAATGACTTACATCTAGTGTCTGAGGCCAGATTTGAACTTAAGAAAATCAATCATCCTGACTCCAAACCTATTACTCTATCCAGTATGCCACATAGCTGTCCTAGAGGCCAGAGGCCTACAAATTGCAGACTAATGAGCTTGAGTTAAGTCATTGACAAAATATTAGAGTATCAAAGGGAAAATTAATGTGTCCAGAAAAGGAAATAGGAACGCATAGCTTTAAGAGTAGATCATGCTAGACTATTTACTTCTTTTGAATAGGATTTGCACAACTGGTGGATCAGAAGAATGGTATAGATGTAGTTTATATATATTTTAGTAAATCATTCGACAAAAATACTTTTCTTTTGGGCAAGATAGAGATGTACTATATATATATATATGTGTGTGTGTGTGTGTATATATCTCAGTAGGCATTTATTACATGTCTACTATGTGCCACAGTTTTAGGGTCCTGGAGATACAGACACAAAAAGGACAGCTTTTAACCTCAAGAAGCTTACATTTTAATGGAGTGGACAAATACATATTTAAGTGTATCTAGAATAAATATAAAGAGTAAATAGAAATACAAGATAGTTAGGGAAGGAAGGCACAAGCATTGGAGAGATCAGAAAAGAATCATGAAGAAGGTATTGTTTGATGTGTGTCTTCAAAGAAGAGGATTCTACAAAACAAATGATGAGGGAGTATATTCCAGACTTGGGTGACTAGATGCAAAAGCTTGGAGTTAGAAACTGGAGTGCTACTTGTGCTAACCAATGTGGCTGGAAAGTAGAGTGCAGGAGGATAGTAATATATATATGAATGTAATGGATATAATATATTATAAACCTGAAAAGATAGATTAGGGCAAGTTGTAAAGAGCTTTAATATATAAGAAAAAAGTCTTGGAAGCAATAGGGAATCAATGTGTTTTGAATAGGAGAGTGACATCAGATCTATGCTTAAGGAAAACCACTGATAGAGGTATGGAGGATGGACTGGAGCAGAGAGATTTTACAGAGGGAGGTCATTTTGGTCTGGCAATAGTACAGTCAAGATGTCCAAAGTGATGGCTCTTTGAGTAAAAAGAGTCAAGTGTGAGACATTGTGGAGGTAAAAGGGTAAAGATTTGGCAAATGATTGGATATTTAGGTTGAGGGAGGGTGAAGAATTGAGGTTACTTCTAATATATAAATGTGGGGACTGTAGAAATTATGCTGCTCTTGACAAAGTGAGAAAATTGTAAGAAGGATGGGTTTATAAAGGAAAGATAATGAGTTCTATTTTGCATATGTTCAATATGCAGAATATTGAGATTTGAGATATTCAGTCCAATAGATAATTGTTTGGATATTCAGATCTGTTTGTCATCTACTTAGAGATAATCAATCCTGGGAGATAATAAAATCAATAAAAGAATGTAAAAAGATTAGCGAATGGGGCCCACTACCGTGAGAAACACTCACAGTGTAGCATGATATGGATGAGTCAACAAAGGAGACTGAGAAGTCAAATGAAAGGTTAACCAGGACAAAATGATGCCATGAAAATTCAGAGGTGAGAACACTCTGGAGAAGTGAAAGTTAAACTGTCAGATCTTGCAGAGATGACAAAGAAAAATGAGAACTATTGAAAAAACATGGTATTTGGTAATTGATTGCCAGTTGGCTGATTGCCTCATTGGTAACTTTGGAAAGAGCAGTTTCATTTGAATCATGTCAAATGCCAGATTACAAGATTGAGAGGAAAGGGAATAGATGTAATAAGCATTAAAAAAAAAAAATCCCAAAAGCCAAACACATTTTCTTGGAGCTTGACTGAGAAAGGGAAAAGGAATATAAAACAATATTTTAGGATGTTGGAGTCTAATGAAAATTTTTTAAGAATGACAAGAGATTTAGGCATATTTTAGGGCAGTAGGAAAGGAACCATAGCTATGGAGTGGATAAAAAAAAAAAAGGAAGATGATTGCATTAATATGCTGGAAAAAAGATGGATATTGTAGGATACATGGCGCATGTAGAATGGGGTTGCTCTTAGAATAAGGGGTTCTAAAATGAAAAGAAGAAGAAAAAGGCCCTCATTTAAATTGCTTCAATTTTCTCATTAAAGCAAGATAATAGCTTGAAGAGAGAAGAAATGATAATATACAAATAGATTGGGAATGGATTGAATGGCTGTAGTTATTAATGGTTTGATGTCAACTTGAAGCATCTTTTAGTAGAGTTCCCAAGAATTCATTCCTGGTTCTGAACAATGACTTTTTGATCATTTTGATCAGTGAATTGGACAAAGATATATAAGCCAACACATATCATTTATTAAATACTCATTATGGACAAGGCATTGCTTTCAAGTCTGCAGATGATATAAAACTAGAAGGAATAGCTAATCCTTTGAATAATCTGGATCTAAAAAATCTTAATAGACTGAAACATTGGTTTAATCTAAAAAGGTGAAACATAATAGGCACAGATATGTCTTAACACTTGGATTAAAAAAGAAATCGGCACCTAGAGACAGTTAATCTGAAAAAAGATATGGAAGTTTTAGCAGAATGCTAGCCAAACAAGTGTATTCTGAGCTATGGCAGCCCAAAAAGAGACTCTTTGGTCTTAGGTCAAATTGAGAAAGGCAAAGAGTCCAAGACTAGGGAGGCAGTACTGTACTCTGCTAAGGTCAGACCCCCATCTGGAATACTACGTTCTATTCTGGGTGTCACAATTTAGGAACTGAAGAGTATCCAAAGGATGATAGTTGATATGGTGAAAGATCTCAAGATCATGCTGTAGAGCTGTGGGGTCAAATTCAAATAGAAACTGAGGTCAATATACCATATGTAAGGATTTCTGCAGGCCACATTTTTTTTTCCTTAGAAAACTATTAACAATATCTGCATTCTATTGTATTCTTATTTGTTTGTCCCTTCTCAGTCATATTTTAATCTGCTTCAAAAACTCTCAGGAGTGTCCCAGGTTATATTTTATGCGAAAGAACTGTGGACATTTAGCCTGGAGAAGAGAAGATATAAGGAAGAACATACTAGATGTCTTAAGGTATTTGAAGGGTTATTACATAGAAAAGGATGAAGATTTGGCCCCAGAGACATAGGAGCAATATAGGTTTAAGTCACAGGAGGAGCCTTTAGGTCTACTGAGAGAACTTCAGGACAGCTAAGTTGCTGACTCAAAGGGTCTGGGCCTAGAGTCAGACTCATCTTCCTGAGTTCAAATTGAACTTCACACACTAGCAGATGACTCTGGGCAAGTCACCCTGTTTGCCTCAATTTTCTCATCTGTAAAATGAGCTGGAGAAGAAAGCAGCAAACCACTCCAGTATCTTTGCCAAGAAAATCTCAAATGGGTCATGAAAAGTCAGAAATAATTGAAAAAATTATTGAACAACATTAAAAGGAGAAATGCAACAATAAAAATGACACAAAATGGGCTGCCTCAGGAGATAGTGGATTCTGCCCTATAAATCTTCAAGCAAACTCTTTCATTATGTCCACTTCATAGAAAGCCTCTCTTCAAGTACTATTTTCCAGATGAAGACTTTCCAATCTATACAAGCTACCATGTATTCAGTTATTTTGTATACATTTTATTGATTGTTATTGCTTTGTCCTTTGTTCTTGAAGAAGACCATGACATCACAGAGGTAAAACCATGACATGTAAAGGAATTGGATTTAAGTGAGGGGACTGTGCAGAGTCACCAGCCTCACTCCTCTAAAACCATCTGGTTCCAGTGACAAGATATAGATCAGGATGACTTTGGGATGTCTCTGGATGCAGTGGGAGTCCTTAGCCTTTTTTTAAGCTAAGGTCTTTAACAGATTGTCTGAGGCAAGGCCCAATCATTGATTTAGAGATTTATAGGAGAAATGAGGCAAAAAATAGCCTTTTATCTAATCAAAAAAATAATAGCCTGGGAGGAGAAGACTCTCAAGGTTTCCAGTCAAAATAGAAACAATATGTTAATTTAGGAAAACTGGATGGAACCGCAAGAGAAGTTCTTTGTGAAGTTAAACTAATTTACTTATAACTTATTCTCATGGCACTTTAAATGCCTTTTACTCACATAAACCCTGTTGTATTTGGATGCTTTTTGAGTTTGTGACTTGCCCAAGATAATCAAAACTAGAACCGCTAAACCAAGTTTTCAGATTGTAAATTCCTCTGAACACTATTATAATACTTGAAGTCGTAAGAGACTGAAGAAGCTTGTTGGAGGTATTAAACTCCAGGAAGAAAGCCTGGTCATCCTCACCTTTGTGTGGGTTCCATTTCTCCCCTCCAAGATCATCCCTCTTGCTTAGCCTCTTGGAGGCAGCAGAGATCTAGGGAAAAGAGCCTGGAAGTAGATGTCAAGTGTTCTGGGCTCTGGTTTTGCTACTACTTGTTTAACCCCTTTGTATTCTGCAAGTGTAAAAGTGTTCAGTCGTTTTCTAGTTGACTCTCTGTGACCCCACTTGGGATTCTCTTGGCAGGGATACTGGAATGGTTTGCCATTTCCTTCTCCAGCTCATTTTACAGATGAAGACACTAAGGTGAACAGGGTTAAATGCTTTGCCCAGGCTCACACTGCTTGTAAGTGTCTGAAGCCAGATTTAAGCTTGGGAAGGTGAGTTTTTTTGACCAGGCACTATTCACTAAGCCACATCGCCACCGTTTTAAAGGATTGCTGATGTTCCAATTCAGATATGAAGGCTATTCCCAAAGACAAGTTTGTTTTACATATGTCCCCAAATGGGAAATCAACCCAAAGCCCGCAGGAAAGGGAAGAGGGAAACTCTTAGCTCTCTTACCGCCCTGGTGACAGAGTTGAACCTGTCAAAACTGATGAGGACGATGTTGAAGACAGAGGCAGTACACACCAGGTAGTCCACCACCAGCCACAACTTGCACAGCCCCTTCCCAAACTTCCACTCTCCGGTCAGGACGTAAGGGATATAGAGAGGGATGCAGAATCCGCCTGCGGGGAGAGAACTTTCAGTGCAGGGGCTGAGGTGAAGATCCCCCACATTCTTATCTATTTGAATACAATTTTTGAATCTAACACCTGGTAGCTCAGAGAAGGCCGCCAGAAGCGAGGAGAAGATGGGTAGTAGGAGTACAGCCATTCAGTCCTCAGGGCTTTACCTGAGACACTCCTCCTTGAGAGACACCAAAAGCTTTGTTGAAGTAATACCAATAAATAAAAGGTTCTTAAGTAGCTGTTCTCGGGCTCGGTCTGAAGTAGGTTATTATTTCCAGCCAGTAAACCCACCTCTACCATCTCCCTTGGTTATTAATCCTTTATCTTGTCCCCACCTCCCATCCTATCCCTTCTTGGATCATGGAGTTGAAAGTAACCTCAGTGACCCCGCCTTCGTTTTACAGAGAAGGGAATTGAGGCCAAGAGATGGCAAGTGACTTGATCGAGCAAGTGGCAAATTCAATATTCGAACGCAGAACTTCTAACAACACATCCCGGGCTTTTAATTATACCACGCTGCCTCATCATCTGTCCCGCATATTCCTCAAACTCCTAGCTCTGTAGGGACTCGGCTACTCTGCTCGGAGTCACTCTAGGGCCTTCGGCCCCTTTTGTTCTAAGATCCAGCGCTAACCGCTTGACGCCCCATCCCGGCCGTCTCCGCTTGGTCCTCGTACTCACCTACCAACAGGTCGGCGATAGCCAGGTTGAGGAAAAAGAAGTTTCCCTGCGTGCGCAGGCTCCGCTCCACCACGAAGGCGAGGATGACCAGAGCGTTGCCCAGCACCGTGGTCAGCACCAGCAGCGCCATGAGCGTGGCCAGCAACGCGACCACCGGAGCAGAGAACCCTCCAGGATGCAAGGCGGGAAAGGTTCCTGGACCCGGTTGTGAGTCCGGGACCTGCCCGAGTTCTGGGGCGCAGGAATTTCCTGAAGCATTGAATACCAGTTGCGGCTCCATCGCCGCACCCCTTGATACTTGGTCAGTAGTGGACCGAGAGCGGGGAGTCACCCGCTGTGGAGGACGCTGGGGAACGAGCAAGAGTAAGAGACGGAGCAGGAGAAGGAAGACGGTCTGAGAGTGAGAAGAGCAGGGGAAGAGAGTTGGGAAGAGAAGAGCAAAGGAGAGGAGTGGTGGAGGGGGAAGGGAGAGAAGAGATTGGTAGAAGGGGAGAGAAGAAGAAAAGGGAAAGGAGAGAGGTGATAAGGAAATGGAAACGCTTGTGCTTGGAGGAGGGATCTGCTAAGACTGGGACGGCCCCTAACTTTGTAAAGAAGGAGAGGGAGAAAGGAGCGAGCAGACCGTGGAGGGAAGAAGTGAGCTAGAAAACGAGAACGATTTCCTCTAATCGCGAGGAGAGGGTCCTTCTCATCCCACTCTCCTTTCCCCCCATCTTCCCTCCGGTCCCTTCCAGAAGGAGGAGAAGCTTGGAACAGGGGCTTTTCCCTTCTAAATTTTAACTCGAGCAACTCCGAGGATGCTTTTTTGTTTTGTTTTGTTTTTTGTTTTTAATCTTAATAAGATATTATATGGAAAGAAAGAGGGACGCTGAAGAAATCAGAACTTGGGTAGGGGGCCCATTTCCATGTCTCAATGTGCCACTAGTAACGTGTATCTTCTTTTAACTTGATGATTTGATGTGACAATAGCCATATAATGTGGAGAATTGATCCATTATCTGATGAACAGATTGATTAAATGCAGCTAGCCAAATGAAATAATTCCGACTAAAGAGAGGAGAAAAAAGTAGCTGGGGAGGAGGGGAGGAACTGAATAGAAGAGACTCTTAGACAGAAATGTGCCAAAAAGCCTTGGGGACAGGGAGAATTGAACTTAAAGGCCAAAGAGTGAAAACTGGGAGAGGAGGAGAGGTAGAGGCCAGAGCCACCAAACAACCTCATTATAGATTTTGCCTTCTGATTGGGGAATTGTGTTCCAATCTCTAGGAATATGGCAGTGAGACTGAATTTTACCAAATCAATAAAGTTTTACTCTTTACATATCACCTGTCTGGATAGATGTAAACTTTTTATCATTAGATCCTTTACTAGTTAGGAAACTGACAAACATTCGGAATATGTGACTCATTTTGATTTTTAGGGAAGCTGAAAATCACCAATTATTAAGGAAAAAGGAAACAGGCCAACACATCTCGTTTCCTCAGAATAAAATAACCCTCTTTTTAGATCTAATCTTTTATGCTGTTTATTAGAAGCAATTTCTAACAAGCCATTTCCTATTTTGTGTGGTGGAAGGAGGAAATGACTAGGAAAGCTACTGTGGTCACCATTAAATTAAGGCAGTATTGAATCTCTCACCTATTTGTGTATAATAGGTGGTCAGAAGAAGGATCTGTCTTGATGATCAGCCCTCTTAGGAATTGCCCATTATAGGGAATGACAATTTTACTGTGTTTTGTTTTGGTTTTGTATTGTGTGAGATAATTAAGTTAGGAAAACACTGACACTGTTAATTATCTGGGAGTATGTTTGCCTCTTCTTCAGTAGGGAGGTGAATTCAACAGATATTCCTCATTTAATCACCATAGTGGCTAAGGAAATCTAATGCCTATTAAGGAAACCCTTCATTGAATATGTTCCAAAGATGGGAAGAAATGATGTCTCTGTGATGTCACTTATCTCTCTTTTAGATTACATATGACATTGCTTGTATCCATTAAAACAGATAATAGAGGATCCACAGACTTCTTTACTGTATGAAAGTAGTATAAAACTATTGATTTAAAGGGTCAGGGCTGGAAAAACAATCTAAACTACTGCTTTGATGAATCTTGAGGAGGGGGAGTTTGGGGGAGTATCTTAAGCAGCACTGGTATAGTAGAAAGCACATGGGTTTTGAACTCAGAGGACCTGGGTTCAACTCCTGCCATTGATATATATTTCCTGGGTGACCTTGGATAAATCAATTAACCTTAATGGGATTCAATTTTCTCATCTGTAAAATCAGAGATGGATTCATTACATCCTTTCCTGCTTCCTGCTTTCTATTGCCTGAAGGTTAGATAACTTATATCATGATCCTTAAGGAGACCTGGAGCATCCAGGCTCTGCAAATGTTTCCAGTTACCACTAGTGGTGGTCCTTTGATTGTAAGGGGTGAGTCCTCTGTACTCAATTCTAGTGAGATTAGCTTTTGCAAAAGAATATTTACTTCAACATAGTAAGATATAAACATACTTTCTAATATGTAGGACTTGATTCTCCTCTCCCCTTGTATTATCTCAGTCTCTGGAGAGGGAAAGAGAATGAACTTCACAGCTTAGTTCTGTTTCTTAGTTCTGTGCCTCCCCCACAATCAGGCACCCTAGTTTCTCAGGGTTTCCCTTCTAGGCTGGCTGTACCATCCCACTTGGAATCCTGCCTCCCAAATCTAGTGAGCATCACTTCTGGCACCTAAAAATGAGGATAAACAGAACAAAATAGAGATATTCTTCCTTCCCTATAATCTTTTTCTTGGAGCTGGGGTAAAAAAGAGAGCATGCAGAGAAAGTTCTTCCCTTCTCACTGGTTCATTTTATAGCACTTGTGCTATGTATGAACTATGATCCTCATCTGTGCAAGAAAGCAAATATGAAAAAAAGAGAGACTGTCCCTGTTTGACCAGTTTTAAAGATGCAGCCTTTCTGGCTCTGTAGCCAATCAAAGGAAATTATCTCCATCCAAGTGGTGGGGGTCATAGGGAGCTTCCATGTTAATCCATCTGGGCATGTACAAGTAAGTCCAGTTATACTTACAGTCAAATAATTTTCCATTACATTTATATACTTTAATTTGTTTAGTAATTTCCTAATCAATAGTGTTCTGTTCTCCCCATCCCCTCTAGACCAAGTTTTCATTTGTTGGATTTTTTAGAGTATACTATAAAGTAAAGACCAGACTTTGCTCAAGAGTTAGAGAAAGGATTACTTTCCTTATCCAAGGGTTTGAACTTGTTAATTTTTATTAATTTAACTAATAGCTTAACTAATTAATTTAATAAAAGCTCCCTGAAGTAATAGGGGGAAGAAACTATTTGAATACATAGGACCAATTGTCTTAACTTCAAATAAAAATGGTGACCCAATAAGGAGCTCTCTAGTGACATCTAAGGGCATCATATGATTATCATCTATTATTTTTATTGTTGTTATTAGTGTTATTATTAATCTATATTGTAGGAGTAGTCAACAGTCCAGAATTCCATGATCTGGATTCACATAGACTGGGTCTAATTTTGGGGACTACCTTTGAAAATCATTTTATTACCTCTTACTCAGCGTCAACTCTGGGACAGTCATCAAAAGTAACTTGTGCGTAGATCTCCACAGATATCAGTAAATGGTTCCGCGCCTTTCCTACAAGCTCTCAAGGTAACATGCATTTGTCAGGTCTGAGACAACCCTTTAGATAAATAGGATTGATTCTGTCATCAAGACTTGGTAAGTGTGCTGCCACCTACGATAAATTTCCAATTTCCAATCTAGTTAAGACAACTGAAAAGATAATATCTAATGCAAGCTAATATGTGATAGATTCACAGAAATAGTTATAATCTTATATGGCTATAGAAGTTTGAAAAGGTAGCCATCACTGTAAGTGGGAGTAATCAGAAAAACACTTCATGTAGAAGGTGTCATGAGTTGAGTTTTGAGGAACAAGTAGGATTGAGATAGATGAAGAAGAGAGGATGAAATAAACTGTAAATGAAGGTTATTAAATTGATTAATGAAATTAAAAGGTATTCAGTCATTCATTCATCCAATGTAATTTGGTTCCTCTGCCTTTGGAGGGAATATATAATTCAAATGATACCTTCAAATATTCTTTTGTAGAGAAAAATCTACCCCATTGTTTGCTAGGAGTGAGTTATGTTGTAGATGAGCGGTTGAGCTCTCAAACTCTCTCTATTGTCATCCCTATATTATTTGTTATCAGAATCTTGCTTTATGTCCTTGCTTATGAGAAGGAATTAATTATGGTTCTATGATGAGAACAAGAGATATAATTCTTTTTCTTTTAAATAATTGTATCGATATCTTTTCTTATTATATCATTTTCATTTCCTCTGTACTTCCAACCCCTCCCCTCCAGAGTCATCTCTTTAGATAAAGAATAAAAAGAAAGAAAAAATAAGTTCGACAAAACTAACCAACATATCAACAAATGCTGATATTAAATGTAGGCCATAGTCCTTGTCTTATTTGGGGTCAAGCTTGGTCAGTATAATTTCACAGCATTCAGTTTTCATTGTTTTATAAAAATTACTCTTGCTTTGGCTAGGGAAGATTCAATGGACAGTATTTCTCTGCATGTAATAATGATAAACCATTATGGATTCATAAATTATTCTCTCTTCACAAGTTATTAAGCTGATAGACTTTAATGACCCTTTCTTAGTCATCTGTCTGGTGTGTCACTCCACCTGCCTCACTCCAAAAATCTGTTGCCAAAAACCCATTATGCAATTAAAGTAAATAGAAAAATGTTCTTTTTTGTTGTTGCTGTTGTTAATTTCATAATTCTGCCTATGTTATTCTTTCTAATCTATCCTATCTTACTCTAGGTACATGATTATTACTTCTCATGCTCTGCCACATCAGGAGGAAGTGTTTTGGTTCATAAAATCAGAACCAACCCACACTACAGAGATACTTTTCTATATTAATTATTTTTTAAACAATTTTTAAGGGTTTCAGAGCCCTTTAGGGTACCAGAATATAATTTTATATAGTTAGAGCTAAAAGGGTATTTAGAGATTTTATATTCCATTCATCATATTTTTCAGAACAGGAAACTTAGGTCCAGAGAAGTTATCCCTTGTCAAAGGACTCTGATGACTATATTCTAAAATCCCATTATAGGAAGATGAATGTGAACTTTACAAAATGATGATATAGAAATTTTCCATTTTTTTGTGCTATCTTCTTCCTAAAATTACCTTCTATTTGCTTTTTTATATTATATATTGCATACCCTCAGTAAGATAGTTGAAAGAAGATAGTTATTGTTGTCTTTGAACTTCTAGATTCATAGAGCCTCACAGGCATTTGATAATTATCTGTTGAATTGCATTGAATCTAGGTCTCCAGAATCATAGTCTCATGATTTCCACTATACTATACCCAGATATTTTATATTGCTTATGAAAGTATATTACTTATGCACTGATGCTGTTCTCAAATGTTGCTTATGAGTTTGTTGAAAAAAAATCTAGACAGTACTCTGATGAATTATTATTTTGTTAACATCCAACTAGCTGTATGCATACTAATAGGGAAAACCTGTGAATTTATAGAAGGTCATATAAATAATTAGAGCTGAAAAGCACCTTAGAAATTATCCAATCAGAAAATGAATGGATGCCCATCAATTGGAGAATGGCTGGGTAAATTGTGGTATATGAATGTTATGGAATATTATTGCTCTGTAAGGAATGACCAGCAGGATGAATACAGAGAGGCTTGGCGAGACCTACATGGACTGATGCTAAGTGAGATGAGCAGAACCAGGAGATCATTACACACTTTGACAACGATACTGTATGAGGATGTATTCTGATGGAAGTTGATTTCTATGACAAAGAGACCTAACTGAGTTTCAATGGATAAATGATGGACAGAAACAGCTACACAAAGAAGGAACACTGGGAAACGAATGTGAACTATTTGCATTTTTGATTTTCTTTCCGAGTTATTTTTAACCTTCTGAATCCAATTCTCCCTGTGCAACAGGAGAACTGTTTGGTTCTGCAAATATGTATTGTATCTAGGATATACTGCAACATATTTAACATTTATAGGACTGCTTGCCATCTTGGGAGGGGGGTGGAGGGAGGGAGGGGAAAAAAATTGAAACATAAGCCAGTGCAAGGGATAATGTTGTAAAAAATTACCCTGGCATGGATTCTGTCAATACAAAGTTATTATTAAATAAAATAAAATTTAAATTAAAAAAAAAAAGAAATTATCCAATCAACCTTAAGCTTTCACCATTTTCCTTCTCCTTCCACCCCATAGAAGGCTCAAGAATGGGCAGTTCTTCAAGATAGGTGCCTTAGATCAATCCCAACACTGGCTCTGGAGATAAGTTAAACAGATAAAGCAGGGAGATTTAAATAGCTCCAGATGGTCAAAGTGGAGCTTCATTATTGTGATTTAATATAATTCCCAGAATGTCAGGCATGCCATATTTAGTCTAAATACGAAGCTATGTATCAATTATTTTGGGATTGTATACCAGTTTGTATAGTTTAGGCTTCAGCTCTTTTTTATTTCAACTTTGACTGAGATGCTCTTTTTGTAATGGGGTGTTTTCATAGAGACCCTTGTTTTTTGTGAATTTTAATTTCTGTTGTAAACATTTCATTTGTAAGACTTTATGCACTGAATATAGTTTACAAATAGTTTTTTCCAAATCTGATTGAAATCTTATATCTCCAGGCTGTTTTATATGCAATATAGCCTTAAGAGTATTTTCTGTGAGTTCAACTTATCTTAAAGTATCCGAAATTGTTAAGGTACCTTTAATTGTTACTTTCACATCTTTCACCTTTTCCCTAGAACGTGTGCTTTTGCTCCCTTCCTCTACTGAGAGAATCAATTATTAGAGTCTCTCAAACATTCTGCTTTAGAATTAATTTCTTTTTCACTTTCAAGGTGATTTAGAGCAGTGGTCTCCAGACGTTTTTATTCCATGTAATTAGTAAAAAATTTGGGACACTCTCAATATTTGTACATTTATTTATAAGCTATATATATATATACATATATGTATATATACATATACACACATACATACATATATATGTATATATATATACCATATATATGTGTACTAATATTCTACTTAATTTGTCCAACCCCAAACAAAAAACTAAAGTGTGAGTGTGACTTTGATATAGGAATTGCTTTATCAGTCATTTATTTACCCAGAGAGTAAGGCTCACCTTTTGAGGGTACCTGCTAAAATTACCAAGTAACTTGGGCATCAGAAGTGGTATTTCCAAAGTTGGTTGGTGGGGGATTTTCTTAATATCCCTTGCTTGATTGTTGCTGTTGGTATTCAGGTATCTGTCAGGTGATAACTTCAGCAGAAATAAGTATGTGTGTGTAGGAGTGTTAGGAAATAAAGAATGAAATATAGTGTGGTTTTATTGGAAATAAACTATTATAGGGAAAGTGTGATTCAGTCCATTTTGCTATACTCTGGCTGACTAGAGACCTATTGGGGATCATGAACCCTTTAGTGGGCTTCCACCCCACTTTGGAAATAGATCTAAAGGATAAGGGAATTTTGAGACCAGTGCTGATTCTTGTAAATGGCCTCATCCACTTGGGCTAGTAATATTAATTCTACAGATATGTTAAACATAATTTATACTTATATTAATCATACCCCAAGGAAAGATCTTTTAGGTGTCTTTCTTTAAAAGATTCAGTATAAACTTGTATCTGGAAGTCATCCAGTGTGGATGGCTGCCGGGAGATTCTGCTAATTCATATTTATCTCCAACTCTAAAAACTGCTAATATATTTTATTGGGGTTCTTTGCAGTATGTGGAGAGAGGGAGGGAAAGAGGGAAAAAAGAGACAAGCAGCCAAATAGAGACAATAAATCCAAAGTCAGTGAGAAAAAGAATCATAGAATGTGAGAGTTGGAAGAAACCTTAAAGATCATTTAGTCCTTTCTCCTCATAAGTCAGAGAAAGTGAGTCAGAAAAGAGAGGGAGCCAACTACTTCCAGACCCTGTCATCAGTAAGTCTGTTTTTAGACTATTACAGTTCTTCTTCCCTGGGAACAGAGGAATTTAGGACATTTGAAGGAAAAACTTGGGTGTGATATTCAACAGGACAGCACTCACCTTCAGGGACTGTTCTAATGACTTAACAATTTCCTTTGTCTTCCCATTTAGCAAAAATCAAAAACTCAAGACTAACTTTTTTTTTTTTTAAAAAAAGAGAAATCTGAGTTAAAGAAAGACTAGAAAGAATAGGAAAATGTGATCTACATGACTTGGGAAATAGATGTATTTTAGGAAAATGCTAAAAATTCTCTTTTATATAAACAATGCATGCTCATGTGATTGAAGAATTTCCAGCTAATACTCAAAAGTAACTCTAAGCCTTTCCTCTCCATGTAAAAAAATATCACTTTTTCATCAGTAACATGGGGAGTTCCCAGGTGTGATACTGAATAATTAATCAATAAACTATCACCTTCTACCTCCAAGCTCTATGCTAGAAATTGGTGATCTAAAGACAAAAATGAAGCAGTCCCTGCATTCCAGGCTTTATATAATATTTATGAGGAATAAAATGTAGATAAATAGATAGATGAAAGTTAGGGATAGGAAACAGATCTGTGATTTTATTGATAGAGGGTCTCCCTGATGAGGAAATTCCTCTACAAATGCTAGTTGGAACCATATTGACAATTTTAGAGCAGAGGGGTCGAAAGTGCCTCATTATGTGTAGCCCACAACACCTCCAAGTTCTGGGTGCTATGAAACCAGATTAAAATGTAATTGGGAAATATTTGACAAAATAAAAATTCAGCAAAGCTAGATAATTTGTTATTGTTGTTCACTCATTTCAGACTCTTTATGACTCCTCTTGGGGTTTTCTTGGCAGATATATTAGAGGGGTTTAGCCATTTCCTTCCTTAATTCATTTTATAGGTGAGGAAACAGGCAATAGGATGAAGTGACTTGTTCAGGGCAACAGCTAATTAGTGTCTGAGGCCAGATTTGAAATCAGATCTTCCTGACTTCAGACCTGGCACTCTATCTATTGTACCACATAGCTGCCAAATGATATTACATTTTAAACTAAGTTCATTTACCATCTACAGGGATCTTTATGTTTGGGTTAGTGGTCCCACTTCCATTTGAATTTGACACTGCTGGCTTAGAGCATGAGAGACTTGGCCAAAGTCATACAACCTTTATGTGTCAGAAATAGAATTTAAACTCAAGTCTTCCTGACTTCAAAGTCAGGTGCCTGCCATACAGATTAATTGGCACTGGTCATTCAAACAAGGTACTGGGAGCTGAAAGGAGGGGTGGGGAGGGGATGAAGGGAGAGAGGGAGAGACAGCCAGAGAGAGAGAGAGAGAAAGAGAGAGAGAGAGAGAAGAGAGAGAGAGAGAGAGAGACAGAAATAGAGAAAGAGAAAGAAGAGAAGGAGAGATAGAGATAGAGACAGAAACAGATGAAGACAGAGAGACAGAGACAGATAGTGAGAGTCAGACAAATCCATGAGTAAGAACCATTTTGACAGGGATGAAGAAAAACATTCTGCCCTCAGTATTTTGTCCCTATTCTTGATCAGATAGATCTCTTGTTTGCAGGAAACATTCACTATTCCTCCAGCAGGAGGAAAGCTGAAGGCTGTCATTAGAAAGTGGGGAGATCTATATATCTAATAAAGAATCTGAAACCAAACACTCCTGGGGGTTGGGGGGAGGGGAAAGCCAAACAAACTATAGGAGTAAGCAAGAGAAAATGTAGGAAGCAATTTTTCTTCCTTTGAGAGTAAGTTTTTGCAGTTTGAAAGGGAAGCCACGCCCATGAAGGAAATAGAGTTGTTAAAGAATAGAGAGGAGAGAGTGAATTTTCCAGAAATTCACAGGAAGAGATGGGGAATGAATATCCCAGGTTAACATCCTAATCAAATTTAAAATTAATTTAAAAAATGCAAATGAAGGTGACCTAATTGTACCTAATCTGGAACTATTTTATAAAGCAGTGATCATCAAAAACATTTGGTACTGGATGAGAAATAGAGTCATCGATCAGTGGACAAGGTTAGGTTCACAGGACAAAATAGTCAATGACTATTGTAATCTAGTATTTGACAAACCCGAAGACTCCAGCTGTTGGGATAAGAACTCATTATCTGACAAAAACTGCTGGGAAAATTGGAAACCAGTGTGGCAGAAACTAGGCATGGACCCACACCTAATACCATATACCAAGGAAAGGTCAAAATGGGTTCTATAATTTAGACATAAAGAAGCAAATCAGAAGAACAAAGAATATTCTACCTCTCAGATATATGGAGAAGGAAAGAATTTATGGCCAAAGAAGAACTAGAATATATTATAAAATGCAAAATGGATAATTTTGATTATATTAAAATAAAAGTTTTTATACAAACAAAACCAATGCTGACAAGATTAGAAGGGAAGCAGAAAACGAAAAAAAAAATTTACATCTAAGGTCTCTGATAAAGGCCTCATTCCTAAAATATATAGAGAATTGATTCAAATTTATAAGAATACAAACCATTCTCCAATTGATTAATTGTCAAAGGATAAGAATATATAATTTTTAGGAAATTTTAGGGAAATTAAAACCATTTCTAGTTGAAAAATGCTCTAAATCCACTATTGATCAGAAAAATGCAAATTAAAACAACTCTGAAGTACCACTACACACCTCTCAGATTGGCTAAGACAAGAAAAGATAATGATAAATGTTGGAGGGGATGTGGGAAAACTGGGACATTAATACTTTATAGGTAGAGTTGTGAATTGATCCAACCATTTTGGAGATCAATTTGGAACTATGCCCAAAGGGTTTTTCAAACTGTGCATACTCTTTGATCCAACAGTATCTCTACTGGGCCTGTATCCCAAAGAGATCATAAAAAAGGGAAAAGGACCCACATGTACAAAAATGTTTAATAACAACCCTTTTTATTTTAGAATCAAGGAACTGAAAACTGAGTGAATGCCCATTAGTTAGGGAATGGCTGAATAAGTTATGGTATATTATTTTTTTGTAAGAAATGATCAGCATGGGCAGCTAGCTTGCGTAGTGGATAGAGTACCAGCCCTGAAATCAGGAGGAGCTGATTTCAAATCTGGTCTCAGACACTTAACATGTCCTAGCTGTGTGACCCTGAGTAAGTCACAACCCCAGTTTCCTTGGCCAAAAACAAAACAAAACAAAACAAAACGATCAGCAGAATGCTTTCAGAGAAATCTGGAGAGACTTAAATGAATTGATGCTAAGTAAAGTGAGTAGAACCAGGAGATCAGTGTACACAGTAACAAGATTATGTGATGATTAGTTCTGATGGATATAGCTCTTTTCAACAGTAAGGTGATTCAGGCCAATTCCAATAGACTTGTGATGGAGAGGACCATCTACACCCAGAGAAAGGACTATGGGGACTGAGTGTGGATCACAACATGGTATTTTTGGTTTTTTTGGTTGCTGTTTGTTTGCATTTTGTTTTCTTTCCATTTTTTTCTTTTTGATCTGATTTTTCTTGTGCAGCATGATAATTGTGGAAATATATATAGAAAAATTTCACATGTTTAACATATATTGGATTATTTGCTGCCTAGGGAAGGGGATGAGAGGAAGGAAGAAAAAATTGGAACATATGGTTTTGCAGGGGTGAATGTTGAAAACTATCTTTGCATGTATCTTGATAATAAAAAGCTATTATTAAAAAAAAAATCATGCTCCCAGCTCAAAGAGTACTTTTACTAGCTGTATGCTATGTCTGGAATTCTCTCCCTCTTAATCACCATCTCTTAGCTTCCCTGGCTCCTTTCAAGTACATCTAAAGTTTCACCTTCTGGATTAAACCTTTCTGTGGGCCTCCATAATCTTAGTGTTCTCCCTCTGAAAAAAAAAAATCTGCTTATTCTATCTTGCTTTGGTAAGAAAAGCAAGTATTTTGTCCTGATAGACATTCGCCATCATCCCTTCCTTACCTCTCAGCAGAGAAACTGGTCTTATACTTTTACCAAGGAATAGAAGTTGTCACCAACTTTTTTTCCGCTAATTCTACTTCTCAAAACCTCTTGACATTATCTATTCTCTCCTCCTTTGTTTTAATCTGATGAAGAGGTGCATCTTCTCCTTACCAGAACTAACTTCTGCAGATTACCTGAATATTCATCTCCTCTCTCTAATCTTTTCTCACATCATCTACTAGTTCCTTTCTAGCAGCATACAAAAACATACACATATACACACACATAGAGCTATCTACCTCTATTCATAAATGGATAGTTAGATATAGATAGACATAAGTATATATATATATGTGTGTATATGCATATATACATATATTTATATATAAGTATACATATGTAATATACGTATGAAATCTCCTAAAAACAACTTCACTATTCCATACCTTCAAGCCATCAACTCTCCTCTCACAACCAAACTCTTAGAAAAAATTATCTTTCCCTCTCAATCATGTCTCAACTCTTTGACTTCTGATTTCATTACCCAGATGAAATTGCTGTCTTCAATGAATCTGAAAGCACAAATCTAATGATATCTATTCAATAAATTCTAGTGGCCCTATTGCCTCCAGGATCAAATGTAAAATCTTGTTTAGCTTTTAAACCCCTTTCTAATTTGACCCCTCTTTTAAAAAAATTAATTTTTTAAGGTTATACATGTACATTCATTTAAAAATATTTTCACAGGGATCATGTTGGAGAAGAAAAATCAGAATAAAAGGGAAAAACCATGAGAAAGGGAAAACAAGAAAAAAAGTGAAAATAGTGTGTTTTGATCTGGATTCAGTCTCCATATTTTTCTCTGGCTTTAGAGGGCATTTTCCATCCACAATTGTTTGGGATTGAGTTGAATCACTGAATTGCTAAGGAGAGGTAAATTGATCATAATTGATCATCATATAATCCTGCAATTGCTGTGTAGAATGTTTTCCTGGTTTTACTTGCTTCACACAAAATCAGCTCATGCAAGTGTTTCCAGGCTTTTCTGAAATCAGCCTATTCATCATTTCTTATAGAACAATAGTATTCCATTACATTCATATATGTTTATTCAGATATTCTCCAACTGATAGATAACCACTCATTTTCCAGTTCTTTGCTACCACAAAAGTTGCTGTTACAAATATTTTTACATGTTGTGGGTTTTCCCTTCTTTTTATAATCTCTTTGGGATACAAAATCAGTGATGGCAGTGCTGGATTAAAGAGTATGCCCAATTTGATAGCTCTTTGGGCATAATTCCAAATTGCTCTTCAGAATGGCTGGATTAATTCATAACTACACCAACAATGCATTAGTGTCCCAGTTTATCATTATATTTTTCTGTCATTTTAGCCAATATGAGGTGAGGTGATATCTCAGAGTTGTTTTAATTTGCATATCTCTAATCAATAGTGATTTAGATTATAAAGGAATAGAATAGATTTTTTTTTCAAATGACTATAGATGGCTCTAATTTCTTCATCTGAAAATTGTCTTTTCATATCCTTTGACCATTTATCAACTGGGGAATGATTTGTATTCTTATAAATTTGATTCATTTCTCCATATATATTTAGAAGTGAGGCCTTTATCAGAAACCCTGACTGTAAAAATTGTTTCCCAACTTTCTGCTTCCCTTATAATCTTGGCTGCATTGATTTTGTTTGCACAAAACCTTTTTTAGTTTAATGTAATCAGAATTATACATTTTGCATATCATAATATTCAATATTTCTTGCTTGGTCATAAATTCCTCCCTTCTCCAAAAATCTGATAAACTATCTCTTCTTCTAATTTGCTTATAGTATTACTGTGTCTAGACTATGTACTCATTTTGACCTTATCTTGGTATAGGGTCTATTTTCTAGTCTTCTGAAACTATTCCATTCTATATATTTTTTGGATTCAGTGTTACCTGCCTTCCTCCCTTCTTCCCATCTTGGGTTCCTTAAACTCCATTTCTTGTAGAGCACTGGATAGAAAACTTATGCTATGTCTGGAATTCTCTCCCTCTTGATCACCATCTCTTAGCTTCCCTAGCTCCTTTCAAACATCATCTAAAACTCCATCTTCTGGATTAAGCCTTTCCCCAGGCCTCCATAGTCTTAGTGCTCTCCTCCTGAAACTACACCCAATTTATCTTTTTTATATCTTGTTTGTACATTCTCGACTTCATGCTGTTCAACCCTCCTCCATCTCCTGCCTCCCCACCTAGATTGTGAGCAGGAGTTACTTTTTGCCTTTCTTTATATTCCCATCACTTAGCCCAGTGATGACCCATAGTAGGTCTTCAATAAATGTTATTTGACTGACAAGAGAGAGGACCCTGAAAAAGTGGTAGCCTTATAAAGACTGATCCTTAAAGCACTCATTTAGCAACTGTATACCACCTCTTTTTATATTCTTAGCAAGTATACACAAATCAACCTCCACATGGGACCTACAATGGGATTACTTCTATTCCCCTCCCCACTACTCTGATCCTCAAACCTGCACAACTTCACCTTCACCTGACTATATCAGTGAGACCCTGATTCTGGCCAGTCATGTGAAAGAATGTAGGAATTGGGCTATCTTCTGCCCCTGTCTGAGATACCCCCAACACAGTAGATACCACTAAGAATACCCTTTTTGCCATCTTTTAAACCTATGAAAAAGAAAGACATTTTTTCCAACCTAACCAGAAAAGAAAAGGATAACAGCAAAGAGGAATTTTTCAGGCATTTCTGACTCTCCATGATTCCATTTGGGGTTTTCTCTGTAGAGACACTGGAATAATTTGCCATTTCTTTTTCCAGTTCATTTTAGCACTATATAACTTCTTATTCTCTTCTCTTCCTCATCTCTACTAATTGTTTACTAACAGATAGACTTTGTAGTATCTGTGGGCTGAAGTTACATATGGTACGTATCTCACAATTTTTGCTAACTTCCTAGGTTTAGTGAACTATCCATGGATGGAAACAATTTTTCATTTTTGTCATTTGATTTAGGTCATTTTCAAGAAAAGCAATATGTAGATAGGATAACAACATTCCCTGAAAGGTCTACCTTCCTCTTTATATAATCAAGTCATTGGTGATGGTAGAAGAAAATAGAGAATTTTATGAAGCTCTTTTAACAAAGGATTTTAGCCCCTACCTTGTCTAGCTTTTTAGGAGATTAAAAAGTAATTAAGAAACAGGGGCAGAATATTCTTTCTGGTAGCAGACCTAAGGACTGGAAGATTTGAGACAGGGATGGGGGATTGGGAGTTGGGAAGATTAAAGATATGGGCAGGTAAAAGTTTAACAATTTGCTCTCTGGAAGAAAAATGTACACATACTTTTAAGTTTAATCTGAATTTTATGTCTAGACAATAAACAGAATAATAAGTCAAGCCTTGATTTATAGCACTTACTGATTTCTGAGGTGAGGATGCTCAACACTGAAAATCTAACAATTGATTTTTGAGCCAACTTGAGTTGGAGCCAACATACTCTTGTGTCTGAGAAGGTTTCAGACTCATTTATGATTTTTATGTTAGGATTTTGCTAAGGAAAGACCCTGGCTTCAGTGGAAAGTTACATCTCTCACCTTGACCTCATTTTTGTGGCTTAGTTACATATCTTATTATCTAAAGCAGGGGTGGGGAACATCTGACCTATGGGCTGTATAAGACCCATGAAATTATTTGCTAAGGCAACCAAAGGAAATCTGAAAGGAAAGCTGAAAGCTAGGTACAACAGTCTCCCATTGATTGAGTTCTCTATACCGTGAATTATGTTATAAATATCTAAATGACCTTTGGCAGAAAAAAGGTACCTCATCCCTTATCTAAAGTCTATTGTGTGACCTTGGACAAGTCATTTATTCTCTGTGGGTCTCAGTTTCATTTTTGAAATGAAGGGATTGGACTAACTCACAGGTTTTTTTTTTTTTCCCCTGAGGCAATTAGGGTTAAATGACTTGTGTCTGAGACCAGATTTAAACTCAGGTCCTCCTGACTTCAGAGCTGGTGCTCTATCCACTACACTATCTACCTGTCCCATAAATCCCAGCTTCTTAAACTGTGGTTTGTGACCTTGTAACCGAATGTGGGAGTCATGAAATTATGATTTATTATCAGTAAATGTTTGATTTGCCTACCTATTTTATATGCCTATTGCAGTTGTTGTTTGTCCTTTGTTCTCAGAGGTTCATGACACCAGGGAGATGATGCCATGATCTGCAAGTGAATTGCATTTAGTGAGGGAGGCTGGGCAAGGTCATTTGCCTCACTTTCCCCTTCAGAGCCTCTGGGTCCTGCTATAGATCAGGACGACTATCTATAGTGGGTTATAGATGGAGATGGTCCTGCATGCGAGGGCCACGTAAAAATTTCTTGAACAAAAAAGGGGTCATGAGTGGAAAAACTTTAAGAAGCCCCGGACTAAACGAACCTTCCAGCCCTAGAGCTACTGTTCTTTGATGCTATGATTCCCAGAGCTGTGTTTGCTGAGTGCACTGTCTAGGAGTCCTATCCCCCAAGGTCCTAAGTCATACATAGACTGTCTCCATCTGCCCATGTTTCCAAGCAGCCCTGTCCCCAGTAAGGGTGGGTGGGTTAGAACAAGTTCAATAATACAAAAATGTTCCTGGAGTGGGAATAAGCAGATGGTTCTTTAGTGACTTAGAACCATAGTATGTCTAAATTGAAGGGGAATTTAGAATGCAGATTGTCAGAAGCAGAAGGAAATTTAGATTGTCTAATCCAGTTTTCTCATTTAGCAGAGGGGGTTGTGAGGTCCTGAGAGTGACTTGCCCAGATTCACAACTAATTTTTTGGTGGCCCTATTGTCATGTAGTATGGCTCAAAAGGGTCAACTTTGCATGTGATGAAATCCCTCCAGACCTCTCAGGTAGCAAGCTAGGTGGGCCTGCATACAATTATGAGAGACAATGGGTCAGTATCTATAGTAGTGATTTACAAGACCCTGAAGGATTCCAGAGTCCCCTTGGGCTTGACCAGAGAATCATCACTTGTAGCCATAGGAGGCAGAAGAGGGTCAGCACTTGATTCACAGGGAGAAACTTTCCCCTTTCCCCATCTGACTGTGATGTTGAGGGTATGAGAGGTGAGGAGGAATGAAAGATAATTCTCCTTAGCTAACAGCTTCTGAGAACACTGGCTCCTTTGGGAGGAGTCCAGACCTTGCTACTCAGTATTTATTATCTTGGCAAGAATACATGGGTCAACTCAACCATTAAGCAGACAGCTGCTTCTCCACTCAAGGGAATAGGAAGACTTGCGTTCAAATCCTATATCAGGCACTTAACCAGTTATGTAATCTCGGCCAATTAACTTCTAAGTTTTACTTTCCTTATCTATAGGAAATATTTTATAGATGTCCTCATATCTATAAAATGGGGATAATAGCTCATTCACAAGGTTGTTGAGGGTCAAATCAGACAACATATATAAAGCCCTGTGCAAACCTTAAAGTGCTATCTAAATGATAATTATTATCGTGGGTGAGCCTTTTTACCAGCTCAGAGAACAGAATTTGAGAATCTCAAGACTGTATTCTATTGTCTTTCAATTTCCTGTAGTAAAAGTACCTAAGCTGTAATGTGAGAGTGTTTATATTTTGGGTCATAAAAAGCTGAAATGGAAATAAGAAACTTAATAGGGAATCGAGACTATGTTTTGAGATTTCCCTGGAAATTTGGATTGGGGGTGAGGCACAAGCCAAATTGGTGATTGTTTTATGAAACATAATATGCACAAAATTCTTTTTCATTTTTAAAACCATATTCCATGGATTTTAACCTTTTTTTTTTTTTTTTTAATTTTTAGGCCATTCATCTTTGGCAGTCTGGTAAAGCCTATAGATCCCTTATTAAACTAATAGTCTTAAATGCATAAAATAAAATAAATAAGATTATAAAGAAAACCAGTTATACTAAAATAGTCATCAAAGTGTTTTTTAAAAAACAAATTCATTGACCCCACTGACTTATTTTTGTTTTTTGTTATGATTCTTCTTTCACAACATGACTAAATATGTTTAATATGATTGTATAAGTATAGCCTATATTGGATTGCTTGCTGTCTTCAGGAGGGATGAAGAAAGGGAAGAAGAGAGAAAAATTTGGAACTCAAAATCTTATTAAAATGAATGTTAAAATTATCTTTACATGTAAATGAAAAAAAATACTATTAAGTGAAAGGAAAAAAAAAAAAAGAGCCATTGCTCTAGACAGAGCCCAGGAAGGTAAGCTTAGGTTAATAGGTATTGTTAAGATAGTTAAGAGAACTTCCTAATTAGTCCATTATTGGGTCATAGGTTACATGAGAGTAAGTACAATGGCCTCCTTGCTGCTCCTTACACAAACCTCCCCATCATTCTCTTCTTTATCTTTTCCCTAATTATCCCCTATGCCTGGAATTCTCTCTTCATCTTCATCTCCTGGCTTCCTTCAAATATCAGCTAAAATCACACCTTATGCAAGAAACCTTTCCAGTCCTCCTTAATCTTAGTGTCTTTCCTCTGAAATAATCTCCAGTTTATTTCATCTATATCTTGTTTGTATGTGGTTGTTTGAATGCATCACCCCCATCAGACTGTGAGCAACTTGAGATCCGGGACTATTTTTGTCTTTCTCCATCTTCCTAGCACTTAGCTCAGTATGTACTAGATGCTTCTGAAAGATGCTTATTGACTAGACTTGATTTAATTTCAAGAAGCTGATATTCTAAAGTGAGACAACACATATCATATTATGGCCAACGAGGAGGATGTTGGTTTGGAAAACTACAAGATGGTGGATAAAATCTTAGAAATATGGATAGACTGACCTCCTTTCCAATAACAGTGGCAGGATTGTTTTGATTATGGTTTCAGAGCTGGAAACCTGGGGAAGTAGGTGGCAGCTGGGCAGCAGGTTAATAAGAATGTGACTGGTATCTCCTCTATGTAGTTAATTGTATGAGGCCCTCATTAATCAGCTTGGCTGGATGGGGACAGGAAGGCATACAAGGGCAGAGGTTAAGGGTTAGTTCTCCAGGGAATGGTTTCCAGTCCACTCTAGGCTTCGAGGTAGCTGGTAAAATGGCTGGGGAGTAATATGAAGGATAGCTGAGGGTTTCTGGATTCTTGAAGGCTGTTCAATAAGAGTAAGAAGGGAGATCCTTAGGTCCCTGGAAGATTGGTACCAGTCATCTTCAGGCACTAAACTGAGAGGCAGGAGACCTGAATTTGGATGTGGCTCATTGTGTGATCCTGAACAAGCATCTTCTGGGGCATGAGAATGAGGGAACTGCTCTTTGCTGCATCCTGATTGGGAATATATGGCTCTCCCTAAGCTCCATGCCTCTGGAGTCTCTCCTCCCCCTCAACAATCAGTCCTAGCTTATCAGTGTCCCTATATTCCTCCTGCCTGAGCTGGCCCTGGCTGGCAAGATCACTGCCCAACTATTCTCTTGGGTACCACAATCTCATCATGGTCTGCAGTCTACTTTCCTCCTTCATTATATGTTTCCAAGGCCATTAGTGAGAGACATGAGCCTGAATGACAAATTGCAGGGCAGAGTGTTTAGAGATAACAAAGAGACTTGGCTCAATATCAGGTAAACAGGTAGAGACAAATTGTTTTTGTTCCATTTTTTTCTTTATGGAAAATTAATTTTCTTAGTAAGGAAGATAAAGAAGAGGCTGTCGGGAGGATGTGAAGAGGTTAACTGATTGGGGGGAGGTGATTGAAAGCCTAGAAAATCTATACTCACAATGTTCTTGTGATTTTTCCGGTAGACTAGACCCATCCAGAGGAAGATAAGTAGGATGGGGAGGTAAAGAGCCCATGCCATTTGAGGACTGGCTGCAGGAATGTTGAAAAAGAGAAAGAAAAAGAGAATACTTTGGAGAGGGGAGCTGGGAAGAGGGGGTTTGGAGAAACAAACTGTCTTCAAGTATTTTCCATAGTAATGATGAAAATTCCAATTTGAACTTTACAAAGCACCTTTGCAACAGCCTGCAAGATATGCTATAAGAATATTATTATTATTATTCTCACATTGCAGATGAAGAAACTGAAGTTCAGAAAAGCTAAATGACTTGCCCACAGTTACATAGCTAGGAGCTAATTACATATCTCATAGATTCATGGGAATCCTTAAAACATCCAGAAAACAATCTACAACATTGATAGTAGCTCCCCTTTCAACCTCTCTAAAGATGAGGAGCCTGCTTTGCTATCAGATCACTGAAATTATGGTTGGTTATTATGTTGAGCAAAGTTTTAAGATCTTCAAAGATGTATCTTAGATATGGAAATGTATTTGACAATCTGATAATCTCTATACATTTAAGAATTGGACTTATTAGGTTGAAAATGCCAGAGACTTGAATTGATGGGCTTCTTTGGCCATAGAATTCCCTGATGGTCAGCTGTGATCAGATTTGGGGGTTTGGAGTAAAATAGGCTTCTTTTTGTTATTCCCCATTTAAGATTACAAGGCAAAAAAAAAGAAGAAAAAAAAAAGATTACAAGACAAGGGTAATATTGGGGTGATGGACTAGAGTGGTGATTCCATTGCAAAAAATTATTTGTTCTAATGAAATATCAATCTTACCAATCATTTCATTCATCATTTGAACTAAGACCTATCTGGTTTGACACCAGAATTGGAGATTAAATGTTGTTTTGGAAGATTTGGTCTTTCTTATTAATACTTTAATGTCTGCCTCTTTCTGTCTGTCTCCCTGAGTTTCTCTTTGTTCTCTGTGTTTCTCTTGTTGTGCCACAATTCTCTTTAATTGTTCTGAATCAGTTTCCCTAATTGGTTCTGCCTCAGTTTCCCTAAATTGTTCTGCCTGAGTTTTCTTAACTGTTCTGCCTCAATCCCCTTACTTGCAAACCCCCCCTCTGGTTCATTAAGACTGAGGATCTAAGGTTATAAATTGTCAATGTGAGACTCAAGATAAGGGGGAGTTCAGACTTCCTGCCTTCTAACTCCTTCTGTCATCAAGAATTTATGGTCCCACCCCCTAACCCATCATTGTCCTTCTTTATCCAAATTTACCAGAATGTCTGTTGTCTCCTACTATCGTGTCAGAACGAGATTGATAGTCCATTCCTACTCTCAATGTTTTGACTCTGCCCCTGCTTTGGTCTACCCCTGTAGCTAAGCCATGTGTGTATATATGTCATTGATAACTCACATTCACTACTGGATATTTTGAGATGAGAGTCCTGTCCAGTCAATCAATTAAACTCTCCAATAAATAAAATAGTAAAACTCTTTAATCTCTATCTTGCCTCAGTTTCTCCAGTATTACACTCTCTCTTGTAAACTGTATGTCTTTGTCTCCTTACTCTCACTTTCTCTTAAACAGGCAATTGTTAATCAATATTTTGACTTTGATATTGGAAGTGGTCTCTCTCTCTTCTCTATCCCTTCTTCCCTCTCTCCCTCCAGCTCTTTCTGTCTCTGTCTGTTTCTCTGTGTCTGTGTCTGTCTGTCTTTCTCTCTGTATGTTTTTTAAAGAAAACTTTCCACTTCCAAAACATGACTCCTAAAGAAGCATTTTGGGAGGTTCTGTGCAGTCTCTGCTCCCTCAAATTAGATGGAAGCCTAAAGTGTGTTTGAAAATTGAAGAGAAGGAAATTTTAAACTAATACTGTATAATTCTGCATGAAAGTTGTAGAAAACTGCATACAGATGGGAAGATTGAAGTTAAATGGGCCCAATATTTGATTACAATAGCTCCCTGGTTGCCATAGAAACAAAATTATTCTCCTGAAAAAGCAACTGATGGAAGGGACAGATATGTCTTTTTTTTTTTTTTTTCTTTTTAAGAAAGAGAGGGAGAAATAAATAAATAAATAGAAAAGATAGTTCCAAATGGCAATAAATGATCCTGAAATGACCCGTGTCTGGCTGGCTGAACACCAAAGGTAGAGATAAGGAGCTAAGATAAAGGAATAGGACATAATTTTGATACCAAATACAAGCTCATTAGAAGCAACTTCCACATCACAAAGGGAAAAAAGTCACTTGGATCTTGAAGGAGGAAGAAAGCTGTCCTATTATGATTAGATTGTGATGTTAGCTTGCTTTAGGGAGGTTGGGAGATAAGGTGATCTTAGAATTACAGAAAGGGTACTAGGTCTTCTAGGCAAGGATTCTTAATCCTTTTTGGTGTCATGGACCCTTTTTACAATCTGATGAAATCTATATGTTTTTAATGCATAAAATAAAATACATAGGATTAAAAAATTATATTGACACAGTTATAAATTTAAAAAATAAATTTACAGATCCTTTGAAAAGTATTCATGGACCCATCTCAGGGTCCATGTACCTTAGGATAAACAAAGAGGAAATTGTTAGAACCCTCAGGAAGAAGCTGACTATAATTGTTTCTATAATAGGTTTCAAGTACTAAAGGGAACTCTTTTGTAACCCCATAGATCTGTTCTTTTTTGGATAGGCATAAACTTTTTCTATAGTATGATCAGAGCTAGACTTGGAGCCAGATCATTATCTGATTTGAATCCTGAATCTGACACTTAGAGATATATGTAGACTGGGAGTTTTTAATCTCCTCAATCTCATTTTTAGAATTAGTGATGTTCTAGGGTGGGGGGGGTCTGGTGGTTCAGGCCCAGGATTGTAATGAAATTAACCACTTCTAGATCATATAATCTTTAACACAAAGAACCTTACTCAATAAGAGCAAAAAAAGCATGGAAAAGCAATTTAGCAAAGTTGGGAGAAGTAGCCCTTTGTCTCTGTATTTATCATCCTTGCATTCTAAGACAAGGGTAGATTTGTTGATTCATAGGATGGCGGAGATGCCTTCCTGACAAATCTAACATTTGACTTCTGCGTTTTAGAAGGGAATCTTAATTTCATGGATGAGTTAAGTTTCAAAAATAGTTTTATTATTTTTAGAGGGAAAAACTAGCCTTTCTAGTCAGAACCTTCTAGTTTTCAGAGTCCATACATGGTAAATATCTAATTTTTTATAACCCATTACCTATTGTTTAAGACTCTCAAAAGTTAAGTGACTTATCCCTATGGCCAATGAGCCTTAGAGGCTGAATCTGACCACAGTTCTTGAACTCTTTCCCCTTGTTATGCACAATACCAGGCTGCCTCTGCAGAGCTTCTTGGCAGTAACCACTTTTACTGGGCTCTTGCTATTAGTGTGTGTGTGTGTGTGTGTGTGTGTGTGTGTGTGTGTGTGTGTCTGTGTGTGTGTTTGTGAGAGACAGAGAGAGAGAGAGAGAGAGAGAGAGACAAAAAGAGAGAAAGAGAGAGAGAGAGACACAGAAAGACAGAGAGACAGAGAGAGAGAGAGAGACAAAGAGAGAGAGAGAGACAGAGACAAAGAGAGAGAGAGAGACAGAGACAAAGACAGAGAGAGACAGAGAGAGACAGAGACAGAGAGACAGAAAGACAGAGAGACAGAGACAGAGACAAAGAGAGAAAGAGAGACAGAGATAGAGACAGAGAGAGAGACAAAGAGAGAGAGAGAGACAGAGACAGAGAGAGATACACAGAGAGAGAGAGACAGAGAGACACACACAGAGACAGAGACACAGAGAGAGAGAGACAGAAAGAGACAGCGACAGAGACACAGAGACAGAAAGAGAGACAGAGACATAGAGAGAATATGTGTGAGCTCCCTTGGTTCCCTGAAGGAGACTTAGGCTTCTGATTACTGTGGAAACAGATCTGTTTGAATTAAACATGAATATGTTAGCAGTGTTAAGGTTAAGAACCTAATGATTAACAGCAGAGGGCTGAATTACAAGGAAATAGATTGTATTAATTGTATGGGTGAACTCGGTATCTAAGTATTCTGCAGATTAATCAGCCATGTGCTGAAGCTGACACCTGTTCTGATTAGTAGCAGCAGATTTAATGTATCTCCTCCCCCCATCCCAACCTACTTGGCTTTTAGGAGTGGAAGGATGGAAGGAATACAAATACAGGCTTTCTCACTGAAATCCATCCCAATGATGGATCTTTGAGTCTGGGTATATGACACCAGCCCCATCAAGTAGTGGATGAACATTGGACAGTCAGGAGCTTATCCTTGGTAAGTCACCTCCCATCTCAGAATTTCAGTTTCTTCTTCTGTTAAATTGAGGGGTTAAAGTATGATGGTGATTTCCAATATTCTAGGAATTCTAGAATAAGAAAGAAATAGCCAAGGTGTCAGGCCAGGAAGCCGAGGATTGGAAACCTCCTTGACCCCAGGTTTTCACAGACTAGTAGACTAGGAGGTACTGAATTTCAAAAGTTAAGTTTCCACTTCTCTTTTGTTGCTTTGGCAAGTGCCTGTTCCTCACTCTTACACACCAATAATCAGAATTGGTTTAATGTAAGAATGGTGCAGGCAGCATGATCTGGTGATCTGGTAGACAACCATTAATAAATATTTGTTCATTGATGGATGTTTTCACTGATATGACTTTTTTTCAAATGATGTCCCTTCATTAGGTCTTGCCTCCCACTTCCGTAAGATGGAGAGAACCTTTACCCCACCTATATAATAGAAATACTGTCACAAATGAGTCCATAGTAATGGAGTAAAATAGAGAACTTAACTTCAATACCCTACTTCCTATACTTAGTTAATGAGACAAAAACCCAAACAAAAAATTTTCAGTCAAATGATCCCTTAATTTCTAAATCCAATGATGTTATTAATTCCCATCTTTCTTGACCTCTTTGAAGCCTTCAACACCATTGGTCATCCTTGTCTCTTAGAGACTCCACCACTAGATTTTTGTGACACTAATCTCTTCTGGTTGTCTTCCCATTTGGATGACCAATCCTCTCAGGTTCCTTTGATGGATCTTCAACCTGTTTAAATGCACTAACCATAAGTGTCCCCTAATCCTATGCCCTAGACCCTTTTCTCTTTTCTCTCTCTCTCTCTACTATTTCCCTTGAAGGTCTCATCAGCTTCCTTGGGTTCATTGATCAACTCTGCAGATGATCTTCAAGGTACATTTATCTAGCTCTAACCTTTCTGCTGATCTTTAGTAATGCATCACCAATTGCCTCTTAGACATTTCATGGTTAATATCGCATAGTTATCTCAACTTAACATGTCTAAAGCATAAATTATCTTTTCTTCCAAATTCATCCTTCTCCTTGATTTCCCCATTACTGTTGAGGGCATTACCATCTTTCCCAGACACTCATTATAATTATAAAATCAGGTCTGATAATCTTGAGATTGGTTTTCCTTTAAAGGAAGCTACAGCTTATAACTTATCTCTTTATATATGAAAAGCAATTTTACAAGATTAGGTCTGATGGTTGTGAGGCTATTATGACAATTTCTCCTTAATGGACATTGTAAACTTATAGAACATACTTGTGGAAAAATAATGACAATAACATTCTGTGCTTCCCAAATATTACCTACTGACATCTTATCTTTCTTCCTGATAACAAATCCCCCCAATAATATTCTGTCTACTACCAGCTAATTTTTCCCCTGATAACAAACACCCCCAAGTAACATTTTTCTCCTGATTCCTGATATTGTTCATTTTACTTCAAATCAGAATATTAGAACCTTGTAGAAGGGCACTTTGGAGAAAAAAAAACAAAAAACCTTTCTGCTGAATAGACCTATGTGTCTGTGCTCTCCAAGGCATTGTTGCCCTTATGTGAATTACAGTCTATGTTAAGTGTATTTGTCTGAGCTGCATGCCAGGTTCCCTCTTTCTCTTTTCTTTTCCTCCTCTTCTCTATGCTTGCAATAAAGCTTTACCTTGGATTGACTCCTATTATTTTACATGCTTTTCTCAACATCCAAACTCACTAAAAGCTTGTTTTGCCCAATTGATACTGGTCTTTCCTTACACATAAACTGAGCACCCAGACAAGGACATAACCTACACAACTACAATGGGGAAATATAATGCTGGGAACCCAATTGTAGAAAGCAAGGATCAATAGGGAATCCTATGTTCTCCCAGAAGTGACTCCCTTAGGTCAGAAGATGATCTCAAAACACTCAGGCTCACAATTTAGGTTGTCATTTTTGACTCTTCAAGCATATTCATTCCAAATATCCAATCTGTAGCAAAATCTTGTCATTTCTACCTTCATAGCATTCCTTTCTCCTCTCATGCTGCAGCCACTGCATGGCTTCCATTCCAAAAGTCTTCCATTACTTTTGCTTAGATTGTCGCAATATCCATCTAACTGATTTTCCTGTCTCAATTCTCTTCCCATTTCAATCCTCTACTTGGCTACCAAAGTGATTTTACTAAACTGCAGGACTATGTCACCCTCTGCCTCTACTTCAATAAATTTCAATAGCTTCCTATTTCTTCCAGGACCAAATATAAAATCATCCATTTTTTGTTGGAAAACATGCCCCTTTTCCACTTCGCAAGTCTTCTTATTCTCTTTCATTTACTCTACAATTCATCCACATTGGCCTTCTATCCCTTACATATGGCATTCTGTCTTCCAGCCCTGGGTTTTTCTTCTGGCTGTCCCCCATTCCTAGAATTTTCTCTATCATCTTTCCCATCTATCTCTTCTATATCATATATTTGAGTATTTGTAAATGCCAATCTTTTGTATTTTGAACACTTTTGTGGTAGAGGAATTAAACGGCCACTTTACCTTATCTACATTGTACTTTGAGTACCTTTCTCAGGTTATTCTTTTGAGGAGGGCTTAGAACATGAACCAAACTTAAATTTTAAGAGATGTTTCTCTAAGACTTTAGGGATGGGTGTAATGAGTCCAAGAAGAGTCCAACTCCTTTCTTTGGAGCCAGGATCCTTCAGGACTAAATCCAATCCACCTGAACTTGCACTAGAGCCACCCTGTGAAAAAGACCATGCTAGTCCCTTGGACCAACAGGCCTATTAAACTAACTAGGTTCCAAGCTCAGTTGTTTCTACCTTCGAGAGTACCAGCAGTGTTCTCTAACTCTAAAGTTTCTCCCACATGAGATGGGGTATAGTCTGAAGCTGATTGAAGCTGTGTGTCCCATGTCCCTGGCGTTATCTCTTTATAAAACAGAACTTGGATGTGCTTGGAAAACCATCCTTTGTGTGTGCAATATCAGATACAACCTGATCTTGTTTTTGTTTGGTCACAGCTTAAACCATGCTGCCTTATCGCTTCATAAGGAAGCACGAGGGCCCACGTCGTACCCCTGTGCAATTTCTCTAGCACAGGTGCACTTGCCTGGTTGGGCCCTCAGTTCTGTGCTCCCTGACATGTACTGACTCAGGGACTTTGTGACTCACTCACTTTCCTGTACAACCACTGAATCACTTCCATTCTTGTCTCACCTCACTTGTCCATTTTCTATTCAACCAGAACACACTGTCCACTGACGCCATTCTGGAAATAATTTTAACTCTTTTCATGCTCCCTCAAGCTGTGTTTTCAGGCTAGTCTCTAACCATTTACTCAACCAACACCATCCCTGAAGTTACATCCTGACACTTTTATAAATAGAAGAGTGATGGTAATAGGAATTCTTAGAGTCTTGCCCCCTCACTGGACATAGCTTTTGGGACAGTTATCTTTTCTTTCTACCCTTTCAACCCCAGAGCCTCCCAAGTCCCTAAAATAGACCCATTGCCTTTCTTTTATTGGTGAGGCAACTGGGGATAAGTGACTTGTCCAGGTTTACACAGCTAGTATCTGAGGCTGTATTTGAACTCAGATCTTTCTGACTTCAGGGCCAGTAGTCTATCTGCTAAGCCATCTAGCTGCTCTAACCCATTACTTTTATTATATTATATAACTAATTATACTATTATACATCAGTTTTCTCTCTGCATGACTGGCTGAGCCCCAAACAGCTCCTATTTTGTGATAGATTAAGAATCATAGAGACAGAGACTGGACCTGAGGTTGCATTTGTATGAGTGAAAAAACCTCCTCTATCAATGTAGGTCATTGACTTTTAGTCTTAAAGAGTCACTTAGTGCAGTGACAGGGAGGTCAGTACCAGACCTGAAGTCAAGAAGATTTGAGTTCAATGTGGCTTCAAATGCTGACTAGCTGTATTACTTTGGGCAAGTGGCTTAACCCTATTTGCCTCAGTTGCTCATTGTAAAGTGAGCTGGAGAAGGAAATAGCAAACCATTCCTATGTTTCTGCCAAGAAAGCCTCCAAAGAGATCTTAGACAAGACTGAAAACCACTAACAACACAAGAATAGTGGTGTCAACTCAAATAGAAATAGATCCCTGCTGATTGCATATTGACTTAGAATACCACAAATTAACATTATCTGTATTACATTATATTTTTCATTTATTTTGTAAAACATTTCCCAATAACATTTTTATCTGGCTCTGCTTGATATTTTGCTGGCCCTTGCTAACACTTCTATTGGTAGAGGATGGAGAAATTAAATGACCTGGCCAAGATCACAAAGCCAGGATGTGACACAGAGGTGGGACTTGAACCTAGGTTTTCCTGATTTCCAGTCAGCTTTTTGTCCACTACTCCACACAGCCTATTAATATAGAGGAGGAATGTAAAAGTAGTAGTAGTAGTAGTAGCAGCAGCAATAGTCGTAGTAGCAAAAGTAATAGTAGCTATAATAATAGTAGTAGAAGTAGTCACAGCAGTAGTAGTAGAAGTAGTAGTAATGGTAGTCATAATACTAGTAGTAGAAATAGCAGCAGAAGCAACTAAAAGTAGAAGTTATAATAGTAGTAGAAGTAGCAACAGCAACATTAGTAGTAGTAGTAAAAGTAATAATAATAGTAGAATTAGCAGCCGCAGTAGCAGTAATAGAAGTAGAATTAGTAGTAATGGTAATAGTAACACTAGTAGCATAAATAGCAACAGCAACAATAGTAGTAGTAGTCATAGTAGAAGCAGTAGTAGAAGTAATAGTAATGGTAGTAGTAACACTAGAAATAGCAACAGCAATAGTGGTATTATATAGCAGTAGTAGTAGTAATAGTAGTAGTAGTAGTAGTAATAGCAAAAGTAGAAGCAATGATAGTAATAGTATAAGCAGCAGCACCAGCAGTAGAGTAGTAGTAATGGTAGTAGTAGAAGTAATAATTATAGTAATAGTAGAAATAGCAGCAGCAGTAATAATATTGTGATTGTAGTAACAGTTACTGAGATTTAAAGTGTATTATACTTTAAGGTTTGTGAAGTATTTTGCATGTATAATTTCATAGAAATTTAGAGCCAGAAGGGAGCCAAGAGATTCTCTAGTCCAATTTCTTTGTTTTTAAACAAATGGGGAAACTGAGGCCAAGGAAGAAATGATTTGCTTAAACTCATCAAGAGACTGCAGGAGAGCTGGGTCCAGATGTTTTCTTTTGTCAGTATTTCACATATTCAATTCCTATCTCTCCAACTAGGCTGTAAACTCCTTGAGGGCAGCATAAATATAATAACGTGCAAACCATCAGAACTAGAGGAGGTAAAGAAAGGAAGAGATCAGTGTAGGTTGAAGTAATAATATTTAACATGTGTCTGATACTTTGACATTTGCAAAACATTTTATCTTATCCTCAGATCAATCTTGTGAAGTAGAGGAAATATAGAAGCTGAAGCAGATAGATTAAATGACTTGTCTATAGTCACCAAGTATTTGAATCAGGATTCCTATTCAAGTTTTACTAACTCCAAGACTAGCATTCTATCATTTTACCACTTAGGTATTTTAACCAGAGGAAGGCTTTGTGGAGAAAGTGGATCTGAGCTGGGCCTTGAAGGATGACTAGAATTTGGATGATAAACTAAGCTATAACTGAAGATTTTTTTCACTTGGAGCAAGAAAAAAAAATTGGTTGGGAAGAAGGACTTGTTGAATGACAGTGGTGAAGAGCACTATGAGTATTGTCATTCCAGGAGAAGAGCAGATGTGTCTCTCAGTAAGAATTAGGGGGGATGTGGATCCCAGAAAAGGGATGTCATATTAATATGGAAACCTGCAGAAACTGATCTGAGGGTTGTGGAACTATGCCACAATGTGGACTGGAGGTGATGAGTTGGAGCTCCACCACCAACTGTTGGGGTTGGACCTAAAAGACAAGTTTTGCATTGGAATTCACAGTTAACTAGGAGAAAAGCAAAAAACCATGCCCATGAGGTGGGAGTATAGCACTGACTGGCAGGCTAAATTCATAGGGAGTTTAGCACTCTAAAAGTTAGTTACAAGATGGATACAGTAACCTGGGATTTCCCAAGATTTCTACAGAGGTAGAACCATAAGGCTGAGGGGATCCACCATTAGTGTCCTTCCCTCAAGGAGTATTATAATCTTATCAGTACTTTAGGTTTTCTCTGCCAACCACATTTCCTTACCCAGGACTTCATCAGAAGGATTGAGAAGTGAAGGATGAGGATGATGGTTATATATAGCCAGGAGCCTTAAAAAGATTTAAGTTTTTAGGGCCATATAATTTCAGGTACCTGAGACAATGGGTTGAAAAACCATTCTCAAAGGCTATCTTTAGATTGGTCCACTCAAGGAGTAGGAATTTTAAAAAATTAAAATTTTAAGCTGGAAAGGTTAATTGACCAATCTCTCTCACCTTTAAATTGTAAAGTAAGTGAAGTTGGATTAGATAAGCTTTAAGGTCTCAGCCAGCTCTTAGTCAGCCAGTTCTGATTTGAAGATTTTGATCACAACTTTGGGCTTCAGAAAGAAAATTCTCAATGGTGTGACTTGTGGTTCTTGTAGAAAATTCCCATTTGTGTGGTTGATATGGTCCAAAGAGTTTCATTAAAACCTCATATTCTTCACTTATAAAAAAGAGAATCATGACACTTGCAATATTCATCAGGTCGTTGTTAGATTTGTTATGGGAGGACTATTTCCTCTATGGGTTCATGTGGTAGATGACTCTTGCCAAAATGGATTTACCACAATGCAGAAATTATAGAGATAAAAACATAGGTTTTATTTTTATGCTCAAGCATAGGTTCAGGCCTCAGAGAAAACCTAAAACACCCATTAAAAGCCTCACAAGTCCTCTTATAGAAGAAATTACATTAGAGTGATAGAGAAATAATTCTTTTATATATCACAATCTCATACATTCCTCTTAGACCATAAAAATTAAAGAGAAGATACACCCCATGCTTCCTTCAACGTCATAAAATTAAACAAGCTTTCTTAAACAGTGTAATAACTTATACATCTCCTAAGACTCAAACTTAGCAAAATTTCACATCCCATAGGATGTCAAATCAACAATCTCCCAACTGGGAAGAATGGCTTTGATTCCCAAAGAATAAAGTAGTTTACAAAAATTCTCTCAATGTGTCCTCAAAATCCTGGGAAGTAGGTGCTATTATTATTATTCCTATTTTAAAGATAAGAAGACTAAAACATGGAGAGGTTAAGTGATTTGCCCAGGTTCACACAGTTGTTATTCATTTAATTCATTATTCATTTATATTTAATATTCTGTGAACTATCATGCAAGAGGATAAAATGACAACTTTTTTTTTAAATAAGAGAATTAGGATGCAAGCTTATGTTCTGCATGTTTACTGAAAGCAATTTCAGAACAATTTCAGTAGAGGATAAGACAATAGGGATGACATGTACCTCATCCTGTTCTAACTGGTTATAATTTCTTCTGTTAAGTCTTTCTATTTAAAAAAACCTTTTCATTCTCTGTATTTTTCAGGTGGCAAAATCTGTTTAAAATTCTGTTCACAAATATTTACAGTTCGGTGTTACATCTTGTTGGCTTGGGCAACTATTCCATATGTAACAATTCTCTGAATCTAGTACAATTTATTTGATGAATTTTCAAGGATAGTTTAGGGTTCATATTTATACTATAAGTATTAGTCTCCTATTAGAATAGAGAACCCCTAGTATGTAATTGTGAGTAAGCATGTATTTCTAAGTATCTGGCAGATATTAAATTTTTGCTATTTGTAGGGACATGTTATATTTGGTACTACTAAGGATGTTTAGGCTTTCTTAGGCTCTTGACTCCAGCTGCCACTAATTGTCTTTTTGCAAGTATAAAGAAGGGGTTCCTGCATCCCAGTTCCACTTAACCACTAGCAGATGAGCCTTTAAAAAGAAATACTTACTTTGAAGGCATAAATAAGCAAACTTGCTCCTCATCAAATGGGGCTTAATTCCCCCTCTGTATCACCTCAGTCTCTGGGGAAGAGGAAGGGAATTAGCTTATCTCATTTCATTTCAGCTCAGTTCCTGTATAGTTCTAAGTTCTAAGCCCCTTCTCGAACTTGAGTCCCAGGCTTTCTGGTTTCTCCAGCTTCCCTGCCAAGCTAACTGGTTTCAACATCTCCCCTGGAATCCTGGCCCCAAGGTTGCTCAAACACATGAGTGCAGTAGGGATTATCACCTGCCCCTAAAATTAAGAACAAATGAAACAAAACCAGGAGAGATCCCAGGCCCATTTCTTGGAGTTGGGGTAGAAGAAGAAGGTGGGACAGAAGGTATTTCCACTCTTAGTTTAGTTCATGGTGCCTTTGTTGTAGAAGAACTATGTGTAATCTGAAGATAGCGGGAAAAAGCATGTGAAAAAGGAGTGCATCTGTCCCAGTCTGCCAAAAGATGCAGCTAAAGGAAGCTATTCCTATCCATATATTATGAGAATCCAGAGGCAAGATGCCTTCATTTTAGGCAATTTGAGTACATCCCAAGGCCCTGATATCATCATTGTAATATCACCATCATCATCGTCATCATCACCATCTAAAGGCAGAATTTCTTAAACTTTTCCCACAAGCAACCTCTTTTTGCCCAAGAAATTTTTATGTGACCCCAGACAGATAGGTGTATAAAATAGATATGCAAATCAAACATTTACTTCTAATAAATAAGAATGGCATGACTCTCACATTCAGTTAGGTCCCCATATGGGGTCACAACCCACAGTTTAAGCAGTTGGAATCTAAACTATAATATGCTAGTTCCAAGAAGTTTTACTCTAGAACTCGTTGCCTTTTCCTTTGGGCTTCCTCTTTGTGATTGTGCCAAGTTCTGTGAATCTGGGCTACATAACAACTCTTTCAAGTTTGTTCTGCTTTTTCTCTTACATTGCTACCATCCAAATTCAGGCTCTCATCACTTCTTATCAGCATAATTTTTTAAAATAAGATTTTTATTTTTACATTATAATCATTTCTGGCAGTACTCTTCTTTCCTTTCTTTTCTTCTTCCTGTCTATTTAGAATTGAATTCTCCTTTATAGAAAAGAAAAATAGGCAAAAACACCCTATATTGTGACTTCATCTGACAATGTATACAATAATTTGCTCTAAAAACTCCCATCTTCTAACAGGAGAACAGTATATGTCATTATCAGTTCTTCAGGATTATTCTTGGCTTTTCAATTACTGAGAGTTTGGTGTTCTTTTCATCTCACCTGTGGGAGGTCAGAGGAAAAAAAGCCCTTTATCTTTCCTTTTATCACATAATTCTACTTTAGAAATTGTCCCTCATTTAATTCACATTGAGGAAGTATACTCTCCTTTTTTTCTCTGTTTTTCAAAAACTTTCACAACCCTTGTTCTTGTTACTAGGCTGCAGACAATTTGCTAGCTTTAGTCTAGTGCAACAGTTCTCAAAGTATTGTGTGAGGACCTTTGGGGGTCCTAAAACCTCTTCAGGAGGTCCATGAAGGCAAAACTACTTTGTAATAATTGTAAAAATAATTGGCAATTAAAATATTCCTCCAACAATGCTTGGCTAGATTTTCTTTATGTACTTTAACCCAAATAATTTTTTGCAAAAGATTGAATGCTGAAGCAGATATGAAAAGCCAGACATTAAAGATATGTGAAAAAATATGTAAAACAATGTCATTTTAATGATTTTGGGTTGGTAAAACAATTATTTTTCATAAAGTATAACATACTGTTTGTTGTTTCTATTTTAAAGTAAATTAACAAATATATTTAAAATGAAATCAGTTTAAAATGTTTAACATTCATTTTAAACTTTATAAATTGAAAAAAAATATTACATAGCAGAACACGAGAGGATTCAATATCAAACAATAAAAGTCCATTTTATGAAAACTTATGTTATATTTTCTATACATTATTTTTCAAAGCAACCCAGCTTTTCTTGCTTCCTTCTAGGTTTTTTTGTTCTTTGCTGTGTAAGTTTTAATTTCTAAAAGAGCAAATATCAATAGCTTCAACCAGTGTATTGTGAAGTTCAAGAAGGTAATGGATATAAAGTGGTTTGCAAACCTTAAAGCATTATATAAATGTTTTTTATTCTTATTATTAGCGTAGGGTCACTGGGCCTTCGGTCTGTCTCTGAGAGCACTTATGCTGAGTTTAAGCAATGTTTATAGAATAGTTATAAAACAGTTCAGGAGTATGCAGATACATGTTTGACAAATGAGATCTCTGGGGGGAAAATGCATGTACATACTTTTAAGTTTAGACTGTATTATTTTCTTTAGTATAGATGATCAACAAAACAATAAATCAATCCTTAATTTATAGCTCTGATCTCTGATGTGTAAATGATGTGGATATGAAACTGTGTTCTTTTTTGATTTATAAAGAAGGGAGATTAGAGTCTCAGACCCTCCTGGGAAGCATATCTCCGGAGACAAGTTAAGTGCATCATTCTATTGGGCCTTTCTTAAGGCATATCATCTCTATTGACAGCTGATCTCCATTCAAATTCAGGCTGAAAAAGTCTTCAAAGTAATTTCAATTGGGAGATCCTGGTCTAATAAGTTCAAACTGCCCCCAGGTCTCCATCAAGATCTATTCATAAAATAGGTTTCTGCTCTCTCATTTTTGAGAATGTCCAAAGCCTGCCAGGACTTCTGCCCGCTGTGGAGAGACCCTCTTCTCAGCGAAAAATCTTTTGTCATTTCCCTAAGAGGATTTTGCCACTGAAGAAAGGGATTTTCTTTTGATTTCTGTCAGAGAATTGTGGAAATCCTGCTTTGGTCGTTGCAGGTCCTTCATGAAAGAATTTTCAAGCCTGAAGAGTTTTAGGTGGCAAAAATGGAAGTTTATTATTGGATGAGAAGTCAGCTTTGCTAAGGACTGACTTCCTCACTGGCAAAGTCCTAGTAGGGAAATGGAGGCTGTCATAGAGAATTTCTTCTTAGCAGACAGGGTCCTGGTAGCTATATCAAAAAAACACAGCATACTATTTTGGACATTCTGCAAAGAAATGAGTAAACAGAAAATATGAGCAGATCTTGGTGGGGGGTTGGGGCAGTTTGAGCTGATCAGATCAGGATCTCCCAAATGAAATTGCTTTGAAGGCTTTTTCAGACTGAATTTGAATGGGCATCCAGCTATCAAGGGAGGTGATTTGCCTTAGAAATGGCCCAGCCTGAGAAAGAGGCTCTCTCACAGACTCCACAGAGCCTGGGAGACCTTGATTTCTCAGATCAAAAGGGGACACATTTTTAGAGTGATAATTTCACAGATTAAAGAGAACACAGTTTCACACTCCCATCATCAATGCTCACAATGAGAATTTAGTAAATAGCTCTCACATAGTTAGAGCTGGCTCCAGCACACCCCTAGATAAAATCCATACAAACTACTGACTTTTGAGGTAATTTTAAATAATTTTAAAAAGTATAAATATGGTGTTCTTTTTCTTTAATATAATAAGATAATGGTTCTTTCTGGGAGAAGGTGCAGGTTACTCGGGGGAGGTTTTCTTGGAGGCAGCTTTAGTATCAGTTCAGATCAATAATTACCCCAAATGCAAGAAATTTGCTGATAAAAATACAAATGTTTATTTTCTCCTTCCAAAGTATCCTGGTTAGTTGAGGCCTCTCTCTCTGCTTGGTTCCAAGAGCTCCTTCTGAATGTCTCCAAATCCAAAGGTTTTGTCCTTCAGCCTCTAACTCTGCTTTCTTCAGCCTCCAGGGCCAGCACCAAGTTGTATCTGTCTTGCCTCTGAGAGAGCCTTCTCAATCTTCACTGAACTCTCAACTCGTAGCTTCTTCCTCTGAAAACTCTTCTTCTGCCACCAGCCAGCCAAGTGGAAAATATTCTCTTGAATCACTCTTCACTGGCTTATATATGACTCTTCTGAGAGAATGGGATTATGGGTTTTCTCCCATAGTGCTCTCTGGCCCTAAGAGCTTCACGGGAGGTGTGAATTCAGATATCTCATACTAAACCCTGAAATTTCCCAAACGTGTGAACTCCAATGAGTAAAGGTGCAAACACAAGCATTGTATCAATTAGTTCTACTTAGTACCTTGTTTCAGGTTCTGGCCCAAAACATCTTCTTGTAAGAGCAGATCAATAATCTATCAACTCTAATGAGTTAGCAGTTTGTAAAGATTCCAACATATAAAGGTCTTGAGAACAAAAAGTTGGACAATTACTTGTTGTTTTCCACCCTCTTTTCTTTGATACTCTCTTATTTTGGGGATACTACTCTCTCCTGGGGTTCTGCTCCTATCGAGCTGACCATTCCCTCTCCCATAGAGCTCTGTTCTGGACCCTCTTCTCTCCTCCCTCTTCACTACTTCACTTGGTGATCTCATCAGCTTCCATATATTCAATTATCATCTTTAGGCTGAGGATTCTCAAATCTATTTTCAGCCCTGATTTCTCTGCTGAGCTACAGTCTTGCATCTTCAACTGCCTATCAGACATCTTGAACTGGATGTCTAGTAGAAATCTTAAATTCTAACACATCCAAAAGTGAACTCATTATCTTTTCCCCCAAACATCCCCCTTCTAATCTTTCTTAAGACTGTTGAGGGCACCATCCACTTCCCAGTCCCCCTGGCTCTTAACTTAGGTATCATCTTTAACTTCTTGCTGTAGCTCACTCAGCCTCTTTTCCAAGGATTGTCAACTTCACGTTTGCCAATGTCTTTGAATAGATTCTCTTTTCTACACCAATACTTCTATGACCTTTGTGTAAGGTATCATCTCTGGATTATTGCATGAGCCTACTGGTTGTTCTGCTTGCTTCAAGTCTTTCCCTCCCACATTCCAACTTTCATTCAGTCATCGAAGTGATTTTCCTAAAATTCACTTATGATTGCATACGCCATAAACCCCAGTGGCTCCCTATCATTTCCAGAAGCCAATACATAATATTCTATTTGACATTCAAAACTTTTCATAATCTAGCCCCCTCCTACTTTTCCAATCTTCTTACATTTTGCTCCTGGACAAGTACTCTTTGATCCAATAACACTGGACTCCTTGCTGTTCCTCAAACAAGACACTCATTTTCTGATTCAGTATTGCCAGTTTCTTTTGTCTGGAGAGCTCTCCTTCCTTATTATATCTGCCCCTGACTTTCTTGGCTTCTTTCAAGTCCCAGCTAAAATCCAAATGTCTACAAGAAGCTTGTTATAATCTTCTTTATTCTAGTACCCTTTTTCTCTTTATTTATCTCCCCTATTTATCCTGTATGTAGCTTGTACATATGCTTTTATCTCCCTCATTAGAATTCCTTGAGGACAGGGACTAGGTTTTAACTTTCTTTTGCTCCCCAGTTGTTAGTACAAAGCCTGACACTTAATAAATGAATATCATTGACTAACTAGTCTAGACAATGATAAAATTCTTCAATAAGGATGAAAAGTAGATTAACCCATCTGTAGCACCAAAGCTAATAAAAACTAATCATTATTCCTAAGAGTTTATAGGTTTTCTTTAAACTTAAAAAGAATATTTGTTTTCTTAAGGAAAACTCCCCTCAGCCATGTATTCTTTTATTATATCTTGTTTTTTTTAAAATAAATATCTGACCAGTTATGAAAAAGAAACAATCTTTTTTTTCTTTTTTAGTCATGGTAACTGGTCTATTTCAATGATTCAGTTGTTCTCCCAGTCTTGTTTCCCCTTTCCCTTCACCATTCACATAGATGCCAAAATCATTTTTCTAAGGGCTGGATCTGACCATATCACTCTCCTGCTCAAAAACCTTCAGTAGCTCCCCATTTCCTTTAGGAAAAAAGGTAAAGACCTGCTCCTAGTATTTAAAACTCTCTTTAATTTAGCTCTGAGAGTTCTCCTCCTACCTATTGCATTTAGCATGGAATCAGAAAGACTCATCTTCCTTATTTCAAATATGATCTCAGAAACTTAGTTATGTGATGCTGGACAAATCACTTTAATCCTGTTTGTCTTAGTGTCCTCATCTGTAAAATGAACTGGAGAAGGAAATGGCAAAATCACTCTACTATCTTTGCCAAGAAAACCCCAAATGGGGTCATCAAATGACTGAACAGCATAATTTAGCTCTAAATTACCTTTGTATCCTTACTTCACATTATTCCCCTTAATACATCTTTTGTTTTCTTAGGCATTCTCTCAACTTGACATACTATTTCCCACTTGCATGTTCTCATATAATTTTTACTCTCACAATAAACTCCTTCCTATTGCCATCTTTTATAACTAGGCATCATGTCCTACAGGAAGTCTTTCCTTACCTCCCCATTATTAGTGCTCCCTCCCTTCTAGAGCCATTGTATACTTATCTACCTATCTAACTATCCATCCACCCTCTCCCCACCCTCTTTCTTTCTCTCTCTTTCTCTTTCTCTCTATCTTTTTCTCTTTGTCTCTGTCCCTCTTTCTCTCTTTCTCTCTTTGTCTCTCTCTCTCTGTGTGTCTCTTTCTCAATCTCTTTCTCTCTCTGTGTCTCTCTCCTTTTATCTTCTCTTTCTGTTTCTCTCATCTGTTCCATCTCCTCAGCATGGTGTGGAGGGGGGATTAGAAGGCAGAGATGGGAGACAGGAAAAACTGGAGCCCCTTGGGCCTGGGGATTCCCCTTAAATGAGAATAGTACATAATTTACAGAAAGTCAAGCAGACTTCATGGCCATGCTTTGGGAAGGCTACTGGTTTTCTGGGCCCCAACTACACCCTCCCATCCCTCCATCAACAGCTGTTGCTCCCACAGCATCTGTTTGCACTTGGTGAACAGCCAGGAGAGTGCCCTAGTCCAGCTGAGCTGGCAGTTTTTCTTTCCTTTGACAACTCCGTTTTTTGGATAATGATATCTAATGAATGGTTGTATCCTCTCATCTGTGGCAATCACAGCTCCTTTGCTCAGGCCTGATTACAAACAGAACCTTCCCTGGAGTTCTTGCCAGCTAGCATCAAGCAGGGATGGGGGTGGGAAAGCAGCTCAACCAAAGGAGGCAACTTTCTTTTCTGACACCCTTGCTAGGAATATGACTCCAAACTACCTCCCTCTTAAGAACTTATTGGGAATCAAGTCAAAGCCTCCAGGAATTAGTCATTGTAACAGACTGACTAGACAAAGTTTCATTTCCTAAAGAGTGAAGAAAAGAATATAAAAAGACAGGCACTTGCTAGTCCTGTAACTCTTGGCAAATCAGTTAATCTCCCTGTATCTCAATTGGTTAACTAGTATTTATTAAGTACAAATTATGTTTTGGGTACCATGATGTCTCTGCTCTCAAGGAGCTTGTAGTCTAAGGAGGGAGACAATATGCAAACAAGTTATGTACAAACAAGCTATAAAATTCAATAATTATTTATTCAATAAACATTTGTGAAGTGTCTACTATGAGATGACTCGGTGCTAAGTGCTAGACATACAAAAGGAAGCAAAAAACATTCCCTCCCCTCAAGGAGCTTAGAGTCTAATGAAGGAGATAACATATAAACAAACATATGCAAAGCAAACAATATTCAGGGTAAATAGGAAACAGCAGATGGAAGGCCTTGGAATTAGAAGGGGTTGGGGAAGGCTTCCTGTAAAAAAGGTATTTATTTTATTAATTTCAAGGAGTTAGAAAAGGCTTCTTGTAGGAGGTGAGATTTTAGGAGGCCAGGGAAATCAACAGCAGTCAAAGATGAGGAGGAATAGTGTTCTAGGTATAAAGAGGGGCAGAGAAAATGTTTGAAGCTGAGAGATAGAACGTCTTATTTGTGAAACAGTCAGGAGGCCAGTGTCCCAGAATTGAAGAGCATGTACTGGGGAGTAAGGTATAAGCAGACTAGAAAGACAGGAGGGGGCTATGTTGTACAGGATTTAGAATGTGGCAATAGGAAGCCACTGGAGGTTATTGATTTGGGGTGAGGGGTGGGTGGGGTGACCTGATCAGACCTACATTTTAGGAAAATCAATTTCGTGGCTGAATGAAGACTGGATTGGAGAAAAACCAGACTTGAGGAAGGCAGATCTACCAGTAGGCTTTGGCAGGAATCAAGGGAAAGGAAGGTAAGGACCTAAACTAGAATGGTGATAGTATCAGAAAAGAGAAGGGGGGCTTATTCAGGAGATTCTGCAAAGGTGAAGTCAACAGGCCTTCCTAATAGCTCAGATATAGGGGAAGGGTGAGAGATAATGAGGGATTCAAGATGGCTTTTAGATTGCAAGTGAAAGACTAGGAGGAGGATATTGCTCTCTGCTTAAAGGGAAAATAGGAGGAAGAAAGCATTTAAGGGAAAAAATAATGGATTCTGTTTTGTGCTTACTGAGTTTAAGATGTCTTTTAGATATCCAGTTTGAGATGTCTGAAGGCAGCTGGAGATTTGAGATTGAAGGTCAGCAGAGACACGGGGTAAGAAGGGTAGATTTGAGAATCACTAGCATAGACATCGTTATTAAATCCATGGGAGTTGATGAGATCATCAAGTGAAGTAGTATGGAGGGAGAAGAGAAGAGGGGCCCGAACAGAACCCTGAGGGATACCTATGGCTAGAACATGTGACCTGAGACAGAGAAGAAGGGGTCAGTTGGGTAGAAAGAAAACCAAGAAAGTGTGGTGCCCCAAAAATCTAGAGAGAAGAGAGAATTGTTATGGGCCAAAACTCTGTATTTGAAACAGGGATTCTTATAAAGTATTAAGTCAGTGGAATTGATAAGACAATGGTTATCTAGTTATCTAGATTATCTAGTTTAGCATGGTGATTAATAGTTCTCTAGTTCAGTATGATTGATTTAATCTTACAACAAATAATGGTTTCCTAGTGATATGATCGGCTTCTACTCAGTATACTGCATATAAGCTGGGACAAACTCAGCCAGAGAGATTCACTCCATCTCCCACCTTTGTAGTAGCTGGAGGCTGGAACACAAGCTCTCGGACTGAGACAGACTTCAAGACTGTGACCATCGTGGTGGTTCTCCTGCCTCCCCCACAAAAACCAAGACACATTCCGGAGGACTTCCAGAAAGCTAGCCCGGGCCCCAGGCAAGGAGAGAAGACTTTGAAGGAGATAATAAAGATTTCTGGACTTTATTTCTGGCTATTCTCGTGGTGATTACTCTGATGAAATGAAGACTGGTCCAGAGACCTCCAGAAAACCAACCAGAACACTACAGAGAATCAAGGAGGAGTGATCAAGAGAGATCAAGATCAGACAAGTCAAGGAGAATAAGTGAGAAAATGACATTGAATTTGGCAATTAAAAGATCATTAGTAACTTTGGAGAGAGAGAACAATTTTGTAGAATGATAAATTTGGAAGCCAGATTGTAAAGGGTTAAGAAGAGATTGAGAAGAAAGTGGATGGCCTTTTTAAGGAGTTTAGCTACAAAGGACATAAGAAAAATAGAACAATAGTTAACAGTGACCTAAGGATCACATGAGAATTTTTTTCAGGATAGGAGAGACATGGGCAGGTCTCTGCAGGAGCAGAGAAATGAGCCAGTAGAGAGAGAGAGAATGAAAGTTAGTGAGTGGGTTTGACAGAGGGATCAATCTGTTGAAGAAGATGGGATTGGAGAGGGATCATTTGAACAAGAAGGAGTAAGGTAATTTCTTTATGTAAAATAAGGAAGAAGGAGAAGATAGTAACCAAAGGCCCTGGAGTTGTAGGAGATAAGGAAGAGGGGAGAAGAGGAAGTTCATAACCAATGGCTTCAGGTTTTTTTTTTTTTCTTGTAAAATATAAGGTAAATTCTCATTTGAGAAAGTGAGGGGAGGGGGAAATCATGGAAGATTTGAGAAGGAATGGAAAGGTTTGGAAAAGCTACCAGGATAATAAACTGATAAGGGAGATATAGTAGGATTGCATAGCTGCAGTGAGGGCCAAGTTGGAGTTATATAACATAAATTCTTAATGGTCCCAATCAGAATGGCTGCATGATATCTCTACCGTGGTTCAGCAGCATGTGTGTAGGCCTGAAGAAACAAATGGTGGGAGTGATCCAAAGCTGGGACTTGGCTGGGTGTAATTAGCAATATGATAATCGGGCTAAGGATTCAAGAGAGAAGGACAGTATAGATTTAAATTGGTTCACCAAGACTCAAAATAGGAAGAAGAGAAAGTGGTCAGTGTAGGGGAGATGGGCTAGGAGAGAACTGAGGTATCAAAGGATTAGAGGTCAAGATGAGGATGAAGAATAGAGTTATATAAGGGAAGGTACAGGAAGAGAGGTAAAAGCCCTTAGATTATGTTTAGGTTAGAGGACTTCATAATTTTTGAATATGGAGGCATTATATATGTGGGTGATGATCAAGAGTCTGACCAATTTTGTATATCTGAGGTGAGGTGGAGGAATTAGGTAGAGGAACTAAGTGTGTAGAAGTGGCAGTAGAAGAAGAATTAATAAGTATTAAGTCTCCTAGTATGATAGCAGGATTTGGGAAAGAAAGAAAAATTGGTAGCCAGGTTTCAAACCCATTGAGGAAGGAAAAGAAGTGAATTGAGAGTATCTGAAGACAACAGATACCAGGATTTTGATTGGGTGGTAGATATGAATAGTCTGTGTCTCTATGGGAGAAAAGTTACTGAGTAAAGGAAAAAGGGAGAGAAGCTAGAAATGATAACAGGGAACAAAAAACTTTTCAATTCCCCATCTGTATCTTTACTCATTCTCCTCAGCTCATTAATCAAGGGAGAGTTACAGCCATCAAGGGAAAGCCAGGTTTCAGTAAGAACTAATAGATAAGGAGTGAGAAAGAAATAGATTTAAGATAAAGGGAAGCTTGTTGCTTATGGAACAATATGGAAGTATTCCAGAAGACACAATACAAAAGCTGGATAGACTTAGGGTTGAAACTTTGCAAAGATTAAAGGGGATGAGGAGGAATCAGCTGGTAGGAGGTATGGGATGCGGTTTTGATGATGATCTTTAGAAGTTCAGAGTTACTAGGATGTGGAGGGTATGAGCAAGTGTGAGAATGTTTATCATTGAGTGTAGGGTACTACTTCTCAAAGGTCGGGAGCAGCAGATGATGAGAGGCCTCAAGTCACAAGAAAGGTTGCTCTTCTTTATATTCTAGGTTCTGCACATCCCATTTAGTACATTGTGTTGGTAGCAGGAGGTAAGAGATACATTTTGTTGGTTCAGATGGAATTGGTTGATTTAGGGCAGATGGAAGATGCCCACTTTGGCCCCAAGTAACTTTTCCTCAGCATACACATTGCACTGGACAGAAGATGAAATGCTCAGGGGGCTACTACACTGAAGGTCTGAGATCCTCTCGCCTGAGGAGACTGAGTATGAGATGGTAGCAGGAAGAGGTAAACTCCCTCTAAAGATGCTGGACACTAGGCTGACTGTTGCCTACCAACCTTTCCTCAGGGGACGTGCCCTAGTGCATAAGTAGTCTGGATTAATTGGAGATAATCAATAGAGGGAAAGCACTAAGGTGGGCTGAGGGAGGCTTTCTGCAGAGAGAGTGACTTTTGCTGAAACCCAAAGGAAGTCAGGGAACTTGAGAGTTGTAAAGTGTCGCTTCAGAGCAGCAGAGAACATGGGGCAGGGGGTAAAGAGCAGGGTGAAGTATAAGAAGACTGGAAAGGCAGGATGGGGCCAGGCTATGGTTTCCTCATTTGTGAAGTGAGGGGTGAACTTGATGGCTCTAAGGTCTCTTCCAGTTCTAAATATATAACCCTGTGATTGATAAATCAAGGTGCCGCCCCAGGTACCAAGAAACTCTAACCACTCCCATGTTTATCTTTAACTGATACCCTCATGACTGGTGTATTTGTAGCAAGGCTTATATTTGTGCTCGCATGACAAGTCATGGGTCCTGTGTTTTGGTTTGGCATCAACCATAATGTAAGAATCAGATGAAAAGGGCCAAAAATAGATCCAAGTATAGAAATAATGTGGAATTCTTGAGGGTGCAACTTCAGGAGAGGGAGGAGAAGCAAAAGAAGTGTCAGCTGGAGGAATTTCTCCATTGCTGACCTGCCCTTGACGCCATTCCACCCCCTGAGGGCCAGGAAGCGGGGACTGATTAGAGTTCCATATAGCCCAGCTGATGAGCTATTCACAGGGAGAGGGCAAGAGTGGAGGTTCTGTGAGTGAAAGAGCTGTCAGTGGAAAAGGGGTGATGTCGAATGCTGCCTCCAGTCCTGAATGTTCTCCGTGTGCTGGAAGCTGACCCTAAGATTTGACTGTGCAAGTTGATTGGAGCAGGAGGAGGGAAATGACTAGAACTTCCGGGGCTTGGGACTGGTCAGGGTTGAGTGGCCCAAGTGTTGGACGTCTCGCCGAACAGTTCATCTGAGAGTTGTTTTATTATGTATTTTATTTTACTCTTTTAAAGTCTATGTGTAGGAGTAAAGGCTGTTCACAGTTAACCCATACTTGGGTGTAACTTTTGCCATGCTCACATGATTAGGGTTCTTTGAAGAACAGTAGTGTAAGGAGAGTGGAATTTGTCCTGTCAGTGGGGAGTCAAGACAAGAGTCTCATTGGATAGATTTACAGAAAGCAATTCCTGGACCAAAATTAGCTGGAGTAGAAGTGAATAAAACTTCTAGTTCTGTTCCTGAGATCCAGAACCTCAATAATCTAGTCATCAAACTATCAAACTCCCTTTAGAGCACCTGTAGCTTAGAAAGGGGCAAACAATAAGTGGTCAAAGTGATAGAGAAAATCAATTTAAGGGAAGACTCTACTATGCAAAGATAGCCATCTGAGATAGATAGACCAGTAAGTCGATAGAGATAGATCAAGAAAAAGTAATTAGATAGAGAGATAGACAAGGCAGGCAAAAAGATGACAGATAAGGTATAATGAATATATAGATAGATGATAGACCTATAGAATAGATCTACAGGTAACATGGATAAATAGAACATTTATTAAGCGCTTACCATTTGCAAAACACTGCGGGAATGCCATTATAAGCAAATAAAAACTCCCTGCTCTCAAGGGCATTATGTTTTAGTGGAGGAAAATAACACAAAAAAAGTTGCTAAAGGAAAATGGGGAGAGGGTAGCAAGGTAGAGAAGTCTAGAGAATCAGGAGTGATGCTCTAAGAGGAGTGTGACTGACTCAGGCACCTCCTCAAATGAAGGTTAAGGAATTTCATACTAAGTTACAGTATACATTTGAAATGTTAATAATAGTGCATAATTCTATGTTTGCTTTAAGATTCAAAAAGCACTTTTCTCAAAACAACCAAAAAATTTGGGATCAAGTATCATTTATTCTCATCTTACAGATAAGAAAGCTATAATTCAGGAAAGATAAGCAGTTTGCTCATAATCATTCAGCTATTAAAAGCTAGAGCCACCATTAAATTCAGATATTCAAACCCTTTGTTGTTGTTTAGTAATGTCCAACTCTTCATGATTTCATTTGGCAGAGATGCAGAATGGTTTGCCATTTTCTTCTCCAGCTCATTTTTACACATGAGAAACTTGTGCAAACAGGGGTAAGTGATTTGTTCAAGGTCATCCAGCTGTTAACTCAAGACTTCCTGACTCCAGGCCAGATGCTCTATCCACTGCACCATCTTGCTGCCCTTTTAAACTCTAATACCAGCGTTTTTTCTACCATACCCTGCTACCTTCAAATAAATCATTCATCTCCCAACTTGAAACTCAACCCTTTGAACTTCTACACCTCACCCCCAGCAGCCTTCTTACCTATATTGCCTTTTGTCATATCTCACTCGTCTCATTTGAGTTCCTTGAGTCTAGCATGATACCTTGTACACAGCAGAAGTTCAAGAAATGTTTGTGGAAGGTCTAAATGAAGAAACAACTATCTTTCCTTCAAACATTTTTGTTTGTTACGCTGTCCTTTCTTTCCTTAAGCAATTCTATGAAATCAGAATCCCATAAACTCCCAGTCTCATGGATTTAGAGATGAAAGGGTTCCTAAGGGCTACTTTATTCAACTTTCAGATGAGGAAACTGAAGCCCACTTAGCTCATATGATTTGCACAAGTTCAAACAGCAAATGGCAGAACTCAGATTTGACTCTTCTTCTGACCCTAAATTTAACCTTTCCCTGCCTTTTACTGTGCTGCCTTTCTACTTTGCAGTAGTTTTTAGGTATTAAATGAATTCCCATTGATGGAAGCCCATCATTTGGAAAATGGCTGAATAAGTTATAGTATATGAATGTTATAGAATATCATTGTTCTGTAAGAAATGATCAGGAGGATGATTTCAGAAAGGCCTGATGTTAAGTGAAGTGAATAGAACCAGGAGATCATTATATAAGCAAAAACAAGATTATATGATGATCAACTCTGATAGGCATGGCTCTTTTCAACAATGAGGTGATTCAGCCCAGTTCCAATGATCAGATGATCGAGAGAGTCATCTACACCCAAAGAGAAGCCTGTGGGAACTGACTGTGGAACATAACATAGCATTTTCACTTCTTTTATTGTTGTTTGCTTGCATTTTGTTTTCTCTCTCATTTTTCCCTTTTTGATCTGATTTTTCTTGTGCAGCCTGATAATTGTGAAAATATGTATAGAAGAATTGCATGTTTAACACATATTGGATTACTTGCCATCTAGGGGAGGCAATAGGGAAAAGGGAGGAAGAAAAAAAATTGAAACACAAGATTTTGCAAGGGTGAATGCTGAAAACTATGCATATGTTTTGAAAACCAAAAGCTTTATAAAAAAGAAATTATCTAATATAAAAAAATGAATTCCCACTCTTCCCTAAATTTCTGTGAAGTACTGACTTGAACTCAATAAGAAGGCTGGTAACCAAAAAGAGATGATGAGGAAAGGGACTTCTCTTCTTTTTTTCTCACTTTATCTTAGTGGACATTTATAAAAGTCTTGTTTGTCAGTGCTAGGGAATGAAAAGAAGAGTCTAGCCCAGCTAGATTCTGGGACAGAAATGGGAGGATGCTGCAATGTGAGATGCTCAGTGATGCATGTTTACTGCCTAATATAATTTTAATCAGAGAATCAGGGAAATAAAGAGAAACAGTCTGCATTTACATCTTGCCAGTTGCTTTTGGGCCAAATCTCAAGTACCTTGGACAACCTCAAGAGTTTGCCAATGTTTTATGCTCAGAAGGTTTGCAAATATGGCACTGATGTCATTCTAGTTTCTTTGCTTGTCAGTCCTTGAGACTCTCAACTTTTAATTCCAGAAGGGAAATAGCAGTCAGACTTGGTTCAAATTTAGCTGAAGAAGGTGAATTTTGACATTTCAAACCTATTGGAGGAAAAAGATAACATTTTCTTGATTTGGTGGGTTACCATAGAAACTACTGGATAATCACAGAACTAATTTGGTTGACAAATTGTCTAAATTATTGAGGATCCATAAAAAGATTCTTTTATTTTTACATTTTCAAATGATAAATGTAACCATTAAGAAAAATAAACACTCAAAATAACAAATAGAATTGTTAGTTGATATGTGGAAGAAGAATTTTCTAGCCATTGATACCATGTTTTCTTTGGAATTACATCCTCGCAAAGATAGTACATGAGTTTGCAGTTTGTGTCATTATAGGAGTTGTTGAAAAACACTGGGGAAATCTCATGAAGAACAAGACACAGTGTTGGAGAAGCAGAGGAGGTTGCCTGGAAAAGAAGGCAAGAAAATGGCAGCTGTATCATTCTCCAATTGATGAGCATCCACTCAGTTTCCAGTTTCTGGCCATTACAAACAGGGCTGCCACAAACATTTTTGCACATGTGGGTCCCTTTCCATCCTTTAATATCTCTTTGGGGTATAAGCCCAGTAGTAACACTGCTGGATCAAAGGGTATGCACAACTTGATAACTTTTTGAGCATAGTTCCAAATTGCTCTCCAGATTGGTTTGATCATTTCATAACTCCACCAACAATGTATCAGTGTCCCAGTTTTCCCACATCGCCTCCAACATTCATCATTATCTTTTCTAAGATCTCTTCAAACTCAAGAATCTTAGGATTCTATGATATTCCTCCTAAATTTTTGAGATATTAATTTGATATGTGAAAGTAGAAACCATTTGAAATGGATCAAAGAATTTAATGCCTGTTGCAATTCTGTTATTGTCTTGTTATTCTATTTTATTTGTCATAGTTATTGAAAGGTCATCTAGTTCAATTCTTTCATTTTGGAGAAAAGGCTATTGAGGCTTGAAAAATTAAATGATTTGCTTAGAGTGATATTAAACATCTTTGTTTTGAATTTGTAGTTATTTTTTGGTGTGACCTAGTAAAATAATCATGACTGAAGAGTTCAGAGGTATGGAACCAAATGAACAAATAGAACAGCTGTGTCATAGACCAGAGCATAGTTTAAGGGGCCCCAAGGGCTATATATAGGACATTTTAACAAAGAAGAACCAGATTTTTAAAAATTTTCCTTTTTGGTCCCTTATAATCCAAATGAGTTTTGTGGTGGGGCAACCTATAATCTCAGCTACCTGAGAAGATGAGGCTGTTGGATCCCTTAGTGTGGGACTTTTGACTTGCATTAGGGTAAGCCTATTGACTGTCTGTACTAAGTCTGCCACCAGAATGATGGCAGAGTGGTCCTAAATTTCCCTAAGGAGGGGCAAAATGGCCCAGATTAGAAATAGCAAACAAAACTCTCATGCTGATCAGCAGTGAGTGAGATCTACTCACTAGAATCTGATTTTAATGAGCAAGCAAAAACCAATAAAAGCAGGGAGTAGAATGTGAAATTTCTCTTTTGTCCCAGAATAGTCCTTTCATAATTCTCTCCAATTTCAAGTGGATCTATACATCATTTTAACACATTTTCTTTCTCCTTTTTTCCTCTCCCTCTCCCTCCTAATACGCTTTCTGTTTCCCTGTCTCTGTCTCCTTCTCTCTCTCTCTCTCTCTCTCTCTCTCTCTCTCTCTCTCTCTCTCTCTCTCTCTTTCATATCTTATTTCCCTGTTCTAGTGTTTCTGAAAGGTAGGAGAAGAAAGGAAAGTTTGCAGAAGAGATAATAGCAGTAGAGCAACTAACTTGGAGACAAGTATTTAACTCTATACTCCAGCACTTATTAACTCTAGAACCAAGAACAATTCCATTCATCTTACTGGATCTCATTTGTAAAATAGGGACTATCTATTATAGATACTTTATTGTGCTGATGTTAACATTTCTTTGAGAAATGCAAAGGTTGAACTGGAAATGGATAGGAATTTTCTGGAGGAGATGACTAGGAATTTCCTGCAGAGATGCTCTTAGCTCTTAGCCCACATGCTGGAGTTTGGGTAGCAAAGGTCTTTCAACAAAAGAGTAGTTAGAGCATGGTGGCTTCTGGCTGTTGTTGTTTTTTCAACAACAAATATATTTTATCTATTGCTAGTTGATCATATTATACAAACATAGATGCCCACTATTTTTTCTAAAATAAAATTTTATTAATATCTTTTAAAATTTTCTCTAGATTTCCCCTTGTGTCTTTTCCTTTCTCCCTTCAACTCATATAATTAAGAATATTTTTTAAAAAGAAAAAGTAAAAATAAGAAGTAAAATTAATCAAAATAAGAAAAATCTGCAAATACACACAATATTCCATACCCATGGATTTCCTATCCCTACAAAAAATTGGGGAGCAGTATGTTCTCATATGACTTCTATAAAGACAGTGGTTTTTTTTTATATGATTTTTCATCATTTTGTTTTGTGATCATTGTCCTTTCACTTATATTACTTTGTTCTCATTGTATATATTGTTTTCTCAGCTTTGCCTAGTTTGTTATTCATTAAGTTAGGTAAATCTTTCCATTCTTCTTTGTATTGGTCATATTTGTCATTTCTTACAACTATAATATTTCATTGCATTTGCAGATCATGATTTGTTTAACCATTCCCTAATTGATAGGCATTGTACTTGATCAATAGAGCCTTAATTAAAAAGTAAGCATCAGGGACTACTAGATTATATGACCAAAAAGATAAAAAACTAAACACTTTCTTTGATTCCCACAACCTCTCAAATCTTATCAAAAAAAATTAGGTGTAAAAGATAAAGTAACTTCAGCTGCCTCCATGGTCTTGAATGGAACCCAAACAGAGGGTAAAAAAAAAAAGCATGAACTGACATCTATCTCAAGTTCATATAGCATCCCCTTTCCAAACACCCATCATGCTCTGGGCAGCAAGGCTGCACTAACTGACCCAAGATGTAACCTATGGACCTGAAACAAAATCCTTACTATACCATGGGCCATCCTTACTCTTCCTAGAGTCATAGAGATCTGGTCTCTAGATTGAGGAACTCTTCATAGTCAGCACACTAGAAATTTTTTGTGCTTTAAAATATTTCTGCAGGGGAAGAGTAACAAAGAGAAGGGGGCAGGACACATTTGTGGGCTTGTAATAGAGTTCAATTCCATATCTCACCTTCCTTTTCTCTCAGATTCTTGGGGTCAGTTATATCCCCCAGAAATCACTTGGGGTTAGAGACCTAGAATGGTTAACCATGAATTGCCCAGCATGAAGAGAGGCTATGATATTTTAAGGTACAACTCCTAAGAAAACCATGACTAGAGGGAATGGAATAAGAAGGTGAGCAAAAGAGTAAAATAGGGGAAAAAATGATGTTACCAAAGATCTCAGGAAGAAAAAACTCAAATACTCTTGACCATAAGTAGAAAAATCAATAGGGAAGACATTAACAACAGAAAGAAAGAGAGCTTGCAGATACAATAGACTTGTTCAGGTGTCTATGAATAAATATTGAAAAATAAAGGGAAAAAATTCATCACTTGATGAGATAGAAAATTCTATGGAATTTGAGGTGAATATGGAATCACAATATGCTTCCTGAGTAGTTTTTTAAAAAATGAAGGTTATGGGAATGGAAATTATGGTCATCACCACCAAAATAATTAATAGAAAAAAACTAAAATCCATGGTGATAAATGTCACCAAAGAAACAAAAGAGAGAACAATTGAGGACAGTTTCAAAGAAGAGAAGCAAAATCCAGAAACATTAAAAGAAAATATCTTCTCAAACAAATATAATTGATTTCAAAGAGGATGCACACACACAAAAAAGATTATAAATCTCCTAGAAGAATAAAAGTTAAAAACAAACAAAAACAAAAAACAAAAAGCCTGAACAACATTATGCATTACATAATGCAAGAAAATTTCCCAGAACTTCTGGACACAGAAAATAAAATACCAAGAAATCACAAAGTATCTAAATCAGGGAAAAAATAAAACAGAGAGAAAAAAATTACAGGCAATATCATTAGAGAGTATTAACTCAAAATTTTTATTTTATTTTTTTATTATTTTTTAAAATAACTTTTTATTGACAGAACCCATGCCAGGGTAATTTTTACAGCATTATCCCTTGCACTCACTTCTGTTCCGATTTTTCCCCTCCCTCCCTCCACCCCCTCCCCCAGATGGCAAACAGTCCTTTACATGTTAAATAGGTTACATTATATCCAAGATACAATATATGTATGCAGAACCGATCAGTTCTCTTGTTGCACAGGGAGAATTGGATTCAGAAAGTAAAAATAACCCGGAAAGAAAAACAAAAATGCAAGCAGTTTATATTCATTTCCCAGTGTTCTTTCTTTGGGTGTAGTTGCTTCTGTCCATCCTTGATCAGTTGAAACTGAATTGGCTCTCTTTATCGAAGAGATCCACTTCCATCAGAATACATCCTCAAACAGTATCGTTGTTGAGGTATATAATGATCTTCTGGTTCTGCTCGTTTCACTTAGCATCAGTTCATGTAAGTCTCGCCAGTCCTCTCTGTATTCATCCTGCTGGTCATTCCTTATAGAACAATAATATTCCATAATGTTCATATACCATAATTTACTCAACCATTCTCCAATTGATGGGCATCCATTCATTTTCCAGCTTTTAGCCACTACAAACAGGGCTGCCACAAACATTTTGGCACATACAGGTCCCTTTCCCTTCTTTAGTATCTCTTTGGGGTATAACCTCAGTAGAAACATTGCTGGATCAAAGGGTATGCACAGTTTGATAACTTTTTGAGCATAGTTCCAAATTGTTCTCCAGAATGGCTGGATATGTTCACAATTCCACCAACGATGTATCAGTATCCCAGTTTTCCCACATCCCCTCCAACATTCCGCATTATCTTTCCCTGTCATTCTGGCCAGTCTGACAGGTGTGTAGTGGTATCTCAGAGTTATCTTAATTTTAATTTCTCTGATTAATAATGATTTGGAGCATATTTTCATATGTCTATAAATAGTTTCAATTACTTCATCTGAGAATTGTCTGTTCATATCCTTTGACTATTTATCAATTGGAGAATGGCTTATAAATTAGAATCAATTCTCATTGGAAATGAGGCCTTTATCAGAACCTTTGACTGTAAAAATGTTTTCCCTTCTAATCTTATCTGCATTTGTTTTGTTTGTACAAAAACTTTTCAATTTGATATAATCAAAATTTTCTATTTTGTGGTTAATAGTGATCTCTAGTTCTTCTTTGGTCATAAATTCTTCCCTCTTCCACAGGTCTGAGAGGTAAACTATCCTATGCTCTTCCAATTTATTTATAATCTCATTGTTTATGCCTAGGTCATGAACCCATTTTGACCTTATCTTGGTGTAAGTGTGGGTCAATGCCTAGTTTCTGCCATACTAATTTCCAATTTTCCCAGTAATTTTTGTCAAATAATGCGTTCTTATCCCAAAAAATGGGATCTTTGGGTTTGTCAAACACTATATTATTAAAGTTATTGGCTGTTTTGTCCTTTGAACCTAACCTATTCCATTGATCAACTAGTCTATTTCTTAGCCAATACCAAATGGTTTTAGTAACTGCTGCTTTATAATATAATTTTAGATCTGGTACAGCTAGGCCACCTTCATTTGATTTTTTTTTTCATTAATTCCCTTGAAATTTTGTTTTTCCATATGAACTTTGTTGTTATTTTTTCTAGGTCATCAAAGTAGTTTTTTGGGAGTCTGATTGGTATAGCACTAAATAAATAGATTAGTTTAGGTAGTATTGTCATCTTTATTATATTTGCTTGCCCAATCCAAGAACATTTAATATTTTTCCAGTTGGTTAGATCAGATTTAATTTGTGTGGAAAGTGTTTTGTAGTTTTGCTTATAAAGTTTCTGATTTCCCTTGGCAGATAGGTTCCTAAATATTTTATACAATCAGTAGTTACTTTAAATGGAATTTCTTTTTGTAACTCTAACTGTTGGGTTTTGTTAGTGATATATAAGAATGCTGATGACTTATGTGGGTTTATTTTGTACCCTGCAACTTTACTAAAGGTGTGGATTGTTTCTAATAACTTTTTAGTAGAGTCTCTGGGGTTCTCTAAGTATACTATCATATCATCAGCAAAGAGTGATAATTTGGTTTCCTCATTGTCTATTCTTATTCCTTTAATCTCTTTCTCAACTCTTATTGCCAAAGCTATCATTTCTAATACAATATTAAATAGTAACGGTGATAGTGGGCAACCTTGTTTCACTCCTGATCTTATAGGGAATGGTTGCAGTTTGTCCCCATTACATATGAGGCTTACTGCTGGTTTTAAATAGATGCTACTGATAATTTTAAGGAAAAGTCCATTTATTCCTATACTCTCAAGTAGCTCAAAATTTTTAAACAAAATCTCACCCAACAGATCATAGTGACTTATTCAAGAAATCACTCATTAGGACCAAGTAGGATTTATACCAGGCAGACAAGAATAGTTTGACATTAGGGAAACAATAAATGTAATCAAACCTTCTAAAAACCAAAACATTCAAGATCAAGAACCTTCTGGTTCTAGAATAACAGGACAAGATGCAGGACAAGCTTTAATAAAGTAAAACATTTATTTATCCTAAAACAAACAAATAATTAAAAAAAACTCTACAAAGTATATGATTTAAAAAATCATAAAAAAACATCTTTCTAATGCCACAAACAAGTATCATGCAATAGGGATACATTAGAACCTTTCCCAATAAATAGAAGAATAAAACAGGGATATTCACTTTCCCTACTCTTATTTGATATAGTTTTGGAAATGCCAGCAATAGACATAAAAGAAGAGAAAGAAATTAAATGTGTAAAATTAGATAAAAAGAAGATAAAAATATTTCTATATGCTGACAATATGATGATATACTTGGAAAATTCTAGGAAATCAGCAAAAATGTTAATTGAGACAATAGCTTTAGCAAAGTTGCAGGCTCTAAAATAAATCTTTAAAAGAGCATTTCTCCAGGCAGCTAGATGGTGCAGTGGAGAGAGCACCAGCCCTGAAATCAGGAGAAGCTGAGTTCAAATGTGGTCTCAGACACTTAACACTTCCTGGCCTTGTGATCCTGGGCAAGTCACTTAGCCCCAGTTGCCTCAGTAAAAAAACAAACAAAACAAAAGAGCATTTCTATAAAATAATGGGAAAAAAAGTACAAGGTACAATAATTGAAAGGGAAATTCCTCTTCTAATAACTACAAAATCAGTAAGTATCTGGAGACTGGTCTACCAAAATATACACAAGACTTGTATATTCAATTAAAAAGTACTCTATAAAGAAATAAAGGAACAGCTAGGGGGCGCAGTATATGGAGTGCCAGCTGAAGTCAAGAGGACCTGAGTTCAAAATTGACCTCAGACACTTAACACTTCCTAGCTGTGTGACCCTGGGCAAGTCACTTAACCCCAATTGCCTCCAAGGGAGGAAACAAAACACAACTTAAATAGCTGGAAGAACACTTTGGTGCTCTTGTCTAAACCATGCCAATAAAATAACAATTAAAATAATTAACTTAGTTAAATTAAAATTAAAGTCAAGTGAATTAATCTAAGTTAATTTTTACTTTGAGTGTTATAATCAAATTACCAAACGAATTACATCATTGAACTTGATAAAATAACAACAAAATTCTTTTTGGAAAAACAAAAGATTTGGAATGTCAAGGGAAATGATTAAAGAGAATAACACTTCCAGACTTCAAACTATATTATAAAGCCATGAAAGGCATATAGTACTGGTTAAAAAATAGAGAGATATATCACTAGAACGAATAAACAAGCAAGAATCAGAAATAATGGAACTCAATAATCCAATGTTTGATGAAGTGGAAAACAAATTCCCAAGGGGAAAGTTCCTTATTTGATAAAACTGTTGGGAAAATTAGAAAGCGATCTGGTAACAATTAGGTTTAGGCCAATATTTTATGCCATATTTCAAAATATAGTCTAATAATATACATGACTATAATACTGAAAATCAGATACTGGAAGAGAAGCAGATCATATTATACCTCTCACAACTTAACCAAACTAGAGTTAGATGCAATTTTAATAGATACAATAGCCAATTAACTTTTCCTGGAGGTGGGAGGTTCATAATAATTGTCCATTGCACACATTTTTGATTCAATGTACATATATCAATTGTGTTATTTTTTCCTTTTTTATTGTCTTCAAAAAGCATTATTGTCACATGAAATGACTCTTTGGGAATGGGAAGGGAGTTTTGGGGCTAATTCTGATGATGTAAAAATAAGAAGATTTTGAAAAAACTGTTTTTAAGTAAACAAAAAAACAAATAAAGAAAAGTAAATATCATTTTCTGGGCATGAGAGTATAGTAACATCCTGGAGGAAGGTGAAGTTCCTTCTATTAAGAAGAAAAACTCACAACAAAAAATAACAGCCAACTGTTAGCATTTGAATAACAATTTGTTCCTAGAATTTAGTTCTTTTTTACATTTTTGTTTACTTATTTAATATTTTTCCCCAGTTACATTCAAAACAATTTTTTTTATATTTGTTTTTTAGAGTTTTAGGTTTTCTCCTTTATCCTTAGCCATAATTAAGAAACCATATTTGAAATTATGCAGAACATTTCCACAAAAGTCAAGTTGTGAAAGAAAACACAGATCTCCCACCCTAATAAAAATAAAAACCCTCAAGAAAAATTAAGTTAAAAATAGAGAGAAAGAGAGAGTAATAAAGAATGCTTCAATCTATATTGAGACTTGATTAGTTCTTCTCTGAGTATGGAGAGGATCTTTTATCATATGTCCTTCAAAGTAGGTGTGTATAATTACACTACTGAGAATAACAAAATCATTTATAGTTGGTCATCCAGAACATTTTTTTACTTGAGAGCACCCTACTCATTATTTTCCAGAAAACAATAACATCCCATCAAACTTGCTTCAATTTTTTTTTTTACAATTACTATTGCTAATTGTATTTCTTCCCTTCCCCATTTATTCTCTCTCTCCTTTTACCCTATCCTTTTTCAAAAATCTTTTGCTACTGAACACTCCCTTCCCCAATATAGCCTCTCTTTTATCACCTTCCCCCACTTTCCACATTTCATTCCCTTCCTATTTTCCTGCAGGGTAAGGTAGATTTCTATGCCCCTATTGAATATATATGCTATTTCCTATTTGAGCTAATTCTGATGAGAGTAAGGTTCACTCACTCCTTCTCTACTCCCCCTCTTCCTCTCCACTATAAAAGTTTTTTCTTATCTCTTTTTTTTTTTTATGACAGATAATTTGTACCAATCCATTTTTCCCTTTCCCTTTCTCCCAGTACATTCCTCTCTCACTCCTTCATGTCATTATTTTTAAAAAAGATATTATCCTTCCATATTCAACTCACACTTGTGTCCTTTGTCTATATACTCCTTCTAACTGCCATAATAATGTGAACTTTCTAATGAGTTACAAGTATCATCCTCCCATGTAGGAATATAAACAAATAAACCTTATTTAAGTTCTTTATGATATAATTTTCCTGATTATCTCCTTATTCTTCTCCAGAGTCCTGTATTTGAAAATCAAAATTTCCATTCATCTCTGGATTGTTGCTTTTTTTTTTTTTTTCTTTTTTATCACGAGCTTGAAAATCCTTTTTCATTGAATGACCACCTTTTCCTCTGAAGGATCATACTCAGTTTTGCTGGTAGGTCATTTGTGATTTCAATACTAGCTCCATTGCTCTCCAAAATATTGTATTCCAACCCCTCTGGTCCTTTAATATAGAAGCTACTAAATCTTGTCTTATTCTGACTGTGACTCCACCATATTTGAATTGTTTCTTTTTGAATGCTTGCAATATTTTCTCCTTAGCCTGAAAGTTTCAGAATTTAGCTATAATATTCCTGGGAATTTTTATTTTGGTATCTCTTTGAGGAGATAATCAGTGGATTCTTTAACCACTGGTTTTACCTTCTGGTTCTAGAATAACAGGACAGTTTTCCTTGAAAATTTCTTGAAAGATTATTATCTAGGCTCTTTTTCTGATCATGACTTTCAGGTAGACCAATAATTTTTAAATTATCTCTCCTGGATTGATTTTTCTACATCAATTGTTTTTCCAATGAGACATTTCACATTTTTTCCTATTTTTTCTTTTTTTTGTTTTGCTTTATTGTATCTTGATTTCTTATACAGTCATTAGCTTCCATTTGCCCAATTCTATTTTTTTAAGGAATTATTTTCCTTAGTGAGCTTTTATACCTTCTTTCTCAATTGCCCAATTTTGCTTTTTAAGGCATTCTCCTCAGTTTTTTAAAAAAAAATTTCCTTTTGCACCTCTCTCAATTCTTTCCTTAATTTTTCCTCTATCTCTCTTCCTTGATTTTCAAAGTCCATTTTAATCTCTTTCATGGCCTGAACCCAATTGTTATTTTTCTTGGAGGCTTTATATATAGGAGCTTTGACTTTGTTATTATCTTCTGATTGTGGGTTTTGATCTTCCTTGTCACCATAACTCAATGGTCAGAACCTTTTTTTCTTGTATGCTCATTTTCCTAGCCTATTACTCTGCTTTTAACTCTTTGTTAAAGAGCGGTTCTATTTCCAGAGTGGAGGTTGTATTGTCCCAGGCTTCAAGGGTTTTGTGCAGCTGTTTTCAGAGAGCCTTCTAGGAATCTGACCACAATCACTCTTTTCTGCCCTGGAGCTGTTAGTTGTGTCCCAGTCTCATTATAGCTGTAAGATCTAGTGTGCTGGAAAGGCTGGGGCTCCATTGACCCAGGTTGTATTGGGACTAAAATCCAAACTCACACTGTGTTGCCACAGACCCTTCCTACTGACCTTCCAAGTCCTCTCTTGTGTTCCTGGGCTGAGAAGTCCAGAAGCCTCCAGCATTGCTGCTGATCCAGAGGTTCTACCTGGTGGGGTCTGGGCCTGCGCTAGGATTGTGTGCTGGGGTCCTACTCTGGTTCCAAAGGCCTTTTCTGTTGACTCTCCAGGTCCTCTTTGGTATCTCTGGGCTGAGAGGTCTGGAAGCCACCAGGATTGTCGCTGATTTAGAGGTCCATCTTGGACAGGATCTGGGTCTGGGGCTGCAAACTGGATTCCCAACCTAATGTTGCTGAGGTTCAGAAAGGACCTTAAAAGGACCGATGTCATGAGGTGTCTCAAAAGAATTTGCAGGCTTGAATCCATATTCAAATCAAAGGGCAAAGTTTTTTGTAACACCAATTGAAGCAGGCTAAGTTCCAAAAGAATTTAGCAAAGATCCAAGAGAAAAGAAACAAATTTATCCAGTTCATTAATATGCTAATTTTATAGTCTAGAGGTAGAACTGAGTAGTGGTCTCAGGAATTTGGTTATCACTGACCAATAGATTATCTGTCTGTCCATTTGTAATGTTTGCATTATTCTAAGGCCAGAAGATTTTAGAATCATTGACAGACAGTTTGTCAGAATAATAGCACTCTAAGGTTGAAGAGGAGAACCCCAAAATGCTAAAATCCTTGAAGGAGAAAATTTCCTTCACTCTGCCTCAATGAGGGACCCTGGCCAAAGGACAAACAATTTCTTTCTTCTTGTCTAGGTGGGTTCAATTCAGTCTTGAAACTCATTGAAGTCTATTCAAACCCAGCCCAAGCTGATGAGCCAATGCCAGCTGTCCCAGCTCCCACTAAGATACTCAATATAAAAAAGCCAAACTAAAATCCTCTCTTTGTAGAGGTTCCAAACATGCCAGCTACACTATGCTTGGGATGCCAAGGGCCTCTGTCCACTGGAATATTCTTTTCCAGTGTCATTCTATTTTTATCCTCCCTTATTTCCCTAACGAGACTTTATGCCTCTCTGTCAGGATTTCTAACATTACTTCCCAATCCCTATAATAAACCATTTTTATAAGTCTAGGTTTTCAGGTCTGTAAATTCCTTTACAGAGAACCTCTGCACCACCAGAAGGGAGTCCCCAAAACTTCCTACCCTTGCGCCAAATCCCAAGGGATTGCAGGGAAGCCAAACCTCTCCATTTGGTTCTCTGAACCCCGAACCTGGCATAGACCTTATCATTTAACTCCCTGACCACCAGAAACCCTAATCTCATTTTGGTTCCCTAAATCTAAACCTTATCAAGGTCAAGAGACCTCAGGATCACGAATATATCTTCCCTAAAGTCTAAGAGAAGAAATATTATTATATTCCTAGTTCAGAAGATTTTATAATCATTTATGGACAGATTGTTAGAACAATAGCACACTTTAAGGTCAGAGTACCTCAGGATTACTGATTCTAAAGCCAGAAGATTTTAGAATCATTGACAGATTGTTAGAACAGAAGCACTCTAAGGTGGGAGGAGGGAAGAATCTCCTTACTGCTATTCTCCTAAAAGCTATATTCCATCAATATCATAGATCTTTTCTACTGATTTCAGTTGCCTTTGGCTGGAAAATATTCTACTACATCTTTTTGGATGTTCTGATGCTCTAAAATTTGTTTAGCTTCATTATTTCAAGAAATTTGGAGCATTTGGGGGAAAGGTTGGGCGAGTTCCTACCTTTACTCTGACATTTTGACTCCACATTTAAATTTAGTTCTTTTTTGTGTGGATCTTTCTTCAGTAAAGGAAGGTCCTTGACTTATTTCTGGCTACTATAAAGAGCTTCTAAAGTCCCCCAAACCATTTTGGATACTTCTTAAGAAATTTGCAAGAAAAGTGAAAGAGGATGTGTCCAGGAAAAGACCACCTTTTTTTTTTTTTAGAAGGACCTGAGGTATTGTTTATGGAGCCAAAACTTATTAAAGGAGGTGAGAAGAGAAAATTATGACTTATAAAAGATCTAAAAGAAGGTTGTATGAATATGAGGAATTGGAATGAACCAATTAGGACTCTTGGAGAGCTCTCAAATATCACTCCTTTAACTTTCTGATGTTTAAAGAAAGAGATAGGAAATAAGAAAATTGAAACTGAATCCAGGCCCTGTCACTAACAGACTATTTTAAGGAAACTTTGACTCAAGCCCAATGCTATCGCACAACATTGTGACTCAAAAAAACTTTAAACATCCTAAAATAAAAAACTCACTAGGAAAAACTGACCTATAGAATCCATTGAGATTTATCTGTTCAATTTGAATTAACAAAACCAATAAATTAATCAATAAACATTTATTAAGTGATTACTTTGTGCCAGACACTGGGCTAAGTGCTAGGGATACAAAAGAGACAAAAGACAATTCTTACTCTCAAGGAGCTTACAATCTATTGCAAGAGAAAGCACACAAATAAATGTATAAAATGCAACATATACAAAATAAATAGAAAATAATTAACAGAGGAAAAGGATTAAAATTAAGAGGGGTTGGGGAAGGCTTCCAGTAAAAATGGAATTTAACTGGGACTTAAGGAAACTAGAGAGTTGGTGTAGAGGAAGGAGAATGTTCCAGGAGACAATTTAGAGAAAATGTCCAGAGTGGAGAGATGGAGCATCTTGTCTGTGGAACAGTCAGGAGGCCAGTGTCACTGGATTGCAGAGTACATGTTGGGGAGTAAGATGAAGTAGATTGTGAAGGTAGGAGAGAATTAGGCTGTGAAGGTAGAAGAGAACAAGTAGAGCATTTTATATTTAACCTTGGAGCCAATAGGAAGCTGTTGCAATTTATTGAATTGGGGAAGGGGGAATGGCACAGTCAGACATATATTTTAATAAAATTACTTTAGTGTCTGAAAAGGAAATGAATTGGAGTGGGGAGAGATCATGAGCATGCTGATATTATAATAATAATCTAGGAATGAGGTATCAGGGTCAGATTAGAGGAGGCTTATTCAAGAAATGTTGAAAAAGTAAAATTGGCAAGCCTTGGCAACCAATTGGATGTGGGGTGTGGGGGTGATGAGGTGTGAGAAAGTTGTAAGGCCTGAGGTACCCCAAAACCAGCTGACCAATCTGTTGGTCAGAAAGCTGTCAAACTCAATGATGGAAGCTACCCCACCCCTACCAGTCTTCAATTGTATCTCTAAACCATAATATTAGCAAATCAGCCTAATCTTTGTTTCTCTTTCCTATAAAATGATCTCCTTAATTCTGCTTCTTTGTTAGATTCCTTAGAACTTTAGCCTGCTTCATTTGGCATCACAATTATCTCCCTGATTCTGACTCTTTGCTAAAATTCTCTTGGAAATTAGCCCGCTGCTGACAGTGTAATAACTCTTTGCTCCTTAACTTGAAAACTGAGTATATGAATTCTTTTGCCAAACCCACTCACTACACAAACTGGGGGGACCCTAATCTTGGTGGAGTATCCTCAACATTTTTAGTGCCTAACGTGGGCCCCCCAAATTTTATATCCTTGTTAAGGTAAGCCCTTTTCAGCCTGATCCTGTAGTTGCGTTTCTAGGAAAACTGGTCTGGGTCGTCTGAGCTCTAGGCTCTGCAAATTTTCCTTGACCAGGGTTTCTTGGACTTGGAATCTCTTGCCATTTCTTGGTAAAGTTCCTTCTTGACTAAGGAACCTTTGCCACCTTTTCAATCACCCTGAGATGCCAGAGGAGGGGAAGTGCTATAGAACTAGGAATTCTTAGGCTCTTAGCAAAAATGGGACAATTCACTTCTATCTTTAAACCTACTCAAGGGGAACTGAATACTGATCTCTTAGATGACTCCTTCTGGGTTTCCTATGAAGAAATGCATGAGGGGACAAATGGGGGATCTCTTGCCCCTGGGGCTGTGAGAAATAGCATTTAGAGTCTTCAATAATAGAGTTCAAGCTTAGGCAAAGAACAAAGGCAGAGTCAGGTTGAGGATCACAAAGAAGTCTCAAATTTTAGTTGCTCTTGCCTCAGATGCCACGGCCAGGATTATTGGTCTTAAAATTGGCCTCGGAGGAAAACCCCCAGACCCATACCCTAAGTGCAATTAGGAGGCACGTAGGAGAGAGACTGCCCACAGTGGGGTCAAATCACCTCTACCCAATGCCATTCTCTGGTCTTCTTAAGACTAGAAGCAATGGTGCCCAGGGTTTGACCAGGCTTTCTCTTGTTCCATCACAATGCCCAAGTCCAGGATAACTTTGGATGTGACAGGTAAATCCATTGAATTTCTCTTTGACTTTGTGGGAGGTTCTTTTTTTGTCCTGCCCTGGTACTCTAACTCTACCCACTCTGCCCCTCTTAAGGGATGGGAATTTAAGGGAACTCTTTTGAGACCTTCTCTCCACCTTGTCAGTTTGGTGGCCTGTTATTCACTCTTTTCTTATCATCTCTTCCTGTCCTGCCCCTTTGTTGGGTCTTGGCTTAATGGTAAAATTGAGGACCCAGCTTTCTCTTCTCAGACCTCTGGGTGCATTTTTTGTGTTTCTCTCAAAGCCCTCCCATGCTCCATCTGAAAGCTGGGGGAAAGTAGATTCTTCTCTCTGGGATCCAGGAATCCCTGGACCAGCTACTCATGTTCCCCCAGCTCTAGTGTACCTCCGGGATCCCAGTGTGTTCCTTCATAGGCTCCAGTACTTAGTTAAACCAGAGGCCAGAGGGGGATTGAAACCCCTGATTGAAAAATTTCTTAAGCATCTCAGAGCTGTAAATGAGACATTTAACTTTTTTGATTCCCAAGACTTCTTTGTCTAAAGCCTACATTGCCTGGCAGTCTGTTAAATATTTGGGCCATGAATTAATTCCCACTGCCTATTCACTCTCAGAGGAGAGGAAGGATGAAATCTTATCACTCCCTGAACTTGCCTCAAAAAAAGTTAAACTGACCTCTGCTCCAGCATTAGCCATACCTGATTTAAATGGGGAATGGAAGGCAGGTTACTTTGCGGTGAGCCTCAATAGCACCTTAGAGGTTAAGCCATTCCCCCTTCCCCCAGGACCCCTGCCCAGAATTCATTGCCCTCACCAGCGATTTAGAATTGGGGAAAGAAATGGAAGTGAACATCTATAATCACTCTGGATATGCCTTTTATGTCTGGCACACTTATGGGGCTATATAGAAAGAAAAGGGATTTTTGACAACCAAACATTCCTCCATTAAGTATGCAGAGGAAATTCTATGATTATTGTTAGCTGTCCATGAACTTAGAGAGGTTTCTGTTATGTTTTGTAAAGGATACCAGAAGGGGGATTCACTTCAGGTCGAGGGAAATAGGCTTGCAGATTCAGCTACCCGAGCTGCTACCTGGTGGTACCTTTGATTCCCCAACTCCTCGACTCCTACACTCCTCCATATAGCTCCCAAGCACAGGCCTTTGCCTTTTATTTCTCCTTTTTTGGGGGTTTCAAACACTCTCAGGCCACCTCCTAGCCCCAGAGTAAAGCAGTGGAAATTTCTTTTTGGCTTACACCAAAGCACTCACTTGGGAAAGAATGTCCTCCAATCCCTTGGATTGGTCAAACAATTAGCCAAGACCACCTCAGCTTAGCTTTCTTTTCTGTAGTTGGTGTTACTCTCCATTTTATTCAAAATAGTTGTTTTCTCCCCTATTTCAAGTAAGCTTTGTATCTTCCAGACTCCAGGCCTTGAACTTCTCAATCTGAATACTACTGGTTACCTAATGCTAAGGCTCAACCCTCCCAGATGCTGCCACCATCTTCAACCCCCCTCCTCAGTCTGGACTCAGACAGGCAGGCCAGCTCTACACCCCTTGTCAGCCTGAAGCAGCTCCAGAAGAGGAGCTCTCTGTCCCTTTGCCCCAAAAGAATTTGGGTTTTGATCTCTTGAGGGGAGAATGATGAGGTATGAGAAAGTTTCAGGGCCTTAGAAGCCCTAAGACTAGCTGGCCTTGGGTGTGTCACAAACAATGCTGGTCAGTTTGTTGGTTAGGAAACTTTAGAACTCGGTGATGGGAACTGCTCCATCCTATTACTTTTCAATTGTACCTTTAAACCATAATATTAGCAAATCAACCCAATCTTTCTCTTTCCTATAAAATTATCTCCTTAGCTTGGGGAGAGGGGTGGAGCCAAGATGGCAGAGAGGACATACTTTTCTTTTTGACCTCTTCCCCTGATCCTCAGACTAATTAGCAAACCCAGCCTCTGAAGTAGTTCTACACCGGCAGAACCTATAAATATTGGGATGCAACAAGCTACCAGCAGAAGATAATTTCGAAGATCCCCAGAAAAGGTCTGTTTCAATCGGGCATGGAGGGAGGTAGCCAAGCACAAGCAGTGCACAGACCTGGGGCGGTGTGGGCTCTGCGTATTGGAGAATCTGTGGGAAGGAATCTAAAGCAGTGCTGGTCACTCTGCCTGGCTACAAGCCCATAGATCAGCAGTTATAAAACCTCCAACACAAACACAAAAGGTCAATAGTGAACCTCAAAATGCCAGAATTTCATGAGACTTGGCCACATTCACCCAGCACTGAAAGTCAGTCAGTGCAGCCATTGCCGCTTGTACAGGAAGCTTGGATAATCTCCCTTGCCTAAAAGCAGATCTCAACTTTTTAAAAAAAATCAAAAAGAACTCTGACCATAGATAATTTTTATGGTGAAAGGAAAGAACAGATTTCAAACCCTGAGGAGACTAAAAGCAGGTTGTGTCTACATGAAACCTCAAAGGGTGATATAAATTGGTCCCCATCATATATCTCCTAAAAGAAATGGAAAAATATCTTAAAAGAGAGCTAGAAGAAAAATGGGGGAAAAGAATGCAAGAGGGTTTGGAAAAGGAAACAGAAATTATCTGAAGACATTCATTACAAAATATACTTAGTGAAATGGAAAAAAAACATACAATTCCTTAAAAAAAAAAAAAGATTTGGCAAAGTGGAAAAAGAAAACAACTCCCTGAAAAATAGAATTTGTGAAATGGAAAAAGAAAATACCCCACTGAAAAACAAAATTTGTGAAATAGAAAAAGAAAATAACTCCTTAAAAAACAGAATTTGTGAAATGGAAAAAAAAAATCCATAGAACAAAACAACTCATTTAAAATTTCAATTGGACAAATACAAAATGAACTAAAAAAAAAAGTAAATGAAGAAAATAATTCACTAAAAATCAGAACGGAACAAATGAAAATGACTCAATGAGACATCAAGAATCAGTCAAGCAAAACCAAAAAAATGAAAAAATAGAAGAAAATGTAAAATACCTATTTGGGAAAACAACTGACCTGAAAAATAGATGCAGGAGAGATAATCTAAGGATTATTGGACTTACTGAAAACCATGATGAAAAAAAAAATAGCTTAGACATTATTTTTCAGGAAATCATCAAAGAGAACTGCCCTGATGTCATAGAATCAGAATTAAAATAGTCATTGAAAGAATTCACCAAACACCTCCTGAAAGAGACCCCAAAATTAAAACTTCAAGGAATATTGTGGCTAAATTTCAGAACTACTAGATTAAGGAAAAAATATTGCAAGCAGCCAGAAAAAAACAAACAAACAAACAAACAAACAATTCAAATACCAAGGAGCTGCAATAAGGCTCCACCCCTCTCTCCAATCCTGGGTAAGGATTACCCAGGACCTAGAAGCTTCCACCTTAAAGGATTGAAGAGCCTGGAATCTGATATTCTGAAAGACAAAGGAACTTGGAATGCAGCCAAAAACAAACTATTCTGCTAAACTGAACATTTTCTTTCTGAGAAGAAGATGGACATTTAATGAAACAGGTCAATTCCATTTATTTCTGATGAAAAGATCACAGCTGAACAAAAAATTTGACCTCCAAATATAGAACTCAAGAGAAGCATAAAAAGGTAAAAAGAAAAGAACTCTTGAGAATTGTATCTCTATTATGGGTATACATAGAGAGTGCATGTATAATTTGATTTTACTGTTATAATATAAAAAAGAAACTAGAGGTAGAGAGGGGATTATATCAGAAAAAGGAGAAAGTGGAGGTGAAACAAAGGAAATTATATCTCATGAAAAGGCAAAGAAAACCTTTTATAATTGAGGGAAAGAAAAGAGGGGGGATGAACATTATGTGAATTTTAACTCTCACCAGATTTGGCTCAAAGAGAGAATATTAGATATAATGGGTTTCACAGAGAAACTTCTCTCACTTTATAGGAAAGTGGGAGAGAAATGGGGAAAAGAGAAAGGATAGACTAATAGAAAGAACTTTAGCCTGTTTCATTTAGCATCACAATTATCTCCTTGATTCTGTCTCTTTGTTAAAATTCCCTTGGAAATTAGCCTGCTGTGAAGCAGCATAATAAATCTTTACTGTTACTTGGAGAGTGAGTGTTCAAATTCTTTTGCCAAATCCACAACACCACCAGGGATTATTGGGGTATTTTTCTCTTCCACAGGGGAGTGAGATATAGTGAGGAGACCAGGATAATTCCTAGATTGCAACCTTGAAGGACTGGGAGGATGCTATTACCCTCTATGGTAATTGGAAAAGTGGGAAGGGTTTGGACATATCAAGTTTAAGATGTCTACTGGACATCTGGTCTGAGATGTCTGAAGGTAGAGGTGTGAATTTGGAGATCAGCAGAGAAATTGGGTCAGAAAAGGTAGGTTTGAGAATTATAAACATAGACATAGTTATTAAATCCATAGTAGCTGATGAAATCACCAAATGGAGAAGGATAGAGAAGAAGGAGACCCAGAAGAGAATTCCAAGGGATATCCAGGGATAGACAATAAAAAATTAGCAAAAGGGACAGAGAAGGAACAGTCAGGTAGGAGGAGAATGAAGATGAAAATAAGTGAAAGAATTGGAATGACAGAAAGAGGGACAATCTATGGAGGAGACCTAATGTAATAGGATCATTTAAAAAATAGAGGGGTTAGGTTTGGCAAGGAGTAAGGACATTTCATTGTTTGAGATGGATGGGAAGAGAAAGTGACAGAAGGCATCTGAGCGGATGAGTAATGAGCAAGAATGGAGAATAGGAAGCTCTCGGTGAGTAGACTTATTTCTCCCTCTCCCTTCTACTTCCCCCCCTCCCTACCCCTATAAAGCAGGAGGCAAATCTCAGTAAGGAAGATGGGGGAGAGTGACCTATGTAATGTTTGAAGAAAATAAAAAGTTTTGGAAGACTCACTATGGAAAGTAGGCCATTTTGAAATTTTTGAAAAATATTAAGGAAACAATATTTTCTTGAACCTGAAACTTATCAGACTTTTCCTTTTAGAAAAGTGAGTAAGGGAAAAAAGGCCTACAATTCCAATAGACTTATGATGGAGAGAGCCATTTGCACCCAGAGAGAAGACTATGGGGATTGAATGTAATTTACAACATAGTATTTTTCACCTTTTTTTGCTGTTGTTTGCTCGCTTTTTGTTTTCTTTTCCACTTTTTCCCTTTTTGATCTGACTTTTCTTATGTAGCATGGATAAATGTGAAATATATATAGAACAAAAAGAGAGAAAGGAAAAAAAGACCTAGTTCCCTGAAAATGAATCAAGGGGGATAACTAAGCTTACTTCTTCCTTTTTCAACTCCCTAAAGTCAGTATGCACTGACCCTTCTGTAGGCAGTGTCTTCTTTTTCATTCATAGTAAAGATATTGATTATAGACGGGAAGAAAGTCCTTTTGATCTTTGAGGTGAGTGGACAAGGAGGTAATCCAGTAGTAGCATGTTAACCTTAAACTGTATTTTCATATATAATGATCTTTTCTTTATTCAAAATTCCTATAAATATTACCTCATATCATCTTGGGGTAGGGAGATAATCTGAGAACCCTAGGGTGCTATGCCTGTCTGTACACTTCCCTCTTAGATTTTGAGTGCTTCCACTAACGAAGAGGAAATTAGAGCAATAATTAGGAGTTACTTTGCCCAACTTTACGCCAATAAATTCGACAACTTAAATGAAATAGAAGAATACCTCCAAAAATATAGCTTACCTAAACTAACAGAGGAAGAAGTAAATATCCTAAACACTCCTATCTCAGAAAAAGAAATAGAACAAACTATCAATCAACTCCCTAAGAAAAAAACCCCAGGACCAGATGGATTTACATCTGAATTCTATCAAACATTTAAAGATCAATTAACTCCAATGCTAAATAAACTATTTGAAGAAGTAGGGATTGAAGGAGTCCTACCAAACTCCTTTTATGACACAGATATGGTACTGATACCTAAACCAGGTAGACTGAAAACAGAGAAAGAAAATTATAGACCAATCTCCCTAATGAATATTGATGCTAAAATCTTAAATAAAATATTAGCAAAAAGATTACAGAAAATCATCCCCAGGATAATACACTATGACCAAGTAGGATTTATACCAGGAATGCAGGGCTGGTTCAATATTAGGAAAACTATTAACATAATTGACTATATCAACAACCAACCAAACAAAAACCATATGATCATTTCAATAGATGCAGAAAAAGCATTTGATAAAATCCAACAGCCATTCCTAATAAAAACACTTGAGAGCATAGGAATAAAAGGACTTTTCCTTAAAATAGTTAGGAGCATATATTTTAAACCTTCAGTAAGCATCATATGCAATGGGGAAAAACTGGAACCTTTCCCGGTAAGATCTGGAGTGAAGCAAGGTTGCCCACTATCACCATTATTATTCAATATTGTATTAGAAACACTGGCCTCTGCAATAAGAGTCGAGAAAGAGATTAAAGGAATTAGAGTAGGCAATGAGGAAACCAAACTATCACTCTTTGCAGATGATATGATGGTATACCTAGAAAACCCCAGAGATTCTACTAAAAAGCTATTAGAAATAATTCATAATTTTAGCAAAGTAGCAGGATACAAAATAAATCCCCATAAATCCTCAGCATTCTTATACACCACCAACAAAATCCAAGAGCAAGAGATACAAAGAGAAATTCCATTCAAAATAACTGTTGATAGCATAAAATATTTGGGAATCTACCTACCAAAGGAAAGTCAGGAATTATATGAGCAAAATTACAAAAAAGTTTTCACACAAATAAAGTCAGACTTAAATAATTGGAAAAATATTAAGTGCTCTTGGATAGGCCGAGCAAATATAATAAAGATGACAATACTCCCTAAACTAATCTATTTATTTAGTGCTATACCAATCAGACTTCCAAGAAAATATTTTAATGATTTAGAAAAAATAACAACAAAATTCATATGGAACAATAAAAAGTCGAGAATCTCAAGGGAATTAATGAAAAAAAAATCAAATGAAGGTGGTCTAGCTGTACCTGATCTAAAATTATATTATAAAGCAGCAGTTACCAAAACCATCTGGTATTGGCTTAGAAATAGATTAGTTGATCAGTGGAAAAGGTTAGGTTCACAAGACAGAATAGTCAACTATAGCAATCTAGTGTTTGACAAACCCAAAGATTCTAAATTTTGGGATAAGATTTCATTATTTGATAAAAACTGCTGGGATAACTGGAAATTAGTATGGCAGAAATTAGGCAAGGACTCACACTTAACACCACATACCAAGATAAGATCAAAATGGGTCCATGACCTAGGCATAAAGAACGAGATTATAAATAAATTAGAGGAACATAGGATAGTTTATCTCTCAGACTTGTGGAGGAGAAAGAAATTTGTGACCAAAGATGAACTAGAGACCATTACCAATCACAAAATAGAAAATTTTGATTATATCAAATTAAAAAGCCTTTGTACAAACAGAACGAATGCAAACAAGATTAGTAGGGAAGTAACAAACTGGGAAAACATCTTTACAATTAAAGGTTCTGATAAAGGCCTCATTTCCAAAATATATAGAGAACTGACTCAAATTTATAAAAAATCAAGCCATTCTCCAATTGATAAATGGTCAAAGGATATGAACAGACAATTTTCAGATGAAGAAATTGAAACTATTACCACTCACATGAAAGAGTGTTCCAAATCACTATTTCAGAGAAATGCAAATTAAGACAACTCTGAGATATCACTACACTCCTGTCAGATTGGCTAAGATGACAGGAAAAAACAATGATGAATGTTGGAGGGGATGCGGGAAAACGGGGACATTGATGCATTGTTGGTGGAGTTGTGAACGAATCCAGCCATTCTGGAGAGCGATCTGGAATTATGCCCAAAAAGTTATCAAACTGTGCATACCCTTTGATCCAGCAGTGTTTCTATTGGGCTTATACCCCAAAGAGATACTAAAAAAGGGAAGGGGACCTGTATGTGCCAAAATGTTTGTAGCAGCCCTGTTTGTAGTGGCTAGAAACTGGAAAATGAATGGATGCCCATCAATTGGAGAATGGCTGGGTAAATTGTGGTATATGAATGTTATGGAATATTATTGCTCTGTAAGGAATGACCAGCAGGATGAATACAGAGAGGCTTGGAGAGACCTACATGGACTGATGCTAAGTGAGATGAGCAGAACCAGGAGATCATTATACACTTCGACAACGATATTGTATGAGGATGTATTCTGATGGAAGTGGATTTCTCTGACAAAGAGACTTAACTGAGTTTCATTGGAGAAATGATGGACAGAAACAGCTACACCCAAAGAAGGAATACTGGGAAATGAATGTGAACTATTTGCATTTTTGATTTTCTTCCCGAGTTATTTTTACCTTCTGAATCCAATTCTCCCTGTGCAACAAGAGAACTGTTTGGTTCTGCAAATATGTATTGTATCTAGGATATACTGCAACATGTTTAGCATATATAGGACTGCTTGCCATCCTGGGGGGGGGGAGGAGGGAGGGAGGGGAAAAAACGAAACATAAGTGATTGCAAGGGATAATGTCGTGTAGAAATTATCCTGGCATGGATTCTGTCAATGCGAAGTTATTATTAAATAAAATAAAATTTATTATTAAAAAAAAAAAAGATTTTGAGTGCTTGGGTTTAGAACAATGCTAAAAAAATAAGTTTTTTTCCTAGTAGATTTGTGCCTAAAACACATTACGATATTTAATATTTGGGGTTTTCCCCCCCTTAAACATGTTTTAGACACCATTCCAGACTCTGGGGATAAAAAGACCAAAATCTGGAAAGTTTCTGTTCTTTGGAAGGATGCAAAATGGTCTCAGATAAATACTTACAAACTATATATAAAATAACTGGATGTTGTGTAGTGTAGTGCAATAGAAAGAAAACTGAATTTGTTATCAGAGGCCTTAGGTTCAAATTTCAGCCCTGCCTTTACTATACAATCTTGGGCAAGTCATTTAATCATTGGGGACCTCATCTGCAAGGGTTAAATCTAGATGTCCCTTCCACCTCTAAATTTAAGAGGTCAAAGTGGATAGAGCATTAGACTTGAAATCAGGAAGACTCATCTTCCTGAGTTAAAATCCAGCTTCAAACCACTAGCTGTGTGATTCTGGGCAAGTCACTTAACCCTATCTGCCTTAATTTTTTCATCTATAAAATGAGCTAGAGAAGGAAAGAACAAACTACTCCAGGATCTTTGCAAGAAAACCCTAAATGGGGTCATGAGAATTGGATATAACTGAAATGACCAACTAACAACAGAAAATAATTTCAGGAAAGAAAAAAAAACAAAACATAAAGCTTGTTCTATATAGTATCTCATTCTTTAGGTCTCAACTTGTCCTTCTGTAAATTGAGGGAGCTAATTTAGATGCTCTTTAAAGAGCCTTCCAGTTCCAGCTACTAATCTAAAGTTAACTATTAGACATCTATGGACAAAATGAGTAGAGAACTGTGCTTGGAATAATGAAGATCTGAGTTCAAATTTCACCTCATATACTATTTGTGTGACTATAGTCATTCAACTTTTGTCTGCTTCTATTTCCCCATCTGTAAAATGGAGAGGAAAAATAGCTAAATGTTATTATTGATAAAATTTTGGTTCCAGTAAACAAACGTATTAATAACCTACAAGAAAGGCTCTTAAGCATTTGTTTGTTCTGTGGAGTTGAAAGAAGGAAGAACTAAAGATTCAGAATACAGTAAGCTGAGTCCAGTTTTGGCTCCCTATAAAAGGAAGGTAGTGAGAGGAATTTGGTATTCCTTTATCTAATCAGAAAGGAGAGGAGACTAAGAAAGATGCAGTCAATCAGACTTGAGTTAGCAGCAGAACAGTGAATTTAGAAGTGATGATCTTATTGGGGAAGAGGCATCTTGTTCTGTGGAGCTGAAACCAGGGGAAGCAGCAGATGCAAAATTGAGTGAGTCTCAGAGAAGGGAAATAATTTATCTAAGTAAATGCTATAATCAGTTTTCAACTCTAATTCTTCTGTATAATAAATATTTAATTATTGATCAATTGATTCTCACTTTAATGCCCAAGCAGAGGAGATAGGACACAGACCAAATAAGAAAATACAAATCTGAATCAAGCCCTAGAATTCCAAAAAAACCAGATCAAATAGGTGCAAATTTTTATATAGTTATATCTTGTTTTATGCAGTAGCCAGAGTCCTGAAAAAAAAAAACTCAAAATAAATTATATTATAAATGTATCTGTTAAATTCACCATCTAAAGTAACCTTGCAAGAAATTGTTTTGCAAGAGAAGATCAATTTGAAGTGTGAAAAATAAATCCCCTTCTAATTTATATGTAATGGATCTTTTACTTTTTGGTTTATCAGTCTATTCAGAACCATAATTTAAGCCTCCACCAATCTGTCTCTAGGTCAGACCATACTAGATGATTCTTAAGTTCCAAGGCAAAAGGAATTTGCCCTTATCACTCCATGACTGGACTACTGTAATAAATTTGAGGCTGGCCTTTCTGTCCCTTTCCATTCTAGTCTATCTTCTATTCAGCTTTCAAAGTGATCTCCTTAAAGCATTCAACTATGTCACTACTTGGTCCTTTAATGGCTCCCTGTTACTTTCAGGATCAAATATAAAATCCTCTTTGGCTATTAAAGCTCTTCATAACCTTAGAGACTATTCAGCCATCAAAGATGCCGAAGTGATCCACTGTATTGGGGCCATCGCCAGTCATTTTGACTTTTGTCCTACCACTGGGCTTTGATGATGAAGGGAACGAGTTTGAGAACTTTGTACAACTTTGCCTCACTTAAATCCAGTTCAAGAGCAATCAAAACATCATTCCATAATGTCACCAATCCTCTTCAACAACAGTTATTAGACTATGGATTCCTCGAGAGAAAGGACAGTAATTTTGTATTTGTTCTTTTATTCAATTACTTAACCATTATGCTGGGCACATATTAGGTGCTTTAAAAATGTTTTTCCCCCTGACAATTTGGCAATAACCACAACATAATAGAAAGCACAGTCATTTCGAATTCCTGACACCATTTAGGAGTTTAGTGTCCAAAGCTGTTTTACTTAGCAACTTCCTGTCTAATCTTAGCAAAGCAGGCTAGAGAGTAATGATGAACAACAGTCTGTTCACATAACTTTTATAGTCATCCTTATTGTTTTTATCGTCCTCATGTCCAGGCCAATAGTACTTACTTTCTCTCAATGTATCTCTTTTTTTTTAAACTTTGTTTTCTTTTTGTTTCTTTTTCTTTTTTTATTAAAGCTTTTTATTTTCAAAATATATTCATGGGTAATTTTTCAACATTAATCCTTGCAAAACCTTGTGCTCCAGTTTTTCCTCTCCTCCCCCCACTCTCTCCTTTAGATAGTAATATCTAGGATATGTTAAACATGGTATAAGTATATGTTACATCCAATATAAGCATACATATTTAAATAATTATCTTTCTGCACAAGAAAAATCAAATCAAACAGGAAAAAATGGGAATGAAAATAAAATGCAAACAAATGACAACAAAAACAATGAAAATACTATATTGTCAACCACACTCAGTTCCCACAGTCCTCTCTCTCTGGGTGTAGATGGCTCTCTTCATCATAAGACTGTTGGAACTCATTAGAAGAGAGCCACGTATATCCGAATTGATCATCAAACAATCTTGTTGTTGATGTATACAATCATCTCTTGTGTACCTCTTTTTTTTCCCTCCCACTCCCATTATTGCTTTTGCCAGGATCTCTGCATCAGTGTCCCTGACCTTTTATTCAGATTTGCTCATGCTGTTTACTCAGTGCATTTTAAAAATTCCTGGGCTTCAAAATCTCTCTATCTATGGTGATGTCACTAAACATAAAGCCTTCTTGATCTCTTCTGGGAAATAATATAAGAAATGTTCATGAAGTTCTGAGTAAGAACCTCTTAGCCCTCAGGACTGTGGGAAATGGAATCCACAAGCACATCCTATTGATGTTTTTAAAGTCTGAATCCCATTTTCTTAAGGTAGTGCTTACCTAACTTTAATGCAAATTATAGCATAACACTAGTGAGCAGATATCTAGTGATTGAAACCTAATATGTTGTAAATCTATATTACAGGAAGTATTACTTTGATTCTATTTTAATATGTATAGCAATCAACCCCCTTTTCCTTCCTCAAGAATTTCATACATATGTAATATGCATAATAAAAAGTGTAATACTTCAAAAGTTTTGTTTTTATTGTTGGGGGTAGGGCTCTTTCCACTTGCTCAGGTCATGACTTTTGATAGATGGTATGATGAATTAGTGTAGCAAAATCCAAAATTTTCCCTAGTGACCAGCTTTCAGATGATTGTTTTCTCCAAACATTCCTAGATTGTTCTTTGAAAATCAGACACACAATCCTTTGTAAGGTCCATATTGGAAGTCATACTAACTTGGTATGATCTTCTAGAATTTGGTCCTCCAATAGTATAATCTCCAGGAACTGAGGACCAAAGTCATGATGAGGAATTGGAGGACTTTAATTAAGATAATATGTAATGAATGTCTAACATATTAAGTTCAGAGAAGTGGCTGAACTAAATTAGTAAAAGGAGTTTCCTCCTTGGCTAGCTCTCTGCATTAATAAATGGTATGACCTATTATGCCTTTGTAACACATATGTATATATGTATGTATATATCTATATATTATGCCTATGTAACACATGTATATGTGTATGCATATATATTATAGCTATATGTGGACATATTGTATATATATGTTTGTTTCGTGTATAGCTAAGAAGCAAGTTACATATAAACTTTTTATTATTTATTTATTTACATTATTTATATTATTTACACTAATGTTTTCAGAAACCTATTTCATGCATGAAATAAGCTATTTGTATTTAATAATTTACACCTATTTAATGTTTCTTGATAAATCTGATATATGTATATTTGTGAATACATACAAATGGATATGTGCCACCTACATATTAGTATACTAATATTTCTTAAAATTGTATCCTCGGTTGAAAATGATATTGTATTTGAGTGATATCTCAATTAATCAATCAATATTTATTTAGTGTCTATTATATGTCAGGTACAGAATATTCTGGTATAAGAAAGAAATAATCTCTACTAGGATGCAAGTAGTTTACATTCTAGTAGGGAATACATTAAATACATATAAGAAATACAGGATAAATATAAAATGAATAAATACAAATATGTACAAAGTGATTAAATACTAGCTAATTTGGGAAGGAGGGAACTAGCATTTAGGGGAGTCAGATTGCTGTTGAACTGCATCTTAAAGGAAGAGAAAGATTCTATAAGTTAGAGTCACTACATTGCAGATATGTGGGGCCACTGACATGGGGGATAGAGTATTCCTATGTGAGGAACAGAGTTCAGGAGAGGCTGCAATATTCAATGAATGTGTTAAGTTAGATTGGAGCCAGTTTGTTTGGGTTTTAAAAGCTATAGAGAAGAATTTATCTTATAAGGAATAAGAAAACGATTTGAGTTGATTAAGGAGATTTGTGGTCAGATGCATGTTTAAGGACAATTACATGGATGGGAGTAGGGTTGAATGTGAGAATAGGGCAAATACACAGACATCTAAATGTAGGATCAGTTTAAACTATAAATTGAGGATACTTTTGCTTATGAAATGCTAGCACGCCCTCATGTGGTTCTAAAACACAAAACATACTAACTTCTTCGTTCTTTTCTTTTTTTTTAAAGTACTATTGGCAACTTAAAGATGATTCTATTTCCACAGAATCATTTTTATTTTTATTTTTATGGAATAAGGAACTTTCCCTCAAATAACTATAAAGAAAACAGTTAAGATAGTCTTCTGCTGAAAAAATGGCAATGGTGCCATTAGAATTTATTAATTATTGTGCTGACTAACTTTTTTGTATCAACTTCACTTATTATTAATATGCCTTTCCTTTTTTCTTGGTCTAAACTATTTCCTCGTAATCCCTCCAAATTCCTGTATCTATCACTTGGAGGCTCTCTTTTTCATGAATGGTCAATTCAGGTATTATCCCCTCAACTAGTCAAATTCTAGAGAAAATACATACTGGGGTTGGCATCAAAGCTATAATAAAAGTAATTTATTCATTAGTTTTAATAAAACCAGAATTTTCTTTTGAATGTCTAAGACAGCAGATGATATCACCCATGAAAAAATTTGTTTAGTTTAGAAAATGAGTCAACTCTAATGAGATGAAATTTAGGACTCCTAGTCAACATGGTTGACCAAAGGAGAGGGAGGTTGCTCGACTTCCCTACATCTACACCAGCAAATTACAGAATTTCATGCCAGACAAAACAATGATTTAAAAAACCACAATGAGAAACTACATAAGGTGTGTATTTCCCCTCACTCAAAAAAAAAAGACAGTTGAAACCCCCAAAGACAATAAGAAAAGGATCTCTCCAGCAAAGGAAATATCAGCATGACAAGATGGGACAGATCCATGTAGTTTGCCAGATTCTTTATCTATCAGGGAGCATCACTGATCAGGATGCTGACTGGAACTCAGACTGGGACAATCCTGGTCCAAGGGCTCTGAGGTTCCTAACATTCTTTCCTGGAACACCAAAGAGGACTCTGAAGATCTAGTGCTCCCTCTCTAGTTCTTTTCTTTTCTTTTCTTTTTTTAAATTTTATTTTTTTATTATAGCTTTTTATATACAAAACATATGCATGGGTAATTTTTCAACATTGACCCTTGTAAAACCTTCTGTTCCAGCTTTTCCCCCCTTTTCCTTCTCCCCAAATGGCATGTTAAATATGTTAAAGTATAAGTTAAATACAGTGTATGTATACATATTTATACAGTTATCTTTTTGCACAGGAAAGATTGGATTTAGAAAGAAGGTAAAAATAATCTGAGAAAAAAAACAAAAACAAAAACAAAAAAACAAAAAGGCAAGCAAACAGTAACAGAAAGAGTGGAAATGTTATGTTGCGGTCCATACTCATGTTCTTTTTCTGGGTGCTGGGTACTGGGGTCCCTGGTTCTACATTACAAATCAATTGGAACTGATTTGGATCCTCTCATTGTTGAAGAGAGCCACATCCATCAGAATTGATCGTCATGTAGTATTGTTGTTGAAGTATATAGCTCACTATTTCAAAGAATAAGAATAAGAGACTCGAGGAGGTGGAGATCAGTATAAGAACATAAGGAACAAAAGTGAGATCAAGCAGGTCAGAACCAATACTCAGAAATACAGGAGGGGATAGAGCCTGGCTCTAATACAATGCTTTAATTTGGGAACTAAAGCTAGGTAGATGAATAAATCAAAGAAAATATTAATCAGTATCAAACATTATTGCAAATCTTATGCCATGACAACTGTGAAAAATTCATCTTCCACATAGGAAGTTCAGTGCAAAAATGAGACAAGACAGTGTGAGAAACAGAGAAAGGGCTAGTATGATTAGATTGTACAATGCAGGAAGTAGAATAATGAGAGGCCAGAAAAATAAATTGGGGTCAAATTGTGAAAAACTTTAAAGGAAAAACAGAAGAATTTATATTTTATCCTAGAGGCAACTGGAGTTCATTGAGTAGAGAAGTGACATCAGCTCTTAAATAAAGGAAAATAAATTCAAGTAACACTTTTATTCAATATTACAGCAAGATTTTTATTTACTATAGTGGTTTTGATACTGGGGCTTTTGAACATAGGTTTAAAAAATCCATAAAAAATTTATATGTTAAAGAAATGTAAACAAGAAAACAACAAACATCTAGATGTTTGAGACTCTTGCACTCAAAGAATGGTTTTTGGTGGCTGTAATGAGTGCTTTAGATGAAATATGTAGCTTTGTGTTTAGCAGTTAAAATTCTGAAGTTCTTCTGCTCATTCATCTCCATACAATTTACATAAATGTATAAAGGTTGTTTTTTAAAAACATATTTGAAAAAAGAAAATTTATCCCCTTGAAACCCATACTAAGACAAAAGTTCAAATTTACAATTGTGTTTTGCCATTTTTACTGATCAGGGCTATTAGTGGAAATAGTGATTATATGAAGATCTCTTTAGCAGCCTTGTATAGGATAGATTGAAATGGAGAGAACAGGGAAATGTATTAGAATCTACTGTACCAACCCTGGTGAAGTACCTACTCTGTTACGTTCTGGGGATATAAAAATCAAAAACTGACACAATCCCAAATGTTTAAGGTCTGTACTGTCAAGATGTATAAAGGAAGGCTTCCTAGAGGAGGTGGTATTTCAGTGATGCTTTAAACATTAGGTTGAAATTTACTAAGCAAAGAAGTGAAAAACCTATTTTTTAGGTGTAGGGAATAGTTGGAGAAAAAGCTTGAAGTGAGAATCCAGGCACATTAATAGGGTAAAACACACAGTTTAGGGGCAAGATACAATGCATATAAGAGGGGGAAAAACATGATTGAAGTCTGGGTATGGAGGGTGCTGCCAGACTGATGGACCTTTAATGCTAGCTGGGAATGTGAACTTTATTTGGAAGTCAAGAGTGTGGTACTGAAAACTTTTTAGCAGAGAAGAAACCTGACCAGACTGATATGTAAGTGATTAAAATTTATGTTCAGTGCCCCAGTCTCTTTGTTTTGTAGCTTTTTCCTCTACTCCACTGACATTTTCTCCTTGGGGACCCAGAGTTTTCCTTCTCTTTCCCTAGAAAATTTTCTTTCAAGACTTGTTTGAAAGGCATTCAGAGTAACTGTAATCTCTGGAGGAGAGATCTTAGTGAAACAGATGTTACATTTATTTAACAAGTGGGCCCCTGAAGAATCTAAAAATGCTAGCTCTGGAGACCTTGGTTACTTTTCCTGTTTTGAGTAATCAGTTATACAAATCATGGCTCAAGGTCTCTTCTTAGTATAACTGTTGGTAAGCAGACCGGGAAAGAAATGTCAATTTAATATTAAAAGCAGTTAATTAAGACATGAAAACTGTGAAAATTGTAAGAGGAAATCAAATTATAGAGTCACTTTAGTGTACATATAACTATCTCTTTTTCTATCACTATCTCTATCTATCTGTCATCCCATCATCTTTAGAGGTGGTTGAAAGTGAGAAGAAATCTCTTGGGGAAAACTTATGGTGGTTGGGAAACTGTCCCTCATTTTATGGGCAGATGGAATGAGAAAATTGTCATTCTTTATGGAAGGTTTACAGTGATCAGCCATGCATTACTTACCCTCTTGGGGGAGGTTGAAATCTCCTGAAGTTCAGCAGACATCAGGATTCTTCTACAAGAACTTCTAGGTATGGAGTCACCATGACACTACTCTCCTATGCATTCCCCTTCCACTCTGACTCTAACCCACATTTTGCTTCTTTGTTTCTACTCTTGGTAGCTCAGGAACATCACAGCATTTTGGTGCCTCTTTCATGGTTTGCTAATAGTTATATTACTTTACTTATCAGTTTTACCTGTTGCTTTACCAAATAATTCTCCCTTCCCTCTTTTTATTTTTTCCAATTTCTTGCCTGTTTTTATACCCAAGAAGGAATCCAATAATTTAGATCTTTGTGAACACAAAACTTTTTTGGAATGTTTTCCTTAAAAATAGGTAATCCCTATCCATACTGATTGAATTAATGAAAAAGCATGTAAAAACAATGAAATTTTAAACATTAATTAAAAAAAATGTTGGGTTCCAAATTCTCTTTTCTTCCAGCCCTTCCCCCACTCATTGAGAAGGCAAGCAATATGACCGTTATACATGTGAAATCATGCAAAACACATTTCCATATTAGCCATGTTGCTAAAAAAAAAAGTGAAAGGAAATAAAGTGAAAAAAAGTATTTTTTAATCTGCACTAAGAATTTATCAACTCTCTTTCTGAAGATGGTTAGCATTTGAAAAAGCATTTATTAAGTTCTGCTCATGTTACAAGCATTGTGCTACATGCTGAGATACAAATACTAAAGTGAGATAGTCCTTATTTTCAAGAAGCTCATGCTCTAATATGAGGAGGGGAAAGCAATAAAACATATTTTATTATATTATATCATATCTTTGTATGGAAGATAGAAAGTGATTGAAAGTCACTTAGAGCTTAGTATATGATAGATGTGGTGCTGATCTTGGAGTCAGGGAAACTTGAATTCAAATATTGTCTCTTTTAATACAAAACAAATTCAAGATTATGGGGAGAGTGAGTAGAGGGAATCAGTATAAGTTGGAAGGAGAAAGAAAAATTTCATGTAGGAAGCAGCCTTTGAACTGAAGAAGGTAGGAGATTCCAACCTCCCCCAAGAGACTGACCACTGTAAACCTTCCAAAAAGATTGACAATTTCCCTCACTCCATTTGCCCATATAATGAGGGACAGTTTCCCAAGCACCATCACACACCCATAAGTTTTCCCCAAGAGATTTCTTTTCACCTTCAACCACTTCTAAGGATGATGGGATAGTTACATATATATGGGCATTAGACAATGACTCTACAATTTGATTTCCTCCTAAATTTTCTCAGCTTTCATATCTTTAACTTTTTAAAAATCAGATTGGTGCCTCTTTCATGGTCTGCTAATAGTTATATTAAGAAGAGATTTAAAGCTATGGATTGTATAACTGATTACTCAAAGATGTATCTTCTGCTTAGAGGTAAAAAGAGAGTGAAAGGCAGGGAGAATGGACGTGGAAATTCCCAACTGAGTAATGACAAATAGGCAATTTTGGCAGGAAACTGAGTACTTAAATCATATCTGATATTTATGTAGCGTTTTAAGATTTATAAAGCACTTTACCTACTATCTAATGTGATCTTCATAACAATTTAGTGTGGTAGGAATTATACAAATTAATACCCCCATTTTACAGATAAGGAAAATGAGGTCCTGAGAGCACAAATGACTTTCTGGTAACTTCATAGCTTCTATTTTCCACCAGTTATACATAGTGACCTTCTTTGGCTTTCCCCCCAAGCTATCTAGATTTTTGGGGCTTCTCCAGATGTATCTGCGCTTTTTGGGCTTTTTCTTGGACATCTCCATCCTCCCTTCCAGCTAGGCTGCCCTCCCCGCCCCCAGCCTATTTTTGCGTGCTATCTTCCCCAGTTAGTAAGTTCCTAGAGGACAACGACTGCACTTGACTTAGTTGTATCTTTATTGCCTATTGGAATCTTTGAAAACACCACGAACAATCTGATCTCTCTTTATTCCAAGTGGAGCTCTCTTGCCACTATATTACACATCTTTTTTTAAAAAAGCTGATATTTGGACAGTATTTTAAGATTTACCCATTTGACTGAATTTTTTAAGTGCCTATTGCTTGGCAGGCCCTGGGGATTCAAAGACAAAACAAAACAAAAATCCCGACAGAAACAGTTTCTGCTCTCCAGGAGGATACAACGTGTCTCTAGATAAGTAAAAACTAACCACATACAGAGTAATAAATAGGAGGGCACGTGATTCCGAGGGAAGAGGGCTGGGACAGGTTTTGCATAATTCCTTCCTTTGTCATGCATTTAACTCGACCTTAAACTAGGCAAGGCATTTAACCTTCCAGGTTTTCAGTTTGTAAAAACAAAACAAAACAAAAAACACGGATCCGAGGGTCTCTGAAATCACTTCCAGAGCTAAATCTAAAAATCGTACGAGCTCAAGTAGATGGCTTTTTGACGCTGCAGCCTCGCCTCCCAGCCAGGAGGGGGAGACATAGTTGGGTCTTGCTAAGCCAAGACGCGGCCAAGCTCGCCTTTCGGAAGAGCGAACGTATGTAAGCCTTCCTCTGATTGGGCCTCTGTACTGCTGGCTACTTTCCAACCAGTGGCCTCCGGTGGGTTTACGTCACGGCGTCCCACAGTGCAGCCCGCGGAAATTTGAAATGGCTGAAGGGTTGGTGACGGCTGAAGGCTTGGGGACTGCGGCTCCGGCCCCGGATTCCAGGGCGTCCGGGGTGTCTTCGGACGTGCAACGTGGTGCGCATCTCCCATTCCCCGGGGCGGCTGCGGTGGGCCCGGCAGGCGGGCGAGCGGGCAGAGGCCGCGGCTGTCGTCCGCCCCTTGCACTTCCTCTTAGCCCGGCGGGGCCCGAGAGCTTCTCTCCTTTGCGGGGCGGTGTGTCTTTGGCTCCCGGGAGCTCCCGCGGGAGGGAACCTAACTGCGTTGGGGAAGGAGCAGGCGGGGAGGCGAAAACACACCCAAGTTTGATTTGAGTGTGTCGCGTTTTCTAATCCTTTCCGTCTGTGTGACTTCGATCCAGTCACTTGACTTCTCCCGGCCGAATTGCATTTCCCTGGTCTGTAAAAGGGGCTGGGCCGAATGATTTCTTGACTCCCTGCAGGGAGGCCCGGCCTGGGGAAAACCACCTGGGAAGTTTATTTTGAGAACGAAGATGGGGCGTGGGTGAGGGGAGTGCGGCTGCTCAGCTAGTCCCAAGCACATCTTGGGCTTTTGGGAGAGGCTAGAAGTAGCAGCAAAGGAAGAGGCACATTGGGGCTTGATGTTTGGGAAAAATTATTTAATTGTTCAAGGTGTCCGAAGGTGCTACGGGAAGTAGTGAGTTCCCCATCGGTGGAGATTTTCTTTCTTTCTTTTTTGTTGCTCCTGTTTATTTTATTTTATTTTATTATAGCTTTTTATTGACAAGGTGGAGATTTTCAAAGTTGTCTTTTGATCATGATTCAGGGATGTTGTAGAGGTGATTAGTGTTCAGGTAGTTGACTGTCTAGAGGTCCTTCCCGACAGTGAAATTGGATGAAGTACTCAGGGCCTGTGCAGCTAGAGAGGAAAAGGCAAAGTTTGAACTGTGTGCCTGCCCCTAAGAGAAATGGAGCCGATAAATCGGGTCTTTGTGCAAGTGCGAATTTATTAAGTGGTTTTGAATTGAATGGCAGTTATAGTTCTTTACTGCTAATCCTCGAAGATTTAAAACTAGTTGGATGCTCCTTTTCAACCTTTGAAAATCCAGTTAGCTCTACCACTTCTGGCTGAGAATTCAGTGATTACAATAGCTCATTGCAAATAAAGATAGCTATCGATTTTATTATGCCTAAAGGTTTGCAAAAGCTCTTTTCAAGTGCTGCCTCATTTTATCCTCACTTTAAATCTATGAAGTAGGTGCTAATAAATCTTGACCACTTAAGGTTCCAAGTTCAGACATCATCCTTGAGCACTGGTCCTACTTCTTCAGTCTCCAAAGTCATGGGAATGGGATGGGAGCTTGAATTCTGTTTTGTCATTGATACATAATCATATTAAGTCATTATACAGTAAGAGGCTGGGTGATCTAGGTTAAGGCCTAAGACCCTTTTTTTTTTTTTTTTTTTGGAAGATCATTTTTTTTTTAAATAACTTTTTATTGATAGGGGTAATTTTTTACAGCATTATCCCTTGCACTCACTTCTGTTCCGATTTTTCCCCTCCCTTAGATGGCAAGCAGTCCTTTACATGTTAAATAGGTTACAATATATCCTAGATACAATATATGTGTGCAGAACCGATCAGTTCTCTTGTTGCACAGGGAGAATTGGATTCAGAAAGTATAAATAACCCGAAAAGAAAAAAATGCAAGCAGTTTCCCAGTGTTCTTTCTTTGGGTGTAGCTGCTTCTGTCCATCCTTGATCAGTTGAAACTGAATTGGCTCTCTTTATCGAAGAGATCTACTTCCATCAGAATACATCCTCAAACAGTATCGTTGTTGAGGTATATAATGATCTCCTGGTTCTGCTCATTTCACTTAGCATCAGTTCATGTAAGTCTCGCCAGTCCTCTCTGTATTCATCCTGCTGGTCATTCCTTACAGAAAAATAATATTCCATAACTTTCATATACCACAATTTACTCAACCATTCTCCAATTGATGGGCATCCATTCATTTTCCAGCTTTTAGCCACTACAAACAGGGCTGCCACAAACATTTGGGCATTCTTTAGTATCTCTTTAGGGTATAAGCCCAGTAGAAACATTGCTGGATCAAAGGGTATGCACAGTTTGATAACTTTTTGAGCATAGTCTAAGACCCATTTTCATGAGAGAGCAGTAAACTTGGAATTTAGATTTAGCTTTGTCTTGTTTCTGACTTAGGGCAAATCTTCCTTCTGTGGGCTTCATTTTCTTTCCCTATAATGTAAACTATTGTACCTTTCCAGCTCTGATCTGTAACCTAGGTTGAATTGTTGACCATAGGCGAGTCACTTATGAGTTTGAGAGTAAACATTTTTTTCCTACCCATTTTACCTGTCTCTTTCCTTTGCACTTATTACATCCTACCCTTTAAGCTATGTATCTCTGTACACATTGTATCCTTTCTATTTAGAAAATAAATTCCTTGAGGATGGGGTCATATTTTTTCCCCCTGCTATTATATCACCTATTTCAGTTGCAAAGTAATCATTAATAAATATTTCTTAAATTGAACTAAATCTGAGCTTCTTTGTAATATGGAAAAATAAAATACTTTTTCTATAGGAAATCTTCCCTTAATTTCAGTGCCTTCCATATGCCGATTATTTTCTACTTATCTTGATTATAGTTTGCTTTATATATATTTGTTTGCTTGTTATCTCCCCCATCAGATTGTTAGCTTTTTAAGGGCTGGGATTGTCCTTTGCATCTTTTTTTTTTTTTTGTATTCTAAGCACTTAGCACAGTGACTGGCACATAATATTTATTGATTGATTTTTATGAGAAAAGTCCTTTGTAAGCCTTGAAGTTCTATGTAAATCTGAGTTATCATCACCTTTCACACAGAGTCCTTATGAAGAAAATACTTTGTCAAATATAAAGGATTATACAAGTAAGTTATTGTTATTCTTTTGTCACCTTGTGAATTTTCCTTCCTAAATGTAGGTCTCTATTGCATTGTAAACCTTCATTGCTGTACTATGAGGCTAAGTAAAGCCAAGTGCAGGCCACTAGGGCAGTTCTAACACTTGGAATAGAGTCTAGGAAAGCAGGAATAATGAGAAGTAAGAGAAATTAATATTAATTTGCTTTGAAACACTTAGTGATGCATTGTCAATCAAAAATCCATCTGTTGAATGCTACCATAAACATTGATGATGACCACTTGTTTTCAGTCATGTCTGACAGTTACTTCATTTGACATTTTGGCAAAGATAGTTCAGTGGTTTGCGGTTTTCTCCAGTTTATTTTACAGATGAGGAACTGAAGGAAACAAGACTAAGTGACTTAACCAAGGTGACATTGATCTGTATTATTGTTGCTGTTATGACATGGCTTGTTATATAGAATAATGTGTGGGAAATAGGTAAAATTGGGAAATGAGCATGGAAAATAAATTATGCATTGTTACTCAACTATTAGGAGTGGAAACAGGTAAACTATAGAAACTACAGATAGTAAATAATTGATATAATTAATCATATTATCATTGAGGGCCAGCTTATTGGAAGAGGGGACAGTTTGGACCATTTTTTTTTTTTTTTAAGTGTTAAGGTCTTAAATGAGGAGTCCCACAGCCTACATAAGAAGAAAATAAAACTTTTTCTCTTAAAAGTTATTTTATCACTGTATATGGAATGAGCATTGTAAACTTGAAGTTGTAAAAAAAAAAAAAAAAAAGTGAATCTCCTCTAAAAGTGCTAGTCATTAGAAAGGAAGAGTCATCCTTTTCCCTATTTGTCAGGAAATTTATAGTATTGTTATAAGGGAAATATATGATCATAAAATGTTGAGTAAATGAAAAATGCTAAGTCATAGTAAAGAATTAAAGGTGTAGTCTTTAGAAGAAAAGAAAGCATCTTTTGATGTAAAAATATAAACTTGCAAAAAAACTCTTAGGATTTTGAAAGAGCACTTTTAATTTGACATGTTTTTAGGCTTTCTTGAATAAACTATAGTTCCATCTGACAAGGGGAGAGGTAAATAAACTATGATACCCGAATGCTCATTTGTGCTTCTTTGTTGTTCTAATGAGTAAGTGTTTTAATTTTTGTGTAATTGAAAGATGTTGTAAGTATTTAGGAAGTTGAATGTTCTTCTTTTTTACTCTTTTAGACTTGTTCCAAGATGAAGATACATTTAATGATTATGGCAGTCATAATAAACTAGGGACCATTTTGCAAAGGTTTGTGCTAGAAGGGAATGTACCTTTTCCAGACATTTTCCAAACAAATCAGCTTTTGTTCTATGAGCGATTCAGAGCCTATCAAGATTATATTCTAGGTAAGTATTCACTTTGTATGTAAGATGGGCTTTCTTGCTTCTTATATTTTCACTGTCTTTGTAATTTGGTGGGAATATGGTATCTTTTTAACGGCACTGCTGTACCCTAGAATCTGCTGTTAGAATTACTGTGTAAATGGAGCTGCTGTTTCTGAGACAGGGCATAGAATCTTTTTTCCCTGCCATTCATTGGCTGTGGGACCTTGGGCAAGCAATACAAACTCTCTAAACCTCAGTTTCCTCATCTGTAATATGAGGATGGTAATATTTTTACTACTTCAAAGAGTAGTTAATACAAAGAAATGTACATTATAGTTATTGCATTTGAAAACAGGCTTGTCAGTCTGACTGCAATGTCATATTGAGAATGGAGTGCACATATCAAATGGTTGGGTGGACAGTAGCTTCCTTCTGCTTTATGTAGTATAAATTCTTATTTCAAGTATTTAATTTGTTTGTAGCTGATTGCAAGGCTTCCGAGGTAAGGGAATTCACAGCTGAGTACTTGGAGAAGGTCCTTGAACCATCTGGATGGCAGGCAATCTGGCGCACTAATGTGTTCGAGGTGCTGGTTGAGGTAAATTTAATTCAGTTGTTAAGACATTTGTCTCTAGCTAAAAGCACTTTACTTCAGACTGTTATAGCCAAAGTACTTATTTTTAATTAAAGTTTATGAGCTGATTGAAAATAACATGTTTTCCACATCTAATTGCCATGGTGGATAAAGCATTCAAGCAAATTTTAAAAGCAACTGAAGGAAAGCTATTTGAAAATCTCAGTTGTTTAAGTTTCAATGTCCTCCTGGTAAAAGGAAGTTGACTATAGATCTGTGAAGTGTAGGTGCTCTGAACTTGTTTAAAAAAAGATCTAGTTATAAGTCAGTAGCAGTTTCAATTAATTTTTTGTCGTCTTAATTGTAGCACATTAAATAGCTCAAGCCAAATAGGCAATACAAGACAGCCCATTTTTTGCTTAACAAATCTGTAGTTATGTGGTTAATCTCTTGGTAATGTGCCCCATTCCAGAAAGTAAAACAATCTTATTTTTCAATTGACTGGGTCTTTCCCATTAAATTTGCACTCTAATTACAGCTGTGAATTTTCTCAGTGTTTGTTAACTGGACCACAAAAAACCTTGCTAAACTGTAATGTTAAACCGACAAGTGTGAATACAAGTAGTTATACTACAACTCCTTTAGAAACAATGTCATTTACTGCAGTTCTTATGTACAGGGCAGTGAATCATAGATTTTTTTTATCTTAATTCTAGATTTCTATGTTAACTTGGAGTAAAGTTCATACTTAGAAATCTTCATTAAGATAGTTCTTTGAGACTTCTGAAATTTTTTTTTAAATCTTTAAGATCACTATTTTTAAATATTTCATATTTGATCAAGACATTTTTATTTTTTCTCTCTCAATTCATATGGGATCAAGGATATCTTCTGTTGTCTGATGACATCTTGATACAGATCGACTTTATAGTGGAATGTATCTATTCTACTCAAATTATTATTATTTACCTTAAAAGATCCATAATTGCATCAGTGTGGTACTCCCTCAGTACTATAATAGTTCTATAAATTATGTTGGCCAGCTAAATGTATCAGTTGGTGATTGGTTAATCTCCTAGTAGCAAATATTTTATTATATTTGAAATAAATATTCAAATGAAACATTTACTGATAATAAATCATAATTTCATGACCTCCACAGTCAGTTACACAACCCCATAGGGTTCATGACCCAGAGTTTTAAAAGCTTTGCTTTAGATGAGGATTTTTAAAGAAAGAGCATTCAGAAAAATAGCCATAAGTTGAAGAATTAATTGTATTTGGGGTGAAGAAAAATTTAACAAAATTTTTCTCACGTGTTTACTTTGCCATGTTCTCTCAATGTAACTTTTTTTCTTTACCACTTGGTACTAAAGACGTTACTTTCCATGAAATTTGAAAATTTCAGAAGTCTTAAAAGACTTTTATTATTAGCCTGGTACTATCAGGCTACAGAATTGTGACTTTATTAAATATAGTCTTTCTGTTGAAATTCTGCAGTATTAAAAGGGATGACATTTACAGTAGGATGTTTATGCTTTCAGAATCAAATATGGATATTTGTTATTTAACTTTAAAGTCTCAGCCTAACCTTGGTTTTTTCTGTTTGTTAAGCAATACACTAATTATGTTACAACTTGCATGAATCTGTATGTTAGAGATAATGTTGGTTGGGTATTCCTGTAATATTTTAATGATTAGTAATCTCATTGGTATGGGTAGTCTCATTGATACAAATCAAATACTTATCCATATCTTCTCATCTTTTCTTTCTTGTCCTTGTCTTTCTGTAAATCCTCCATAGTGGATTTATTCAACATGTTAGAGGCCATCTTCTAGTACTTTTAATAGTTATGAGTAACAATGCAATTTGTAGGCCATCAATTGAGAGCTAGAATGGACCTTAAGGGCCACCTGCTACAAACCTCTCATTTTGCAGATAGGGCAGCTGAGGCTGGGAACATAGTGACTTGCCTTTGGCCACCCAAGAGGTTGGCAGAGACATGATTTGAACCCAAGTCTTCTGATTACAAATCCAGTTCTCTTTTTTTTCATTGTACTGGCAGCTAGGTGGCGGAGTAGAGAAGAGTGATAGATTTGGAGTTAGAAGACTTGAGTTCTAATTTTATTTTTGCCATTTTATTTCCTGTGTGACCTTGGCTAAGTCACTTAACCTGTCTTAGCCTTACTTGATTCATCTGTAGAAGGAATACTGCAAAGATACCTTCTAACTCTAAATCTGTTTATCCTGTGATCTCTAATTCTTGGGCTGTTATCTCTCTCACTTGCTGCATGACTGACATATCTTCTTTTTGGCTATGATAACTGTTCTTGCTGCACCTGATAATATATTTCATTGTTAGTAATAGTCTGCCTCTGAACTTTCTTACCCAGTTTAAAGTGAAACTCCAAATTCTACCTTAAACTACAAAAATCATAAAATAATTTACCTGAAAATTCAGCTATTAGCAGTATTTGATAGGAAGGCAGATGAAGTTAAGTTGTACAAAGGTGGGAGAGAGATGGGAGGATGAAGTTTATTTGAAAAATAGAGAAGATCATTTTGGCTGGATCATAGCATATATTGAAGAGAGTGTTGTGTATAATGAGACTGGAAGGGTAAGTTGAGGCTAAGTCATGAAAGGTTATAAATGCTGATAAACAGAGGATCTAGAGGTAATCTAGAGATAATCAGCAGCCAGTGGAGTTTATTGAATAAAGGAGTAACTGGTTAGAGTTAGGAAAATCACTTTGGCATTTGTGGAAAATAGATTGGGGAGAAGAGAGACTTGAGGAAGAGAGATTAATAACTCCTCTTTATATATGTTAAAGTTTATGCCTTTTCTGAAGCCTCGAACAATAGTATCTTTTTATTTTTTAACTTCTGAATTGTTAAATTTTCAATAATTTTTTTATATCTTAAAATGAATTGGAAAACATACCGACACACTCTTTCAAAGCATTCCATAGCTGAGTTGGAAGAAATGTTGGAGGCCATCTACACTAACGCCTAAATGAACTGGAATCTTACCATCAGTTCTTACAAGTGATCTTCCATCTTCCTTAGAAAACATCCCACTTCTGCCTCCTGGGGTCAAGCAGAACAAAACTAATTTCTCTTTCACATGATAGCCTATCACATAACTGAAGACAGCTGTTCTTCCTGTTCCCAGATCTTTTTTTTTAGGTTAAACATCTGTAATTCCTTAATTTGTACTTCACATGGTGTGGTTGCTGGTTCCGTTGCCATTCTGGTTGTCTTTTTCTGGATGTTCTCGACTTGGCAAAATAGATCTTAAAATGTGGGTTGCAGAGCTAAATATAGTGTTCCAGATGTGGATTGACTGAAGCAGGATGCAGTGGGACTGCCATATTCTTATGTCTCTTAATGCAGCCTAAGATTGATTTAGCTTCTTTGACATGGGAATTCTGAGTTCTCGTGAATTGTTATTTAACTATGCCTTCTCCATCTTTTATTTGGAAGGTTTTTGGCTTTTTTCTTTTTTTTTAACTGAAATATATGACCTTGTATGTATTCCTATTAAATAGTATCTTTTATTTGATCCATTGTTTTAAACTGAACTTTGAGATTCTCACTTTATCACCGAATGTATTTGGCCATCCCGCCTAGCTTTGTATTACTTGTCCAGTTGATATGAAAACCATCTTATTCCATTGTCATATTATTTTAAATTTCAGGTCACAAATGTAGATTTTTCATCTTTGAAAGCAGAGGTGAAGCTTACTCATCCTTACCTTTGCGAATCTCGAGTTAATACCTTTACTTTGGAATGCATGAAAGAACTGCTAGAATTGAAAGAAAATCAGTTGCCTCTTCAAGAACTGTGGGTGGTGTTTGATGATTCAGGCGAGTTTGACCAGACAGCACTTGCAATTGAACATGTCAGGTAAGAAGAGAAATATATAAAAATGGTCTCTTATCTAGAAATATTGGATGAAACTGAGGTAATGAAGATCCCAAAAGTAACCAAGTTATCAAATTAACCAAGTTAATCAAACCAGTTATTGTCTTTATTTTAAAATGCTTAAAGGTGGAGGTTTTTTCTTTAATTGTATACTTGCAGAAGCAATGATGTTCAAAAATAAAGCATTTGGAGAAAGGACTTTTTCTTTAGTGTTTTTGTAAGAGATGAATTATTTGGAAATTATTGCTAGAGAATTTTTAAGGTTCTGGGAAGCTGGGAAGATGGGAAACATCTATGAATTTAAGGGAAAATAAATATTACATGTTCTGAGAGAGTCCCAAGACTGAAGAACTGACTTTTAACAAGTTGGTAGAGAATTACTGTTGCTAGAAAAACTTGCCCTAATTTTTCCGTCTATTTTAGCATTTTCTTTCTTGTCACTTTTTGGGTTAATGCTGATTAAAATAAATCTTTTGTTTCTTCCTGTAGTTTTTCAGGGAAAATTCAGTTTTGATCAGTACTTTTTGGCATAACTGATTTTAGCTTTGCATAGTTACTATTAACTTATTCCTATATTTCAAATGTGATTAAAATAAAACAGAGACTATTTGTATTAAGCTGTGTTTCCCTGGAGTTTAAAAAAAAAAAACTTTAAAAATAGGATCACTTACATCTTAACTCTCATTTATCTTATATAGCTAAATTTTTGTATTTTTAACTGATTAACTTAGGAGAGTGATTGGATGTTCCATTTCACTAAAAATGCTTACTTTTTTTTTTTAAGGCTTAATTTGGTTATTTAAGGATAAAGTACATTGTTGTTCCTTCTTAATTTTACCTAGAAACTGGGAAATAGTCCTCATGTGATTAATAAACTCTCCATATCCATTATTTTATTTTAAGAACTGGGCCCAGGTTTTATAGATTGAAAATATTCCTCCTTGTCATCTTCTTCAGTCCCAGGTTGTAAGTAACATTTCTGACAGTGTACAAAAAAATTTAACACAAAACACCAACAGTGATTCTATGCTAAGTATATTTATTGCTTTTTTGGAGCAGTACTTTATGTCTTCAAAGTACTTTACCTCATGCTATCTTAGTTGATCCTCCTTGACTTATTCAAGATTATATGTGGGAAAACTGGGTCTTGAATCCAGATTTTGTTATTTCAACTCTTACTCTTCACTGTAACATGTATTGCCTCTTCATGTCCAAGAAACTGTGTTCAACATTAGAAAAGTGAAGGAGTCATCCTGGTTCTATCTGTGTTTCTAATAAATAATGAAAACAGTTAAAGGTAAAGGAAAATTGCTTGTATTTTATGGAAATTATGAATAATAGTGTGTGTGTGAGTAAGAAACTCTTTGGATTTGTGGTTCTCTCAAAAGCAAATTAGACGAATCCAATCAAAATATTCATGTTTGTTCTACCAGTAAGGTTTTTTTTTTTTTTTTTAGATTATAACATTACTTTTTAGGGAAAATTGTATGATGATTTCAAGATTTTTCTTTGCTACCATTTTGCATAAGAAGCTAAAGTATATTTAGGAGCATTATAATTTTCTTATACTTTTCTGGATTTAAATTTTTAGATTACAATAAGATATTGTTAATCAAATATCTCATATCTTTGACCATATTATGTCATTTCGTGGTAATTTATTAGTTTCAGTTGAGATGACACAAGTTTGATATTTAGAATTCGTCATTATGAATCATCTGAAAGTTAATGTTTATGGTAGATTTAAAGGGGAAACTTAGGTGTGTTTTCTGATGTAGAATATGTGAATATGTGCACATTTAGATGTGTACACACATATATATCCATTTATTCATATGTCATTTATATACACATAAGCATATGGTATTGAATTTAGAATTGTTCTTACAGCCATAAAGACTTGGTTTCCAGTCCTACATGCGACACATACTGGCTATGTGATCCTGAATTCAAGTCACTTAACCTCTTATTACTCTTGGCAATTCTCTAAAACTATAAGTTACAGAGAAGACAGAAAAGAATTTCCTTATTCAGGAATTCCCTGTACCAATGAACTCATGAATTCAATCCTTAAGCTCACAGTCATCCCAATTTTGAATTCATAATACTTATTATAATACTAAGCATTTGAAACCAGGTGCTAATTGTAGTGTTGTTTTATTTTAACTTTTCATGCATATTTGTATTCTACCTCCCCATGTAGGTTAATTGTTTAATCATCTTGGCAAAGATACTGGGGTGGTTTCCTTTTCTAGTTTATTTCACAGATGAGGAAATTGAAGCAAACAGTTTTAAATGACTTGTCCAGGGTCACACAGCTGGTAGCTGGCAAGTGTCAGAGATTAGATTTGAATTCAGGAAGCCTTTCTAACAGGTTTGGGGCACTATCTACTGTAATACCTACCTGCAGTAGGTAATTGTTACCTAAAGTGAAAGAACCATACTATTATACTCTTAGCATAATCTTAGCATTTATTATAGTGTCTTGTTTATTTATATTTGTTTTTGGGTGAAAAAAGAAACTGAAAGAATCAATGTTTCTGGAAAAACTCCACAAGTAGGTAGAAGGAATGTTTATACTTTAGGTACTTCATGATTCTGAATTTTTATTAGGATCTGAAAGAATGTTTTCTGTTTGGGATATTCTTGTTGACATAACTTCTTTGATTTGCAAGTGCAAGTTCAGTTTTTGTTCACAAGAATTTTTACATTTTGAATTAGTGACTAAATTTTAATGTTTTATATATATGTTTATTTATTTTTTAGGTTTTTCTACCAAAATATTTGGAGGAGTTGGGATGAAGAGGAGGAAGATGAATATGATTATTTTGTCAGATGTGTTGAACCTCGATTGCGTTTGTAAGTGTATGTCATTACTGTTCTCAATACTGGTTTATTTCTTTGTGCCTGCAGTGCTTTTAACTAGTTTTTATTTTTATCAAATCATATAAAACTAGACCTCATACAGAAACAGCATCCTTTGCAAAGCCCAAACATACCTACCAATCACTTGAGGGCACTACCTATGGGGTGGTGGAGGAGACAGTGGGTTCTTGATTCAGAGCTTACATAAATTTAAGAAAATAACTGAAAAAATTCATGTTCACACAGTTATCTAAGCAATATCATTCAGTGGAAAGGGTGCTGGGTTTGGAGTTTGAAGGTTTAAGATCAAACTTTGGGTCTGCAAGTTACTTGCTGGGAAATCTAAGGTAGATCTGTTCTGGCTGTTCTGGGCCCTGATTTCTTGTATGTATAATGAAAGACTGCTAATAAAGTCTCTTCTAACTTTGAATCTGTGATCCATTGAATTTCACTTTTTAAAAAAAATTCAAGGTAACTAAAAACATTTTGTGAATAAAATCACAGAATTTGAGAATTGGAGGGGACCTCAGTGTCTCTCTAGTTTCAATACCTACACCAAAGGATTCCTCATCACAAATCAAATCAACAAGCATTGATTAAGCTGAACTGTATGCCAGGCCCTGTTGCTAAACCGTGAAAATATATGAACAAAAAGAGAGTACCTGACTTCAAAGAACTTATGTTCTAATGGAGGAACACAGTAAAGAAAACTGAAAAGGAATGGCAGGGAGAAGGTCTCTGACACATACAAAGTCCACAAGGTCAGGGGTACATCCTGGAGAGGAATGAAGATATGGGTAGCCTGGGTTCCATGCCTTAGATGGGATTTTTGGCTCAACTGAAGAGACCATAGGGATAGAGTGAATTTCTGGAGTGTGATGGTCAGGATCCAGTGAACTTCCAGGGGAATAAGGCTGATAGAACTAGGAGTAGAGCATGGAGAAGAAAGGAGATAGTTGGCCTAGTCACTCTCCTTCTAATGGAAATTCTAAAAGTAACTAATCAAGATAGGGGTCATAGGAAGAAACGTAAACTTCTAGGTAAGAAGGCTACTGTAGCATGCTGGAGAAAATTCTGGAGAGTTGACAGTAGAACCCCAGTAGAAATGAAGCTTACTCCCTCTATCTAAATCTACAACAGATTTAGACTAATAGTACTATTGAAAAATGGCAAAAATCATTTGAATAATAGAATATTTTTCAGTAAATGTAGTTTTAGTCTAAGTTCAGATGGTAATTTAAACTGGACTAATGAAATATTGTCAGAATGAGTTATAAAGTAGAAATCTTTGTTTTGTCAAAATGACTATAAGAATATTATTTAACAATCAATAAATTGTGAATATAGGTTCATAAATGCTTAAATATTATTTTTATTAAGTAGGCCAAATAATGTCCTAGTTATGCCATTTACACAATTTATTTTGAAATCCTTTTTTAAGGAAAATTTGAGTTCAAGGCATCCTTATTCCTTTACTAGCTTTGACCCTGAGCAAGTTACCTAACCTTGATATGCCTCCATTTTCTATAAAATGTGGATGATGATATTATAGCACCTACTTCTCCAGGCTGTTGTGAGGATAAAATAACATATTTGTAAAGTGCTTTGTAAACTTTAACCTGAATAAATGCTACCTATTCAAAGATAAGTATATATTGTTACTGTTTTATGGTCTGTTATTGAATTCTAAAACATTTAAATTTCAACGAGGTTTGAATCAACAGTTTTGGATTACTTACAAATTACATATTTTTCTATACAGTTACATACCTTTTCTATACAGTTACATACATACTTTCTTAAAGGTCTAAAACAAATTTCTCACTAGATTATTGTGCACTACTTTAGGATTGCATGACTTTGAGCCTTCCATTAGATGGTGCTATAAAACCAGATAACTTTTCATGAATTCCAAAAGAGTGACTTAAGTAGGCAGTGTTAAAATGTGAATAAAGCTGGAACTTGTACTTTGGAAAATTTTTGAAAGTTTTTCAGTGGTAGGTGCTTTGTTGTATTTATTAATATACTAACCCTGTTAATTTTATAGAGCCTTCATTGCTCAAGGAAGGGTCTGTTGATCTAATTAGCCAAAAATTTGAATAACAACCTAAAAAAGAGACTTTAGTTCTCTTAGTTTATTGTAATGTGTAATTTATTTTTTCACAGATCAGCCGAGATTTTTATCTTCTTTCCTTCTTATTTTCTAAGATATGTACTTGGCATGTCAGAATTTCAGCCAGCCAGAAAATTTTCAAGAATAATATAATTTAAAGAATAATGATTTATTTTGACTTAAATGAAATTTAATGATAGCTGAATGCTATTTGTACTGGAGAATTTCATCTTTACTCTTAAAAATGTATTCAGATTTCATACTTTTTTTGGTAGTCAAGAATAAATGATTTATACACATTTTACAGAGTACCCTCAGCTGATAAGACTGAAGGAAGGAAAGTTGAGAAGAATCTTGTTGTTGATGAAGTCTTGAATGTTATCATAAATAAGAATATCATAGAGCACCAGTCTTGAAGTCGGGAATACCTGAGTTCAAAATTTGGCCTCAGACACTTAACACTTCCTAGCTGTGTGATCTAGGCAAGTCACTTAACCCCAATCACCCCAGCAAAACAAACAAATAAAACAAATAAATAAATAAGGGCATTCTTTAAGTCTCAAATGAGAGTAGAACTGGAGGTATAGCTCAAAAAAAGCATATTACACCATTTTGGTATTATAGTACATAGTAGATATTTTTTATTTTCACTTTAAAACATCATGCTTTAAAGCTTGGTGATCTAAATTAAATTACATAGATGATTTTTTTTTTTTTTTGTCCATACAAGTTGGATTTTGGAGATTCAATATAAAGAATAAAAAGATGGCTTGACTTGGGCATCAGAAATATTAGGATGCTTATTCTTGGATTCTAACTTCAATTTTTCACAACTTTATTATACTTGTGGCTGAATAACTAATGTTTTGTTTCTCCATTTCTCTTTTTAGAATGGCTTTAAGTATTCATCCTTTAATCAATACAGATAAAAAGCTTTCTTTCCAAGATTCATCTGATGTATTTATTTGAAAAGAAATTAGCTATTTATATTCTTTTAAAGTATCATTTGTTTTCATAATTCGGTACCAATTTATTTAGGATTTGGGTTCTGATTTTTTTCTTCATGTTGGGACTTGAACTGAGATTTTTCTAACTGTTTTGACAATGTTCTTTGTCTTCAATGGGTAATGATTTTACATCTTTAAGTCATTAGTTTGAACTCCAGTATATAAACAAAAATTATTTTGTTGACCTAAAAGAGGTAAAATTTTTTAGTTCTCTGTGATACTTTTAAATAGATGGCTAAGCAAATAGCATAAGTATAAAGTAGATTTATAGAATTGTCCAGCAAAATCTTTATTCTTCCTTTTTAGTGTTTCTTTAATTTAGTGGTGATTTTCTACTTAGAATCTGAAATGTTTAATTTTTCTAAATTGTTTAATCATCTTCCTAAGTGAAGATTCAGCATAATCAGGGATAGTACTGCTAAAAGGCAAAAGGAAGACTTGAATTTCTTGTAAATCCTGATGTTTTATAACCATGGTTTGTTTTGTGTTTTGTTTTGTTTTTTTAGACCTCTGGCAAACACATTTGTAAAGTTTTGGAGTTGCTTTTCCTCCCCTTTTTTTGAGACTCGGTTTTTCCCTTATTTTGCATTCTTTTCCTCTCTTTTATGTTCAGCCAGTCATTTTTTTTTTTTACATATAGAAGAAGAAAGATTACTTTTATCCATTTTTTTATTTTTTGCTGAGGCAATCGGGGTTAAGTGACTTGCCTAGGGTCACACAGCTGGAAGTGTTAAGTGTCTGAGGCCAGACTTAAACTAAGGTCCTCCAGATTTAAGGGCTGGTGCTCCATCCACTGTGCCCCAGAAAGGTTACTTTTAAAATGATAATTTATCATTGGTGTATAGTAAAGAAATACCATCTTTTCTTGATGGACTTTTCAGTATTAGAGAAATATTCTGGTCTAAGGGGGAAAAATAAAATCAACTTTTCAAAATACTTAATGAACTTAAAATGATTTTCCTTTCTCATCTGTCTTCTGGTTGGTAGTCTTTCATGCAATTGGAATTAGAATACATTTGATAGTGTACAGTTAAAACAAACCACTTTCTGTGTCTTTAGGAAAGGTGGATCTGGTCCCCTGAAAGGCTGTGATTTTAACTGTGTTTTTAAACTTACAGGCATTATGACATACTTGAAGGACGGGTCCCTTCAGGTCTCATTATTGACTACCACAATCTACTTTCTGAGTGTGAAGAAATTTATAGGAAGTTTTTAAATCTGAGAAGCAGTATATCAAATGGTGACTCAGACACTGAATTAGAAAATGTTTCCATGGCTGAAGGGTTAAGGCTGTATTCTGAAATGGAACAGCTGAAACAGAAGTTAAAACTCATTGAGAACCCTCTTCTAAGGTAGTGTATTACTCTTAGAATGATAATGTTTACCACATGGCTCTTGTTGAGAATTGACAGATGTATTTGTACCTTTAAGATACGTGTTTGGTTATCAGAAACACACTGGAATTCAAGCAAAGGGAGTTCGTCCAACTGGTAAAAAGATCACCCATGTTGTATCAACTTCCATGATGGCTAGTCTGTTGCATTCTCTGCTCAGAGACAAACTTTATCAGGAGTCTCATGAAGAAATGGAAATTCAGGTATGTCCAAGTAGAAGAAATATTTCAGATTTATCCTGAAAAAACTTAGAGATAATTTCATAGAATTAGTGATATATACATAGTAGGATCTTGATATTTATTGAACAAATTAAAAACAAACAGTAGATGTAGAGAAGAAATTGCCAAAATTGTATATTCTTTCATCATCAATGGCCATTATTTTTGGTGCCATATGTGTTAAGCATATGTATTAATTATGTATTAGATTTTCCAAGTTGCAGTAACTTTTTCCATGTTGTTTTGAGTTAATTTAGATTTTTTTCTTTTTTAGTTTCATAATGACCCATTGTCGGCTATAAATGCTTGTTATGAAGGAGACACTGTTATTATTTGTCCTGGTCATTATGTGGTAAATGGCATGTTTTCTATTGCTGACTCCATTGAATTAGAAGGTATGTATAAAAAAATCACCTAACCAATTGCCATGTATTGCATGCTTAAGAGAAGCCAATTACTAATCTTGGTTAGACTTTGAGAATATAAATTTAGTGTTGAATGATTTCTGTGAAAATTTCTAAGTGAGTTGTCTTGAAATCTATATTGGGCTGAAAATTGGGGATGCTAAGTAGTTTATTCTTCATAGTCCCTATTTTTATGGTATATTTGTATTTTAGAAATAATTTGCAGATACAAGATGCAAAAGTGAAAAAATTTTTTTAAAGCAACATCCCAAACATTTTTTAGGCAATTTTGTATGTTGAGATTTCGTTTTTAGAATATATAACTGAAGTGGTTTTAAACTTAGAGTTTCCCTTGGTCTTCCGTCTTGCTCTTTTATACATATTTCAGTCATTCTTGTTGTAAATTCAACTTATTTCCATGAAAGAAAGATGGTATCATATTTTGGGAGTTGGCATAAAGCAAAATATTGTTTTTAGTTTAATTCTTTAAAAGCTTGGTGACATATTACAAATTCTTTATTTTATACCTTGACTGATGTATTCTTTCTTTAAAGATTTTTAACATTGAAAGAGCCTATTAAAAAAACAACAACTTAGTACCATTCAGTCTTAGCATACATTTGGAGTGACTTCTAAATTTGGGTTATTTTACAATCCTTTAACTTTGTCCAGTATATTTCTATAATGTGTCAAATATATATATACACCTGTTCTACTATTTACCAAAACAGCTTCAAGTTAGCAATGAAGCTTGTAATGCAAAAAACCATATATCATTTTGGTGTTTCTGCAGCTGTTCACATACTGCTTAAGCTGTGTTCTTTGTCTTTATCTTGTCAAAACTTCTTAATGGAAGGAAGGCTGGGAGTTTAATTTCCTGCTGTTCACCACTACATCATCTTATCCCCCTTTTTATTTTATGTGTATAATTTTCATTCTCTTCGTCCTTTCCTACATTTGATTTATAGAGATATGTGTGTATAAATAACACATCTGCAAAATAAATCATTGCAGGAAAAATACCTTTTTCTTTAGCATAGTGAAAACAATATTGTTATCATGGATTGTATGGTAGATGAGAGGATTTCTTGAATTGGTGAGGAAATTATAGCATAATTGCTAGAGCAAAATAAATGGCTATATAGAATTCCAATAAAACCTTTTAGAGAATGACTGTTTGTAGTTATGAAGAGGGAAAAAAGATAAGAATTTGTTAATAATGTGAATTTTCAGAATTTTGTAGTTTATATGACTTGTTTTTTGATATGAAGTGAATAGAAATTGTAAGTACTTAAGTTTTGCGTTCTACTAGGAAGAAATTGAATAGCTACTGGCTTATAAGAGGAAGATTTTTTTTTTTTTGAGAGGAAGACTTGTTTCATTTCTAATCTTTGTATTTCTTTTACCTAGTATGGTACTTGCCACATAGTAAATGTTTAACAAATACTTTTTGATTGATTTTTAATGTATAGATCTGACTGTAGCCTTCATGAATTCTCCATTTTATATATAGGATAAAATATGAACTACTAAGGCTGGCTTTCAAAACACTACATATTTTGGTTCTAGTCTGTCATTGCAGTCTTCTTTCATACCAATCCATGTTTATTATTCTATGTTTTATCCAAATACTTCTCTCCTGACTTTGTTCTGCCCTCTTCAACCTCCAAAAATTAGCTCTCACTATTCTTCCCTGCTTAGAATGAATTCCTTCCACATCTTTTGCTCCCTTTTATGAAATCCTTAATTTTCCTTCAAGGTCTAACACAAACTATCTTTTCTATGTCCCATTCCTCTCCCCCAGCCTCCCTTTCTTCATCTCTCCTCAGAATTAGATGTAATCTAGTTTTTTATCTGATTGATCTCCTATATACTTAATACATCCTAACTTGCATGGTTATTTGTATATGTGTTGTTCTTTCTGGGCAGCTAGATGGTACAGTGGATAGGGTATGGAGTCAGGAAGACTCCTCTTCTTGAGTTCAAATCTGGCTTCAGATACTTACAAGCTTTGTGACTCCAGACAAGTCACTTAACCCTGTTTGCCTTTGTTTCCTCTTCTGTAAAATGAGCTTGAAAAGGAAATGGTAAACTACTCTCATATCTTTGCCACGAGAACCCCAAATGAGGTCATGAAGAATTGGCCATAATTGGAATGACTGAATGACAGCAACATTCTTTTTTTTTTAGATTAAGGCCCTAGGCTACATAATTTTTCTTTTTTGTCTCCTTAGTTCATCATACATTACTGTGTGTATGGTAGATACTTTATGTTTGTAGAGTCTAGCCAATGCTGGGTATTGAGAAAAGTGTACTCTCTTTTCATAATTTATTTTATAAAAAATTATTTATGTTAATACACAAATTTATATATTAGCTGGGATCTGAGTAATGAGTAGTATGTTCTTCAAGTATCTCAGGAGTAGTTGGCCAGCTGGAACATCTATGCTGAGTGGTTTGATTCAGATCAGATTAGCACAGCTTTAGGGTCCAGGGATCCTTGGTTAGACCTGTTCCTGCTGTACATAGTTTCCGGTTCTAGGTTTTCCTAGATATTGGTTCAGTCTTGGTTTGTTAGCTAGAAAACTCTCTACTCTCTGTTTAGAGTCTTTTTAGAGTCTGTTTAGGATTTAGGCTGCTGTCTGGACCTCTTTTCTATGATCTATACGCCTCTGGTTCTTTGGAACTGTGTTGATAAAATGTTCTTACTATGATTTCTTCTTGAATTTCCTTTTTTCATTTTTCAGCTTGGTGTTTTTTTTTTTTTTTTAAATTTTCGTTGGAGTAGTTTTGAGAGAATTGAGCTATTCTACTTCCATGCATGCTACCATATTGAAAGATGGCTCTTCCTTTTTATCTTTATATCATGGTTATTTCCTTTCCCTCCTCTGCCCAGATTGTACCTATTTAGTAACAAAAAAAAAACCACAATCAAGTTAAAGTAGAAGTATTCACTTGTCTCTTCTGTTCTGAGATTTGAGGGATGTTTTATTGTTTATTTCTCAAAACAATCATTAGTTTTTGCATTACTCAGAAAGTAGTTTCCTTTTCATGATCTTTTCATTAATGTTGTTGTAGTTATTATCTATATTCTTTAAGATCTGCTTATTTTACTTTTGTTTGTATGAATATTCCATATTTCTCTGAATTTCTCATGTTCTTCATTTTATATAGCACAGTAATATTCCATTCATACACCATCAGTTCTTTTTTCTTTCAATTATTAATAAGCACCCACTTTGATTCCAATTCTTTATGTCAAGGAATGCTCTTTTGAATATGTTCTGAGATATATGGGGCCTTATTTTTCTGTTTTTGTCTTCCTGGAGTATATGGGAGTGGGGTTTCTGGAGGCAAGGGCATGGATAGTTATTTGTTAGTATTCTTGTATGTTCCAAAGTCATAATCAAAATGAGGAAGCAGCTCTGACATCTATTGTTGGTGCTTTGCTTCAGCCTCTTCAGTAATGGCTCTTCCTATAATTTTCATTTTTTATTAATTTTTTTGGAGTTAGGTGAAAACTCAAGAGTTTTGCAATTTGCATGAATCATGCTATTAATGATTTGGAATATGTTTTTATAGTCCCATTTTTAATTTGCCAGTCTTTCTTTGAAATATTGTTTATTTATTGGGGAATGGCTCTTGGTGTTATTTTTTTTCCCCAGTACTACCTGCATATTTTATATATCAGGCTTTTTATTGTTAATAATTGCTGTGGATATTTTCCCTGATTCTCTTATTTTTAATCTATTTCAATTAATTTTTTCCTTATATATCTTGTGATCAAAATTGTGCTTTATTTTTTAATATTCTATTACTTGATTTTCAAATGTTATTTCTTTCTCTTCAATATGTCCTGCCTTATATTATGCTTTTCTGCATGTGTCTTTATGTCAGCAGTAGAACATAAGCTTCATTTTTATTCTTTGTATCCCCAGTTCCTAAAACAATCCTTTGTTTATGGCAGTCATTTAATATTGAAATGGAGTGATTGATCAATCTTTCATATTAAATCAAGGAAATAAGTACTGGTATAGAGCCTTGCAAATAGTACTAAGTTCTACTGATCCTCTGATGCCTCAGTGTAGAATAAAGATGACTCTGGATATTTAAAAAGCATTACTTTAGAATGTATACTATCAAGGTGGAATAGCTTGGATAAGTTCAAAGGCAAATCATCAAAAGGTTGACCACAAGGTGAAAACATTATTTATACCAGCTCATGAAGATATTTACTAAGGTATGGATGTATTATCTGCATCAGTGAAAATATAGCCATTAAAATTACAAATGTTTTGTATTATTTGTAGTAACGTCTCAGTGGTTCCAGGTAAGATAACCTTTATCAAGACTTGTTTCATTAAAATGCAACTTAAAGTTTACCTACCTAAAATTACAAATTTGGATGTCTGGCATATACAGACGCACTTTCATGTGTATTTAGCACATATAATGCATTTTTACTTATAATCATTGAATTAAAGAGTTAAGACATAAATAATGCTTTTGACTGGCTTTGGATCTCTTTTGAAATGAAAAAACAAAACAGAACAAAACAAAACAACCAAACTAGTGCCGGGTACAGAACATTTCTTTTCATTGTAGATTGTTCAAAGACCCTGGTATGTTTTCTATTTTTTGATTGGGCTTATGGATATCTCAGTTATAAACTTTTTACCTATGTAGCAACATAGGAAAGAGAAGATTTTTTAAACATTTGAAAATTGAATAGTTGGATTATGACCCTTAGCAATGGGATATGCTAATTTTTTCTGCTGTGATTATTATTCTTTGAGTGCCATAACCATTGAAAATGTTGTGTCCACATATTATACTTTTCTTTTCATAGAGAATGGAATTAGAAAATGTTCTTTTGACATCTTTTAGCATTTTGAAGGTAAAACATCCAGTATAATGTCTTGCATATAGTAGATATTCAATAATATAGTTAAAATTTTTAATGTCTTGCATATAGTAGATATTCAATAATATAGTTAAAATTTTTTTTCAATAATGAACTATATGGTTCTTATTAAATGTATTAATGTGATTTAATGTTTTGAGAGGCTCAGGTTTGCTTTTTCAACTTAATTTAGACTGTTTACTATAGCCTTTTGATTCAGTTTTGTACATTTAAGACTTAGAAAAGTTTTATGACAAGGCTTGTTAGGGATATTGATTGTTTCTAATCCTATTTTCTAGCAAATACTCAGATTGATGTAGCTGAAAGTCACATGGAAGAGGTTAGGGAAAATCTTAGTGACATTAAGTATCAAAAGGGAAACTTTATAGTGAAGAATCAGTGAAATGTATCAATTCTTTGCCCAAACTGAACAAATTGTTTTATCTAAATTCTTGCTGGATTGACTGGTTTTATAACTATGATTTGAAGTTCAGTGAATCACAGAAACACATTTTTCAGATTGAGTTTATATTTTTTCCAATTCATTTTAACTTTTTTTTTTTTTTTTTTTTGGTAGGATATGGTTTGCCAGATGACATTGTAATAGAAAAGAGGGGGAAAGGAGACAATTTTGTAGATTGTACAGGTGCCAATGTTAAAATCTCAAATGTGAAATTTGTTCAACATGATGCTGTGGAAGGAATCTTGAGTAAGTATCTGAATTTGTTGGACTTTTAAGTTTTGAAGAAAAACTTGGTGTTTATCAGAGTAATTAGTATAAACAAGGTTCTTAGCATCTTTTAGTGAATGGATGGACTGATTATTTTTGTATTTAGAACGTACAAGGTAGGAAGTTTCCCAAAAAGTGTTTGAAAAGAGTTCATAATAAATTGCTTTTATGTACTTGTACATTTGGACAAGATTTCCATAATGCCTTTTTAGAATTCTAATGCTTTTTGCGTCCCATGATCTGTAGCCTCTTTGTAGAATTTGTGGCTTGCTTCTTTATCTAGCATTCTCTACAAGAAAGGTTAACATCCACTAATGAAATTCAAAAATTTTATTTTGTCCTTTTATGGCTATGAAAATCCCTCTGTGTGTTTCTGCATGTTAGCAAATCAAGACATTGTCATTTATCTAATTGATAATGTTAGAATTGTGTTGTATGAAGCATTGTTACCATCAATTCACAATTAGTTTTGGGGGATTTACCTTGTGGAGACTTTAATTGTCAGCTCTCTAAAAATACCTAGTTTATATATTAATATTTGAAAAGGCAAGATAACTTCTAATGCAGCTAACACTAAATGAGCATTTTTCATTATAGGCATTCATCGTGGCAAGACCACATTGGAAAACTGTGTGTTGCAATGTGAGACTACAGGAGTAACAGTTCGAACGTCAGCAGAATTACTAATGAAAAATTCTGATTTATATGGGGCCAAGGTATGGTACATAAAACTATTTACTTTTTATAAAGCGCTCCAGATCATTATTTTTTTTTAGACAAAACAACAAAACCAAATTATGAAAATTAAATAATCTTATTAAGCATTTTTGAAGTTCAGGGAAAGAGAAAAAATAAATCCCAAAGTTGAGGAAGTCAACTTTTCTACATTTCTTAGTTAACTAGCTCTTAATAGTGAAATATAAATCGTTCAAAGTGCTGAATTTCTCTTTTTCTTCATGATGTTGCACACCTGTTTCTCCTACTTCCTAAGTGATTGGTTAGTATAATTGATTTATAGCAATTTGATGATAAAGACCAAGTTTGCCTATTTGATCTCCATTCAATCTACTGTGTTCTGTTGCATGTCCATAGACTATATAACTACTTCTAGGCTGATATTTGCCACAAGTCAAGAGGGTGAAGACCATTCAAGAGTGAATGGTTTGTCATAAGAGATTATTACTAGTAAAAAAAAATAGCTTGATATAATGGTCATTTATGAAGCACTAATTGGGAGTACAGTTTGGAATGTGAAAAACTTACAAAGGCATTCTTAAATATCATGCAATATTATTGTGCTATAAGAAATTAAGAAATAGGAGACCAGGGATGGCTTGTATAAATTGATATAGAGTCTATATAATTTATACTATAACATCAATATTGTAAAAACAATTCTGAAAGAAATAAGGACTGATCAATAAAATAATAGATCATGATTCCTCTTCATCAAAGAACTAATGAAGAATGCTGCTCGCCTCATGAGAGGGAAATAATAGACTAATATGTTGAATGAACAGCAAATGTGGGAATTGTTTTGCTTTACCATTACATTCATAGAACATGATTCTTAATCATCTCCAATTAATTTTTTTTCTCATCTAACTTATTCTTCTAATCTTAACTGTATTAGATTTTTGTGCAAAACTTTTCAAATTTTATATAATCGAAATTGTCTGTTTTATTTTCTGTGATCCTCTGGATCCCCCATTTAGTTGTGAACTCTTCTCCTATCCATATATCTGAAAGGTAATTTCTTTCTTGTTTCTTTAATTTGTTAATCTGTGATTTTTAAATATCTGTATCACACATCCATTTATTTAGAACTTATCTTGACATGAGGTCTAAGGTGTGGTTCTAAATTTAATTTCTACTATATTGTCCCTTAAGAAATGTTGATTGATATTGTTTAGTAGTTTCTCAGCAGCTTTTATGAACTAGTAAATTTTTATCCTAGTAGGTGGGGTATTTGGACTTGTTAAATACTAGGCTGCTAAATTTGATTGTCTATCTAATTTGTTCCACTGATCCATCTTTCTATTAATAATCAGTATCAAATAGTTTTGACAGTTATCATTTTGTATATATTTTGAGATCTAGCATTGTTGACTCCCCCCCCCCCCCCTTTTCATTATTTCCTTTGAAATTCTTGACTTTTTGCACCTCCATATAAATTTTTATTGTCCCCTCTCCCCCCTAGTTTTCTGTTCCTTTGATAGTTTGGTATTATATTGAATACTTAAGTTAGTTTAGATTGTATTATCATTGTTTTTATATTGACTCAGCTGTCCCCTGAGCAATTATTATTTTTTCTAGTTATTTAGGTCTGTCTTATTTTTGTTAACAGTGTTTTGTAATTGGTTTATTTATGTAGTACTTGTGTGTATCTTGGTAGGTAGACTACCAAATATTTCACAGATTTTGTAGTTATTTTAAATGGAATTTCTCTATTTTTTACTCCTACTTTTTATTGACAATGTACAGACGTATTTGGGATTTATGTGGCTTCATTTAAACCCTGTAAGTTTTCCAAAGCTATTAGTTCAATTATTTTTATTCGAGACTCTAGAGTTTTCAAAATATGCCACTGTATAATCTGTAAAAAATAGATTTTGTTTCTTCTTTATCTGTGCTTATTTTCAAAATTTTTTTTCTTGTCTTAATGCTACAATTAGCATGTATAGCATTATTTTAAATAGGAGTTGTGACACAGAACTATTGATTTATCGCCAGTAATGCTGGCTCTTAGTTTTATATTTGTGCTGTTTGCCATGTTCGTAAAGGAAATTATTACTTATTTTTATCATTTAAAAAAATTTTGAGTTCCAAATTATCCCTCTCCTTCTAGTTACTCTCCTGTCCAATGAGAGTCAAGCAATATATCATACATGTGAAGTGATGCACATAATATTTCCATATTAGCCATGTTGTCCCAAAAAGCACAAGGTAAAAAATGATTCAGTCTACAAACCAGAATTAGTTCTCTCTTGAGTTGAATAGCATTTTTCATCATGAATCCCTTGGAATTGTTTGAGGTCATTGTCTTGATCACAGTAGCTAAGTTTTTAACAGTTAAATATTATGATATTACTCTTATTTTGAAAATGTCCTCCTGGTTTTTCTCTTCACTTCATTTTGAATCAATTCATATAAGTCTTCTCAGGTTTTTTTGAAACCATCCTTGTCATTTTTTATAGCACAATAGCATTCTGTCAAAATTACATACCACAACTTGTTCAGCCATTCAGTCATTTTTAATTTAAAATGAAAATAGTGGAGTAAAGTAGTTCATGTCTAAAACGACCTTCATTGGAAGGAAAACAGGAGCCCATATAAATCAAAAGAACAAATCCAAAAGTCTGAATCAACTGCCCTCCTTCCCTAGAGGACAGAGCAAAAGACAGAATTTAGTCAGAGGTATAGAGAAGGTACAAGAAGAAACAAAGGTCATTCATTTACAGTCAAGTATAACAATAGCCATTTCCTAATTTATGGGCCTCCCTTACAGTTCTTTGCTTCTATGAAAAGAGATACTATAAATATTTTTGTACATCTAGATCCTTTCAACTTTAATATCTTTGGGATACAAACTTAATAGTGATGTTGCTGCTGGGTCAAAGGCTATGCACAATTTTATAGCCCTTTGGGCCTAGTAAAGAATTGCTCTTCAGAATAGTTGGGACCAGTTCATAGCTCCAGCAACTGTGCATTAGTGTCCCTATTTTTTAACATTCCCTCCAGCATTTATAATTTTCTTTTTCTATCATGTTAGCCATCTATCATAGATGTGAGGTGCCTTAGAGTGATTTTAATTGGCATTTTTCTAGTCCATAATGACTTAAAACATTTTTTCATGTGACAATAATTAGCTTAGTTTTCTTTTTCTGAAAATTACATGTTTGAGGCAGCTATGTGGTACAGTGGATAGAGCATGAGCCTTGAAATTAGGAAGACCTGAGTTCAAATCTGGCCTCAAACATTTAACACTCCTAGCCGTGTGACCCTGGGCAAGTCAGTTAACCGCAGTTACCTCAGCAAAAACCAAATACAAAACAAAAAAAAATGACTACTTTTGTATTGGACTACTTGCCATCTAGGGGAGAAGTTGGGGGGAAGGAGAGAAAAAGTTGGAACAGAAGGTTTTGATATGGTCAGTGTTGAAAAATTACCCATGCATGTTTTGTAAATAAAAAGCTATAATAAAAAAAAAGAAAATTACATGTTCATGTCTTTTGACTATTTATCAATTGGCAAATGGATCTTTATAAATTTGGCTAAGTTCTCTATATATTTAAGAAATGAAGGCTGTATTAGAAAAAATTACTATAAACTTCTTTTCCTGAGTTTTTGTTCTTTTCATTTTGGCTACATTGGTTTCATTTGTATAAATTCTACATATTTTTCACATTTTTAATTTCACATATTCAAATCATCTACTATATTTCCTGTGATACTTTTTATCTCTTGTTTGGTCATAAATTTCCTTTTCCCAAAGATCTGACAGGTAAAATTCCTTTAATTTGTTTGTAATATCACTCTTTATATCTAAATCATGTACCTTTTTTTGACCTTGTCTTGGTATATGATGTGAAGTCTTGGTCTGTATCTAGTTTCTATCAAAGTGATTTCCAGTTTTACCAGCAATTTTTGTCAAATAGTAAATTCTTATTTCCAAACCTTGGATCTTGGGGTTTTCCAAAAGTACATTACTATGGTCATTTACTATTGTACTATTTACCATGTTAAGGAAAGGTTTATTTAGCAGAGATGGACATTGTGTTTTATCACAGGTTTTTTCTGCATTTAATGATAAAAATCACAGGATAGTATATATGTATAGCTATGTGTTTGTACAACACATGCACAGAGGCTCATACACTTCATAGGTAAGGAAACAGAGGCTTCGAGAAATAAAATAACTCACTGACAGTTCTAAGATCAACACTGGGCAGAGCAAGGAGTTGAACCTCTGTCTAAGAATTAACGATTCCTGTAAGCTCCCTTTGCCATTTTCTGCCATTCCACCATTATCATTGTAGGATAGGTTCTGGGTTATTTTTGCTTTTTTAAAAATGGATATAGCCAAAGATATTTTGTCACCAGTGGCTAGCTTGTTGATTAAAAACTTTTGTAAGTATCTAGGATGGTCCTTGACCCTTGATTTATCTGTTGCCTAATATGTATTTGGCTGGCATAGATTTTGAGAATGGAACATTAAATGTCATGACCTGGGTTTGAATTTTGACTATGTTATTTTTAGCTGTTGAGCTTAGATAGTTCCCTGTCTGGGCCACATTTTGCCTATTTTTAAAGTGCTTTCTAAGCATTCTTCTGTAGTCATTTGAACACCACAATTACCTACCAAAATGTGGCATTAGAGGAACAATAACGTTTTATAAAAAATTTCGCTCACTTATTTTGGTTACCTTTCAATTGGTTCTGTAGGAGACGAATGGTCATTTTGAATTAGTTTTGTCTCTTTGAAGAAAATTATTAAATAATTAATACCTTTTGAAGAATCAGAAAATTGATCTGCCCTGAATGAAAGTAGCCAAATTTAGAAATGAAGTGTTTGAAACTCTAAGGTTCTCATGCAACCTAGTGGAAATAGAACAAATGGAAATGTTGGTAGGAATGCCTAATAAAATTGATTTGTAAAATTTATTTGTAGTATTTTTAAGAGACTAATTTTAAGGATAATAAATTTAGTCTTATATTTCTGCCTTTTTTCACTTTTTAAAACTGATGACTAATATCTCAAATTAATTTATAGGGTGCAGGTATAGAAATATATCCAGGGAGTAAATGTACTTTGAGTGACAATGGGATACATCATTGCAAGGAAGGCATACTAATTAAGGTGAGTGCAAACTGAACTATGTTCTTTTACAAGGTTAGATTGAGACTATTGAATGCTTGTTTTGTTAAATTCTTGTTTTGTTCTGCTACTTTTGGATTGTGAAAAAAGACATTTGCAATGTATGGATTTCAGTAATATCAATAATTGGTGATTGGAAGTTTTCTATCTCTTATAGGAAATGTTTTTCCTTTCCTTATATCTCTAAATAATTGAAGAGAAAATGTTGTATGTCATTCAGAATTCAGTCTGTGCTGTAACATATTAATAAGCTTAGCTTTTTACTTTATTTTTAGACTAGCCTGGAAAAAAGTGAGGAGAAGATTTTAAAATCAGGCAGTGTTGGATGTGACAGTTCCTTAAAACATTTGTTTTCAATGTCACAGGACTTCTTAGATGAGCATTATGACATTCCCAAAATAACTATGGTGAATAATGTCATACATAATAATGAAGGCTATGGTGTTGTCTTGGTGAAACCTAAAATTTTTTCTGACCTGCAAGAAAATGCTCAAGATGGATCTGAAGGTACACTATTTTTATGAATTCTTATTACGAAAATATTAACCTAGTTTAATCTGTTTGAGCTAATAGAGCTAAGACTTTGATTTTATGTCCCTCCCTTGGGGGAAAAAGGTCCTTTCCCATGATCAGGTGATTGGGTATGGATGTAGAGCTGTGGCAGTATTCCAACTGTGTTATTCCTCTCGTAATACCTGGGCCTGGGTGGAAAAAATGGGTTCTTTGTCTGAATATATATCACATCCTCCTCTTTTAGATTATTTGCTTCTTTAGAGTAGGAACTATATCTTTTTAAATTTTTGTATATCCTTAGCACAATCCATAGTAGGTCCTTAATGTTTGTTTTGATATGGAAGGAATATATTAATTATTCCAGGAAAACAAAATTGCTATTAATCAACAAGCATTTGTTAAGCTCCTACTTTGTGCTAGGCATTGTGGTAGGGACTGGGGATTCAAGTTCAGAGAATTAAGAAATTCCCATTCATAGGCATTCTAGGGGGAAGGATAAGTATATATATATATATATGTATGTGTGTGTGTATAAAATAAATATAAAGAGAAATTATACATATAAATACAAAGTGGTTAAACACAAAGTTGGGGGAGGGGTAGGTACTAGGATTTGGGAGAATTGGGAAAAAAACTTCATGCTGAAGGTGATATCTCAGCTGCATCTTAAATGAAGAAAGGATTTGGACTGTAGGGAGAAAGGACATTGCTAGTCCAAAGACACCAAAATGAGAGATGGAATGAAGTGTGATAAGAACAGTGAAGGACCACTCTCCCAAAGAAAAAGTGTCCTTTGAGCCTGAAAAGATAAGTGTATATTTTGTTTGTGAGGCAATGGGAAATCACTGGAATTAAGGGAGTCATACTATTCTCTTAAGGAAAATCACTCTGGAAGCATTGTGAAGGATAAGTTGGGAGTGGTGAGAGACTTGAGGCAAGAGACCACTTTAAGAGGCTCTTGCAATAATCTTTGAGATAGTGGTTCCTAGTGCTTTTTGTCCCTTGAACCTCTTTCAACAACAAAAAGGAATGTGTTGTGAATCTGCAGGGTAATTTAATATACATCTTATGATATTCTTTGCAGTGAACACTCCTTAAAACATCATTAAATAATTTTTAGCATAAAGTCTTTGGATAATTATTGGACACTTCAGTGAGAACTACTAATTGAGGCATTTTGGTAATGAGAGTTCACGTTAAAGTGATGGCTATGCATTCTGAGGGAAGGGGTGTTGTAGAGGAAGAAACAGCACAATTTGGCACCTCCTTGGATCTGTGAGTGAAAGAGGAGGAGAAACTCAAGTTTATTCCTAAAAATGAAATTATGAACTTGAGTAAATAGAAGGAACAGAATTTCTTTCTTTCTTTTTTAATAGTTTTTTATTTACAAGATATATGCATGGGTAATTTTTCAGCATTAAACCTTGCAAAACCTTTTGTTCCAATTTTTCCCCTTCTTCCCCTCCCCCCCTCCCCCAGATGGCAGGGAGACCAATACATGTTAAATATGTTAAAGTATATATTAAATACAATATATGTATACATATCTATATAGTTATTTTTCTGTGCAAGAAGAATTGGACTTTGAAATAGTGTACAATTAACCTGTGAAGGAAATCAAAAATGCAGGAGGACAAAAATAGAGGGATTGGGAATTCTCTGTAGTGGTTCACACTCATCTCCCAGAGTTCTTTCGCTGGGTGTAGCTGGTTCAATTCATTACTGTTCTATTGGAACTGATTTGTTTCATCTCATTGTTGAAGAGGGCCATGTCCATCAGAATTAATCATTATATAGTATTGTTGTTGAAGTATATAATGATCTCCTAGTCCTGCTCTTTTCACTCAAATTCAGTTCATGTAAGCCTCTCCAGGCCTTTCTGAAATCATCCTGCTGGTCATTTCTTACAGAACAATAATATTCTATAATATTCATATACCACAATATATTCAGCCATTCTCCAATTGATGGGTATCTACTCACTTTTCAGTTTCTGGCCACTACAAAGGGGCTGCCACAAACATTCTTGCACATACAGGTCCCTTTCGAAGGAACAGAATTTCAGCAGAAATAGTGATGTTTGTAACAAGGAAGAGTTTGGGGTGAAAGATAGAAAATAGGGTCACGAAGACTTAGGAGAGAGAATCAGGGAGGAAAAGAGCAGATAGTGTTAAACTAGATACAGGACAGCAGGATTTAGTGTAAGAGGATTTTTTGTTCAACTATTTAGTTCAACTATTTTCTGCATATGAGGAAACAGAGATCTAAGTGTTGAAAAGACTTGCTGAGAGGGACAGTGAGTCTGGAGTAGGTTAAGTGGAAGCACAGCTAGCCACTAGCTCCATACTTGCAAAGAATTCTTTCCTTAGTTTTCTCCATTTCTCTTAGATTGCAAAGATAGAGTTTACACAATGATATTGGACAATTCACCTAATATGTCAGGGACTCAATGGCCTGAATCAGTCTAGTGTTTATTCTTAAATGCTAGAGAAAGTTTAGACATTGAGTGGAATGTGTGTGAATTTAAAGCTTTGGCTTTTTTGTAGAGCAGAAGATTCAAAGAATCAAGGCACAGTTATGTTCATGAATAAAAAGAAAAGGCGTGAGAGGCTGGTTGTATTGGGAAGGCAAAGAAATCTTATTGATAGAAAATATAATTGGGGAAATTTAAAATTCTTTTAATTGTTAGATGCAAGAAGAGATCTTGTCAGGAAAACAATTGGAAGTTATATTAGATAATCATGTTGAAATATTTTTTATTTAGTTGATTTTGTTTGTGTACAACTTGATTTCTGTTAATTTGTTCCTTTTTCCTAGGAAATAAAATACTTAAAGTTCAAGAAAATGAAGAAGTAGGTGCAATGGAGAAAATGGGACAAGAAGAGCAAATGCAGTATGCATCTGGTGAACTGGGGCCGTATGCAAGACCTGAGTTTTATGATCAAACTGACCAAATGGAAGGCAACTGTGAAATTGTCAATGAACTAGTGGCTGCTTCCACAAGGAAAGGCCAAATGAAAAAGAAAAGGTTGAGTGGCCTGGGCATCATTGAAGCTGATGATAACCTAATGTCCCAGGAGATGTTTGTTTCTATTGTGGGCAATCAGTTCAAATGGAATGGAAAAGGCCGTTTTGGTAGTTTTCTTTTCTGATGGAAATTTATGTTTAAAAATGTTGGATTTGCACATGCTACTGTAGTAATCACTGCTTTTCTCATAAATAGCTTGCTTCTTGTCTGATATTGTATATTTGTTATTCCTTTTGTATTTGAATGAAATGCAACAATATTTATTCTTTTCTGCAAATGTTGCACAGAAATTATTCTCCTTTTATAAGAAAGGTGAAAAATAAAGAATTTTTAAAAATGAGCCTTTGTAGGTACTAGAATTGGGGCCAGGATTATTCATCCAGAAGCTTTGCTTTCTTTTTATTGTAATTGACTTATATTGAGTACATTAAGTAAGTTTTTAATATAAAAATCTAGTTTTGTAGTACTTTAAATCTAGTTATTGAGGGAGGGGACTGGAATTAAGGGGCACATGACCAATAGAGCAATAGGAACATTTCTCACTCTTTTTGTTTCCCAGTCCTGATTGTGGATCTGATTTCTGTGCAGTAGACGCTGTGTTGAAATAAAAGCCTTTATCATTAGGAAGTTGCTCACATAATCAAACTGATTTTTAAGAGGAGGATTCCTTTTGGGGCGGCAAACGGTGCATTCATTAAAATATCCATAGATGATGTACTCACTTTGAAACAGAACTAAAAGTATCATTAAGAGTATGTATAGAACTCTTCCACTATTGCTGAATATGAAAAACTCAAAAAGTAGTGCTTTTTCTTTTACCATGACAGTATTCTAATCAATTTTTTTCATTCATCTTTTCCAACATGAAATAGTTACTATGTCTTTTTGGGGTTCATCTTGATATGACATAAAACTTAAAAAAAAAAAAAAACCTTGAATTTATATTGTATTTTTAGTATGCCAATCAATTAAAATCATAAAGAGATTATATTGAACTTGAATCCAGTCATATGTCTTCAAATTCCTTTAGGCAGTAAAGACCCTAGCATTATTTGTGTTCTAAAAAAAAAAGAATAGTAAAATATAAAAAATTTGTTTTATGCCTTTTTCTTGTAGGTGAATTAATCCTAAACCTTATCATTTTTCAGATTTCCTTACAAAGAATTTTTGTCATTGAAAGATGATTTTTTTTAACCTATGGCAAAATAGTTTTTGAATTATGGTTAACTAACAGAGTAATACCAATTAATTTCACATTAACTTCAGTCAAATACTGATTTAAAACCATCTGTTTGATTAATTTTTATCAAATTGGTTTTCCAATTATATTTCTCCTTTTATGTGGGATCTTGGTATCTTTTTACTTCATGTAGTTTACACTTATGAGAGAATTTTGTGTAAACGGTAACATTCTAAAATCTTTTTGTTTGCAAAATAGCATAGTGAAAAAAGCACTAGGAGTTGCTTGATATCTGGGTTCAGAGGCCACTTTAGACATTAACTAGCTATGTAATCTTGGGCAAATCATAAAAGTTTTCAGAATCAGTTTTCTAATCTGAAAAATAGAGGTATTTTTATTTTCTACTACTAATTTTGTGAAGAAAGTGTTGTGTAAAACTTAAACACTATATAAATGAGTGGCAATTATTTTGTATAAGAATATTTTAGATTTTAATTTATTACATTTTAGCTTAAACTGAAGTTAAACTGTTTTTCCGAGTGGTCCGATATCTAAACCCACAGGCCAAACTTATTTTTAAGAGAATGATAGTGAATCATAAAAAACTGAACATTTCTGTTAGTAATCAAGCATTTCTTAAGCACCTGTTATGTGCTAGGCACTGCCCTAGGTTTTGAAAATACAGCAAAAAACAAATTCTGCCCTTAAAGAACTACTGATCTAATGGGAAAGATAGCATTCAAACAACTATATAAACAAGATATATGCAGGATAATTTGCTTATAAACTTAGAAGGAGAGCACTAAGATTTAGGAAGCCTGGGAAAAGCTTTTTTTTTTTCTTTTTAATCAAATTTTTTTTGATAAGGCAGTTGGGGTTAAGTGACTTTCTCAGGGTCACACAACTAGGAAGTGTTAAGTGTTTGAGGCTGGATTTGAACTTAGATTCTCCTGACTTCATGGCCAGTATGGTGTCCACTGTACCATCTAGCTGCCCTGTGAGAAAAGCTTCATCTAGAAAGTGGGACTTTAGCTGAGATTTGAAGAGTGAGAAGTCAGGAGGCAGAAGGGAGAAAAGAGAGTTCCCCATTTAGGGGATGTTAATGACAATAGATAGTGCTGCAGGTCAGTAAATGGAGCTTTGTATAGGAACAGCTAATGTCACTGAGTATATATATGTGATGGGGAGAGGAAAGTATAAGCAATCTGGAAAGGGCACTGGATAATGAAAGGATCTAAATGACCAAATAGAATTGTGTAGTAGTGGGAGCACTGTATGTGTATTTAACATTTGTGTTAATTGACTGAGATATGAAACATTAGGGAAAAAATAATGCATTCCCCTAACTTTTGTTAGCATTTTCTTTTCTCTTAGGAGTCACCCTTTGGCACACTTGTGGTTTTATGATATTCTCAAATTTACGCATGCTCTGAAACTTTATTCATATGGAATTGTTACTTTTTCATTATTGTGCTATGATAACCAGAAAAAGCATGTAATTGTATTTTGCCAAAATTGCCTTAGCCGGATAAAGCACTTATATTTGTTATTAGCCATGTTTTATTCTTCATCATAGTCTCTTATCAACTATCTTTTTTGATCTAAATGAAAAAGCTTAGTGTTAAGGTTAAGTGTATTCCACTGCCATTTGACATTGTTTTTGATTTTGTAACAGTTTGAGAAGCTGACTTTCTAAGAGCATGTCTTTACTATTAAATTATGACAGCAGGTGATGGGAGATTGCTTTTTAACCATCTAATTGTAGACTAATTCTTCATATACTTGTCATTCTTTCTGTGAATAGGAATTATCTGAACATAGTGGTGCATATTCCATATTATCAATTTTTCTGAAATGTAGAAAACAGGCATATGGAAATAGCTCCCACTTCCTGAATTTTGTAGAGATGAAGAAGAAAGTTATGTAGCTTTAAATGTTTACTACTTCCTAATCCATCTGTGTTTCCTTTGACTTCAACTCACAACAGACTTATTCTAGGTGAAATTATCTACAGGTTTTAACTGGAATTAAGCTAAAATAAAAAATATAGGATTAGAACCTTCATGCTACTTGATAAATACAGATACATTTGTGAAAAGTGGGGGAAATACATGCTAATTGGTAGCCAAGCAAGACTGCATAATACTTAACCATCTAGGTCTTTTCTATATTAGGGAATAAAATAGCAAAATATTAAAAAACATTGTAATAAAAACAGTGTTGAACTGGTTTCTGTTCTAGCTATTGAAATTCCAGTTAATTGTTTTAGACTGCCTGATGCCCTAAATTAAAGTTTTTTAAAATACCTTCTTAATCCTAATTCTTGATTAAAACTGGTCAGCAAATCAGATTCTTATCTTCTTTATAAAAATATGCATGCATGTATACATGGCTAAGAGCTTTGGACTGTCTTTTTATTTTAATATTGGGATCTTTTGTACTTTTAAAGAACAGCTGAATAAGAGTGTCTAATTATTCTATTAACAATCTGTCATATTTTAATAAGAGGCTAAAGACATTGCTTGTACCAGTGAATATTTCTATAAAGACAAGTATTCTTAATATGTTGTCAGCCTTTAAGCTACTTTCTAAATGACAGCTAGTGACATTTTCCATATAAATTTTTTTTTTTTAATTTACTTGCTATACGTGTTTAGATCTTAAAAAAATTTCCAAGGGTGCCATGAGTAAGTATACTGTATAACACTGGTTATATGGTACCCTAATAAAGAAGTCCTGCATTTCCATTACTTCAGTGCCTACACAGTACCAAATGAACAGCAGGAAAGATGAGCAGTTTAACACTTTTCTGAAGTAACATTAAGCTTTACAGCATTTGAAATCTATTTAATTCCCTGTCATTGCTTCAAAAATGCATTTCAAATCTGTTGTCATTGCTAAAATGTTCAGTCATTGGAAACATTTTTGTAGAATGGAAAGAAAGAAACATGAATTTATTAATTCCTCTATTTGCTGGCCAAATATGTTAAATAACTGGGGATATAAATACAACAAAAAAAAAGTTAGTCTTGCCCTCAAAGAGCTTATATTCTAAAGGGGAAGATAACACACAAAGGGGAAATGAAAAGCAGAGGGAGAAGAGGGGAATGAAGACATGAATTTGAAGTCAGGAAGTCAAGAACTGGGTGAGAATGGGAATCTATGACAATCTAGGCATCTTCATATAAAATAGAGGCCCTAGGAGTAACTCAGCAATGGAAGAAAGGGGCAAATCTTTCAGAAGGATATTTTAAGTTGAAAAAGCCACTGGTATGATTGGGTATTCCAATGCAATGGGGAGGAAACTCGGGCCTAGAGTCAATTTCAGGAGAAGAGAGACAGAGGCTTGTGTTGTCAAGTATGGCAATGAGGAACAGGGATTGGAGGGGAATTTTGTCTTTGAGTTTTTGAATTTCTGTTGAAATTGCCAATGAAATAAATCTTGTCTGTCACTGGAAGGAATTAACATTTTTGTTTTTTCACCATATTATTAATTCCCCTAGGTTTAAGGCCTACAGTTTCCTCAGGTTATTTCAGTCTGAAGAGTTTAAGCTAATATTTTATACTTCCTGTTTGTGGCCACCAAAATGTATATTTTCAAATATATTTTTCCCTAAATTAAATGCAATTGTTTCTTAAAATAATCATTTTGTGAAGCCAATGTTCCGTAATTTATGTTGTCCCTTAATATTAAAAAATGAATCGATGACTATAATTCTTTTTTTAATCGATGTAAAATGCTTATGTCCAGGTTATAATTGACTATTCAACAACTGATAGGGAGAGTGTTTCAGTAGATTGGTGAATAAAATTTCTAATTTTCCCATAGTATTAAGCTGATTATGGGAGGAGGAAAGAAAATGTGCTCTGGAGAACACTATAACTTAAAAGCTTTTCTGGAGGGGAAGCTGATGTGAATTGATAATGCCAGACAAGTGCTCATGTTGAAATTGAATATAGAATGTCAAAATGGCAATGAAGTGGGAGGCTGGAGAGGATTGAGATTATTAAGGCATATTGATAATAAGGCTTAAATATTTTTTCTCCCAGAAAAACTAATATCTGTATGTAGGAATTTTTTAAAACTATATTTACCCACAGTTGTGAATTATAGGCAATTTATTTTTGAGAGGAGAGATCTGTTCTCTTAAATAATAGTTCAGTTGTCTTAGCAGAAAGTGTAGGATAAGCTATTTAAGGTCATAATTCCATTTGGGCCTTTTCCTCCTTAAATGCTTGAAGTTAAGAAAGTAATAATGAAATAAAAGTTTTGTAGGGTTTTTAGAAATAAAGATGTTAAAAAAAATTATTTTAGTCTATGATTCCTATTAATAATTGGGGAATAGGTACTAAACATCACAGTGGGATCAGACAAATCTTTTTTCTTATGGCTCCTTTTATGATGCTTGTTGTCCATAACATTGCTATGGAAATTCCTGAAGGTATGTATCTGGTTAATAGCTAATCTTGGTAAGATTTGGATGGGGAATTGTTTCTTTTGTATTTCTATTCCAGCTTCACACAATCCCATGCAGTTTTAGAAAGGAAAATATGAAACTTACTAGTAGCCTTTTTCAGTCTTCCTTAAATCAAATAGTAGATCATGAGTTATGTTAAGTACCATTACCTTTATCATATGCTATAGTTTGATAAACCTAGAATCTTCCTTTATATAGATGTTTCATGAATCAATTTATTATCTCTTGTGACTCCACATTCATTTATTAATTATATTGATGAAGCATTGATAAAAACATGTTTTTGTGAAAGGACAGTGCCAGAGGAAAGATTGAAAAGATTGTGAAGGATATAGAATTTCAGATTAAAGTTAGACTTCTGCTTCCTTATCTCTTAGTCACCTGATTACTGATGAATTTTGGTTTCTGATTCACTCTACTAAAAATAGAGTCTCCAATGTTACCAATTGTCTTTTAAATCTACTATTTCTCAATTTTTTTTAACATAATAGTTTTTTATTTTGCAAAATGTATGTACAGATATTTTCCAACATTTACCCTTGAAAAACCTTGTGTTCCAAATTTTTCTCCCCCTCCCAGACAGCAAGCAATCTAAATCTTCTAAACATATTTCCACATATGTCATTATGTGCAAGAGAAATCAGATCAAAAGGGGGAAAAAAAAGAAAGATCCAGCAAACAATAACAAAAAAGATGAAAATAATATGCTTTTATGCACATTCAGTCACCAGAGTTCTCTTTCTGGATGTGGATGCTTCTTTCCATTGCAAGTCTATTAGAATTGTCTTGAATTACCTCATTGTTGAAAAGAGCTAAGTCCTTCACAGTTGATCATCACATAATCTTGTTGCTGTGCACAATGTTCTCTTGGTTCTACTCACTTCACTCAGCATCAGTTTGTGTAAGTTTTTCCAGGCTTTTCTAAAATCAACCTGCTCATCATTTTGTAAAGATTGGTAAAGTTACATTCATATACCATAACTTACTTAGTCATTCTCCAATTGATGGGCAACCACTGTTTCCAGTTTCTTGCCACTACAAACATTTTTGCACATGTGGGTACTTTTCCTTTTTTTATGATCTCTTTGGGATACAGGCCCAGTGGACACATTGATGGATCAAAGAGTGTGCACAATTTGATAGCCCTTTGGGTACAATTCCAAATTGTTTCTAGAATGGTTGGATCAGTTCACAACAGTGCACATTAAGGGCATTAAAAATATTGATACAGTTGACAAATTTCTTGACACTTGGCTTCTGTGATACTCTTCAATTCTACCTAATTCTTCCATCTCAGTTTCCTTTTCTGCATCATCTATCTCTCCTACATTCTGTGCCTAAGAGACCCTTCCACCAAGTTAGTCCTGTTCTCTCTATATTTTCTCCAGTGATCGTGATTTTACTGTTTTTATCATCATATACATTATATATATATGAAGTTATATGCATATATATATATATATATATGCATATAACTTCCACATTTATATGTCTAGCTCTAATCTCTCTCCAATTGCCTATTGGTTACCTCTATATTGCTATCTCCCAGGCATCTAAATCTCAACATATCCTAAGACGGAACTTATTTCCCTATTTCAAACTTTTGAATCATTTTGGATTGTAACCTTCAAATCATCATTGACATTTCTCTTTAAATCCAGTTGTTAAATCTTTGCTCTTCTTCAAAATAGCTGCTGTAGCATGTCACCTTTGATCTTTCTTCAGGTGTAGGGAAGCCACCAAATATTATGAAGAGAATAAAAACAGGAAAGTAGTTTCTGTCATATGTTACATCATTTCTACCCCTTGGCCACTTGTAATCTTCAGTTACTCCCTATTACTCACTAAATGAGTATGTCCACAGTCAAACTGAAACCTTTTCAAGACCTTGGTTGAAAAAGACTAAAGTCTCCCACTGCATCCAGGGCCATCTCCAGGCCTTCTGATCTATATCTGGCCACTGGATCCAGATGGCTCTGGAGGAGAAAGTGAGTGCTGCCCTTTCTCATTTAAATCTAATTCGTTTGTATATTATGGTATCTCACTTCCCTGATGTCATGGTCCTCTTTGAAGAACAAAGGACTAACACTAACAGTATTTCTAGAATAAAATATAAAATCCTCTGGTTTTTAAAACCCTTCATAACCTGACCTTGTCCTACCTTACCCTTTTCTGAGTAATCTGTAGTCCAATGACACCAGTCTTCTTGCTGTTCCTGGTCTTGGCTTCAGTCCAGTCTTCCTTAATCTTAGCTCCCTTCTTATGTGACCATTCTCAATTTATCTTGTATATATCTCATTTGTACATAGTTTGCATGTTTGCTTTTCCCATTATTATTATTATTATTTGTCTTTGTATTCTTGTTCACAGTGTCTGGCATTTGGTAGGTGCTCAGTAAAATAGGTGACTAATTAGATTGAATAGAAATATTTGTCTGGCAGCTGTATGATTGTGGTTTGGAGGAAGAAGAGATGAGTTGGGGAGTGGGATGAGGATTTTACTGTATTTTTCCTTTAGCTAGTTATGTCAGAACTTGTCAAGAATTTCCAATTTTAATCAATGGTTGACTTTTTATCCTTTCCTAATAACCTTGGTAACTATGATGGCATTGATTTACAAGTTTGTAGACAGCATTTTAAGATCAATGGCAAAGATGATGCACCAAAGATCCACACTTTTAAGAAGAGAAGTGTTAATAGGTTATGTGACAGTTCTTCAACCAATAAATTATACTGTATTAAATATCAATATATTTGAATTTGTTCTACTTTAAAATTAATTTTAGGACAACTGGGATGGAAACTGGAGATTTGTAGCCATGTTTTTGGTTTTAGAAATAAGCTAAAGTGTGATATGATTGGCAGTCTGTTGTCTGTCAGTCACTAAAGATAGAAATCTTTAAAACATAATGCTGGTTTATGAAGTGCTTTGGATTTAGTATTTGAAAGAGGTATATATAAACTGAATTTCATTGTATTTAACCTGTTCTGATATTTATCTGCTTTCCAAATTGCCTCCCAGTTAATATTCTCTTCTCTGAAAATATTCAATTACATCAATCCTTGAGAATGATTAGTCTAACATACTTTCTCTTCTCCCTTCCTGCCATCTCTCTCCCAAAACCAAACCCAAAACAACAAACTTCTAATTCCTCTGCTTCTGTTTCTATTGATACTACTGTCATCTTCACAGTCACCCAAACTTGAAATCTTGGAGTCATTGTTGACTCTTGCCTTTCTTGGACAGCTCCCTTTCCCTTCACACCTCTTCTTCCATTCCAATCTTTTACCAAATCCTGCCAAGACTCCCTGGCAATCTCTTTTACATGCTACTCATCTTCATCAGGTTTGCTGCTATTTTAATTGAGACTTAATCCCCTCAAGTTATGCTATTACCAGAAATCTGATCATTATCCTTGCCTCTCATCCTTTATAATTTTAGTTAGCTACCAAATTAACATTCCTTGAGCCTGGCTTAAAAACCTTAAAGTGATTCCCTATTGCCTATAACATAAAGTGTGGCTAGCTTGGCATTTAAGGCCCTCCTCATTCTGATTCTAGCCTTTCTAGCCTTATTTTATTCCTTTTCCCATAAACTGATTATTAGTTGTTCCTTGGTAGCATGCTACACTTCTGTCTTTTCAATATTTGTAATCTATCTTCACCATGCTTAGACTGTGTACTCTTCACATTATCTATTATCTGCCTGCTGAAATCCTTCAAGGCCAGGCTTGGATACAGATTGACCCTTCCCTGATCCCTATTACCTCCAAAAAAAAGTGATCTTTTTCTTCAACTTTTCTAAACGTGTCTTGTCTGGATTTCTTTTCTGTCCTTAGCACATTCTATTTCATATTGTTCTTATTTGTATATATACAAATTAGACCGAATGTTTCATGAGGTCAGCTGTGCCTCTGAATAGTGACTTCCATATTATTAATGACGTGACAGATTCATTTGAGTGGAACTCAAGCCAAATAAATGACTGGTGTAGTCAGCAGGGTTCTTTACTTTCTTTGTGCCATGAACTTTTTTGACTGGTGAAGTTTATGGGTACTACAGAATAATATTTTTAAATGCATAACTTAAAATTCATAGGATTAAAAAAATCCCAATTATATTGAAATACATTATCCAAATATTAAAAACAAATTAAAAAACCCCTTTGTTCTAATTTATTATCTAGAGGATTTTTCTGTCTACTCTGCCACAGAGAAACATTTCTATTTTTCTGACTTTTCTCCCAGAATTTTCTGCCAAACTACTATTATATCAGATTCATTGGCTATATTGTGTTTTTTCTCCTTATCTCAAGATACAGCATATGGGAACCATGTACTTTTTTATTTGTTTATATAATAAATATACTCCTCATCCATTCTGTCCTACATGTTGTTTGTTCACCACATGTTATTGATGGTTATGGGTAAGGGACTATTGATGCTAACTAAAATAGTCTCTTTCTTTAAGTGAAAAGCTCTGGTATTAGGGAATGCTCTCATGTATCAGAGAAGCACAAACTCGTGGGAAGCCTGATGGATTGAGCATTATTTGTTTGAATTAGTAAGATTCATGTTATAAGCTGAAGTTGATGAAGATGTCCTTTGCGGATGTTCTACAGTATCATACTCAACATCTAATAGTAGCTTTATGATACTGGACGAGTCACTTAACCTCTATTTGTCTTAGTTCTTTCAGTTTTAAGGAGAGGATAATAATAGCACCTCTCTCCCAGAGTTGTGAGGATTAAATGAGATGATATTTGTAAACTGTCTGGCATATAGCTGTTACTTAATATAGTCTTCCCTCTTCCCTCCCCCCTTTCTTTTCTTTCTTCCTTCCCCAGGATTTTGTAAATCAACCCAGATATGACAGAAAAAAGAGAATTACATGATTAGATCCCAAATACGTAAGGATCTTTAAAGGTCTTGTCTTACACCTTTATCTTACAGACGGGAAACTGAGACCCAGAAAGGTAAGTGATTTGCCTAAAATCAGAGTGTCATAAGTGAGAGAGCCAAGATTTGAATCCAGTCCTTTGACTCTAAATACAGCATATCTCCCATTCTCTTTTAGAACAAATTCAAAGAGACTGCTTCATGTTATAGTAGTGACAAAATGAAAAAATAAGAATTTGCATTTTTTTGATTAGTTCCAACTGTTAGCTCAATGTTACTAGGAGTTTCAAAAGTTGATAGAAGGCTGAGTGTGCTCTGGGGAAGCTCATCAACTGTAAAAAACTGAGCATAGTGAAAAACTGTGACCTGTAGCAGGTCATAGTGGTTGTGCTTACAGAAGTGCCAGCCTTGCCACCTTTTACTGATGTCAGTGAAAGGGGAATATAAACTCAATTTTCATGGTCTTTGCAGTGACATTGGAGAAACCAATTGTGTCCTAAAGAAAATTGCACAGAAGTCAGAAGATCTGGATTGGGATTCTCTGTTACTTACTAGCCTCAGTTTCCTTTATAAAGTGAGGGACTTTAGACAAAATGATTTTAAATATGTATTCTGGCTCTAAAGTTCTAGAGTTCTAGGAACTCTTCAATTCTCATGACATTTGGGCAAAAAGGCAGATAAGATTGGTTGACAGTTGTGAGGAAAAAACTATAAAAATTAATGGAGAACAAAAGAACTGGTGCCTTGAAGTACATATCCAGTCTTCATCAGCCTGTGCCTTTTGGGTTGATGTGACTGTCTTTACCACTTTCCTTTATATTAAAAATTCTGTGCTGGGGAAGAATACTTTTCCAATTTATGTTTTATAATAAAAAGGAACCAGCTCAGCTGGGGCCCAGATACACGTTAGAAAAGCTATAGTACTGACCTAATTTATTAAAAAGAAAAGTTGCAGGAATGAAGTTGTCTGAATGAACAATCTGATTTGAGATGCTGCCTCTCAGCCTGACTTCCAAGTTTTTGCTTTTATTAAAAAAAAAAAAGAGTAATTTTGGAGGTTTAGATTTTTAATAAGTGGCAGCAGCTAAAATAGAAGATAAATTAACCATAGCCTCAAGCCTGGAATGATCCAGGTCCAAGGGGAACAGAGAAATGAAATACGGTGAAAATTAATATCTGAAAAGTGAGCTTCTGGACATGATCATCTCTATGAAGCTGCTTCTTGGGTTCAGAATGAGTGCTGATAAAAGGTGCTAGTCCTAGTCAATTCAGTTTATCCAGTGTAAGACTTCCAAATCCATCTAAGGACCAATGTATTTGAAAGTAGATGTTTAGTAATAAGTTGAGAATATGGTTCTCCTTTTAAGAGAGAATATCAGAATTCCCCATTTCTCCAAAAATATATATTTTTAAGAGTTTGGGGGAGGCTTTAGTGAATGCTATGATATTAACTTCTAAAAGTTTAGAATGCTTCCTAAAGGCTTCTGGATTCTCTTGTTACAGATCCTAGTATGTTTTAAATCATTATTCAGAACTTTTTTCCTTCTATTTTTAGTCTGTTGATGCTTTTCAGGATAATAATTTCCCTACAAATTTATTTGGAGTTTCATAAAGAAAAGCTGCCTTTTAATTTTCTACAAGTACATCTTTCTAGCCACAAAGAAGTAAAGTCCCTTATTTCTCCTGTTTTGGACTTCAGCCCTAGTTACTCAATTGAGATGTCTGTTGATAATCCTTTCTAAGCCTTCATCTCCAGTCTGAAGTTTTTGAAGGGGTTAAAGAAAAGGGTATTGTCCAGGCTTGTTAAACTCTGTCTGTTAACATAAAAAGGATTAAGAATTGGGGATCTCTAAAAGAGCCTTCTCCACACTAGCTGCAACCCATCTGATGCTTAATGTTATCTATTTTTTTTTATTCTTTTGACTTAGTTTTGTTGTTTCTCAATTAGCTTCCACTTAGCCAATTCTAATTTTTAAGGTGTTATTTTCCTCAGTGAGATTGTGTACCTTTCCATTTTTCCAATTCTGTTATTTCAGGGGTTGTTTCTATCATTGAAGTTTAGTACCTCTATTACCATATTACTAATTCTTAAGGTATTATTTTCTTCAATATTTTTATGCCTTTTTTTTAAAACCAAGCTGTTAATTCTCTTTCTATAATTTTCTTGCATTTTATTTTATTTCCTGATTTTTTTCTTTATCATTTATTTGATTTTTAAAATCTTTTTTTTTTATCTTTAAAATAACACTGGCAGCACCACCAATAGCACCACTTTTTTTTTTTTTTTTGTTAGCTCCTCCAAGAATTCTTGTAGGCTTGTATGTATGTATGTATGATCAATTTCTAAGAGAAATGATTCATTAAGGATCCCTATTCAAACTCTAATCATATTAGTTCATTATGATTTTATAAGGAGTAAAGATTATTAGTAATTATTTTAGTAATTAGTAATTACTAGTAATACATATTAATCACCTAATAATAGGTATAAGAATAAGTCATCTATTAATCCATATTTTGTATAAATCATAGAGGACTATAGATTCTAATAGAAGGGTCCTATAAATAGGCCTCAAATTTCATTGTAAAAATGTTTATATTTATTTATCAGCTATGGAGCTTTGCAGAACCACAAAAATGCTGACAAAGATATATATCTTCATCCTGTTTCACTCAAATTCCATGATTAAACTAAACATGGATGGTTGCATGATATGGAAAGTTCCCCCTGATATGTTCTTGGAGAGTATATATATATATCCCATATCCTCCTGCCTTATATACATATATATATATATATATATATGTGTGTGTGTGTGTGTAATATATATGCATAGATACACACACACATATATATGTGTATGACTTTTGAAACAGAATATTGTTTTTTTTTCCCCCTCAATTTTTCTTATTTTCATTTTGTTAAGTTTAGGGTTTGTAACCAGCCAGCTAGCCACCCAGCTAATTTTAAAACTTTTGGCAGGGTTAAAATATATATATATTTTGCCTTTTTTTTTTTTAACAAAGAATAACTAAACCATTTTTTCCCCTCCATTTTTCTTACTTTTCATTTTGTTAAGATCAGGGAGATTCAAATGTTCCTTATTTTCAGCCAGTTAGCCACCCAACTAATTTTAAAACTTCCTCTTGGCAGGGTTAAAATAGATTTTTTTTTTTACCTTAAATTCTTTTAACAAAGAATAATTAAGCCATTTTTGTCACCAGTAAAGAAATCTCTTAAATTATTTGAAGGGGAACTTTCCGTGGATCACAACAGGGTGAGGAATTCATCCAGGGAACCCCATGACCAGTTTGGAGGGCTTGAGGGAGTGGTTTCCAAGAAGTCCTCTGATACCACATTGAGGGATCAATAATTCAGGCCAATAACCTCAGGGGAAAGAATAACAGGCCTCCACAGTCATGTGTCAAAACATGTGACCACCCTGGAAAACAATCCCATCTTCTGACCTGAGAAGGAAGTTTTAAAAGAAAATGGGCATAATTTTTGTTGAATGTTTCCTTATGAAGGACCTTCAAGTCCTAGTTGACTCTAGAGATAAAGCCCGGAAATTAAGAATTGGAATTATTAAAGAATTTGCCAAAATAAGTCTCTGAATATTATAATATTATCTATAGAAAAGTCGCCCATATAGGTGGGATGCAGATGGAGAGAAGATTACATCCCATGATTCATAATTGGAGGGAGGGGGAAGGCATCTCTAGCATCTTCAGTTGAAGTACTTCCAAGATGGACTAAACCAAAAGCTGAGTACCTTGAAAATCTTGTCCAATTCTTTAAGGGAAAATTCTGTTCCTTTGAAGAGTGTTACTCCTGATTGATGATACCTGCAGAAAAGATGGGGTCAGGCATAAGAGGAGAAATGAATCCTATAGGACCCTAATTGGGATAGAAGTAGACTCCCTGACAGGGCAAGACTAAAGAAAGAGCTATTAAACTATGCAAAGTTTAGTTTGAGAATATAAAAGGTTGCAGGGGTCCTCAAACTATGGCTGCGGGCCAGATGCAGCGGCTAAGGACGATTATCCCCCTCACCCAGGGCTATGAAGTTTATTTAAAGGCCCACAAAACAAAGTTTTTGTTTTTACTATAGTCCGGCCCTCCAACAGTCTGAGGTACAGTGAACTGGTCCCCTATTTAAAAAGTTTGAGGACCTTTGGTTGGCAAATTAGACTAAAGCAATTTTGTTGTATTGTTAATAAATTACACTTTTTGGATAAGGTACTAAAAGCATTAACATAATTAGGAAATAGAAAAATTCTCTTAGGATCATAGCAGGATCCCAGCCACAAGATAGTTATAAACTCTGTACTTAATAGAGGAAACATGTAAGGTCTTGACTTCACAGTTTAAGCTTGATTTAATGTGTTTCATTATATGTTCTGTGTGCATTTGTTTTGTAAATTATGAAAATACATTTAGGAATAGTGGGTTCCTTACTTCAGATAACCTTATACAGTTAGGAAAATCTGTAAGAGAATGCAAAATAAGTATCTGTTTTGTCTATGTTACTCGTATGTGCTCATAGCTAACAAGTGTTTTACTTACGCCTTTTCTTTTGGTGTGATCAACCAAAATAAACAAGCTATTAAAAAAAAAAAATCAAAAAAAGTCTTAAACAGAGGACAAATCTCTCTTTCTTCTGTTTCCAACACTGGCCATGTTGGAGTATGATGAGTTGAAAGATAAATATGGAATAATTTCCATATGTAAGATTTAAAACTAAGATATAAAAAAAGATTGGAAACCAGATTTCTAAAAAATAATCAAATTTCTTTCATTTCTAAGTTATTAGCAAACACTGTAAAGTTTAATGAAAACAGCAACAAAAAAAATCACAGATCATTTATTCTTTAAAAGGGTCCTTTAAAATGACTAGAGATTGATTTAAAGCTGAAGTTTGCATTTTAAGAACTGTCTTATTAGTCATTAGATATGTTCAGGAGAGATTCAGTGAAATAGGAATGCAGGGAAGTGTTAAATTAAAAAAAAAAACTTAGGAAATAGTATACGAGAAATTAGAGTAAAAATCTTGTGAGCCTAAGTAATTTCACAACTCAGAATTTAAAAAGGAATCATATTTGCCAAGTCTGAAGAAATTTCAGCCAGCCAATCTCTATCTGAAGTTTTGGGGTACTAGTCTGTGAAATTGGTTTTAATTTTAATATAGAATAAAGGTATACTTAAAAACTATACTTAAAGTTGAAATAAATTTATTGCAGAAAGGATTTTTTTATTATTTTGAAGCAGAAAGAAGAAATTTTAGGCTATCTTAAGTAAAGAATAAAAGTTGGCAGAATTGGGGTTCATTTATCCTTTTGTTGTTTACTGCTTTTAAACAACCAACCTGAGGGCACCAAGCAAGTCCTGATTGTAACTCCTATTGAAAGTGAATCCCAAAGTGCTCCCAGAAAAGAAAATTTGTTTTGAAATCACAAAGCAACCGAAAGTAAGTGAAATTTAACGATAATAGTGCAATCAAAATCAGTTATCTAGGTAAATTAGAAATACAATAAAACTTGTATTGAAATCATTTTGGTTAGTGAAAATGAATTTTAATTGTATAAATAAGGCTCTAGTAAATTAGAGAAAGAATCTTGATGTTAGAACTAGACAAGAATATATAAAACAAGAGATAGATATAGAAATGAATTGTGTATGCATATAGAGTGTGCTCAGATTAGAAAAGATCAAATAAAATTGAGCATATGGCTTACTTATAAAGATATAAAAACTGAAATTTTGAGAGGGAAAAGCAGAATTCACAAATTATTTAAAAGACAAAATAAACAGACTTAGTTCTGAGTTATTAGAAAGGAAATAAAACAAAAAAGAGGTATATCCTGAGTCCTTCAAAAAAGTACAATCTCTATTAGATAGTTTTCCAGTAGGGTAATTCCTATTACATTTCTGTCCCATAATTGGACTTTGGCCAATCCCCTTGGACATTGTCAAAATAGCTGGATGAATGCTTTTCCAGTATAGGAGAGGTTAACTTTGAGGAGCTAGATGATTTATTCTCCAAAGTCATCTTCCTTACTCAAATCTGTGACACTTTAACAAGATAAACTTGTGCTGAGTGAATTGTTTTTGATTCTATTTGCCCATCACAAAAAAGAAAATCCAAAAGTACTTAATGAAATTGGTATAAATTGCATTTGTAACCACTAATGAACCAAAATATGGGTTTACTAGAGAAATTAAGCACGTTGAAGAAAGAAAGACTAGTGTTGCATAAGAAAATAAGAACGATTAAGGATGAATAGAACAGTGAAGAAAGTTGGAATCTGTTTACACTGACACTGCATAAATTTAAGGTTTAAAAGTAAAAGATTTTTGAGTTTTGAAAAAAATATTTCAGAGAGAATCTTTTAATTGTTTTGAAAAGACTATTTCAGAGAGAATCTTTTTTAATTGTTGTGTCACAGTATCCTTTTATTGTCCTGCTTCCGTTTCCCTAAATTGTTCTGCTTCAGTTCCTTGAATTGTTCTGCCTCAATTCCCCTCTGGTTGTGACCCCCCTTTCCTTTCTGACCATTAGGACTGAGATAATTAGGTTTGGGAGGCCTGACCATTAGCATTCCATAAGAGTCATAAAACTCCAGAAGTCCTATCTCAGACATCTAATTGGCATCCTCTATTTCTCTCTCTCCAGACTTCCTGTCTCTAGCTGAATACCTCCTTCACTTCCACTTTATCAGAATTTATGGTCCTCACCCCCCAACCTGTCAGAACCGGATTGATGGTCCCTTCCTGGAAATTCCCACTCACCAGTATTCATAGTCCACCCCTTGCCTTTGTCTCCCTGATCACTAGAGCCCAATAAAAATCATTGGAATCTCACATTCGATGCTGAATTCTTTGAGATGAAAGTCTAATTCAGCCCTGGGGGTGGGGGTAGGGGGATGGATTCTGCTCTGCCCCCAGACAACCTCTCCCTCTTAAAAATTCAAATAAAATATTCAAAACTTTATAATCTCTATCTTGACTCAGTTTCTCCAGCATTATATAATAAAGCTTTTTATTTTCAAAACATATGCATGGATAATTGACAACAATGATCCTTGCATAGCTTTGTGTTTCAGATTTTCTCCTTCCCCCAACCCCATCCCCTAGATGGCAAGCAATCCAATATATGTTAAACATGTTAAAGTATATGTTAAATTCAATATGTATAAACATATTTATACAATTCTCTTACTGCACATGAAAAATGAGATAAAAAAAGAAAGTAAATGAGTAAGAAAACAAAATGTAAATGAACAACAACAAAAAGTGAAAATGTTATGTTGTGATCCACCCTTAGTTCCCACAGTCCTCTCTCTGGATGTAGATGACTCTCTTCATCACAAGACCATTGGAACTGGCATCAGTCATCTCATTGTTGGAAAGAGTTAAGTTCATCAAATTGATCATCATATAATATCGATGTTGCCATGTACAATGATCTCCTAGTTCTGCTCATTTCACTTAGCATCAGTTCATGTAAGACTCTCCAGGCCTCTCTGAAATCATCCTCCTGATAATTTCTTACAGAACAATAATATTCCATAACATTCATATATCATAACTTATTCAGTCTTTCCAATTGATGGGCATCCATTCATTTTCCAGTTCCTTGCCACTATAAAAAGGGCTGCCACAAACATTTTTGCACATGTGGGTCCCTTTCCCTCCTTTGAGATCTCTTTGGGATAAAAGCCCAGTAGAAATACTGCTGGATCAAAGGGTACACACAGTTTGATAACTTTTTGAACATAGTTCCAAATTGCTCTCCATAATGGCTGGATCCGTTCACAATTCCACCAACAATGTATTATTGTCCCGATTTTCCCACATATCTTCCAAGATTCCTCCTTGTCTTTTCTTGTCATCTTAGCCAATCTGAAAGGTGTGTAGTGGTATCTCAGAGTTCTTTTAATTTGCATTTCTCTGAACAATAGTGATTTAGAGGACCTTCTCATATGATTAGGAATAGTTTTCATTTCTTCATCTGAAAATTGTTCATATCCTTTGATCATTTATCAGTTGGAGAATGGCTTGAATTCTTATAAATTTGAGTCAATTCTCTATTTTAGAAATGAGGCCTGTATCAGAAACCTTAAATATGAAAATGTTTTCCCAGTTTATTGCTTCCCTTCTGATCTTGTCTGCATTAGTTTTGTTTGTCCAAAACCTTTTTAACTTAATATAATCAAAATTATCTATCTGGTGTTCAATTATGAATTCCAGTTCTTCTTTGAACACAAACTCCTTCTTTCTCCACAGATCTGAGAGGTAAACTATCCTATGTTCTTTCAATTTGCTTATATAATATCACTCTTTATGTCTAAATTATGAACCCATTTAGATCTTATCTTGGTATGTGGTGTTAGATATGGGTCAAGCCCTAATTTCTTCCATATTAGTTTCCAATTTTCCCAGCAGTTTTTGTCAAATAGACAGTTCTTATCCCCAAAGCTGGGGTCTTTGGGGTTAACAAACACTAGATTGATATAATTATTGACTATTTTGTTGTGTGATCCTAATGTATTCCACTGATTGACTACTTTATTCCTTAGCCAATACCAAATGGTTTTGATGACTGCTGCTTTATAATATAGTTTTAGGTTTGGCACAGCTAAATTAGAATTTTTTTTTCATTAATTCCCTTAAAATTCTTGACCTTTTATTCTTCCAGATGAACTTTGTTACTATTTTTTCTAGATCTGTAAATCTTGGGAATTTGATTGGTGTGGCACTAAATAAGTAGATTAATTTAGGTAGTATTGTCATTTTTATTATATTCACTCAGACTAGCCATGAGCACTTGATATTTTCCCAAATGATTAGATCTGACTTTATTTGTATGGAGAGTGTTTTGTAATTGTGTTCATATAGTTCCTGACTTTGGCAGATAGATTCCCAGATATTTTATACTATTGACAGTTATTTTTGAATAGAATTTCTTTTGGTATCTCTTGCTCCGGATTTTGTTGGTAATATAAAAATGCTGATGATTTATGTGGATTTATTTTGCATCCTGCAAGTTTGCTAAAGTTGTGAATTGTTTCTAGTAGTTTTTTAGTTGATTTTCTAGGGTTCTCTAAGTATACCATCATATCATCTGCAAAGAGTAATAATTTGGTTTCCTCATTACCTACTCTAATTCCTTTAATCTCTTCTTCTTCTCTTATTGCCAAAGCTAACATTTCTAATACAATATTGAATAGTAATAGTGATACTGGGTAGCCTTGTTTCACTCCTGAATTTATTGGGAATAGGTCTAGTTTGTCCCCATTACATATGATGTTTGCTGATGATTTTAAATAGATGCTACTGATCATTTTAAAGAAAAGTCCATTTATTCCTATACTTTCTAGTGTTTTTAATAGGAATGGGTTGGATTTTATCAAATCCTTTTTCTGCATCTATTGATAATCATATGATTTTTGTTAGTTTGGTTATTGATACAGTTGATTATGCTAATAGTTTTCCTAATATTGAACCAGCCCTTCATTCCTGGTAAAAATCCTACTTGGTCATAGGGTATTATCCTAGGGGTGACTTTCTGTAATCTTGTTGCTAATTTTATTTAAGATTTTTGTATCAATGTTCATAGGGAAATTGGTCTATAATTTTCCTCTCTGTTTTCACTGTACCTAGTTTAACTATCAGCCACATTTATGTCATAAAATTAATTTGGTAGGTCTCCTTCTTTCCCTATTTTTTCAAATAGTTTATATAATATTGGAATTAAATGTTGTTTCAATGTTTGGTAGAATTCACATGTAAATCCATCTGGCCCTGGAGATTTTTTTCTTAGGGAGTTTGTTAGCTTGTTCTATTTCTTTTTCTAAAATGGGACTATTTAAATAACTTATTTCCTCTTCTGTTAACTTGGGCAATCTATATTTTTGTGGATATTCCTCCATTTCATTTAGATTATCAAATTTATTGACATATGATGGGGCAAAATAACTCCTAATTATTGCTCTAATTTCCTCTTCATTAATGGCGAGTTCTCCCTTTTCATTTTTAAGACTAACAGTTTGATTTTCCTCTTTCCTTTTTCTAATCAAATTAACTAAAGGCTTATCTATTTTGTTGTTTTTTTCATAAAACCAACTGTTAGTTTTATTTATTAATTCAATAGTTTTTTCTTATTTTCAATTTTATTAATCTTCCTTTTATTTTCAGATTTTCAAATTTGTTATTTAATTGAAGATTTTTAATTTGTTCTTTTTCTAGTTTTTTTATTTGTAACCCTAATTCGTTGATGTTTTCTTTCTTTGTTTTATGCAAGTAAGCATCTAGAGATATAAAATTTCCCCTTATAACTGTTTTAGCTGCATCCCACAAATTTTGGTATGTTGTCTTATTATTGTCATTTTCTTGGATGAAATTATTGATTGTGTCTATGCTTTGCTGTTCACCCATTCATTCTTTAGGATTAGATTATTTAATTTCCAATTAACTTTTAGGCTGTATTCTCCTGGCCTTATATTGCATGTGATTTTTATTGCATCATGATCTGAAAAAAATGCATTTACTATTTCTGTCTTTCTGGATTTGATTTTGAGATTTGTATGCCCTAATATATTAGAATCTTAGTGTTAACTCAATGGAATTGATAGAAACAATGCTTATTGGTTTACACATTAGAGTGAATCCTTACAAGGTGTTAAGTCACTAGAATTGATAGAAACAATGTTTACACTTTTGAGAGTTCACACATTGGCTCACACATTGGAGTTCACAAGTACAAGTTAACTTTGTAACTTTGTGAATTCACACCTCCCATAATCCTACTCTCGGAGGAGGAGTCAAACTTTGAGTTTACACATGAGTTAGTGAAGTGAATTCAGTTCGGAAGATTGACAGAGCCAGAAGTCAGTTCGGAAGATTGCCAGGAGTCAGAGTTGAGCTAGAAGCAGAAGCTAGCAGAGGCAAAAGACTAGCAATGAGAGCTTTTGGAACCAAAGAAAGTTAACTGGGCTATTTTGGAAGAGACAATAAAAGACTGTACTTAAATCTCTGGCTGCTTTTGAGGTGATTATTACTTGGAACTGAAATGAAGACTGCCTCCAGAAAACCTCCTTGAGAAACCTGCTCACAGAGAACCATTATATTTTACAAAAGAAGAAGAACATGGTCAATTTTTGTATAAGTTCCATGAACTGATGAGAAAAAAATAAACTCCTTTCTGTCTCCATTCAATTTTCTCCAAAGAGTTATCATACCTAACTTTTTTAAAAAAACATTTTATCTCCTTAACTTATTTCTTATTCATTTTATGGTTCGATTTATCTAGTTCTGAGAGAGCAAGGTTGAGATCCCCAACTAGGATAGTTTTTCTATCTATTTCTTCTTGCATCTCTCAACTTCTCCTCTAGGAATTTGGATGCTATACCATTTGGTGCATATATGTTTAGTATTGATATTGCCTCATTGTCTATGGTATCCTTTAGTAAAATATAGTTTCTTTTCTCATCTCTTTGAATTAGATCTATCTTTGCTTTCACTTGATCTGAGATCAAGATTGCTACCCTTGCTTTTTTTGCTTTACCTAAAGCATAATAGATTCTGCTCCAGCCCTTTACCTTCACTTTGTATGTATCACTATGCTTTAAATGTGTTTCTTGTAAACAATATACTGTAGGATTCTGGCTTTTAATCCGGTCTGCTATTTGCTTCTGTGTTATGTGAGAGTTCATCCCATTCACATTCAGAGTTAAAATAACTAATTCTGTATTTCCTGCCATCTTATTTACCCTAAGTTATGCATTTCTCTTTTCTCTCCCCCTTCCCCTCCTCCCCAGTATTTTGCTTTTGATGACCAGCTCCCTCAACCAGCCCTTCCCCTTTAGAGCCCCTCCCCTTTTTTACACTTTTCCCCTATACTTCTGTTTTCTCTTCTATTAGTCTTTTCCTTTCTTTTCCCCTTTTCCCCTTCCACTTCTCTATAAGGTGAGACTAGTTTCTTTGTGAAACCAAATATGTCTGATATTCTTTCTTTAAGCCAAAACTGATGAGAGTAAGATTCACACAATGCTCATCTACCTCCATTCTTTTCCTCAGTTATAATATGTCTTCTTTGCCTCTTCTTGAGATGTAATTTTTTAAACCTCCTTTTTCCTCTTTTTCTAGTACAATCCTCTTTCCACCTCTAGTTTCTTTTTCATATTATCACAATAAAATCAAATTATACCTGCATTTTCTAAGTATATCCATAACAGAAATATAGTTCTCAAAAGTTTTTTCCCTTTTCCTCTTTTTATGTTTCTCTTGAGTTCTGTGTTTGGAGATCATATTTTTTCAGTTCTGTTCTTTTCATTAGAAATAGGTGAAATTCACCTATATCATTGAATGTCCATCTTCTTTTTTTTATTCCTATTATCTTTCGATAATGCTCATTTTAGCTGGTTAGCTTATTCTTGGCTGTAATCCAAGTTCTTTTGCCTTTCAGAATATCAGATTCCAGGGCCTTTGATCCTTTATGGTGGAAGCTGCTAGGTCCTGGGTATTGTGATTCCTCAGTATTTAAACTGTTTCTTTCTTGCTGCTTACAGTATCGTTTCCTTGGTGCAATAGTTCTGAAATTTAGTCATGATTTTCCTTGGGGATTTAATTTTGGGGTGATCAGTGAATTCTTTCAATGGCTATTTTACCTTCTGATTCTAAAATACCAGGGCAGTTTTCTTTTATGATTTCCTGTAAGATAATGTCTAGGTTCTTTTTATGGCTTTCAGGAAGCCCAATAATCCTTAGATTGTCTCTCTTACATCTATTTTCTAGGTCAGTTGTTTTTCCTAGGAGGTATTTCATATTTTCTTTGATTTTTTTCTTTTTTTTTTTCTTTTTGTTTGATTCTTGAAGTCTTATTGAGTCATTCACTTCCATTTATTCAACTCTAATTTTTAATGTATTATTTTCTTCAGTTACCTTTTTTTAAGCTCTTTTTGTAATTGGTCAGTTGAAGTGTTTTATTCATTGCATTTTTTTTCCATCTCACAAATCTTTTTCATATCTATTTAGTAGGACATTATATGCATTTTCCATTCCTTCTTGCAATGATCTCATTTCCTTTCCCCATTTTTCTTCTAACTTTCTTTTAAGATCCTTTATGCAATTTTCCAAGAAAGCCTTGTAAAATGGGGACCAGTTCATATCTCCCTTTGGAGCTTCATCTGGAGTTGTTTTGTCTTTAGGAACTTCAGCACTTGAGGTTTGTTCTTTCTCTCCATAAAAGCTGTCTATGGTGAGAATTCTTTTTGTTTTGTTTTTTTAATCATTTTTTTTTGAGACTTGAGTTCTGCTCAATGCAAAGGAGTGACAGTTGCTTTAATTTGCCCCTGGTGTTCTTCCAGGGCTCAGTGGTTTACAATTTGCCTTTTTTTAGAAAATCTGCCAAACCACCTGCTTGAATACAGGACAGAGTAGCCTAAGAGGTTCACAGAAGATTCCCAAGTACCTGGAAACTGCAACATTCTGCTTCCCTCTCCCCAAACATCCAACTTCTTGCCTTGGTTTCCCTGTGCTTCAGTCTGGGCTTGACAGACTGTTCCCCTGTCTTTTTGAAACAGACCTGTTCTGAAGTTCTTCCAAGGTATCTTCTAGGAATGTGGTGTACTCCAAATATTTGTGGATTCTTTGACTCCAAAACCAATTTGGAGAGGTTTAATGTACTGTTGGTTTGAGAGGAGGTCAGAGAAGGTCACAGAAAGTCATGTCTGTTCTCCACCATCTTGGCTCTGTCCCCACAATCAAAATAGTTTTAATCCCATTGAAATTAAAAAAAAAATTAGGATGTTTTTTAAAGCAATGTCCTTTAATATTTGCTGCATGTCTTCTTTCTTCAGTTAATATGACTACAAAATAAGATTTCGTAAAATGCATGTTGATTAATTGATTGGTGGGGAAAGGATTATTTATTTGCTCTGATTTAAATAGTCATGCGAAAAGATTGGTGATTCAGAAAATTTAAAGGAATTGGTTTGACTCTTTGGTAACTCAAAGAAATAAAGTAGTCATGGCAAATTGGGAGTATCACCATGATTTTTAAAAAATATAAACTAATTAAAAATAATAAAATCTTATGCAAAATGAAGCTTAGTTATTACCACTAGTCATTATAAATCAAAATTGATTAGGTTGAAAATATTGTAATGGTAGTAAATTAGAAAACCTAATCAGTCCTTGTGTGTATAAAGGGAATAATAAATATTTACACCTATCTCTCAGAGTTGTTGGGAAAAACATAAAGTTATGAAGTGTTAACACTTTTGTGTAGTTTTCAGATCATATAAACTTTACAGGAATACAATTAAATAAAATGCTATCCCATTTATAGGTACCTTTTCTAATTAACATGGAATGTTAAATTGAAAAATTATAGACTAAACATTTTAAAGTATTACTAAAATTAAGCAATTTTCAAGATATAGAAAAAGCCTGACACATGGTAGGCACTATATAAACTACCATGATTAGCATGAAAATGCCAGAGTAATAAGATAAATGACTTTCTATGAATTGAAAGGTATTTAACAAAATTATCATCAACTGATGGATGATGTTTTAAATACAAAAAGGCAAAGAAATGCTGTTAAAGCAAATTTCTTCCTCTTTTCAATCTGAACACTTACATTATGAATGTATCTTTTACATAATGTGTTTTTTAAAACTAGAAAATAATAATAGAATAATAATAATAAAAATAAATGGCTTACTGTTGGGAGAAAAACATGGTAAAATCCTTTTAGGATATCTTTGTGAGGCTTTTTGGAATGAGTCTTGTTGTCATGTGTGTATATATATATGTATATATACATATGTACATATACATATGTATATATACATATATATACATATATATAAATTATAAATGAATATTCATTGTATATGAACTTGTGGTGAAGAAGTAAAAGCAGTAGTATAATGGTAAACAGGTCTCTTGGGTCTGGGTGTGAGATAGGTAAGCCACTGCTCTTCCTCCTCCTTTTTCAGTTCTTAAGGGAAGTCACTGTGGCATATAAAGGACAATAGATTTAATTAAAGCAAGAGTGCTTACTCTAGACATCAATCATCCTAGTAGCAACTTGCATTACAGCCACCTGTCCAACTTATGTAGCTTTAAATCTGTTTGTCTTTCAAGTCATATCCACTGGTGGCCATCTGCTAGTTTGCATCCCTCTCTGAACACTTACAATAAAAAAAAAATTATGATTATACCCAAGTTGGTCCTTGAAATTGTGCCCATGTATAACCCAGTTGTCTACATGGATTTTGCTGGGGCAGTCTCATCTCATTCTCATCCCATTGTATTTCAGACATGGTCTGATGTTCTCCCTTTGATTTTATTTGTAGAGCAAAAGGAGGAAAATGATAATTGTGAACAGGTGAAAAATTCTAGATGAGATTTTGAGGCTAATATATGAAGAAAAATAACAATTATCTTTTCCTAAGCTATAATTAGTGAAATTTTGCAGTTTGAGGGAGAGTCTTTTGGGACTTCAATTTGTTGCTTTTCTAAGCCATAAATCCAGGTATAAATGTCTTAACTCTGCATAAGTCTACTGGTTCATCACTCAAAAGAAATGCCATGTATGCCTTCAGTCTGAGGACTGCCACAGGACAATGTCTGTTCCTGGGAATAGCGAGAGAATGACCTTGAGAAGGTGAAGGTAAGATTTCCCTTTCCTATCCCATATTGATTAAAGACACCTTGTTAATTCAGAGGCTGGTTGTGACTTCTTGTCATCCAGTTGATTACCTATGACACACTGGCTATGTCCCTGCCTTTCTCCTCACACAGCAAATTCTACTGATAAAAGAAAGTGTAAAAGAAGATAAACCTTATTGGTAATTTTTTCATTAATTAATACATATTAGTATAATGAGGGATCATTTAGAATTGTCATTTTAATCACAAATATTAGTAATTATGAAGTCTTAGAGGGGTATTTAGTTTATAAGACAGCACTTTCCCCTTAATGTCCCTATTTTCTTTCTATGGCAAATTTCTATAGTCGTTGCTGGTTATCAATATAAATATAATATTAAATTGTTATTTCATAGGTTAATACTGGAGCACAACGGAGTTACTATAATAAGATACAGGTGTAAGTTTTGAGTTACTTAGCCTAAACTTTTAGTTCTTTCTAAAATTAATTTGAGGATAATTGGGTATAAATTGAACAGTTTAAGGGAGTAAACTTAGTCTGTTAATTACTAAGGCTAAAACAGAAATATCTTTAGTTTTGATTTAAAGAAAAGAATGTTAAAATATCTAGTATTATCTAAGTGGGAAAAAGCCAATTTTATTTGCATTTATTATTACCACCTAGGTACTGAGCATATCTTGAAAGACAAACATTTTACTACAAATAACTTATTTAATCTATACTTTCTTGAAATCAACTACTCTGTATTTATATATCCCATTCCAAAACTTTTCCTGACAACTGAAATGACTTTTGGACATTTTAAAATGAATTCAATTGTGTATCAGGGGCCATCATACTAAAGTAAATGTTCTGTTACTAGTTCCCTAGCAAAATCTCATCCTCCTAGGGTAGGGATGAGCAGCTAAAAGAAAATAGCTAGAGTAATACTTTCTCAGTTGATTTTAAGAAATAGCTGTAACAGAACTAGGTAATTATATATATAAAATATGAAATTTGGGTTCATAATTTTTTTAATTTTTCAGTTCTTATTTGAATTTGCCAATTTAACAATATAAAATTTCTGGTTGAGCTTTGTTCATATTAGTGCTATTAAGGATTGAGCTGATTCTCACTACCTAACCTGGGTTATTGTAATTACAAGCTAGAATTGTATTAAAATCTATTTTGTCAGAGATATTTAACAGAGAAGGGGATTCCTGCAAGTGATCTGGACTGGAGAAGCAAATGTATTAGAAGCACCGCTCATTCTAGTATTACCAAGAGGAAAGATCTCCAGAGGACCACAGGACTGCATCAGAGGATGTTTCAGAGACTGGACAACTATATGAGATGCAATGAATAAGCATGACATCTTCATCATCATCATTGCCTCCACAAATGAATCCTAATCCACCTCTTCCTGAGCCTGCAGTGACTGGAACCTCAAATTCTCCTTTTCAGTGTCCTCCTTCAGTCTTTGCTCCATCACTAACAACCATGACTGGTAATTCCTTTTATCATGGATCTCAACTTTTCCTTATTTTCCTCCACTCCCTATGCTACAACCATCTAGGATTGTTTATGTTGTCTGCAAGGATGTTGCTTCTCATCACCATAATGGAGTAGCTATTTGCCAAAATTGCTTGAATCATTTTCATAGACTCAAAAGATTTTCAGAACCCATGTGTAAAACACAGGGCAAACAGTGCTTGCTCTGCTGCACTTGAAGAAATGCGCTGTGGTTTCCCAATTTCGATATTTTGTAGGGCATTTTTACTTGTTCCTTGTTCATCAGTGGGAGTCATCTCAGATATTAAGTCAATGTTTAATCAAATGGAACATAACCAGTATGTTATAAGTTGTTCCCATTTCCCCTTTTCTGTAATGTCACCTTTGCACCTCAGGAAGGGAATTACCCCCTTGTGATTTTGTATTAACCATGGAGGACTGCTCTCCATGTATTTAGACTGTAACAATCCAAAGAAAGACTGGAGTCTTTCTGTGGATCAAAGGGAGGAATGAGAGAGATGATTCCTTGAGGACAAATCCCTACTCCAACTCAATCAGTATTAGTTCATTATGATTTTATAAGGAGTAATAATTGTTAGTCATCATTTTAATATATTCATCTAGAAATACATATCTAGTCAATTACCTAATAATAGCTATAAGAATAAGCAATCTATTAATCTATGCTTTGTATAAGTCATATAGGAATATAGATTCTAATTGAACGGCTCTATAATAGGTCTCAAACTTTAATGTAATAATGTTCATTACTCATTAACCAGCTATGCAGAACCACAAGAATGCAGACAAAGATATCTCCAACTTGTTTTGCTCAAATTCCTTGACCAAATCAAGTGTGGCATGGTATGGACAGTTCCCTTGTCATGTTCTTGGACTGTATGTACCACCTCTTCCTGCCTAACTCAAGGAGGAGCCCATCCAACCTGTGACCAACTAGTCAGCAGAGATAATTCTCACTTCACCCAACTTGTGACTTCACTGACATCATTTTTGGCTCTCAAGCAAGGTCTTTGAGCCGATGAGATTCTGTATTTTACCATGCTTATTGTTAGGAGTTTGGCAGGAGTGCTTGCTTAAATCCACCCTTGTGACCCCTCTTCCTAATGCTTACAATTTTCTTGGGATGTTTTTCTTTCACTAAGTTGATTCTTTTGGTCTGTAATTTGCACTAAACCATTTTCTTATAAGAGTTCTTATAACATGATGCTCTGCTAGGTATTACACCAAGAAATTTGTTCACTCATAACTCAACCAACAACTATTGGATATCTTACTTCTTGCAAGGTACTGGAATTATTGTGAAAAATACAAGGTGCAGTTTCTGTCCTCAAGGAGCTTATTTTTTTTCCTTTTTTTTTCTCATGAAAGCTTTTTATTTTTCAAAATATAAACATGGATAATTTTTCAGCATTAGCCCTTGCAAAACCCTGTGTTCCAATTTCCCTTCTCTCTCCCCTAGGTGGCAAGTAGTCCAATATATGTTAAACATGGTAGAAATATGTTAAATCCAACATATGTATATATATTTATCCAATTATCATACTACACAAGGAAAACAAGAAGCAAAATAAAATGCAAATAACAAAAAGAGTGAGAATGCCATGTTGTGGTCCACATTCAGTTTATCACTGAACAATTAGAAATGGTTTGAATCATCTCATTGTTGAAGAGAGCCATGTCCATCAGAATTGGTCATTGTATGATCTTGTTGTTGCCGTATATAATGATCAAGGAGCGTATTTTTCAAGTGAGATGAACTTCTTTGAGCAAACAACTTCAAATAACTAAGAAGCCACTGCTACACAAAGAGATAAATAGCATACTGACTCATTCTTAGAGCTGCACAACTTTGAATTGGTTCTAGAGGAGGGAGGGATCACTAGGATGAACATCTATTTTGTCTAATCATTCTTTTTATATGATTATATAGAAGACATTTGGGTCCAGTGAATGTCTGGATGCAGAATGGAGTCTCAAAAAAGATAATATTTGTAAAACCCTTAGCACAGTACCTGGAACTTAATAGGTGCTTAATAAGTGCTTATTCTCTCTTCTTCTGTGGAATTAATTAACCTTTATAGAGGTCAGACCCAAGAACTTAATTGAATTCTCTGGGTTAGCTTCATGGGATAGTTTTGATGTGCACTTGTCCTATGCTAGCTGAGGCCTATTTTTCCCTATGGGGTGGTAGGTACCCTTTTTAAATGAGGTTTGGAACATTGGAGCAGGCCCTCAAATTTAATAGCAAGGGGCTATAGTCCTTGTCCTGATTGCCCTTCTGCCTTGCTCCTTCTTTCTGGGCTTATATTTAACACTGTGCTCAATGACCCATTTTCCATTAGGCCTGTCACCATTAATCTTTCTCTGTTCCCTTCCCCCTTCTCCTCCCCAAACTCCCCCAAGGTCAGAGGAAATGGGTGAAAGCCAGAGAGAAAATAGCAACACCTTTGGAGCATATAGAACTTGGCTCTAATTGAGCTCTTCCTGTTGATTGGAATCTATTTGCATTCATTTTCAGGGAAGAAGATTTTTTTTCCTTTTCCTCAGATGGCCCTGTGCATCCAAGGAAAGCATCTGTGTGTGTCATCAATGATGTTGTTTAAGAAGAAAAAATAGACAAGATGTATTAGTCAAACTGAAAAAATAATATAATCTCTGATCCAAAAAAGATCTCTCTGATCTGGACTAAGGAATCTGCAGAAAAGGAAGTTTCTGCCCGTTTGTTTCTCATTCTCCTTGGAAAACAGTGGATGGACTGGGAGGATGGTAGCTGGAGGGGATAGAAAGGGAGCATCCTGTATTTCAGCCTCATAGATGAAAGGTTGCTTTGTAGTAATGCAGCTGCTTTCATCAAAGTGGTTATGAAAGCTTTGAAAACATTAACTCATTAAACCTCCCATCCCTTTTCATCTTCATCATCATCAAAGTTAATACAATCTTAATAATTTTTCTTTGTCACTGTAGGCCATGGGCTTCAATCTTTCCAGTTATATGTTCAAGACTATACCCTATTAAGACAGAAAACCAGATTCCTGCCCCTAAATTGTACTTTACAAATACCTGTACCATACAAACAAGACAGCCTAGACCCCTATAGTAAGAAGTATAAGAAGAGGAAATAAGACTTAAAGTTCCTTTCCCAAAAGGCTTATTGTACTTTGGTTTCCATTTTTACATTTGTTAACTTTGTTAGATCATTTGGAGAGTACTTTGAACTTTTACACAGATGAGCATAAAATATATACATTCCTTGATTTAGAACTTAATTATTATAAATTTTGAGATCAAGAGCCAAGATACCTTTTGTCTGTCCTTTAGATATCATTCCTAGATATCTCACTTGATTCATAGCACTCCCTACTTGAAGGAATTGTTGCATGGAAATGGCTTGTGAAGTGCTAGATTTCAATTTTTGCCATTCTTGCTATTAGAATGCGTGGTGTAAAGATTGTCATTGGAAGTTTTGATCATGGGCCATTCATTTCACAATGACTCAGCTCTCTTGGATCATAACTTAACAACTCATTGCTGATTTGCATTGGTAGAGAAGAGAAGATGCCCCACATTGGTGAAATTATAAATCCAGAAATCCCATGCCTCAAAATGTTATTAAAAAAACTATGCTTATTAAAAAAAAATTCCATTCAAAAAGTTTTTAAAAGGCCTCTATGCACTGTGGAAATTTAGCTAAAACAATCATTTATGGCTTTATAAACATATTGTTTAGCAGGAGAATAAGACTGCAACAATTATATAATATTATGGAATGTTGTTCTTTTAGGTATGAAAAAATTGTCTCATGTGGTTCTGAGACCATGTAACAGACAGGAGGAGATCACAGAAAGCTATATGGATGATGAATTGGGCTTTAAAGGATGAATAGAAAATCAGTAATAATTCATATTTAAACTAATTGGGTTAAGGTTTGTAGAGTTTACTTATGAATCTCATAACCTGTGATATTACCATTATAAGTATTATCCCCTTTTTATAGATAAGGAAATAGATTCTTGGTTATAATTCAGGTCTTTCTGACGTCTAAGTTCAATGAATTATTTGATATACTCCACTATTTCTCCAACTCAACTTCACTCCATTCCTCACTATCTCTCAGTTCTTAAATGATGTGAAGGTTAATCATTAGGCCTTGGAAACAGATTAGATACTGAAAAGAGAGAGAGTGAAGATTTGAAGATTATCCTTGAGTGGGAGAGAGAATGATGGAACCCTCCAAAGCAGTAGAAAAAGAGTTGAGGCTATTGTAGGCCCAAGGAACATGATGACCAAAGGGATGGTAGTAGGATGTATTTTGGGGTTGGAGATAGGAGAGAATAGAATAGTTCAGCTTCATAAAAATGTAGAACTTTTGTGACTAGACGGAAATAATATAAAATCACAAAGAATTCCAAAGTGGAGCTAATATTTTCTTATAAACTTGATGTTCTTCCTAACTTTTCTTTATCTGGGAAGAGTGCCACCATCTTTTCAAATCCCATTTTTGTAACTCTGTAATTGTTCTCATCTCTTTGCCTTCACCCAACATCAATTGCCAAAGCTTGTTGATTCTATTTCTGTAACATCTAACCCTTTTCTCCACTCACACAACCATCACCCTGCTCCAACCCCTCATCACTTTTCACCTAAACTCTTGCTCCCTAGTTTTTCTTCCCATCTTCAGCTTCTCTCTTCACCAATCCATCCTCCACACAATGACCAAACCGATTTTTCTCAAGTACAGGTCTGGCAGTATCACTGACCTTAAGAAGCTTCAAAAAGCTGTCTCTTACTTCTGGAATAACACACACACTTCTGTATTTGACACAGCATTCTCACTCCACTCTTTTACTTATACATTCTTACCCATACCTACCTTTATAGATTTATATAATTCTCTTTTACACTTTCTATATTTCAGCCAAACTGTTCTATTGTTCTTGTACCTGACATGTCATCTCTGTCTCTGTGTTTTTAAATAAACTGTCACTAGCATCTTTGTTCTTTCTCATCACTTTCATTTTTTGGATCTTCTAGCTTCTATCAAAGCCAATTTATGTTATTTACTACGAATCCTTTCCTAATTTCTTGAAATTTGTGAGTCCTCCATTCTACATGAATCTCCATATATAAAATTGTTTTATATTGGCTTATATTTGAATGTTGTACATTTGTTCCCTTTCTCTCCAATTCATGTAAACTTTATTAAGCAATTACTCGTGTAAGGGAATGGGAATACAAAGAAAGGCAAAAGACCTTTTTTTTCTCTCAAGGACCCTATAGTCTAATGGAGGAAATAGCATGCAAATACTATATACAACATACAAGCATGAATTGGAAATAAACAATAGAGAGAAGGCACTAGAATTACGGGGAATTGGGAAAAACTTCTTGTAGAAGATAGAATTTTTTAGTTGGGACTTGAAGAAAGTCAAGGAAGCAAGAGGGAGAACATTCTAATAATGGGAGAAAGCTAGTGACAACAAAGTCAACAAAGAGGCCTTGATGGTTTGGGGGAAATGGGGGAATGGAAGGCTAAAAAAACCTAGATACATAGTAAAAGGATGGCCAGTGATGACTGCCAAACTGAGGATTTCCTATTTGATCCTACAGGTGACAGATAGCCAGGTGGTTCAGGAAATAGAGTGCTGGGCTTGGAATCAGGAAGATTCTTCTTCCTGGGCTCAAATCTGGCCTCAGACACTAACTAGCTATGTGATCTTGGGCAAATCACTCAACCCTGTTTGCCTCAGTTTCCTCATCTGTAAAATGAACTGGAAAAAGAAATGGCAAACCACTCCAGCATCTCTGCCAAGAAAGTCCCAACTGAGGCTATGAAAAATTGGACATGACTGAAAACAACTGAACAGCACAGATGATTGGGAGCCAGTGGGTTTTAGGGAGTCAGAGGTAACATGGTCAGGCTTATGCTTTAGGAAGATTTTGACAGCTGAGGGAAAGATGGATAGGGATGGGGAGAAGCTTGAGGCAAGGAGCTCAACCAGCAGGCTGTTGCAACAGTCCTGATGGGAAATGATGAGAGCCTGTACAGGCCCGAAGAGAGAAGTGACTATGAGAAATGCTAGGAAGGTAAAACCAATCGACTTTGGCCACAGATTAGATATAGAAGTGATAGGGAGGGTTTGGAGCTGATGCCTGAGAGAGAGAGAGAGAGAATGGTGGAGCCTTCAAAAGCAATAGAGAAATTAAGATAATATAAGAGCCAGGAGACAGTAGAGTCATAAAAACCTGGGAGAAGAGAGTTATCAAAGAGAAGAGGGTGTTCAACAATGTTAAAGACTGCAGAAAGGTCAAGAAGGATGAGGATTGGAAAAAGACTGTTAGATCTGGTAATTAAGAGATGATTACTAACTTTGCTAAGAACACCTTTGGTTGGAAGCCCAACTATGAAGGAAGGGTTAATAAAGAGTTAGAGGAGAGGAAGTGGAGGCACTTATTATAGTTGGCTTTTTCAAGGCTTTTCACAAATGGGAGGAGAGATATGGGATAATAGTTAATGGAAATGGATGCTCAAGTAAGGGTTTTTGAGATTTCGGGATACATGGGAATGCTTGTAGGCAGTAGGGAAGCAGCCAATAAAAAAGATTTTATTTTTATGTATCTGTAGTGCCTTCCAAATATTAGGGACTTAATGCTTGCTGAAATGAACTGAGTAATATTTAATTGCATCACATGTGTGATTCCCAAATAAATGGTTCATATTGCTCATAGGCTGACAATCACAAGATCATTTTCTTTTGTCTAATCCTAAAACTGAATCAGTATTCGGAACTCCCAATATAATCTTTTAAAATCACTAAGTGGCCTCAAAGATCATTTAGTCCAAACCCTCACCCTCAAGCAAAAATGTCTCCTATATTTTTCCTAAAACATTGTTCAGGTTTTTTTCTCCAGCACTTCTAATTATCTGAAATTTCCTTCTTATATTAACCTGAAACTTGCCTCTGTAAAACTTCCACTGGTCCTATTTCTACCCTACTAGACTAAGGCTAGACTATATGGTGCTAGACTATAAGGAACAAGTTTTTTTTCTTCTTTCACATGGCAGCCCAGCAAGTACTCTTACATACATTTCATATCAATTCCTTCCATCTCAAGGATGCAGTTTAGCCCAACCATTTTTACTGTAACATGGAAGCTAGAGGGTCATTCCAGTGAGAAAAAGGGAATTTTCATTTCACATATCTTTTGTCAATTGGACCAGAACTGGTCTCTAACCTGTGAGTGGTTGGTGTTGAACAAAGCAGACTAGAGGCAAGAGAGTCAGGAATCAAACAAAAGTTTAACTTCAAAGTGAGGGAAATGCTTGCAAGTGAAAGTCCTGAGAGGAGGGTTTGTGGCTTATGGCAGAGATAGGACTTTAAAGCATGAAAACTACAAAAAAATGGGACCCAACATGGTCATTCTTAGGTCTCAAGTAAATAGTTTCCTTGGCAGACCTATGCGCAGGTATTTTGGGGATCATATAGGCATTCCTGGGTTTCTGTGGGAATCAAGTAAGTCTCAAATTTTAAGAGTTATTGACTCATACTATCATTCAGCAGGGTACAGAGCCAGAATTATTGTGTGTGTGTTGGGGGGGGAGGAGGGGGCAGAAGTACAGTATCTAACAGTTCACTTTGTGGTTATAAACACAGGGATTATTCATAGTATTAGGAAAGGTGATTGATCACCTTCTGTTGCAGTATGTTGGCTGCAGTTCCAGCTCTCAGGTCAGGGTCCCCTGGGAAATAGGACTAAATGGTTAAAATGATAAATCCCAATTATGGGATTTTGCTATGGTGGAGATCATCCTGAGGATGAGTGCAAAGGATTGTTGTCATATCAGGGCACAGCTTGCTTGGGGGTCTGAGCTCTGTAAAACAGAGTGTCTACTAAAATCTTGAACATTGTAACTTAAAAGGAAATATCCCCAGGTCATGTGTACTCCATGAGGCAGAGGGTGACTACAAAAAGAGAGAATATATAGGCTGCCATGAGGAATGAACCACCCAGTAAGGCTTCCTTAGGTACAGGACTTGGGGCTGTTCTAAAAATGTGCCGAGACAGCCTTTCCCCATAAGGCAATCGGGGTTAAGTGGCTTGCCCAGGGTCACACAGCTAGGACGAGTTAAGTGTCTGTTGTCACATTTGAACTCAGGTCCTCCTGAATTCAGGCTGGTGAGAAGGTACTCTTAAGTAAGTGAATGAGATAAGGTGAGATCTTTCAAGACAGTTGTGAAAAGTAAGGTTTCATCTATTTCAAAGTTTAAGTAGGCCTGAAGGATTTTAAGCATTAAGTCAAGGGCAGACTTAAAGTGTCTCCTCCCTGCTATCTTCTTAAAGACAAAAGCCCCTTCCTGCTATCTTCTTAAAGACATACTTAAAGTCTCCTCCCTGCTATCCCCTCCCTGTTATTCCCCTAAGGGCATACTTAAGCCCCCTTCCTGTTATCCTCCCTATTTCAGCCAAATATGGGCAACTATGTACTTGTTGGTCAAGTAAAATTTCTTGGATAGTTCCTGTGTTTAGAATGTAAGATCCTCAGCCAATAAGGATGAGGGTCAGTGGTGGGAGGGGGAATTTGCTTTAGGGATAAGAGCACCGACCCTGCCCTCTACGGTGCTTCCTCCCTTCAATCAACTGCTCGATGGGTGGGACGCCCCTTCTCAAGGACGTAAATAAAATTTGCTTTGCTTCTAGAGATCTATCCAGTTGTTTTATTAATGGTTTCTGACCCACACATAAGGATTTGTGAAATGTTTTTTGAAGAGGGCTGAAGAGAATTGGAGGAGGCATTTTCTGATCTTTATTAGATTTGTATATCACCCAGAACTTCAGATCTGCTCCACTGATATAACTAGTGATAGAGCCTTTAATTTCTGCCTAAATTGAGGAAACATGTGTGGTCTGGCACAAGGGTGATTGAATCCAGGTTGTGCTAAACTTCTAGTATTTTTCTAAGTGCCCTTTTCAGGAACAAGCCTTTAATTTTATTATCCAATTGACTAGAGAGGAAAATTGATTTGGAAGAGTATAATTAAAAGAAGTGATTTGGAAAAGTCAACTCTTTTTTTTTTTTTTTTTTTTTTTTAATTATTCTTTGAATAATAGAAAGGAAAAATCCCTGCAGCTTGTGGAATAAAGATTGGAATACTAATTCAAAGAAGTGGATCTCATCTCCATTAACTTGATTTGTTCAGAGTGGGACCTGTTTAAAATAAGAATTACAACTTTAAGGGAGACTTTTATGACCTGACTTTTTATATGTGCTAAAGCAACTTAAAAGAGATGGTCCATGTGCATAACCAGGTCAAGGTTTAAATCTTGAACCAACTCATTTCTATTAGTTAGCAAATTAGTACATGATGCCTTGATATTTATTTATGTTCTCCTATTGTTTATAATGATTTATTTATTTAACCAATATTTCCTATTCTCATTAGGAGTTATCTGCCAGGCTCAACACACATCATTTTGATATATTAAATAATAAATGTGTTCATAGGTTTAATTTTTGATTTCTAAGGCTAATTGGTGAGAAATGTTCTGGATATCTTTTTGAAGATCACCTAAAGAAAATAGCATAATAATACCATTAGAAATAGCAAATCAATTGCACTTTTATTGTCTGTTTCTTTTGATAATTGATAGAAGTCTGAAAATAATAATAATAGTCAGCATATATTTTATACTTTTAGATTAAAAAACATTTATAAATATCTCATTTGATTTTTTTTATTTTGGAGGTAATCAGGGTTAAATGATTTACAGCTATGAGGCCATATTTGAACTGAGGTATTCCTGTCTCTAGGGCTGGTATTCTATCCACTGTCCTACCTTCACAATGAACCCATTTTATAGGTAAGAGAACTGAGGTAAACAGAGATTAAGTGATTTGTTTACGATTAGACAGTAAATTTCTGAGCCTGAATTTCAATTGACCACAGGTTGTCCTGGCTGCAGGCTCACATTCTAGCCAATGGTCATTTAGTTATTAATGTTGATGACACACTCATCATGAGCTAATACTGAAAGCCAGCTAAAATTCTTAGTAGGAAACAACAATTAACAAATTCATAACTTATCCCTTGCTAGACTTCAAAGAAATGAGCTAATGGTTTGTTTACTTATCTGATGACCACTTAATTGGAGATGACCCATTAGTGTCTATCAATATACAAATCTGCAATTGAATTGCACAATTATGCTGAATTTCACATCAGGAAGCCAGCTTTGAACAATTCTGATCAAGGGAAATAGGCAGATTATCATGATTGAACCTTTCAACAACCACAAGAAGTAGTTTTTATTATTATCATCTCAAATTTTACTGAAGAGGAAATTGAGGCTCAATGACTTGATCAAGGTCACACAGCTAGTAAATGTTTGAGGCCATATTTGAACTTGGATCTTCAAGACTCCAAGTTTACTATTCTGTGTCAACTAGCTGCTTGTATATTTGTTGGATACCTACTTTGTGCTTCTTTCTGTGATAGGTTCTTTGAGGGTATTAATGAAGTCCCTGGATAAGGAACTCACATATAGGTAACCTAAGAACTCTGTACCAGGAGTTAAAACAACTAAGTTTAATTCCTTGTCATATCATTTCTTGGTGCTTAATCATTTCTAATATTTATTTATCTAGATTATTTTTGGAAAATGGAATAAGCTAACCATCTTGTGACATGGTGGAAAATAATTCTCTAAATTTCATAGAATCCATAGAATCATTGCTATGATTAATAATAATTAACAATAATAATGATAATTAACAATAGACAGCTTCTTCCATATTTGAGGATGTTCCTGGAAGCAACATTTATAATTCTGGGCTGCCCTAAAATTGTTAACACATTTTCCCTTTAAATGTCAATCAATAGTTAATAGAAATTCAAAGACTCTTAAAGCTGGAATTGAACTCAGAGATCATTCAGTCCAATGCTTTTTTTTTTATTGTTTTTTTTTTTCTGGTTATACATGTACATTCATTTTTTTATACACATTTCTTTATGAATCACGTTGAGAAAGAAAAATCAGAACAGAAAGGAAAAAGCATGAGAAAAGAAAAACATAGAAGAAAAAGGAAAAAAAAATGAACATAGTATGTGTTGATTTACATTCAGAGTCTATAGTTCTCTCTACTGAATGTAGATGATGTTTTCTATCCAAAGTTTATTGGGATTGCTTTGGATCACTGAACTGCTGAAAAGAACTGAACTATGAAAACTCTTTCATAATTGATCATTGCACAGTCTTGCTGTTATTGTTTCCTGGTTCTGTTTGTTTTGCTTAGCATCAATTAGTGTAAATCTTTGCAGGCCTTTCTAAAATCAGTTTCTTCATCATTTTTTATAGAACAACAATATTCTAGTGCTTTCATATACCATAACGTATTCAGCCATTCCCCAATTGATGGACAATGCCCTTATTTTACAGTTAAAAATAGGGAGAATCAGAGAAGGTAATGAATTCATTCATGTACAACAGTAAGAAGTATTGGACCTGAGCTTTGAACTAGTATCTTCTGATTCCAAATTCAATGTTCTTTTCACTATAGGATAAAAAGCAGAAAAACAGCATCAGAATAATTCTAAATATCACTTAAAAGGGCATTTTTTTGTGCAGTCAAACATCTCTTAGTTGTCCTAATTGAAGATGTGGGGGAAGATCAGTTTGAATTAGTGAAAAGATTCAAATATGAAATATTTTTAAAAGAGATGCATATTTGCTTTTCTACATAAAATTAACAGCCTCCTGGGCAATGCTAAATTGGACCAGCTTTAAAAAAGGTATTTTTAGTTAGTTCATTAATTATTTGTATGCAAATGGATAAATATGCAAATAGATAAATTATCTAAACATTTCCTCTGTAATCTTTTTGCTTTGTTCATTTGCTCAACAAACTCTTATTAATTGATGCAAAGATTATTGGATCCTGAATTAGTAGGATTTTAATCACCTTGTGCTTTAGTTATCTTCTTTGAAAATCCTCTGGCCTTCTAGCACCACTGTTTTTCATCCAGTCCCTTTGAATTGGAGGAATTCTAGTTCTCCACTTCTTCCTTTTCTTCTTCCCCCCTTCTTCTCCACTTCCATTTTGTATTTTAGGTTTTCAGTAAAGCAGCCTAACTGCAATTCTGAGACTTGGAAGAGCAGAGGCAGAACTAATGAAGGAGTCCATCACCCAAGTGGTACAAACCCTATTGAGGATTAACATCTACAGTGTTGGTTCAGGTCATTTGATTATGTATGGATGTCAGGTTTGGTCACCTTGTCCTGTACAGTGGTTAAGTGAGGCGTTAAATGAAGTTGTTTTGACTCTCCTTATTGCATTTTTCTTCCAAATCAATAAAGAATTTGCTCCCCTTCCCTTCTTCATCCTCCTCCACCCCCAATTCCATACTCTTTCATTGATTTTTTCCTTCCCTCTAGGCATATAAAGTACTTGTATTTCTCTTTTTAATGACAAATCAATTTCAACACCTTAATGTAACAGACTTGGGAAAGCAGTAACAGTTTAAGGATTTTACTGTGCTCTCTCCTAATCTTTCTGTTTAAAAAGCTCAAGTCATCCATGATTGATGGAGGACATTAGTGAGGGAAGTTAGCATCATTTTGATTTATTCTGTTTACACTGGAAGCTGTTTTCTTGCTTGTCTTTGGTTAATAATGAGAAACAAATTGAAGGGTGGGGTCCAGAGGAAGGAAGGAGAGTGGCAAAAGGTGAAGAGATTCCTCTTTTGTTAAGAGAATTAGGAGATTCTAGCATTGAGGGTCCAGATTCGACTCAGCCACATTAGAGAGGGCAAGTGGAGTCAGAAGTGTGGATGCAGAAGTACTGTGGCTCAAAGCTAAAGCGACTGCATTTATTTACAGGGTGAATTAAGTCCGAGGAGGATGAGATATAGGGGGACCTAAGAGTTGACAGGAAGCCGTGGGATTCTAGAATTTTGGAGCTGAAATAAACATCTAGAAGGGCTTCCATTGCACTCAATGACTTGGTGAAGGCATTGAATTTAACAGATATTTATTAAATAACGATTGAATTTAACAGATATTTATTATATATTACTGTTCTATGCACAGCATCGTACTGGGCACCGGATATAGAGACATACATAAAACAACCCCTGCCTCCTGAGGACCTTACCAGGTACTGGGATGGGCATAAGGTGAAGGGAGCACATAACATACATAAACATATAAATACAAGACAATTTGAGGAGGGGACAAAGCGCCTACCGCTGGCTGGGAAGGTCCAGAAGGGCTTTGTACACAGGAATGGTGCCTTCCCTGCAATTAGTGGTGCCCTAAGGATGCTCAAAGGTGGAGGGAGAAAGGCTGCATAGGACAGGTGCTGGGGACTGCCGAGGCAAAGGTGTAAATTATAGATCAGGGAATGTTAGATTTTTAGCTCATGTAGCAGGCCACTCTTGCTAGAGTATGGTGAGTGTTAAGGAAAATAATATAAAGTTCTGGAATGGAAAATGGGAGTCAGATTGTGGAGGCCCTTAAATATCAGGCAGATCAGACTTGTGATTTCAGAGTGTGATTTAGAGGGGGAGCACCTGCTGAGCTATCAGAAGGATATTTTGATAGTCCTGGTAAGAGAGGATGAGGGTTTGAACTTGGGTGAAATCAGTATGTGCAGAAAGATGGGAATGGTAGATACAGCAGCTGGGCCTGGAGTCAGGAAGATCTGAATTCAAATCCCACCTCACAGAGTTACTACTGCATTATCTTGACCACTAACCATCTGCCAGCCTCAGTTTCCTCACCTGGAAAGAGGAATCATAATAGGACCTACATCCCAGAGTTGTTGTGAGGGTATAAAGTAATATTTGTAAGGTGTTTAACATAGTGCTTGGCAAAGAGTAGGTGCTAATAGAAATGCTGGCTATTAGTAATGAGTTTGAGAGGAAGGTACAATTGACAAGACTTGTCAACTGATTGAGATAACCTGTCCTGAGGTTCATAAATGAACGAATGAATACAACATCATTTATTAAATTATTAGTGTGTCAAATGCCTGGGCATACAAACAAAATAATAACAATAACAAAAGTAGCTAAAATCTATATAGTACTTTAAGGTTGCAAATAGTCAAGTACTATTATTGTCTATATCTTACAAATGAAGATACTGTGGATTAAAGAGAGATGTTAACTGATTTGTCCAGGGTCACACAGATTAGTATTTGTCAGAGGCAGGATTTAAACTTGAAGTCTGCCTCTGCCTTTGAAAAGCTTACACATTTTCATGCGAGGAGGTAATGTGAAGAAGTGGCCTGAAAAGGGTGTTTTGATCTGAGAAACCACAGGGATGGTCAGGGGAACACGAGAGCCATCTTCTGATTCCCCTTTTCCCCCAAGCAGTGGTTGTATTTATTTCATTTCCAATTCCTTGAGTAAAGAGAAGGAGTATGGAAGGTGATGCAGGGCATCAAAAAGGGCCCAAAATAGCTGGGCTGAAGGGAAGGACCGCAGGGAGTTCAGAACCCCTTTGGGCAAAGATCTGGTTCGGAAGATGGAACAAGGGCAGTTGGACAAGGGAAAAGGAAGGCACTTGGGCATAACAAGGTCAGAGATTACTTTATGAGGAAAATGAGGAGCCTGGACTACGATCCCTGAAATCCTGTGCAACTCTGAATCCAATGATTCTGTTACAGGTTCTCTATTCCAAATACATTGAGTTTGCTCTGGAAAGGTAGTACATATAAGTAACTGAAGCTTGCCTCTAATTGCCAGAACTCCCATTTTACAGATGAAGAAATCGAGGCAACGGCAAAATTGATGACTTGCCCAGGATCACACAGCCTTTGAGGTGAGATTAGAACACCCTGACTCCAGGTCCAGTGCTCTGTCCCCTTTGCCATGCTGCCTCTTCTATGCACGTACCTGCTGCCACCTCTTGTTGAAGTTTGTAACAGTTGGCTTCACATTCCAGCCATCCTCCGAGTCTTACCAATTTGTCATTATTATTTTAGGGATAATGGAGATGCCATTGGGAACCTGGAAGCAGATAACTGGTGTTTACAGTTGATTAAACACTTAAAAAAACTAAAAGAGACATGCTTTGGCTTGCTCCTTGTGTACCTGTTACTTGTTAAATGGAAGGACAACTTCTCTGCTCTACACTCAGAGAATTGGGAGGAAAACTGTAATTTCTATAGGGTTTTCAGGTTTACAAAGCCCTTTCTTCACAACAAACAACATGCTTGTAAAACAAGGCTTGTTTTTATTTGAAGAAAAAGATCCTTAGTTAAGAACCTTAAACTCAACTCATTTGTTTGATAGGGAAACTGAGACCTAGGGAGTATCTATTAGTAAGCATTTAACAAATGATCATTGATTGATTGATGAACATGATTGATTCAGTTACACAGCAAGTTGCTGCTAGAGTCAGGACTAGAACCCAATGTTTCATATTCATAGAGTGGGGCAATAGTTCTCAAATTAAATTTTTTTTTCAACTTTTTCTGATCTAGGTATACCATAGAAACCTCAGCAGGCTTCTCTATCCAAGTGTGATGGAAATGATGAATTTCTTACAATTCATGGTACAATTGAATTTATTAAATGATTAAATTTCTTTCTTTATTTAATTAGAACACCATCCCTGCACATCTTCTGACATAGGATGGCACAGGATTCTCACCACTTTCTCGCTATCTTACTGGACTTGGATAGCATTAACACTTTCTCTAAGTAGTAGCAGCAGGTTTCACAGTCTGTATAACAACAATATCTCTAAGTAGAATTCTCTTATGTTGATTTAAGGTGTGAGTGCGTGAGTCCTTCTGTTTTCTTCAGGGCTGTTCCACTGGAGGCACAACCAGTATGAAGGAGAGAGGTTGACAGATACATGAGTGGTGCACTCCTTTGCACCAGGTAGATTGTCTCAATTTCCAGTAGGTAGGTTAAAGATTGCTCATCTTGTATGGGGGGCAATAGGCTTGTTTTACCTGATGATGATGCTTCATTGGCAACCAGGTGACATAAAGTGTTGAACTTGAGTCAGGAAGACCTGAATTCAAATCTTTTCTCAAATAGTCACTCTTTGTGAGACCCTGAGCAAGTCACTTAAACTCAGTTCCCTTATTTGAAAAATGAATATAACAATAGTAACATCTACCCGACAAGATTGTTATGAGGATGAAATGAGATAACATTTGTAAAGCACTGTATAAATACAAACTATTATTATCATCTGACCTCAGAGCTCATTGTATTCTGGGCAAATGACAGATTCTAATTTGTTTTTGATTAATATGAAAAAAAGTTCAAGGGTGAGTGGGACGTGTTTATTTGTGTTCATTTTTAAATTATTTGAAGGAAATTATAAATTCCTTTAAGGCACTGATATTAAACAGAAACAGATTCTTGTTTCTGATCTATTGACTTAAAAAACTACAAATTAACATTATCTATGTTGTGTTTCATTTTTATTTATTTTGTCAAATATTTCCCAATTACATTTTCATTTGTTCTATCAGCTCTTGGGAGTCTTATCTCTGAGCTTGGAGAGTATGAAACCTTTGCTAAAGCATACATTTCCATAGTAGGCACCTGGGAGATATTTGTTGATTGATACTTTGATATTTCAATCAGCCTGTGATCTTACAGTTATGGGCATATTCTCTAACAATCATCCATGCTATCTTCTTTTTGTCCTTGTTCTCCAATAAGCCTGCCACACAAAGGAAGTCTGCCCCCTATACCAGGGACTTTCCTTTAGTTCTCTTGGAATTGAATGAATATCAGTGATAATTTAGCTGTTCATGAATGAATCAATGAAAATCATTTCTCTGGTGGTAGAGGATGGTGTTAACATATTCAAAGTATAATAGATGAAAGAATATGGCATAGATTTACAGTAGAGTCATTGAGGTGAAAATCTTCTCAAAGTGAGGCGTTATTCATGAAAAACAAGTTAAATTACCTTCTTTTGTAACTTAGTTGGGAAAATGGTTTTCTCAAATACTCTTCTTGAATATCACTTCATTATGAAACAGATTTCACATAAAGGAAACATGGTCTGAAATCTGGTCATTCTCTTGATGCCCTACTCTTTTCTTTTTATGCTTCCTTAACTTATTCAGAATTTTGTCATGTTTCCCTAGTGCATTTGGGTAATTGAAGCTTGCCTCTAATTGCCATAAGTCACACTTTTACAGCAATTTAGAAGGAAAACAATTTTGAGTTTGTGCATTTCTTGATCATATGGAATGGTCCAGATGACAAAATTTAGAATGCAGTAAATTTTAATTATGGTATAGGACAGAAACTTGATAGCCATAGAGATAGAGGAAAGGCAAGGCAGATTATATTAGTTAAAGAAGACAGGGAGCAGCAGAGACTGGGAGTTTGTTTTGCCACAACAGGAATAAGAATGAGACCATTTAAAAATATTAACATGCCGGCAACATTGAATAGAACTTTCTGACTGATTTTTGATGTCCAGGGATGAGAGGAAAGGCCTCATAGGCAAGGACCAAACTTCTGAAAGAATAGAAGATGAAACAGAATATAGCAAGAGGCCAAGGCTGACATCTGGGAGAGGGAGCCTCATTTTACAAAAATGCAGTTAAATACAATGGCTCCATTTGTTGAAGCTCTAGAGGCATTGAACAATGTAATCAGGTAGTATTCTGTCAATTAGAAGGCAAGGAAGAAAAATTAGGCCTTATTTAACAAGATAGATGGCCCTAGATGACTGACAAGATGCTCAGAGGCCAGAGAAATACAGAAACTGTACTTGAAGATGAAGCAATAAGCTGCCTTGTGATAGAAGAAAGGAAGCCAAATGGATCTGAAGAATTAGAAAACAATCCAGCTTCATTCCCTTATGATGTAAAAGAAGTTCACTTGAGATAATCGATAATGGGAGGGGAGAGGGGATTTCAAAGGTCTCTCCAAAGACATGAATCTCAGACATGACTTAAAACCATATGATTAATGACAAAATCGCAGAGCTGGGAGGAAACTGGGAGGAGACCATTCTCGAATGATGGATGAGCCCATTTTACCCATGAGGCAACTGAGGCCTAGAGACTGGAGATTGCTCAAGGTCATACAATTGGTAAGTAGCAGAGTTGGAACTGTTCTTCCAAGATCCTTGCTTTTGCTGTTCCACCATGCTATGCTTCCTCCCCCACTAATTAGGCTCCTGAACTAGGGTCCAGTTTTCAACTCTTGACTTTCTTGAATAGAGGCCTCTGATGTGTTTCTTCATATGGAAGTAATATTCCTGATCCCTCATCATGAATAGCAACAGGAAATTATTGAGCATCTTATGTTGTATAAAAATTTTTTTAGAGGTATTCAACAATAATGGCTAGCATTTATATAGCTTTAAGGTTTGGAAATTGCTTTATGTAATTTTTTAAAAATTGGTTCTTACAGAAAACCTATTATTAGATACTATCATTATTTCCCATTTTGTAGATAAGAAAACTGAGGCTTAGAGATTGGGATTTGCTCAGTATCACTAGTTCTAGGAGAGATTTGAACTTCAATTTTCCTGTCTGTATTAGCTCTCAGCCTTCCTAGTAATTTTTTATTAAATAATTACAACATGTTAGGCATTGTACTGGACATTGGGTATGCAAAGACAAAATGAAAATTGGAGTTTTTAAGGATGTTTACAATACTTTATGTATAGAAGGTTTAAAAATGGTGAATTGAAAACTGAATTAAATTACAATGTAGTTAGGGAAACAGGGCAGAAACTTAAAAAAGATAAGCAACATCATTTGTAACATAAGCTATATTTCATAGGCAGAAGTGCTTGATGAATTGAGAGGAGTAAAAGAACATTAAGTCTGGGGAGGCTTCCTAGGAGGGATGAAACTTGAGTCTTCCATCCTTGAAGAAAGGAAAGAACTTAAGCCCGTATGAGGGCTGAAGAAGGGGCGTGATACAGAGATATGATGGTAGGACAAAAATCATGTGTTTGGAGGATGAATATACTCCTAAATATTTGTACATATAGGTTGCATTTGGTTGTAATAAGTGCAATCTGTGAAAGGGGATAGAAGCAGATAAGATTTTTTTTTAAATTTAATTTTATTTAATAATAACTTTGTATTGACCGAATCCATGCCAGGATAATTTTTACACAACATTATCCCTTGCAATCACTTATGTTTCGTTTTTTCCCTTCCCTCCCTCCTCCCCCCCACCCAAGATGGCAAGCAGTCCTATATATGTTAAATATGTTGCAGTATATCCTAGATACAATACATATTCGCAGAACCGAACAGTTCTCCCGCTGCACAGGGAGAATTGGATTCAGAAGGTAAAAATAACTCGGGAAGAAAATCAAAAATGCAAATAGTTCACATTCATTTCCCAGTATTCCTTCTTTGGGTGTAGCTGTTTCTGTCCATCATTTATCCAATGAAACTCAGTTAAGTCTCTTTGTCAGAGAAATCCACTTCCATCAGAATACATCCTCATACAATATCGTTGTCGAAGTGTATAATGATCTCCTGGTTCTGCTCATCTCACTTAGCATCAGTCCATGTAGGTCTCTCCAAGCCTCTCTGTATTCATCTTGCTGGTCATTCCTTACAGAGCAATAATATTCCATAACATTCATATACCACAATTTACCCAGCCATTCTCCAATTGATGGGCATCCATTCATTTTCCAGTTTCTAGCCACTACAAACAGGGCTGCTACAAACATTTTGGCACATACAGGTCCCTTTCCCTTTTTTAGTATCTCTTTGGGGTATAAGCCCAATAGAAACACTGCTGGATCAAAGGGTATGCACAGTTTGATAACTTTTTGGGCATAATTCCAGATTGCTCTCCAGAATGGCTAGATTCGTTCACAACTCCACCAACAATGCATCAGTGTCCCCGTTTTCCCGCATCCCCTCCAACATTCATCATTATTTTTTCCTGTCATCTTAGCCAATCTGACAGGTGTGTAGTGGTATCTCAGAGTTGTCTTAATTTGCATTTCTCTGATCAATAGTGATTTGGAACACTCTTTCATGTGAGTGGTAATAGTTTCAATTTCTTCATCTGAAAATTGTTCATATCCTTTGACCATTTATCAATTGGAGAATGGCTTGATTTTTTATAAATTTGAGTCAATTCTCTATATATTTTGGAAATGAGGCCTTTATCAGAACCTTTAATTGTAAAGATGTTTTCCCAGTTTGTTGCTTCCCTACTAATCTTGTTTGCATTCGTTCTGTTTGTACAAAGGCTTTTTAATTTGATATAATCAAAATTTTCTATTTTGTGATCGGTAATGGTCTCTAGTTCATCTTTGGTCACAAATTTCTTTCTCCTCCACAAGTCTGAGAGATAAACTATCCTATGTTCCTCTAATTTATTTATAATCTCGTTCTTTATGCCTAGGTCATGGACCCATTTTGATCTTATCTTGGTATGTGGTGTTAAGTGTGGGTCCTTGCCTAATTTCTGCCATACTAATTTCCAGTTATCCCAGCAGTTTTTATCAAATAATGAAATCTTATCCCAAAATTTAGAATCTTTGGGTTTGTCAAACACTAGATTGCTATAGTTGACTATTCTGTCTTGTGAACCTAACCTTTTCCACTGATCAACTAATCTATTTCTAAGCCAATACCAAATGGTTTTGGTGACTGCTGCTTTATAATATAATTTTAGATCAGGTACAGCTAGACCACCTTCATTTGATTTTTTTTTCATTAATTCCCTTGAGATTCTCGACTTTTTATTGTTCCATATGAATTTTGTTGTTATTTTTTCTAAATCATTAAAATATTTTCTTGGAAGTCTGATTGGTATAGCACTAAATAAATAGATTAGTTTAGGGAGTATTGTCATCTTTATTATATTCGCTCGGCCTATCCAAGAGCACTTAATATTTTTCCAATTATTTAAGTCTGATTTTATTTGTGTGAAAACTTTTTTGTAATTTTGCTCATATAATTCCTGACTTTCCTTTGGTAGGTAGATTCCCAAATATTTTATGCTATCAACAGTTATTCTGAATGGAATTTCTCTTTGTATCTCTTGCTCTTGGATTTTGTTGGTGGTGTATAAGAATGCTGAGGATTTATGGGGATTTATTTTGTACCCTGCTACTTTGCTAAAATTATGAATTATTTCTAATAGCTTTTTAGTAGAATCTCTGGGGTTTTCTAGGTATACCATCATATCAGAAGCAGATAAGATTTTGAAGGTAGGTTGGACTCAGGTTGAAAATATTTTTCAACATCAGATTGGGAAGTTTGTATTTCATCCTGAAAGAATATCATTGTGAAGGTTTGGAGGTAGTGGGATTTAATCACAGACTAGTGATTTAGAATATGAGCATTAGGCTGTTCTTCCCCCTTTCTTTTCTCCCTTCCCCTCCCCAATCTCCCCAATATTTCACTTTGCTAAAAGAACTGGAGATTTAATATATTCAGTCAGTGAACCCATGGTTCATTTATTAAACTTCAAAGTGTTTGGAATAATAGTTGACATTTATATATTGCTTTAAGGATTGCAAAGCACTTCAGTACATTTATTATCTCATTTGATCCTTCCAACAATCCTATGAGAACAGTGCTGTTTTATCCCCATTTTGTGAATAAGAAGGGTCATACTGCTATTAAGTGTCAGAAGTGAGATTTGAACCCATCTCTTCCTCCAAGTCTCATACTTGATGCCGGCCTTCCCTTCTCCTCCTCCCTGCCCCAATTCTCTGTTCCTTCTCCATTAATTTAGGAACTTGGGAGTTTTTTTTTTAAGGCCTTAAAGGTTACAGGCAGCTAGTGTATAGATTATAGGCTGGATGAAAGGAACAGTGGCAATATGGTCAGGTCTGTGTTCTGATCTGTCCAAGGGAAAGCTTTGCTAGCTAAAAGGTGGACACATCCTTCATGGACTAAGCAAAACTCACAGATACACAAATGCCTCCAAGACTATGGGGCTCAGATGAGATTGGGTGAGCCAGATTGAAAATTGCTCATGACCCAGCCTTGCTGCTGAAGATCCAGTAGTAATATTAACAACACTTTGTACTTAGAAAGCTTTTTTTTTTCCCCCTGCACAGTATTCTTGCCACAAACTATTCAGCTCATCCTCAAAGTTATTATGCCAGGTTATCACCAGTGTGTGAATTTTCAAAAGGAGAATTAAAAGAGAAGAAAAGGAAAAAAAACTCCATCAAAAAATTCCCTTCCTTTCACACACTGCTGATGGTAATAAAATAACTCCAGGACATTTCTTATTTTTTTGTGTGTGGAGAAACAACGTTAGTCCATTATGAAGAAAACTCCAAAGATACAAAATGATCTTTTCCCCCAACCTAATTCTAATAGCTGCTAAGATCGGATGATCAGAAGCAGCAAAGACCAAAAAATAAAAGCCAAGATGATGGAAGTAGCGGAAATGGGTAAATAGTTTAAAGGAAAATTGCATATTGATCACAAAAAATAGATTTTAATAGAAATAATTATCTAGGAAAGGAAGTGCCTAACTCTCCTGAAGGGACAGGCCAGTTTTAGACCAGAATGGGAAACAGCTGGCAAACATTTTAATCAAGGGAAGGCAGCCTGCTCTGCCCCTCGAAAGAGGGAAATCTTTAATCAAGGCATGTTGCCTTTGTTTATCAGCGGAAGTGAGACACGATTTGGCTAACAAGATGGAGAATGCGTTCTGAGCAGTCCAACAGACCGTGAAGCACCTTCGTGCTTCTGATAAGGGAGACAGTCAGCCTGAGAAAGTTTCTGGATCAGGCAGGAGATGTAATTAAGCCAGAGGCAGTGAGAGGGCCTCAGCAGGCTCTAGTGGGCTGTCTGTCAGAGGCGGCAGATGCAGAAGGAACCGTGAGTGGGATCTAGGCTTAGCCAGAAAAGATGGGAAAAGGGGGTTATTTCACTCCTTTCTAGAAGACAAGCCCACTCTCATGACCTGACCAAAAGGTGACGTGACAGGAGCTACAATTGACTAAAAGTGACTCATACACTCACAGGACTTAGAGCTGGAGAGGGACCTCAGAGATCAGAGGACCTAGTCCAACTTAATTATTTTTAAAAAGAGTATTTTATTTTTTTCCAGTTACATGTAAAGACAATTTTTAAACATTTGTTAGAAAAAATGTTCTAATTTGAGATCCAAATGTTTTTCCCTCTCTCCTTTCCCTCTCCATTCCTTAAAACAATAAGCAATTTGGTATAGGTTATATGTGTGCAATCATGTAAAACATATTTTCATATTGGTTATGTTGTGAAAGAAGAAACAGACCAAAAGGAAAACACACGTACACACACAAAGTGAAAATAGTATGCTAGATCTGCATCTAGACTCCATTAATTCTTTCTCTAGCTGTGGATAGCATTTTCCATAAATCTCCTCATTCTACATGGGAACCTTCAGAAATTAAGTTACTAGCCCAATATCACACAATAACAGAAAAGGAATTTGACTCCTTCACATTCTAAATTAAGTTCTCTTCCCCCTGAACAATATTTTCCCTTCATTTCCACGTTGAAGATTGGCTTTGCAAATATTTAAATTTTTTCAACAAACATTTATTAATTTGCTTAATTTGTGCAGAATGAAATTAAAGTGAACATTGTCTTATGCCCTGAGGAAGAGACAAAATTCAGATAAGACAAAAGGTCTTTGCTCTTATGGTACAAATAATCATCTAGGCTGCTGGTGTCGCTACGTAAATGTACCTTGTTTTTGTATATATGCTATATGAAACAAACATGGTTTTAGTGCATAGAAAATTGCCTATGGAACCAAGAAGACATGGATTTTAGGTTCTGTCTTTGCCATATATGTGACTATGAGATCTGGGCAAATCACTTAACCTCTCCATGATCCTAGATGACTTCCAAGACTATAGTTTATTTATATCTACAATGATAAAATAAACCTCTTTAACTCCTAGGTAAAGGAGTTACTTTACTAATGAAACTATAGGTTTAGTATCTATTCTGATCCTATACAGGCTGTTTCTCCTGAGAGAATGTCATTCTTTGAAGGCAAGGATTATTTAATTTTTATCTTTGTAATTCCATCTCTTAGCAGAGTGCTTAGTACTTGGTAGGTATTTAATAAATGCTTACTGATTGATAAGACAAATATGGAGAAATATAATGTATACCATTATGGTGGTTGCTGTTCAGTCATTTGGGCTTGTTTCTGGCCAAGATACTGAAATAGTTTGATGTTCTCTTCTCCAGCTCTTTTTTTACAGAGAAGGAAATTGAGGCAAATAAAATTAAATGATTTGCCCAGGGTCCTAAGTTAGAAAGTGTCTGAAGCCAGATTTGAACTCAGGAAAACGAGTCTTCCTGAGTCCAGGCCTGGTACTCTCTTCACTGTGTCACTTAGCTGCCCACACTATATGGAAGGGTTCATTAACATTTGTGGTCAGGCAGAATATCATTACAAATAGGGAAGGCAGAAGAGAAAGGATTAAGGAAAGTTTCATAGAGAAGGTACCATTTAAGCTGGATATTAAAGGACAGATATGAATTCGACTGAGAGGTGGAAAGTATTTCTGGCCTAGAGAACTATGTAAGCAAAGGCAGGGAGGGGAGAGCATAATGTTACCTATGATTTTAGGGATATGAGGAAGAAGAGTACCAATAAATGGAAGGAATGAAAAGACAATTTTTATTAACTTTATTATTATTATTATTTTTTGATATCTAGCCTTGGCAACATGACTATTCACAAAGGTGAATAGTTACTTTGGGTGCTATGTTTTTCTCCATGCCCTAAAAGCATTTTAATGCTTCCTTCCTTACCTCTATTCCTAATGGCCAGATAGTTTAGAGGAAAATGTCCTTGACTTGTTTTGAGAAGGGCAGGGTTTTGGTTCTAATTCCATCATTACCTACCTGGGTGACCCTAGATATACCCCTTCATTTCTCTTTTTTTTGTCCTTTATTTTCTGCTCTGTAAAATGAGGGAATCATATGAGATACTTTTCCTAGGATTTTTCTCCTCAGTATTGATATTCTTTGCAGGTATGTTACAGAACAAATGTGGATAAGTTATGTTTTACCATAATTTAAGATGGCACACATTTTCTAAAGGATAGAAAGTTGGGTTCAAGGAAAGGAGAGGAATCTTCTAATTGTCCAGTGAGCTAATGCAAAGGCTATTAGAAGAGTCAAAAATTTATATTAAAATCTTGATTCTTCTATTTACTACCTGCCTGCTCTTAGATAACTCTCTTTCCTTTTTGGACCTTGGTTTCCCAATTTATAAGACAAAAGGGATGAACTAGCTAATTTCTAAGGACTCTTACAACTCTTAAAAAAATTACAAGATTCTACATGTGAAGTCATTTCAAAAAATGACTGATGTAAGTATAACCTCAACAGCACAAAGTAAAATACATCACAGAAAGGAGGACTTTCTCTATGTAAACTCAGGTTTAGCTTTAGTATTTTCATCCTTCCTTTTTCATTCCTTTAATAACCTCTCTAGGGGTTATTGCATTCTCATTTAAAATCCCAAGTTGTCCTCCAAGTCCACAGAACTTTATTTCTATATTTATTGAACACTTCTCTTTTTATTGGACCTGAGGACTGATGCAGGAGAAAAAGAAACTTTGAAGAACAATTATTGGGCAACTGAAGATCTATTTATCTGGAATCAGTCAATAGCCTTTAAAGATGGCAGAGTGTTTTTCTGGGCTCTTTGTGGAGATGAAAAAAATGTTGGATGTGAGGGTTGTACTTAGGCTTGGAATATTCCCATAGAAGTGGAACACACATGGAAAAGATCGAAAGCTCTTTGAAGGCTGAAACTATCTTCCTTGTACTTGTTTGCAGCTTTACAGTGCCTTATAAAGGTTGATGCACATAGACACAGACACAGCTCTGTGCTCAATAAATTTTTTTTGTTTCATTAAAAAAAGACAAAACCAAACCAAACCAAAACATTAAAAAAAACTCCAAATCTCCAAAACAAAACTGAAGTAAAAATTAGTATAGAGCCAGTTCTGTGTGTGATGAAGAATGGGAGAGCTTTGAGTCATGTTTTTGAAGGAGACAGATGATACTTTATGGCAGTTTCAGGCAACGGAGCCTGTAGTAGAAAGATCAAAAGATTTGGAGTTGGAAAATATGGGTATGAGGCTAGCCCTGTTATTCCCTGTACATATGTAACAAGCATCAGAGACAAGATTTGAACTCAAAGCCAGTGTAAGATGGACCAAGTAATTTAACCTCCTTGAATTTTATTTTGAACTGTAAGATCAGGTGGGTCTATGATTCCAGAGCCAGTGCTCTTTCCTTCCTACCTTTGTGATCTTGGATAGGCCCCCTTCTCTGTGAGCCTGGAAAATGAGAGATTTAGATTCCAGCTAAGGTTCTTCCAAACTCCAAATCCCACTATCTTTATTTGGTAAAGAAGAGGAAGTCCTGGGGGAAAGTAAGGCAACTGGAGCAGGTTTTGTTTGAAGAGAATGGGTCTTTCACCAACAATCAGTGAGGGGATTGTGTGCTCCTTAGAGGGTCTTTGGAATTAATCTCTAGAGACTGGGGAAGCCCTGACTTGGTTTAATTGATTCCCCTCTTCCCCCCTTGGAGTGGAAATTATCACCTTAAAAAGTTTTGCTAGGGGTCTCATTCTTCACTTTTTCTTGGTGATGCTGTGCATGGGATGGGGAAATGTGTCACATTTGTTCTACTAACATGGTGAGCTAAGCACCCATCTCATCTGAAATGCAGTCATTTTTTTATATGAAAGAAAAGCTCTTTCTCCCCATAAAATGCAATTACATATAAATACTTCATGTCATCTGCTCTTGAAATTTTAGCAGTAGGACTTAGAGCTGCCTGTTACCATGGTAACAGGCAAAGTTAGTGATTTTGAATATTAGTACATTATTCCTTGGTGGAAAAAAAAGAACAAAAACAACACAAAACTCCTTAGCTTATTTCTTTTTTTCTTTGCCCTGCCCCTTTTCCTCTCCCTTCTATCTCTCTATGCTCTTTTATTTTTTTCTCTTCGCCTGTCTCTCTCTTTTTCTTTCACTATCTCTCTGTTGGAGATTGAGGCAAAATAGTTATTGCTTTGCCCCCAACCAATAGTTAATTCATGGAGTTTTTAGGTCTCATGAAAGTCAATAGATGAGACAGCTATTTTCCTTGAGATGCCAGACACCCATTCTCTGTATAGTTTTCCAATGTGTTTATTTCTTCAAGTTATAGCTTTTACTTTGGAAGAGATGATTCAGATTTAAAACAATCAAGTGTCTGATCGAATTTCAAAGAAGGAAAAAGAATTAAAAAAAAAAGAAATCAAGCTGGAAAACATATATTATGGTTCTCAAACTCTTCTTCCATACCCCTGATTATTTTTCTTGATCAATTGTTTCTGTCATGTCCAAATCTCCATGACCCCATGGACTGTACCATGCCTGGACTGTCCGTGGGATTTTCTTGGCAAAGATATTTGGCAAGAGTGGCAGAGTGGGAAGAGCGCTAATCCTAACTCCATCATTTAGGACAGAGACATGGAGGAAGATGAGCTCCTGGAAAGTGACTTGACTTATCCAATGTCACACAGTAAGCATAAAAGTGGGATCTGGACCTGGATCTTCTGATTCCAGGGCCAAGGCTTGTCCCACTGTACTCAATTACCTCCTTAACTACCTATGTGGTAGTAAACATGTCACTTCCTTTCTCTGAAGTGACCTTAAAGTGCCTATAAAATGAAAGAGGGGTGGAGAAGATGGTCTCCAAGGTCTCAACCCTGCTAAAGTTCTATAACTTTCTGGGGGCCATTGCCTTGCATTTGTTCTCCTTGGAGAATCCAGGAAGAGGATAGAAGAGGGGTTTTCTTTTTTCGTAGCTGCTGTGTTTGGTCAATTCCAGGAGAGACAGAGGGGAATCTGGGGTGAATTCCTCTTCCTGATGTGATAATGGGGATGGGATTTCATTAATCCTTTGAAAGTCAGTTCTGTTGGTTATAGATTGGGCTGCCTCCCCCCTTCCCTTGCCTCTTCCTAGCAAAATGTTGCTTTTAACCTGATTAGATGTTGGAAGGCTGCTTCTGAAGGTATCTTCACCTTGCTGCGAATTTTTATAAGGAGTGTTGTCTTGTTACTGTAACTGAATCTGACAGGTATCCCCTGTCTCATTGTCCACTGCATCTCATCTCTAACAGCAAGTTGCTCCTCTTTGAATTAAACATGGTTGCCTCTGTCTTGTTTCACTATTGAACATGGTTTTTAACATTTTCCTGGAGTCTGAGCCCTGGGTGTTCCTGACAGGTACTGACAGGAGCCCTGACAAGGTATGGAAAGGGAAGTGGAGAGCAAGCAGTCAGCCTGGGCGTATGTTGGGGGGGGGGTGCTTCAGTCTCTGGGCTGCTGATTTTTTGAGACCTGCTTAGAGTTCAGTTCTCAGGCATCAGAGAGGGATGATCTAAGTTCCCCAAAACAAATCAGATGTATTCTCCCACTGCAGAATGATAAGAGGCTCTGATAGCTGTTGTTTTCCCCATCTAAATCTGGTTTCTGTTGGGAGTTCTTTTCTCTGGGACCAAAGAACCTCTCTGTCCCTGTCCCGGTCCTTCTTTCCTTCCTCCCTCCCTCCTCCTCCTCCCGTGACAGTGCCCTCTCTAAGCTACCATCAGCTCTTGTACCCATCTTGTATGTGTGCACGCGGTCTCCCCCAGACTGAGCTTTTTGAGGCGAGGGACTGTTTTGGCTTTCTTTGTACCCCTGGCACTTGGCCCAGGGTCTGGCACATTGTGTTCTGGGCCCACTCTTCGTGACTCCATTGGGAGTTTTCTTGGCAGAGATACCAGAATTCCTGCCCTCATCATTTGATGAGGAGGAATCTGTCCTCATTGTCAGTGACTTGAGCAGAGTCACATGGCTAGTAAGTGTCGGAGGCTGGCCTAGTGCTTCATCCCTGATCCCACCTAGCTGCCTCCATCACATTGTGAGCACTTAACAAACACTTCTGGGCCCATTTTTGGAGTCGCCCTCAGTCCTGGTGGGGTGGGATGGAGAGGGAATATAAGTCTTTGCCTGCTTCCTTCCCATCTCTGAGCTAGGGGTTTAGTCAGGGTAAGCTGAGAGAGCAGCCCTTACTCAAAACTATTGGAGGACCTTAAGCGTAGACTGGACTAAAGGTCACTTACAATTGAAATTTTCTGATTTCTATCATGTCTTCATTAAGCACCTTTCTTGTGACAAGCATTTTGCTGCAGAAGCAAAGAGAGAAACAACCCTGTCCTGCCCTCAAGGAGCTTCCATTCTAGTTGTCTTTCTCAAGCTCAGTCCCTAGCTTTTGAATCTGCCTTATGTATCTACTCAGAGTGGGATATGATCCCTGGTCTTGATCTGATCATGGTTTTCTATGATTAGTCATTTAGATAGTCAAGGAACTAGATTGCATCTGTGATCTCCTTTTCCTTCTCTTCCTCTTCCTCCTCCTCCTCTGGCCTGTTCTCCTTTTCCTCCTCTTTGTCTTCCTTTTCTCTGTCCTCCTTTTTCTTCTCCTTTTCCTCTCCTCTTCTTCCTCTTTCCTCTCTTCCTCTTTCTCCTTTTTTTCTTCCTCCCTCTCCTTCCCTTTTTTCTTCTTCCCCTTTCCTTTCCTTCCTATTCCTTTTCTTTCTCCTTCTCCCTCTTTTTCTTTTCCTCTTCCACCTTCTTTACCTCCTCCTTTTCCTCTCCATTTTCTTCCCCCTCCCCCATTCTTTTAGGGAGTTTCTTCCACCAATGCAGAAGAATCTCTTATTTTTGATATAATCTTGAACAGTTACCTTCAGTAAGTTGACCTGGTTACCTAGTGAGTGGATAATATCAAGACTGGAAGTGGATTTAAGATAGGACTTGGATCCACAAGGATCTAGATTCAGATCAGACATTGACTATCTATGTAGCTGTGAATAAGTCACTTAAATTTTCTCAGCCTCAATTTCTTCAAGAATACCTGCTTCAAAAGGTTGCTTCGAGGCACAGAGAGGTTTACATGTGTATATAAGTGTAGCTGTATGTAGCTCTGGTAGCTGCCATTATGGCAGTCAGGCTTCCTCTCAGACAAGATTAGGGACAAAAAAGAGCTTTGAAAAGCATAAAGTACTATTTAATGAGGATCAGTGCCCTGTCTTCTACTTTTTCCTAGAAGATTACCTAATTTGTCTCTATAATGGGCTCACTTCTTCTCTCTGCATAATACCTACCTCTTGATCTACAACAACAATAATAATTAATATTTGCTAAAATTTATGTAGCACCTACTATGCTGCAAGCACCGTGGTAAGTACTTTACAAATATCTCCTTTTATCTTCACAACCACTCAGAACTATTATTATCCTATTTTTTCAGATAAGAAGCAGAAATTAAATGACTCACTGACCTGGGATCTGAGGTCAAATTTGAACTCAGATTTTTCTGGCTCCAGACCTAGATCCACTGTACCATCTATAAATTGCTTTTCTCATACCTCAGTTTCTTTCTTTATAAAATGGGAATGATAGATTAGATCATGAAGTAGACGTAGTCAGATGATCTAGATTTGAATTCTGTTACTTATCTGTGAGACCTTGGGAAAGGAAGAAAGGAAGGAAAGAAACATTTTAAAAACTATATTCCATGTACTGTATTAAGTATTTGATCCTCACTACAACCTGGGAGGTAGGTGCTATTATTATCCCTATTTTACAGAGATGAAGCAGATAGAGCTTAAATGACTTGCCTAGGATCACACAGCTACTACTAAGTCTGAGGAAGGATTTGAACTCAGGTATTCCTATCTCTAGACTCAATGCTATACATGCTGTTACCTTGCTGTCTCTAGAAGTCATTGAAACTCTCTGGAGCTCACTTTCCTTTGTAAAAGGAGAAATTGGATTAGATATCCTTTAAACTGGATTAGTATCTAGTTCTCAATCTACCATTCTAGGACTTTGTCTCATGTCAGAAGCCTTTGTGACCAGCAGGTAACAAGAACCTCTTAAATTGACTTATTTCAAGGGCTAGTTCTGGTCTTAAGAAGACAATTTTAATATCTAGTATATCCCCACAGAGCAGGGACTACAAAATGGAACAACCTGGGCACAAAGTAGCTACCAGCAGTTTCTTGCTAAAAATTAATAATCAGGGAAATTGGTATATATTTCTTCTCTCTATTCAGGAGTTCTCTGAAGGCCCCCGCAGGGCTGGGCTGGCAAACTAATCTGTGAGACTGTCACTGTGCAGCTTTTTAAAATGCCATTATTGAAAGGCCCAGGCTTTACCTGGAGGATTGGAAGGGCTAAGCCTGGTTGGCTGGAAGCCTCCCATCTCCAGTTCTTATCCCCATCCTACTCCTGACCCTCCAAGTGCCTCTTATTTGGCTGTTTAAATCGACTGCATTTTATAATGCATCATCCTTTTCCCTGGCAATGCTAAAGGAGATCATGGTCTGTGATCCTGTTGCAGATTTGCCATAAAATCCAGGGAAAGCAAACTTTTTCTCTAGTTCACCCATCCATCATTCCCCATTGTAGGGATGCCAGTCAGTTCTCAAGGCAGGCACTTTCCCTCTTCCAGAGCTTAGCTGGAATCCCTTTATTTATCAGAACTTCTCTCTAAAGACTCCAAGACTGGAGGTGTACTCTTTTTTTTTTTCTCCTGGGATCGCAGTTCTCCTGCAAACTTTCTAGTTTCCTGAACCCTGTTTTGGCCCTAAAGCTTATAATAATGCTTGTTTCCTTAGAGAGAATCCTGCCATATTCTTATAAATCCCTGAGATGGTTTTTCTATTCTCCTCCATATTTCTGCTACTTCTTTTGAAACCTTGTCAAACCCTGGGGCACAGAAGCTTTTGAAACCATCCCAATGGAAAGGGCTAGACATGAGCTGGGGTGACCTCCTTGTCTGAATTTATTATATTCATTCTTTCTTTCTTCCCCAGTGTCCTCCCTGTCCCTGCCCTTGAAGAAAATGCATTTCCCACTTCCATGACCATTGGCCCCTCTGATACTCTTGTGAAGTCTAATAGTTTCTTTACTCATTCAGCAACGCTTCCATCTTCTGCCTTTGACTGTTTTTATCTTAGATACCTTGGCTAGAGCTTTGCTTCCATTCAATGGCAAAAGCTACTGCAGGTCAACCTCTTCATTATCTGTCTTTCACATACTTTATTTTGCTGCCCTGGGCCTTTTTTTTTTTCATTCTGCTTTCCCACATGGAATCTCTCTCCACACGCACACCTATCCAGAGACTTTCAGGATCAAATCAAGTCTCACCTTCTGTCTTTAAAAACAAAACCAGTATTTTATTTTCCCCCAAGTTATATATTAAAAAATCATTAGCATTCATTTCTATAAGATTTTGAGTTCCAATTTTTTCTTTCTTCCTTCCCTCCCTTTCCCAAAAGATGGTAAGCAATTTGATATAATTTATATATGTACTTTCACTTAAAACCTATTTCCATATTGAAAGAGGAATCAAATTAAAAGGGAAAAAAACAATCCAAGAAAGAATAAAGTAAAGGAAAAAATATGCTTTGCTCTACATTCAGAGTCCATCAATTCTTTATCTGGTTATGGATTTGGTTATGGATTTTTTTCTTTTTGAGTCCTTGCTGAGAAGAACTGAGTCAGTCATAGTTGGTCATCACACAATGTTGCTTATGATGTTTTCTTAATTCTGCCTATTTTACTTTGTATCAGTTTTCACAAGTCTTTCCAAGTTTTTCTGAAATCTGCCTGTTCATTATTTCTTATTACACAATAGTATTCTATTATATTCATATATTACATCTTGTTCAGCCATTCCCCAATTAATGGGCATCCCCTCAATTTCCAATTCTTTGTCACCAGGAAAAGAACTATTACAAATGTTTTTGCATTTTTAAAAATGATTTTATGATTTGCTTTCTTTTTTCATGAAAATGTTTTTGATCCCACCTCAGTAAAAAAATTGTCAAAAAGCATTTATTAAATACTTAATATATGCCAAGCACTAGGTTAAATCTTGGAACCAGAATAGGATAAGGTAGCCAAGACTTTGTCTAATGAAACATGTGTGCACTTGTATGTATGCAGTTCCTTGCTTCTAGATAGTACAGTGGAGCATTAGACTTAGAATCAAGAAGACTCATTTTCATGAATTTATATCCAGCCTCAGACACTTAGTAATTGTATGACCCTGGGAAAGTCATTTAAACCCGTTTGCCTCAGTTTCCTCGTCTGTAAAATGAGCTGGAGAATGAAATGGCAAACCACTCCAGTATTTTTGCTAAAAAAACCCCAAATGGGAATACAAAGAGTTAGACATAACTGAAAATGGCTGAACAACAAAAACAAACAAGAACAGTCTGCCCATGCTGATTCTTGGGTAGGGTTGGATTCTTTCTCCAGGATCCCTTCTGCTTCATTCCCCAGTGTTTTTCCATGTTTGGCCAGTAATTTGTTTGAGTTCTGGGCTCCCTTTTATTACTCTACATTAGTTGCCTTTCCCCTAACTGAATGGATACCTTTCTCCTTTTCTTTCTTCCCCTGCTTTGAGTTATACACTTTGACTTCCTGTGTCATTCTCCTTGAAGGAGAACCTCTCTGTTATGAGAAGTCTCAGCCTCGCTTCTCACTCTACTATGGGACTGTCTCACCTGCACATCTGATGACCTAGGAATAATGACACTATTATTATTCAAACCTATTTTCTGTGGTCTACTTATTTCTATACCCCTTAACCCAATCTCATTCTCAACTCTAACTCTACATATCCCCTCTACTGTGCTCTCTCAAATGCCTCTTTCATTCACCTTTAAGCATTTCCTTTCTTACCTCTTTTAACTTCTTACACTCATTGAGACCTAGCTTCCTTCTGATAATATTGCTTTCCAGTCCACTCTTTCCAGTCCAGTTGTAATTTCATTAAAAACAAAACAAAACATTTTTAACATTGTCTTTTATATCATCAAAATGTTCCCCATTATCTTTCTTCTCTCTTCCCAGAGAACCATTCCATATAACAAATACATTAAAAAAAAAAAAAACAAATAAAAAAATAGCAAAACTGACTAATATATCAAAAAAGTCTGAAATATAACAAACCAATCTCGGGGACTTCCTACCTCTGCAAAGGGGTGAGGCGGGGATGCCTTTTCATATCCTTTCTTTGGATCCTGCTGGGTCTCTATAATTTTGCAACATTGACTTTTTTTTGGTTGTTCTTTTCATTTAAATTGTTACAGTCACTGTGCATACTTCACTTCATTGTATTTACTTTATTTTGCCTATATTTGTGTAGATCTTACCATGTTTCTCTGTCCTCAACACTGCTTTAGAAAAAACCAGTAAAATTCCATTATACTTATGTACCATAATTTATTTAGCCATTTCCCATTTGATGGGCATCTACTTTGTTTCTAATACTTTAATATCACCAAAGCTAATACTATAAATATTTTGGTCTACACAGGTACTTTGTTCTTATTAACAGCTTCTTTGGGTGTATAACAATTTTTCGATTGTGTATGAGATCTTCACGAAAACTGACCATGTATTAAAGCCTCATAAATAAATGCAAAAAAAGGAGAAATATTAAAAGCATCTTTCCGGACTATATTGCAATAAAAATTATAGTTAGTAAAAGGCCTTTGAAGTTAAGATTAAAAATTAATTGGAAACTAAATAATTTAATCCTAAATAATGAGTTGGTCAAAGAACAAATTCTAGAAATCTTCAATAATTTCATTAAAGATAATGACAACAATGAGACAATATACTAAAATGCAGCCAAAGCAGTACTTAGGGGAAAATTTATAATCTCTAAAGGCTTTTTATCAATAAAAGCAAGAAAGAGCAGATCAATGAATTGGTTATGCAACTAAAAAAACTCTAGAACTCTAACAAATTTTAAACCCCCAATTGAACACTAAAATAGAAATCCTGAAAATCAATGGTGATATTAATAAAGCCGAAAGTAAAAAATCCCAGTGCACTCATTAGCTTCCTTGGGATGCCTTAGTTTCCTCTTCTGTAAAATGTCTTTAATAATAGCACCCATCTCCCAGGGTTGTTATGAGGATCAAATGAATTAATATATATGTATAGTGACATTTGCAGATAACTATTACTACTAATGTTTTTCCCCAGCACTTATCACTGTGCCAGTAAATTAGATCTAGATTTTCCTAGGCAGAGGAGACTGCCTTTCTTTTCCACTGGAAACTGGAACCTTTTTCAAATAATTTTTTCTTTATCCTAATACTCTTCAAATCATATTCCATCTTCTATGGCTCTTTGAAATATAGCTTTCTCCTGAAAATACCACATCTCTAGCCATCCTTTCCAAGATTTTCTGCTCCTTCTTTCATGCCCCTGACATAGGATCAGGAGAAGGAGTTGCCATATTCCCTGTTCATCAGTTCTATTTTCAGGTCTCTCCTGTCTCTTGTCTTACCAGCACTTAGCAACTAGCTTTCCTCTTTACTTTACTTCAGCTTGGTCAGAATCTTATTTTCATGTATAGATGTCAAGGTCATTTTCTCTTCTCTTCAATGTTTAGTATGTGGCTCATTATCTTCTTCATCAGTGCCTACCAGTTCTTCAACCTTTTTAACATCCAGAATTTGTTTCGTTTTCTTCCTTTTCAATGGAAAATCTACCTTTTCTACTCCTTCCACAACAATTGAAAAAGCAAGAAAAACTAAATCGCTGTACTGACCACAACTTCCCTTGCCATATGTCCCAATTTGCACTATGAGTCAGTCCATCATCTCTCTATCTAGAGGTGAGAACATATTTCATCATTTATTCTTTGCAAGTATGGTTAAACATTGTATTGATCAGAGTTCCTAAGTCTTTCAAAATTCTATGGCTTTATATAAATTTTTCTTATTCTGCTCACTTAGTATTATTTTACTCAAGACTTTTCAGCTTTTTCTGAAACCATCCCCTTCATAGATTTCAGCACAAAAAATGTTCCATCACGTTTTTATATGTCATAACTTGTATACCTATTCCCCAACTGAGGCAAGTCTAAATTTCCAGTCTATGCCTGTAAAAAAGATATGCTATCAATATTTTTGTACATATGCACTCCTTTCCTTTTTTGTATTTATTCACCACTTTTGCATATAGTCAACACTTATGTAGCATTTTAAAGTTTGTAAAGTGCTTTACGTTTCTTCTCCAATTTGAATCTCCAAACAATCTTGTGAAATAGGTATTCCTTTTATCATTATTTTACTGATGAAAGAATCGAACCATTCTTTGTCTCTTTGGGGTATCCCAAAGACTTAGTAGGGTATCCTCAGGTCAAAAAGTATGTACAGTTTAATATCTTTTGGGCATTCTGTTGACTGCTTTCTAAAATGGCTGGACCACTTCATCACTCTACAACAGCACTTGTTTTCCTATAGTCCATCAAGCATTGATTATTTTCCTTTTTTTTTTTTTTGTTGTTGTTGCCAACGTTGTCAATCTGAAGAGTTAAAAATCAATTATTTAATTTGTATTTTTCTAATTAATAATGATTTAAAGCATTTTATATAATGATTGGCAGTTTAGATTTTTTCCTTTGAAAACTTCCCATTCATATCCTTTAACTAGAAATTGAGGAGTGGTTCTTATTATTAGTAAATTTGAATTGTTTCCTTACATATCTTAGAAATGAGATCTTTACCAGAAAAACTTGCTGCAAAGATTTTTTCCCCTCATTTGCCTCCTTTTTTCTCAATATTAGCTGCATTGGTTTTGCTTGTGAAAAAACAAACAACTTTTAATTTTATGTAATCAAAACTATCTATTTTACATTTTGTGATTCTTTTTATGTTTTATTTGGTCATGAACTCTTCCTCTATTCATAAATCTGATAAGGTAATTTTTTCCTTGGTCCTCTAGTTTGTATATGATGTTACCTTTTATGTTTAAGTCATGTACCCATTTGGAGCTTGTCCTGGTATAAGGTGTGAGATATTGGTCTGTATCTAACTTTTGCCAGACTGCTTTCCATTTTTTCCCAACTTGTTGTTGTCATCATTGAATAATAAATTCTTTCCCCAATCACTGTGATCTCTGGGTTTATCCAACACTAAGTTACAGTGCTAGTTTGCTTCTGTGCACTGTGTGTCTAATCTGTTCCACTTCTCTGTTTCTTTTATTTTTTTAATTTCTAATTTTTTTCACATCTCTCTATTTCTTAACCAGTAGCAAATTGTTTTGACATTTACTGCTTTGTATTATTTTTTGAGATATCGTGCAGATGCCCCCTTCCTTCCCATTTTTTTGGTTATATCTCTTGGGATTATTGAACTTTCATTTGGCATAAATTTTGCTATTTTTTTCTAACTCTGTAAAGTAATCCTTTGATACTTTGATTGGTATGGCAATGAATAAGTAAATTAAATTAGGTAGCATTGTCATTTTTTACCTTAATATTGCTTCAACCTATCAAACAATAAAATATTTCTCCAGTTATTTAGTTCTGTCTTTAGGAAAGGGAACAAGCATTTATTAAGTGTCTAGTATGTACCAGGCCCTGTGTTCACTCTTAAAATATTATCTCATTTAATCCACAAAACAACTGGGAAAATACGATTATGGCAAGGGTCCAATAGCTAGGAAGTGTTAAGTGTCTGAGGTCAGATTTGAACTCAGGTCCTCTTGACTTCAGGGCTGGTGCTCTATCCAGTGCACCACCTACCTGCCCCTAGCTTTATTCTTTATTTGTGTAAAGAGTATTTTGTATTTATGTTCATGTAGTTCTAGCGTAAATCTTGGAAAGTGGACTATCAAATAGTTTGTGCTTATTTGTCTAATTTTCCTCTAGCATTCTCACTTGATTTTAAAAAGAATTTTAAAGTTCTTTTAAAATCCTTGCTTTGTTTCTTCTAGGAATTCTAGTTGAATCTGTGCCCGTGCTGTTCTTCTTGTGGGAGGCTTTGCTTGTAGATGTTCTGGAGTTATTTTCGCCTTCCAGGATTGCAACTCTTATTGCCATAATAGCTCCATAGTGTGGGATTCTTTTCATGTTTGCTCATTCTCCCAGTCTGTTCCCTAATTTTGGACTTTCTTTTAGCACTGGATTCTGCATATTTCTGGAGAGAATATCTGGGCTGAGCTTGTGTACCCTCGAGGCTTTATTCTGCTTTTTTGTGGGTATTAGGTGTTGTGTTCTCTCAGGACTTACACAACAGGAACAACTCAGGTTGGGGAGCTGCGAGTTTTCAATGATATGCTCCAGAGGGAGGGATCTGATCAGTGCCTTTCTAGCCTGAATCTGAAAGTTCCTGATCTGGATTTGCATGGGAGTAATGTACCTGTATCTTTCCCTGTTTAGGCAGATTGCTGCTAGACTTATTAGTTACTTAGAAAACTCTGCAGTTTCAGAGACAGGGTTGTAGTCTCTTTTTTAACTTGCCATTCCTGCACTGGCAATTCTGATGTACATTTCAGAATGAGTTTGGGCCTAAAACTGAGATCGTGCTCCATTCCTGTGTCAGAGGCACATAGCTTAAGGCCCCTGACTGCTTCTCTCCCTGGAACGTAATTCTTTGGTATCCATCCCTTTCCTATTCTATCCTGGACCTGTAATTCAAAGTTGGGTGATGATTGACAGGTCTGAGAGTTGGTATCTGTCTCCTTATTCTGCACAAGGGTGGGTCGGTCTTTGTGGATCTGAGGCCTCTTGTTCTGTGTAAAGCCGGTTTTTTTTTCAAGTAGCTTTGCTGCAGTATTCCAAGTGGGGCACCCGGGCTAGACTACATCCCTAGTTTATGCAGGTTCCTCTGTTTCCCTAAGCCAAACCAGGCTGGCAAAATGACTTGTGATTTTTTTTTTCCTTGGATTTCCCAATCAGGACTTGATTAAGGAGTGATGAGGAGTGTGGCTGCATTTCTTACTACTCCACCATCGCGGCTCTTCCTCCTTACAAGTCTTCTTTGGCCAAATACAAGAAGGGACTTATTTACCTGCTTCCCTCTGCCCCCCACTCCCTTTAACTAACTTTGTTTCACAGGCTGAAATTTGTTTCTAGTTCCTTCATGGCCTACCGTTTGTAATAACCAGAAGCAGGAATTGATCCCCAGCAGCCTGATTTGAGACTCCCATTGGGGAAGTCTAGTATTCATTTCCTTGAATGGCAGAACAATACCCCATGAGTCCAGTTAAATATCCCAGAAAACTGCTGACCTGTTCAGAATGCGCTAAGTGGACTTGGAAAAGATAAATAAGTGAAATCTACTTCCTGGGGGTGGGGAGAAGGCCACCTTAATGCCCTAATTTATTATTATTTTTCATTTCAGTTTGAGCTCCAGTCTTATGGATCCAATGGTGAGTGAAATACTCCCAAGAGTCACATTCCCTTCTAGTTGAGAAATCCCTCCTCATTTCACTGAATACTCTATAACTTTGCTTGTCTAATTCTTATCCTGTCCTAATTTATGCTATAGTCATTTGTATACTTCTCATCTTTTTAACTAGATTGTAAATAGTGTGCTATCATGGAAAGAATATCCACTTTCCCTGAATTTTTAATGCGTATTATGTTCTATTTGAATCCATCTTCTTCCTGTTCCATATGCAGGCTGTTCCATCTCTTGCCTCTCGCCTTTTCCATCCCCTGTTCCCTGATTTCCTTCTCACAGACTCCCCTGAGAACCTCTCGTGTCCTTTAAAGCTTAGCTCCAGTGCAGGAGCTTATGTGGAGCTTTTGCTGAGCCCCTCAAACTCCTAGGGCGGCTTTCCCCAACAGATAACAACTGCTTTGAAGATTTCTATTTACATAATACCTATGCACACATGCACATATATGTAAGTGTATTTTATGTGCATGTATGTCTGTATACACATACCCATGTATTTATGTGTATACATACACACATACACACACACATACTTGCCTGTCCTCTCCACCCTGTAAAGTCCTGGAAGGCAGGGACCCTTTCTCGTTGGTTGTTTGTATCTCCATTGACCAGCACTGTGCCTGGTACAAAGCTATATTTTTATACAGAGAGTTCATAGATCTAGGTCTAGAAGGAGCTAAAAGCTAAATAAATCTATTAATAAATAAATAAATAAAATCTAAATAAAACCTAATCTAAAACTCTCATTTTAGGTGTGAGTAAATTGAGTCCCACAGAAGTTAGATCTGATCTCAATAAGTGGCAGAGGCAGAACCTGAATCCAAGGCTTTTGACTCTAAATATAGCGTGCTTTCCACTGTACAATTTTAATGCCATTCTTAGCTTTTCTTCCTTTGCAGAAGGGTTACTCTAGTATCTCCTCACATGTTACACAATATTAACAGTCATCTTTGTACACATGTGGCGGGCCTTTGGACATGGCTCAGTCCTGGGGAGGTAGAACACTAGGGCATGATGTGAATGCATCTTAGATGAGAAATGTGGAGAAAGGAAACTTCAGATGTGACTTATAAACTTGGTAGTGACCATGAATTGAGCTGGTGTGAATTGAAACAAGAAACATTGACTTCCCTATATGATGATAGCAGGTCCTGGCCATGGACAATTCATCCAACTGCCTTTTTATTTCCATTGAAAACATGCATAAATAAGTTGTATTCCTTATAATAGCCACTGAAAAGCTAGACAGACCATCCTTCTTTCTTTCATTTCAAGTGTTATCCAGCATGCCTTCCTCCCTCTCACAATGAATTAATCACTCAGCCAGAAACTTTACTTGACTTTTGTTTTTCTTTTTTGTTGTATTTTTAGTATCCTTTGTTTTAAAACAACCTCCATTTCTAATTATATCCCCCTTCCCCTCCCTACCTAGTGACTCATCCCTTTTAACAAAAATTTAAAAAGTGAAAAAAAAGCAATTCAGCAGAACCAATAAGTAAAATCAACATATTGACCATTTCTAATAGTATGCAATATTTTATATCTGTAGCCTTTCATCTATATAATGAAGTTAGAGAGGTACATTTTCTTTTCTCCAGAGTCAAACTTGGTCATGATAATTATACAGCATTCAACTTTTTTTTTTTTTGCTGCTCTTTCCATTTATATTGGTATATTTGTTGAATACATTGCTTTCCTGGTTCTGTTTTCTTTATTCTTCATCTGTTCATTCAAATCTTCCTATATTTTTGGATTCCTCATATTTATTTCTTATGGTCCAGTATAATCTATTGTTTATGTACAGTGATTATTTTAGTGTATTTGGAATCTTTCTTTCTCTGACTTGTAGTTTCCAAACTTTTCCCCAACAATTCATTAGCAGTAGGCTGAAGGATTCATTCTGCAGCAAGACTCGACTCTCTATGATTGGTTTTCTAGGTGAAATCCAGGTGAAAAGGGGCTGATCTTGGTCTCACAAGTTATAAAATAAATGTTATTCTCTGGTGTAGTGTTTTTTTGTTTTTTTTTTTTTTTGTTAAGGGCAGAAGCAGAAACCTCCCAGAAGGCTGAGCTTAAAACCCCATTTTGCCAGAGTGGAGTTCTTTTGCAGACCTCCTAATGTTACTCCCTCAGAATAGGAAGATAACTCCCCAGATCCAGAGCTCAGTTTATTTCCATACAAATGGGATTTTTAAGTCTTTATCTGGGTAACAGAAACAAAAAAGAATGTCACACACACATACATTTTTGGGCAGCCTAGTTAATTCCTTCTTCTTTTGGAACAACTACATTATCAAGATTATGCTTGGATGCCTGTTAAACTCGCTTCTGCTGGGGAGCAGATGAATTGATTCTGAGTTTCTCCTGTGATACGCTCAGTGCTTTGTCAGTAAAATTACTGTAATATCTTATGCCATCTGTCATATTCCCTTCTCACAGCAGGAGTCATCTTCAACTACAAAGTTCTCAAGCTGAATTTAAATCTTTAAAATGGTTAGTATGCAATGCCACATTCTTTGGGTGCTTTGCCATGCAGCCCAGGGATGAGTTGACTTCCCAGTCTCTCTCAGGCTTCCATCTTAAAACAGAGAGAAGCCTCACGGCTCCCAACAACAGAATAAGCCAGGGCCCCTAAGAGCTGGGAGTCTCCCTAAGCGAGTGTGCTTTCTCCCTCATGTTTTGAGGACCAGGAGACTTTTAAAGAGCTGTAATACCAGCTTGAGTCACTTGTCTGCTGGCAGAGAAAATGTCATTTGGGGCATAGATTGGAAGGGAAACAAGAGGATGAGAATACCTAGGTTCTGCAGATGTGCAGGCTCTGGCTGACTGGGAAGGGGCACTGTGCTGGGCCAAAGGAGCTGAGAGGAAGCTGGCAGTTGAACCACTCCCAGAGCAGCCTAGCTGCTGTCATGTACATTTGCAAGTGGTTCCACCATGAGGCCCAGTGGAGTTCTGGGGGAGGGAGAGGGCCACGGTTGTGACAACAGCAAGCTGGCGTGTCTCCTGGTCCTTTGTGCCAGATTCCAGGCAGCCCTGTGTCCCAGGCTACTGAGGTGAGAGACTTGTAATTTCTCTTGGGTACGCCTTTGCTGGCTGGAGATTCGGAAAAAGTAACTAGATCCAGAGTCGGTATGGGGCATGAGGATGTTCAACATTCCAGACATCAGAGACTTAACTTTTGACATTAATCTGGGCATAAACAGAGTGAGGGATCATAGAGGAAAAATTCAAAAGTCATACAATGTCAATGCTAGAAGGAACCTTAGAAAGCACAGTCTCATTGATCTAGAGCCAGAAGCGACTCCAGATGCCATCTAGTCCAATTTCCTCACTTTACAGGTAAGGAAATTTCAGTGTGCAGCAGTTAAGTAACTTGTCTAAGATCTCCAGGTTCTAAGTGTCTGGTAAGATTTAAATCCAGATCCTCACCCTGTAGAAACAAAACATTTTTGGTGAGCTGCACTCAGTTCAGCATTCTTTTTACAGAGTAAACCGTAAATACTTTAGGGAAACTGAGTTCCTGAAAAAGAAAAAATGACTTGTTCAAGACTATTCAGAGGACAAATGGAAGAGCTGGCCCTAGAAACTAATCACTTGGACTTCTAGTCTAGGACTCTTCCCCTTTTCTTTCCTAAGGTCAAACTGTCTCAGTTACAGAGCTTCAAGATGCACTCTCTCATGTTGCCTTCTGGTGAGTCTTCTCAAAAAATTTTCTGTAAGAGGCACAAAAGGGAATCCAGTCTCTCTTCTCCTGGGTTAGTTACTGATATGTTCAGTTAACACTGAACAAATTACTACGTCTTTCTCTGAATCTTGATTTTGCTTTTTATAAAAAGGCAGCGTATTAGGAAAAAAAGATGGTCATTGCAGAGGGTTCTGGTGAAGACTAATTGATGAAAATGAGTGGAAAATCCTCTTTACTTGGGAAATAAATGTCATAACAGTCAATATGGCCTTTAGAGGGATCAGTGCATGATGTTTGTCATGACTTCCTAGGTTTGGGTTTGCAAAACTAGCCTGAGAGAAGCTAATTAATTCCTCTTGGGAATGACTCAAAATTTGCATAGCTGTCATCAGAAGACAAGCAGTGTCTTGGATTAGGCTTTCTATAGTTGTTCCCTAGCATCCCCAAGAAAACATATATTACCACATAATTACTCTAGTTCTCTTTTCTGCCCCACAAAAATTCCTCCTCAAAATCATCACTTTATTAAACTGACAGAATAAAGTCTTTAAATGTACATGAATTACTTCTAGCTATAGACAGAAGGTTGTAAAAGATAAAATGAGATTAAAGGAAATACAAACATTTAAGAATAAGTACTTTCCCCCCCCCACTGAATTTTTAAATTATTTTTGCAAAAAAAGCTTTATTCTGAACTTAAATGAGAAAGAGCATTTCCATATGCACAACAGAAGGATTGCATATGAAATCCTGAATCTCAATCTTTATTTCATAGTTTATTTTTACATATATAATGAATTTTACTTGTTACTTTCAAAAACTGTCCTGCTTTTTTGTGCTTCTTTCTAAAATTCTTTTTCTTCTATGCTTTAAAATGTTATAATGTTACTAATTTTTCTGGATAGTGACATTATGATTGCTAACCCATTTCTGCAGTCCTCTCCCCCAATTAAAAACCAAAAGAAAGAAAAAGAGGAGGAAATCTCTTGTAAGAAATAAACATAATCAAGCATAACAAAATCACGTCTTGGCCATATTAAAAAAAATATATGTATGCTCCACCATCTGTCCATCACCTCTCTGTTAGGAGATGGGTAACATGCTTCATCATAGATTCTCTGGAGACATGATTAGCTATTGAATTGATCAGACTTGAAAATAAATTCTTTACAATATTGATGTCCTAGTATGCAAATTATTCTCCTGTTTAGCCCACTTTAGTCCATACTACCTAGTATTTTTCTCTTCCATCATTTCTTAGAGCACTATAACATTCCATTACACTGATATAACACAATTTGTTCAGCCATTTTTCAATTGTATACGAGGCAATTCAAAGATTCTATTTCTGCTTTTTTCCTCCCCTCTTTAATCAGTTTTTCAATATGAGGAAGTCTGTTTTCCTTGACTATTCTCTCCATTCCCTTTCTCCATGTTTGAATATTTTTCTTCTGTTCCACTTAAAAGAACAATAAGTTCCATCTACATCTTCCTCTTTTCTATACTAGTATATTCCACTTATCTTTTTTTCTTCTTCAAACCAGATCCAATTCTCACTCCCTCCTGTCCCTGAACCTTAGTTTTTCTTATTTAACTTGATGCTTTTTGAAGGCATTAAAGTTCTGAAGGGTCTCTTGTTTTTTCTTTCTTTGTTAGAATGTTAGCATTGCATCATCATACAGCTCCTTCCAATTGCTTACATAAATTTATTTTTCTAAGTTTCTTTGAATTCTTTGCGTGTATCTCAAAGTTCTCACTCAGCTCTGGTCTTTTCATCAGAAATGTTTGAAAGTCCTATTTCATCAAAAGTTCATTTCCCCTCTGGGAGGATGATGCTAAACTTTGTAGGGGAAGTAATTCTCGATTTTAAGCCTAGCTTCTTTGCCTTTGGAATAGTTATATTCCAATATCTACTCTAAGTTATAAACTGACAAGTCTTGTGTGATCCTGACAATAGTTCTTTGGTACTTGGACTGCTTCTTTCTGGATGCTTTGAGTATTTTTCTTTTGATAATAAAGTGCTGGAACTTTTTTTTTTTTGGGTATCCTTTCAGGAGATAGTTAGTAGACTTCTTTTCCTATTGACCACAGGCTTCTGGCTGACTTTTGTGCAGTTCTGATATTGAAAAAGCCTTTTAGGTATTTCCTTGTTGGATTTGTTGGTCATTATTTGGCTTAGTGAAGACTTCAGGTTTTGTTGAAGTAGGTTGTAAGACTTGGTAGGCTGCTCTTCATTCAGTCAGTCATATTGGCCAGAATTCTTCTTTCTCATTATTGTTAATTAGTTTACTGTCCCCTACATCCTTATAAATCAGGAGAAGCTATATTTTGCTTTTCCATTTAATCTCAGCAGGAAAAAAAAAGAATAAACATTAAGTGCTTATTCTTTCTCTCTATTCTTTTCTGTCTTCTTTTCTGGATCACTACCCACCTTCCATGCTTTAAATTGATGATCCCCTCTTTGCTCTGATCAGAGTCCTCTTGTCTTTTGTGTATTCAATAAGATTAGTGAATATATGGATTCAATTTTCATTTCTACAGATATTACTCATGAATCTATATATCTAGCCTTATCCTCTCTCCTGAACATCAATTCTACATCTCTAACTGCATATAGTACACTTCTATCTAGAGGTCCTATTGTATCTCAAACCCAAAAGTCTAAAATGGAATTCATCTTTTCTTCCATTACCATCATGCATTTCAAGCTCTCATTTCTTCCAAACTTCTTTATTTTTGTTGATGATGGGATCCAAGTTACTGAGGTTCACAACACTGAGGAATGATCTTTGATTATTCTTTCTCTCTTACTTCCCCAGTATCCAATCATTTGCTAAAACCTCTAAATTATCCCTTCACAAATCTCTTACATTTGCCTCCTCTTCACTCTCATAACCACCACCACATTTGATGTGCAGAGTATTATAATAATTCGGGAACCTCAAGTGACAACTAGGTAGTGCAGCACATAGAACAACGGGCATGAATTCAGGAGGGATGAAGTTCAAATTTGGTCTTGGATACTTACTAGCTGTGTTACTCTGGACAAATCAGCTAGTCTCTCTTTGCCTCAGTTTCCCCATCTATAAAATGAGACTAATAATAGAACCTACTTTCCAGTGTTGTAGTGAGGATCAAATGAGATAATTAAAGCATCTAGCATAGTCTCTGATACATAGTAAACACTATATAAATGTTAGTTATTATTATTATTATTATCAATTATATTAATTGCCTTCCTTACAGTCACTCCCTTCCCCATTCCACATTCACATAGCTGCCTTCCTAAGGGGTAAAGCTATCTAGAAGGGGAATAGGATGCATGGGAAAGCAGTGGGTATCCTTTCCTTAGTCCTTTCAAGCAGAAGTCGGGTGGACAAAATACTCTTTAGGGATGTTGTCCACGGGGATTCTTTTCTAAGGGCAAAGTGGACTAAATGGCTTCCGAAGTGCCTTTTGACACTAATCCTTCTGTCACCCTTTTATACAAACGCTTTAGTAGTCCCATGATTCTCCTTTACGTATCATAGAGGCCCTGAGAACTTGGGTCTGAGTCTGAGATGGTTCTATTTCCTGTGGCTGGGAAGGAGATCTGATGTTGGTGAACCTCCAGCTGTGGCAGCGATTGCGGCTGTAAATAAACTTTGGAGCCTTTCAGATCAGGGAGTTTGCAGCTTCTGCAGACTGAGCCAGGATGGCTTCGGCCAAATGAATCCTTAATAAATGCACACACTCCTTACTGTGGCAGGGAATCCGCCGCACGAGTGACTATGCTTCTTGGGGAACGAGGCATTCATTAGCATGTTCTTCCTCATCTCAGTCCCCTCCTCCCTCCCGCCTCAGTACCCTTTTCTCAGAGTCTTTTTGGCACGACGTTGGTTCCCCTAGTATACCCTGGCAACCCCCAGACGCTTGCCCTAGGCGCCTTCGCGGAACGGAGGCCGCCTTATAACTCAGCGCAAGTCAAACCCAAAGGGACCATGGCAGCCTGCCCTGTTAAAAGGCCGGGCAAAGAAATTTAATTTCTTTTTCCTCCTCAGTGGCTCAGAACCATGAATAGTTCTTCCACAGAGGAACCATACTTCAGGAATGAAAATAAATAATAGAAAACAGAAAGGTTTAGATGTAAGAAGAAAGGGAAGGCAGGTGGATATAGGGAAATTAGAGCTGAACCAGGAGGCAGAATATCATCGTTCTGGACCTGACTCTGAAGCTGGCTTGCTATGTGACCTTTTAGGTAGTACCTGCCCTTCTCTGGGCTTCAGTCATTCCGTCGGGATGAGGGATTTGGACTAAATGATCTCAAAAGTGTAATCCAGCTTTAAATACTCAGACTCCTCATGGGCTGCCTCTTTGGCAACATGGGAATAATATAATAGCACCTGCCTCTTAGAATTCGCTCAGCTAGGTGGTACAGTAGATAGAGCATGGTGCCTGGAGTCAGGAGAACTCGAGTTCAAATATGACCTCGGATATGTGAGCCTAGGCAAGTTACTTAATTCTGTTTGCCTCACTTTGATCATGTGTAAAAGGAGTTGGAGAAGGAAATGACAAATCATTAAAATATTTTCGCCAGCAAAATCTCAAATGAGGTCATCAAGACTCTGAAATGACAACCACAAAAATCTCTCCATTATTGTAAGGATCCAATAAGATAATATGTGTAAAGTGTCTTTTTAAATCTTTAAGCCTTCTGTAATCATTAGCTACTGCTACTCTATGTATGTATTACCTCTTTCAGTCTCATTTTCCTCTTCTGTAAAATGAAGATGTGGGACTAGATAGTGTTTAAGGGGCCTGCCAACTCTTAAACAGTATCTTTGTGTCTATGGTCACATCACCCTGAATGTGCAGGATCTCTCCTGATCTCAGAAGCTAAGCAGAATCAGCCTGGTTAAAAATTGGATGGGAGATTTTCTGGAAATACCAGGTGCTGTAAAAGTTTTAAAAGATGGGACAGCTCAGTGGATAGAACATTGAGCCTGGAGTAAAGAAGATCCTGAGTTCAAATCCCAGCTTCTGACAAGTATAGTTGTATGATCTTGGAGAAGTCACTTAACTTTTGTCTTAATACACTGGAGGAAGGAATGGTAAACAGCTCCACTATCTTTGCCAAGAAAACTGCAGGCACAGTTTGGTTCCTACAGTTGAATACAACTGAATAATAACGACACCAAAGGTCTTAAGCTTTTGAGACTCTCCTGACATTCCATTATTCTGGAAGGTTGGGAATAAAACCTTGGGTCTATAACAGTTTAGAAAAGGAAGCTAGATTGTTTTGGAGAATGTCCTGCATTTTAGGGTAGTGTTAGGAAGGATGTCCCCCAACTAGGCAGTCCTTTACAGAATCTCACTCCTGAAATCTTTTTACCCTTCAGGAAAATAATGCAATAAACTATTCCATGAAATAAGATCTATTCTTGATCTAGACTAGTTTCCAGATCCCTTTGTCAACTCCTTAGGGATTCTAAGGTGAGAATTCCTTGTTCCTAAGGCTTCCCCCTGGTCCTCTGATATTCCCTTTATTTTGTGAAAAGATTTAGAGAAGGAAATTCCTTCCCTGAGGTCTGCAGAACTCGTGGGGCTTTTAATTAGCTCTGTGCCTTGGCAGGGCTTAATTATTGGTGGACTCCCTTGATGAGACAGTATCCCAGGAGTACTCTTACTCTGGGGACAATGAAATCCATGCCACTAGTCCCTCATACCGTAAGAATTTAGACCCCAAGACAGCAACTCCATTCTTCAGGGCTTCAGTACTAGTCTAGCAAGCTTCTCCTTTGAAATGCCTACAAGGAAAAAAAAGTATTTGAGCTGCCACTGCTGTTGTCTGAACATAAGGGCTTTTTATGGCAGTATGCCCTAAAATCCGCTTGAACAATATGGTTTATTTTCTAAAGGCTATTCAGCAGAATTATGAGCAACAAAAGAAATAATGTGGATCAGAAGCATAAACAGCAAATGAAAAACACTATAGAGCTTACTGCTAGTAGGCAGGATTTTTGAGCTAAAGGAAAAAAAAATGTTTGCAATCTTCCTTCTACATGATCTAGTTAAACATTTCCCATCCCTTTCCCTTTCTGCCTCTCAACACCATGAATTAGATGTGAGTTTTATATCTTTTCTAGTTAATTCATTTATCTATTCATTCATCTAATACATATTTATTAAGTTCAAATATATTTTTCTATCAGAGTTATTGGATGACATTCTTTACCCCTGTTCTTCAGAGTTACATATTGCAGCCTGATCATTCTCTGACTCTGTTTGTGTGTTTTTCCATTATCTTCTGTGTGATGCTCATCTTTAATTCTTTGGAGGCAATGGTGTTTCAGGTCAACAGAAGAGATCTATGTTGGAGACATGTAAAATGTATTGTAGCCAAATTATACTAGTAAAATATATTGAAAAATTGGGCCTTTGCTGATACAGAGAACTTGAAATCAGTTGCAATTTCCTGAAAGCTACCCAGTCTGTTCTCTTCCTCTTTTAGAACTCTGGATTCAACTTATTGTCTATCTTTATTGTTTGGTATATATATTACTGTTACATATTTATAAACTAATATATATATATATATATATATATATCCCTTTTCAATGGGAGTTGAGTGGGGAGAAAGGGAGAGAATCTGGAACTTAAAATTTTAAAAACAAATGTAAAAATTGTTTTACGTGTAACTGGGGAAGATAAAAATATTAAATAAACTATTTAGATATATTTAGATAAATTTACTGTTGGAAAATTCTATAGTGTGTATATTTCTGCACACATTGGACAATCTGGACAATAGACATTCTTCATCTACTTGGTCTTTCCTGTGTGGATAGACAAGGACAATTCATTTGAGTCATTATAGATGTTTTTCAAGAGATTCTTCATTATCTTAGATTCAATAAATATAATGCATCCACAAAATCTCTATACACAGAGAATCTTCCCTTGATCTGGATTCTGTGCTGGGTTTCCTCCATCACAGTATGTTTGATAAACATATATTTTCCTGTTTCAAATCTCACTTATGTTTATTATAAGAGGATCATTGAACAGAATTATTTCTGTTGATTCATTTTTAAAGATCTTGATATGCAGCCCTCTTTGTAGGGCCAGAAACTGAAAATTGAGTAGATGCCCATCAATTGGAGAATGGCTGAATAAATTGTGGTATATGAATATTATGGAATATTATTGTTCGGTAAGAAATGACAAACAGGACTATTTCAAAAAGGCCTGGAGAGACTTACATGAAGTGATGCTGAGTGAAACGAGCAGGGCCAGGAGATCATTATATACTTCAACAACAATACTCTATGATGATCAATTCTGATGGACCTGACCATCTTCAGCAATGAGATGAACCAAATCAGTTCCAATGGAGCAGTAATGAACTGAACCAGCTACGCCTAGAGAAAGAACTCTGGGAGATGACTAAGAACTATTACATAGATTTCCCAATCCCTATATTTTCACCTGCCTGCATTTTGGATTTCCTTCACAGGCTAATTGTACAATATTTCAGAGTCTGATTCTTTTTGTACAGCAAAATAACAGTTTGGTCATGTATACTTATTGTGTATCTAATTTGTATATATATATAAATATAAAAGTATAATTTATACTTTTATATATTTAACATCTACTGGTCATCCTGCCATCTAGGGGAGGAGGTGGGGGGAAGGAGGGGAAAAATTAGAACAAAAGGTTCAGCAATTGTCAATGCTGTAAAATTACCCATGCATATAACTTGTAAATAAAAAGCTATTAAAAATTAAAAAAAAGAAAGATCTTGATATGTAGATAGATAACATCTTATAAAAGAGTCTGTAATAATCTATTGAGTTGAATTCTTTTAATAATTAATAAACAATAAAAAGAATGAGATCTTACAATTTCTATATGTTTCAGTCAATTGTGAGAAGGTAAAGGAATGGCTATTATTGAATATTATTTGTGAAAGCCTGCTTGTTTCCTACAAATACCCTCAATGAAGATGGCTACAATTTGTTAATAGAAGATATTCAAAAAGATTTTGCAACAGAAAAATCCAATGGAATTATCTAAGACTACCCTGAAGGTTTTATGATGAAAAATGCTATTCATACCCAGTGAAAGACCCGATTGTTTCTGAATACAAATTGAGGCATACTTTTTTTTAAAACTATATTTTTCTTGAGGACTTTTTTTGAGGGGAAGGAGACATGACTTTTATGAAAATATTTTGCATAACTTCATATTTGCCTTCTCAATGGGAATCGAGTGGGAAGAAAGGGAGAGAATCTGGAACTCAAAGTTTTAAAAACAAATGTAAAAATTGTTTTACACGTAAGTGGGGAAGATAAAAATAGTAAATAAATTATTGAACATAAAAAAGATTTTACATAAATGAGAGAATAAGCATATGGATAGGCAGTTGTTGATGTTTTCTTGGTCATCTCTTTTTAGAATCAGTAAAATTTGAGCTTCCTTTTCCCTCTTCCCCTGCCATCTTTGGTATTTTACCTTCCTTTAGATATAATGTAATTTATTACCTCTATGTCTTCACAACTATATGCCTCCAACATGATTGTCTTCTGCATATATTTGATTAGTCCAGCAACTTTCCCCAAATTTGTTCTCTTTAGTATCATTTTTATTTGCCCTGTAAGCACCTCAGAGATTGGGATGTTAGGGTTCAAGTGTGGCAATTCTACCATTCTTAATGGAGAAATTTTTTTGTAATAATTTTTGCAAATTATTTCAATTTTTTCTTTTGTTTATAGTACCATTTCCATTTGATTTTTAAATGCCTTTGGGATGATTTTGCTTAGTTGAATAACTTGCCAATTTTTAGTTAGTCCAGTTTTATTCTTCGCTGCTTTTTCATTTTGGTTTTATGAAATGATACTACTTGTAACCATCTATCATCCTTAATAAAATTTTACAGATAAATTTATATTCTAAATCAGTATTGCTTTGGGAAGACATTTATCTTCACGTGGCAAGTAAAATGTCTACTTACTAAGCTACTATTTTGGTCTCCTTGGAGCAACTAATTTAGGTTAGCTTAATTTCTGGATAAAATTGCTCTATTCAGTGTTGATGTCATTTCTATTGTCATCGTATTGATTAGAGTTGTTAAATCTTTCAAAGTTGCTTTTTTTTCATAATATTGTTATATCAATTGTTTTCCTGGTTTTGTTCATATCCCTCTGCATTAGTTCCTACAAGTTTTTCCAAATCCCTCAGAAACAGTCTATTTCATCACTTTTTATTGGTGGAACAGTATTTTGTTATGTTCCTTATGTTATAATTAGCCATTCCCCGTAGGGTGGGCCTCTTAGTTTTCATTTTTTTGCTACTACAAAAATATAGGTCATTTTCTTTCTTCTTTTTTTTTATTTTTGGGGACTTTTTACTTATTAGAGGTATCATTGACTCAAAGAATTTGCACAATTTAGTGTCTTTTGGAATATAGTTCCAAGTTGCTTTTCAGAATGCTGGGTCAATTTGCAGTTCCATCAACTGTTGCATTAGTGTGCCTATTTTCCTGAAGCCCCAGCAATATTTATCATATTCAGAGTGGATATTCTGGATAGATTCTAAGAGTTGCTTTAATTCAATTTTTAAAATATTTAGTTATTGAGAACATTTAAAAAATATGATTGTTATCAGTTTACATTTCTTTATTTGAAAAGTGTTAGTTCATATCCTTTGACTATTTGGGAACAACTCTTATACTTAATACATTTGAATCTGTTCCTTACATATGTTGGTCATGAGATCTTTATTAGAGAAACATTTTACAAAGCTTTCTCCCCACCCCAGTTATGTTTCCCTTTTAATTTTAGTTGCATTTTTGTGCATGTTTGTGTAAATATTTTAAATTTTATATAATCAACACCTCTTCTGATTCTCTCTGTATCTTGTTTGACCCCTTTAATATATGTTGCTATCTTTTTTTTTAATCTTTAGGTCATATATGCATTTGGAATTTATTTTGGCAAATGGTGAGATATTGTTTTATACCAAAGTTCTGCTAGACAAGCTTCCAGTTTTCCCAGAAATTTTTGTCAAATAGTGAGCAATTCTGATTCTTTATACTTGCTGCTTCCTTCCCCACTACTCTGCCACAGTTATTGCAGAAGCAGAAAGTTTTCATACAGGATTGAAGGACATCCACTCCTTTCCCCCCCCCCTGCCCCCAACTTCATGGATTGCTATGGCTATAAAAGTTTCATTATCAGGTATCCAACCAATTGATTATGTACCTCTCTATTGTTGGCTGGTCTGGTCCTCAGAAAACAGATGAGATTAGTTTTCTGAGACTTCATTTGAAGCATTTTCAGCTTCTGAAAAGGCCAGATTCTACTGGCATTATCATTGAGAGTCCAAAGTTGCCATAGCATAATGAGGCATTAGAATTGGAGTATTATAGGGGAAGAAAAGATGAATTAATCATGGAGAAAGAGTGAGGGATGATAGGTGGTTATCCAAATTATTCTATTGGTATGCTCTTGATGTTAAGAGAAATTGGGTAACATTTCTAGCATGTTTTATGGACCCCTTATTGCAAACTTTTAGGAGGATCTCTGCAAGAGTTAAATAAAATGTTCAGGCATGAATGAATTGTGATATAAATTATAGAAGGCGACTGTTGAATCAATAAAATCACAGATGCATGTTAGTATAACTAAATCCAAGGAATGTAGTTTATCACCAAATAATTCACTTTTCTATTGTGCTTTTAGATTTACAAAAAAACTTTCTACTTAATAGCTTGATAAGGTATATTAAACAAGTATTACTCTCATTTTACAAAAAACAAAAAAAAAAAACAAAAAACAAACCAAGAGAGATTAAATGACTTGCTCCTGATCCCATACTTAAAACTAAACATCTTATTTTTTCCTGGTTTTCCTGGTTGCAGCTCCTCAAACTGAGGTCCATTTTGATTCTGAGTTAGTGGGTTGTTAGGTATAAGTATTAAAGTGCCCCATCATGACTAACCCAAATTACAAAATCATTTCATTAACATTAACCAATAGAGAAGAGCTGGAGTACAAACGTCCTTACTGGAGAAGATTGAATTGCAGAGCCTACTCTTGGACTCTACTTTTCCTTTTGCTGGAAGTGCTCAAATACTGGAAATCCCCTTTCCTTCCTTCCTTCCATCATTAACCTGCCCTGCTCCAAAGAAGGAAAGACCCTGAAAGAGGACATCTCTTCTAATTCGATTCTAGGGTGATAATCTGTGCTTAGGGTCTAAGATCCATTTTGGGATGAACTCATAGATCATTGTTCTCATTAAATATTGTTCTCCAATGTGTACATGTGTGGTGGATGCTAGATAGGTCCATTGATTAACAGATCATTGGGAAAGCTATCTTTCCCTCACTGCATTACAAGTTGCAGAGAGATTGTTTAAAGAATATCAATGAGCTTGTTAATGTAGCAATCGGGATATTCTGGTGGAACCAAAGATTTGAGAATCAATAAAACATTAAAAAAGGTTAAACACTTTTATTGGGTAAGTCAAGCATATTCTTTAGTTAATGATATAGCTTTGGGGAAAATGGAATATGATCAGGCAAGGTAATAGTTACCTAGTAATGGGAAAACACAGAATAAAAACGATCATTTTGGCAGCCTAATATGAGAATCCAGCATGCTCAGAATGAGAAAAGGCAGGGCTGCTTCAACATGGCATCTTTAAAGAAAGGACCTGGTTTGAAAATCCTCAAAATGGTGGTGGGGATTCTTTGGGAGAAATCCAGCTGTTTAGACAGAGCCAGGAAATAGTTACTAGGAAACCCAGTCACAGTGTTCAGTTTATGTTGTCCTATAGAACCTTGCTGGCTCTGTGCTTTCTTCCTTTGGTTTGTGAAGACTTCCTCCCGCTCTGTCTCCCTCCCCCCTTCCCTCCTTCCCTCTCCTGACTTTAATTGGACCAGTGATTTTATTGACAAAAAGGAACTCCCAGTGACAAACTTCCTCAATTAGTTGAGGTAGGCCGGAAACTTCTTTGTTCCTGAGGCATTGAGAGGTTTAATGTTTTTTCTCAAAGTTACATATTCATGATTATGTGTAAGAGAGGAGACTTCTGCTCAAGCTTTCCTGACTCCAAGGCCAACTCTCTATTCATGATATTACATCTGCCTCTCGAATTCTATCTTATATTCTTGGAAATTCACGGAATAGGGGAGGCTTAGACTTGAAAAGGACCTTTAGAGGGCATATAGTCCAAACTCAGCTTGAAATAGGATTTTCCTTTACACCATTTCCAATCATTAGTTTTTTTTTTAAAATTTTTTAAAAATAACTTTTTATTGACAGAACCCATGCCAGGGTAATTTTTTACAGCATTATCCCTTGCACTCACTTCTGTTCCGATTTTTCCCCTCTCTCCCTCCACCCCCTCCCCCAGATGGCAAGCAATTCTTTACATGCTGAATAGGTTACAATATATCCTAGATACAATATATGTGTGCAGAACCGAATAGTTTTCTTGTTGCACAGGGAGAATTGGATTCAGAAAGTATAAATAACCCAGGAAGAAAAACAAAAATGCAAACAGTTTATATTCATTTCCCAGTGTTCTTTCTTTGGGTGTAGCTGCTTCTGTCCATCATTGATCAATTGAAACTGAGTTAGATCTTCTCTTTGTCGAAGAGATCCACTTCCATCAGAATACATCCTCAAACAGTATCATTGTTGAGGTATATAATGATCTCCTGGTTCTCATTTCACTTAGCATCAGTTCATGTAAGTCTCGCCAGTCCTCTCTGTATTCATCCTGCTGGTCATTTCTTACAGAACAATAATATTCCATAACGTTCATATACCACAATTTACTTACTCATTCTCCAATTGATGGGCATCCTTTCATTTTCCAGTTTCTCGCCACTACAAACAGGGCTGCCACAAACATTTTGGCACATACAGGTCCCTTTCCCTTCTTTAATCCAATCAGTAGTTCTAAAAATCTCACTACCCATAAAGGTAATCCATCTCATTTTGGACCAGCATTTTTTCCTCCTTCCTTTGTAATTTGATGTCTTTTATGTGGTTAAAAACATTCTTCTGAGAAGGATCCACAGACTTCATAATATTACCAGAGGAGTCAATGACATTCACAAAAATGGTAAGAACACTTGCCTCAGTGGAGAGTTTTCATGGCTAAGTTCCTCAAACATTCAGATAATAGACCTCTGTGGGACGTAACACAGGTCACCGCTTCTCTGGACAGCATTTTTCCATCTATACAATGAAGAAGAGGCAGTGGGTTACTTTTAACCAGCTGAAACCTAAGGTATCTTCTAATTATAGAGCAATTATCTTTTAAGTTTGCAGCTACACAACAAAAAATGGTTGATAGAACTACAGATTTCGAGAAGGAAGGAATCTGGAAGCCACCTAATACAAGTTACCCTTCCTCCTTCTAATTCCACAAATAAGGAAATAGGGACCCACCTAAAGTGTCACATGTAAACTTAAAAATATTCCCATTTATAGTAGGATATGCCACATCTTATGACTCTCTCAGAATGGACTTTGAGAACCCAGGCCACCAAATGAGACATTAGAACTAAGTTTTAGTGGAGGACTTGAAAGATAATATTGGAAATAAAGATTTGGACCAGATGGCACAAAGCTATGACTAGGACAAGCCCAAAGCTGGTTCCCTGTTGCTTTTCCATTGCTCCTAATTCTGCTCTTTGAGGTTAAGAAAAGTCTGATTCTGCTTCCATATGATATACCTTCAAACATTTATGATTGCTGTTTCCTGATCTCTTCTCTCAAGGGGAATTATAAGCCCCTTGAAACCAGAGACCTTCAATTCCTATCTCTAGCAAGGAAACAGTAGGTACATAGTAAATGCTTGATAGTTGACTGGTTGATGGAGTAAAAGGAGAATAATGATGTTTCAGGACCACTTTATATTTTCAAAAAGTTTGGGGTTGATTTTAGGTAAAAATTATTTTGTGTAGGTTGAAACACCACACCTGCACTTGAGAATAGTTAAAAAAACAAACAAACAAACCCAAAATTCCTTCAAGGTCACAAAACAAATAAGGAAATAATATGCACTTAAACTTCACCTTCAGCAGAGCCAAGAGGAAGAAAAGGATTAGACCCTGCAGGGCCTGAAGTAGCAAAACCCAATAAACTGGAGAGTTTAAATGCTGGGAAATCCACATGATAATGAAATTGAACATGGGGGAAAGATGCTTAAGAGTCAGTCTTTATCTCCATCAGATCATAGCAGGGGATTTATGCCTGCTAATATATCCTGGCTCACTCAAGTCTCTTGTTAAGCTCTAAAAGCTAATCCAGGCTGGATGAAGTCCTCCTGACATGTCCTAACTTTGTAGTCAACATCACGGCTGAAGAAGCTCATCAGCTTAGAATGGAAGACACTATTGTTGTTCAATTGCATCTGACTGACCTTGTGGATCATACAGAGTTTTCTTGGCAAAGATACTGGAATGGTTTGCCATTTCCTTATTCAGTGGATTAAGGCACACAGGGGTTAAGTGACTTGTCAAGAGTCACACAGATGTGACAAGGTCATCTAATCTGACTCCCTCATTTTATAGAAACTAGACCTAAAGAGCAATAACAAAAAAGGGATTGTCACAAATTACACAGAATATAGAGGAAAGTCAAGATTTGGACTCAGAAACTTATTTCCCCTTGCACCATCCTGCATCCCTATAAAATGTCAAGTATAATCACAATTTAAGTCTCTTGGGTAATAGTCACCTCTTTGACAGTCTGTAATCTTACAGAGGAGAGGGAAGGCTCCTAGATTCTTTGGGCACAATTGTTGTTGACATAGAACCTGTATTTGGTTCTTCTTTTGTAGAAAATAAATTCTTTCTTTTGTAGAACTTTAGAAAAATAAAATTTCAGCCTGTACAATTACCAGAAGTACACAATTATAAAAAACGAGGCAAGGTGCTATGGGGCCCTAGTCTCAATTCACAAGGTCATAAATTTAGAACTGGAAGAAATCTTAGAAGATCGAGTCCAACAGCTGAGGAAACAGAAGCAGAAAAGTATTAAATGGCCTAGGTGAGTACTGATTCCTGCTTTTGGTATAGCAGAGGGATACAAATAACTACATGATGAGTTAGAGAGGGAGAAATGCCAGGAGGAAAAAGAACTCTTAGGGTTTGGAGGACTTGAGAAAGCACTTTATCCTAGAGAATTATAGAGAAAGCAGCATTTAAAATAGTATTGGAAGGATGAATGGACAACTAGGTGACACAGTAGTTGGCTCTGGAGGCAGGAAGACTGGAATTCAAATCCAATCTCAGACACTTAATAGCTGTATGATCCCAGGCAAGCCACTTTACTCTCTTTGCCTCAGTTTGTAAAATAATCTGGAGAAGGAAATGGCAAAGTATTCTAGTATCTCTGCCAAGAAAACACAACTGAAATGACTCAACAACAACAAAGGATGAATAAGACTAGAATTCCTGTTAGCTTTAGGATAAAATTAAAACTCCTTATAGATCTTCAAAGATTTTCCACAATCTGACTCACCTTTCTTTATTTCATGTCATTCCTCTTCAAATATTTCATCTACTAGCTCAAGTAGACTACTGGGTATTCTTCAAACATGATATGCTGTCTCCTACTTCCAGGCTTTTATGTAAGAATCCTTTTTATCTTTATTTCTGCCATTTTGACATCTTGTGTACTTTCTAGATTCAGCTGATGCATCATCTCTTCCAAGAAGCCCTTTGTTATTCCTCAGTTGAAACTGTCCTCTTCCGCTTAAATTATTTCTAGAATCTTTTGCCTGGATTTCTTCCTTTCCACTACCACTTCTTTGCATTATACTTACTATTGTACATATCACAGCTTCTCTTTCCCTGCCAGTAAATTGTAAGCTCTTTGAGGAGTGCCATTTTTTATTTTTGTATGCCCAGTGCCTACCTGGCTCTGAAAGAAAGTGTGGGAGAGAAGTATTAGACACCCCAATCTGAAGGTCTACAGAGCTGTTGTGCTGACCTAATTGTTATGTGTCTGTGAATCCTGGAAAGTCTGCAGGAAACTAAAATCGCTTCCATTTGAATTGAATTAGGAAGATTCTGAAGATTCCCTGGCAAGATAAGGCACTAGATATTGAGGTCATTTCTTGAGCTGAACTGCCAATTATTCAAGCTCTACCTCAGTAAGAAGGAACTTAATAAATAAATAAATGAATTAAATTTATTGAAGCTGAATTTTGACAAGTAGCCTAGGTAGAATGAATTGCATGAGTAATGGAGTGGGAGTGCTCAAGTTTTGGTGGTGTGTTTGAGATTTATCATTTTGTTTAAAAACGTAATATGCTACCCTCTTGGAGGCAAGTTTTAAGAAGTGGATGCTATTTCCTGACAAACTCCGCCCCAACGACATTGCTACCCCAATCCTCACCTAAACTGTTCTTGACTCATTTTGACCTATTGCCTTAGTACCCTTCTTTTTGTTTTATCAAAGATGTAAAGGATTGTTCTTCCCAGGACACCATATTGGTAATGTCATGGTCGTCTGCATTGATACAATCAGTACTGGGGAAAGGTGATACGCTGGTACTGTTGAGATGGAATCTTATTTATTTATTTATTTTAATTAAAGCTTTTTATTTTCAAAATATATGTATGAATAATTTTCAACATTCATCCTGTGTGTTCCAATTTTTTCACTCCCCCTCACTTCCTCCTCTAGACGGCAAGTTATCCAATATATGTTAAACATGTGCAATTCTTCTATGCATATTTCCATAAATACCATAAGAAAAATCAGATCAAAAAGGAAAAAAATGAGAAAGAAAACAAAATGCAAGCAAATAACAACAAAAAGAGTGAAAATACTATGCTGTGTGAATCATAGCTCCCACAGTTTTCTCTCTGGGGGCAGATGGCTCTCTTCATCACAAAATCATTGGAACTGGTCTGAATCATTGAGATGGGATCTTTAAGAATAAGAAGCCAGAGAAATTTGGTCTTGGAGGAAGATGATTTGAATAACAGCTTGGCGGTAAAGAAGGAAGATTTTACAAGAAAGTCTTTATAGCAACCAGTGACAAAATTGTTGCTCTTTCTGGCCCCAAAGAACCTATTTGTTTGTTAATTTATTTTTTCAGAGCAGGTGGGTATAGTGGATGAAGCTTGAAGAGGGAATGCTAGAGAGGCCCTGTGAAAGTGATGTTTAATCACTCAACTATTTAACTCCAACAAGTGGGAAACTGAACAGGGTGCAAATGGTTCCCTAGTTGTGTTGTTTTAATAATAAATCACAGGTGAGTGCTTGCAATTCCCTAATTATGTATATTTTTTTCTTGGGAAAAGTTTAAGGGCCTCAGCAGGTGTCTGCACTTGGTGTCTCATTACTGTTGACAAAGCCTAAATTTATGTCTTCAGATCGGCATGTGGCAAAATGTGTACAACAAGCCTTTGGAACTTGCTCATATTTTCCTTTGCTATTAAAATGTCACCCCAGGGTAAATAATGTGTATTAACACACCAGACAAATCTACCCAGCTTGTTTTCTTTCCTGGGTTTAGCAATAATTTAATGGCATATAACAGCTTCATGACTAAATGTCAGGACTTACTGAAACTTTTTTTTAGACAACAAAAAACTTCAAGCCAATGATTTTCCCCTTGAAATTCTAATTTCACCTCTCCAAATTCAATTGCAAAACTCACAAATTATTAAAATGAGAACAACTTGCTTCCTGTACTGCTAAGATACATTCCCCACTACATTCTCATATTAAACAAATGCTTAGTTCATTGGGAATTATTGGATTGGACAGAACAGGTGGAAAAGTTTATCTTCTCTTGGCTTCATTATATTAGCTAGCATTTATATAGCTTTTTATAAGGTTTGCAGAATGTTTTATAAAACATTTATCTTCATGACAATACTGGGAGGAAGGTACTCTCATTATCCTCATTTTACAGATGAGGAAACAGAGGAACTAGAAGTTAAGTGACTTACCTCGCCATTAGTTTCTGTAGTTGGTGTTGGAAGTTTGACTAATTAATTGGTAAAATATTTAAAGGTAAGTCAGTTGTAACCTTTTCCATTATGTCTTCCCTGGTGCTCCCAGCTCTCCCTAGACAGAAGATACCTCTCCTCACTCTGCATTCCCCTAGCACTTTGCCTAAATCCAATCTCTTGCATCATACTTGTTAGTTTGTTTGTTTTTTTCCTTTTTTATTTCTTTTGCTTTATAATAATAATAACTTTTTATTTTTCAAAATACATGCAAAAACAGTTTTCATCATTTATCCTTGCAAAACCTTGTGCTCCAAATTTTTCTCCCTCCCGCCCTCTCTCCTAGCCCTCTCTCCTGGACAGCAAGCAATCCAATTGCATCATACTTGTATATGTATGCTATTACTCTTAAGATCTCATCTTATATATAAGATTCCTGAAGGCAGAGATTATGTCATTTCTTGTCTTTGAATTGCTAGCTTTGTGGCAGGGTGCCAAGAGACTGTCCAGGTTTCACAGGCATACAATTAGATCAGCACAACGGCTCTGTGGACCTTCAGTTTGGTAGGTGCCTTTGAATTGTAGAACACTGATTTTGAACTCTATTTTCTTTCCGCCTCAATTGTTTGTTGAAAAGCCAGTCTAATTAGGGTGTGGAACACTGTGTACATTACCAGACTCAGTTAACATGTGTATTAAGTTTTTGTACTTCTTTTTTCTTTTTAAGAAATTCTTTACTAATATGTAATAAGGAGAAAGACATTTGTAAATAAAGGAAATGTGAAAATAAAAGATGCTAATAAAGATGATTTTTTAGTGATCTGTCTTTTCCTTTCCTCAGACTTGGGAGATAAAGGAGGGCAATTTGTGCCCAAAGATTGCTCAGGACAGAACAATTATTAGTGATTTCATCCTCAGGAGAGGAGAGAACATTGAGCTCTAAGTTTAAGAGTTGGAGAGAAGGTCAATGTGACTTTCTGCGGGGGGGTTATAATGGAATGGAGTTAACATTGCTCCTTTCATCAGTGATTCCTTGTGGCTAGCCTGCAGCTTCATGGCTGAGTTATTGGATGTCTTGTGGTACTATGAATCTGGGATGTCGTTTCCCTTAAGGAATGGGAAAAATAACAGGCCATCCAGGAATCCACACTAAGGCCTTCATATTCCTTTGCTAGAGATCTTTCCTCTGGAGGCTAGAATCATTTTTTACCCAAATCTCACCACATATTAGTTTCATTAGTCTCTGATATCCTTTTAAATGCATTAATTAGATCATGTCGAGCCTCTATGATTCCACTAAGAGTGTTAGTTAATTTCCCACTTATTATTTTTATTCCAATTTTGCTTAAACCTCTAATTGCTTCTGGGAAGAAGGAGAACATTGAAAATACCCACCTGCAAGAGCTTTTCTTGTATGGCTCTGATCTTAAGATTAAAGACATTTCGCTAAGGTAATAGTAATCATGGAAAGAAGGTTGTATTTTATTTTTTTAAAAATAAAAAGTGGAGAGAGACACCTAATGAGGCTGTTATTGTTCTGTTCACCCTTTGTAAACAGAACTGCTGTGCCAATTTTTCAAGGCCCTTTGGTGAAAGAGACTGAATTGAACCCATTAATTTTAATAACTAAGAGCCATGCCATCCTGGGGAAACTGCAAAGGTCAGGAAAACCTTTGAATGAAAAGAGAGAATGAACTTTGTGGGAAGGTCTGGGGTCATTTTTAATATTGTCACAAACACAGTTTCATTTTCCTTGCTGTTGTTAGGTGTCCTAGGAAAGCCATTTTCTATTTTGTGGGTTATTGGTTTTTTTTTTTTTTGGGGGAGTATAAGATTGTAGGAATAATTTTCCTGTATTTGGTTTCTAGGTTCTTATTCTCCCATTGGGAGAGATCAACTCTGGCCTAAGGCCAATATGAATAGATATAGCATAGAGCTGATGCTTAATCTTTTCTTCCTGACAAGGGAAGGTGGGAAATGAATTGTTAGATAGCATGGTGGATAAAGAACTAGACATGAAGTCAAGAAGATCTGAGTTCAAAACCTGCCTCACATACTTGCTAATTGTATGACCCTGAATAAAGTCATTTAGCCTCAGTTTCCTCATCTGTATAATGGAGTTACTCCCAGGAGTGTTTTGAGAACAAATTGAGATAATATTTGTACAGCACTTTGCAAAATGTTTATTTTTACAATACAAAAAAATGTTAGCTAGAAACTGAAAGCCTATCAGGTTGAAATCCTCTGTGGTTGAGTTTTTAGTTCAATCACTTGGCTTTTACTTCCATGTTTATCATTTCTTTCTGTAAGACTTTGTGGCATACTGGAAAAAAGTAACCTGAGAGGCAGTCAAGTACAGCTGAGGAGCTAGCACACTGTGCTAAAAAGAGCCTTGAGAGTCTAGCTTCTCATCCCATACTGCCAGGTATGATTAGTGTGATCCCTAGCCCTAGTCTCTTTCCTGAGTTCTGGTCCTAAATCATTAAGTTCCTTCTGAACATCCTGAACTTATGTCCTTTGAGCAATCTCATACTCAATATGTCCAAGATAAGGCTTGCTCTTTCTCCCCTCAAACCTCAACCCCAACATCTTCCCTCAACATCTGTATTACTTTGGAGGTATCACAATCCTTACAGTCACCTACATTCACAACCTCAATGTTCTTCTCAGCTCCTTATTTGAGTTCATCTACATCCTTGGTTTCTTCAGCCTCGGTAATATCTCTCCTGTACACTCATCTTCTCTCTGCTCATACAACCACAACCAAAGTTCAGGCCCTCCTTACATATTACTTGGATTATAGCAAGAGCCTTTTAACTACTCTTTTACCTTTAGTCTCCGCACTGTAATTTATTCCTCTACTCAAATGATAAAATGATTTTTCTAAAGCACAAGTCTTTCTCTGATGCTTCTGTACTTAAAAAAACTCCATTTGGCTCTTTGTTACTTTAGGCTCAAATACAGCATATCGACATTTAAAGCACTTCATGATCTGGCACAATCCTTTCCTTCTTTTCCAGGCTTTTACTTTGCTTCTTTCCAACTACCTTGGCTGACTTGCTGTTCTTTGCAAACACCTTCCATCTTCGAACTCTGTGTCTTTTCACTGTCTGTTTCTTATACCTGAAATGTTCTTCCTCATTCTCTGTTTTCTTCCTCCAAAAATCAACTTAAATCCTACCATGTGCAGGAGGCCTTTTACAGTCTCCCCAACTGGTAATGCCTTCCTCTCCTCCACTGCCTCTCATCTGCTCTTTATAGATCTTGCACGTACTGAGTTACTTAGATGTTGTCTTCCCCATTAGAACAGGAATTCTATGAGGGAAGGCACTGTCTTTTGCTTCTTTTTGTATCCCCAATACTTAGCACAGTGCCTGTCACGGAGCGGACACTTAATAAATGTTTAGTGAATGAATGAACGAACCATTTTCTCCCTATTCTGTATATATCTTATAAGTAGTAAGTTCTTTAGATATTGTCTCTCCCATTAGAACATGATTCTCTTAAGAGCAGAGACTGTTTTTTTCTTTCTCTGTATCATGGCACTTAGAAGTTCATTATGTATTTATTGACTGGCTGTGCCAGGCACTGTGAAAATAAGATAATTCTTGTCCTCAAGGAGCTTATATTCTAATCACAGGATATGGTACCTACTGGTAATGCTGTCCAAGGCAGGATGGTTTGGTTGTGGTTGTATGAGTCGAGAAATTGTTGTAGGAGAGAACTTGCATGGATGGTGAGTGGGACCCTGTAGATGACTTGAGAATGGCATGATATTTGGAGGAAACACTAGATATGGACAATTCTCACCAGTCAGATGATCAGGGTCCCAGGGGATAATATTTCCTGGTGGAAAGAAGAGGCTAGAATGAGGAAATGTGATATGAAAGTGTAGATTGATTTTTACTGCCCTGGGAATCCAATTTCATTCAATAATCTTTGTAATTTTATGTGATGACCATGTATTTAAAATCAGCCGGAGTCAGGAATTCAGGTTAAGGGAAAAATCTTCAGTAGAGGTGAGGGGGAATTGTGATAGCAATATGGACAAGAAAGATTGTGATAGCAATATGGGCAGTTGCAACAGGAAGCCAGCTAGCAAAGGGAGATCTGAGCTGATGGGCCGTCGCAATGGCAATGCGAGCAGCTGTGACAATACGCCAGCCAGCAGTCACTCCTTCCCCTTCCCTTTCCACTCCCCTGCTTCTACCCACCAAAATCGTCATTTCCTATACAACACATCAGGACTTGCACAAAGAATGGGTGGGGGCTATTCTTTCTCCAAGCTTATATATTAATAGAGTATGGTCCAATTACTATTTAGCCTCATGTGCTTGGGACCTCAGCGCATCAACTTGAGCCTCAACCCATTACATCTCCTGCTTTCTTTTGTTTTAGAACACAGGTGGTCATGCCATCCCTGACTTCTCAGGAAAGGAGGTGAAAGCACCGAAAAGGAGGTGATCATGACCCCCCTGACTTCTCAGGAAGGGAGATGGAAAGCATCAAAGGGAAGTGGGGGTTGCTAACGGGTTTCTGGGCTAAAGGGTCTTATTATGTATAAAACCATCAGCATGGGAGGTATTACACAAGCACATAGCAATAACGCAGAGGCCTATTAGTGATGACCCTCCCCACAGTCAGTGCAGGCTTGATGTGGTGTAACAAACATGAATTGTATACACAAGTAACGGTATAACAAACAATACAAATCAACATGGTGTTGTAAAAGATTGCCAGAAGTCCTAGAAGGAGAGTATGTAAACAGTAGTCACACATACGCCTTCTTCAGCAGCCAAGAGATAATCCAAAACCAATCTATTGTCCATTGCTTCACATGTCAGGGAATCCAATCATCCCCCCAAGTTTTTGAAGTCCTGCAAAAGTCTTTTTATGTGTTAGGGAATCCAATGATTCCAGCAGATTTTGAAGTCCTGTAACAGTCTTATCATTTCTCAGAAAATCCAATGATTCCTGAGGGCTTTCAAGTCTTATGTCTCAAAGAATCCGATGGTTCCTGAGGGTTTTCAAGTCCTACAACAATCTTATGTCTCAGAGAATCCAATGATTCCTGAGGGTTTTGAAGTCCAACAATTTTGTCCGGGTGAACTTAGGATCATGTGAATGTCCATGAAAACAGTGGGCTTGTATCAACTCTACCATTCCATGTTCCTGAGGCTCTTCAAGATCAAAGAATAGTCAAAGAATCATCTTAAGGTACTTTATGATTATAAAAGATGGGTATATAAATCCATTTGGAAATGCATTAATTTAACTGAATAATTTAATTCATGTTAGATTTAATTCATCTACAATGGATTATTCAAGAAATGAAGGGTCATAACCAGATACATTTTTCTAACCTGTCTCTGAAAGCAAGGACTTCTATTACCCACAAATTCCTTATTGTTTTGATGTGCCTATGCTAGACAGACTCCTTATTAGATAAACCCAAAGGCAATCCATGCTAATGTTTATATTGGTTATGAAGAGCGGTGTAGAATAGTGGGTTGAGTACTATATTGGAAGGCAGAAAATTTTATTTCCACTTCTGGCTTTGACACTCATTAGCTGTGTAATCTTGGGTGGGACTTCTCATTTCTCTGTCCCCATCTATGAAATGCGGATACTGCCTTCCTTATAGTTAGGTGAGATTCTGGACCCCCAAATTTGCTTCAAGACTAAAGTTCTACTGTCTTCAGGAGTCATTAACCAATTCTCCATACTGTTAATGCTCATCCTTCGCCAAATCACTACGCATTTATTTTTTTTATGTGTAACATGCAGTTACTCTTAGGCTCAAGTCTGTTGAGCAAATTTACATACCATAGTCCAAATTCATAGTAATTTTGTCCTTGGAAGCATAGTTATGAAATGACTAATGACTATGCCTACCACTTAGAAAGGAAAACTGTCTGTTGATGGCTAGAGGATGAACTTCTGTCCCTTTTAAAGGAAAAATCATTTCAAATAAAGGCACACTAGGCAAAATAAGACCAGAATTAGTTATGTGTTTAGGAGAATGATTTGAATACAATAAATATGTTCTTTAATGAAAGTTAAAATAAACAGAAGTAATCATGGCTAGGGATAAGGACTGTCACTTCTTTTTGTCGTTTTTTCTCAGGATTCTTGAGTTCTGGGAGGATAAGAAGGAAGACCACAATCCTTATGACTAATAGAGATCATCTCTCATGGTCTTGAAAAGGGGAATTATAGATGTTATAAGGACAGGCTGCAATGGAATTAGGAATCAGGCTGCTGTTAAAGGGTGACTACCACCGATTCTCTCCTCATTATCTTTTGAGAGTTCCACCAAAAACTACTGTTGTAAGCTATACATAAAAGACCTCTGCTCTCCTCTCTCTTCCTTCACTGGGGAGAACTACAAATCTCAGGGTGGCTAGACATTGCTAGACATTGTTAGATGTTGGTCTTTTATTTACTTCTCTGCTGTTTCTTTCTAGTAATATAAAATGTTTATCGGCGGTGGAAAGTCCAACCCCTTCATTTTATATTTGAGGAAAATGAAACACAGAGGGGTTAATTAAGTAACTTATTTAAGATCACATAAATAGTAAGTGGCAAAGTAAAGATTTGAATTCATGTCCCCTATCTTCAAAGTCAGCTCTTTAAAAACTGTGGATACAAGCTTCTTGAAGGTAGGCTTTGCTTTACTTTTGCATTTAAATCCCTAGGCCCCAAACTTAAATGGTTAATAAATGCTTGTGGGTTGATTGCTTGGTTGGTTGGTTGGTTAATGACCTGTGGAGTCCTTTCTAAGAACTTGGATTCTAAGATTGCTCCTGACAGGTTTTCAACTTGTTTACTGGGCTTTGTTTTACACTTTGGTTTTCTAGTGTCTTCCTTGTGCATTCAAGGCTGTGAATCAGTGTGCAACATGTAAGAGGAGAGATAGGGGAGCTTCTTAGAGTTGCTTCTGTCTATGTCTGCTGTGTGACATTAATTACCAGAGACACATCTGAATATGCCATGTGCCCAGAGGCCTGCAAAGGCATGAATACATAAAGTCTCCAGTGATGAGCTGTCAGAATCACAAATCCGTTGGCGTCTGTAGGAAACAGATGGATCTTCCACCACTTGTGATCATTTCTGCAGCAAGGGGGTCAAATGTAGTTTCTGTTCCTTTCTTATCTAAGACAGTTTATCCATATCCCTGGGGAAAGATGCAGAAAACAAGCTGCTTACAACATTCTCTTTTCTTTTCTTTTTCCCTTCTGGATTTTGGAAATGATATGCCGTTTTATTATTGCCAGGAGTTGAAAAAAGGTAAATATTGTGAAATCTTAAGAATTTTTTTCTTAAAAAAACAAAATAAAAAGTAAACACCAAGAAGTCAGTAGAAGAGCAACAAAGCTAGCCTGTGATGTTCTGTAAAAGCCTATTTTGGTTCAACAAGGAAAGCTAAACTTAAGTATATGAATTACAGAGAATCTAAAAACTGTGAAGAATCTTGGAATTTGAGATTCCTTTCAGATGACTTTTGTTCTGTAAATAAGTTATGAATTTATTCACCAAATATTTAAGAGGTGCTTATGCTAAGAACTTAACTAAACACTACGGGATGTACATAGATGAAAAAGACATTATAGCCTTTTCCCTCAAGGAATTTACAATCTAGTAGATAGATAAGGTCATGGCATATGAAAACTTAAATAGCAACACAAAAGTTAACAATTCAGGTTTGTTGATGCAATAGACAAAGAGACAGAGAGAGAGGGAGAAGAGAAAGGGAAGGAGAAAGAGAGAGAGAGGGAGGGAGGGAGGGAGAGAGAGAGAGAGAGAGAGAGAGAGAGAGAGAGAGAGAGAGAGAGAGAGAGAGAGAGAGAGAGAGAGAGAGAGAGAGAGATCCCTTTTATTGGGAAAGACTTCCCAGGATAGAGATTCTTTATCATCTTATAGAAAATAAACAATACTTACTGGCAAGTTCTGACAGAATGTCAGACTTTTGGGTAATATTTGCATTTCTTCCAGCTCTCCACTAGCTAGAATTTAAACCTATTTTAGACTCACACACTGATAGAGATGGAAAGGCCCCTAGGAACATCTTGTCCAATTCTCTCAACAAACTGAGGGTCAGAGGGCCAGATTTTCTTAAGGTCAAACAGCCAGCAAGTGGCAAGCTGAGACTAAGCACCCCAATCTCCTGAAGTTCTTAATACAAGGCTCTTTCCATGATACTAAGCTTGCTCCCCATCATATCAATCTTCCTCTTCCCTCTTTTTCTTTCCTTCCCTTTTCCCTAGAACCTCTTCCTCCTTCAAGCACCTATCCTGTAGTTCAGTTCTTTTAAAACTTTGTATAGCTATTAGAGTCTAACTTATTATTGATAATGGAGTTTAGCATGCCTCCCTTTCCCAGAGATATCTGCATGTTAAAATGATTCTAGAAACCAGAAAAACCTCAAAAGAACAAAGCTATAATCATGAGATCACAGGATGTGTGTTCATTATTATTATTTTTTTTAAGAGGGGATGGTGGCTCCTACTTGCAACACATCAAATCTTACCAAATATGTGACTTTCCATTTTATCATAGGACTTCCTAGATAGCTGGTTATTCATCTTCTCTGGTGTAATAAACTTAGATACTTAGTCACTAGTAGAGACTTTTTGATGACCTGCAAAGGGTCATTTCCCCTTCTCCCCATTTCCTCCTCCAAAGTTCTTTCCAAAGTGAACTTGCACGGCTCTGTATAGGTCCTTTTCTGTGAGTGTTAGGCAGCTCTCCAACAAAGTCTAGTTGAAGCCATTAAACCTAGCTCTGTTATGACTGAAGATAGATTTAATTCCAGAGGTGAGAGTCGGGTGCACTAATTAGCTAAGCTGTCGTGCCCATGAAGAATCATGTTGGTTGAAGGGTATGTTAGCTGCTTAATTTTTAGATGTGGTTTAAAATAAACATCTTTTTGAATTTTGAAGGCTTAATGAGTCATAAGATCATTCTAAATTACATGTCACTGCAGTATTCAGCCTCTATACATCTTCACATCTTCTATGTCTTATTGGGATTTCATTAACTCTTAGCTGTGAAAAATTGGCTGGGATTGTGAAAAGGCAGTGTGATATAATGGAAAAAATGTTAGCTTTTGACTTAGAAGGCCTGGGTTCAAATTCTGCTTCTTACTGTCTGTGTCACTTTGAATAAGTGACACTCAAGGAAGATCTTAAGCCTCAGTTTCCTTCTCTTTAAAATTAAGGAATTGGACTAAGTGATCTCTAAGGTGCTTCCTAGATCTAAAGTTCATGATCTCATAGTGACTATGGGGTTTAAACTAAGGCAATTCTCTTCTCTCCTTTCTAGATACCTTCTAGTAGACCGAAAGGCTTTAGACAATGCAGAATATTGGAAGAATGGGATAAGGAATAGGAAGACTTGCCAGGGCTCTGATCTCACTGTATAATAAGGAATTTGGAATAGATGATCTTTGGATAACATTCTAGCTATGAATCTCTGCAAATGCACATGTGTGTGAACATGTGGGTGCATGCATGCATATGTATGTGCATACATGTATGTGTATGTGCCTAATAAATAAAGCTCAAACTCATGTTTCTAACAATGACATGACATATCATGAATCAACTCATGGATTATGCTTCTGTTTTTATGTTTTAAAGATTTAGTATAATTTTTTTAAAATAAGGCCTTTGACTTTGATTAGAGCTATGTAGGAATCAAAATGCTGACTCTAGCTCCTAGTATGAAATGTAAGATTTCTGGAAATATAAATTTTCCATTTCCATTTACAAAGGACCAAATCAAGCCAAAAGTTCTCTATATTTCACCAATGTTGTGTATACATATGTTTAATTCTCAATTTACAATGCAAAAATAAGGAAGGCAGCAGATAATGCAAAGGTAATTTGCATTTCTTTTTGGAATGTATTTTTTATTCCTCATTCCCCTTGCAAATTCAACTTCTTCCTATGGAGGTCATGTTACATGTAATAGTTAGCATTAACTATTGACTATGTAAATTGACTACAAGTTTACACTCTCTGAGCACATACAGATGAAGTGCCAAGATATTCCTCAACCTCACTTGCACACTGTTTTGGGTTTGGTGGTTCTGAGTGAGTATAAAAAGCAAACAAAGAAACTCTGAGATACTAAAGTCATCTTTAATTTCCGAATGGGCATTGCTTCAGACAAACTGAAACCTGGGAAAGACCTTAGGTTTAAGAAGGCCAATGTCTCCCACCATATCCTGCACCATCACCAGTCATCCCAACTTTTGTCTTACTGCTGAACTAAAGTGTCTGGAGGAGAGACTGGAGCTGTTTACTTTGCTCAGTTCTGCCTTACTTAAATCCAGTCTAGATAGCCCTTCTGATGTCACTGGTAGTCTTCAAGAATGAAGGACCAACACAAACAGCAACTGGTAATCCTCTGAGCACTGCCAAAATCCAGCCATCACCAGCGTGGTTCAGTGGACAGTCAGCAGATAATTAATTAGTACTTGTTGTAAACCAGGTATTGCATCAAGCACTCAGGAGACAGAAAAACAAGAGCAGTCTGTGACTCTGAGTAGTATACCTTCTAATGGGGGAGACAACATGTAAATAGATACATTAGAGATACAGAATAGATAAGTGGTAATTTTATAGCAAGTAATTTAAGCTGGGATCTAGAGACCTCTAGATTTCAGGGAGCTGTGAATTAAAACAATTTGATAACTTTTTCAATGTTCATTTCCTTTGTAACCTTAGATATTTTATTCATTTAAAATTCTGAGGATAGATCCATGGGCTTTACCAGATTGCCAAAGGGGTCCATGTAACCAAAAAAAAAAAAAAGATTAAGAACTCCTGTTTCTGAAGCATTAGCAGCTGTTGTGCATGGAGAGGGATCCAAAAAGCCTCCTGTGGAAGGTGCCATATTTGAGCTGGATCTTGAGGGAAGCCAGGGATTTGGGGGAGCATCCTAAGAACTGGGGTCAGAATATGTAAAGGCAAAGAGAGAGGAGATGGAACAGATCAAGAACCAGGATTAAAAGAATAAATGATTTGAAAAGTGGATTAGAGGGAAGTGTTGGTTTTGGAGTCAGAAGAACTAAATTAAAAATCCTAACTCTGCTTCTTAGTACCTGTTTCCTGGGCATCCATCTCCTCATCTGTAAAATGAAGGCACTGGAATAGATGGCCTCTAAAGTGTTTCCTATCCCTATATGTCCAATTGATTAATGTTGGATAGTAGTCACTTGATGGCCCATGGTTGAATCATATATGGTATATGTATTGTACAAGGGGTAGAAAAACATGGCAAAGAAATTTCGATTGTTTACAAAGTTAGTGTTTTTGAGAAAACATTCCAGGTGCCCAATTTGAATCTCCTGGTTTAGGAATTTTAAGATCTAAATACTTGGATTCTCAGGGAGAATATTTTTAAACAGTCCTTGACCATGCAGCCTTAACCCAAGCACCAGCTGCCATCTTTGCGTGTTCTGATCTGTTGCTAATGCTGATTGCCTTTTTATTCATTCAGATACCATGTGCTTAATTCTTCTTAAAAGAGGCAATTCTTGAATATTCATAAGAAATATGCTTTTATGAATATCACTGTTGCTTTGTCTGTCACTACTGTTCTCTGCAATAATTAGTATTAACTATTGCCTATGTAAATTGGCATTAGGTTCTGCAGCCTTAATGAAATTCTACTCCCTCTTTTCCTCACTGAACCACAGTGGTTCATAAAGCACCAGATCATAGAATTTAAAGGTGAAAGGCACCTTAGAAATCCTCTGATCTAATCTCATTTTCTAGAGGAGAGAAGTGATATCAAAATAATTAGTCCAAGGTCATACAAAAAGGGAGTTTCCAAGATGAATTCCAGGCCTTGGACCCCAAGCTTCTTTTCCCTCTTATATACTGCCTAGTCGTGCCTCTGTGTATTTGTAACAAATCCTCCAATTTTACAAGCTTGGATAGAGGAAGGAGAATTCTGATTTTTCATAAAACAACCACCTCTATGAGTAAAGCTGAGCCATAAATTGGAATTGATCAGTTAGAAGACTCCTCCCTTCCTTCCTCCCTTTCTTCCTTCCTTCCCCTTTCCTTCCTTCCTTTCCCTTTCCTTCCTCCCTCTCTTCCTTCCTCCCTTCCTTCCTTCCTCCCTTTCTTCCTTCTTTCCTCCCTTCCTTCCTTCTTTTCTCTTTCCTTCCTTCCTTCCTCCCTCCCTTCCTCCCTTCCTCCCTCCTTCCTTCCTTCCTTCCTTCCTTCCTTCCTTCCTTCCTTCCTTCCTTCCTTCCTTCCTCCCTCCCTCCGTCCTTTCCTCCTTCCTTCCTTCCTTCCTTCCTTCTTTCCTTCCTTCCTTCCTTCCTTCTTTTCTCTTTCCTTCCTTCCTCCCTTCCTTCTTCCTTCCTCCTTCTCTCCCTTCCTTCTCTCCCTTCCTTCCTTCCTCCCTTCCTCCTTCTCTCCCTTCCTTCTCTCCCTTCCTTCCTTCCTCCCTCCCTCCTTCTCTCCCTTCCTTCTCTCCCTTCCTTCCTTCCTCCTTCTCTCCCTTCCTTCTCTCCCTTCTTTATTTCCTTCCTTCCTTTTCTCCCTTCCTTCTTTCCTTCTTTTCCTTTTTCACTCCCTTCTCTCCCTCTGTCCACACAAGGAATCACATCCTTACCTGCAGGTGCTCTGCCCAAAATGATGTAAATTTTAATTGCTGAAACTTTATAAGATATCTTGGCACTTGGGGTTTGAATTCTGGTTTTACCACTAAATCGCTATGTAACTTTGGGCAAATTTGTTTTTCTGGGTTTGATTTCTTGTTCTTGAAAGGGAGCAAGTTGATTCAGGTAATCTCCAAAGTTCCTTCCAGCTCTAAAATCTGTGATACAAAAAGCATATAAGAGAGGCAATGTGGTACAATGGACAGAGTAGGTGTAAGTAGAGCCAGTAAGACTTGGGCTCAAATTTTGCCTCTGTAACATCCATACTCAATCCACATTTTTCAGTACCATCCCTATGCAGGGGAGACCTTTACAAGTAGTGAGATTCTTTCCTGACTCTCTTTCCTTATCTCTAAAATGGGAATAATCCCAGCAGCAGTGTATGCCTCATAGGGCTTCTGGATGAGAAGATGACAACAAAGGACTTTACAGAATTTAAAGCGTCATATGAATGTCAGTTATGATGATCCTGCCAAAGATCTATAGGGATAAGAAACAAGAATAGACTACTGAATGGGCTAAGAGGAGGGGCAAACAGCTAACTGGTCTGAGAAAGTTAATTTCAAGCAAGTCTCCCACTTGCCACTGTGTTATTGGCATGAATTAAAAAGACAGAGTTTCTGATCTTGCAAAAGACTGCTCAGGTTTCCCGAGGATTTGGTACCCTAGGACACTTTGTGAAGAATAGTTTGGTGTGCCTATGGTTGACTTGTTTTAGGGAAGGGGACATGAAAGGCACATGGTAAGGAGGATAGAAGACTGTCCTTGGAGCAAGAAATGTCTGGTTTCATGTCCTGTCTCTGGCATGTGACTGCCTGGGCCAGTCACAACCCCTCAGCGCCTGGAGCACCTCTCTGAGACTATAATGTTAGAGATGAACCCCCAGTAGATACCCACAGAGGATATTTCCCTATATCATTTGAAATTGAAGGTTGGGATTTTCAAAGTGGACAGAGTGGATAGAATTCCTCATTTCTTGATGCATTCAATGCTCTCTGATATGTTATTCAGAGTCTCCTCCCTAAGTAGTGTGTGTATATTTGTGTGTATATTTAAATGTAAGACAGAGCCAGCTGATGCTGTGTTGAAGCCTTCATTCATTCTTCCTTACCTTTATCACCTGCAAAGGCAAGCAAACATGTGCCAGACTGGGTTTGGGTTGTGCCGCAGAAAAATACTGACATGTACATGCACACATATTCCCCTCTAGCAGCCAGCGTGCTCCAGAGCCCCAAGCATCAAAAGGCCCCGAAGCTACACTAAAAAATATCATCAAAATCTGGCTGGTGGAGGGGGCCACGGCTGGTAGAACTTTAGAGCAATAAACATTTAGACATCTGTGGCTGATTTAAGACCATTCTAATCTAGCAGCTGTCCAGGCACAGCTGGCTACCCCAGGTTGAACACAAGCCATCTATAAAGAATATACTTAATAAGATTTATGCAAGAAACATTATTAAGGTCTCCTATCCCAAATATGCTCTTTGAGGTGGCAAACACTAATGGAACTTTTGTCATGGAATGAGAGAGAGGCTGAGTTCTGTCACACAGGGAACAGAGGACTAGAGGAAGATCCTTTTAAGTCCTAGTTTCTAATTCTGATTTTGAAAGTGATCTTTCCTTCCCCTGATTGTATATGTATTTACTTGTGTGTGTTTGTGTATGTGCATGCATGCATGTTCCTGATCCTAGCACCTAGAAAAAATATTAAATTTGTCTTTGTTAATTAATTTGCAAATTTGGGAAACATTTTAAAAATGATTGCTCTGTGTATTGAATTCTCTGGAAAAATAGAAAGATGAGTAAGATATGCTTCCTCTATCACTGGAGTTTACAATGTAGTAAGTCATGAAACACATACTCTAACATTCCAATGGTATGTGACCTTATTGAGTTGAGTCCCAATGATGCAGACTGTAGCCTATCTGCCCAGCTTTAGCTACTCTTACTTATTGTTGTCATTTTTCCGACATGTCTGACTCTTGGTTCCCCCCATTTAGTTTTTTTAATTAAAAAAAATTTTTTTGGCCAAAGACACTAGAGTGGTACCCATTTTCTTTTCCAGATAGCTCATTTTACTTATGAGGAAATAGCTAACACAGTTTAGTGACTTGAGCAGGGTCACATAGCTAGTAAGTGTCTGAAGCTAGATTTGAACTCAGAAAGATAAGGCTTCTTGACTTCAGGGCCAGAGCAGTGCAACCTAGATATGCCAGTATCATTGGGTAGTCTCTAATATAAAAACCTTGGGGATTGCAGTGCTTCATGATACCCACAGACATATAACATCCTTGGGAAAATGTTGATCTTTAAAAAAGGACATACTTCTTGAGACATGATCAATATACTGTATCATACATACATACATACATATATACATTTATATGTATTGCAAATTGTAATATGACAAATGCAGAGTAGAGATATAGAGAAGAGAGGAAGAAAACATGCTTTGGTCTCAGAATGGCTCTTCTTCCCTTCCTTCTTTCAACATTCATTCTCCTCCCTCCATGTTCTCTAGCTGTCCCTTTATTCAGAGACATAGAACTGATAAGCAGTTTTATGACTCCATGTTATCTCATCTCAAGAATAATTTCATTTTAAAAGAGACTAGGTGGACCAAAGAACCAAAAAAATGAAGCTGTAATAGTGAAAATTCAAATAAAGGGTATCAGGAAGGAGTCAGGGGCAAGAAGGGATTGTTTTGTTGGTTTTCTTCAAATTACACTTGTGAAGTCAGCTTATATGTATGTGTGTGTGTGTGTGTGTGTGTGTATTTGTGTATTTTGTATTTGTATATTTTACAGTTTAGAAAGCAGCACTATGTGGAAGAAAGAACACTGGATTTGGAGTTAGAACATCTAGATTTGGATCATTACTATTTGCCACCTGCACAATTTTGGGCAAATCATTTGACTTTTCTGTGCTTCCGTTTCCTCTATTTGCAAAACTGGGATGATAATACATACATTACCTAAGGGTAATTATGAAAGAAACACTTTATTAGTTACAGAATACTATATACATATGAATTGTTATTCCCATTATTGTTCTTGTCATAAAGACCAAGGGCAATTTGTGTGGACTGACTGCACAAAATCAAATGATGTATCTTAATGAACTTTTTATTTTTTCCTTCTCAGGTACCTTCCCATGAGCACTTTTAAGATGAAGCTTTGAAAGATTCTTCATATCCTAGAGAAAACTACAACTTTAAATGGAATCATAGAAGGGATCTTGGAGGTCTTTTAGTCCAAACTCTTAATTTTACAAAAGAGGCCAAGAAAACTTAAATATCTTGTCCATGGTCACCTAAGGTATCGGGTAGCTTTTGAAGTTTCCTTCTTAAAATATTTGGGAGTATTCTGTGTTTTGTTGTTTGTTCCTGGGAGTTTTGCAACAGTCACTTTTGTTGGGTACTTAACTAGTTCTGAAAGGTTAATTTTCAGAGGCCAGAATTGGTAGTGATGCAAGAGGACCAAGAAAAGTCTTATATGTGTGTAGGCATGGGAAATGTAGATTTCCCCTGTTCTTTCTGTTCTGCCCTGGAGGTGGCCCCTTACTTAGGCAGAAGTGGTGCCCTAGGATGAGGGTGGTTGAAAGCTCTCAGGCTCCCCCATTTATACTTATTATGTCACAAGGCTTGAAGGTTGAGAGTCATTGATTGTTCAGTTTTTCAGTCATGTCTAACGCTTTGTAACCCCAAATGGGGTTTTCTTGGCAAAGATACTGGAGTGGTTTTCCATTTCATTCTCCAGCTCATTTGACATATGAGGAAATTGAGGCAAACTGAGTCAAGTGGCTTGCCAAGGGTGACCCAGCTAGTGTCTGAGGCCAGATTTTAACTCAGATATTCCTGACTTCAGGGCTATTAAGCCATCTAGTTGCCCTTATGATTTGGTTTAAAGCATTCTAAATTCAGGGAAGTTCTTGCTAAAATGCAGGCTCAATTCTGAGAGAAGTAAGACTGTTATCAGTTATTGACATCTGAGCAGGGAAGAATTTACCAGATTAATTTGCTAGCACCTTATGGGAATATAGCACTAGACAAGGATATATTGTAGTAAGGAAGTGAGTGTGATGGTGGAGGAGAGAAAATGGCAAGTAAGGTCCAAATTAAAATTCCTTCTCTCTTTCCCTCTCTCCTTCCCTTTCCTTCCCCCTTCCACTTTTCCTCCTTCCCGTTCTCCTCTCTCTTTCTCTTCATCCTTTCTTCTCTCCTTCCTTTCTCTCTTTCTAGTATCTATCTTTCTATCTCTATTTCTCTGTCTTCTCTGGTTTAGTTAATTTTATTTTAAAAAATCTTATGTTATTTATTTATTATTTTAAAAAAACCTTTGTATTTTATTTTATTTTATTTTTAATAGCTTTTTATTTACAAGTTATATGCATGGGTTATTTTACAGCATTGACAATTGCCAAACCTTTTGTTCCAATTTTTCCCCTTCTTCCCCCCACCCCCTCCCCTAGATGGCAGATTGACCAATACATGTTAAATATATTAAAGTATAAATTAGATACACAATAAGTATACATGACGGAACCGTTAAAAAAAATCTTATTTTATTGATACAATTTGTTTTTCTTGTCATCTTCATATTTAAGTATATCCTTTTGCACCCTCCCCCAGCTAGTTGTCTCTTGGAACCAAGATTAAAAACAAGGAAAAGCTTTTCAGCAGAACCAAACTCATATCTGATAACATATGCAATATTCCACACTTAAAATCTTTTTGCAAAGAGGGGTACAAATTAAAAAAAATTTTTAACATTTAATGAACATATGTGATGAAAGTCTGTGTAGAAGGCAAAAAAGTAAATAGAACTCTGCTCTCTAGAAATTCATAGTCTAAGAGGACTGAAAAGAAACATATATCAAAATTGTAAATGACTCGACGAATATTAGTAATAATGGCTAACATTTATATAGCGCAAAGCCAAGCACTGTGCTAAGTGTTTTACAATTATTATTTCATTTGATCCTCACAATAATCCTAGGATTAGCTATTTTTATCCCCATTTTACAGATGAGGAAACTGAGGCAAAGAGAGATTAAAAAGCTTGACCAAAGTCACACAGCTAGTAACTGTCTGAAGCACAATTTGAATTCAGATTGTTGTTGTTTGTCTTTCTTGAAGAGGACTGATGACATCAGCAGGGTAATAATGTCTTAACTTGCAAGTGAATTGCATTTAAGTGAAGCAGACTAGTGTAAAGTCAACAGCCTCACTCCTCTAGAATTATCAGTGGTGACAAGACTGGTGACAAGTCAGGATGATTGACAGTGCACCTTTTGAACTCAGATCTTCCTGATTCTGGGCCCATTATGCTGTCCACTGAGCCCCTTAGCTTTATAACATAAGGCAAAATGGCAGATGTGCTACCAAAGCGATATATAGCAAAGTAGAGTGAGAGAATATGGCTAATGAGGAAATCAGGGAAAACTTCTGGAGGAGGTGGCATTTTGAGCTGTGAGTTGGAGGACTGATAAGATTTCAAATAGTTACCATAGGGTGATGCAAATTAAAAAACCTTCGTGGGCATCGCAAATATATTTGCTCAGCATGAGAGAGATGGGTGGTGATTGTTTTTAGGGGGCAGTGAGCCTTCTCTGAAATCATAGCAGTGTAGATGTGTCCCGCTTGGGCGATAGCTCTTTTCACTGCCATTTTTGAGACCTATAACCTCCATTCCCTCCCCATCACAGGGCAACATCAGCCTGAGCAGGTTCAGTGATTTAGTTGTGAAACTCAGTCCAGTGGGGCTGCTAGCTGCTCAGATCGAGAGAAACCTGCCTCGCAGCCCCGGGAACCTGAGGGAAACTTCAACAAGACTTTGGTAATTTGTATCTAACTCTTCACTGAGGCATTTCAAATGCCACTAACTTATCAGCCCTGATCTAATTGCTCAAACTACCCCTTTGCACAATTTGTAGCGGCAAACCCCTGTTCTTGGCTCATCTAGCTAATGTCTCTTTTTTTCCACTTGGTGTCTGCAATCCCGAAAGCAAAGTGTCATAAGAGGGGAGCCAAAGGAGGCATTGTCGGCTCTGCTGCAAATCAAAATAATTTGACACTTTCATTTTCATGATTTCATGTGGATCAAGATGTTCCCCAAAAGGAAATGAACCAGACCCATAAAAGGGAGGAAAAGAGGGGCTTTTGCTTCAGATGGTCCACATATGGTATAAATTATTAAGGAATTAGCATTTTTCCATAATACCAAAGGCATGAGCAGTCAATAGAAAATAATGAATCCCAGGCAATCAATAGACAGTAAATTCAGACTCAGGAATTGGTGCTCAGCTTAGAAAGAGGGCAGGAGAGAAACTTTTGAGTTGAAGAAACAGCCTGTGGGGAAGACTTCACTCTAATAAACCAGGGCATCTGGGAAGAGATCCTAGAAATTATGGAAATAAAGGGAAAAGGGAGGACACATTAGAGATACTTGGTGCCCCAAATGTGACCTGAGGCGGGTGCTATAAATATCACTAATGACAGGCATTGGGCAATTGGTTTTGGAGGTGGTTTGTGGATTTTAGCTGAAGGCAGCTTTTGGTGGTGTGAGGGGGTTGTATATTCAGGCTGTTAGTCTGGCTTCCAGAGGATTTCTGGCTATACACATCAGAGCTGCAGAGTGGGAAAGAACCCGTAGGGATCTGCAGGCTGAATTGTGACTGGGAAAGAGGATCTAACCTTGATTATTCTGTGTTTGCTCTACCCTTTTCCTTAGCTTCAATGCCTCCCTCCTCACTCAGTGTAGCAAGGGTCCTCAAACTACGCCCGTGGGCCAGATGCAGCAGCTGAGGACATTTATCCCCCTCACCCAGGGCTATGAAGTTTCTTTATTTAAAGGCCCACAAAACAAAGGTTTTGTTTTTACTATAGCCTGGTTCTCCAGCAGTCTGAGAGACAGTGAACTGGCCCCCTCTTTAAAAAGTTTGAGGACCCCTTGTTCCCAAACTTTAGTCCCTTCTTCAGGAAGCTTTCTCTGAGATCCTGTAACATTGTGTATATTATTCTTTTGGCAATCCATCATATCTGGCCTTGGTATATTTCTTGTACTATTATTTTGAACTGTTATTTATTTATTTTTAAAATAGAAAACAAAATAAAACAAAAAGAATAAATTAACTAGGTAGAAGCATCATAGTAGTGTGGTTAACCTTGGAGTGGAGATTTGAATTCTGGTCTTGTCTCTGATACATGCTGGTCATGAATCTCTTAAACTCTCAGTGCTTTTAGGTCACTTTTAAATACTGGGTAACAAAGGAATTGTTGACTTCCATAGATGTTGGAATCTCCTTGTGATTATTATTTTATGCACTGATGAAATTCTAGATCTGGACATGTAAATGGAACAGCTTTTTCTTTCCAATAGTTCTTTTCAGGTGATCAGATTCTTTTCTTATTCAGATAGATAATCTTTGAGAATCTCTATGAAATAAGTAATGAAATAAATATTAATTGAACACTTAATGAATGGTCCATGAAGAATTGGACATGAATGAATAACTCAACAACAATGACAAGGACAACAACAATAGCACTTACCATGTGCCAGACATTGTGTTAAGTACTTAAGTACTTAACAATTATTATTTCATTTGATCCTCACAGCTCTGGGAAATTGATACTATTTTAATCCCCATTTTACAGAGGAAGAAACTGAGGTTAAGTGACTTGTCAAGGGTCATACAGCTTGTACATGTCTAAGACTAAATTTGAACTTGAGTCTTCCTGAATTCAGGCTCAACACTCTATTCACCTAGCTGCCTATTAGTCTGATAAACTGCAACGAATAGTCACATTTTGTATTCAGTTCAGTTTATCAGACTAATAAGCATCTATTGAACAACAACAACCTCCTCCCCCCATAAAACTTACAGCAGCTCTTTTTGTGATGGCAAAGAATTGGAAATTGAAGGGATGCCCATCAATTGGGGAATGGCTGAACAACCTGTGGTATATGGTTGTGATGGAACACTATTATGCTATAAGAAATGATAAAGGGGATATTTTCAGAAAAACTTGGGAAGACCTACATGAGTTGATGCAAAGTGAATGAGCCGAAAAGCAGTGTTGTAAGGATGATCAACTGTGAAACACTTAGCAACCCAGATTAAGACAATGACCTAAGATAATTTCAAAGGACCCATATTGAAAAATGCTATCTACCTCCAGAGAGAACTGATAAACTCTGAATGCAGATTGAAGCATATTTAAAAGTAAATAACACCTCTCTTTGTTTTTATTGTTTTATTTTGTTGGTATTTTCCTTTGTAACATGGCTAATAAGAAAATATATTTTGCATGATTTCATATAAATAAATGATATCAAATTGCATACTCAAGGAGGGGAAAGGGACAGAAGAGAGGAAGAGAATTTGGAACTCAAAATTAAAAAAAAATGATTGCTAAAATTTTGGGGAAATATTTAATGAAATAAAAATAATTTAAAAATTATGCCCCTACTCTCCCCACTCTAATTTTAAAACGAGATCACAAGTTTTTAGAATCTTTTGAAGTCAAAAGCAGAGTTACCAAAACTCCAGAACTTCTTTCCCAAGAAATAATTCCTGTCACCACCAATCACAATTCAAACCTTAGGTAGCAGCAAAGTTGACTGAGATATGATGAATGCTTTTAAAAGGATTGGCTGTTGTTTATTGAGTCACTATAGAAAATCCCTCCCCACCCCTTACTCCTTTCATTCCTGTGATTTTGTAGATACTCTATACTAGTCAAGCTTTCACTTTTGTCTCTGCTTATCAGGCATTGTCCTCACAATCCTGGGATCCCAACATCTGCTTTGCTAGAGAAGAATCCTGTCTGGCTGAGGATTTCCTACAAATCTCTTCCCCTTTTTGGATCAGAATTTCCTAGCCTCATGTGTCACTGGGACACATCTCTAAGTCAGTTATCTGGGCAGAGTGGATTTGCCTTAATAAGGGAATGGAGGTTAGGTCTTGGGAGGTCAATTGACCTGTCTTGAGTTCCTGTCAATTTCCTTTTAGCTTAAGGGAGAGTGATGTTGGCAATACATGATGACTAGCCATCATCATTGGCTTTGGGGTACGATGGAAAATATTGTCCAGAGCATTCCAAGCTGATGCCAGCAGAGGGCATTACATTTCCCCAGTAAAAGGGTTAGGTTGCCACTGAGTTATCCATATTCATGATTAAAGAATCACAGAACTTAGGAGTTGGAAGAGATTGTCCAGCTCATACATGAAAGAGATTCACACTTTAACAGACCTGACAAGTGCCTGTCCAGTTTTTGCTTGAAAACCTCTGAGGAGAGAGAACCCACCATCTCCCTAGAAAGTCCATTCCACTTTTGGACAGCTATAATTATTAGCTAGTTCTTTCTGACATCAAGCCTAAATTGGCTTCTTAGCAACTTCCACTGTTCCTGCTTTTGCCTCCTGGGACCAAACTGGACAAGTCTAATACATTCTCTATATGACAGCCCTTCAAATACTTGAAGACATTTTATCACAAACCCCAAATCCTCTTTTCTCCAACTAAACATCCTCAGTTCTTTCCATTAATCCCCGAGACTCTCTCACCCAGGCTCCCTGGTGACCAGCAGCATATACTTAAAAAATAGTTGGTGAGGTTTAGGGATGTAGGCAAGAGTCATGAGACAGATTTTTTTTTTTTTTTTACTATGCAAATCTACAAATAGAACCTGTAACTTTGACCTTATGATAGAAGTGAGATTTAGAACCATTAGGGATATTAGTTTAACCCCTTATTTTTAAGCAGGAAACTGAGGCAAATTCCTCAATTTCTTTGAGCCTCAGTGTCCTCATCTGTAAAGTGACAGAAATAATAATAGCACCTACTTTTCAGAATTGTTGTGAGCCTCAAATGATATATAATAGGGCATTTTGTAAACCTTAAAAATCTCTATAAATGTTTTATAGTTCAGTTGTGTCTAACTCTTCATTAACCCATTTGGTGTTTTCTTGGCAAAGATGCTGATGTGGTTTGCTATTTCCTTCTCCAGTTCATTTTATAGATGAAGAAACTGAGATGAATAGGAAAAAATGTCTTGCTTAGGGTCATACAACTAATAAGCAACCAAGGCCAGATTTGACAAACTCAGGGATTAATCCTTCTGATTATCTGTCTGTTGCTCTCTAAATATTAGCTATAATGATAATTATTATTAATTTAGCCTGATTTCTCCTGTATAAAAATGGAGATAAGGAATGAATGCTTTGTCCTAGATGTGATACTTCAGCCCCACAGGTATGGATCTTCTTGCTTAATGATTTCTGGCTTAATCTTGGCATTCTGGTTTACTCCAAATATGATTCCTTTCTGTTGTTTATAATTTTTTGTGTCTCAAGTCAGGAGCTAGATTTCTGGGTTCCATTTTTCTCTTTGTGACCTGATTTTTAAAAATTTAACTGATTTTTTTTTTTACAGCACTGTACAGTTTTATTAACCAGTCAAGTACAGTAATATCTGGAAAGACCAGGACAAAGGTCAGTTTTCAAAACTGAACAGACAGATATATTCAGCATTTAATAGTTGGAAAGAAGCACACCACAGATTTCTTTTACAAACATATTTTCACAGAGCCAATATAGTACTAGTCATTAGCCTAGCACTGGGTATACTGCAATGGAAAAGATGCAACAAGAAAAATAATACATTGGAAAGACTTCTACATTTTAGAAAAAGAGCAAAACACTTGTAGTTTCTTCCTTTTTGCCCCCCAAAACAAAACCTGTATGGTTTGTATCTACCTATGTGATTCTATATCAGTTTCAAGAATTTTTTGTCAGGAGAAATAAAATAAAAGCAACACTGGCTAAATCAATTTTTGGATGCTCAGGAGTGGGAGAAGCCAACTCTTGGCCAGCAAATCAGCTCTGTTCTCATCAGCAGGGTCTTTGGACTAGTTCTTCCACACTTCCTTCATGTGCTTATCTTTCTCCTGTAAACATTCCACCTTAGCAGACATTTATGCCTCTCAATTCTCTGTTAGCTTCCATTTTGTGAGTCAGTTTTTCTGCTGCTATTTTACCAAAGTTGTTGTTTTCTTCAGTTGTCTTCTGAAGCACCTTCTCATAAGGAGCTAACATAAGGTGCTAACTGCTTCAAGACTTCAGCTTCCTAAGACTGATAAGATTTAGATTTAATGAGATTAGGGTTTCTGTGGTCTGGGAGTTAAATGATAAGATCTAGTGGCAGGTTAGGGGTTCAAGAAACCAAATGGAGAGGTTTGGCTCTCCTGTACCCCTTGGGATTTGGCGCAAGGACAGGGAGTTTTGGGGACTCCATTCTGGCCGTGCAGAGGTTCTCTGTAAAGGAATTTACCCGAAAACCTAGATTGATAAAAGGGTTTATTATGGGATTGGAAGTAAGGTTAGAAATTCTGACAAAGAGGCATAAAGTCTGATTAGGGAAATAGGTGAGGGTAAAGAGAGGATGGCACTGGAAAGAATATTCCAGTGGACAAAGGCCCTTGGCATCCCAAGCAGGGCATAGCTGGCATGTTTGGAACCTCTGCAAAAAGAGGGTTTTAGTTTGGCTTTTTTATAATGGGAGCTTTAGCTGAAGGGAACTCCTGGGTGGAGCCCCAAGTTGGCTCCTCACTGGGTTTCAGCTTGAGCTGGAATTTGTTGAATTCAATGAGTTTCAGGACTGAGTGGACCCCATCTAGATACCAAAGATGAAACTGTCCCTTGGGGCAGGGTCCCTCACTGAGACAGAGTTGAAGGAGATTTTCTCCTTTAAGGATTTTTAGAGTTTCGGGGTCCCTTCTTCAAGACTTCATCTTTCTAGTGCAGCTTCTAGTTTCTTCTGAATTTCTTCCAAGGAAAAATCTTTCTTCTTTGGAGGGGAAAGGGGTAATTCTAGAACTACTTTTAAATGAGGACTAAGTATCAGCTCAAATGCATACCCCAACGCACGCTTCTCTAGTTCTTTCATCTTATTATCAGAAAAAGCCATGGTGAATAGGAGACAAGAGAATGTCACTGTACTCTAGACAGTCCACATGGTGTAGAAACCCTGCCCCATCCAGGCCACAACTTGTTGATTTCTTAAAGCAATATCCTAATGTCCTAAATGTAGGTGAATATGGATTTTGTAAAAAGATGCCAAATCCTCCTCCTTGTAGAAAAAGCAGCCCCAGAACAATGCTTTCCTTCGCATCTGAATGCCCAGCCCTTTGCCATACCTTAAGTAAGGCTTTGATCTAACCCACATCCTTTATAAGGAGACCTTTATATCCCAAAATTTATGCCCCAAGTTCACATGGTTAATATTAGTCTAGCCAATATTTAAGCCCTGGTGCTCTGACTTCAGATCCAGTGCTCTCTGCATTGTCCTACACTGCTTCCTTGATGTTTCATGTAGTTATTAACCTGTTTACTGAACTGAATAAGAAAGAGTAGGGCTAATATGAATGAGGTGACTATTGGAGACAGGGGCAGAAAGGAAATGGAGGACGGTGGGAAAGGTAGAAAGAAAGGATTTGCTGAAGAACTTGATTCAGTCCATTTTTACTATTATTTTAACTGGAGAGACTAAGCCATGCCAAAGAAGTTTTGGATGTTGGACTCAAATATTGGTATTTCCTTGAATCTTTGAATTTCCTTTATTCGGTATGCTCTTGCATTTTTCCCTCCACAAATGAATAGAAGATCACTGGTGCTTGTTTAATAAAAACTTGATTTTATAGAGAGTTTTTTATAAACATTTTTTTAAATGCAGCTCTATCCACTATTCTGTCCATGTCTGGCACCAACTGGTGATGGGCAAAGGATGAAGCGAACTTTTTTTTTCTCTGTGAAATGGGAAAGGAGATAAACAAGGGTTAGTTTAGTTTTTATAAACAAATGGAGGCTGGCCAGCTCTATTAGGGAATGCATGATTGCCCTCCGCCAACAACCAGAATTAGCAATCAGTTCTGGGAGCTGAGTAGATGAGGAATAAAAATGAGCTGTAAGGCATCAGGGAGGTATGGGCTGCTCTTTAGAAAGATTAAAGTTACCCTGTGCCTTTCTGTCCCCTAATTACATTCTTTCTAGTTGATATCTCTGAATTACATGAGAATCAGCCATCGCTGGGCAAAGCAAATAGACTATTATATTGTTTCATAGAAATTGTGGGAAAAGAACTGAGAGACCATGAGAAGGAGCCATTCTTTCTTCTGCACATCTTTGCCCATGTGCTCTAGTGAGCACAGTTTTTAATTGAAAGGAATGGACAATGCTATAGTGCAGTTAAGGTTTGTCCTATGACTTTGTCAGAGCCTGAGAGAAAGGGACCTCCCACTTAGGCCTGAGGTCAGGAAGGAAGACACCTTTTGGCCAGAGGCCAGAAAGGAAGGGAGAATTTATCAGGAGTCTTTTCCTTACTGGAGCATGTGAAGGGCTAGAAGTAGCTTGCGTGAATCTGTGATCCCAAATTCATTTCCCCAAAGGAAAGAATACAGATGGAAGCATTAAAAAACCATCAGCATGGTGCTTTCAGGCTTTTAGCAAAGAGAACCCTCTCTCTCTCTCTCTCTCTCTCTCTCTCTCTTTTTTTTTTTTTTCTTTTGGTATGAGGTCTCAATCAATGGGACTTAGGAAAGATAATTCTCATACCCTTTGAGGCTCAGCAGAATCTTTTTAAAAAGTACTCAAAACATTGAAATTTTCTCAGAAAACAAAGCCTGGCTTTAGCTATTGAACTTACCAAGAATTTAGCTGCTCATTAAACATACAGTCTACCAGTGCCCCTAGGCTGAATGAAGGACATCTTTCTCAAGTCACATTATGCTTCAGTGTCATTCCAACCTATTTTTTTAGTCCTTGACATTTAATCATTCAAAAATGCCTCATATGGCCTCATCTATATTACCATCATGAACATAATATTATCATGCAATTAAAGGGCATAATAGCCTGCTAAACTGGATATCCACTAAGTAGGTCCCAGGTACTAGTTAAAACAGTTGAGTTGGCAATCAATGAAACATTAAAGTATTTTATGGGAATTCTGAAATGGCAGGATGAACTGAATTTTCAATGTCAGGGTCCTGAGTCCTCTAGATTTGTGTTGGAGTTCAATCACTTAGTTCACTATTGAAATTTCCAGGTTCAAAGCTGGCTTTCTAAAGACAAATTAAATCTTTTGTACTTCGAGATGGAAGATCAAAGGTGACAGATCCTGGGTCATTTTGGTTAAGGAGCTATCATCTTAAAGCAGTCTTAGAAGAATTAAAAAGTAATTCCTTTTTGACAAATAGATCTGGGCAGATCAGAGAGAGATACGGCAAAGTGGTGGAAGCAACACAGTGTTTAGACTTTTTTAGACATTAGGTTTGAAGTTATGCACTGAATCTGAAAGAGTCTTTTCTTATTTTGCCTTGGTTATATCTAGCTGTTTTCCAAAAAAGCAAATGTTATGGACTTTGTATTTTGATAAATGATGGAAAAATATTTACATTATTGTGGATTTGTGAATGAAGCAGGGTGATTTGTTATTTGTTGTTGAGAGGATCACAGTTTTTCCTGGACTATGGTTCTGAAGAGAAGAAATAGAGAAGAAGAGGACATCTTTACATGAAACTTGTATCAGTATCAGTAATTCAGTATCAGTTTGATGTTTGATGCAACAGATCTCTATGGATTTATTTTGTATACAACCTGAATGTATATAGGAAGCATGTGGTGGGTATAGAACTGGTCCGAACATCAGGAAGATTGGGTTCAAGTCCTATGTTCCACACAAAGAAGTCATATGATTTGGAGCAAGTTCCTTAAATTGGCCATGCCTCAGGCAATTCTATATAATTAAGTTATTGAGTTGGTGCTGACCTGTGCTAACAGAAGATGTGTTTTAAAGGAAGTGCCCAATATAAATGAAAAAAAGAAGAAATTTTGTATTTACTTGTCTATGACTGTGATAACCCTTCAGTAGAATGTAAGTTCTCTGAGGGCAGAGAGTGTCCACATTTTTGTATTTATAACCTTAGAAGTTGGCACAGTACCTGGTTAGAGCTTAAGAATTAGATGACTGATTAAACCTGCCTAAGGCTGATAGGTACTAGTAATGGTGGTGGAAGGGGAAGTTTTCTGGAGTCAAGGAAGTAGAATTTTAGTTGGGGGGAGAGCAAATATTAAAAACGTAGAGGCCAGATTGGTACCTGATCTGGGGGTTTCAAGATCATAGGATTATAGATGTAGAAGATGTCTTAGAGATCATTAGTCCTCATTTTACAGATAAAGAAATTGAGGCTGAAAGAAATTTAAGTTGCTCAAGGCCAGAGGCAGGGTAGTGACAGAGCCAGGGTCAAACTCAGGCCTCTGAACACAAGTTTAGCTATTTTTTTCCCCCAGAGCATCACAGTGAGAAGGTAGGGCTGAGACAAATGAGAAGAATGGTTGTCCTAGCAGGGATTCAGGACTAGAGATTCTATACCAGATCAGGAAGTCAAAATACAGGCATCCAGGGAAATGAACATTTGTCTGATTCAATTTGATTTCTCTAACTTTGAATATCTTTTTTATTGTGGTTGCATGAGCTCCCTCTTTTTTCCAGTGTTGACTTGCTGATATAGTCAGAGGCAGAGTGTTCCAGGACTCCTTGCTACTCAATTGTTCCCCCTGGGGTATGAGATGGGATAACTTGGTTTAAATATTGCATTCATAGCTCTATTTTGTCTGGCTTTCCTATTGTCCTCTAGGACATAAATGCTTAATTTCATGAATGCTGCTTCCCAGGAGTCGGGGTGGGGTCCAAAACCTGTTGCCTGTTGGTGAAAGCTATTAGGTAGGGATGAATATAACAGGGGTGGATGTCTTTGTTGTGAAATGACATAAGGACATCATGTTTTGTGAGCTAGTTGCTAAATAGGAAAAGCATTAATAATTATTTTATAACTATGATACAACTAGCACATAGTTTTTGAAAAAAAAATTCAAGCCTTTGTAATCTGTTTTGCACAGAAGGAGAGGGAATACTATGAACAGGTGCAATCTGAATTGAATTATTTCATTACTTGCTCTTTGTGTGGTTACTGCCAAAAGAACAAAGATGCTTTAGCCTACCTTTTTATTTTATTTTATTTTTGAAAAAGTTAACTTCATTTTGTGGAATTGAAATGAAATTCACATAATTCAATTAGACTCAGCCTAGTACACAGAGATATCATCATTATCTTCTTGGATGTTTTCATGATTCTGCAAACTTTTTAGGATTGCTCTATTACTTGTGTTTCATAAGCAGAAGCTATTGGAAACTAGGTAATGACCTGGAATCTCAGTCAGTCTCTCTCTCTCTCTCTCTCTCTCTCTCTCTCTCTCTCTCTCTCTCTCTTTCTCTCTGTCTCTCTCTGTCTCCCTCTCTGTCTCTGTCTCTCTTCCTCTCTCTCTATCTTCTCTGTTTGTCTCTGTGTCTCTATTTTCTCTGTCTTTCACTGTCTCTGTCTCTCGTTTCTGTTTGTCTGCCTGTGTCTCTTCCTCTGTTTCTGTCTTTGTCTCTTTTGTCTCTCTTTTTGTCTCTCACTGGATAGATTCTCTGCTTCTGAAATGAATAGGAAACAAATATGTAAATTAATTGCATCAGGCAGGCAGTCTAGACATCACTTTCCAATAGGCCTCTGTGCTGTATAGCTGCAAATTGATTTGCTGTAAAAGGCCCTGAAATGCTATTTGGTAGCATTATGGAGAGGTTCTAAAACTTGGCTGGAGCCATTAAGGTTATTTCTCAAGTTGGAGCTTCTTCCATGTCAACCCATCATCCTTTAAGTTACTTCTCCAGCATTGTGCAGTAGAGATAGTCTTGCATTTGGAGTCAGAAGTCCTGGATTCTAATCCTAGCTCTGCTATTTATCTCTCATGTAAGCCAACGCAGACAGATGTTATTTCTCATACTCTTTTAAGATTAATAGAAGGCCCTGTGATTAATAGAAGGGTATATGGAGAAAACAGGAAAGCTGCCCCTGGTGTTCATTGGTCCTGTGAGCCTGGGCAAGTGGTGGATCTTACATGATCAGTCCTTGTCATACTTATGTCAAAGCATGTTGTTCTAGTATTGTTGCCTTTACAGTTGCTGGTCCTCCTTAAAAGTAAAACAAGCAAAGTACCAGGTGTAACCTGCACAGGTGATGTTTGCTGTGGATTGAAGAGTTTCCTTCTGCCCTATTTTGGGTTGAATGATGACCTTGTGTAGGACAGGGAGAAGAGACAAAGAGAGATAGAAACCGATACAAAGAGACAGAGAAAAAGAGGAGGTAGAGACAGAGAAACAGAGGAAGAGAGAGAGAGAGACAAATTGTGAGAGTGAAACAGAGAAGAATCAGAGGCAGAGGGACAGAGACAGAGATAGATTCAGGTATACAGAAATAAAGAGAAGGAGCGAGGCAGAGACAGAGACAGAGAGATGAGACAAAGAGAAGAGAGTGACAGAGGCAGAGAGACAGACAGATTCAGATATACAGAAACAAAGAGAAGGAGAGAGAGAGAGAGAGAGAGAGAGGGACAGAGAAAAAGAGGAGGTAGAGACAGAGAGACAGAGGAGGAGAGAGAGATAGACAAATTGTGAGAGAGAAACAGAGGAGAATCAGAGGCAGAGGGACAGAGACAGAGATAGATTCAGGTATACAGAAATAAAGAGAAGGAGCGAGGCAGAGACAGAGACAGAGAGATGAGACAAAGAGAAGAGAGTGACAGAGGCAGAGGGACAGACAGATTCAGATATACAGAAACAAAGAGAAGGAGAGAGAGAGAGAGAGACAGAGGGACAGAGAAAAAGAGGAGGTAGAGACAGAGAGACAGAGGAGAGAGAGATAGACAAATTGTGAGAGAGAAACAAAGGAGAATCAGAGGCAGAGGGACAGAGACAGAGATAGATTCAGGTATACAGAAATAAAGAGAAGGAGCGAGGCAGAGACAGAGACAGAGAGATGAGACAAAGAGAAGAGAGTGACAGAGGCAGAGGGACAGACAGATTCAGATATACAGAAACAAAGAGAAGGAGAGAGAGAGAGAGACAGAGGGACAGAGAAAAAGAGGAGGTAGAGACAGAGAGACAGAGAGAGAGAGAGAGATAGACAAATTGTGAGAGAGAAACAGAGGAGAATCAGAGGCAGAGGGACAGAGACAGAGATAGATTCAGGTATACAGAAATAAAGAGAAGGAGCGAGGCAGAGACAGAGACAGAGAGATGAGACAAAGAGAAGAGAGTGACAGAGGCAGAGGGACAGACAGATTCAGATATACAGAAATAAAGAGGGGAGAGAGAGATAGAGACAGAGGAACAGAGTTCAGAGATAGAGATAAAGAGAAACAGAGGCAGAGAGACAAAAGCAGAGCTAGAGAGAGAGAAAGATAGGGAGAAGGAGAGAATTGATGCTGTGCTGTATGATTGAGCAAGTAAGAATCTTAACTTTTCTGTCAAGTGGGACCAGTTCTTCTGACTACTTCTTAAGAAGAAACAAATGCAAGGAACAAATGAAATAAACTATATGTAGGAGACTTGGAAAATAAAGAGCAATGGGTCAAAATCAAGATGTTAATTAGTATTCTTTTCCTTCCATAGCAAGAAAACAGAAAACTGCTTAGACTTTGTCTAGATCACTTCAGACTAAAACATGCTTGGGTGACTGTACTCACTTCCTAGCTTTCTGGAACCTAAGGGACATCCTGAAGGTGGTAGGCATCTCTTGCTAGAAATGAACTCTAAATAGCCCGAGGTGTGGCTTTCAGCTTCTGTTAGGAAGGTTGTCTATCTCTGCTGAGACCTCCTCAGACTGAGGAGAAAGGGAAAGGTGCTGCTAAAAGAGAAGGGAATGACAGAAGAGAGGATGGACTGGTCTCAGGTATCCAGGTGGTCATGAACAGAATGAGAGCAATCCTTTTCTCATCAGTAAAACTACATTACCTTGTCCTCTGGTAATCCAGTAGTCAAAATTTGTGATAATTTCTTTTGACAGGCCGAGGAATACGGTTTGTCTGTTTTCTATCTAGATGCAAGTTTTGGTTTGCAAATACAATTTAATATTATCAATGAAATTTCTGGGGGCAGGGCATCTTCAACCTATTATTGGAAAAATAAGCAAGTATTTAAAGCATTTCAGAAGTACAAATGGAAAAAAATTGATCAGTATGATAGATTGCTATTTCTTATTCATGAATATGTCTCCCACTGGTCAAGCACTTTGTGAGCCAAATGAGGAGGAAGACAGGCATAGTGATTTTATAATACTTTTCTTCATCCATAGTGGCCTGGTCTGTGTTTGTGAGGTTTAACTGCTTGGGAATTTTCTTTTGTGTCAAGACATAGATAAGTACTTTGGCATACAGTAAGCACTTAATAAATGTCTATTGATTGATTGATAGAGAGGGTTAGCCAGGAAGATCTGGGTTTAAGCCATTATTGGGTCTATGCTTCAGGCCACTGTTGCAGAACAGTTGCTGATGATAATAGTAGGTAGCACTTAGATATTGCTATACCAAGCAATTTACTAGAATTAATCCATTTGATTACAAACTTTGCTGTTATGCATATTTTACAGACAGGGAAACAGAGGCTCAGAGAGACTGAGTAGGTTGTCTATTTATTGAATTGCAGAGCTAGTAGATATCTAAGACAGGACTTGATCTCATCTTTTTAGCTTCAGATCTGACAATTTCTTTGTTTATATTTCGTTCTCAAAAAGAACCATGACATCAGAGAGGCAATGCCATGACATGCAAGTGAATTGGATATAAATAAGGGAGGGCTGTGCCAGTAACTATCTCACTTTCCCCTCCAGAGCCATCTGGGTCCAGCATCAAGATATAGATCAAGATGACTGGAATTGGCCCAGGATGTAAAGAGAGACCTTGGCCTTTATAAGCTAAGGTCTTCAGCAGGTCTCATTTTGAGACTGCACCCATTCAGTGATTAAGGCTAGGTAGCAATTGTGGCAAAGAGCCTTCTCTTTTACCTAATAAAAAAATCTAAATCAATAAATCTGGGAGGGAAGACCCTCAAAGTTTCTGGCCAAAGCAGAAATGATTGCTATTTGAACTCAGAGTCAGTTAGGATCCAAGCAGTGACCAAATGGGACTTGGCTTGGGACCTATTGGTGGACAATCAATGAGAATCAGAGTAGTTTTGTTTTAAATCTTGATCTTTTAGAAAGAAATCTAGTCAGTAAGCCCCAAGACATTTTGGGACAGTTTCTTTTTCTTTTGCATCTTTGAGAGAAGAGTATGGAGCTGAGAAAAGGGAACTGGGACCAGGGGATTGGATGCTTTAAATTAGGGAAGGGAAAGAATGCCACTGAAAAGCATTTTCATCCCAGGAGATACATGAGTGCTGCTAAGTAAGAAACTCCCCTACTGTTTTACCAAACTGTCCCTCTGAAATGCTGAGCTGTGCTGGTAGAAGAAATTTACTGTCTTGAAGTATCTGATCTCCATGAAATCACAGGTCTGAACCTCCTCAAGACAAACAAAGAAAATCTTGTGTTCAATGAGTCTTGCTTTCCCCATGTACTTTGCTGAAAAAGCGGAAGTAGAGACAGAGAAGAAGAGGAAGGATTCTGGATAGAAGAAAAAACAAAGGGTTTCATATGCATTTGGAGCCTGCAGTTGGGTCCTCTTCTCTGGGTTCTGTCCAGAGTTTACTCCTTTTATCCACTAGAAGGCTCTCTGGTATCAGACTTCCCTTGGCCTGACATCTCATAAAACACAAAATCAAAATGTAAGGCAGCGGTGGGGGTGGTGAGGAGAGAAACTATCAAATAAACAAAACCTGGCTGGCTTTAAATAGCATCTCCTCCAAGATAGCCCTACTCACTTGTGTCTAACGGTAATTCAGTTGCACTCTCTCATTTTTAATAATGATAATTTATAAGGCACTTAGCAACCTCAAACAGCACTAACCTTTCAGCATTTGGAGCCTGTCCAGCTCTTCACCGGGCTTTCTGTCTGAGAGGGGTAGTTAAGGAAAGACAGAGGACCTGGCAGACCATTCAGGGAGGTCAGAGTTCAGACTTGCCCCTTCTCTTTAGATCTCTGAGTTTCTCATCATTTAGTGTTTTTTTTTTTTCCAGGGTAGATGCTTTTGTTTGCTACCACCTTTCTTCCAAATTCTTTCCACAGGCCAGTAGGAAAAAAGCACTGGCCTGGAAAATAAAAATTTGCTTCTAACTTGTATGACTGAAGAATCATTTCTTGTTTCTGGCTATATCTTTATAAAAATGAGGTGATTGGATATGATGATTTCTAAAGTTACTTCTAGTTTGAAAAAGCCTATGAAGCAAGAAAATTATTGTAAACAGGATAATGTGGTAAGGGGGAAGAATGCTGAACTTGGAGTCATGAGATCTGAGTTCGAATTTTTTCTGCCACTCATGAACTTGGCAAGTTGCTTATTTACTGTGGGACCCAGTTTCCTCTTTTAAAAAACTAACAGGGTAGATTAGATGAAATTTAAAGTTTCTTCCAGTTCTTAGAGTCTTAGCTCTAATTTCATCTAATTTCATCTAATATTCTAGTGATGCAACCAAATGCAAATCTTAGAGATTCCAGGGCATTTGTTTCTTGGTCTTGGAAGCTGCCCTTGGTGCTTAGCTTTTATTCTACTCATCTATAACTTACGATAGAATTGGAAGTGAAAAGGAATTCTTTTGAAATCTTGGACTCACTTAAGACTCACTCTAAATAAGATCTTCTTGTCATCCAGAACAATTAAAAAATAACAAAAGCTGACATGTAGGACTTTGTATATCTAGTATCTGATTTAATCCTCACAATAACCTAATGAAGAAAGATCTAGTAGAGGCAGGAAGACCAGGGCTTAAGTCTTGATTTTGATATCTATTGGGTGTGTGATTCAAAATAAGTCACTTAATCTCTCCCTCGCTCAGGTAGTTCTTTAAGATTTTGGAGAGTTCCAGTTTCAATTGATCAATAATGGACAGAAGCAGCTACACCCAAAGAAAGAATACTGGGAAATGAATGTAAACTGCTTGCATTTTTGTTTTTCTTCCCAGGTTATTTCTACCTTCTGAATCCAATTCTTCCTGTACAACAAGAGAACTGCTCGGTTCTGCACACATATATTGTATCTAGCATATACTGTAACCTATTTAACATGTATAGGACTGCTTGCCATCTGGGAGAGGGGGTGGAGGGAGGGAGGGGAAAAGTCAGAATGGAAGTGAGTGCAAGGGATAATGTTGTAAAAAATTACCCAGGGATGGGTTCTGTCAATAAAAAAGTTATCATTATTTAAAAAAAATTAAAAAAAAAGATTTTGGAGAGTTCTAGAGGACTGCTGTCTACCTATCATCCTGTTCTTACCTATGGTCCCAAGAATCTGGTAGCAATGCTCGATGACCATTCTCTGGTAAAACTATCTTGATAGCGAGGCTAAACCAGGTTGAGGGTAACTCACAGGCCTTAAACCCTTTGGTGAATTAGGGGATGTCTAACTCAAGCATGTGAAGACTTCTCTCAGCAAAATGGGTTGGAATAGTTTGTTCCAGTAGCCATGAAGACAGCTAAAGTAAGTGTTGTGAAGCATTTAGAGCTTAGATAGACTTGAAAACTCCAAGGTCATCTGCTGAATCCCAGACTATCATCCTGACTTTTGTCCTGCAACTGGACTTCAATAACTCAGGAAGAGAGAGTAAAGCTCATGATTCTGTGTAACTTTTCCTCACTTAAAGCTAATTCATGCTTGAGTCAAGGCATTACTCATACTGTCATTGGATCTATAGCTCAAAAAGATAATAAAAAGGGAAAAGGATTCATATGTGCAAAAACGTAGAAACTCTTTGTAATGGCAAGGAATTGGAAACTGAATGGATGAACATCAATTAGGGAATGGCTGAAAAAATTATGATATATGAATGTAAGGAATTTTATTGTTTTATAAGAAATGATGAGCAGACTGATTTCAGAAAGGCCTGGAAAGACTTATATGAACTGATGCTGAATAAAGCAAGAAGAACCAAGATAACATTGTACACAGGAACAAGAAGATTATATGATGATCAACTGTGATACATTTGGCTTTTCTCAGCAACACAGTGATCCAAGATATAGCTTGTGGCTCAATGGATAAAGCATATGGACTATAATCAGGAAGATCAGTTTCAAATGTGATCTCAGATACTTTCTAGCCATGTGATTCTGGACAAGTTGTTTAACCTTTGTTTCCCTCAGTTTCGTTTCCCCCAATACATTATAATTATTTCATTAAATTTTCTCAATTATATAAAAAACTTTTTAAACATTTTTTTTTAAAATTGCATTTCAAACTCCTTCTCTCCCATCCTTCCTTTCTCCTTGGGAAGGAAAGCAATTTGATATAGATTATACACATAGGCAGCTAGGTGACACAGCTGATATCTGAAGTCAGGTAGATTCATCTTCCTGTACTCAAATCTAGGCTCAGACCTTTACTAGCTATGTGATCCTGGACAAATCACTTAACCTGTTTGCCTCAATTTCCTCTTCTGTAAAATGAGTTTGAGTAGGAAATTGGCAAAGTACTCGTATCTTTGCCAAACAGAACCGGAACAGTATCTCAGAAAGCTGGATATAACTGAATTGACTGAAAAACAAGAACAATGACAATAACAAAGTTAAATAAAGTACATGTGAAGTCATAGAAAACATATTTCCATATTACCTTTGTTGCTAAAGAAAACACAGACCAAAAAACCCAAGAAAAATAAGATAGATTTTTTAAAAAGCATGCTTGATCTGCATTTGGACTTATTCTTTCTTTAGAGGTAGATAGCGTTTTTCATTATAAGTCCTTCAGAACTGTCTTATATTATTGTATTGCACAGCCAGCTAAGTTATTCACAGTTGATCATTTTACAATATTGCTGTTACTGTGTCCAGTATTCTCCTGGTTCTGCCCACTTCTGCATTAGTTCATGTAAATCTTTCCAGGTTTTTCTGAAAGTATTCTGCTTATCATTTCTTATAGCATAATAGTATTCTATCACAATTGTATACCACAAGTTGTTCAACCATTCCCCAGTTGATTGAAATCCTTCAGTTAATCTTTGCTTCTCCCCAAAAACTGCTATAAATATTTTTGTGTATATGGATCCTTTTCTTTTTTTGTTTTTAGAATCTCTTTGGAATGCAGAGCCAGTAGTGGTATTGATGGGTTAAAGGGCAGACATAGTTTTAATGGGGATAATAATAGCATCTACCTCCCAGGGTTATTGTGGAGATCAAATAAAATAAAATTTATAAAGCACTTAGCACAGTGCCTGCCACAGAGTAGATGCTTGATAAATTTTTGTTTCTTTCCTTTCGTTTCTGTGAAGAGCTTTAGAAATCATCTTGCCCAAATCTCTAGTTTTATAGATGAAAAAACTGAAGTCTAGTGAGAATAAATGATTAATGAGGGTCATACAAGTGGTATATATAGTACAGCCAAGAAGTGACCTCAGCTCCTCTGATTCCACATTCAATTGCTCTCTATACTGTACTCTCTGCAAAGAATAGCTAAACCAATGTTCAAATGTGAGCTTATATTTTATGCTATATTTTACATAAATATAGTTTTTATAATGTATATTATAAATATAACACATTGCCAATATATACATAATATTAAATGCAATATACATTAATAGATATTGTTTTTATTTACTTATGTATTATATTAATACATATTTAAAAATATTATAGTACTATACATATATTAATAAATATTAGCTATAATATTAAATATATTATATATTCATATATCCTATTTGTAATGTATAACATGTTTTAATTCTTTCCATATAACATTTTTGTGATATAGGTAGTACAAATATTATCCCTGGGGATGTGTGTATGTAGGAATTGAAGTTTTAGATGATTTGATTATGCTTATATGGTTCATAGGGATCTGAGGTGGGATTTGAACCCAGGTTTCCACTGAACTCTAAATTCAGTGTTCTACCTACTCTGCCATATTAAATCTTGAAAGGAATTGTCTCCTGTCAGCTAACTTAAAAGAACAGTGTTCTTGCCAGTGCATTATACTAACTACACTAAGTCCCTGAGAAAGACAGACTCAGAAATAACACTGTGTTAAGGAAAGTATTATTTGCAGCTCCAACACACATCTTTTTAAAAAGATCCATCTTATGCCGACTTGTTTAGTTTCAGCATCTTCAGCTGTTCAGCTGTATGGTGATCCCCGGAATGGTGTGATGTTTATTGTCACTGAGCCTGTCATGTTGTAGACACAAAAAGCATGGATGTTTACTTCCCCCTCCCTCTTCAAAACTCTCATGCCCTCTCTCTCTTGTTTGTTTTCTTTCTCTTATAACTGGATCAAGCAAGCCAGATCTCCCCATGCAGACACCCATTAATTAAACGTAATACCAGTTTACATAATCTCTTTCCAAACATATTATCTTCAGCCAAGTCTGATGCTGTCACTTCCATTTAATTCCCAGGGAGTGCTTAGTGAGAGGCGGTAGGAAGCGGCAATCGAAGGGCAGAAAACGCACTGACGTTTAAAATTAAACCTCCCGGGTAATCCCTTTTTATGAGCCAACGAGGTGCAAAGTGTAGCTGATACTACAGACTGCTGCAGACAATGAACGGATGCTGGGGAGTCTAAGGCCTCAGGGATTTGGAGAGGCACAGAGAGAGACAGACGGGGAGGAAATCCACTCAATGGGATGGCTCAGAGGGAGAGGGAGTTTAGGGAATTTGTGCTGCTTCAAGAGGGTTTCTGGTTTAGGATTGGGGGAGGGGAGAATCATCTTTATTTTCAAATCAGGACTGGATCTGAGAAACGCAGACCTGCTATGGTTGTGCTGGGTTTAGCACATCTACCAATGCCCTCAACTAGAATTATGACTTCCTTCCCCACTCCCAATAATGGCTTTCTCTGAGGTTTATCGATTATTATTTTTAGGCCCCATTGATTTACTACTTCTCAATTCAGATCAGGAGATGGAGAAGGGTCAGATTTATTTATTCAGTGCAGTAGATGGCCACATCAATGGTAGTGATTTTAAGAGCTCTGGGAAGAACCCATCTTTTGCAGATGTCAAGGCAATACTCAGGTTGTCAATCCATTGTCCCTCACTGCATGACTGGTCCAAATCCTTTTCTGAACATGAATTTCTTGGAGGACATCCTTTTTGTCACCTCTCATGCTTGGTCATCACTGGAGAGCATTGGCCAATGCACCCTCACAATGTCAATATATCCTTCTTATCACCTCTGGGCCCCGCTCATTATCCTGCCTATCTCAGATAATTGTAATGATATACTAATTCAGTGGATTGTCCATCCAAAAACATACTTGATTATGGACAATAGGTATTTCTTATCTATTTGCTTTTTCTTTTATAGATTGTCAAGTGGCTCTCTTTTGAGTAATTATGTATCTTATTTAGGAGATCCTATAATGTTCTGAGACTTGATGCCTTTTATGCTCATTGAAAGAATGCATTTCATTTACAAATATCTGATAGCCTTTATCAACTCTAGGGAATTCCTCTTGCTGTTAGACTCTCCATGAGAGTGATGAATATCTTTGATAAGTCTGTATCTTCTTGTGTTATGGGTCACCCATTTTCCTCAGTGTTAAACAAAACTTCATGTTTTCTCTGTTGTATTTATCAAGAAATCTTGCATGATATTAACATTTTGCATGAGGCAGCTTTTTGGAAGAGAGCCTTTAAGATGGCATTTTGATCTAACCAGTCATTTGCTTTTTTGTAACTATCAAACAATGAGCATAATAGGATCTTTCACTCTCTTATACTTTTCAGAGAGTTTTGTGTCTGTAATGACATGGAGTGGTGTAGAAAATCACATATAAAAACCTGCCTATTCTCTTATATTTTTCTTCAAGTCTACCCTTGACACATGCATATCTTTCTTGAAGATTTTTTAAAAATAAGAATGTAGACATATGGGCCAGTAGTTATTCTCAATTGCCTTTTTTGGAGGATGATAATATTTTCTGGAAATTTATGTCAATTTTTTTGGTATCTTTCTTCTGGAAGTATCTTGAAAATAATCTCTTACTGCTTTCTTGATAGCATCATCTCTAACATGGATTGCTTTTTTGTACACTTGTCCCAGTATTTTCATTCTTTCTGACTATCCACATAAGTGTAATTTCTACTTTGTAAAGAACATGTCAGGAACTCCAGTGTGAGATGACAAATTTGATGAGTGTACTGGCATTGATGAAGGAAAGAGATAATTATAGAAATATTGCTCCATTTTCTATTTGTTGACCTCCTGCCAGGTTAATTTATGAATGCTCTTGGGGAGGATGTAATTTAGATGGATCTCATGCTATGCTTTCTTCAAACCTGTCTTTTTCTCTGTATTTTTAATTGCTCTGGCAGTTAGGGAACCACCTTTCACATGTGGGTTCCCCAGAAACATTACTTTATGTTCAAGAAACTCTGTTGGTTCACACCCACTCAAAATTCCTGAATTCCCCATTAATATGTTAATTTTTATTAGTTAGCCAGGGGATTTAATTGATTTAAAGCAAAGGCATTGAATGAAATAGCATAGTGAAAAAAGTAGGAATAGATTGTTTCCTTATAAATCTGAGTTATGATTTTTCACAAATATATTCACCATTAGTGCAGAGTGGGTAAATATAGGGGATATATGTGTGTTCATAGATATATACATATATGTATGTGTATATATACACATACATATACATGTATATGTATGTATATAGAGAGACAGAGACAGATGGACAGAAACCAGATAGAGAGACAGAAAGAGAGAGCAGAGAACACATAGGGAATAGATATTCCTTGCCCTGTATATGGAGAGACAACTCATAATTCTAGTGATTCAGTGTAATCTGATGATGCTGTTACACTGTTCTCTGCTTTTCCTGATTCATGTAGAGTATCATATTTCTCCACCTTCCTGATGGGCATTGTGATTCTGTTTTGGATGCTCCTAGAAGTTGTCTCTGATAAAGCTTTTGGGAATCATCTCTTTGTGTCTATCTGTTCATCAGCTAGTCTCTTATATTAAGGTATAATGGCTAGAAAGACTTTCTTTGCTCAAAATGGCCTGATGGTTCTTGAGTCATAACAGAGGCTATGAGCTAGCACATCACCCAAAGATTAACAAACAAAAAAGAGGAAGAATATTTCCTAGGTTAAAACTGTCTACTTCTTTAACTGCTTGTGTCTATGATTCAAATGAAGCCTTTTATCCAGGTCAACTATAAGATT